>NW_026947505.1:42705000-45205000 GCF_034190915.1 Cavia porcellus | reverse complement strand
TTCTTTCTTTAATGTTCCAGATTTTTTTCAATTCTGTTATGATTTCTTTGAAATAGCCTTAGAGCCAACTGCTAAATTATTATCATGGCTAAACTGTGTTACTGCAGTAGACTCTTAGCAAACATAAACGATACTGTTTTAAAAATCTAGAGATGAAACATTCCTTGTCTGTGACCTGAAAACTAGAATTAAGGTGGTAAGCAATTGACAAGAGTTTGCTTGGGACACTATGTGCATAATTAGTTTTCATTACATCTGTTAGATCTGATTCTGTAGTTGAAAACACACTGCCACCATCACCACTAGTAAATACTTCTGACTCATGACAGTTGAAGTATGGCCAACAAGATTGCTACAACTTCATGGGTCTTTTTCCTGAATAATTACCAAAAAGTTTTCAATGTTATTTGAATGATTTCTTATAAATTCTGTAAATAAATATTTGTTGTGTTATCTTAGGAGTCAATATTTATTGTTTTGTCTAAATATTAAAATTAATTTGTAAAAAAAATAGTAAACTTCCATTCTGGCTTATAAACAAAATTGGGATAATGCTATACTTCGATCAAGAATCAAAAGGGGCATGCACTGAGGACTGTGCCACTCAGGTCATCTCTTTCCCAAGAGATCAACTGCCTAGTAACCCTAATCACATTTCCAAAATCTCTTTGTCACATAACACGACAGGAATAATGACCCACAATAGTCAGATAAAAGGAAACAATTTAAAAGTAATATCACTCAGCTATAAAGAATAATAATATTGAGATATTTATAAGTAAATGGGTGCAATTTGAGACCACACTCCTAAGTGGAATAAATCAAACTCACATAAGTAAATACCATATTGTCTCCCTAGTGTCAGAAATGGTAAGAGTGCATAAGATACAAAGTCCTCAATAAATACGATGAAATGGTAAGAATCTCTCAAAGGAGAAAAAAATAATCTCTCAGGGGAAAAGAGGGGGGAAAAAGAAGGGAAAAGAAAAAATATCTAAATTTGTATAAACACCCTTAGGATAGCTAAGATGATTGTGCTACAAATTCTGTAAGTTCCTGGAACAAAATAGTTAGCATTCATAGAATTGGAATAATTTTTCAGGCTTGTGTCTTGTGATCTGCAAAACTCTTCTGAAGATCACTTTATAAAATAATAACCCTAGTTATGCTCCTGCCACTTTGTTTGGAAGGCTTATATCATCATTGTTTTGCGCTCTTTGATATTGCTATTTATTTGTCATTTTGTTTCTTGTTTTTCTAGTAATTTGTTTTGTTTTGTTTTTCCCTCTAATGCAGAGAGGATAGGTATACATGTAGAGGTTTATACAACAGTAGAACTTCTCTGAAACAGTTTATGAGAATTGATTATATTATGTGTGATGAAATGAACAGCTACTTTGAAAAAAAAAAGAGACGTTATGGTATCCATTGCTGATTCTGTACTGTTATGCTGTGAAATCCAGTAATTATTTTATTATTTGTTTGGAGTAGTTTTAACCTGTTTTGCATTGTTTAATTTCAACATACATGAAGGCATGAACAGCTATTTTGAAGAGAACAAGAGACATTATGGCAGCCATTGTTCATTTCCCTATTGTCTGGTTTTGAAGGCTTTTAGTGCCTTCATTATTCTGTTTTATCAGTTTAATACTATTTTGTTTTGTTTGAATTCATTGTGTGTGAAGATATAGACAACAATTTAGAAAAAAACAAGAGACATTATGGTAGCCACTGTGGATCTCCTTTTATTTTGCTTTGAAATCTATGTCACATTGATTTCTTCTAATCTTCTGTGTTCTGTTTTGTTGTTTTGTTTTACCCTCTTTAAAATAAAATAAAAATAAAGTAATATCAGCAGGATCTAGTCTTAGGATTCTGCCTCCCACACAATGAATATTACGAACAACTTTGGCCATATATTTGACAATTTAGATGAATTGGATAGATTTCTTTTAAAAAATAGGAAGTACTAAAGATCATGTAGCTAACTTGAATATTCCTATATCTATTTAAGAAACCTCATTGATAGTTTCAACTGTTTTATAAAAGAAAAACTGTGGTGAAAATTTAATAATATATTCTACCAAACATTTGAGGAAGAAACTGTAATAAAGTCACAAATGTCTTCAAGAATATAAACAAAGGGGTAAACTATATGAGTTATGTAATGGTACAAATAGTCAACTACAGCAAGCCAGATAGAAACATAGGAAAATAAAATTATGGACTAATATCTGTCATAGTTATACATACTTACCTTCCATAAAATACTAGGAACTAAGCCTAGCAGGCTAATAAAAGGATATTAAATCTCCTTTGAGTGGGTGTTATCTTGAGAATGCAAAGATGTTTCAATTTTGAAAAAAAAAACAATGTAATAATTCATCTAACACAAGACTAATGATTAAAATACCATGAATATCTCTACACGGGCCAAAAAAATGGCAAACTTAAATTGCTAATAAAACTTGCTAGCAAACTAGGAACAGAAGGGAACTTAATTAGTCTGATGAATGACATTTCTATATCTGACTAGCAAAAGACTAAATACGCTTCTTCTAAGATTAAAAATAAGACAGACATTCACTTCCAACAGCTATGTTCATATCACACTTGATATTCTTGCAAATGAAACATGTTAGACAAGAAGAAAAATAAAGGTCATACAGGTATTATTTCTTCCATTCTTCCCATGGAAGAAATTTTTTCTTAGACGATATGTTCCTTTGTATTAAAAAAAAAAAATGTGCACGGAATACACAAATCTAATACAAATAAGTGACTCAAAACATGCAAAAGAATTTCTGCATGATAAAAACTGAAGAAAACAGGTAAAGATGGGTCAAATTTCAATTTAATACTATTTATAACAAGTCAACAATCAGCATTATACTAAATGGAGAAAAAAAAGCATTAACTCTAAAACTAGGAACAAGACAAGGACACACACTATCTCCACCTATATGAAATACAGTACTTGAAATATTAGTCAGAGCAATCAGAAAAAAATAAATAAATAAAAAGAGATACATATAAAAACCAGAAAATATTATATGATACTCTCTCTATATACAGAAAAATCGAAGAACTCCTCCCAAAAGCTCTTTGAATTATTAAACAACACCAACAATATAGCAAGATACAACACACAAAAATTATTAAAATTTCTATACACCAAAAATAATCTCATAGGTCTGGAGGACTGTGAATATCTCTACAAGCAGGGAAGGATCACAAGTTCCTGAGGCACCTCAGCCTGTGCCATCGGTGTGCAGAGGAGGAGCTGGGCGGATCCGGAGTGCCTGCATCAGCCCCTTCCTTTGTCTGGAGGACTGTGAATATCTCTGCAAGCAGGGAGGGATCGCAGGTTCCTGAGGCACCTCAGCCTGGGCCATTGGTGTGCAGAGGAGGAGCTGGGTGGATCCGGAGTGCCTGCATCAGCACCTTCCTTTATCTGGAGGACTGTGAATATCTCTGCAAGCAGGGAGGGATCGCAGGTTCCTGAGGCAACTCGTCCTGGGGTGAGTGCTCAGCACACTCTGCCCAAATCTCAGACTGTTCCGGACCCCCCGGGGTTCCAGGTGCAGTGAAGGGGAGCAGTGGGTTAGAGGCCACTACATCCGCCTCCCCATCCCGGCTGCACTTGGAGGTCTGCTGAGCTTCAGACTGGTGGGCGAGCCTACACTATCCCCCGAGCCCAGCTTGTTTTGCTGACACACCTAGCCTCTGGTGTGCAGAGGAGGAGATGGGCGGATCTGGGGTGCCTGTATCGGCCTCTCTGTGTCTGGAGGACTGTGAATATCTCTGCAAGCAGGGAGGGACCACAGGCTCCTGAGGCACTGCGGCCTGTGGTGAGTATCCTAACCCGGCTGCGATTGAAGAGCTGTGGAGCTTCCAAGGGCAGGTGGGCGCACAGTTTCCCTGAGGCCCAGCTTGTCTGGAACTGTGGAGTTCTGAGCAGGCAGAGGAGGGCCATTGGTTCTGCAGGCCCAATGGCTTGGGGTAGCGTGGTGCCAGAGTCTCAGTAGCTGTAAACATAGAATGGGATTTTCAACAGATCCTGAGGAAGCTTTTAACACTTGAAACACAGAAATATAGGAAAATGACAAAATGAAAGACCAAATTACAACCTCAAACCTCTAGCCCATCTCAAGAAACACTAGGAGGAATGTATTTAGAAGAAAATATATCCCATCCACCTCATATATCGTACACAATAGCTACTAAAATTGACAAGCAACTCCAGGAAGCTTTAAAGAAATTCAAACTCAAAATAATCTCCCAGAAAAAAGAAGAAATGATAAAAGAAATGAAAGAGATTCTAAATATATCTAAAGAAAACACAGATAAAAAATTGGAGGAACTAAACAAAAAGATAGAATCCCTAGACGAGCAATATAAGAAACAAAGAGAAAACATAATGCAGATGCACAGAGATATACAGGAAATAAAAAACTCCACTGAAAGTTGTAAAAACCGCCTTAATGAAAGTGAAGATAGAATTTCAGAACTTGAAGACAGGGTTGAAGCTAGTGAACAGGAAAGGAAAGATCTTTTAAAAATAACAAGGAATCAGGAAACAACAATTCAACAACTGCAAGACGATGCAAAGAAGAATAACGTAAGAATGATAGGGATTAATGAAAAAGAAGGAGACAACATAAAGGATATCAAGAGGATATTTAGAGAAGTAATAGCTGAAAATCTCCCAAGCATGAGATCAGAAACTGATATCAGGATCAGTGAAGCATATAGAACTCCAAATAGTCATAACCAAAATAAAACTACACCCAGACATAAAATAATCACCGTCCCAGAAATCCAACACAAGAATAGATTATTAAATGCTGTCAGAGAGAAAAGACAGATCACTTATAAAGGAAAACCTATCAGAATCACAGCAGACTTATCATCACAAACAATAAAGTCAAGAAGAGCATGGAGTGAAGTATTCCAGATCCTAAAGCAAAATGATTTCCAACCTAGACTGATATATCCTGCAAAACTATCATTCAAAATAGATGGTGAAATACGATACTTCCATGACAAAGAACAGCTGAAGAACTTCATGAACACCAAACCAACCCTGCAAAAAATATTGAAAGACAGTTTAGATACACAAAGGAAAAAACCACTAAGCAAAGCAAATAATTAAACAGAACAGAAAGATAAAGATGCAACAGCAGAGAGATAACATTCCTACAATTAACCAGCATTTAACAGTAATAACCATTAATGTAAATGGTCTCAATGCACCAATCAAAAGAAACAGACTAGCAGAATGGATCAAGAAACAAAATCCAACCATATGCTGTTTACAGGAAACCCATCTAACCCAGAAGGATACTCACAGACTGAAAGTCAAAGGAGGGAAAACAATTCTTCATGCAGCAGGAATCCAAAAAAAGGCAGGGGTAGCCATTCTGTTTGCAGACAATGTGAACTTTAAACCAACAATGACAATAAAGGACAAAGAAGGTCACTACATACTCCTAAGGGGAAAACTCCAAGAAGAAGAGATAACTATCTTAAATATATACACACCAAACTCCAGAGCACCCAGTTATATAAAACAATTATTAACAGAAATGAAAACTCAAATTATCAGTAACACAATGGTAACAGGAGACCTTAATACGCCATTGACATCAAGGGACAGATCAAGCAGACAGAAAATGAGCAAAGAAATAACAGAACTGAATCATACCTGTGAACAAATGGGTTTGATAGACATATACAGAATGTTCCACCCAACAACATCAGAATACACATTCTTCTCAGCAGTACATGGATCATTTTCTAAAATAGACCATATATTAGCTCACAGAACATACTTAAACAAGTGCAAAAGAGCTGAAATTATCCCTTGCATGTTATCGGATGATAGCGCTCTGAAATTAGAAATTAATGATAAACGATATTGCAAAAATCCCACAAACACATGGAAACTGAATAACACACTCTTGAGTAATCAGTGGGTCACAGAAGAAATTAAAGAAGAAATTAAACAATACCTAAAAGAAAATGAAAATGCAGATACAACTTACTGGAATCTGTGGGATGCAATGAAAGCCATCCTGATAGGAAAATTTATTGCACTGAGTTCCCACATCAGGAAAACAGAACGAATACAAATAAATAACTTGATGCTACACCTCAAACAGCTAGAAAAAGAAGAGCAAGTCAAGCCCAAAGCCAAAAGAAGAGAGGAAATTATAAAAATCAGAGCAGAAATCAAGGCAATAGAGACTAAGGGAACAATCCAAAGAATCAACGAATCAAAGAGTTGGTTCTTTGAAAGAATAAATAAAATCGATAAGCCCCTAGCCAACCTTATTTAAAAAAGGGAAGGAAAAGCTCAAATTCATGCAATAAGAAATGAAAAATGAAAAATCACTACAGACCCAATAGAAATACATAAGATCACCAACACCTATTTCGAAAACCTCTACTCTCAAAAGTTTGATAACACAGAAGAAATAGACAGATTCTTAGAAGCATATGAAGTGCCAAAGCTAGATCAAGAGGATGTAAAACTGTTGAACAACCCAATCTCTGTTAATGAAATTGAAAATGTAATTAAGTCCTTACCCACCAAGAAGAGCCCAGGCGCAGATGGATTCACTGTAGAATTCTACAAGAAATAAAAAGAAGACCTAATGCCGACACTCCTCAAACTATTCAATGAAATCGAAAGGGAAACAATCCTTCCTAAGTCATTCCTGGAAGCAAATATTACTCTAGTACCAAAACCTGAGAAAGACCCAACTAAAAAAGAGAACTATAGACCGATCTCCCTAATGAACACAGATGCAAAAATCCTCAATAAAATATTGGCAAATAGGATCCAGCAAATCATCAAGAAGATTATACACCATGACCAAGTGGGATTCATCCCAGGAATGCAAGGATGGTTCAACATACGCAAATCAATAAATGTAATCCACCATATCAATAAAGCCAAAAATAAGAATCATATGATGATTTCTATAGATGCAGAAAAAGCCTTCGATAAGGTCTAACATTTATTCATGATAAAAACTTTACAGAAAATTGGAATAGATGGTCTTTAACTCAATAAAATAAAGGCCATTTATGACAAACCAACAGCCAGCATCATACTAAATGGCCAAAAATTGAAAGCCTTTACTTTAAAATCGGGCACAAGACAAGGATGTCCTTTATCACCACTCCTATTTAATATAGTACTGGAAGTACTAGCCAGAGCAATTAGGCAAGAAAGAGAAATAAAAGGGGTAAAGATAGGAAAAGAAGAAGTTAAGTTATCATTGTTTGCAGATGACATGATACTCTACATAGAAGACCCCCTAAACTCCATTGAAAGACTCTTAGATACAATAAATAAATTCAGTAATGTGGCCGGATACAAAATCAATACTCAGAAATCAATAGCATTCCTATACACAAACAACAAAATCACAGAGAGGGAAATAAGAGAAACTGGACTATTCACATTAGCAAGCAAAAAAAATGAAATATTTAGGAATTACTCTTACGAAAGAAGTGAAAGACTTATACAGTGAAAATTATAATACACTGAAAAAGGAAATTGAAGATGATCTCAGAAAATGGAAAGACATCCCTTGCTCATGGATAGGAAGAACAAACATTGTGAAGATGGCCATTCTCCCAAAATTCTTATACAGATTCAATGCAATCCCAATAGAAATACCATCAACACACCTTATAGATCTAGAGAAATCACTCCTAAATTTCATCTGGAACCAGAAGAGACCTAGAATCGCAAAGGCAATTCTAAGCAGCAAAGACAAAGCAGGAGGCATCATAATCCCTGACTTGAAGTTATACTACAAAGCAACAGTAGTAAAATCAACATGGTATTGGAATCAAAACAGAGCTGAAGATCAGTGGAATAGATTAGAAGATACAACCACAACTACAAACACACTCAACCACCTTATCTTTGATAAAGGAGCCAAGCAGGTTCACTGGAAGAATGACAGTCTCTTTAATAAATGGTGCTGGAAAAACTGGCTCTCCATTTGCTGACAACTAAAGCTAGACCCATGTCCATCACCATGTACTAAATTAAAATCTAAATGGGTCAAAGATCTGAATATTAAAACAGAAACACTAAATCTATTGGAAGACAAATTGGGTAGAAACCTTGGAGACATAGGAGTAGGTAGAGGATTCATGAACAGGACTCAAACCGCCAGGGAAATACTTCCCAGAATCAATAACTGGGACCACTTCTTATTAAAAAGTTTCTGCATGTCAAAAGAAATCTCCAGCATAGTGAAAAGAAAACCCACAAAGTGGGAAAAGATTTTAGTGAACTCTCTCTCAGACAAGGGACTCTTGTCTAAAACATATAAAGAATTAAAAAACTCCGACCTCCAAAATTCAAAGATCCAATCCAAAAATGGGCATCTGAGATGAATACGCAATTCTCAGATGAAGAAATGCAAATGCAAATAAATACATGAAAAAATGCTCATCATCATTGGTCATTAGAGAAATGCAAATTAAAACCACACTGAGATACCATCTCACTCCTGAAAGAATGGCCAGGATCAAGAAAACCAACAACAAATGCTGGAGAGGCTGTGGGGAAAATGGAACTCTCCTGCACTGTTGGTGGGAGTGTAGACTGGTACTGCCTTTGTGGAGGTCTGTCTGGAGATTTCTCAAAAAGTTGGGATTGGAAATACCATTTATTCCAGCTATTCCACTTCTAGGCATATTCCCAGAAGAACTGAAAGCATCATACCACAGTGATATATGTGCACCTATGTTTATAGCAGCACAGTTTGTAATCGCCAGATCTTGGAAACAACCCAAGTGTCCATCAACTGAGGAATGGATAAAAAAGTTGTGGTATTTCTATACAATGCAGTATTACTCAGCTATAAAGAAGTTTCACATTGAGATATTTATCAATAAATGGGCGCAGCTTGAGACCATACTCATAAGTGAAATAAATCAATCTCGCGTTTATGAATACCGAATAGTTTCCCTAATGTAAGTAATGATTCAAATATATAAAAATATGTGGTAATCATGATTCCCCATTATGTGGCCTTGAAGCCTTATAAAATTTTCACTTATTAATTAGAAAGGCTTTATTCTGGGCTTCTTGATATGGAAATATTTGAAGCTATAGTATATGAAGTTTTATCCAAATATTTCCAGGAAAAAGACAGACACTATGGTAACTACTATTAAATCGGGTTATTTGGTGGTGAAGCATGAGGTTGCTGAAACAGTCATGCTTTGACCTCTATTGTTATATTGTTATGTCCTGTTTTAACTCAATCTCTCCCTTATTCTTTAAAAAAAATATTTAGTTATTTCTTATGTTTGTTTTAATTAAGGGGAAAAATTTTAAAAACTAGGATATATAATAGTAACTCTTTTTGATTCCCTATTAACTTGTTTTGAAGTCCTGTAATACTCCCACGATCTTGTTTTGACTGATTAGACTCTGTTCCATTCTGTGCGATAGTATCGTTTGAGGCTATAGGCAACTACTTTGAAGGCAATAAGATTCACTAAGATCCCCATTCTGGTTTGACTATTGTCTCCTTTAGAAGTCCTGTAATGTTTACAATGCCTAAGTTTTATTGGTCTTGTTCTCTACTGTTTTGTCCAACTTTATAATATCTTATGAGATAGACAATTCTTTTTAAGGAAACTAGAGACAATGTTGATAACCATTGCTGATAACCTTGTACTCTGTTCTACATCATGTGCTATGTCTATCCTTGGTTTTGACTGACAGCTTTGTTTTGCCATATTTGACTTTATTCTCCCCCCCCCCAAAAAAAAGTAATAAGAACTAAGGAGTAATAAAATCCAAAATGTGTAAATTTTGTTGTAAAAAAGAGAGGGGAAAAAAAAGAGCTCTAACGGATATAACAGCAAGTGTGTTTAGGGGTGTTAAATAGCTGACTATATTAATGTTTTTGGATCATTGAACACAGCTTTTTGCAGTCTCTCTGTTTGAATGTCCACTTTGTATTCTTTGATACTGTGATTTGAGCAACTATTTCCGATATGATAATATGTAATCTATTTACAGGTGATTTCTTACTGTTATGTTTTGTTTTTGTAGTTCTGTATTATGTGTACCCTTACACTGCTTTGTTTTGCTTTGTGTTTTTCTCTTTTTCCTCTTAAATAAAATTTAAAAAAAATAAAAACATAATCTCATAATAAGGAAATTATGAAAATAATTCCATTCATAGTAACTTTAAGAAAACCTGGAAATTAACCTAACCAAGGAAGTTAAAAACCTCTACAAAAAACCTAAAATACTCTGGAAAAGAAGGCTGAAGAGGACATTAGAAAATAGAATAATGTCCTCTGCTCCTGAATAGGCAGAATTAATATTATCAAAATGGCCATATTCCCAAAACTATCACCCAGATCCAGTGCAGTCCCAATCAAAATAGCAACAGCACACCTAAAAGAACTAGACAAAGCAACACCCAAATGTATACAGAACCAGAAGAGACTCAGAAGAGAAAAAGCTAATTTGGACAACAATAACAAAGCAGGAAGACTTACAATATCTGACTTGAAGACATAAATGTAAGGAAAAATTTTCTAAACCCTCAAGTACACAAGAAATAAGAGCAACAAATGGGATTACATCAGACTAAAAATATACTGTATAGCCAAAGAATCGATTAGTAGAGTGAAGAGGCAACTTGCAGAATAGGAAAAACATTGCCAACAGATAGAGGACTAATATCTAGAATGAATATATATATATATAATCGACCACTTAAAGACCCAGTCAGAAATTGACAAGTGAGACAAACAGATTCTTCATGTAGGAAGAAGTACAAATGGCAAGCAAATATGTGAAAAAATGTTCAATACCTCAGGGAATTAGAGAAATCCAGTTAAAACAATGCTAGGATTTTGTCTTACTTCAGAATGTATGGCAACCATTAAGAAGTCAAACAGTAACAACTACTGACGTGGTTGTGGTGAAAAGTAACTGTCCTACATTTTTGCTAGGAAACTAACTAATGCAACCATTATGGACATCAATATAAAGATTTCACAAAAGCTAAAATTAAAAATTCCATATGACCCATTGATCTTACTTCTAGGTACTCTCAACAGACAGCTTTAAACATCATACTACAGTGATATAAATCAATTAATAATAGCAAAATCCTAGAAAAAAAGCCTGTATACACTTTAACAGATGACTGGATAAAGAAAATGTGGTATCCACATATAATGGAATACTACTCAACTATAAAGAAGGAGAAATTTGAGATATTTGTAGGAAAATGTAACACGTGCAAAATGTATTGTTGAGTGAAATATACAAGTTTCAGTGCCATACTGTTTCTCTCATTTGAATATGACAAAGTGAAAATTAAGAGAAAAATAAAGGCAAGATAGAAGGAGACAATAGCATGAATCTCTTGCCGATGAAAAGGGATCCAGGGGACCAAAAGTAAGGGGAGTGAAATGGGGAAATTGGTTGAGAGAAGTGCTGTCACATACAAGGAGCTAATGAATGTGAACATTATATGTCATAAACTAAGATTATTAATATAAATAAGAACAAAATGCTGAAAGGGGAATTAAAGGAGGCAGGAGGGCAGAAAGAAGGAGGGAAAGAGTTACGAAAAGAAACAAGCTATGTTATGTACCCAAACCAACACCCCCAGATGATTGTAAAGTGCATGTACTAGAAGCATGCATGGGCTTAAACAATAAAAGAAACACAAGGCTAACCATCAATATAAGAAAAGCAATCATCATCTTACATACTTGTGAAATGCTGAGAGTACATTGTAAGTATTCTCTTTATAAAGAAGATGACTATATTACTAATGCATACATAAATTACCTTAATTTAATCATCCTAAGATGTGCAATAGTGCCTCTTACTCCATACTAACTTTCTATTATTTCAGTTGACCTAATCATCCTCAGTTTAGCATTTACCCATGAAGCCATTATCATGAACCAATGGCCCAGGATTGCCTGGCAGAGATGATTCTCCTTCGGATACATTGTCAGAAAACCAATATTAACTTCACGCTACATCACAATTCCCACATCACTCGCTTCTACTTGAATCTCATAGGCACTGTATCATCTCACACCACCTCAGGTAGAAGGGTGAATATAAAGGGACAAAATCTTTTTATATAGAGAGAAAAATTACATTTATATAACTTTTATTACAGTGTATCATTATTCTGATTTATTTTTAGTTATTGCTAATCTATTTCTGTGACCTATTTATAGAATAATTCTATAAATTTCACACATAGACTGAAAGCTTTAGAATAGATCCCCTAACAGTTAAGAGAGGACTAGTGTAGACATATAACAAAACATCAGTGGGACTCATGAACACATACAATTTGTACTTCTCAATTAAGATAAATAATCTCAGTTATATTCAATAGCAGTGAAAATTTGGTTTTTAAATTTCTAATCTGTGACAATGTTTCATCACAATTTCATGTAATAATCAAATATTTAAGTATAAATCTTATATGGCACTGGATTACATTGAAATAGTGAATAAATCTAAGAAAATGAAAATACTAAAGAGATAAATATTCATGGAAAAGGTAATGTAATATTATAAAAATGTCAATTGTTATATACTGTGTTAATGAAATAAAATTCCATTCAAAAATCTAAGTGGAATTTCTTTTCATAAAACCTAACAGCTGATTCTAAAATTTATATGGAAAAATGGAGAGAAGAAAGGTCTAATGCTTTTGAAAAATAATAAAATTAAGCAAAGTTTTGAAAGCAAGTTCTGGATGTTTAATATGTACTAATGTAACTCTAGTTAATAATATAGCATTGAATAACTGAAATTTGCTAAGAGGGTACAATTCAAGTGTAATTACCATGAGAATTAATGAGGAAAAATAATATGTGATTGTCAGAATCATATAGTAATTGTGTCATAATGATGAAAAATTAATTTGTCTTTCTTCTATGAGCATCAACTGAAAGCTAACACCTTTACAGAACTATAAAGTGCATATTTATGTTCAATATTTCAAATTTCCCTTTAAAATTCCTCTTTATCAGTTTTTTTTATAATCATAATGTTCCACCATGCCCACTTACGATTCCTTCCAGCCTCCATCTATAGGGAGGTTATGTCTGAGAACTTTCCCTTATTACATAGTCCAGAACTGCACTTTCCTCATGGTTATGAATCCAGTTATTTCTGAAATAGCAGCACCACCATCATGCAACAAAATAACTCTCACGTTACTAGGGAACCCAGAATAGGATTTTTCAGACTTTGGACTTTTTCTTGAACTCAAATTGTGCCATACATGTAGGCAATCTTCATTAGATTAATGTTGTATCAACTTTAAGAACAAAGCCTACAAAGAAAAGATTTACAACAAATAGTTTCTCAAGTGAAGCTCCTTTTGTCTACCCAAGTCTTTGCCATACTTCCTTCTTTTGAAATCACATTTGCTTATGTTCAAACAGATGTGGATTACAAATCCCAGATTTATTCTTGCTAGCTTTCTGGATTCAAACTACTTTTCTTCTCTATGATTTAATTCCCTCATATTAAAAGGAAGAAGTTTCTATCTCATGAAAGCATTTTGAACGTTAAACAAGTTCTTCAGATGATCTGATGATTAGTAAACAAGGAACAAATACTAACTACCCCTGCTATTATTACTATTGCAATCCTTACTCCAGTTAAGTAACAAACTACTAATTTCATGTATACACATATTTATGAATCTTACTAAATGAAGATGGAACTACTGAGCATATAAAATGTACAACTTGTATGCAATTTAAAGGGATTTCAATTTATAAATTCTGTTCTAATATATGTAAAATACCTAAGTGATTGTTAGTGTGACTTCCTTAGATACACACATTACTGGTCACTGAAACTTAAACATGACACTTGCAAATGTTATATCATAGACAGAGTGACAGCTCACCCAATTCAGTATTTACATTACTATTACCCTGATTTTCACACATTTTATAGTATAAATTTCATCATATTCATCAAAATTTTGTTTACCCAAACAATATGATATCTGCAATGCTATACTTCATTCATTTCCTTAGAAACTGGGCACTGTGCTCTCAGCTCAGCACCACAGGCCATTGCCAGGAGTGACTATGGTAACCACATCAGTGCCCCAATCCTGACAGTTTAACAAAAGCCATCATGACAGGAAGTATCAGGAGGTACTGTTGCCACATACGCTCGCAGACAGCTACTGATTTCTTGGAAACCTGCTCTGCTGTGTGGGGTTAGCACAAGATACAGTGCGGTATGAAGGGGAATTGGCAAGAATTTATACAGACTCCTCAGGAGAGACAGAAATGTTGTGATGCTGCCTTCCCTCTTCAAGAAGGAGACGAGCTCAAACCCACTAGACCCAGGTTATTATAATTTCTGTCTCCATCACTTGTAAAACATTCTTTTGAGCTTTTGTTACTGAAAAGAGCACCTTATAAAATTAATTTCCAAAGGTTATTTTTTAATTTACTAATAAAGATTTAATAGCCAATTAAATATTCCCTGAAATTCTCTTATTCACATATACATATGATTGCAGTAATTAGCGACTTCTGATATTGACTGATTTTCTGAGAGCTGTGATTTATTAAATTTTACTTATAAAAACTCAGAGTACCAACATCTACAGTTGAACAGCCTTTGGTTAATGAGAGAGTATATTAATATCTAAATTCTTAGCAAGTTTTTAATCATATTTGAATCCATCTAGTCATATTACTTGTAACATTAACAAGCACTGTTCTTAAGAGTCTGTCTTAAGGAAACTACTTTTTGATAAAGAGAATTAACAAATCCTTTCAAGAATATTAACAGTCATCAGAAACCTAAAACAGACCAATAATATAAGCCCTACGGTTCTTCATCACTTATAATTCAAACCTTCTTAGGCAAAAAAAAAAAAAAAAAGAAAGAAAGAAAAAAAAAAAGATTTCTTTGCTCCTGAAAATGTTTCTGCTTTTTTGATTCCTTCTTGTTGCTAATTTTACCCTAACTATTTAAACTTACACTCCATAATACTCCTACTGTATCTACCTAATTTTAGGGCTCAAAATATCCTTGCTCTGGCTCATAAATTTCTGGAAGTAGTTGGAAAAAAAAGGAGTGCACTTGGAAAAGAAAAGTGACTATATGGGCTATTCCTATCTGTGTCAAAGTGCAGTCAGCCTACTTCAAAAAAGAGAGTGGTGGGAGCAACATTAGCAGTATTTCTAAAAGAAGAAAAGGGCACCTGAAAGCACTAGGGGCATCTTAGCATTAACTGGAAGAAAATATAAAATTAGGGTTGCAAAATACTTTTACTTGATTTTGTTCACATAAGCTTGAAAAAAGTACTAGAAATAGTGGACATTTCACGTGTAAAATATTATAAATTACAAAAGAAAATACACTTAAAACCATCTATGCAGTTTTGCTTGAAATATTTATTACAATATTTTTATGTGCTAATATGTGAATATACAATTACAAATTTTTAAATGAAAGTATGTGATAATGATTCCTTACATTTATGGGTACAAAATAAAATAACTAACTGTAAGATGTGTCCTCAGGTATGTGCCCAGAAGATATTGGACTTCATTCTGGGACGAACCTTTAGTCTACCTTGATATACTGAACCATATAATTTTCTTCTATTCTGCCTGACTGCTCTTTATTGAACTGTACTATTATATGTGTTCACTTCTGTCTTAGGTGCATGCAGCACCTTGTGGGAAGCTCTGTAATTGGCTGCCACCTTATATCTACTCTAGGAGTTAAGTTTCCATTTGGTAGTTAGGCGTCTCTCCTTGCCTAGCCTGTTTCTCCTTAGGTCACATGTCCCTGTGGATTGGTCCACTCAGGGATTATGCTAATCACCCCGCCTTATGAGCCCATGGCCAGAGATTGAATTACCCTATAACCCCAGTCTTGCCACTGTTGCTAAGTTACCTGCTGACTCCCTCGTCCCCCAATACACTATATATTCATTACTCTTTCTTTGAATAAATGAGACTTGATCGAGCACTCTCTTGTCTCCATTCTTCATGTCTCTTGTCTCTTCTCATCCCCACTCCCCCTCTAACATCCACATTGACTCACCCACGGGCAGGGACACACCTTAGCCCATTTGCACTGCCAGCTGATAAGTCAGTCCAACTCAAACACTGACATATTTTCAGAACTGTAAATACATGAGAAGTTTTATAAACCTACAATTTAGAAAATGGAGGTACACAAATCAAAAACTCTAGAGACAGAAGTTAAATATGTAAGATATTAAAGACAGGGAAAATAAACACATAAATGTTAGTTTTTCAGAATTCCTTAGAAATATTGATTGCTTTGCTATTAGATTGTACAATTTTAATGAAAATTGCTGAATTTAAAATTGATAAATAGCAGCACATACTCACATCTCTCTCACTATCCTGTTGAACCAATAAGAATTTTAGTTTTAGTAGAAAAGTTATTATTGATGAATTATTTTTCTCTCAAACACATATAAACACACAGTCTTTTTAAAATAGATACCAGCCTTTTTCTATGAGTCAGTACCATTTGAGGACTTCTGGAGAAGAGAAAAGAAATCATCAAGAAGTACATCCTCCCTGAGAATCAGTACCATGCACAGGTTGCTGGAGGAACAACCAGATGCCAGCTTTTACAGTGTGTCATCACCATTCTCAGACTGCAAGGGGAAAAGAAAGTCACTAAGAAGCAAGACTTCCCTGCAAATCAGTGCCATCTGAGGACTGCTGGGGGGTTAACCAGACACTAGGATCTTCCCATGAGTCACTGCCATTCATGTACTGTAAGGGATGAGTACAAGAAGTCACCAAGAAGCAAGCCCTACCTGCAAATCATGGCATATACAGGCTGCTGGGGCAGGAGAGACCCAGATTCTAGTCCTTTCCCACGGGTGGGCTGGCAAAGAAGAGGAGCCAACATACCCCATCACCACCACCATAAGTGACCAGCTGATCAAAAGAAATACAGGCTATGATGATAGCTACTGAGGTAAAATACGGTTTAACATTTGTAGTGTTTGGTGTTTCACTGACTTTGAGGGTCTAAAGCCAGCAATCTGATCATCTATTCAGGGTATAACAATACATAGTATAGAATCTATGAAGTATCTCCTTCTGATGGTGATAGTCATTGTTAATTCCCTATCATATTGTTTCAAAACCTTGTATCATTTTCATTATTTTTTGGGTTGAGTTTTATTCTGTTTTTTATTTTATTTTATTATATCTAATGGCATAGGCAGCTATTTTAAAGATAACAAGATATGTTATAGTAGCCTTTTTGGATTTACTCATCTTGTTTTGAAGTTCTTTATTACATTCATTGTTTTGTTTTTATGGGTTCTATTCTGTTCTCTTTTTTCTGAGTTTTACTAAGTCTGAAGTCTACAGCTACTTTTCTAAGTCTACAGTTACTTTGAAGACAAGAAGAGGCATTATGGTAACAATTATTGATTTCCTATTGTTTTGAAGTCCTGTGTCACACTGGTTTGTTTTGATTAGCTTTATTCTGTTTTATTTTGCTTGGTTTTATTCTCTTTAAAATAAAAAAGTGTGGTATTTTAGTAATAGAATACCACTCAGTAATAAAGAGTTATAAACTCTGGGGCTGGGGATTTAGCTCAGCGGTATAAGCGCCTGCCTTGCAAGCAGGCGGTCGTGAGTTCGAACCCTGGTACCGATTTAAAAAAAAAAAAAAAAGAATGACAAACTCGAGGCTTTTATGGGTAAATGGATGCAACTAGAAACCATATTCATAAATGAAATAAATCAGACTGGCATGTGTAAACACCATATTGTCTGGCTAGTATAAAAAAGTGAAAGAGTACATAAGATCCAAAGCTTACAATAGATATACTAAAAGGGAAAGAAATTGTTCAAAAGCAAATTATATTGTTTGATCAATTTTGCATTCCTTTATTTGGCAAACTGAGCAACTATTTTGAGGATAACAATATGCAACATTACCATTTTTGAATTCCTATCATCTGGGTTTGAAATTCTATATTGCTATTGTTTTTTGTTGTCATTATTTTACTTTTGTTAGGCTTTTTGTTTGCTTCTTCATTTTTCTGTGTTTTTCTCTTTAAATAAAATTTAAGTTTGTCGGTACAATTTAGATATACACAATGATCACATTCATCATAAAGAATTTGTACCTGTACATGATATATCTTGATTCCTCTTTTTCCCCATTCTCTTCCCCTCTGTTGAACCCCTTTTCCTCATCTCAAAGCTTTGTCTCCATTTATGTTTTTTTTGTCTCACTTTTTTTCCCTTTGCTTTCTTTCTCCCTCCTGCTCTCCCTAATTCCCCTTCCTTTTTGAACAATTTCTTCCTATTTTCTAACAATATCTATTATACATTTCAGCCCATCCTAGCTAAATGGATGTACCTTGAGACCATACTATTAAGGGAAGCAAATCAAACACTCTTGTTTAAATTTCTCTCAGGTGTGAGAAATTGAAAGTGTAAATAAGTACACAGACTCTTAATGACCTAAATTGGGGGTCAACTTTGGAGTAACAGTTTAGAGCCATAGTTAGTAAAGGAGACTGTATCACAAATGTGTCAGTGATTCTTTAAAAAATGCAATGCTTATAATTTCAAAACAAATTTCTAGCATTTTATGTAAGATCAATTTTTATAAATGTTTGAAGACCATCATTTTTTTAGTTTTTTTCTCTTAAAAATTTTAGGTCAGGAAATTCTTGAATTATTACTACATTTATTATTTCATTCATATTCACATTTATTATATTGATATAAATATAGCTTTAAAAGTTATGTGTCTACATCTCAAGAATAAATAAATGAATAGCTACAAACCATGTAGTTTGGTATACCTTTGTGTACTACTTGGAGCTCTTCAGAGAAAAGAACAAACAAGATGTGTATATACATATGTACTGAGATTTATTTTGAAAAAAATTTTTGCAAGGTTGTGGAGGCTTGAAAAATCCCAATCTGATGAGATAGCCTTATAGCTGGGTACAATGGTAACACCACAATTCTAGTCCAAAAGCGTCAGCTGACCCAGTTCCTTCTTATCAGTCTCTGACATACTAAGATTTTTAGCTAACTGGATGAACCCCATTCACATTATGAGTGATAAGTTGCTTTACTCAAAATTCACTGACTTACATGCCAATGCCATCTAAAAATAGCTTAAGTAAAACAGAATAACAGTTGACCAAATCTCTGGGTACCTTGATTCAGTTAAGTTGGGATGTGAAATTAACCATCATAGGACATTAATTCTTTAATAGTCTTTGGCGATATCATGTAAAGGACTATCCCACCCAAGAATTTCTTTTTTCTTCCAGCCCAAATAACAAGGGAAATTATGGCAACAAATTAGACAAAAGTCACAAACACTGTTGGTAGCACTTACATCCCTTGACTAGGGAACACATAGAAACCATAGGAACCCAGAGGTCTCCTGTTTAATTTATGTTTTCCCATTCAGATACAGTCATTTCACTATTAATGAAAAGAACAAATATGAATATAATGTAGACAAAATGTCCCTTTCTGCTGACACTTCACAAGAGAGGTTAGTCAGGATGCAGGGCATGGAACTTCCATGATACCCAGTGCATACTTTCACAGAGCTTTGATTTGGACCACCACCTCTTCCTCCTCCTCTACTTCTTCCTCTTCTTCTTTCTCATCCTTTTTATGTTTTATTTTATTAGCATATGTTTTAAATTCATGCAGCTTACAGTCATCTTGGGGAGTTGATACATGTACATACTACTTTTTTCTTTTTTATAATTCTCTTCCCTCCCACCTAACTCAGTTCTTGTCTAATTTCTTATCTTGATCTTCATCCTTCTTCATGTTATTGATCTTTAGCTCATGTTATGCCATATAATGTTTACATTAAATTTGACGTTATTAGGTTTCTCTACATGACACTCTTCTATGTAAAATATTATGTCATCTTCAAATAATGATTATTTGAGTTATCTTAGATGTATCATTTTATTTCTTTTCCTGGCCTTATTGTTCTTGCTAGATTTGTAAGTACTGTGCTTTATAGAAGTGGTGATAGTGGTCATGTTTATCTTGCTCCTGATTTAGGAAGAATGCTTGTAATTCTTTGCCATTTTGTAAGATGCTGGCTGGTTGTTGTTTTTTGACTTCTAGGATTTTTAAGACATTAGTTTTAGCTGAACATAGTGATGAATACCTGTAATGCAGTAGTCTCAGAGGCTGACAAGGAGTATTACAATTTTTATTGGGGCAGTTTAACAACTTAGTGAGCTTCTGTCTTAAAATTTAAAATAATAATAACAGTGACAACAATAACAATGACAATAAAATATGTAGCTCAGTGCAAAAGCCCTGGGTTCCATCCCAAATACCTCCAAAATCAGTTTTACTTAGGGAGCCATCTATAGAACTTTTTGTATATCTCCAGTAATTATCAACCTCAGCTTCCTGGCATACAGCAAAGGAGGAGAGGGAAGAAAAAACCCTCAAAATTAAGAGGTGAGAAAATGCATTAATATATTTTGAAAACAGGCACAGTTATTTAATACAAACAGCAATTCATGTTGTACATATATTAAAATTATTTCTACATGCTATACATTAGTCTTTTCTTTCTTGTAATAGGGATTGAATCTAGAGCTTTTTCCCTGAAAAGTATTTACTACTTTATTTTTTTGAGACAAGTTTTATTTAAGTAGCTTAAATTGTACAGGCTCGCCTGAATTTTCAATCTTTCCTCAGCATCCCAGAGTGCTGGGATTGCAGGTGGCATCATCACACTGGGTTTGTCTTTGTTAAGGTTAGTTACAATGAATAATATTTGATAGAGTGCCCGTGAAAGAAAATTCAGAAATTTCTTAAGCAAGTGTGCTAAGCAAATTAGGACAAAATCAACTTTGGCTATGCATTGAAGGAAAAGTAGAATTATGACAACTTAAATTCATTTTAATACCTTCTATGTTGAAATATTTTATTTCTTTGAGTGAATATACATTATTTGATAATAGATAATTCAATTTATTTTCTTTATTAAACCTTTATCGCACAGAAGTAGTAATATGAAATGATAAGATAGAATAGCAAATGAACATTTAAAAAAAGTTCAGAGAGCAATTTATCCAGTGGCCAGCATGAAGAGATTTTCAGTAATCTAGCCTGAGGACGCAAAGGCAGAGATGAGCTTCTGGGAATCTGATGTAATGACACAGATGACCAAAGCTGAACCTTAACAGAAATAAAGAATTTGCTTCTTCTCCCCAAATCTCAAGCTTAGAGGTTTAGTAGCTTAAAAGTAAGCTTCAAAACATAAAAAAAAGGATTCAGTGAAACATCAAAGAACAACATAGATCTTCAAAACACCACCTTTGTGACTAGTCCGAGTAGAGGCTACTTTATGAAATTATATGCCCAAACCTCTAGTTCATATGTTTAATCCTCAAGTCAGAGAACAGATACAGTCATATTAAGTGAAAGCCAAATGCATGTGAACGAACATAAATACATTTCCTTTTATTCAAATAAATCATTTATGTCCAAGGAAATTCAGTGATAATCATACAGATATTACTTCTGATTCTCCAAAATTTCTGCATCCATTTTTGTTATAAGAGGTAGTCATGAGAACCTGTTGCCCAGTTAGGAAGAAGTTTTTTCAGGGGTTTTGTGTATAAAACCATCATGCAGCTGCTTTTTCCCCTTTCTCTCTTTTTGATGATATATTTATCATATTAGCAGAAATAGTATGCCCCTCTTCCAGATGGTGAAGAGTAAATGTGCCATTTTTCCTTCACTACTCTCATTTCTCTCTTGAATGTAGAAGATTTTGAGATCCCAGGAGATAATAGAGGCACAGAATGATAGAAGACTGGGCTCCTGAGTCACAGCATAGAGGAACTCTCCCTTCTCCAGAAATCAGGAGCGCCTATATTAGAACGTTATGTGTTCAAGACAATAAACTGTATGAAAAAACAGTTCTTTGGAATCATCACATGAGTTTGTTACTCACACTAGTCAGGTCCTGTCTAGTATAGATTTATATATGAACTATTTTGGTTTCCTAATATCATCTTGGTTAAAGCAAATATTTTTTCCAAAAGTCTATGAAAATCACTAATCCATCAGTGTCTTGAGTAAAGACACAAGAAAATCTTGAGTGAAAAGACTTCAAGATGTATTAAATTTGTAAAAGGAATAAATTAGAATCATGGAGAAATTATTTTGGATCACAAGTTGAATTAAAGCACCTGGATACTGAAGTGAAAAATTATGGAACTTGACTATTTTCTAGGAATAGCTATTACAAGACAGTATATAATTGGATGCTGCTGATGAAACCTGTACTCCTAAATACATAAGATTTGAAAGCTTCTATTTTGGTTTATCCTCAGTTTCATTGTAGAATGACTTTTCTCCATATTTCACAATGACATGTCAACATTACCTTCAGATAGGCAAAGGTATTATGGAAAGTAGAGCCAGAAGCTGTATTTCTAACTCAGAGATAGAGATAGGGATAGAGACACAGATACAGATACAGATACAGATACAGATACAGATACAGATACAGATACAGATACAGATACAGATGATAGAATACCTTATCTCACTTCTTTGGAGACAAAGAAAGTCAGTACATACTTGTTCAAGAGGAAGGGATAACAATCATAATTCTATGTGTGCCAAATATAATCATACTCACCCATATAAAACACATGGTAGTAATTATGAAAAAATAAAATATGCATGAATGTAGCTCACACTCTATACACTTCAAAACACCACCTTTGTCACAAATAGACTGATCAACTAGACTAAAAAAAAAAAGACTATCAGAGCTAACCCAAGCTTTTGAACAAATGGACTTAGTAGATATTTACATAGTGTTCCATCCAACAAAAAGAGAATGCACAGTCTTCTCAGCAGCATGTGGAACTTTCTCCAAAATAGACCACATACTATTTCATAGAATATCCTTCAGAAAATGCATAAGAATTTAAACTATTCCTTGCATATTATCAATTCATAGTGCAATGAAATTTGAAATCAGTGTCAAAAGAAATCACAAAAATTACACAAACACATACAAAATAAATAATACCCTCATGAACAATCAATGGATCACAGATGAAGTTAAACAAAAAATATTAGTTTCTAATATTAATCAACAATGCTAAATTATATTCTAGGTCCTATAGGACATTGAAATGGCACCTACAAGGAAAATTTATAGCAAGATTTCCCATATTACAAAAAAGCAGGGCAAGTTCAAATCAATAACAATATTGAATCTAAAACTTCTAGAAAAAGAAGAACAAAGCAAACCGCAAAATATATGAGGGAAGAAATTATAAGCATAAGGAAATTAATACATTTGGGACTAAGAGAGCATTATAAAGAACGGATGAAGCAAAAAGTTGGTTCTTTAAAAGATTAAATAAAATTGACAAACCCTTAACCAACTTTGTCAAAATAGAGGAGATAAAAGACTCATAAAGGTAAAATTACAATAGACCCTGCAGAAATCCTGAAGATCATCAATATCTACTTCAAGAACTTGTATTTTAATAAGATTGAAAACACCAAAATAGTTAGATTTATAGGTATTCATGAATTACCACAGCAGGATCAAGAAGATGTAAGAATTCTAAATAATCCAATATCAATCAAAGAAACTGAAAATAAATTAAAAAGTTACCAACAAAGAAAGTCCCAGGTCTTAAAGATTCACTGTTGAATTCCACATGAAATTTAGAGATATAATGATGCTACTCATCAAACTTTTTAATTAAATTTAAAGGGAGGCAATATGGCTCTTAGAAGCAAGCTTTACTCTGATAGCAAAGCCAGAAAAATATTCAACCAAAAAGGAAAACCACGGGCCAATCTCCTTAATAAACATCATTGTAAAAATCCTTAATAAGAATGTTACATACAGAATGCATCAAATCATCAAGATTTTCACAACATGACAAGATAGGATTCATCCCATGATTGCAGGGATGGTTCAACATATGCAAATAAATAAATATAACATACCGTATCAAAAGAGCCAAAGACATATACCACATGACCATACCAATAGACACAGGAGAACTATTTGACAAAGTCCAACAGCCACTCAAGATTAAAAAAAAAAAAGGCTACAGAAAATTAAATTTACACCGACAGCAGCGGGGACCTGGGGAGAGTTTAAGATCATCAATCCCAGTGGTTAAGTACCCACCCAGTTTCTAGCCACACTAAACAGGGCTCTTCAGGTTTCAGGTCTGCCTGGGCCATGCCCAGTGACCTTTTTTCACTCCGGGGAACTAGGCCGTCAGAGTCCTAGGAGTCAAGGAGATAGGAGATGATTTCAAGAGGAAGCTTTGGAACATCACTCGAAACACGGAAATATAGGAAAATGACAAAAAGAACAAAATGCCATCTCAAACCTCCAACCCATCCCAAGAAACCTTAGGAGTCATGTATGTAGAAGAAAATATATGCCATGCACATGAAATACCTGTAATAATAGCAACTGAAATAAAGATGCAACTCAGGGAAGCTGTAAAAGGATTCAGATTAGAAATAATCTCCCAGGTAAAAGAACAAATGATAAAAGTAATGAAAGAGATGCTGAATACATCTAAAGGATACACAGTTAAAAAGTTAGAGGAGAAAACCAAAAAGATATAACCCCCAGAGGAACAATTAAAGAAACAAACAGAATACATGAAGCAGATTCAAAGAGATATACAAGGAATCAAAAATTCCATTGAAAGTTGTCAGACCTGCCTCAACAAAAGTTAAGACAGAATTTCAGACCTCGAAGACAAGATTTCACGTAGTGAACAGGAAAGGAAAGATCTTTTAAAAATAACAAGGAATCAGGAAATAACAATTCAACAGCTGCAAGATGATGCAAAGAAAAATAACATAAGATTGATAGGGATAAATAAAAAAGATGGGGAAAACATAAATGATATCAAGAGGATATTAACAGAAGTAATAGCTGAAAATTTCCCAAACATGAGAATGGAAACTCAAATTAGGACTAATGAAGCATATAGAACTCCAAATAGCCATAACAAAAATAAAACTACACCCAGGCATGTAATAATCAACATTCCAGAAATGTAACATAAGAATAGAGTATTAAAAGTTGTTGCAGACAAAAGACAGATAACATATAAAGTAAAACCTATCAGAATCACAGCAGACTTCTCAGCACAAACAATAAAGTCAAGAAGAGCACGGAGTAAAGTATTTCAATCCTAAAGGAAAATGATTTCCAACTTATACTGATGTACCCTGCAAAACTGCCTTTCAAAACAGATAAAGAAATAAGATACTTCCACGACAAAGAACAACTGAAGAACTTCATGATCACCAAACCAACCCTGCAAAGAATACTGAAAGAAAGTTTACATACACATATGAAAAAGCCACTAAGCAGGGCAGACAATTAAATATAATGAAAAGATAAAGGTACAACAGTAGAAACATAACATGGCAATAATAAACCAATAGGTAACAGTTATTACCACTAATGTAAATGGTCTCAATTCACCAATTAAAAGAAACACACTTGTAGAATGGATCAAGAAACAACATCCAATCATACGCTATCTACAAGAAACCCATCTAACCCAAAAGGAAACTCACAGTCTGAAAATCAAAGGGTGGAGAAAAATACGTCATGCAACAGGAACCCAAAAAAAGTGGGGGTAGCTATTCTGTTTGCAGATAATGTAAACTTCAAACCAAAAATGATCCTAAGAGATAAAGATGGTCAGTACATACTAGTTAAGGGAAAACTTCAAGTGGAAGAGATAACAATCTTAAATACATATGTACTATGTTGCACAGCACCCAGTTATACAAAGCAAGTATTAACAGAAATGAAAATGAAATCAGAAATAACATAATTATATCAGGAGACCTTAACACACCATTGATACCAAGGGACAGATCAACCAGACAAAAATCAGCAAAGAAATAACAGAATTGAATCACACCTGTGAACAAATGGGTTTGATAGACATATACAGAGTGTTCCATCCAACAACATCAGAACATACATTCTCAGCAGTACATGGGACATTCTCTAAAATACACCATATACTAGCCAACAGAACATATTTAAGTAAATGCAAAAGAACTGAAATTATCCCAGGCAGGTTATCAAATCATAATGCCATGAAACTAGAAATTAATGATAAAAGAAACTACAAAACCCCCACAAATACATGAAAATTGAATAATGGACTTGAGCAATTAGTGGGTGACAGGGGAAATTAAAGAAGAAATTAAAACCTACAAGCAAACAAAAACACAAGTACAAATTATTGGTATCAGTGAGGTGCAATAAAAGCAGTCCTCAGAGGAAAATTTATTGCACTGAGTTCCCACATCAGGAAAACAGAACGAATACAAATAAACAACCTGAGGCTACACCACAAACATCTAGAAAAAGAAGAGCAAGACAAACTCAAAGCCAAAAGAAGGGAGGAAATTATAAAAATTAGAGCACAAATCAATGCAATAGAGACTAAGAAAAACAATCCAAAGAATCAATCAATCAAAGAGTTGGTTTTTTGAAAGAATAAAAAAATTGATAAGCCCCTAGCCACCTTATTTAAAAAAGGAAAGAAAAAACTCAAATTCATGAAATAAGGAATGAAAAAGGTGAAATGACTAGAGACTGTTAAAATACAGAAGATCATCAACACCTATTTCTAAAGCCTCTATTCTCATAGGTTTGATGACACAGAAGAAATGGACAGATTCCTAGAAACTCATGAAGTATCAATGCTGGGTCAAGAAGATGTAAAACTGCTGCATAACCCAATTTCTATTAATGAAGTTGAAAATGTAGTTAAGTCCTTACCTACAAAGAAGAGGCCAGGCCCAGACATATTCACTGCAGAATTCTACAAATAATATGAAGAAGACTTAATGTCGACACTCCTCAAACTCTTCAATGAAATTGAAAGGGAAGCAATCCTTCCTAAGTCGTTCTTGGAAGCAAATATAACTCTAGTACCAAAATCTGAGAAAGACCCAACTAAAAAAAAACAACTGCAGTCCAGTCAACATGGTGAACACAGATATAAAAATCCTCAATAAAATATTGGCAAATAGGATGTAGCAAATTGTCAAGAAGATTACACAGCATGAAGTGGGATTCATCCCAGGCATGCAGGGAAGGTTCAACATACGTAAATCAATAAATGTAATCCACCATATCAATAAAGCCAAAAGTAAGAATCACATGATCATTTCTATAGATGTAGAAAAAGCTTTGGACAAGGTTCAATATTCATTCATGATAAGAACCTTACAGAAAATTGGAATAGAAGGACTTTACCTCAATATGATAAAGGCCAGCTACTACAAATCAACAGACAACATCATATTAAATGGTCAAAAACTGAAGGCTTTTACGTTAAAATCAGGCACAAGACAAGGATGTCTTATCACTGCTCCTATTCTGCATAGTACTGGAAATACTAGCCAGAGCTTTTAGACAAAAGAGAGAAATAAAAGGGATAAAAACAGCAAAAGAGTAAGTTAAATTATTATTATTTGCAGATGACATAATCCTCTACATAGAAAAGCCACAAAACTCCATTGAAAGACTCTTAGATATAATAAATAAATTCAGCAATGTAGCTGGCCAGAAAATCAATACTCAGAAGTCAATAGCATTCCTATACACTAACAAGAAAATCACTGAGAGGCAATTAAGAGAAGCCACACTCTCCACTCTATCTTCCAAAAAAATGAAATGCTTAGGAATCAATCTCACAAAAGAAGTCAAAGATTTATACAGGGAAAATGATAATAACATGAAAAAAGAAATCAAAAAGGACCTCAGACAATGGAAAGACATCCCTTGTTCATGTACAAGAAGAATAAATATTGTAAAAAAGGCCATTCTCTCAAAACTGTTATACAGATTCAATGCAATCCCAATGAAAATACCATCAGCAAACCTCATAAATCTAGAGATATCACAACAAAAGTTCATCTGGAACCAGAAGAGACCTAGAATAGCAAAGACAGTTCTAAGCAGCAAAGGCAAGGCAGGAGGTATCACAATCTCTGACTTGAAGTTAAAATTACTACTGTAATAAAATCAACATGGTACTAACTGCAAATGTGTTTATGTGTGTTAAGAATGATTACTAAGTTTTTGTTGGATCACTGAACACAACTGTTTGCAGTCTCACTGTTTGGATGTCCACTTTGTATGTTTAATCCTGTAACTTGAACAACTATTTCTAAGATGACAATATGTAATCTATTAACTAGTGATTTCTTACTGTTTTTTTAAAATTCTGTATTACTTGTAACTTTATACTGTTTTGTTTTTTTTAATAAAAAAAATCAACATGGTGCGGCAATAAAAACAGATCTGAAGATCAATAAAATAGATTAGAAGATCCAACCACAATTACAAACACACTCAACCACCTTATCTTTGATAAAGGGGTCAAACATGTTCACTGGAAGAAAGACAGTCTCTTTAATAAATGGTGCTGGATAAACTGACTCTCCATATGCTGAAAACTAAAACTGGACCCTTGCCTATCATCATGTACTAAATTAAAATCTAAATGGATCAAAGATCTGAATATTAAAACAGAAACACTAAATCTATTGAAAGACAAAGTGAGTAAAAACCTTGAAGACATAGGGGTTGGTAGAGAATTCATGAACAGGACTCAAACTGCATGGGAAATGCTTTCCAGAATGAATTACTGGGATCACGTCTTATGAAAAACTTCTGCATGTCAAAGGAAATCTTCAGCACAGTGAAAAGAAAACCCACAACGTGGGAAAGAAATCTTAGTGAACTGTCCCTCAGACAAAGGACTTTTGTCTAAAACAAACAATTCAAAGAAATCAGACCCCAATACTCAAAGACCCAATCCAAAAATGGGTATCTGAGATGAATACACAGTTCTCAGTTGAAGAAATACAAATGGGAACTAAATATATGAAAAATGTTCATCATCATAACAACACTGAGATTCCATCTTACTCCAGAAAGAATGGCCAGGATCAAGAAAACTACCAACAACAAATGCTGAAAAGGCTGTGGGGAAAAAGGAACTCTCCTGCACTTTCGTGGGAGTGTTGACTGGTGCAACCACTGTGGAGTTCAGTCTGGATATTCCTCAAAAAGCTGGGATGGGAGGTCCCATTTGACCCAGTTATTCCACTTCTGGGCATATTCCCAGAAGAACTGAAAATATCATACCACAGTGATATATATGCATCCATGTCTATAGCAGCACAATTTGTAATAGCCAGATCTTGGAAACAACCTAAGTGTCCATCAGCTGAGGAATGGATCAAAAAGTTGTGGGATTTTTATACAATTGAGTACTACTCAGGTATAAAGAATTATCACATTGATACATTTATAAATAAATGGACACAACTTGAACCCATATTCATAAGCAAAATAAACCAAACTCACATGTATAAATACTGCACAGTATTTCTCCGTAGTGTAAGAAATGGTAAGAATACATAAGAATTTATGGTAATCATGATTCCCCATTACATTGCTTTGAAGCCTTATAATGTTTTTCATTCATTACTTGGAATAGTTTTATGCTGGTTTGTTTGATTTGAGTATCTGTGATGGTATGAACAGCTATTTTGAAAAAAAACAAGACATTATAACAGCCAGTGCTGATTTAGTATCATCTTGCTCTGAAGTCCTATCAAGCTTTTGTTCTTCTGTTTCTATTGGTTCTATTATGTTATATTTTACTGGATTTCCATATCTGTGTTAGTATAAACAAAATTTCTCTGGAAAATGAGATAATATAGTAGCCATTATTCATTTTCTGTTATTTGGTTCTGAATGCCCTGTAATACTTTCATTCTCTTGAATGGTTTTACACTATTTTGTTATGTTTGAGTCTATTGTATATGAAGTTATGCTCAACTATTTCAAAGAAATAGACATTATGGTAGTTCCTGTTAATTATGGGTTTTCTTGTGGTGAAATATTGTGTTGTTTATATTGTTCTGATCAGATCTGCTTTGTTATGTCCTCTTTCGTCTTAATCTCTTTTTATAAAATTAAGAAAAGATAACTTAAATCACTTGTAGTAAAATGGATACACCCCAAGACCATAATCCTAAGTGAAACAAATCAGATATAGAACTTTAAATACAACATTTTCTTTTTGAGCTACTCAAAATATAAACATGGAGTATAATGAATGATGAGTATTGTAGACAAGAAGAACATGTTCAAGGGAAATAAGGGAGGAGAAACAGAAGTAGGAAAAAAGCAAATGGAAGGAAAAATGGAAACACAACTTGTGTGAGTGGGGAAGGGGAGAATGATTGAAGGAGAAGGGAATGGGGGAAAAAAGAAGAATTAAGATATATTGCATACAGGTAAAAAATTTCCCTATGATGAATGTGGTGAATATGCACAACAAAAATGTACTAAGAAAAATAAAATTAAAAAATGAAAGCAAAAAGAATTATCAAAAATTAAGGTCAGACTAGTTTTATACAAAAGAGGGTGAAGTAGCGCCAGATATAAATTTTTCTGATACTGAATGGTGAATGCAATGGAATTTGTAGGAGATGGTGGCTATTTTTTCCATAAAGGTAAAGAAAATTGGAGAAGGAAGTGGGGAAGGTAAAGACTAGCATGAGTTTTACAGATACCAGAGAAATATGAGAAACAGACATTCTGGGAAGAGAGTGAATGAGTGTCATCATTATGGCTGATCAGTGTTAGTGGTCATTTGAGATTACGACCTTAAGTGAAACCAATTTATTCCTATTGTGGATTCTCAGCTAATTTTTGTAGAAATAATTTTGGCAAAAGTATAAGGCTGAGATTTCTGTAGAAAAATCAAAGAAAGAAAGAGAACATCAAATAATCACATGCCATCAACTATTGGTTGCTGAGATGACAAAAATAATGTGACTATAAGTTAAACCTGAGAAAAGTGGAAATAGAAGGCAGCTGACAGGAAGAAAACTCAGTGATCAATACATTATAGGTCACTGAGATACAGATATCGGGTAATAAGTAAAATTGAACAAGCACATAGGAAAAAGATAAATATTATGTCCAGGAGATAAAATAGTGATTTTGAAAAAAGAGAATTTGCATCTGTTTATAAGATGCAAGTTGTGGGACCAGAGGTTTAGCTTAGTGGCACAAGTGCCAGGTTGACAAGTGCAAGATCGTTAAGTTCAATCCTTCATACATTAAAAAAAAAAAAAATACAAGTTGTGATCTAAGCAAGATATGAGTGCCACTAGAGATAAAGTGTTTGTGCAACTGAAGTTAAAAAATTGGATGAGCCATTCACAAAACATTGAATTTCTAGAATTATAGCTGGATGCTTTATGAAAATGATTTGAAAATTACAGAGCTTTATATAAGACTAGCAAATTAAAGTCTTCAGTAAGTGAAGTGGAAGACTGCATAGTGAGTGTGAAGTGCATCTCAGAACTCCAGGGATGAATCAGACGGTGGAGTTATAATGACTGAAAGAGACAGCAGGGTTCAATGGGCATGAGACATGGTAGAGTCCCCACCTGGAAGAATACTTAAGACTTTGGTGCCTTGCTTCAATTGGGAGTCAACTGAAGCAGGAAAGGAAAAGCTCGAAAAATGAGGCCGTGAATGCAATATAGTGTACGAGGCAAAGAAGCACAGGTACAGGGGGTGGAATAGTCAAATGCCAGAATTGGAAGGAATAATGATGATCACAGAGTTTGAGAAATAATAGTGCAGTAACATAAGAAACTCAAAGGTGTTACACATTTGTGGTTGATTAGTACAAAGAAAAGTGAAGGGTTTGAGAATTACTTACAATTCTATGGGGTGAGAGGGCACTGGTCTTTGGAACAATCCTGGCCGCTTATTACTATGAAAAGTTTCTAGAGCCTCTTTCCTTTTACTCAGACCCAAACAGAGCAAAGAGATTAACCATGAATATTAACTACTGTATTAACTACACGTAGGATTTGAGCATTTTATCATTAAATGCATTGTACATGTCATCTTAACTAGAGCAAGGTAAGTCACCACAATACAATTATAGTAGATTCGTTTAACTTTTACCTTCTATAATTAAATTAAATTTTGCCACTAATTATGTCACATGTATATGCACTTACTTGAAAGGTAAATGTGAAGGCAAATATCAGTGTCTCAAAAGGACATAATCAAATAAATCACTCATTATTTGGTCTATAATTTTACTGGAAAGGAAGAAAACAGCTCATATTTGAAAAATGTGATTGTTTTTAATGATATAAAACAGGTATAAATTCACCATTTTTCAACGACGTCAGTCACATGTTGAAAATAGAAAATATGTTCCCAGTCTCTTCTGGCTACCCAGGAGGAGGAATGCTAAGAAAATGTATTGAACAGTTTTAGGGCAGCTCCACTTTAGTGAGCGAAGCAATCATAAGAAATCAGCAAAATCACACACTTTCTGAAGCCTGAGAAAACAAAGACTACAGCATTAAACAAGCACAATAAACGCTTTGAGAGGAGAAATTACAAAAGAGAGCAATCAATATTTATGTAAAAGTGCTATGTTTTAAGATGAATGTCCTCAACTGTCTGAAGATCCAATTTGCCAAATTACAACATTTGAGAATTAACTGATCTGCTATCATAAACACTGAACACTGATATGTACAGGCCCTGAAATGTCCTTCTGATGCCTCTGTTTTTTGTCCACTGGCCTTAAGTAAGCCCTCAATAATCTACACTCTTCTTTGTCTTCAAAGACCTCTTAAGGTCTAAAGAAATGAAATCCTTGGAAGTGTTCCTGAGAGACATAATATATGCAAGAGTGAATTTCTGATGTGGAAGTGTGTAATACAGCCATCTTTTAAAGATGTAAATAAAGAGCATCCCTCCTCTTGCTGTACACCTGGCAGAGCCGAATCCTTGACTTGGATCTGACAGCATGATCACAGCAAGCAGGAGTCTGGCTACTGGAAGGGGTGCTTCCTAATTAATGCCACAGTGCCAGGAATCCTCTCAGATGCAGCACTGTAACAGGATGTGGTTTTGGCAGTACTTTTCTGAAAACAAAAATGGGAGGAATATGGTGTCTCTGACTGTCTGTCAACTCTCTAGGTAACACATTGAAAGGCAAAAAAGACTGGAAACTCTGTTTTAGGTACCCATCTGACATCCAAAAGAAAAAAAAAATCAAATGGTTCCATAGCCTAAAGTCATATCACTTTTCACTGTGTCCCCAGCAGAACTCAAAAACTAATCCTTCTCACTTAGGTTCTGTATTTGCAAATAATCTCTAAACAAAGTCTCCATGATAATTTAAAAATTATAGAGTCAGCTGTTGGGAATGGGGATAAGACCCCAAGGAAAATAGACTGTCTACTTAATTTTGTTTGTGTCTGGGAAAAGACAGGTTTTTTTTTGTTTGTTTTTGTTTTTGTTTTTGTTTTTCAGATGGCTATCATTGTGTGAGTCATTTTTGAAAAAGAAGATACTGAGGTCTATGGCAAAAGAAACTACTCCAGACCAAAATGAGAAAATGAAGTCAATCCTACAGAAAGGATGGAAAGAGCCTTGGGCCTTTGTTATTTTTCTTATTGCTGAAACAAAGTGCCTGATATCCAAAGTAAAAAGAAAGGTTTCTTTTGGCTCACAGATTGTTGAGGTATCAGTTCATAGATGTCCGGCTGCAGGACAAGGTGATATGGCAGAGGAGCATCTAAAGGAAAAAGAGTTCACGGCAGGCAGAAGACAGCAAAAGCAGGTAAATGATAAACCTCTTTCTTGCTTTTTACCCAAGCCATATACCCTTAGATCAGGTAGCACTGACACCCTTAATCCTAATGCCCTCAATGCTTGTACTACACCATGAACCAATCCCCGTATCGCACACTCTATGTCTATCCTTCTCTGAAAAATCCCACCTATGACATGAAGCTTTGGGGAGATCCAGACACAAACCATAGCGTGTTTACTGAAATAAGCCTTTTCTCTGCTCCATATTTCTTCCCACAAATTTGAAACAATTTTTCCCTAACCTATAATCTCAGTTTATTCTAAAGATTAAGAATCGGTAGTGGTATTAGACCCTGTAAGCATAAGGAGTTCTAATTTAAAATTCCAACTCAGGCTTATGTTAACATTGTTTAATCTGTCCTCTTGTGTTTCCAATGTGACAACTTGCCAAATTGGCCACTTCATGCCTTGATTCCCTGCTTGTGAATCCACATTCTGAAACAGCTGCATTATGTAATAGCCACATCATGAGATGTGATATATATAAAACAATTCATATTAGCCCATGAGAGCTACAAAGTCAATTGCAGACCTAAACACACACCAAAAAGAAAACTTATAAGCATTTTGTAAATTTTGTTTGACAAATTAAGAATTTAATCAAACTAGATTTATTGTAGCTAAGGAAGATAACAAAGAGATAGCAAACATGTTTTAACTACAGAAAGTCATTTTAAAAAGATATCAACTAAATTACTGTTTAATTTTTACCACAGTATATTAGTACAAAAGAGAATTAGGCTAGATTGAACAATTGTTTAAAATAATGCAAAGTACACCTGCCTAGATATAAAGTCACCCAAATTCCATGTACAAGCAAAAGTATCGCCCTCATAGCCAACGTAAAGTATTAGAGAAGCCACTAAATATCTTTTTTCATCTCATTTGTATCCACAGCCATATGACAAGAGAATGAAATACATGTTCTTCAATACTAAATGTATCATACACTGTTCCTGATCATAACCTTACCTTCTAGAACATCTGACCTAAGTATAATTTTGATATTTTCACTTAATTCTGAGTTTGCCTGTTATTTTATTCACAGTGTTAACTTCGAATTTTTAAAATAAAAATAAATTTATCTTGCTTTAGAGTACATTAAAATTAATAGGCAAACTATAAACAAATGAAAAACTTAATTTTTCATTCAAGTAAAACTATAGTTGGTATAAAACACAGTTAAAAACAAGGAAGAAAGAAGAGGGTCAGAGGTGCAGGTTTGTGAAATTAAAGTTGTCTTCCACATGTAGCTCCCACAGCTGCCCTGGGCATCAGCAACCAAGCAGCATTTAGAGGAAAGAAGATAAATGAACTCTCACACGCATGTTGTCATTAAGCAACTGGTGAAATTATAAACAGTCATATAAATGTGGACAAACAGAACTTACAGTTTTTCTGTTTAAACACATACCAGGACTTATGGATTGAAAAATCCATCTTAGAGATACTCAAGGATTTCTACATTAGGAAACAAAACTAGCAGAGAAGACTTGTGCAATGAATAACTGTCTCTTATTTTGTGATCATGTTGCTTATCACATCACAAATAAATGTTCTCACCTTGAAACTGGAACATTTCGAGAGATCGGGAGAACATGGCGGACAGACAACAGCAACTTCTGAACGCTCTCTAAAGGCTCGGCTCAGAGGCCAGGAATGATGCGGACTAAGGAGATACGAACCAATAGAGATATGCTCTGCTGACTCAGGAACAAACTGGGCTGAGAGAATCCAACTTGGAATACAGTCCTGGCGCTAAAATAGGAACAGAAAAATCTCGGTGTGGAGGCTCGACTCCGCGCCATTAGAAACCGCGGTTTGGATTTCCCGCCGCCGCCCGGCGGCCGGCTACCTCCACAGCGGCTCAGCAAGGAGAGACGCGACCCCCGAGCTCTGGGAACGGGAGTCTGGGAACGGAGTTTCCGCGCCATTGGAAACCGCGGTTTGGATTTCCCGCCGCCCGGCGGCCGGCTACCTTCACAGCGGCTCAGCAAGGAGAGACGCGACCGCCGAGCTCTGGGAACGGGAGTCTCCAAACGGAGTCCCCACGCCATCGGAAACCGCGGTTTAGATTTCCCGCCGCCAGGCGCCCGGCTACCTCCAGAGGGGCTCGGCAAGGAGAGACACGCAGAGGCTTGGGAACGGGAATCTGCGAACGGAGTCGGAAACGCAACGGCCAGGGAGGAAGGCTGACTGGTGGCGAGGTGAGCGAGGAACTGACTCCCTACCGCAGTTTGACTCCAGCGGAGGTTTTTCTGGGCGCGGGCAGTCCTGTAAGAGCAGGGCGCGGTGGCAACTGCAGCCGCACATTTCCCTCTCGGACGGGATTGGTGAAAAGTGCCTGGCCTGAGTGACGCTGCTGGCGGACTCCCTAGGCTGGCCTAACCCAGATCCCAGAGCCTGACGGTGGCCCAGAGGAGCGACCGACTTCCGCATAGGCTGCCTCCTCCGCAACTCCCTGGGGCGCAGCGGTGAGCAGGAACAACTAGCCAGCGCAATTTGATCAAGCTGTGGCTGGCAGGCAGAGAAGCCGGGCCTCCTGTGTAAGATTACATTTTATAAGGAACAGAAAATATGGGGAAGGGAAGCAACAAAAAAGGCTCCTCGACCCCCAATCCTGAGAATCAGGCAATTGTGGACACTGCACCATTATACATTAAGCGCCATTTAGAGAGCCTCATAGACCAATTCAGGAATGAAGTTATCAATGACCTGAAGCTAGAAGTATGCAGAATAGTTAGAGAAATGCTAAGCACCACCCAGGAAAAAGCGGATGGTGGAATGGAAGAACAGAAAAAGAGGGGAGAATTGCTTGATGGAGAAAACAGAGAAAGCATTGAGTATGTGAAGCAGGTGCAAAGGGACTATCAAGAAATTAAGAAGTCTACCCAAGACTGGCATAACAGCTTGAAAGAAACTAAGGACAGACTATCTGAATTGGAGGGCAGACTTGAAACATGGGAGAATGAAATGAAAAACTTCTTAAAAATAACAAAGAAACACACAGCAATAATACAAAGACAAGAAGATGATAAGAGGAGCCATAACTTAAGGATTAAGAACATAAAAGAAGAAGTAGGGACACAAACAAGTGAACTACAAAAGCTACTCACAGAAATAATCCAGGAGAATTTTCCTAATTTAGCAAAAGGTAAAGATACTCAAATGTATGAGGCATACAGGACCCCAGCTACCTACAACCCTAACAGAGAAACACCCAGGCATATAATAATAAAAATTCCAGAAATTCAATACAAGAACTGAATATTGAAAGCTGTAAGAGACAAGAAACAGATCACTTACAAGGGAAGACCCATCAGAATTACAGCAGATTTCTCTTCACAAACCATCAAATCACGAAGAGCATGGGGAGAAATAATTCAAGCTTTGAAAGATAATAATCTCCAGCCAAGATTGAGATATCCTGCACAACTGTCCCTGGAAATTGATGGAAACACGAGGTGCTTCCAGGATAAAGAGGAACTGGGGGAATTTGCAACCACCAATTCAACCCTACAGAAAGTATTGCAGGATATTCTAAAAAAAGAAAAATACAAAGAACCCAGAAATAGGGGCGGGGAGGCCACAACGAATGGAGCAGAGAACAAAATGAAGAAGACAAACTGACAGCTACTGACAGAAAAAGAGCTCAACAGAAATGAGACAGAAGATTGGATGATAGGAACAGCTTTTTTTGGAGAAAATGACATCTTAATAGGTAATACTGATTTAGTACCATCTTGTTTTGAAGTCTCATCTAGCTTTTGTTCTTCTGTCTCCAATGGTCTAAACAGGTTGTATCTTATTGGATTTTGTTATGTACGATAGTATAAGAAAAAACCTTTTAAAGACAAGGAGATTATACAGAGACCATTGTTCATTTTCTGTTAGTCGATTCTAAATACTCTATAATGCTGTCATTCTCTTAAATGGATTTACATTGTTTTGATATACTTAATGCTACAGTATATGAAGTTGTACTCAAGGACTTCAGGGAGGGAGTCAATATGGTAACTATTTTTGGGTCAGGATTAGCTGGTGGTGAAACACTATTTTGCTTAAATGGTTATGTTTTGATCTGCCCTGTTTCGCTGTTATGCCCTCCTTTTTCTCAATCTCCACTCCATTATTTACTTTTTTATTTTTATCCATTTAATTAAAGGGAAAAATATAGCAGGATATAATATAGTAACCCACTTTGACTTTCTATTATCTCGATTTGAAGCCCTGTATTACTCTCACCATCTTGTTTTTGACTGAGGTTCCCATATTCTGTTTTGCTGGATAGTATCAGGTTCGAAAGTTTAGACATCAGCTGAGAAGATAATGAGATTCATTATAATGCCCATTCTCGTTGACTTTTATCTACTTTTGAAGACCTACAATATCTCCAATGTTTTGGTTTTGTCGGTTTTATTCTTTACGGTTTTGTTCAATTGTATTACAACTAATGATATAGGCAATTCTATTAGAAATAGCGGGAGGCATTATGGTAACCATTGTTGATCACCTTGTATTATGTTCTTATATTATCTATTATGTCCACCCTTTTGACTTGACCGATTCTGTTCTGTTATGTCACATTTGGTTTTACTCTCTTCCAAAAAAGCAACAAGAACCGTGGGAGCAATGAAACCCAAAATGTGTAATAGTCACTGTACAAAAGAGAGGAAAAGAAAGTGCTCTAAACTATATAACTGCATGTATATTTAAATGTATAAGATAGAAAATGATATCACAGAGTTTTATTGGATCATTGAACAGAACTGTTTGCAGTATCATTGTTGGAATGTCCACTCTACAAGCTTTAATTTTGTGACTTAAACAATTATTTCTAAGATGGCAATATGTAATCCATTAACTAGTGATTTCCTACTGCGCATTTTTTTATTCTGTAAATCTGTATAACTTGTACCCCTTCACTGTTTTTTTTTTCCTTTCTTTTCTTTTCTCCTTAAATAAAAATTTAAAAAAAAAAAAAAAAAGAAACTGGAACATTTCTTCAAATCTCAGATCAGGATGTAGTTGTGAAGTCTGCTGTGATTCTGACAGGCTTTCATTTATCAGTTTCTTTTCTCCAACAGCTTTTAATGTTCTGTTAGAACATGATATAGTATATCTACCCTGCCTCCAGGTGGTGGTCTTTTCTGTATGTGCTGTGAGATATAAATTAAAGATAGAAATGACCTTCCATTTAATTCACTGGGATATACCTTTCTATATGCTTACCTTTGACTATTACAATAATCATATTGAAGCTGGGGTTAAAGTATCTCTGCCTCCCTGTTTGTATTTTAAAAAAGCAAATCTTTAAATCTATTGTATTCATTTTTTCTCAGATTTTTTTTTCTCTTTACACTTTTATGTCTGTTATGATTTGAGTCTGCAGTGTCCCCCAAAAGGCATAATCTCAGTCAGCGATGCATGAGATGGGGCTTTTGAGAGGTGAGCAAATCATGAGGGCTGTAAGTTCAGCAGTAAATTCCTTCATTTGTAATTCAATGGCATTACTAAGAGGCAGTAGAAATTTAGGAAGTAAGATCTAAATGAAGAGAGTACATCATGAGGACATATCCTTAGGCAATGTATCTTGACCTCATCCTCTTCCTTTCTGGACATTTTCTTCTCTGTTTCCCTTCTGCTATGAAATCAACACTTTTATTATATGCTTCTACCATAATTATCTGCCCTTACCTTAGGCCCACAGAAATGAAACTAGCTGAACATAGACTGAACCTCTGAAATCATAAGCCAAAATGTATCATTCTTCCTCTAATTTGCTTTTTTTGGTTATGTTTTTCACATAATGAGAATGTGAATGCTCTCTAATACAGAATATTAAACCAGAAAAGGACAGGGGGTTTCAGTGATTGAAACTAACCTATGGTTTACAAATCTTCAGAACTAGTTTGTGGCAGGACTTTGGAAGGGTTTGGAGAGTAAAGTCTGTGTTCATGAAGTTTCAGATGGGAAGAAGGACTAGTGACCATTCCAGTTACATTCTAGCAAATAGCTCATTGATGTTATGTCGATATCTGAAGATTTTATGGAAAGTGGAAATTGAAGGAAATTGACTGATTTAGTTAAAACATTTTCAAGCATTCAGTCTGTAGCATGGTTATTTGAAACTCTTTTTATCCAGATTTATAGTAAGAATCAAAAGTAAGTAGCGGAATGCGAAGATTTGAAAAGCTTGCAATTTGGCTACTAAAAAGTTTCTGTAAACATGGAACTGAAAAAAGTGTGATTGCTGAAGAAATTAGCATCTTTAAAAAGAAACTCAATATCTTGCATTGGGACAATAGAAAACATGCCTTCAAGGCATCAGAGATATTGACAGGATTCTACTCATTACAGACACCAACATATAGAATTAGAAATTCCTGGCTTTGAGAAGACAGCCCCAGAATTTTTAACTTGCCGAGGTGCATGTAGGGAAGGGCTTCCCTATGTTCAACTATCTAGGCCCACAAAGGTCATAGCAGCTATAATCCAAGGCGGAGTGTCATCTTTTCAAGCTAGTGGCAGACCTCAGCATCATCCATGTGGTGCTGGTTTTGCAGAATGCAAGAGTAATTGAATCAGAGAGACTTTTTACATACATTTTTTTAAAGGCCTAGGAAGCCTAAAGATGTGACTGTCAGCCTGGGAGAGGTGGTCAGGTAGCTATGAGAATGCAACAAAAGCTGCAATGGACATTCCACCGAGTTAAACATGTCAGATGTGGGGAGAATCTGGCTGAAGGAGTGGTTGAAACGAGTGTAAAAGTGAAGGGACTCTGGGAACAACGGCAGAAGTCTCCCAGAAAGCGTGTTTGGTTTAAGATTAGAGCAAAACTGGAGGATGACAGCCAAGTTGAATTAGAAACAAAGTTACTCTTATAGATGCACACACATTGTGCACCTCACACTCTAATAAGGTTACTTATCAGACTTTTTCTTTCCTTTTCCTCTAACCAAAAATTCAATATAAATGTTTTTCTTCTGTACCATGGCTCTCATGTCCTTAGGTTACAAATAAAAACTCAGGGTCTTCCCAGATTAATACTGTTTTCCTGAGACTTGCTCATGCTGATAAGTTTCAGTGAAGTAGTCCTTCCAGGCTTCTTGAAGTTTAAACTGAACTTCAGCTCTAAGTAATTGTTCATCCTCTGCACTGCCACAGCCACACACCCTGCATAGAGGACCATCCTCCCAAAGTGTGGAAAAGCAAGTAAGATGGCCAATTCTTCATCCAGGTAAGGGAGTATACATGGCCACCCAGAAGCTTGGCAATTCTATGGTAGGTTAAAGTCTAAGGTTTTTATAATTCAAGGGTCTCTTAGCTGTCCAACTGCTAACTGAATGGGAATGGTTTGTTAATTTTTCTTTGTATGATTTTATTTATATTTCTTTTACTTTGCCTATGATATGGTTCAAATTTATCCAAAGAAGAAAAAACACTTCAGCAATATTTGCAATATTAAAACCTTCTGAGTGTAAAGTTCCTAAACTTCAACTTTGTTGAACTCTTTTTTTCTTTTTGTCTTTTTCTTTATTATCGGTACCAGGGATCGAACTCACAATCACATACTTGCAAGGCAAGTGCTTAGGCCGCTCAGCTAAATCCCCAGCCCTATTGAACTCTTAATAATGTCCTTGATTTCATTTAGAGAGAAGTCTAGAAGGAAAAAAATTAAGACAATTTTTAGGTCCTTTAAAAATTGTGTACCTTGCTACATAGTTCAAAAATTTCTCAGATCAGTGAAGCTTTTCTGACTTTCTCTTATTGATGAGTCTTGATGAAGCAGTCTCTCTGGGCTTTCTGAAATTTAAACTAAACTTTAAGTCTGAATAATTTTTCATCCTCTGTATCATCATGGTTGCACACTGAAATAATCATGAATTTGGAACATCTGCTGAGAAAAGTTGCAAGCAGCAAGAGAGAGGCCATTAGGCTGCCACCATCAGGGACACAGGAACAGGACTGTACAGCCTTTGGATCTGGTACATTATATCACCATGAGCCTGGTGAGCTACAGGACTTGGTGCTACAGACATGGAGCTACTGCATTTAATGTTTGTCCTGAGGTTTCAGTCTTACTTTGGCCTAATTCCTCCTTGCTTTTGTACTGTTCCTCTCTTTTGAAATGGAATGTTTACTCTGCATCTTGTGTTATGTAACTTGTTTTCTTTTTTTGTTTCTTTGTTTGTTTTTTTTTTTCTTGCAGTGCTTCTCTGTAGAAGTGAAGGATTTGCCTAGAGTTTTAGAGGAGATTTTGAACTTTGGCTTTTGAGCAATTCTGGAACTGGTAAGTCTTTGGCAACCCTTGGAGATATATTACTATTAATTTTAATATTAATATTAATTTTATATAATGAGATCAATTTCATTTTATACAATAAAACTTAGAGTGACAAATACTATTTTTAAATTTTATTTTATTGTTTTTTTTTATTTTAAAGAGAATAAAACTTGACAAAACAAAGCAGAGTAAAGCCAATTCAAAAAAAGCAGTGAAAGTGGTACAGAATTTCAAAACAGGATAATAAGAAATCAATAATGGCTACCATAATATATCTCGTTATCTTCACAATAGCTGTCCATTCTACCAGACATAATAAAATCTAATAGAATAAAACCAATCAAAAGAGAATGTTGAAGAAAATAAAACACTAAAATGAAACAAAAACAAAGTAGTGAGAACAACATTAGATTTCAAAAACAAGACAGAACGAAGTCCCCCATATTTGCTGTATTGCATACTGTAGTCCTCCTAGTAGATGCTGGGCTACTGGCCCTTGACCTGCAAATTCAGCCAAACAATACAAGCATTTAGTTTTACTTTTGTTCCTCGGTTGCTATCATCTCAGCCCTCCCTTAGAACCAGCCAGTGGCTTACAGGGCTCACAGTGGGGGAGTTCTTCATTCTCAGCCCACACTCTTGTCAGCTAATGGAGAGGGTGATCTGGCTTCTCTCCTCCTGGGCCCCACATAGTTCGCACGGTTCACAAGAGGGGCAAATTGGCTTCTGAATGTTCTCCTCCTAGATCCAGCATGGCTTCTCAGAAGTTAATTACTATTATTTGGATTTAAGACATCCTCAAAGATCAGCCCCTTGGCTTTTGGTGAGTGAACAGATCGTGAAGACACTAATTTAATGGTCTTTTATAAGATATAGCCTTGTTGAGGGGAGACAGGCATGGAAGTATGATGCTGAGATTGTATCTTGGTCCCTACTCCCTTTCCTTCTGCTTCCTAGATACAATGAGATGAATAGCTTTGGTCTGCCACACCTTTCATCCATTATATACAGTCTTACAAAAGGCCTAGAAACATTGGAGCCAGCTGATCATGGAATGGAATTTCTGAAACTATGAGCTAAAAATAAATCTTTCCACCTTTAAATTGTTTATTTTGGGGCCAGGAATGTAGCTCAGTGGCACAGCACCTGCTTTCCAAGGGTAAGCTTGATTCTCAGTACAAATAAATAAATAAATTGTTCACCTTCATTATTTTGCCACAGTAACAGCTAATTCACACAATGTTACTGTCATGATGCAATTAAATGTTTGATGTAAGCCTTTGCTCATTTGCTCCTTACATGTAAATACTTTTTTCATCTTCCATATCTATTTATAGAAATCCTTTTTTGAGTATTCAACTTGGAGAGGCTGGGGTTTAGCTCAGCGGTGTAAAATGCCTGCCTGGCATGCATGAGGTCATGAGCTCAATCCCCAGTATATAAAAAAAAAAAAAAAAAAAAAAATCAACTTGGATACCACTTTTTTCCTTATTCATCCAATAAAAAGTAACATCCATCCCCGTATCAGTACCCAAGTGCAGGAGGAGGCCAGGGTGTGGCAACATGACTGGAGCAGCTGGTTACAGTTAATCCTAGGAGACTTAATAACTCGGGCACAACAGCAGCACCTAAGCCCAAAACAGTATCAAGTGAAACCCTGTACCTGGTACCAATATTCTTCTATAACAACACACCGAAACTGGCACCTGAGATTAATCTTCTAGCATGAGGTCAAGTGAGACCAGCTAGATCAACTCTCCAAGAAGACATAAAAGGACAGAAGTATTTGTCTTTCCCACCGCCTTCTTGTTCTTGCAGTGGTCAGTCTGCCTGCAGGACATCTCTATTTTCCAAAGCACCCTCTTCTCCCTGAAAACTTCTTTTGTGCTTCCTCTCTTTTTAATTGTCTTTTCTTATTTTTGCTCTAAAATAAATGATAATCATTCACAATTGTCCTGACCAATTCATTGACTGGAACAAATAAGAACCTGGAAAACACTGCCGGTCCCTGCTCCATCCAAGAACACAAGCATTGTTATATTTTTAGCACAAACAGAATTCTTTTGCATGCATCAAATTGTAGCTCTTAAACTTTATTTCCCTGTCTTAGTTTCCCATATTCCTTAAGATAGTTTTAGCAATTCACTGAGTATAAATTGAATGGGTATATTTTAACAACATATTTTAGGGAAAAACTTTGAAAAGGAAATGCAGAAAATATACCTCGTTTTTATCCACCTTTCAGTTGTTGTAATTTTATCTTGAATTCTAATTTTAAGTTGAATTCTTTCCATTGTAAATTAAAAACTACTGAGTTTCCAACTCCAAAATTTGAGTGCTCTGATATCAATACTACTTGAGGTATTATACTTCAGCCTCTTCATAGGTTAAAGAACTCAGAAAAAATGAGTTGTTTGTGCATTTACTATGTGAATCAATTAAAAAGATTCTTCTTTCCCAATAGTAGCCATCTCTGTGCCCAATGAGTATTTCTTCTTTCTGTCTAAGCTTACTTTTAACATCTAACACTGGAATCCTTTTAAAAAATTACTCTTTTTTCCTTATTTAAAGAAAATGTTATGGATCCTGTTGTGTTTTTTATTCAGTAGAATTAGTATCTAAGTGACCTTGAACTATTATGTCATATAGTCTCCGTTATATATATATATGTTTCAGAAACTTGTAATAAATTGAATCCCTAGTCTGTCCTAATACAGTTTCCAAAGCAGTTTTCTTAAAGATTTTGTGTTCTTCTTAAAGAAAAGAACATTTTTAAAATACAACTATTCTAAAATGAGGTTTGAGGATGGAAATTTGAAGCAGTTTCATGACAGTAACATTTATCTCTTTTGGCAGTTCTGATATTTATGTATTGGGTTATCTCAAAGCTAGGTCACCTTTCTCTGCAGTCATTTGGACTATTTTAGAAAGTGATTTCCTGAACACCAAAGACTACTGTATTCTATTTAGAGCTCAGTTTCACATTATCAGAACTTAAAATTCTCCAGACTTTCCTGGAAAAGCTGCTTTGGGTCAAAGTACAGCTGGATATAACTGCCCAGGATCTATTCTCACAAAGATCCCAGTTTTCAGAAGATGTCACAGTGTCATGTATGACAGATCATAACGTTTCATTTTAATTAGCTTTGCAAATACTCAACTGAATATGTATTTACTCAACATGTACTATGTGAAAAATAGAGTACAATGCTCCAAAGATACAAAGTTAATCAAGACATTATATCCAACTTCAGGAATTTTATTGTAGTTTGGTAATCTCTTTACCAGACATTTCATTTTCATTATGTTGTTCCAGATCCTTGACATCTAGTTTAATGTTATTTAAGTAACTGATTTATTGAACATCCTGCATCCTGGAGGACTCAATATTAACTAATACCATGTTCTGTTACCAAAGACTATTCTTTTAGTCTTAATCCATTAAAATATGTCACCTACCCAATGGAAAGATTAAAAATGCATAATAAATGATGTAATTCCTGAACTAACACTTAAGGTTACAGATTTTCCAGAATAAAAAGAGCTGTGAGGAATCATCTAGGACAATACTTTCCACACATTGCAACATGCACAGTGACCCTATAGGAATCCTATTAAAAATGCAGATTATAAATGCAGTCATCATGACAGACAACTCCTAATGACCCACCAAACACATGCTTATCACATAATAAACCCAAGCCCCTGGCCATTTCAGCTCAGTAGAGCTGTAGCAGACAGGTGTGGAACCAAAAACTCTACATTACAATTTTCTACTAACATCATATTTGCTGGACCATAGGCTGTGTTTTAAGTAGTAAGACTCTAAGGCAAAGCGATGGGAAATGAACAAGATTCAATGTGTTCTTTTATCAAACATTATTAATTATTATGAAAATAATAAATAAAATATTAAATGAATTTATTCATCCAGTATGAAAGTTAGTTTTTTTAAAACTTTGATAAGAATGCTCTGAAAGTGTATAGTTCACTCTAACTAGTCAAAACATAAAATTAAAGGAGATTTAAAAATAGGGTAGTTTTTAAATAAAAAAATAAAGCAGAATTCCCATAGTATTCCCTAATTCCACTCCTAAGTAAGAGACAACTGAATGAAACAACATTTGTGCATGATTTTTACTAATAGTAAGTAAAAGAGAAAGCATTCCCGCGTCTATAAACAGATGGGTGGCTAAGTACATGTGCACAGTATAGTAGTTCTGTTAAATGGAAGGAAATTTGACATTTATAAAACATCATTATGCTAACTGAAATAAACCAGTCATGAAGAAACAAATATGATGTAATTCATTTTACCTGATGTACTTAGAATAGTCAGACTCAGAAAGAAAAGGTACAATGATATTGTAATAAGAATTACCGTGTACATCTGTGAGAATGCACATTCTCTGGTCTTACTATTTCAGACTTGTAAACCATAGTTCTCAGAAAGATATAGCTGTTCCCCCACGGATAAATGCCTTTTATTCCAAGAAACCTTCAAGCCAATTTATTAAGTAAATCCAAGCTATGTTAATTACTTTGTCCAAAGTTTGATATGCAGTCTTGGTATTTATTTATTTATTTATTTATTTATTGTCTTTTTCCTTTTTATCGGTACCAGGGATGGAACTCACGACTGCCTGCTTGCAAGACAGGTGCTTATGCCGCTGACCTAAATCCCCAGCCCCATCAGTCTTGGTATTTAACCAATAATTTCTTTCTTTCTTTCTTTCTTTCTTTCTTTCTTTCTTTCTTTCTTTCTTCCTTCCTTTTTTCTTTCCACTCTTTCTATCTGTTTTCTTTCATTCCTTTCTTCTTTACTAGCTTTCTGGTACTCATTTTGAACTGAGGGCCTTTGCACTGAGCTACATTCCCAAACATTTTTTAGTTTTATTTTGAGGCAGGGCTCAACATGAACTTTAGCTCCTTCTGCCTATGTTCCACAGTATGAGGATTATAGGCATGCACTACCATCCCCAACTTAATTAAATAAATGACCTCAGGCTTGGGATGGTCATAGTGGTACTCAACTATAATATCCGCTAGTCTGGGGAAGACCAAGGCAGAAATACTACAAGTTTTAGGCAACCTGACAAAATAATGGTGACTGCTCTCAAATGTAAAAAGGGTTAGGGATATAGCTCAATAGTAGGGTGTTTGCCAAGTGTGGATGAAGCCCGGGACTTTATCGTTGAAACTGTCAAAAAAGAAAAAAAAATTATTCAGCCTTTCAATTGAAAATGTAAATGTATGCTGGGTATGACGGCTCATGCCCATAATCCCAGCACTAGGGAGGCTAATGCAGGAGGATTATTTGAGTTCGAAAACAGCCTGGCTTACAAAGTGAACTCAAGGCCAGTTTGAACTGCATAGTGAGACCCTGTATCAAACAAAATGTGAATGTAGGTGTTTAATTATATATGTAATTACATAATTGACTTCAGCTTGCTAATTTCAAGTCAAAAGCTTTGCAAACATTCTGGAAATGATTAAAAGAAAGACATTCACTGCATTTAAAGTACTAATTATGAGATATATTAGATTTCAATACCTAAGAAGATTTGTTATATCGAGGTCTAAAGTCCTTGTAGTGAAAATTGAATATATTGAATTTATAAATGTAGTTTTAAATGTTTTGAGAAATTTAATGAAATTTGAATATTAATTATTAAAGGCATTTATTCTGTTCTTACTTGCTTCAACATTGATCAGAAGCTTCCTTAGAAAAGACTGTTAAAATCCACAGCACATGAAAATCAAAAAAGTTAAGAGAAATAAAATTGTGAACTTCATACTATGATAAGCTGACTATCAATTTAAGAATAAGGAAATAGGACTTCCGGGAGAACATGTTGGACAGATAGCAGGAGCTACAGAGGCTTGCTGAAAGACCCAGCTTAGAATTCAGGAATGGTGCAGAGTAAGGAATCGTAAGCAAGAGGAGATATGCCCTGCTGATCCAAAAATGAACTGGGCTGAAAGAAACCAACTGGGAATGCAATCCTGGTGCTATAACAGGAACAGAAAAGCCTCAGTGTGGAAGTTGGAGCCCGCGCCTTTGGAAGCCGTGATTTGGGTTTCCCGCTGCTGCGTCTACATCGGCTCAGCAGGGAGAGAAATGTGCAAAACCTCTGAGAATGGGAATCGGTGAACGGAGTTGAAAGCAGGACAGGCGGGAGCTGTGCATTGACCTGCAGTGAGTGAGAGAAACTGGGACTCTTCCACGGTATAGGAGACTCCAACAGAGGACATTCTGGGACCGGGCAGACTTGCGGGAACAGGGCACTGCAGTGACTTCAGTCACGTATCCCCCTCTCAAGTGGCATTGGTGAGCAGTGCCTAGCCTATGTGATGCTGCTGGCTGAGACCCAGTAGGCTAGCACAACCCAGGTCCCAGTGCCTGAAGGTAGATTGACCTGGAGGGGCAGGCCCTGTATAGGCTGCCTGGTCTGCAACTTCCTGGTGTGCTGCAGTGGGCTGAACACCTAGCCGGTGCAATTCAATCAGACTGTGGCTGACAGGGAAGGAAGCTGGGCCACCTATATACGCTTGTATATATAAGGAACAAAGAATATGGGAAGAAGCAGCAACAAGAAAGACTCCTCGGCCCCCAATCCTGAGAAAGAGGCAATAGCAGACACAGCCCCAATAGATATAAAGCGCTATCTCCAGAGCCTCATGGACAAGTTCAGGAATGAAGTTATAAATGACCTGAAGCTAGACATAAGCAGAATAGTTAGAGAAATGCTAAGCACCATCCAAGAAAAAACAGATGGTGGAATGGAAGAACAGAAAAAGAGGGGAGAATTGCTTGATGGAGAAAATAGAGAAAGCATAGAATACGGGAAGCAGGTTCAAAGAGATTACCAGGAAACTAAAAAGTCTTTCGAAAACTGGCATAACAGCTTGAAAGAAACTAAGGACAGATTATCTGAACTGGAGGGTAGATTTGTAATATGGAAGCATGCAATGAAAAACTTCTTTAAAATAACAAAGAAACAAACAGCAATAATACAAAGACTAGAAGATGATAAGAGGATCTATAACTTAAGAATTAAGAACATAAAACAAGAAGTAGGGACACAAACAAATGAACTACAAAAGCTACTCACAGAAATAATCCAGAACAATTTTCCTAATTTAGCAAAAGGTAAAGATACTCAGTTGTATGAAGCATACAGGACCCCAGCCACCTACAATCCAAACAGAGCAACACCCACGCATATAATAATTAAAATTCCAGAAATCCAATACAAGAACAGAACATTAAAAGCCATCAGAGACAAGAAACAGATCACTTACAGGGGAACACCCATCAGAATTACAGCAGACTTCTCAGCACAAACCATCAAATCACGAAGAGCGTGGGGGGAAATAATTCAAGCTTTGAAAGATAATAATCTCCAGCCAAGATTGATATATCCTGCACAACTATCCCTGGAAATTTATGGAAAAACAAGGTGCTTCCAGGATAAAGAGGAACTAGGAGAATATGCAACCACCAATTCAACTCTACAGAGAATGCTGCAGGATATTCTAAAAAAGAAAAATACGAAGAATCCAGAAATAGCGGCAGAGAGACCATAATGAATGGAGCAGAAAACAAAATGAAGAAGACAAACTGACAACTAATGACAGAAAAAGAGCTCAACAGAAATGAGGCAGAGAAGATTGGATGATAGGAACAGCTATTTTGGAGAAAATGACGTCTTAAGAAGTAATACTGATTTAGTATTATCTTGTTTTAAAGTCCCATCAAGCTTTTGTTCTTCTGTCTCCATTGGTCTAAACAGGTTGTATTTTATTGGATTTTATTATATATGATAGTATAAGCAAAAAACCTTTATAGACAAGGAGGTTTTACAGAAACCATTGTTCATTTTCTGTTAGTTGATTCTAAATACCCTGTAATACTGTCATTCTCTTAAATGGTTTTACATTGTTTTGATATATTTGATGCTACAGTATACGAAGTTATACTCAAAGATTTCAAGGAAAGAGACAATATGGTAACTACTTTTATGTCGGGATTATCTTGTGGTGAAACACTATTTTGCTTAAATGGTTATGTTTTGATCTGTGCTGTTTTGCTGTTATGCCCTCTTTTATCTCAATCTCCATTTTGTTATTTACTTTTTTACTTTTATCCTTTTAATTAAGGGAAAAATAAATAAAAAATAGCAGGATATATTATAGTAACCCACTTTGACTTTCCATTATCTTGATTTAAAGCCCTGTACTGCTCTCAACATCTTGTTTTGACTGATGTTCCTCTATTCTGTTTTGCTTGATAGTACCAGGTTCGAAAGTTTAGGCAACAGCTGTGAAGATAGTGGGATTCATTATGATGCCCATTCTGGTTGACTATTATCTACTTTTGAAGACCTATAATGTCTCCAATGTTTTGGTTTTGTTGGTTTTGTTCTTTACTGTTTTGTTCAATTTTATTATAACTGATGATATAGGCAATTCTATTAGAGATAGCAGGAGGCATTATGATAACCATTGTTGATCACCTTGTATTATGCTTTTACATTATCTATTATGTCCACCCTTTTGATTTGACTGACTCTGTTCTGTTATGTCACATTTGGTTCTACTCTCTTCCAAAAAAGTAATAAGAACTGTGGGAGCAACAAAACCCAAAATGTGTAATTGTCACTGTACAAAAGAGAGGAAAAGAAAGTGCTCTAAACAATATAACTGCATGTATATTTAAGTGTATAAGATAGATAATGATATTACTGAGTTTTGTTGGATCATTGAACAGAACTGTTTGCAGTCTCACTGTTGGAATGTCCACTTTATAAGCTTTAATTTTATAACTTGAACAATTATTTCTAAGATGACAATATGTAATCCATTAACTAGTGATTTCCTACTGTCTATTTTTTTCTGTAAAACTGTATAACTTGTACCCTTTCTCTGCTTTTTTTTTCTTTTTCTCCTTAAATAAAATTTAAAAAAAAGAATAAGGAAATATCAAAGTTAATTTTATGCACAAGAACTACTTTAAAACCATCAGAAATCTCACACTGGCTAGCTACATCATCTTAGACAGATACTTATTAGCCACCAAAACCTTGTTTGATACCACTACAGCAGCTTTAAACATTTCATTGTGGGAAGCCCTGTAATTGACTGCCACCTTATATTTGCAGGCTGCACCACCTTAGCTCCCCCTAGGAGTTAAGTTTGGTAGTTAAGCAGCACCTTGCCTAGCTTGTTTGGCTTATTCAGGAATTATGCTAATCGGCTCGCCTTATGAGCCCGCCTGTGGGAAATTTGAAAATTTGATATAATCTATGACCCTCAGTCTTGCCACTGTTGCTAAGTTACCTGCTGACATCTCAGAACCCAACTCCCTCCTCCTCAATACCCTGTAATTGATACTTTTTCCTTGAATAAACGAGACTTGATCAGACTCCTGTCTTGTCTCCGCTCTTTGTGTCTCGTTTCCTTTTCATCCCCACTCCCCCTCTACGGTCTCTGTGGACTTACCTGCAGGCCAGGACACTTCATTGCTCTACTTATGATTTTGCAACGAGGATATCAAAAGTCTTGAGGCAAGATGGACCCTAGTAAATCTGCCTGGTGGTTCCCTATCTAGCAGAAATAAATCCAGAGAAATTCTGAGAAATTGTCAGTGTTGAACGTCAGTAACCAAGTGTAAAGCATGAAGGGGTTGAGAAATCAATTATGTAAATCAGGACTGAGCCATGGATAGTCAGTGACAGAGCTTGCAGTGTGATGGAACCTAAGCAGATGTAGCTGAACCTAAAGTAGACAAGAAATCCACTGAGAGCATGAAAAATAGTGCTTCTGGTCAGGGCTCTGTCAATAAGCTTTTAAGGCAGAACACATGTCTTATTTGTATATCACCAAAGACTGTTATGGTTCCAAGAATAAAAGCAGCTACTGAAATACTTGTTGAGTGAATGAAAGGTAAGACAACAAGGCTTAAAAATAAACCAGAGTGTAGCTCAGTGACATAATACTCGTCTATCTTTGCAAGGGTTCAATTCTACTACCACAACAAAACAAGCAAACATTGGTGCATTTCTGTAAGTCCAGCACTCAAGAGACTGAGGCAGAAGCATCCATATGAGCTCAAGGCCAACCTGGGCTGCATAGTGAGTTCAAAACCAGCCCAAAATGCATAACAAGATGCTATCTCAAAAAAAAAAAAAAAAAAAAAGGCGAAAAGGGATTCAGCAAGTTGGGGCTGTCGTGATGGATGATTTGGATAATTATAAAGTCTTAAACAAAAAGGCTGAGAGATTTGGGATAGAACTAAATTTTAGTGAAAATGTAAAAAGAACCACATCAATACAAGGGAAATATTCAAATATAACATTGACAGAAGTACTTAGAAATATGTATGCACTGACAACACAGCACTCTGTGTAAGAAAAGAAAAATATTACACAACTGTCTGAATATCAAACATTGCAGACATTTTTCTCAAAGAACCTACATTGTTCTTTATTCATGTTTGTTTCCCATAATAAGTGACAAATAACCGAGTAACAGACATCTGTAAGACCCTTATGTATTGGATGTGAATGAACTAAGTACTGAGACATATGTGTCTTTAAGAGATAATAAGAACAGTAACTGATCTCAGAGAACAAAAGCCATGCTAATATTTGTTGGAGATTATTTTGATGTAACAGAAAACTAAAAACTTTCTTATTGATGTCTTTAGAGAGATCATAGTTCTAACTATCTGCCTGGTTGGATTATAGCATATTCTGCACTTTTCTGAGCTGAATGGCAAGATTTGCTTTAAAAGCTATAAATTATCATGGCAAAACCAAATGATTGCCAAATACCATGGACTGAACTGGAAGAGACAATATCTTCAGTGGATCTGTTCTGAGGAGCACATAGCTGGCTAAAGATGGTCTTTACAAATTATATATGAAAATGTCCAAAACTCTCAAGTCAAAGACGAAAAGTATGTCTTATGACACAACCTATAGAAGGATTCATGTGCAGAAACAGTATTGAACAAAATAATAACTAGATAAATGAAGGAGGTATAGAAGTGACCTACAGAAGGGATGATAGGAAACCCAGAGGAAAGTATCAATGAATTTTGTTAGATGGTGGAACTTAGTTCACAGTTTTATTGTTGTCTCTTTACTTAAGGATCCCTTAAGTTTCAAAACGTTGGCTAAACAAAGTGGAATAAATGTGTTAGGTTTGGTCCATTAAGTTTCTCAGAATTTTTGTATTTTTTAACATGATAACTTAACTATGTATCTGTACAAGCAGTACTTACAAGTGTATTTTAAATTAAGAGTTTTCACTTGTTCCATTAGATATTGCAGTATGTGATACCCCTGTCCTTTCAAAAGCATTCTGTCATTTGGTAAGAAAGGATGAATCTCCATCTTTTTAAAATATTTTTTTGGCATTAGATGAAGAGAGAAAGTTATGTAGATCTGTCTGAAATCCTACTTAACACCCTTACTTTTTAAGTTTTGTATTTTAAAACATAGATCTCTGAGGGAGGAAAAAAATATATATAGGCCATAATGATAAAACAAAGTAAACATAATGTACTGTGATCATATTTGAATAACCAGAGGGATTAAAATTCAGTCTGCTGGTTTGCCTTTCACTGTGATCAGCATAGATTCAACAAGTAGTTGAATATAAAGGTTTGATTAGGAAGGTTTACAGGCAGAAGCTGGCTTCTGCTCAGCAAATGTTCCTAAATAATAAGTAAATTATTATTGAAGGACTTGGTAGAACTTCAACAAGCCAGATTTCTGGGCAGGTAAGAGTTGCTACTCACTTAGACTAGCATATCTAAAAACTTTCTCCATTTATGTCCATACCTTAAGGCTAATAGATGTGACTTGAGGAAGACTTCCATACAAGATTGCTTCTTCAGATTGTTTCCTAAACCTAACACATTTATTCCAATTTTTTGAAATTAGCCAATTTTTTGAAACCCATTAGAAGAGGCTATCCAAGCGTTTTGTTTTTGTTTTGCTTAGGTTTTGAACAGGCTTCAATAAATGATGCTAAGAAATTCTAGGTTAAACAAAAATAAAATGACTTTTCGTTACAGGACAGTGTAGTCAATAATGCATTTATATCCATTATGAATTTTAAAGGTAAACATGAAAGGTGTTGAAAACTTCTTGACCTTCTTGGCATAAGTAACTCAAGGAAATAATCTTTACAGAATCTGTTCAGTTGTTTCAAACCAAGCCCGGATCACATGTGAAACATAACTAGCGAATAATTGTTTGTTTTTTTTTTTTTTGTCTTTTTTTTCGTTTTTATCGGTACTGGGGATCGAACTCACGACTGCCTGCTTGCAAGGCAGGTGCTTATGCTGCTGAGCTAAACCCCCAGCCCCACTAGCGAATAATTGTTAACGGACTCTAATAGAAATGTGGTTCAGTAAGATGTCATTTTATATTTGATTTTTATTTCTTAGCTTGTGCAGTTTCATTGCTGTTCAAATTTTCTTTTCCAAATTACAGCTATAATAAGTAAACACGCACAGAGAACTTTTGAGCACGACATCAACTTTTAAGGACTTTACAATTATAGACAAAGTATGCATGATTTTATCTTTTTCAACCTCCACTCCTTAATGTATCTGAATCAGTTTTGTGGAATTGTCTTGAGTCATGTGTACATTAGCAGTAGAAGAACTAGATAAGAGTCTTCTTATGCTAAATGGCTTTTAAGGCCTATTTTCTTGAATTAGATGCTAGATATGCTATCTTCTTTTGTGTTGTGCTTACTTATTACCAGCAGTGAAAATACTTATTCTCTTCACTTATCATGTATTCTGTAAAATAAACATAATTATACCACTGAAATGCATATTTGAACTAAATTTATATTTTAAAAAACTAACAAGTACACCCAATAATCAACATGGCAGCGTTCATTATCATTTTCCTGAAGTTAATGTCATTAAGAGTTATAAAGCAGTGTTTTACCACTTATGTGTACTTTGTTTTCTAAATCAGTTCTCTTGATACTCATCTATCAGTCAGTCCACTTTTTTAACACACATTTAATTGCCAAGCTAGGCAACTTGTTCAATAAAACTAGAACCGACATGATCTCAGTAACTTCTCCAAGTTTGGACCAAATTTTAAAAAGGATAAGACTTCCTAACATAGTCTGACAGGATCAGAAGCAACAATCTTCATAAATTCTTGATGCTGCAGATGACCAAATCTAAACCAACCACTCAACATGTCTTTTGTATTAGATATTACAGAAAAATTTTCATTCCTGGAAATCCCAGTCAAGTTGACAATTCAGAGAGAGAACCAGGAGAAGGCCTGCTTTTGCCTACCAGGTGCTGCTGCCAGAAGGCCTGTTCTTCACACACCCCAAGCGGGCTGAAGGAGACAGAAAGATTCACCTCCACCAGCTGTGCCCTGCCACCAAAAGGCCACATCCTACATGTGAACAGCCTGGGCAGAGAGAACCAGAAGATCCACCTTCACCTTCAGGGAGCTGCTACTGGAAGGCTCCTTCCTACAGGCAGCCAGCAGGAGCAGGGACACACAGCCAGGGGCAGCCAACATAGGAAGTGCCTGGGACCCCCACAACCAGCTTGTTGGGGGAAACTCAGGAGAATGTCAAGATGAAGAAACAAAAGGCAAACTCAGAACTTTAGCCCACATACAATAAGTCTGGGAGATATGGTCATGGAAGAAAACAAAAGTCACATACCTTGAAATCTCTGAGAGGATAGCAACTGAAGTAAGGAGACAACTTCATGAGATTGTAAAAGCAGTCAAATCAGACATAATGTCTCAGGTAAAAGAAGGAATTACAAACATACTGAAAGAATTGTTTACCAGGCCTAAAGAAGATATAGACAATAAAGAGGAGCATAGGAAAATGAAGGAAATCTTGAATGAACGTAGAAAGGAATTACAATGCATGAAACAGATTCAAAGAGAGATGCTGGAAATTAAAAATTCAATCAAAAGCTGGCAAAATCACTTGAAAGAGGCTGAATGTAGATTTTCAAACCTTGAAGATAGGATTGCAGCTAGTGACCATGAAAGGAAAAATTTCTTAAAAATAACATAGAATCAGAGAATAACTCAATGGCTGCAAGATGAGGCAAAGAAGCATAATTTAAGAGTGATAGATATCAATGAAGAAGCAGGGGTCAACATAAATGAAATTAAAAGGATATTCACAGAAGTAGTAGAAGAAAACTTCCCAAACATTACAAATGGGCCAGCATGCAGATAAGTGAGGCATATAGGACTCCAACTAGCCATAACCAAAGTAAATCTATACCCAGACATATAATAATCAAGATCCCAGAAATTCAGCACAAGAACAGAATATCAAAAGCTCTTAAAGAAAAGAGACAGATCATCTATAAAGGAAAACCAATCAGAATTACAGCAGCCTTGTCAACAGAAATCATCAAGTCAAGAAGAGTTTGGAGTGATGTGTTTCAAACCCTGAAAGAAAACAACTTCCAACCCATATTGATCTACACAGCAAAACTATCTTCCAAAATTGATGGAAAAATAAGATACTCAAAGAACAACTGAAGCAATTCATGACTACCAAACCAACCCCTACAGAGAGGGCTAAAGAATATTCTAGAGAGAAATAAAGATGTCCATAGTTCCAGGAACAGCAGCAGAGGACAATCACCAAACAAGACAGGCAGTTGAATGAAGGGAAAAAGTGGAGGGCCAACAACAAAAGGATAGAAGGGCAGAGACAAACCAATGTACTCTGGTTGTAACCATTAATGTAGATGATCTCAGGTCAGTAATAAAAAGAAACAGGAAGAGTGGATCAAGAAACAAGATCCATTGATATACTATATACAAGAAACATATGTGACTGGAAAGGAAATTCATAGACTGAAAATCAAAAGAAAGAAAGCAATTGTTTCATGTTACAGGAGAGCAAAACAAAACAAAACAAAAAGCAAGAGAAACTTGCCCATCAACTGCAAAATGGATAAGAAAGACATGGTATTTTCATGCAATGGAAAGTTACCCAGCTATGAAGTAGAATAATCTCAAGGCTCCTGTAGGTAAATGGACACTACTGATGATCATGTTTATGGGTGAAACAGTTCAAACTCATATGTGTGAACCCTAGCATAAGAAACATAGGAAATTAATGGGATCCAAAAACAAAATAGTTAATGTAAGAGCAAAGGGGAGGAAACACCTGGGAGGGAAAGGTGGAAACTACTGTCACTTTGTTATTGTCTTATCTTGAACTCTTGCATTGTTTATACAATTTTGTTAGGTTTGGCTTTCTTCTGTCTTGTTTTGTTAGAGCCTATGTTGGTGGATGGTAGGGGCAGCTATTTTGAATATAATGGGATATATTGTGGTATCACATGGCTTACTATTATATTGCTTGGAAGTCTTACAATGCTTTCATTCATTGGTTTGATGGGTTGTATTCTGTTTTGTTTGATTTTATTATGTGTGATGGTATGAACAGTTATTTTGAAGAAAATAAGACATTATGGCAGCCATTGCTGATTTACTCTCATCTCATTTTGAAGTCCTATCATGCTTTTATTCTTCTGTTTTGATTGGTTCTATCCTACTGTGTTTTATTTGATTTTATTATGTGAGATGGTATAAACAAATTTTTGAGGAAAATGAGATATTATAGTAGCTATTGTTCATTTCCTGTTATTTGATTTTGAATGCTTTCATTCTTTTGAATGGTTTTATAGTATTTTGTTGTGTTTGATATTATTGTGTGAGAAGGTATGCTCCACTATGTCAAAAAAAAGAGACATTAGGGTAGCTACTGTTGATGACTGGTTGTCTTGTTGTGAAGTGCTGGGTTGCCTGCATTGTTCTGTTCTGATTTGCTTTGTTCTGTTCTCTTTTGTTTTATTCTCTTTAAAATAAAAATAAATTTTAAAAATAAAACAAATTGACAACTCATCTTTGAAAACCTAAAGGGCACTAAAGAAAAAATAGATACTGAAATTCCAGAGCATCAAAAATTATTTTCTACACTTTATGGATATAAAACTGCTAACATTTGGAATATGAATCTTATGTTACTTGTCTCTTATTTTCAAGTGCTTATCACTGTGCATGATGGGATATAAGGTCTAATGAAAGTTTTATTATTCTTATTAATTCCTCTGCCTGACAGAAATAAGTGTCTATTATTGTTTGACCTAATCTCAGCATGAAGCCAAGGTATTGAAAAATCTAGGTCAATCATCCATAAAATATTTCCCCCCAAATATTCAGAGCATCAAATAAATTGTCAATATATGGGGCAGAGATGAGAAATCACCCATCAAGGTTTTGGTGTTTTGGTTTTATAAAAACCTTGAGAAATTTTATTTTGAAGTTGGTATTTTCAAAAAAGTTGTTTCAGTTTTTCAGAACATTTCAATCAGTGCTTTTCAAGAGAAATTTTAGTAATTTTTTTCCAACTGAAAGGAAAGCTGTGCTATGCAAATAACAAAGATTTTTTTCTTTTGAAAGTTATTCTTGTCCTGCTTCTAGGATGGCCAAGGGAATTGAATTTTTTTAAAAAAAATATTAACCAAACAGATGATCACAGTTATATTTTGCTAGAGATAACCTAAACTCTGAACTTTAGAAGTTTTGTTTCCCTCTAAGATCGGTGGATATATATATATATATATATATATATATATATATACATATATTATTTAAAGAGAAAAAAAGAAAACAGCAAAATGGTACAAGCAATACAGAATTTCAAGAAAAAAATATACAGTAAGAAATCACTAGTTAATAGATTACATATTGTCATCTTAGAAACAGTTGTTCAAATTACAAAATTAAAGCATACAAAGTGACATTCAAAGAGTGAGACTGCAGTTTTGTTCACTGATCCAGCAAAACCCTAGTAATATGGTTTTCTATCTTACACATTTAAATATACATGCAGTTATATCCTTTAGATCACTTTCTTTTCCCTCTTTTTTACAATAACAATTACACATTTTGAGTTTTATTACTCCCACAGTTCTTACTACTTTTTCTTTGAAGAAAAAAAAAAACCAAATGTGACAAAGGAAAACAGAGTAGTGAGAACAGAAGGATGGGCATAGTACATGATGTAAAAACAGAATACCAGGTGATCAAGGTTACCATTATTCCTCTTGCTATCTTAAAAAGAGTTGCCTATATTATCAGGTAAGATAAAATTGAACAAAACAGTACAGAACAAAACCAATAAAACCTAAACATTGGAGACCTTACAGGACCTCAAAAGAAGATAATAGTCAAACTATAATGGGGAACCATAGTAAATCTTATTGCCTTCAAAGTGGTTGCCTATACCCTCAAACTTGATACTATCAAACAAAACAAAATCAGTCAAAACAAGATGGGGAGAGCAATACAGGGGTTCAAACCAGGTTAATAGGAAAACAAAAAAGTTACTATAATATATCCTGCTATTTTTAAATTTGTTTTTCCCTTAGTTAAAAAAATAAGAAAAAAAATTTAAAAGTAGAGACTGAGATAAAAGAGGACATAATATCAGAACAACACAGGTCAGAACAGAACAATTTAAGCATCATAGGGTTTCACCACCAGATAACCTGACATAATAGTAGATACCATAGTGTCTCTTTCCTTGAAATATTTGAGTATAACTTCATATACTATAGCATCAAACATATCAAGACAGTGTGAAGCCATTCAAGAGAATGAAAGTATAACAGGGTATTTAGAACCAGCAACAGAAAGCCAACAATGGTTTCTATATTATCTCTTTGCCTATGAAAAATTTTGTTTAGGGGCTGGTGATTTAGCTCAGTAGCATAAGCGCCTGCCTTGCAAGCAGGCAGTCATGAGTTCGATCCCCGGTACCGATAAAAAGCAAAAAGACAAAAAAAAAAAAAAAGTTTTTGTTTATACTATCACATATATTAACATATAAAAAGATACAACATTTTAAAACCAGTGAAAACAGTTGAACAACAACTGGATGGGACTTCAAAACAAGATAACATTAAGTCAGCACTAACTATTCTGATGTCTTGTTTTCATCAAAATAGCTATTCATGCTATCACAGATAATAAAATTGAACAATCCAGATTAAAAGCATTCCAATTAATGAGTGAAAACATTATATGGCTTCAAAGCAATATGATTGGGAATCATGATTACACATACTTTTATTTATTCTTATCATTTCTTATACTAGGGAAACTATTCGGTATTTATACATGTGAGTTTAATTTACTTCACTTATGAGTATGTTCTCAAGCTGCGTCCATTTATTTATAAATGTCTCTATTGATCATTCTTTATAGCTGAGTAGTACTCCATTGTATAAAAATACCACAACATTTTTATTCATTCCTCACTTGATGGAACTTAGGTTGTTTCCAAGATCTGGTGATTATAAATTGTGCTGCTATAAACATGGGTGCACATATATGACTGTATCATGCTATCAGTTCTTCTGGGAATATGCCTAGAAGTGGAATAGCTGGGTCAAATGGGCTTGCAATCCCAGCTTTCTGAGAAATCTCCAGACTGACCTCCACAATGGTTGCACCAGTCTACACTCCCACCAACAGTGCAGGAGAGTTCCTTTTTCCCCACAGCCTCTCCACCATTTGTTGTTGGTGATTTTCTTGATCTTGGCCATTCTTTCAGGAGTGAGATGGGAATCTCAATGTGGTTTTAATTTGCATTTCTCTAATGACTAATGATGCTGAACATTTTTTCATGTATTTATTTGCCATTTGTTTTTCTTCATCTGGGAATTGTGTATTCATCTCAGATGCTCATTTTTGGATTGGATCTTTGAATTTTGGGGGTTTGATTTTTTAAAATTCTTTATATGTTTTAGACAGAAATCCTTTGTCTGAGGGACAGTTCACTAAGATTTTTTCCCAGTTGTGGGTTTTCTTTTCACTATGCTGGAGATTTCTTTTGACATACAGAAATTTTTTAATAAGAGGTGATCCCAGTTATTGACTCTGGGAAGCATTTCCCATGCCGTTTGAGTCCTGTTCATGAATTCTCTACCTACTCCTATGTCTTAAAGGTTTTTACCCAGTTTGTCTTCCAATGGATTTAGTGTTTCTGTTTTAATATTCAGATCTTTGATCCATTTAGATTTTATTTTAGTACATTATGAGAGGCATGGGTCTAGTTTTAGTTTTTGACATATGGAGAGCCAGTTTTTTCCAAAAACATTTATTAAAGAGACTGTCATTCTTCCAGTGAACATGTTTGGCCCCTTTACCAAAGATAAGGTGGTTGACTGTGTTTGTAGTTGTGGTTGTATCTTCTAATCTATTCCACTGATCTTCAGCTCTGTTTTGGTTCCAGTATCATGTTGATTTTGCTACAGTTGCCTTGTAGTATAACTTCAAGTCAGGGATTATGATGCCCCCTACCATGACTTTGCTTCTTAGAACTGTCTTTGCTATTCTAGGTCTCTTCTTGCTCCAGATGAATTTCAGGAGTGATTTCTCGAGATCTAGGAGGTATGTTGATGGTATTTTTACCAGGATTGCATTGAATCTGTATAAGAGTTTTGGGAGAATGGCCATTTTCACAATATTTATTCTTCCTATCCATGAGCAAGGGATGTCTTTCCATTTTCTGAGATCATCTTCAATTTCATTCTTCAGTGTATGATAATTTTCTCTGTATAAGTTCTTCACTTCTTTCATGAGAGTAATTCCTAATTATTTCATTTTTTTTGGTTGCTAGTGTGAAGAGTGTGGTTTCTCTTATTTCTCTCTCTGTGATTTTCTTGTTAGTGTAAAGGATTGCTATTGATTTTTGAGTATTGACTTTGTACCCAGTCACAGTGCTGAATTAAGTAGGAGTTTTTCAATGGAGTTTTGGGAGTCTTCTATGTAGAGTATCATGTGATCTGCCAATAATGATAATTTCACTTCTTCTTTTCCTGTCCTTATGGCTTTTATTTCTCTCTCTTGTCTAATTGCTCTGGCTAGTATTTCCAGTACTATATTAAATAGGAGCAGTGGTAAGGGACATCCTTGTCTTGTGCCTGATTTTAAAGTAAAGGCCTTCAATTTTTGGCCATTTAGTATGATACTGGCTGTTGGTTTGTTATAGATGGCCTTTATTATATTGAGGTAAAGACCATCTATTCCATTTTTCTGCAAGGTTCTTATCATAAATGAATGTTGGACTTATCAAAAGCTTTTTCTGCATCTATAGAAATGATCATTTGATTCTTACTTTTGGCACCATTGATATGGTGGATTACATTTATTGACTTACGTATGTTGAACCATCTCTGCATGCATAGGATGAATCCCACTTGGTCATGATGTATAATCTTCTTGATGATTTGCTGCATCCTATTTGACAATATTTTATTGAGGATTTTTGCATCTGTGTTCATTAGGGAGATTGGTCGGTAGTTCTGTTTTTCAGTTGGGTCCTTCTCAGGTTTTGGTACTAGTGTAATATTTGCTTCCAGGAATGACTTAGGAAGGATTGCTTCCCTTTCAATTTCACTGAAGAGTTTGATGAGTGTTGGCCTTAGGTCTTCTCTGTATTTCTTGTAGAATTCTGCAGTGAATCCGTCTGGGCCTGGGCTCTTCTTTGTAGGTAAGGACTTAATTACGTTTTCAATTTCATTAATAGAAATTGGCTTATTCAGCAGTTTTACATCTTCTTGATCTAGCTTTGGTACTTTGTATGCTTTGAGGACTCTATTTCTTCTGTGTTGTCTAACCTTTGAGAGTAGAGTTTTTCGAAATAGGTGTTGATGATCTTCTGTATTTCTATAGTGTCTGTAGTGATTTTCCTTTTTCATTCTTTATTGCATGAATTTGAGCTCTTTCTTCCCTTTTTAAATAAGATTGGCTAGGGGCTTATCGATTTTATTTATTCTTTATAAGGACCAACTCTGATTCATTGATTTTTTGGATTGTTTTCTTAGTCTCTATTGCATTGATTTATGCTCTGATTTTTATAATTTCTTCTCTTCTTTTGGCTTTGAGATTGACTTGCTCTTCTTTTTCTAGATGTTTTACATGTAACATCAGGCTATTTATTAGTATTCATTCTGTTTTACTGATGTGGGAACTCAGTGCAATAAATTTTCCTCTGAGGACAGCTTTCCTTGCATCCTACAGATTCTGATAAGTTGTATTTGTGTTTTCATTTGTTTAATTTCTTTTTTAATTTGGTCTGTGACCAAATCATTATTCAAAAGTGTGTTATTCAGTTTCCATGTGTTTGTGGGATTTTTGCAGTATCTTTTATCATTAATTTCTAATTTCATAGCACTGTGATCCGATAACATGCAAGGGATAATTCAACTTCTTTTCATTTTTTAAACATGTTCTGTGAGTTAATATATGGTCTATTTTAGAGAATGACCCATGTACTGCTGAGAAGAATATGTATTCTCTTGTTGTGTGGGAATACTCTGTATATGTCTATCAAGTCCATTTGTTCACAGGTGTGGTTCAGTTCTTTTATTTCTTTGCTGATTTTCTATCTGGTTGATCTGTCCATTGGTGTCAATGATGTGTTATCTCCTATTATAATTTAATTATGCTAATTTGGTTTTTCATTTCTGTTAGTACTTGTTTTATGTAACTGAGTGCACTGGAATTGGTGCATATATATTTAAGATAGTTATCTCTTCCTCTTGAAGTTTTCCCCCAACCAGCATGTAGTGACCTTCTTTATCTCTTCTGATCATTATTGGTTTGAATTTCACATTGTCTGCAAACACAATAGCTACCTGCTTTTCTTTGGATTCGTGCTGCCGGAAGTATTATTTTCCATCCTTTGACTTTCAGTCTGTGAGTATTCTTTTGGTTAGATGGATTTCTTGTAGACAGCATATGGTTGGATTTTGATTCTTGATCCATTCTGTCAGTCTGTTTCTTCTAATTGGTGCATTGAGACCATTTGCATTAATGGTTATAACTGTTATATGTTGGTTTATTGTTGACATGTTATGTTTGTATTGTTTCATCTTTATCTTTCCTTTCTGTTTAATTGTCTGCTTTGCTTAGTGGTTTTTTTTTTTTTCCCTAAATGTATCTAAACTGTCTTTCAGTATTCTTTTCAGGGTTGGCTTGGTGATAATGAAGTTCTTCAGCTGTTCTTTGTCATGAAAGTATCTTATTTGTCTATCGGTAGTGCAGGACAGTTTTTCAGCTTACATCAGTCTAAGCTGGAAATCATTTTCCTATAGGATCGGAAATACTTCACTCCTTTCTCTTCTTCACTTTATTGTTTTTGCTGAGAAGTCTGCTATGATTCTGATAGGTTTTCCTTTATAGGTGACCTGTCTTTTCTTTCTGACAGCTTTTAATATTCTATTCTTTTGTTTGATTTCTGTGATGGTGATTATTATATGTCTGGGTGTAGTTTTATTTTGGTTATGCCTATTTGGAGTTCTGTATGCTTCACTGATCCTGATATCAGTTTCCAATTTCATGTTTGGGAAATTTTCAGCTATTACTTCTCTAAATATCCTCTTGACATCCTTTATGTTGTCCCCTTCTTTTTCATTTATCCCTATCAACCTTATGTTGTTTTTCTTTGCGTCATCTTGCATGTGTTGAATTGTTATTTCTTGATTTCTTGTTATTTTTAAAATATCTTTCCTTTCCTCTTCACTGGCTGCAATCTTGTCTTCAAGGTCTGAAATTCTATCCTCACATTCATTGAGGTGGTTTTTACAACTTTCAATGGAATTTTTGATTTCTTGTATATCTCTTTGCATCTGTTTTATATATTCTGTTTGTTTCTTATGTTGTTCATCCAGGGATTCTGTCTTTTGTTTAATTCCTGCAATTTTTAAACTTTGTCTTCTTTACATATGTTCAACATCTACTTCATTTCTTCTTTTACCTGAGAGATTATTTCTAGTTTGAATTCCTTTAAAGCTTCCTGGAGTTGCTTCTTTACTTTGGTTACTATTATTTCAGGTATTTCAGGCATATGGCATGTATTTTCTTGTATGTACATTACTCCTAGGCTTTCTTGGGATGGGCTGGATGTTTGAGATTGCATTTTGGTCTTTTGTTTTGTCATTTTCCTATATTTCCATGTTTCAAGTGTTGTTCCAAAGCTTCCCCTGGACATGTTGGAAAATGTCTCTTATGTCCTGGGCTCCTGAGACTCCTCTGGTAGTGTAGCTCCCTCCTTGGGTAGCGAGGCACCAGATTAAAAGAAGGTTGCCAGGCTCCTCTCAGGTAGACCTAAAGCCTCCTCAAGCTACACAGCTCCCCTCTCTGGCAGCAAAGCTCCCCTGAGGGAAAGAAGGCCACCTGGTGTGGTCCACAAAATCCCAAATCCCACTAAGCCCAATCTAGTGTGGCTGCAAGCCCAGCGGGGCCCCGACGCCCTAGAGCAATGATCTCATACTCTCCTGGGGATTGGATGTTGTGTAACCATCCGGCTCCTTGGATGGCAAAGCTCCCATGCTGATAGAAGGTCCCCCTAATGGCCTAAGTAGGCCTCAAACCTCCTCACCAGGGCTGCTCCCTCCTCCAGGTGGTGGCAGTAGTCCTGGTGCTCTCCAGGTCAAAAGAAGATCACAGGCAAGGCCGGAGCAGGTTCCCGCAGCTTGGCCCAGTTCCCTCCTTCAGGTGGGGCAGCTGCCATGTGCCCTCCAGGTGAGAGAGGGCAGTCAGCAAGGCTGGAGTGGGGTCCCATGGCTTGGCCCAACTCACTTCTCCAGGTGGCAGCTGTGCTGTGCACTCTAGGTGAGAGTAGGTGGAGAGAAGGCAGTCAGCTAGGCCAGAGTGAGGTCTGGTGCAGCTCAACCCAACTCACTCCTCCAGGCGAGCAGCTGCGGTGTGCACTCCAGGTGAGAGAAGGTGTGGAGTTTATATTTTTCAGGAAAATTTTTAAATTAATCAAATAAGTTTGCATGACCTACAGTCAAGCTTATTTTCTTTAAAATGTCTCTCTATTTTTACCAATATTTTTTGCTTTATTCTCAAAGGATAACAGAAATGTTTGAATTTTCCTCTCCCTTAATAATAGGGAAGGCCCATATTAAGCACCCTGTTATTCTTACCACTTTTTCAAAAATATTTTTCCACTGTATTTCTTTTTTTCCTTAGGGGGAAAAAAAACAAAAAAAGGAAGAAATAATACAAAATTTCAAAAAATAACAGTAAAAAATCATTAGTTGATAAATTACAAATTGTTGTCTTAGAAGTAGTTGTTCAAGTAATAAAATCAAAGCATAAAAAATGAATAGACAATCAAACAATGACAGCACAACTTGTCTTGTTTAATTGACTAACAAAAAATTAGTAGTATGATTATCTGTCTTGTACTCTTAAACATACATACAGTGGGGGCTGGGGATTTAGCTCAGCGGCATAAGTGCCTGCCTTGCAAACAGGCAGTCGTGAGTTCGATCCCTGGTACCAGGAAAAAGACAAGACAAAAAATAAATAAATAAATAAATAAATAAATAAATAAAACAAAAAAACATACATACAGTTATACATGTACACATACAAATTCTTTCCTCTCAAGTACTTTATTTTCCTTTCATTATTACAATATTTACTATACATTTTGGATCTTATTACTTCTTCAGTTTTTTATTATTATTTTTGCACTAAACAGACAATATGGTATTTACAAATGTTAGTCTGATTTATTTCACTAAGGAGGATAGTCTCAAGTTGCCCCCATTTAACTGTAAAAGCCTCAGGATCATCCTTTTTATAGCTGAGTAATATTCCATTGCATAAAGAAAACATATCTTTTTCATCCATTCTGTGGTTGATGGGCATTTTGGTTGTTTCCAAGATTTAGCTATTACAAATTGTGCTGCTATAAACATGGGTTCAGTATATCACTGTGACATTATGGATTCCTTTTTGCATATTAAGAAAAGTTATCTGGACATGATGGTGCATGCCTGTAATTTTGGTACTTGGGATGTACCAGGCAGGAGGTTCTCTGTGGGGAGTGGCTAAGTCAGAGATCAGCCACATATTGGAGACGAGAGCAAGGTCAGCATGGAGAATATGTAGAGCCAGAGGCAACCACATAAACAAGTTGCTGGAACTAGAGAAAAGCCAGTCCAGCAAGTGTCTAGCTTTGATGTTCCTCCCTGTTAGCTATAGCACAGAGAACTCTGAGAATGTTTCACTTTCAATGTTCTCAGCAAAATACTGAGACCTTACATTTTTGAGCCAGTTGAGTGCTTCCCTCCTTTTTACTAAGTAAAGACACAAACCATACTTGGTTGTCGCTGCCTCTCCATCAGGCAGGTCAAGTGCCACCGGATGCCAGTTTTTCTTTTAGTATTTGTCTAGCTTTATCTTAATCTCCTATCAGTCCCTCTCAGGACCCTGCTGGCTGCATAGGTTGCAGCAGATCACTGTGAGTTTGAGGTCTGCCCAGCCTGGCTAGCTACATGAAAAATTCAAAGCCAGCCTAGAATATGTAGCAGAACCTGTCACAAAAATGAAAGAAAGAAAGAAAGAAAGAAAGAAAGAAAGAAAGAAAGAAAGAAAGATGTATATATAAAATATTTCTTGTTGCTGGGAAAAAAATCCAAGATCCATGAATTAAGGGAAGAAGGGCTTATTGTAGCTCATATTCTGTAGAAGTTTCAGTCCATAGTGGGCTAGTTCCATAGAAGAGTGGCGTGGCAGAGGAGTAACAGCCCATATCAGGATAGGCATAAAATAGCAGCTAACCTGACTACATTCTTTCCCTTTATATTTCATCCAGGCAAAATTTGTTTGTCTCATCACATCAAGGGTGGTGCTTTTCACTATCTACACTGAGAACTATATTAAGCCAATCAGTAAACTAATACATTTATCATGTTCTTAATCCAGTATTGCACACTCATGATCTAGCCACTTCCCAGAAGCCCTACCTATAAGTGCATGAGGCTTTGAGAGGACATCTACATAAAGCCATAAGAGTATTGTAAATGCAATGAAAATGAGGCACAGTGTTAAACAGCTTGAACAAGTAGCTACAGTTCAAGTCTAAGACTTGTAAACATCAAGGCATAACTGAGATCTACTTTTCAGGGGTTTTCGAACTTGGATATTTATAAAAGTACCAATAGTTATTACAGATGCAAATTCCAGACACTATCTCTGAGACTGGTAACTTGATAGATCTTTTGGAAATTTAGAAATATAAATTTTTAACTAGCTTCTCTGGTAATCATGAGCAATTAATTGTATCAAATTCCAAAGACTTGTCTACACCTATTTCTTCTCTTCTGCCTTATATCGACAGTTTCATACCCACTTTCAATAGCCACAAGCTATGAACCAGAAAAACTCATTTTCCTGTTTGGATACTGGTTTTCTTTTCTTACTAAATGGAAATAATTTTTTTTCTTACCTCAAATTATTGATACAGAGATCAAATTATAAAGTAGGTACTGCAGTGTTTATACTGGTAAAAGTTATTATTTAAAAATAATACTAGAGGGATGGGGATTTAGGTTAGTGGCATAAGTGCCTGCCTAACAAGTACAAGGCTGTGAGTTCAATTCCTGGTACAAAAACAAAACACTACAATCTATATTTTGATGGCAAAAACACGTAAAACAAATTATGCTTGTATGCTGTGATGAACAACGATCAGTAGTAACAATAGGTACTAATTTACATCATAACTTTCAGGCTGCTCAGTTCTTACTCCTGGGCTGGATATAGATAAAAAAGCTGTGTTATTTTTATACAATAGCCATATAGAATATCTTTTTATTAATGTGCACAATCACTTGAGTTTCATTCTACACACATGATTACAACTGCTAAATTAGTGGTAGATTTCCTGTTGACTCCACTTCAGACATCATCTACAAACAAAAGAACATTTTTATTCAAGACATCACAAATGAGTTTAGACCAAGCAGGTGTGACTGTCACTGATGCTCCCACCAAACCACATATGGAGTTCAGGCCCTCAGGGGCCTACTTTCTTGAGTGTGTGGGACCCAACTCTGAAATGATTACCTTGACAAAAGACTGAATCACAGCTTCACTTTAAGGCTCATCATACAAAACAGATCTAAATGGCAATTATATACAAGACAAAATGTTCATCGTCATTACTCATTAGAGAAATGCAAATTAAAACCACACTGAGATTCCCTCTCACTCCTGAAAGAATGGCCAGGATCAAGAAAACTACCAACAACAAATGCTGGAGAGGCTGTGGGAAAAAGGGAAATCTCCCACACTGTTCATTGGTATTTAGACTGGTGCAGCCATTGTGGAGGCTAGTCTGGAGATTTCTCAGAAAGCTGGGATTGGAAGCCCCATTTTTTTCCAGCTATTCCAGATCTAGGCATATTCCCAGAAGAACTGATAACATGATACCACAGTAATATATGTGCACCCATGTTTATAGTAGCAAAATTTGTAATAGCCAGATCTTGGAAACAACTTAAGTGGCCATTAACTGAGGAATGGATAAAAAAGCTGTGGTATTTTTATACAATGGAATACTACTCAAATATAAAGAATGATCACATTGAGATATTTATAAATAAATGGATGCAGCTTGAGACCATACTCATAAGTGAAATAAATCAAATCTCATGTATAAATACTGTATAGTCTCCCTAGAGTAAGAAATGGTAAGAGTACATAAGAGTTTATGGTAATCGCCAAGCCTGGCGGACCTCTCTCCCTCACCTGCCGGCCAGGCCATGGCTTCCTCCTGAGATCAGTGAGTTGGGCAGAGCTGCAGAACCTTTTCCAAGCCTGGAAAATCTCTCTCCCTCACTTGGAACAACACTTGAAGCACGAAAATATAGGAATATGACAAAACGACAGACCAAAATGCAATCTCAAACATCCAGCCCATCCCAAGAAAGCCTAGGAACCATGTGCATAGAAGAATATACATGCCACATGCCTGAAATACCTGAAATAATAGTAACAGAAATAAAGAAGCAAATCTGGGAAGCCTTAAAGGAATTAAAACTAGAAATAATCTCTCAGGGTAAAAGAAGAAATGATAAAAGAAATGAAGGAGATGCTGAACATATCTAAAGTAGACACAGTTAAAAATTGGAGGAACTAAACAAAAAGATAGAATCCCTGGATGAACAATATAAGAAACAAACAGAATATATAAATATACAAAGAGATATACAGGAAATCAAAAACTCCATTTGAAAGTGGTAAAAACCACCTCAATGAATGTGAAGACATAATTTCAGACCTCGAAGACAAGATTTCAGCCAGTGAACAGGAAAGGAAAGATCTTTTAAAAATAACAAGAAATCAAGAAAAAACAATTCAACACATGCAAGATGATGCAAAGAAAAACAATATAAGTTTGATAGGGATAAATGAAAAGAAGGGGACAACATAAAGGATGTTAAGAGGATATTTAGAGAATAGCTGAAAATTTCCCAAACATGAGATTGGAAACTGATATCAAGATCAGTGAAGCATACAGAACTCCAAATAGGCATAACCAAAATAAAACTACACCCAGACTAATAATAATCACCATCCCAGAAATGGAACAAAAGAATAGAATATTAAAAACTGTTAGAGAGAAAAGACAGATCACCTATAAAGGAGAACCTATCACAATCACAGCAGACTTCTCAGCACAAACAATAAAGTCAAGAAGAGCAAGGAGTGAAGTATTTCCAATCCTAAAGGAAAATGATGTTCAACCTAGACTGATGTACCCTGTTAAACTGTCCTTAAAAATAAGTGGAGAAATAAGATACTTCCATGACAAAGAACAGCTGAAATCTTCATGATCACCAAGCCAACCCTGCAAAGAATACTGAAAGACAGCCTAGACACATTTAGGAAAAAACCACTAAACAAAGCAGACAATTAAACAGAACAGAAAGATAAAGACAGAACAGCAGAAAGATAACAGGTCACCAATAAACCAACATATAACAGTTTTAACCATTAATGTAAATGGTCTCATTGCATCAATGAAAAGAAACAGACTGGCAGAATGGATCAAGAAACAAAATTCAGCCATATGCTGTCTATAAAAAACTCATCTAACACAGAAGGATACTCATAGACTGAAAGTCAAAGGATGGAAAATAATACTTCATGCAACAGGAACTCAAAGTGGGGGTAGCTATTCTGTTTTCAGACAATGTGAACTTCAAGCCAACAATGATCAGAAGGGATAAAGAACATCACTACATACTGGTTAGGGGAAAACTCCAAGAGGAAGAGATAACTGTCTTAAATACATATGCACCAAATTCCAGAGCACCCAGTTGTATAAAACAAGTATTAATAGAAATGAAAAACCAAATTTGCAGTAACAGAATTCTAACAGGAGATCTTAACACACCATTGACACCAATGGGCAGATCAACCAAAGATAATCAGCAAAGAAATAAAAGAAATGAATCGCACCTGTGAACAAATGGACTTGATAGACATATACAGAGCATTCCACCCAACAACAACAGAATACACATTTTTATCAGCAATACATGGGTCATTCTCTAAAATAGACCATATATTAATTCACAGAACATATTTAAATAAATGCAAAAAGGTTGAAAATTTCCCTTGCATGTTATTGGATCATAGCGCTATGAAATTAGAAATTAATGATAAAAGATACTGCAAAAATCCTACACACACATGGAAACTGAATAACACACTCTTGAGTAATCAGTGAGTCACAGAGAAAATTAAAGCAGAAATTAAACAATAGCCACAAACGAATGAAAACACAAATATAGCTTACCAGAATCTGTGGGATGCAATGAAAATTATCCTCCGAGGAAAATTTATTGCACTGAGTTCCCACATCAGAAAAACAGAACGAATACAAATAAATACCCTGATGTGACACCTCAAAAATCTAGAAAAAGAAGAGTAAGTCAAGTCCAAAATCAAAAGAAGAGAAGAGATTATAAAAATAAGAGCACAAATTAGTGCAATAGAGAATAAACAAACAATCCAAAAAATCAAGGAATCAAAGATTTGGTTCTTTGAAAGAATAAATAAAATTGATAAGCCCCTAGCCAACCTTATTTTAAAAAGGGAAGAAAAAGCTCAAATTCATGCAATAAGGAATAAAAACAGTGAAATCACTACAGATGCTATAGAAATACAGAAGATCATCAATACCTATTTCAAAAAACTCTACTCTCAAAGCTTTGATAACACAGAGGAATTAGAAAGATTCCTAGAAGCATACAAAGTAACAAAGCTAGCTCATGAAGACGTAGGACTTTTGAATAACCCAATTTGTATTAATGAAAGTGAAAACGTAATTAAATCTTTACCTACAAAGAAGAGCCCAGGCTCAAATGGATTCACTGCCGAATTCTACAAGAAATACAAAGAACACATAATGCCAACACTCCTCAAACTCTTCAATGGAATTGAAAGGGAAGCAATCCTTCCTGAATCATTCCTAGAAGCAAATATTACACTAGTGCCAAAACCTGAGAAGGACCCAACTGAAAAAGAGAACTACAGGCCAATCTCCCTAATGAACACAGATGCAAAAATCCTCAATAAAATATTGGCAAATAGGATGCAGCAAATCATCAAGAAGATCATACACCATGACCAAGTGGGATTCATCCCAGGCATGCAGGGATAGTTCAACATACACAAATCAATAAATGTAATATACCATATCAATAGAGCCAAATGTAAGAATCACATGATCATTTCTATAGATGCAGAAAAGGCTTTTGATAAGGTCCAACATTCATCTATCATAAGATTTTGCAGAAAATTGTTATAGATGGGCTTTACCTCAACATAATAAAGGCCGTCTATGACAAGCTAACAGCCAATATCATACAAAATGAACAAAATGAAGGCCTTTACTTTAAAATCAGGCACAAGAAAAGGATTTCACTTATCACTGCTCCTATTTAATATAGTACTGGAAATACTAGCCAGAGCAATTAAGCAAGAGACAGAAATAAAAGGCCTAATGATAGGAAGTTAAATTATCATTATTTGCAGATGAAAGATACTCTATATATAAGATCCCCAAAACTCCATTGAAAGACTCCTAGATATAATAAATAAATTCAGTAATGTAGCTGGATATAAAATCAGTACTCAAAATTAATAGCACTCCTATACACTAACAACAAAATCACAGAGAGAAATAAGAGAACCACACTCTTCACACTAGCAACCAAAAAAATGAAATACTTAGGCATTACTCTCCCAAAAGAAGTGAAAGACCTGTACAAGGAAAATTATAATATACTGAAAAATGAAATTGAAGATGATCTCAGAAAATGGAAAGACATCCCTTGCTCATGGATAGGAAGAATAAATATTGTGGTAATGGTCATTTTTCCCAAAACTTTTATACAGATTCAATGAAATCCTGATAAAAATACCTCAAAGAACTCAACAAATCACTCCTAAAATTCATCTGGAGTGAGAAGAGACCTAGAATAGCAAGGACAGTTCTAAGCAGCAAAGGCAAGGCAGGAAGCATCACAATCAATGACTTGAAGTTATACTACAAAGCAACTGTAGTAAAATCAGCATGGTACTGGAAGCAAAACAGAGCTGAAGATCAGTGGAATAGATTAGAAGATACAACCACAACTGCCAACACACTCAACCACCTTATCTTTGATAAAGGAGCCAAGCAGGTTCACTGGAAGAATGACTATCTCTTTAATAAATGATGTTGGAAAAACTGGCTCTCCATATGCCGAAAACTAAAACTAGACCCATGCCTATCACCGTGTACTAAAATAAAATCTAAATGGATCAAAGATCTGAATATTAAAACAGAAACACTAAATCTATGGAAGGCAAATTGGGTAAAAAACTTGAAGACATGGGAGTAGGTAGAGAATGCATGAACAGGAATCAAACCGCACGGGAAATACTTCCCAGAGTCAATAATTGGAATCACCTCTTATTAAAAGTTTCTGCACCTCAAAAGAAATCTCCAGCATCGTGAAAAGAAAACTCACAAACTGGGAAAGAATCTTAGTGAACTGACCCTCAGACAAAGGACTTCTGTCTATAACATATAAAGAATTAAAAAAAAAAATCAGACCCCCAAACTTCAAAGACCCAATCCAAAAATGGGCATCTGAGATGAATAAACAATTTTCAGATGAAGAAATACAAACGGCAAATAAATATATGAAAAAATGTTCATCATCATTAGTCATTAGAGAAATGCAAATTAAAACCACATTGAGATTTCATCTCACTCCAGAAAGAATGGCCAAGATCAAGAAAATCACCAACAACAAATACTGGAGAGGCTGTGGGGAAAAAGGAACTCTCCTGCACTGTTAGTGGGAGTGTAGACTGGTGCAACCATTGTGGAGGTCGGTCTGGAGATTTCTCAGAAAGCTGGGATTGGAAGCCCATTTGACCCAGCTATTCCACTTCTAGCCATATTCCCAGAAGAACTGATAGCATGATATAGTCATATATGTGCACCCATGTTTATAGCAGCACAATTTGTAATAGCCAGACTTTGGAAACAACCTAAGTGTCCATCAACTGAGAAATGGATACAAAAGTTGTCGTATTTTTATACAATAGAGTACTACTCAGCCTTAAAGAATGATCACATTGCGATATTTATAAATAAATGGGTGCGGCTTGAGACCAAACTCACAAGTGAAATAAATCAAACTCACATGTATAAATACCGAATAGTTTCCCTAGTGTAAGAAATGATAAGAATGCATAAAAGTATGTGGTAATCATGATTCCCAATCATATTGGCTTGAAGTCATATAATATTTTCATCCATTAATTGCAATGGCTTTAACCTGGGTTGTTTATTTTAGTATCTGTGATAATATGAATAGCTATTTTGAAGAAAGCATCATAAAAACTAGTTCTGATTTAATATCATCTTGTTTTGAAGTCCCATCAAGCTGTTGTACATCTGTTTCCACTGGTTTTAACATGTTGTATCTTACTATATTTTACTATATTCGACAGTATAAACAAAAAAATTTATAGGCAAAGAGATAATATAGAAACCGTTGTTCGTTTTCTGTTAGCTGGTTCTAAATACCCTGTAATTCTTTCATTCTCTTGAACGGCTTCACACTGTCTTGATATGCTTGATGCTATAGTATACTAAGTTATACTCTAATAATTCAAGGAAAGAGGCACTATGGTGACTACTATTATGTTAGATTAACTGGTGGTGAAACACAATGATGCTTCAGTTGTTTGGTTCTGACTTGTGTTGTTCTGTTACAATGTTCTCTTTTATCTCAATCTCTCCCTCTTTTTTAAAAGTTAATCTATTTTTTTTTAATTAAAGGTAAACTAAATTAAAAAATAACGGGATATATTATAGTAAAATTTTTGTTTTCCTATTAACTTGATTTGAATCCCAGTATTGCTGTCCCCGTCTTGTTCTGTCTGATTTTACTATATTCTATTTTGTTTGATAGTATCAAGTTTGGGGGTATAGGCAACCACTTTGAAGGCAATAAGATTTACTATGATGCCCATTATGGTTTGACTTTTATCTTCGTTTGAAGTCCTATAAGGTCACCAGTGTAGGTTTTATTGGTCTTGTTCTGTACTGTTTTGGTCAATTCTATTATACCCGATGATATTTGCAACTCATTTTAAAAATAGCAAGAAGCACAATGGTAACCATTTTTGATCACCTGATATTCTATTTTTGCATCATGTACTATGCCCATCCTTCTGTTCTAACTGACTTTGTTTTGTTTAGTCACATTTGCTTTTTATTCTCTTCAAAAAAAAAATAAGAACTGTGGGAATAATAAAACCCAAAAAGTATAATTGTTATTGCGAAAAAGAGAGGAAAGGAAGGTGGTCTAAGGGATATAACTGCATGTATGTTTGAGTGTGTAGGATGGAAAACCATATTACTGAGCTTTTGTTGGATCATTAAACGGACCTGTCTGCAATCTCACTGTCTGAATGCCCACTTCATATGCTTTAATTTCATAATTTGGACAACTGTTTCTAAGATGACAATATGTAACCTATTAACTAGTGATTTCTTACTGTACATTTTTTTCTTGCAATTCTGTATTACTTGTACCCTTTTACTGCTTTGTTTTTTATTTCCTTTCTTTTTTCTCTTTAAATAATTAAAAAAAAGAGTTTATGGTAATTATGATTCCCCATTACCTTGCTCTGAAGACTTATAATGTCTGCATTCATTAGTTGGAATGTTTTTACCCTAGTTTGTTTGACTTTATTATCTGTGATAGTATAAACAGCTATTTTAAAGAAAATAAGACATTAAAATAGCCTGTGCTGATTTAGTATTATCTTACTCTAAAGTCCTACTATGCTTTTGTTTTTCTGTTTCCTTTGGTTCTATCTTGTTATATCTTATTGGATATTATTATGTGTGATAGTATAAACAAATTTTCTAAGGAAACTTAGAAATATAGTAGCCATTATTCATTCTCTGCTATTTGGTTTTGAAAGCCCTGTAATGCTTTCATTCTCTTGAATGGTTTTATACTGTTTTGTTATGTTTGATACTATCATATATAAAGCTATGCTCAACTATTCCAAAGAAAGAGACATTATGGTAGTTACTGTTAATTATGGGTTGTCGTGTGGTAAAATGCTGTTACTTGCATTGTTCTGATCTGATCTGCTTTGTTATGTCCTCTTTTGTCTTAATCTCTTTAAAATAAACAGATCTAAAAATGAAAAAATAGCACTTTCATGTTATTGAGGGCTACAATGTCCACATTTTCAGTGTGGACTTTGAAAAATGCAAACTAGCTAAACAATAAGACATAATCTGTATGTTAAAAACAAATAATTAGAAGCCTACTGTATACCATCTCAAAAAGCTGATGTCTTTGTTTAAAAAAAGTAAGAACAACAAAATTTGTTGGAGGGAAAATAGCATCCTTCAGCTTGTTTGTTATTCTCCTAACACTCAAATGAACCTGACTTGACCTTAGTACAACATTGGTTCAAGGCAATCGTATACGTTAATTGCACACAGTGTCTTACCTTGTTCCAGATCATAAACTTAGCATCTCCAACTGTACTTAACTCATTAAATTATATTTCATCCTTTAGCTTCAAAAGTATAATCTTCTAACTCTCATTCACTGTCTTGAAAAAGTTTTACTTCCATTAAATTTCCAATCATTATTTGATTTTGCTTTACTCCCTACTTCTCTCAATCACCACCCTCTCATTTTTATGCACAGATATGTTCACATGTTCCACTGTGGTCAGTATTTGCATCCATGTTTTCATTAATTTACAAGTCAGTCAAAAATATTTAGTGAGACGCTATGCTTAAGTGACTCCAAATCTCTGCAGAAAGAGTCCAAAATGTTAAGATTCAAGGAGCTGAGCCCCCAAAGGGGTGGCAAGACAATTATTCATATATGTATATGTGTGTGTACATATATGTGTGTATAGAGAGAGATGCATGTATATCTATACCTACATATAAATATAAATGCATGTATACATGACATATATATATTTCTGAAAAGAATCCTTATGTGATCATCAGTTTCCTTTTGTCCCTGGACCTGTACTTCATTGCACAGCCATTTTTCAGTAAACTGTGCCCGTATTTCTGAATTCTGGATATAGTGTTATGGATAGACAATGTATATCTCTTTAGGCCTAGTTCACCTAAAGCTTACAATTACCTGTATTCTGTCTTCCACCAGTTGCAGAACCCCAGAGAGAAGGCAGTCTCTGGGGCAGTACTGTCTAATAGAAATGTAGCATGTAAGCCAGGTATGGTGGTGCACGCCTATAATCCCAACACTGGGATGCTGAGGCAAGAGGCTCTCCACAAGTTCCAGGCCTTCCTGGGCTACATAGTGAAGTCTGAACTACGTAGAAAGACTTTGACTAAAAACAAAACAAAAAAAAATTTTTTAAAAACTAAAAAGGAAATATTGTGTGAGAAATTCTAAGTTTTCTTTTGACTGTTGAGTCATAAGAAAAAAAATTAAGGTAAAATTAATCTTAATAGTGTACTTTATTTAAACAAATGTGTAAAATATTGTCATTTCCACACACTTATTTATAAGAACTACTAACTAAATATGTTGCATTATTTTTATACTAACTTCTCAAAACTGCTGTATATTTCACACTTGCAATACTTAGCATTTAGAACTAGCTACATTTTAAATGCTCATTATTCAAACGCAGAAAGGTGACTACCATGTTGGGTGGCATGACACATAAACAGGGGGAAGCTATCATGGGAAGATTCCTGGGCCTCTGAGTTCCTTTTTCCCACTTAATCCTCAAAACACCCCTCTTCAGCTGTTATATGATCAGGGCCTAATCTATTTTGTGAGTCTGTTGAGAGTTTAAAGTCACTTACCACAATAGCTTATCCTACCTAGCACATTCCTAATATATGCATGCATGACAGAGTGAGATAATTCTATCATCAGATTAATAGTACTGAGCTAGAATAGTGCAGTAGGAGTAAAGGAGTCAAGGTCTCCGTGATTTAAAGTAGTAAATTCACATAAGAATATGGTATTTGAAACAAGAAAGGCTAATACAAAGAGCAGAAGGAAAGGCAGACATGAGTCAAGAAATAGAAAAATTTACAAGTAAGAATTTTAGCTCAAAACAAATTTATGTATGTAAGAAAATTTTCATATAGGAGAACTAATGATTTTATTGTAGAAGTTGTAAACTGAGTTCCTATTGGGATCAATCTGACACATTGAGTTAATTTCAAATTAAATTTCCATGTAACAGTAGTCTCTAAATCTTTTTGGCATTAGGAGTCAGTTTCATGGACCACAGTTTTTCCATGGGTCAGAGGAAGGGGGAGACAGGGATGATTCAGACACATTACATTTCTTAGGCACCTTATTGCTATTATTATTAATTATACTATATAATGAAATAATTACACAATTCACCATAATGTAAAATCAGTGAGAGCCCTGGGCTTTTTTGTTTTTCTGCAGCTGGACCATTCTATATGACAGTGATGGGACACAATAATATCCAAAGTGCATTGCTTATGTCCAGTCTACTGCAATGCTGTTTTGGTTTCTATTATTGCAGAAAGCTCTGCTTCACAAATATGAGATGCTGGAAATTAAAACAGATTTTTTAGTACTTTGGGACAATTTCAGGATACTCTTCTTTGACTTTAATCCATAAAGTACAGAGACTTGAAATTGTCTCAGAAACACTTTTAAGATCACCATCCCTTGGACCTCTAGTAGTTGATCCTTTTCTAATACTGAAAAAGTTGAGTCAGCTGATACCCACATGATTTGCAAATCTATTCCTTCCCAGTCTGTGTGTCTTTACAGGTTAAGAAAAAATGTTTACACTCTTTGGAAAGCTGAGGTAAATAATTATGCATGTTTCCAGAAAGAAGTCTTTGACTTTCAAAATTTCTGCTGTTTAACACATCAAAACTTAAAATGTTCACTCATTGTCCGTATGTTTCCAATTTGGCTTCTACTGCACTTCATCTACTGATTTCAATACATTTAGCCTTCCCTGGAGCAGAAGATTAAGTTCGTTGAATGAGCTGAATTGGTCACAGGAGTAAGCAAGTTTTGCAACTCACTCTGTGTCACAGACTGCTGCCAATGGCTACTCTTTTTCTAACTGAAATCTCTGGAGTGACTCTTATAATTTTTATAAATTACTCTTGTGAATTATTGGTCAGTAATTTATCTTTAGAAAACTAACTCACTTGTGTTTATAAGAAAAGACATGTGCTATATATCCCTCTCCTCAGAGTTGTGCAAAACGATATGAGTTAGGGCATATACTTTACGTGGTTAATAATTCACAACTGTGGTTAATGTGACTGATAATTTTAATGACATTGTAAAAAATGTTAAGTTTAGGTGACAGTTTTTGGTTATCCAGTATCTCACTGTGGATGATACTGTGTGGACTGACATTCAGAAATGACTTCTTGAACATGAGTAGCGAAACTAGAAAACTGTCCAATCATGGCAGCCACTCTCTTCATACATACATGGATACAAAATGACCAATTCTGTTTTCCTGGCAGGTAATCATTCAAAAGCTTAAACAATGCTGCATTAGTGGTTGTCAACAAGTGTGTACAAAACATACCCTTATGGACATCTTGAAAAAATGTTACATAAAAAACATTGTCTTATTGTGAGCATCAGCAGTCTCCTCAAACTCAGCTGCATAGCACAAGTGAATCATTCATCTCAACAACTGTGCCTCACAATCCCCTGCTATTTCATCACTTCATGTAGCTAAGGTGCTAACCAAAAGAGGGATACATTTCACCCTTGAGCTGCAGTGTCTCTTAAAAGTTCACAGCAAATATTAGCAGGATCAACTCTTCACTAAGAGTAAAGATCTTCTTAGCTTTAGCAATGCAATTAAGCCATTAAGAATAATGCCCCCAGTGAACATGCTTTTGATGAAGAGGTGACCTTCAATAATTACTTCTGGTTTTTGTGCCCACATGTTTTTCCTTTTGAAAAGCTCCAGAGGTTTATCTTTTAATGCAGTATGCTTGGTCTTTATATGGTGAAGCAGTTTTGAGAGTTTCATAGCTCAGTGGATGCCACATACTATATAAAACAGCCTTGGAGAATGTGAATCATTTATTGAAATGGATTCATACTTTTTTTATTTTAAAGAGAATAAAACAGAATAAAACCAATCAAATCAAGCCAGTCTAAAAGATATAGGACTTCAAAACATTACAAAATCAACAATAGTTACCACAATGCCTTTTGAAGTCTTCAAAATAGCTGCAGATAACTTCGAACATCATAAAAATGAAACAGAACAAAATAGAATAGAAACAATAAAAAACAGTGAATGAAATAAAGAACTTCAAAACAGGCCGATAGTATATCTAAAATTACTAGCATAATATATCTTGCTATCTTTAAAATAGTTTCTCCTGCCATTGGATTTGACACAAACAAAACAAAAAAGGATAAAACTCAACCCAACAAAACAATGGAAATTATATAGGACTTCCAAAACCAAGCCATAGAAAATCAACAATGGCTGCAACCCTCAGAAGGAGCTCCCCTCTACATGTCATACTGTGTGCCACTATCCTCTGAACCTATGATCAGACCACTGGCCCTAGACCTGCAATGTTAGTGAAATACCAAAGCACCATAGGCATCCAGTTGAATTTCACCTCCAGGCTATCATCACAGCCTGTGTTTCTCAGGATAAGCCTGTCCCTTATAGTATGGGCATGCAGAGGGAGGTGTTGGTACTTCTGGTTTGTCAGCCAATGCAGCAGAAGGGGCTGGAGTCTGTCTGTTCCAGTTTGGTGGTGGCCTGTGCATGGTGCTGGTTCACAGACTGGGGTTGTTTGCTGCTGGGGCTTTATTCTCTCTAACTCAGTCTGTGAATGGCACTGACTCACAGGGAGAGGCTGGGGTCTGCCTTTTCCAGTCTGGCAGTAGCCTGTGCATGGTGCTGGTTTCTGGACTGAGCTTGCTTGCTAGTGAGGCTTTGTTTTCTCTGACCCCACTGTGAATAGCCTGGATCCACAATTTAAATAGAACTCTTGATGTTTTCCTTTAAATGCCATTGTTGTTGTTGTTGGTAGTCTTAGAGTCTTCTGCTGTCTCTTCGTTAGGTTTTTCCTCCTTTTCAAAGCTCTCCAGTGTCTTTTAGCTTTTACTGATTTTGGCTAAGTTTAGCTTATGAGTTTACCAAAGTTCTGACTGAGACAATTACACAGTGCAGAAAAGAGGAGTGGACAGAAGTAAATTAAATCATAAGGCAAAGGGCTACACACATACCAAAATAATTGTCAGCCTGCCACCAGATGCAGCTATGCAAGTTTTTAAAACTAAAACCTCAATATTCAGGTTTAATTTCAGTGTTGGCATTTTTTGGCCCATTCTTTTTCTATTAGTATATGTGTTGCTGAAGGAAACTCATTTTTTTCTTTTAATTAAACAAACAAAAAAACTATGACACAGAATTTCGAAACAACTATTCACTTGCCATCATAAAGCCTGGCCCCAGAAAGCTTGTCACTTGCCAATCACCAAGTCTACCAGCTCTTGAATTATTAGGGACTCTATACCACCAAACCTCCCTGCTAATGTCTGTCTGCACATTGAGTCACTCTCCTCACTTCAAATCATCAGAAGAGATTTCCATAACTCATACACAACCTAGATTTATTTTTCTATGAGAATCTACTTAATCCTGCTGCTGATCTGTCAGGAGGCAGAGCTTAGGCAGTCATTCCAGCAATGGGAAACAGCTATAAATATAGATAAATTCTTGCTTGCCTGCATGCTAATTCCTAGCAGGCTATGGACCAGTACCAACCTGGAATTCTGAGGCTGGAAATGCCCGTATTATGTCTACTAAGGTTACTTTGTTGGTAAAAAGATTTTTATTCTATGTATATAATTGCTTAGAGAAACTATTTAAAATGGATTAAAGTGGTTTACAGCATCAGTCAGTTTGAGGTAATTATAGTGGATTTGACAAAAGAAAAAAGAGAGTAGAAAATTTAAGGAAAAATAAAGGGACTAGGAATAAGAGTGAGCGACACTTAAGAGTGTAGCTATTATTTACATGTAGATTAAAATTTTTATTTGGTAATATCATTTTTACCACTACAAAATAGGCTTAATGGAGTATACTGACACACCCAAACTTTCACATGTAATAGGTTCAGCCCTGATTTCAAAATTCAATTTGATTATTCTTTTCATTGTCAGAAAACAAACCATTCTATACTAATAATTTGATATCACTATATAATGGGTCTAAATTTGGACTCAGAGGAATATTGGAATGGTCAGAAACCAAAATAACACAAGGAAGAGTGGATATATGGAAAAAAATACAAAAACAAAGTGTTATTGAAATGAGGGGGATAGTAAATGCACAAAAAGAGGTCTTTAGTAGAAGGCAAAGGGTCAAAGCAATTTTCTTTGACTAGACAGGTGATATGTATCTTCCCTGTTAGACCATTGGAAACAAGGAGTCAAGACTAATGATGTCAGAAAGATGAGGGATGATCAAGCCAAACCTCTTGTGTGTTGTCCAACTTTTATTGCTCTTTTATGCCTGTAAAAACTTGATAGTTTGTTTCATAGTCTAAATATTCATTCATACTACAAGGGAAATGATCTAAGAGGAGCCAGACAGAATGACACATTTAAGACTGGAAATACTGATACATTACCAGGTTAGATGGCCAGTCAGATTTTCTGACTCTGACACCCGTTAGGACTTATAACAAATACCCCAGGTTTATTTTGGAGCATAAGGTAGGACTTTATTTTTCTGATGTTTTTGAAATTAGCCATGTCTGTTTGGCTGACTTTAGTCAAGGAAACATGAAAGCATATAACAAAGAAGCTGTGGAAGGCTGTGTGCATTTCACTACACTTCCTTCCCCCACCACAGATATCATAGAAGCGCATGTTAACATATAGCTACCATTAACTTTGATTCCTAAGTAGTAATTCTGAAAAAGTTCTCCTTGCTCCCTTCATTAAACAATAAGCCTAAGCAATAATGAAATTTTCATCGTGTTAAGTCACGGAGGCCTGGGTTTGTTATAAGATAAGCAGACCTGTCTTGATAGATAAAATAAACATTTTGAAATCAATTTATCTCATCCATAAGATAACAATGATTAGGTAAGACTAGTCCTTGTTTTACATTTTCAAAGTCAGACAATTTTTAAAGTGAAATACTACGCAACATATGTAGCATTTAATAGTAGAGGTGAGTCAGCGAAGGCAGGAGAGAGTGCATCACCTCTCCAGATTTTCCAGAGGCATTCTTCCAAGCCACTAGGACACATATTCTCCATGTGTTCTTCAAAATCAAACAAATCACTTGCCAAGGAAAAGTATTACATTAGGTGTTGCTTGATGTTGAAAGATGAATAAGGTACAACATCTGCTAATAATTTTAGAATCCAATTTTTAAAACCATAAAAAATGGTGCACAAATATATATAAATGCAAGGCAAAATAAAATTTTAAAATATTTTTTAAATTTTATTTAAAAGGAAAAACAGAAAAAACAAAACAAAACAAAGCGGTACAAGAGTACAAGTAATACAGAACTACAAAAAAAAAAAAAAAAAAAAAAAACAGTAAGAAATCACCAGTTAATAGATTACACATTATCGTCTTAGAGATAGTTGCTGAAGTCACAGTATCAAAGCATACAAAGTGAACATTCAAACATGGAGACTGCAAACAATTGTGTTCAATGATCCAACCAAGAACATTAACATGGTCACCTATTTAACACCCCTAAACAAACCTGCTGTTGTATCCTTTAGAGCACTTTTTTTTCATTCTCTTTTTTACAACAAAGTTTACACATTTTGGGATTTATTACTCCTTAGTTCTTATTACTTTTTTTTTGGAAGAGAATAAAGTCAAATATGGCAAAACAACGCTGTCAGTCAAAACCAAGGATAGACATACTACATGATGTAAGAACAGAGTACAAGGTTATCAACAATGGTTACCATAATGTCTATTGTTTCCTTAAAAAGAATTGTCTATCTCATTAGGTATTATAAAGTTGAACAAAACAGTAGAGAACAAGACCAATAAAACTTAAACATTGTAAACATTACAGGACTTCCAAAGGAGATAATAGTCAAACCAGAATGGGCATTTTAGTGAATCTTATTGACTTCAAAGTAGTTGCCCATACTCCCAAACTTGATACTATCATACAGAATGGAACAAAGTCTAATCAATCAAAACAATATAGTGGCAGTATTACAGGACTTCAAAACAAGTTAATAGGAAATGAAAAAATTTTTCTATAATATCTCCTGCTAATTTTTTAAATTTTTCCCCTTAATTAAAAAAAAGCATAAAAAATAACTAAATAATTCTTTTAGTGAATAAGGAAGAGATTGAGATAAAAGAGGACATAACAACATAACAATACAGGTCAAAGCATGACTGTTTCAGCAACCTAGTGCTTCAACACCAAATAACCCGATTTAGTAGTAGTTACCATAGTATCTATCTTTTTTCCTTGAAATATTAGAATATAACTTCACATACTATAGCTTCAAATACTTCCATATCAAGAAGCCCAGAATAAAGCCTTTCCAATTAATAAGTGAAAACTTTATAAGGCTTCAAGGCCACATAATGGGGAATCATGATTACCACATACTTTTATATATTTGAATCATTACTTACATTAGGGAAACTATTTGGTATTCACACATATGAGATTGATTTATTTCACTTATGAGTATGGTCTCAAGCTGTGCCCATTTATTGATAAATATCTCAATGTGATCCTTCTTTATAGTTGAGTAGTACTCCATTGTATAGAAATACTACAGCTTTTTTATCCATTCCTCAGTTGATGGACACTTGGGTTGTTTCCAAGATCTGGTGATTACAAATTGTACTGCTATAAACATAGGTGCACATATATCAATGTGGTATGATGTTTTCAGTTCTTCTGGAAATATGCCTAGAAGTGGAATAGCTGGAACAAATGGGACTTCCAATCCCAGCTTTTTGAGAAATCTCCAGACTGACCTCCACAAAGGCTATACCAGTCTACCCTCCCACAAACAGTGTAGGAGTGTTCCTTTTTCCGCACAGCCTCTCCAGCACTTGTTGTTGTTGGTTTTCTTGATCCTGGCCATTCTTTCAGGAGTGAGATGGTATCTCAGTGTGGTTTTAATTTGCATTTCTCTAATGACCAATGATGATGAACATTTTTTCATGTATTTATTTGCCATTTGTATTTCTTCATCTGAGAAGTGCGTATTCATCTCAGATGCCCATTTTTGGATTGAATCTTTGAATTTTGGAGGTCTGAGTTTTTTAAATTCTTTGTATGTTTTAGACAAGAGTCCCTTGTCTGAGAGAGAGTTCACTAAAATCTTTTCCCAGTTTGTGGGTTTTCTTTTCACTATGTGGAGATTTCTTTTGACATGCAGAAACTTTTTAATAAGAAGTGGTCCCAGTTATTGATTCTGGGAAGTATTTCCCATGTGGTTTGAGTTCTATTCATGAATTCTCTTCCTACTCCTATGTCTTCAAGGTTTCTACCCAATTTGTCTTCCAATAGATTTAGTGTTTCTGTTTTAATATTCAGATCTTTGACCCATTTAGATTTTAATTTAGTACATGGTGATAGACATGGGTCTAGCTTTAGTTTTCAGCAAATGGAGAGCCAGTTTTTCCAGCACCATTTATTAAAGAGTCTGTCATTCTTCCAGTGAACTTGCTTGGCTCCTTTATCAAAGATAAGGTAGTTGAGTGTGTTTGTATTTGTTGTTGTATCTTCTAATCCATTCCATTGATCTTTGGCTCTGTTTTGATTCCAATACCATGCTGATTTTACTACAGTTGCTTTGTAGTATAACTTCAAGTCAGGGATTGTGATGCCTCCTGCCTTGGCTTAGCTGCTTAGAATTGCCTTTGCTATTCTAGGTCGCTTCTGTTTCCAGATGAATTTTAGGAGTGATTTCTCTAGATCTATAAGGTATGTTGATTGTATTTTTGTTGGGATTGCATTGAATCTGTATAACAGTTTTGGGAGAATGGCCATTTTCACAATTTTTGTTCTTCATATCCATGAGCAAGGGATGTCTTTCCATTTTTTGAGATCACCTTCAATTTCTTTTTTCAGTGTATTACAATTTTCCCTGTATAGGTCTTTCACTTCTTTTGTAAGAGTAATTCCTAAATATTTCATTTTTTTGCTTGCTAATGTGAAGAGTGTGGTTTCTCTTATTTCCCTCTCTGTGATTTTGTTGTTAGTGTATAGGAATGCTATTGATTTCTGAATATTGACTTTGTATCCAGCTACATCACTGAATTTATTTATTATATCTAAGAGTCTTTCGATGGAGTTTAGGGGGTCTTCTATGTAGACTATCATGTCATCTGCAAACAATGATAATTTAACTTCTTCTTTTCCTATCTTTACCCCTCTTATTTCTCTCTCTTGCCTAATTGCTCTGGCTAGTACTTCCAGTACTATATTAAATAGGAGTAGTGATAGACGACATCCTTGTCTTGTGCCTGATTTTAAAGGCTTTCCAAATTTTTGGCCATTTAGTATGATGCTGGCTGTTGGTTTGTCATAAATGGCCTTTATTATATTGAGGTAAAGACCATCTATTCCAATTTTCTGTAAAGTCCTTATGATGAATGAATGTTGGACCTTCTTGAAGGCTTTTTCTACATCTATAGAAATGATCATGTGATTCTTACTTTTGGCTTTATTGATATTGTGGATTACATTTATTGATTTACATATATTGAACCATCCTTGCATTCCTGGAATGAATCCCACTTGGTCATGGTGTATAATCTTGATGATTTGCTGCATCCTATTTGCCAATATTTTATTTGAGGATTTTTGCATCTGTGTTCATTAGGGAGATCGGTCTATAGTTCTCTTTTTTAGTTGGGTCTTTCTCAGGTTTTGGTACTAGAGTAATATTTGCTTCTAGGAATGACTTAGGAAGGATTGCTTCCCTTTCAATTTCACTGAATAGTTTGAGGAGTGTCAGCATTATGTCTTCTTTGTATTTCTTGTAGAATTCTGCAGTGAATCCATCTGGGCCTGGGATCTTCTTTGTAGGTAAGGACTTAATTACATTTTCAATTTCATTAACAGAGATTGGGCTATTCAACAGTTTTACATCCTCTTGATTTAGCTTTGGTACTTCATATGTTTCTAAGAATCTGTCTATTTCTTCTGTGTTATCAAACTTTGAGAGTAGAGGTTTTCGAAATAGGTGTTGATGATCTTCTGTATTTCTATTGGGTCTGTAGTGATTTCACCTTTTTCATTTCTTATTGCATGAATTTGAACTTTTTCTTCCCTTTTTAAAATAAAGTTGGCTAGGGGTTTATCAATTTTATTTATTCTTTAAAAGAACCAACTCCTTGATTAATTGATTCTTTGGATTGTTTTCTTAGTCCCTATTGCATTGATTTCTGCTCTGATTTTTATGATTTCCTTTCTTCTTTTGGCTTTGGGCTTGACTTGCTCTTCTTTTCTAGCTGTTTGAGGCATAGCATCAAGTTATTTATTTGTATTCGTTCTGTTTTCCTGATGTGGGAACTCAGTGCAATAAATTTTCCTCTGAGGACGGCTTTCATTACATCCCACAAATTCCAGTAAGTTGTATCTGCATTTTCATTTTCTGGCAAAATAAATTTTAATAAGTAAAAGTTTTCCAAACATGTTTTGATCACAAAACAATTTCAAGGTCCTATTATTTGATAAAAAGCACACTTGAATTTTAGTGATAACCAAAATTATTGCTGCAAAAGAAAATGATGAAAGCATTTTATTACTTGAGTTTGCAAGTTTGTGTCACAAAAATTGTGTATCAGAGAAATTTTAAATTTTATTTAATAATAATATACAGAAACTATTAAAATTTTCACACAGAATGCATATCTCAGCTCAGTATGTATCAAACAGACAATATGTTCCAAGGTACTTGAAATAGGGTGTTGATCCCTGTGTATGCCTGTGATGCTTAGGTAGGATGTCAGTAACCACTGACCGGTTTTCATGGGTCAAGTAATCACCCTGGAAAATTTCAGTAATTATCTGGTGAGGTACAAAGTTCTTGAGGGTATATTACTACAAAAAATTACAAAGTATTTAATGAAATTTTGGAGGGGTTTTTAATGTTTTATGAATTAAAATATGTATCATCTGCTGTTCTTTATGTTTGGGAAACACTACCATAATATATCTAGAGCACATAAGTATTCAAAAGAGGATACTACAAAGCAACTGTAGTAAAATCAACATGGTACTGGAATCAAAACAGAGCCAAATATCAATAGAGTAGATTAGAAGATACAAACACAAATACAAACACAGTTAACCACCTTATCTTTGATAAAGGGACCAAACATGTTCACTGGAAGAACGACAGTCTCTCTAATAAAGAGTGCTGGAAAAACTGGCTCTCCATATGCCGAAAACTATAACTAGACCCATGCTTATCACCATGCACTAAATTAAAATCTATATGGATCAAAGATCTGAATATTAAAACAGAAACACTAAATCTACTGGAATACAAAGTGGGTAAAAACCTTGAAGACATAGGGGTTGGTAGAGAATTCATGAACAGGACTCAAACCGCATGGGAAGAACTTCCCAGAATCAATCATTTGAATCACCTCTTACTAAAAAATTTCTGCATATCAAAGGAAATCTTCAGCATAGTGAAAAGAAAACTCACAAACAAGGAAAAAATCTTAGTGAACTGTCCCTCAGACAAAGGACTTCTGTCTAAAATATATAAAAAATTCAAAAAAATTAGACCTCCAAAATTAAAGATCCAATCCAAAAATGGGCATCTGAATTGAATACACAATTCTCAGAAGAAGAAATACAAATGGCAAATAAATACATGAAAAAATGTTCATCATCATTACTCATTAGAGAAATGCAATTTAAAACCACACAGAGATTCCATCTCATTCCTGAAAGAATGGCCAGAATCAGGAAAACCACCAACAACAAATGCTGGAGAGGCTATGGGGAAAAAGGAACTGTCCTTCACTGTTAGTGGGAGTGTAGACTGGTGCAACTATTGTGGAGGTCAGTCTGGATATTTCTTAAAAAGCTGGGATTGAAAGTCCCATTTGTTCCAGCTATTCCAGTTCTAGGCATATTCCCAGAAGAACTGATAGCATCATACCACAGTGATATATGTGTGCCCATGTTTATAACAGCGCAATTTGTAATAGCCATATCTTGGAAACATCAACTGAGGAATGGATAAAAAAAAATTGCAATATTTTTATACAGTGGAGTATTACTACTTGGCTATAAAGAATGATCACATTGAGATATTTATAAATAAATGGGCACAGCTTAAGACCATACTCATAAGTGAAATAAATCACACTCACATGTATGAATATCGAATAGTTTCTCTAGTGTAAGAAATGATACAAATATATAAAAGTATGTGGTAATCATGATTCCCCATTATGTGGCCTTGAAGCCTTATAAATTTTTCACTCATTAAGTGTAATAGTGTTATTCTGGGCTGTTGTATATTACTGTCTGTGATGATATGAACAGCTATTTTGAAGTAAACAAGACACCATAATAGCTAGTGCTGATGTAATATCACCTTGTTTTGAAGTCCCATCAAACTGTTTTTCTTGTGTCTCCATTGCTTTTATCATGTTGTATCTTATTGGATTTTATAATATGTGATAGTATAAACAAAATTTTTATAGGTCAAGAGATAATATAGAAAACATTGTTCATTTTCTGTTAGCTGGTTCTGAATACCCTGTAATACTTTCATCCTCTTGAATGGTGTCATACTGTCTTGATATGTTTGATGCTATAGTTATATTCAAATATTCCAAGGAAAGAGACACTATGGTAACTACTGTTAAGTTGGGTTATCTTGTGGTGAAACACTATGTTGCTTAAATTGTTCTGCTCTGACCTGTATTGTTATGTTGTTATGTACTCTTTTATCTCAATCTCCCCCTTTATTTATTTATTATTTTTTTAATTAAGAGAAAAAGTTTTTTAAAAATTAGCAGGATATATTATAGTAACTTTTTTGATTTCCTATTAACTTGATTTGAAGCCATGTATTGCTCTCACCATCTTGTTTTGACTGATTTTACTCTATTCTGTTTTGTTCAATAGTATCAAGTTTGAGGGTATAGGCAACTACTTTGAAGGCAATAAGATTCATTATGATGCCCATTCTGGTTTGACTATTAGCTTCTTTTGAAGTCCTGTAATGTCTCCAATGTTTATGTTTTATTGGTTTTGTTCTGTACTGTTTTGTTCAATTTTATTATACCTGATGATATAGGCAATTCTTTGTAAGGTAGCAAGAGGCATTATGGTAACCATTGTTGATTACCTTGTATTCTGTTTTTACATCATGTACTATGTGCATCCTTTGTTTTGACTGACTGCTTTGTTTTGTCACATTTGGTTTTATTCTCTTCCAAAAAAAGTAATAACAACTGTGGGAGTAATAAAACCCAAAATGTGTAAATGTTATTGTAAATAAGAGAGGAAAAGAAAGTGCTCTAAAGGATCCAACTCCAAGTGTGTTTAGGTATGTAAGATAGATGGCCATATTACTAAGTTTTTGTTGGATCATTGAACACAACTGTTTGCAGTCTCACTGTTTGAATGTTCACTTTGTATGCTTTAATTTTGTAACTTGAACAACTACTTCTAAGATGACAATATGTAATCTATTAACTAGTGATTTCTTACTGTTTATTTTTTTTTGAAATTCTGTATTACTTGTACCCTTTTACTGTTTTTTTTTCTTTTCTTTAAATAAAATTTTAAAAAAGATCTGGTTGTCAGTGTGTAGAGATAGCGTAGTTACATTAGACTAGGGACCCCTTACATCCCAGATAATATGGAGAGTTAGTGGGAGAATTTGTCGTGGTACTCATCCTGCAATTTAACAGTTCTGATTTATGTTCTTTTAGAATTTTCCACTTAATATTTTCAGACCCAACTGACCTCAGGTAACTGAAACAGCTGAAGTCAAAATCACTGATAAAGAGGGATAACTGTATTGTGCTCCCATATTATTTGATCCAGCACATGTTTAAGGGATGAGGTCTACACAGGGATCTGTAAACTGTGTCACAGCCTAGCACACAGTCTTAGGAAGACTTCAGGAAACAGAATCCATACTGCTCTGGTATTAGCTGCTTTCAGCATAATGTCACATAGAAGAATAGGGCTTGTGCAAGAACATAAATGGAAAAAAGATGAAAAGTTATGAGGACCCTGAGATCTTTCTATTTTGAGAGAAATTTTAAATGGTCTTGAGAAATCAGAAGTCTACTAAGATTTTGCAGAATTGAAAACTAATGAAATCTGTAAGAATAAATAAAAGAAAAAATTAAACCCAAAAATAAAACTAAGTGTTAGCCTTTTGTGTGTACTAGAAACAAGCCGGAAATAATACCCCTCAGAAGACAGGCACTCCATGTCCACTTTAGAGCTAATGGTGTAAGAAAAGGTAGATGGACAATTCTGGTTGGAGCTCAGAGGCTTGAATGCTGACATGATATAGACAGGAAAAGTCAGGATTAGGAGATGCTATGGCTTACATCTGGATGTCGTCCCATAGCTTCATGTGATCATAGTGGGGTTTTTCAGAAGTGGCTGGATCTAGAATATGGGATGTTGGGATGAAGGGCATATAATTACTAGATTACTTCCCTGATCAGTTTGCCGTATTTCTGGGTAGGATTAGGAGTGCCCCATACTGGGTACATGTTTGTGGATAGCCTGGATAAGATATAATAGAGAAAAAGAGGCTCACTATTTGTCCCTTGTTTCTTGCTACTTTGTGCCTGACATGAACTGTTTCTCCTGTGTGGCATTCCTCTACCATGCTGCCCTGCTTTGGGACCAGCTGAATATGAACTGAAGCCTCTACAAACTGTGAGTCAAATAAACTTTTCCTCCTTTAACTTTGGGTTTGGGTATTTTGTCTCAGTAGTGAGAAAAGTAACTCAGACAGGAGATTTCACTTGGCAGCAAAGACTCCATTGATATTGGACTGAAAGCCATGTGCAAAGCCATGGTGGGTAAATCCACTAGAACTCACATATCATTACTCTGTGCTCTGGATACCAGGCATGGTGTTACAAGGATTAATGTTTTCCTCTGCTGAAATTTGGTCTCACTTTGGTTTAATTTTTTCTTAAACCACCCCCCCCCCGTTTCTTCTTTTTGGAAAAGAAATCTTTACCCTGTCCCCTAACAGTTTTGGATTATGTAACTTGTTTTTAATTTTCACAGAGGTTCATGGCTGAGTTTAGCTGCATCTCAGAAGAGATCTGGACTTGAATTTTTGAAGAAAACTTGAACTTTGACACTTTGGGGGACAAATTACTGTGCTATTAGTTGTATGCCAGATATATTATGTTAAGTGAAATTATGACCTCGTATTCATTTGGAAATTAAATATGGTTTAAGCAAATGTTTTTGGAAGTTTATAAGCAGTGATTTGTAGTATATAAATTTAATAGTGCTAACTTGATTGCCTTTGGGATCAATTTGAGGAATTAGTGGAGCTCACTTCTGGGTATATCTCAGTAGGTTATAGAGAAATGACCTTGGAGCATATGTGTGGGCCTTTGCTTCTCCATCTCTGGTGTCATTCTTTTTGCTTTGTTTCTCCTCCACCATGAATTAAGCAGCTTTGTTCCACCCTCCTCCATAAAGTTTCTGCCTTGGAGTCAGACATCCACAGAAAAAACCTGCTTAGAGTTTGAGTCAAATTATACCCTTCATCCTTTAAGTAATGAATATCAGTTACTATACCCATTTTAAAGTAGCAGTTGATTAAAATACTCTTAGTAACACAAAAGATAAAATCATTTGGAAAAATATACATATTAAAAAAAACCTTTCATTTAAGCATTTTCCAGGAGAAGCAGCCAAACAGATTTCCACATGCCCAAAGCCATTAGGAGAACCTTTCTACCTGTAACCAGTGTAGGCTGGGAGAAGCAGCAAGCTATGCCGCTGTGTGCCTGACACCATTGGGGTAGCTTCAGTGTAGCCACATGGGTCCAGATAAGCCTGCCTTGCCAGGGACCATTTCCTTAGGAACCTAGATTTAGAGAAAATCAGGTGCCTGGTCCATTATCCTATACCCTGGGAAGCCAATGTAGGAAGTATCTCGGGACCCCACAACTGGCTCCTCAAGAGAAACTCAGGAAAATATCAAGATAAAAGAGCAAAATGCAATCTCAGACCTCCAGGCCACAGAACAAAAGTAGGTGTGGCTGCAGAGGAAATCAGATCAAAAATAATCTCTCAGGTAAAAGAAGAAAATTCAAGTAAAACGAATGAATTGCTGAGCCTATCTTAAAGAGATAAGATTTAAAAAGAGAGGCATAGGAAAATGATGAAAACTTTGAACAATACAGGAAGGAATCACAATCCATGAAACAGATTCAGAGATACCCAGGAAATTAAAAACTGCATTGAAAGCTGGCAAAACCACTTGAACAAAACTGAAGACATATTTTCAGACCTTGAAGATAGATTTGTAGCTAGTGATCAGAAATGAAAAGATTTTTTTTAAATAACAAGGAACAATAAAATAATAATTCAAAAGCTGCAACCGAACACAAAGAAAAATAATATAAGACTGATAGGTGCCAGCAAAAAGGTAGGAGTAAACACACATGACATAAAAAGACTATTTACAGAAGTAATAACAGGAAACTTCCCAAGCATGGGGAAAGGACCTGACATACAGATAAGTGAGACATATAGTACTCCAACTGGCCATAACCAAAATAAATCTATACCCAGACATATAATATTCAAAGTCCCAGAAATTCAGTAAAAGAACAGAGTATTAAAAGCTGTTCAAAAAAAGAAGTGGATCATTTATAAAGGAAATCTCATCAGAATCATGGTAGACTTCTCAACACACCAAGTCAAGAAGATCATGGAGTGAAGTGTTTCAAGTCCTGAAAGAAAACATCTTCCAACCCAGACTGATGTACCCTGTAAAATTATCTTTCATTAATGGAAAAATAAGATAATTTCATGACAAAAAAACAACTAAAGAAATTTATGACCACCAAATTAAACCTACAAAGAGTCCTAAAAGATATTAGAGATAAAAATGACCACAAGTCAAAAAAAAAAAAAAAAACAACACCAAAAAGTCACTAAGCAGATCTAGCAATTAAACAGGGGGAAAGTACAACAGCAGGAAAATAATATGGCAAATGCAAGCCAATACATATAAGTCATAACCATTAATGTAAATGACTTCAATTCACCAATAAAAAGAAATTACAGAGAGAGTATATCAAGATATAAAACCCATCAATATGCTGTATACACGAAGCACATTTAACTTAAAAGGAAATTCATACCCTGAAAATCAAAGGAGAGAAAACAGTACATCTTGTAACAGGAACCCAGCAAAAAGCAAGGATAACTTGCCTAAAATCACAAAATGAATAAGAAAGGTGCAGTATTTATTCAAAGTCTCATGCCAGTGAGGTCCAGTTATCTAATAAGCTTGCTGCAGGCCTGGAGAAGCAGCCATGCTCCAAGGCTGCCTCCATGGGGTAGGGAATCAGTGAACTGCCACCCAGAGCCTCCCCACCACTCCAGAAATTGTGGATTAAGAAACCCAAGTGCCTACCCTAATCCCCTACTCCAAGAGACTAGCAACCAATGCAGGAAACACCCGAGATTCAGGAACAGGCTAATTTGGAGTAACACAGGAAAATGTCAAGACAAAGAAGCAAAATACAATCTCCGACTCCCAGCACACCCAGAACAAGTTCAGGAGACAGGGACATACTAGAAATTAGAGATCACACACCTGAAATTTCAACTTAGTTTTTGTATTGTTTGGTTAACTGTACATGACTATGTCTGATGGTCTGGGCAGCTATTTTTAAAATAACAAGATGCATTGGTAGCCATTGTTAATTTCTTATTATCTTATTTTGAAGTACTGTATCATTTTCATTATTTTGTCTTATTTAGTTTTGTTTTGTTTTATCATGTCTGATGATGTGTATAGTTATCTTGAAGATTGTTTTGTGATGTCTGATGATGTGTATAGTTATCTTGAAGATAACAAAATGTATTATGATAGCCATTGTTGATTTCCTAATATCTTGTTAGGAAATCCTATTTCTCTTTCATTGTTTTTGCTTTGTTTGGCTTTATTCTGTTTTGTTTTTAATCTCTTTATAATAAAACCTTTTCATTTAAAAATTATACAGAATAGAATTTGAGTGAAAACGATTTAAGGATATTTTGAAAATTTCATTTATGTATTTTATTTGTATGCATGCTCAAACAATAAATTACAAATTTATATCTATGTCAAAAACTGTTTGCAATACACATATAAAATAAAAATTTAGGAAGAAAATATTGTGTTATACACAATTTCAATTTTTTTTTGCTTGATGTTTAATGAAATGAAAGTAAGTATTATTAACAAAGCTACTTACGAAACAGTGAAATGTGACATATCATTAGATAAGATGTATCACTGGAGTTGTTTTTCCCAATGTCAGTAGAATCAGTAGTATCTATGTATGTTACATTCTCTAAATAGCTAACAAAAGAAATATATTTCTTCAAGATAAAGACTCAAGGTGAGTATTGGACACTATGTTGTAGTTCTAAAATATATTAAAGAAATGATTTAATTAATATCCTCAGAATTGACCTCATTTTTAGTACTTCAACCAGTGGTAAAAACATTGTTTTCCATATAAAATGCTGCTCTATCAAATTTATTATTTTGTTTTATTCTTAGATGGTGACCTCTAAAAAGGGAAAAGTATAGACCAAGTACTTAAATAATTGATAAATTGCCTCTTTTGCATTATTAGCTAGTCCCTGAAGCATAACATTTTCCAAAACAAGAAGAAAAAATGAGCAAAGGAAAAAAATAGAAATGCAATTCCTTGAACAAAATACCTATCACAAAGTCAGATCAAGATAGGTTTTGCTTTTTCCTGATAAAAAATCATCAAATTTTCATTAGTAATTTAGCCTCTTAATAATATACCACAATTTTTCTGGAAACCTCAACTCTGGCATTTAGTCAAGAGCATATCAGGAGGTCAGAATAATGTACCCTGGATGCCAACAATAAGCACAGGACTGTCTACAAAAAAATCATAAACCAATGACAAGTCAACTAAAACTTAGTTTTGTTTTGTTTTTTTTTTAATTGCCAGGTACCAGGAAGTCTAAGCATTGTCTAATAAAATGATAGGCTACTTCTACAAATTACTTCCTCTTGATTTCCAAATGAATCATAAGATGCAAAAGACAATATTAGTGCAAGGAAATACAGGTGATACAAAATACATGAAACAGAAGCTTGTCAACTGTTTCAGATGCCCTGCTGGAACATTAACTCATTCCTGAACGTAGAATTTGAAATATCCACAAAGCTAAGGCTTCATACAAAACCTTTATTTAAGTTCTCCTTTCCAAATCCACTGAGAATAAGCAAATTATGTTATCAAGTATTTGTGTAACTAATGTATCAAAAACATTGATATAACACACTTTCTTGTTCTTTTCTGTCACAAGCCACACTAAGGCACAAGCAGACCTGCAGACTGGCTTTCTCTGCAGTCTGAAAGACAGTTTGACACCTGAATGATGAGACAAAAACAACCCCAGGTTTCTGAAACTTCATAAATTGAAGCATAACAAAATCACTGACCAAAAACTAAGAAAACTGGAAAAGGAATCATAGGCGCAGGTTTGCTGTACGTCCTCCTGTTCACTGGGGTTATATGTAGAATGGGGTACCAGTGTTGATAACTGTATTTTTGTAGACTTTATGGGCTAGCTGCATATGGATATATGTGGGCCTCATTGTTTTTCAATATATTTTCTAATCCACCCCTGTGGAACCATGTGGGTAGACAGGTGTTAGGGTTAAAAATTCATATGGCATGTGATAGGATTTTGGTGAGGAAATGGAGCAGAAGGGATGGACATTTTAACAGCTTGTGAGGTTTTAGAAGTGAAGAGGGAAGGGGGAGAAGTACTGAGCCTATTGGAAAAATGCACTGAAATATACAACTGTGCAGACTGAGTAATCAGAGAGTCCTAGTCTAAACTTACAGAAGAAATAAGAAGTCAGAAATATTCTGTAGACATAAGAGACTATGAAAAATGAGTATTGTTCTCCACAGAATGATTTAATTAGTCCAGGAACAGAGTAAATCTGTTGTTAAGCAGTAACTGATGGGGGACAGAGAACGAAGGAAAAGAACAAGCCCCTGCTGTAATCTATTTTTAAGAGCTTCTCTGAATCTACTCATTTATTTAACAAACTTTCTTTCTGTCTTGATGTGTGCAAAACATCTTGCTAGCAACTATGGAGGATATAAACAGGTTTTTTTTTTCTTTAACGTTCTGCCCTCATTTAAGTTATAAATGGGAAACAGTACAATAAGTAAACTAGCAATCATACTACACATCCAGACCTTGGTGGATTTTCCTACAAGTTGTTTGTGATTCTAGCAATGATGACACAGCCAAGCAGATAGTTAAATTTCCATTGTAGGAAATCAAGGCTTGAAGAGTCTCATAGTTCACAGAGATACTAGATAATGAAATTAAGATTTGAACTCTAATTTATTTGCATTTTACTATCTGAATAATAACAGAAGTGAGAAGCAGCAACATTGTAGTATAAAATAGAAGTGCAAGAAAAAAAGAAATGTGTATTTTCAATCAGTTGTCTTGGTATCCTTAAGTCTCTTAGTATTTTATTGATATCAATATTCTTTATCATGTATTCAATAATTTAACAAACATTGAATCTTATTGTGCTATTATGCCTCATTATAGACAATACTATATATATATATATATATTACACTAGTTATACTATACTATACAACATTATATATGGTTGTACAGCTTATTAAATATTATACGCTATATTAATATACCACCTTCTGATGTTATGCTAGGATTGAGAGGCAGAAATTAATAAAAGAAATTTGCCTGCCATTAAAGTACTTTAATTATGAATTGGGAGTTGGGCAGCCAAAAAATAAATAAATAAATAAATAAATAGTACTGTGTCAGGTAGTAACATGTGATCTGAAGAAATAAAAGCAAAGCCAGGCCTGATGGTACATTCCTGTAATCCCAGCACTCAGTGAGGCAAAGACAAGAGATCAAAAATTTTATTTCAGCCTGGGCAATTTAGCTCCTTGGAAAGACCCAGTCTCAAAATTTAAAAAGGGTCTGGGGAGGACTAAGGAAATAGCTTAACACAGAGAACCCAGATTCATCCTCAGTACTGAGGAATAATAAAAAAAAAGAGAAAGAAAGAAAGAAAGAAAGAAAGAAAGAAAGAAAGAAAGAAAGAAAGAAAGAAGAAAGAGGTAGAAAGGAGAAAGAAAGAAGAAAGGAAGAAAGAAAGACTATTGGTGGTATTATAGACTATCTTAAGGTTCAAGAAGATGCTTCCCAAAGCCATTAGAGTTGCTGTAGCAGACTGAAACATGTAAATACCTAGAGATAGACCCTCAGAGTCAAGGGCCACACGTGTTTACAGGTCATAAAAATGAACAAAAATGAATATATTTGGAGAATTTAGACACCAGCAAGTAGACCAGTGTGCTTGTGTGTGTGTGTGTGTGTGTGTGTGTGTGTGTGTGTGTGTGTGTGTATCTGAAGCAGAATCAGTTGTAGAAACTGTGGCAGAACATGAAGTCAAAGATGGAGCCAGCTTGTGTATAGAGCAGACAATTTAGGTTCTGGAAGGTTATAGCGATCTTAATCTTATTGAGTGTGACTGAAAGGTAAAGGAGGGCTATGAAAATGGGCGGATCACAAAGCATAAGAGTCACCCTGCTTGCTGCGTGGAGAACAGCCTAGAGAGAAGGCAAAACTGGAGGTAAGGAGACTCCTTAGGAGACCATTTCACTGCAGGGAGGAAAAACAAGGCTTTCAGCACATAACAATGGGTCACGGTTATCTACATGAGTGAAAAAAAGTGAATCAATTTAACTCATACAATACACAAAATTTTTGAAGAGGTTTATAAAAACTTAAATGTGGATACTAAAAATAAAAAACTCTAGGAGAAAAACTTAAGAGAATACCCTTATAATCTTGAAACAGTCAAATAAGTCTTAAAATAAGCACAAAAATCACTAATAAGTTGACAAAATAGGCTTCATTATAATAAATGTTTATTAAAGAACAATTAACATAGTATAAAGGCAAGCCTTACAGATGTGTGACAGATAGATGATAGATGGGTAGATAGACAGACAGACAGATAGATAGATAGATAGATAGATAGATAGATAGATAGATAGATAGAGTTATGTAGACACTTCCCAGTGGGCATGTGAGTTGTTTCCATGCTTTTGCTGCAACAAAAAACACTGTAAACTTTCTTGTTTGTTCATTATCCTAGTGTTATCTGTAGAAGGGATTTCTTCACCACAGAATTAATGCTTCTGAAATTCTATATTTTCTACAGTACTATATGACAGTGACTCATTCTTTTCAACACAGTGTGTCCTCTGATTTGAGGGTATAGTTAACTTATTGTGTTTTAGATTTATATTGCAATAACAAAATTATTTCTTCTCATAAATTTGAGAGCCATGTACATTTTTCTGCTTTGTTGTTGACTTTCATAATCTTTACAACTATTTTTATGTCAGAGTAATTTCCCCTTGTTTATAGTATAAGATGCAAATATGTATGCCTCCTTTTGATTTTTTTGCAATGCAAAGTATTTTGCGTGTATCTGAATAAATGTAACTGTAATTCCTCTTAATTCTCCTAGATTTTAAATTGCCATCCAAGAATGTTGTCTCCAAACTACTTCATACACAAACTCAGTAAGCTTTTCTCCCACAGCTTGTACCATTTAGCTTTTCATTTTTACATTTGATGTGCATCGAGTTCTATCATTAAACACCAATAAACACCAACATTACATGCTTTAATTATTGAGATTTTTATGATATTTAATGTCTGGTAATTTTTGCATTCTTCCTTGTAATGCCTTTCTCTTGTGACTTTATGAGATACTCCTCCTGTGTATTCTCACACATAAGGATTTATTGGTCTACTGTAAGAGGTACCTACAATAAAAGAGTGCTATGTGGGGAAAGCAGTTCTTTATATTTTGTAAGTTAAGGAGAAAGGATATCCTGAAGATGTTGAATCTTCTTATACAGGAGAAAGTGGTATCTTTCTATCTCTTCAAGTCATTTTTTAGATCTTTGAGGAATATTTGATAGTTTTCTATAACATTTGTTACCTATTTCTCATTAAATTCATGCGTAGATATTTTCTTTTTGCTGTTGTAAATGGAGTCTGTTTTCCTACTAGTCTACTAACCAGAGAGTGTTTGACTATATGAAAGAATTGGTTTCTAAATAGTTTTTTATAAATTTTATTGAATTATCTTATGGCCCATAGTAAGATTTTTTTCATTCTTTTTGCTTTTCTAGATAAATCTTATTTATCTGCAAAAATCACATTCATCTGCATTTTCACTTACTTTTTAGAATTTCATATCTTGCAACTTAAACAAACACAAAAACCTGGAACTTGAGAGGTACACAGATGAAAAATACTGTAAGTTAAATTTTCCTGGTTCTTTTGGTGAAGTGTTGCCAAAAGAGAAACTCACTGGAACAATATATCTTTTGTAAAGCAAGTTTTATTTCCTTCTCTTTCTTTCTTTCTTTCTTTCTTTCTTTCTTTCTTTCTTTCTTTCTTTCTTTCTCTCTCTCTCTCTCTCTCTCTCTCTCTCTCTCCTCTCTCTCTCTCTCTCTGTCTCTCTCTTTCTTTCTCAAGTATCTTTCTTATAAGAGATCTTTTGCCTAGAGCAAGAAACCAAAGACTACAAAGGGTCAGATTAATTGTGCCTTTTTAAGAATGTGTATTAGGCAGTCCTAAGCCAAATAAGGAATAATGTAAACTTAGGAGTGGGAAGGGAAGATTTGAGGAAAACTGAGTTGTGAAGCAGGAAGGGCCAAAGAAATGGAATGATGTGATTTAAGAGGTCTCTTCAAAACCTCTTCTGCAGTGTGCTCCACCACGATATAAATAGTAAAATCTATTGTTATCAACACCCTCAAGTGAGCAGGAGCCTGGGGTAAGGGCTATAACTGTATTCTTTCCTGATCTTTCTTTTTTTTTCTTTTCTTTTCTTTTCCTCCAAGAAATAGACGAAGACTAAAGTCTAAGTAAAACGATTAGGAAAATGAACAGAGTTCTCAAGTCAGTTGCTAAGGAACAGAAACTGCAAAGGGAAACAAGGTTGACGGTTTTGATGGTACTTTGCAATCAAAAACTTTGACTGATCGAAGCACCAACTGTGGTAGATAGTCAAAAGAGTGGAAAAGAAATTTAATCAAGTAGCCTATAAACTAATTTAAAGGATCTATGTTGTCAAAGCAAAAAAGGAAAGTCTAGAGACTGACACACAGCCTTGTTGCTCATTGGTGAGGTGTAGGCAATTCATGCAGCACTGGTGGGGCCTCTCCAACAAGTGGGTGGCTAATGCAGTGCAGCTTCTAAAACAGAAATACGTTTACACTTACTTCACTTATCATGGAAACCACTGCATATGGCACGACCTTTGACTTGGTTCAATAGGAGTGTATCTCCTCTACCCATGCAAAGATTCCTCGTTCTTTCAAACCAAGAGGCTATTAAAGACAGATAAAGTTACACTTCATACATTGTCCAACTATGTGGAGCCATATGTGGACCCAGCCTCAAATAAAACATGTTGGAAATAGATGCAACAGGTAGAAGTGACACTATGGGTCACCCATTGGACAATGGTGAATATATTTGTTGTTGCAACTTAGATGGTCTCTAAAATCACCAATCAGGAAAACACACATGTGGGTCTGTATGTATGTCCATGTACAAAGGTAATTTTAGTAAAAAATATATCAAATACTGAGAGATGTTAGTTTACCACTGTAGCATTTCTTATCTCCTTCTGTAAACTACCTTTTCACAATGGAGAGCCAACCATGAATTGTTCAGACAGGATTGTCTCTCTTTTTACTAGTTTTGGTTTTAACTGCTGAGTTTATAATACTGAAGAGAAATAACCACAATGTCTGGTCTTTAGGAGCTCTTATTCAAGTCATTATAAAGAGATTGTAAACAGAAAAAAGCACACATATAATAATAAATGCTAAAATAAGCAAGTATGAGGGGGATGGAAATACACTGTGAGCCAATAAATGCTTTCAAAGAAACAATAACTGTATGTTATGTGCACCAGATTTGAACACTTGGAAATTCAGAGAAACTGAAAACTACAACCCTGAGTAAATTTGGAAAAATGATCTCCTTCCTCTTTAGAAAAAAAGTTATTAAAGTTTTCTTTACCTATACCTATAAGTTTTCTATACCTATATGTAAAGTTCTATCTAGATAATACTAAAAATATTTTGAAGCTGATTTATCATAAGCACCAACATATGTTTTTTACTTCATTTGTGAGAAATTGAAGAGACACGTACATATTCTAAAACACGCTTTTCTTTGTGTAGAGCTGTCAAAGCAGAATCAGTAACTTTTAAATACCTGAAATCCATCTCTGCAGACCATTTCTACTTTTTCAGAAATATATCATTTGTACGTAATCATTTGGTTTCAAATAATATGCAGAGGAAACAATAGAAGGCAAGGTTTGCCATGTAATCACTTTTAAAGAACATATTTTAAGCAATATTCACAGAAATTCATGAAGCTTTGAGAAGAAGAAAAAAGACTATATGTCATCAGCTTAGCCGTACCAAATAAGAAAACTCATGCATTAAACATTGAAAAAGGAAGTAATACAGCTTTAGTTCAATCTGTAATTTGTGAGCTATCACAGAGATTCTGGCTTGGCACCACTCAGAAATGTTCACTGAATGTCATTGTAAAGGCTTGAGAGGACTCTCCAAGGACCAATTAAAGGAATGGAGAAATAGGGAAGATTGCTCACCACTAAGAAAAAGCAAGAAGAATGCCACAAGATGGATGTGGTTTTCCAATTTTCTTGTTTTGTGTTTTTCCTGTGAATAGGAAAACTCAAGCCAAAAATAAATAATAATAAATATCTCATCTAGTTATTTATGATCATTAAGAAGGGATTTGTGCTCTCCATTCTGGCCTTTTCCTCTCCAAATCCCTGTAGTCCACTGTCTTAGTTACTTCTTTTTGTTTCTAGGACAAAATACTTGACACTCAAAGTTAAAGGAGGAAAGGTTTATTTGGCTCATAGTTTGCAGAGGTTTTAACCCATAATTGGCTGCATCCGAGGTAAGTTCACATAGCAGACAGGCATTGCAGAGCAGGAACAGTTTAAGGCAGGCAGAAGGTAGCAAAGCAAGCAAGGGAGAGACTACAGCTCTTTCTATCCATTATATCAGGGCTAGGGATTTAGCTCAGCGGCATAAACACCTGCCTCGCGAGTGTGCAGTCGTGAGTTCGATCCCGGCTACCAATAAAAAAGAAAAAGACCAAAAAAATAATCTATCCCTTATATCTTGTCCAGGCTACTTAGGAAGTATAGCACTGATACCCTTAATCCCAGTCCCCTTGAGCCTAGCATTGCATCATGAATCAATCCCAGCATCAGAAACTCTAAATCTAGCCACCTCTGAAAAAAGCCCTATCTATGACTGCCTGAGGCTTTGAGGGGACATTGAGACACAAGCCATAACACCCTCCACCCCAAAACTAAATAGTCTACATTATCACTGCCACTGAATCCCATCTGAACTTATATACATTTGAGTGTATATAAGTGTATACATTCATATTTCCAATTTCTGTTCATTTCATTAACAAATAGTATGTGACTCAAGAAATTCAAAGCAAAGATTCCTATGCAAGTACACAAACAGAAAATTTTATTTGAGTTTTTTTTATCAATTTGTTTATTACATATCATTGATTTTTGTTTTAGGCATTATGTATTATGCATAGAGCTTTGCTTTTAAAACATTTCAGGGTATATACTAGACACTCAAATATTGATTTACTAATTACCTTGACAACAAGGCTAGTTGGGCTGTGTTTTACAATGTGCTTTAGAAAAAATTAGTTCCTTTATTCTATATGTTTATTGTTTAACTGAACCTAATCAGTACTAAATCTTTTCAGATATTTTAAGGGGAAAGCTACTGACTGGGTACACTACCAACAGGGCTTCTTTTCACTGAATTAGTTCTCTGTGTCTATTTCTGTGTCTATTTCTGAACTAAATAGGAGAAAATTAGAAAAGGAAAGACAGAATGGGCATGCAAGCAGATTCTTTGCCTTAGGCCTTAGATTTTAATCTTCTCAAATCTGAGGAGTTTACTCTCTCCATATTCTACTATACTGTATTTAATTTTGATGATAATAGCAAATCATCATCAATTACTAACCTATGATGAGAAAACACATATCGTTGGGGAAGATTTAAATTTCTCACAGTGATTCTATGCTGAATGATCACCTATATTTTATTCTTTTGGGTTTTTTCTCAGTGCCATATTGCTGTATTCCTTTTCAGACTTAATTCTGAAAATAAAACAGAGCAGCTTCTGTTCTTACACTAAGGAAGGGTGAGAAAAATTGTGAAATAAAAAAGTCTCAGGGTCACGTCCAGTCAGATTACCAAGTAGGAATTCCACCGGAACCTACAATGAGTGAAGTTCAGGTCTGCAGGTGGTGTAAGGTGAGACCAAAACTTCAGTCCTCCTTCACTGATAAAATTAAAGGTCTGAGGCATGTATCCCAGTCTAGATTTGACCTTCCATAATCCTAACAAATCTCCCTAAAGCAAATACTTCAAGGTCATTTACAAATACCAGAGATATACTTCACAGTGATGTCCCCAGTATTGAAATTAATCAACCATTCCATGATCTTTTTAAATTTCAAATTTTACTTTACTATAGCCAATTGGCATACAAAAGGCTGAGTCAGTGAAAAGTAAGTCATAAACAAACTATATCACCACTATAGAAACTATCAGAATTTTTCATCTGTTTGCAGATCCCCTCATACTCAGTAAACTATGGGCTCTTTCAGGGAAAAAATACTGTATCTTAGCTGTTTTTATTTCCACTGCATTTAGCATGAAAACATATTAATTTTAATAGTTTAATAATTAACCTGAAAATCTTACTTAAACTGGAGAAAAGTATGAAGAAGAGAAGCATGCTGACCTACTCCAGAACTATTATCATCAAAGATTGTCCCTGGTAAATACACTCTGTTCTGCTGCCTCATTAAGTGCAAACTCACAGATGTCTGTTTCAGACTTCTTTTCCCATCTTTCTCTTTCACACTTTCTTCACAGGCTCTCATATGGGTTCCTGTCTTGATAGAGCATGTCTACCTCCTGCCTTTAAAGGTAAACTCCCTGTATTCCTAAATCAACCTGTCCCCTACTACAACAGGTCCCATCCTGCCACACTAGCACAAGAACAATTGTTACTTCAGGATCCGCCTCACTTTCTATGGAGTTATTTTGGTTTTTCCTTGAACTGTATCATTTCTATCAGTGTAGAAATCCGTGATCATTTCTCCTGCCTCTAACTGCTATTCTATTTCATTCTTGAATCCATTTCATTGAGGCTCCCACTTTTACATCAAATCTACGCTTGTCAGAGTCACCCACAGCTTCTCCCTTGCTAAATTATAGCTCCCAATTTCCAGTCTTCACATTATTTGATCTGTCAATCACATGTGACCAGGTTAATCATTCCTTCTCTCATAAGATGCTTTCTTCGTTTGTTCTCCAAGAGGCCACACTATGCAAGTTGTCCTATCTTACTGTAATCTTTCTTATTCGGTGTCTGAGCGTTTCCACATCTGCCTAACCTGTAAAGCATAGAGGCCCCCAGGTTGTAGGCTTTGGCCATTTCTTCTGCTTTTTCTGTTTTCTGAGCCAGGTCTTTGGATTTTAAAACAACAACATGATAATAATTCCCCAATGTATATTAAATTTATACTTTGCAAACCAATCTTCCACCAAATTATCAAACTTATATATTCAGTTGTTTCCTTAGTCTGATGAGCTTCTTAAACTCAACACTTCCTAAAATTAAAGCTATAGTTTTTCCTCAGTTGGTTCTTTTGAGGTTTGGCATCATGTATAATTATGCTTTCTCAATTCCTATGTCTCAAGCCAAAACTTTGGAGTAATTCTTGGTCTCTCTTTTACACAATCAATTTGAAATCAAATGATATCAAAAATCTAAAGTGTATCCATGTTTCAGTCACTATTTACCACCTTCACACTTGCTATTCAGGCCCAATTCAGCATTATCTGTCACATAACTAATTTATTTTGTCCTGCTTACCTCAAGGAAATTCTCCACTGGAAAGCCAGAATGATCTTATTATGTCAAATTAGGTCAGAATCCTGCAATTTTTTCTCATTAGTCAAATAAAAAGTGCACACACACACACACACACACACACACACACACAGAGTGCTTGATCAAATTTACCAAGCCCTGTACAATATTCCTATACGACTATATTCCTCTTGGCATTTTCCCTCAAGCCACAGTGACCTCCTTACTGCTCCTCAGCCAGGTGATTTGCACTCTTTCTCTCTCTCTCTTGTTGGTATTTACTCAAATGTCTACTAAATGACATCTTCCTTGTTCTGCTTGTAGTATAAAATTTCAACCCCTTTCCTTTAACCTTCTGCAGTCTCTAACCAATTTTCTTGGACATAGTAAGTTTTACTTAGTTTTTTAATGAATGAGCTATTGAAATAAAGAAGTAATAATAACATATATTTTAGAGATAATTTTTTGGAAATTATGCTGAGTTTGGTGGAGCATGTCTATAAATCCATGTACTCAGGAGATTGAGGCAGGAGGATCATAAACTGGAGCCCAGGCTGAGAAACATAGGGAGAACTGGTCTCAAAATAAAATAATAAAAATACATAAACTGGGAATGTCACTCAGTGGCAAAACACTTGTTTGATATGCATGAGGCCTTGAGTTCAAGCTCCAGTACTAGGAAAAAATAAAATTTATTTTCAATTCTCCCAGATTTGGAAATATTATCCTGTAAATGTTTTTAATTAATAACCAAGTTATTTGTAATTAGCATATAATTGTTTTAGAAACAATTGGATATTGTTATTACACTTAAAACAATTTGTAAAACTTGTCTAAAAGAGAAATATTATTAAGTCACAAATTTTATAATATGAATGACTATTTTTTATTATAGCCTTAAGCATGAATTTATTCCTTTCTCTAAGAAGACCTAAGAAAGCAAAAAGTAATTTTAATTGAAATTTAGTTTGGACTTCAATAACTAAAATATATGAAATTTAGCTACCCAGTGTAGAGATAGTCAATAGTAGATAGAAGCTTCCTTTTGGTATATAAAGATTTTTATTAGATTTCTAATATCAACTATATAAACTGTTTTTCACATCAAAATCATAGTATTTTTCTAAGCAATTTAAAATGTTCCCCAATTATATAACATTTCCTAAATAAATATTTGTTCAGCAATTGAAATAAAACAAAACATTTAAATTTACTTTACTATTTCTTAGTTAAGATTTGTTAGATAAGGGCTGGGTATTTATTCAGGGGCAAAAGTGCCAGCTTGGCAAGTGCAAGGTTGTGAGTTCAGTCCCTGGTACCAAAAAAAATAGAATTCAAGATTTGCTACGTACAGCCTTTATTAATTGTCATGTGTAATTACATTTTAAATAGGAAGAATGTAAAAGTAAGAATGAACTAAACAATACTTGGATTTAATTTTTAAATTGCATCCTGAATGTTAAGGAGTGAGTGACATCAGGAACTCGGTTAGTAGTGTGTTATCATATAATGTAAGTAACCCTTAAATGAAAGGAAATACAATCATTATTTTTGAGGGAAAAAGATGTTTAGGTACCTTCTGATGATTTCTTAGCCTGGAGGGAAGCTTCTGAATGTAAGCTGCTGGAATGACAGTGGAGAACTGAAACACAGCAAAGTCTGGAGAGACTTAGGAAAACAAAGAAAGAGGGTTTAAAAAAAAAAAAAGAGAGAGCTATGAAATTAGTTCCTAATCCAGAGGGCCAAACTCTCTCGGTTTCAAATGAGCTCTTGAAGTGCAGTTAAGCTGCTCAAAACGCAGGTTGCTGATTGAAATTTGGGAAAGCAGAAAGTTACATGCTATTTCTGTTTGTTTTGTGATTTGCCCTTTCTCTGGACAATATACTAACTTTCTTTGAAAGATACAGCTAAACTATTGTTTCCTAGACCACTTTCCATTTACCCATCAAAGCACCCTCCCTCCTTTTCAGGTGTTATCCAGGGTACATACAGCTACATAAGAAGAGTATAAGGTCGATGTTCACAGGCAGAAATTAGCCACAGTTATAAACCTCAGAGCAGCTATCCAGTGCCTTGACTTTCTACTCTTTAAAAGTCTCCCTAGATAGAAAGGAAAGGGAGAAGCCTATCCCTCTAGTACCCACAGAGTCTCACTCTCTAGTTAGCCAAAAACCTGAGTAATAGGAACATTGATGCAAGCCTTTGCTGTTCCTAGTAAAAGAACTCCACACAAATGTGCCTCCGCATAACTTTGCACAGGAGTCAACATTCGATCTGTAAAACTTCTGGTAACATCAAACCCAATCCTCAAATAAACTGACACTAATACTAAGAATTATTTTGAAAATCATTTGTCCAACTCCGGAGTATGGCCCTTTCCTGATACAAGGAACATTTCTTCTTTTTTCTTTCGTTGTATATCTGAGCATTTGTGTTGATGGATATGGTAAAGGCCTTGGACTGGATCTTAGCCTCCATCTGATGACAAACTTCCAGAAAAAGGTCATCACCACTCCCTGTATTTTAATATGGGAGTATAAAACTTTCCTTAAAATATGAAATATTACATAGGTATGGGGGCATGTACTGTAGTCTATAACTCAGTAGGTTGAGATGGGAGAGTCACTTGACGAGCCTTGCATATATATATTGCATGGGGAAAGGACCTGTCATACAGCTAAGTGAGGCATATAGTATGTCAATTAGCCATAATCAATGGCTCAGGCTGGCACTTTTACCCCTGAGCTAAATATCCAGCCCTTATCTAGCAAATCTTAACTAAGAAATAGTAAAATAAATTTAAATGTTTTATTTCAATTGCTGAAATATATATATATATATATATATATATATATATATATATGCCCTTAAGAGGGAGGAAAGTTAATTTTCTTGCTTAATTTTATATTCAGTTGATACTTATTATCATCTGAGAAAAGAGGAGAAAAGAAATGTGTTTGGAGTGATAATATTATCACATGCAGAATGATCTTAAACTTTAATTGTCATAATATACCAACTTGCAAAAACCTGGCCCAAGAGAATAAACATCTATAGAAGTGAATGAGGAAACAAGTGCAGGCTGCAAGAAACAGCCAGACATACACAATGTACTTGGAGGCCACCACTGGAGATGGTAGCTTCCTTAAAGGAGCCAGTGCAAGCCAGGAGAAACAGCCAGATATGCTCCTCTACACTTGCCACCAAGGGAGTCCTGGTGTAGAAATGCAGGCTGAGAAGTAGACCCACTACTTCACACTCGTGACCATTGAGACAGCCTTGATATAGCCACGTGGGTCTGAAGGAGCCTGCCCTGTGCCTGGCATATTTCCCTACACCGTGGATGGGCAGCCAATACAAGAAGTACCTGGGTCCCCACAACTGGCTTGCCTGGAGGAACCCAGGAAAATGTCAAGAAGGAAAAGGCAATCTCGGACCTCCAGTCAACATAGAACAAGTCTGGGAGATGTAGACATGGAAGAAGTTGAAAGTCAGACACCTAAAATTCCTTTCTTTTTTTTTTTTTTTTTTCTTCTTTTGGTACAAGAGATCGAACTCATGACCTTGCATTTATGAAGCAAGCACTTGAACTGCTGAGTTAAATTCACAGCCCTAAAATTTCTGAAATTATAGTGGCTGAAATAAAGAAATAACTTCATGTTTCTGTAAAAGTAATTAGATCACAAGTAATAGGTAAAATCACAAATATAATGAAAGAATTGTTAAGCATACTTAAAGAAGACATAGATTAAAAAAGAAGAGCATAGACAAATGATGAAAATCTTGAATGAAGCAGATTCAAACAGATATCCAGATTAAAAACTCCATTGAAAGCTGGCAAAACTGCTTAAAAGAAGCTTTCAGACCTTGAAGATTGCGGCTAACAATCATGAAAAGTAATATCTCATAAAATAACAAGGAATAAGAAAATAATAGTTGCAAAAGAACAAAGAAAAATAACTTAATACTGATAGTTGTAGTAAAAACTACAAAAAAGTAAGAGTAAGCACAAATGACATAAAAAGACTATTTACAGAAGTAATAACACAAAACTTCCCAAGCATGGGGAAAGGACCTGACATACAGCTAAGTGAGGCATATAGTATGTCAATTAGCCATAATCAAAGTGGATCTACACTCAGATATATAATATCTGAAATTCCAGAAATTCAGCATAATAACAGAATATTAAAAGCTGTTAAAGAAGAAACAGATCAACTGTAAAGGAAATTTCCTCAGAATCATGGCAGATTTCTCAATACAAACCATCAAGCCAAGAAGAGCTTGGAGTGAAGTATTTTAAGTCCTGAAAGAAAATATCTTCCAACTCAGATTGATGAAGAAATAAATTACTTCCATGATAAAGAACAACTGAAGTGATTCATGACCACCAAACCAACCCCACAGAGAATACTTTAGGATATTCTAAAGAGAGACAAAGATGAACACAGTTCCAGGAACAGCAGCAGAGGGGAATTATCAAACAGGGCAGGAAATTGAATGGAGGGGGAAAATGGGGGGGGGGGCAATGGCAGAGGGATAGCATGTCAGAGACAAGCCAATGCATGCTGGTTGTAACCATTAATGTAAGTAGCTTCAATTCACCACCACCACCAACAACAACAACAACAAAAAACAAAACACAGGGAGAGTGGATCAAGAAACAACATCCATCAATATGCTGCATATAAGAAACATAGTTAACTTGAAAGGAAATTTATAGACTGAAAGTCAAAGGAGATGAAATAACGTTTCATGGAGCTTTGGCAAAATGTTGGATAGATAACAGTAGGCTACAGAGGCTCCCTGAGATAGTCAACTTAAAATTCAACGTAATACAGCATGGGGAGTCCTGAACAGAGGGAGATGATTTCTCTCATCCCAAGAAAAAACTAAGGTGAGAGGAAACAATCGAACATACAGTCCCAGTACTACTATAGGAACAACTAGTGGTTCAGTGCTCTCACTGCAGTGCCCAAACTTGAGTGGTGGTGACTTACCAAGCTGTCTGAAATCCTGCCGCTTTGACTCACTGGAAACGCAGTCACACTGAGGTCGGGGGTCTGCAAACTGAACAGAGAGCTGAGCTAGCAGGGAACCTGAATCAACCTGTGGTGAGTGATGGGAATAAAACCATTCCACAAAGAAGGGGGTTCCAACAGATGACATTCTGGGACCAGGCAGGACTGGCAGGAAAAAGGGGCAGCAGTGACTTTAGTCAGTTGTTCCCTTCCCAAATGAGATTGGTGGAGTGAGCTTGGCCTGGGTTACACAACCTGGTTGAGACCCAATAGGTTAGCTGAAATCAATTCCTTACAGCGGTGGCACACACTAACACAGGGAAGGCCTCAGAAAGTTGACTGACCCAGAGGGGAGGTGGTGCACACTAATACAGTGATGGCCTCAGCAGGTTGAATGATCTGGAGAGGAGAGGCCAGCATATGCTGCCCCAGTTTGCAACTCACTAGCACACTGCAGTGGGGAGCATTACCTAGCAAGCGTGCTTCAGAAGAATTGAAACGAAAAAAGAAAGAAACTGGGGCCTCCTGGAAGAAACAAAAAAGATGGAAAGAGGAAGCAACAAGAAAAAGTACCCATGTCCCAAACCTGAGAACATGGATCCAGGACAAGTAAATACAAAGGAGAATGAGGACAGCAAACATGGTACCAATGGACCTAAAGAGATATCTTCAGGACCTCATAGATGAGTTCAAAAGGGAAATATTTAGCCAAGTAAAGAAAGATATAAGATGATTAATGAAAGAGATGCTAAGCACCCCTCAAGAAGACACAGACAGAAGAATGGACAAACCCAAACAAAGGAGAGAACCATTTGATGAAGAATATAAAGAAAATATAGAATCAATGAAGCAGATTCAAAGAGATTACCAGGAAATTAAAAACTCAATTGAAAGCTGGCAAAACTGCTTGAAAGAAACTAAGTATAGATTATCCAAACTGGAGGACAGGTTTGCAATGTGGGATTATGAAAGGAAAATCTTTTTTAAAATAACAAGGAAACAAGCAGTAACAATACAAAGGCTAGAAGATGACAAGAGAATCTACAACTTGAGAATAAAGAATGTGAATGAAGAAGCAGGGGTACAAACAAAGCAACTACAAAGGCTATTTACAGAAATAATTAAGGAAAACTTTCCAAACATAGGAATAGGAAATGATATTCAGATACACGAGGCATACAGAATTCCAGCCACCTGCAACCAATACAGAACCACACTCAGGCATATAATAATCAAGATCCCAGAAATTAAATATAAGAACAAGTTATTAAAAGCTGTTAGAGACAAGAAACAGATCACCTATAAAGGAAGTCCTGTCAGAATCATGGCAGACTTTTCAACACAAACCATCAAGTCATGAAGAACCTGAAGTAAAATATTCCAAGCCCTGAAAGAAAATAACCTTGAGCCCAGATTGATATATCTTGAAAATCTGATTCTAGAAATCAATTGAGAAACAAGATGCTCCCAAGAAAAAGAAGAGCTTGGGAAATTTGCAACCCCCAATCCAACTCTACAGAGAATACTGCTGGGCATTCTAGAGAGAGAGAAAAGAACTAGGATTCCAGGAACAGTGGCAAAGAGGCCTCAATGAATGGAGCAGAAAACAGAATGAAGAAGCAGACAACTGATGGAAAAAAAAAGAGCATGATAGAAATGAGGCAGAGAAGGTTGGTTATAATCTCTAATATAGATGGCCTTGATACACTAAATTTTAAAAAAAATGAACCACACTAGAGTAGATCAGGAGATAGGGTGCACCAAGATGCTATTTTTAGGAAATATAATTAACATGAAAAAGAGTACATGGACTGGAAATCAAATATGAGGAAAACAATGCTCCATATGACAGAGAACCAGAGAGTAATAGGGGCAACTAGACCAGTATTTGTGAATAGGTTGGAAAGACAGGCTTTAATAGGTAAAGGGGTACAATTAGAGATCAAGTCCAGGAGAGAGAAGGTTTGGAATCACTTAGGTAAATAGCAGGTTGTGTCCCCCCAATTTAAATCCAAGGGTCTTGGTGTGACCCAGGAGACCCAAAAATGCACAATGTACCCTGGGGAAGTGAAAGGGTAGGGAGAATCTTTAAAAAGATGGCAGAAGATATTGTTAATAGTGTATCAGGATTTAAAACCCACATTACTTGCATCACTCTGCTTAGGTAGATTTTATTCTGTCCCAGTTTGTCTACTTAGATTTGAAGGCACAGATAGCTATCCCCAAAACATTAGGATATAGCACAGTAATCATCTTTAATTTCCTATTAACTTAATCTGGAGCCCCTGTTTTATCATGACTGATCCTAGTTAAATCTGCTTTCTTTGATTGATGTTTGGTATCAACAGATTTTATTCAGAACTGATATGACTGATAGTATCAAGTCTAAGAGTACAGGCAACTACACTGAAGATGACAAGACTCGCTATGATACACATTTTGGTTTGATTACTACCTGTTTTTGAAGTTTTATACTATATACAAAGTTGTGCTTTTATTAATATTGTTATGTGCTGATATATTCAATTATATTATGTCTGATGATATAGACAATTCTATTGAGGATAACAAGAGACAACACAGGAACTATGGTAGAACTCCTTGTACAATGGTCTTATATGTCTTTTTCATTTCATGCATTTATAGGAATATGTTTTATTTTGTCATGCTTTGTTTTGTTTCTCCCTCTAACATAGAAAGGATAGAAATACATGTTAAGACTCATGCATGTGTAGAACCTATAAATAGTTTATGAGAACTGATCTTATGACACATGATGAAATGAACAAATGCTTTGAAGAAAAAGACAGTAAAGTACTCAGTGCTGATCCTGGAGTGCATAATGTGACACCCAGCAATAGTATTATTCTTTGTTCAGAGTGATATTAACCTGCTTGGGTTTGTTCAATCTCAACATAATTGAAGATATGTATAACTGCATGTGTGTTTAATGTATAGGATTGATAACCATATTTCTAAGTTTTTGTTGGATAGTTGAACAGAACTGGTTGCAGTCTCACTCTTTATATCCCCACATGCTCCACTTTAGTATCTTGAATACCTATTTGTAAGAGGACAAATAGTTCTTTGAATAACTATTTGTAAGAGGACAAATAGACAAGTAGTTCTGTAATCATCAACTAGTGATTTCTTGCTGTTTATTTTTTTCTTTAAAAGTATATTGTTTAGGGGCTAGGGATTTAGCTCAGCGGCATAAGTGCCTGCCTTGCAAGCAGGCGGTCATGAGTTCGATCCCTAGTACCGATAAAAGTGAAAAAGATTTTAAAAAAATAAAAAATAAAAGTATATTATTTCTATCCGTTTTCTGTTTTGTTTAGTCTTTCTTTAAATAAAAATTTTTAAAAAGACACTACAGTACCCAATGCTGATACCAGAGTGTCATGATGTGAAATCCAGCAATACTATTATTCTTTGTTGAGAATGATTTTAGCCTGCTTTAGTTTGTTTAATCTCAACATAAATGAAGATATGGATAACTGCATGTATGTTTAAGTGTATAGGACTGATAACCATATTTCTAAGTTTTTGTTGGATAGTTGAACAGAACTGTTTGCAGTCTCACTGATTGAATTCCCACTTTATATGTTTCACTTTTGTATCTTGAACAACTATTTGTAAGAAGACAGTAAATAAATATCAACTAGTGATTTCTTACTGTTTGTTTTTTCTTTGAATGTATTATTTCTACCCATTTTCTATTTTTTTTAGTCTTTCTTTAAATAAAATTTTTTAAAAATAAAAAAATAATGTTTCATGTGACAGGAAATCAGAAAAAGCAGGGGAAGCTTGCCCATCAACTGCAAAATGGATAAGAAAGACATGGTATTTTTATACAATTAAAAGCTACTCAGCTATAAAGAAAGATAACCTCGAAGCTCTTGTAGGTAAATGGACATAACTTGAAATCATGAAATGGTTCAGACTCTCATGGGTGAATATCATATTTTCTTTCTAATATAAAAACCGCAGGAGTTAGTAGCACCCAAAACATACAATAGATATTGTGAAAGGATCACAGAAGGAAATGACTAAATCAAGAAGGTGGTGACAAAAAAAAAAAAAAATGGGGGCTGGAGGTTTAGCTCAGCGGCATAAGCGCCTGCCTTGCAAGCTGGCAGTCGTGAGTTCGATCCCCGGTACCGATGAAAAGGAAAAAGACAAAAAAAAAAAAAAAAAAAAAAAAAGGTAGTAGCCATTGTTAATTTCCTCTTACGTTGTGTTGAACTCCTGTATCATTCATTATTTTGTTTGGTTTGGTTTTATTCTGTCTTGCTTTGTTTGATTTTTATTGTGTCTTATTGTAAGGGCAGCTACTGTAAGATAACAAGAGGCATTATGTTAGCCATTGTTAATTTCCTATTAACTTGTTTTGAAGTCCTGCATCACTTTCATTGTTGTTTATATTCTGTTGTTGTTGTTGTTATTGTTGTTTTATTCTCTTTAAAATAAAAAAAGCAATGGGTGAGGAACATCTATAGAAGTTAATTGGGAACAGAGTCTAAGTATGAATATGGATCTGTGTGGTGGGAATACTTATATATCTTGCTACTTTCTGTTTCTAGATTTTGAAAGGTCTACTTTATCACTATGAAGGCTATCTTCAATATTTCCACTGAAGTTAGATAAATCAGTTACCTGAGAATTTACAGAACCAGATCCTAGTTCCAACCAAATTTATATGTCAAGTCTTGTTCTGCTTTAGCTTGTATGTAATTATCTTTAACTGGCATATGTAAATGTGAATCCCCACCTTTTGCCTGCCACAAATTTAGGTGTCTACTCTTATTATGGCATGGCTGAAAATTCATAGCCAAGCAGATACATGACCTATTTTATTTACACTTTCATTCTACAATTTATCTCTAACACGATCACCACTACCACCACCACCAAACAGGTTCACTGACCAGTATGTACATGCAAATTGCTTTTAAAATGGTATTTATCTTCAGTGTTTCAAAAGGAACTATAACATGTATATGAAGATATGCCTTCAGATTAGCATTGACAAGCTAGCTGTTATGGATTAAAAATTGGTGGTCAACTTAACACGAGCTGTATCACATCAGCAGGATGCTGAGCATAGATGTTCCATCTGAGGAAATTTGCCAGCATAAATAGAGATGTGGATAAGGATAAAGAGAGGTGCTGAATAGTTAATGCGTTGAGGCATTGAGGTATTGTGGGTTCTCCAACGAGCTGCTGTTTGAGCCTTTAGATTCTCCTGGAGAAGTGTTGGTCCTCACATTGAGCATTGTTTCCTGACTCCAGAGAGGAAGACGTGTGCCAGTTAGTCTCCAGGATAAATTCATTTTGCTGGCTTCCTGGCAGGTACTCAACTGTGCTTGTAGCTGGAGAAGTTTGGGACCTTGCTAAGGATGGCTGTGGTGCTTTTCAGGACAGCACTGGTCTTTGTTGTGAGTGTGATTTCTTAGCTCCAGTGTGGAATCCTCACCTCAACCCACGAGCAGTTCTCCTTCACCCCGCTGGCATAGATTTTCTGACTTCCACTGCTGACCTTTGGGCCTTCCCAGCATTGATCTATAAAAGAGACTGGTATGGGTCCTTCTTTTGGGCTCTAGACCTCCAGTTGGACTCATGGGAGGCATTGTCATAGGCTCTGGGTTTTCATTTGGACTCATGTGGGACATTGCTGTGGGATTCAGGCCCTTGGCTGAATATTCTATGTCATTGGTGTTGTGGATAGATTTCTTGCATTTTCTTGTGTTAACTCTGGGTGGTCACCATAAAAATAATATTATAAACTCCATGTCCTGATTCTAATTATTCTCTGCACAAACCCTGACTACAACACTAGCAAAACCTGATTGCAATTCGGGCATCTTTATTGGACAAAGAACTCCATAATTAACTCAATCCAATTTCAAAGAAAATTTACTTTAGAAAAAGTGAAGCATCAATGGTAAAAAAGTGTGTTAAGTGCTGCTGTTTCAGATCAGCTGTCCCTGTGGGGATGCACAGCCCTGAAGATGGGAAGAATTAAGGTCTACAGGATCAGAATTCTGCAGATCTTCCTAAAGACAGTTTGAAACAAAAGTGAGAGTGATACTGAACTCTAATGCAAAACAAAGATATGGAGGAAATTCAACAGATGACAAGTAAAGTACCAAAGGAGAATATAATTTTAGAAGGCATTGAGGTGTGTACTTTCCTATGAACTTAATTAAAAAGATCAATTATACTTTTGAACGAAGTCATAAAATTTCAAAGCCAGGACAAAATTTTATAACCAGAGTATTTGAAGTAGATGTTTTTAGGATAAATAAATCACTTTTTTGCATTATAAGTTAATGATATAAATGAGAAATGAAGAAAAATAGATTTAAAAGGAGTTAAAATGATAAACCTATAGTTGAAAAATGAAAATCTGGTTCTAAATTTTGTGTAAATACAAATAAATAAAGACAATGATGTTTTCTTACAAAACACTACTTTCATTCCTATGGGTTGTAGCATTGTGTGTGAGTTATAAGAGAGGTGCTCCTCAGAGAGGTGTTTCTTCACTGTTGGGATTGTCAAGACCGTGGTATCTTGAGTCCTTATCTGCTTGAAACCTGGAGCCAGCTAACTTCCTGGTCAAGTTACTTAGCATTTCTAGGCTTTTATCTTCTCATTGCTCAAACAGTGACAGCTCAGCCTACTTCTCAAAATAATTGTGAACATTAAATATGATACACCACATAAAGCATTCAGTGCAGTGCTCAGTAATATAATTATTGCTCAACTGGTTTTAATGATCAACTAAAGCAATGTGAAATAAAAATTTACTTTCATATAAGACAAAATGATCTGCTCAATGTGTTTTTAATGATTGAATTAGACCCTGGAAATTATTTTTTCTTGTCTTAATATCTTTATCCATCTCTATAATCAAGTTTTGCTACAATAATTTTGGTATGAAATGAGTATTTGTTCATGCAAGCCACCAAAATTATAAGTACCTGTTTATGTAAACCAACAAGACTATGAAGTGATCTTGATTGTAAACCTCATAATCTTGATGGATTACACAAATACTATTTCATTCACAGAAACCAAAATTCTGCTGATCTCAGTGAAACTCCATTGGACTGCGTGGCTCCATAGTAAAAACTGGGTTAGATTCCTCCCTTGAGTTCCTCATGGGGTAGAGTGGATCGGTAACTGGTAGTGAGCTTCCAATACTAGCTGAACTGAATCAGCATGGTGCCGAGTGCACATGGTCCTCTTGAGGACTGTTGACAGCATAAAAAGGAGACTTGGAGAAGAAAAAGTAGCATTGTAGGTTATTCTAAGTGTTTTTGTTGTTTGGAGTTGTTGGTTCTTTTGGAGCTGTTGGTTCTCCTGGAGGAGCCTGTCATGTTAGCTTCCCTGACATGAACTTGGTTGTAATCATCATAAGAGGACTTTGGGACCTTGTCATTTAGAAAGGCTGTATTTCACTTTGGAGGAGCTCAGTTCTGGTCCTTACTATGAGCATTGCTTCCTGGCTCTAGAAGGAAAAAATATGTGCTGTTAAGTTTCCAGGAAAAGCTTGTCATACTGGCTTCCTGCCATGAGCTCAGCTGTTATCATCATTGGAGGAGCTTTGTACTTCCTTGTCACCCTGAATGGCTATGGTACTTTTCAGGGGAGCCCCAGTACCTACTCTGAGCATTGCTTCTTGGCTCCTTTTCTAGATATATTCCCAAAAGTGTTAAAAACATCGTATTACAGGAATAGATGCATTCCTATATTTATAGCAGCACAATTCATAATTGCTAAATATTGGAAGCAAACTATATGTTCCTCAGTAGACGAATGGGTTAAAAATGTGGAATTTGCATACAGTGAAGTACTACTTTGCCATAAGAAATGATAAAATTGAGTCATTTCTATAAAAATGTATGCAACTTGAGACCATAATACTTAGTGAAACAAATCAGAAACACAAGCTTAAATATTTCTCATATATAATAAATTCAAAATACAGGTAAAGAGCAAAATAAAGGTTAGAAGAGAAAAAGTAGGGACATAGATCTTAAATGGGAAAGAGAACTAGAGATTGAGGGAGGGAGAGGGGGAGGGAAGGAGTTAAAAAAGTGAGATGTATTGTGTACATGCACCAACTCTCCACAAGGAATGTAAACATTGTGTACTGCAAACATGTACAAATAAAAAAACCAAAAGAATCTGATTAGCTTGCAGTTTGTAAAAAATCAGGTTTAATCCTCTTTTAAATGTCATTCCACAGGTTTTGTGCTATACATTGGATAAAAATGAATTTTTTTAATCAAACCCTTTCTAATTCACTTTTCTTCCACAGCACTTTCTCAGAAATAATTTAAGGTTGGACTCAGAAAATTATTCCGATATAGGTCTGCAGAGGAGGAGCTGGGCAGATCTGGGGTGCCCTCACCGGCCTCTCTGCGTGTCTGGAGGACTCTGGATATCTCCGCCCAGACTGCTGGAGTTCCCCCAGGCTTCCAGGTGCAGTAAAGGGGCGAGGCGGGTTTGAGGCTATCACATCAGCCTCCCCATTCCGGCTCCACTTGGAGACCTGCTGAGCTGCCAATGGATGGGCGGGCCCACAATATCAGCCTAGCCCAGCCTGTTTAGCTGCCGCGCCTGGACATAGGTCTGCAGAGGAGGAGCTGGGCAGATCTGGGGTGCCCTCACCGGCCTCTCTGCGTGTCTGGAGGACTCCTGATATCTCCGCCCAGACTGCTGGAGTTCCCCCAGGCTTCCAGGTGCAGTAAAGGGGCGAGGTGGGTTTGAGGCTATCACATCAGCCTCCCCATTCCGGCTCCACTTGGAGACCTGCTGAGCTGCCGACGGATGGGCGGGCCCACACTATCAGCCTAGCCCAGCCTGTTTAGCTGCCGCGCCTGGACATAGGTCTGCAGAGGAGGAGCTGGGCAGATCTGGGGTGCCCTCACCGGCCTCTCTGCGTGTCTGGAGGACTCTGGATATCTCTGCAACCAGGGAGGGTCCACAGGTTCCTGAAGCACTACGGCCTGTGGTGAGTACCCTAACCCGGCTGCGATTGAAGAACTGTGGAGCTTCCAAGGGGCAGGTGGGCGCACAGTGTCCCTGAGGCCCAGCTTGTCTGGAACTGCGGAGTTCTGAGCAGGCAGAGGAGAGCCACTAGTTCTGTAGGCCCAAAGGCTTGGGGTAGCGTGGTGCCAGAGTCTCAGTAGCTCCAAACATAGAAGGGGATTTTCAACAAATCCTGAGGAAGCTTTCAAATAACACTTGAAACACAGAAATATAGGAAAATGACAAAACGAAAGACTAAATTACAACCTCAAACCTCCAGCCCATCTCAAGAAACCCTAGGAGCGATGTATATAGAAGAAAATATATCCCATCCACCTCATATATCGGACACAATAGCCACTGAAATTGACAAGCAACTCCAGGAAGCTTTAAAGAAATTCAAACTCGAAATAATCTCCCAGATAAAAGAAGAAATGATAAAAGAAATGAAAGAGATTCTAAATATATCTAAAGAAAACACAGATAAAAAATTGGAGGAACTAAACAAAAAGATAGAATCCCTAGACGAGCAATATAAGAAACAAACAGAATACATAATGCAGATGCACAGAGATATACAGGAAATAAAAAACTCCACTGAAAGTTGTAAAAACCGCCTTAATGAAAGTGAAGATAGAATTTCAGACCTTGAAGACAGGATTGCAGCTAGTGAACAGGAAAGGAAAGATCTTTTGAAAATAACAAGGAATCAGGAAACAACAATTCAACAACTGCAGGACGATGCAAAGAAGAATAACATAAGAATGATAGGGATTAATGAAAGAGAGGGAGACAACATGAAGGATGTCAGGAGGATATTTAGAGAAGTAATAGCTGAAAATTTCCCAAGCATGAGATCAGAAACTGACATCAGAATCAGTGAAGCATATAGAACTCCAAACAGTCATAACCAAAATAAAACTACACCCAGACATATAATAATCACCATCCCAGAAATCCAACACAAGAATAGATTATTAAAAGCTGTCAGAGAGAAAAGACAGATCACTTATAAAGGAAAACCTATCAGAATCACAGCAGACTTCTCAGCACAAACAATAAAGTCAAGAAGAGCATGGAGTGAAGTATTCCAGATCCTAAAGCAAAACGATTTCCAACCGAGACTGATATATCCTGCAAAACTATCATTCAAAATAGATGGTGCAATACGATACTTCCATGACAAAGAACAGCTGAAGAACTTCATGAACACCAAACCAATCCTGCAAAAAATATTGAAAGACAGTTTAGATACACAAAGGAAAAAACCACTAAGCAAAGCAAATAATTAAACAGAACAGAAAGATAAAGATGCAACAGCAGAGAGATAACATTCCTACAATTAACCAGCATTTAACAGTAATAACCATTAATGTAAATGGTCTCAATGCACCAATTAAAAGAAACAGACTAGCAGAATGGATCAAGAAACAAAATCCAACCATATGCTGTTTACAGGAAACCCATCTAACCCAGAAGGATACTCACAGACTGAAAGTCAAAGGATGGAAAACAATTCTCCATGCAGCAGGAATCCAAAAAAAGGCAGGAGTAGCCATTCTGTTTGCAGACAACGTGAACTTTAAACCAACAATGACCATAAAGGACAAAGAAGGTCACTACATACTCGTAAGGGGAAAACTCCAAGAGGAAGAGATAACTATCTTAAATATATATGCACCAAACTCCAGAGCACCCAGTTATATAAAACAATTATTAACAGAAATGAAAACTCAAATTATCAGTAACACAATTGTAACAGGAGACCTTAATACACCACTGACACCAAGGGACTGATCAACCAGACAGAAAATGAGCAAAGAAATAACAGAACTGAATCACACCTGTGAACAAATGGGTTTGATAGACATATACAGAATGTTCCACCCAACAACATCAGAATACACATTCTTCTCAGCAGTACATGGATCATTTTCTAAAATAGACCATATATTAGCTCACAGAACATATTTAAGCAAATGCAAAAAAGTTGAAATCATCCCTTGCATATTATCAGATCATAGCGCTCTGAAATTAGAAATTAATGACAAAAGATACTGCAAAAATTCCACAAACACATGGAAACTAAATAACACACTCTTGAGTAATCAGTGGGTCACAGAAGAAATTAAAGAAGAAATTAAACAATACCTAAAAGAAAATGAAAATGCAGATACAACTTACCGGAATCTGTGGGATGCAATGAAAGCCGTTCTGAGAGGAAAATTTATTGCACTGAGTTCCCACATCAGGAAAACAGAACGAATACAAATAAATAACTTGATGCTACACCTCAAACAGCTAGAAAAAGAAGAGCAAGTCAAGCCCAAAGCCAAAAGAAGAGAGGAAATTATAAAAATCAGAGCAGAAATCAATGCAATAGAGACTAAGAAAACAATCCAAAGAATCAACGAATCAAAGAGTTGGTTCTTTGAAAGAATAAATAAAATTGATAAGCCCCTAGCCAACCTTATTAAAAAAAGGGAAGAAAAAGCTCAAATTCATGCAATAAGAAATGAAAAAGGAGAAATCACTACAGACCCAATAGAAATACAGAGGATCATCAACACCTATTTCGAAAACCTCTACTCTCAAAAGTTTGATAACACAGAAGAAATAGACAGATTCTTAGAAGCATATGAAGTACCAAAGCTAGATCAAGAGGATATAAAACTGTTGAATAACCCAATCTCTGCTAATGAACTTGAAAATGTAATTAAGGCCTTACCCACCAAGAAAAGCCCAGGCCCAGATGGATTCACTGCAGAATTCTACAAGAAATATAAAGAAGACCTAATGCCGACACTCCTCAAACTATTCAATGAAATTGAAAGGGAAGCAATCCTTCCTAAGTCATTCCTGGAAGCAAACATTACTCTAGTACCAAAACCTGAGAAAGACCCAACTATAAAAGAGAACTATAGACCGATCTCCCTAATGAACACAGATGCAAAAATCCTCAATAAAATATTGGCAAATAGGATCCAGCAAATCATCAAGAAGATTATACACCATGACCAAGTGGGATTCATCCCAGGAATGCAAGGATGGTTCAACATACGCAAATCAATAAATGTAATCCACCATATCAATAAAGCCAAAAATAAGAATCACATGATCATTTCTATAGATGCAGAAAAAGCCTTCAATAAGGTCCAACACTTATTCATGATAAGAACTTTACAGAAAATTGGAATAAATGGTCTTTACCTCAATATAATAAAGGCCATATATGACAAACCAACAGCCAGCATCATACTAAATGGCCAAAAATTGAAAGCCTTTACTTTAAAATCGGGCACAAGACAAGGATGTCCTTTATCACCACTCCTATTTAATATAGTACTGGAAGTACTAGCCAGAGCAATTAGGCAAGAAAGAGAAATAAAAGGGGTAAAGATAGGAAAAGAAGAAGTTAAATTATCATTGTTTGCAGATGACATGATACTCTACATAGAAGACCCCCTAAACTCCATTGAAATACTCTTAGATACAATAAATAAATTCAGTAATGTGGCTGGATACAAAATCAATACTCAGAAATCAATAGCATTCCTATACACAAACAACAAAATTACAGAGAGGGAAATAAGAGAAACTGGACTATTCACATTAGCAAGCAAAAAAATGAAATATTTAGGAATTACTCTTACGAAAGAAGTGAAAGACTTATACAGTGAAAATTATAATACACTGAAAAAGGAAATTGAAGATGATCTCAGAAAATGGAAAGACATCCCTTGCTCATGGATAGGAAGAACAAACATTGTGAAAATGGCCATTCTCCCAAAACTGTTATACAGATTCAATGCAATCCCAATAGAAATTCCATCAACATACCTTATAGATCTAGAGAAATCACTCCTAAATTTCATCTGGAACCAGAAGAGACCCAGAATCGCAAAGGCAATTCTAAGCAGCAAAGACAAAGCAGGAGGCATCACAATCCCTGACCTGAAGTTATACTACAAAGCAACAGTAGTAAAATCAACATGGTATTGGAATCAAAACAGAGCCGAAGATCAGTGGAATAGATTAGAAGATACAACCACAACTACGAACACACTCAACCACCTTATCTTTGATAAAGGAGCCAAGCAGGTTCACTGGAAGAACGACAGTCTCTTTAATAAATGGTGCTGGAAAAACTGGCTCTCCATTTGCCGAAAACTAAAGCTAGACCCATGTCTATCACCATGTACTAAATTAAAATCTAAATGGGTCAAAGATCTGAATATTAAAACAGAAACACTAAATCTATTGGAAGACAAATTAGGTAGAAACCTTGGAGACATAGGAGTAGGTAAAGAATTCATGAACAGGACTCAAACTGCACGGGAAATACTTCCCAGAATCAATAACTGGGACCACTTCTTATTAAAAAGTTTCTGCATGTCAAAAGAAATCTGCAGCATAGTGAAAAGAAAACCCACAAACTGGGAAAAGATTTTAGTGAACTCTCTCTCAGACAAGGGCCTCTTGTCTAAAACATATAAAGAATTAAAGAAACTCAGACCTCCAAAATTCAAAGATCCAATCCAAAAATGGGCATCTGAGATGAATACCCAATTCTCAGATGAAGAAATGCAAATGGCAAATAAATACATGAAAAAATGCTCATCATCATTGGTCATTAGAGAAATGCAAATTAAAACCACACTGAGATACCATCTCACTCCTGAAAGAATGGCCAGGATCAAGAAAACCGACAACAAATGCTGGAGAGGCTGTGGGGAAAAGGGAACTCTCCTGCACTGCTGGTGGGAGTGTAGACTGGTACAGCCTTTGTGGAGATCTGTCTGGAGATTTCTCAAAAAGTTGGGACTGGAAGTCCCATTTATTCCAGCTATTCCACTTCTAGGCATATTCCCAGAAGAACTGAAAGCATCACACCACAGTGATATATGTGCACCTATGTTTATAGCAGCACAATTTGTAATCGCCAGATCATGGAAACAACCCAAGTGTCCATCAACTGAGGAATGGATAAAAAAGTTGTGGTATTTCTATACAATGGAGTATTATTCAGCTATAAAGAAGGATCACATTGAGATATTTATCAATAAATGGGCGCAGCTTGAGACCATACTCATAAGTGAAATAAATCAATCTCGCATGTGTGAATACCGAATAGTTTCCCTAATGTAAGTAATGATTCAAATATATAAAAATATGTGGTAATCATGATTCCCCATTAGGTGGCCTTGGAGCCTTATAAAGTTTTCACTCATTAATTAGAAAGGCTTTATTCTGGGCTTCTTGATTTGAAAATATTTGAAGCTAGAGTATATGAAGTTTTATCCAAATATTTCAAGGAAAAAGACACTATGGTAACTACTATTAAGTCAGGTTATATGGTGGTGAAGTACTAGGTTGTTGAAACAGTCATGCTGTGACCTCTATTGTTATATTGTTATGTCCTGTTTTATCTCAATCTCCCCCTTATTGTTTTAAAAAAATTAGTCATTTCTTATGTTTGTCTTAATTAAAGAAAAAATTCAAATAATTAGGATATATAAATAATAACTCTTTTTGATTTCCTATTAACTTGTTTTGAAGTCCTGTAGTACTCCCACGATCTTGTTTTGACTGATTAGACTCTGTTCCATTCTATATGGTAGTATCAAGTTTGAAGACATAGGCAACTACTTTGAAGACAATAAGATTCACTAAGATACCCATTCTGGTTTGACTATTGTCTTCTTTGGAAGTCCTGTAATGTTTACAATGCCTAAGTTGTATTGGTCTTGTTCTCTACTGTTTTGTCCAACTTTATAATATCTAATGAGATAGACAATTCTTTTTAAGGAAACAAGGGACAACGTTGATAACCATAGTTGATAAACTTGTACTGTGTTCTACACCATGTGCTATGTCTATCCTTGGTATTGACTGACAGCTTTGTTTTGCCATATTTGACTGTATTCTCCCCCCCCCCTCCCCAAAAGTAATAAGCACTAAGGAGTAATGAAATCCAAAGTGTGTGAATTTTGTTGTAAAAAAGAGAGGGGAAGAAAAAAAAAAGAGCTCTAACGGATATAACAGCAAGTGTGTTTAGGGGTGTTAAATAGCTGACTGTATCAATGTTTGTGGATCATTGAACACAGCTGTTTGCAGTCTACCTGTTTGAATGTCCACCTTGTATTCTTTGATGCTGTGATTTGAGGAACTATTTTCAAGATGATAATATGTAATATACTAACAGGTGATTTCTTACTGTTATGTTTTTTTTGTTTGTTTGTTTGCTTGCTTTGTTTTTGTTTTGTTTTGTTTTGTTTTGTTTTGTTTTGTAGTTCTGTATTACGTGTACCCTTACACCGCTTTGGTTTGTTTTGTGTTTTTCTCTTTTTCCTCTTAAATAAAAAAAAAAAAAAAGAAAGAAAATTATTCCAATCTTGAATAACATATGTTGGGAGCATATTGTCTCTTCAACCAGCAAATCACTTCTGAATCACTATTAAAAGCAGAGATCCTTGTTACGCTACATAAAAATGAAACATGAAAAATTTCAACATACAATGTCTATATTTAGGCTATTATACTTTGGTGTTTGGATTAAAATGAAATTTAAAATTGTAAGCATTATCTATTCTCCACAAATCTTTTTCCTTACTATGAGGACATGTGCAAGTTTTTAAGAAGTTTGAGAATATAATTCAAGTTTTACCTTCTCCTGATAGAGAAAAATAATATTAGGTCTTATCCCTCAATCAGGACGAGAAAGAAGATAAGCATGTGAGTTCAAGTTCTGATTTGGTCCCAAATTTGTAGGATCATAGGGGGAAAATCTTTATAAATTATTTTGAGTTGTAAGATGAATGAGATTTTGCTTGTATATTGATTTATAAAAGGTAAAGTGATAGGTGGTAGGCACCCAAGAGGCATACTTAATGAAATATATATTTAAGTAGTAAAATCTTTTTTGGTTTATGTATTATTCTATGAGTAACTACTTTAAAGATAATGATGTTCAATGTATTGTTATTATTTTGTTATAAAATTTTCTTTTTTCATAAAAAATAGAGTAAAGTATATAATATGTACAACCTCAAACAATATATGAGTTAATTTAATCTCTGATGTAGAAATTTAAAAGTTTCCTTAATCTTGCGTGACCTTTTAATACTTGATTCCTATGTCTCTATTATGTATAGACACTCACATAAATGTTATGTGATACCATGCATTTATCGTACACCAATATCTCCATTTTTTAAGAATTTATCTTAACATTGACAGATCAATGTTATATTTAGAGCTGGAACTTGCTCAGTCAGTAACTTTGTCTGACTTATCCTTAAGAACAATTTTTAAAATCGTTTGAATACATTCATAGAATATAAATATACCTGTGATATTGATGCAACAGGGATATTCATCTGGGATTATTACATTTTAGTCCCACTTCTGGATTTTAAGAATTTCTTGCTCTATGCAGGTGTGAAGAAAAAGAATCTGTATTTTCTTGTGTAGAAGGATAAAGTATCTAACAAGATCCTGGCTCTTTTGATCCCATTTATAGATAAGAACTAAGCTTGGAAAATCAGACATAACTGATCCACATTTCATTCCAGCAAAACAAAAAGAAATGTTGTTGGATGATTCATAGTGAAGAGAATTGGATCAAGATAATATCCAGTGATCAAAAAGCAAAGCAATCTTTTTCTTACTAGAATGATTTTATGGCATAGTATCTGAGGTTCCTACTCTTCCACCATTTACACACCTTTTCAAAACTTGTCCTGATTACATCAAAGCTCGATCTCTATAGCTTTGTTTGGTCCAGAATGTTTATATAGCTGGAATCAAACAGTATATCGCTTTTTAACACTGGCTTCTTTCATTTTGTGATACTCTTTTTTTTTTTTTTCCAGCCATAGTTAGGCTTGAACTCAGGACTTCTGCACTAAGTTACATCACCATCTATTTTTTCCCTGACAGAGTTTCACTGAGTTGCCAGACTGAGCTTGGCTTTATGAACTTCTTGCATCAAACTCCCAGAGTGCAGAGATTAACAGCATGTGCTGCCATATCTGGTACCAATACGCATGTTTTAGTTAAGTTTTGGTACATTTTTAAACATACATGCTGTGTAAATAAGGACTAGAGTGTACACATTTTTTAAGTATCCAAATTTTTTTTTCTTTACTTTTGGATTTTTTTTTTTTTTTGTCTTTTTCATTTTTATCGGTACCAGGGATCGAACTCACGACTGCCTGCTTGCAAGGCAGGCGCTTATGCCGCTGAGCTAAATCCCCAGCCCCTACTTTTGGATTTCACTTTTGTTATTTATTCCTTTGTTTACTTATTGAAAAATACAAACTGTATATATTTATTGTGTCCAACATGATGAAATCTGTACATTGTTGGAAGGCTAAATCAGGTTAACCAGCATGAGCATTGCCTCAGATAATTATTTGTGCTAAGAATACTTAACATCTACTTTCCTAGCAATATTCAGGTATATAATACATTATTATAGTCATCACGTTCTTCAAAAACCTCTTAAACATATTCTTCCTATTTAGCGGAAATTTTTTATACTTTGACAATGATTTCACATGTGACAGCATGTGGTACTTGTCATTTTGTGCCTGGTTTATTTCATTTAATGTAATGTCCCCTATATTTATCCATGAAGTCACCAATGAGCAATTCTTTTGAAAAGCTAACCAGTATCATTGCATACATTATTGTATTTTGCATACATATATCACGTTTTATCTGGCCATCCATTTACTGAGAGACTCAGGTTAGCCCTGTGATGGTTGTTAGATTAACACTGAATGAACATGAGGTGCAGATATCTCTGCAGCATAGTGATTTCATTTTATTTTAAACATATATAGTAAGGATTTTCCTGCATCAGATGGCAGTTATACTTTTAACTTTTTGAGGTGCCTCCACACTGTTTCCCATAGTGGCCATGTATCTCAGTTACTTTTCCCACTGCTGGAACAAAATACTTGATACCCAAAATGAAAGAGTAAAGGTTTATTTTAACTTGCAGTTTGTCGAGATTTCACTCCATAGTTGCCTGGCTCCAAGGCAAAGTGGCGTGACAGAGGGGTATGGCAGAGGAAAAGCAATCTATGGGAGGACAGGCAGAAAGCTGCGGTAGTGGCATGCCTCCATTTTCCTTTATACCTCATTCACACTACAATACTATTGGTTGGTGCCACCGACACCCAGGGTGGGGCTTCTGTATTCAGTAAATCTATTAAATCATCCTACGAAGTATGCTGAACTCACCAATGGATTAATCTAACACCACATCTATGATCTAGCCATCTCTCAAAAGTTCCACCTATGAGTGTCTGAGGTTCCAGGGAGACATCTAGATACAAGTCATGGCACCATACTAGTGTGTAGTCCCACTAGGTTCCCAATGTACTTTTTGCACCTCCTCGTTAGCACTTATTATCTTTGTTTTTAGATAATAACTATTGTAACAAGTGGGAGGTGACATCTCATTGTGATTTTAAATGATGTTATCTTTATAAATACTGACATAAGCATTTGTTCATCTATCTTTCAATCTTTTGTATATTTTCTGAGAAATATTCATTAAAGCCTTTTACCTATTTTTAAGCTGGTTTATTTCCTCTCTTGCTATTGATTTTTGTGAGTTCCTTATATACTTGGATGTTAATGTCTAATCAGGTGAGTGGAAAAACAAATCCTTTTGTGTTTGTGATCCTTACTCCATTTCTCAAAGGTTGGCACCTGTGAAGCTTGTAGGTTGCAGGAGAACAGCTGCCCAAAGGTTAAGATTTGCTTCTGTAGTCAGGATATCAGGTTTGACTGTTAACTCTCCCACTTGAAATTTTGAATCAGCCCTTGGACAAATCACTTAACCTCTCTAAAACTCCATTTTTTCGTGTTTTTATTTCATTGATAATCATGTATTTGTTGAAATGTATATTAGAAAAGTATAACTGCCATTTAAAAACCATGTTTTTCTGCTCAATAACAAGTCAACTTGGAAAGAATTTTAAAGTTAATTTAAAAAAAAACAGTAGGTTAAAAATGGAAAGGTAGAATATAGGTGTCAAGATGCTGAGTGTTAAGGTAGCCAATTAAAGTGACAATCAACTTACTGTAACAACATAAATAAGAAACAAAATAGACTTCTTTTGCCCAGTCATTTATGTCCATGGAACATAACCAGGAGAAAACCAGACTCCATACATGGGACACAAGAGCAGTTATCTCAGTGCCAAGAGGGAAGTTGAGACTTGATTGAAATTGCCTTCAGAAAGGAACAATGCACTGGCGTGCTCATTTGGTGTGCAGAAGGCAGTTTTTCTCCATAAGGCCTACCAGGCAAAGTCTTTGGATGCCTCTGGTGTGTCCTAAAAGATCACACATAGAATATTGACCAAGAGCTGGACTCCTTAATTTGATAAGATGGTACTCCAAAAACTGAAATACTAATATTATGTTATTTGGAATAAGGATTCTGAGGATCAGTCCTCTACTTAGATCAGCTTTCACACTTTTCCTTGACACCTTCAGTCTATCTCTAATCTTTTAAATCACATAGACAGTGCTATCTACTATTGTGCAGAAACATTCTCACAGGAGCCCAGTTTAAAATATTTCATGAATACATTCAAATTTTTCTAAGATGTTGCCCCTGTTTTCTTTACCCTAGAGTGTAATTTGTCCTTTTTTTCATTCATACACTTGTTATAATCTTTAACCATCTACTTTAAGTAACCTCTTCTCTTGAAAGGTTTCGTTAATATCCAAGATTCCATGGCCCCTCATCTTAATTTTGGAGTAGTCTACAAATATTCCCAATTCTCTGTCTAAAGTTTGCAAATATGTTTCAAATGTAACAGAAAATACTACAAAAATTTCTGTAATTGCATCAACTTTCTCAAAATAATTTTTAAAATACAAATTAGATGTAAATGCTATGTATTTTGGCAAGTGACAAATGCTATTGAAGAGTGTTGTAGATACATTAACCACAAACTTCCTCCCTACAATTACCAGGACATCAGAAATGACACACTTTTTAAAAACAAGCATCCTTAGTCTAAAAATTCATACAGTCAGTCCTGAGGCTCACGTACTTCTTTGATATTATTTCAGTTATGTCATTCATCTCATTTTATTCCCAATCAAGTGTAAGTCTTCAGTCTATTGCATGCTGTCTAATAATTTATTATTGTTTCAAAAGAAACTCAATTTTTGCTACACCGTGGGCAGCTTAGGCAGGAAGATTCCTAGTTCAAGCAACTTAGGAAAACACTCTCTCAAAATAAAAATTAAAAAGGATACAGAATACAACAGTGTGGAGACCCTGGGTCCATCCTCAGTAGAGGAAGGGCAAAAAAAAGAAGTAAAAGGAACAAAAGATAGGAGAGGGGAGGGAGGGGAAAGAAAGAAATGAGAAAATCAACTTATCATTTAGCATCAAGAATATTAAACTTGGAGGAGGGGAGCGGGAAAAAAAGACATTGTTTTTGTTTTTGTTTTTTGGTACTGGTGTTCAAACTCATAACCTCATGCTTGCCAGGCAGGCGCTCATGCCACTGAGCTAAATCTTCAGCCTGAGGGGGAAGAAAAAGAATGCTATCCTTGCTGGGTGTGGTGGCATACTCCTATAATCCCAGCACTCCTAAAGCTGAGGAAGGAGGATTGTTGCAAGTTCAAAACCGGCCTGAGCTAAAAAGTGAGCCCAAAGCCAGCCTGAACTGCATAGTGAGACCCTGTCTCAAAAAGAAAAAGGAATATTATCTTTATTTAGGGAAGTTTTTAAATTGTAGAACTGGCCTTAAAATGATCAGATAAAGACAAAATCCACCAAACTTGATCCTGGCCTCATGCTTTTGGTTTGATGTGTTATGACCTACACTTGTGCCCTAATGTAACTCTCTTATCCAGTTTCCATCTAAGCAGTCCCATGGGAAGGTCAGGTTTATGCTTTGAATGTATCATTTCCTTCCTTAGAGCAAAGAAAACAAGAGATGTTCCTGGGGAAAAAAAAGGGCTCTTCATAAAAGAACAAAATATTAGGCAAGTTCTAATATGAACATGGGATAAAGAGCTACCTATGGAAGAATTTAAACTTTAAAAATATGAACAAATTGCTATACTTCTATAAATACAATTTTTAACGTCACCTATCTGTGCCTGTGTTACAACCAAGCTGTTTTAGGATAGCCTTTTCTACCATGTCCCAGAAGATTATAAACTATTATATTGTCTACTCCATATCACGCTTTGTCACCACATTTTACCATTTATTATAATGTGCTTTATATTTTCAACTTTTGTCTTATATTTAAGCATTATTTACAGAGCTAGACTATGAGCTCTCCAAATACTAAAATTAATACTGTATACACCATGCCATACCTTCCTTCACTCTCTACTATAGTGCTAGATAAAAAATATAACAGATGCTTCATTATTAGTGAATTATTTAACTAATTTTAATGCAATTATTGAGAATTAACATGCTATATTTATATCTCAAAAAGTAAGAAAACTAGCACTAAGTATAAACTAAACTGAATGATCTTCAAATTAAAATAAATATTTTATGATAAATCAAATCATGACCTAATTGAATATTAAAACAATAAATATCACTTCCCTATTGAAGCATAATTATTACCCATTAACCTAAAATAAAAGAGTTGATCAAAGTAAAAGTAACAGAAAAGATACATATTATCAGAGAAAATAAATAAAAGCTATGTAGTTCTGATTATGCTTATTAGTTAAAAGATCCACATTACTTGTTCACTCCATAGGAATAAAGTAAAATAAACCAAAGAAGAAAACTTTTAACTTAGATAACATGGCATGATAAGACACCGAATGAAAACTTCAGGAATTGAAATGTTAGAATCATAGAAGGTCAGAGGAGAAAGAAACTTAAAGATGACCAGTAACAATGTCTAGATTTTATTTAGAAAATAAAGCCTCTGAGACAAAGATAACTTCTGAGATTTGCCATGGTTATGAAAATTGGCGTCTAAACCAAGAATAGAAAATCCCTCAACTCTCTTCCAATGCCTATTTTATCACAATAACAGATGTTCACCCATCCATCATACATAATAATATACAGTGATTTATTAGTAGATGATGTTACTCTTAATTGGTTTAAAACCTTTTTCTCTTCATAGGAATGATTCAAATTGGCCACTTAGTATTATTTTTACCAACTGCACAATGCACTAGTCAAGCATTCATTGTTAAGCTGGCTTTGCTAGAGAAAACCTAACCATGCATGCCATACCACAAACAAAGGAAAAATCTTGATTAGCATGAACTCAATAAAAGGCTACTTTTCAACAAAAGATGGATTGAATAAAAATATGTTGATTACGTAACCAAATACTTCATTTAAAAACAATTTATCAAAGTAACACAAATTTCTATTTTTTTAAAAAAAACGCATTTTAAGTGAATCAGTGGCTTCTAGTTCTTGGTGTTCTGGTCAAAGAAGAAAAAAATTAATGACAGCTTCTTTCATTAATTTAGAATACACCCAAAATATGTAAATAATCCATTTTTCTAGACAATACACTATGAGGAAAGTCAGCAAACCACCTGCACAGCATAGGTAATCATTAAATACATATTTAATGAATAAATTCATTTTTCTAGATAGTGTTAAGGTTTCGATCCCTTTTCACCTGGGGATTTATTGCCCAGTATGTTCTATAAACCATGTACAAAACTAAGTAGGTAGACCAAAGAGTAAGTCATCAGAGGCAGGTGCAAATGCACATTACAGATACTATACACTCTAGTAGTTCAGGGAAGAAAAATGCTTAGTAGGATTGGGGAGGTGGATGTAGCTCATAGCTGGACTAGATGCTATTGCTACAGAGACATTTCTCATAAGAAAATGGTTCTGCAATTAAAGCCTCTAAAGGATTGTCTCATTGTTTTCATGTAGGCAGCTTTTGAATGTAATGTGCAGGACAGCATATACCCCCCATAAAAATATTTACCTCATTACCTTGGGATCAAATAAATAATAATAATGATAATAGATACAACTCGAGGAGGAAAAAGTCACACTCCCACTTATTCTCTTTTTGTGTTTAACCTTAAAAGAAGCTTTGATAGTTTTATACATCAGTCAGCATTCAGCTTTTTTCCATGCTGGTGTGTTAACCTTCTCCCTCTGGACACTTGGGATATTAATATTATCCTCTGTAACAATCAGCAGACGAAATACAGCATTTACGCAAATACTGCAAATTAGATTAAACTGTAGTTCTGATGTAACCCTGTGACATATAGTTTCTTGTGCATTAAGCCAAATGTACAAGCATTTAATGACTAATCCTTTTAGGTATTTTAATGCCCACATGAAGATTTATTGAGGAGAAAGGGAAAGCATATGCGGTTTTCTGTTAGAGCCTGCCTGCGGGCGGAGGATTGAGCAGATTGGCTTTTTTTAATTAATATTTCAGTTCTTTGTGTTTTGGCGGCAGGTTGCACGTGGTCCTGGTCCTGAAGGGACAGCTCCTTTCTCTCAGGCTCTCCGCTGGGGGCTAGCAGTCTATGAGGTAGAAACTGACCCTGGAGACTGGGAAAGAGAGCAGGGGTGGGGGAGAGAGATCAAGTGCGGAATCCTCCCTCTTTCTTCTGCCCCACACAGCCATCGGCTTATCTCCTCCAGAAATTAACCTACTGATCTATATGGGTAGAATTAGTCATACTAACAGTCTCCTCAGTTCAGCCACAAAAGGGGAGGGGAAAGCTTGTCAGACCCTCCTCCCTCCCCTGGGCTCACTACAAACAACTTTTCTGATGCTAGAAGGAGATCTTTGAAGATGAGAAAGGCAAGTTCGCCTGCATTTTAGGAATTTTCCTGCAGATGGGAGGGCTTTAACTAATGAAATCTCCAGGATCACACTGTTTTTAATGTTAGGAAACTTTGTTGAATAAAGCAATGCACGTGTGTGTTAAAGAGGAAAAAATCAATGTGTGTATGTGTGTGTAGCCTGATCAACAACTTAAAACTATCAATGATCTTTAAAAGCTTCTTTTTTTTGTATTTAATCCAATTAACATTTTGTTTTCAAACGAATTTTGAACTTTGTTTTAAAGTTCATATCATATCAATAGAAAGACGTAAAGAACTGTGAAGTATTGGTAACCACATACTGCCTTTATATTGCTGGAAATATTAAAATATTATCATAAAAAGATTAACTAGAAACCAGACTTAGTGGCACATGCTTACAACACCATGAGCTTGAGGTAGAAAAATTGCAAGTTCTAGGCCAGCCTGGGTAACACAGTGAGACTCCATTTCAAAGTAAAAACTTAAGAGACCTGAGGATGTAGCTCAGGGGTAAAGCTCCCCGAAGTTTGATTCACCAGTGCAACAAAAATATATATTAACTAGAAAATGTAAGTATTTTTTAGTATCTTCAGCATCAGTTGTGATACTTTCTGACTTGAAGTTTCCCAAATGCCTTAGCAACATATCGAATATGTAACACATCAGTGTTAACCTAGAGACACTGATGTGTACTCCTGTCTTTATGGGAACTTTACCACTGTTAACTTGTTTTCAGGTCGCTGGTTCTTGGTATCAGGTGTAAGAGAAGATTATACTGATCTGCACTCCATTGTTAAGCATAGCCTCATGATGTGAAGTGCTTAACATGTTTCTGGAATGTCTTCCTCTCATGTGTAGCTTGAGATTTGCAGAAACAAAGACGGTTAGATTTCTGCATTGCCAAATAGAGGTCATCTGCCTGGAGAGGCCCAGACCAAACACTGCTTGTGTGTTGGGCAAAAATTTTTGCTTTATTCAGCAGCAGAGGTTCTGAAGTTGTTTATTACTAAGAATACGATGCTTCTAAATGTGACTAATAAACTCCCTTTAAAACTTAGAAACAAATTGCGGATGAACAGGATTGTTAGTGACTAGTTTTTCTTAGGTTTGATAAACGAGTTGCTAGCAAAAATGAAATCCAAGTTACATGTGTAACTAATTTTTTATTTTAAAGGGACTAAAAATAAGCAAAATAAAACAGAACGAAGTCAATCATACTAAACCAGTGTGACACAGGATTTCAAAACAATACAAAATCAACAATGATTACCATAATGCCTTTTGCTGTCTTCAAAACAGCTGTAGATACCTTCAGACATAGTAGAAATCAAACAAAACACAACAAAGTAGAATCAGTTAAAAACAAAGCAATGAAAGCAATGAAGGACTTCAAAACAAGACAACAGTAAATCCAAAATGGCTACCATAATATATATGGTTATTTTTAAAACAGCTGCCCATGGCATCAGATATAACAAAAGCAAACAACACAAAGCAACAAAATCGAACCCAACAAGACAATGAAAATGATAAAGAACTTCAAAACAAGACAATAGGGAGTCAACAATGGACTCCACATTTAGATGGAGATCCCGCATAGATGCCATACAGTGGACTGTAATTTTTTGAATGATCAAACCACTGACCCTAGATCTGCAAAGTCAGTGAAACACCAAATGTCACAAGCATCCAATTGCATTTCACCTCAATAGCTGTCATCACATCCTGTGTTTCTCCAGATGAGTCAGTTGCTTACAGGGGTTGGAGGGAGGGTAGGGTTGGAGGATGACTCTTCTAGTTTCCCAGCCTGAGAGCCAGAAGGCGCTGGGGTCTGGCTGTCCCCTGGTGGCAGCAGCCCCTGCATGCCACTGGTTCACAAAGGGGGCTTACTTCTGGTTGATTTCTTGTTCTCTTCCGTTTTAGTTCACAAATGGCACTGACTCATGTAAAAGGCTAGAGTCTGGCTCTGTAACTAAAATTTTAAAAGACAAAAAAACAGGTAAATTAACCTTTAATATTGTATTTTATTTATTACTCCATCCAAACTGTTTTAATATTTACAAAAATTATGAACATTCTTTGTCCATACTACATATTTGAAAATCAAAATATTAGATCTCAATTAAGACAAGTTTCACTTCTAATTGCCAATACTTCTGGCCAAAAATCACTAAACGCACTCTTATAGTTGAGGAAATTGTGTTTGTAATTTTTCGCAGCAAGAAAGGACACAGATCATGGGAGATCATAAAATGTCTCATTAAGAGAGTGTTGGAAATGACTTGTTCTAGAATTTGGGCTTTTACTGGTGATTTCAAGGAGGTAAAAGGTTACACAGTAGTGAGCAATCTCACAAGGTAGAACTCCAGGGTTGTGTATCACCATAAACTGTTCATAGGGAGCAAAGATTAGAATGGAGTTAAAGATGTAACTGCTAAAGGAGAAATCACTTATAGTAGCCAGTGAGAAGCATGGTGGGTATTTTGTGATTTTAGACAATGTTTATGCCTCATCTGGGTTCAGATATAAATACAGACCTCTTTTTAACACCTTGATCCTCCATGGCTACAGAATGTCCCTGGCTGGTGTTTATATTCTGTAATATTTTGTTCCTTTGAAGAACACCACAATCTAACTGTCCCAGATAGAAACACCAACATCTATTTGATAACCTGACACTAACTCTAAGAGTCGGGGGCTACTGTTTCTCTCATTAGTCTGCAGCAGCTGCATAACAAAATTCCACAAATGAACTGAGCTAACAGAACGTTTGTTTCTTACAGTTCTGAAAGGCAGAAGTATAAGATCAAGATGTCACCAGGTGAGCTGGGATATAGATCAGTGGCACAGTATTTGCCTAGCATTGCAAATCTCCGAGATTGACCTCCAGCACTGCAAGAGAAAAACAAAACTGCCAGCAGGTATATTTTTCCTCCAGTGCTTCTCTTCATGACTTGTACATGACCATCACATTCTTCCCTCACATGAGCATTTTTCTGGCATACATTTCCTCCTCTTCTAAGGATACTGTCCTTATTGAATTAGAGCCTATCCTTGTGACCTCAATTAACCTTAACCTCCATGCAGGCCCTATCTTCAAAGAGGCTTGACATATGAGACTGGCGTGGGGGATACATAGCAGTCTGGCTCAGTAGTCACATGTGGCTAGACATCACTGTGTAAGGCAGTACAGTTATGGACTATCTCTTATTGATTCTATTTGCTAAAGACTCTTACTGAAGAAATTCCTCAGTAGATTCAAGAAGACTTTATTAAGTTTCACTTCTGTTAATCAAGAACTGAATTTTCTTTGATTTTTCTTTTCAATATCTGTTTTCTCTCTTCTGTACATCATGACAGAGTTCCAAAATTAGGATTAAATAACCGTATATTACCCATCGGGTTAGTTTTGAATTAATAGTTAAACATGAAATAGATAAATCATATCTCTACCCTTTAGCATCTCTTAATGTCCTATCAATCAATCTCTTAAGAATCAACTTTATTATGTCATAAAACACCGGTCATTCAAAGTCACCCAAATAAATATATTTACTCCAACCTGCTAAGGGCAAAATATAACCTCTGTCTCCAGGATACATATACCATAATGGGAAAAATATAGTGAACCCTCTAGACTTATTTCCCAATAGGCCACTAGTTCTATTTATCAGTGGAGGTATGTATAATTCCCATCTTCTCCAAAATTGAAGCTTTTGAAGTAATCGTTGGTTTGCTAATTTTGAAAATGGGAAAAATTTTTTAGAGTGAACTATCAGAAATTCCTACTTCTCTTTGGGGTTCGGATAATTTCCACCACCAAAATCCATATAACGACAGAATACAAGTATCCTGTCAAAGTATACATTCTACGTTTTGGGGATTTTGAATTTTGCTGTCAACTTTATCTGAGTTACACTTGACCTTGTCATTAAAATGTACATTAAAATGATGCCTTCCTGACATTCTATACCACTTCTTCTCCTTCACCACTAGTGTCTAGATAATTAACAGGAGAGATTCTTCTGCTAAGTTGTGTTTGAATATGCCAGGGCAGAGCACCTACATGGAGTTTTGTCACCAGTTTAAATATTAGCATTCAGGCTGGAACACATCCTAAAAGACTAACGCTGTTTCAACGTATTTAACTAGGGAAAGAAACTTGTTCTTTTTAACTGCTAGCATATAAATACATGAGAAGTAGATAGTGTTCAACCATACAAAGAACCTTACACTGTATTATTTATCAGAATGTCAGCACTCATTACAGATACTTCTAATATACGGTACATATTTAATTCATCACAGTCTATATATATTTCCAGTGCCTTATATTAGAGAAAAGTCCCAATACCAGATTTAGTCACTAATTTCTCAAACAAAGGAGGGTTCAAAAGTTGAAATTTTTTACATCTGAAAATAGAAAAATGCAAACCTATAGTGCCCACTTTACTAATTCATTTATTTTTTTTTTTAAAACTGGAGGTTGAACTCAAGGATTCACACATGTTCCGTAATTATGTGCTCTATCAATGAACTATTTCCCCAGGTTTTTAAATTTCATTTTGAGAGAGTTTCAGCAGGTTTCCAAGCTTGGCCCTGAATTTTTTGTTCTCTTGCCTCAGTCATCCAAGTAGCTGGGATTCAGGTGTATACCATCAGGCCTGTGTCACTAAACTTCTCCCAATGGACTTCCCATTACACGATCTATACTGAGGCTGCCAAGATGTCCTTAATTGAGAGAGAATCCAAGTGTCAGTGAAGTAGACTGTCTTTTAGGGAGTAATCTCTTCCCTGAAAGCTCTCTCTCTCTCTCTCTCTCTCTCTCTCTCTCTCTCTCTCTCTGTCTGTCTCTCTCTCTCTCTATCTCTCTCTCTGTCTCTCTCTCTGTGTCTCTTCTCTCTCTCTCTCTCTCTCTCTCTCTCTCTCTCTCTCTCTCTCTGTCTCTCTCTCTCTCTCTCTCCACCCTTCTCTTTCTCTCTCCAAAGAGGGGAACATGGATGGCAGGTGGTTAAAACTTAGAGACAAAATTGGTCTTTGAGATGCAAGATAGGTGTAGCATCATGGGGCTGCTTCTGAGACTGGCACTCCATCCTTTGCAGAAACACTGACAAAGAGGAGATTTGGGAGGATGACTACTGGTTCCCTTAAAGATTTCTGTTATACCAGAATAGAGAGAAGGTCTGAGGAAAAGGTGTCACCTTCTGAATGTAGACATTTGAAAGATACACTTCTGACATGGAAGTCAGTAGAAATGTTTATAATGAAACAGAATGGACACAATTGAGGGTTAGAAAGGATAGATCATAAAAGAAAAACAACACTCTTCACTGCTGGGGCTGTGAACGATTCAGTCAGTACTCAATAAAGAAGCGGATTTAATACAAGATATATAAATATACAAAGATTTACCAGGTAAGCTTACAGTGGTGGCCTGCAGAGTCAGGAATTAAGGAGTGAAAAAGGGTTGTCTGCACACTGGAGATCAGAAGAATCCAGTCAAAGATCCAAGGCTTGTAGCTCACTGTAGTGTCCCATGCAAGTCTACAGCAGAAGCTGAAGGGTCTGCACTGGAAACCAGAAGACAACACCCAAGGTGAAGACAAAGACTGCAGCTACCCTCATGAAACAAAAGTGAGGCCCCTTTCTTCATTCCCTGTTTTATTCCATCAAGGCTACAGATCTGTTACTTGGTGGCACCCACATCCATGGTGGGGCCCCCACTATCTCAGAACTATCCTGAACCAATTTAGTTATCACACACTCTTAAACCATTTGCACCTACCTTAGATCCGGTCACCTCCCAAAAACCCTAAATGTGAGCACATGAGGCTTTGGGGGGACATCTAGATATGAGCCATAACAGATTTGTAGAAATAAATCCTAGCAAACGTGTGGGGTGGGAGGGGAGTGGGTGTGCTGCTGGAGATTTATCTCTAGGCCTAGCATATTACAAGCAACTGCTCTATCATTGAGCTACTTTTCCAGTCCCCCAAATTTTAAAGCATATAAAGTTTCATGTATGCACCTTCCATTGAGTGCAGCCTGGCTATAAAAGTGAACAGAGTGAGCTGATCAGTGGCAGATTCAGTGACTATTGTACCATCCTCTACTTGGGAAATTAAAGCCAAAAAATCATCCTGGCAATTGCCTAATTATTGTAAAATCTATAATCAGAACTGACTTAGAAGACAGGGAGATTATGAGATTCATGACACTACTAGTGGCAGGGCCTAGCAGGAAACTATATATTAAATGAAACGTCCTGTTGAGTGAGATGTGTAATAAAGAATTACTGCAAATTTGTGGACAGTATCCACAGGCATTATAGGCAGCAAACAGATAGAAGGAAACAAAGGAATACAGTAAATATAGATGGCCCTGGAGTTTCAAAACAAACTATTCAAGGGTAAGTAAAAGGCAAACGTGAGGTCTAAACAGCATGCACAGAGTGTGGAGATTCGGCGAGATTACATAATGAAGTCAAGAAAGTGTAAAGGCACACACTAGCACAGCCAAGTTGAAGAATAAAAGAGCGATTGCACCAGAGATTAAGATAAATAAAATAATAAGGCATTGTTCCAGTACATAAGGAAGAAAAGGTCAATGGAAAAATAAACGGCCTCTGAGAGGCTACTGGGGTAATTGACAGAAGATACAGACAAAGCTCTTTTAGGGAAGAGAAAAAGAAAAAGTAACTGGAGGCCTTGGTTGACTCAAAGCTCCCCAGAGCTACTAGGAATGAGAGGAGGCAGGGACTTTGGATCAACAACTAGACAGATCCACGAAGCCTGTGCAAAGGGTGAAGGAGAATGAGTATTGGGGAGACCCCAGCAGCAAGGGCTGCAGACAGAGCCACCTCCCACCTCCACCTGGCTGAGCCACACTTTGGAAGCAAAAGTGAAACAGAGACCTTTCAGGATTAGGAGAGGAATCATTAACTCAGAGTAGAATCAGAGCAGCACCCTGAAGGATGTCTACAGAGCCTGGGAGTGAAAGAGAGTCCAAAGACAATGACAGAAAGATAATTAATGAAATTTAAAAGAGAATAATTTTATTTAAGCCAAGAGAAAATACAAATCAGCTACCAAAGAAAAGGGGATGGGGGTGGGGCTGAGCTACCCACTCTATAGAGCTGCTGTGGGTCCTGCTATGGGTTGAGCAGTTGCAAACAGCAAGCTCTAGCTCTGGCTCCAGCCCTGGCCCTGTGTCTGGCCTGACTACATGACATTATCTGGGGTATTGCATAGACTCTGGAGCTCTCTGCTGTCTCCTCCAGTCAGAATGGGGGCGGGGCAGGGATGCAATTTGTCCACAGTTTTAACAAAACTGACTCTGGGGAAGAAAGAGTCGCCACGAATAATCTCTGTAAACCGCCTAACAACTTCCCTCTTCCAAAAAATAAAAACAGTCAACATTTTGCAAGCTTGCCAAGGTGCATACCGATGTAAGTTGAGTGCTGGGGATGAAGACTCCATCCTCCCAAGTGCTAAGCACTTACTTACACTGATCTACAATATTCAATTAAGCCTCGAAACAGTTGGACCTGCTAATGGTTAGCATCCTCCGGCCCCCATTTTATAGGTGAGAAAATTAAGTAACAACTTCCCATAGAGTCAGGACTGAGATCAGTGCTCAGGCCGAGAGCCAGAGAGCTTCCTTTGAGTTCCAATTCGCAGCCTCGGTTCCTAGGACTCTCAGAGGCAGCACAAGCTTCTCAAAGCCTCAGTGGCCACGGGAACGGGAAGTGGGTGCAGGGGAGGCTAGCTGGTGTGGCGTTTGTCCCGGGTCCCCTTGTGCATGGGGCAACCTCAGAAGACTCCTGAGGCGCGGGCTGGAGCCTCTGACCGAGGAGCAGAGCTGGAGACCACCACGGGGGAGGGATCTCCGGTGGGTCACTGGGAAGCCAAAGAGGAGACCCTGGAGGCTGAGGGCGCAGCCAGGACGGTCCGCCGGTTTCCCACGGAGACGTCTGGGCAGCACGCGCCTCTCTGTACCAGAAACTTAGAGCAGGCCCCCACGGGGTGCTTTCTTTAAGCCTTGGGAAAAGAATGGAGAATTTTGAAAGGGAAATTTAAATTTTGTAGAGTTCAAATACGACAGCAATGGCCCAAAGATAGAGGGGTAAATACCTTCGAAGCCCGCAGCGCTGAGGTCAGGCTCTGCGCGCTCCCCGAGGGCCGCCCATCTGCCCGCCCAGAGGGAGGGTGCAGGGCGGAGCCTCCCGGGGGAGCCCATCCGCACACACCCACCTCCTCTGGGCGTGGTGAGGGTGAATGCACCGCGCGCCAGGGCCTGGCACGCATTCGAGGCAGACAGATTCACTGTAGCTGTGACTTAGTTCTCACCGGTTTTTCTCCACCAAAGAGCACTCGCGTGTCCTCCCTCCCGGAGTGGAGAGGTGTGTACCCTCCACCAAACGAGCCACTACCTTTACGAGCGCTCTGTAAACTGAGGCACTAGGTATCTTTGGAAGGCCAGCGCGATGGAGGACAGAGTGCAATCATTTTCCAAATTCAAACGTTTCTTAGCGAAAAGGGCACATTTCCCACGGGAGACCGGCCTTCGCGGGAAGATTGCCTTCCTGCCTAAATGAGCGCAGCCAGCCAGGAGGCCCCAGGGCACCCGCCTCGGGGGTCTCCGCCTGCTGCCGGGTGAGCGCCCTCCCCTCCCCGGCGGCGGGCGCTGCAGGTGCTGGCTGCGCTCCGAGGCTGGAGCTCGGCGAGGCCGGGCGCCGGAAGACCAGAAGCCGGCCAAGTCGGGAGGGCTCCTGCTCCAAGTTTACTGTTATCAAAGAGAGGACTTCAGACGAGAGAGGACTTCCCGTTTAATTTTCGATTAATACGTTCTCAAGGCTTTTTAATTGCTTGCAAATGCACTTGCTCTGTACAATTATGGAATCCGAGTTGCCTGTGGGCTGCGAGGCTAATGCAGAATACAGATCCACGTTAGGCTTTTGACAAACAGCCCAGAGGGCGGGGCGGGGTCGTGCAGGAGGAGATGGGGGGGGGGTGGAAAGAAAGAAAAAGGGGTTTTAAAAAATCAGTGACAACTCTTAAACCTAAACGACTGGAGAGTCTGTCAGACAGAAATGTTAATTTCTGCTAACCTATTGCTATTTCAAAAGCTGGCTGTCTTCTCATTTACAATGATGGTACTTGTTAGACAAAGTGCCCCTTCTGTTGTTGAAGGGGGGTGAAAGTGGACAGGGGTGTGGGCAGCACGGAAGTCAGGGTAGGGCTTGTGGCAGGAGAGGGAGAGTCAGCAGCTACTCAGGTGGGAGCGGGGAGCAAGTGATTTCCTGGGAGTGGCAGGGTAGGGCTCGGGAGACTGGCATATCTAGTTTGCACAGAAGAGTACACATACTGTCATGGATTCTTTTTCCCTCCAAAACCAGAGTTCACATAGCTGAGTCAAGCTTTAGAATACTTGCTTCTGCCAGGATTACCTTGGTTGTGTGGAGCATTCTTCTGTCTCCTCCTTGTGTGACAAGGAAAAGTGAACTGTTGCCCTTGCTGGTGGTGAACTTGCTGGACCTGGTGGTGCACCTGCAATCCCAGTACTCCAGAGGCTGAGGCAGGAAGATCTCCATGAATTGAAGAACAGATTGGATTACATAAGCAAGTTCAAGGCCAGTCTGCACTGTATAGGAAGACCCTATCTCAATAAACTCAATCAATCATCAATCAATCATCAGTCAGTCAGGGTTGGGTATACTGCTCAGGTATCCCAACACATTTGTCTTCCCATCCACTGAGGGAATGTCCCACTCTCCCACCTTCTTCAAGCTAAAAGATTAGAATTATATCTCTGAGAATCCATAGATCAAACATTAAAATACTCAGTGACTGAAAATAAAGCCTCCTTGAAGAGAACCTTAAGTGGTTCCTCTGAGATTGGTTCTTGAAGACTTAAATCATACCTCTTCCTGGGAGACTCTCTAGGTGGAGGCATCAGAGGACTGAAGATTCTCAGAGCAACGACAGGGTTCTGGGAGCAGCCCTGTACAACATGCAGATACACTTGCATGTTCAACATTCTTTGAATGTATCCTTGTTATGTTCACCCAACACAATGAGTGAGAAGAAAGAGGCTGAGAACGGTAAGAGGTGGCCCACCTATCCAAACCTACACCTCTGTTCTGCTTTGGTGCTGAACATTACCTTATGGGACTATGTTGTACTATATTGGTCCTCAGTGCTTCACTGTGTCCCCTTGACCTTTTGAGGCCAGGGCCTTCATGACCATTGGGATTTTCTCCTGTTGTGTCAGGGTCATGGGCCTGAAGGGCACCCTGGAGCAGAACATCCTAAAGGTCATTGTTAGACAGTGTACGCAGTGTACACAACACTTGATAAAGACACAAGTTTAATTGGTGCAATCTCCTCTCTGTCTTCAACTAAAAATGAAGAAAGAAAGAAAATGAAAAAAGGAGAGCTAGAGGAAGAAGGAAGGAAAGGACAAAGGAAGAATGGGAGGGAAAGAAGGAGAATGATATGCTGATTGATTCATGTGTGTAAATATACTCAATGGAATATTTCTGGCAAAAATGCACAAATAATTGCAATCATTGTTTCACTTACTATTACATGAGCAATTTTGTGACATATCTATTTAGACAACAAGAAAACAAATACAGTCAACTTGCAAAGCAGAAAAACTCTAAGAATAAAAGAAAGAAAGAAAGAAAGAAAGAAAGAAAGAAAGAAAGAAACTCAAAGAAACCCATGTTTATTAAAGCCAAAAATAAGCACATGATGGCTGATAATTTTAGCTTACCTTGAACATGAAGTGGATGTTCCTTTCAAGTAAGACTTTTCTAAGTTGAACCCAAACCAGTGACTTACATAGCACAACCTAGAAGCTTAGGAAAGGGACTTATAACTTCCCAAAACTCTTCCAGCTCTGGTTCTTAACCAAGACATTAGTGTGTATAAAAATTTCTTAGCAGAGTCCTAAAGTGATTTTGGTAGGATGATCCCACCTGGGGCATGGAACCAGAAAGAAGGAAAAGTACACTAGGGGCAGAGAGACTGTCTCCAGCTTTTTCTGTCTGTGAGATATTTGAGTGGGCAGGTACTGGCCTGGGCTCCAGCTGAAGCCAGCATGTTTGCCACCAGATTCCCACTAAAGTGGGCCCAGGCGACCATTATCCTATCTCCAGTACCCTGTGGCCAGTTAATTCGATTATGCTACCCTCTGGAGAACATGTGGCCAATCACTCTCCAGGAAAGAAAGAAAACAGAAAGAGGAATTAAATTTGCTGAAAAGCCCAGTCTTTGAGTGAAGCAAGATGGCACTTATTAATTGCTCAAGACTATTAATTGGATGGGAAAGGGTGAGCTGTCTGACAGAAACAAATCTGATGCATGCACATCTCACACACACATACAAGGCAACAGGCGCAACATACACCTGCCTCAATGAATTTCTTTACAAAAGGGGTGCACTGTGCAACCCCAGAGCAGATGGAAGGGGATGCTGACCAGTGTGTACATATGGCACAGATGATTTCCCCAACTTTTCTTTCAGAGGAACAGCTTTTTTTTTTTTTTTTTAAGTTGAGACGAGGTAGGAGGGAGCAGTTGGCCAAGTGAAGTCTCCCTGGGGTCCAGAATGCTGGTGTGGGTAGTCAGCATAGGGAAAGGAGGAGCACTTTCCAAAGGAGAGAGGCTGCCAAACTAAAAGGGGTATGCTGTATTCGTTCTAAAGATCTCAAATACAGATAAAGGATACTCTCTGTGATCTTTAGTCTTCTCTGAGTCCAAGGATACTAAAAAATCACAATAAGTGAAATACACCAAATGCCCTTTGCCTTGGTAGTTAAACATCACTTCAGAAAAGGGGGATGGGTACATTGATAGTAACTGAGTAATGTCCTCCAGTATTCAGGTGGAAAGGCAACTGGAGGTCATTCCACGGGATACTCTAGGCTCCGGGCCAGAGCTCATTACCGAGAGTGTCACAAGGCTACAACTTCTGAGTGCAGGATTTCATGTGGCTCTCTTCCTCCTGGATCATCTCATCTGCTGGGACAGCAAAGGAAGCAGGCAGCCTCCCTGTCCTGAGCCTCTTGGTTGTTCCCAGGGGGAGACGATTTTGCATCTGTTGTTCAGACCTAAGCTGAAAGGACAAGGTCCCTTCACCTTCCATGAAGATATATGACAGCAGATATATGACTAGGGTAAGAAGTTATTGCTTGTCAGAGAAGGTGCCATCTTTTTCTATTTGAGCTCATACTACCTGGGGTGCCAATATTATCCAGCAAGAAAAGTAAACCTGGCCATTCACAACTTAATGTGGGTGCTCTACGTATTATTCTAAGAAGCAGAGTTGAATTTTCTCAGGATGGAATTTCTGGGATAAGATTGTGATTGGTGTCAGACCCCAACTTCCAAGGGTGATTAGATGGTTTTCTGTCTTCTGTGGATAAACTTAAAGGCCTAAATGAACTAGCAAACAAAGACTACCAGACAAGAATTTTGAGATTCAGTCCTCACTGCCAACCACCACTCATCTTAGCCTTCTTAGTTGAATAGGGGTTTTTCATCTTCATTAGATTAAAATATGGAATTTTAAGAATTAGAAATTAGGGGGCTGTATACCTTGAAATAAGGAGCAAGAGTTGGCTGCTGACCCCTGCACAGGGGCTGGAGCATCTCGGATCTCCATTTCAGACAATGCATTCCAATTCTTGTCATGTGCCTTTGTCCATTTGTATAAAGCAAAGAGCCCTGAGTGACAGCCCCAGTTAGCCTGAACAGATCCTAGTAAACCTTCCCAAACCCCGACCTAAAAACAACAAAAAAAAAGCCACATGTCTATTTGCCTGCGGCTTATTATTAAGACACCTTCTCGGCTTAAACACTTAAAAGCCAACCAAATGAAACAGCAATTAAGGCTGAATTACCCCCTCTATCTCTGAGATGAGTCTGTGGGGCCAGCTAGTTCTTAGGAGATAGACAGGGCTGGAGGCTGGACCTTGCAAAGTCTGTCTTGCCAGCTCGAACCCACTGCTACCCCCTTCAGGCACTCGACAACTTATGGAGAAAGCTAAATTTTGAAGAAAGTAAACCTCAAAACCTGTTTGAAAGTCGAGAAATCCACCGAAGAAATGGAGATAAGTACATGCACTGCCTACCTCCTGCCCTCTCTGTAAAATATAACTCTAAATCTTGTAAGGGTTGTTTAGGGGAAACAGTGTTCAGATACCTGGTTTTAATGTTAGATGGTCTACACCCTCCAACACGCACACTTCCAACCGGCACTGTTTACAAAAGGGGAAAGAAAACACAAAAGAGGATAAAAATGGGTTGGGTAGGGAAATGAAAGACAACATTTACCTAAATGTAGAATCTTGTCACACATCTTTATTTGCTTGCATTTTTCTTAAATTTATCACCAGTTACCTTACTTCTTTATGATCAAAACTTGGGGCAGTCCATTATGATTATTTATTTTTAAAAGCTGCTGAAAAGTGTAAGCCACCGACTCGTGTTGCTTTCAAAAGGGGGAAAGAACCCAAATTCGATGTAAATATAGAAGGAGCAGTATTGTCTCTACTTGGGCGAAGGCAGCCACCCCAATCTGGGAAAAATTGATATGGGTGCTTGTTGGAAAAATCAGCTTTCAGCATCCAGGGATTGGAACCAATAGGAATGAACACTTGCCCATGTTAAAGGAAGCTTTAATTAATATATATTTCTATCTCTAATATACACATATTGGGGCTAGATCACTATCTTCGCAATAAAATGTGTGTTAATGCTCTCGGCAGAGATGAGTCCCCACCTCAGTCTGTATAGAAAAGCATGATAAAGGTTGGAAAAAATGGATAAAAATGTTGAAAGAACCTCCAGTTCCTTATTAGGCGAAGATACAATATTTATTCCTTGTCTCCTGGGATAAATCTCTTCTGCCTATTGTCCTCCCAGTTCTCAGTGCTGATGCTTAATTTTCAAAACTTCTATATTACCAAGGGACCTACGACATCAGCCAAAGAAATACTCAGCAAGTACAAAATCTGTTCCAGGGAGCTGCTTTTGTGCAGAGGGAAAATTTTGTTCCTACAGGTTTTTAAGTGGGTACAAGGCAAGGAGCCATCTGATCCGGGCAAAACCGTTACAATTTAGATCTCTATCTATAGAACATTTTTTTTCCTTAAAAAATTGGAAAATACAAGAAGTTTGGATTTTTTTTTCCAGATTCTTTTTTTGGAGGGGGAAATTGCATCGTAAGCTTTTGGAGAAACCCAACATGTCAACTACCTTTCCGGGACTAGTCCACGACGCCGAGGTATTATTACTTTTTTTTTTTTTTTTTTTTTGAGCGCGCGTGTGTGTGGCGGCGGTGGCGGCGGCGGTGGCGGCAGCTTCCCGTCTCTAATCTATATTGGACCGTTGCGTTTAATTATAATCTGGCTTTCCGGGGAAGTTAAGGAAGGGAAGGGGAGAAAGTTCGTTATGACATCTGTCGCCAGGAAGGGCAACTCTCTGCCACGTTAAGAAACATTTGCCATAATGAGGGAGAAAACATAATCCTAATAATAAGGGTGGGGGGGAGTGAGGAGAAAGAGATAGAAAAGGATGCTCGGGAAGGCAAAGAAGAAGGACTGATGGGGGGCGGTAGGTGGACAAAGGGGGGTGGGGAACAGCGCACCCTTTTTGGAATGGGCTTATTCAAGGAAAGGGAAACAGATAAGGAGGGGTCGGATTCCCTCCCCCAGATGGCTAAGGAAGTGAGCAAGTTGGACAGTTTGCAGACTGGATTTTTGTTTTAATGTCTGGACAGTGATTTTTGAGCGGTCCTGGCCGAACACCTCGGCATGGCCGCGCGCGGCTCTCGGTGCCGGGATCCGGGTGGAGCGGCCAGGCGGGGGCCAGCGCTGCCTGCGCGTGGACCGTGGTGCTCCCCGCCGCCCGGAATGGGCTGCAGAGCTGGCTCCTAACTCCCAGCTCCCTGAGCAAGTTGGGCAGGGGCAGGGTGTGTGCGTGTGTCTGTGTGTGCGTGTGTCTGTGTGTATGCGTGTGTGCGCGTGTGATGTCGCCCGCACCTATATAGGGTGGGGGATTTTTTTCCCGCTCTCTCGGCTGGGAGGACGTGGCCGCCCACCCCCAGCTCGCCTGCTCGCAGAGGCTCTCCGGCAAGGCGACGCGCCCCGGCCGCGGTGCCATCCCAGCCCCGCGCGCCCCTCTCCGCGGAGAGCCAGGAAAGCCTCCTGGCTCCGGGAGAGTGGCGCTTTGGTTGCAAAATGACAAACCTCAAGTTTTTCTGCTCTCCCTTTTCCCCCTCTTCCTTCCAGATACGTCACGACGGATCAAACAGCTACCGTTTGATGCAGCTTGGCTGTCTGGAGTCCGTAGCCAATTCCACTGTCGCCTATTCCTCCTCCTCTCCTCTAACTTACTCTACCACCGGCACCGAGTTTGCGTCCCCCTACTTCTCCACTAACCACCAGTACACCCCGCTGCACCACCAGTCCTTCCATTACGAGTTTCAGCACAGCCACCCGGCGGTCACCCCCGACGCCTACTCTCTGAACTCGCTGCACCACTCGCAGCAGTACTACCAGCAGATCCACCACGGGGAGCCCGCCGACTTTATTAACCTGCACAATGCGCGGGCGCTCAAGTCCTCCTGCCTGGATGAGCAGAGGCGGGAGCTGGGCTGCCTCGATGCCTACCGTCGCCACGACCTGTCCCTCATGAGCCACGGCTCTCAGTATGGAATGCACCCAGATCAAAGACTCCTGCCAGGGCCCAGCCTGGGGCTGGCCACCGCGGGAGCGGACGACTTGCAGGTAAATAGCGTGCAGCGCGGCGTCTGTCTGCGCCCTCCCCTCTTCGCCCTCCCCCTCCCGCCCCATTAATACCCTGACTGTAAGCTTCAAGTCCTCAATCTCTCTCTCTCTCTCTCTCTCTCTCTCTCTGACTCCCCCCACACACACACACACTCTCTGTCACACACACACCCCACTTAGGGAAAGTTATCAAAACAAAACAATTAGAGTAGCTTGGCCACTCTGTCCTTCTCATTGAGTCCAGGCAATTCACCCACTCGCGGTGGTCCGACTAGCTTCGGGCACCTACCTTAACCAGTTATCACTGAAGTCTCCTGGCAACCCTCATTTCTGACCTTAAGGGTGGGTGAGCTAGAGAGAAGAGGCTGGGTTTCAGTTCCCCAGACTCACTGGAAACCAGTGAGTTGACAACAAATGCGGTCATTAGTTTCTGCACTTCAGAGGGTCTATGCTTCTGTTCCTGGTCGTGTTTTGTTTTGCTTTGTTTTGTGTTCTTTTCCCCAGTTTGAGCTTCTGGGGATTTTACTATAAATGAGAGAGAGGGTGTTCTTGCAAAATTGAGCTCGAGCAAGTTTGACCAAAAATACTAGATTGCTATGTAAAGTGCAAAACCACAAATGAAAGCCTCAAAAAACTGCATCAATGAAAGAATCTGTACAAAGCGCTTGCCCAAGGTATAGCACTGAGTCCAAGTCTGCCCGATGTGTGCCTAAATCCACAGCCCACAGCCCACAGCCCACAGATAATCCACATTTTTATTTTTTCTCTTATGGAAATTTTATATTGCATGCAGCTCCTTTAAAAGACAGAGATGAGGAAATAAAGGAAGTGAGACAAGAAGAGAAGGGGAAAAAGAAAGGAAGGAGAAAAAGAAAATGAAAGAAGTGTACAGAGACGAAAGGAAAGAAAGGAGAGAGGGGGAAAAGAAGACAAAGAATACTGTAGAGGCCATCACACAAAAAGATCTCCTGCTTTCTGTTTTAATGCATTTTTCCACATTCTTTGCCTACAATAAAAACTGTGCAATCGTATTGTCTTAGGCATATTACAAACCAATAAGCTCACAAATGCCTAGAATGAGAATAAAAAAGACTCAGATTTATGACATCTTTTTACAGGCAGTAGTACACTTCCTCCTGTGAGTGTCTGCTTCTTCAGTCCCTGTAACTGTGGCCACTTCCTCAGCGTTCTCCTAGAGGAACAGGGAGGTATATTCCCAGGCATAAGTTGGAGACGTAAGAGATCCCTTGTTGCGCACAGAATATCTTTTCCCTTTATTTACCTAGGAGCAAGGGGTTACTTTTAAATTAAAGTGAACACCCTGACAGTTCCAACAAAGGACCCTAGCCATTACTTCTAGGCACAAGGAGAAAGATTTGTCTCCATAAACCTTGACTTTCTACACTTATATTCACAGAATGATTTCATATGCTCAGTGCATTTTTACATTTTCACAAGGATCTCCTTATGTCTCAAGGGGGCAAAAAATCTGCCATTCAATGCTTAGCTCAACTAAAACCTATTTACTCCTTTTAATAGCCACGTCTGCTGCTGATTTTTTTGTATCTGTACAAATTTTTTTTCTGTGTGAGGCACAAAGCCGGGCATTTTTCAAAAGAGGGGATTAGAACATTTGCAAGCACCAGACAAAGAAAGAATCCTGTGCAAAAGGACACCGTAGTTTATCCAATTTTCGACTTAGTGCCATTCAACTGGTCATTTATGCAATGTCATCTGACCAAACAACATGTTTTACTTATGAGAGGAAAAAGTTTGTTAAGTGAAGAGACCAAGATTTGTCTCTTCTAAGAAATAAACATTTTTAACAGTGCACCAGAGAGTAGGAAAAAAAAGGTTCATTCCTATCTCCCTTACAGATACTTCATCTTCTCTGTTCCAGATATTGTGAAGCCAAAATCTTCTCCATCCTAACTCTCTCTTAAGTGCTTATCTTCTTATCCTTTTAGTCCTTATGCTAAGACACTGTTGCTCATCCTGAGAAGGGAAATATTTCAAGGTACTAGGTGAAATCCAATATGGTATATCATAAAAGTAGGTATGTACGTGTACCTTTCTCTGTGTAACTGTATGAATCATGTAACAATGTTAGGAAACAAGTTTGTAAATACAGCAAGTTATTTTCTACCACTCTTCCTGGACCTAGTTGGCACAATGAAAAAGAAAGCGTCCCAGCTACATTTAAACCAGAAATGAAGAGGGAGTAAGTGGGAGAAACCCGTCTCTCTCCTTTTATTTCTTCCTTTTTAAAACATTCATCAGCATATGCCTCATTTTAAATGCAACAAATGTAAATATACTTTTCCCTGCACAGAATTTTAAGTGAAAGTCCAATGGTTTGGAGGGCGGTCTAAGTCTGCCTAACAGATGCAAACAGTCTTGTGGCTTCAGTTCCATCTTTGAGTCCCCTAAAAAGATTTGCTATGGCCAACAAAGAAAACTGTCACACCTTTTCCCATCACCGCTTTAATTTATGCTCAGTCTCCAAGGTTTTTTTTCATATTGATTTGATAATCACTTTAAGGCAGAACATTTAAAATAAGAAAGAACTCGTGAGTAGGTTGAAAAGGGGGGTCTTGCAGGCCTGCCTCAATATGGTGAAAATGGGAGGCAAAAGGGAGCCAGGGCTGTAAAGGTTGTTTTGTAAAGTGGGTTTTTATTATGCACCGACTCTCTCCGCATTTACTTAACTCTTCACGGGCTGTTGGGTAGGTTAACACCCTTCAAGGCCTCTTTCATGTCCAATACCTCGTTTGTTTGTAAAGGAAAATGAGCCTTTAACACATTTGGATTCAGAAAAAAGAAGACAGCCACAGAGAAAATTTTATTTTTCTTAATAAAAAATCAGTATATCCTTTCCCCTTTCCTCAAATGAGTCCTCAATCCATTAGGAGCCTGAAGATCTACAGTCTGTGAACCTGCAGGTATCTCCTCCATAAGTTCCATTTTGGGTAGCAATACAGGACCTTCCCACAATTGGGGCAAAAGAGAATGCTCATAAGAGTTCTTGTATGTTGCATGCAGAATAGCTCCTTGGAGCTCTACAGAAATCGGCTTGGCACTATGGTCTAGTTTTCTCCACTTAGAAAGTATATGTTATATGCCTTGTTGGGTTCTCAAACAGCTTCTCATTGTCTTATAACAAGGTGAAAGACTCAGGTGCTGTGAAGTGTCGTACTTTGTAGTGATGTAAAATGTATACCTTAGGACTTACACAACTTTTACATTGTGGTTATTCTTGCAATTTTTTTGTTGAAGTTGTGTTTGCTGGCAGGCTTGTCCCAATGCAATGACAGTTTTTAAATGTCTACTGAGATAGGATTTAAAGTTGGATCATTCTGAAAGACTGTCTATGTGGTCAAACCTATCAGAGTTTAGTGATCTTATTTCTTTTTCTTTTATTAAGGGTTCTGTGGAAGCCCAGTGTGGGCTTGTTCTCAATGGCCAAGGTGGAGTAATAAGAAGAGGTAAGTAAGAACATTTTGACCATAACCATTCTTAGTTTAGTTTAAAGATCTCACAGTGCTTATGAACATCAGGTTCCTTGTCTGCTGATTATGAAAACAATTACTCTTATTCAATAATTGATGCTCCATATGAGCATATCTACATTAAAAATCTTCCTTTTTCCCTGTGAGGCTTGACCACAGACTGAACCCAACAGACTCGTGCTAGGAGATATTTGTTGATCCTCACAGAACAATGACAAAATCAAAGTTAGAGAGGAAAAAAACTGAGGCTAAAAAACACTTTTCACACCCTTTTCTATCACCAATACCACATCCTGGAGCAGACTTTCTGGTTTCTTTTAGTCCTAATGTGTCAGCCACAGCCTGGGTATTTGAGGTGATATTGTTAGCTTGAGGCTTTGAGAGATTCTATGAAAGGCTTGATCACTGAGGCTTTAGGGGAGGTTAATGAAACACCAATATTGTAGCTGCCTTATTTCTGTAAGAGTCCAGAACATTTCTTTCTTTAAGGCAGGGTGGGAGGAGGAGGTAGTGTTAACTGTACTGGATAAAGCTTTCTTGTTCCCATCTGTTGAGGAAAACATCTGAATCCAGAGTTACCCATGGAATTGGAAGGTGGGGGGAAGGCGAGAGGAGAGGAGAGCTGCTGCTTTCAGCTCAAGCACTGAAGGGGGCTGCATCTCAGATGTTCCATTTTGACAAAAGGTTTTGAACTCTGACACTCACAGGGCCTCCAGGCAGTGCAGATTTGTGTTGGCTTCCCCTACTTAACTGTACCCAGAGCCTCTGAAGTTCATTTTCCTAGCATTCTGAGAAACCCGAAAAGCATACAAGGCAAGAGGGACCAGCTGTTATCCCAACTTCATACGAATTAATAAGACATGGCCCATTCACCAAGGCTAATTCCTGTTTCAGGGCCACAGTTGTCTTTGGTAACTGCGCCACTAAAACTGAGTCATTTCTGATGGCGGAGACCCAGTCTTTCTCCATTACTTTAAAAGATTCTTAAATTATTTGCTCCTCTGGAGACAAAAGTGTGCTGGCAGAAAACAGAAAATATTTTTGTTTAAATTGCGTATTTTACAATCCAATATGGGTATTTAAATCCAAGAAGAAAGAAAACAAAGGATCCTTTCCTTATAGAACTTGGGTGTTGTCATAGTATATACTTGGGTTTTACAATAAATTTAAAAGAGCTATTCAACTCTTAAAGCACAATCTGTGGGTATTACTACACCCAGATTTTTTTTTAAACTGAGCACTGTTAAACTTGCCAGTCAGGTCAAAACCCTGTCATATCAAAATGAGAAGAAATAGGTCCAAGACCGGTGAATATTAAAATTAACTAGCTACACTATTAGGCAGGTTAAAAAGTACGCGATAAGAAAAGGTTCCAGTGAGACGGATGATTGGGGTCTGGTTAGGGCGTTAAAAGGGATGGTGAGGCCCTGCGCTCTGGGCGCACGGAGATGTCGGTGGTGCTGAAGGACAGCGCCACTAATTAGGGAATGGAACGGGCTCCTGGGCTCCTCGGAGAGCGCGCTCCCGCGGTCATTCGTATTCAGTTCCCTACTTGCTTAAAGACCACCTTCTCCAACGCTTGAAATTACATCCTATTGTGTAATGGGTGGCAGAGGGTGAGAATCACTAGAGGCCGAGGGCGGGAGCTGGAAATGCCACTACTGCAGTGGAATCCGTTGAATTTTCAGATTTAGCCGACATGTCCTTCTTCCGTTGCTCTCTCCAGATAGGCAAAAGTGTTTAGTTATCCACAAGGTGCGAATGGTGGTCTTACTGCAGTCGTACTATTGATGATTATTAGGAGATGATAATTGTTCTTGTAGAATTCAGTACCTATTTCATCTAAAAATCATCTTTTACTCTGGCACTGTAAAATCAGACGCTGATTTTGTAGAACAGCATAACTCCAAAGAGAAAGGAGATGGGGTTTAGGTCTGTGTTGTTTAATTAAACACCCCCCCACATACACACCCTAAATAACTGAGAATTTGGCCCCTGAGTTTATTTCATTTTGTTCTTTTTAGCAAAAGGCCAGTTAAGCTGTGTGGGGCCTGGAGAGGAGCATGCGTGTCTATGCCTGTCTTCTACTCTGAATGTATCACTGAAATTCATGACAATTTGGAAGCCAGTGATAAGGAAGTGCTTCTTTAAGAAAGGAGTATATACATTTTTTTCATCCATCCCCTTATCTAAGGACATTATTTTTAAGGAAATGCCTAGGAATTCCCTTCTCTCTGTTGTCATCATTGTGCACAGACTTCTATACCAACAGCTCCAATCACCTTTATTTATTATAATCAGGAGCATATAAACTAATGTACTCTGCTCTGTCTCCATCCCTCTTACAGCCCAGTGCTGTAAGCTTCAATGAGAAGGTCTGTTTCTTTCCCAGCCCATTCTTTACAGATGATTCTGTAGACAAAATACATCATTGTTTTTGAAAAGCACAACTTTTTAACATTATCCAATCTCTCCCTAAGTTCTTGGATAATTTTATATTTCTAATGATATCCAGAATTTACAGCAGTAGGAAAAAAAGATAGATGCTACTTTCAAAGACCTCCCCAAATGTTCCTCTTGAAGAGAGACACAAGTGTGTGTACCCTAGTGGGTTCACAGGGGAAACTCTTGGTCTGCAGTAGGGTGCAGGGTGGGTGATTGTCTGCTCTTTAAATTTGGCCACTTGTAAAAAACAAAGTGCCATTCCTGACTCACTTCGGTAGGTAGCAATTATATTGTTTTTGTCCATAATGAGGGCCTAGTATGGGGAAAATACGTGGAAAAGAGGCAGCAGTAAGGTAATTACCACCTAGATAAAATATTTGCCACCGCCTTGGAGGCCTAGCTCCCCGCGCGCTCACTCTCGGTTAATGGTGTGCGCGATTTTGCCCGCAGCTCCGCCACTCCAACCATCAGAACCAATAATCTTTACTTTACCCTGTGCTCGCGTATCGATAGCTTCTTTCGCCTCGGGCGTTGGCTTTGATATGTTAATATTTCTGAGTAGCAAATTCTGCAGAGATCATATTAATGTTGTACGTACAGAGTGGAGCTTTGCCTTCGTTGAATATTCAGATACTGGGTTTCAAAAGGCATCTCTTGAAGAAATGAGACTTCTATTTACAGGAGTCGTCTATGTTTTTAATCATTAAAAAAGAAAAAGAAAAGAAAAGAAAGGAAAACCCATTCTTCCTTTCCCGGTGAATCTTCTGAGGATCCCCCGGCCCCCCCTTGTCAGACGACAGTCCCTTTCATTTCTTGCTCTGAGTATTTAATAATAAGTGAGCAACGCTGATGACGAGAAGGAGAAGGAGGAGGAGGAGGAAGAGGAGGAGGAGGAAGCTAATAATGAAAGGATTCAGACTGGAATTTCGGGCGAGGGCTCCCTTTGGGTAGGGACTGTGGGCTCCCGGTAGGTGCAGCAGCGCGATGAGAACATCCAGTCTTTCCACTTGTAGGTGTAAAATGACATTTTGGCCCGGTCTCTTTGTGAAATCAGGATGGCAAACTAAAAAGGGGGGAGGGGGAGATGAAAAAAGTGAGGCAGGGAAGCGCCCTTGTTTCGTCTTGTGATCATTCCGCCTTGCAGCCCCAGGCTAATTTCAGAAGCTTAAATACCGCCGTAGCCTCTGGGCCAGCGGAGAGGGAGAGGACCGGCCACTGGCTGGCAAGAGCGCTTTTCCCATTGCCCGTGGCTACACAAAATACAAACTACTTTGAATCAAAACATTTTTGGGGAATTAATATGATTTGAACTCTGCACGTTTTAAAGGAGCTGGAGTTTGTCAAATCGCTTAGAGGTGACTGGCGTGCCAAGGCGGAGGCCCTGACATTGCGATACAAACACTGTCAGCTCTGATTTAAGTTTTTAAATGCTTCCGTGCAATGCATCTTTGCCTTCACTCCCCTTGTCTGCCAATGCTAGGGTGGCTGGAACTGACCACCTTTCATTTCTGCAGCCTTAACGTCTGCTAGCTCTGTACTGGGTCTAGAGATTGTGCCTTTCTTTGCGTCTTCTTATTTCGCCAGGGCCTTGAGTTTTGGAATTCTGATTGAAGTGAGAATCTTTGGCTCTTGCTCAGAAGGGAAGGGGAAAAAAATGGCGGGAAGCCTTGATTCTCTTCCTCTCTCATCACCCCTAGGGTAAAGAATGCTTACCCAAATCTCATCTCTGTGGGTAAAGAAGAGAGCCAGAAAAGCCCTTGGAGCCTCACCTGTCTCCTTAACCCCACAACCAGTTGCTGCAGATTTGAATTTCAGTGTCCTGTAGATGAAGCATAAAATGCATATGCCCTAAGGCACAATAGGTGGATGACCAGGCATTGGTGGTGGTGGTGTTCATGGTGATGATGGGAAGCAGTGGGGGTTACTTTTCTCGCACCCCATTGCCTTCATTCCTCTAGTTTCTTTACTATTTTGCAAATCAAAACCAAAGCCCTGTGCACTGGAAGTGGGTATTAACCTCCTCCCAACACACACACACACACACACACACACACACACACACACACACACCACTATGCGCTCATTGTCCTATGCAAACCTGCCTCTCATTTATTTATTCTGCTGGATTCTGCACTGGGAGGAACTTGTCCAGTCACCGTAATCCCAAATGCTGCCGTACCTGTGATAGTTCATTCCTCCTGCCGACTGCACACTCATGGCTGGCACATCAAAGGCCTACTTGATGGCAATTAAGCTCCCGCCCCTTTGCTGTTTGAGTACAGTTAATATCTGCTGCCTGGGGTAGTGGGTGAGTGTGGGGGAGCTGAGCTGAGGGAGAAAGGCTAGGAGGGAAGTAGTGAGATGCTTCTGCCCCACTAGGCTCTCACATGCACACCTCACAGAACTGCAGCTACAGAACAAACAGGGACAGGAAACTCTTGTAATCGCTTACACATTTTTAATGTGTCAGAAAAAAAACGAGCGATCACTGGAGATGAAGAAAGGGAGAAAAAACTCCCTGCCGTTTGTATTTCTTTCATTTGAATTGTAAACATCTGTTTGGCTGTAAGGCGAACAGAACATTTATTTTGCTCCCAAGATTTGGTCTAATTATGTCAACACCGACGCAGCGCCCGAGTGGGGCGGCGCGGCGACTCTGGAGGAGCTGTGCGCGCAGGCTGGCGTCTGCCGAAGCCCGCGGGGAAGTATTGATTGTACCTGGAGAGCGCAGGAGCCACTTGCGAAGGTTGAGGGCGTCCCGAAGTGGGGGAGGGGGAGGAGAAGGCCCTAGCCCAGAGCCAGGGTGTACAGATGCCTGGGAGCCACAGCTCCTTAGAGGAAAAGCGGGCCGGCCAGAGGCTTCACATTCCAGTACAGCAAAGCGGTGTGTGGGTTTTTCTTTGGCTTCAAAGTATGCACTTTGAGACCGGCAGCTGCTCAAGACAATGGCAGTCATTGAGTGGCCTTCACTCAGGCTGCTGAACGTGTGCGCCCAATTTCCATCAAACCTCCTTCTCCACTGGAGAGATGAACATGGTCAGTTTTCTAACAGGCAGATTAAAACCCAGAGAATTACTCTCCAAGGTCGTAGGGCCAAGTTTCTTGTTGGCCTAGTTCTTACTTGTAGTCTAGTACTTTTCCCATGATCCCACCCTGTGTCCTCAGACACACTTTCCTGTAGACACAAGGACAAATGTCCACATCTACACCAAAGAGGATGTAGACCCCCACTTTTCCAGGTTATCCAGAATCTGACACAGATGAGAGCCGTGGGATCTGCATGGAAATATTCTGTGCCTGGTTTTGTCATATACATTGTAAATCTTTGGCTAACATCTTGTAGCTTGGGAAAATCATCTCTTTTACAAAAAACAATGTCCTAGAAGTGGTCTTGTGTAGATAATCCTTGATTTCGTACACTCTTACCATAGCTACTTGTCAGTGTGCAAGCATCACTGGAAATAGGAAGCCTTGTCTCCAAATTTCAAATTTAAAAATAGTGACCTCCGTGGAACTATGGTGGCTGTGCATTGTGACTGGAAAAGAGATGAACTCAGGAAGTTCTGCATAAACATGCTGGCTCTGGAATGCAAGATCCCAAACTGGGGTGCTGAATTTAAAATAGACATGCACAGTCACAATGGGACATGCACCACAAGGAGCTTCAGCTGATGACCCTGGAGACAGCTGCTGAATGGCTCAGTGCAATGTACTCTCATGGCCTTTCTTCTTCAAGGTCACATCACTGCCATCCATAGTTCTCATCCCCATAGAGAATGCCATGCCTTCACCCCTTCGACACCTTCATTCCAAATGCAAACATACTCTGGCTGTGTTGACCAGTTATCTTTTCCTACCTCCCTAAAAAGTAAACCACTGAAAAGAAAGGTATCATGTTCCCCAAGTTCCTGTAAACTCTACAAGTTGCCAACTCTTTAGCCAGAATGAGAGAGTTCCCCAAGGCTGCAACAATGCCAAGTATCAAAGCAACAGAAATTCCCTTTAAAGATACTGTGACATAAAAAAATAAAAGACTCTAGAATTGATGGCTAATCCTGAATACAAAATAAATCCTTCAGGCAATTTGTATGTGCATAAGGCATACTCTTAATATGCAGCCTGCATAACTTACCTAATATATGCCTATTTGAGGATAAGCCATAAACCTAACCTGGATGCATGGCCCAGGCAGTTAGCACGTGGCTAGAAGTAGATTCAACATTTTTCCAGGGATAGCTGATTTTTAATGCCTAGGGTTTACTTTGCCAAATGAAGGGTGCTTTCTCATAGGTAAGAAAGTGGCTTAACTCCTTTTGCAAAAACCATAACCATCTGCAACCCTCTATATTGGGTTTCTGACTTCCCAGAAATTTGTAAAGATAGGAAAGGCCCAAAATTTTATTCTTCCCTTTTTCTTAGTAGCTAGAAACCATATGTATGCAATATATAGTGAATGTTTAAATGTTAAATGTATTATTATAAAAGACACAACATTGTCCATAATGCCCCTCAAAATATTACTCCTCCCTTTGAAAACACTTATCCCATCATTCATGCCATTTTTTGAATTTTTTGTTTGTTTTTTTGTTTTTGATACTAGGGATTGAATTCACCATTTCAAGCTTGCCAAGCAGTCGCTTATGCCACTGAGCTAAATCCCCGTCCCTCTTTCCACTTTCTGAAGCAGTCCTGGGAATCCTTTTCAAAACCATCTTTTCAAGATATGCACAAAACTATAGGGAATTCAATAGATATTCATTCTCATAAAAACGTTACAGTGTGTCCTCACCCACTTTATTCACTGGATCTGGCTCTTCCTCAAAGTCAAAGTGACCAAGAAAAGTAAACATTTTGAAGTAATGCAGGATGTAGAAACAGTCATGAAAGCTTACAACCAAAGATACCCAGGAAAGACTTCAGGTCGCTTCAGAAAGTGGTTAGAACTACCGGATAAGTGTGGTTAAAGCAATGGGACATATTCTGAGAATGTACAGAGGGGAAGTTTGGGTGAATTTGTTTCTAGTTCCTGTGGAAAGTGGTTTACATAGTTTTCTGTGGTGTTGACTACATCATACATGAAGAAAAAGATTTCAGTTTAGCAATAATGACCTCTCTCTACCTTCACACCAAAGGCAGGATTCCAGGAACTGATATGAGAAATTTGGCCACTTGGGCAGGACCTGGCTCCCAGTCCAAAACATCTGTCCTGACACTCTGACTGTCCATATTCTTATTTTGGAAGATATTTGAGGACATTATCAGCTCCAGAACACATAAGGTGAAACACCATAGTTTCTAGCACTTTGAGTAGGGGAAGTAAGGATGACCAGTTGCCAAAAGGAATTGCAAAAATTATGTGAACGGAATTATATTCAAAGTACCTGAAGGTTCACATATTCTTTCCTCTTTACCCTTTTAAACATCCTCCCAGTTTCTAAAGGTACTATGCCCAAGGAACACACCTGAATCTGACTGCTAGTGACTGATATAATAGTTCATCTATAAGGCTTAGTAAAAAATGATGGGTTATTGGGAGGCAAGGACTAGGACTTGCCATTTTTTATAGTTCAAATTTTAATGAGCATATGTACTATCTAAAGGTCTTATTAAAATGCATATTACAGATCTGAATGTCTGGCACTGGGTTTGAGATTTCACATTTCCAACAAACTTTTTCCTAGGATGCCAGATAACATTTTTCTACTTGTTTTTCTTCATTCACCTACTTTTTCTTCTCTCTCTCTCTCTCTCTCTCTCTCTCTCTCTCTCTGTTTCTTTTGCTTTCTTCTTTCTTTTTCTTTTTGTCATTTTTACCACATAGAACTCCATTCTTTTCTGAATATGAATCTAAGTTTTTCCATCACTAAAGAAAATACATGCGTGCGTAGAAAAGTCAACTTTGATTTTGAATTGGCTACTGGTCCTTAAAAACTCTTCTCTCAGATATGTCATTGCACACATGCAGAAAAGAGCAGACCCAAATTGTAGAACCCTCAGCCTAGCAGGGCAGATAGACATTGGCTCAGGACCTTTGCAGTGAGTGTGAAGTTTGCAGCAGGAAGCCTTCCTCAGTTCTTTGGATTCTCAAGCTCATTTTGTTCTGTGGTAGCTGCTTGAGATTAAAGAAGCTACTGCACTGTTTCAAAGCAAAGGTGAAGCTGAAAGAACCTGGACCTTGGACATAGAAAGCTCTTGTTCCAGGGATTCCAGCATGGCAAAACTGTTTTGGTAATTTTGCTATTAGTAATTATCTTGCCTTATACCATAATAACAGTAATAGTCACAATAGTCACAATAATATTATTCACAACTAGCATTTAGTAAGTGTTACTATCGTTGTGTCTAGTATTGTGTTGTTTGCCTGTGTGGGCTGATACTAGAGATTGGCGTATGGTACGGTGATTTGATCCATCATCACCTGTATGGGCTGGAAATTTTTGGCTATTGACAGACAACTGTTAGCAGTACATGAGAATAGAGTAATTGTGCTGCCTTTAGTTGGTGGATGAGAGAAAGGATTTAATTCTCAAATATGTTGGGTAAAATAGCCATTTGAAAAGTTTTTACCTAGTGTGTGTATATATACAGTCACAAACATCTATGTATAAATAACAGCTCCATTTTATAGGCTTAGCTACTAAAGTTTAGGTTTTTAATTAATTGAGGTCTTTCTTGATGTGATGATGGCAGGATTTACACTGATGATTTACCCATATTCCATAAGAGGTCAATTTTCCCCTGAAATTACAACTGTGCCCTCACAATGATGTGCTATGTAATACTGAAAAGCCAAAACCTTCATCAGTGTTAGGAAGGACATCTTCAGAGCAGCCTCCTGAGATGCTGTGGGGTGATGTGCAAGTACAATTGCCATGAATTTCCGACAATCAAGCCATCCTCAATATCAACTTCTCCTCACTGACTTATCTTCTCTTTCGCTGACATATCATGCACTGTTTCCTCCCAGGTGGCACTTGTGTGGTCAACCCCACCGACTTGTTCTGTTCTGTTCCTGGCCGTTTGTCTCTCCTCAGTTCTACTTCTAAATACAAGGTGACCATTGCCGAGGTAAAGAGGCGCCTCTCACCCCCTGAGTGCCTCAACGCGTCCCTCCTGGGAGGCATCTTGAGAAGGTAAGACAAGCTGTTTTTTGACCTGTGTGTCTCTAACTGTACTGATACCCTCAACCCTCCAAGTTTATGTCTTCCTTCCCGTGGAATATTCCTCATGTAGTGAAATCTTTTCACATTTGCTTCAGGATGTGAACTTTCAAAACCTAGTTTTTGTTTCTGAACAGGGCAAAATCAAAGAATGGGGGCCGCTGCCTGAGAGAGAAACTGGACAGACTCGGCTTAAATTTGCCAGCAGGGAGACGGAAAGCAGCCAATGTCACCCTCCTCACTTCCTTGGTCGAAGGTATGACCTTTCAATTCTGCAAAGCCATGATGGCTGTCTGGTAACCAATTTCAGGTTTGTTCGATTATGATATCTTACTTCTGTTTATGCAGTTAAGCAAGAAACTTAACACTTACAGGTAAATTTTCTAATTAATTTTGGCAGTAATGATTAACCAATTTAATATAAAACAGATAAATCATAGAATATCAATTAATTATGAACACTGGCAGTAATAGGGAGGAAGATAATAGAAGATATAGGTTTTTTCTTTTCAAGTATTCCCTAAAAAATAGCAACAAAAATCTGGCAGTACATTGTCATTTTTATTTTTATTTCAAAATTTAGAAAAATCTAATCGTGCATTGTGATTCAATGCAACATGATTCATGGGATAAATACATCTTTATGAAAAGTTCACAGAAGCCTAGCCAGGATCCTGATCCCGAAAGTGTGTTGTATTAATCCTTATAGATATCTTTAAGGCAGCTGTAAGTTCCATGGCTTTGTTGGGGGATGAGCTGAGTCAGAGAAAGGTTAAGTTTACCCAGTATAATAAAAGAAAGAGAGGTGCAAATATATTCCCAGAGGTCATATTTCCAGTTTACCTTCTCTTCTTTGATTCTTCTGTTAGAACTAAACATTACACATTCTCATGCAATCACCTTTAAGGAGAGTTGTTATTGGATACTACTTTTTAACTTTATAGAAGAGTTTTTTAATATCAATGAAAAATTCTTCCATAATCCAGAATTCGATAGCATCAAATATGAATGACGGAGGCCTTTTTTGGCTAAACCTCACCTGAAAACCCCTGTGACACTTTTCTTGAATCAGCTACTTATCTAATATGGTTATACAGGGAATGGTAAGTGGGTAAAACACAAAAACAAACATTTGCTATTTTTCCATATTGTCAATATATAAAGTTTAATACATAACATTAAGAAATAGTGCATTTTTCACATTAGTCTCTGTAAAATGCTTTGGTGATTTTGCTATTAACTGTTGTCTGAGCTGTGTCCTCTAATAATTACTAATGACAACAGCAATACAACAATAATGTTAGTGTCAACAAGGATTTAATAAGTGTTATCAACTGAGCATCTCTGACCCCAAAATTCAAAAACTGAATTATTCCAAAATCTGAAATATCTTGACCTCCAGCATGACACTCAAGAAATTTGGAGCCTTCAATCATTCAAGATTTTAGGTTTACAGATTAGAGATGTTAAACTAGTATGCAAATATTTCAAATATGAAAAATATTCCAAAGTATAATATATGAAACACTTAGGTTCCAGTCACCATAGATTAAAAAAAATACTCAACCTGTACTATGCTGTAATGATTTTCTGTTCTATTTGCCTCTGTTTGCTGATGCTGAGGGCTGACTTATATGAGAGAAATTTGATTATCATTCACCTCTATTGGCTGGTGGTACTGAAAGAAGGAAAAAAAACATAAAATTTTAAAAGATTAAGTGGTTGATACTGGATAGGTTCCTGTACTTTTAAAATAAACATGTTAAAATTATAGTTGTTTTTAAAAAAGAGGAGATTCAACAATCATGTAGGCCGTAGTACTTGAGTGGTTCTCAAGCACACTGCACAGAATTAAAGTGACAGTGTGTATTAGGCATCGCATGGATCACAACTAAACCAGCTGAAATTCAAAGTTGTAGCCCAAGGATCTGAGTAATTTCCAAACTTCCCAGTTTGTATAGTGTGTAATGATGTTTCAGTATCACTGATGATCATTGGGATTTTTCTGCTACCCTAGTGAGACTTACTATGAAAGCTCGTGAAACTTAAAACTAGTCTGAAAGTTAAAGACACCCCCCCCAAAAAAAAATCCCTTTTCTTTACTGCCTGTGAAAGTACTGGCCAAAGCAATTGGAAGAGCCATGAAGAGTATGTTTGCAATTCTTCCTGACTTTTGTGGTAGTCAGGTGCACTAGGACAGCCTATGTTGCAATCATTGATTTGTACCACCACAAAGAACACAGATCAAATATATAAAATGGACAGATTGATCTCTGGGACCTATTAGCATACTTCTACCATAAAAGTGACCCACTTTGGTTCTCTTCTGGCTTCTCTTCACACATAACCATTAGTCTTGGCTCATGAAACAAGATTTTATTTTTCCCAGATGTATTTTATCTTGAGTGATTTTGAAGTCTCCAAATCTTCATGATGTACAGAAATATTTTACAGTCCAAGCACTTTGATGGAATTTCTGAAAAAAAGACTGCAGGGCAAAGGGACATTTTGCAACCCTCAAATTCTTGCATATGACCCACAAACACAGTCCCGCGTAAACATTATTTTAAAGTAACATTAGAGTTTGGTCTAACACACTTGTTGTCCCAGCTGCTTGGGAGACAGACAGGATGATGAACAGAAGGCCAGCCTAAGCAACTAAGTAGGATCTTATTTCAAAGTACAATTTTAAAAATCTGGGGATTAGTTTAGTGCTCTCGAGGTTCAATCCCCACAAAACTTACATTAATATGTGCAACTTTCTCTAATACTCTATTCTGTATTTTTGTGTTCTTTTTAAATGTCCATTGTAAATTCACTAAATATATTTTACATCTCAATATTTATGACCCATAGTTTTAAAAACAAGTTATTTTAGGAAACAAAAACTAATATCTGACAAGTACAGCTATTCTGGATAAATTGATACAGGCTTCATTATAATCGTGAGCTGAGAAGAAAAGCAAAGACTTTCAGATTAATCTTCTCATTAAACTTCAGCTGGGTTGGTCCTGAGAGCTGATAGTTCATTTTCATTGGCCTTTGAAGTCCAATTCCAGGGTAATAGTAACCCAACTCTTACCTCACAATCTCCTGAAGTACATAACCCGGTTGATTCTTTCCTGCCTTTTTGGGACTTCGATCTTTTCTTGGCCAACATGGATCTAAACTGTATTTAGTTTATATTGTTTTTTTTTTCTGTACAAACTGTACCATACTTTTAAATAGATTTTTGAATTGAATGTGCCAAGCATAGTATTTTTGTCATCAAATAAATACTTTTGCAAGACCCAATATCATTTTAGATTTTTTTCTTAGAAGTTTTGAAGCATAGGTTTCTGGTAAATTATGGTCTGTCAGCTTTTCAGCTTTTTCATAGACCTATAGCCTTGTGAGAAAGGACAGTACTAACTTTTTTTTTGGAGTTTTTTGTTGTTGTTGTTGTTGTTGTTGTTTTGTTTTTGTTTTTTTATCGGTACCAGGGATCAAACTCACAACCACCTGCTCGCAAGGCAGGTGCTTATGCCGCTGAGCTAAATCCCCAGTCCAAATTTTGAAAATTTATTTTGACATACCCCATTTATCTCCTGAACTTTCTACATTAATCCATCCTCACATTTTAAATACTAACCAAGCGACTTACATTCTCTGAAACGTGTCTTAAAACTGTTGCTTGAAACTTTTATGGAGTAACCTAAATGCAATAACACTGGCAAATTCTCAAAAATCCTAATGTCCCAGTGTATTAATAAGGTTTAATTATTCTTCCACATTTTGATACAGTGCATGGACAAAAGAAAGCAAATATACAGTTGACTTTATTTCTTAAAATAAATCTTATAAAACTCAACTTTTTTCTTAAAAAAAAATCTTATATGCGACTTTACAGCCCTAACTGGCTCTCAGTGTAGAGATGAACAACCTTTATAAAGATTCAGTGAATGACAATTAAGGTGCTTTATGATGGGATTCAAATTGGCAAGTGAACTTTTGTTTCTCAAAAGAGCCTCTGTCACCAATATATAGGTTTCCATGCTTGCCTTAGATTTTTAATTATTTTAAAAACTACATTCTTTTTGAGTAGAGTCATTATTTTTAGGCATCATTGTAGAAATTTATAGGGCAAGACTATTGCAAATACACAACTTGTCCTAATAATCCATGGCATCTCTGTTACAAATATCCTGGTACATAGTAACCAATGAAATGATGAACTAGAGAAGGATAAACAATTTTTCTCTTACAAAATTGTTTTTAAAATGAACATTTTAAGCAGATATTTTGAGAGAAAATTTTCTGGGTTCACTTAACATGGGCATATTTAACCTGAAATAAAACAGAAATTTTTAAATACAGAACTCTATAAATATAACACCAGATCTTACTCTCTTTTTACTCACCTGTCTTCATCTAAGAAAGTTTAAATATGTAACTATGACAAATTGTTAAACTCAACTTTACAATAAGCCTGTTTTCCTTATTTCTCTTTGTTAATCACAATCATGATAACTTCATTGTCCTACAATATCAGCAGACGTCTATTCCTGGGATGCAGTGTATGGTGGCCTATTGTTTTTGCCTCCAACGCACTGATCTTCCTGAGGATACACTGAGATAATTCCAGACTCTCTTGGAGTACAAGTAGTTTGTTTCTAGCAGTCATTTAAATAACCTGGCCTATAGTATTGTTCTAGTCCTAACACTCTGGCGTATATTTATTTATGAGTCTCCAGCTTCATGTTTTACTCCAGAGCGAAACACTTGCAGAGTTAGTGGTTGTTCAATCAATCCCAAAGAGTTAGTGATTAGTACTCATTGCTACCCATCTGTCTTACCTCACCTACCATTTTTCATGCTGACTGATACTTCAGTGTTGTTTGCACATTCTGTTTGCCAGAGTGGGATGTTTTGGTGAAACAGTTTTGCTACTTTTGTAAAATTCCAGGTAACATTTGCAGGCAACACCAAGGGCTCTGAAAATACCATTTATTTAATCCCTTTGGCATAAATGTCTGGAGCTGCAGTTTGTTATGACAGGAAGACAAATTCTGTGTGTGTTCTATTTGTGGGTTTATAAAGCAGTGTGGAACTGTGGAAGTATAAATATACATTAGTAAAAATGTACAATCTCCAAAACATCATGTGATCTCCATTCGGTCTTTTTTTCATTTAAATATTTTATTGCCATTGCTTTCTCCTTTAGATATAAAACACACACACACACACACACACACACACACACACATATATATATGACTTTTTAGACCCTGCCCTATACTTCCTTTCTGTTAGAGTCTCACACAGAGACAAAGCACTAGAATTCTCCCTCTGTACCCGTACCATCTCTAAATCCCTGAAGTACTAGTCATTTAGCTCACAGAGAGGCATGAGACTGAAAAGAAAGTATTCATCCCTTTACCTGCTGTGGCCTGAAAGTGGCCCACTTACTGCTGTTCACGTTCTGTGAAAACTCATTACATGGCTTTCCTGAAATCTGACTGAACAGTGTCTTCCCTGCCACAACTCTAGTATATAAAGAAAGGACATGATGGTCTAACACTCATCTCTACTATGATAGCTGCCCTGTAATACTTTTGTGGATTACCTATATTCACATGAGTTAAATAACTCACACCATGCAGGCATGGAGGCACCTAACAAATGTTAACATCAGGGGTTATAACTCAGTAGAGTGCTTGCTCAGCATGTGCGAGGTCCTAGGTTCAAACTTCAGCACTAGCAAATGATGAGAGAGAAAGAGACAGACAGACAAAAACGATACACACACACAGACAGACACACACACAAAGGCTGTAGTTTTGGAAGCAAAAAGACTGAGTGTTCTAAAGCATTAGAACATGGCAGTTTGGAGGGTGGCTTCTGAAGTCAAATACACTTGTTAGACTTCACTTCAGCTACGTGCAAAGGAGAAGAAACACATAACCTCTCTGAGCATTAGTGCCCTCATCTACAAAGCAGTGTTAATCATAGTGCCCTTCATGGATGTTTTGTGAAAAGTCAGAATGTTCACGGAGCACTTGCTATGGAGCCCCGGCACAGCCAGTGCTTAGTAAGTTTTAGTCACCATTAATCACATATAAGAAACTAAACCTCAGAGAGATGAATTATTCTGAATAAGATTATACAACTGGTTTACAACAAGGATGATAGCCCCCTCCTTCTGGTTTGTAACCCTACAGTATACTTTTTACTTGAGTTTGGTTTGTGTGTGTTTCTCAGTTACTTCAGACTTTAAATTGAATCTAAAGGATAGAAAGAGGATATTAAGCCTTGAGCTGGTTTTTCACCTTGAATTAGATCTCCTGCACTCTCAGAAATCCTAGGCACATTCTTCTGCTTTCTTGCATCTGTTTGAATGAGGTTTTAAAATCTTTATAAGTCTCCTTTTATAATTTCACTACCCCAAAGTTATAGTGATGCGCAATAATATTAGCATGTTTTACATCTTTTCCAAAATAATTATCAGATGTTCCTTGTACTTTAAATATGCATATATATGGTATCATATTTAAAATGTACACTACACATCCATTTCAGCAAATTACCCACATGTAACAGGAAGAAATCCTACTACTTGGCATTACATCTTCTCTGTCTCTAATCCCATGCCTGTATGAATACATTTCCAGTAAACAAGGAAAAAACTAACCAATTTGGCAATGAATTCTTGCCTGAAGGTGACACATACTGAGCAAGTGTCATTGAAGCTGCCGGTCCTTGGCCTTTTGCTTTAGGAAAAAGTGTTGGCCAATGCATGAGACATCTAGGTATAAAATATTAGAATCTTGTCTTCCATATATTAGTGCTAATATCCTTTCTCCTTTTCTAGCCTTTCCAGACATTACATGGGATACAGACATTATTGGAATACAGATTTTCGGCTTTCTTTAGAAGCTGCATGGAAAGTTGTTGTAATAACTCTGTTTGGTGCTTATTTTAGTTAGTCAACCTCCTGGAATATCAGTAACTGAGGATCTTGTTATTCTCTTTTGAATGCAGACAGTCTGGAATTGACAATGTCTTTTTGGGCATAATTTTGCATTCCAGACTTGCCAGTAGAATTGGGCTCAATTAATTTAATTGTGGCAGAACATATGATAGTAACTCATTTTTAAGCCTGCTGGTTTATGTTTGTTTTATTTTTGCTTCTAAATAGGCTTTTTACTGACCAGAAGAATTGTTTTTCTGTGAACTTCTTAACCTAGGAACAGAATATTTTATATTAAAGAGATTTTGCTTTGGTAATTGGCAAGTAGCTAACAATTATATATTGTTACCTAACATCTGAGAATTTATATTTTTCAAGATTCAACGATTGATCTCAATTAATATGAATTATATTGTGCACTATTTTGGGCAAATAGGCACCAGTTTAGAAAACAATATCTTCTTAAGTTATTTCCTTACTTCCCACTATCATTGCCTTGATCTGCATTTTATGATTTCATTCGGTTTTAGGGAAGAAAGTTGTTTGCATACAGACGCAGGGACATACTGTGCTATACAACTGCCTTTGGGACTGTGTGCTCGGGTGCCCTTAAGCTTGGCTTCTACTCTTGGTGATCTCAGCTCAGAAAGGAAATATGTGCAGACATACCTGTCTATTTCGCCTCTGCCCCTGTTGTCCTACTCATCACTTACTTATTCAAAAACAAATTTGCTAAAAAGCATTCATGTGGTCTTTACTTTCAGGTTGACTTTATTTTCCTTTTTCTTTGATTTTTCCTTTTAATGTTTATGACTCAACTGATGTGCTTTAGAAACATTTAGTTTCTCATTTTCCTATGACTTACATTTACTTAAACATACTTGAATCAATTGTGGACTATAATTATCTCTATTGATACCTACTTCCTATTTTATAACAACTGGAATCCTGAACTTCCATTTAATTTGTAAAAATAATTGAATTCATGGACGTCTTTTTGTGTGCGTGTGTGTGTGTGTGTTTCCTTTTTATCGGTACTGGGGATCGAACTCATGAATGCCTGCTTACAAGGCAGGCGCGTATGCCACTGAACTAAATCCCCAGCCCCCTCATGGATGGCTTTTTAAGAACATCGCAGACGGTAACTTTACTGTTAATATAAGTTTCAGTAGATGATACATTAAATAGTACAACATTTAAAAGTTATAGGAGGGTACACAGTTAAATATTTTCTTTTAACCACATTGCTCAGTCATTCAATTCCTCTTCAACAAGAAAATAAATGTTATTGGCTTCGCTGTTTCCTACCAAGGAAATATGTTTGCATGATTTTTTTTTCTTTTTAAAAAGAAGTTATAACATTATATATCATGCTTTTGCACTTATTTTTTTACAAGGGATTACAAGTCTTTCACTTTTAAACACTCATGGCATTACATTAAGTAACTATACCATAATAGAATGAGTCTTTGAATGAACTAGTGAGGTGTTACTATCCTTTGGCGATGATACTGTGATGAGAAACCTCATATTTTCCTCCTGGAGTTCAGGCTTTTATGTATTACACAGACATACATCTCTCTATTTAATAAGCTCTTGTACCAGTAATTTTGATAGATAACTGACATACTCTTCTCAAGTATAGTTGTAAGTTTGCAATCTTATCAGCAATGAGAATTAGAATTGACATGTTAATATTTTAACTTGAACTAGGTGCTATCTTTTTTTTTTTTTTTTTTTTTTTTTCGGTCTTTTTCGTTTTTATCGGTACCAGAGATTGAACTCAGGATCGCACACTTGCAAGGAAGGCGCTTATGCCGCTGAGCCAAATCCCCAGCCCCAAGGTGCTATCTTTTAAAAATACTTTCGTAATTTGATGGGTTGAAAAAGAAAAACATAAGCTTGCCATGAAAGAAGTTAAATATGTTCTTACACATTTATGAGCTTTGCTATGTATTTACTTTGTGTTTATGTGATAATGTTTGGTATTTTTCTCACTGATTTATAAATACCACATACTAGGAAAACTGGATGCTTATCTTTAATATGAAAATTAAAATTTCACTCCTGTTTTAATTTTTTATTTACTGTTATTGGTTTTTTATTGTTTGCTCATTCTTTTATCATGCAGATTTTATGTTGATATAACCTTATTCCTCATATATTTTATTCTAGAGCTTTTACTTTCTATTATAATAAAGCTACTTTAAAAGGCCTTTATTTCAAAAGCGTGAAAGAATTATCTTACGTTATCATTTAATTGCCTTGTGGTTTTCTTCTTTTATGCTTAAATTTTTGATCCATGAGCAATTTGTCTTGGTTTTAGATGTACAGTATAGATCCAGCTTTGCTTTTCTTTTCCAGATGGTACTCAGCTGTCCCAACACCTTTTACTGATAATGCATCATTTCTCTACTAATTTGAAAAGCAACCTCCATCTTGAGATTAAACTTGCCCTACACAAGCAGACTTTAGTTTTTCAGTGTCTTTGTTTTCCCAACTATGCTACCTCTGTTCCTACAATCACATTTATATTTTTTCTAGAATTTATAACAGCTAAATATGCAGAACTTGTCATGCAATAACCCAGCTAGATAAAGTCTTTCAAGTTTATTATTGATCTAACAGTGACGGCTTTTTCTGTGTATAAGTCACAGGCTCTTTATATATGAGGACAAGGCCAGGCTATGCCTGCGTAATGCTTTCTTTTTACCTTAGGAGAGTTGCTTCCACCGTGGTTTTTGAGAATTACTTCAGGGGCGAGCTTTAGCACCAGAGATTAATCACATAGATTAGAGTTCAGGCTTTTATATATTAAGCACACTCTCAAGTTATTGAAGTTGCAAAGGCTAAAACTTTTTGTCTTCAAGATTTCTTTTAATACACATTTCAAACAAATCTCTTTTGCTTTAGTTTTGCACTATATTCCTTGGATAGTGTGCCTTTACAACAAATCAAAAATGTTACTAAATATGTATTACAAATCAGGTGCCATACTAATTGCAGAGTGTTGAGTGGGGAACAAAATTATTGCTTTGAAGTAGTCCAATACATTATTGGTGTTTGAATGAAATGTTCATTAAGTTAGATAAGTGTTTAGATTTTAAGATCTGTATCTATGTCTTGAATCAAAGGAGATACACCGTTATAGTGTAAAGGTCTTTCACAGTAGTTTAGAAAACTTGTAACAGACCTAAAAGCTTTGTCCTTAGCTTTAGGGTTTACTGTAATTGTACTTTTTTTTTTTTTTTTTTTTTTTTTTTTTTTTTTTTTACTTTATAAGACTTTAACATGAGTCTGGGGATTGCTGCAGCACCTGCCTTGCAAAGCGCGTGATCCTGAGTTTGATCCCCAGTACCCATAAAAAAAAAAGACAATTTAACATGATTTATAGGCTTTTATTTTGTTTTGTTATTTTATTTTTGTTTTTTTAGTACTGGGGATCGAACTCATGACCTTGCACTTGCTAGGCAGGTGTTTATGCCACTGAGCTAAATCCTTGGCCCAGTTTTTTTGTTTTTATTTTTTTTAACGGTATCTGATATTGAACCCAGGAATTCCTGAGCTGCATTTCACCCTTTTTCAAAATTTCATTTTGAGACAGTCTCAATAGATTGCTCCATCTGGTCTCAAATTGTGATCCTCCTGCCCAAGACCCCTTCATAATTAGGATTATCGCAGGCACCACTATGCCTGACCTTAATTATACTGTCTTGTCCAGGTTTTAAATTACGCTTAAATTTGGTCTCCAGTGGATAATTCTTGAAATAATCCCTTATATTTGAATGTGCTTTACCCCCATGCATGAAAGTAAAAAACTGGTATCATGGATATATGATTGGAATTTAAAATATGAATCAGTTTTTTATTTAATGACATTGGATGTTGCATTACTAAGTTTACACCCATGGATTTTACTTCTAAAATGTATAATTCTTTTTTTATATACTTTTTTTTTCTTTTTATCGGTACTGGGGATCGAACTCACGACCACCTGCTTGCAAGGCAGGTGCTTATGCCGCTGAGCTACATCCCCAGCCCCCAAAAATGTATAATTCTTTAAATGATATGAAATAAGGTTAATTTTATTGCTTTTTAGAAAATGGATGAATGGCCAAGTGGCAGAATACTTTGAAATAAAGCAAAGCCTAAGGCTACCCTGAACAAAAGAACTAGGTCATGCTGCCCCACCTCTCACAGGAATGTGGTAACTTCAGTGGGTAACTGAGGCCACTTTGGGGGCTAGAAGGGAAGTGGCCTTCCTGGAATGCCCTGTCTGCCACAGGTTACTGCATGGTCATTATAGGACCACAGGGTCCCGCCTCAAAGACAGAGAGAACCTTATAGGTCTTTACTTTAAAAAAATTAGTCATATCCCCTAGAGATTCATTCATATACTTTTCCGATCCTAAAATTTGCATGTTTCACAAAATTACTCTTTAAGACATCTGCTATTAAGAATTTAAATTTAGATTTTTCATTGTTTCTGAATATCATAAGCATTTTAATACGTGGATCTATTCATTCATTGTTGGGTCCTTACACAAAAAGTTTTGGCATCATATACACATTTTAACTACGTATCAGAGTGTCTTCACTTGCCACTTCTTTTGATGTCACATTGCTATACATCCTGTAACAATGTTACCCTGCAAGCAGTAGAAAGCAGTAAACAGAACTAAGGGAAGGAAGGATCTAGCTGTCAGTGTAAATGTAAATAGCAGATGTTCTACTAAACTATTTAAAACTACCACACGGTGAGAGCTTTGCATAAAATGGGACAGATCCTCAAGAATCAGGTTTTAGCAAAAAATTCAAGCGTACTGCCACCCTCCTGTTTGCACTGTTTATATCTGTAATAGTCTCTGTTAAAATGGTATCTAAACCTATTAATGTGAGCAATGCAATGTACAGCTATGTATAAAGATGACACTACTGATAGTGTTACTGCGTTAGTTTCAGAATACTCCTGAGTCCCAAGATCCATGTGAGTTATGCCCTAGTTATTTCATGGATCAAGCATTGACATTTTTACTTCCAAATTAAAAATGTTTCAAAAGGGCTCTCTTTACCATTTGTATGAGCATCCTATTGGGCATTACAATGTCTTTTTGGTATTTTATTTTAAACAGTACAATGTCTTTTTAAAACAAATTTTTGTTCCAGTTTTCTTCAGACTACGCATATGTGTTCTTTCCTAATTGATTAGGTTGCCAAACTGCTGGAAATAATGATTTATTTATTGAACCTAGGGCCTTTTGCATGCCAGACAAGAATTCTATCACTCAGCCCCCAATAAATACTTTAAAATATTGGTTGGATGTTACAACTTTACCCAGAATTGTGATCTTTCATTAAACTAGCAGTATTCACACTAATTAATATAAAGATCTCTTGTGTGTAGTCATGTCATTTCACCTCTAACAAAAATAAAGGAAAAGAAAAACAGGTTCTACAGGTATGCCAAAATTTCAACTAAAGACCTAATGTTGCTTGTTTGAAATGTGTATATAGAAGTACTTTAACCCACACAATAACATCTACACTAATTGATTACCTTGCTGGACTGTTTTATATTCAATTAGACTTTTGCAAAAGCCTGGAATAAGGGCCCTTACACTGTGAGAATAAAAAAAAAACAGGGCTATAGCATGAGTAAGTGAATAAAAAAATAATGGCAACATTACTATCTGCTAGTAACAAAAGTTTAGCATATAGTACTTGTATAAATGTAAGAGCCTAATTGTGATTGGATGGTTAACATTTTTACACAGTGAAAATTCAAATCAAGATGTTAATTAATATCTGCACATGTGTTACAGCAGTTCACCTCAACATCTAGATGTTCTTTCCTGTTAACAAAGACAAAGGCTATAATCACTCTTACTTAGTCATTAGCCATAAATCATTCAACCAGGGCTGAGCAGGATGTATCAGTAGAACATGTTTCTAGCATACCTAAAGCCCTGGATTTCATTCTCAGCACAGAAAAAAAAAATGCAATACTCTCCATCATTAGTGTTCTTAATCTTGTTTCTTCTTTCTAAATATGTCAGGAAAAATATTGCAAGTTAAAAGTTTTAGGGAAAAAGACTACAAATGAGTATTTAGTTCCAGTTGCTGATATGCATGCTGAAGTTTTTGAGGAAACACGTACTGAGATTTGCAATTTCCTCTGAAATGTAATGAAGATTGGTGATGGATAGACAGAAAGCGGGGTATGTGATAAAGCAAGACTACTATAATATTGAGGATGAACATGTGAGTGTTCACTCCTATAAAATTCTTTCCACATCTATGTTTGAACTTTTTCATAAAAATATACTTGGAAAAATTCTTAAGAACTAATTTATATGTTTTGTCCCTTAAATTTTTTCATATAGGAAAGCCAAAGTAAGTTAAGAGGAAAAGTACTCTCAGGATTGTGTTTTCTAAGCTTTATAACACCCTAAAAATCTTCCTGTTTTCTATAGATATTAAGCTTTTTGTAAATATGACTTTTCTAATCTGAAAGATGAATAATCCCTTTTCTAGAAGAAGATAATATCTACATTAAGGATATATTTATTACTATCAATTAGCCTATTTTTATATTTATTTTGTACACCTCTGTTTGCTCCTCCTCTCTGATGCTATGAGCTATTTTTACCTATTTCTGATGGTTTTAATTGGCTACCCTGTTCTTCTCTGTGTGTGAAATGAGATCAAGTCCCATCACTTTTCAGAATGCTATAGGCCAGTCATAAGCAAACTTCCAGTGACTTTGTCATCAGGCCTGATGACTTTCTGCTTCTTTATGGAAATTTGATTAACCATGTGACTGTTGAATTACTTACCCATCTTTATCACTTAATCCTCCTTTGGACATTTGAAAAATATTTTAACACACATTTGATACTGTAATATATCCTATCCCATATATATTGGGCCTATGATATAAATAAACATGTACAGATTATATTTAATGGAGATTTTATATATATATATATATATATATATATATATATATATCATGAAAATATAAAGTGTTATTCACATTCCATTATTATTACAATCCTGTCATCTCCCTAGAAATCGCTGTGGCTACATTGTTCTGGCTGTTACTCTTACTTAGCACAGTGTCTTGAACAAAGCCGATGCTTAGTATGTATGTATACAGTGAAAAGATTTTCTTTTTTCTTTTTTGCAATGTTGGAGACCAAGTTTAGGAGTGCTCTACCAGTAAGATAGATTACTAGTCCTTTCTACATTTAAAAAAAAAATTTTTGAAATAAGGTCTCACTAATTTGCCCAAGATATGAACCTCCTGCCTCGGCCTCCTGAGTTAATGGGATCATAGGCATATACCACCCCATGTAGCTTGATTAAGCTTTAACAATACTTAACAGTTGATTTTTAAAATTAATTTCCTTTATGCAATCTTATTTTCTTGATAAGACATTTTTACCTCATTTCTTAAAAAATGTATTTGGATTTAAGAATTTGTGAAATAAAATATTTTGTAAAACAAATATGTTTTTGCTTTATTATACTAAACCATCGTACATAGTTCTATAATTCATTGAGTGTTTGGAAGGTCTGATGATCTTAATTTTATAATTACATAATATACTATAACAAGATAGTGCCGTGAAATTAATTTAATTCATTTAATTTACTTTCCATAGTGCTCCAACTGCTAAAGTTATTTGGACCTCTTGCTAAGCATTACAATCAGTGTCTTTGAAAGTCAACAAAATAGTCCAGGAATACAGAGCTCAGTAGGTTGTAGGTTGAGCAGCAATAAAATGATATGTCTGTGGAGCTCTGTTCTGTGGGAATTAATGTTCACTGTATTGCAATTGGATCTTGTCTAGTGACCCGAGAATCATGGGAAAGTGAAATAGCATACCTAGCTCTATTTCTCAGCTTTTTCTCCTTTTTCTTCACTGACCCAAAAAGGTCTTTTCCTTGAGTTATTTAGGAAAAAATAGGAAAAACAATCCTTCCATCCACAACCAGGAATGACCCTAGAGAGAAAGTTATTATCATTATAAGGTTGACATTGGGGAAAAAAACTGACTTGTGTTTTCTGTTCATAGGAGAGGCTTTGCACTTGGCTCGGGACTTTGGCTACACATGTGAAACAGAGTTTCCAGCCAAAGCAGTAGGAGAACACCTCGCCAGACAACACATGGAACAGAAGGAACAGACAGCAAGGAAAAAGATGATCCTAGCAACTAAGTAAGTACCATCAAAGCTTTGATGGATCTTCATCCTCAGATTTTCCTATTTTCTTGAATGAGGGAAGCAATGTAAAAGCTGCAGTTCTCTGAAAAAACAGTATCTCACATTCTCACAGCTAAATGTACTAACAAGAATGGTCTACTCCTCTGCATTCAAGGAAAATTTAAAAATTGTCCTTGATTCATAATGAGGCTATCCTCGAAATTGGTGAAAGTTCTTAGACACTTTCTCAGAATATGAAGAAATTCCAAGCAGAAAAAAAACATGTTTAGGAAATAGAGATTCCAGGTAGATAATGCCTGTAAAGCTACGTAATGTAGCCTAAGGCACTCTCTGTTCCTTCATCTAGAGCAAAGGTCTCAGAACACCCTGACTGCTTGGGGAATGTGGAAAATGTTGTGGCCACAGACATGTAAGCACCACAGGGAGACATCTGGGACCCAAGATCAACATCACTGTCTTCGTATTCTCTTGCAAATAATTTAGGCAAGCAATCCTTGCATGGCCTTATCTCCTCCATAGTGATATTCTTTAAAAGAATTATGTAAAAAGCTCTAAGAATTATAAAAAGCTCAAGTAACATACAAATAAAATAACAAGGGAAATAATGTAGGCAATGAAAGAAAAAGAAAGAAAGAAAGAAAGGAAGAAAGAAAGAAGCAAGCAAGCAAGCAGGCATATGTGTCAGTCCACTAAGAAAAGGAAAGATTGTAAGAGATGACTTTTAAATCTTATGGACTTGAAAATCCTTTAACAGTTTATGGAAAATTGCCATATTATTGTGTGAAAACCCACCAAAACCATAATACCACTTTGAATCACATTTAAAAGTCTTAGAAGAAGTTGGGTTTGGTGGTACATATTTGCAATCCCAGTACTCAGGAGGCTGAGGCAGAAGGATCACTGCGAGCTGGAGATCAGCATGGGCTACAAAGTGAGCTCAAGGAGAGCCTAAATTGCATAGTGAAACCCTGCTTCAAAAAAGAAAGTAAGAAAGAAAAAGTTTTAGAGGAAATTCCTTTTAGTGATAACTAAAGAAATTCCTTTTAGTGATATCTTGCCATGTGTTCTTTGCAGAAATAAATTAATGCTACAGATAGTTCATTAATGGTCTTAAACAATTTTCTTAAGTCTATTATATTCAGCTTTCAAACTGATAGCTACAGATGGTTATATTGTCATTTGTAAATTATTTAGGAAATTCCTGAAGAGAACCTACATGATGGTATTAGAAAATGTTTTCTTAGAAACTGATGCAAAAGAATCTGTCTGCCAACTTTATAGCATGCTGGCAGACATTTATATTGACTAAAATTTCCTATAGTCAAAACGAAATAGTCCTTCACTAGCGTGTAAGGTAACTTAGATCTTTTTGTAGATTTAATGGTCTGTGCAGGACACTGGTCACATAACAGGCTTGTCCAGGAGACATGAGTCTTCCTTGGGGTTTGTGCACTGTTTGTGGTTTATAGTTTGAGTTTTTAGGTTATATTTATGTGTTGCTGTTTTAAAACTACTAGAAAATTATCTAATTTTATCCCAAAATGAAGAAAAACAAAATGTGGTGGCAAAAAGAGCAGAGAAAGGCAAAATGAAATAAAGAGGAAAGGAGCAAAGAAAGAGAATGAAGGCCAAGAGACAGAGAGAGAAAATCACATCAGTTATCAAACTTGAAATTTGGCAGTAAACATTATGCTGTGCAAGCACTTGGAAACTTGCCAGTAGAAAGACCTAAAAAAATGGACCAAGAGAATCGTCGCGTCTTCTGGGGGTCTTTGCTTTTCTACTTTGTACTCTTCTTTTAAGTAGTTTCATAACCCCGAAGATCTTCATCCATCATGTTTCGGTTTCTCCAAAAGGAATTAAAAATGCTTATAGGGAATTAAAAGTACTTGTAGTTGGTTAATTTGAATCACTAATGTAATCTCTGGAGAAAGATAAAGACTTTACTACAGATCAAGGGAATTATTCACTACTAGAAGTTAGATAGTATCTCCAGGTGATTCCAAAGCATAATAGCATTCCACCTGGTGGCACTACGCAGAATGCTACTATTATCCCAATGCACAAAGTACCTAAGAGAAAACACTTTAGTATTTTCTGTATTGAAAAGGATTACAGGTATGTGTGTGTGCACACGTGGTGCACATGGGACTGTATGAGACAGAAATTGAGAGACAAAAACAAAGACAGAGAGAGAGAGGGAGAGACTATGCCTGATTGCAATGCATATTGTTTTGAACTTTTATTCCATAAAACATTGGGAGTACATGGATTTTTTTTCCGTTCTGCTTGTTTGTTTGTTTTTTGATATGGAGATCGACCTCACACTTGTCAGGAGGCACTTACACCACTGAGCTAAATCCCTGGCTCAAGGAATTGGTTTTTTTTTTTTTTTTTTTTTTGTCTTTTTCGTTTTTATCGGTACCAGGGATCGAACTCACGACTGCCTGCTCGCAAGGCAGGCGCTTATGCTGCTGAGCTAAATCCCCAGCCCCCAAGGAATTGGTTTTAATCCTTCTTTTTACCGCTATTTATTTACGCATTACTCATTCGTTTAGTTCATTTTATAGGTTAATAAATAAGCGTAATTATTTAGAAATTAAGATAAATTATTCATAATTTTCACCATTATATTTTTACATGAATTCCATCTTCATACTAGCTAGCTACTATATAAGTAAAGTTAAAGAACCAGAAACTGGGGGCTGGGGATTTAGCTCAGCGGCATAAGTGCCTGCCTTGCAAGCAGGCAGTCGTGAGTTTGATCCCCGGTACCGATAAAAAGGAAAAAGACAAAAAATAAATAAATAAATAAAGAACCAGAAACTATGCAGTCTTAGCCAGTATATATAATACAACAGGTAATCTGTATAAGTAGATAACTAAGGATGTACAACAATAACTTGCTTTTTTTGCTACGTATGAACAGACTCAATGTGTTTTGAGCAGTTTCTAATTTTCCAATTTTAGTACAGCATCAGATATTTTCATCAATTATAATGCTCAAATTTATCATTAACTGCCCTATGTAGATAATCATTACATTTTACTCAGTTCACCTTTTTTCATAAGACTTCAACTTTATCAAAATATATATGAAATCTAAAATTGAGAGGCTCAGTTTCTGTTTGTCTTTGTCAGGGGACATGGCCTCCATGTTTCTTTTCAACTCTGAGTTTGAATAGCATATAAATGGCCAACTGATTGCTATTGGCCATCTACTTCTGTGTTTCTAGTAGTTTAGAGTAACTTAGATAATTAGGTAGAAACTGAGACAATCTTTGAATTCTAAAAATGCACTATGTATCATCAAACAAAGTATTTAGTTAATGGAAAGCACATGTAAATTTTATAATTGAATTTAAGATTAAGTATGGTTCACATCTTATATACACTAAGTAAATCAGAACAATTTTCAGCTGAGTATAATAATAATAGTTGTCAGCAGGAGTTGCACAGAACTTTAAATCCAGAAATCAGCTAAACTTTAGATCTTTAAGGACAATGATATAAGTATTAAAGTTAGAAGGTATGATTCATCAAACATCATCTTGTGTTATATAACTCATAAGTATGACATTTTGTTTGGAGACTTGACAGCATTTCCTATTATGACTTTACAAATAAAAATTTAAGTAAGAATGAAGCTACTCATAAAAATAATTCTATAACTGCCGTAATAGGATACTGATAACTGCCTACGTGGAATCTACAGCATTGTCATCTGTAAGTCTGAGAGCTATTCTTCGTCCATAAATTAAACAGCAGAATGAATATCAAAGACTGAGAATTCTAATACTAGTCCTTTTAGAGCTGCATATATGATGTAATTTATTTATTTAATGAGTTAAATTTTTCTGCACTTTGTCTTACCTTTATTTCAATAGTTTCATTATAACTTGTAGCACTTTTTTTTTCAAAAACAGAGCTCATTTGTCAATTTATAAGTTACTTTATTCAATAGCCTAATTCTAATATTATATCATGAGAATTAAAACAATTATTTTTGAAGTTTATTTATTTGTTTATTTGCTTATTTATTGACATAAGGTCTCACTATGTAGTCCAGGCTGGCTTCAAAGTCATGGTGATCCTCCTGTCTCAGCCTTCCAGGTGCTGGGATTACAGGTGGGCACCACCACACCCAGCTAAAATTTATTTTAATCTGAGAGAAAATTAAAACTTATCTTTCTTGTGAAAATGGGTTGTAATGATGTGCTATTACCCAGAAATTTATATTTCTAGTCATAAATATGATAACATGAGGTAATTAGATACTTTCTGGAAATAAATATCACAATGTATCTAGTTCTTAAATAACATAAAACATAGCACAAGATGATGCTCCGCATAACAGCATCAAATACTTTAGAAAAGTCACACTCAGCTGCCAAAATGTATCAAGTCACCAGAAAGTTAGCCTGCTGAGAACAGAAATGAGTTCAGAGCAAATATTCTCAGTGATAATAAACATACATGTTTGTTAAAATCATGCATGTGGATGCTATGTCTCTGAGTCTCAACCAAAACACTACAGGAAGATGTGAGGAATTCTACTTTATTTAAACATATAAGGACTTTGTTTACCTCACAACCTTGCTTTCCTTTTACCTGTGTTATATAAAAACAAATGAGGCAAGTTCTGTGAAATGACATAATATTTGATCACCGACAATAAATCAGAGGCTCATTAGCCATAGAAAAAGAAAATAAATGATCTTTGGCAGAATCATACAAATTTTAGGAATCTAATATCTCTTCCGATTTAAATTCCATCATAAATTATTTATACTTCAAGTCATTTTGTCATTTTGTAATGGTCATTTGTTAATGACACAAATACTTTACAGCATAATTATAGCCAGTCAACATTCATGGGATAATTTGACCCTTTGAACCTTACTGGTAATTGTAATCAGGGCAGTATCATTATATTTTGTAATGGCCCATTATATAGACAAAATACTTGCTCACACCACACTTTACTGTCTGTTGAACCTGGAGTGGCTTTGCTACTTTTGAGTAGTTTCTTGATAGTCCTTGATTTCATTCTCCTGCTGCTACATTAATTAATGTTTTGTTGATTTTTAAAAGTCTTCTTGCATAGTCTTTCTTTTTAAAATTATGTCATTTGCACTATGTAACACAAAGACTACATCATCCAGTATATGACAATGACATTAACTAAAGTAAAAGCAATAATTCAGAAATCATAAAATCTTTTAAAGAAAGAAAAGCCATACTAAATGTACCTGTGAGTCTTTTGTGCAAGAAATCTTATTTGGAACACAGTATTAACAGTTCTTGTGAGGCTAGTACACTAAACTTTGGGTAAGAATGACCTACTTCAGATATTTGTTTTTAAATTAGTACATGTTTGTGATACAGAGTGTATTTACCATGAGCAGCTGGTACATATACCACATGTCTTAATCCTTTTACTTCTCCTTCTGTGTTGCTCTCTCTCTCCATCCTTACACCCACTTACCTAAATTCTATCTCTCTGTGATAATCCACATCAAATACTAAAACACAAAATTAGTCCATGAGTAAATCATAATGCTATGTCAAGAATTTTCCAAATAAATTTTAATTGCGACTCTGAATGAAGTTAGCCTATAACATTAATAAAACTTGCTTACAGATCTGATGCTCTTAAACATTGCATTCTAATAATTTAAAGAGAAATTTGTATAATCCTTTCTTTGAATTATTTTTTAAACTGAAATTAATCTATGACTATCCTCTTCAAACATGAAGATTGGTTTTGTTGGTACCCAGGGATCATTATTTGTTTATGGTGCTTTATGATCTTACTATAATTCTCCAGGCAAAGTTACCATGGTAAACCTCAAGTGCATACTATGGATGAAATCTCAGAGGTTGCTAGATGAATTTTTTTTTTCTTGTCCTTTTTTGAAAGAGAGAATAAATGTTGGTAAAATATCATGCCATGAAATTACAGCCTCATTTTAAAACCTCAAATGCAATTTTGTATCTTTTACTTTAGACAAATTTGTAAAGAATTCCAAGATCTCCTGAGCCAAGATAGATCACCTTTAGGGTCGTCCAGACCCACTCCAATTCTAGACCTTGACATCCAGAGACACTTGACACATTTCAGGTAAGCCTTGCTTTTCTATTTGCTCAGATTCTGTTTTCAATTGTTAAGCTGCCTTTACTAATTTAGATCTTTGGCATTCTCATCGTAGTGCCACTTAAAGATAGCTCTCATTTGTAAAAATGGTGACTGTTCCAGTTTGTTAGAATTGCTGTGACAAAATAGCCTAGGCTTGATAACTCACTAAAAGACATTTATTTCTAAGGATTTTAGTTTGCAGACTTTAAAATAAAATACTTCATTTTTCAATGTCACAATTTTCCTCAAGATATAGTAAACACATATCTGAAAATTCAGTTTAGGATTTATCTTCCCAAAGTTCACCAAATGTAGCATATACCTCTAGAGTAACTTTTCTGCCACTCACTTGAAATCATAAGGAAAAACGCAATAATACTGAGAAAAACATAATGCCTATAAAATTTAAAAGCAAAAGATTTTGGGGTCAAGAGAACCATTTTTAAATCTGGGCTCTTATACATGTGAATTGGTTTGTTTGGAGTTAATTGCATACTCTTTTAAACCTTTATTTCTCTAGCTAAGTAACCTAAGAATACCTAAATTAAAAAATAATATTGCCTTATTTAAGTATAAATAATATTAAATCTTCTTTAAGTATAAATAATATTGTCTTCTTTAAGTATAAAATCATTCAATAAATGTATTATTTCCCTGCTCTTGCACTACTAATAAAAGTTTAACAAATGCAGATGATTCAAGTATTTCATCTGTAAACCATTTTCCATATTTTTGTTTGTGTGTACACTAAAGATTTCTAAGTTTTACAAAAGTTAAATTTAGCATTTAATTTTTATTCAAATTCAATTCTGCATTTAAGCAGTTTTTATAAGTGTTGTCTAAAGAGGAATTTACAATTAAAGTGTGCAGAACTTGGATTCTATGTCATGTGTATTAGGTTATTTCCAATGACAGAAGCTGTAGTTTTTATTGTGTAGTAAGTTCTTTTTTCCTAGCTCAAAACAAAATAGAACTTCGACGTATATACTGAGTATCAGCTACTATGTGAAATAAATAGATAGAACAGCTTTTTGTTTGGGATAGGCATAATACACTAATTTATTAATACTTCAGTGATTTGCTTATCTAATGTCATAAAACTCATTAGAGAAAACTTTTACTTCTAAATATGAGCTGAATGTTCCTCATATAGGTTTCATATATTCTTATTGACTTCTCCACATAGAATATGGTAATAAGCTTGTGCTCCTCAGAAAAGAGCTAGTTATTGGCCAGGGGTTTTGCTCAACAGTGTTAAGTGCCTGCCTGGCAAATGCAAGGTCCAGAGTTTGATACCCAAGTACAAAAAAAAAAAAAAAAAAAAAAAAAAAAAAAAAAAAAAAGACCTAGATATTGGGTAACTGGCTATATCCATCCCCAGTAAAAATGAGAGGGAAATTACATTTGAGGTATAAATCTCTTGAAATTGTATGTGGCTATATATTTTTAATAAAAATTTAAAACAGTATAAAACTATACATTTAAATATTCTAACAGTATATTTTATATTTATGACAAATTATGGTATTAATTTTAATGCAGTAATTACAATAGTATCACTTATAAAAGTTTATATGCATATGCTAAGCATTTTGAATACTAGAAAGTTGTAATTTCCTGTTTTTTATGTTATTTTAAATGCTTGCTAGTAGTTTCATTTATTGTTTTCATAGTCCACATTACTTACTATTTTCTGATTTCATAATGGTAAATTAGTGGAGTTGTTAAAGTCACTTAGTCAAAATTTACTTTACAGCAAACTTCCTAACTTGTATATTTTTCTAAATAGTGATTTTAAAATACCTAACATAAATTTACAATCAAAAACATTTCTAATATGCAGTTCAGTGAGGCAAATACATCATCGTACAGCAAAGCTCTGTGACTTTTTCAAGACAGAAACTATTTACTAAAAAACATCCTATTTCTTTCTCTCCTGTGCTTGCAGACCATTCTGTTCCTATTTTTATGGGTTTGGCTTCTTTAGATATTTTGTATCCATGACAACATTTGACTTCTTGTGACTAGTATATTTAATTAAGCACAGTTTCAAGATTCACCTGAGGAGTAGCACAAATCAGAATCTTCTTCCTTTTAAGACTGCACAAAATCCCACTGTACAAATAAATACATTTATTCATCTATTGATAGCAACTTAGATTGCTTCCACCTCTTGATTGTCACAAACCCTGTTACTGTAAACACAGTTGTGCAAAATCTCTTAAAGATGCTTTCATTTCTTTTGCTTATATATTCAGAATTAGAATTGCTTAGTCATACAGTAGTTCTGTTTTTTTTTTTTTTTTTCATTTGTTTTGAGGGACTGTCATACTGTTTTGTGAAGTAACCATTTTACATTTCCAACATTGCACAAAGTTCCGCTTTCAGCACATTGTCACCAATACTTGCTATTTACTTTTCTTTTATAATAGTCATCCTAATAGGTGATATTCTCTTGTGTTTTATATTTGCATTTCTTTAATGATTAGTGATTTTTGAACAAATGTATCATTTTCGGAAAAAAATCTATTCAAATTATTTGCCCTATTTTAAGTTGTTTTGCTTTATATTGCTGAGTTGCAGGCATTCTTTAAATATTCTGGGCACTAACTCTCTATCTGGCATATAATTTGAAAATGTTTTCTTCCATCTCATAAATTGCTTTTTCTTTCTGTGGCTTGAGTCTGTAACACATAGGGTTTAACTCTCTGATGAACAGTAATTGGTGCTCTATTTCATATGTACGAGGCTATTTCCAACTGAAACCTTCAGTGGACAGTGAGCTCTCTCTTACTGACTCAAAACAGAAAAGAATTACAAAATGTACACTGGACATTAGCAACTGTGAGAAATAAATAAGCAAAATAGTCACTTGCTCACCACAGGTGCAGCTGGCTAATTTGTCCATACTTCAGTTGGTTGCCAACTTAAAAATTCCACAAGACTCTTCACAGAAAGTTTTCACTTCTACATATGAGATGAGTGTTTCTTACATGTACTTTCTATGCTCTTGCTTACCTCTTCTTACAGAATATGGGAGCGTGCCAGTGAGTATCGGGAAAGTGCATATTTTTTACTAGGTATTTTTACTTTTTTACCTTTGCTTTTTGTGTCACATCCAGGAAATCTTTGTGACTAGTTCTTACACTTAGGGCTCTGAACAATTTTGAGTTAATTTTTATATATGGTATAAAGCAAATATCCAATTTCATCCTTTCGCATACCTTAAATCACATCATTTGAAACAAAAGATACATAGTTGTCATTTCCAATTAAAATTCAGATTGAAGGCTCTTGATGTAGCTTCAATTCAATTTAAATATGTGAAATTTTTTTACTATGTTTATATTAAAAGAAGCAACAGTAAAATCTCTTAATGACAGGATAGCAAAAGTTGGCTTATTGCCAGATCTGGTAGCACATTCCTATAACTGAAGGATTCAGTAGGCCAAGGCAAGAGGATTCATTGAATTTAAGACCAGGCTGGACTACATAGTAAATTCAAAACCAGCTTGAACTACACAGAATGACACTGTCTCAAAAAAAAAAAAAAAAAAAAAAAAAAAAAAAGAAGTTGGCTTGTTGTCTGATTTTGAAATAGCCTCTGTGGTTTGCAAGGGTAGTCCTTAAACCTCGTTTAACAACAGTATCTATTTTAGAGCTTTTTAAAAGTCTTAAGGAGCAGCATATATATTTAAAGATCTGTTCCCACAGGTTTATGATAGGACTCAGGTACCCATCTTCTTCTCAAAATTCTGAAGTTGACTATGATATGCAAGTTTAAGAGCAATTGTCCTAGAACAGATTTAAACTATTAGCTTTTTCCTACCTTTCAATGAAACACAATTCAAATTTTATTTTATTTTATTTTATTTTATTTTATTTTATTTTATTTGTACTGAGGATCAAACTCATGACCTTGTGCTTGCCAGGCAGGTGCTTGTCCCGATGCTGAGCTAAATCCCCTGTCTTCCAATTTTAAAGACACACTGAAAATTGTATAATGTCTGTCATTTACATTAATGTATTAAAGTATTCTACATCTATGATTCTGTTAATAACCTGGGTTAAAAATGTGCTAATATCGAGTACCATTTTCATAATATTCCACTTACAGTGATAAGTGTGATTTTGATAGTACCATGAGCTTAACAGAAAGATGAATTTGAAAGAAATCTTACCATTTCTGATTTTAAAAGCAAAGAGCAATTGACAGTCTAGTTTCTCACTGTATGGTGAGAAACTACTGAAAAAGAATATGACTGAATCAGCACAGAGGATTGCTTAAACAGTAGACATCAACTTGTGTTACCATTTTTTCTTTTGAACCAAAATCTCCTTCCCAGGACAGAGCACTTGAAATTATTCCGTGTAGGACTGCTGATTCGGTACCCAGAGAACTATGACCTACTCTCAGCAGACTGTATATGTCTAGCAAAGGTAGGGGATAATCTGGCCTTGTAAAGCACAGATAACTCCTCCCAGTTTCCTTGGCAGATGACACGTCAGTGTGTTTTGGGAAACTGTGAGCACGGCAGTAACCATCTTGATTTGCAGCCTGGAAAGTGGCTTGTTTCCCCAAATGCTGGCAGAAGCAGGTTTATTCTTTATTTATAATTTACTGAGTGCCATCAGCAGTGTGAATTGTACAGAACACACCACACACTCCCATATCTACCAGAAAGTGGAAGAGGTTTGATTGAGCTCGGTAGATGACCCTTTGGATTCAACACCCGAGGAGTAGCAGTGGCAATTAGACCCAGGTGGCGTGGGGTGTCACAGGCAGAATGAGACTGGGAAAAGAAGCCCACAGTCACAATTTTCTGAAATGTTAGACTTTCACTTCCTGGAGATTTTAGGAAATCTTAAAAAAAAAATCTATTTTCTCACAGTCTCCTTGAATTTGAAGTCAAGCAAAGCACACGTAAATAAAGAAAAGTTAGACTCTCTTTAATGCCTCGTTTGAAAAGACTGTCAGAAAAAAAGTGAAGAAAGATTTCTGTTTTCAGAATCCACCTTAGGAAACTGGAATTTTATTGTTTCTTGTGTTTCACTGTGCTCATGGCAGAAAGTGAAAAGATGACTGATGGTTTGTCACATTCTTCAGGAACATCCAAACTGGAGAATAATTACATATGAAGACATTTGCTAGCAATTCTGCAAAACAGGATTAAGCAGATGCTGGTAATTACCTGGGGCAAACAGGAAAGACTTTCACCTCCTATGCATAATACCTAGTACATAGTACTGTCCCCTAGATATGTTAATAAATGTAAATCATCATTACAGCTCAATGCAGTCTTAGATGTATTCCCTACTGTTTTATTCCCAGGACCATAGTGTTTTAATTGGGCCACAGGCCTGAGAAACGAAATGATCAATATACTTAATTCTCCTATTTGAGTAAAAAAGACAACTAAGTATAGTGACACCTTCTTAAAAACTGATCTTCCCCATTCTCTCATAGTTTTTGGAAATAAGTATCTATGTATTTGCCAGTGATTACGTTTTTCTTCATTGATTCTCAATGTTGGAAGATGCCTTACATTTCCTACTCTCTGTCAACATTTAGATCGTTTTCCAGCATCCCTGTCAAGTTGTCACCCACTTCTGCCTTGAAAACTTCTGATAACAGATTGCTCCTCTCCTCCTACAAGTCTGTTAGAAATGTCTTCTTTGAGACAACCCTGTCTCTCTAAGAGCCCATTCCTGGGGGCCTTGGTACTCTTGCCCTGCTTCCCCCCATCCCCAGTTTCTAAAGGCAGCTTTCATGACCCTGAATTTTCTCTTTCTGGATTATTCATCTTCATTTCTTCAGTGATCCACACACAACAGGCATTCAAGTCAATTCCACTAGCATTTTCTCAGTGCTACTTTCTTAGCAGCTCTCTGAAGACAGCTTTCCCATATATTTGTGGGAACTTTAGCCTTCTCCAAGGAGACTAACCTGTGTATATACATTACTGTTGATTTTTTTTCTCTACTGTTCAGCACCAGGACAGTAGTGAGGAAGGAAATCAGCAGCACTTGATTTTGTTAATCTTATGAAATTTTTTTTTTTTTAGTGTCAGAAGAGAACTGAAGAGATTTAATTAAATCTTTAATCTGAAAAGAAAATTTCATAAAATAAGCAACTAAATTTATGTAAGAAATAAAATTATTAAGCCTCTTACAGGATGTTCTGCTTCTTTTAGTACAATCATATTTAAGAGTATGGACATGTTATGCCTGAATTGTGAAGAAAGAAAAACTTTGTTTCCAAAACAACTCTTTTGTGGTCTTAAAATTAAACTTTAACCTGAAGTCCAAAAATGTGTGACACACACAGTTACAAACAAAAAACATACCCATAGATAGTCAGATCTAATTCACTAAAGAAGAAAAACAAAATTAGCATTTGCATAAGAATAAAAAACAATGGGGTGGTTGGCTCAGTGAGCTAAGTGCCTGCTTGGCAAAGGCAAGGTTGTGAGTTCAATTCCTGATACAAATAATAATAATAATAATAATAATAATAAAATAAAAAACAAGCTCCCCTTGAAGAAAGATTTTTTACTAGCAAAAATGTACACTAAAAAAGGAAACATGCAAGAATTTTCACTTCCTCATTAAACAAGAACAACCATAATGGTGCTTTTAATTAATCTGTATTACATTAATATATCTTTATCATTAAGCAGAAAATTACAGAATTAAATATATTGCCAGTACTTACGGATCTTCACAAGTTGCATAGCATCAAGTAAAGGCTGCAAGACTGTTAAGGAGAAAAGTATTCTACAGGAACTTGAAACAGAAGGATCACAAGATCAAGGTCAGCCTCAGTAGCTGAGTGGTAACCTGTTTCATAAAAAAGTGGGGCAATGGTTGGGGGACATAGCTCAACATTCTTTGGGTTTAATTTATAGTGCTGAAAAAAGTTCAATGACACTTATTAAAGGAAGATGAGAACTTAATTCAGGAATATTATAGTATAGGTATAGGGACTACTGCAATGGGGCCTTGTAGCACAAGACAGAGATTTAGCTCAACTGGAAATATACTATGGGCACAAAGCTATTTTTAGCTATGGAGCAATCTGAGTGAGGGGGCAGGGATAGAAAATTACTAAAAAGAAACATCAGGGGTTAAGGGAACTTGGCTAAGCTTATCTGACAAGATTCTTGTTAAAGGTCAGATGGGCAAAAATCACCTAGAAGATGAGGAACCTATTTAGATACCAAAGCTAGTGAGTTCTTGTTAAATTAATTTATGAGGTACCTTAATTTTCTTATTGTTGAGATAAAAATAACCAAAATTCACAAGTTGAAGTAAAGTAGATAGGTGTATTTTTACTCACAGTTTATGGAGGTTTGAGATCATAGTTAGTTGTTTCCAAGGCAGGGTGCCATAACATAGAGGAATCAAAGAGGAGAAACTATTCATGGCATGGCAGGCAGAAGGCAGCCAGGCAGCAAACAACAGCAGCAACATGGCTCCCTTTTCCTTTTATTCTATCCAGGCTACAAAATATTTGAGTGTTACTACTCCCCAGGATGGGGCTTGCCATCACCCACAACCAAAACTATTATAAACCAATTAGTGTACTAATTCAGCCCTATGCTCCCTTAATCCCAGAATCGCACCATTAGTCCACATTCACACACCCTTGATGCAGCCACTTCTGAAAAGTCCCAACTATGAGCATATGAGATTTGGAAGGGCATCCCAGATTAAACCATAACTCCAGGTTTCTTGCTAAACTTTGGTTTTACAAGGATGTATACAGATGGACCTAGGTAAAAATTCAGAATCTTGACTAAAGTTTGGTCAAATAAACAATCTCAAAAGATGCATACAAATGGAACCTCTAATTATAGTTTTCTGAGGAATCGACATACTGATTTCCACAGTGATTTTTCCAGTGTATATCCCCACCAGCAGTGGAGAGTATTCTTGTCCCTACAAACTCTCTACCATCTCTTGTTGATTAATTTTGTCATGATAGCTATTCTTTCTGAAGTAAGATGGAATTTCAGCATTGTCTTAATTTACACCTCTCAAATGACCAGTGATGCTAAACATTTTTTCATGTTTTATTTGCCATATATTTTTCATATATCTATTTCTTTATCTGAGAAGTATCTATTTCAGATGCTTGTTTTGAGGGTTGAGTATTTAATGTTAAATCTTGACTGTCTTACTACGCTTATTGATATAGTTTAGATATACACAATACCAAGTGATATATGAATACCCATGTTTATAATAGCAGTATATAATAGCTAATCAACTCAAATGCCCATCAATGAAGGAATGGATAACAAAGATGTGTGTTTTTAAAAAGTATATAATGGTGTATTATTTTGTCATAAGGAAGGATGAAATTGAGAAATTTCTAGATAAATGGATAAACCTTGACACCATGGTCTGAAGCGAAATAAATTAGACATACAAGTGTAAGTATCACATTGTCTCCCTGGTGGGAGAAGCTGGAAGAGTAAATAAGAATCAAAATGTACAGTAGATCTGAAATAGGAAGAAACTGATCAAAAGGAAAGAGGAATTAGGGAGGGGGAAGGAGGAAAGGAAGGAATGAAAAAGGAAAAATAATGAAAGATAAAATAGAAGCAAAGCTTTGTAAATAAGGAGGGGAAGATGAGTTGAAGGGAGAAGAGAAGATTGAGGAAAAAAGAGAAATCAGGATATGTCATATACAGGAACAAACTCCCTATGATGAATATGATCATTACATATATCTAAATTACATCAATAAATTCAATAAAAACAAATACATACATTAAAACACCCACCATGGGTCATTTGATAACATTTTTATGAATTTCTAGGTTCAGCACATAGGAGATAGTAATTTGAACAACAGAACTAGAAGAAATTGTTCCTAATAAAAAGTTGCCAACATGGTTATCTAATAGCTGTATTATGCACATAATTGATTTCACAGAATGCATAAATTAAAGAATAAATTTCATACAACTTATTTTATTGAAATATTTTCTTTGGTCATTTATAGACTGGGGAAAAATCTATAATGGGTTGATGCAGGATGTCAGGAAACATGTAGAATGGATAATTCAGGGCCCTCACTCAGTCTCCTCTTCACTCCCAAGCAGATATGTGGATTTAGAACAGGTGCTTCATCACCTGGCTGCTTCATACTATTCTATAAATCAGTGCATTAAGGTTGATGATCCTAAGACTCCTAAATCTCAATCTTGAATTACTGCTTGATTTTAAATTATTACTTACACTAAGACTTCATTCCCTAAGACCTCATTTCTTTTAACTTTTATCTACTTGTTCAGTGTTTTTCAAAACTCAGTATTTCAATAACAATTCTATAAGAGTCCTAGTTTTGATATTTTCATCTTTCTATTCCAAATAGAAAATATGACATACCTGATATGCAAAAGTTATAAAAACATGATTAATTTTCCCTGAAAACTGCTTACTTATGTGTAAATGTATATAGTGAAGTTGTCAAAAAATATTGTCACCTTCAAAATTTGATTTGGATGTGATTGGCCAGACTGTAGGTAATAATTACATTTATTAGTCAGCTAATGAGCTTAATTAAAGTGGAAATGCAAGGATCCATTTCCTCTTGGAACCTGAAACATGAATAAGGAGCATTACTCACAAGTGTTATGTGGGCATATACCTCCTAATCTGATAGAGGTCCAGAATAGTAATGACCACACATCCCTAATGGGAATTTACAGAGCACTAGCATTTCACAGTACAGATTTTTCATTCAAGAAAGTTTTTAAAGTAAAGAAATCTATTTTAAAGTATTACAGTTTATAACAGCATGTCAAAAGCTCCCGTGACTCTTTACCCCATGTTCCAAAACTTGATCACAGAAATCTTTTCTGTTTCAGATTACCTGTTAACATTCCATGTTACTACAGTTCTACAAAAGTTCTCAGAGAAATACTGCAGAAGTGCAAGTAGATATAACATTTGGCATTATTTGTTGACCCTAATAGAACATGTCCCTCTCCTTAGCTTCATTTAAGATGAATGGGAACTGTTTAAAAAACACTGATCTTTTAGACCCCATCATAACCCATTTAAATTGTGAATTCACTGAAATAAGCTTACTGGGTAGTTTCTTATAGGTAGTTAGTGTTTAGTTTGAGAGCAATCAGCTAAGGAAATCATAAAACATTCGTGAGTGCTGTTAAGGGCTTGCTAATGAGCTGATTTCATGATTCCTCATCACCAGCCACCAGGGGACCAGATACCTTAATTAAAGTTGCTTTAGAGAGTACTTGAATATACCAAGAGATAATGTAAAGTGATGTAGGAAATAAGCACTATCAAACAGTTTACCTTTTGTTGTTTCTTAAATCAGGCTACAAAGAATAATACCACTCAGTTCTAGGAGAACAAACCCTGTACTTTCTCCAGAATGAGGCTTGTATATAAACGTTGTGATGCTACAGAGACATAAAATATCTTATCTTCAGGGGTCTGAAGGAAAGTTTGGAAGAGGACACTCCCAATCATTTGCTGGGGCTGTTCCTCAGAATCCTTCTCTCAGGGATGTTTTCATGGCTAAAAGAAAACACTTTCTGGTGGCCGCCTGTTGCCGTAGGGATAAGTGCACACTGAAGCTCAGACTACTTAGTCCTATACCTCGTAGTTGAGTAACCCAGGAAGAGAGGGAAGGAAGCTTTTTTTCCTTTAAACCTTGCTGCTTGCATGCTTTCTCAAAGTAGAAGAGCAGAGCTGAGGATTGTGCAGGTATCATTCATAAAATCCTAGAAATCAAAAGATGCATAACAAATACAGGAACCATGCAATAAAATGTAAGAAAATGATAGGAATATTAGTCCAGGCTCTGTTTCAACCTTCACACATATCAAAATAAATGGAGAAAAATAGAATTTTGCTTGTCAAACATTTTCCAGGCAGAAAGCTTGGGCTTTGGTCTGGGGTTGTTACTCAGTGGTAGTACACTTGTTTGGCTTGTAGAAATCCCTAGATTCAATTCTCAGCAGTACAGAAAGAGGTGGGGAGGACTGAGTTGAAATTTCACAAACTGGAATTAGAATTTGGTGTGATTATATACATCATCATGGCAGGCTACTTTCTCTTGAATTTTTAACTTCTGTTTTGCAGCATAATAGTATCAATTTCTTTCAGCAAATCAAAGCTAGAGAAATCAATCCACATTTGGTAGACACAATTGAGTGAAAACTACTAATTTAACTTCCATCACCTTTCAGTCCACACTAATTAGAGTTTGCTTGCTAGGTAGGAAAATGCCAGATACAGGACCCCACTCTTGCCAAGACGGGAGAATTCTTGGAGGACTCCATAGGAGCCTGCTTTAGGCTGTTTTTAGAAAACTCTTTTGATAGTTTAATGTAAATTAGTGTAGACAAATCAACTAACACAAAATTAAACCATTTCTGAAGGATTATTAGAGAACTATAAAAATATCTTAGAAACATTTATCTAGCAACAAAAACAGCAAATATAAATAAACTATATTTACTTAGATTAAGTAACCTAAATTGGCTTTAGTTCCTCTGATAGATGTACATCCAGAATACTAGAACTGTTTACATTGTGCTTATCCTGAAGCTTTGAGGATTTCAAAGGTAATTATGGGTAAGACCTTGACCATGAACCACAAAATACATGTATAAGGATTACCAAGTGTGAAGAAAATTTGTGAAATTCTTATTATATGCAGAATTTTCCTAATAGATTCTCATCATGTTTGACACCAAATACTTTACCAAGTATAGACTGAATTGAAACTGGATTGTAGCTACCATCTTATTAACTAAACCATAGTGTATTTTCCCCTAACATAATCTCATCTCTTCTACCCTCTGTGCTACTTTTTTCTGTTTCTGAGCCTCAACTTCTTATTAACTGCTAATAGCAATTATAGCTAAAATTTGGAATAAATTTTTCTTCAGAATGTTGAAGGCTGTACCAGTAAAATTATCCAGGACAAGTCTATTCATTAAGAAGAAGCCATTATTTTATTTTTATTAGTTTTAAGGTCCTGGAGATTAAATCCAGGGCCTTGAGTGTGCTAAGCATGTGTTTTACCACTATGCTGCATCCCCGGTGCAATGTCATTTTAAATTATAGCACATGTTCACACACACACACACACACACACACACACACACACACACACACATGCACACAGGGTTTCTCTAAAAATTGACCCTACACAACAGAGTCCTTTCACTTGTGGAAATGTAAACACTTGGATGCTAATTTAACACGTAGGTGGAAAGTTGTATTCAGCAGTCACTGCCTCTCTGAACTGAGCCAATATGGAGATCTGGTTTATGTTGCAGAAGGATGCTTTAGAGAATGTTAATTGGTAGGTCTAACAAAACAGGAGTTTTTAAAGCCATGAATAAAATTTTAAAAGTGACTGTTAAATATAAATTACATTTCCCCTAATGTCAAGTGCCATATACTACAAGTTTAAATTTCCCAGCAGGTGACTGTATTACTCACAGTCAGTTATCAGAGCCTTCCCGCTTCTCAGTGTGAAGTTAGTAATAGGAAAATGAAACCAGTTAGAGAAATGGAGAGAAAAAAGACAAATAACATTATATCTAGGGTAGACATAATTTCTATGTCTGCTTACCTACAACCCAAACCTCAAATTTTGACTCTCGATTCTTTTAGTTTAACTTGATTGTTTTTAAATCCTTTGTTCCTGTGAATTCCATTTGTGTTAGATCTCACCCTTGGTAGACTGCAACACTAATTTGCTTTTTACTCAAATGGTTATGTTTCCATTCATCTTCCCTAAGTTTCATATAATTGATTTTATCCCACCAATTAAGTTGTCTACCAAACTTTGATCATCACCTAACCCAGGAAAAGACTGCACAGTTCCTTATTTGTACTTGTACTTATTTGTTCAGTAGAACCCATGCAACGTTTTAGTGATAGTTTCTACTATTTAAATGCTAATACTTCAAATTGGAATGAACTCCTATGTGAACACATTGTGATAAATCCATTCAGTAGAATGTTTGTCAGCAAGAAAAAGAAACAGCCTACTGATAAATGCAACTTGGATGAATCTCAAAATTATTATGCTGTTTGGGGAGGTAGAGCACATGTCTATTAGCAGAAGATTCTGGTTTGATCTCTAGCACCAGGGAAGAAAAAACTTGTGATAAGTGAAAGAAGCTAGAAACAATGATTTGTAGACTTTTGATTCAGTTATACGACATTTAGGGAGAAAAATAAGGTTATTGGGACAGAAATTACTACAGTGATTTCCAGGAGTTAAGGGTGCAGAGGAAGAGTGAATAGACTAAAAGGAAGTCCAAGAGAATGTTCAAGTAATGGTGTTAGGCACACAACTTAATGGGTTCATCAAAATTCCACCAACTGAAAAGATTAAGTAAAACTTGGTGAAAGTAAAGTAAATTCAAACATGATAAGCTCAATTTTTACAACTATTCCATTATAGAAATTTGATAGAAGACTCATTAAATGTAATACAATAACTCAGAATTTCTAAACTCTGTCTCTTTCTAATTATTAAGGCATATTTCTCTTTGTTATTTTGTTTTCTATATTTGTGGTTTCTCCAAGATCATCTCTGAAAAAAATGCCTGCATTTTTAAATCTAGAAACATGGCTTCTTTGTACCTCAAGAAAATATTTTCAACCCCATTAGTTAAACTATTGCTAGTGTTAAATTCTTTAAAGAGACAGCAAAGTATCTTATTTATTAGGTAATCTTTTATTTGCTAACACAACAGTATCCCCCTTGCCTGCTCCCAAGGATTGGCCCCATTTTTGTATTATTCATCTTCCTCATTCTTGGAACACAGATTTAAAACTAAATCCTACTACTCTAGAGATCAGAAACTCCCAAATGAAACCAAAGGAAAATTCAGTCTTTGGTTATCCCAATTAATTCCATGCTCTGGGACCACATCTCTTCTGCTCAAAAGGCAGCTGTCTCCTGGAGGTAACTAATACTCAAACACTGGCAAGTTACAATGTCAGGTGACATGTGAGTTAATAACAGCAGCTTCCCATTTCAGATCTTTTATTTCTATTTCCAGTTAGGTCTATTTGACATATTAACATTGTATATATTTCAGTGATACAATATGTTGATTTGATACATTGTGAAATTACTACCACAATTAGGTAAATAAATATTCTGTTGTGTGGTGACATGGATCTTCTCTCATCAAATTTCAAATATATAATATAGTATTATTACAGAAACTACCATGTTAGAGTCCCAGAATTTATCATCTTATATTAGAAAATTCATTATCTTATAGTGGAAAATCTTTTTAACCATCATCTCTCTATCTCCCCCATCTCACCTCTGGAAACTATCCTTTTAATCTCTGTTCCTATGGTTTGACACAGTTTAGACCTTATATGTGATTCAAATCATAATTATGTGACTTTCTGTTCCTGGCTTATTTCACTTGACCATATTTGGTCAAGTGATTTTACTTTTAAATACTTTTCTTTTATTATATTTTTACTTTGGTGTATTAATCTCTGTGTTTAACACATAGATGTTTATAGTCCTTGTGTGGAGTTGGACGGAACACATCTTAATTCCTTTTCTTCTGCTTTCTCTCATCCCAGCACCCATCTCTTGATCCTCTTATGTTTTAAAAATTTTGTGTATATTTATAGTACATACTGGTTACAGTCTTTATGTAGAGTTGATACATTTAAATAACACATCCCAATTACCTTTTTTTTCATCCCTCACCTCTTCTCTCCCTCTCCCATCTTTCCCTCTCTTTATATAATGTTCCATTATGTACACGCAGTTATAACCTACAGTTTCTTTATTCATCTTTGATGGGTACTTGTATTGTTTTTACAACTTGGCTGTTGTTAATGCTTCAATGGGCATCAAAGTGCAAATATTTCTTTAAGATATTGAATTTATTTTCTTTGGCTATATGTCACATGTGGGACCATTACTATAGTTCCAGTGTTAAATTTTTGAGGAAGCTCTGTATTGTTTCCTTTAATAACTACCAGTTTACATTTTCACCAACAATGTACAGGTAGTGCCCCTTCTCCACACCCTCCACACACCCACTATTGACTTTTTGTTCATCACCACTGTAACACGCGTGAGGTGGTGGTTCATTGTGGTTTTACTTTTAAAGTGCCTGATGATTAACGAGCATCTTTTCATATACATACTTGCCATTTTCATGTCATGTTTGGGAAAAAATGTGTTCAGATTTTTTTGCCTATTTTTAATTAGATTATTTGTTTTTACTACTGAGGTATGTGAGTTCCCTTTATATTTTAGCCATTAATCCTGTTTTAGATAAACGGCTTGATAATATCTTTTTCCGTGGTGTAGATTGTTTTCACATCATTGACTGTTTCTTTGATGTGATGAAAATGTTCCATTTAAAGTAGTTTTGCTTGCTTATTTTTGCCTTTGATGCCCTGCTTTTGGTGTCATATGTGAAAAATCATCACATGTAATATTTGTTTGTTTTCTGCCTAATCCTGAAAGTTAACCCTAGCATACATTTTGAGTTTGCTTGTAGCTCATTAATCTTTTTCTTATTTATACATCACTGTAAATAAGTTATAACATATTTTTAGAATGACTAGGACTAACAGGAGAGCCTGATGTTATCACTAATACTTTTTAATTGTCCTTTGTACATTTTTGTGAGGTGTTCTAATTATTTGTTTTAATTATTTGGATTCATAAGTTCACTTGAAAACTGCAAGAAAGAAGGGTTTTACATAGCAGCATCATCCTACTCAGTATGTGAAGCATGTTTTGTTGCATAAGAAATTAAGTTAATCAATGAAATTTGCACAATGCTTTTCCTGTTGAAAACTGACCTTTAAAGTATTTACTTATGTAAAGTATTCTACAATCAATCACAGACAATAAGTGGTTTTAAACTTCTGTCACCTTCTGCCCATTGTCCTTGGTTTTCAAAAAGGCCATATAAGAATTAACACTTTTGGGCTGGGGCTTTAGTTCAGTGGCTTAAGTGACTGCCTGGCAAGCATGAGGTCATGAGTTTGATCCCTGGTACAAAAAAAAAAAAAAAAAAAAAAAAAAAAAGAATTAACACTTTTAAAATGATGCTTAGAATTGGAAAGAACATTTTTTTTATTTTAAAGAGGGTAAAATTAAACAACAAAACAGATCATAAAAAAACAGTGTAAGAGACACAGATTTCAAAGCAAGACGACTGTAGATTTTCATGTCTATCATATAGCTCTTGTTTTCTTCCAAATAGTTGTCCATATCTTCACATACAGTGAATTCATACAAAACAAAATAGTATAAAACTGATCAGAACAAAATGACGAAGGCATTTTACATCTCCAAGACCAGACAACAAGGAAGTCAACAATGGCTGCCATAATGTTTCTTATTCTCTTCAAAATAGCTGTCCATACCTTCAATATGTTGAAACTAAATAAAACAAAACAGACTAAAATTACTCTGAACAAAGAATAATAATATTGCTGGATTTCACATCATAATGCTACAAAATCAGCACTGAGTACCGTAGTGTCTCTTTTTCTTCAAAGTAGTTGTTCATTTCATTGTGCAGTATACAATCAGTTCTCATAAACTTTTTTAGAAGTTCTATGCATGAATGAGTTTCTACACGTATATCGATCCCTTTTGTATTAGAGGGAAAAACAAAACAAAACAAGACAAAATAAAACAGATTCCTAGAAAAACACACAATGAAAAAGACATGTAAAACCACAATACCAGGGATCTACAATAGTTACTATGATGTTTCTTATCTTCAATAGAATCCTCTATATCATCAGGCATAGTGCAACTGAACATAGCAGTGCATAACAATATTAATAAAAACAACGAATTGGAAACATTATAAAGCTTCAAAAGCAGGTAATATAGTCAAACTAGAATGGTTATCCTAGTGAATCTTCTTCTCTTCAGGGTATTTGCCTGTACTCTCAGACTTCATACTATCTAACATAACAGATTCAAATAAAATCAGTCAACACAAAACAGTAATATAACAAATATGATTCAAATAAGATCAGTCATAATAAGACAGTGTAAGTTACACAGGATTTCAGATTGAGTTAATAGGAAATTAAGGGATGGTTACCATAGTATATACTGCTATTTTTGGAATAGCTGTCTGTGCTCTCAAATCTAGTACAAGTAGACAGAGTGGAACAGAATATAATCAAACTAAACAGAGCAATGAGAATAATGTGGATTTTAAATCCTGATACATTATTATCAATGTTCTCTGGCTTCCTTTCTTAGACAATTTCATCCCTTTCATTTTCTCAGGGTACATTGTACACTTTGGGTCACACTAAGTCTTTTAGTTTTTAGATTAGGGAGAAACTCACTATTTACCTAAGTGGTTCTGAACCTTTTTACCCCTGGGTTTGATCTTAAGTTGTGTTCCTTTACTTACAAAAGCCTCAAGGTTTTCCCTCATTATAGCTGAGTGATTCACCTCTGCACAAAAGTGTCATATCTTTCCAGCCTATCTGCAGTTGCTGGATGAACAGCCCCTAATTCTTTCTGGTTGTCTGTCACATAGAACATTGTTTTCTCATATTTGATTTTTGGTTCATAAACCCTCTTTCAAGTTAATTATATTTGCTATACAGAGCACTCGATGGACCCTATCTCCTGATCTACTCTGCCTGTGTTTCTTTTTGTTAGTGTATCAAGTGATACACAGATGGATACATTCCATCTGTGATAGAGATTATAGCCAGTCTTCTCTGCCTCATCTCTGCTATGCTATTTTTCTGCTGTTGGTTGTCTACTTTTCTCCTTCATTCCACTATCTGCCCCATTCAATGAGGCCTCTCTGCCACTATTGCTGGGATTTTGGTGATTTTTTTCTCTCTCTCTAGAATGACCTTCAGTATTTTTTTGTAGGGTTGAATTGGTGGTCACAAACTACCCCAGTTCCTCTTTGTCATGGAAGCATCTTGTTTCTCCATTAATTTTGAGAGACAGTTTTGCAGGGTATACCAATCTGGGTTGGAGGTTCTTTCAGGGTTTGGAATACTTCACGCCAAGCTCTTTTTGATTTAATGGTTTGTGTTGAGAAGTCTGTCGTGATTTTGATAGATTTTTCTTTATAGGTGATCTGTTTCTTTTCTCTGACTGCTTTTAATATTCTGTTCTTTGGATGAATTTCTGGGGTCTTGATTATTATATGTGTGGGTGTAGATCTGTTTTGGTTGTAGCTGGCTGGATTTCTATATGCCTCATATAAGTGAATATCGTTTCCTTTTCCTATGCTTGGAAAGTTTTCCTTAATTATTTCTGTGAATAGCCCTTGTATTTTATTTGTGTTTACCCCTGCTTCTTCACTTACATGTTTTATTCTTAAGTTATAGATCCTCTTGTCATCTTCTAGCCATTGTATTGTTACTTCCTGTTTCCTTGTTATTTTTAAGAGATCTTTCCTTTCATGATCACACATTGAAAGTCTATCTTCAAGTTTTGTTAATCTATCTTTAGTTTCTTTCAGGCAATTTTGCCAGTTTTCAATGGTATTTTTAATTTTCTGGTAACCACTTTGAATTTGTTTCATGTATTTTAGATTTTTAAAATATTCTTTTTCTGTGTTCCTCCATTCTTCCATCTCTGTCTTCTTGAGAGGTGCTTAGCATTTCTTTTATTAATCATCTTAAATCTTGCTTTACTTTTATTAGTATTTCAGTTTTATATTCATCTATAATGTCATGAAGCTATTTTTTTATGTCAGCTGATGCTGTGTCTGATATTGCATGCTTGTTGCCCTGGATCTTTTCTGTATTTACCTCTCCTGGACCCATATTCCCTGGGTTGGTGGCTAGAGGACATTTCTTATTTCTTTCTCTTGTCATGTTTCTGGTTTCTTCCATATAGGTGAATTGTGGAGGTCCCAGCCCCTTTCTGTACTGGTTAGAGTTCTTCTAAAGCATGCTGGCTAGGGATTGCTGCCCTCTCCAGTTTGCTGTTGATCACTGAGGTGCAAGCAGGGGTGGTGTAGACTGGCCACTCCCTTTCAAGCCAGTCAACCAGCGGGGACCTTCACCACATTAGTGTGTGCCTTTGAACAGAGCTGGTTCAGGACAGCTTCAGGGGCAGTTTTGTCCCTGGCTATTGAGTCCCTACCAGGGGTGTAATCCAACACAAACAGATCTCAGCAATCTGCTCTTGGTAGGGAGCAGTCAACTGAAGCCTTCTCTTTTTGTCTAGTCTTCTCCATGGTGGTAAATTCTAGTGTCTGAGATGTTTCTCTCAGAGAGGCTCTTTACCTTGCTTCTTATTGATCCACCATCTTCACATTGGAAAGAATCTTGTAGATATCCTACTAAAGCCATTGCCAGCTTAGAAGGTTAAATAAACTTCCCAAGCCACAAAGAACCAACGTGATGATTTTGTAAATCTGATGCTCCTTCCAGAATAAAGGTGACTATACAACCTGGCGATGATCAGGTTTGCATTTTTGGAAGCAAGAGAGCCCATCAGTTGGGAGGTATCTTTCAATGTGGCAGCAAGTGCTTTGATAACATGGTTAAAGAAGACATTTTATACAGACCTATCCACTTTGTACTTGATTTTAAAACTCCTGCTATTAGATCAGAAAATGAGTGAGAAAAATCTTCACTTTTCAGAGTTACAAGGAAGGCCACAGAAACTATGTCAGAGAAACTGAACTAAAACTACTAATAGAAATGCAAAAATACAAGGCATAAAAATTTTATCCTGAATGAAACATAAGTGGAGAGGCAGTAGGTAATATCTAATATCTTTGGTAAATTATCAATTCAATCCTTTAGCTGTAGTTAATCATCTATAAAATAGAAACAATAACATCTAATTCTTAGTGTCACAGCTAATATTTTATGATGTGTTATATAAAGATAAAGACTGTATATAAATATAAAGAATTCAGGGCCTGGGTTATATTTGTAATTCAAATAGTGGTTATAAACTTTAATGTCAATCCACAATTAAAGTAGGTACTATATATTCATCTATTGATAGAGAGATGAGTCATAACCAAGAGGATGTTGCAACATGGATGAAAATAAAACTTTTTAATAGTATAATGAGCTCTAAACAAATAAAACATGAAACACTGAGCAATATATGTCTAGGGTCCAGTATCTGGATATTAAGGGATGGCTTCCCTCAGTTATTTTGTGAATGCTATCGTAGTTACTTCTTCCAATATTCTAAACAATTTCATTTATTGTCCTGACTCTCTGATGGATCCTAAATCATATGAGTTCACTGCTAGTACCTATATCATTATAGAAAACAGTTGAAATCAGGTTTTCTGCTCAATAGTAAATGATAATGCAGAAAAGATTTATATATATACATCTGAATTTAGAGATATATTACAATTTTGATGCAAATAATTATATAAACCTGAACTATTTTTAAGTGATCATAGATTAATAGTGTTTAAAATCTATGTTAATTATGACTGAGGCATAGAGCAAGCTTTGTAAAACATTCAGAGGAAAGATAGTGACAACCTATAGACCTAATAAAAGGACAAGTTTGGCTTATTCCCATAAAGGTATATATAACACTTTTGAAGGCCAGATGACTCCTACACATAGAAAGTTACATTTCTGGCTACTTTCTAATGCAGTGGAAAATCAAGTCATATATTAAATACTCTGATTTGCTGATCATCAGTGCATATCAAGTTTATCAATGACAAGCTCCAAATACATTTCTGGACTTATGAGTGAGTTCTTTTCTGAGAAAATTCTTCATAATTTGGATTTGTTTCTAAGTCATCAAAGTGAGTCTTACACAATATACATGCAAATGTAGTAACTGGAATATTCATAAGTCTGGGACTTACTATAGGTTCTATACATCTTATGATTACAGATAATATTGAATTCTGTCATATCTTCCACAATGCTCAGATACATGTAGGAAAACAAGAAATTCTTGTTCAATTGAATGTTCTGGACTAAATGAGGTAGAAATTTCTTGTTCCAAATTATTCACCTGTTTTTTCTACCTCTTCTCATTTCTAGTTTGATCACTCATGGCTTTGGGACTCCAGCAATATGTGCAGCTCTAAGCACTTTCCAGACAGTCCTCAGCGAGATGCTGAACTACTTGGAAAAACACACTACTCATAAAAACGGTGGAGCGGCAGATTCTGGCCAAGGACATGCCAACTCGGAGAAAGCCCCCCTGCGGAAAACTTCAGAGGCTGCCGTGAAAGAGGGAAAAACAGAAAAGACAGACTAGCTACATCAAACAGAATCTATTTCCAGAGAGTCTTGCTGCTGATATTTTTTCTAAAATAATATATCATTGAGGGTGACTAATCTTCAGTGGACCAATCATTATCCTCCCCCAATCCTATGTTTAGAAAAAAAAAATGGAAATGAAACATAAAACAAAAAAGGACAAATCAAAAGAGAGAGAGAGAGAGAGGAGGAAAACAGCAGTGTAATTGTGTGATGAAATTGTCACTTTTTAATTTTATGTTATGATAAAAATTCTTTTGTGCACGTAGTTTATTGTTCCGAATTATACACACCACTGTTTCTAAGCACTTCTGGACTTCGGAGAGCAGCACATGCTTTTTCACATTTAACTGATGCACTTTCTTATCCAGCTCTGTAGTTAGGGATTAGAAAGCATGACCCACCTGGAATCTGCCACCATTGCTTACAATGCCAGTCCTTCTTGACTTAGCTCCCTGTAACTCAAGAGTGCCTCTTTGCATTAGATCAATATAAAAATTAATCCATGAATAAATAATTGGGGAACTCCAAAGGACAGTCATGAATATTTGTCCAATGAAGTGACAGCAGTTCTAAAAGTTGTGGTTACCTCTAGACTACTTAATACCAGTGCCTTGGTGGTATTTTAAAATTCCAGAAAACTCTCCTGCTGACTATAATGTTCTTACCCACTTGTGGGTTGCTTTATCCACTTTATAGGTAAGTAGATACTCAGAAAGCAGACACGATATGAGTACAAATGAACTCTTCTTTCAGTTCTTCTGACATCACCAGTTTAACGGTTTAAGGAAACAAACAGACTGCACTGAGTGGGTTGCATAGTTTTGCTACTGTTGGACTCTGAATGAGAAACAATGTACTGTTATCCCTGAAAAATATATGGAAACAGGAACAGTGATTTTTCCGGGAAGTTCTGCCTCTTGAGGTAGGAAATGAGACCAGGGAACTCCTGGAGGCCCCTTTGAAGCACTGTGGCTGATGATTGTAAGGTTAAAACAAAAGCCGTTCTTTTTCTACCTTTGTGCTTCTTCTACCTGCCCGATAGCTGTGTTCTAAACCTTTAGAGGCACAAAAGCATTCAGGTCTGTGTTCAATAAAGAAAACAAAACAGATTGATCAGAGAAGACTTTTGCTTTTAAGATGCTTCCTTTTTTTTATAGCTTGTTCTTATAGCTTCTATACTTTAGTTAAAGCACTGAAAACAAGAGGCTCCTGGTTGCAAAGGCCAGGAGCTAATTGAGTGAAAGTTTGACCCATAGAACTCTGTCTGTGTCAAGAAACCTGACTGGTATCATGTTGTACTGACTTTTCTACTGTTAAGAATTTTCAAACTTTATGTAGGCAAATAAAAATATAGGTCAAAGTTTATGTTAAAAATCATTTTAATAATGTGTGGACTCCCAACACTTGGTTTAGCATGAAAATATTATCTTTTCATTAACATATTTTAATTACTTTTAAAATTTTTACCGTATTATAACCCAGTAAGGAATATTGGATGTTTATTTGGGAGGACACAGTGCAAATATTTTCATGTAGAGATCATGCAAGACTATTTTTACAAAACAATAATTTTTAAAATCTTTTGATCTTTTCCCTTTAATGTTGTACAGAAACAGAAAATCTGTAAAAAATAAAAATCTAAATTTTCTGGATTGAATTCAATTAATGGAAGTCACAACAAAAGAATTCCACATAGAGCAATTTCATAGTTGTGCAGTAGTAGCACTTAAAGAAATATAAAAGTAATGCATTGTGATTTCACATGCTTTGTTGCATTTTTAAAATTTACCACTTTTATGGATTTAAATTATTTTGAAACAAAAATAAAATAAAGCTAAGATTCTGCTCAAGTTCCAAATTTGATCACTAAATAAATTATTCTGTCTCGCATCCAATTTCCTATATTGTAAAATATACACATGAAACAAAAAGATAAATATTGAATTTAATAAGTAGTAGGAAGTAACATACGGATAATGTGGACTGTGTTTTCCTTAATGAAATTTCCACACAAATGTTCTTTTATTTCATTTATTAACAATACATATGTATTTAATATGGCATTTTTATATGCATATCTACTAGGTACCTAATGTAGTTGTATACCATGTCAAATGTTCACCAATGACCAGATGAAAAATTATACCTGGCTTACATTACCAGCTTATTTCTTTGCCCTTAGTTGTGACTAGTTCAGGTTCTAAGTACTTCAATGGGGTATTACTATTTATTAGCCTTGGAAACAAAAAAGTACAACTATAACTACAGTGCATATTATTTACCAGAAGTTGGGGCATTTTAAGAGCCTTAAATGGACAGCCTCATCATTTAACTTACCCAGCCATTAGGGCATAAATGAATGGATGGACTGGTTCTCTTCAGGATCATTATTTATTATGATATCCTAATAGGCATTGTTAACATACCAACTTTTGCCTTGTATATAATAGATATGGAACACTTTTTAAATAAAAGAATAAATCAGTGTGTGTTTGTTTTTCATCCAGAATGGGTCAAAAGACCTTCTAATTGTGTTCTTTTCTTTCACTCAGTGAATTGAGTCAGATTGAATTGAATCATTCATAGTAATTTATGGATGATTAACTTTACTTGAGTAAGAAAATACTTCCACAACAGGAAACTCATTGAGAACATATGTATTTAAAATATGACAATAAAGAAGACTTTATCAGATTTTAAGTAAAAATGAAGTTAAACCATTATCATGGTTTACAGGAAAGAAAAGTAGATTACAAGACATTCTGTGCTATAATAACAAAGAAATGAAAAATCATTTTCAGATTAAATATTACTTCCACAGAAAAACTGTTCAAGGCTCTCATATTTACCCAGAATAAATATGAAAATGAAAACAGTTAAATTTTATGAAAGAGTCAAATTTCTACATAAACACATCTTTTCTATGTCTGTTTCAGTAATCAATCTAAATACCAGTGACCTTGGCTATTTCAGTAGAGTTGCAATTTGGCTTAAGTTTGACTGCTTAGAAAAATAGGTGAAACCTGTAAATCGCTCCATATTTTTTTCTCTGAAAAGATCATGACCCTGTAACAATACATATTCTCTGGCCTTCTTTTCAGGTATCTTAACACAGGGATCATTTTTCCTGGCTGTGTCATTGCTTTTGCGTTTTTCTTTCTTCCTTTTTTTTTTTTTTTTTTTTTAACTTTTGCTTTTTCCTTCCATGGGAATATGTTCTCTTTGATGAGCAGGACAGAACATGTATTTAGCCCCATGAGCCTAGGATGATCTGAGTGGGACAGTGATAAGAATTTGTCCTTCTGTCAACTAGTGCTTTTAAAGTCAATATGTTAGTAAATTATCCCTGTTAAAGTGAGCAGAATAATATAAATCATTCTTTTATATTTTCTTCTTTTCAAGCCTCTTTGGAAACATTTTAGATCAATGAAATATTTTAAATGTACCAGAATTCTTTATATAATCGGTTTGTCAGCTTCCTACCAAAACCAAGTCAATATGTGGGAGGTGACAAAATTCCGTGACTAAGTCTCAACTCCAAAGCCAAACTACCCAGATTTGCATCGAAGCTCTTTCGCTTGCTACTGTGTCGCCTTGGTGTTTGCTTAACTCCTCTGGGCCTCCCCAGTTTTCCACCTGTAAGATGAGGATGTCAATGGTTTCCTGCTCACTGGACTATTATCAGAATGAAAGTGACTGAAGCGCTTAAAGCCAAACAGGAGTCATGCTGGTGCTGTTAGTGTTACCTATTGCCTTAAACACTTAGAGTTTGAGCAAATTATTATTTAACTAGAGATTGCTCTCTTAGGATGGGAAATCAAAGAAGAAGGTTGTGATTGAGGAAAGAGAGAGGTAGAAATCAAGAGAAAAGGGACTTTATAAGAAAAAAAATTCAGACAGGACTCTAGTTTGAAAGTTTACAGGTTAATCTTATATTTCTGGTTATTCTTACATTTTTTGTGCAGTTTGGAACAACTAATATTTTGCTCATATTGCTGCAGGAAAGTGACCCAAAAGAAGATAGGCAACAAAAGAGTCAAACTTTTACGCAAGTTTTCATTTTCAAAAACTCAGGGCCTAAGGAAGACTTGTGAACTAAAATCTTATCAGCTCAGGGCTTTCCTTCCTAAACATACACACACACTGGAAGCTAGAAAATAGCCCACAGTTAGGGAGATGAAAAGTGAAATGGAGAATGTTAAACAGCTTAGCTATCATTGCTTCTAATATATGGGACCAGATTCTGGTTGGTGAGGTGAGCATATGGATCTCATGACAGAGAATATGACCATTATCTGGATTAGTCAACTTCACTGAAGTAAGAAACACTTAGTAATACATGCTCGTGGGTCACAGAGGTGTGACCTTGGTTACCATACATGTTTCCTAGTTCTTTCCTCTTTGGTATTATTCCCCTGATCTGCATGCTGGTCTCCTGAACTAAGTATCTTTGCTCATCTTTACACTTCTGCCATGATATTTCTTCTCTGACCAGCAAAAGATGGACTGAATTTCTGGAAAACATGAGTCAAATGAAATCTATCTTCCTTTAAATTATGGGTGTTAGTCAGTTATTGTAGTCAGGGTTTACAAGGAAATAGATTTAATACAAGCACAAAATTTATAGGATTATTTTATAATATTCATGCAGGAAGTCAAATGCAGAAGAGGACCAGAGTTCTATCCTTACACAGGAAACCCAAAGACTCCAGCTGAGGGCCTGGATCCCATAGCGATGTCCTGCATGAGTCCATCTAAAGACCTAGAGCCCATGACAATGCCCCCACAAGTCTAACTGGAGGCTTAGATCCCACAGAAATGGCTCATACAAGTCTGTATCAAGGGTCTCTACTGGAAAGGCCCCAAGCGCAATGGTGGAAGCTACAAGGTCTGTTCCAGGAGAATGAAGAGTCTGTGCCAATGGGCTGAGGGGTCTACACTGGAGCCAGACAGCAATGCTCGAGGTGAGGACCAGAGTTCCTCCGACAATCCTCAATGACAGCAAGGACTCAAGCTCCTCTGACAATGAGAACAAATGAGTTCAAATCAGGAAAGCCAGTGTGACAGGCTCCTCCAGGAGGATCAACATCACACCATCTTCCCCTCCAGTTCTCCTTAACCTCTGTTGACGCTCTTGAAGTGGGCCATTCACATCCAGTACCACACTGCTTCAGTTCAGCTGGGTGTTAATAATTGATCCTTAGATAATCTACCACACAGGTATTGTGTCTCTGTGACAAGAATTCTAATACAAATTAACCGTGTTATTATCCCAAAGAAAATGTCAGAGGGGAAGAAAATTCAACATTGTGCAGAAGCAAAGGAACTGTCTATGTGGTACATATGCAGATGATACTTACACAGCCCCGCAGATTAAAAAAAATAACTGGAAATGTGACACAAGTAAAGCAGCATGATCTAGGTACAAACAGAAACAAAAAAGCTGAAATTGCTGTGTGAAGCTCACAGAGGAGCAGCCAAGATAAATCACAGGAAGGTAGGGTCCTCCCAAGATGAATACAGCACACAAGGAGAAACCTGAAACAAATGGCAATCAAAGTCCAAAAACTAACTCAGAAACTCTGCCAGGATTTCAAATAATGAGTATTTTTTTTTAAAAAAAAGAACAAGACAAATGAGTGTAAGGAGACTGAAAGAGCAGAAATGAGACACTGTGTCACCCAAATATTAATAACTGAAAAAGAAGATACTATGCCCAGAGGTAGAACAGAGGGAGGAGGAGAAGTTACCTGAATTAGGAACTTGGATTAGAACACCATCCTACCCATGGCTATTGCATGAGCCTGTGAGAAAGCTCCTCAAGATTGTTATTAGAGGAACTTCTGGAGTACACTATCCTAATGCTGACAGTGCAACAGAAGGTGGAGGCTAGAGGCAACTTTCTCTTCTTCTGAAGAGATGTTAGTAGAAACTAGAAGCATTCTGGAGCATCTTTTCTCCTTCCTGTCCCTCCCACTTACAACCAGGGTCTTCCATTGGCAAAATCTAATTAGAATCTAGCTGGCAAAGTATCCTAAGTGCTTTTCTGGCTTCTAGCCCCAGCATCACACAACATAGACAAATGGTCATCTTTGTAAATGCAACACTAGACCCAGGCTGAGTGGGGCCCACAATCTGGCTGCTACACAAACCTTCCCAACCTAGCACTGAGACAGCACTGAGACAGCAAGACCTAAGTGTGGATTCAGATCAAATTTCTGCCACACATGAAAATAAAGGTGCAAAAGGAGAAATTATCATGTTATAAAAATTGTACCCAAATTGGCATATATCCACATTGGCAGATAGACATTCATATCTGCTGCACTTAAAAACATTACTTCAGCTATTTCCTACTGTTATAAAACAGTTGTTCAAAAAGATCATGACATTTAAAATAATTTGAAATATCAACGATCCCCCAGAAAAAGCAGAGGAAAATTTTAGAAATAAATGTGGACATGTAGATTTTTCACAATTAGTATAAGATTGCAAATCTATTCTTTGCTAAAATTGCATTTTCTAATTATTTGTTTTAAATCAAGATCTCTGGAAAAAGGATACTGATATTTGATATGTAATTTTATGTTTAGTCTTCCTTCCAAGTCCAGTGTTCTTGTTGCTAATAAAAAACTAACTATAAGCTTAATTATAGAATCTTTTACTTTCTTACCAAACACTTTTCATGGGCAATATTATCTTTTACCATAATTTCAATGATGTCATTTCTCGTAGAGTCATCTAACACAATCTATTTTGCTTTTATTCTTGATATACCATAGGTTTTCAATTAAAACTAGACTTTGCTAGTTATTTGATCTACTGCCACAATGACATCAAAATATGTATAGATGATATGTGAACAAATAGACACGACTATTGCAATCAGCCATCACTTAAGGAATAGGCAGCAGGCTGGATTTTTTTCTGTGGGCTATGGTTTGCCAACTTTTCACTTAGATTAAACTTCTTGCTGTCTGTAGCTGTGCAATTAACCTCATCAGAGAGAGAAAGAGTTATTTTCCACATCTGAGTTTCACTAATAAAAGCCACTTTTCTCCATGTTCTGGTCTATTCAGCATGAGGGGTATGATAAGACCCTCCAGCAAAAACTTGAAACCTTACTACTATTGACATTTGGAGCCAAATAATTTCTTACTTTGGGGAGTTGTTTTGTGTGCTGCAGAATGGTTCACATCTTCGATTTCTATGCAATGGATACTACTAGAAATCTTCCCAGGCTATGTGGGGAAGAAGCACTCTTGTTATGATAAACTACCGATATTAGTGAGGATGGCTGGAAAATGTTTGCTGCTGTCAATTAGCCTAGCTTAATTCAATGCTGATGAATTCTAATCCATACTATTTTCTTGCACTCCAGACCTATATAGTCAATGTTTAATGGTAATCTCATTATGGAAACAATATCTTTAAACTCAGCATATATCAAAATATAAATTTCTAACTAATTCTCTCCTTCAACCAATTTTCCTTGATAAGTTGTTTTATCTCTGCTAAAAATGTCTACATAGATTTGAATAAAGCAAAAACCTGATGACTATTTTCAATGATTCCCTCACTCAATTCTCTTGTACAGTTCATCACTAGGTCCTGAAAAACTAATATCATAATGCTATGAAAATTAATTTTATAACAACACTTAATACTAAAATTAATCATGCTATAATAATTGATTTTATCATAATATTAAAACTATGAATAACATAGCATTATAATATTAACTTTTCAAGTCATAGTGATTAACTGTTTGTGGTAGGTAATCCTCTGGTTCTGAGTATCAACAAATCATGATTGCATCAGTTCAATAGTCTCTCAGCTAATTTCCTGTCTCCAGTCTGCTTTTCTTTATTCCAGTCTATACACCAAAGGGAACCACTCTAAAAGTAAATCTGATTTGCATATCCACAATATTCTTCAGAGCTTTTGCCCTTATGATAAAGTCAAATTCTTCTACATGATTTGCAACATCCTATGGGCCAGGCCTTTGCTCTCTGCTCCAGCTCCTCTTAGATTTATATTATATTCCTGATTCCTCTGTATCATCCAGTACCCCATAAACTCCATGGGCCAACCACATTATGCACTTTTGAATTTATCAAGTACTCTATGCTCTAAGGCTTTGCATGCTCTCTCAACTTGGAAAACTAGGCTGTATGTAACCTCCCTCACTACCAGGAACCAGGATCCTACTTATAACCGAGCTGACTTAACTATCACACAATCCATGCAGTTGAATTCATTTTCTATTGATGTGTAATATATTATCACAAGCTTAATGGCATAAAACATCCAATTATCTTCTCCACCCCAGAGGGCATGCCACAGCTGCCCTGTCTGGAAGAGGGAGCTGAGCCCAGCCACAGGAACTTGCACCAGGCCTTGCCTGCAAACCTTCTTTAGGCCTGGAGAGCACCATCACTACTGCCACCACCTGGAAAAAGGAGCAGCCCGGCAGAGGAGGTTTGAGGATTACATAGGCCACAGGGGTGACCGTCTATCAGCCTGAGGAGCTTTGCCATTCAAGGAGGTGGATGGTTTTACAACATCCGATTCCCGCAAGAGTATGAGATCCTTGCTGTAGATGGTTGCCCCCCACCCCCTCACTTTGCGGCCACACTAAATTGGGCTTAGCAAGATTCCGGGCTGCCTGGACCATGCCTGGGGGCCTTCTTTATGTCCAAGGAGCTTTGCTGCCAGAAGGGGGAGCTGTGTAGTTTAAGGAGGCTTTGGGCCTACCTGAGAGGAGCCTGGCAACCTTCTTTTAATCCAGGAACATGCTGCCTAAGGAGGGAGCTACACTACCACAGTAGTCCCAGGAGCCCAAGACATGAGCGACAATTTCCAACATGCCCAGGGGAAGCTTTGGAACAACCCTTCAAACACGGAAATATAGGAAAATGTCAAAACGAAAGACCAAAATGCAATCTCAAACATCCAGCCCATCCCAACAAAGCCTAGAAGCCATGAACATAGAAGAAAATCCATGCCATAGGCTTGAAATAACTGAAATACTAGTAAATGAAATAAAGAAGCAGCTCTGGGAAGTTTTAAGGAATTCAAACTAGAAATAATCTCTCAGGTAAAAGAAGAAATGACAAAAGAAATGAAGGAGATGCTGAACATACCTAAAGAAGACACAGTTAAAAAGTTGGAGGAACTAAACAAAAAGATAGAATCCCTGGATGAGCAATATAAGAAACAAACAGAATATATAAAGCAGATGCAAAAAGATATACAGGAAATCAAAAATTCCATTGAAAGTTGTAAAAACTGCCTCAATGAATGTGAAGATAGAATTTCAGACGTTGAAGACAAGATTGCAGCCAGTGAACAGGAAAGGAAAGATCTTTTAAAAATAAAAAGAAATCAAGAAATAACAATTCAACACTTGCAAGATGACGCAAAGGAAAACAGCATAAGGTTGATAGGGATAAATGAAAAAGAAGGCGACAACATAAAGGATATCAAGAGGATATTTAGAGAAGTAATACTGAAAATTTCCCAAACATGAGATTGGAAACTGATATCAAGATCAATGAAGCATACAGAACTCCAAATAGGCATAACCAAAATAAAACTACATCCAGACATATAATAATCACCATCCCAGAAATCAAACAAAAGAATAGAATATTAAAAGCTGTCAGAAAGAAAACAAAGATGACCTATAAAGGAAAACCTATCAGAATCACAGCAGACTTCTCAGCACAAACAATAAAGTCAAGAAGAGCACGGAGTAAAGTATTTCAGATCCTAAAGGCACATGATTTCCAACCTAGACTGTTGTACGCTACAAAATTGTCCTTCAAAATTGATGGAGAAATAAGATACTTCCAAGACAAAGAACAGATGAAGAACTTCATGATCACCAAGCCAACCTTGCAATGAATACTGAGTTTAGAAACACTTAGAAAAAAGCCACTAAACAAAACAGACAATTAAACAAAACAGAAAGATAATGATGCAACAGCAGAAAGATAACATGTCAATAATAAACCAACATATAACAGTTTTAAACATTAATGTAAATGGTCTCAATGCACCAATTAAAAGAAACAGACTGGCAGAATGGAGCAAGAAACAAAATCCAACCATACGCTGTCTACAAGGAACCCATTTAACCCAAAAGAATAATCACAAACTGAAAGTCAAAGGATGGAAAACAATATATCATGCATTAGGAACTCCCCAAACAGTGGGGGGTAGTTATTGTGTTTGCAGACAATGTGAACTTCAAATCAATAATGATAAGAAGAGACAAAGAAGGTCACTACATACTGGTTAGGGAAAAACTTCAAGAGGAAGAGATAACTATCTCAAATATATATGCTCCAAAATTCCAAAGCACCCAGTTATATAAAACAAGTATTAACAGAAGTGAAAAACCAAATTAGCAGTAACACAATTATAATAGGAAATCTTAACACACAATTGACACCAATGGACAGATCAACTGGACAGAAAATCAGCAAAGAAATAAAAGAATTGAATCACACCTGTGAACAAATGGACTTGATAGACATATAGAGAGTATTCCACCCAACAGCAACAGAAAACACATTCTTCTCAGCAGTACATGTGTTATTCTCTAAATCAGACCATATATTAACTCACAGAACATATTTAAATAAATGAAAAAGAGTTGAAATTATCCCTTGCATTTTATCGGATCATAGCGCTATGAATTAGAAATTAATGATAAAAGATACTGCAAAAATCCCAGAAACACATGGAAACTGTATAACACACTCTTGAGTAATCATTGGGTCACAGAGGAAATTAAGGAAGAAAATAACAACACCTACAAACAAATGAAAACACAAATACAACTTACAGGAATCTGTGGGATGCAATGAAAGCTGTCCTCCGAGGAAAATTTATTGCACTGAGTTCCCACGTCAGGGAAACAGAACAAATACAAATGAATAACCTGATGTTATACCTCAAATATCTAGAAAAAGAAGAACAAGTCAAGCCCAAAGCCAACAGAAGAGAGGAAATTATAAAAATCAGAGCAGAAATCAATGCAATAGAGACTAAGAAAACAATCCAAAAAAATCAAAGAGTTTGTTCTTTGAAAGAATAAATAAAATCAATAAGCCCCTAGCCAACCTTATTTTAAAAAGGGAAGAAAAAGCTCTAATTCATGCAATAAGAAATGAAAAAGGTGAAATCACTACAGATCCAGTAGAAATACAGATCATCAACACCTATTTTGAAAACTTCTACTCTCAAATGTTTGATAACATAAAAGAAATAGACAGATTCCTAGAAGCATATAAGTACCAAAGCTAGGTCAAGAAGATGTAAAAATACTGAATGACCCAATTTCTATTAATGAAATTGAAAACGTAATTAAGTCCTTACCTACACAAAAGAGCCCAGGTCCAGACGGATTAACTGAAGAATTCTACAAGAAATACAAAGAAGACCTAATGCTGACATTCCTCAAACTCTTCAATAAAATTGAAAGGGAAGCAATCCTTCCTAAGTCATTCCTGGAAGCAAATATTACTCTAGAACCAAAACCTGAGAAAGATCAATTAAAAAGAGAACTACAGACCAATCTCCCTAATGAACACAGATGCAAAAATCCTCAATAAAATATTGGCAAATAGAATGCAGCAAATTTTCAAGAGGATTATACACCATGGACAAGTGGGATTCATCCCAGGCATGCAGGGATGGTTCAACATATGTAAATCAATAAAGTAATTCACCATATCAATAAAACCAAATGTAAGAGTCACATGGTCATTCCTATAGATGCAGAAAAAGCTTTTGATAAGATCCAACATTCATTTATGATAAGAAACTTACAGAAAATTGGAATAGACGGTCTTTATCTCAATATAATAAAGGCCATCTGAGAAAAACCATTAGCCAGTATCATACTATATGGACAAAAATTGAAGGCCTTTACTTTAAAAATCAGGCACAAGACAAGGTTGTCCCTTATCATCACTCCTATTTAAGATAGTACTGAAAATACTAGCCAGAGCAATTAGACAAGAGAGAGAAATAAAAGGGGTAATGTTAGGAAAACAAGAAGGTAAATTATCATTATTGGCAGATGACATGATACCCTACATAGAAGACCCCCAGAATTCCACTGAAAGACTCTTAGAGGTAATAAATACATTCAGTAGTGTAGCTGGATACAAAATCAATACTCAAAAATCAATAGCATTTCTATACAGTAACAATAAAATCACAGAGAGAAATAATAGAAGCCACACCCTTCACACTAGCAACCAAAAAAATGAAATATTTAGGAATTATTCTCATGAAAGAAGTAAAAGACCTTTACAAGGAAAATTATAATACACTGAAAAAAGAAATTGAAAAGGATCTCAGAAAGTGGAAAGACATCCCTTGCTCATGGATAAAAGAATAAATATTGTGAAAATGGCCACTCTCCCAAAACTCTTATGCAGATTCAATGCAATCCCAATAAAAATACCATCAACATACCTCATAGATCTCAAGAAATCACTCCTAAAATTCATCTGGAGCAAGAAGAGACCTAGAATAGCAAAGACAGTTCTAAGCAGCAAAGGCAAGGCAGGAGGCAGCACATTCTTTGACTTAAAGTTATACTACACAACAACTGTAATAAAATCAACATGGTACTGAAATCAAAACAGAGCCAAAGATCAATGGAATAGATTAGAAGGTACAATCACAACTACAAACACACTCAACCACCTTATCTTTGATAAAGGGGCCAAACATGTTCACTGGAAGAACAACAGTTTCTTTAATAAATGGTGTTGGAAAAACTGACTCTCCTTATGCCCCAAACTAAAACTAGACCCATGCCTATCACCATGTACTAAATTAAAATCTAAATGGATCAAAGTTCTGAATATCAAAACAGAAACACTAAATTTATTGGAAGACAAATTGGGTAAAAACCTTGAAGACATAGGTGTAGGTAGAAAACTCATGAGCAGGAATAAAACCACGCCAGAAATAATCCCCAGAATCAATAACTGGGATCACCTCTTACTAAAAATTTTCTGCATGTCAAAAGAAATCTCCAGCATAGTGTAAAGAAACCCCACAAACTGGGAAAAAAAATCTTAGTGAACTCTCCCTCAGACAAAGGACTTCTGTCTAAAACATATAAAGAATTTAAAATTCAAAGATCCATTCCAAAAATGGGCAGCTGAGATGAATACACAATTCTCAGATGAAGAAATACAAATGGCAAATAAATACATGAAAAAATGTTCATCATCATTGGTCATTAGAGAAATGCAAATTACAACCACACTGAGATTCCATCTCACTCATGAACGAATAACCAGGATCAAGAAAACCACCAATGACAAATGCTGGAGAGGCTGTGGGAAAAAAGGAACTCTCCTGCACTGTTGGTGGGAGTGTAAATTGGCGCAACCATTGTGGAGGTCAGTGTGGAGATGGCTCAAAAAGCTGGGATTGGAAGTTCCATTCGTTCCAGCTATTCTACTTCTAGGCATATTCCCAGAAGAACTGAAAGCATCATACCACAGTGATATATGTGCACCCATGTATATAGCAACACAATTTGCAATAGCCAGATCTTGGAAACAACCTAAATGTTCATCAACTGAGGAATGGATAAAAAGTTATGGTATTTTTATACAGTGGAGTACTACTCAGCTATAAAGAATGATCACATTGAGATATTTATAAATTAATGGGCGCAGCTTGAGACCATATTCATAAGTGAAATAAATCAAACCCACATGTATAAATACCGAATATTTTCCCTAGTGTAAGAAATGATAACAATACATAAAAGTATGTGGTAATCATGATTCCCCATTATATGGCTTTGAAGCCTTATAGTGTTTTCATTCATTAATTGGGATGGTTTTATTCTGGGCTGTTTCATTTTACTGTCTCTGATAGTATGGGCAGCTATTTTGAAGAAAAGAAGACACCGTAATAGCTAGTGATGATTTGATATCATCTTATTTTGAAGTCCCATCAAGCTGTTGTTCTTCTGTGTCCATTGGTCTTAACATGTTGTATCTTATTGGATTTTATTATATGTGATAGTACAATAACTTTTATAAACAAGGAGATAATATGGAAACTATTGTTCATTTTCTGTTAGTTGGTTCTAAATACCCTTGTAATACTGTCATTCTCTTGAATGGTTTTACATTGTCTTGATATGTTTGATGCTATAGTATATGAAGTTATACTCTAATATTCCAAGGAAAGAGACAATATGGTAGCTACTGTTATGTCGGGATATCTTGTGATGAAACACTATGTTGCTTAAAATGTTATGTTCTGACCTGTGCTGTTGTGTTGTTATATCCTCTTTTATCTCAATCTCCTTTTTATTATTATTTTTTAATTAAGGGAAAAATAAATTAAAAATAGCAGGATATATTATAGTAACCCACTTTCATTTCTTATTAGCTTGATTTGAAACCCTCTCTCACCATCTTGTTTGGACTGATTTTACTCTATTCTGTTTTGCTTGATCGTATCAAGTTTGAGGGTATAGGCAACTACTTTGAAGACAATAAGATTCACTAATGATGCCCATTCTGGTTTGACTATTATCTTCTTTTGAAGTCCTGTAATGTCTCCATTGTTTATATTTTATTGGTTTTGTTTTGTTCAATTTTATTATAACTGATGATATAGGCAATTCTTTTTAAGATAGCAAGAGGTATTATGGTAACCATTGTTGATCACCTTGTATTCTGTTTTTACATTATATACTATGTCCATCCTTTTGGTTTGACTGACTCTGTTTTGTTATGTCGCATTTGGTTTTATTCTCTTACAAAAAAAAAGGTAATAAGAACTGTGGAAGTAATAAAACCCAAAATATGTAAATGTCATTGTACAAAAGAGAGGAAAATAAAGTGCTCTAAAGGACATAACTGCATGTATATTTAAGTGTATAAGGTAGACAAACGTATTACTGAGTTTTTGTTGGATCACTGAACAGAATCATTTGCTGTCTCACTGAATGTCCACTTTGTATGCTTTAATTTTGTAACTTGAATAACTATTTCTAAGATGACAATATGCAATCTATTAATTAGTGATTTCTTACTGTTCATTTCCTTGAAATTCTGTATTACTTGTACCATTTTCTGCTTTTTCTTTTTCTCTTTAAAGTTTAAATAATAAAAAAATACAACAACCAATTATTAGTGTAAATCTCCATGCTGACAGCAAGCATTATCAGCACCTCCCAGATACTGCTTTTAGTCTTTGTCATGCAGCCTCCTCCATCTTCAAAGTCAGAATACCTGCCCTAAACCAACATTTATCTGACTTTCCATTCTGCTACAAACTGGGATTGGGAGACATCTGTGCTTTAAAAGTGCTTACATGATTAGATTTTGCTCATCCTAATAATCTTCCTTTTCACTAGCAGTAAATCAACTAATGAAAAGTATTTATCACATCAGCAAAATTCCTTTACCATCTAAAGCAAGATACTGTATTCATGAATAGGATAACAAATTATTGTTGCAGTCATAGGGATTAGAATGGGAAGTTTCACTTTGGAGTAATATCTGCCATAGGTGCCTTCTCAGATTCCCCAAACCTGGACTCATGTCCCACTGTGTTCCCATGACAGCATGGCACACTTCCATATCATTTACTGAATGTATGTTTTTAAATCATTTGTTAATTATATCTCCTATTAGACAAAAGTTTCTGTTTCCATAATGCAACAGAAAGATGAGTACAACATTCACAGTGTTAGCACTAAAGGAGATATTTCTGTAAAACAATGATACTGCTTGAGATGGAAGCCTTTGCACTCTTCTTCAGCCTCCTGTAGTTTTATACACCTATCCTGCTTATCTCTGTGGCTACCTGGCACAAGGGTGACATATACAGCAGTCATTCATTTGACAAAGTGGTGGGTAAATGAATGAGTATGTAATTCAAGGACTACTGAAAAAGGTATATGGAGAAAACCTTCCAGAGTTTCTGGAAGAAAAAAGGGACAACTATAATTTTTGGGGGAGTCCTAGAAGAGTTTTCATGTAAACAGTGCCAGACTGAAAAGGGAAAAATGCAAATTATCTCATATATAAATACACAAAGTCAGAACCCAGCTCCGTCTCCCATGCATAAGTTCTGCCACAAATCTGTTAAAACCAAGATTTGAGCACAGTAGTAATGGAATGTGCAACTGAAAGCATAAGCTCATTCACAGCAAAACAGTGTAAAATTATTGCATCCTTAAGTAGTACTAAAGTGAGTATAAAATATAACCCTCTGAAGACATGGCTCAAACTTTGGCACCTTTGTTCACTGGCAGACTTTTCTTTAGAACCTAACTAACAACTGTTCATGGAAACCTCCACAGTTTCACAGAAACCAAAAGTATCCTCCAGGATTGGTTTTTGGTGGGAAGTTTGTGCAAGTCCTGGATTGTTGTTCAGCTCTCCTTGCAAACATTGCAAAATCGTGAATCATTAACAGGTTGCTGTACTGGGTGTAGCTGTCTCTAGTGGTACTGGTTTTGTTCTTCTTAAACTCCTAAGGTCCCTAAACTGCTGCCAAAATGCCTTGTACCTTTTAAGGTTCTATTAATACAGTATTTTATTAAAATAATTTAAGTAACTGTGGGAGACACAGCGTATTTAGGATTTAAACTACAAAAATAGCCATTTATAGGCATTTTCCTGACCATATTTGAAATTCACAACTTTTTACAATTCACAGGTGCTCTAGGAGTGTAACCCCTGCAACTTTCAGGGTGCACTGTAAACATGCTCGTTGTCTCTATTATCTGTTTGAGGCCTACATATTGATATGTAAGATTTAGAGGGAGTAGAGCAGGAATATGGCAAAGCTGTGTTTGCCTTCTGGCTTCATAAATGCTTTTCCTAATTAGTTTAACTTCTAACTTATAGTACATAGGTTTTTGATTTCTTAATGAATGATCAAATTCCACACAAAATTATAGTCTTTTATCTTGAGGGTTATAAAGCCATTATAATAACTTTGAGACAGAAGTCTGTTGTAATGGTTTTATTGAAAGAGTTTCAGAAAAGATTGTCTATGACTTTCTTAGAACATAAAGCAAAGGCAGTACTATGCCCAAAGCATATTGCTTATTATACATTTTTCCAGGCTATTGTCTGCCTAAATTCCCTCTGGATGAAAGAATGTATTTAATTTTTAAAGAGACATTCTTCTGAACAAATGATAGTAACTTAGCAAATGCCAGACTTCTTCATAAATTGGTCAAGCAAAACTCCTGAGAAGCAGAAAGAAATGATATTTAGTCAAAAAAATCTTTCTCAGACCTGGAAATTTTTGAAAAAAAATATTTTTATTCTCAATATAGACACAGATTAATTCATTCATGTACTCAATAAATAAATATATATTACTAGTCACTATATTAGTTATATAAGTGTTGAATCAGTTAAACATCAGAACTCTAAAATTTACACAACCCTTAGATTTCATTGCTGTTGTTTAAGATTCAAATTAACTTCATATCCTTAATCTAAGGACTCATCCTCATTTTCCTTGGCTTTGTACTTACTTTTAGGTAGGTCTTTGTTCATGGACTAGAAATAGTTTATTGCATGTATTTGCTTGCTTTTTAAATTTTATTTTAAAGAGGATAAAACAGAATAAAACAAACCATTAGTAAGTGATACAAGACTTCAAAACATTGCAAAATCAACTATAGTTACAATAATGCCTTTTGATGTCTTCAAAATAGCTACTGAAAACTTTGGACATACTAAAAATCAAATAGAACAGAATAAAATAGAAGCAATAAAAACCAAACAATGAATGTAATAAAGGATTCCAAACAAGCCAATAGTAAATCCAAAATTGCTACCATAATATATCTTGCTATCTTTGAAATAGTTACTCTTGACATCAGATTTGACATAATCAAACAGAACAAAAAGAGAATAAAATCCAACCCAGAAAAACAATGGAAACAATGTAAGATTTCAAAACAAGATCATAAGGAATCAACAGTGGCTGCAACCCTCAGAAAGAGCTCCCCCGATAGATGCCACACTGTGTACTGCTATCCTTTGAACCTGTGATCCGACCCTAGACCTGGCCCTAGATCTGCAGCATCAGTGAAATACCAAAGCACCACAGGCATCCAATTGCATTTCACCTTGATAGCTATCATCACAACCCTCTGGATAAGCAGGTCACTTATGGGGAGGGGGTGTTGCTATTTCTTTTTTGCTACCCCATATTCTGGAAGGGGCTGGGGTCTGGCTGTTCCTAGTCCCATGGCAGCTCATGCATGGCACTGGTTCCCAGAGTGGGCTTGCTTTCTGGTGTGACCTTGTTCTCTCTCCCGCCAGTCCGTACGTGGTGCTGACTCACCAGGAGAGGCTTGGGTACAGCTGTTCCAGTGTGGCAGTGGCCTGTGCATCATGTTAGCTCCCAGACTCATGCATTTACTCATTTATACCCCTGGAATTTTTCAAAAAATATGATTTAAGATAGATTCCAGGAACTTAAGAATGTAATAAAATATTATAAATTAGAAATAGCTGAGAATGACAAAGAAATTAATGATAAAATATGAAATTTACTAGCCAGAAATGAGGCTAATAAAAACAGAAATATATGTATTTGTTAAAGTCAGTAAAAAAATTGCCAAAGCTTTCTAACAGACCTTGTAAAAAGGAAAATTCAATTATTTCTTCAATTTACTATATCTGTGTCTAAGATTAAGACAAAACAATTTCTTAACACTAGTGCAGCTTTTTTGAAAAATAATTGGGTAAAAAAGTTTTCAAAAGAATCTTTGTGGGGTATAGTGATATCAGTATAAAAGTCCCAAGCCTGCCATGCCTGGTAGTACACGCCTATAAGTCTAGCACTTGGGAGGGTAAAGGCAGGAGGATTGCCTTAAGTTCAAGGTCAGCCTGGGCAACAGAGTGAGTTCAAGGCCAGCCTGAATTGCATAGCAAGACCCTGTTTGGGGGAAAAAAACCTCAATCCTAATTGGTTTGTTTGGATTTGTTTTATTGGAAGTTGACTCCAGATCTGTTACATGAGGTACATTTCTACCCCACTGTAAAAAGTTTTGCTTAATTTTCAGACAGTGTTTCACCAAGTCACTAAATTGTCTGACTGTACGTGAACTTGTCACTTTCTTGCCTCTGTCTCCCAGGTACTAGGATTTCACGAGTGCATCACCATGCCAAATTCAACTTTGCTTTTGTTAAGAGAAAAAAAAAACCTGCAAAAAAATCCCAGAAAAGCTACTTCCATTTACTTCTGTGCATTAAAAGTCATATAGTTGGGGCTGGGGATTTAGCTTAGTGGCATAAGTGCCTGCCTTGCAAGTGTGTGGTCGTGAGTTCGATCCCTGGTACTGATAAAAACGAAAAAGACAAAAAAAAAGTCATATAATTTTATGATGTCATTGTATATGAAAGATAGAGAGAGACCAAAGAGAAAAAAACAAGAGCTTTAACTTCTGCTCTTAGATTTAAGATGATGTAATGTATGGAAATTGAGGAAAATCAATATGTAAGGTTGGATGTTGCTTTACTTGATCAATATTTTTTTTTAAAAATTGGCCTTTATATGTGATTTTTTTCTAAAAAGTCCTAAACCTTTGATCTTAGCTGCTACAGTATCTTGGCAATCCTTATATCCAGGTTTACATACAGTGTCTATGGATAGAGATGAGCTGTCCTCCTCCCTTTGGTTTACTGCCTGCTGTGGAAACTTTGTTTTTTGCAGCCCTAGGTTTCCTGTCTTATAGTAGAACTCATTGTATGTGTTGATAGGTTGCTTGCCCTGTTCACACTGCTCCGAGGGAATTGGACACAGGTACAAATGCCTACACTTTGCTGCTTGTGTTACCATGACGTAAGAATCTCACATCTTCATCCACCACACCTGCAACTGTACGAAGATGCTGCAAGAAAAGCAGAATCTCAGAGCCTATCCAGCTCTTGGCAAAACCATTCTCTAAAAAATTCTATGCTAATTTATGCCTTCAGATTGACCTCCACATATGGGAGAATTTAATGTTTCACGCACTGTTGTGTTCCTGTTACCCAGTGAAGGTACTTAAGATGAAGTTTTTACTAAAATATTGATGAACAACTGAGTAAATTAAAATTATTCTGTGGGAAATATATATTTTATATAGGATCTTTAATAAACATAGTTTCTGACATCCCAAAATAAATAATGAAAGAAGGAAAGAAAGAAAGGAAGGAAGGAAGGAAGGAAGGAAGGAAGGAAGGAAAGAAGGAAGAAAGAAAGAAAGAACAAGAAAGCAAGCAAACAGCAAACACTTTCAGGGTGGAGAAGGAGGCAAGAGGGACACAGAGTCTGAGGACAGAAATGAATAAAATCAGCAAGCAGTGTAAGAATAGCTAAGAGAGAAGAAGCCACTCACAGAACTCTTGGCTCGGACAGCGCAGTTCCAGTGAGAGGTGCACAACAGGGGTATGGTAGAGATCTCAGGATTCTGACCACAGTGTTAGGAGTCCCCATCAACCTCGTCCAACACCTCAGGGGTTACTTGTGCACCAGATTTACCAGGGTAACACTTCGACCCTGAAAAGAACCACTGCTTCTGCTTGCTCTAGGGACATAGCAACTGCCACCTTCTCGTGAAAGAAAACATCTCAGAAAAGGAAATGGGAAGCAAAGGACTACCATTGCTACAAGAGGAAAAGAAGAAGAAAGTAGCCAGAGTGAGATTTCATATAACTTCCTTCCTACAAAAAAAAAAAAAAAAAAAGCCAGCTGAGCTTTCTCAAAGTAATCCGTTGCTGTTGCTTACCCCAAGAGCTGCATGAAGAGGAAAAAGTTTCACATGTAGCGCTCAGATGCCTCCACTCTGATGCGCAACCCATTCAGCCTCATCCTGGTGAATACCAACAGTGACCGACTATTCACAGTGAACGAGGTTGATGTTGGTGGCTCAAAGTGTGGCATCATCAGGCCGAGGGGTATGAAGATGCCTGCATTCAAGATGCACACACATAACTTCTACTTCACCAACCGCAAGATGAATTCTGTGTGCTGGGCTTTGCTGAACCACTTGGATTCCCATGTTCTGCTGTGCCTCTTGGGATTTGCAGAGACTAGAGGCTGTGCCACTCTGATCCAGCATCACTGTTTACCGGTAGTCACCCAGGTGTAGACTTCTGTGGCATGCTTGCAGTTTCTGGATCCCTGGTGCCTGGTCCTATGCATGCATGGTGGCTGAACATTCAGGTAAACACTTGCTTCAGTACCTGTTGTCTCAGGTGATTCTGTTGATCAGTGCAGTGACAGGACACTGGCAGTCATTCAGGACCAACCGTGCTATGTTGGCCCAGCAGTTTGCTGTCATGACTCCTTTGCTCTTTAGTGACTGTCTCTCTGGGGACATCTTTGCCATTGATCTGCATTCTTGAACTCAAGGTAAAGCCTGGAAGGCTGCCTGCCTACTCCATCACTCAGCAGTGACCTCTTTGTGGATCCTCCAGGAAGAGCAATCTGTGTTGGTATCAGATATGCTGGGAAAGATCAAGCTGTAGGACCTATGGACCATGAAGTGTATAAGGCAGTACAAAGGTCATGAGAATGAGTATGCCTGCCTGCCCTTGCATGTGCACGAGGAAGAAAGAATCCTGAAGGCAGTATGCCAGGACAGCTACACAAGAATCTGGAGCCTCCATGATGCCCACCTGCTCAGAACCACACCCTACTTGCATCCTATCTCCAATACTAACATTCCCAGTATGGCCTTCTCTTTTCGGCTTAGAGGAGTTGAAGGATCCCCACGGCTGCTCATGGCCCTCAAGCAGGACCTTTACTGTTTCTCCGACAGCTAATCCTGCAGGGGGCACCCTGGAGGCGTGAATTTACCTGAGAGGTAAAGAGTGGCTTACTTCTATTTGTAAGGAGGAAATTTTAAGTGATACCAAGGGCACGCAGCTCTCATCCCTCTGGCTGCTAGCAGCAAGGTGTTAAGGATTTGATTGACATGTAGACAACAGTACAATCACAGTTAAAAAAAATAGCACCTTGCTATTTGAGCATATTTGAGCACATTTGAGAAATATTTCTTAGAATTACATTAAAAACACTTAAATAAACATCATTTTCTCATGCTTTTGAGATGAAATTTAAAGGTTTAACAGAGCTGGGGTATTCACCACGCTTTCCCCTGGTGGCCTCTCTAGTTCTGCTGCCTACCCTTAAGAGCTTCTGGACACAGGCTGACTATTTTCAGTAAACTGAGAGGGCAGTTGCTGATAACAAGAGCTTCCTAGACTTGTTTACCCACCAACTTCCCTTTAGCTCCCACATCTCTGAGTCCTTTAGACGTTCGCTTATTTATTGTAAGTTTGATAGGAATACTCTGACTACTCTCACAACTGTGAGTATTATTTAAATCAAATTTAGGCTCAACAAAAGCATGCTCTTCCTTATTCACTCATTGTGTACGTAAGGAATCCTTCTAATTTTTTCATAGCATTTGTCATTGTGTCAGTAAGTGCTTAGTAGAGGAACACATCTAATATAAGATATATGAACATCTAAGAATTTAATATATAAAATTAGCTTACAATGGCTGCCCACAGAGTTGGGTACCGAAGAGTGAAAAAGGTCTTGGGTTCTAAAGGATCCAGTTAGGAGCCTTGAGCTCAGTATAATATACTGTTTGAATTTGTATAAGGTCAAAGGGTCTGCACTAGAAGCCTGATGAGTTGGTGCTGGAGCTGTGCAGGAAGCCAAGACATGATGTTCAATACATAGGCAAAGATGAGCTACTCCCAACAAACAGAAGAAATCCCTTCATTCCTTATGTCCCTTTGAAACCATTCTGGTGGTAATCCTCTTTAAAGTGGGTCTTCCACACCCAGAACTATGCTGATCCAATTTGTTTGGATGTTTCTTTCTCAAGTAGATACAATCAATCAACCATCATATTTCCTGAAATTATCTTATGTGTTTGATCATCTACTTCCTGTCTATGTGGGAGTGGCATGCAGAGTAGATTGTCAATAAATGTTAGTCAGTAACATGATAATTCTTCATTATATTTCTTCATTCACCTATGTACCTTGCTGTACTATAAATTGCATGAGTAATTAACATTTTGTCACTAAAGCACAATACCCAGCACCTACTACTCAAAGATAATTAATTTGCTCATAGTTTCAGTCCCTGATCAGCCAGTTACAAGGCAAAGAAGTCGTGACAGAATGTTGTAGCAGAGAAAAACTGCTCATGTCATGGTGATCTAGAAATAAGGCAGGGAAAAGGGGCCAGAGAGGAAACAGTGAGTGAACATACAAAGATTCCAAGGCCAATCCTCCTTGACCCATTCAAACACACCTGAAAGTGTGCTTCACCAGTCCCCAGTGAAACGCAAAGCAAATCAAATTGAAACTGCACTCTGACTACCTGATTCCAATCCTTTTCAACTTATTACTTAAACATGTTCCCTTCAACTATACTTAATTTCCAAGTAAAAACAATTAAAAGTTGGTAATTCTGCCTAACATAACACAGTTACTCTGCATACAACCAGACACCCAATAATCTCTTTCCCCAAGTTCAAAAGTTCCAGCAGTTTTCAAAAGGCCAAGCCCAAGTCTCTTTTGACACATAGCTGTGAGTCTCTGTACAAGAAATAAGAAAAAAGTTACATATCCCAAGGAACAATGTCATATGCCAAAAAGGATATAAAATAATCAAGAAAATCAAGACTAAAATTCAGTAGGGAAAACATTTAGTTCTATAGTTACATATCTGGCCCCTGAGACACTCTGGTAAAATGTGAGTTTCAAGGACTTTGTAGCCCCACCACTTGGACATTGCTGGTTGCAGCCTTTACAGCCTCACTCATGGGCTGGCTCCACTCAGAGTCTACAGCTTTGCTTGGAAGAGATGTCATGTTCCAGAAACTTCCATTTTCCTGGGGTCTTCACTGTACCTTTGGTTTCATTCCCACAGCTTCATACATTGCCCTCACAGAATCTGCTTGCCAGGTATTCCAAGACATTCTTTGAAAGAGAAAAGCTTCCACAATCCTACAACTCTCATATTCTGCATTCCAGAAAAAAACAGCATCACATGGAAAATAAATTCCCAGCTCAAGCAGTAGCCAGGCCCCCTTAGACTATGACTGCAGCAACCTCTGAGCACCTGGTTGGCTAAACATAGTGACATGAATCTTGAGGAAACAATTTCCTAGGTATACCTTCTTAGTTAGAGGTTTTAGCGACTCTCTTTTCAAAAGAAACGTTGGCAGTTTTGGACCTTTGAACCTACAATGGGTGATTCCTGAGAAAACTTCAGAGTATCTTTCTTTTTGTTCCTGTACAATGTACCTAATTTATAACAGTACTAATCTCTTTAATGTCTATATCTTATTAGCCCTGTCATTACAGATGGTTTCTTTTGGGTCAAAATTTAAGTTTTCAAATTTTTCTGGCCTTTCACTGCCAATCTGGTTTAAAACAGTCAACTATACCCATATCACAGCCTGAATTTTCAGCTGTCTTTGAATTTCTTCCTTCAGATTAATGTAAGCCTTCTGTAAAGTCTCAGGACATGAGTAAAACGTAGATAAACTTTTGCCGTGTTGATCTTTAATCCAATTACAAATGGAGCAGTTCTTATTCCAAACAGAAATCTCCTAAACCTGGCCTTTACTGTCTACATTCCTATTCGACTCTAGTTTGCCCTTACCAGAATCAGCCAACAGGCTGTATTTATAGAATTCTGTGGCATCTTTTGCCAGCATTTTTAATCCTTTTTAAATAACTTTTACCAATCAGTTTCAAAGGCTTCTAATCCTTATGATCAGGTATGGTTATAGCAATAACACCACTTTTCTACACTGATATCTATACTAGCCAGCTCTCTTGTCTGTGAAACACAGTGCACAATATCCTCAGCTTTAGAAAGAAGAGGTTGCATTTGCCCATGCTTTGAGGCAGAGATAAGGCAAAAGGTATAAAAAGCAAAGTTGCTTAGTTCATGAAGGATGGAAAGCAGCACAGGGGAAGGATGCTGGAGTGAAATGGGTGAAGGACTAGATGTAGACTTCCAGATCTGCATTTTCATACCTCACACACCTAAAGGTGAGCTCCATTAATCTCTGGGGCAGATCTCCAAACCAATCAAGTTGAAACTCTAACTGCTACAAGAATAAAGACTTAATTTTCCCTCTGTGGATGTGTGTGAGTGCGTGTGTGTGTGTGTGTGTGTGTGCGTGTGTGTTTGGCACTATAAATTAAACTTGAGCCTTCACAATGAGCTATATCTATAGTCTTTACAACATTTTCTTTTGAGATAGGATTTCACTAAATTGCTAGCTTGCCCAGGTGAGGTTTAAGCGTGCAATTGTCATGCCTCAGCTTCCTAGAGTGCTGGAACTACAAGAACTCATCACCACATCCAGCTTCATCTTTTCTACTTTCATAATTCTTGGAACAGAAGAAAAAGTCACTGATATAATGACAAATTTTGATACTCAGATAAACAGTCAAGTAACAGAGCTTTTGAGAGAATTTGGAGTTGGAATGAACCATAGTTATAATACAATCTTCCCTTTTAGTCCTGTAAAAAATACTGAAGTCCAGGGATATAGCTCAGTGGCAGAAGGCCTGCCTGTCAGGCACGAGGTCATGCGTTCAATCCCTGATACCAATAAATAAATAAATAAATAAATGCTGACGATGATGATAGATTTTTAAATCTTATCCAGAACAATTATTAAAAGCTGTGTTATGTGTAGCTTTGCTTAGCAAAACCCTTCCTGTTTTTGCTCTGTGGCCCTGCTCTACCAATTACTCTTCTCCACTTGCCACCACTAAAATTGCATTTTTATATTCATCATGACTAAAAAGCAGCTGAATCACAAATAGATACAAATGTCCGTGGTTCTCAAACACTGGCATTCTTCAGGAGGACTGTTCAGATTTTTTTTATTTTCTTTTTAAAACTCCTGCAAAAATCGCTTCTCGGCCTTTTGGCTAAGATCAAGTGTAAAACTCCTGCAACACAGCATATGATAGAATCTGCATATGATAGAAACTGGAGATATCTCCTCAGCCATTATTTTAGATTAATTTGTCTTGAGACAAGGTGCTATTGTCCAGGCAGGCATTAAACTTACAATCCTCCTGCCTCAACCGTAGCTAAAAATTATAGGAGTATGCCACTGTGTCCTGCCACATGTGCACATTTTACTTCCTTTGTAGTCTCTCTTCCAAATTGAAAGTTGGCATAGATAGTGGAAGAAAGAAAGGGACAAGGATGATATGAACATTTCCAGATGATAATGTTGTATACCTGTGAGTGACTGGGACAAAATACGGTCAAACAGGAGGGTGATCAAAGGGTAAAGACAAAAATCTTTGCAGTCCTAACATATTTAAACTTGTGAATATACAAGTGTGGGGGAAAATTGTCTGTTAAGTGGAGCTTTGGAAAAATCTCTCTGCCTTACAAATATTTTTGTTTGTTGAATCACAAACTAATAAATATAAGATGCATATTTATTTGAATATTGCAAATTTTAGTAATTATGATTATTATGATGCACACATTTATCTTACTAAAGAAATTAATAATCTTAGGGGAAGATTTACATTCTTATATTCTGTATTAACAAATTCCACTAGAAAATACAGAGCAGAAAGTATTATCTAAATGTAAGAGATGATTAAAAAGCGGAGGATTATAAGAATGAGAATTTTTCTTATTATTTTAGTTTATTAGTATATGTGTGTAGTATATAATGTTTACAAGAAACAGTTTCATTTTATCTATAACTAAAATTAATGTAAGTTATTCTTTGCTCTAAGCTTTTCTTCATCAAAACTCTCACATTACTCTGTCTTCAAACATATTAGACTACAGTACCTTTCTTCCAACTATTGACACTAGATCAGAAAGCCTTAGTAAACTACAAAGCATATTCTACTGCCCTCTGCTGGAATCTTAGGTAAATAACCACTCAGGAATCTGCTGGAGCAAGAGAAAAAGTGGCTGTACCTGTAAAAATTATAAGTAAATGATACCGATTATGTTCTGTTGTGTCACATTTGGTTTTACTCTCTTCAAAAAAAGCAATAAGAACCGTGGGAGCAATGAAACCCAAAATGTGTAATAGTCATTGTACAAAAGAGAGGAAAAGAAAGTGCTCTAAACTATATAACTGCATGTATATTTAAGTGTATAAGATAGAAAATGATATCACAGAGTTTTATTGGATCATTGAACAGAACTGTTTGCAGTATCATTGTTGGAATGCCCACTCAACAAGCTTTAATTTTGTGACTTGAACAATTATTTCTAAGATGGCAATATGTAATCCATTAACTAGTGATTTCCTACTGTTCATTTTTTTTCTGTAAATCTGTATAACTTGTACCCTTTCACTGTTTTTTTTTCTTTTCTCCTTAAATAAAATTTAAAAAAATAAGTAAATGATAGACATACAAATATATAGATACATACATAAGAAACATAAAAGATTATTCAGAGATCAAGTGTGGATCTATACAATGCAACAGTATTAGATCTGTATACGGGACTAACTTGATAATGCACAAACTTAAAAAATAAAACACAGATTATATTTTATCTATGACAGACATGTATCAAGCAGGGAGTGTGGAAAGGAAAGTACTTTTCACTTAGGTGAAAATACTGAATTTAATGAAGTTACCCAGTAAAGGAAAGAGATCCGGGTTAAAATGTAGGAAAACTGGCTATCAAGGAGGAACTCAAAATATATATTTTAAAAAGAGCAAAATGAGATAGATAATAGGAAACAGATAGACCTTTTGCCAAGGAGTTGGGGACCACAAGGTGGAAGAAGGGAGCGAAGGAGATGAGGAGGGAATTGAGATGTGTGATGCACATGTCCTGATTTGCCACAAGGAGTCTAATCTTATGTGATGTAAAAATGTACTAATAAAAAATGAAAACTAAGAAAAGAATAAATGGACATACACTGTTAGGATCTATCATACAATGTTAGGGTCTGTTGTAACATTGTAATTCTTTATGATATTGATCTACTTATTATGGACCTTTTTGGACTCTAAAGCCCATCACAGTCACTTAATGCAACATTCAGTAAATAACGCCATTATTTGTACCTCAGTTTACCCATCTTTAAGACAGAAGTATTTATTCCAACATTACAAGCATATTGGGAGTGGTAACAGTTTGTATTATTTGTAATCTTTCTCAGAATATGAGTATTATTTTTAATTTCATAATTAACTAAATCATGGATTTCCAGAAGGTTTAGGCAAAATATAATGACTTACAAATACGATTGGTAATTTTTGGAAAACTTGCTTTTTTCTTTTTTTAAGATTAAAAAGACATGGAAAAGAAAAAAAAAAAGCAACATAGACGACAACAAAAAACCAAATACAATAACATTATAGATTTACAAAACAAAATGATAGGAATTTGACAACGGTTGTAATATTGCTTATTGTTACCTTCAAAAGGGTTGCTTAGATTAACAGATGAGACATGTAAATTAGAGCTAAACATATGCATATTAACTGTTCTTTTCCAATATTGAAAACATGTTATATCTTCCTTTGTCTATCATTTTTAAATCCCACTCCACAGTTTGAGATCTTTTTGGTGACGGGGTAATCAGTATCAAACTCAACCTGTGCTTGTCAGGCAGGCACTTATGTCACTGACTATCACTTTTTAAGTCTGAATTATGCACTATGTCAGAAGCATTATTTCAATCACAGAGCTAGAAGTCAGCATAAGTTTCACACTCAAATAAAATTAGGCTCACATCTCAGTGTTTTAAGAAAATATTCAATAACTATTAGTACCAGCACTTGGGTGACAGCCCCCATGAGAAAACCACTGTTACTATCTTCACTTTACAGATGAAGAAACTAAGGCACAGAGAATAAGTAACTTTCACATATTTAATCCAAAGTACTTAATGATGGAGTAAGGATTCAAGTCTAGGGCTAAAAACTCTCCACTGTACCCTTAAGAACTGTATATTACGTTACTTATCGTTTCTGAATCATATTTTCCCAAATTATGAGACAATCTCCAGGAATTTTAACTAGCTAAATATGGGGAAAGACTGTAGGAGCATGAAATGCAGATTCTGGGACCTGATGGGTACTGAGGAAAACTGTCACAAAGTGTGTAGCATAACAACTCAGCAGTTATGGGATGGTTGACATCTATTCAGTTTCTAGCAGCAATAAATTACTCAGTAAAGCTATAGAAAGTTTTCCTATAGATGTCTGCTCTTGAAAAGAAACCATATTTTTCTGATTTTTTATTATAGACATAATGATCTCCAGAGAACATAAAATGTCCAATATGCACGAAAACTTGACCCCAGAACTCTCTGCTGTCAGATAGGCTTGGCGTCCCATCATGCTGTGACATAGCTTGCTTTCTGATTAGCCCTGCTTCCTAACAGCACTATGAGAAAGTCCTGACTTGCTTGCTGTAAGCTCAAATGAACCTAAACTTAATCAAATCACATATGTCGCTTGAAAAAATATAAAAGAAAAAAGTTGGGGACTTGGTTCAGTGGCATAAGTGCCCCCCTGGCAATTGTGAAGTTGTGAGTTTGATCCCTGGTACCAAAAAAATAAATAAATAAATAAATAAAACAATTGCTATTACATTTCCCCTTTTAGTTTATTAGGCATCATAGCACCTGATAGGTAAAGGTTTCCCACCCCTTCCTTCCTTCTTTTATTTTAAATTCTGAAATTTCAAAATGACCACATTTATTCAAAAGCAAGTTACAAGTACACACGTATTATTTATCTGCTTCTAAATTTGATGGACCACCTTAATCTGGAATTTCTAAAATATGCATTAAAAGGAAAATCCCTTCACTGGTATCAATGATTTTTTAATACTAGTGATTTACCAAATTAACTAAATATTTCTGGAGGTAAAAGTTGAGAATATGTATTAAATCATGCTCCTCACTAAAGTACCTTGAAGTCTGAAAGTTGATGCTTTGGTGTAGAGAATATAGAGTGTCGATGTCGCTCCCGGCCGGCAGGAAGGACACACGACAAAGTCTGGCAGTGGACAACCTTTTCTTTTATTTTCCTTCTCCGTACAGCCTGCCCTGGGATCGCTCCCAGCCGAAGCCTCCTTTGGTCCGCTCCCCGCGGCTCCTTCTGGGCTTCTACTTCCGGGCTTCTTCTTCCCCCCCAGGGGTGGCACCAGTATATATACGGATACAGTGTCCAATCATGTTAAAGTAAGCAAGGCAAGCTGATTGGCTAACATCATCAGTTGCCAGGCAGACTATATTGTTGAGCGGGTTGCTTACGCGGTAAGCAGGAAACTAACGTGCTCGATGGGAGGGGTAATCTACCTCAGGCTTTACTCTTTACTACAGGCCTCACGTCCGCCAAGTGAGGCGACCGGGCTCGGGGCTGCGGCTCCTAACATCTCCCCCTTTTTTATTTTTTATGAATGTGCGCATCGTAGCCCTTCCTGGACTGGGTGCAGAGGCTTATGCCCTATGTGTAGGCCCACCGTAGGTCCTTGGCTTAGACCCTGGTCGGCCGTCCCATGGTCCGCCAAGGCCCTGAGGCCCTCGTCCTTTTTCTAGGGCCAGGCACAAACTGGACGGAACCTGGATGCACACAAGCTTGCACTCATTTTCTCTCCGTAAAGAAATCCCCTCGGAGAGAAATTTAGACCTGGGCAGCGTCTAACAGTCCAGCGGCTTACGTGCAGAATGGGGTAGGGCCTGGCTTAGGTTGAGTCGCACCGGGGGAGTACGCTCTTACCCGTCATTGACTCTCCTACCCAGCTATGTCATAATTTTTTAGAGGAGGAGTGTGGGAAGCTCACCACCCCTAGACTCGGTCGTAGGCTAGGCGAGCGAGCCATGCATATGCCTGAGGATCTTCTTGTCCATTTCGGGCTACCGCTATTTCTATTCATCTTGTTGGTTGGTCTGTGATGGATCTCCGGTAGGGCAGGTCTGATCTTCAGTCGAGGGCTTTGTCGCCCGTGTCAGTCTCTCCGGTACCCACAGTGGTTCTCGTCCCGATTCCTGTGGGAAAACACAAACCGCGCCTCGGTTCCAGCTGACCACTGGATCCGGGCCCATCCATTGTCCTGTCAGGACATCTTTCCACTTCACCCACCCTTTATGGTTGGGGGAAGGGTTGCAGTGCTCCACGGCTGGGGAGCAATTATCATTATTTAAATTTAAAAAATTGTGTGTGAATAGTGCCATGGATAATCATGCCTTTGGGGCCAGGCCTTGGCCTACTCCCCCTTTTTGTTTTTGTAAAATTTCTTTGAGGCTTCTATGAGCCCTCTCAATGATTCCTTGACCTTGGGGATTGTATGGGATACCATGTTTTAATTGAACCTCCATCATTTTGCAGAACTCATTGAAGGCTTTGCCTATATAGGCTGGTCCATTATCAGTTTTTAATATTTTTGGTTTGCCCCATGCGGCCCAAGCCGCCAGGCAATGATTGATCACATTAGACACTTTTTCACCTGTTTCTGCTGTTGCGAATATGACGTGAGAACAGGTGTCTGTGGAAACATGAACATATTTAAGAGTCCCAAACTCCTGTATATGTGTGATGTCCATCTGCCAAACATCACCAGGGATCAAACCTCGAGGGTTTACTCCCATCGGTATGGCAGGTTTGTATGTGGCACAGGAGTCACATAGTCGCACGATATCTCGTGCATCTGCTCTGGAAACATGGAAATGGTTTGCTAGTGTCCTGGCATTGACATGAAACTTATCATGGAAGGCACGGGCTCGCTCGATTGGTGTTAGTAAGGTAAAAATCCATAACGGGCGAGTGGCAGTATCAGCAGCCGCATTCCCCTGTGCCATGGGCCCCGGCAGGGATGTATGTGCTCTTATGTGGGTGGTGAAGACCTTATGGTGTCTGTTCTGAAGCAATGTCTGGATAGACAGGAACAGCCCAGCCACTGTGGAAGTGGATCTAATTAAACCGGCAGTCTCAAGCACTTGCATAGCATTGACCACATACCTAGAATCGGAGACAATATTAATGGCTTCTGAGAACCGTTCAAGAATCATTTTAACGATCTGCAGTTCCACCACCTGAGGCTGATCAGGTTCAAATTGTATGGTAACCGGGGGCTTGCCTAGGATCACATAGGCGCCTATCCCCGTCTTGGAGCCATCTGTGTATATTGTAGTTGCTGGGACTAATGGCTCAGAGGCAGTAACCTTTGGAAAAATTATAGGGTGCTGAGTGACAAATGACAAGATAGGGTCTTTAGGGTATTGATTGTTTATATCCCCATGGAAAACACATCTCAGAATGGCCCACGTATCTATGCAGGCAGCCAGGGTCTTGATCTGGCTGGCGGTATAGGTACTCGGATGGCTTGTGGTCCTGAGCCAAAATGTTGGACAGCTCTATCATGCGCTTCAAGGGCCAATGAAGCGACTGCCTCCGGGTAATGCTCTATGACTTTTGCAGGTGAGACCTTAGGGTGTATCCACAGTAATGGTCCTTTCTGCCAAATCACCGCTGTGGGCTGTAGACTAGTCTGTAGCAAACAGACATCAAAGGGTCGCCCTGGTTCAATTCTGTGTAAGGTAGCCCCACCTAAGGCTTTTTCCACTCTCTGTAAGGCAGCTCTTGCCTCAGGAGTGAGCCTCCTGTGGGAGGCTATATCTGGGTCTCCCTTCAGAAGGTTGAACAGGGGTTTGAGATCTGAATTTGGTATATGTAAATATGGCCTAATCCAATTAATGTCTCCCAATAGCTTTTGCATGTCATTTAGGGTCCTAACGCCATCCGTCCTAATGGTGACCTTCTGTGGAGAGACTAGCATAGGGGAGATTTTCGCGCCTAAGTAGGTCACCATTTCTCCTCCCTGAATCTTGTCGGGGGCAACATGCAGATTAGCTTGTCTCAGGGCCTCGACCAACTGGCCGAGCATATTATTTAGCATGTCTGGGTCCCTGCCGCTGAGTAAAAGGTCGTCCATGTAATGCACACATCTTATCTTGGGAAAGGATTTCCGTAGGGGGGCCAGTAGGGAATCAAGGTAAATCTGACACATAGTGGGACTGTTGGCCATACCTTGGGGCAGCGTTATCCACTCGTATCTGAGATCAGGGCTTTCTTGGTTAATGGTGGGTAAAGTAAAGGCGAACCTATGAGTGTCCTCTGGATGCAGGGGGATTGAGAAGAAACAGTCTCTAAGATCTATAACATAAACTGGCCAGGACTGAGGGATGGCTGAGAGAGCTGGCAGCCCCCTCTGGACCACCCCCAGGGACTGCATCTGCGCGTTGACCGCCCTTAGATCATGGAGCAGCCTCCACTTGCCAGACTTTTTCTTAATTATAAAAATGGGGGTGTTCCATGGGGAGGTTGACGGCTTAATGTGTCCTAATCTAAGTTGTGTACTGACTATTTCTGACAAGGCTAATAGCTTCTCCTTAGGCAGGGGCCACTGAGGTACCCAAACCGGATCATTTGACCTCCAGGTGATTTTGATCGAAGTGGGTAGGAGAGCTTCTTCAGCGGCCCCTAAGAAAAACCCAGCTCTTGCCTACCTTTTTTGTTCTCTACTGGTATTGGGGATGTCCGACCCTGTAGGGCATTGCCCAAGCCTTTGCCGGGGGTATATCCCTGGTTCCTGAGTATATCCTTAGCCTGGGGGGAGCAGTTTGACGTAAGCGTGACATCCATCTGAGTGAGGATGTCCCTTCCCCATAGAGACACTGGCAACTGCAACACAAATGGTTGGAAATGGCCCTGATGACCCTCCTCATCACACCAGAGCAGGGTTGAAGCACTAACCTGAGGAGCTGACACCATCCCCAGGCCCTGCAGCGTGTTATCTGCAGTGTTGGTGGGCCAGTTGGAGGGCCAATCCTTTCTAGAGATAATGGAACGGTCAGCTCCTGTGTCTAGGAGCCCTGTTATATTCTTGCCATTGACCTTAAGTGAGAGCATGGGCCTTTTATCAAGTATTATATGGAGTCCCTCGAAGACTTCCCCTGAGGAACCGAAACCTTGACTTTCTCTAATTTTCTGCTTTGAGGGGAATCTCTTGTGGAGACTGGGGAGCAGCAAGAGCTGCGCTATCTTGTCTCCTTTATTGATTACCATAGTACCCACAAGAGATTGAACCATAATTTTAATGTGTCCTGTGTAGTCTGAGTCTATGACCCCCGGGACTACTATGAGACCCCGAAGGGCCGTGGAGGATCTCCCGATCACCAGACCCACGGAATTTTCGGGTAACGGTCCCTTAAAGGTGGTTTCAACCACTTGAACACCCATATCAGGCACTAATATAAGTCTGGAGGCGACACTGAGGTCCACACCTGCTGACCCAGGGGTGGCCCTTGTTGAAGGCTGCCATCCTGAGCTGTCCTGTCTCTGGGGCGGGGGCCCGCCTGTGAAGGGGGCCCCCTCTGGCCGTTTTTTGGCCCTCTAGCATCTCGTCCACAAATACGGTTGCCCTGAGCGTCAAAGACCGACCTACACTCCTCAGCTTTGTGTGATCCCCTCTTGCATCGCCCACAAACATATGGTTCTTCATTCCTAGGGCGAGGCCTAGCATCTGCATTGTTTGGGCAATGACGTTTAATGTGTCCTGGCTCCCCGCAGGCAAAACACCCTTTAGCCTTACATTCCCCTTCTAACCCGCGAGGTCCCCTCTGCTGTACAGCCGCGGCCAGGAGAGCAGCCACTCCCGAGTTGGAGAGCGGCCCCCCTATCTCTCTGCATATCCTAATCCAGGCGTTGAGGTCCTTGTTCTTATGAGGAGCTATCGCTGCCTTGCACTCCTTTGTACATTGCTCAAAAATCAGCTGCCTTACCAGCGGTCGAGCCACTCCCGGATCAGAAAATATCTTATCGGCAGCATCTTGCATTCGGGCCACAAAGTCAACAAATGGCTCTGTGGTACCCTGAATTATTTTTGAAAGACACAAGGAGGCTGTTCCGGCACCACTTACCTGCTTCCAGGCGCGGAGCCCTATGGCATTGATTTGTTCATAGACAGCGCCGGGGAACTAAGTCTGATCATCAGCGTGCCGACCTTCTCCCATAAGCATTTCCTTGTTCCACCCCCGGTTTCCCCGACTGGCGTTTCTCTCAGCCTGCTCTGCAGAGAACTCTGCGTACCAGGCTCGCCAATCCAGGTAACTACCCGAGGGCAGACACGCCTTTGCCAGCTGAATCCAGTCCGCGGGGGTGAGGGGCCCAGAAGACAGGTTCTCCAGCATGGCAATGGTGTAAGGCGCAGTCGGCCCAAAGGTTGTAACTGCATTTTTAAGTTCTCTAATCTGCTTTATCTCAAAAGGCTCCCATGCATTACGTCCCTGGCCCATAGCTACTTGTACAGGAAATATCCCGTAGGGGCCACTATCTATCCCAGGTGGTGGATGTACCTCATGAGACAAACGTCCCCCCTGCCATAGCCGCCTGTAAAAATACCGACCCGCCGGCGGCGGAGCATAAGACGGCGGCCATGATTGGGCGGAAAATGGGGGCCCGTGCATCACTTCCTGTTCTGGCGAAGGGGAAGGGAGCTCCCGGGCGGCCGCCTCGCGGCGAGGGATCGCCTCCGGGAACAGCCCCCAAGGTGGGGCGGAAGGCTTCGCCTCCCTCTCGCGCCGGGGAGCGCTCAGGAGCTCTCTACTCCTCCGCAGACCAAGTTGAGCGGAGCGCAATTCGCGGCGCAACGCTGGGAAAGAACCCTGCGACTCCTTATCGAGCGACTTAGGCTCCTGACAGCTGGTCTCTTTGGCCTCCTTGCCATTCAACTTTCCCTCGTCCTCGGAGTCAGACGACTCCGAGGCTAGAGCCCCGTCCTTCTCCTTAGCATCTTTGTTCCCCTTGACGGGCCCCTCTCGGGAGCTCCCCGACTGGGCCTGCTCAAATACCCTGCGTACTTTTGTAAGCTCTTGAGAGCTTTCTCCACAACCACCCTCGCTCTTAGTGTTGCTACCTAGCATGTTTCCCATCTTTTAATATGTTACTCACCGCGTGAGGCCCAAGGAATCCGCCACTTACGCATGAGCCTGAGGGGAGTCTAAAAGCCCTGTAGGTGCGCGCCACCCAGAGCCCAGGCTTATCCCCAACTCACCTGTCTCGCAGCTCTGTACTGGAGCGTTGTCCGCTGTCACGTCTCGGGGGTGATCAGTCCCCGTGCGGGCCTCCAAATGTCGATGTCGCTCCCGGCCGGCAGGAAGGACACACGACAAATTCTGGCAGTGGACAACCTTTTCTTTTATTTTCCTTCTCCGTACAGCCTGCCCTGGGATCGCTCCCAGCCGAAGCCTCCTTTGGTCCGCTCCCCGCGGCTCCTTCTGGGCTTCTACTTCCGGGCTTCTTCTTCCCCCCCAGGGGTGGCACCAGTATATATACGGATACAGTGTCCAATCATGTTAAAGTAAGCAAGGCAAGCTGATTGGCTAACATCATCAGTTGCCAGGCAGACTATATTGTTGAGCGGGTTGCTTACGCGGTAAGCAGGAAACTAACGTGCTCGATGGGAGGGGTAATCTACCTCAGGCTTTACTCTTTACTACAGGCCTCACGTCCGCCAAGTGAGGCGACCGGGCTCGGGGCTGCGGCTCCCAACAATAGAGGTCAAATATAGAGGTCAGCAAAGAACACCTTCGGAGCCTGCATTTATTGTGATTCTTTGAATTTTTTCTTTTACTCTACTCCCTTCCTCACTCACCAGTATAACTTCTCTTTCTCTCTGTCTCTGTCTCTGCCTCTCTCTCTCTCCTTTTATCCCTTTCTCCTCTGAGTTTCTCTTCTTCTCTTCCTTTTTCTTGTTAAAAATGGGATCTGTAAGCTAGAAGATGTTTATGAATCTCAGATCAGAATTTATGGATATACATAAATGTGTGTTAAGGCTTATTGATTTAAGGCACATTTCTTAACTTTTTTCAGTATGTTTATATTTTATATCAAAATTCCTTTCTGACACTTTTGACATCTCTAGATCACTAGATTTCTCTCCCTAAAAGAACAGATCATTTGAGAGCATTAATTGGACAAATAAGGTCATCCCAGGACATTGTAAGGTCACTGGCTTTCAAGGACTCCTCTCTGGTCAGTCTATTGAGAGAAAGAATCAGAAGAAGTCTAAAAAAATCACAAGAAAGCATATCTACTATTTTATTGAGGGAGTTCAAACAGAGGATATTAGCTAAAATAAGGACAGGTAGATAAGAGATGGGGAAGCTCAGCGAGAGGTAAAAGAAGCAGTTGACAATGTGCCTAGGTTGATAAGTAAAGGAATCTGATCTCCATATCTTCATGATCAGTTTGCTGCATGTTGATCAAGCTTGCTGTGTGACTATACAAATTTACATAGCAGAAAAATTTATATAGCAGAAAATTTACTCATAAAAATTTTCTATTTTAAAGATAAACCATCAGTTTTATTTTTTAATGAACTCTTTCAATGTGTTAAAATATGCTTTATATCACATCTGAAAATTTCACAGGGAAACTCATGACTTTATATAATTAACATGAATTAATTCATAGAATTTTTACTAACTTGTTTATTAAAGACACATTGTACCTGCTAAGTGAGAAGAAAGCTGCAGATAGTAGTGCATGTCTGTAATCCCAACACCCTTTGAGCCCAAGACAGGAGAGTCACAACTCTGAGCTCACCTGAGACTGAGTGAGACAGGCTTACAATAAAACAATACTTTTACAAGAGCTGGGGATATAGCTCAGCATGCAGGTCTTGGCCAGTACTGTGAAAGAGAAAATGGAGGTGAGGGTTTGTATGCCTTTATGCACATTTTATGTGTGGAAATCATCACTGGTATATGTACTATTTTTGTAGTGAAATATAACTAAATTTCTTTTGAGATATTCTTAAAGATGTAAGTAAAATCAGCTCATACATCTATGGGCATTATAAATAAAGAGCAAAATTTATTTTCTGGGCTCAACACTCCCCAGTCATTTATTCAATAAATAGGAACTAGAGATTGCTTGGTAACATCTGTTATTGCAAACACTGGGAATATACCAGCAAATTTAAAAAATAAATCCTCTTGCTCTCATTGAACTGCTATTCTAATTTATGTAATCAAACAGGAAGAGGAAAATGCAGCAAACAAGATTTGGTTTCTAATTTTTATTTCCCAACTCATTCCCAATTGCCCATTTCACTTGTTTTGATTTCCCAATTTTTCTGTTTATTTTAACAATTTTCAAACACCCTTTACTCACCTAATTCAATTGTTTTGAAATTTAACAAAATGGCATTGATATAGAAGGCTCTGTGCACAAATGAATCCAAGAGGTATCTGTGGTATATACTGAAGGATAAGCCTCAAGAAGAGTTAATCTGTTAGAAGGAGATGGCTGTACTGTTAAACACACAATGGCAAGCTCATTGCTGATCAGTGTGCTACTGGAGCCAACGACACAATTAGAGAAATGAATCAGCAGGCTTCTAACTGGGAGGTGACTCCAAAGTAACACAAAGTTTAGGCAAAGTATGAGAAGTCTAAAGATAGGCACCAAAATGATGTAACTTGTATGCATGATGATAATTGTTTAATAAGAAATTGGAGAAGTAACCAGCCATGGCATAGAATAGCATGTTGGAGAGTGTGATCGAACAGAGAGTCTCTGGAGGTCTCCAGCATGAAGCATGGCTGCTGAGAGATCAGGGCTGGGGTCAGGGGACAAAAGATGGTGGGCATCCATCTGGATGCTGATTTTTCTACCACAAATTCTCTTCACGTAAAGTACATCTTGATGTTGTCTATTTCTTCCAGTGATCAGAATTTTTAATCCCAGATGTAGTTAATGCCTGAGGTCTTGGAAGAAGGAGAAAATCATATGTGCTTCCTGAGAACCAAAAGAAATCGGCCAACATTACCTTTCTGGATTCTCTGCTTTTACCTGTTTGAAAATATCAGAAGGTGAAGGAAGACTTTGGAGTCAGCCTTCCTCTTACAGCATATCTAATGTAGTTTGGCTTGGTGGCCAGTCATGTAGTCTTTTCACAAAGCATACTAAACTTGAAAGACTGAGAAAATAAGATTAATATATGTTTGATACTTTTTAAAGTTTTTATTTTATTTAAAGACTAAACAAAACAGTAAATGGGTAGACATAATACATACTTTTAAAGAAAAATATAATCAGTAATAAAACACTACTTGATATTGTCCTCTTACAAATAATTGTCCTCTTACATATTGTCCTCTTACAAATAATTGTTCAAGATACAAAAGTGGAACATATAAGTGGGAATTCAAACAGTGAGATTGCAAATAGTTCTATTCAACTATCCAACAAACATAGTAATATGGTTCTCTATCCTATACAGTTAAACATATATGCAGTTATCCATATCTTCACTTATATTGAGATTAAACAAACCAAAGCAGACTAAAATCACTCGGGACAAAGAATAATAGTATTGCTGGATTTCACATTATGACACTCCAGGATCAGCACTGGGTACTGTAGTGTCATTTTTTCTTCAAAGTATTTGTTCATTTCATCTTGTGTCATAAGATTAGTTCTCATAAACTGTTCATAGGTTCTACGTGTGCATGAGTCTTAACATGTATTTCTATCATTTCTATACTAGAGGGGAAAACAAAACAAAGTAGAAGAGAACAGAACATATTCCTATAGATACATAAAATTAAAAAGAAACATAAAACGGCTGTATAAGGAGTTCCTCCATGGTTACTGTGTTATCTCTTGTTTTCTTCAACAGAATTGGCTGTATCATCAGATATAGTATAATTGAATATGTTAGTATATAATTGTATTGATAGAAACACAACTTTGGGGAGTTTTCAAAAATGGTGTCTTGCTAGAGGATTGGGCAGAGAGTCTCTCCGGAGAATTCATATTAGATACTAGAATATGACAACATGGAGAGGGCCAGATGAATGGATAATGATTCTTATTAACCAACGCAGCACAGCTGGAGGATTTAAAGTGGTGCTGAGGCTGCAAAGGCTGATAATGGGAATCTGCAAATCCCGCACCTTTAATGCGGCAAACTGACCAGTGGACCCAACAGGAAAAGCTGTGTTGGCTTTTGGTGACTGCTGGAAATTGAGACCCAGGACCCCACGAAGCAGCCAGGGCTGCCCAGCTGCACCAGAGGAGATTGTGAAAAGCTCTGGAGTGCCGAAGCCGAATGCTGTGCAGTTTTCTGACCATTCCACACTGTGCCAGGAATGCAGTGAAGGCAAGTGGCGTAGTGTGCAGTAGACTCAAGAGGAAGGCCTGCACCGAGCCCTGGTGAGTACTAGGGACTGGGTCCCGCGGCTGCTGTGGTTGGCCAGAGAACGTCTTGGAATTGGGCAGAGCCCGCCACCATGGAAACATCAATAACACAGAGAGTCTGGTGGAAGACATCTTAGAGTTGGGCAGAACCTGTGGCTCGGTGACATCACCGAGTCGCCCCTGGCATAGAGAGGTCTGGTGGAGGACATCTTGAAATTGGGCAGAGCAGAGCCTGGCACCATGTTGGCTTCCACGTTGTACAGAGAACTAGTGGAAAACATCTTGGAATTGGACAGACCCACTGTCCTGGTGCTCCTGGCACAGAGAGGCCTGGAAGAGAACAGCTGGGATTGGGACAGAACCCTGGGCCACGGTGATATCAGTCAGCTGCTTCTGGCACAGAGAGAACTGGCAGGCTCTGCTGGGGCTGAACCAAGCCTCTGCTTGGGGCCCAATAAGCAGATACAAAATAGTCGCAACTCTGTGACATCCAGAAAGTACAGCCTAATTTACGATTGACTGGCACAGAGGCTGGAGGCTAGCCTGCACTGTCCCTCCATCCTTGCCTACCCCAGATAACAGCAAATTGGGGAAGACAGCAAAAACTCAAGTCAGCACGCTTCTGAAAGGCCCTAAGCAATACAGAGAGGGCCAGAGACCCCCAGGACACTCCAGTCTGAAAGAAACCAGAAACATGACAAGAGATAAAAATAAAAAAAAAAAAACTCTCCAGCTGCCCAACATGAGAAAATAAGCCCAAGAGAAGTAAACACTGAAGAGAACAAGCACAGTAACCATCCAATACTGGACACAGCATCAACCGAAATAAAAAAAAAAATACCTCCATGTCCTCATAGATGAATTTAAAGCTGTACTCCTGATCTAAGTGAGGCAAGATATAGAGAGATTAATTTAAAAAATGACAAGCCCCACCCAAGAGGACACAGATGGAAGAAATGAGGAAATCAGAAAAGAAAGAGAAACTTCTGAAGAATTTAAACATAACTTAGAATACATGAAAGAGATCCAAAGTGATTACCAGGAAACTAAAAACTCCATTGAACACTGGCAAAGTGCCCTGACAGAAACTAAAGCCAGCCTTCTGAAACTTGAAGAGAGATCTATGACATATGATCGTTAAAGAAAAAACCTCTTAAAAATAACAAGGAACCAGAAAGAAACAATTCAAAGGCTAGAAGATGACAAAAGGATACATAACTTAAGAATAAAGAATGTAAGTGAGGAAGCAGGAGCAACCAAAAATGAAATACAAAGAATATTAACAGATATATTAAAGCAAAATTTCCCTGTATAGCAAAAAGAAATGATATCCAGATAAAAGAGGCATACAGAACACCAGATACCTACAATCAAAACAGATCTATGCCTAGACATATAATAATCAAGATTCCAGAAATCCACCAAATGAACAGAATATTAAAAGCAGCCAGAGAAAAGAAGCAGATTACCTACAATGAGAACATTATCATAATAACAACAGACTTATCAACACAAACTCTTAAGTCAAGAAGGGAATGGGGAGAAATACTCCAAGTCCTGAAATAAAATAATATGCAACTAAGACTCATATACCTGTCAAAACTCTCTCTCAAAATTAATGGAGAAATAAGATGCTTCCAAGACAAGGAGGAACTGTGGGTGTTAGTGGCCACCAGTCCAACCCTACAGAGAGTGCTGAAGGACATTCCAGAGAAAGAGAGGAAGGGATACCAGGATTCCAGCAACAGTGGCAGAGAGGCCTCAGTGAACGGGGCAGACAGTGGAATGAGGGAATAAGGTGGACAAATTATAGCAGAAAAGTGGAGTAGCAGACATGAGGCAGAGACGGTAAGCTATAGTCTTTAGTATAGACAGCTCTGAAACACTATAAAAAAAAGCAGAGATCATTGTTAATAGTGTATCAGGATTTAAAAGACACAGTAGTCTTATCACCATGTTTAGTTTGAATTTAATTTGTTCTGGTCTGTCCACTCATGTCAGATTTGAGGGCACAGACATCTGACCCAAAAATAGCAGGTTATACCATGGTAACTATCCTTACTTTCTTATTAACTTAAACTGAAATCCTGTATTACTTACATTGTCTTACTATGACTGATCTTAATTGAATCTGATTCATAAGACCATGGCTTTGCCTTGGCTGATTTTATTTGAATTTGGTATGCTTGTTAGTATCAACCCTAAAAGTAGAGGCAACTACTCTCAAGATGACAAGATGTAAAGGATATCCATACTGGTATTAATTATTAACAGCTCTCAAATCCTACAATGCTTTCAAAGTTGTGTTTTATAAAAATAGGTAATAATATGTTTAACTATATTAAGCTGATGATGTGGACAAATCTATTGAAAATAACAAGAGAAAACATAGTAACTATGGAAGATCACCTATATTGTGGTCTTATATATCTTATCCATTGCATGTTTTTCTAGGAATTTGTTTTGCTGTCTTGTTATGACTTGTTTTTCCCTATAATACAGAAAGGATAGATATATATGTAGAAATTCACACATGAGATTTTTTAAAATTATTTATGGGAACAGATTATATAATGCAAGATGTAATGAACAGATACTCTGAAGAAGAAACCCAATGCTAATTTTGTAGCGTTATAATATAAATTCTAGCAATACTGTTATTCACTGATCAGAATGATATTAGTCTAGTCTCTTAAGTTCAATTTCAGCATATGTAAAGATGGGGACGGCTACCACAAAGAGAATGAGAGATGCAATAGTAGTTATTATTGTCTTCCCCAATGTTAGATTTGAAGACCTAAAAAAGCCTTCATCATCCTGTAATGATTTGATTAGTTCTATAATATGCAATGTGTATATAATGTGGATGAAGATGGGGACAACTATTTGTAAGAAACTAGAGACAGTTAGATAGTGAAGATCTCCAGTGGACTTGCTTTGAAATCTGTATTTCTTTAAATTGTTTTTTTTAACTGTTTTGTTTGTTTTGATATGTTTAATCTTACCCTCTTTGAGATGTAAAACAAGTGTGTAGGACTGACAACCATATTACTGAGTTTTTGTTCGATCATTGAGCAGAACTGTTTGCAGTGTCACTTTTTGAATGTCATTTTAAATACTTTAATTTTGTAACCTGAATAGCTATTTCTAAGATGACAATATGTAACTTATCAACCAGTGATTTCTTACTGTTTATTTAAATAAAAAAAGAAGATGCTGCAGAAACACAACTTTGTAGATAGTGTTAAACTTCAAAAACAGAATGGGTATTGTAGTGCATCTTGTCATTTTCAGTATAGCTGTCTATACTCTCAGACTTGATACTATCAACTATAAAAGTTTTGAATAAAATCTGTCAATAACAAACAGCAAATCAAACAAACCAGATTTAACTAAGATCAGCAATAATATAACAGTATAAGTTATACAGGGTTCCAGATTAATAGAAAATTAAATATAATTACTGTGCTATATCCTGACTTTTTTGGATGGTTGTCTGTGCCCTCAGATCTAGTTCTTGTAGACAAACTGGAACAGAATAAATTCTATCTAAGCAGAGTGGTGTGAGTAATATGGGTTTTGGTTCCTGATACACTATTAATAATACCTTCTGCTGTCTTTTTAAGACTATTTCTTCCCTTTCACTCTCCCCCAGGGAATACTGTGCATTTTTGGGTCTCAGCAACACCCTCAGTTTTAAATTAGGGGGACAACTTGCTATTTACCTAAGTGGTTATGAACTTTCTCCCTCCTAGACTTGATCTCTAGTTGTATTCCTTTACCTGATAAAGCCTGTCTTTCTACCTCTCTAAATTACTAGTCTAGTTGCCCCTATTACTCTCTGGTTCCCTGTCACATAAAGCATTGTTTTCTCATATTTGATCTTTGGTCCATAAACACTTTTTCAGGTTAATTGTATTTCCTATAAAGAGCACCTTGGTGGACCCTACCTCCTGATCTACTCTGCCTGGAATTCTCTCTCTCTTTTTTGTTTTAATTTAGTGTATCAAGGCCATCTATATTAGAGATTATAGCCAATCTTCTCTGCCTCATTTCTGTTGTGCCCTGTTTCTGTCATTAATTGTCTGTTTGTCTTCTTTATTTTGCTTTCTGCTCCCTTCATTGAGGCCTCTCTGCAACTGTTCCTGGAATCCTGGTGCTTTTCTCTCTCTTTAGAATGTCCTGCAGTATTCTCTGTACAGTTGGATTGGTGGTTGTGAATTCCCCCTGTCATGGTTTATGTTTGTGTCCCCCAGGCCTCATGAGTTTGCATTATTCATATGTGATGGTTCATTGTATAGTGCTTGGATTGATGGTGTCAGTGCTCCACCCACATAGGGGTGGAGCCAGGATGTGATGTAATGGCAGGAAGAAGGTGTGTTTTTCTCTTTGCAGTTTCGAGCTTGCTGTTGGCGGCCACCATGAAGTGCAGCCCAGCCATGCCTGCCTGTCTTGGAGCCAACTGAGTGTGGACTGAAACCTCCAAAAACTGTAAGAAATAAACCTTTCCTTTCCCAACTTTGGGCTTCAGGTATTTTGTCTCAGTGACGCGTGAAAAGTAACTAAGACAGAAATTTGGTACCGAGGAGTGGGGTCATTTGCTGTGACTATACCTGGCCATGTTTTTCAAGAGGTTTTGGAAATGGCTTGTGGGTGGAGTTTGGAAAGGTTTGGACGTGTCACCTGGATGCATAGAGCTAGAGCAGCTTAGGCTGTTTTGTAGAGGAGATTCTGGTCAGAGCTCAGGAGACCAGAAAGCTGATAGAAAGCCTGATGGCAAAGACCAGGCTTGGGAGGGTTCTGCTGGGAAGGACTGCATTGATCGTTGGACTCCACATGATGTGTGTTATGGCTTAGCAGAAAGTTTATCTGCATTTTGCTCCTGCCCAGAGACTTTGCCTGAGACTGAGACAAAGGGCAATGGACTGATTAATCTTGAAAAAGAAATTAAAAAGCAACCAAATGTTGAGGCTGTGGCATGGCTATTGTTGGTGGCTTTCAGCCAGCTTTATGTTTTGAATCAGGCAAAGAGCCCAGCAGGATAATTTACAATGCTGTGAGTCTAGCCTGAAGAAAAAGTCCAGGAAGGGTGTGGATTGTAAAGACAAAGTTGAGATTTTGATTCCTGAGGAGAAACAGAGAGATAAGAAAGATGGCCTTGGGGCATCACAGGAAGCAGGTCCCCACCCTGTGCAGCCTCACAGCAAAGATGAAAATTTTTGCTCAGAGGAAAAAGCTACAGAATGCCATGCTCCAGAATGGCGACAGAGGCCACATGAGGTTCCAGAATGGCAGCAACACAGAGAAGCTTTTCATCACAATCAGAGCCCTGGGATCCAGGCAACTGACCCCTACAGCCAAGAGAGAGAAAAGCCTGGCCACTGCTTCAGCTAGCAGCAAACCTTGGCGGCATCCACAAGGTGCTGATTTTAGGTGGAAGGAAAGTGCATGAACTCTGAGGGTAAGACGGCTTCCACCTCGATTGCAAAGGGCCTGGGAGGCCAAGCAGTGTGCCCCTGAGAGGGCAATTTGTGAAGATGTAAGGGTGAAGCCGAAGGTGCAGTGGAGACCCCAGAAGTTTGGAAAAGCCAGGAATGTGGATGATCCGAGGAAAGCTGCAAAAAGCGAGCAGAGAGGATTTAAGAGAAAAGCTGTGGGAGTTGAAATCACTGGAAGTGCCCTGGGGGTGGAATCACCCAAGGCTTTTGGAACTTGCAACCAGATTGCTTCAGATGCTGAGTGTAGAACTCTAGGACTTAATGTTTGCCCTGCTGGATGTTGGAATTGCTTTGTTTCAAATGCTTTCTATTCTCCTGTTTTTAACGTTTGGAATGGTAATGTTTATCTTGTGCCTTTGCATTTCAGAAATGTTTAACCTTGTTCTTTTGTACAGGGGCTTACAGTTAAGAGTTTGCCATAGATCTTGGAGGAGACTTGGGACTTGGACTTTTCAGCAATGTTGAAGCTGTTAGGACTTTGGCAACTCTTGGAGGTGGACTAAATGTCTTTTGTATAAAGGATGTACATGAGTCCTGGGGGCCAGGGGTGGAATGTCATGGTTTATGTTTGTGTCCCCCAGGCCTCATGAGTTTGCATTATTCATATGTGATGGTTCATTGTATAGAAAGCCTGATAGAAAGCCTGATGGCAAAGACCAGGCTTGGGAGGTTTCTGCTGGGAAGGACTGCATTGATCGTTGGACTCCACATGATGTGTGCTTGGATTGATGGTGTCAGTGCTCCACCCACATAGGGGTGGAGCCAGGATGTGATGTAATGGCAGGAAGAAGGTGTGTTTTTCTCTTTGCAGTTTCGAGCTTGCTGTTGGCGGCCACCATGAAGTGCAGCCCAGCCATGCCTGCCTGTCTTGGAGCCAACTGAGTGTGGACTGAAACCTCCAAAAACTGTAAGAAATAAACCTTTCCTTTCCCAACTTTGGGCTTCAGGTATTTTGTCTCAGTGACGCGTGAAAAGTAACTAAGACACCCCCAGTTCCTCTTTGTCTGGGAAGCATCTTGTTTTTCCATTAATTTCTAGGATAGTTTTTCAGGGTACATCAATCTGGGCTGGAAGTTATTTTCTTTCAGGGCTTGGAATACTTCACTCCAGGCTTGTCTTGATTTGATGGTTTGTGTCGAGAAGTCTGCTGTAATTCTGATGGGCTTTCCCATGTAAGTAATCTGTTTCTTGTCTCTGCAAGCTTTTAATATTCTGTTTTTATATTGGATTTCTGGGATCTTGATTGTTATATGCCTGGGTGTAGATCTGTTTGGGTTGTAGGTTGCTGGAGTTCTGTATGACTCGTACATCTGAATATCATTTCCTTTTCCTATGTTTGGGAAGTTTTCCTTACTTATTTCTGTGATAGCCTTTGTAGTTCCTTTGTTTGTACCCTGCTTCATCATTCACATTCTTTATTCTTAAGTTGTAGATCCTCTTGTTCTCTTCTAGCCTTTGAATTGTTACTACTTGTTTTCTTGTTATTTTTAAGAAATTTTTTCCTTTCATGATCCCACATTGCAAATCTGTCTTCCATTTTGGATAATCTATCCTTAGTTTCTTTCAAGCAGTTTTGCCAGCTCTCAAGGGAGTTTTTAATTTCCTGACAATCTCTTTGAACCTGCACTCTATGTTTTTACTCTACGTTTTCTGTATATTCTTCATCAAACAATTCTCCCCTTTTGTTGTGTTCCTCCATTCTTCCACCTGTATCTTCTTGAGAGGTGCTTAGCATTTCTTTTATTAATCTATTTATATCTTGTTTTACTTGGTTAAATATTTCACTTTCGGACTCATCTATGAGGTCTCCAATATATCTGTTTATGTCCACTGGTGCCATGCCTGATATTTTATATTTGTTGTCCTCAATCTCCTTCGTATTTACCTTTCCTGGATCAATGATCTCAGGGTTGGGGGCTGGGAACTTTTTCTTGTTGCTTCTTCTTTTCATATTTTTTGTTTCTTCCATGCAGGTGTATATAAAAGGCTCCAGTTTATTTCTTTGTTGGTTATGATTTTTCTTCTGAAGCACCCTGGCTAGATGGTCCAGCCCACTGCAGGGTGCTATTGAGGTACAAACAGGGGCAGTGTATGCTTGCCCCTCCCCTCCAGATCAGTCAACCTGCTGAGGCCTTCACTGCTTAGTGTACCCCACTGGGTGTAGGAAATTGGCTTGGCATAATCTATTGGATCTCAGCCAGGGGTGTGACCCAGGCCAAGTGCTCCCCACCAATCCCATTCGAGAAGGGAATCACTGACTGAAGTCACTGCTGCTCCTTGTTCTTGCCAGTCTGCCCTGTCCCAGAATGTCATCTGTTAGAGCCCCCTTCTCTGTGGAATGGTTTTATTCCCATCACTCACCACAGGTTGATGCAGGTTCCCCACCAGCTCAGTTCTCCATTCAGTTTGCGACCCTCAACCTCAGTGTGACTGCGTTTCCAGTGGTTTGAAGTGGTGGGATTTCAGGCAGCTCTGTAAGTCACTGCTATGGGCGCTGCAGTGGGGGGGGGGCACTGAGCCTTTAGATGTTCCCAACAGTGCACTGGGACTGTATGTTAGATTGGTTCTTCCCATCTTAGTTTCTTTCTGGATCGAAAATATTCATCTCCCTCTGTTTGGGACTCCCCACATTGTGTTATTTTGAAACCTAAGCTAACTATCTCAGGGAGCCTCTGTAGCCTGCTGTTATCTATCCGACATCTTTATCAGAACCCTCCATGTTTGATACTTTAATGCCCAGAATAACCATGTTATTTCAAGTCTCAGAGTTATCTGGTCAATCAGTTATGAACAATTAGTAGGAACTCCAAAGCATTAATTTCTTAATTAAGAAAAAGTTTCTTTTATATAAGAGAAATCCAGGGGCTGGAGATTTAGCTCAGTGGTACAAGCACTTGCCTGGCAAGTGCAAGGTTGTGAGTTCAATGCCTGGTATCATAAAAAAAAGAGAATAATAATAATATGAAGAAGTCCAAAGGCAATGAGTCCAAAGTTGATATAGTACTTGAGTAATGTAGGCTTTCTATATCTTTATCTCCACCATTCCAGCCATCCTTGGCTTCCGTCTTCGATGTTCATGTTAGTTGCCTCCTGTAGGTATCTTGAACTGTAGACAACAGGAGTGAGAGAAAGAGGCTAAATGTACCCTTCTCTGCTGAGTCAGTTCCCCTTGAACATCCTTCCAGAAATCTCATACTTACAATTCACCAGTCATACAGCTATATGACTGTCAGAGGCTGTCAACCTTCTAGCAAAACTGACTCACAGTAAATCTTAGCTCACCATGACTACAAAGAAGCTAAATTCAGAGTTTCAATATAAAGTGCTTATAAGTAGGAACAGAACAAAATGGAAAACTGTAAGAGTGAGCTTTGTGAAAAAGCAAAGAATCCTCGGAATCAGAGGAAAGAGGGTTAAAAATTGTAGCGCAACCTTGACAATAGGGTCAGAACTTGTGTCAAAGAAACTAAAAGAAGGGTCTGGGGATTTAGCTCAGCGGCATAAGCACCTGCCTTGCAAGCAGGCGGTCGTGAGTTCGATCCCCGGTACCGATAAAAACGAAAAAGACAAAAAAAAAAAAAAAAAGAAACTAAAAGAAAAAAAAATAAAAAAATGTATTTGTGAATTTTTAATATGATAAAAGTGAAAAGTGGGGAAAATATTTAATTATTTTCACTATTATTAATCACAATATTAAAACAAGACCCAGCTGTGATAATTGAGTTTTCACCCTGCCTTACAAATTCATGAAGTGTTCCCACATAATACATTATACCACGTTTGCTTCGTGTCTATGAGAGTATGTTATGACATTCATGCTCTTTTACCCCAAAATACTTCTGTGTTTCCTAATGCAAAAAGCATTCTATCATATAGCTGTCACACAATCAAATTAATTACTATTGATAAAATACAACTTTTAAGCTCTAACATTGTTTATATTTATTCTAATATTGCCAATAACATTTTTGTAATAGAAATAGCAGATCATGCCTTACATTGTCGTCAATTTCTATATTCTTTTTCAATATGAAATAGTTTTCAATCCCCATAATCCTATCATTTTGTAGTATATCTTTCAAAATGCACATATTTTCCCTTTCATGAGAGGAAAAAATTTTACAGTGGAGATAAAAATACTACTTTACCCAAGCAGTAAACATTAGTACCACCAGAGATGACTCACAGCAGCATTATTTGCCCTCTCATATAATAATATTTTCCTTCTAAAAATGCATTACTGAATCTAACTTCACATTTATTTCTTTTATTAAGCTCAAATTATTCAAGCAAAAATCCTTTTTTCGCCGGGCGTGGTGGCTCATGCCTATAATCCCAGCACCCGGGAGGCTGAGGCAGGAGGATCGTTTCGAGTTCAAGACCAGCCTGGGCTACAAAGTGAGCTCAAGGCCAGCCTGAACTGCACAGTGAGACCCTGTCTCAAAAAGACAAAAAAAAAAAAAATTCTTTTTTCTCATGCCTTCCATGTCCATGTTTTTTAATTAGTGATGAACCATGTGCATTTCTATCATGAGTACTGAGTTCAGTCACCTATTTTCATCAAGATCCAAACATATTGTAAAAGAAAGGCATGGTCTATAAAGAGAAAGATGCTGAGTGTTGTTCCCGCTTAGTATCACATTTGAGTTTCTAGGTTTCCATAATCACTTCTACCATATCTAACCAGGTATGTTCTCATTGTTAGTTTAGAAAAATGTAAACACAAACTTTGAGTATCTGAAGAGGAAAGTTAGTTCACATCCAAGGTACCAGACTTTGAAAGAAGACAAATACTGGGGCTGGGGATTTAGCTCAGCGGCATAAGCGCCTGCCTTGCAAGCAGGCAGTCGTGAGTTCGATCCCCGGTACCAAAAAAGACAAAAAAAAAAAGACAAATACCTTACTGGCATTTTAAAACTAATTGTAAAGTTACTTCATATTTTTAGTCAAATCGAAAAAAAAGAGGTTTTTATATGTTTTTTAAAACAAATTTTCTATCTCTTTCCCTATTAATGTCAATCAACAACTTTGATTATCTTCACAGGAATTGAGAGTTAAATTTTTCCCATTGTGTAGAGTAAAGAGAATAATGGGAGGATTCAGGGGTAAGACCACAGCCTCTCAAAGCACACTCCCAGTGAGCCGCCTCTTCTAACCAGGCACCACCTCCTAACATCACATGCAGTTATGAACTCATCAGTGGATTAACAAACTGAAGAGTATAGCACTCCCATGATCCAAATACCATCCAAAAGCTCCACTTTTGAACACATCAGCTCTTGTGGGTCATTTTAGATATAAACTGTAACATCCATTCCTGAGTTCCTGAAGGCTCTTGTTAATCTCATTTTATAAAATGGAGTTAGTCCATCTAAAAAAAAAAGAATTGCCAAAGTCTTAAAGTTCCAGGATTGCCAAAAGGTCCAAGTTCAAAGTCTCCTACAAAAGTCTAGGCAAACCGTTAACTATGAGTACCTGTAAAGTACCATCATTATGTATATCTAAAATGCACCAATAAACTTAATTTTAAACAAATAAACAAACAAAAGGCCAAAAAGAAGTAAGCATTGTGGCCCCACATATGATTCTATTACCCTGAAAGACTGAGGGAGGATAATTGCAAATTTAAACCTAGGCTGGACAACTTAGTGAGTTAATGAGAACTTGTCTCAAAAAGTTAAGTACATGCAATGACCAAACTCATTATAGGAAATTTGTATCTGCACATGATATATCTTGAGTCCTCTTTCCTTCAAAATTTTAAGCACTAGGTGGAGCTGCCGTGAATGCAACTTGATGCAAAAGCCCTGAGTTAAGTCCCAAATCCTGAAGAAAAAAACCAAAAAAGTTAAATTCCTCTGAGTGGAACAATGTAAGTATTCCCATTCCAACAGGGAGGAGTACAGGGATACAAAGGAATTGGGTCAAATCCAGACAGAAAACCAGCAAGACAAACATTACATTCTATAGTTCTGGGCCCAGCACCCAGTGCATGCTGTGGTGTGATATAACTCCAAAGAACTTAGGCAGTCCTGCCCCCCCAGCCTTGCTTGTTATGGCTCAGCTGAACTCTCTTGGGCTAGTTCTGACTGTTGTCTGTAGGGTTTTTTTTGTTGTTGTTGTTGGCTGATAATCCACATTTCTGGCATCACCAGTTTCCTGGGGCTTCTAATGAACCTTTGGATTCCCTACTCTCATGGCTTCACACTTGTCTGTTCATGAAAATATTTGACTTGCTTGTAAATAAACGACTTTTTTGAAATATAAGAGGAAGCCTCATGTCCCAAAATATCTTGCATCTTGCATCCCTGAAAAATCAGAATGAAGATCTGCTGCCAACTCAAGCAGAAGCTCCTTGTTCCGTGGCTACAAAGGCCTGCATGACTGAATTTGGGGATACTTGTCCTGGGTGGCTCTCAGTGAGCAGGGTTCCCTGGGTTTTCTTTCTTCTCAAAGCAAAGTCATTCAAAGAGCTTATCATTTTATACCCTTAAATCTGTGATATGCAGGACTTGTCCAATTCTGGAGATGTAAACTACCTTTCCTACTTTCTCTGTACAAAGTATTTTTCCTCCTTCCCCTTTTCCTGCTCCTTTTATTTTGCATATTTGTGCATGTGTGTGCACATGCACTAAGAACTGAACCCTGGATATTCACACTGAGCTATATTCCTAGCCCTTTTTAGCTTTTTATTTTGAAACAGGACCTTGATAAGTTGCTAAATTATCTGGACTGAGCTCAGACTCATGACCTTTCTACCTCAGTCTTCCATAGCACTGGAATTATAAGCAGGCATCACCATGAATAGTTTCATTTATTTTAAATCACATTCCTCTATCCAGCAAATACAGTCTCCTCACCCCAAATTTTACACATGGTTCCTTTCTCATCTCTTCGTTCTGCTCCCCATTCTTATGTTAGATCTGCTTAAAATCAGCTAGCAGTATTCACGCCACAATCTGAACATTAGACAGCCTTGACATTTTTTTCTGCCCTGTTAATTAGTCTTCCATCTTTAAATCCAGGCCCACACAGAATCTTAGAACATGGATAAAATATAGACATTTTTTTTTGCCAGAATGTAAAATACATGCCCTCTGGTCTATTTTCCAATAAAGCCTTTATTTCCAACTGAGACTACAGGAGCCTGGTCAATATTGTTCACATTTGTATCAGCATTCTAGTCTTGTGCACAAGACTTTTCATCTCCAGATCCTACTGGAAGCATTGAAGCCTGTGGATCAATACATTCAACATATCCACTTAGACCATTGCCCAGCACAAAGAAAGAGTTAATAAAAGTTAGCTATCATTATCATGGTCCAGTGTGTTCAATATAAGTAATAGGTATTTCATAAATATTTTATATGAATGCATAACTAATTTATGTTTTTATTTTTAATTGTTATTTTCTCTTATGTTTTACTTACACTGATGAGAAAATTAAATATATTGGGATAATTTAATTTCTCCCAATGAGGAGAAATATAATTCAGTGTTATTATGATGAATTATAAAATCCACAAACAAGTATCATGGCAAAATTATAAAGTCATTCAAGGAAATATAGTACTTCATTATCATTATACTTTTTCTCCAAACTTATTTTACCAACGACCCCTTAAAATTTTTAAGAGATTCAATAAAATAGGTTTTGAGACATGGTATCACTATGTTGCCCAGGTGAGCTAAGGTGATCCTCTTTACTATCCTAAATGCTAGCTTTATGAATGTATGCCTCCATTCCTGACTTGAGAGTCTGCACTTTTTATTGTCTGTATATCAGAGTTTGTTCTTGTGTTGCTGTGTGCTTTTAATAGATAGATCTGAAAAGTTTAAAAAGAAACAAATGTTTTTGTGTCCTACTACAATACTGAATTTATTTATTATATCTAAGAGTCTTTCAATGGAGTTTTGGGGCTCTTCTATGTAGAGTATCATGTCATCTGCAAGTAATGATAATTTAACTTCTTCTTTTCCTGTCTTTACCCTTTTATTTCTCTCTCTTGTCTAATTGCTCTGGTTAGTATTTCCAGTACTATATTAAATAGGAGCAGTGATAAGGGACATCCTTGTCTTGTGACTGATTTTAAAGTAAAGTCCTTCAATTTTTGGCCATTTAGTATGGTACTGGATGTTGGTTTGTCATAAATGGCCTTTATTGTATTGAGGTAAAGACCATCTATTCCTATTTTCTGTAAAGTTCTTATCATAAATGGATGTTGGAACTTATCAAAAGTTCCTTTTTCCCCACAGCCTCTCCAGCATTTGTTGTTGGTGGTTTTCTTGATCTTGGCCATTCTTTCAGGAGTGAGATGAAATCTCAGTGTGGTTTTAATTTGCACTTCTCTAGTGAGTAATGATGATGAATATGTTTTCATATATTTATTTTCCATTTGTATTTTTTCATCAGAGAAATGTTTATTCATCTCAGATGCCCACTTTTGGATTGAGTCTTTACATTTTGGGGGTCTGAAATTTTTAATTCTTTATATGTTTTAGACAGAAGTCCTTTGTCTGACGGGCAGTTCACTAAGACTTTTTCCCAGTTTGTGGGTTTTCTTTTCACTATGCTGGAGATTTCTTTTGATGTGCAGAAACTTTTTAGTAAGAGGTGGTCCCAGTTATTGATTGTGCAAAGTATTTCCCATGTGGTTTGAGTCCTATTCATGAATTCTCTACCTACTATTATATCTTCAAGGTTTTTACTCAATTTGTCTTCCAATATACTTAGTGTTTCTGTTTTAATATTTAGATCTTTGAGCCATTTAGATTTTAATTTAGTACATGGTGATAGACATGGGTCTAGTTTTAGTTTTTGGCATATGGAGAGCCAGTTTTTCTAGCACCATTTATTAAAGAGACTGTCATTCTCCCAGTGAACATGTTTGGCCCCTTTATCAAAGGTAAGGTGGTTGAGTGTGTTTGTAGTTGTGGTTTATCTTCTGATCTATTCCACTGACCTTCAGCTCTGTGTTGGTTCCAGTACCATGTTGAGTTTACTACGGTTGCTTTGTAGTATAACTTCAAGTCAGGGATTGTGATGCTTCCTGCCTTGCCTCTGCTGCTTAGAACTGTCCTTGCTATTCTAGGTCTCTTCTTGCTCCAAATGAATTTTAGGAGTGAATTCTCAAGTTCTGTGAGGTATGTTGATGGTATTTTTATCGGGATTGCATTGAATCTGTCCATTGGTGTCAATGGTGTGTTAAGATCTCCTGTTAGAATTGTATCACTGTTAACTTGGTTTTTCATTTCTGTTAGTACTTGTTTTATATAACTGGGTGCTCTGGAACTTGGTGCATATATATTTAAGATAGTTATCTCTTTCTCTTGGAGTTTTCCCCTAACCAGTAGGTAGTGACCTTCTTTATCCCTTCTGATCATTATTGGTTTGAAGTTCACATTGTCTGCAAACAGAATAGCCACCCCCACTTTTTTGGCATTCCTGCTGCATGAAGTATTGTTTTGCATCCTTTGACTTTCAGTCTGTGGGTATCCTTTTGGGTTATATGGGTTTCTTGTAGACAACATATGGTTGGATTTTTTTTCTTGATCCATTCTGCCAGTCTGTTTCTTTTAATTGGTACATTGAGACCATTTACATTAATGGTTATAACTGTTATATATTGGTTTATTGTTGACATGTTATCTTTCTGCTGTTGCATCTTTATCTTTCAGTTCTATTTAATTGTCTGCTTTGTTTAGTGGTTTTTTTCCTAAACATATCTAGGCTGTCTTTCAGTATTCTTTGCAAGGTTGGCTAGGTGATCATGTAGTTTTTCAGCTGTTCTTTGTCATGGAAGTATCTTATTTCTCCATCCATTTTGAAGGACAGTTTTGCAGGGTATATCAGTCTAGGTTGGAAATCATTTTCCTTTAGGACCTGAAATACTTTACTCCATGCTCTTCTTGACTTTATTGTTCATGTTGAGAAGTCTACTGTGATTCTGATAGGTTTTCCTTTATAGGTGATCTGTCTTTTCTCTCTGACAGCTTTTAATATTCTATTCTTTTGTTCAATTTCTGGGATGGCCATTATTATGTGTCTGGGTGTAGTTTTATTTTGGTTATGGCTATTTGGAGTTCTATATGCTTCATTGATCTTGATATCAGTTTCCAATCTCATGTTTGGGAAATTTTCAGCTATTACTTTTCTAAATAACCTCTTGACATACTTTTTATGTTGTTCACTTCTTTTCCATTTATCCCTATTAACCTTATGTTGTTCCTCTTTGCATCATCTTGCAGGTGTTGAATTGTTATTTCCTGATTTCCTGTTATTTTTAAAAGATCTTTCCTTTCCTGTTCACTGTCTGCAATCTTGTCTTCAAAGTCTAAAATTATATCTTCAGATTCACTGAGACGTTTTTTACAGCTTTCAATGGAGTTTTTGATTTCCTGTATATTTCTTTGCATCTGCTGTATATATTCTGTTTGTTTATTATATTGTTCATCCAGGGATTCTGTCTTTTTGTTTATCTTCTCCAATTTTTAAACTGTGTCTTCTTTAAATATGTTCAGCATCTCCTTCGTTTCTTTTATCATTTCTTCTTTTACCTGATAGATTATTTCTAGTTTTAATTCCTTTAAGGCTTCCCAGAGTTGCTTCTTTATTTCAGTTACTATTATTTCAGGTATTTCAGTTATGTGGCATGTATTTTCTTCTATGCACATGGCTCTTAGGCTTTCTCAGCTGGATGTTTGAGACCGCATTTTAGTCTTTCATTTTTGTCTTTTTCCTATATTTTCGAGCTTCAAGTGTTGTTCCAAGTGCGGGAGAGAGGTCAGCCAGGCTGGGATGGAATTCCCTGTCCCCTCCTTCCTCACTGATCTTAACAGGAAGTCCAGGCCTGGTCCCCAGGCAAAGAAGAGAGTTTGCTGGGCTGGGGTGGGGTTCTCTGCCTCCTCCGGACTCACTTGTCCAACAGGAAGCCGGAGCCTGGCCCCCAGACAAAGAAGACAGTCTGACCTGTATTGTTATGTTATGTCCTTTTTTTATCTCAATCTCCCCTTTTATTTATTTTTTTTTAATTAAAGGAAAAAAATTTTAAAAACTTAGCAGGATATATTATAGTAACTGTTTCGGTTTCTTATTAACTTGATTTGAAGCCCTGTATTGCTCTCACCATCTTGTTTTGACTGATTTTACTCTATTCTATTTTGTTCAATAGTTTCAAGTTTGAGGGTATAGGCAACTACTTTGAAGGCAATAAAATTCACTGTGATGCCCATTCTGGTTTGACTATTATCTTCTTTTGAAGTCCTGTAATGTCTCCAATGTTTATGTTTTATTGGTTTGTTCTGTACTATTTTGTTCAATTTTATTATACCTGATGATATAGGCAATTCTTTGTAAGGTAGCAAGAGGCATTATGGTAACCATTGTTGATTACCTTGTATTCTGTTTTTACATCATGTACTATGTCTAGCCTTTGTTTTGACTGACTCTGCTTTTTTTTTTGTCACATTTGGTTTTATTTTCTTCCAAAAAAAAGTAATAACTGTAGGAGTAATAAAACCCAAAATGTGTAATTGTTATTGTAAAAAAGAGAGGAAAAGAAAGTACACTAAAGGATACTACTGCAACTGTGTTTAGGTGTATAAGATAGATATTACTATGTATTTGTTGGATCATTGAACACAACTGTTTGCAGTCTCACTGTTTAAATGTCCACTTTGTACGCTTTAATTTTGTAACTTGAACAACTATTTGTAAGATGACAATATGTAATCTATTAAGTAATGATTTCTCACTGTTTATTTTTTAATTCTGTATTACTTGTACCTTTTACTATTTTGTTTTGTTTTTCTTTCTTTAAATAAAAAAAAAAGAAACAGGTGCTTACATTACTTCTGAAGATAAGCCTTAGTAGCAAGTGGCAGAAGCTGATGAAAAACTAACAATTAGAAATTATAAGAACTGGGGTTTCTTTTTAACCTAGTTACTAAGTATCCTTGGATAAATTAGTTTGCCTTTTGAACTCACTCCCTCCTTTGAAAATATAATGGGCCTTTTATAATGACACCTTATAATCCTCACAGTTTTAATGTTGGGCTTCAAAAGTCCTAACATGGATCACATAGAACATGTTAATCAAACAGTTCTTCTTCCTAAGAGTTGATTTAATTTAAATGAATTACTATTTAAATTGAAAAATAATTTGTTCAGTTTATATGGTTTATGAGTTAAGATCCCTTAGAAAACTTAGTTAATCATGAAGATCTTCTCTTTGTGTTATGGCTAAGAAAGGTTGAACAAGCAAACTCTGGAACAGGGTTTCTCCTCATCAATTAATTATAGTGATAATAACTTGGCTGCAGAAAATGTCCTATACATTGTGTGATATTTAGCAATACTTTGGACTTCACTCACTAGTTGCCAGTGGTACCACGGCCACCTGCCCAATTCTAGTAACCAAAAGAATTTCCAGATATTTCCACATATCTTCCAGAAATCAAGATCCTCCCTCCATGTTGAGGGCTGAATAGAGAGTTAATGGATTATTTCATGCTGTATAGGTTTTCTTTCTTTTCTTTCAACTTTTATACTTTATTTGCTTATTCATCTTTCCTTCCTTACTTTGATTTTATTTTTCTCTTCCTCTTTTATTCTTCTACTTTTTTGACTGTCTTTAATAATGTGCAATGATTTTGCTATTGTACAAAAACCGCTGACCCATTTTGGGGTCATGAAGGCTTCCATTCAAATTTCAAAAGAAATTGATTCTTGTTTGGATCTAAAATACTATAAATCTCATGTGCTTAGAAGGTGAATAGAGCATGAGGGCTCTGCATTCATCATGGTATCTACCACTGATGTGTTCAGCAGCCTATTTTACTGGCAACTGGTAGGCCTTGGTTGGATGTTGGTCACTGGAGGCATTTCCAGCTCTTCACTTCACTCTGTACTTCTTGGCTTCAATGGAATGAGGTATTATCTCCCACAGGCCCTTCCACCACACTGTTTATGCTTGGAGCCAACAAAATAGGGACTGAATCCTCTAAAAATTATGAGCCAAAACAAACTTTTTGTTCTTTAGGCTGCAAATACAAATTCAGATACAAAAAATTGTTCCAGATACAAAAAATTGACTAATACAAAATTTGCTACCAGGGGTTGATCATCACTGTGACCGTAATTGACTATGTGGTTTAGAAGTCTTTGGAAATGGTTTGTAGGAAGATTTTGAAAAGATTTGAAAATGCCCCCACAAAAAAACCTAGAATCCTAAAGCCAAACTGGATGGGTAAGTTGGATTGGAGCTCAGATGACCAAAATGCTTACAGGAAAGCAGACAGTGACAGCCAGGCTCAGGAGGTTTTACTTGGCAACAAAGAATATATTGATGAGAGGAAAGAGACCTGTGTAGTACACTGTGTCAGAAAATCTGGTTTGATTTTTCCCATATCCTGAAACTTTGCAGGAGACTAAGGTTAGTTATGATGAACAAATAATTTGGCAGAGAAATTTTCAAAGCAACCCAACTTTCAGGCTGTGGCATGGGTCTTTTTGGCCATTTTCCCAATAAAAATCATTGCCAAAAACAAATAATTTTAAAAACGTTGGTGATGGCCAGAAAACAACTATAAAGGTGGGGTCTAGAAGAACTTGGTTGCTAAAAATATTAACATTAATAAGAACCCAAGGAAAAAAAATTTTTAAGATGACTTAAAGATGTTTAACATAGTGATCAGACCCCAACTGTCATAGGCTCAAGGGTATAAAAGTGTAGTTTTCAGTCTGGAAAATAAACTCTGCAATGCTTGTCTAAGAAGGACCTCATAAAAAAACAAAAACAAACAAACAAAAAATATTGGTTCCCTGATGTTTATTTCACTGCTGTCTGCTAATCAGACACTTAATGGCTGTGGCCCAAGGAAATGAGGATACTGCTTGAGTGGGCAGCAGAGATTGGCATCATCCATGCAGTGCTGCTTTTTCAGACATGTAAAATGCAAGCAATTGGGGGTCAGGGAGGCTTCTACTCAAATTTCAAAAGAAGCCCTGGGAGGCCGGGCAGTGTGCCCTGACAGGGACATGTGTAAAACTGGGAGAGTAAAGCCAAAGGTGTGGGGGAAGAGTCGGAGATGCCAAAGATATGGATCACCTGTGAAAAAATACCCTGCAGGCAGTGAGTGGAGGCATCCTAATTAAGAGGCCATGTAGGTCAGAAGCAGAAACACCATGGGGTGGAGCTAGCTAAGCCCTTCGGAGTCCACGACTTACTTCAACTGCCCTAGATTCTGAGCATAAAACTGCAAGATTTAATGTTTGCCCTTCTAAGTTTTGATCTTGCTTTGGACCAGTTTCTTTTATCCTCCTGGCTCACTTATGAAACGAAAATAGTTACCCTATGCCATTTTGCGTTAAAAGTACTTAACTTTACTTATTATTATTATTATTATTATTATTATTATCAAAGTACATAGAATCTACTCAGTCTAAAGAAAGTAAATATAGAGGAAAGCAGAGAGATAAGAATGATAATTTTTTGCATCTTTCCTCCACGCTAAGCCCACAAATTGCTAACTGAAGTGTTTGTTATTGATGATTTCATATAAGATATAAATCTATTTACTCTCAAATGTAAGAAGGTGATACTAGAGTATATTCTTCTATCTTCTATTGAAGAAAAAGAGAGTTGTTTAGAAGTAGCTGACTAGTGTCCTACCTGATCCAACTTTTTCTATGAGTTATATTTTTAAAAAACAAGAGCTCAGAAAGTTTAGAAACAAGAGCTTAGAAAGCTGGTCACAAATAGTGCATGCCTGTAATCCCAGCTCCTTTGGAAGTTAAGGCAGAAAAACTGCAAGTTCAAAGCCATCCTAAGAAATTTAGGGAGACTGTATCTTGAAATAAAAAATAAAAAGGCTGGGAATGTAGTTCAGGAGTAGAGCAACCCTGGGTTCAAACTACAACATAGTAGTAATAAAGGAAGAACGTAAAGAAGGGAGAGGAAAAGATGTCATTCAACATGCAGAAACATTTGGTCACAAAATTCAGGTCTCAGACTATGAGAACAAAGAAAGTAAAAAGATCAAGCAAAGCTAGGTAGTATATTTGAATCTGGGTCAGGCTTAGTCTTATTGTCAGTTCCCAATCCAATGCAGTTTGCATTTCTTGGACCAAGAGTCAAAAAAACAAATGTGCAAAAGATGTAGGCCTAGTAACAGGAATTAACTGGCAAGTGCATAACCTGATACTTGGACATGCTTAGGGTAAAATTCCATAATGAGAAAGTCACACTAATAGAATATAAAACAGTTTCTCCTTAAACATATAGAATTTGGAATCTCGGAGCATAGTGAGCCCTTCTTGGACGTTATCTCAGTCTAGGAGGTTTATGTTTGTAATCCCATGGAAACATTACTGGAATTCTAGCAAGTTAATTCCAGTCTTCCACTTCCAGAGCAACCCAAGATGAGAAAGCATATTTACAGTTATGGGGCGCAAGGGGTCCTGTATCTAGCCAAGATCAAGGTTCATTGGAAAAAGGCTTTATCTCAGGGCCCAACCCTGATTTTACTAATTCATGAAGAAGGGAGTGGTCTGAGGATGAGTGACTGTGAAAATGGTGGGAAATACGTGAGTATTATGCGTTGCACTACCAGGGGAGCTCAAAGCACCGCTGCAATATGCAGAGAGAAGGATATGCAGAAAGACTAATCTGCATAGCACAACTGAGGTAACATTTAATGTTTTGGGGACTGGTGCTTTAGTTCTGATACACAAACTTTTCTGCCCTGGGAATTCGTAGTCTCTTATCTTGAGGATTGATTCCAGTTGACAGCCTGAAAACAGTTCTTTATCCCTTCCAGTTCAACTGTGGTTTGGGAAGTCACAGGGCAGGGTGGGGAAATAGTGACTGATTATACATCACTACCACTGCTATCCCTATTTGCATTGCTTAGAGCCAATTGAAGGGAAAAGGAAATGGCCTAGCCAGCTCTGGTCATATCAGTACATGAAGATAGAACCAGGTTTAGTCAAAGTGGAGATAATTTCTGTTTGTTCAAAGATAATCATCCATTTGGTCCTCCACATTGGAGATCAATATGAACAAGTAGCTTCACATACACATGCAAGCATTACATTTACTAATCGCAAATCCTGATAATTACTTTTTTAAAAAACTCCTGCAAAAAGGGTAAAATTTGTTACATCTAGAGCATCTAAGCACTGGATATGACATAGTAGATTACATGAGTTTAACTTAGAAACTAAATTATCACTTAATATAGTTTCATGGTCAACATCTCAAACACTTCTTATCTAAGAATATTCCATTTCCTTTACAAATGCAAAATTGGGCATGAGAAACATTTATTAAAAGAATAGATCCCACATGTACATCAGATGCTGAAAATATGACCTAACTCTTTGGATTTAAGGATTTAACTCCTTAGGTGGTTTTAGATAGCTTTCATGCTGGAAACTTCATATTTCATATATTGATTGAAATTCTCAAGGAAAAAATAAGAAATAATTAAAAAATTAATGCTCATGATGAGTTGGGTCTTAATTTTTTTTTTACCTTTTCAAAAACATGATGATTGGGCTAATAAAAATATTTTACAACATAGCAGGAAAAGAATATTCTTAACTTACAAACACAAGTAAACATTTTATAAAGAATCTACATATTCCACTGCAATTAAGACTTGGAAAAGATCACATCTTTATTAATTGGGTACTTATTTAAATGACTTAAAGTTTTTGAAACAATCAAAGAAAATCTGGTGTTGAATGTTTTCACTGGATAAATCGTTAGCAAAGTATTTATTTCTTTCAAAGATCAAATAAATGTCACTCAAGGATGACAACAAATGAAAATTTTAAAGACCTTCATCCATGTGCTAAAATAATTAATTTTCCTTTCTTCATTCTGCAGAGCCACCCACAGAAATCCTATTAAATATGGAAAAAAAAGTGATAATGTCTGAAGCAAAAACATGATGACAGATCAATGAAGTCATTTAATGTAGTTAGTGTGATGTTGTTTCTACTAATATAAATCAGATAACACATGCATTACATGGAACATGGCCTCAATAAATATGTGCAATTCTCCAATCAGATAATACACACATACACATGTAATAGAGTCTCCCACATGTATCACTCAATGCCAGTGCTTAACAATAAGTAATCTACTAAACTCACAAGGCAGTTCAATCTGAGCAAGTACAGAGAATCTCAGCAGCTTGGTGCTACAAAGGGCCACTGCCCAGGGCTACGTGCAGCCTGCCCAGCTTCCCCCATTTCTCACAGAGGTTGTCCAGGCTCTGCTGGCATCTAGTGGGGACTGGCAGTTCACCACAAAAGATTCTGCAGGACTTCAAATTATTTTGTGGAGTTAAATTGTCTTCGTAGTAACATCTTGCTATTGAACTTATGCTGTATCTTTACAACAATATAGAATTATTCACTAAATTACTTTGAGCACATTTAGACCAGCCAATTCACTAAATGCTAGCACTATCTAACTAGAAAAGACAATGCCATCTTTTTCTCTTTAGATTCTCAAGCTTCCATTCCACTTTTTCAACTTTTTCTCCCTTGGGATGACTTTTTAGGCTTTCTTTTGTCTGGTTACTTTCTTTGTTTTATTAAGGATAGTCTTCAAATTAGTATATCTTTGCTAGACAAAATGTCTGAAATACATTTTGATCAGAGTAGAGAAATGAAAGATCACAATTTATCTGCATCTAAACCAGGCTTACTAATTCAACCCAAAATGTCAATCAACATGGTTTTATCAGTCTCAGTTTGTTGAGTATTATGCATATGTGGCTGCTTTGATTCAGAAACCACAAAAAGTCTAAGTAGTGTAAAACTGTGGGTCTTCTCCTGTCTTCCTCTATGAGCCCCCTTCAAATGCTTGTATTTTTATTATTCTTAACTTTGTTAAATTATGACTTTTTGGACTTGTTCCTTAAATCCTCTTTCTATAATCCAGTGTAGTGACTATTTACCTCACTGTATAAACCTAAAAAAACAATGGACATATTTTCTAAGTATTCTTTCAAGTCAAAATTTTTTTGCAATATTACAAAGAAAAAGATTAGAAGCATCATTCTAGGGCCAACTAGCAATTGGAACTACTGACTTAAATTGGTTTTTGTTAATCAATCCACTTATCTGGGAAAATTACACAAATAAGTATAAATTTGAAGTGCAAACAGTATACTTAGCCTGCTAAGTGATTTGTTTGCTATATTAGAGAACAATAAAAGAATTATATATATATATATATATATATATTACCTCTTCTAATCATCATTACCTCATTACCTTATGCAGTCAGTGCCATGTATACATTTTATAACAGGAAATAAATTTCATGAAAATAGACCCAGGCTCAGGGAGGTTAAGTAATTTTCTTACACTTACAGAAGGTAAGTGGCAAATCTAGAGCTTACACATGCCTATCCTATTCCAAAGCTCCTGTCCTTCTTCAAAAGTTAGGAATGTTTCAAGTACCATGGCATCAGTAAATCCAGACAGGGAAGGTAGTGACATACCTTTGAAACACCTGTGAGTCCCAGACATGCTGTCTCCAACACTCAGCATTAGTAACTCTAGAACAAAATGGAAAACACATGGAACAGTACTTAAAGAACTCCGCTCTTCCCTAGAATTCATGATTGGTTGTCCATTGTCAACTTAAATTTGCCATTTTCTGGGGGGAAATTACTCATTTTAAGTTTCTAGAGTCATCTACTTCTCCATTTTGGAAAAAAAAAAAAAAAAAGAAGTGTTTCCTGGCCTTTGCTAATAGCAAGTGCTTCTATTCTGCATGCTTTATTAAATGTTACTGGCCACAGTTTCAAGATCACAAGTACAAACTCTTTTAATACAGTAAATATAATGTTTTAAAACTTAGATACTTAGACCTAGAAGAGCAAAGGTGATTCTGCGCAAGAAAGTCAAGGCAGGAGGTATCACAATCTCTGACTTAAAGTTATATTACAAAGCTACTGTGATAAAATCAGCATGGTACTGGAACAAAAACAGACCTGAAGATCAATGGAATAGATTAGAAGATACAACCACAACTACAAACACACTTAGCCACCTTATCTTTAACAAAGGGGCCAAACATGTTCACCGGAAGAAAGATCATCTCTTTAATAAGTGGTGCTGGAAAAACTGGCTTCCCATATGCCAAAAACTAAAACTAGACTCATGGCTATTACCATGCACTAAACTAAGGTCAAAATGGATCAAAGATCTAGATACTAAAACAGAAACACTAAATCCTGGAAAACAAAGTAAATAAAAATCTTGAAGACATAGAGATCAGCAGAGAATTCATGAACAAAAATAAAACTGCAGGAGAAATACTTTCTAGAACCAGTAACTGGGATCTCATTTTACTAAGAAGATTTTGCATGTCAAAAGAAATCTCCAACATAGTGAAAAGAAAATCCACAAGCTTGGAAAAATTCTTAGTCAACTTTCCCTCAGATAAAGGATTTCTGTCTAGAACATATAAAGAATTAAAAAAAGTCAGACACCTGAAATTCAAAGACTCAGTCCAAAAATGGGCATCTGAAATGAATATATACTTCTCAGATGAAGAAATACAAATGGCAAATAAATACATGAAAAATGGTCAGCATCATTGGTCATCAGAGAATTGCAAATTAAAACAACACTGAGATTCCATCTCACTCCAGAAAGGATGGCCAGGATCAAGAAAACCTCCAGTAACAAATGCTGGAGAGGCTGTGGGGGAAAAGGAACTCTCCTGCATTGTTGGTGTGAGTGCAGACTTGTACAACCACTGTGGTGGTTATCTGGAGATTCCTCAAAAAGCTGGAACTAGAAGTCCTATTTGACCCAGCTATTCCACTTCTAGGCATATTCCCAGAAGAATTGAAGACCTCATCCCACAGTGATACATTTGCACCCATGTTTATAGCAGCACAATTTGTAATAGCCAGATCTTGGAAAGAACCTAAATGTCCATCAACTGAGGAATGGATAAAAAAAAGATGTTGTTTTAGTCAGGAGTTGTGAGAACAATTAGAATCAGAACATGGAATTTATAATATTATTTTATGATGGTCACCCAGAGTTAACACAAGAAAGTGTAGGAAATCTATCCACAACACCAAAGACATAGAATATTCAGCCAAGGGCCTGGATCCCATAGCAATGTCCCGCATGAGTCCAGATGAAAACCCAGAGCCCATGACAATGCCTCCCATGAGTCCATCTGGAAGTCTAGAGCCCACGAAAAGGACTCACAGCAGTCTGTTTTATGCATCCATGCTGGGAAGGCCCAGAGGTCAGCAGTGCAAGCTAGAAAGTCTATGCCAGTGGGGTGAGGGAGCTGTGCTGGTAGATTGAGGGTTCTATCCAGGATCCGGGAAGTCATGCTCATAATAAAGACCAGGGCTGTCCTGAAAAGCACCACAGCCATCCTCAGCGACACGAAGGTCCCAAGCTCCTCCTCAATAAGCACAGTCAAGTGTATGCCAGGAAGCCAGCATGCTAAGTTTGTCCTGGAGATTAAACAGCACACGTCTTCCCCTCCAGGGCCAGGAAGCAATGCTCAGTGTTAGGACCAGAGCTCCTCCAGGAAAACCAACGGCTCAAACAGCAACATTCAATGAAACCCAAAATGCCTCAATGCCTTTCTTCTTCTCCACGTCTCTGTTTACTTTGGCAACTGTCCTCAGGGGAACATCTATGCTCAGGACCATGCTGATTTAATTCTGCTGCTCTTGTTGACCATCCATTTTTAATCCATAGCAGATGTGGTATTTTTATACAATGGAGTATCACTCAGCTATAAAGAATGAACACACTGAGGCTTTTATAAGTAAATGGATGTGACTTGAGAACATACTCACAAGTGAAATAAATCAGACTTGCATATGTAAATACATATTATCTCCCTAGTATAAGAAACTGAAAGAGTAAATAAGATCCTAAATCTTAAATAAATATTGTGAAAAGATAAAGGAGAAAAATTAACTCAGGGAAAAGGAGAAAGGAAGGAAGGGGAAAAAAAAGTATAAATTTGTATATACACACAAGACAGCTATGATGATTGTACTACTAATTCTATTAGTTCTTGGAACAAAACAGTTAAGAGTCATAGGGTTGGATCAGTTTTGCATGTTTATATCTGGTAATCTGAGAAACTCTTTTGAAGATAAACATGCAAAATAACAGTCTTAGTTATGTTCCCACCCCTTGTTTTGAGGACCTACATTGTCATTGTTTTGGGCTCTTTGTTATTTGTCTCTTTTGTTTCTCATTTTCCTAAAATTTGTTTTGTTTTGGTTTTTCCTCTAATACAGAAAGGTCAGATGTACATGGATAGGTTTATACACACCTAGAACTTCTCCTAAAGAGTTTACAAGAATTGATTCTGTTATATGTGATATTATGAACAACTACTTTGAAGAAAAAGAGATATTATGGTAGCCATTGCTGATTTCCTATCATCTAGCTGTGACGTCCAGTAATATTTTATTATTTGTTTTGATTGGTTTTAGTCTGTTTTGCATTATTTAATTTCAATATGTGTGAAGATATGGACAGCTATTTTGAAGAGAATAAGAGACATTATGGTAGCCACTGTTGATCTCCTGTTGTCTTGTTTTGAAATCTTGTATTGCTTGCATTGTTTTATTCTGATCTGCTTTGTTCTGTTCTGTTTTGTTTTGTTCTATTTAGAATAAAAAAATTAAAATCACGTAAAAAACTTAGATGCTTTAATTATTTTAAAGTACCCTTAACTACAACTGGTAAAATAAAGTCCTCTTCCTTCAAACTATATCGCAGGATTCAAATGTTTCTGTCCTGTAAAATTCCAGTGTTGAAATGTGACTACTAATAGGCTGATACTAAAAGGTGGGGCCTTAGAGAAGTAAGTAGGCCCCATGAGATTAGTGTCCTTTTAAAAGAGTTCCAAAGGAGTTTCATTGCCCTTCTGCCCTTCTATTTTCTGGGGACACATGGTACACTCTACAGGGAAAGGGACCTCACTAAACATAGACTCTGCAGTCACCCTAATCATTCTTGCAGCCATTGGAACTATGGGCAGTAAATTTCTACTGTTTATAATGTAAGGCACTGGGCTGGTTGGAAGGAAGGGTGTGGATGTACTTAGGAATGTAGATTGATTGTAAACACACAGAAAGGAGAAAGAAAGGAAAAGAAGAAAAATGATTAGAAGCACTGCATATAAAATTAAGAAATTAAATTTCCCCCATTCTGCCCCAGTGGCAACACATCTAACAAGCACAACTAACAGACCTGCCGGGTATTTTGTTTTATCAGCCCAAACCTACCAGAGCACTCCATTCTTATCCTGTCTTTATTTACTTCCTTCAAAATCAAGTCACTAAAGATTTTGTGATCAGTATTTAGCAAAAGATTGGAGCTAATTCTTCTAAAAGCCTCTCTCCAGTTTTCAGGTCCTGAAATTTGCTTACTTTGTTACATGTTCAGAAAGGAATAGTTTTATTTTTTATTAATTACTACTTGATAATTTCATAAGTTTAATTTCTAAAAATACTCCTGAAAGTTTATATCTAAGAGTAAAGTATGGATACCAACCTGGCAAAATTTTCACTTTATAGATAAGAAAACTGAGATCCAGAAAAGTTAAAGAACATGCCCAAGGGACATTAGCTCATAACTGAAAAAAGAAACTGTTCTAGGCTAAAAAAAATTATAAAATGAACATCATTCTCTCTATTTTTTTTTTTTTGGTGCCAGGTTTTGAACTCATGACCTAGCACTTGCCAGGCAGGTGCTTAAGCCACTGAGCTAAATCCCCAGCCTCTCATTCTCTATTTTTAACAATATGCATAAATGTGAATTTTAGCAAGAAGTTCCAATGCAATGCTAATTTCTCCCAGTGTCCCTTATATTTACGGTATATTTCAGCTATGATGTTATACATCGTATGTGTTTATTCATGCTTTAAAGGTTATATTTCTGGTCTACATCTTTCCAAGTCTTTATTTGCAAATTTTTTTCCTTACAGATATGTACTGGTCTATTGGTTACATTTTGAAACAAAATTGTTTAGTGTTCTCACCTTTCACGATTGCTTCTTTTAATAAAATAACATGGAATATCCATGATAGAGCACCTGCCCCTGCATTAGTCATGGCAGAAGAGACACACACCCCTCACATTTTGCATGTGAAATGCCATTGATACTGGCAACCATTGTAAGCCTGCTACCTCATTAATTCCAAGCTCCACTGGACCTTCCCTGGCCCCTTTATTAACAAGAGATAGAGATTTGAAAACTTTCCCTTTGGCCACTTTACATCCCCTCAATTAACATAAAAGCCTATGGAATTCAGAAAGTCTAAAATACTTTTAAAAATCTCTACTACTCCCAAAAATTTGAAAAAAAAAAAAAACAAGTTTTCACAGTGTTTTAATGTTCACAAATCATCTCAACTCATTAATGCATTATAAATTCACAAATGTATCATAGATTCATTATAATGGTTAAAACAGGAAACACTTCCTTTTCTGTTTTTCCCTGAAACACTGAATATTAGAGAGAATATAGAGATAATTCTATTCACATTTAATTTTTTTTTAAACGTTATTGTGAAAATATTGGCTCTTCCTGTCTTTCCCCTTATTCACAAATCATCCAAGCTTGTGTGGTACGGGAATCAAACTCGGGACCCTGAGCTTGCAAAGCTGGCGCTTATGCTGCTGAGCTGTACACATGGCCCTCACCAGTAATTCTTAAAAATACTGGTGTTATGACATGTAACAAAGTTTCCCAAAATATAGAGTCTCACAAAAACTTCAAGGAGCAAGCACGATGAGAAAATAAGGAGTCAAACTGTCACAATAAAGCGAAGCTGTCATATTTCATCCACCAGCTCTGATGCTTCTGATAGGTGGGTAGACAGCTGGACAGATTCGGAGTATGCTGGGTCAGCGAGTCAGAGCTTTCCTCTCTCTCCCTGCTTGCCTATGCCTGAATCCAATGCAAATGCTAACAATTCCAAATTACCCCAAAACACTGTCGCCCAAATTTCATAAAAAGAAGTAGGAAAGCAGCACCATGAGCTGGGAAAATGCTCAGGTACATGTCAGAAGATCTAAACTGGGGCTCTGTCTCCATTCGGTAACACTCCTGCAGGTGCCTAGCTGGTGGACATCCCCTCGTCTTAATAATCAGATGGCACGAAATACATTTGTTTACAAAGATGCTAACAAACAGTATCACATAGACTTTTTACAAGTGTTATTCTCATCACAATCATTCCCATTTCACAGCTCACTACACTGAGCTTCTGGTTACTATGTAGCTTTCCCCACCACCTCCAATGAGATGGGTCACGGTCCTTGCATGACACAATAATCCTACTTCTGTTTTTTTTTTTTTTTGCTTGTTTGTTTGTTTTGTTTTGTTTTGTTTTTTTGGTACTGGGGATCAAACTCACGACCGCATGCTTGCAAGGCGGGGACTTATGACACTGAGCTAACTCCCCAGTAATATACTTCTTAGCTTCAGCTTCTCTTTATTGTTTTTGTGTTTGGGGAAAGTGGAGGAGAGAAACACAGAGAGACAGTAGCAGACAGTGAAAAGGTGGTCCATCTGGAAAGGGACGTATCTCTATAGAGCCAGGGAGGGGGCAGTAACAGAAGGAAGTGAAGTAACTTCAGATTAGTCATAAATAGATTTTTAAATAAAGTCCACACTGGAGTGCTAAACCAGAATAGTATTTGGGGTTTTCAAAAGTCCTAAGCCTACGCCTAAAACTGCCAGCAGAGGGCTCCACGCTAAGCGCGTTTCGTTAGCTGCTACATTTATTGGACAGTATTTCCTTGATTTGAGGATGAGAAAAGGAGAGAGTGTTATTAACTCTCTCTTTCGCCCAAAAGCTAAAGTGAGTATAGGTGGAAGAGGAAAAGAGTGTGTAACCACCAGGGTGTCTGAAGCGCGCTCTCCCCGGTGAGCGTGTCCCTAACCTGAAAAAGAACACGCTCAAAGGGAAACGGACGGCGACCAAAACGCACGTCTGACTTCTCGCCCTGGGAAACCTAGACCTGTTTCGCCTTCGCGTTTGCCTTTATTGAGTTCTTGCAGGCGTCCTCATAAGAGAAATGCAATATAATGGGAGAGCAGGAAAAACAGGCTCAAGTTAGCAAAAATTATTCTCAGGAGAGGTTGCTTTTATTTATGGGGATTTGAGGGGGGAGTTTGAACATGTTAGATGTTAAAACAATCATTTCTAAAATCATCAGCTGTAATAAGAGTGAACTTGCAAAACACAAAGCAATAAACCGTTTTCAAAACCTCCGCCCTCAAAATTGCACTAAACGAAACTGAGCAGCTGTTCAAGTTGCTAATATAAAATTCCGACAGAGGGCGCTGTTGCCCGTTCAATGATGGGACGCTACCAGGGAACTGTTTTCCTTGAAATTTCTAGGATTTTTGAATAATGCCCACAACGAAAAATTTAGTAGAATTTTTATTATCATTATGCATTTTGGGGTACTTCTCTATATTGTATATGTGTGCATATTTTTTAGCTTTGTGTCTTATGCCTCATAAAACCAGATGGATTTCTAATTTTTCCAAAAGAATTTTGGTAATTTTTAGCAAAACATTTAAGGCATTTCTACTTTTTAAAACACCTAATACTAGCAGGAAATAAAATTGCATATAAAAAATTGAAGTGATATATATACATGTTTATAAATTGTTTATATTGACATATTATATATTTTTAAAATAGTTTTACACAAAATATTATCCCTCTCAGTTCTTTAATTAAGACTTAGTGCTCATTTCATATTAATCAATGATATGTTAAAAGATGATAAAATATATTAACAGCCCTTAGAGAATAAGTTTTTGCAAATGTTTATTTGGGTTAAGATGATATTGAGATAATTGTGATAAAAGAGTGGTTGATTTGAAAAGAAGACAACTATTCACATTAATAAATACGTGTCTGGAGAATCTGAATTTCCAAGCATGCGATCTTCCAAAATATTGAGCCGACTGATTTCAGCTCTAGAAGGAGGGTGTAGAATCGTTTTCAAGTCTCACCACACCACGAGATCAGGAAGACTGTCCTCGTCTCCTAACTAGCTGGGGAGGGGGGATGCTTCTAGTGGGAAACCTGTTTAGATTCTGTGTGATTTAAGATAGAAAATTAAAAGAGAGGAGGAAGGAGGAAGGAGGGAGGGACAGAGTGAGGGAAGAATGAAAGAATAACAAGATACAAAACAAAAAAGGGGAGAGAACTAGAAATCAAGAAAGGGCTTATACGAAGTTCTTCCTGAAGCACCTTTGTGTTCTTGCCATGTGACTTATGGTAAAGTGACCTGAAGAATCAGCAGCATTGTTTGCTGTGCACTATGCGAAGCATCTGCTCGGTCTCCGAATAGGGCCGCTGGAGTGGCCCTGAGCCCTCTGCTCCAGGACCTGGGTCCCGGCTCCAACACAGCGCGCAGAGCACTGATTTAAAGACAGTGTGCTCCACAGATTCCCTCTTATCAGGTTTAATAACTTCCACCCTAAATTGCCCCAACCCCCCTCATTCCCTCTTGTCATTTATTTTCTGCCTCAAGGGCAAAGATCTTCCTAGGCGCCCTCCTTGCGGCTGTGGGGAGCCTTCCGCACCCTGAAAGGAAGAAACAAACAGAGGGATGGGGAAAGAGAAGCAGTGAATCCTCACTGCCTGATGAGATTCACAGCCCTGCGTCTCAGGGAGAGCTTATTTGTAAGGTTTGGTTAACTTCGTTCTTCATGCTAAATGCTTTCCTAAAATAAACTATATAAATGACTCTTTCAAGAAAAATATTCTGAAGAAAAACGTGTGTCCTAAGAATGTGTTGTTACTATCTCTTTGAAGCATATTCCATTTAAACCGTCTCAGAGATTCAGGTGACCATTTCTTGAGTCTCCCTGATTAAAAGCACTGAGAGTTATAGACAGCAGACACAAACAAAAAACGACCCAGCCTCGGTGAAGAAGGCTCAAAATGAACACTGGATGTGTGCACATGTTGCCTGCAACATCTGAGAAAACTTCATAAAATGGAGACTCCAGCCAAGAGAAATGGCTCATGGAATCCGTTTAAAACACAAACAGCCCCTAGAGCAACAAGCTATATAGATGGAGGTGTTCTACAATATTTAAGCTTCCAAATGTGTTGAGTAAAATCACTAAAATATTGGAAATAGTCACTGTGGTGGCTAGCTCTTTATTCTACACTGACATAGGTAAAAGTTTTCCCCCAAAAGTTACAAAGCTATCAACTGCGAAAGATAGCCCTTAAAATCACTGACTCCTGTTTTCAAAATAACTTTTTCCTGAGTACATGTTAATTGAAAATTCGTGTTTTAAAATATCAAGGATGATCTCCCCTTGAAAATCTACATTAAAAATTAGGGGCTGATGGTCTGTAGCTTCCCATTGTAAATTGTTAAAGACTTTAGTTAGTGGCTACAATGATTCATCATTTTTCAATATAGAGGGTTTTAAATGTATGTATTCATATTAATCACCCTGAACAGCTATCTCTTTTAAATGCACGTTTAGAGTCTGTAGGTTCTGTGTGACCCAGAAGTGCTTATATAACCAAGTGTGGGTATCTCCGTGAAAATATGTGTTTATGATTTTTATAACATATATATGTCTGTGGGTTGCATCTAACTCCTGTGTGTGCAATAATGTTTTTCTCTCTGCTGAGGCTTACTTCTCCAGCCTATTGTTTGAGACAACAGATATAAGTTGCGATGGGAGAGGAGCGTCGGATTTGGTGTGTATTCCCCATTTCCAATTATAGATGGATCATTACAGACAGCGGAGTCCTGAGAAGCCAGACATCTGCTCCTCACATGAATGCACTCACCTCCTAGAGACCAGGCTGCCATCATGCTCTGGAAGCTCGTGGAGAATGTCAAGTACGAAGATATCTATGAGGTGAGCCCACACCCCAGATGCATTTTAGAGCTTTGCAGATAGAGAATTTGAGCTTCTGGACGTCCCAACTGATATATATTTTTAAACTATTTACTTGTAGATTGCTGGTTGGTTTTCTCAGCTTCTTGTAACTTTTAGAAAAGCTGGCTGTGGGGAGACTTCACAATTCTGAAAAAGGACTTTAAAGGGGAAATCTGGCAACTTTAATTGGAGAGATTTTTTTTTTTTCTTTTATTTTGCGGTCCTTCTTCTCCTCCTCCCTGTTTAGGCGATAAAGGGGGAATGCGTTGCTACTGTAGGTAGACAATCAGGGAAAAACAGGGATTCTGCTAACCACAGGGGCTCTCCTCGTTTTGAGCACGGGAGAGAATTGGGTTTTCAGGCTTCCTTTGTAACAGACGGGGACTTTTTAATTTTTATTTTCAATCACATCTGTGAAATAGTAGCAAACGCATTCCGGCGGAGCCCGGGGAGTCCGAGGGAGCCAGGCACAGGGCCGGGTGGGTGGCGAGCCCAGCCCGGGGTTAGGGCAGCGGAGCGCAGCTATTTTGTTGTCTCGCTTTCTGGGGCTTCTCGGGTCAGCGGCCCCGGCAGAGCGCGGTCTCCGGGCGCAGGCGATGCTGAGCCGGGTGTCCCGCCCCGGCCGCCTCCCTGCACTCGCGGGACCCTCGCGGCCCGGGCGACACCCGCGGGCGACACGGGCGGGCCACGGTGCCCTGGCGGCCCTGGCCACGCGGGCGGGCGGCTGCTGCCGGCCCGGGACCCCGCTCCGGCGCGGCGCTCAGGGGACCCCCGGGAGGGCGAGGGGAAGGAGGGAGGCGAAGCTCGACGGGGACGTCGGGGAGGCCGGGGAGGCAGGGAGCCCCGGAGGGCCAGAGCGGGATTCAGAGGGCGCAGCGGAGCTAGGAAAGGGGTTGGCGGACCGGACGGGCCAGCAGGACGCTGCGAGGAGAAAAGCTGGCGAGGAGGGAGGACGGGCAGCCGGCTCCAGGCCAGCCGCGGGGCAGAGCCGGGCGCCGCCAAGGGGGCGCTGGGCTCCGGGGAGCAACGCGCCCGCCGCCCCGAGGACGCCCGGACCGCGGCCCGGCCCGGAGCGCCTCTCGGGCGGCCGAGCCAGCCTGCAGGACGGAGCCCAGCTGCAGCAGGCTGCGGGGAGGCAGAGGCGGACGGGGCAGACCGAGGAGAGAGCGGAGGGGAGCAGGGAAGGAAGGGGAGCCCGGCGGGCTCCGCGCCCTCCGGGGCTGCGCTCTGCACCGCGGAGCCGCGCCTGCGGGGGTGTTCGCTTCTGCCTCCTTCTCTTTCCTGGACAAGCGGGACGCCGGGAACGAAGGGGACAGGAACCCCCCAAAGAATGGGAGCGCCCCGAGTGCAGGGGCCCCGGTGTAGACAGCTCTAGGTGCCCTCGGAGAGGGTGATCAGCGCGGCCCTCGTTCTTTCATTATGGAAAACAAACGGTAAACCGGAAAGGAGAGAGAAAGAGAGGGAAGCAGAGAGGGAGGAAAAAAGGGGGAGCAGAGAAGTGGGGACGGGAAGAGAGGAGAGGAAAGGGAGCGGGACAAAACGGGGGGGGGGTCGCTGAAGCTGTGGCCGGCTGCCTACATTTTCTGCTCAAAAACCCGGAGAACCCGCAGCGAGATGGAAGCAGCCTATTTGAGTCTGGACTAAGGTTGAACTTTAACAGAAATGGCAGTCAGGCCAGTTAAACGGGTTCTGAAACACCCAAAAAGGTTTTCTGTTGCCCCCGGCTTTGCTGAAAAGGATAAGTGGAGAGGACTTGGAGACTGATGGCGTGTATTCTAAATCGAGGTAAAAATCGCCTACTGCGAGCACTGTGAGGAGAGGCTGCTCGGGAACAGGAGCCCCATCTCCTCTCTTTCCTTTAAAAACTGAGCATAGCCTTCCATGTTCAGCAAAAAGTCTGCACACGTCACTGGAAACAGCCGGCCCCACCAATTCACTTTCCTCTCCCCTCCAAATGACAAGGCCATGCCTTTTTATTTTGTTTTGTAATCTGCACACAAAGCATTCAGGGCAATCCCTTCCTCCCACTGGGAAAGTCTCCCTGCACACAGGAGGGCACCTACATTCTGTGCAAACCCCGGTGCGGCTCTGTCACTGCCTGGTCCGAGGAGCAGAGGCTGCTTTACGCGTGTCCCGGCTCAGTTAATTGAAGTTCTGCCTCTCTCCTGCTAAACTTTCTCCCCAGCCTGCCTCTGCCAGCCCCCTCGTCTGATTACATCTAGTAATTCTCCACTGAATGAACGTCACTTACAATAGTGGGGAGCTCTGCGCTCGCCGCTGCTTCACGCTCCATTTGTCCTCCATTCTCCCTTTAAAGTACTCGTGTAATATTAATAGTCATGAATATCAATTATTATGAGGCGGTGTAGGCAAGCTGAGGGAGGAAGGGGCGCCCAAGCAGTCTGAGCCCAGCTTCGGGTGGAAGAGGACTGTATCTGGAGCCCCGAAGAACGAAAGAAGAAAAGAGGCCAAAAAGACACCAGGAGATAGATGAACAGTTCTGCCTGTGTGTGACAGGCGTCGCCAATCTTGTTGGAGGGGGGTATTTTTTTTTTTTTTTTTTGATGGCTTGTCCTGGAAACACCTCAAGCTCGGCTCCTGTGTCCAGCTCTCTTCTCTGCTGGACTCCTTGAATTTTTTTAAATCATTGTTTGATTTTGAGCAGTAACCAGGCTTTTTTTTCCAGATGTTAGTCCACACCTATTCATCCATGGTGAGTTTGGATTCGCATTGTACCAGAATTGCATGCTCTCTCTCCACTGTCTCTCTGTCTCTGCATCTCTGTGTGTGTGTCTCACTCTGTGTGTCTTTCTTTGAGCGCCTTTGGCTTGGTAATTTAGCACCATAATTGGACGAGGCTGCAGCTGCTTCTCTCTGTATTGTGTGTTCTCCGTCTGAGCTCCATGAGTCAGCTGGGAGAGGGGGGAGGCTGAACTGGAAAACTTTGTACTTGTCAGTGCAGTTTGGAAATTTAGGTGACTATTTCGGCAAAAAGAACCATGGAGACTACCGTGGCACTTCCACAGAGGAGAGGGAGAAACTAAAACACCCCCAACACACACCTCCCCCTTCTCCTCCTCTCACTTGGTCACACTCCAGAGAGGACCAACAATAAGTTGTCTGGGGCTTTTCCTCCTCCCAAACTCAGGTCCTTCATTTTCACACCCTGAAGTATAATAGCATTTGATACAGAAAAGCAAGCTTAGAAATAACTCCTGCAAACCACAACTCAATTGAACATGGACTTAGGATATGATTTTGAAACAGATTTATTCCAAACACTATTTAAGTTATTTAATTTTTTCTTGGGAGAGAGGGGTGATGGAGACCTCAAATCAGGCAGCTCCCCTGGAGCGCCTAAGCCTAAAACCACCAGGTTAGGAAAGGCACTCCTGATCAGGGAAGGCACAGGTTGGATTTTAGCAAGGATTGAAGCACAGCAGATACTGTGAAGTTTTATTTGTTGTGCTTTGGACCCCAGGAAGAGTTAGAGAAAAAGAGCTAAAACGCCATGAGTAAAGCTCCTAGGGTATTTGGTATCTGATCCACACACAAAGTTTCTTTGCCCATTTTTGCTTGCTTTGTACTCCCCAAAGAAGGCTCAGTTCTGTGGGTGAGTCTCCTTTTCCCCGTTTGGATTTGCTGAAATTATGTGGCCCTGGGTCAATCTGGGGTCTGAGTTTTAGACTCTTTCTGTCCCGGGAAGGGTGTAAGTAAGCCGGGCTTCTCCATTTGTGTTCTCTCTCTCTCTCTCTCTCTCTCTCTCTCTCTCTCTCTCTCTCTCTCTCTCTCTCTCTCTCTCCTCTGTCTCTTTCCCTCTCTCTTCTCCCAGGACCGGCACGATGGCGTCCCGAGTCACAGCTCAAGGCTCTCTCAGCTGGGCTCCGTGTCCCAAGGACCCTACTCGAGTGCCCCGCCGCTGTCCCACACCCCGTCCTCGGACTTCCAGCCGCCCTACTTCCCGCCCCCCTACCAGCCGCTCCCCTACCACCAGAGCCAAGACCCCTACTCTCACGTCAACGACCCCTACTCCCTGAATCCACTGCACCAACCCCAGCAGCACCCCTGGGGGCAACGGCAGCGGCAAGAAGTGGGCTCCGAAGCTGGCTCCCTGCTTCCTCAACCTCGGGCAGCTTTGCCCCAGCTCTCAGGCCTGGACCCCCGGAGGGACTACCACTCGGTCCGCCGGCCCGACGTGCTGCTTCATTCGGCCCACCACGGCCTGGACGCGGGCATGGGCGACAGCCTCTCCTTGCACGGCCTTGGCCACCCCGGCATGGAAGATGTCCAGGTAACCATAAATTAAAAGGAGGATAACCAAGGAATGCTCCCCCAGGGTTGGGGAAAGGCAGCTTTACTCCTTGGAGAAAAGTTATTCTCATCTTTTAAATCAGGACCAGTGGGACAGGAATTACATGTTTGTCTAAAGTGTATATGAGTCTGCAGGGGTGATTTCTGGAGGTCCAATTGTGAAACCCAGAATCTAAAATTAAATCATAAAGGAGAAAAATAAGAAACATTTGATACATTATGATCATTAGAATCAAGGCTAGCATTTTTTGTTGTCCCTCAGCTATCTCACTCCTATTCTCTATTACTTTGTGTTCCCAGGCTTAGTAACCCCCAGCATGCACAGGCCTGCACAGATACACAGTCACCCACACACATCACACAGGGCTTAGTTCCACGAACTGGCAGGGGAATCCTTGGCTACCTGGAGACCAGGACTCTAGTACCAAGGCACAGGCCCTCGGTGTGCTCCAGTGGTTCGTTCCTGCCAGATTTGAGAGGTTTTGCTAAGCATGACTATGCACACTGGAAGAAAGTGGTGAGCTGTGTTTGTTTGTCTTGCTCTTAATGTTCCAATCACCAAAGAGCCTTTCCAAGACAGTCACTACCTGCAGATGAAATACTTGTAAGGGCCAGACCTAGAAGGCCGCAATTCAGTTTGTGAGTCCATGAGCACAGATACCATTTTGAAATTCTTTTCACTTTTTGGTCTATTGAATGATAGTGGAGTAATATTCTGCACCTTCCTTCTTCGGTCCACCCCTCCTCCCAGCAATACTCTCTCCACTGCCACCAGCCCAGCTGAAGAGGCATCACGTGTTTATTTCTTAAAACAAAAGGCTCAAAACACTCCCCTTACCCACCCACTATCCCATCTGCAACCGACACAATGGAGCCTGATTTGGTTGAGAATCGTTGGTTAATTTAAACAAAGGAACATCAAAGAAATGATTCCTAAAAACTGTTTGAGTAATTCTGAGCAGGTCTCTTTCCCCTCTAATTTAAATAGTTTCCAGCAAAAGATAAATATGCCTGACTAGTGTTTAATTGACACTTCGATCTCATTGGCACAGTTGTAGATATCATGCATCATTGAGACAGACTTGTGAAGTAAAGAAAAATCAAATGTAAAACGGATGCACAAATCATTCTTCTTTATCTTGCTGAAAAGAAAATATGTTTTTAAACATTTAAAATGTAATGACAGAGTCAAATACTGTCTGTCTGTGGTCTAGGAGTCACTTTATTGTTTTAAAAGAAGTTCCCTTATTAGTTATTTTTTGAAAATGATATCACCTGATTTGTGGTTGAATTTACCCCTAGTAATGAGTGGTGATTTTTTTGTTTCAACTGAGATTGTCCCTGTTTGGAGATACTACACATTTCGAAACATCATATGAGAAAGGAGAATATTAAATAGTTATCCTAATACATTTGGGTAGTATGTATCTCAGGGGGAAAGCTTTTAAATTAACCTTTCTGAGTAGGGTTCAAAATGCTGGAAAATGAGAGTGGACCAGCTCATCACCATTACTGTTGGTGTGGCTAACACTGGCCTTGTCACCACTGCCCTGCATGCCTCCAAAGGGCTCAGACCCTTAAATTCAGGAATTCCTCCTTCTAAAGAGGCAGCAGGTTGCTTTGGGTTCAGTTATTGTTTTTGTTTTGTTTTTTGTTTGTTTGGTATTCTAATGACAGAATTGTCTGGACATCACCATTACCAAAATATCAGAAAAGGTCTAGAACAGAAAACTGAGGCTGAGTGCAGTACTCCGGTACAGAGAGCAGTAGAGAACAGAAACGTAGCAGGCCAAGGCCTCCTCACATCTTGTGCCCATCCAATTGCTTCCCTGTTCCTCCTCCAGCTTTATCCCAGCCCATGGCCCGGCGAGGTGGGGAGGCTTGTGGGACCTCAGCAGACCCTCAGTGCAAAGGGCTGTAAGAGATACACCCGGTGCTTGTCCTAGGAGGGAAAGAACTGGGGCAGGTAAGGTCCCTGTGTCCCTCTCAATGACAGACCTCCTGAGGCCAGAATGAGGTTGACAGGGTACAGGGAAAGTGACAAAGAGAGGAGAGAATGTGTGTAGGACCAGACACCCAAACCCAGAGACTGATTCGCCTGCTCTGTCTGTCTAGAAAATCTGTTTCCAAATTAGGGATCTGGAATGCAGGGGCTAAAGTTACACAAGCTGGTTGGGGGTTTTCACATTCCCTGCAGCGAGGGTTCAGACGAGTTGGCTGCACCTGTCCAGTCATTAAAAGGGACAGGAGAGTGCCTTGGCCTGGACTCAAAGGCACTTGTTCAGTCTCCAGGGTCTGGGGTGCGTTCCGAATACTGCAGCCACAGACCAGTCAGCCCCTGAGGGTGCTGCCCAGGCTGGTGGGTCAAGGGTTGGGGGCGAGCCAGAGGCACACATGCAGGGCCACCGCCACGCGAGAGAGGAGAAGGAGAGCTAATTAACCAAATGCTTCTAATATTTTTTAAATGAAACTATAAAACCCTGTCAATTTCTATTTCAATTTACTCACAGGGGCTATTAAACTAGCAAATCGCTGTTTGGGTTCCTGGTATGGTACATTTCACCCATTGTGTGTGCGTGTGTGTGGCGGGGGTTGAGGGACAGTGTTTAAAAACTAAGAAAAACGGGCTATAGAAAAGGCAGAAAAACCAAGTGCGATGACACCTAGCTCAGGATGCGTTTAGTTGTTCGTCTACCTCTCCATCCACCCGTCTTTGCTGTCCACCCACCTTTACAATCCCTCTACCACCCAGGACTGTAAACCTATAAATATGCTAAGTCAACCTCCTCCAAACGCGCGCGCACACACACACACACACGCACACGTGCAGGCACACACACTCACACTCAAACACACCCTTGTGTCTTAAAGCAACCCCTGGTATCACTTTTAACTAAAGAAGTCTAGTAATTACGAGTCTGAGTTGTTTTTCCGCGCTTCCGCATGCAGTCCTAATTAAATCTTTACGATCCTCCCTGTGACGATTAAGCGCCAGCATGCTGCGTGAATATCCTGTACAAAAACCCAGCAGGCGGCCGTAATTAGATAGAAAATCAGACAAGAGCCTTCTCATTAACTACCACAACTACCCCACGTCGCTGATGAGGCGTGTACACATATTCACGTTCCAGCATGCGGGCGAGGTGTGGACCCGTCCGGCCCGGTGCGCCAGGTCCGCGGTGCGGACGCGGTCCCGCGTGGGTCCCGCCGCTGCAGCCCGGAAGGGGCGAAGCGGGGGCGTGCGGTGTGTGCGCTGCGTGGCGCCCCGGGAGGTGACGGCTGAGTGCTAGGAAATATTTTTTTAAAAAGCTCTTTACTATTTATTCAGATTTGCGCTGCATCTTGCCACACGGAAAACAGTTCTCCCCGAGACAGTTTTGCTCACCTTCCTGAGAGCAGATGGGTCACTGCTAAAAGGGATCAAACTAGCGCGTTCCTTGGTGGTTAGATCCGCCCGGGTCCCAGCTGGGCTCCTCGGGGAGGGGTGGGCGCGCACCCTGTCCGGGGCGCTGCAGGAGTGGGTGGGCGAGTCTGCCAGCCAGCACCGCGCTCTCCAGCCCCTTTCCTCGGATTGCTCCGCAGCGAGGGGTCAGATTGGTGCCAACCTAAGTTCCTGAGGGTCAAGGAAGCCCTGCGGGTTTCAGAAAGGCCTAGCGCTGACTCTCGCTGGGGTGGAGGCAGGGATGGCAGGGCAGCTGCGTTTGGACACCCTGGAGTACAGGGCCAGTAGAACTCTGTTCAAGTACCTAGGACAGGAAGAAACCCCACAGCCCTTTGCGCTCAGGAGCGCTGCCGATGCTGAGGTCAAACTTTCCCTCTCGAGATGACACTGACACAGAAGACCCAGGTTCCCCGCGATTCCCTGGGTGCGGGCGGGGAGGATCCTGGTGGTTGTTGTGTTTGTTCGTGTGCCTGCGTGTGTCTGTGTGTCTGTGTCTGTACTCGCTGCCTTCCAAACAGGTGTGCTCCTTGCTGGGAAGCAGCATCAGCAGGGCTGGGAGGGGGAGCTCTCGAGGCAGCTCCTCCACAGATCCTGGCCGTGCAGTTCGCAGCTCCGAGTCCAGTGGGCGCGCAGTCTGGAGCCTTGCAAACGTTTCTACGTGTTGCTGTTTGCATTTCATTCCAAATTGCTCAGGCTTTAATTAAAATCCCATAATGTAAACCGTTATGTATTTGTAAAATGGCTCTGGGGTTACAATGGACCGGGTTAGAATGGAAGACAAAAATTGCTCTTAACTAATATGGGCGAAAATCTTTCAGCTGTTGCCAAACTTGCCCAATTCATAAAAGTAAATAATATAAAAGCTCATATATCTGTGTAATGTTGATGTTTTATATAACAACTAACCAATATTGAATCCCAGATGTCTCTCATAGTTTCCTTTTCCCTTTTCTTCCACTGGAAGAATTTATAATTTGGGTGAATTTCATTTCTATGTCGATTTGGAGGTAATAATGATAATAATGAAACCTCTCTTTGTGAATTAATATAAATGGAAATAACAGAAACTCCAGGATAGGATGACATGATTTATGTGTGCAATTCTTTAATATCCAGTCAATTTGAATAGTGATGTTTTTATATTCACAGTCAGTTGAAGATGCCAATAACAGCGGCATGAATCTATTGGACCAGTCTGTCATTAAAAAAGGTATGGATTTTTCCTCCCAAAAGTAAGCGAAGTTTTCCTGTGCTTTAATGTGTTTATCATGAGCTTTCACTTTGGAGGAATTTGATATTTATAAGTAGTTGTTTACAACCCCAGTGCAGTGGCTGTCAGACTAAGATAAAAGGGCATTTCAGGAACAAGGAAATGGGGTAATAGGGAGTGAAAACCTGCGATTAGAAACCCAGATGAGAGAAAAAGAAGGGCACAAACAATTGCCATTTTCCCTATAATGAATCTGGTAGTCATTCTAGATGTGTCTTAGATGAACTCTCCTCACGTGTGGCATTAGCTGGGAAACACTGGTTTCAAAAATGTGCCTCAATTATTTCATTGATAAGTAAACTCTACTAAGCTAACGTATGTCATTGAGGCAGCTTCCCTTTTCCTTGCTTTTGTTTTGATTTTTTGGAAGTAATTTTGTTTTCCCTTCTGTATGTTTTGTGAGTTGTTTCTTTTTTATTATTATTTGTAGCTGAGCCAAATGTGTAGCTAAATGTGTGCATCCTGAGAAGCCGAGACAGCCTATGCACGAATCTAAATCTTCCTGCATTCACACTCATGATTTAGTGTGGCTGTGGAATCACCCCATACTGTTAAAGGGCATGTGATATTAACAAATGTTTGCAGTCTCTTGTACAGCTGTAAGCAAAATAATTAACTAATTAAACTAATTAAATGTAATTACAATAACTCATTTCAGGCATATTGCAGCTGCTTAATTTTTTTCTCTTCTCTGACAATCACTGAGAGAATGCCTGGCGATTAGTGTGGCTGCCAAAAGGCCTGAATGTCACTCACATGCCACAAATTTAGGAGCTTGAATGTGTAAACACTGCAATCTTTAATTATCACAGGAACTGGTGTTTGAAAACATAATTTTAACTACTGTAACCCTTTCTTCTGGATGCTGGAGAAAGCCTATGCCTATGTTTGATGTCAACAATCCCCAGCTTCAGTCATTTAGGATTTGCGTGAGCCACTTGACATTGACAAAAAGAATGAAAAGAAAAAAGATGCTTTGGAAAGTAAGCCATCCAGATTCAAATTGGGACAAGAGGATTGTGGAACTGCGGAATGGTGGGATATTCTAAATTTTCTTCTTTAATGAAGGCATGAGGAGCTTTGAAAGGTGGGCAGGTTGAGCAGTATTTGAAATGATGTGGCTTGGCTTCAGAGTGAATAGGCTAAAGGACTGTGAGATTTGAAGAAAATTATTTATTTTAAATACTGTTCTGAACATCTCTCTATCTCACCTTTAGACAGTACCTTCTTGGTTTTCAATCCCAACTTTTGGGTTTGCTAAGGTATTCACGTGAAGAAACTTGGAGCTGTGCTGACAGCCACTTTCACTGTTTCCTCTTGGGTCTTCTGTTTAATTGCTGGTTGATTGGAGTGAGGTGAGGGAGGAGCTTCTCCTCTGCTTTTTCGTTTTGTTTTGTGTTCCCTCTGCTTTCAATGGAAAGCTCAAACCACTTAGCTCAAGGCTCGTATCCTAGCAACATCATTTGGGGCTGGCAGTGGGACATGCCCAACAGATAACCAATCAGAAATGTTATTAGTAGGCAGGCCAGTAAAATACTTGAAATTTAGCCTTCCTAGCAAAATGAAGCTGAAAATATTCTTAGATGTAGGATAGTTTGGTTGCAGGACTTGCATATGTTTGTCAGCAAAACAGGTGATTATTTACATAGCAAATATTTACAGATAAGGTTATCTGTGGGAATAAAAATTGGAGAATAATGACTGAAGTTGCAGGTTCTGTTTTTGGAAATGCTGGAGTAATTTTAATGTCCCCAAAAGCTTTTCAGAGAAGTATATATCTTAAAATATTAAGTAACACCTTGTCACTTTAATTGATTCAGGGGACATGATATGAATGCAAATGTTAAGGTCAATTCCATTATTTGATATTTGTTTTATTACATGGAGAAAAGATCCTAATATATTTTTATCTTTAAGGAGCCTTAGGCAAAAATGAGAATAAGTACTTGATTTATTCTTTCTAACTCACCATGAACCACTTAAAATAAAGCTATATGTTCACTTAGTTACCTCTTCCCGGCTGGGTGTCCTGTCTTTGCCAGTGCCCCTCCCCATGAGGGGTTCTCTATGAAATTAATTTTGTAAAAGTAGTGAGAATGTTTTCTGGTTATTCTAAATTTGAACAACTGGCACAGAACTTAGTTGCTTAATTTATTTTCTTTTTTATTTATTATTTGTGTTAGACAGAAGTTTTTAAAAAAATCTGCCTCATTAATAAAAGGCCAGAAATTGGTTAAGGTTTGAATCTCTCTCTAGCTCTGCTTCTACATTTATGAAGCCTGAAGACTTGGGCATCCTAATCGATCTCTCATATTCATATTCTCTCTGTTTCTGTCTCTCTGTGTCTCTGTCTCTCTCTGTCTCTCACTCATTATACATAGGGACCTCCTAAAATTCAGCCAGTCTGATTTTTCATCCATATTGATATCACCCCATAGATTACATGCTCCTTCTCATGTTATGTTTGCTATCTGGGCTTAGCTGACATTTCTGAAGTAATTTAGTTAAGAGGAAATGAGTTGTTCCCAGTAGAGAGAGCAAACGAGTGGAGTGAAGGTAGCCAGCGTGATAAATGGCTCTTTCATTTGAAGATCTCCAGAGCTCGTTTAAGGCTAATTTTCTGTATTGGCCCCCTTTGAGCTATTAATGCAATCGGCAGGGACCGTGGCCCTTCTCTTCTTAGCTGCCCCATTAGAGTTCCCATTAAGCTGCCTAGTCTCAACTCCATGGCAGGCGTGTGTGCGCGGGGGGGGGGGGAGTAATGAAAGGTGCTTTTTTAAACTCTCCTAATCTAAACCGGCAGAGGGTGGTTAATACGATTTGAAGGGGGCTGGTCAATGAGCAATCAATAAAGTAATAATGAGAAGGATTCGGTACATTAACAGTCTAAAAATCCAACAAGACATTAAAAAATCATTCTTAACTCTCAGTACCATTAAGATTAGGAATCTGGGAGGGGGTGCCCAGCTAATATAAATGATCATCCATACCACCATATAGCCTAAGCAAAAAAGGCTTACCTAAACTTTAATAAAAAGTTTTTGATGCAATCACAGGCCAATATGCAGTTGGTTTGACACCTTAGACAGCAGAAAATATGCTAAGATTTCTTGGAAAGACTAGTGTGGCTGGAGTCCAAGGTTCAAGTGTTGTAACTGTGGGGCATTTTTATTGGTCTTAGGGATATCCTGTTTGGTTAATTTCAGTTCAACCTTCATTCTCTCCCACTTTTTTTGCCATCAGTTCTGGCTCTTTCTCTACACATATTGCTTGATTTGGATTTTCTTGGGGAAAGGGGATAAAGACATTTCCAAATTTCCGTTCCAATGGGTTCATTTGAGATTCTTTTGGTGTAGAAGGTAAGAAATACCAAGTGTCTCTCTGAGTTTCATAAAGATTTAGGTTTCCTCTTAAAGGAAGACATTTGCAATTCTCCAGCTGACTTGGACGCTAATTGTTATGTATCAACTACAGACTCTGAGATAAATTCTATTCTTCCAGGGAATGATCAGAGTTCACAGAGCTCTAAAACTAAAGGTTAAACATTGTTTTCCAGCTTCCTAAGTGCAGAAACCCTCCAAGTGTGGAGACAGGAAAATGATAAGTGATTCATTAAGGTCCCACACACTAAGTGATGAGAGCCATCTCACTTTTTAGCTTCCTTGACTCTGTCCTTAGAAGGTAACCCTGAACATTTGCAATTTTTTATTATTCCCTTCTTTGTGGGAATTCTTTTGTCTTTCCACAATTTCAGTGCTCTTATTTATGCATTTACTGTACAATTTAGCCTTTGAAAGATGAGGAATGATGTAAATAGGAGGAAAGACTTCTTTGCTGGTAGCAAGTCATGACTTCACTTTTAGTAGCCAGTCTAAATCAATGTTAAACTTCATGCCTTTTCCCCATTCAGTTCACATATCTAAATCAGACTCAGTGCATCATCAGAGAGCCTCATCATATCAATGTATAAAATAGGTTTATTTCTATCTTTTTTTTTCTACCAGCAGATTTTGTCATTGATGGTCAAAGTAGACATTAAAAGCTATTCTGTTAACACTTTAGCTCTATACTGTCCACTAATGAATAATATTCTTTAATCATTGTCTCTTTTGAAACTTTACTCACTGTAAAGAAATATTTGTTTGTTTTTAAACTTGCTTTTTTCTTACTAGCATAATGCAGTGAAAAACAGAGAGTAGTGAATTATGTAGGTGTTGCATTCAGAAGTTGGTAGTGCCACCCAAGTGAGAATCAAAGAGGGGAAATCCACTTTTAATATATGCACAGAAAATTGTAAACATATAAAGAACAGAAAGGTTCATGCTGGGTTCTGCTATGCTCCATTTCCTTACCATTTCCTGCTGTTGCTTTAAACCTATCTCAGTCATCTCTGGGTTCCAGTGAACAGGAACAGTGTGCTTATAATTACTAACAAATCAACCGGTCCCTGTTGCTCTCTGGGATTATTGATAAGCTGGAAAAAAAGCAGAAGGGAAAAGACAAAGGAAATAAAATACAGCGTTAATCAGCTGAGCTAAACAGGTGTGAGAGTGGAGGGGAAGGTAGAGAATCAGAGTACAGACCTAAATGAACACTGGAACAAGAAATATGTAGTGTCTAGTCCAGGGGACCAGTACTAAGCCAGGTAGGAGAGATATTTAGAAGCTGAGGATACAACACAGAATGGGGGGACATGATTTTGTTACTTAAATTAGAAAATGGAAATATAATGTGAATCACATTTACTCATGTTGTCTGTGATTTGGAGGGGAAAGAATTTCCCCCAAGACAGTGTGCTGATAGGGTCTGACTTGATTGGGGGTACATAGGTGATAATGTGTAATACAGGAAGTACAATACAGCCCAGGGGCTGGAGCAATACACATTCCCCAAAGGAAACTGCTCTTCTCAGGTAAATCAGGCAATTAACAATAGTGAAATTAGAGGGTGCATCATAAAGGGTCTCTAAAGGCCAAGCTTTTCAAGAGATTTGGCATGTGGGACTTGAGGGACAGGTAAAATTCCTATATTTGGTCATCCAATCTAGGAAGCGGGAACTGAACTTCATATTTTCAGTTCAGTGGAGACTTTTTTGCTGCTAAAAATTTTAAGTAATATTTAAAGATAAAATATAGCTGAGTATTAAAAATGAGATTTTCTACAATTTATTCCTGTAGTTCTCATCCTGTTAAAACTAAAAAGGGCTGTCTATGTTTTATGGGAAATATTTCTTGGAAATGTACCTAATGCTGGTCTCATGACTATAAATTGTTTGTTTATAGGCTTTGAATATGAAGTTGAACTATAGAATAGGAGATGCTGTGAAAAATATAATAGATTAAAATAAATATGATACAAGTTAAATGACAGTGTCGTCCTCTTCCATTCAATGACTTTATAGGCTTCAATAATAACTCAAGAATAATTTCAAGTTTTAATCGCTTGATTCTCATCTAGGAAGTAGCCTCACTAAAGATACTGTGAAGGAAATCACATTGCAAGCCTCTTCTGACAGCCCCCACTCCCAGCCAAGCTCAGTACAGAAGTCCTTCCTGTTACCTCTAACATTTACATCCATCTGGGACAAAATTTTTGGCATGATGAACTCTAACATATATACCAAGAAATAGTAAAAAGGAAATCCATTACTGACCCATTTAGTCTCTGGAAAAGTTCTTTTCTACAAAGTATTTGAATAGAGCCAAATGTAATTCAGTAAATAAAATGTTGGGCACCTACCTGGCTTTTAGAAGCTTTTGATCACAGAGGCCTGAATGTTGGGAATTTATAATAGACTAAACTGTTACAGAAATCCATACAAGGGAGGTTATATGTCTTGTTTGAGATGAAATTCTAGATCTCAGATGGTAGAAAGAAGCTATATTTTTGGTATTGAGTTAAAAGACGAGACAGTCTTTATTCAAAAGACAGGGGTGGAAGCTTCCCTTTTCACATTAGATACATGTTTCAGTCAATTTCCTAAAGTAGTAAATGTGTATAGTATTAAGACAAGCAGGCCTCAAATCCCAAGGGAAGAAGCTAGCTTCGGAGACCAACACTGGGTTGGAGCAAACTGAATCAGAAGCTGTCTGTCCAGTGGCTTCTGAGCCTACTGAAAGCAAATGGACAGGAGCAGCTTAGAAAGCTAAGAGCAAGACTGCCAGGGACCTGGAAGGTTGATTATTTACTGTTCCCCTGGCAGCCTTCTGGTACCACTGAGCTCAGCCTCTTCCTGACGTGCAGATGACACTGAAACACAATTAAACAGAAATACAGGCTGAGAGGCTGAATGTACCAGGGTAGCAGTGGCAACCAGCTGTCAGGTCTTATTAACTTCTGCATAAAACATACCTTGAGTGCGATTTGTTATCAATTACTTGCCGAAATGAAACAACTGGGGCAGGCAAGACTGCTGCTCACGTGAATTAGAGTGATCCGCTGATTGATCAGCGCACCTGTTGTAAATCATAAGCAGGCCTAACAGTCGCCAGCCGGTGCTTTAATTTGTAAACAAAATTCATGTCGACGCAGAATTGTTTTCACTGGAGATGAGCAGTTGAGTTCATTTCTAAGTTATTCTGTTCTTGCTGTTACACAGGAAAGCATTCAGCTCATTTTAAAGAGATAAGCTGCTTCTTTGGGCCTAACTGCCCAGGTCAGCCGTGTTACTTATCTGTAACATGACACCTGCTGAGCCCCGCCCTCTGTCTTCTTCATTATAGATTTGCGTCCAGTAACAGCAGGAAGAAAGTTTTTCAATGACCATTGATTATAGTGCCATTTTTGCATACGGAATGGTGATAATCGCCTTTGACTCCAGCACGAATGTGACAGGCACTGTTATCCTCAGGTGACAGATGAGGAAACTGAGATTCAGAATTTAATGAGGTGTCTCTAAGATTGTAGAGCTAGCACATCAGAAAGCAGGGTTCGCTCAGTTTTATACCACAAACCAAGCTCTGGGGTTGAGTGTTGATGTTCTTGTTTGTTTGTTTTGTTTTTTAACGTGTGACAATCGATGGTGCAGCAAGTGACATGTAGGCGTCCACGACACACCTGGAGTAAGTTTCCAGCGGGGTGCGGGCTTCTCCGTGTTTGCTCACAGCGCTCTGAATGCACCGCAGCCCGCTGGAACAAGCGCCCCAGTTTTCCTCTGGGAGTCTGCGCAGCAGTCATGCATTGACAGCCTCTCAGCTGGTCACCAAGACTGAAACTCGGTCACCTTTATGGCACATTTTTTTCTATTTCTCTAGTTCCAGTTCCACCTAAATCTGTGACTTCTCTAATGATGAATAAAGATGGCTTCTTGGGAGGCATGTCGGTCAACACCGGCGAGGTATTTTGCTCGGTCCCGGGTCGTTTGTCCCTGCTCAGTTCAACCTCAAAGTACAAAGTAACGGTGGGAGAGGTTCAGAGACGGCTATCGCCCCCGGAATGCCTCAACGCGTCTCTGCTCGGTGGTGTCCTCAGAAGGTAAGGGTTTCCGCCTCCCTGCCATTTGGGGTGGAAAAAGACCCCAAAGGGTCGCAAAGCTCCATGCAGTTGCCTAGCAACGGGAAGCGCGGAGAGCTTGTGCAGAGCTACTGAGAGCCACGCAGCCCTGACCGTGTCTCCTGACGCGATGCAGGCGTTCGGCCCTAGGAACCTTTAACTTTGCTGTTTTCTACCTGGTACCGGCTCCCTCCAATATGCAGAGACTTCTAAGGGTGCAACCTTGAACCTACACACACACACACACACACACACACACTCACACAGTCGTCTAAAACAAGTTCCACAGAGCAACTCCTTACATGCCTTTCCTGTAATCTCTGATGTTTCTTTAGTTTACTGTATATTTAAAAATACAAGTGGTGATGGCTAAATTGGTGTGAGGACCCAGTGCTGCACTGTGCTCCAGAAAAGAAAACTTTTCTGGATTTCCATAACCCTTCGATGACACAGCCACTAATAACAATTACACCAGTGAAGAAATAAAATTATTAGTTGGAGTCACTTAAGTGTTTCCCAAAAGTCAAGCCTATACACTGACTCTTCCTCATGGAAATGGAGGAAGAGGTGGCTTTTTTAAGATTTAAATTCTCAGGCTGGAGATTTAATTCAGTGGCTCACTACTTGCCTGGTAATCACAAGGTCGTAAATTGGATCCCCAGTCCAAAAAAAAAAAAAAAAAAAAAAAAAAAGATTTAAATTCTCCCCAAAGTCCCTGCCAACATCAGAATCCTTTAGTACTGTCACTGATATGAAAGTGACTCGGAGGAAAAACTATCCAAGTTAATCCATTTTAGAGGCTGGGGGCTGGGGATTTAGCTCAGCGGCATAAGTGCCTGCCTTGCAAATGCAAGCAGGCAGTCGTGAGTTCGATCCCCGGTACCGATAAAAAGGAAAAAAGACCAAAATAAAGAAAGAAAGAAAGAAAGTAAAAATAACAAAGGTATGGCTGGGCAAAGGTTCTGGTTCAATCCCTAGATCCAAAAAACCAAACAAACCTAACAAAAGCAAAATAAAGTTAGAGGCTGAAAGTCCCTTTCTTTCCTAAAAGTGACAGCCTGAGAACAGCATGAGAGGTTACAGTATTTCCTTATAGCACGTGCAAGGAGAGCCTTGGGAGATATTATGGAAGTGGGTGTGACCTAGGAACCTTTTTATTATAAAATCACTTGTTTTGCCCTATTAAGTCTCAGCTTTCAAACCAGTTATTTGCACTTGAAAGTGGAGAAATCCCCAGTCACTCCCTGAGCACCTGTGTGTGAACTTTGTTAAGTGATTAAATAAGATAGCCCTAGTAGAAAGTGCTTATCATATAGCCACTCACGGTCTTGTTAGTCTTACTGATATGATGATGATTGTCATTAGTTACATATCTTACTCTTTCCTCTTCTCCCAAAACAACTGCATTATACATAGCAACTCTTGACCTTTCCCCGTTAAGATCTACCTGTTTTTCTGAAGTGCCTCTTCCTTTCTGAACCAAAGAAGGGCCCTCCTTTCCAGCAGAGTTGTTTGTGCTGGGTTTCTGTTCTCTTCATCGGCTCCTTGACAACCTAGGAGTGCGTGCACGTGCCAGAGAGAGAGAGAGAGAGAGAGAGAGAGAGAGAGAGAGAGAGAGAGAGAGAGAGAGAGAGAGAGAGAGCGCACACACACATACACACAAATGCTCGTGTGATTTTTACCTTTTCAGGACTCACACGCTACATCTTAATTATTCCCATCTGCTATCATTTTTTTCTCACAAGATAAAAAAAGAAAGTTCAATTTTTTAATGTGCTGTATTGCAGAAATTAAGCAAACCTCAGCAAACTATCAGCAAATAACCAAAATGAAGGGGGAAAAGTGCTAACCTCAAGTTAAAACCTCTTCAAGCTCCACTGGGCTTTAGATTGCTAAGTCTAAACTTTGTTTCAGGAATACTCTGAGGTTAATCAGAATGTTAATTCTTGCGATTTCAGAGCCAAATCGAAAAATGGGGGGAGATCCTTGCGAGAAAGGCTAGAAAAAATCGGTTTGAATTTACCCGCGGGCAGGCGCAAGGCAGCGAACGTCACGTTACTCACCTCCTTGGTGGAAGGTAAGCAAGATGTGTGGCTGAGCTTAACTGTTGGCTGGAGGCTGACATTTTCCATGTTTCACGATTAACTGGAAATCATTGCAGTTTTTGTGCCCTTCCTTATGAGTTGATGTCAAGCGACTGCTTGAGAGAAATTCGAAGTTCTTTTTACTTAGAGGGAGCCAGTGGTTGCAGAGAGGCCACGGGACTCACAATATAAGGTCTTCAAGACTCTGAAACATGAGCAAGTGAAGTCTCCAGATGAGGCAAAGATCACCTATGTTGCCACAGAGCATTGGAAAAACCCACTGTATGAACTCTTGAAAAAAGAGTGTGTCAGCAATCATCTGTTTCCCTTCCTTCCTAGGGATTACCTCTGAGTTGTTCTTACTATAAAACATGTTGCATTCGTGGTCTGTAATGACCATTTTAAAACTCGTGTCACTCCCACAGCCTTATCTGTTGCTGATTACCTGGGACTTTCTGAATTATTGACAATTTAGTAAGGCCAGCAAAGCATAAGAGAAAATTGGGAAGAAGTGATCAGAAAACATGAAGGGGAGTTAAGTATGACCCTCAATGTAGGTTCATCATTTGCAGATTAAATGGTCATAATTGTAACAATCACCTAATTTGCTTATAGCTTTGGGCTAGGGAATGATATTTATTTCATGTCATAAATAAGATCATCGGCATACTCGGGTACAAGAATATCTGTAGTGGAATTTGTGGAATGGGAAACAGAAAGTACTGCCAGATGGTCCTGATGGAGAAAGATAAAGATTTTTTCTCTAGAGTCTACTTTGTCAGTTCTGCTTTTTCCCTCCTCCTCTTCCTTCTTCCTCCTCTTCTTCTTCTTTTAAGTAGATATGACATTATGACACTCCTGTAGGGAATTGGTTTTTGGAGGAGGGTTTTTCGGGATATTTAACCAGCAACCGTGTCACCACAGTTAGATACTTTGTTTGCACTTTACCATTTTAAAGGCAAAGTTGTTTGGCCCAAACTTACTCTCTAGAGGCAGTAGCCACCAAATTTCCAGATCACGCTTATTAGCAGTCGATTTTGAGCCTGGGGGTTTCACATTTTGCCCTTCAGGGAATTGCTAATGTCACAATCTTCATTTTGAAAAACAGTCAAGGTAATCTTAGCCCAAGACAGGGGATTCTGGTGGAGAAAAGAGGACGCTAGGAATCCCAATGAAATTCCATTATTTGGTGGGCATTTTCAGCTTTATGAATCCTTTTAACACCATGCCTGAAGTCTTTTGTTGGTATTATGATAATGATGATTAAAAGTAAGTCATGCTCCTGAAAAATAATGTAGCTATGGGATAATTCAACATATCTCTTTTTCATGTTTGCTATCTTTCCTAAAACCTCTAAGGCTGTGCTTTAACAGGTAATAATGCTTTATTTGAAAGGGGCTCTGGAATACCTTCCATGCCCATTTTTCGGAACCTGCGTCTTTGTGCAATAGAAACTCTTCAAGTAGGAGGATGATGACAGAGACTTGAAAGCTAGCTAATAGGAAAGGTGACAGGAACGGTTCTCATTGCTGAATAGAAATGTTCATTCCATACACAATTTACATATTTATAAATATCTGTGGACATTAGTTAAATGGATTTGCTTATATGTGTTAGTTATTAATAGGAGATTTTTCCTAATACAATTATAGAGAGAAAGTAGTGACTTTTAGATTTTATTTAAAGCAGCTTTAACCCATGCTTTAAAAAGAAGATGGTATCTGGGTTGCCAAATGTCTAGGTTCAGTTGTAAGTAGGTTCTGGAATCTATTTGTCCCACCTTTCCCATTGTAGAAAACTTCATAGCTAGCTATTCCTGGGATTGCCTAGGTAGGACTTGGCTCAAGGAGAGGCTGGAAAGAACAGCAGGAGTAAAGTTTGCCTCATGACTTTAATTAAAGATTCATAATCTTCTTTATTGTTAGTATGTGTCTCATGTTTGCCTTTGCCCCCAACACTTGGTTCTGCTGGAAATCCTGACAGAGTTGCTCCAGTATGACTGCTGCCCTGAGATGTTCAGGAGCTGGGTGCTAATTCTTTGCTGCTTTCTTTTCAGGAGAAGCTGTCCACCTAGCTCGAGATTTTGGGTATATTTGTGAAACAGAGTTTCCAGCTAAAGCTGTCTCTGAGTATTTGAATCGGCAGCACACGGATCCTAGTGACCTGCACTCTCGAAAGAATATGTTGCTGGCAACCAAGTGAGTATCTCAAGTCCTAGGTCTCTATCCCTGGTTCCCATCCTGCTGGGCCACCCACTGGAGAGAAGGTGGAAGATGGGTGGATTGAAGCAGTGCAGAATCCTCTGTGAGAAAGAGAGATGTTCCTTTTTGTGGTTTGCTAGTAGCGTGCAGCCAGTGTAGCCAGGACTAGGAAGCCACCCAGATTTCCTCCAGGATGCAGAATCCATGGGCTATATGCCTATCTGTCCTCCTTTGCCACCTCTGGCTTTATTAAACTGAATGAAGACTTTTTATAGCTCTTTTCTACAATCCCAGGGAAGTTGGGCAGACCTTTGACAAGCTGGTCCTCAGAAAAGGACCAGCCTGGAAGGTGTGTATTACTGCCTGGGTTTCACATCTGTCTCCCTACCATCTCTATACAGTCAGGTGTGCTTGCCCAGGTGTCTATGTGTCACCCACCTGCACCCATCTTTACCCACAGCTCTAATTAGTCAGTTTCCAACGTTGCTGTTTGTCATCTTCCATAGACTCATAAAATTTACTGCAACTCCAGAGGGGAAAATAGTAAATCTCTGGCTAAATTTAGGTCTAGAGCTCATTTGAACTTTTACAGTGGGTTTTCTATTTATTTGATTTACTCCTGTCTTTGGCTTGGGTGTCATATTGTTGGTGTTTTATGGCCGGCTCAGGCCTGCAGTGGGCGGCACGGCGTGCACCCGCACGTTTCTCTTGCGGGCTGGGCCTAAACAGGGGCTCTCATTTATTTAGTGCTCCAGGACGCGGTTTGTTCGTTTGACAGCGTAATTTAAAGAAATATATGGAAGGCTGAAAAATCATTTGCTCAAATTTGTCCAGATGTTTTTGAGACGTGATTGGAATTTGATTGCCCCTTTCCGCAGGGTCAAAAAATATTAATGTCCCAGAACTTTAATTGCTTACAGACTCTGGTTTGGGCTTTGAAGATTTAAAATGTTTGACTCTAAGCATTTGTTCTTCTCACTACAGAATTTCCTTTTTGGCACTTTGGTAATGAGTACAAACTTAAGGAAAGAGTTTAACCATCTTTCCCAGTGATCAAAACCTGGCACCTACCCATTTTTATGGCTTCCCTCTGATGTACCACTAGTAATACAACAGATCTTTGTCAGTAGCTTGCTCTCTGACCCGCTGCCTTGGTGTCTGGGATTGGGAGACCTGTTGTGCCTTATAAAGGAGGAAGGATACTTTAGGGGAAAATAAAAATAAAACCAAAGTGTGTAAGTCAGATAATAGGATTCTGCAAAAGCCTCTGTAGTTCCCTAAGGATGCTCCTGACTACCTGAGTCTTGCTTTTCTTAAGCCAGTACTTTGCAATTTGGGAGTAGCAGAGTCATCTAGGGAGCTTTCTTAAGACCTTTATGCACAGACCTCTCCCCTAACCCTCTGAATTGAAATTGATGGGGGTCAGGGTTTGGGAGTGTATCTCTGAGCCCTCATTGGTGATTCTGAGGTGGCTCCTGATGAAGAACTGTCCCACTGAGGTCAGAACAGCTGCTTGCTTCTTCCTAGTTATATGGAACATTTTGAATGGAGACAGGAAACAGGAGAAAGAGAGTTAATGTTCTCTACCCACCCACCAGTCTTACAAGCAACAATCCTACTGCTGCTGCTAGGGGTAAGGGAAGAGGCATTCCTCATTTGTTTACCCTGGCCAAAGCAGGCCCACCTGGGGAAAGGGCACCCCAGAGTCCTTCAAGCACTGTAACCAGCCCTGCTTACCTGTTGGCCAGACCAAGTGTTGCCAAGTCTCTTAGGCTGTTTCATGGGTGTCTACTCAAGAGCTGCACTGCCCTGGATTTGCTTCTTTTAGAATCTTCAGATGCCCAGGCCAGGTGGAAGCAAGCAGACAGAAGTCTGGCAATCCGTGAGATGCTGTGGCCTTTGGGGTGCCAGCAGAACTGAACCATTTGACAGGCAGGGTTAAAGCCCTCCATTCATTTCTTATATTAAAAATTTGTCAAATAAGCTCAATCCAGAGTTAGGCACACAGGATTTCTTAGGCTGGATCTCTCTAAATTGTAGGGGCCTTGCAGAAATTAAAACCTTCAACAAATAAAAATCTGGTCTCCCTAGTGTCTTAAAAGTTTACCTTTAGATTTTAGTTAAACTATATGAGAATCTTTTCAGATTTTTATTAGTCCATGTTTGCAAAATAGAGAGTGGAGCAATTTTTTTTTCTTAAGAAAGAAGAAAATCTTTCTCTTTCCACATACTGCAGGTAAACAGGTTTTTGCTTTGAATGGAATCAGCATTCTGTCCTAGAATAAACAGTTTCTTGCCTTGGGCCATGCAAGGCTCCAGCAATCTGCTTCAGTGCCAGGGACAGGCTTGTGGCCCAGGGCCTAAATCTTTCAGGGCTTTTTGTGTCTGATCACCAAGAAGCAGGAGAGGCAGCACAGAGGAGGGGAAAAGGACTCAAAGGAATGCCAGGTAGGTGCTCACAATTGTAGAATATTTGAAATCAAAAGCGAAAGCCTAGTGAATTTCCCAGAGCAGAACCTATGTGGTCTTGCAATGGAAAGACTGAAAGAAAAAAATTAAAAAAAAATAAAAAGGCAGAGTTTGGGATTGGAAGGGGCACCTTCTACCCCACCCCCACTTTCCTTCCAGTCCCAGCTGCTCTGCAAGGGAGTGAGCTAGGAAAGGCAAGGAAACAGAGCGGAATCGCCTACATTAGCCGCCCTCTGCAGCAACCGGGCGCCTCTGGGCTTGTTTCAGAGTCTCCTTACTAATGCCAATGACAACGATGCACAGTGATTTTCTGTTCTTCCCCACACCATCGCAGGCAACTTTGTAAAGAATTTACGGATCTGCTGGCTCAGGACCGGACACCCATCGGGAACAGCCGGCCCAGTCCCATCCTGGAGCCGGGGATCCAGAGCTGCCTCACGCACTTCAGCCTCATCACGCACGGCTTTGGCGCCCCAGCCATTTGCGCGGCGCTCACGGCCCTGCAGAACTATCTCACCGAGGCGCTCAAAGGCATGGACAAGATGTTCTTGAACAACACCACCACTAACAGGCACACGTCTGGGGAAGGCCCAGGTAGTAAAACTGGCGACAAGGAGGAGAAACACAGGAAATGAAAAAAAAAAAAAAAAAAAGTTTAAAAAAGAAGGAAAATGTTTTAAATACAAAAGGAAAATAAACAAAAAAATAATTTTAGCTTTAAAATATTGGATTGGCTTTGGAAGAATTATATTAGGTAGAATACACATACAATCACAATTTTAAAAAAGAAAGTTAAATAACTTTTTTAAAAAAAGTCCTGAGGCATACAGCGGAGCAACAATATCGGTTCTCTGTGTCTATTTCAAGATACACTTGGAGACCACCTTCCGGATTTTCCACTTCGGTTCTTTCGAGCTTAGTAATACTGATAATAAAAGAAAACTATGATTTCCCCCTTTGGAAAACAAACATAAGACTAAACATGAGAAAACGCTAACTTATTGGAAGAAAATCGGAGAAACGTTGTCAGTGCTTTGAAAGCTGGTTGACTGAGACACACGAACTTTTAATTTTTAACATTTTTTTAGGAAACTGTCGCAGTCCCCACTCTTCATTATCCTTTTCTATGGTTCCCCTCCTTCCTGATACTGTTCTGGGAATCTCCGGGATGCAAATGAGTATGATTAGCCCTTTGGCTTGGTTTTAGTCCCTTTGGTTCCCCAGCCCAGCCTATGTTTCTAACTCACCGTGCCTATTTCCTTGGCGGTTTGCAAAGTAGGGAGGGTCTGCTGGGTGGGGGCACAGTTTTGGGTGCCATTGGCTGGGCAAAGGCTCCTTTGGCTGCGGAAAATCCGGACCAGTAACCTGATTCAGACTCATCATCCATTCTTTTCCGAAATGTTATTAGTTATCAGCCTTGCCAGCATCTGCATACAGAGAATCTTGCATTTGTTACAAAATTTGTGTCATCCACCGGTTTTAAGAACTATAGTAAAAACCAAACCAAACCAAAACGAAACACAGTATGAATATGTTGATTAGTATGTAGTCCCTTTGGAGGGGTATGTACTATTTCATTCTCTTCTGTTTTCCAAAGCTCTGCCCGCATGGTTTATGAGCTTCTTCAAAGAGGACTTGGGCTTTCTACACAATCTATAAGGTACTGAGAAAAAAAAAAATCCAATCCTTTTAAAATCAAAGCTTGTGTGTCAGAATTCTGCAGGTGCACTTCTTTAAAGAAGCTCAAAGGGAATAATAGAGAAAGTGGCCAATGTGATGGAAGCAGCTTTGAGTCTACTTGCTAACATCGTTAACGTCAGAATCCCAGTGGGGATAGGGCCATGAAAAGTGAATTTTAGGGGAAAAGAGTAGGAGTTCTTGGAACCCCATATTCTAACAGTATTGTTCTCACTTAAAATAGATTCAATTTCCCCAGGCTCTTTGTTGATTGCTGTTTTAATAGGGGGCAGCTTTTCTAGTGAGGTGGGGAAAAGGGTGACACAAACTGATGCTTCTACAACTGCTTTATTGCAAGATGCTTTATGAACGAGCCACTTTCCCTGCCCAGATGTGCACTTGTTTTGGCGTATAATGATAAAATAACGCATAGTCAAAGGCAAAAAATGTAGTTCAGCTTTGAATTTTACCATTGTGATTATTCCCAGTGGATAAAGTTTTGTGCATCTAATATTTCTCACTTCTGGTAGCCCAGATCCTTTCTGGGGCTCCATCTTAGTGTTATCATGAAATAAAATCTGGATTCCGTTGTCAAAGGTTCCCAAGAGCAGTGAGAAATCCCCTGAGGTAGCGCTGGTGAGACAGGTCTCTAAATTTAGTGCAGGTAAGCACCTCTTTAAAAAAAATATGCAAGATCTCTGCAACATACCTTGCTGACTATTCAGTTGTTCTGCAGAATTTATGGACAGGACCAATTTACATCGCCTGGTCTCTCATTTTTGCACCTCCCCCATTCTGCCCTGGGGTGAAGGGGAGGGTTGGGTTTTAGGAACCTGCTGAGAGCTCTGCTGGGGGCGGGGAGGAGGGGAGTGGTTGTTAGAGATCCGGTTTCAGGTGACTACAGGGCCCAAATAAAGCTCCTCTTCTACCTTTAGCTCCTCAGGCCTGTGGGTGTGCAGGGCACAGCCCTAGACGTGTTCAGAAGAGTGCAAAGGCCGGGATCAAGACATGGATAGTGTAGCCCTTGTCTCTGCCCAGTTGAGAAGCCCACACCTGGTCCGAGAGCCTGGACGCTTGCGTTAGATGAGTTCGGATTACAGAGGGCCAGGAAGAACCACACTGAAAACCATCGTCTCCTTTCCTTGCAGGGCAACGCGTCCCACGCGTGTGACCTGCGAGAGACGCGATGGACGCGCCTTGCTCTTACTGTGCAGGTCCTGAGAGCTGTGGGCCACTCGCGCCCAGTCATGTTGAGGACATAGAATCAGCCACTGCAGGGGCCGCCGGTCGCATGGGCCCTTCGCGCTCTCGGTCTCACCCTAAAGGCTAAGGTCAACCGAGAAAGCCCCGTGCTCCAGTAGGTAAAGGGGCGGCGCCCCGAGGGCTGCAGGCGGGAGGGGTCCGAGGGCTGTGCTCGCCCTTTGCTCCCCTCGGTCACTCCGAGCGCCTGCTCCCACGGGAAGAGTGGCCTAGAAATGCCCAAGGAATCAGAAACTTTCCCCTTGTCCTCTCGGTCAGGATGGAAATTGTCTCCAAGCTCGTGCTCCTTGGAGGGAGATGGATAAGAGTGGTCCTAGCTGGCCATGCAGACTCCCTTCTTGCCCCGTCCTCCTCCTGGCGGTAATCTAGTCCCAGCCGGTGTGCGCCTCCTCACCTTGCAGCCAGCTGCGCACAGTGGCCCTCTGCCCTCCCCTTCCTCCTTTACTCCTCCGAGTGGGATTCCCCACCCTCCTGCTTTCCGTCTGCTAGGACCACTACGTTTATCTGATAATTGAGTTATTAAAAGGTTTGGTTTCCTTGGGCTTATAAATCAATAAACAGTAGGATTAACACAAGAGTTGCCTTTTAAGTCAAGGAAAATGTTTAAGGCAAGACCCTTTGAGCTTTGTTTTCAAACCAAACAGGTGAGTTGCGCTCGCTCTTGCCCCACCCTGCCAGACGTTTTAACCCCGCCGGCTGCCTCCTCCCAAAGGCCTGGTCCCAAGCCAAATAGGGTCTCAGGATAGAAGGAAGGAGTCTAACCCTGCCAGCGCTACACGCGCCTTTGCCACTCTGCAAGTTCTTCTGGCGGTTCCAATCCTCTCCAGGCCACTGGCTATCCAGTTCTGTGTACAGCTACAGAGAAGATCTCAAGGGAAAGGCCATAGGATGTCCTGGGTGAGCTTTCTGTCTGGAAGGGATCTTTCACTTCTCCCCTCTCCACGTGGGAAGTAACTTTCTTCCCTCTTCCGAATTATCTGGCGGTTTCTTTCCTTTTTCCTGGCCTCACATCCTTAGCTTTCTCCACCCCCACCTAAAGAATGGCAGAGGCTTTCAAAGACTTGACTTTTGTTTTCTTTGGCCAAGGAAACCACTCTTTTTCTCAAGTAATTATTTCATATCCTATGAAAACTTTGGTCCAATGGAAAACCTGAAACTCTGAATTTATGTACACAGTGTCGCTCCAGTACAACGCATTCCTAGTTAGAGTGTTCATAGAAAATTCGTCATCGCATCTGACATCCTGTCCTTGCAATATGTTATGTGGAAAGGAAACGATAACCCTAAACCATCTGATGTTGCCTCAACAGCCCAAAAGTGTTCTCCCTCCTTTGATGATGTATATTAAATCATTGACATAAAAAGAGAAATATTGAAATTAGTTTTTTTTTTTAATGGAATGAACTCCATCCTTCTTAAAATTCCAAAATCTACTCCTCTTTTGGGTTGATCTCTAATTCACTAACATTGCTTTTGCCACACAATGGAGAAATATCAGTCTATTGTCTCTTCATGAGAAGAGCTCTGTAGGCTATCCATGTTAAGTTTGTATATATTTATTTATGCTTAATTTAAAGGGAATGTGTAAATATGGCGAGCAAGTAGTTTGGGATTATTTATCTGTGAATCTATACCTCTGTGAATGGGTGGTTAAAAATAAAACCGCTTGACCCTAGGTAGAATCCTATCTGAATTTTTCTGTTCTTTATAGACAAGCTGTTATGGTATTGGGTAGAAATTGGTTTATTGTCCAGTGTTGATCTGATTTACATAAATAAAAAGATTGTTGTGTTTTTGTTGTGTTTCCATATTCACTTTCTTAAATATGGATATAGTTGAACTGTATAGATAGAAAAGACACATAGCAAGAGGTTTTTTTCCTTTTACCCCCTCACTGAAGCATACTGTGTTTTTTTTCTTATAGCAGAAATACAATAAATTTTGTTTATCAGACAAAGGAGCACTTGTTTTCCTAGAAGTGCTTTTTTATTTTTTTTTAAATTACAAGTCTTGTCTCCTATGCCTACACAGATTTGTAATGAAAGTTCACGTTAACTGCATCTTTTGGTTTCTTTTGCCCTTTGATGAGAACTCTAATTTACTTCCAGGTAACTAAAGGGTTCTGGGTCCAAATCAAATATGATGGACCTTGTCCTCTTACTGCTGATGTTGTGAGAAACACTGATAAGGTGTTTCTAGAAGCAGATGGTGTAGGAAAGGAATCTACAGGATTGGCCTGGGGTCCTGCACTTTACTACCTGGGATTTGGATAAGTTAACTAGACCTTCAGGAATGAATCTGACCCCGACTTTATCAGTAATACAAGACATTTCACAAATAAGTGAGGGATATTCCCTTGATCAGGAAGATAAATAAGTTGCATAACTCCGCTTTCTTTTCTTTCTTTCTTTCTTTCTTTCTTTCTTTCTTTCTTTCTTTCTTTCTTTCAAGACAGGGTCTCACTATGCAGTTCAAGATGGCCTTGAGCTCCCTTTGTAGCCAGGCTGCCTTGGAACTTGCAAAGATCCTCTTGCCTCAGCCTCCTGAGTGCCAGGATTACAGGCCTGTGCCAGCACACCCAGCTAGTTGCATATATTTTAAAAAGCTCTTATTTTAGGCTGAAAGGCAGCTTAGAGAAGTCAAGTTTTATTTGGGTTAATGGGCTTCACCCTGTCCCTGATAAACCGTGGTGCCTAAACACCTCAATCTGTACTTTACTCCAAGAATAGGGTATCTTTTCTAAGACCAGGAAAGCAAAGTCATCTATGATGTTTTATAATTTGGACAAGTCATTTCTTCTTTTGATCCTCACGGCATTCATCTGTCAAAGATACACCTCTGAATCGTTGCTCCCTTCACCAACACTAACAAGTTTACTTATAAAAACAGAATCAGCAGCATACATCCATATTTAAATACAATAAAAATACATCTTGATGATCTGATTACCTGAAAGTGCTTAGAGTACAGCTGGTGCTCAGTTAATTACATTATGTGCCCTATATACATTTTCTGGTTTTCAGGTCAATTTTTTCCATTTGGACTTATCAGTAAAGACAGAAGGACCAAAAAGCTTTTTTATGTGAGATTTCCCCCTTCTATTCTTATTAATTTAAAAAGGGAAGGTATCATGGCTAGAATTATAAAGAATGAAGTCAAAGGAAAGCAAAACAAAAAAGAATTAGAAAAACAGTGGCAAGGACAGGAAAAAAAAAAAAAACCCAAAGGGAGTGTGATTATGTCTGAGTCAGTTGGCATAAAGGAAATATGTACTATGTATGCCTTAGTTTTTGGCTCAGTTGTATTACACTGCGTTTCCTTTCCATTTGTTTTGCAGGGTGTAGGTTTGGTTATCACTGGAACTATACACAGGTAGTTGTGGGTGATTTCCATATCCTTTGCAAGTTTTCGTACAGACCATTAACACCACTCCTGGACAGAGACAAGTAATGTATTATTTCACTGGTAAACTCCAGGCACCAGGCATCCCTCACCATCATTTGGCAAGAAGGTAAGGCAATCACCTTCACCACATAAAACCCGAGGTCCTCAAGGAGCTAAACTGTGGAGGGAAAAATTGTAGAAAAGACCTGAAGAAGAATGGAAGAGGAATCAAAAAGGGTCTGGATATCCTTGCCCAGCAAAAGGTCGCTGGATGCTGGTCACAGCTCTCCAGCCCTGTTGTCACGGCCTTGTAAGGCGTTAACATGATAGAGTGACCAGCCAGCAACCAGCTTGGACCCGCTGATGGAGCTGCCCCTGCCCACCAGCTGATTGCCTGACTAGGTGTTAGTTTTACAGTGCCCCAGAAGCCCCCTCACAGCCCAGGATGGCTTGACTAAAAATAATGCTGAGAAGAAGACAAGATTTTTTTTTAAAGGAGGCCACATTCTTTTTTTTTCATTTGCAAGCCACAGCTCCATGGGGCCCTCAGAAGTAGGAACCATCAGAGAGCTGCTGGCCTTATAGGAGTGGCCCTTCTTGAGGGCACCTAAGGTTCACAGAGCGAGCTGCCTTCCTGGCTTCAGCTTTCTGGGAGGTTATATGTCATGTTGAAGTCTCAGAAATTAAACGTGCAGCTCACAAGTCCATTAATTTTAGCTTTCCATTAATGTATTTATAAGTGAGCCAGCGTTGACTCTATAAATACAGTCCTATAAAATTGAATTCTTTCCCATAAATCTTCCAAGTTTGTTTATTTACATATATTCCCTGGCCCTCTAAGGATCCTCAAGTAAACTTGGGGAAGACTCTGGTGGACCCTCCCCATGACAAAGTGTTTTCACTCCTTCCCTCCCGCCCCAAGGAAAGACTTCGCGAAGGGGGAGGGATGGGATAAGAAAAGGAAGGTGAAAACACATTTTTCCTTCTGGATTTTGTTTCCTTGTTTCTCTCCCAAACTCGCACTCTTCATATTCCCCATCACAAGCCGCGCGTTGATTTATATCGTCATAAACATCATTCTCGAGACTGCAGCTTCTCTCATAGCTTGGGGTGAGCTCCTTTTTCACTTCTCTGGCAGTCAGTGCTTTCGAGTCAAGCCTCATAAATAAGCCCACGGGTTTCCCCGCGACAGAATCAGTCAAACGCCTTTCCCGTCCCGTCGCGGGTCTGGGCTCCTCCAGGCCTCTTCCCAAGGTCATAATTCGCGCAAGCCCGCTGGCTTTTCCCGTGGTTTCCAGGACGCGGCCTCCACAGCAAGCAGGAGGCTCGGAAAGCGCGCAGGGATGTCCCCCAGGGCGGCGTCCGCCGCGCCCGCTCTCAGGCCGCACGCGCAGCCCCGCGCGGCGCCCACCGCCCGCACCCAGGCGCGCGCCGCGGTTGCCGGGCAGCGGGTCGGGAGCGCGCACGCGCCGACGCCCACGCACGCGCACTTGCGCACCAGCCTCGGCGCCCAGGGCTCAACCCGACCCTTCGCCTCTGCCCCGGCGCCTGCGCCCCGCCGGGGCTTGTGCTGAGCGCGCTAGGGGAGAGGGCGCTGGATTCGCAAATGACTCAAAGTGGGCAGCCTTTTTTTCCCCTTTTTGTTTTATTTTCTAAGAAGTTTATGCTTAGGTCGAGCGAGTAGTGTTCTCGCACAAGTTCAGCTCGTTTCACGCAGGTCACAGGCTAGCAAGGTCAGGGGGCTGTTTTTCGCCCACTCGTTCAAAACCTGTTGGCTTCTGCCCACTCTACTTTACTTTTTCTGGGCAGAGCTGCAGCCTTCTGGAGATGATTCAGGCCAGAGCCGGAGAGGCTTCTGCATAAAAACGCTCTTTGAATGTTTTGAAAAGCCCCATAATGGCCAGTAGACTTATCAAAGCGTGACTTGCCAGGCCTCATGAAGGGCAGCTCTGGCAGTCATCTGCAACTCGACCAGTTAACGTCCCAGCCGTGCCGGTTCCCCAAGATATTAGCAAATGTTTCAAGGATGTGGCTGTCAGATGTCATTAGCCTTTGCATGTTCACCGAGCCGAGCCGTTTATTTAACTGGGAGGAGGGCATGGCCTTGATATATGTAGAATAAGCGGTGGTGGGTGGGTGTAAGGCTTGTCTCCTTCAACAACCAAATGTCCAAAGTTATGCCAACATTTATCAAAGGGCGGATGCAGAGAAACTGGGACCTGAGCAGTGGGGTCCAGAGGCTTGGGAAGAGGAGCTTCTGTGTAAATGAGACTGCAGTCAGTGCAAACCTCCCAAATCTGCTGGTCTATGATGGAGACTGGCATGGCCAATCCAGCCAGAGCAGTGAGCCTCGACACTCACCGTGTGAACCTGGAGGTCCTGATGTAGAAGCTGACATTTAGATCTTCAAAAAAGGTCAGGGAGTCTGATTTCGGAGAAGAGGATGGCTGTTCACTTGGACAAAGAATGAGACCGGTAAATCCAGTTTGTGGGGAGATAGGGACTTTAGGTAGTTTCTACTACCGCGAAAAAGGACAGGTAAGGGCAGTGCAAAGTGTCTGGGAAAATCCAAGCCAGTACAAAGAAAATAAACATCAAGCCTAATCAAACCGTAGTGCTCTACTGGCTAGGCCTCATCACCCCCACCTATGCCAGTGCTAACTTTCAAGATCAAAGATCAATCTTAGACCTGGATGAATTTTGTGTAAGTATACCATTCCTGATAAATGATTTCGCCAAGTGACTAGGTGAGAGAACTTTTGAGATTGTAGTCAGGATTGTTTACTGCTCCAGCAGCACATACCCAGTATCATGATATGGAAACTCCAATGTCCAGACTAAACCACAACCTGCCACAGCAGAGTAATGCTTACCAATGTGAATTTTCTTTGCTGAGAAGGTCTGACGTGTTAAGGAGGAAAAATCTTTTTATTTTTATTTTTTATTACCATAAGCATGAACTTTACCATCATAGTGGAACCATTAAGTGATTTATTCACTTTTTTTTTTTTTTTTTGTACCAGAGATTGAACTCATGACCTCGCACTTGCCAGGCAAGTGCTTGTGCCACTGAGCTAAATCTCCAGCCCTGATTTATTCACTTTTATATTCAATCTAAATATTTTTTCTTCTACAATGATAAGGGCCAGTCAAGACCATGGGGCCAAGCTGACCTGGGTCCCTGTGACCTTTCCCCACACTCTTTAATTCTCAGTAGTGAACATCTGTGTTTGGTGACTAGTGTCTGAAAATAATAAAGACAATTAGATCATTTTAATATTGTTTTTTTTTTCTTGAAAGAGGGATTGCATGCCAGTGCAGAGAGGTTAAAACTTTGTTGATGAGACTGCGTCGTAGGAAGACAGAGGAATAACATTCACTGAGTGTTGCCACTTCCCAAGCCCTAAGGAATGCAGTGGAATTATGTACACATACTCTATAGGTAACTGCTATTGCTCTTTTCTTCATCTTTATTAGTCCACGGGCACTTAAAAATCACATACATTTGTCACATCTTCAGGAAGAGTGTAAGGTTGTGTCCATCTTTCTCCAGTCTTGTTCTGTGTTTACGTCAAGTGGGGAAGACTGCTAAATTAGGGTTTTGAGTATATTATTACCCTCCTGCCAATTTTATGCAGACCCTTTCTTTCTTTTCCACATAAAATCAAACCAAACCCAAACAAGTGAAGTAAAAAGAAACAACTTCTTCTTTATTGAGAAGTGTTTCTCCTTTCAACCTGTAAAATTTCGAAGTTGACTAATCTTGAGCTCAATTGAAAGGGTCAAAGATCTGAAAGAATAAGATATTCCAGAGATAGCCAATTAGAGAAATTTATGTCCAAAACAAATGTCAAGATAGAAATAACACATTTTCTCAGTACAGGATGTCCTTGTGGCACTCTACAGTGACTTTTTAATGCTCTGAAGCTTATTTCTTGTAGAGGATACATCTCTGATCTTGCAGAGCAAGATTATGTGCATATGCGTGCATCAAACTACATAACAGTGAAAATTCTTGAGAGAAGTTAATATAAGATTTAAAAGTGGCAAAATCTCTTTAGTCTATATCTCTGTCTCTATACTTAGATATTTTGCAGAGTCCCAGTTACAGTGACATCTTTTTTTCTTATGACAAGTTCTTTAGAAAAGTCATGTTATGTGTAATGTTCTAAAATTTGTAGAGGAGAGTTCTAAGAACCAGAGGATGAAACCTTAAGATGAGGAGAGAAATTTTCCATCACCTGACTACTGGGTGACTTTCATGTAGGTCGTCACTCTAATGTTACATAGAAACATGAATTTGCAGTTGAATGGCACTACATTTAATCACATATGTGCACAGGCACACACAGAAGACTGTTTTCACTCATCATTTTTCCTTGATGTTAAACATGTGTTGGGAATTTTGGAACTATGACTTCTCCAGATCATATTTGTGACTTTGTTCTTACACATGCAGTTTGGAAACCTACAAGGTGATAACTAGGTTATTTTTCCTCTCTCCCTTCTTTTGCTGTTAATAACTCTGTCCTTCCTTTCCTCTTCCCCACTGACTCCCCCTCCCCAGCATTCTGTCAAGCAATAGGCTGTAAAATAGTTATCCAGACCAGCAGCCAGGCAAGTGCCATTTGAGAGTAATTTCTGCCCCAAGCATTTAGCCCAGGGCAAAGCAAGCGTGCTCTCTAACTGATCAACCTGGATATTTCATTATTCATTAATTTACTGTTTAACCAAATCCCACTCATTATCAGAGGCAACGCTTGGCAGAGCCCAGCGAACAGTAGCAGTTGGTGTCAGGCGTGGAGAATTGGCCCATTTGATCCTGGGCTGTTTTATTATTCAACACCACTGACTGAGAAAAAGGTCCATGAATAATAAAGAGCCCAAGCGTGTTTGAACTGAGAAGCATGACACAGCCTTACAAAACAGCAGTTAGAAAATTAAAGGCAAGGTGGCCCAGACTTTGCATTTTTTATCGTGGCTGTGGGCACAGACATTTATATCCCTACATTGTTTTCAATGATTTTTTTTTAAGTCCTTAAGACAGAAGCATTTGTTTCAGTAGCACCCTTTCAAAACAGGCCATTGAAGATCTCAGGAGCAAACTTACACAGCAAGAAACAAACATGCCTCCAGATGGGAACTTGAAAACGTCATTTCTAACCTTATAATCACTTAAGTCCTTTGTGGCCCTTCTTGGCTTGGGGGAAAGTGGGGGTGACTTTAATTCTCCTTTGGACCTGCCATCATCTATACCCTGCATTGGTTTAATAATATAATTCATGATGCCAGCTAGATGCTTGTTGTATTCCTTTTTTTTTTTTTTCACCAGGGATCGAACTTACAATCTCTTGCTTGCCAGGCAGGTGCTGTGCTGCTGAGCTAAATCTCCAACTGCATCTATTCCAATTTCCAGACATATAGTGGGGTCTGAGAGCATATGGCTACACAGGACATATAAGAAGGGGTTTACAGATCATGTAGAGTATATTAAATGTATCAGTATCAGAAAAGGACCTATAAAATATAAATGGATGGAGGGAGCAGTTTGCACTCTCCTGTTTACACAGGGAATACTGTAGTGGTCATAAATTCTCCCAGGCTTTGGTTAGGTCTTTAAGTGTGCAGTTGAATTGAATCTATTTGAATATACTTGTTACATCCACTGATGGGGTATTTAAAAGTATGCTGACTTTAGGAATAACCTGTCCTGTTAGTCTGGTCATGTCTTTTTAATCCATTAATTTACGTGATACTTGAATAAGTATGAAGGAAGCTAGCAGTGATATTAGGACCTTTGTAAGTTGGCTTCTACCACCTAGCAACCTGTTTATTTTATGCACACAGAGTTCTACTTAGTGACATACATTTAGACCAGCAGTAGTTGTGCAGTAAAAAGTTTCTGGAGACCAATAAAATTCCTATAGGCTTCTTATTCTCATCACAAGTAATGTGTAAGTTGGATGTGGTGAAGCAGACCTGTGATCCCAGCATTCTGGAGCTGGAGGCAGGAAGACTGCAAGTTGGAGCTCTCAGTCTCAGCAATTTAATGACTTTGGAAGAGTCTATCTCAGAACAAAAAAGTGTAGGGATATAGGTCAGTGCAGAGGTCTTGGATTTATTTCCCAAAGATTATCTATCTATCTATCTATCTATCTATCTATCTATCTATCTATCTATCTATCTATTCATTCTTCACTGTTTATCCAAACAGAACTACCTGGATGCTAAGAGTGACAAAAGTGGTGGTGGTAATTTTTAAAAAATGGTACTAGGAATGAATTCCAAGACCTTTGCACCAAGCAACATCCTTAGTCTTTAAAAATCTCTTTTTTCCCCCATAGGGTCATTGTTTTCCATAGAGTCATTATTAAATTGCTAAATTGCCCAGGCTGGGACAGAACTTGAAGTCCTCATGCCTCAGCCTTCCATAGTGTTGGGATTAGAGGTATACACCACGGCACCTAGTTTCAAGTGATATTTACTTATTTATTTTTGTGGTACTGGACCTTCCACATGCTAGACATCAGCTCTGCCTCTGAGCTACATCTCTGGTCCCACCCCAAGTGATTTTTAATGTTGGCATATATAAGCAAAGATTAGAAACACTAGGGAGCGGCTTAGCTTTTCCTTAGCTCAGAAAATGAAATGTTTTTGCTCAACTTGGATGCTCTCACACAGAGCTATATATATTCTTAGTGCTTTTCTTATTTCTTTCTCTTATTTTGAAACAGGGTTTTTCTGAGTGTCTAAATTGCCCACACTGGGCTTGAAGTGGCTGTCCTCCTGCTGCAGTCTCCCTGAGTGCTGAGATTTCAGGTATGGGCCACCATGCCTGCCTAGAAGTGCTCTCTTCATGTTTCCTTCTTGTCCTCTGCATTGTTCAGCTTTTGAGAGAGTGACATGTCTAACCGTATGCACAGTACTTTGGATACAATTGCATGTGAACTGTAGTTCCAAAGTGCTATTCCACATTGAGTCTTAGGGCCTAGGTTTTAACTTTAGATATTAGCATAATATATTTACACATATTTCAATAGTTTTTTGTGAAGATAACATGAAAATTCTATCTAAGATTGAAGTATTTTGCTTCGGTGATACTGTTGTTTGTATAGTGAGGTGGAATTCATGGTCTTGCAAATGCTAGGTAAGCAGTTTATACCACTGAGGTACACCTTCAGGCCTTGAAATAAATATTTAAAAAACAGATATTGGTATAACAGTTTTGGCATTATTAAGGAGAGGATGGAATTTGTCTGCCCAGCTTGACTAGGGTTGGAATGTCAGGGTTATAAGATAACGACGAAACGGATTCCTTTTCCAAGAAAGTAAACTAAATTGTTTGCTGATCATAAATAAATGTGAAATGGCATAACTAGGAGTGTGAAACCTGACAAAAATAATGCCTGGACTTCTCATATCATGCTAATTCTCATTAAATCATGAAAAAAATACATTCTTGAATACGAACACATACGAAGAATTCCATCAATGAAGGAAATTTAGATAATATGAACTAATTAATCTACTTAAGAGCCACAATTTTTCCCCCTTTTCTTTCAGTCTTGCTTCAGGTTGAGATACTGGATCTTTTCCCCCAGTACAGTGTGATCTAGGACTCTTAAGCCTCTCTGATGCTGCTTTAAATCCTTGGAATTTAGAACTTCAATAGACTGGAAATAGTAGTGAATAAAAAGAACAACATCATTATCCCTGGAGAAGAAGCACTATACTGGAAATTTGGAAGGGGAAAATTAGAACTTTTCTGAGTTTCATGAATTATAGGCATGAACAGAACCAAAAGGTAATATAGAAATTTTCTTTTCTAACGTCTTTCTCTTATGGTATAATTATACTTGTGAACTTTTGCACCTATGATTTTAACACATTAGAGTTGCACAGTAAGAATTAAAAATACTAGTGTGTCCACATTGTTCCATCATCTGATTTATTTGATGTGAAACATTGGGTATTTCTTCAGAAGATCTCCACATACATTTTTGTTTGTTTGTGTTTGTTTTTGAGATACAGAGTATTAAATCCAGGCCTTTGTGAGCTATGTCCCCATTCCCTTTATTTTTTTTTTTTTTAATTTTTGAGAAAGGACGTCCCTAAGTTGCCCAGGCTGGGTTTAAACTTGCAATCCTCTTGTCTTAGCTTACCACAGTTCTGAGATTATAGATATACAGCACTATTACTGGCCCTTACATGATTTTGATTTGCAATTGGGATAATAAAACCTTGTTTCTATTCTCAGAATATTTGTTATGTAATGGGTACTTTGTTATTCTATATTTCTATATAAGTCTGTCTATATGAGACGGGTTCTTAGTCAACCTATGTAAAGCACAAAACTTAATATTTTATGGTTAGTTATAAAATATCTATTAAAAATCTCATGTTTTTACAGGTAGGACTTTTGAAAGCTGCTTGGATCATGGCTCTGTTGTGGACTCATAAATGAATTAATCAACTGGTGAGTTCATAGCTGAATGTACTTTTAGGGAGTCCTGTTGAAGGAGGTAAGTCACATGGAGGTAAGTCATTTTTGTCTATAGATGTTTCCTTCTCTCTGTGTTTCCTGGATGCCATGGGTAAATCAACTTTCTTCTGCCAGTCGCCTCTGCCATGCTGTTGCTGCCTTAGAGCTGGCAGATCATGGACTAAATCCTCTGAAGCCATGAGTCAAATTAAACTTCTCTTCATTTAAATTACTGATGTTAAACAGAGGGTTGTGGCACATACTTATAAACCCAGCTTGGGAGGCTGAGGCAAGAAGATCATTGCAAGTTTGAGACCAGCTTGGGGTACAAAGTGAGCTCAAGGGCTCAAGGCCAGCCTGAAATGCATAGTGAGATCCTGTCTTAAAAAGTAAAAGAAAAATGCAGATGTTGGGTTTTTGTGTCCCAGCAATGGGCAAATGACTAATACAGAAAATTGGTGCCAAGAATAAGGTCATTGCTCTGACTGTACCTGATTCTGGAACTAGCTTGTAAAGGTGGTTTGGAAATGCAGGCTGCAGAAGCCCTAGACTATTATAAGCAGAACTTGATAGGTGATCCTGGGCAGAGCTCAGAAGATTACAGACAATTGATAAAAATACATACAATAAAGACCAGACTCCTGAGGTTTCAGTGGGATGAGGACTCTCTTAGAAACTGACTAGAGGCCATATGTATTACAGCAAAGAATTTGTCTATGTTTTTGCTCATGTCCTAAAACTTCATGTGAGGCTGAATGTAAAGAGGGGAGAATAGTTAATCTGGTAGAGGAAATTTTAAGGCACTCCAGCCTTCGGGGTGTGACATGAGTATTTCTGGCTATTTTTAGTTAGATCCATAGTAAGAATCAGGAGCAAGAAGTAGAACAGAATGTTATACAAATTTTATATCTTGGCCAGAAAGGAAGCATATGTAGAGTTGGGGCCAAGGTATATTCTGAATAGATTGGTGCTGTTAAAAACAAGCCAAGCTAGGCATGATGGTACATGCTTGTAAAGGCCGGACATTGGAAACTGAATCAGGAGAACTAGAAGTTCAAGCCCAGCCTGGGCAACTCAACAACTTAAGGAAACCCCATCTCAGAATAAAATGCAAGAAAGAAGATGGGGATTTATCTTATGGGGAGGTATTGGATTCAATTCTCAGTACCAACAAAACAAAACAATACAAAACAAAACAAAACAAAACAAAACAAAAAACACTTTAAGCATTTTGTTCTGGGAGAATATGAAGAATGGTTTGGCCACATCTTACAAATTACCTAAAGCCTACCCATCCTAGGTTTATAAGTGTGAAAAGGTAAGCTTCTTTAAAAGACTATTTTGAGAAGAGACCTTGAGGTCACTCTACTTTCTCAGGACTGCCTAGTAAAGTGTCCCTCCATGTTCAGCCATCTAGACTCTCAGAGACTGCTGCAATCGCTGTCACTGAAGGGTTGGTTGCTGCTGAATTTGCTGTCAGTTCAGACCTTGTCATCCACGCTTGTTTTTCAGGCATTGAGAATGCAAGAATTGCAGGATCATGAAAGTTTCTATTCCCATTTCAAAGGAATGCCTCGGGGATCAGACAGTGTGCCCTTGAGAGGGTAATGAGTGAAGCTGTCAGAATAAGGCTAAAGGTGCAGTGGAGACTCCCGAGACGTTGGAGATGCCAGAAATATGGAACATGTATGGAGAGAAACCACCAATAGTGAACTGAGCCTGCCCGAAAGAGAGGCCGTGTTGGCTGCAACAGACAGACTAGAGGAGTAGGGTTGTTTGAGTCCTTTGGGATTCACATCTCAGCACAAGCCGCCTGGTGCTAAACCCAGTTACAGGACTTGATGCTTGGTTTTTAATCTGGCTTTGGCACCATTCCTTCTATCTTCCTATTCCTCTTTTATAAAATAAACTGTCCACTTGTTATATGTAAAAATATTTAACTTTTTATCTTTTATAAGTGCACATAGCTAAAAGTTTGACTCGAGTATCAGAAGAGACGTTAAACTCTTACATTTACAAACTGTCAAGACTTCGGCATTTCTTTGTAGTAGACAAAATACATTTTCTACAATAGGATAAACATGGAACTTTTGGGGGCTGGGGCAGAATGTTATGGTTCAGATCTAAAACATCCTCCAAAAGTTTCATATGTTCAGAGTGGAGCTTTTAGAAAGTGAGTGGATTTGGGGGTGCTTATTCATCAGTGGATGCATCCATACATACTTGAATTTGTTGTTAGTGGTAAGGCCAGGTCAGAATAGGTGGGCCTGTGAGGCGTGACCTGGGCAGATATATTCTTGTTCCTTGTCTGTTTCCTAGCTGCTGTGTATTGACTGGCTTTCCTCCTTCAGGCTCTTCTCCCATCCTGTTTCTGCCTTGCAGTCAGCTAGCCACACATGGGCTGAACTTTCTGAAAGTGTGAACCAAATTAATCCTTTCATCCTTTACATTGCTGATGCTGAAAATTTTGTTACAGCAGTCGTAAATTTACTAATGCATAGTGGCTGCTAATTCGTTCAACAAATGCCCCCTTCACATATTCTTACTGAATAGTTATGACATTCTAGTATCTAGGGATTCATTAGTAAATATAGATCTAGTCCTTTACTTTGTTAAATTTATGGTATTTTTTCCCTTGAGGACAAGGGTATTGTTTCTGCATTTGTAAGTCTAGGTATGTATCTTAGCTACTTTTTTCATTACTGAGACAAATCATGCTATACTCATAGTTGAAGAAGGAAAGGTTTATTTTGGCTTACAGTTGGAGAGGTTTCAGTCCATAATCAACTGGCTCCAACGCAGGGTGGCATGGAAGAGGGACATCTCAGAGGAAAAGCAGTATGTGACAGGCAGATGGCAACATGCAAGTGAGATCCCAGGGGCCCTAGCCCTCATTCTAATTCTTACATATTTCTCAGGCTATACTCACACTTTAGTCCTTGTACCCTTAATTCCATCATTGCACCATGAATTAATGCCAGCATCACACACTGTAGATCCTGCCACCTCCAAAAAGCCACAGTCACCTGTGACTGCGTGAGACTTTGGGGGCACACAAGCCATAAAAGTATGATTAACTAATAGCTCTCCAAGAATCAACATAGTACAATATATCTGTTAGTGTCTCCTGTGTACTGGTCTCCAATATAATTTTTGGCTGGATTACAGGAGATGAGCCAAGAGCAAGGATTTGGGGAAGGGCATATTGTTTTCTTTCTATTTTTTTCCACCCTGTGTTTTTTGAATCCAGTGCATCTGTGAAACATTCACAGAAAATCCACTTACACACACACACACACACACACACACACACACACACAATCACAAAGATTTTTAAAATCTAGATGATTTCTACACATTTTTAAAAAATCTTATAGTTTCAATTCTCTGCTGTGCTACCTAAAAGGTAAATAAAATGTGTAAGTGTTCATAGTTTGCTTCAATTACAGTCAGCTTTATTTCACAGAATGTAGTATACTTTTCAGATAATAATGGAACTTGAAACTCGTATCTGGATATTTTTACTGTGATATGTTGATATATTCATCAAAATTTCCTTCCAAATCAAAGGTGAGGATTCCTTAGATGAGAAAAGCATTATGTGATTTGTTTCTTTTAACACGTCTGATATGTAAGATGGGTGAAAAAGTATCTCCCTTGTTTTTTGTGTTTGGATTGTTTGTTGTCTGTGTTTGTTGGTACTCTGGATTGAATCTAAGGTGTCAGGCATACTAGACAGGCCTTCTTTACCACTGAGTTAGCACTTTATTTTGTGAGACAGGCTTTTGCTAACCTATTCAAGCTGCCCTGAAAATCAAAATCTTCCCTTCTCAACTTCCCCAGTAGCTGGAATTACAAGCATGCACCACCACACGTGGCCACCTTTCTTCATTTTATAGGTAAGGAAATCTAGGCTTAAGTTGAGAACTTTAGCAGAGCTAGTAAGTAAAATGATTTTTCTATCATTTTGTACTGACGTACTTACATTATAATATAAATATGTGTTCATACACCTCACACAACCATTACAAATATTATCTTCCCAAAATACTTGAAAAAGCCTTAGCCCTATGTGTTATAGTACAATATACATTATAAATGTTTATTAATTTTTATTACCTAAACAAAAATGTGCACACATTTGTGAGAAGTTTAAATTATACAGTACTAAAAGTACTCAGATTTTCCTATTTCAAGTATAAAAAAGAAGTAAAGTTGCCTTAATTAAAGATTTCTTTTAGAAGTTCTTAGAGTGCATACTTTAATATATAAACATACTTGCTTTGCAATTATACTCTAAATTTTCTACATGGAAAGAATATTCCTCAAGTACTTGAAGACACTAACGATACTATATTATTCCTGAATAGTCTATATCCTTTCCACGTAATTTTTATGTTCATTTTTTTTTCAGCAAGTCTTTTCTCCATTGATACAGCAAAAGCCAAATTTCTGCTTAGTGAGATGTTTGGTAAATCAAAAATTCCAGTTTAAAACACTCTAAAATAATGACATTTTTGTTTTGTTCTGTTTAATCTTACCCTCTTCAAGATAAAAAACAAGTGTGTAGGACTGATAAATATATTACTAAGTTCTTTTTGGATTGTTGAGCAAAACTGTTTGCAGTGTCAGTATTTGAATATCACTTTGTATATTTTAATTTTGTAACTCAAGCAACTATTTCTAAGATGACATTATGTAACTTATAGACTGGTGATTTCTGTTTATTTTTCTGAAATTCTGTATTGTTTCTACCCTTTTTTTCCTGTTTTTTCTTTCTCTTTAAATAAAAACATGATGTTTTAGTTTATTTGTGACTTAATAGGTTTTACACCAAATATCTGCCTTGACTTGTTTATAACCTTATTAATATGTTTTTACACATTTAAAAGTGTTCCGTAGAGCTACTGACTTGATTTATCAAGGAACATAAGATGTTTGAAATTGTTTTATAGCTCCTTAGCATAAATTTGCCTTAGTCCATCTGTAGCAACGGAGAAAAAATTCTGTTTCCTTAAGTCTTTTTATGAGGGTGCCAAAACATATAAAAATATGAAGCCATTTTAATAGCCAGGCCCTTTGAAACTACCAAGCACATGCAGAGTGCATGCTAACTTTAATCACACTGATGGATTTACATGTAATGCCTCAATTCCAGACTTCCTCATTAGTGTAGTCAATCTTGAACTTCTTCCTGGTGTGAAGGGTGAAGGTGACCTCGACCTCCTTAAGAGGGACTGCTGGATATTGCCAACACCCAGAAAAAGACAGTGGGAAAAAAGCTCTAACATATGAGACTATAATCCTAGCTGTGGTCAATGTGTTGAAAGCTTTATATTTCCTGACCACAGGATCTTTCTATAAAATGAACAGGGAGGAGGGATATTCCCAGGATTTGCCAGCTGGCTATTTCTATATGCTTATTAAAATTTCTGGAAGAAATAGTGGGGGCCTGTAAGCCTTTTAAAATAAGATGAGTATATCCACTGGAGAAGTCATAAGATTTCCCCTTCCTTATTTATCATAGGAAGGCAGGAAAAAATATTTTCAGATTTGAATTTTGATATTTGTGGCAAAGAAATGGGAATATAGGACACAGTGGTACAAACAGCAGAAATAGCACGAGGAAGGGGAGAATCCAGATGTCGCCTTCACAGGAAATCTCTTTCTGCTCTAAAGATCTGCAGGTCAGGCTTTTTAATTTTGACAAAAGACAGTTTTGCTCCATGTCACGCGGAGTGTGGAGACAGCCTCCTCTTTTGGAGACTGCGTTTGGATCCTGCTGCCTCTTTGTATTCACTACCCACACACTCCATCCCTAGCTTGCTGAGTGAGTCCTTGCACAATAGTGGCACTAAAGAAAGCAAAATACAGGCATTGCATTTGGCCTCTTTGTTTAGGGAAGAAAAACAAACAATGCTTAAAATTCATCAAAAGACACTCGCTCGTGAAGAATACTGTTAAAGGAGCATTACAGTTGCGTTCCTGTGTGAAAAAGCTTTACCGTGTTCAGTCAGAACTACTAGAGCTAAGAATATTCTGTTTTATAGTCCTCCTTCTTCTTCAGACAGACTTAGTAAGAGAAGTGAGTAGTCTTGATTTCATATATATGTGTGTATATATCCCCTGTATTTTCTCTTCTCCTGCTTAAAGTTTCACAGAGACTACTGAATCTTTATTTTCAGATATAAGCATCCTAGGAAACATGTTTTTCTTTTGATCAGTGTTTTCAGAACTAAACCTACAAGAATGCTCGTTTACTGGTGTCTTCAGTAAAACTGAAGGAAACTCTTTCATTGAAAAAAATAACAGATGCCATATATTGTTATTATTTATCCTTGAACAGCTGACAGTAGATATAAAAAATGAAAAAACAGAGTCTTCTGTATCCAGAGCAACATAGAAATGAACTAACGGATGAGACACAGTTTCTGAAGTTGGATTGAATTGTAGTTAAACTTTTTTCAAACGTTTCATTTAAAGCTATGCTGACTTCCTTTCTTTTTCCTTTTCTTTGCATTGTGTTTCTTTTCGCAATAATTCCTTGTGGTAAGTTAGGAAACTAATGCAGCAAACTAGATGGCAACAAGCGTGCCTCTGCAGAATATTGTTTCTCAGTGTGTGGCCAGGGACTGTCTGCTCCAGAATCAACTCAGTTTTGTGGTGAAAGTATAATTTACTGAGCTTTGTTCTAGGGACACAGAATTAGACCCTCTGGAGGTAGAGTTCGTGAATGATCCATCAGCCAAGGGTCCAGGGAATTCTAAAGTATCCTAGAGTTCTAGATTCACTGTTCAAGCATTAAGGAAAGTAAGTTTACCAAACTAATGTTCACTGTTTCAATTTCGTATCTGGCTGGTTGTCATATCTGTAGATATTATTGATATAGACTTTACTTCAGATACTGGTAAAAAACCTTTTATGACAATTCTTATCAGAAATATTAACTCTAGAAATTATATAACTTTATTCAAAGGGTAATAAGTAATTGTAATAAATTTCTTATTTTTTCCTCCACTCTCTACATCAAAACTTGACCCCAGGGGCTGGGGATTTAGCTCAGCAGCATAAGCACCTGCCTTGCAAGCAGGCAGTCGTGAGTTCGATCCCTGGTACCGATAAAAAGGAAAAAGACAAAAAAAAAAAAAAACAAAAAAAAAAAAACTTGACCCCAACTTTATTTATTTACTTTTATTTTTGTCTTTTTGAGGCAGAGTCTCACTTTGAAGGTCCAGGCTGGCTGGACTCGAACTTACTTTGTAGCCTAGGCTGGCCTCCAGTTCACAGCAACCCTCCTATTTAGCCTCCTGACTGCTGATAGTACAGGCATATATCACCACACTCAGTTTTTTTAAATTTTATTTTAAAGAAGATAAAATTAAACAGAACAAAACAGATCAGAAGAAAACAATGTAAGAGACTCAGATTTCAAAGCAAGACAACAGGAGATCTTCACTATGCATCATATTGGCTCTTGTTTTCTTCTAAATAGTTATCCATATCTTCACACACAATGAGTTCATACAAAACAAAATAATATTAGACTGATCAGAACAGCATGATGAAGGCATTTTAGGTCTTTAAAACCAGACCATAGGGAGGTCAACAGTGGCTTCCATAATGTCTCTTGTTCTCTTCAAAATAGCGGTCCATACCTTCATGTATGCTGAAATTAAACAATACAGAACAGAGTAAAATCACTCTGATCAAATAATAATAGTATTGCTGGATTTCACAGCATGATGTTACAGAGTCACCACTGGGTACCTTAGTGTCTCTTTTTCTATAAGTATCTGTTCCATTCATCATGCATTATATAATAGATTCTCGTAAACTTTTAGAAGTTCTACTGATGCATGATTCTCTACATATATATCTATCCTTTCTGTATTAGAGGGAAAAGCCAAACCAAACCAAACCAAACAATACAAAACAAATTCCCAGAAAAACATGAAACAAACAGGACAAATAAATAACAATAGCAAAAAGCCCAAAACACTGACAATATAGGCCTTCAAAACAAGATGGTAGGAACATAACTGAGGTTGATGTTTTATATAATGATCTTCAACAGTTCCTCAGATCACCATACAATTTTAAGTACAATTGTTCCAATCCTATGAATGTTAACTATTTTGTTCAAAGAACTTATAAAATTTGTAGCACAATCATCTTAGTTATCTTAAGTGGGTTTATATAATTTTTCCCTTCCTTTTATTTTTCCTCATTTTCTCTGAGATATTATTTTCCCCTCTAAGCATTTTTTTATCTTTTCACTATATTTGTTGAGTTTTTTATAACTTATGTACTCTTACCATTTCTTACACTAGGGAGACTATATGGTATTTACACATATGAGTTTGATTTGCTTCACTTATGAGTATGGTCTTGAGTTGCATCCACTTACTTATAAATATCTCAACATGATCATTGTTTATAGCAGAGTAGTACTCCATTGTATAAAAATACTACTTTTTTTTTTTTTAATCCATTCCTCAGTTGATGGGCCTTTAGGTTGTTTCCAAGATCTGGCTACTACAAATTGTGCTACTATAAACATGGGTGCACATATATCACTGTGGTATGATGTTTTCAGTTCTTCTGGGAATATACCTAGAAGTGGAATAGCTGGGTCAAATAGGACTTCCAATCCCAGCTTTTTGAGGAACTTTCAGACTGATCACCACAGTGGTTGCACCAGTCTTTATTCTCACCAAAAGTGCAGAAAAATTCCTTTTTCCCCATAGCCTGTCCAGCATTCGTTGTTGGTAATTTTCTTGATCCTGGCCATTTTTTCTAGAGTGAGATGGAATCTCAGTGTTGTTTTAATTTGCATTTCTCTAATGACTAATGATAATGAACATTTTGTTATGTATTTATTTTCCATTTGTATTTCTTCATCTGAGAATTGTGTATTCATCTCAGATGCCCATTTTTGGATTGGGTCCTTGAATTTCAGGGGTCTGATTTTTTTAATTCTTTATATGTTTTAGACAGAAGTCCTTTGTCTGAGGGACAGTTCACTAAGATTTTTTCCCAGTTTGTGGGTTTTCTTTTCACTATGCTGGAGATTTCTTATGACATGCAAAACTCTTTAATAGGATGTGATCCCAGGTATTAATTCTGTGAAGTATTTCCCATGCAGTTTGATTCTTGTTCATGAATTCTCTACATAACCCTGTGTTTTTAAGATTTCTACCTACTTTTTCTTTCAACAGATTTAGTGTCTCTGTTTTAATATTTAGATCTTTGATCCATTTAGACTTTAGCTTAGTACATGTGTGCATTCTGCCAGGCTGTTTCTTTAAATTGGTGAATTGAAGCCATTTATATTAATGGTTATAACTGATATATATTGGCTTCCTTTTGACATGTTGTCTTTCTGCTTTCAATTCTTTACCTTTCCACTCTATTTAATTGTTCGCCTTGCTTAGTCGGTTTTTCCTATGTGTATCTAGAATGTCTTTCAGTATTCTTTGCAGGGTTGATTTGGTGGTCATAAAGTTATTCAGCTGTTTTTTTGTCATGTCTTATTTCTCCATCCATTTTGAAGGACAGTTTTGCAGGGCACATCAGTCTGGGTTGGAATCTATTTTCTTTTAGAATCTGAAATACTTCACTCCAAGCTCTTCCTGACTTCATTATGTTGAGAAGTCAGATGTGATTCTGATGGGCTTTCTTTATAAGTTATCTTTCTCTTCTCTCAAGCTGCCTTTGATATTCTATTGTTATGTTAGATTTCTGGGATATTGACTATTATATATCTGCATATAGTTTTATCTTCATTATGTTTATTTGGAGTTCTATATGTTTCACTGATCTGTGTATCAGTTTTTATTCTCATATTTGGGAATTTTTCAGCTATTACTTCTGTAAACAGCCTCTTGATATCATTTGTGTTGTCACCATTTTCATTTATACCTGGCAACCCGATGGTTTTTTTATTGCATTATCCTGCAACTATTGGATTGTTATTTCCTGATTTCTTCTCATTTTTAGAAGATGTTTCCTTTCCTGTTCACTAGCTGCAATCTTGTCTTTGAGGTCTGAAATTCTTTTGTTGTAGCAATTTTGCCAACTTGATGGAATTTTTGATTTTCTGTATATCTATTTGAATCTGTTTCATGCATTCTGGGGGTTTCTTATGTTGTTCATTCAGAGTTTTCATCTTTTTTCATTGTTAGTCTCATTTGTTAACTATGCCTTCTTTAGATGTGTTCAGCATTTCATTCATTACATTTATCATTTCTTCTTTTACCTGGAAGATTATTTCTGATACGAGTTCTTTTGTAGCTGCCTGGAGTTATTCCTTTACTTCAGTTGTTATCATTTCAGGAATTTCTGGTGCATGGCTTACATTCTTTTCTGTTTCCATGTCTTTAAGGTTTGCATGAGTTAGCCTGGAAGTTTAAGATTGCATTTTGGTCATTTGTTTTGTCATTTTCCTATATTTCTGGGTTTTGAGCGATGTTCCAATGCTTCCCCTGTGTGCTGGGAACCACCTGGTCCACTTTTGCTCAACTGCTAGCTGCTTAGGGATTGCTGGGTGTGGCCCAGTTAGGCCCGCAGGGACCTCCCTTGTATTCTCTGGTGATTTGGGACACTGGACATGGTCTTACCACGTGGGAGCAATGTTCCAAATATTTCCACATTTGCTGGGAATCAATTGGTGCGCATTTGTCTCCCAGAACTGAATTCAGGCCCATGCTAGCTGCTTGGAGGTCTCTGGATGCAGCCCAGTTAGGCCTGTGGGGGACCTCCCATGTGTCTTCTGGTAATTTGGGATGCTGTGCGTGATCTTACCACCTTGGAGTGACATGGCAAATCTTCCATGTGTGTTGGGGTTCGACTTACACATGTTTCATTCCCGGAACTCCATACCCAGTTCTTAAATACTTTTTTTTTTTCTAAGTTCCTTTCTGATTCAATGAATTTATCATTAATAAAGAATGTTCTGAAGAACTGGTCCCATCAATGCTCTGTTACAAAATTTCCTATGATAAACCTATATGTGGGTTGGGGATTTAGCTCCATGGCATATGTGCTTGCCTGCTAAGCATGAGGTTGTGAGTGCTATTCCTGGTACCAAAAAAAAAAAAAAAAAAAAAAAAAAAAAAAAATCTATTTGTCTCTGTTTAACCAAGAATTACCCAAACTTGGGTAACTGAAAATAGAAATGTTCCCTCCTCTCCCATATACTGGCAATAGCTATAGTATCAAATTAGTGGTCCTTAGAACATTGGGTTATAAATTACATCAGAATTTTGTCATAGAGATTGTTAACTACAGTTAGCTTAAAGTGTTCACATGAGCCACATTTGAGAAAGTTTTTCTACTTCAATGAGTAAGCAGATACAAGCATGAAGTCATGAGTTCAATCCCTCATGTTACAAAAAGAAAAAAAGAATGAGTAAAGAGAGTACTGAGTTATAGCCTAGAGAAAAATACTAGAATTGATGAGACTTACTAATAATCAATTGATGAAAAATATAAAGGAGATAGAAGAAAACTCTTCCTGATAGTAGGATGTCAAGTAATAAATGTAGGAGAATGATAGCATTTTAACAAAAATCACCATTTTCATTTTGCAATTTTTATTATAATAATTGATTTCAACAAATTCATCAGTAAATCCTATAGCTAATAGTATAATTTGATGAACTTATAAATTATTTATATAAATACAAGGCATGAATCCACTTACTTCCTATGAATTACAAAGGAGAAAATTTTATCAATATAGAGCTATGTGCTTCCTGATATAGTACTTAGACCAAAAAAAAAACAAAACAAAACAAAACAAAACAATGCTACTTTGTTAATATGCTTCTTGACATTTTTTGAAAAAAATGTATAACCTGAATTTGATCACAAGGAAACCTTTGATAAAATTAAATCATAATTGATTTATGCCCTTCAAAAATTTCCCTGTCATGAAAGACACAGAATGGTGAAATAACCATTTAAATTAAAGAGGGATGTAACTAAATCCAATTCATGAACAAATAAGAAATGGCCAAAAGGAATTACTGGGAAAATTCATGCTGTTTAAATATGACCAACATATTAGAAAACAATATTATATTCCTGTTAAGTTTAATTTTAGTAATTTTGCTGTGGTAAAGGGGCATGTTGTATACAATGTAATCTTTTTGTTAGTTTTGATTGACAAGTTATAACTGTACACATTTATGGGGTACAATATGATTTTCTGTTGTATAAATTCAAGGTGAAATTTATTCTTAAATATTTCAGGAGAGAAAGAGAGAAGGAAAGAGAGGTAAAAATGTGGTAAAATGGTAAATGTGGGTGAAAAAGAGAGCTCTTTTGTTGCCACAATTGTACAAGTTTGTGATACTTTTACATATAAGTACACAGTTTTGCAAAATGGAAGAAGCACTTTTTCAGAGAATTTCAGGATTTCTTCCCACTTAGGAGAGGAAAAATGAATTACATTCTTGATCTGTGTTTTCTTTTCCTGATTTTTAAAATTAATATAATAATTATGTTATTCTTGGAGAATTGGTACATATGCACATCACATCTTAATCATTTAATTCCCCTACCTCTGCCTGCCTCTTCATTACCTCCCATCTACAGGTCCTCTTCCCATGATCTGTGTTTCTATAACTAATAAATTTGCAGCTCCCTTTTGTGAATAAAATAATATCACAATGATAATATTATACTCACTTTAAATGCAAAAACAGTGCAACTTGGTTTTAAGATTCAACTTGGCCATGTAGTATGGCTTACATAGCTTTAATATATGTGCTAACATTCTCAGTATAAAAGCATAATGAAAGATACATCTACAAAAGGCTAGGATTTAGCCAGACATCATTTTTGTTTTGTTTTAGTTTTTCTACCAGCGATCGAACTCATGACCTTATGTCACTGAGCTAAGTCGGCAGCCCCTAGACATTGTTTTATGTAACATGCTAACATGGTTTTATGGTTAGATCCAAAATGTCTCCTGAAAGTCTCATGTGTTAAGATGTTGGCTTTTGATGAATAGGTCTGCCGTCCCATCAGTGATCTGTGTTAATCCACTGATGTGTACATAGCTGAATGTGCTGTTAGGAAATGGAGACTGGTTAGAACAGGTGGGCCACTGGAGGCTTGACCTGGAAGGGAATATTCTTGTCCCTGGTGTCTTCCATCTCTGTATCTGCTTGCTGGCCACCATGAGTTGAATAGCATGGTGACTATAAGTTATGCAGTCATGTCCTTCCCCTATACCATTTTTGCCTTGGAGCAGACAACTGTAAAACTGAACAGAAACAAACTTTTTTTGCCTTTAAATTGCAATGCTTTTGATGTTTGGTTGTAGCAATGGGAAATTGACAGATTGACAGAAATATGTTGACGGGAAACATTATTTGAGAACTTTTTTTGTTTTGTTTTGTATTGGAGATCGAACTCACGACCTCAGGTTTGCTGGGCAGATGCTTATGCGGCTGAGTTAAATCCTCAGCCCTATTTGGGAACTTTTGATAGAACTTTGTCTCCTCTTTTCTGTCTGTCTGTTTATCTATCTATCTGCACCCTGGGGACTGAACCCAGGATCTTTGTACTGAGCTACATCCTCAGCTCCTTTTTATTTTGAAACAAGGTCTTGCTAATTCTGGGTAAGCAAGAAGTTGTGATCCTGACTGCTTCAGTCTTCCAGAATGCTAGTATAACTGGTGTGTGCCATCGTTACTGGTAGTTTCTCTTTTTCAAAATGTTTAGATTAAATTTTGGAAAATATTTTTGGGGATATGTTGTGGAGATGCAAAAAAGAAGACTGATGGGATAAATTGTATACATTTATGAAACCATGAAAGAAAAGATAGCAATAGACAAAAATACTCTAAGTAATATTATGTAGTAGTGATATTATAGTTCTATTTGTTTTCTCAGTTTCTTCTTACGAAATCCAAGGTAAGCAATAGGTATGGAGACTGTCTCTGTCACTGTTTCAGTCTGGACACTAGTTTTCTGTTACCATATGGTTTCCATATCAGTCTGTGCCACTTGGATGAGTTCTCTTTTACACTGGTGCATACAGGCTTCTCCATTTTCTTCTGTTCTACTAGTATATGAGATAGGTAGGATTCTTTTGTCTTACTCTCTGTTCTAACCAGGTTCAGAATTTGGAATGTAAAATCCTTATCTCCCAATCTCTTTGGCCTTGGCTATTTGCTACATATGGATTATGTTAGTGCTGGAAATGTAATTAGATTCCTATTTCTGACTTGTTAGGTTTTTCTATTGATGTTTAAAAATAAAATTAAAGTGTCTTTCATTTTCTATAGCAACTTTTGAAGGTGTTCCTGGGAACATCACAAATTTCAGACTAAGCACAAGTTAAAAAAAAAGTTTCCCCTACTACTCAAAAGTAATTTATTGTTAATTTCCATGTTTTGCTATCAAAAATGCTCCATGACATCAGCAGCCTTTGGTTAAAAGCTGTTCACTGGGTGCCCTGAAAGTCTTCTACTGTTTAAGTGTTTCATATGGACTTAAATATGTCTTATATGCATATCTTCCAGTGACTTCATTGGCATTTCTCATGGCAAAAGTTCTAGAATCAAATTACAGCCTTCAAAGACACATTTTTAAAGTTAGCTGGTTAAAAATGATGTATACATAAATTGTTGCACATGCACAGAGTCTGTGCGGTTCTCCTGATATTCCTGTCAAACTTCCATCACGACACAGGACATGGATGGATAATACAATGATAGTGGGAATTTGGTATTCAGAACAGAGAACATGTGGGGTTTTTTTTCTACCCAATTAAGCATTAGGACCCTTGCCTTGTTCTCAGACAACTAAAGGTTGTACAGCTGTACAAGCCTCCACCAAATTTCAGCTGATCAGATTTTAACTACATAAGAATTAGTTTTGTATCAGTAGCATTCAGAACACAACCATTTCAGAAACTGTCTCCATTGTAGGTGAGGACAGGAACAGGGTAAGGGAGACTTTCCCTTCAGAGCAGCAGCAGGTCTTTGGCCTCTCTATGAACACTGCCTTTCATCAGGTTGGCTAACAGATTGCCATAGTGTTTACATATTGTACGGAAAATGAGATGTCATGTAAGGGTGATCCTGGGGTGTAGCTCTTGAAATGAACACCACCGAAAAATTAAAGTAATATAGGATCATACCTCAAGTAAAAAACCTATGCAGATTTGTAGATGAAAGGAAGTACTGTAAATTATGTTATCAAAGATGGGGAATGTTATATCAATCATTAGGGCTGGAGGATGAATTTATATAGGGGTAATTGATGAGCCACATCATAAAAAGCTCATGTAGATAATGGACTAGTAGAAAATAATACCCCTGGTGCTTGGGCCTGCAGCAGTCCTTTGGGTCACAGTAGCTCACAGTCAAGAAATTGTTTTTAACTTTGTGTGTAGAAAATGCTGAGTACCTTTTCCTTTAGCTATCCTTGAACATCCTAAGTCATTATAGGTGCTAAAGCCCTGTATAGATTTTAAAATACTACTTACAGACTCCAGAAAAGAAAGCCTGTGTGGTCCGTTTTACAGCAAGCACTATAAAAGTTAGTGGGCCCCATTTATTTCTTGCGGATCTGGTAGTGGAGATATACCTTCACTCCTGATGAACTTTATGTGTTACTGCTGGTATTTGTTAGGGATTTTTCTTTCTTTTTTTTTTTTTTTTCTCTCCTCTTAAATCTTCTTCCCAGGACTTGTGTTTATTTGGCACTAAGTTAAAAGGAGAGGATGTTGTTAAAAAAGGTACTACTTTACTGTTCCTATTAACACACCATCTCAGTACCTACTGCTACTAAAATCCAATTGATTCAGTCTCTGGAGTCTGTCATCAAAGGCCAATTCACACACTATTAGAATTTGCAGATATAATCTCCTAAACTGGCAAATGTACACTGACAAATATATTACCCAAACAATTAGAAAATTGTACAATTTTTTTGCCACTTAACCTAATATACATCATATGTATATATTTGGGGTTTGAACCCAGGGCCTTATATATGTTAGGCAAGCACTACATTACTGAGCTACATCTCAAACTCTATCATACTATATTTTAGTCAAATTATTTTTTCTGTGATATTCATAGAATACTTTACCCTTTCACTCCTGGAAGTATAAATACATTTAACCAAAAATGAAAAAAAAATTATAAGAGCCTGTCTACACTGACATATACGAGCATTTCAAATTGGAGCAGATATGGGTAACATCTGAAGCATAATTAAGCATTTAAAATACAGCAAAGCTCTATCTTAAATTTTTAAGCTATGAAAATGGTCGAAGAGTCAATTAGAGTTGTTTTTTGTTTTTTTTTTTTTTTTTTTTTTGTTTTTTTTTTTTTTTTCCCAGTGCGAGTAAAATCCTAAATAAGTGGTTAAGATTCTTAGTTCTAATACTGACTCTGGCATTAAGTAACCACATGATCTTATAGTTAGTTACCTCTCTTAAACTCTCTAGATCTCACCTTCTTTACCTACAAGGGAACTTGGTTAAATGCATGGTCTAGTTCACTCTTGTAGTGCTATAACCTCGTGCCTTATGAAGAGGTTCTAAGAAATAATAGTCTATCCATCTTTATCACTTTTTATTCTCCTATTGGGTGAATCACGCTCATGTGTGATAGGTAAGTGCTTTGTTCAGTCACCTTGTTAAAGAAAATATTACTTAGCTTACTAAGAAGACCTATGGGTATGCTAATTGGCAGCTGCCCCATTCTTCACAGGGAGCAATTCCAAGCCTCATTTTTGGAATTGGGTCTGAAATACTTCTTTCTTATTCCTGCCTAGAGGATTTATGTAAAAAAAAATAAAAAATTTACCCTAAGTCAGAAGATTCTCTGGTCTGATTCTCTTCTAGAACTTTATGAGCAGGAGGGAAGGTTAATGGTAGTTTCTCATTTTCTATGAGAATGTCAGAGCGTGGAACAATAATGGAGTTTGGAATTGCTCTTCATATAAGAGCATAAAATTATCAGAGAATGGAAGGGAAATACAGCAGGTGAGATCAGAGATATAAAAATAATTTTCCTATTACAAAGTAGTTTTCTTTTTTAAAATGATATGCAGGACTAATCCGCCCTGATATCCACATTGGGTATTTATCTGGTAATATATTTTTTTACAAATAGCTTCCTACTGTATTATCAGTATGATTAAATTCACCTCGCTCTGAAATTTTCCTGAGTGATGTGCCACCCTAAACAAAGCTGCTGCTGTTAGTGTTGCAGGTGGCCAAGTACAATTTTAAAAATTCCAGACCATGCATGAGATGCTTCATGAAATATCACATCTAGAAGGTTAACAAAAGTCATGAAACTGTGAAAGTCTTGACTAAGTGTGCAAGAGAAATGGGAAGAGGGCAACTCAAGGATCCCAGGACAAACAAACCACAGTCTTTGAGGACTGACATTCACATAGCTCTAAGAATGTTAATTGGATAATAATTTGGTAGACTTAAAAGCCACCAATGCCTGAGGTCAATGTTAAACACAGAGAGGAAAAAAGACACTATACTTAAAATTCTATTATAGAAACCTAAAGACTTTGACAGATTTCCAAAGCTTTATCTGTGTACAAAGAAACCAACAACAACTAGCTTGCTAAGATAATGGTTGATTCATTATATATGCAGACATTTTAGGGCCTTATGGGTAATAGCAGAGGGAATAATTATGGATTATTGTGCAAAGAAAAGACAATAGGAAAGACAGAATTGCATTTAATGTCAAAAATAATTCAAAGAAAAGCTGAGACATGACTTGAGTAGTAAGGAAGATGCAGAGCCATCTCCACAGAAATTTGTTAGAGTACAGAGCCCTGCACATCATTCTCTGGAGAATGATCTTAAAGTTACAAAGAATCTTGAAGACCTGGAGCTAAAGTTTCACTTTCAGCTTAGTCTCTGTGTGGGACTGTCATTTCTCTTTCCTTTTCTCTTTTATATAGTTCATTAGGCGAATATTTGGTCCATATATATTTATGACTGTTATCTCTTCCTTTGGGATTATTCCCTTTACAAGGATGTAGTGATCTTTGTTTCTCTAAATCAGCCTTCGTTTGAAATCCAATTTGTCTGCTTTTTTTCCAGGTTCTTGTCATATGAACTATTGTTTTCCATCCTTTGACTTTTAGTTTATGAATTTCTTTTTGAATTAAAGATGTTTCTTCTATGAAGCATATTGTTGGATCTTGCTTCTTGATCTATTCTACTAGTCTGTTTCTTTTGATTGGTGAATTGAAGTCATTAACATTGATTGTTATAACTGATACTTATTGACTTATTCTTGTGTTATTTTCCTGATGTTGACTTGTTTTTCCTTATATGTTTAATTGCTTGTCTTGTCTAATGTATTTATTTTTGGGGGGATTCATGAAGTTGTAATCCTTTTTTTTTAAAATCTTTTTCTAGAATGTCTTTCAGAACCTTTTGAAGTGCTGGTATAGTGTTTATAAATTTTTCTCAGGTGTTCTTTGTCATAGAATTATCTTATTTCTCCATCAATTTTGCAAGATAGTTGTGGAGGTACATCAATCTGGGTTGGAGGTTGTTCTTTTAGAGGTTGAAATACTTCACTCCAAGCTTGTCTTGATTTGTGGGTTTGGGTTGAGAAGTCTGCTGTGATTCTGATGGGCTTTCCTTTATAGATGGTTTGTTTCTTTTTCTCTAACAACTTTAATATTCTGTATTTGTGTTGAATTTCTGGAATCTTGACTATTATATTCCTTGCTGTAGACATTTTTTATTATGAATAATTGGAGATCTGTACACCTGATTTATCTGCATGTCAAATTCTTTTTCCTTGTCAGGGAGATTTTTCTACCATGTCTGTTAACAGGATTTTTAATGTCATTTTTGCTATTTCCTGATTTTTCATTGGCTCTGACCAAAGTTATGTTATTATTCTTTCCTCATATGGCAGTTGCTGGATTGATTTCTTGTGATATTTTGCTATTTTTAAGAAATCTTTCTTTTCAAGATAGGTAACCACAACCATGTCTTCATTACCTGAATTTCTGTCATTAATTGGTTCTAACTGGTGTATATATTTTCAATGGGATTTTTAATCTTCTGGATGTGTGAATCTGCTACATGGATTACGTTTCTTTTCTATGTTGCATATCAATGGTTTCTATCATTTTTCCAAGCTCCTATATTTAAAAGCAAATCTGTGTCTGCTATAGAGTCACTAAGCATGTCTTTCACCATAGTCGCTATCTCTGTAGTTATTTTATAAATTCTTTTTTATCTTATCCTAGCACCCTTTTTCATCTTTTTAGTGACTTCCACTGTTACCACTTCAGAGAGTCAAGGTGTGTGGCTTTATATTGTTCTACTTCATTGTGCCCTGGGTTGTCTTTGGTGAGCTGAATGTCTGGGATTGCATGTTGTTTATGTTTCTTCTCATTTTCAATTTTTCTTTTTTTAGGTGAATGCCTGGGTTGATGCTTGGAAATTGCCTATGGTAAGTAGCTTTATTGATAGTAGTCACAAATGTAGGGATTTCAGGCATGAGTTTCCATGCCCCACTGGAAAATACACATCACTTGGCCTCCTGGCCTCCTGGATCCTTCCCATACAGCTTGTAGCCAGTAGAAGTCACAGAAGGTGCTCTAGTGAGCTAGGGGACTTTTCAGTAATATCGTCTTTTCTCTTTTAAAGGAAAGATATCAACCCAAGCTACGTATTCTGTTTCAAAGTTTCAATTTACCATGTTCACCAAAATTCTTTACTTCCCAAAATTGTTGTCAGCCTATTTCAGTCAATCTTTATGTAATCTATTATATTTAGAAACGCAGGCTACATTTCTTTTTTGTGTGGGTGTGTACCAGGAATCAAACTCAGGACCTTGTGCTTGCCAGGCAGGCTCTGTGCTATATCCCCAACCCCTATATTTCTAAATATAGGTGTCAATATTGTAACAGGCAATAATTGCTCTTGTAAAATGATATTATAGTTAATATCTAGATGTCCCCTTAAAACTTCATGCATAGGCAGGAGTTTTAGAAAATGATTGAATTGCAGGCTGACTTGCCATAGTAGGAGGTTGGGCTTAATCAGAAGAAGCAGGTCACTGACATTACTTAGAAAGCTCTATCTTGTTTTTTGACTCCTTTCTTGGTTCTCTGCTTCATGTCTACCACGAGATGAAGAGCTTTTATTCTGCTCTGCCCCTCTGCTGTGCTATTCTGCCTTGCAGCTAGCAGATTATAGGCTGAAACATGAAGCAAAATGAACCTCTCTTCTCTTAAATTGTGGTGTTGGATGTTCTTTCTGAGTGATGAATAGAGTGACTAAAATAGCCAGTTAGTTACTTATAATATATCTAGCATCCTTGTAGAAAAAATTTACTTTTCCATTGATGAAAGCTGTGATGTTGATTAATAATTTGACTATAGTTTGCCCTGACTTGGTAAAAAAGTAAGATGAATAGCCTGGTGTAGAAAAGATGAGAGGGAACTTTGGAATCACACAGTCCTGGCTGACTCTTCTTCTTAATTATTGTGTCTTGGGAAAGTTGCTTAATCTAAGTTTCAATTTTGTCATCCTCAAAATGACTTTATAGCATTTTGTAGAAATGTTGAAAATGAATAAACGAGAGAATAAATTGCTTAGCACAAGGTCTGTCAAATTATAGAATTTAAATCAATATTAGCAAGCACTTTTAATATGGAAGCAATAAAGGAAATTTATACTTGAAATTATGTCCTGAGATGTTGAAACAAATATTGCATTACCTATGTAGACTGAATTGTGGTGCTCATGTGCTGGAATGATAATAAGTTTTCTAATACCTCCTATCACTTTGGTTTGTTTTTTGTTCCATTTTTTGTGGCTTTTAAATAATCACAGACTATTCTTTCCAATTAATCAACAATTAGTGATTCAGAGGAGTAAGTGAAATATACTGCTTACTATAATATTCTCTATTCTTTATCTCATTATACTTTCTTATAATTATACTACGATTTAATGCCCATACTCATTGGAGAAATCAGAGTGATTTTATTAGTCTTTTATATATTTTCAATGATAAAGTATGATAAATTATGTTGCAGAGTCCATTCTAATAGAAGGTAGCTTGTAAAAGCATTAGAGTATATCCTTATCCGTCTTATCCACTGTATCTCTCACTGTATGGCTTCTGACTGTTTCTCAATGTCAAAATGACCATGAAATGTAAATTCTTGGAATTGTTTCAGGACATTGAGATGCTACAGCAGTACAATTAAAAACACAGAAGAGAACTTCAAAAACTGCTTTAGGCAATAGGAGGAATGATGGAATAAGTGTATTTGAACTGAGGGGGAAGTTTTCAGAGGAGTTAATCTCATTGTGTCTTCTACTGTAATAACTTCAAAAATATCTAAACATTTACTACAATTTTCAATCACATCTCATATTTAACATAAAAACACTCTTTTCTTTTCCAGTCAGTTAAAGGGCCCAGTTTTCCGGGATACATGTCTAGTAGAGTGAAAAACTGATCTTTGACTCTATAATTATACTTGAGATCCACAGGCCTCTGCTATTTTAGTGTGGTATGCTGTCTCAGTTGGATTCCCCTAAGAGTAGACCCTTGAGAGAAAATTTGGGTCAAGACTATTTGGATATTTCTGTCCCAGCAAGCTAGACTGAGGTGAGGAAATAAGGATCAAGAGAGAGGAGATTCAAGGATGCAATTGACTGAATTATTGATTTGGTTAACTAGGGACTCTTGGAGCTTGAGCATGTCAGGATTTTTGAAGAGACTTTTAAAACTGTGTCTCTCTCATTGTTCCTAGGAAGTTAGGCATTTTTTTTTTTAGATCACAAAGTTAATAAGTGGCAGAATACAGATTTTTATCCTGGTGTGATCATTCTCAAGGTCTTCCATTTCACAGGCAGGCTGTAATGCTATGTTATTTTTCAGGTTGTCTTTAATAATTTCATATCTATTCAAAACTCACTATTCCTGAAGAAAGAAGGCAAGAATGAGCAAAATTATGCATTCTTAGCTATCAGGCATATTTTTATCTTAAGTGGACTGCATAGTGAATATCATCATATTTTGCCATTACTGTTTTGTATCTATCACTAGACTGTTAACAGGATTGGATATAGTATCAAATAGATTTGTCCACTATTGGTAATTTTCAGATTATTAGACATCAATTATAGTTGTTCAGCTCTCTTGTAGAACAGTATTATATGTTACATGCACTATTGTTGCTTTTGCTTGCTTACATCAAAAACACATTGGGAATCTAATATGTGCCATGATAGTGATTTCTGAATACATTAGCTATTATATACTATGGAACTTTTCATGATGAGAACAAATAGGGACATCAAAATAATATTTTGAGCAATAATAATATTGATGATTTTTTGAAATTGTCTAGAAGTGTGTTTGTGGCTTCATTGTTTATGCTGCAGTCAAGCTTAATCATCTGTGGATGGTGTGTTTTGAAGTTAGTGGGAAAGTTGTTTATCTGTCTCTACAACTGCTTATGGCTGGCCTAACCAAAATTATAAAGGAGAAGTGATTTTCTTTACCGTCCTAAACTACTTTCGGTCTTCATTTTTCCCCTTCCACACTCTCAGATGCCAAGTGAATCTATTCTACCAAGAAAGGTTGTTATTCTTCAACTATACGGTTTATATGGACTTGCATCTATGTATTCATACTAATCCCTCTGCCTCTCCTTCCCTCACTCTTTCAACCACATGTATCCTAGCTTATCTATGGTGACCAAAAGCTATATGGCTCTGCTCTTTGCTCCTCTCAGGTATTCGCCTTGGTCTGTAGGGTTCTCCTCCCTCTCTTTGCTTGGTTGTCCCCTGCTCACCTTTTGAGACTTAGCTCAGGGATATCCTTTCAAGAAGTCACGCTGATACCTTTTCCTGAATTTAAGAGTCCTTTGCTGCTCCTGCAGTGTTCTGTGTAGACCTGTCACTACATTTGTTATATTTATTATATTGTTCGATAGCTATTTTTCTACTACACAGTGATCCTTTTGAGGACAACTGTGCTTTATTGATAGTCATCAATTTTGTATCTAATGAATAATAGGCACTTTTAATGTAACCTGCTAAATTGAATTTGAACTAAATTTAGTATTTGGGGGGAAGGAATTATTTCTCTAGCTTTAATACTGTGATAAAAGCTTTCATCTTCTCTTACCCTAGTGGAATGTCAGCATTTCCACTCTAAAATAAGAATTCAAGAATTATAACTTGCTGAAAAGTTAGACTTGGTCTACATAGTTTCATTTGGTTAAAATAATTTTACAAAATAGTTGAGGGGTAGAATGAGTTTGGCATGGAGAAGAAAATGTGTTTCTGAATTTTAACAGACACAAGAAACCAATTTTCAAACCCAAAACATATCTTTTGGCTTAAGTGACATTTTGTGCCAATTCTGAGTCATTGCATAGCTAACTAGAAGCTTCAGAATATTCAAAATAATGCATGCTGTGTGTGGATCATGAGATATCCACAGTTTTAACCTTGAACTTCTGTACTCTGTACTCTTTCCCCTACTTTTTATAATTCCTTCAGATATAGAAATATTACCATATATATGTAATAATTTGTATTTGAACGTTTGAATCCAGCGCTTAGGCAACCTACATAATTCTAAATTTTAAAGACTGCATAAATACATGCTCATGGATATTAAGGGAATTTTCAATTCCCATTTCATACATAATCATGTCATGCATTCTAAAAGCAGTGTTGGGAAGGAAAATCACAAATCAGAGTCATTTATATCTAATGCTATTACTGAGAAAACTTTAATATTGAAATGGTAAACATCAATTATTTCTATTACTATGACAGCTTAGTAGAATGAGCTAAGAACCTGGGAACCAAGACAGTTAAAATACATGTTTTGTGGCATTTTAATTATTTGGCAATCTATGTGTTGTAAAAAATGTTTGCCCAAAAATGCAGCTGTACATATAGTTCCCTGTTTACCTGTACCACCACTGGTTTGAACCACTTTTCTTAAGTGTTTAAACCAGTTTATATTACAGTTTGTAGTTATTCATTTCAGAAATTTTTTCTTTTTAGAAGAAAAAAGGAGGCCTCCAAAGATTTATACTGGCTTACTGTAGTACTTTTTTTCTATTTTTCAGCATGTGTTTATTCTTTTACTGCATATTTTACTGGAAATATTTTTCCATGAACATACTACTTTGCCAAAAATTTAATGCCTTATTTTTATCCAGCAATATTAAGTAGTGTCAAATTTTGATTTTGTGTATGTGCATGTACACATGTATATGATATGTGTGGTAGAAGTTTCAAAAACAAGAGACTGTTCTTTACATTTACAGTAGCAGTAAAGTTTAACTAGAGAAACTGTAAGATTGGTATACAGATAACTCTCTTTGTCTAAAGGTTCTGCATCTTTGGAGTCAATGAACCTTAGATAGAAAACATTTGGGAAAAAAGTAGATCTGGCCAGGTGTACAAGACTGAAAGTTCAAGACCAGGCTAGGCAACTTAATGAGACAGCGTTTCAAAACAAAAACAAAACACCATGAAAGGCAGTTATAGCTCAGTGTGAAGGCCCTGGATTTGAATCTCAATAGAAAGAAAAAAAACAGTACTGAACACATAGACACTTTTCCTGTCGTGATTCCCTGAATAATAATAACAGCTATTTGTGTTGCACATATACAGCATTATGTATTACAAGTAATCCACAGACAATTTAACAAATACAAGAGGAGATCCATGAGTTATATGCAAGTACTATGATATTTTGCATAGGGAACTTGCCTATCCTAGTTTTTGGTATTCATGGGTGGTCCTGGAACTAATTCTTTCGCGATACTGAATCATATCTGTGTGTGTGTGTGTGTGTGTGTGTGTGTGTGTGTATGCAAAAAAGCAAAAATTAGGTTTTGCTTTTGGAATCACAAGAATTTGGAAAACAAGTTCAAAATGTAGTTTAAGCCATAAGAAGAGAAAATTATGGACAGAATGGAATTTCACATGTACAAGAAGCTCTTGTCATGGGCAGAAACTTTTTGTCTCTCTATCTTCTCTCCCCTACTCTTTCTCTGAAGTCCAAGCCTTACTGATTAAATTTGGCTCACCAGTAGGTTATTCAACATACTTTACCTTACTTATTTGATTGGTATCCCCATACATCGCTTTAAAATTGAATAATTGGGGATTGTTGACTAGCAAAGTGGACCCATGTACAGTGCTATCATACAGCAATTACATTCTGATTGAGGGAGGTTATTGATTGGGTATACACTAATCGAGTAGCTGAGTAAGAGAATAACCTGAAACTGTACAGGTGCTTTCGGAATTCAAGGGACTTGCAAGATTATTATGTACTGAGGTTAATCTGATTTACATTTTTTTTCCTTTTTGTGGTACTGGGGATTGAATTCACGACCTAGTGCTTACCAGGCAGGTGTTTTACACTGCTGTGCTAAATCCCTGGACCGCTGAGGTTAATCTGAACTAGTTGAAAGCTAGGTCTTGAGTAGGATTTGAGTATACTAGTTGAACCTGGAAAAGAGACCCTGAAGAATATTCCTGAATAAAAAAGAGTTATAAATATGAATGGGTGCTTAGGGAACCAGGAAAAGAAACAAAAATGAGATCAGGCTGATGAGCAGGAATTACAACTCCTGTGCCTCCACGGGTATGCAGGTAATATAAACTGGTAAAGTGGGCAAACATGCACATCATTAAGAGTGGTGGAAACGATGCTTATCTAGAGGGCATGAATCCACCTCATTGTAATGAATTAGACAAGTGGACCAAAAAAATGGCTTGCACCAAACAAATCAACAATAGACAAACATGCAGAGAATGTACCTGAGAAGCTGGGTGACTTTGTATTTTCTTAAATACAAGCCCTTAGAGGAGATGGTTTGCAGAGAAGTACATTTAAAAGGGATTATTTTGACTGTATGCATGCGATCTACATTTTTTTGGGCTTCTATATCTTTTCATATTGCTTAATGTTTGTTCAATTTTTCCTTTTATACTTGTATGAGCTTTGCTTTTAAGGATTCTGGGTAGTAAAAACTATACTGGTAATGCTTTCCTTTACAGAGGGACTTCTACCAAAACTGGTGTGACATGGGTGGGGACAGGACCCTTGTTCCTGGAGGCAGGCACAGTGCAGAGTTCCTCAGCAGCTACTCCACAGTGTGCCTGGGGACTGTGGTGCACCACAGTTTTGCTGCATTTCCATTCATTTTAGTTTCTTCATCATGATTCATGTAAATGTTCTTTTTTGTTTAAAAATTTTAGTATGTTAATGTTAATATACATTTTTAGATGTTTAGACATAGAGAAACAACCTAATAATGAAATAATGATATGCTTCAAATTTGTACTCTGGGTCTAAAGTGCTTTCATGTATGTTTTAGTCATAATATTTTTTTCAGTTGCGATAAGAAACAAGTTCTTTGCAGTACAGACTTCAGATTTAGAGTTTGTATATGGCCAAAAAAGTGACTTTATTAGTTTAGAGCACTGTCATATTTATAAAAGATTTTTAAAGCAATGTATTTAAATTATTGTAGTTAAAGCATAACTATAAATCTTCCATTCATGATAACAGATGTAATGTGACTAGTGTAATTCAGATATTTTTTTCAAGACACTGATTTCATCTCCCTTGGAGATATATATATATATATATATATATATATATATATGCGGTTGTTTTATTTTTAAAATTTTGAGGAATCTTAATTTCTTTCTTCAAAATCATTCTTAATCCATTAATAAATGTGGCACATTAGACAAGAAATACATGAAGCTATTCACTTAGTATTGTAATGGCTATTTTCAGGTTTACATTTGTTTGCAGACTTGTTTGCTCCTCAGTACGTCACAGTATTTTAGATAACCTAGACCTGTGGATTGAGAAATGTATATGACAAACAATTTTTAGGGTATAGCACACTTATCCACTTGATACTGGAGCCTGTTGCACCTGGGGAAGGAACGACATGACAATACATAATTATGAAATGTTGAAGAAAAAGGCTGAAAAAAATTATACCAGAACCATTTTAATTTTTCATTAAATATAAATAGTAAGAAATTCTTCAAACTATTAAGCATGTTCATTGAATAATTTTTAAAACAGTATATTTACTTATAAACATCCTAAAGACCTATAAAATTGTTAACTCTGTATAACATTTGAGCTCTAAAATGTAGAATTTTATAATATTTTTACATTCTCTGCATTAACTATACATAGATTACTTATATATTTGTGTGTGTATGTGTTGACTTCCTGTTAAGATCTTCTTACCCTAAAATGAAATTGTAGAGCCAAAGTACAGCTTTCCAAGGAATCTTGGAAATACTGACAGATTTAGCAGCAGGAATGAATTCTAGGGGTTCGTCTTGGAGTTCAGATGAAGACACTGGAAACCCTGGGGCAACTCTGAAAGAGATTATATTATTAAAGGAATTTGGAAGAATATAAAGTATAGTAAAGCAGTATTTCCCTCTGCAGAGGGAGTGTTACCTAAGATACAGTGTTCAGCAGTGGGTATTTCACTAGGAGTGCTTTCTGGGTCTCTGAGAAGGACATTGGAGTGGGCAGTGCAGAACCAGAAACTATGTTACTCAAGTGGACAATGCTCCTTATGTACCTTCTTACATTGCTAGAAGCAAACAACATGATTTAAGGCTCATTTTCAAGACGAATAAAGCGTTTTGTTTGAGGTACTACAGTAGCACTTTCCACAGTACTCAGTACTGAGCATATACTAGATGCCTAGTAGCTTTCTGTGGTGTGGTGACATAGAGGACTGCTGGGAATGGACCAACGGGGTCATATCTCTTGCCCTGTGGCAATTAGAAATAAGAAGCACATGGAAAGAGTGAGGGGAAAGGGTAAACCATTGCTCGTTGGCTGTAAAACAGTCAAAGTGCCTGTGGACCAAAACATTATGCTAGTGAAGAGCCAGTTTGGGAGAACCAGAAGTATATCTCTGTGCTACCCAGGTAGCTGACACAACATCTGCTGCTTCCCATCTAAGGAGCCAGTCAGGAGTTAGAAGTAACACAAGTCTGAGGTCATTTCCTTTATTCTTCTACATGTGGTGCTGAAGATATAATAGTTGTATCAGAAACTCAAGTAACAAACCTGGGTAACTTAAAAAAAAATACAACAGTTCCTGGATTTCCAGAAAAACAGACCCAATCCGAAAGACATTGTATTAATGCCAATTAACAAATTAGAGGTTGTAATTTAGAACATTTAAATTAGAGACATTAAAATAAGTGCCAAAGGCACTTCACAATCTTATGCAATTCTAGTCTATTATGTTTGAAGTAATCATATTGTCTGGAATATAATAAATCCTTGAGTAATATTTTTAAATGAGCAAATGATTTGTTTTTCAATTGTACTTTCAAAGCTTAATAATTATTCTTTTATATTCGTATCTGAGAAAGTCTCTATTTCTACAATGAAAGGACAATGTTTGAGTATCTATGGGGGACTAATTTGCATCAGAAACTTTGCTAAGCACTTTATATTATTTTGGCGTATCCTTACCTACAACACTATGAGGTAGGTATGTTAACCATGATTTTAAAACAAAAACAAAAATAAAAGCAAAGACCTGCGACATGAATAAATATTGCAGAACCTCAAAGTGGTAGAATCATTCATTAGTTGATGCATATGCTATAGAAAACTTTCAATTCATGCTGTGATTTTCTACTTTCCCTTGTATTGGTCAGCTTTTGTTGTTGTTGTTGTTGTTGTTGCTGGGACAAAATACATGACATAAAATTTTAAAGAGGAAATGTAGTATCTACAGCTTTGAAGACAAAAGACATAATGGTAACCATTGTTGATTTCATATTGTTTTGAATCCCACCTCCTCCAGTATTAACTAGTAACATCAGAAAGTTGCTTACTCTCTGTTTCTCAGTCTACTTATCGGTAACATACAGAGAATCCTAGGATTATATGGGGTTACTATTAGAATTAAATAAAATCTTATAGGCACATAGAAAATATATGGCAAAATCAAGCTCCATGTAATATTTAGTAAACAAATAAAAATATCTGTTTCAAAAATATTTAAAATATATATATTTTTCAATACAAAACAACTTCAATATTCTATTTGTTTTCTTTTCTTGGAATGAAAATAAATTCATGCTTTAAATGAAAGCTCCATATCATTCCAACCTTTAGAATTAAAATATTTGGTTCGTTATATATGCTATTGTTTCAAAGGCTTGGGAAAAAATTGGAATGGAGAGAATTTGTTCTTTAGAATTTGCTTTAGATTGTCTATCTCAACTTGGCAGATGTGGCACAGTGACCAATACCAGGCTTTAATCTTACTGAGTGCATATTAAAAGGTAAGGATTTGACAAGATCAAAAGCACTAGGGAAACACTGACTGACAAAAGGTAAAAAAAAAAAAATTACAAAGTCCTTGAGTTTTCAACTACTTACAAAATTGTTACATTTGACAGATGTGACATGATAATTGCCACTAAAACTATGTATAGCATCGTTACATTTTTTGGATGCCTGAAACTCAATTTAGAGAAAAGTGACTGAAAGAATCGAGTTGATTCCTGGGCAGGATGAAAGAAATAAGTTACTTCTAACCCTTGTCTCCTATGTACAGTATTTATAACACTGCATAGGATTAATTCAGAGTCTGTACCAATGCATGTCTTAATTGATTTCATATACTTCAGAACATGAGCAAAAGACAAAACAGGATTGAGCTGGAAACTCGGCTAAGTTCCTGAGTTAGTCCTCTGGAATCTGTGGCTGTGTCATTTAAAATAATCTGATCCTGAGGGAGAGATCCTACAATTTAAGATTGCATATATGCATCTTTAGGAAAGACTGCAGCTGCTTTACCAGCCAGTTAAGGGAAGCTCCCAAGCATGCAGAGAAAATGGTGAAATATAGATATTTAGCACTTAGAGGGGAAGAGAGAAAAGCTAATATTGAATAAAATTGTTCTGGTCTAGCTTTCCTGTCTTCCAGTGGAAACTGTCACCATTTGAGTTACACCAACAGTCTGTTTTCTGTGAGGTCCATTTGTTCTCTCATGAACATCTATTTATTTTAATTAAAAATTCTGGCCAATACAACTACTTTAAGTATAAAGGAGTCATATAGTTAGTATCTTACAATGTCTTTCTGAGGGGCAAATAATTAAGTCAGAGAAAATTATGAAAGAATTAAATATCTTTTTTCTATGTAATATTTGGGTATCATATTTAAAATTTGAAAAACTAGGAATTTGGTTCCATATCCCATATGGTCTTGGAAAAGACTTAATTTCTCTGACACTTAAATTTTTATTTCAGAAAAACAGGTATGATATTTCTTATCTATTTACATAGTGTATAATGATGTATGAAGTCTTATGTAAAAATATTTTTTGAGGACTTTGGAAGCATGAAAGAATATTAAAAGAAAAAAGTTCATCTAATTTATTTAAAAATTATCTATAGGCTAGTAAATTGGACCGTGCTCAAGATCTTGTAGTACACTGTTTTCAATTTAAAGATAAATAAATTATGTTCCAGAATAGACCCATTATTTACCCTAGATTTATAGCAGAAGCAACACTAGAACTCATGTCTCCTGACACAGGCATTCACAGCTTGATTTCTATCTCACATAGGGTACTGCTTATAATATTTGATTTAGAATTTGATTAAAAATTTCATTGTAGGGGCTGGGCATGGTGGTGCATGCTGTAATCCCAACACGGGGAGGGTGAGGCAGGCAGATGACTGTGAATTTGAAGCCAGCTTGGGCTCCAAAGTGAACTCAAGGCCAACCTGAACTGCATAGTGAAAGTGGGCCAAACAAAAACAAACAAATGAATGAACAAAAAAGAAAAAAGGAAGGAAGGAAAGAAAGAAAGAAAGAGTGAAAGAAAGAAAGAAAGAAAGAAAGAAAGAAAGAAAGAAAGAAAGAAAAAGAAAGAAAGAGGAGTCGTGGTAGAGGAATCTTTAAGCAAGTCTGTGGCTTGATGGTTTTTATCCTGTTTAGTCTGAATCATTAGTTCTAATTCTACATCGGTCCTTGTGTTGTGGAAGGTGGGGTATGGAAGACAACAAAATTCATTCACTTTATGCTGCAATAACCTAATGTAAGGAAAGAAGGAAGCTGTGAGTGTAAGTGATGACAGATATGACACATCACAACACAAACTTCTACTGGTCCTAGCAGCAAAATACGATATGCCACAGCTTCTGAAATTAAGCCAAAAGGGGACAATGTCTGCTATGACATTTACTCCTGAGGAGAGTAGTGTAGCTCTCACTACTCCCAGTTTAGTTTTTATGTTAGTCTCAAGTGGCTAAAAAACATGACATACCATGTTATTATTGCTATTTACCCTACTGGGTATTGATTGAACTCAGGGCCTTCCCACAGAGCTGCCTTCCATCTCTTTCTATTCTATTTCAGATTTTTTTTTTTTTTTTTTGACAAAAGAGCTCACTAAGTCTAAGTTACTCAGATTGAAGTCAAATTTGTGTTCCTTCTGCCTCAGTCTCCTAGAATACTGAGATTACAGATATGTGTCACAATGCCCACCAACGAGAATAGTAATATTTTTTTAAGTGTGGCACAGAGAATTGAACCTGACATCTTCACACTGGGATGCATACCCAGTCCTTTTTCATTTTTGAATTTTGAGGCAGAGTTTCATTAAGTTAATCAGTTGCCCAAGTTGGGTTTAAACTTGTGATATTTCTGCCTCAGCATCTACAGTGCTGGGATTACCGGAATGCATTGCCATATCTGTCTCGAAAATAAATTAAATTTCATACTTTTTTTTTTTTTTTGCATTCTCCACTTTGCATTCTCAAAGAACCTCATACTACTCAGTTTATCCTAGCAGGGTCACAATATACGTATATCGCTTGTTTAATAGTCTATCTTTAGCGCTAACCTTTGAGTTTAGTGGAAAGAGAGGAACCCAATTTTATCTGGTGTCAGCATATACCAGATGTCTGATAAATATTTTGAAAATAATAAAAGAGTGAATAATACTCCTTGCCATAGACCCTACTTTAATAATGGCCCAACCAATAAGATCAAGACAGAAAATATTGACATAATGATGATTAAAATGAGGCTGTCTCCTTCAATTAATTAATCAAACAATGAATATTTTGAACCTCTACTAGACTCACATTTTAAGTTATTTTACGCTACTTTATCTACTCATGTGTTCTGGGTTTTCCCTTTCATTAATTTGCTTCTGTAAAATTTGTAGATGCTCTTAATATCCTGAAAAACTGAAAGTGCTGTATAGTTTTAATAGGGAATTCTTATGCCCTAAATCCAAAGCAATGAATTATGTCCCAAATGAAATTTCCCACGGCAGGTTTGGTTGCTCTCAGCTGTGGTGACTGCACACAATCAGGGCCATCACTGGATGATGACAAAATACTGAAATCATGGGGAAGATGAAATATGCCCAATTTGCTCAAATGTGTCATTATAAGCTATCTGATATGTTAACAGGATGAATATGGTGGTGTGGTGGGAGGTCACCTGGGGGATGGGGACTTTGACCTGCAAAACTCAGGTTATGAGCCCAAGAAAATAAAATTAAGTGCCCAAAAGTTAATTTCCAGGAGCCTGTTTAACTCTCCGTAATAGTTAGCCATTTAAAGAACGAAGTCCTTAGACTCTGCCAAAACAGGACAACTCTTGTCCCTCCCCCCACCTAAGCAGTGGGCTAATAAACTAAGATCAGTGGCATGGAGCTTTCTTCCATTCTCAAATACAAAGTGTCTTCTCAGTAATTTGAACAGTAATTTGAACACCAAGATAGTAGCAGAAAAGATAAAGTATATCATATCAACTGCATTATTTTCCACATTATTCACACCCTTTTGTATCATGATATGATCTAGCTATGAGCTTCCCTATTGTATTTTACTAAATACCAAACGGATGACCTAAGGATATATTTTATAACCTTATTTTCTCTTTTTTCCCTAATGAAACAAAAGGCAAACTCACCAGAATAAACATGGTAATTTCACAACTTTTGTTGGTCTAATACAGCTGATTTTGTAATTCTTATATGTTTTTACAGTTGCTATTTTTCAGCTATCAAGTGAGCACAGGTAGAGGGAATGCTATTTGGAACCTGAATCTGGTGTTGGAGGTCACAGGAAGATTATGTAACAGGGCTGAGAAGCTTTGCAGTGTTTAGATAGCAGAGCATTTCTAAGAGAGGGCAACCACATGAAAATGAAACCACAAGCTCCGAACATCTTGCAATTACTGACAAAACCGTGCCTCGTCAGATGATTCTGGGAACTAGCTCAAACAGAGGAGAGAGTCGCTAAAATGACAATAAAGAGTATACATTTTAACTTTGCAGCTGATTGGTGGTGTCTGATTCCCTTCAAGGAATAGTTTGCCTTCAAATTTTGTAGAATGGGTAGATAAAACAATGGAAAAGAAAAGAAATTCTTTGTGTGAATGAGATGGGAAGAGATTATGAGTTCTTTTGGGAAGCAAATTCTAAAAATCTTAGTTCAGAAGCTTAAATGTGGACTGAGTGACTGTGTCCTTTTTCTCCCTGCTGGGTTCATTTAGGATAAATCCCAGGCTGTCCTGCGTTTTAGTTGGAGACTCTCACAGTGGGGGTGATTGGACTTTCTCTGCCCTAGGCACAACATATGCTACTTCCCATCCCTTTAATAGGCATTAGTTCTGCAGACAGCACTGGTCAAATGTACATTATTCACAATCACTTTAATGCAAATATGCAAGGCTGAGGGAGAAAATATGTCACAAAGAGGCAGTCATCCATTTCTCTTTTTCTGATTCCTTCCTTTACAGGCTGTCTTGAAAAGATGTGAGTTTTACAATACATATTGTACAAAGATAAATAAAGAAGATGTGTAGCAGCTTCTAGAGAACCAAAAATAACTCCCTAAAAATACCTTATAAAAGTGCATTTTATTAAAAGAGCCCTAAAAATTGTTTTGTTTTATTGTTCCCTTCCTTTTCTCTTTTTCTTGTGTTTTAAAAAAAATTAAAAGGAATCTCTGCATGTACTCTGACAGTGTCACATTTGTATGAGACAGAAGAATCAAAGCAAAGGGTAGAGCTGTATTTAATCTGTTAAACGAAAGTGAAACACACAATTAGTTTGGAACTGCAAAAATTAGCTTCTGCCACGTTTTCAACCTCTATTTAAAGAACGTTGATTTCTCAATAACAAGGCACATGATCTGTAGCAGAACATTTCTAGGACAGATTTGCAAATGTATATTACACAAGCATGCATTCTAAATCTGAGCAGAGATTATGTGGTATTTGTCTGTCTAAACCATGAAGATATAACATACTTCTCCAATAGTGATTCAAGACTTACAAAGTTATCTACCCAATAGGGAAAGACTCCTAGATATCTTATACTGTTTTTCAGAGACGTTCAACACTTCTGTTTTGTTTTAAAGTGTATCCGGTGAGTTTATTTATATACACGTATTTTTCACACAAGACAACTTGACATGCTAAGCCTAGCTTTACATTAAGCACATAAAAGTTCTATGTGTGGAATGAAAAACTAAAATGTTACCATCTGCACATGATATTTCGAGGTTCATAAAATTGTTCCAGAGACGCTGTGAAGCACATATGCATGAACAGCAATACACAACTAAAAAAAAATATGCAGAGTAATAGAACATTTGGAAGACATTGTGATTCTTAAAATAATACAATTAAAATGTTAAACAAACCCTGTGTTAGTCTAAGGTACAAGTGCAGTAAACATTTGCCATATGAAGGGAACAATATGCTATTATTGTGACTCTTCTGCTAATTTAATGATCTATGTCAATGTGCTTACATTTCATGTAATATACTTTCCTGTCTTTTCAAGGCAGTCACTCTAATCCACCTTTATGCTTGCTTTCTTATTGCTATGCTTGTGATCAACTCAGGAAGTTGGGAAAGGAAAAGCCAAACTAAGTGTCAGTCATTTATTTTTCTTTAGCATTTAAGTTTAATGTAGTCTTAACCTAAGATAATTACATTATGAATATTACTTTTTTCTGTCCCAAAATTATTTTTTAACTGAAACAGGCAATCATACAATAGATGGGAGAAGTCTTCTCAGCTATTGGTGTTTGATGATTTACGTAGACACACATTAATGATAATGGAAAGTGCGTCCATAAATTTCTCAGTGTCAAAAGGATAATGGCCTCCTATTAGTCTCCTATAAAAGGGGAATAAGCAGAGTCTGTCTTTATAAATGACCTAGGTAGTGAATTACTTAAGAGAGATTTATATCATATCCAATTAAATAGTTTTAATGATTTGGTTGCATTCTGTGTACATTGTACATTTTTAAAATGTCAAACTTCTCTTTGATTCTATAAACTGCCAAAATTAATTCAGAGACTATCACTATTAATTAAATACCTGTATTTTCATATGGAAAGGTATTGTGGTAGTGAAAATAAATGTCTCATTACTGTGAGGAACAGGCATATAAGAAGGATTTTTATTTCATTTTAATTTTTTCAAAACCTTGTCTTATGTCTAATCCTGGCAAAAGAAACAAAAGTGGTATTTTGCATTGGTATGTGTGTGTGTGTATATATATATTCATTTAAATTTAAAAAGAGAAAATGAAAAAGAATTTTAAAAAAGAACGAAATGGTTTTATTTAAGTAAATAACACAGCCAGCTTGGGAAATCAGATTTTGCAATATCGAGCTGAATGTAAGGAGTGTGTGTGTGTGTGTGTGTGTGTGTGTGTGTGTGTGTGTGTAAAAGGTTATCCTGAAGTCACTTAATTCATTCAGAAGATGATTTCTGAGTCCTCAGGAGGAGAACTCAGACAGTAACATTTGTTTCCATCTCAACTTTGATGCTTGCACTTCGTTTTCCTTTCTTTACCATCCCTTTGCTTCTTTGGGCTTTAAAAGTCTCACTCTAAAATGATATTTCAAACTGATTAATTCCTGTGAATGCTGTGAATGTTATTTCTCGTGGCACCTGCATTTTAAAGTCTTCTCTAAAGTTTTCTCTTACAGTGTTTTACTTTTACTAAAATACTGTACTCAGGTGTTAAGGGAGATTTTTTTTTTTTTTTTTTTTTGTCTTTTTCTTTTTTTTAAACGGTACCTGGGATCGAACTCACGACTGCCTGCTTGCAAGGCAGGCGCTTATGCCGCTGAGCTAAATCCCCAGCCCCTAAGGGAGATATTTTGAAAGCATACTAATATGGTTGAACCTGGATGACCTTGGCTTTTGGTCTGACCTGAACTTTGCTGGGGCGGGAAAGTAGGAGGATTTGGGAATCCTGGAAACATTCTTAGTGGTTTGCCATTTCAAGATTTGCAAGACTATCCTTACATACATGTGATTTTCTTGGTCTGAGTTTAAATTGCTGTGATTCTCCAAATGAGTTTTGAAGTCAGTATTCAGAGTTAGTACAGATGTCTTGATTTGGGGCTGTGTGTGTGTATATATATATATATATATATACATATATATATATATATATATATATATATAATCAAAGTTTCTACTTACTATTCATAGTTATTTGTTCTTGAGTGAATGCTTGGTATTTTATGTCTTTTGTAGATTTTTAAGTTTTATCTGAATTATTCATGGTTGCCCAAAAGTTTTTCATAATAACTGTTTATTATTCATTTATTTCCTTTAATACTACTAGGGATCAAACCCAGGAGTGCTGTATCTTTGAGCTGAGCTACATACATCCTGTTCTTTTTCTTTATGTCCTCCCCTGCCTTTTTGTTTATTTATTTTAGTTTCGAGACAGGTTCTCACTAAGTTGCCTAGGCAGGACTTCATTTTGTGATCCTCTTGCCGCCACCTCCCATATTCTGGGATTATAGGTAGGTATGCAAAATATATAGCTGTGTAATGTAGACAATTTTCATTTTCTTTCTGAAAATATTAAGTATTTGGTTAAAAATTTCTGAAGTTTATTAATACTTTTTAAAGAAACAAATTCAGGATATATATATATATATATGCATATATATATATATATATAAGCATATATATATATATAAGCATATATATATATATATAAAACCTCTTTTCTCTCTATTCGCTTCTTTCCATTATCTTGGATTTAGTTATCTCACCTTTTAAATTTTTCTAAAGAATATTAATTTTGTTAATTTAGAACACTAATTTGAGGTTTTTCTTTTCCAATATAATCTTTAAAAGCTTTCACTTTTCCTCTCAGGTCTGCTTTGGTTGCTTATAGTTCTGCCTTTGCTGAGACTAACTACCTGACACCCAAAACGAAAAGCAGAAATTAATTTTGGCTCACAGTTGCAGAGGTTTCAGTCCATGGGCAGCTAGCTCTGAAGCAGGAATATCATGGTGGAAAGATGCAGGGGAGCAAGCAGGTCACTTCCTTGCAGCTGGGAAGCACAGCACCAGGAAAGCATCCCAGAGAGACAGACCCTCCTAAAGCATATCTCCAATAACCCACTTGCGGTGGGGTCTCACTTCCTTACAGCACATTCAGCTTCGAGCATCAATAGGTAGATCTAGTGAGGAAATATAGCACTTTCATGGTCTAATCATCTTTCCAGGAGGCTCTTAATCTAATGAAATTGATTACTAAGATTACCTGGCACAAGCACATAATACAAAATTTCAGATGAAATTTTCATTTTATTTGCTTCAAAATGTTTTAAAATTTCTCATAATTTCTTCTTTGATTTTTGTTCTTGAATATAATATGGCCTCCACTCTTAATTACTCTAAAGTTTTCTCTTTGCCACAGATGTTTAGAAAATTGATCGTAAAGATCCTTGCTGTAACTTCCTTTGTGTTTATTCTGGGTGGGTATGTTGAAATTTTACGCCTGTGGGTTTCTGTTTTTGGCAAAATTTAATTTTTTTTCTGTCATTCTCTCCTCTTCTTCTGGGCTTTTATTATGCACATTAGAACATTTTCTATTGTCCTTTAGCTCACCTATGTGCTGCTTAGTTTTTTATGTTTTTTTTTTTCCTAGCTTTTTATCCATACTCATTATTTCTCTTTGCTCTTGACAGTTCATTTTTCTGTATCTTCAAGTGCATTGGTTTGTACTTCTGGAATATCTAATCAGTTGATGATTTCTTTCAGTGTAGTTTTCTTTTCAGATACTGTAATTTTTCATTTATAGAAATTTTCATTACTTTCCTCATAGTAGCAATAGTTTTCAATATCTTTTGGAAAATATACCATATATATATATATATATATATATATATATATATATATGCTATTTTCTGTTAATATTTCTTTTCTGTAATTTTAAGTTCATTCTCTTAATTGATAATTTTGTGATTATGACTTATATTTCCATACTTTTTCTTTGCCTGGTTATTATTGAAGAGATATAGGGTTTTGAGCATTATATGTTTCAGGAGTTTAACATTCATTTTATTTTTAAAAATAAAGTTATACTGTGTTTGGAAGTGTTTGTTATATCTGAGATTGGCTTTTAAATTTTATTAATTTCATAAAAGCTTTTATTATAAGTCTAATTTACCTTCCTATTAAAATAAACTAATTTAACCTCCTTACTAAAACGGTACTACTCTGATAATTCAAACCAACGAGCTATGGTTTTGGGATTTTTTTCTGAATTAAATAATAATATTTCTCTGACTTAAGTTGGCTTTAAGCATTTGCACATACTTAATTTCTGGTGCTTTGATAGATGGTGTCTCATACATACATAGTTAAAAAGTTTGAATAGACTTTTGTGTATTTCCAGATCTAGATTCATGGCCTCCAGATCTGCAATGACAGGGTATATTGGTATATACCATCAAGTTGTGGTAATTTGTTGTGGCAAACTTTGGAACTAATAAAAGTTTTAAAGATTTGCTCTTGCATTTAGGGCAATCAATTTTGAGCTAATTTTCATATATGAGGTAAGACTAGGAAAACTGTGAATGTTTAAATTTCAAAAAAAAAGTTAAAATAAAAGACACTTGTCATTTATCCTGTAAGATTCTCCTCCTTGATTCAAACACACTTTGTCATCATTCTTATCATTTTCTGAAGCAATTTGGGAAGTTCAGTTTTGAGCGTGTACTTAGCTCAGGTGTTATGGCTGTCTCAATGTCCCCCATAAGAATTAAAACATTTACCTTTCATGGTCATTTTGATTCTGAGGGAGATTCGGAAATCTCACAGTGCCAGGTCAGATTAATAAGGAGAATGAAGACACCATAATGGTTAGTAGAAGCCTACTTTTCCATTGGATGGCACTCAGCAGCACCATTTGCCATATTTTGAATCATATCTCATAAAGACTTTCACAAAGAAGACTTCCAGAACTGTTTAAGAAAGAAACAGAAAAATGGATTAAGCCAGTTCAAATGAGATGAACTATTCTTAGTGGAATTGATGGCAAAGTGTTTTTTTACTGTAATATATTTTTAAAAATGTAAACATTCACCATTTTTCTTAGTCCTTGCATGGTTGGCCAGCTCTTAGGCAGGAATGGCAAGGTAAAGACACTGCTCAGACATAGACAATTCTTTTTAAGGAAACAAGAGACAACGTTGATAACCATTGTTGATAACCTTGTACTCTGTTCTACACCATGTGCTATGTCTATCCTTGGTTTTGACTGACAGCTTTGTTTTGCCATATTTGACTGTATTCTCTCCCCCCCAAAAAAGTATAAGCACTAAGGAGTAATAAAATCCAAAATGTGTAAATTTTGTTGTAAAAAAGAGAGGGAAAAAAAAAAGAAAAAAAATAAGAAAAAGAGCTCTAACGGATATAACAGCAAGTGTGTTTAGGGGTGTTAAATAGCTGACTATATCAATGTTTTTGGATCATTGAACACAGCTGTTTGCAGTCTCCCTGTTTGAATGTCCACCTTGTATTCTTTGATACTGTGATTTGAGGAACTATTTTCAAGATGATAATATGTAATCTATTAACAGGTGATTTCTTACTGTTATTTTTTTTTGTAGTTCTGTATTACGTGTACCCTTACACCGCTTTGTTTTGTTTTGTGTTTTTCTCTTTTTCCTCTTAAATAAAAAAAAAAGACACTGCTCAGAGGGGGAGCAGAAAGCAAGTGTGATACACCTTCCCAGGTCATGCTGGTAGTGACCTACCTCCATGAGGACACCCCTCATTGGAGGCCACACCTCATGGGAGGCCCCATCTCTGCAGCACATATAGAACATTCACATGGGACATTCTCTAAAATCGACCATACACTAGCCCACAGAACATATTTAAGTAAATGTGAAATAATTGAAATTATCTCATGTATGTTTTCAGATCATACCACCATGAAACTAGAAATTAATGACAAAAGAAACTGAAAAAATCCCACAAACACACAGAAATTGAATAATACACTTTTGAGCAATCAGTGGGTCACATGGGAAATTCAAGAAAAAATTTAAACAATACCTACAAGCAAATGAAAATATAAATACAACTTAATGAAATCTGTGGGAAGCAATGAAAGTGGTCCTCAGAGGAAAATTTATTGCACTGAGTTCCCACATCAGGAAAACAGAATGAAAACAAATAAACAACCTGATGCTATATGTTAGGCATCTAGAAAAAGAAGATCAAGTGAAGCCCAAAGCCAAAAGTAGGAAGGAAATTATAAAAATCAGAGCAGAAATTAATGCAATAAAGACTAAGAAAACAATCCAAAGAATCAATGAATCAAAGAGTTGGATCCTTTAAAGAATAAATAAAATTTTAAGCCCCTAGACAACCTTATTAAAAAAGAGAAGAAAAAGTTCAAATTCATGCAATAAGGAATGAAAAAAAGTGAAATCACTACAGACTCTGTGGAAATACAGGAGATCATCAACACCTACCTACTCTCATAGAAACCTATGTATTACCAAATTTGGGTCAAGAAGATGTAAAACTGCTGAAGAATCCAATTTCTATTCATGAAATTGAAAATGTCATTAAATCCTTATGAACAAAGAAGATCCCAGGCTCAGACAGATTCACGGCAGAATTCTACAAGGAATACAAAGAATACTTAATGCCAAAATTCTCAAACTCTTCAATGAAATCAAAAGTGAAGTGATTCTTCTTAAGTCATTCCTGGAAACAACTATTACTCTGGTACCAAAACCTGAGAAAGACTCAACTAAAAAAGAGAACTGCAGACCAATCTCCCTAATGAAAACACATGCAAAAATTCTCAATAAAATATTGGCAAACAGGATGCAAAAATTATCAAGAAGATTATACACCACATCCAAGGGATGATTCAACATGTGTAAATCAATAAATGTAATCCATCATATCAATAGAGCTGAAGGTAAGAATCACATGGTCATTTGTATAGATTGAGAAAAAGCCCAACACGCATTCATGATAAGAACCTTACAGAATATGAATGTTCACTTTATATGCTTTAATTTAGTGATATGGACAACTGTTTCTGGGAAGATAATATGTAACCTATTAACTGGTGATTTCATACTGTATATTTTTTTTCTAGAAATACTGTATTATTTGTACCCTTTTACTGCATTGTTTTTTATGTCCTTTCTTTTTTTCTTCCCTCTTTAAATAAAAAAAAGAACTTTATAGAAAATTGGAATAGATGGTCTTTACCTGAGTATGATAAAGGCCATCTACAACAAACCAACAGCCAGTATCATATAAAATGGCAAAAACCTGAAGGCCTTTAAAATCAGGCACAAAACAAGGATGTCTATTATCACTGCTCCTATTCAACACAGTACTGGAAGTACTAGCCAGGGAAATTAGACAAGAGAGAGAAATAAAAGGAGTAAAGATAGGAAAAGTCAAAGTTAAATTATCATTATTTGCAGATGACATGATAATCTACATAGCAGACACCAAAATTTCATTAAAATACTTCTAAATGTAATGAATTCAGTAATGTAGCTGGATACAAAGTCAATACTCAAAAATCAATAGCATTCCTATACACTAACAACAAAACCACTGAGACAGAAATAAGAGAAGCCACAGCCTTCACACTAGCATCCAAAAAAATGAAATACTTAGGAATTAACCTAATGAAAGAAGTAAAAGATCTATTCAGGGGAAATTATAATACCCTGAAAAAGAAATCAAAGAGGATCTCAGAAAATGGAAAGACATCCTTTGTTCAAGGATAAGAAGAACACATATTGTGAAAATGATCATTCTCCCAAAACTATTATACAGATTCAATGCAACTCCAATAAAAATACCATCAACATACCACATAGATTTATAGAAATCACTCCTAAAATTCATCTGAACCAGAAGAGACCTAGAATAGCAAAGGCAATTCTAAGCAGCAAAGGCAAGGCAGGAGGCATTTAATCCCTGACATGAAGTTATACTACAAAGCTATTGTAATAAAATCAACATGGTACTGGAATAAAAATGGATCTGAAGATCAATAGAACAGATTAGAAGATTCAGCCACAATTACAAACACACTCAACCACCTTTTCATTGATAAAGGAGCCGAATGTATTCACTGGAAGAATGACAGTCTTTTTAGTAAATGGTGCTGGAAAACCTGGCTCTCTGTATGCTGAAAATTAAATCTAGACCCATGCCTAGCACCATGTAATAAACTAAAATCTAAATAAGTAAAAGATCTGAATATTAAAACAGAAACACTAAATCTGTTGGAAGACAAATTAGGGAAAAATCTCTCTGTATGCTGAAAATTAAATCTAGATCCATGCCTATCACCATGTAATAAACTAAAATCTAAATAAGTAAAAGATCTGAATATTAAAACAGAAACACTAAATCTGTTGGAAGACAAATTAGGGAAAAATCTTGAAGACACAGGGGCAGATAGAGAATTCATGATCAAGAATCAGTTCACAAGGGAAATACTAGAATTAATAACTGGGATCATGTCTTATTAAAAAGTTTCTGCATGTCAAAAGAAATCTCCGGCATAGAGAAAAGAAAACTGACAAACTGGAAAAAAATCTTAGTGAACTGTCCCTCAGACTAAGAAATTCTGTAAATCATATGGAGAACTTTAAAAAATCAGATGCCAGAAATTCAAACACCCAATCCAAAAATGGACATCTGATATGAATGCAAAATTCTCAGATGAAGAAATACAAATTGCAAATAAATACATGAAAAAATGACCGTTATTTATAGTCAGTAGAGAAATGCAACTTAAAACCACACTGAGATTCCACCTCAGTCCAGAAAGAATGGCCAAGATCAAGAAAACTACCCAGAACAAATGCTGGAGAGGCTATGGGGAAAAAGGAACTCTCCTGCACTGTTGCTGGGACTGTAGATTGGTGCAACCGCTGTAGAGGTCAGTCTGGAGATTCCTCGAAAAGCTGGGACTGGAAGTCCAATTCAGCCCACCAATTCTATTTCTAGGCATATTCCCAAAATAACTGAAACCCTCATACCACAGTGATATATGTGCACCCATGTTTATAGCAGCACAATTTGTAATAGCCAGATCTTGAAAACCACCTCAGTGCCCGTTAACTGAAGAACGGATAAGAAAATTGTGGTAATTTTACATGATGGAGTATTACTCAGCTATAAAGACTGATCACATTGAAGTATTTATAAATAAGTGGACACAACTTGAGACCATACTCATAAGTGAAATAAATCAAACTCACACGTATACATCCCGTAGAGTCTTCCTAGTGTAAGAAATGGTAAGGGTACATAACAGTTTATGGCAATCATGATGCCCCATTACATTGCTTTGAAGCCTTATTATGTTTTCATTCATTATTTGGAATGGTATTATTCTGTTTGGTTTGATTTTATGTGTGATTGTATGAACAGCTTATTTTGAAGAAAACAAGACCTTATGACAGCCATTGCTGATTCAATATCATCTTGCTTTGAAGTCCTACATGCTTTGGTGCTTGTGTTTCCATCGATTCTATCATGTTGTATCTTACTGGGTTTTTTTTCATTTTATTTAAGGAGAAAAAGAAAAAAAGCAGAAAAAGGGTACAAGTTATGCAGAATTTCAGAAAAAATAAACAGTAGGAAATCACTAGTTAATAGATTACATATTGTCATCCTAGAAAGAGTTGTTCAAGTTACAGAATTAAAGCATGTAAAGTGGACATTCAGTGAGACTGCAAACAGTTCTATTCATTGATCCAACAAAATTCAGTAATATGGTTATGTATCCTATACACTTAAATATTCATGCAGTTATATCCTTTAGAGCACTTTCTTTTCCTCTATTTTTTGCAATGACAATTACACATTTTGAGTTTTATTACTCCCACAGTTCTTATTATTTTTTTGAAGAGCATAAAACCAAATGTGACATAATAAAACAGAGTCAGTCAAATCAAAAGGATGAACATAATACATAATGTAAAAACAGAATACAAGGTGATCAACAGTGGTTACCATAATGCCTCTTGCTATCTTAAAAAGAATTGCCTATATCATCAGGAATAATAAAATTGAACAAAACATCAAAGAACAAAATCAATAAAACCAAAACATTGGAGACATTATAGGACTTCAAAAGAAGATAATAGTCAAACCAGAATGGGCATCATAATGAATCTTATTTTCTTCACAGTTGTTGCCTGTACTCTCATACTTGGTACTATCAAGCAAAAGAGAATAGAGGAAAATCAGTCAAAACAAAATGGTGAGAAAAATACAGGGTTTCAAATCAAGTTAACAGGAAATCTAAGTGGGTTACTATAATATATCCTGCTACTTTTTATTTACTTTTTCCCTTAATTAAAAATATAAAAATAAAAAAGTAAATAATAAAAAAGGAGATTGAGATAAAATAGGACATAACAACAAAACAGCACAGGTCAGAACATAATCGTTTAAGCAAAATAGTGTTTCACCGCAAGATATCCTGACATAAAAGTGGTTACCATAGTGTCTCTTTCCTTGAAATCATTGAGTATAACTTCATATACTGTAGCATCGAACATATCCAGATAATGTAAAACCATTCAAGAGAATGACAGTATTACAGGGTATTTAGAACCAACTAACGGAAAATGAACAATGGTTTATGTATAATCTCCTTGTCTACAAAAGTTTTTGTTTATATTATCACATATAATAAAATCCAATAAGATACAACATGTTAAGACCAATGGAGACAGAAGAACAAAAGCTTGATGAGATTAAATCATCACTAGCTATTATGATGTGTTGTTTTCTCCAAAATAGCTGTTCCTACCATCCAACCTTCTCTGCCTTATTTCTGTTGAGCTCTTTTTCTGTATTAATTGTCAGTTTATCTTCTTCATTTTGCTTTCTGCTTCACTCATTGTGGCCTCTCTGCCACTGTTTCTGGAATCTTGGTATTTTTGTCTTTTAGAATATCCCGCAGTATTCTCTGTAGAGTTGAATTTGTGGTTGCAAATTCCCCTAGTTTCTCTTTATCCTGGAAGCACCTTGTTTCTCCATTAATTTCTAGGAACAGTTGTGCAGATATACCAATCTTGGCTAGAGGTTATTGTCTTTCAAAGCTTGAATTATTTCACCCCATGCTCTTCATGATTTGATGGTTTGTGCAGAGAAGTCTGCTGTAATTCTTATGGGTGTTCTCTTGTAAGTGATCTGTTTCTTGTCTCTGATTGCTTTTAATATTCTGTTCTTATATTGATTTCTGAAATTTTGATTATTATATGCCTGGGTGTAGCTCTGTTTGAGTTTAGTTGACTGGGCTCCTGTATGCCTCATAGATCTGAGTATCTTTACCTTTTCCCATATTTGGGAAGTTCTCCTTGATTATTTCTGTGAATAGCCTTTGCAGTTAATTTGTTTGTAACCCTGCTTCTTCCTTTACTGTCGGTGTCACTCCCGGCCGGCAGGAAGGACACACAACAAAGTCTGGCAGTGGACAACCTTTTCTTTTATTTTCCTTCTCCGTACAGCCTGCCCCGGGAATCCTCCCGGCCGAAGCCTCTGTTGGTCCGCTCCCCGCGGCTCCTTGCGTGCTTCTTCCTACAGTCTGTCCCGAAGCCTCTACCGGTCCGCTCTCCGCGGCTCCTTGCGTGCTTCTCCCTACAGTCTGTCCCGAAGCCTCTACCGGTCCGCTCTCCGCGGCTCCTTGCGTGCTTCTTCTGCTTCTTTTGCTTCTTCTTTTTTTCTTGGCGGGAGAGGCACTCACTTTTATAGGGTTACAGTGGCCAACCAGTTCAAAGCGTGCGATGCGGGCTGATTGGCTAACATCAGGTGTTGCTAGGCAGACTATCTTACAGGGTGGGTTGTGAAGCAGGAGATCTTACAGGGCGGGTTGTTTATCAAGCAGGAAGCAGGAGATCTTACAGGGCGGGTTGTTTACCAAGCAGGAAGCAGGAGATCTTACAGGGCGGGTTGTTTACCAAGCAGGAAGCAGGAGATCTTACAGGGCGGGTTGTTTACCAAGCAGGAGATAAGCGCCATCTTAGCACATTCGACGGGAGGGGTAATCTAGCTCAGGCTTTGCTCTTTCCTACAGGCCTCACGTCCGCCAAGTAAGGCGACCGGGCTCGGCCGCGGCTCCCAACACTTTACATTTTTAATTCTTAAGTTATAGATCCTCTTATCCTTTCTAGCCTTTGTATTGTCACTGCTTGTTTCCTTGTTATTTTGAAGAAATTTTTCATTTCATGCTCCCACATTACAAATCTGTCCTCCAGTTTAATCTATCTTTAGTTTTTTTCAAGCTGTTATGCCACCTTTCAATAGAGTTTTTAGTTTCCTAGTAATCTCTTTGACCTGCTTCACGTGTTCTATGTTTTCTCTGTTTTCTCCACCAAACAATTCTCCCCTTTTCTTTTCTGTTCTTCCATTCCACCATCTGTTTTTTCTTGGGTGGTGCTTAGCATTTCTCTAACTATTCTACTTATATCTTGCTTTACTTCATTAAATACTTCACTTTTGAACTCATCTATGAGGCTCCAGAGATATCACTTTATGTCTATTGGTGCTGTGTCTGATATTGCATGTTTTCTGTCCTCATTCTCCTTTGCATTTACCTTTCTTGGATCAGTGTTCTCAGGATTGGGGACTGAGGACCCTTTCTTGTTGTCTTCTCTTCTCATATTTTTTGTTCCTTCCATATAGGCATGTATAGGAGGCCCAGTTTCTTTCTTTGTGGGTTGCAGTTTGTTTGAATCATGCCGGCTAGGTGTTCCCGCCCACTGCAGTGTACTAGGGAGACACAGACTGTGGCAGCATATGTTGGGCCCAACCCTCCAGGTTAACGTACTGAACGCTTCACTGCTAGGGTGCACCATCAGGCACTGGGACCTGGTTTGGGCTAGCTGCTGGGTTTAGTCTGCTGCTTCACCCAGGTCAGGTGCTCTCCACCAATCCCACTTGAGAGGGGAAAATGAGACTAAAGTCACTGCAGTGCCCTGTTCTGGCTAGTCTGTCCAGTCCCAGAATGTCCTCTGTTGGAGCCTCCTAGTCTAAGGAAGGGTCCCCATTCCTGTCACTCACTGCAGGTCGATGCAGGACTCCCCACCAGTCCCACTCTCAACTCTATTCACTGATTCCCGCTCTCAGAGCTTTCACGTCTTTGTCTCTGCTGATTCAGATGCAGCAGTGGTGGCAAGAATTTCAAATCACGGTTTCCAGAGGTGTGGGTTCCAGCTTCAGCACTGAGATTTCATCTGTTCCATTTATAGCATTGGGGTTGTACTTCCAGTTGGTTTCTGTCAGTTTAGTTCTTCCTGGGTCAGCTGTGTATATCTCCCCTTGCTTAGGACTCTTCACACTGCACCATTCCTGCATTCTAAGCTGGTTATCTCAGAGATCCTCTGTAGCTGCTGTTATCTATCTGCCATGTTCTCCCAAAAGTGTCTTATTCAATTTTAATATGTGTGATAGTATAAACAAATTTTTTTTATGGAAAAGGAGATAATACAGTAGACATTGTTTATTTTCTGTCATTTGGTTCTAAATGCCCTGTAATACTTTCATTATCTTGAATGTTTTTGTACTATCTTGTTATGTTTGATATTATTGTATGTGAAGGTATGCTCAATTATTTCAAAGAAAGAGACATCATGGTAACTACTCTTGATATCTGGTTGTCTTGTTGTGAAGTGCTGTGTTGCCTACATTTTTCTGTTCTGATCTTCTTTGTTCTGTCCTCTTTTGTCATAATCTCTTTTAAAAAAGATTTTAAAAAGGTATGTGAATACAATCCTATATGGTTATTTGAGGTCTGTATCAAATGGTATTCAGTTATTTAAGCCAGACACTGTGGATATTTGAAGCAGGATGTCAATTTAGATTATGTGCTTAAGAAATTATCACAAGAACTAGATAGCAAGTACAGATACCTAGAACACCAAGGAAGCCCCTACAAATGACAACAGTATTATCTTCTCAGGAATTCAACTGTCTTTGCCCCTTTCCAGAGGGCAGGGAGCACTAAGACTGCCCCTGGAGCACAGTGTCAATTGCATAAAATCTCAAACTTAGGGACTTGTTAGTGCCACATCTTTACCACTCCATTGTTACACCCCTAACTGTATGAGAATTGAGAAATTGAGCCCAGATGCTTTTGCTCCAATTTCTAATTAATATTTATAAAGCTGAGAATACAGACTTCTCCACACCCTTGCCTGTCAGAAGAAGATAGGCTGATTCACAATAAGCAAGTTATGGGAGTAGCCTAGACACTTGTCAGATGAATAGATAAAGAAAAACCTGGGGGCTCACTTAGTTGTAGAGTCCTCTATTAGTATGTTTTAGGTCCTACTTTCAATCCTCAATACCATAGGAAGAGAGGAAGAAAGGAAGAAAGAAGAGAACATGAAAAAAGAAAACAAACAAATTAACTAACTAATAAATACATGATAGTATTTGCACACTGTGCAGTATGGTATTGTTCAGTCATAAAGAAGAATAAACTCTTGTCATTTGCAAGTGAATGAATGGAACTGGAGATCACCATATTAAGTATAATAAGCCAGACACAGAAACGCAACTGCGGCATATTTTCTTTCATACTGAAATCAACAGATAAAAAAAGATGACAGGAAAGCAGAAGGGAGGCTATTAGAGAAGAGGAAAGGAACCACAGGGAGGAGAGAAGTGAGAATAATGGAAGTATTAAGAGTAGATTAGATAAAATATGATATATGTATACATGAATGTACTAAGACAAAACCCATTATTATGTATTATTAGTATACTTTAAGAAAAAAGAAGAAAACTCAGAAAACCACAGGAATGTGATTTCTCTTTGAATTCTGTTCTTCAAATTTCATGGGCCTGCATCTAATCTGTAGAACCTTGTTTATGAATCTCATCTACTTAGTTGCTAAACATAATGGGAATTTCCAGTGTTTTCAATAAAGCAACTGAAGAAGAAAAGACAATGCTTAGTACCAACATACTATATCTAGCTCAGTAATTAAATGAGGTAGTACATTATACTTGGAACAGTTTCATGGTTTTTACTTTATCTCATTTGTGACCCATGAAATGAATCATGAAAAATGATCCTATCATCAGTCATAAATTTAAAGTTCCTGATGTCAAATGCCAATGCTAGGGCTGTAACATGCCTCATAATTCCACTGAGGATGTGTGTGATATCTCTTTCATAATGTCCTGATGGAACCAAATTTGGTAGGTTCTACGACAGAATAGCTACTTGTGTATTTCATGTCTCCATTTTTATTAACTTGCTCACTTTTGGACATGCCTGAATCTGATTTCCATTATTTTTCTTGACTTGAATACTAGTATCCTTTTCACTCTATTGTGCTTTGTTTGTTTGTTTTTGTTTTTGTAATCCTGATCATAATTTCAGACTTTGACTCCACATTACTTTTTTCCTCTTGTTGAAAAGTCAAGACCTGACTTTTCCTTCTGCTTTTAAAATATTTATTCATAACATGACCTTAGGATTTTGACTGTGACTCACATGAACTAGCAATCATTCCAGAAACACTTCAGGGCTGGGGATTTAGCTCAGTAGTGCAGTGCCTGCCTGGCCAGCATGAGGTTGTGAGTTTGATTCCTAATACCAGTGCTCCCCTCAAAACAAACTATTGAACTGATGCTATATTTTTAAATATTTGAACTCTATATTTTGAAGCCTATTTTAAACTATCAAATACTTTCTATTATATCTGTAGCATGAAACATTTTAATACTTAAAAATTTAAAATCAACTCACATTTCATAAAATATTTACTCGAAATTTCAACTGATTCATACTTCAATCATAGAAATGCTCAGAGATGACCATTTAAGAGTCTATAGAGTTCTAGAATGTAATTTTTCTTCAGAGGCAGGATTTTTTTTTTTTTTTTTTTGTGCTGGGAATTGAACTCAACTTGCACTTTCCAGGCAGGCCTGTGCCATTGAGTTATATCCCTGGCTGGAGGCAGAATGTTCTAAAATAACTAATTTATATTTCCATGTTCAAAGTTTAGTTTATGTTTTTAGCACCTTGAATATATAAATAATTCTGTTTGATTTGGCGACTATTGTTACTTTTTCCCCTACTCTTAGAAAAATAATTTTTATTTTGGTCAGTCATATGCTAAAAAGCAAACATGCTTATCAGTCAGGAAACATAATGAATTTTAAAAGATGCTTTATTTTCTTGATATTGAGAATATTTTCTACCATGTTGTGACTTAATGTTAACTTTATTTTTATTTATCTATATTAACAGCAGTTTTGCCCTGAAATTAAAACACCATAGGATTTCTTAGTTTGTAGACAGAGAAGCATATAACAATGTTAGTCATATTCAGCAGATAATTTGTTTTGTACATTTCTGGTATCAGATAATAGTACCTAATATTTCAAAGGAAGGAAGAGAAGAATCACTGATCCTAGTCCTATATAAGAATTAATAAAGCTTTCTTCTTCATTATATTTGATATAAATATTTATGTTCTTTTACAAGTAGCAAGTCACTGTGGCAAACCGGGGGCTGCTAATTTGTTCAAGCATAGCTACTCAACTTTTATGGAAAAAATACACTCAGTTTCCATAGTTTTTCCAGAATTTCATTGGACTTTGCATGAGTACAAAGGTTTTTACATCTTTTTAGGAAGAAAAGCATTTTGAGGCATAAAAAGTAATAAATTTTTTTCTTTATAAGTCTATTTTTATTTCAAAGTTGAAGAGGAAGCACAAAAGTCATAGGATTAAACAGTAGATTATATTCAATTATAAAACAACCCCTTTTAGCTGTTTTTTTTGGTCACTTTTAAGTCATCTATGTTTCTTAAATCTAAGACATAAAAGATAGTGTTAAGTCTTTAGCAACGATAAGTATGCAAAGTATATGTGAAGTATACTTTGGCACTATCATCCATTTATTTTTGAAACAGTACCTACTATGTATTTGGGGGAGGAGTTCTAGAATTTGAGCCCAGAATCTTTGCACTGAGATACATCTAGCCCCTTTTATTTTATATTTTGAAGTGTGGTTTCACTGTTACTATTACCCAGTGTAGGCTTGAACTTGTGATCCTTCTACCTTAGACTCCTACAGTTCTGGAATTTCACATCTGGCTATACTGTGTGCCTTTAGTTGCAACAGATACTGGGAATACACAACACAAGCTGAAAAAGGTATAGAAAGTAACCAGATTTGGTGTTTTGATAAAGGTGCACTTTGGCACTTTGGAGTAAGAAGATGTTCAAGGTAACAGCTCTTCCAAAGGGTCATAGAACCTAGTCAAATGGAAAGGTGGAGAAAGAACAAGGGAAAAAAGAGCCTTTGTTCCAGATAGAGTGGAGACCATGGCACTTCATTTTTCTTTTGGGTACACAGGAAAAACCCCAATTCTTACTCGATTGCAGTTGCCTGGGGCCCATGTGACCGTTCTGGCCTATGGTATGGACAGAGGTACTCATGCTGTTCCTTTTCAGGGTTAACTGCAAGAATACATTCTATGTAATTTTCTTTCTTTTTTTTAATTTAAGGGAAAAAAGAAAAAAGCACAAAAAGGGTACAAGTAATACAAAATTTAAAAAATAAACAGTAAGAAATCACTAGTTGATAAATTACATATTCTCATCTTAGAAATAGTTGTTCAAGTTACAAAATTGAAGCATATAAAGTGGACTTTCAAACAGTGAGAATGCAAACAGTTTTATTAAATGATCCAAAAAACACTCAGTAATATGGTTATCTATCTTATACACTTAAACATATATGCAGTTATAACCTTTAGAGCACTTTCTTTTATTTTCTACGATGACAATTACACATTTTGGGTTTTATTGCTCCCACATTTCTTATTACTTTTTTTGAAGAGAGTAAAACCAAATGCGACATGTCAGAACACAGTCAGTCAAATCAAAAGGATGGACATAATAGATAATGTAAAAACAAAATATAAGGTGATCAACAATGGTTATCATACTGCCTCTTGCTATTTTAAGAAGAACTGGCAGTTATAATAAAATTGAACTAAACAGTAAAGAATAAAACCAAAGCATTGAGACATTACAAGACTTTAAAAGAAAATAATAGTCAACTGGAATGGGCATCATAATGATTCTTATTGTCTTCACAGTTATGCCTATACTTTCGAACTTGGTACTATCAAGCAAAGCAGTATAGAGGAAAATCAGTCAAAACAAGATGGTGAGAGCAATACAGGATTTCAAATCAAGTTAACAGGAAATCAAAGTAGGTTACTATAATGTATCCTGCTATTTTTAATTATTTTTCCTTAATTAAAAAGATAAAGAGAAAAAAGTAAATAATTTTTAAAAAGGGGATTGAGATAAAAAAGGGCATAACAACAGAACAGCACAGGTCAAAACATAACCATTTATGAAAATAGTGTCTCACCACAAGATATCCTGACATAAAAATAGTTACCATAGTGTCTCTTTCCTTGAAATCTTTGAGTATAACTTTGTATACTGTAGCACCAAACATATCAAGAAACTATAAAACCATTTAAGAGAATGACATTATTACAGAGTATTCAGAACCAGCTAACAGAAAATGAACAATGGTTTCTGTATAATCTCCTTGTCTATAAAAGTTTTTGCTTATATTATCACATATAATAAAATCTAATAAGATACAACCTGTTTAGACCGATGGAGACAGAAGAATACAAGTTTGATAGGACTTCAAAACAAGATGATACTAAATCAGCACTAGCTATTATGATGGCTTATTTTCTCCATAATAGCTGTTCTACCATCCGATCTTCTCTGCCTCATTTCTGTTGAGCTCTTTTTCTCTTGTTCTTTATCAGTTTGTGTTCTTCATTTCATTTTCTGCTCCATTCATTGTGGCCTCTATGCCACTATTTCTGGAATCTTGGTATTTTCCTTTTTTAAACTATCCTGCAATATTCTCTGTAGAGTTGAATTGGTGGTTGCAAATTCCCCTAGTTCCTCTTTAACTTGGAAGCACCTTGTTTTTCCATCAATTTCTAGGGACAGTTGTGCAGGATATATCAATCTTGGCTGGAAGTTATTATCTTTCAAATCTTGAATTATTTCCCCCGACGCTCTTCGTGATTTGATGGTTTGTGCAGAGAAGTCTGCTGTAATTCTGACGGGTGTTCCCTTGTAAGTGATCTGTTTCTTGTCTCTGACGGCTTTTAATATTCTGTTCTTATATTGGATTTCTGGAATTTTGATTATTATATGCCTGGGTGTAGCTCTGTTTGGGTTGTAGGTGGCTGGGGTCCTGCATGCCTCATGTATCTGAATATTTTACCATTTGCTAAATTAGGGAAATTTTCCTGGATTATTTCTGTGAATAGCTTTTGTAGTCCATTTGTTTGTGTCCCTACTTCTTCTTTTATGTTCTTAATTCTTAAGTTATAGATCCTCTTATTATTTTCTATCCTTTGTATTGTTGCTGTTTTTTTTTTGTTATTTTTAAGAAGTTTTTCATTTCATGCTCCCATATTACAAATCTGCCCTCCAGTTCAGATAATCTATCCTTAGTTTCTTTCAAGCTTTTTATGCCAGTTTTTGATAAAGTTTTTAGTTTCCTGGTACTCTCTTTGAACCTGCTTCATGTATTCTATGTTTTCTCTATTTTCTCCATCAAACAATTCTCCCCCTTTTTTTTTATGTTCTTCCATTCCACCATCTGTTTTTTCTTGGGCGGTGCTTAGCATTTCTCTAACTATTCTGCTTATGTCTTGCTTCAGGTCATTAATAACTTCATTCTTGAACTCGTCCATGAGGCTCTGGAGACAGCGCTTTTTGTCTATTGCTGCCGGGTCTGCTATTGCATGTTTCTCAGGATTGGGGGCTAAGGAGCCTTTCTTTTTGCTCCCTCTTCCCATATTCTTTGTTTCTTATACACAAGCGTATATAGGAGGCCCAGCTTCCTTCCCTGTCGGCCACAGTCTGTTTGAATTGTGCTGGCTAAGGTGTTCCCACCCACCACAGCGCACCAGGGAGATACGGACTGGGCAGTCTATGCCGGGCCCACCCCTCCAGGTCAACCTATCGAAGGCTTCACTGCTAGGGTGCACCTCCAGGCGCTGGGACCTGAGTTGGGCTAGCCTATTGGGTCTCAGCTAATGGTGTCTCGCAGGCCAGGCACTCCCCACCAATACTGCTTGAGAGGGGGATATGTGACTGAAGTCACTGCAGCATCTCATTCGGGAAGTCTGCCCAGTTGAGTATGTCCTCCACTGAAGCCTCCTTCTCTATGGAAGGGTCCCAATTTGCTCACTCACCACAGGTTGATGCAGTGCACCCATCCAGTCCCGCTCCCAACTCCTTCCAAGACTTCCGACTCTCTGAGCTTTCGCGCCTCTCTCCCCGCCATGCGGACCGGGATGCAGCAGTGGCTGCAGGAAATTCAAATTGCAGCTTTCAGTGGCGTGGGGTCCAGCTCCCGCGCTGAGACCTTGTCTGTTCCTGCTGTATCACCAGGATTGCATTTCCAGTTCGTTTCTCTTAATTTAGTTTTTTCCTGTGTTGGCAAAGAATATCCCTCCTTGCCTAGGACTTCCTGCCTGGCACAATTCCTAGATTTCAAGTGCAGTTTCTCAGAGAGCCTCCAAAGCTGCTGCTATCTATCTGCCATGTTCTCCTGGAAGCCCCCATTCTATGTAATTTTTGATATGTTTCCCTTTACCTTTTCTGCTTCTTTATTTTGTGATCTACATTAGGTTATTCTATTTAAAAATGTGGAAACTTCAAGTCAGAGACTTTAACCTTAAGTACCTGGGAACCCATTCAGCAAATGTTGCAGACCATGATCTTGGAGCAGTATCCTCAAAAGTGTTTGCAGGCCATCAACCTCTACAGAAATGTGTCATAAATGTGCTTGGAGTAGTGGGTAGTATTTTGAGGGGAATTAATGACAATGTGCCTTTTGTCCTAATGAATTATTTAAAATTTATACTCATTGTATCTCATATTATCAAGAGTCTGTATTGACTTTTTAGGCTGTTTTGGTTTTACTCTGAAAATAATGGAATTCTGTTAATTCTAAAATACCTCTCTGGACAGGTGGTCTAACAATTTCAAACATTTGAATAGTGTTTTCAAGTAAATCTTTTATAAGTAGATTCAATTCACTAAGGGTATCCAGAATCTTGAAAAGTGATGACCACATCCCAGGGTTTGCTATCCAATAATGAAACCATGATGAATTAAACTAGGTTATATTTGCCACTCACTTCAGCTGACTGTCAGCCTTGGAGATGTTCAAAGGAAGCAATCAAGAAGCAGGTGCTTAAACAAACATATTTTTATATTTTATTTTCTATTTTGTTACACAATTAATGCATCAGCTTACTGAACCAAAGAGAACAACAAAACAGTACAATTAGGAATAGTAAGCCTAGGGCAAGAACAGCTAGTCATGCTTTATGTAGATAAGTTAGTGCTGAAATCCGCAATAGAATACTGAGTAAGCATCATCTTCACTCTTTCATGCAGGAGTATTCATTGTAAAGATGCACCATCAGGAGGGACTGCTAATCGCCACTTTCACCTCACAGCACAAAACTAGTACGTGAATAGCACATCACATGCCTGATTTGGCTTGGATTTTTTTTTCACATTTCAGGATTGTTATTTTTTAATTGTGATGTTTAAGTTTTAGTCTATTAGTACATTTGTGTAGTACATAGTGTTTGCATTCCTTGTGGGAAATTGGTACCTGTGTACAGTGTCTCTTAATTCCTTGTTATACTTTTTCTCTTCCCTCACTCTACATATCTGTTAATCCTTTACTGTTTTTCTTTTTTTTTTGGTACACATTTGCAGTCCATAATGTCTACACTCCTTGTGGTAAGTTGGTACATGTACATAACACAACCCCGTTCCTTTTTTACCCCTTATCCCTCTGTCATCTCTTGATTCACTCCCTACCCCTTAGTGAATGATTTATCTCTCTAACCTCTTATTACTTTGATTTTGCTTTCTATTTCCACTCTGGTTTTCTCATATAAGAAAAACAATGTGATACTTAAGCTTGTGTGGTCTGATTTATTTCACTTAATATTACGGTCTCGAGGTGCATTAATCTTCTACAAATGACTCAAATTCATCTTTCTTTATGGCAAAGTAGTATCCCATGGTGTATAAATGCCACATTTCCTTTATCCATTCATCTGTTCATGGACATATGGGCCACTTCCAAGTTTTACTCTTATGAATTGTGCTGCAATAAACATGTGTCACTATAATAGGGATGTGTTACTACAATAGGGATGTGTCACTATAATATGATACCTGGATTTCTTCTAGGAAGATACAAGGAGAAAAGCTGGGTCAAACTGAATTGCTAGGTTTACTTTTTGAGGAATCTCCATGCTGATATTCATAATGTCTGTGCTAGTTCGCATCCACACCAGTTGTGTAGAAGGACTTCCCCCACCCCTCACGGCTTCTCTAGCATTGGTTATCTTTTATTTTTAGTGGTTGTTTTTGATGTTTAAAATGAGGAAAACAATATAGCTGTACAGACATACACATGGAAGACTCGATTTCTCAAGTTTATGTTGTTCTCTTGGGTTTAAAGATAAGGAAAAAAAAAACTACTTTGGGCATGCTAAGTAGTTTTTTTGAGAAAGCTTAAAAACTATCCATTAAAAACCAGAAAAAATAGGAGCCTAATCTTCTGGAGTGTTTTTCTTTCACTCATATTTTAAAATCTGTAGTGAAAATTCTAAAGAAGGCAGTGGTTAGAGAATGTTTGTTGTTTGTTTTTTATCATTTTGAAGAAGGAATCACTTACATTCAATATTACTTTGTCCATATCCATCATTGTGTCCCTGGGATCTGGTTTCTTTGAAAAGGTTTATTTTCCTTTTATCTTACTGCTTGTGGATCCTTTCACCGATGACTCCTCTATACCAGGAATTAACAGTTGTGAAGAATCTTAGATGGTCTCAGAGTTCTTTCCTGCAGAGCAGGATGTGATGAAGAGAACCCTCTCCAGCTACTGTGGATGGTTATGCTGCGTTTGCATCTCGGTTTCCAGGGTCTGCTGAAAAAGGGATCTGGACAACATGAACAAATAACTGAGCAGTTCCGTGGACCTCTTTTACTCATTCCACCTGCTCTGAACTTCAAAAAGTGTAAAAAAAGTGTAAAAAAAGTGTAAAAAAAATCAAGGAGTTCCCACCCTGAAAGTTTATGCTCTCTCTTAAAGGAAAGTATAGGATTATTAACTTTTCAGAGTTATTCCAAAGTGATTAATAATGAAAAAGGTATTTAAAATGGTTTTTAGGGAAATTCTTCCATAGAAATATTGGTTTCCCTGTATAATGGTCTTTGTAAAGATCTTTGTAGGTCCTCGTTGTCTCATCTTTTAATTGAAGATAACAAAAAATCATTTTATAGTTATTTTAAGGACTAACTTAAATTATACCATTTTTGAAATGTTTTTCAGTATATCTGGAACATACAAATTGATGCTTTTTTTAATGAAATAAATACAACTTTAAACTTCTGCTTATTTCACCTCTCCTAATGGAAATATGTATCTTTAGAAAATTTTGGATGAAATTCATATTTTCTGTGCCTTGTAAGCTTTTAGTAGAATAGATTCTTGGTTAAAGGGATAGATATAAGAATTTTCTTCAGCTCTTTTTGTTCATCCACTTAACTTGTGTGCTCATAAGTACCAGAGGTATTGTTTAAAAGATATTTAATTGGTTAAAACTTCTGCATCTAGGGGCTGGGGGTTTAGCTCAGCGGCATAAGCGCCTGCCTTGCAAGCAGGCAGTCGTGAGTTCGATCCCTGGTACCAATAAAAAAACGAAAAAGACCAAAAAAAAATTAGAAAAAAAAAAAAACTTCTGCATCTATAGCTGAGTCTACATTTATAATCCACCTATGTATAGTTCCGTGTTGGAAGAAAAATGCCTTTGGAAACTATTCTTCATTAGTGAAATATTCTAGGTTTTTAAAAGCTAGTCATGATAATTATTTTCTCAGACTATCAATATATTTTCATTTTTCATGTTTTCTGACTTTTCAGAAAGTCTAAATGTTTAGGCCTATCTATAAAATTTCTTATAGGTAACATCAAGTTCCTCATTTCCCATGGTAAGAAGATTTGTGTTGCTCCTCATTCTAGGAAAAAAAAATCATGCAAGACTTCTGGTATTTAGATATAAATCTTAAAATAGTTCATCAGCAGCATTCCAGAGATCATGTGGTCTTAAAGGTAGAAATGCAGGCTGAAACTGAGAGGAAAATATGGAAGAAATGTAGCTGTACTCCTAATTCATATGATTTCTAGAAATATTATATTGATTAACTTTTCAAACATGTAAATATAAGGCATATCAGTGCCGTATTAGGCATTTAGCCTTAGAATAAATAATTCCTATTTTTCTGATACACTCAATGTATTTACTTTCAAGAGATTAGATTGTGTCATTTATACCAGCTAAAGAAGTACCTATTTAGTTCTTGTGATGATCATTCTAAACTTATGTTTAATTTTCAATGACAATGATTTTGGCAGTTACAGTGATATTTCTTGAGATTCTTGCTTTTTTCCCTTAAAAGTACAGTTGTATTTTACTTAAAAAATTTTTAAGTGCTTGTGATTCATAATGATTATATTAGCAATATGGAGATGATACATGTATCTAGTAGGTCTTGTTTCTTTTGTAAATATAGTAGCATTGTAGTAGACAGCAAGTTGAGAATGAACAGGTTTTTATTTATTTGCCAATTGGTTCAAGGTATTTTTGCTTATGTATTTGTTGACTTATGAATCTGAGGTTTTAATAAGTTTTTAGTCACAAACTCAAAAATAATTCTGTAGAATCATACAACTTTAAATCATGATGAGATGATCATTTTTTATAGTCAAAGAAACACAGATAGAAGAAGAGATCCATAAGGTCTGTTTTATCATTTCAACTCAAATGAGAAGGCTTGAAACCTCAAGCATGAAATTGCCATCTGTGCTTCCCTTTCCCACCCCCATATTTTTAATATTCTTTCAGCAGACCAGGTGAAATCAGAAATTTCTTTTAGAAAGATTGATGTCATTGTATAACTGAATGTATGTGTTCATTACACTATTTGGGGCAACAACTTGTCACAATAAAACACCAGTGAGAGAGAGCTTTTGCTTACCTGTATTTTCCTACTGTTTTGTAGGTGTTTGGTGTGTGTGAGACACAATGATAAGGACATTATATCATTTCTCTTTTGGACCTTTCAAGTACTTCTCTAGGGATATAAAACATTGCAATTGTCCTACTTCATAGCTGAGGGCACTGGAAGTCAGAGAGGTTAAATATCTTCCTGAACATCTCACTAGTAGTGCTAATGCTGGGGAGCTATATCATTTCCTTAGCCTACTCACATTTATTTCTTTGTTTATGACGTTATCTCCTCCCAAATTCTTCTTTTACCTCAGCTCACTGAAAATAAGCACACCTTTTAATACCCATCTTTTGGGATTAAACATTTCTTCTGTACTGAAGAATTCACACCTCCTGTTTTCTTTCTGTGTCCCTCTCACATTGAGCAATGCAGGTACTTAAACAAGTATTTATTGATCCTGCTGTATATTGGGTGTTTTAATTTGGGGGCCCTGATTTTCTTTTTGATTTTTTATATGATCTAAATAGAAGTCATTTGTTCAAGGGACAGTTGGCTAAATGATTTTTTTCCACTCTAGGCTTTCCTTTTACTCTGTGAGTTATTTCTTTTGATGTGCTAAAGCTTTTTAATAAGATGAAATTCCAGTTGTTGATTCTTTGAAGTACTTCCCATGCATTATGGATTTCTTCATGAATTCTGTGCCTACATCTGTATCTTCAAGATTTCAAACTAGTTTTTCTTCCAGTAAATTTAGTGTCTCTGTTTTAATATTTAGACTTTCTATTGATTTTTACTTCAGTATGTGATGATAGACATCGGTCTAGTTTTAGTCTTTGGCATGTGGAAAGCAAGTTTTTCAGTACCATTAATAAACAGTCTATCTTTCTTCCAGTGAACATATTGGCTCCTTTATCAAAGATAAGGTGACTGAACGTGCTGTAATTGGGTCTGCATCTCCTAATCTGTTCCATTGGTCCTTGAAGCTATTTTATTTTATTTTTTGTCAATACCATGCTGATTTTATCGCAGAAACTTTGTAGTATGATTTCGAGTCAGGCATTGTGATGCCTCCTATCTTGCCTAGGATTACTTTTGCTATTTTAGGTCTTTCTGTTTACAAATGAATTTCAGGAATGAGATTTTTAGATCTGTGAGGTATTCAATCAAAATGGTATTATGATTGAAGCTGGATTAAATCTGTGTAATGGATTTGGCAGTATGGCCATTTTCACAATGTTAGCCCTCCCTATCTAAGAGCAAGAGAGATCCTTCTACTTTCTGGTATCTTCTTTGATCTTTGTTTTCAGAATATCATGATTTTAAGTGTATAGATCTTTTATTTCCTTTGTCAGATTGATTCCTAAGTATTTCATTTTTTGGATGCTATTGTGAAGGATGTTCTCTCCCTAATTTTACTCTCAGTGAATTTATTGTTTGTTTATAGGAATGCTATTGATTTTTGAGTAATGACTTTGAATCCAGGCTACACTACTGAATTTGCTTATTACATCTATAAGACTTTTGGTGGAGTTTTGGAGATCTGTTTGGAGTATCATGTCATTTGTGAATAATGGTAAATTAACTTGTTATTTCTCTCTTTTGTCTAATTGCTCTAGCTAATGCTTTCAAAACTATATGGAGTAGGAATGGTGACAGTGGACATCCTGGTTTTGTTCTTGATTTTAGAGTGAAAGCTTTGAGTTTTTGTTCACTTATTATGATGTTGGCTGTGGGTTGTCATAGATGGGTTTTATCAGATTCAGGTACAGAACATCTATTCTGATATTCTGTAGGTTTTTTTTTTAAATCATGAATGAGTGTTGTACTTTTCCAGAAGATGTTTCTACATCTTTTGAAATGATCATGTGATTTTTTTCTCTTTGGCTTTGTTGATACAGTATATTACATTTATTGATTTGCATGTGTTTAGCCATTCCCGCAGTTCTGGAATGAATCCCACTTGGTCATGGTGTATAATCTTGATTATTTGCTACATTCTGTTTTCTAGTATTTTTTTGAGGATTTTTGCATCTATGTACGTTAGGAAGATTGGCCTGTAGCTCTCTTTTTTGGTTGGGTATTTTTCTGGTTTTGGTATCAGTGTAACATTTGCCTCTAAGAATGAATGAGGGAGGATTGCATCTTTCTCAGTTTCCTTCTAAAGTTTGAGAGTATTGGTGATAAATCTTTTGTAAATTTCTTGTAGAATTCAGTCATGAATTCATCAGGAAATGGGCTTTTCTTTCTTGGTAAATTTTTAACTACATTTTCAATTAATTTATTAACTGATATTACATTATTCAGAATTTTTATATCGTCTTAATTCAGCTTTGGTAATTGATATATTTCTAAGAATTCATTCATTTTTTATGTTTTTCATTCCATGCAAGCAAAGATTTTTGAATACTGATGATCTTCTAAATTTCCACAGGATCTGTAGTGATTTCACTGCTTTCACAGCTCATTACGTGAATTTGAGCTTTTTCTTTCCTTTTTTATTGATGAGGTTGGCTACCAGTTTATCATTTATCCTTATCCTTTCAATGAATCAACCCTTTGATTTATTAATTCTTTTTATTGTTTTCATAGTCATAATGCAAATTAATTGCATTAATTTCTGTTCTGATCTTTATAATTTGGTCACTGGTATTGTTTTTGTGCTCAATTTGGTCTTCCTTGTCTACAAACTTGAGGTGCAGCATTAGGTTGTTTATTTGTGCTCATTCTGTTTTCCCAATATGAGAATTCTCCACTATAAATTTCTATCTTACAACTGCTTTCATTGTGTCCCACAGAATCTCGTATGTTGCATTCACAGCTTTGTTTGATCTTAGTAGTTTGTTATTAATTTTCATGTGTTTATGATTTTTTTATTTTAGAAATGATAAGGAATTTTTTAAAATTAGAAAATAAACAGTAGTTAATATATTGCATATTGTTATCTTAGAATTAATTGTTCAGATTACAAGATTTAGGCATGAAAAATAATCAAACAATCAATGAGACCACAAACTGTTCTTGATGAAGTTACAGAGTAGTATAAGAATTTATCTTGTCTATATATACATATACACATTTATATGCCTATCTATATACATATAATCTTTTTACTTCTTCCTTTTCTCATTTACCCTGAGTTGTTCATTCCTTTTGAGCACTTTCTTTCCCTTTCATTTTCACAATTATACATTTTGAATCTTATTATCCTTTAAGTTTTGTTTACATTAGAAAAACAATATCATCTTTACACATGTGAGTTTTATTTCATTTAAAAATATGGTGTCAAGTTGCATTCATTTACCTATAAAAACCTCAAGTTTATTTTCCTTTATAACTGAGTAATGCTCTATGGTATAAAACACCACATCTTTTTATCCATTCCTTGGTTGATGGGCATTTGAGTTGTTTACAAGATTATAAACATGGGAATATATATATATATATGCACACCAATGTAGCATGATGTTTTTCAGTTCTTCTGGGAAGAGGCCCAGAAAGTGAATAGCTGGATTTAATGGGCCTTCCAATTCTAGTTTTTCTTTTCTTTTTCTTTTTCTTTTTTTTTTTTTTTTTTTGAGGAATCTTCACACCGACTTCCACAGTGGTTGTACTAGTCTACACACCCATCACCAGTGGAGAAGTGTTCCTTTTTGCCCACAGCCACGCCAGCATTTATTGTTAGTTGATTTCTTGATGTTGGCCATTATTTCTGGAGTGAGATGTAATATCAATGTTGTTTTAATTTACATTTATCAAGTGACCAGTGATGCTGAACATTCATGTATTTATTTGTCACTTGTATTTCCTTATCGGAGAAATGCATATTTATCTCAGATACACATTGGGTCTTTGAATTTGAGGGGCCTGATATTTTTCAATTCATTATATGTTCTAGATATAAGTATTTTGTCTCAAGGACAATTGGCTAAAAGTTTTTCCCATTTTGTGTTTTTTTCACTTCGTTGGTGATTTCCTTTGAAGTGTAAAAACTTTTAGTAAGATGAGATCCCAATTGCTGATTGCTCAAAGTACTTCCCCTGTGGTTTGTATTTTTTCATGAACTCTCCACCTACCCCTATGAATTCCAAGATTTCTATCTATCTTGTTCTCCAGTAGATTTAGTATTTCCATTTTTATATTTTTGTTTTTGATCCATTTTGACTTTAGTTTAGTGCATGGGGATAGGAATGAGTCTAGTTTTAGTACCTTGACATCTGAAAGCTAATTTTTCCGGCACCATTTATTAAAGGGGCTCTTTTTCTTCAAGTGAACATTATTGGTGTCTTTGTCAAAGATAAGGTGGCTGACTGTGTTTGTAGATAGGTCTGTATCTTCTAATTTATTCCATCGATCCTCAGGACTTTTTTTTTTTTTTTTTTTTTTTTTTTTTTTTTTTGCCAGTACCATGCCGATTTTATTACAGTAGATTTGTAGCATAATTTCAAGTCAGAGATTGTAATGTCTACTACCATGCCTCTGCTGCCCAGGATTACCTTTGCTATTCTTGGTCATTCCTGTTTCCAAATGAATTTTAGGAATGTTATTTCTACATCTGTGAGATATGTTAATGGTAATTTGAGTTAAATCTGTATAATTTTTTTTTGAATATGGTCATTTTCATTGTTTTTCCTATCCTGAGAAAGTGCTATATTTCCATTTTCTGATATCCTTTTCATCTTTCTTTTTAAAGTATTATAATTTTCAATGTATGTATTTTTTTACATTCTTTGTTAGATTCCTAAGTATTTCATTTTTTTGGATGCTGCTGTGAAAGATGTTATTTCCATAATTTCTCTCTCAGGGAGTTTGTTGTATTTATGCAGAAATGCTATTGAATTTTGAGTGTTAACTTTATATTTAGCTATGCTGGTGAATTTTCTTATTAACTCTAATAGGTTTTTTTGATGGAATTTTTGGAGTCTTCTATGTAGTCTCATGTCTTCTGTTAATAATGATAGTTAAACTTTTTCCTTTCCTATCCTTTTTCCTTTTATTTCTCTCTCTTGCCTAATTGGTCTTGCTAAAGTTTCCCAAATTTTACTGAATAGTAATGATAGTGGACATCTTTGTTTTGTTCTTGATCTTAGAGCAAAAGCTTTGAGTTTTTGTCCATTTAGTATGGTGTGGGTTGTTAGTTTGTCATAGGTAGCTTTTATCAGATTGAGGTAGAGACCATATATTCTGATTTTTTTTGGTAGGTTTTTCTTTATCATGAACAAGTGTTGAACTTTATCAAAGACTTTTTCAGCATCTATTGAGATGATTATGTGGTTATTCTCTTTGACTCTGTTGATGTGGTATATTACATTTATTGATTTGCATATGTTCTCTGCATTCCTGGGATGAATCCTACTTGTTCATCTTCTTGATGATTTTCTGCATTATGTTTGCTAGTATTTTATTGAGAATTTTTGCATCAATGTTTATTAAGCAGATTGGTATATAGTTCTCCAATTTGGTTAGGTCTTTCTCTGGTTTTGGTATCAGAGTAATACTTGCATCCAGGAATGAATTAAGAACTGCTTCCCTTTCAATTTCTTTAAAGTATTTGAGGTACATCGGCATTAAATCTTCTCTAAATTTCTTGTAGAATTTAGCTATCAATCCATTGGGACCTGGGTTTTTCTTTGTTGGTAAATTTTTAATTACATTTTCAATTTCAATAACTAATATTGGATTATTCAAAATTTTTATTTTCTTGATTCAGGTTTGGTACTATATATTTTTCTAGGAATCTGCCTTTTTCATTTGTGTTTTCTAATCTATGAGGGTAAAGATTTTCAAAGTAGGTGTTGCTCTTCTGACTTTCCACAAGATCTGCAGTAATTTCAACCTCTTCATTCGTCATTGCGTGAATTTGCATGGGCTTTTTTTTTTTGTCTTGATATGGTTGGCAAGGGGTTTATCAATTTTGTTTATTGTCTCAAAGGACCTACTTGAGCATTTTCTTAAGCATTTTGTAGGGGCTTATATATGATCTATTTTAGAGGATTTCTCATGTGCAATTGAAAAGAACATGTATTCTTATGTTTTTCCGTGTGGTACCAGTAAGGCCATTTGTTCACAGGTTTGATTCAATTATATGATTTTTTTGCTAACATTTTGTCTAGTTGATCTATCTCTTTGTGAAAATGGGATTAAGATCTCTAGTTACAACTGTGTTATTGCATATTTGACTTTCCATGTCTCTTAGTTGGGGCTCCTGTTTTTGGTGTATATATATTTATGATTGTTATTTTTTCCTCTTGAATTTAGCATCTAATAAGTATGTAGTGATCTTCTTTATCTCTTTTGATCATTTTTGGTTTGAAATTCACTTTGTCTGCAAATAGAATAGCTACCCCAGCTTTTTACTAGGTTCTGCAGCATGGAATACTGTTTTCTATCCTTTGACTTTCAGTTTATGAGTTTCTGTTTGAGTTAAATATTTTTCTTGTATACAGCATATTGTTACATCCTGTTTCCTGATCTATTCAGATAATCTATTTCTTTTAATTGATGAATTGAGGCCATTTACATTGATAGTTATAGTTGATAAATCTTAGTTTTACTTTGACATGTTATTTTTCTGTTGCTGGTTTCCTGTTTTCCATCTTAAGGGCTTGCCCTGTCTGGTGTTTTCCTTCTGTTGTTGTTCTACGAATTGTGGTCATTTTTAATCCTATGTAGTATGTTTTTCAGTACTCTTTCTAGTATTGGTCTGGTGAACATGAAATTTTTCACTTGTTTTTTGTCATGGAAGTATCTTATTACACCATTAATTTTCAAAAAGTTAGTATTTAGTTTTGTTTAAGTCATTTTGCCAGCTTTCAGTGTAATTTTTGATTTCCTGGATATGTGGTTGAATTCATTTTATTTCCTACATTGATAATTCACGGTTTCATCTTCTTCCTATCATCATCCAATTTTTAATTTCTTTCTCTTTTTATTCTAAAGAGGACAAAATCAAGGAAAATCAAACAGAATAAGCCAATCAAAGCAAACCAGTGCAAGTGATACAGGACTTCAAAATATTATGAAATAAACAATAGTTGTCAGAATGCCTTTTGTTGTCTTCAAAATAGCTGCAGATACCTTTGGACATAGTAAAAATCAAACAGAACAGAATGGAATAGAAACAATGAAAATAAAACAATGAATGCAATAAAGGACTTTGAAACAAGAAAATAGTAAATCCAAAGTCACTACCATAATATATTCTACTTTCTTTGAAACAGCTCCTCATGCCATCAAATATAACCTAACTGAACAAAACAACAGAATAAAACCCAACCCAACAAAACAGTGAAAACAATATAAGACTTCAAAACAAGACAATAGGGAATCAAGAATGGCTACCATCTTCAGAACATGATCCTCCCCTAGATGTCACACTGCACATGGACATGGCCATCCTCTGAACAGATGATCAGACCACTGGCCCTAGACCTGCAAGGAACACACTACAGGAATCCAATTGCATTTCACCTCCATAGTATTATCACAGCCTGTGTTTCTCTGGATAAGCCAGTCACTTATGGGGGCCAATTGGTATTTCTTGTTTCCAGACTGTGTGCTGGAAGGGGCTGGGGTCTGGCTGTCCCCATTTGGATGGTGGCCTGTGCAAGGCACTGATTTCCAGGTGGGGTTTGCCCCCTTTTTTGGCCTTGTTCTCTCCCCCTACAGTTTACGAATGGTGCTGATTCCATCTATTTTTTAAAATCTATCTCTACTCTATATTTGCTGAGCAATTCCTTTATAAATGTTGAGATATCTTTTTTTTTTTTTTACCTGAGAGATTATTTCCAATTGGATTTCCACTATAGCCTTATGAATTTGTTTCTTTACTTTGGTTGCCATCATTTCAGAAATGCTAGGTATGCGTTTTTTATTTTCCTCTATTTGATTGTCTCCTGGAGTTGTTTTGTGTGGGCTGGAGATCTGAGGTTGTATTTTGCTCCTGTGTCTTGTCTTTTTCTATTTCAAAAGTTTTTTTTTTCTGTGTTGATCCTTGTAAGTTTTTGAAGTAGGTAGCTGTATCATTATTATCAAGTTCTCTTTAGGAAAAGTCTGTTCCTTGGGGATGTGCAGGAGATTCTAGCCTTGTATGATCCAAGATCCTACTTTCCCAGTTAAGAGTGAGATGTTGGTATCTGTTTGGCTCAGTCCCCAGTCCTTTGGTATAAGGCTGTGGTGAGGGTTTCCCAGTATTGTTATAATCAGGGAGTACAACTGATTATAACAGATATAACATTCTAGCTAAAGTAGTATAACCAGTAACAATAGTATCAAACACAGATTAGAAACTACCAAACTGTGGTAGCTATTAATTTTGTACCTTAAACCTTAGGAGCAGCATATAAAATTATATAACAGAACTAATTGTAAATTGTGAGCTTGTATTCAAATTGTTTCCCTTTGGTAGAGTGGCTTTACCCTATGGTGGGCAGATTTATGAATGATAAAGAATAACACAAAGATAACTGAAAAAAAGTAGATTCAAAGCTGGAAGACCAAGGGTGATCATCCAAATTTTGGGAAAATAGAGGAGAGGGAAGAAGAGAAAAATGAGGGAGTTAACAAGGGATTATCTGAATGTTGTCCTGCATTTGCGGGATGGATTACTTTTCTGTGGCAGGAGTTCTCCCCAGCTATTGAGAGAGTTGAATTATATAGAGATTTATTTTCAGGGTTTTTATTTTTGGTGTATGTGCAACCTCCATACTGTACTTTCTAATCGCTGTATTGATTTACCTTTCTGACAGGAGTGTGGAAGATTTCCTTTCTCACTATATCCTCACCAGCATGTGCTATTTTTTGTCTTTTTATTATAGCCACTCTAACTGGGATGAGATGATGTCATATCATACTGTAACTTCAGTTGATATCTTCATGATGGCTAATTATATTGAATGATTTTTCAGATATTTTCTGGCTAGTTAATATAATTTAATTTTATATTTTGATATTGTATCATGAAAATTTTTTAAATTAAATAGCAAATTCTATAGGTTTTTCTCTTTTTGTAGATTTCATCAGATTTTGACAAATACTTCAGTGAATCATATCTTTTACAAATACAGTTTCACTTCATTCTTATATTTTGAATTCTAGACTTGCAAATGCCCACATTGTTGAAACTCCTCAACAAATTTTCCTTCTGAATGTCCAAGAGTAAATGATTCTTCTGCTTCAATTGCTAAGATATGTCTACGTCTTCTAAGGAGCTGTTGAATCTCACTTTGTGAAGTGAGAAATAGGGAAATGTGTAGGCTCACACATTTGACCTCTAATATTTGCCTTCTTTTTTCCAATGTGACGTGACAAACAAGTGTTTCAACATTACTTCACTTCACATGGCTTGAATATGAGAGAATTCAGACGCTTTAGGTCCAAGTAATCTTTCAGATTTTATTTAGCTCAAAATAAGTAATACTTCAATTCATAAAATTCAGTTCATGAACAGAAGCATTCAGAAGTAACCAACAGGTCTATGATCATATTCTCCTCACAAACACAAATACAGCCATCTTCCCCAGAATCATGGAGCAAATTAAGTTTGTGAACTTGAGGTGCTACTGTGTGTTTGTCTTTAAGAAGAGACATATAGACAAAATAATAGAGTGGAATACATTATTTGTCTCTATCATTTGGTATTTGCTCTAAATGCATACAAACATATCCACACACACTTGCACACTGTGTTTGTGCAATTTATTAATTATGTCAGATGATTTGATGAATGCCTTATTTAAGAATACATTATAAGAAAAATAGGAAGATGATTAAAATTTGAGTTTTAATCATAGACTAAAGAGTCTTATTCTGTGGTAGCCATTGGGCTTTTTTCCTCAATGATATCAACTGTCAGTTTTTGAAACTATAATTGAGTGTGTTATCTTCACTCCTCTAATGTATTCTGCATAGCTTTGTCAGATTAATTTTTCTAATCACTGATTTCATGTTATCATCCTGCTTTTCAAAAACTAGTTAGGCTGTCTGTGATTTTAGGGAATATTTTTCCTTTCTTTATACTTGCTATACTCATACACCTCATTTTTTTGTATAAAGTCTCAACTCCTGTTTCATGAATGAAATAAATTCAAACAGACCAGAACATTTTCTTGTTTCTGTACTCTACCTCATTCCCTTCTACCTCAGTACCTCTTCATAATGATTGTTTTGTTTTCCCATCATATTCTAAAGTATCTACCAAAAAGTGGTATCAGAAGGGCTGAAGTCACTGTAAGTTTCACTAAGAAAATAATGTTGTACTATCTAAAGCGATAGGGACAAAATGGGATAGGAATTTTTGAGCTACATTCCCAGCCTTTTTAAATTTTTAAAACATTTCTCAAAGACTTGTTAAATTGCTAAGTTGTCCCAACTGGTCTCAAAGTTGTGTTTTTCCTGCCTCAGTTTCCCAGAGTACTGCAAATACAAGCTTGTGCCACCAGGTTCAGGTTTAAAACCCCTATTTTTCAATAGGAGAAATTAATGCTCAGAAAGTTTGTAAGTAGTTCAAGCTCATGCAAGGAATTAGTAGTAGAGACTATACTAAAGTTCAGAATTCTTAGATTGTGAGGCACTACACATTAAACAATTATCTACAGTTTTTAAATTAATTCTCAAAGTATGCATGATATACCTTCCCCGATTAGGTATTTTTTTCAATTTTTAAATCCATAGAACAGTCTTTAGAGATAAATATTATGTTCATGACAGTTTTACAGCTAGAGACACATCCAAGGCATCATGATCTAGGTGACAGAGTTGGGATAGACTCCCGTATTTGGCCTTAGGGCTGAATTGCTTAATCACTTTGTGGTTTGTTTCTTTTTGCTGTTAGTCTAGCTTGCTAGTGACTTTTTGGTCCCATACTTCTGGGTCTGTCTCATTCCTCATATAAGAAATTAAATTCAAATGTACCTCAATATTTGTTTTACTGACTGATGGCTAAGAAAATTAGTCCTCAGAGCTGAAACATTTCCAGTCAGATTTATTATTTTTCAGTTTTTATAGTGAAAAATGAAAATATTTAATACTACAAAAAAAGAAAAATAGAATTCAAGATGGTTAGAAGCTGATCAAATGGAATAGATACAGAGCCCAAGTAACAAACTCATGTTCATCTGACTGAACTAGCTAGTATAGAGATATGTCTGTACAAAAAATAAAAGCATGAGATACTTGCCATTTATAAAAGAAAACTCCATTTTTTTTCATTAAAAGTTTCACTTTTGTCTAACATGTAGAATTACTTGCCCAGTTATACAGATTTTTCTGTTTTAATGGTGTAGCATTGCAGCTCAAACTATTTGAACTGCATCAATTATTTGGACTTTGTCTCAAAGTCAGGTAAATATGTAGAGAATTTGGATAGCAAAGCCAAAGTCAATTCTTTCAGTCTCCTAACTGAATTTGATTTATTTTACCACATATTCCAGGGCTTTTGATTTTTATATATTCTGACTGGCCATCTTCTTGTTTAACTGCTGCATATGATATATGGATCTTCATGGAGATTTTAATTTTTCTAGACAACTATACAGTTGCAGGGCCTATAATTAAACAAATGATATAGGCCTTCCAAAATAAAGGAAATTCTTGCATTTAGGTCATTGGATACTAAACCATTTCCCAGGTCCTCATTGTAGAAGCAGGCATAGTATATCATATCAAGAGAGTTATTTATGACACCAAGTATATATATATATATATATATATATATATATATACTTTATAAAAGATAGAGCATTATTATATTTTCATAGTGAGACAAAGTTAATCTTGAAAGCTGGTGAGAATAGTAGGTTTATATGATCGATGAGTGGTGTACTTACTGAAATGGGAATCTGTAATATAAGTCTCATTTCCCTTTTTAAAAAAATTTTATTTTGAAAGTATACAACAGAACAAGTCAGAATAAAGCCAACTAACATCGTACAGTGAAATTGGTACAGCACTTCACAGCAGGTTACTGGGATAACAATAATAGGTATCACAGTATATTTTGTTGTCTTTATAATAGTTGTTCTTTTAGTCACATATATCAAAATGAGATGAAATATAGAACACTATAGAACTTATGAAAACAGAATATTGAATAGAGCAGTACCAGTAATTAGAAAAGAGCAAAACAGTAATAAAAATAGTTGCCTTCAAAGAAATGGTAGAAGGATTTCCCCCTTATTTGCTATGGTCAACCTGCCAGGAGATGCTCAGATTTCTGGTTCCCATTTGCTAATGGGCGGGGGGGGGGGGGATAGAGGAAGTGGGATATTTGACTCTAGGCCATGTAGCAGTAGGTTCACTATTGCTAAGCAGGGAGGCAGGATGGTCATTTGTTTTCACAGCTTCCTCAGTTCCAACATGGCATGGATCTCAGGAGACACTGCTAGTTCTCCCCCTGGAAGGGCTGCAGTGGACCACACTGCTGCCGCTTACTAGGGAGGTGAGGTGCTTGCTTGGCTTCCCAGAGTCCTAAGTTCCACTGAATTTGTGGCTGAATTCTGATTTAAGGTAGAAAACCCTTTGTATTTCATTACTTTTCAGGAGGAGGAGGGTGTGACTTCAGGCCGGCTGATGCAGGAGGTGCAGAGAGGAGAGTGGTAGTACCCGCATTGGGAGTTCCTTCCGGATAATCCCACCGCGGAGCCAGGAGGCAGCGTTTTTTTGGTGGCTTGGCTTCCTGAGTGCTTCCCAGTGGAAGTGTGGATCTCCCGGATGCACAAGATTGGTCTTCCATAAGTATTACAGGACCTAGTCAGTTTTCTCTACTGACCCCAGAAATCCTAAAGACCTGAGATGGTGGCGGATCAGTCTCATTTCACTTGATAAGCTCCATTCAGTGATTTATTTCTTTTCTACCTTTTTCTTTAACAGGTGGAAGAAAAATAAAACCCTCATATTGAAGTAGAAACAAAAAAATCATAATTTTTTTCCAAAGGGATTTCTAGGAAGATTAGACTGGATTTTTTTTTTTTTTTTTTTTTTTTTTAGTGGTGGTGGTGGTGGTAGTGAGGATTGAACCCAGAATCTTAGTACTGAGCTCCATCTCTAGCCCTTTTTATATATTTTGCGAGAGGATCTTGCTATGTCACTAAGTAGCACAGGTTGGGGTTGAACTGAATTTTTGATAAAGTCTGGCAAACCAGCTCAAGTGTTACCTTGAATGTTTACTTGAATTTATTAAAAGCTCTGTGATTTATGACACTTTTCTGTTCTATGAAAAACTGAAGAAGACTTTTTAAATAGCTCACATTTAATTATTTTAGAATAATTATTTGTCATCTTTACAATTAGCATTACCAGTAATATTACTACTTCCCAGTTTTAGTTCAATTTTCATCTATTAGAAATAAACATGGAATAGTTTTTACCCCCTGATGGAAATGAAAAATGGTGACCATTAATGTCTTTTCACACAGTAACTGTGCTTGTTATGATGATTTAGACGAATTCACTGGAACAGGCATAATGTCTGACTTTAGCTCTGTCTACAGAATGGCAGATACAGATCATTTGCTAAAAAATTTGCAACAGTGCTCAGTGTATGTCTTGATTTTTATTATCAACAATAAACTATATCATTAAAGGAGGCTAATATTTGATTTTTATGAACTTCATCTGATACAGTGGACCAGGACTGCAGAATGCAGATGTATGCTTGAGTTTGGGCAAATATATCCTCTTTATCTGATTTTCCTAGTTGAGTATTTCTACTTATGATACTTGAGAAAAGATTACCATCATAGTTGAAGTGTCATTACTAAATCTACATCATTAGATAGGAGTCATAAAAGGTAAAAGAGAATATTCTCTCAACAAGAAAAACTCAGCAAGACGTGGCAGGCAGAATAGGAAGAGACTCTATCCAGTGCATTGTACTTACAGTTGATGATGGGAATGTACTTTCATGAAATCTATTCAATAGTTGGAACAGACATGAAAAACCTAATGTACAACAGAGATAGACTGAAAGTTGCTTTCTAGGACCCTCGACTAAGGATCACACTTCTGTGCAAAAACAGCCTTAAACTCTGATTTCTTTTTCTCTTGGGCTACTTGTAGAATATTTTCATGTGAATAGTGGGCTGTTTCTGTGCTGCATAGATAGGAAGAGAATACGCTCTTCAAATGGAAGTAAAGTTCTAACAAGCTAAATTTCTTTACTGCTTTAGTTTAAGCTTACTATGTCCGAGCAGTATGGGTGCTTGGTTCTGTAAATAATCAGTTACCAAATACCTTTTAGGTTCTGAGGTTGTGGTGGTCAGTAACACCCTGAGGCTTATTCTTAGAGTCCTGCCTAGTAAGGCTAAACTTGAGTAGAGAAGCTGTAATGACATGCATAATACTTTTAGGTGTTGTCCTTGTACCTTTTTAGATGGATCAAGGTTTTGATCTGCCCAGTTCTGCTATTGTTGATAGCATCACAATTTAAATCTAAAATTTCCCCTCAGAGTTTTTTGTGTTCAGGCGTGGGACTTTTAGAAGGTGACTGGATCATGAAGATGTTATACTAATCCATAAAATGACTCATTGATGAATCCATGACTGGATGTGCTGTTAGAAAGTGGGGCCTGGTCAGAACAGATAGACCACCGGGGGACTGACCTGAGAGAGTGTATTTTTGCTTTGCTTCTCTTTCTGCTTGCTGGACGCCATGAATTGAGAAGCTTTTCTATTTTGTTCTGCTGTGTCATTTTTGCTTTGAAGTCAGCCACTCAGGAACTGAACCTTCTGGCACCATGAACCTAACAAACGTCTCCTTTAAGTTTCACATGTTATATATTTCCCCCCACCAAGGGAAAGAGAATAATACAACTAGTGTGCTGCTGTACACTTTGAGGCCTTATAAGAGGTGGATGTAATTGCTCCCATGATGATACATTTTACTAGCTGCCCAAACATGATTCACTTGATTAGTCCATCAAGACTGAAATATTCTAGAGCTTTGCATATTTCAATTTTTATATAAGACCATATTGCCATGATGACATGACACTTATCAGTCAATAACTACTGATAAGTAGTTTTTAGCTTTTTCTTCTTTGTTTGGAAGTTTTGTCATTTGTAGACCGTCATCCAACTTGTGCCTTCTGTTGCAGCAAATGAATTAGGCAAAGGAACTGTACGAGATTTTGAGGGATCGACAACTGCATGGTGATTGGGAGAGAGTCAAATAAGCATTGTCCTGGAAAAACCTTTCTAGCTGCTCTGGGCATCAGTATTAAGGACACTTTAATTCAATTTGTTTTCACTGGGATTTGAGAATTCTCTAGTTATTTCAGTTTCTCAATCTAAATCTCTTACTATTACTCTTCTGGTCTGCAAAAACAATGTATCAAAAATATTGGTTACTTCGTGTTTCATACTGAAAATATGTCTAAGTTTTCACTTGCATCAAGCATTCCTGAAAAAGTATTGTTGATAAAAGAACCATATTTGGGTGTATTCCTGAGGAGCAGTTAAATGTCAGATGTTGCTCTGCGGATACAGAAGTGCAAAAACTCAAGCAAAAATACAAATATGTCCCTGGGCATTGCTAACTTTCTGTTGGGGGAGAAGAGGAATAGATAACAAAAAAGATAAAGGAAGTGTGTGAAAAAGGTAACAATGCAAAAATACACTTGCTTCCTGGAAAAATCAAGGTCCTGAGTTCAATTCCTGGTACCAAAATAAAATCTGTTGGTATGAAAAATACATTTGTCTTGTTAAAAACTGCTAAACTTGTGGTACATTATTATGACATCAATGGAAAACCAATATGTTGTGTATATCAAATATTTATTTCTATTTCTTTTCTAAAATTTTTATTTTAAAGAAAATAAAAGCAAACAAAATAAAATAATAAAGATAATCAAAACAAAGCAATGAGAATGATACAGAACTTCAAAAAAGATTATGGGAAATCAGCAATAAAAGGCCACATAATGCCTTTTTGTTATATTCAAAATAGCTGTCTATCCCATAAGACATATTGAAATCAAACAAAACAGAACAGGAAAAAAAACCAATAAAACAAAACAATGAAAATGACAGGATTTCAAAACAAGATAATAGGAAATACATTACCTATACTTTCATCTTCACATTATCTAGTGTACATTTTGGATCACACTACTTCAGTTTTTTGTATAAGGAGACAACAAAATGTTCACCCATGTGAGTCCAAACCATTTCACTCATAAGCATGATCTTAAGTTGCATCCACATACCAACAAGAGTCTTGCACTTATCCTTCCTATGGCTGCATAACTTTCCATTGGATAAAAAAATATATATTTCCTATCCATCCCATGGTTGATGAGCAAGCTACCCCTGCTTTTTTCTGGGTTCTCATCACATGGAGCACTGTCCTGTCTCTTCCAACCTTCAGCCCATGAACTTTCTTCTGAGGCAATATGTTTCCTTTATACAGAATATGGATGGATTCTTTCTCCTGACCCACTCTGCCTGTGTTTGTATTTATTGGTGAGTTGAGGCCATCTACATTAATGGTAATAATTGGCATGCCTAGGTTCATCTCCACCATGCCATCCTTCTGCCATTGGTTCCCCACTTTTCCCCTCCATTCAGTTGCTTGCCCTGCTCAGTGATCCTCCTCTGCTACTGTTCTGGAACCATGGTCATCTTTATTTCTGCCTAAAGTATGCTTTAGCACTCTTTGTAGGGTTGGTTTGGTGGCCATAACTTCCTTCCGTTGTTCTTTATTGTAAAAGTTTCTTATTTCTTAATTTTGAAAGGTAGTTTTTCAGGATACATCAATTTAGGTTGGAAGGTGTTTTCTTTCAGGGCTTGAAACACTTCCCTCCAAACTCTCCTTGGCTTGATGGTTTGTATTGAGAATTCTGCTATGATTCTGATTGGTTTTCATTTATAGGTGATCTGTTTATTTTCTCAAACAGCCTTTAGTGGTCTATTCTTGTGCTGATTTTCTGGGATCTTTATTATATGTGTGGGTGTAGATTTATGTTGGTTATGGTTACTTGGAGTTCTATATACATCACTTATCTATATTTTAGGTTCTTTCTCCAAGTTTTCTGCTATTACTAAATAATCTTTTATGTCATTTGTGTTGATCTCTGCTTTTTTGCTCATTTTGTCAGTCTTAAATTATTTTTCTTTGTGTCTTGCAGCAATTGAATTCTTATTCCCTTGTTCCTTGTTATTTTTAAGAGATCTTTCCTTTTGTGATTGCTAGCTACAATCCTGTCTTCAAGGTCTGAAAGTGTATTTTCAATTTCTTTCAAGTGGTTCTGTCAGCTTTCAATGGAAATTTTCATTTTCTGGTTATCTCTTTGAATTTGATTCATATATTATAGTTCTCTCTTGTGTTGTTTATTCAAAGTTTCAATCATTTCCAATGCTTTTTAAAAAAATCTATGTCTTCTTTAGATATGCTCAGCTTTTCCTTCACTATGTCATTTGTTCTTTTACTTGAGCTATTATTTATGATATGATTACTTTTACAGTCTCATGAGGTTGTTTCTTTACTGCAGTTGCTATCCTTTCAGAAACTTCAGGTGTGTGACTTCAAATTTATTTTATTTATGTATCTCCTAGACTTGTTATTGAGATTGCCTTTTGGTCCTTTGTCTTAACATTTTCCTGGATTCCTCTGGACAAACCAGTTGTGAATTTCCAGGTGCTTTCCACCTTGGGTGCCTGTCTGAAGTGTGGGAAAATGGGCAGGCATTTGGTCTTCTTCTATCCTAGGTTCCCAGGGAGGCAGCAGGGTGCGAGGTTGGCTTCTCCAGACACACAGCTAGACTGAGGCTCCTATGGCAGCAGGTATGCTAGAACTTGACTGGCTTGTTTTTCCCACCAGTACTGGCTATCAGTCCCTGATGGCAGCTGGCAGGTTCACAGGTGTTTCTATGTTTGGTTCCTCCTTCTGGTATTTTCTGTTCTGTGATAATACCCTTGTTGCTTCCCAGAGATATGTTGTGTACAGACCTCATCTTGTTCTCTGAATATGGGAGCTAAGACTGGTCTTCTGTTGGTGAAGTTCTCCAGAGTTCAACTACTGTCTCCTCACTGTTTCTTCAGTTGCTTCCACATTACTAGCCTTACTGAGCACTTCCCACTCCAGGGGTGTGTGTATGTGTGCACCTGGCTCTTGGAATTCCTATAAGACTTAAACTATTCCAGCCAGCCCTCCCTTGGGATGTAATGGATATGTCCCACATCACAAACATTGTTTTCCAATCAGCTCAATGTCTGGGATGTAATGGAAGGGCATAGAGCAGACTCAGTCTCTTTCAGCTGAAGATAGACTTTCAAACCTTGAAAATAGGATCAAGGCTAGTGATCATAGCAAGGGACCATGAAATAACAATTCAGTAGATCAAAGAGGATGCAAAGAAAAATAATATAGACTTATGAGTGTCAGTGAAGAAGCAGAAGTCAACACAAATGATATTTAAAAAACTATTTGCAGAAGTAAAGGCAGAAAATTTCCCAAACATGGAAATGAAATCTGACATGCAGATAAGCAAGGCATATAAAACTCCAGTTATAACCAAAATAAATCTTCACCCAGACATATAACAATCAAAAGCCCAGATATTCAACACAAAAATGGAATATTAAAAGCTACTACAGAAAAGAAACATCATCAATAAAGGAAAACATTAGAATCACAGCCAACTTCTCAACATAAACCCTCAAATTGAGAAGAGCTAGGAGTGAAATATTTTAAGCCCTAAAATAAAACAACTTTCAACCTAGAATGATGTACCTTGCAAAACTATCTTTTAAAATTAGTGGGTAACTCAGATACTTACACGACAAAGAAGAAATTCATGAGCACAAATCCAATCCTACAAAGAGTACTGAAAAATACTCTAGATTGTGATGAAATTGCCCAGAGTTTTGACAACATCAAAAAGAAATCACCAGGTAGGGCAAGCAATTAAACAAGAGAAAAAAACAGAACCAGCAACAGGAAAATAACATGATGAAGATAAACCAATACATATTGATTATAACAATCAACATAAATGGACTCAATTTACCAATCAAAAGAAACAGATTGGCAGAATAGATCAAGAAACAGAACCCAAAAATATGCTGTATACAGAAACATATTTAACTCAAAATGAAACTCATAGACTGAAAATTAAAGAAAGGAAAGCAATACTTCATGCAACAGGAACCCAGAAACAAGCAAAGATAGCTATCCTGTTTGTAGACACTGTGAACCTCAACCCAAAAATGATCAAAAAAGATAAAGATCACTACATACTGCATATGTGATCAGGGGAGAACTTCAAGAGGAAAAGATAACCATCATAAATGTATATGCACCAAATATAGGTGTTCCCAATTATATAAGACAAATATTAATAGATATGAAAAATGAAAAATGCAATAGGACAATTATAATATGAAAACTTAATACCCTATTGTCACAAAGGAATAGATCAACTAGACAAAAAATCAACAGAGAAAATAACTGAATCAAATTTGTGCACAAATGGATTTAATAGACCTTTTGAGTAATCCATCCAACATATTGAAAATACACATTTTTCTCATCTGCACGTAGGTCATTCTCTAAGACAGACCATATATTAGCTCATAATACATGCTTAAGTAAGTGCAAAAGAATTGAAATTATCTCATGCATATTATTTAACCATAGTGCAATGAAATTGGAAACAAATGACAAAAGAAACTGCAAAGAATTTCCTGCACTCATGGAAATTATATTACACTTTCCTCAACAATCAATGGTTCTCAGGTGAAATTGCAAAAGAATTAAACAATATCTACCATCAAAAATAGTAACACAACATACCAGAATCTGTGAAATGCAAACAAAGCAGTCCTGACAGGGAAATATACAGCAATGAATTCTCACATCAAGAAAACAGAGAAAGCATAAATAAACAATGTATAGCTATCCCTAAATCGTCTTTAGTAACAAGAGAGCAAGGCAAATCCATATCCCATAGATGGGAGAAAATTATAAAGATCAGAGCAGAAATTTACTAAGTTAAGACTAAGAAAACAACAAAAAGAATTAATGATTTGAAGAATTGGTTCTTTGACAGAATGAACTAAATTGATAAACACTGAGCTAACCTTATTTTAAAAAGGAAAGAAAAATGTCAAATTCATGCAATTCAGAAACAAAAAGGGTGAAATTATCACAGATCCTGTGGATACTGAGATCATGAATACTTACTTCAAAAATATTTACTCTCATAGGATGGAATACAGAAAAAAAATGACAGATTTCTAGATAAATGTGAATTACCAAAGCTGAATCAAGAAGACACAAAAATTCAGAAAAACTCAATATCAATTCATGAATTTGGAATTGTAACTAAAAACTAATCAGCAAAGAAAAGCTCAGGTCTTGGTGGATTCATGGTTGAACTCTACAAGAAATTTAGTGAAGATTTAATGCTGATATGCCTCAAACTCTTTAAGGAAATTTAAATGGAAGCAGTTCTTCCAGTAACCCATTTCTAAAGGCAAGTATTACCCTGATACCAAAACCAGTGAAAGACACAACCAAAAAAGAGAGTTACAGGCAATCTCCCTAATGTACATAATTGCAAAAAATCCTAAAAAAAAATAGTAAACATAATGCAACAAATCATCAAGAAGATTATACACCATGACAAAGATTTATCTAGAATGCAGAGATGGTTCAACATATGCAAATCAATAAATATAATACACCATATTAACAGAGTCAAAGACAAAAATCACATGGGCATCTCAATAGATGCAGAAAAAACATTTGATAAAATTCAACACTCATTCATGATAATAACCCTATAAAAATTGGAATATATAGTGTGTACTTCAATCTGGTGAAAGTCATTTATGACAAACCACAGCCAATGTCTTACTAAATGGATAAAAACTCAAAACTTTCACTCTAAAATCAGGGACAAGACAAGAATGTTCACTATCACCACTCCTATTCAATATAGTTCTGGAAACATTGACCATAGTAATTAGAAAAGAAAGAGGTGTAAAAGAGATAAGGAAAGAAAGTAAGAAGTCAAATTATCATTATTTGCAGATGACATCTTACTTTACATAGAAGACCCCAAAAACTCCACCAAACGTCTACTAGATTTAATTAAGCAAATTCAGCAATGCAGCTGAGTACAAAGTCAGTATTCAGAAATCAATAGCATTCTTATACACAAACAGTAAAGTCAAATTGATTTTGGGGAAACAACATCTTCTACAATAACATCCCCAAAATTGAGATATTTAGGAATCAATCTAACAAAGGAAGAAAAGATCTGTATATCAAAATCATAGTTCTCTGAAAAAGGAAATATAAAAGGATCTATGAAAATGGAAAGATATTCTCTGCTCATGAATGGGAAGAACTAACATTGTGAAAATGGCCTTGCTTCAAAAATTTTTATTCATATTTAATGCAATCCTGATCAAAATAGCATTAGCATACCTCACAGATCTGGGGAAACATTTCTAAAATTCATCTGGAAGCAGAAGAGACCTAGAATAGGAAAGATGATTGTGAACAAAAAACAGCAAAGCAAGAGGCATCACAATCCCTTATTTGCAATTATACTACAAAGCTATTGTAGTAAAACCAGTTTGGTACTGGCAAAACTACATATCTGAGGATTAATAGAACAGAATAGAAGATATAGACACAACTACAAACCCATTCAGCCATATTATCTTTGACAAAGTGGTCAAACTGGAAAAAAGATAGCCACTTAAATAAACGCTGCTGAAAAAACTGGCTTTGCACATGCCAAAAACTTAAACTGACCCATGTCTATCATCATGTACTAAACAAGTCAAGATCAAAGATCTAAATATTAAAACAGAAACACTAAATTTACTGAAAGACAAAGCAGACAGAAATCTCAATGCATCGGGATAGGCAGATAGTTCATGAACAAAATGAAACCACATGAGAAGTACTTCAAAGATGCAGCAAGTGGGATCTTATCTTATTAAAAAGTTTCTACACATAAAAAGTGGAAAGAATCTCACAGATGGGAAAAATGTTTTTGCTAACAGTTCCTAAGAAAAAGGACTGCTATCGAGAATGAATAAAGAATTGAAAAAAATTCAGGCCCCTCAAAACCAAAGACCCAATCCACAAATGGGCATCTGAGATCAATACACAATTCTCATATGAAGAAACACAAATGGCAAATAGGTATAAAAGCTATTCAGCATCATTAGTCATTTGGGAAATGCAAATTAAAACAATATTGAGATTTCGTCTCCAGAAAGAATGGCCAAGATCAAGAAATCAACCAATATCAAATGCTGGAGGGGTTGTGGAAACAGGAACTCTTCACTTTGGTTGGTGGGAGTGTAGATTGGTGCATGCACTGTTGAAATCAATGTGGAGATTCTGCAGAAAGGTAGGATTAGAAGTCCCATTTGACCCAGCTGTTCCCTTTCTGGTCACTTCCCCAGAAGAATTAAAAACATCATACCACAGTGATATATATGCACTCATGTTTGTAGCAGCACGATTTGTAATAACCAAATCTTGGAAACAACCCAAATGCCCATCAGCTGAGGAATGAATAAAAAAAGTTGTGATATTTTATGCAACAGAGTACTATTCAGTTATAAAGAAGGATGAAATTAAGGCATTTATGGATAAGTGGATGTTTCCTGAGACCATATGCATAAGTCAAATAAATCAGACTCACATGTGTAAATATCATATTATATTCCTAGTGTAGGAAACAGAAGGAGAAAATAAGATCTCAAATCTTCAGTAGTAATTGTTAAAGGGTAAGAAACTGCTCAGTGGGAAAAAATAGCTGGGATATGGTATAGAAGGAAAGAAAGAAAGGAAAATAAACATATAAATATATATATATATTTACATATATACATACATAAATAGCTAAGATGACTTTTCTACAAATTCTATTATTTCTTGAAAAAGAACAGTTAATACTCACATGGTTTGATCCATTTTGCATGTATGTATCTGGTAATCTAAGCAACTCATTGTAGGATAATAACAAGCAATATAACAACCACTGTTAAATAACTATCATATTGTTTTGAAAGCCTCTATTATTTTTTGGAGGGGTTGTTATTGTTGTATGTCTCTTTTGCTTTTTGTTTTGTTTTTATGTTTAAAATTTAAAAATTCAGTTGATGTCTTAATTCTGTTTTCTGGGTACCTTGTTTTCTTTTTTGTCTTTAAAAATAAAGCTGTGATGAACATGAAAAATTAAATAAAATGTTTTATATGTTAGATGGTGATTGTTGAGGAGTACTAGAAGTATTGTTGAGGAAAAGAAGCATAAACAGCTTCACTGAGAATGGTATCTGAGAAAGGAAGTGAGAAATCGAGCACATCTTTGCAGAAGGATGAGCAAGGGGCAGACCATGAATCCAGGTGGCAGCCACGCATGTTGAAAATGCAGCACGTAGTGGCCACATAATGGAGAGTCTGAGATATGGGGAGACTGCGAGATGAGGGCTGGGGTGAGCTGAGGGAAGGTATAGTTTACAAGGCCGGGATTTTTGCTTTTATGAACTTAGTTGGTGTATTTGAGCTTTTAATCCAGCTGCGAGAAGGTTGGCAACTGTGAAGAATTGGTTGATCATGGAAATTTTAAGATAAACAATTAAATAGCTTTAAAATCTCTTCACATATGGTACTTTTGTATAAGAGACATTCAAAAAGGATCAGACAGCAAGTGTTTAATGGAAAAAAACAGTCAAGGTAGTTTGAACATTTATGACAATACGCTATCTTGTCTTTAAAAAATTGTGCCTTAGTAACTTATTAATCATAGATATCCAGCACAAAAATGTTGAAAAATATTTTTCTTTTAAAAAAATTTTAATGCCTACATGTTTTGAGATGTATCTACTATTTAGTATTATTTTTGTCTTGAGACAATAAACAGATAATTTTTTTAATTTAAAGAGAAAAAAAGGAAATAAAATAAAAAAGCAGAAAAGGGTACAAATAATACAGAATTTCAAGGAAAAAATACAGTAAGATATCACTAGTTAATAGTTTACATATTGTCATCTTTGAAATAGTTATCCAAATTATAAAATTAAAGCATGTAAAGTGAACATTCATACAATGAGATTGCAGATTGTGCCGATCAATAATCCAACAAAAGTTAAGTAATATGGATTTCCATCCTACACACTCAAACATACATGCAGTTATATCCCTTAGACCACCTTCCTTTCCTCTCTTTTTAATAACAATTACACTTTTTGGGTTTTTTTCCTCCCAAAATTCTTATTATTATTTTTTTTTGGAGAGAATAAAACCTAACATGGCTAAACAAAACAGAGTTGGTTAGAATAAAAGGATGGGCATAGTACATGATGTAAAAATAGAATATCAGGTAATCTAAAATGGTTACCATTGTGCCTCTTGCTATTTTTTAAAAAAAGTTGCCTATATTGTCAGGTATAATAGAATTAATCAAAACAGTACAGAAAAGACCAATAAAACCTACACTGGAGACCTTACAGGATTTCAAAAGAAGATAATAGTCAAACCATAATGGGCATCTTAGTGAATCTTATTGCCTTCAAAGTGGTTGCCTATACCCTCAAACTTGATACTATCAAACAAGATAGAATATAGTAAAATCTGACAGAACAAGATGGGGAGAGCAATACTAGGGATCGTATCAGGTTAATAGGAAAACAAAAAAGCTACCATAATATATCCCGCTATTTTTTAATTTAGTTTTTCCTTAATTGAAAAAAAAGTAAGAAAAAAATAGATTAATCTTAAAAAAGGGTGGGATGGAGGTAAAATAGGACATTGTATTAGAACAACACAGGTCAGAACCAAACAATTTAAGCATCATTATGATAAACAGATAGATAGTTTTGAATGAGAATCTCAAAACAAGTAAAGTTTGCAGAATATTATTTTTTGATGGTAACATTGTATGTGTATATAGGTAGAATCAAACTCTTTCATATGTGTTTTGTTTATCAGCATAAACACATTTCACATTTCATGATGAAAGACTATTATTAAAATTTTGTTTCAAAAAATATATCATTTTAGATACTACTTTTTTTCTATTTTAAAAATCTGCTTACTTACCTGCACTCATAGCACTGAATAATTTATGTTATTATAATTTACTTTTTCCAACATTTAAAAATGAGTTGTGTCATTTAATACTGAACAGGAAAATTCTTCATCTTTCTCCTTTAACTCTCCAGAAATAGTAACAGGTTGAAAAGTGTAGTTCTATAACTCTGCTATGCACCAATCTGTCTGCATCTGCACATTTACATATATACAGCATCTGACCTCACCATAAGTCTTTTCTGAAAACCTGCTCAGGTCACCTGTTAGTGTGTCTGTTCAATTTAATGCCATTATCCTACTCCTTTCTTTTTAATTACTAGAAATTCCATGGAATATTCTGTGAATATTTTATTATATCATTATGAATAAATATTTAATACATTATTGTGAATATTATAAATATTTTAATATTACATATTAATTATATAGTAGCGAAAATCACTAAATATATATATAACATTTTTGTTTTTAGAAATAGCAATGTTTCCTTTTAGGCTCTCCTTTTAATCAACTGAGCATATTTCTCTAGGGCAGAAAGCTAAAATGGAGAATTTCTGAGTTCAGGTGTCTTTTAGTCAATACAGTACTGAAATTTTCCTCATGATCTCTTTCTTTTCATAAGCTAGCTTAAAAGTACATATGTTAACATGATAAATTCCAAAGCTAAAACTCAAGTACTAAAGAAAAGCACAATATTAAAATGAGTGACTTTATTCCTTGAATATTTTTATGTCCCAAGGTGATTCTCATTAAAACTATTTTGAGTATCAACAAATATTTTATAGGGCCGTGCACACATTTAGGTATAGTCATATTTACCCAATGTAAGTATATATTTGCACAAACTAAGGGCAAGCATTTTGGAAACACTGAAGCAATAGAGCTAAAATTTTGAAATTAATTTTGCAGACTGTATAAAACATTTCACTTATTTGAAATTCTCCTTTAAGACATCAGCATTATTATGGATAAATTTATTGTTATCATGACCATTTACTATTTGTACTTGGAACTGTAGTACAAAATTTACCTTTGTGCAAATGCAAAAATAGATAATGCTGGGCTGAGCATTTAGCTCAGCGTCATAAGTGCCTGCCTGGTGAGTGCAAAGTCATGAGTTTGATCCTCAGAACCGAAAAATAAAAAATAAAAAATAAAAAAAATAGATGCTGCATTTATTCCTTATTTCTACATTACCATACTCAGGTTTATTTTCTGTTTCATATGCTTTGTCCTGCTTGTCCAGTATCTGTGGAAATGAAGTCATAACCTCTGGTTAAGACCCACATTATATTTGCTTACTAAATGCTTGTCCTTGATCACTAATATGTCCAACCAACAGGTAAGGTGGTTGACATTCTGAACTAGCAGACACCCTGAGTCCTCTGCGTTGGCTCATTCCTGAAAGTGGATTTATCTCTGTGTTCTCTTTATCATCTTGATACGATGTACAATGACTTCCTTGATTGTTTCAAGAGATGTAGTCTAATGAGTTTACATTTTAAAATGAATCACTTTCTTACTTCAACAGAAGGCTTGGGGCTGGGGATTTAGCTCAGTGGCATAAGTGCCTGCCTTGCAAGCAGGCAGTCGTGAGTTCGATCCCTGGTACCAATAAAAACAAAAAAGACCCCCCAAAACAAAACAAAAACAAACAAACAAACAAACAAACAAAAAAAAACAGAAGGCTTTAACTGGGATTGCTATCCAGGAAAGTTATAGAGACACCAGTGGGTTTGTTATCCTGTAATATTGGATGCATATAATTGTGTATGTGGATACATGTATGTTTTCTGAGGAAAGGATTCTAAGCGCTCATCAACTGTTCAAAGGTGTGTGTGATCTAAAGACAGTTAACACTTATTTAACAGAAAGCATTTTAGTGGGTGTTGGGTGGCTAAAAACATACTACTATAAGAAAAGGAGGGCATTGAATGTGTTCACATCAGTCAGCAACTTCAGACTTTTTAATATCCCACTGTCTCGGAGGTCACTAAATATTCAAGCATCTTCCTTAGAAAATAAGCTTTCACTGGAAAATAGAAACATAGCCATTGAGAAAACAAGATGCATGTGCCTTCTGTTATGAAAAAATCATGAAGCAGGATCATTTCTTGTATAGAAAGGACCAGAGAAAAGCCACATGTTAAAAACTTTAAAAACCTTTCATGTACCATTTTTGTGAGGACCTAATGGATGTCAAAAGGAAATATGTTAATAGAGACTAAAGAAGAAAAGTGCCAGGGTCATACTTTAAGTATAATTAAGGAGGCTAAGCTATAGAACTAAGAAGATAATGTTATAGATCGGTAAACAAAATGAAGAGGGTTAGAAACCAAAAGGAGAGTTGATCTAGAAGTGCTGTAGAGCACAGATTAATAAGAATTTCCTTAGTAGGTTGCAGAAATTACAGGAACGCGCAGCACATTTAACACAACAGCTGGCCAGATGTAAATGTGTGTGTGTGGAGGAAAGAGCAATAGCTAGTTTAAACTCTGTGCTATAATGAAAATGTCGTATTACCAAGTTTGCAGAGATTATTTTAAAGCAATAATAAAGGTGACCAGCAACGACTACAAAGAAAGAATTTATTTTCATAAATGCCTTCCAGGGAAGATAAGCGCTGAAGATTACAAATTCTTAAAGAATAAAACTAGAACTGAATGCAAGGAAAAAGAAGAATAAAAAGAGGAAATTATAGAAAATTTCACTTTAATATTAATTCAATTCAACAAACGTGCTAATCACTAATAAATAAGAGGTATTGGTATCTTCAAAGACCTTTCAATACACTTATAAACTCAGTGTTGCAGTAGTACAGATGATATGTTCTACAGATAAAGAGATGAACTCTATGGTATCTCTCTCTCTGTCTTTTTTTTTTTTTAATTGGTACTGGGGATCGAACTCACGACCACCTCCTTGCAAGGTGGGTACTTATGCCGCTGAGTTAAATCCCCAGGCCCAAGAGATAAACTCTAATCCCAAGGAGTTTATATTACGCTGATGAGAGGAGTCAAGTCATGTGAACATCTAACCTTCATACAAGCAAGGATATGTTACCTGTCACAAGAGACAGTGATATCAGCATTCAGAGAAGACAAGTCAGAGGGGATGGGAAAACAAATCTGAGAGGAGGTGGTATTTACAGTAGCTTTGATGGATATGTAGAACTTTGACATTCTGCTTAATGTTTTCAAAAGGAGTAGTTACTTATGCATTGTAAAAATTATTATAGTTTGTTAGAAAGTACTTGTATATGGGATTAAGTTTTGAATGACAATCTGTGATATCTCTTTCTCTGGTCCTTTACAGAAAACCATAAGCAATTATGCATGCTTTTAGAAGCATGGAAAAGACTGAAGTGATCCCTGGAGACTGTAATGTAATGACTACCTTGCAATCAAAAAACTTGCAATCAAAAAAGTGAAAGCTTATTTATTTAAAATAAAATTTAAAGGCTGGAAATATATGTCAGTGGTAAATTGCTTGCCTAGCAAATGACAAGCCCTCCGTAAAAGCTCCAATGCCCCCAAAACAATAATCCCCAAACACCAACAACAGAAAACTCAAAAACCTTGTACAGGAAAAGAACTTTTAAAAATGCCTCTCAAGAGTAATAATAATAATAATAATAATAATTGTAACCATATTTCAGTCTATTTTCCCAAGAAACTTGTGAGTTATGGATTATATTCCTCATTATTTTTCTCTTTTTGCTGTTCTGCAGATCAAACCCAGGGCCTTACTATGATAGGTAAGTGCACTACCACTAAGATATAGCCAAAGCGTGAGGCTGTTCACTTCTCAATAGTGCTCAGAGGAATTAAGCAATTGTCACAAGATCATACAGCTATTAAGTGTAGACTTCAAACTATGTCCTATTGACTTCAAATGTGTTTTTTTCACCACTGCTTAAAAACATGCTATCACCATTTTACTTGAAGAAAAGCATATATACTACATGCTTCTACCAGAGCTCCTGTTGGAGAATAACAAAATCGATTCTAAGTGATATAAATAGGGAAATATGAAAGCATATTGTGTACAATTTTAAATCCATAAATTTAATAATATAAATGATGCAACTCACTGAGAAACTGAGACAGAAAGATTGCCAAGTTCAAGCTCAGCCCAAAATTTTGCAACATAGTAAGACCCTGTCTCAAAAAAAAACTGTTTTTTTTAAATTTTTTTTTAGGAAAGGATTGGAGATGTAGCTTTCAGAGAACAGGCCTTAGGTTCAATCCCCAGTAATGCAGCAAACTAAAACAAAACAAAACAACAACAAAAGGTTAACTGAATACTATGAAATGAGGAAACTATTATAGAAAAACAAGTTACTAAGGCAAGAACATCTCTTCTTCCTTCGTTTAGCACTGGAGATTGAATAAAGGCTTGGTCATACAGTACAAACACTCTACTACTGAACTGTATTCCCAGTCCAACCAATAACATTCGTAATAATCCCGTATCTATTAAATAAATTAAAATTGCTATTAAAACATTTAAAGAAAAAAGACAATTGGCCAGCTCACTGAATCTCCCAGAGGTTCATCAAGTCTCACCCAGAGGCTCATCAAGTCTCACCCAGAGGCTATGCATCCAGGCAGCATACCCAATTCCATGACTGCATGGATTTAGAAGCAAACCATAACTGCTTCCTCTGCACACATGTTTGCACAAGGCCCTGTGGCCACTGATCAAGCAGCCAGCTAGGCTGTAGACCATCGCTTCTCCTGAGTGTTGAGTCTCTTTAGGTCTCTTTGCCAAGAATGAGGTCCATGCAGCATCTACTCTGTCATTTCACTGGCTTCCAAACTGCAGTTCTGAAGGGAGTGTCTGTTGTGCAGATTCTAAGATCTTGACAAACTCCAAGGGGATCCTGCAGGGTAAATATGCAGCTACCTAGAAGAGGTGAAACTCATGAAGTTGAGAAATTTCCCAAATGAGAAGGGTGCTCAAAAGGCCTTGAGAGGTAAAATGTCATCATCAGCCAGGAAAGGTTGCTCTTGCACAGGATTCTAGCATTTATCTAAATAGTTCTTCATCTGGCTGGAATTTCCATCTGCCCTTTTCCCCCTTGTTTTCGGAAGGTGACCTCACCAGTATCTCAATTATAACACTCTGCCATCAATGACCCAGGCAGTAAAAATATATCACCGAATTAATTTAGTGGAAACACTAAAACATTCATGGTCTTAAAATTTTAACAGAAGCCTGTGTTTTCTCCATTAAAAAAATTAATCGGGTAGGATGTCTTTAATCAAAAGACAAGTCAATTGGGTCCACAAAAGACTAAATAATGGCATTGTAAGCAACAAATCTGATATTTGGCTGTACTTTATGGGACTGAAAAAAAATCAAAAGCAGTAAAAGCTTATATTATTTCTGTCAGTAGTCCTTTTCATAAAATGTTGTGAAAACAATCTCTCTAAGAAGGAAGCAACATACTGAGCAACAAGCCTCAGTCACAGGAAGTTCATTTTTTCTTTGGCTTACAGCCCAATGCCATCAGAACTAATTAAAAACAGAGCCACGCTGGTATGGGGTTCAGTGTTTGGGTTTTACAATAACAGAGTCACAAAGCAGGGGGATGTCTAATGAGAATAGTTTTTGAGTTTGTTTTGTAGCATTGGGCAACTATGTCAATTACTGCCACTGCAGCTCAGGGCCAGCACCCATGCTGGGATGTGAGCGAGTCTTATTGCCTTACAGATTGTGCTTCCACTTTGATGCATGTGATATGCATGTCACTCGTGTCCTGGTGCTGCTCCTTGGCTGCAGACTACAGCAGAGGAGGCTGATGCCACCTTGTTCCTCTCGGCTGAGGCCAGCTCAAACGTTACCAGGCCCAGATTTCATCTGCTGTATTAGTTATGCTCCAGTTAAAAAATGAAGCATGTCTTTTGGTTGGAAAATTACTGAAAACATAGGCCCTGACTTGCATAGCCCTATGCATGAGCTGCTAGTGAGTTACAGAGAGATGGGAAGAGCACAGAGAAAGACATACTTATCAAGGTAAAGATCAAAAGAACAAAGCAGTGTGGTTAAAGTGTCTGCTTACTTTTAGTTTATGGATAATAATAAGAAAAGCAAAATCTGTTTCCCTTTGCTTTTTGTCTCCCTCACTGAAATATTTGAAAACTAACTCTTCTGTACCCAGGAAGAACCTCTGTTTTATTTTAGTGTGAATAGTGTCTTATATATGGCCTTATATACTGGCATTTAAGAACCAACTTGAGAGAAAGACGTAGAAGGGTGAGTGATGGAAATAGCTGGTGAAACAAAGATGAGTAATTCTTAATAGAGAGTTTGCAGCTTTGTGTAGGTCTCTTCAATTTTACCAACTTCATTTTATCTTCAGATAGATTTTTCTTCTCCTATATGTAAAGGAGGAAAAGCATTCTGGTATGAAATGTAAGTTCTATTAAATATATTAAGGCAGAATGCAGTAAAAGCCTACAAAGTTTGAACCCACTGTTTTTTTTCAAATTAGCATATTTAAAGATAGCTGTATTTACTTGCATTTATTTCAATAATATATGCAGAGAAAATCAATAAATACATATTTGATAAGGGAAATTATGGAGACATTAATAAAATGTATAATAACACAAATCAGTTAACTTACATAACCAAGCAGTTGATCATTTCACTATTAATGGTTCATGAACCATTAATAGTTCATATATTCTTCTTTTATGTTTTTTGGAGCTGTGAGCAGACAAGCACATGACAGATGAAGCATGTTATAGAAGCAGATCATAAGAAGGTTAATATACATATTCCAATCTAGCAATATTTATACAGATAAATTTGAGATATGTACATGTTAACTCACCCTAATGTAGGGACAAAGAATGAATTACACAAAATAGAACTTAATTTTACACATTATTCTCACTGTGTTCACTCTCTAAACTCTTCAACAATCCGTATTAGTTTTGGAAATTCTCCCTGATGCTTTTCATAGTACACGTCACATAAAGATCTGTCTTGAGAGTTAAACATGCTAAAATTCAGATAGTCTGAGAGTACTTAAATCTCTCATGCCAGCACTTTTTAGCACTCCACAAAGAGTGCTTCATAAAGTACTCCAGAAAATCTTTGACTAGTACAATGAAAAACTACAGAGGCTGCATGTAGAGTACAAAGTCAAAACCCTGGGGAGTTCATGCTGGAGCCCTTGGTGATGTCAAGGCTAAAATAGGGTTCATATTAAGAAATAGGCCTTGGAACTCTGATGCTTGTTAATGCTGAGCCAGAAAAGGACAGGAGAATATGAAGGGAGGAGAAAAAAAAAAAGAGATATGGGAACTTTAAAAATTGATGGCCATTGACCTCTTCAAGTAGAATTTAGAGTTTGGGACTGCGCCTGAAAACTGGGCCAATCTTCTTCAAAACTCTTCCCATACAGAGAAGTACAACCTCAAATCCACTTTTGGAGCACAAGGGACAGAGTGCCTGTGGTACCTATCTTGCAGAAGTAGACCATTGACTGATATTTCCTGGTAATAAAAGTTACAACATCAACAACATGAGTGAATAAGATTTGACTCCTATCCACATATATTTTTACCGTGAAAGGGATTAGAGAACACAAGGCGTTTGAAAGAAGGTATGAAGAATATGAGTGATTTTAGTTTTTACTTTAGTACTTGTTTACACTCAGCTTCATAAATGGATGGAATCTGTTAATGTAGGTGATTATATAGGGCAGTAGTAGCTCCATGTATAATCCTTTTAATTCAAAGATTGATTTGGATCAATCTGTGATATTTCTTGCTATAACCAGTGAAGGGGAAAGGAAAGGTAGGTATGTTTGGTCTGGTGTTTGACTATATGTCAGGTACTTTATCACTTATCCAATTTATTTTTTTATATTACTCAAAACTTGAGAATGGTGATTGTTTTTCACAAATAAGGAAAGTGTGTGTCAGACTGTATTGAAATTATGGCCACATAACTTAAAAAAGAGTCGTATTGCCTCCAGAGGCTGTATTCTTTCCATGTTTTGCTTCAGTGACTATTATATTTTTTGGAGATTTTGAAGTCATTGCTGTCCAAGTCAGAAGGAAATGCCTTCCAAATACAAACTACTTAAATAGAAAGTTCATAAGATAAAAGTAAAGATATCATCCTTGGCTGGGTTACACATACATGTTTGTGAAATGTTTTAATTTAAACATAAGATGATCTCAAATATCAACTTTTTGGTATTGGTCTTGACAATATTCTTAAAACCTAGACAATTAAGTAAAATGACTGTGATAGAAATCTGGAAAGAAATTAAATAGTATGAAGTAATTTGTTGAGAATCCTACTAGAAAAACTCAGAATCTCACATTATTAGGCTTGTATTTGTAGGATGAGATTCATCTTTAAAAAAAATTTGAAGACAGATGCCAAGATAACTTCTGAAATTAATTAGGAAGTTCACAGGATTGGATTTGATTCATTACCCCTCTGCACTGCTCAGAGATTTTTGTAATTTAAAGAGACTCTACTTGTAGTGGCACTTCACAGTAAGCTAACACTTCATGAAAATCACTTGAGTAGCCTATGTGCACTGAACTCTAATAAGAGAGTGCAATATGAAGAACTGAGGTTCTAATCTTCTTGACCATAGAAACATTCGCACAAATTTTCACCTGCAATTATATTGGTGTCAAGAAGTTAAACAAATGATATATATAAATTTTGCATTAGTGACTCTCCAAATTCATTTCCTACCAATTTGATGGCATGGAGTGTTCCTTATTTCCTGTTTACACACCATACTGTGGCAATGGTGTGTGGAACTGGTGAGTTGCTCTCTGAATGTGTCGTCTTTCAGTGTTGTGAGGTGGGCTTCTGTCACAAGCAGGATTAATGTACTTTAGTGATCACATCTCCCAAGTGTTGTCCTCAATGCAAATTAAAAGAGACTTATATTCTAAATACTATTTCTTTTGACCTTAATAATTCTTTCACTTAAAATATCAAGAAGATCTGATTGTAGGCACATCATTATAAGGATGCTACAAAGAAAGCAAAGTGCTGAAGAGTTATGGCAGATGGAAATACATGATCTAAATGAAGTTCTGTGGGTGCATGAGGATGATGCTGTGCCAACTTTACTGTTCCTAAATGAGTCATTTGTTTTGACTTTGAGATATTGGAAGAAAACAAACATTATTAGATATATTTGGCTTTTCCAAAAGAGAATAACAGCTATTTTTCTTCTTGTATATGATTATTTAGAAATTTTTTGTTACTTAATCTCAAAATTTTGCTCGTAAGCTGTAACTAAAGGTGGTCCATAAACATGGGGCAGGTGAGTAACTGGACAAACTGGAAACATAGTGGGTGATATTGCTGCTTCCCTGAAAGGCAGAGTCATTTCTGCAGCTCTGATTCATCCAAAGAGAAGCAGGGAATACGGAAAGTACCAACATATCACAGCTGATTAATGTGAGTTTTGGTTTGTTGACTTATCCTTTATGGTATGTTTTTCCCAAAGTCATTCACTGAATGTAGTCCACAAGGGCCTAAAAGTATGCAGTATTACTTCACTATGATTCCACAGACAACTGGAACCACACTTTTCTGTTCTCTAAATACTAAATGAGGCACCTTCACCTGGCTCCAACCATTGCATGTGAATTTGTCTTAGTAATATCAAACCTCAGCAATTACCAAAACAGTCTCCTTTACAGTATTCAAGATAAATATTTCCTAAGTGCTGAGAGCTGGGGACATAAAACAGTGGTAGAGCACTTGCCTACCATGCATGAAGACTTGTGTTTAATTCTTAACATTTCCTGCTACCAAAATACTGAATATTTCAGACTAGAAAGTCAAAAATATAACAGTAGAGATGTCAGTGTTAGCTGACTTACTTATATAATGAGAAACTTATGAATAAATACAAATGGACAGGACAAAGCAAAGAAAATATTAAAAGGAGAATTAGGGAATTTTTGGGGGGGAAATCAAACTCAGGACCTTGTACTTGCCAGGCAGATGCTCTGCCATTGAACTATATCCTGAGCCCATGAGATAACTTAGGTTTAAGAGGAATTCCATGGTTTCTCTGGGTATTGAAGTTGTGTAAATGTGTCTGTCATCTGTGATAAAATATAAAACAATGTACTTGCTTTAAAAAACAGCCTGGCAATCTCTCAAAGGTTAAACAGCGTCACCATGTGACCCAGAAAATTTATTTATGTGATCCAGCAACTATATACTAAAGACAAATGAAAACATATGTCTACACAAAAACATCAGTGTGGGTGTTAAAGAAGTGTTGTTCACAACAGTTAAAAAATAGAACCAACATAGTGTCTATTGATTGAAAAATGGTTTAGCAAAATATAGTATATCTGTACAAAGGAATATCGTTTGTCATCATAAAGAATTGTACATTGACACATGCTAGGATAAACCTTGAAAACGTTATGCCACATGAAAGAAGCCAGTCACAATATGCCACATATTATAGGATTCCATTTATACAGTGTCCAGAATAGGGAAAAAGTAGAGTATGAGAGCACAGGCATGTTGAGGGGGTACTGTTTTGGGGGACTGGAGGGAATGGTTAAAAGGTGTAGGCTTCTTTAAAAAAATTTTTTTGAGACAGAATTTCATTAAGTCACTAAGTTTGCAGGCCGGGCTTACAGTTGTGAGCCTCCAACTTTAGCCTCCTAGAGTGCTAGGATTATAGGTTTGTGCTGCAGTTCCCAGCTGTGGCTTTCCTTCTCAGGTAATTGAAGTGTTCTAAAATTGATGGTGGTGATGAATGAAAAACTGCCTGAATACACCGAATGCAATTAAATTGTACATTTTAAATGAATTAAATATAGGTTTTGTGAATTATCTCAATGAGGCTGTTATAAAACATGTTGTCTGCATTCACAGTTCCAGTATATAAACCAGAACCACTTTATTTTATCAGTTTTAAAACTCTCACTTGTATTAATTCCAACTGACCTTTGGTCTCTTTTTAATAAAGATTTAGTATGACTTGTGTTCCATTTTATAAGGTGGGTATATGAGAGCAAAGGGAGTGATCTGATTATCACATGTAATACACCAGCAATGGTTTTGGCCACTATGTAAAAATACTCCATTTTTACCAGAAAACTATGACTGAAGCCAATCATAAGAGAACCGTATTCAGTTCGGAGAGATTTGCAAAAACAAAAGTAATTGGCAATAATATATATAGGACTTGTAAATGTTATATATCCTTCATGAATTAGGTCTGAAACTTGTGGGCTCTTGTCATATGGTACTTGATTTTTACTCTGTTCTTTTAGCACAAATCCTCTCAGAGTCATAAAGAAACATTTAAAAATTATTTTTAGTGGTTAAAACTTCTTATGGAATATGAGATGTGATTGGCCATGTGCTTTGTCTCATTATACAAGAAACCATAGAAATGGGGCTTCTGTCTTCTGCTCATGTAATATTAAAATATTGCTTGACAAATCTGGATATATGTTTTTCTCTTTGCGCCTTACCTTAACAACTGCAAAGAGTAATCTTCTACTTTTAAAATTGTACTGTATTCTCAGTTTCAATCTCTATAAACAGTAATAAAACTCGTAAGCATCAGCAGTTCAAAACTGGCAATATGATGTTTACATTTTACATGTGCCTAAAAGCTTGAATATATTTTTGCTTCATTTTTCAAATTAAATTTTAATTTTCATTGGTACTTGATTGCAGTGCATAATGATTATATGCCTTGTGAAGAGGGGAAATTGTAGTACATATACACAATATGACTTAAATATTTTTCATCCTCTTTCCCTCCCATCCTTTTCTCTTTCCTCCATCTCTTGGTTCCCTTATTTTTTGCAAAAGGTCTATCTATTTTCTAATATCTTTCTTTTACTTTGCTAATTACTATTTAGAATTTTCATGAAAGATAAGCCATGAGACATTTAAACTTGTATGTCTAATTTACTTCACTTAACATTATGGTCTGAAAGTGTATCCGTTTCTACAAATGACTTAAATTTATACTTTGTGGGATTATTAAGGCTATACTTTCAAATGAGCCAATGTGTATAGACTCATCAAATGGTGTGCTGGTAAATGTTTTAATAACCAGGTTTTCTAGAAGCATTAACCTTTTTAGGTTTTTAGCTGTTGCAGACTTTTGTGATGTGAATCACTCCACTATGGCTGATCTTGAGCTACTTTGAGACATTTGTAGTGCAGAGTTGGAGGACAAAGGCCCCTAAGAGTCAATTGTCATACACTGGTGGGGATTCCCCAACACACTAAACTATACAGGCGTATGCACTAGCATTTCTAATGTTCACAGCTCTATGAGAGAAATGAGATCTTCAACATCATATTTTTCTTGATAAACCAAAAGTCATACATTTTTTAAACCAAATTATTGACATATCATGCTAAAATAGATACTCAGATCCTTTCCTTATAATACAGAATGTGCTTTCAGAATTACCATATTTTATTCATCACTTAAAATCAATGGACAGAGTGAAGCAGTAGAACTGAGATTCTTGTTCCAACTCAATCATGAAGTAAATGTGTGTGTGTGTGTGTTCATTATCTCTTTGGACCCAAGCTTAGATTACTTCATTATCAACTAGCAAGTTACATCTGATATATTCTAAGTTCTTTTTTATTTACAAACTTGTGAATTTCAGTTATGAGAGGAGAGGATATATCCCAAGGGACTAGTCTCAGTACAACTGAACCAAATGGACCAATGAAAATAAACAAATGTTACCACTTGAGGACCCAAAAGCATGGATGCCAAAGAACTGAGAATGGGTGTACTTTAGCATGGAGCCTTTAAATATGCATTAAGTTTCCAAGGCCAACGGAGGAGAAGTGGACTAAAGAAAACATGCCTTGCAGGTTGCAAAACCAGCTGACAGACTGAGTCAGATTCGGGGCACCTTTTGGCTATGTCATAGCTCCTGCAGTTGCTCTTAGGGACTTGAATTTACCCACCTCCGGGCCATTCCGCACAGAAATTTGTGAGGATCTAAACCTAGTGTGTGGAGGATGTTTATTTCTACTTTCTCAGAGGGAAGGCACAGTGTGTCTACTCTGACCACCCCCTGTAATCAGAGTCTGCTACCTCCACAGATGCCCATGTAAACTATCTTTAGTAGAACAATGAGAATCTGGGGAAAACCTCTCCCAGGGAAATGAGTGTCACTTCAGTAAAAAGAGAGAGAGAGAGAGAGAGAGAGAGAGAGAGAGAGACAGAGAGAGAGAGACAGAGAGAGAGAGACAGAGAGAGAGACAGAGAGAGAGACAGAGACAGAGAGAGACAGAGAGAGAGAGATTGAGAGACAGAGAGAGAGACAGAGAGAGACAGAGACACAGAGAGAGACAGAGAGCAACAGAGGGAGACAGAGAGAGAAGAGAAAAAAAAAAACAGTCCTTCAAATCTGGTTCATCTCACAGTCTAAATGCAAGTTCTTAATTAAAAGCCAACAGAGATTTCTAAAGTTGGAGAAAAACTAGAGCAACAACTTTTAAAATTATCCTGTGGGCTTTTTTCCTTCTTAGTCTCTTAAAGGGAAAAAGGCTAATAACCATTCAGTGGCAAATTGCTGTTCCTTCAGAACAAGGGAGTGAAGGAGAATGAAAAGTGGCATCCCAGGGGGACAGGGAGTCATCCGTAATTAGACTGGGTACCATGTTGAGAGGCAGCAGAAAATTACTGGAATGGATCAATGAGGAATTGTCCTACGAGTCTTAGATATTTGATTCCAGTTTCTGAAAGAATAAGTAAAAGGCCGTGCTTTACACAGTGGCGTTTTCCACAGAACCGAAAACAGTGCTGAGCATCAAGTAAGAGCTCAGTAAATTCTTGCTTCTTGAGTTAAATAATTCAGAGTTGAAAGTCACTAGTGTTCTGGAAGAACATGATTTTTGTTTGAGTATGTCAGTGCTGAATAATGTTGGTGATGAGAGGCCCAAGGCTTGGGGTCAAATAATTCTGGTCTCTGTGTGTCCACATGCACATGTGCTGTCTTGTATATTATAGGGTGTTAGTAGTATTCTTAATTTCTGTGGACTAGGTAGGTACCAGCAGCATCTTCTCTCCTACAGTCTCAATAATTAAAATTGTCTGCAGACACTGCCAAATCTTCTGTGGAAGATGAAGTTAGTTTCAGTGGAGTGCCATAGCTTTGTTTCTCTATCCCAAGCTCACAACACAAAGGATTAGTAGGCTTGAGAATAAGACCCAGAAGATCAGCTCTGAACTCCAGTAATTCACACGTTGCCTTGTTGATGCATTGATAGGAACAGAATGTTAGGTGTAGAGATGTACATCAGCGTTATTTTAAAAAATAGATTCTGCACACGAGTTATTTGGGTACCTCAGTGGCATAACCACCCCCTTTAAAGAATCTGAAACTTCATTTTGCAGGAGAACTCATTGAATGGGGAGACATGAAACAAACTGGGGAGATTTGGTTTTGCTTCTTTGCGAGGACCAGCAGAGGTCTGGGGAAAAACTGAATTGGAATCTCTTTCCTTAATTTACATACTGCCTCCATTTTAGCAATACAGAAGGGAAATGAATAAAAACAATTATCCTCAAAGACATTCAGTCTGGTCTTGACTTGTTAAGAACGATAAAAGTCAGCAGTTAGAAACATTTAATACAGCTGAACAAACCATAGAGTCTCAAACTGCTTCATCTGGTGCATTTCCTCTCAGAGGCAAATAAAAGGAAAACTATAATTAGGACATGATTCCGCTCAAGCTATCCAATAAAAGCTCTTAAAAATGATTGCCCGTTAGATAGCAGTGTAATGAACAAAAGCATCAGGCATGGTTTATTATTTGCTTATTAGTATTACTATATGATAATCTTTTTTTTTTTCATGTTAAACCAAAGAGAAACACTAAAATGTGCACATGATTTCTTCAGGATGTTTTGATGACCTGTTCAAAGTACACAGGTCTCAGATTTTCTTCCTTCCTTTTTCTTTTTCTTTCTTTTTTTTTTTTTTTTTTTTTTTATCTTTTTTGGTCTTTTTGAGACAGGGTCTCACTATGCAGTTCAGGACCGCCTTGGACTCACTTTGTAGCCCAGGCTGGTCTTGAACTTGCAAAAATCTTCCTGTCTCAGCCTCTCAAATGCTGGGATTACAGGAGTATACCACCACTCCTGGCTTCAGACTTTCAATTAATCAATAAATGTTTATCAAACCATGTGCTGTTTGCCAGATCTATTATGTTGCATAAAATTTGATCAAAATATTTGTCTGCTCTACATTCTAGAAATTCAAAGCAGAATGAGAAGAGAAATCATGATTCTTGGTTTTTATGTAAATATAGGTTTTTACGGTTTCTTGTTCAAATCACTCTAATCCTATAGATCTTGGAAAAGACTTGAAACTCTGCACTTCTTAGTTTCCAGATGATGCTGATGTTTCTGCACATTATATGGCAATAATCTAAGCATGTCAAATATACATGATATAAACTAAATTGAGCTCTAATTAGTAAGCTTAAAGCATGGTCACCTCTAAGCTCAGACAGGACTCCTCACCACTCCCTGAGGATATTTGTGTGGCCTGTGCTTATCACATCACCAGTACTATCTGTGATTCCTCATGAAAGTAAATGAGTTTGAATTTTGCTACCTGGATGCAGTAAGGGGCTTCCACTGTGGTGTCTTTCTGAAAATGGTGTGTAAGCTACTTGGAAAAAAATCACTTGATACCTGGCATTGACTGATGACATACATTTCCAGTGGAATCTCTGTGATTTCTGTATATTTTATTTTATTTTTATGACTACTTTCAGATTAATGTCTTTGGTATAAAGACTAGACTATGCTAGCCACATTATCCCTTGAAGACACTTCTGATTACTTTCTCTGAACCAGATGTAGCATGATAGAGCAAGTAGTAGGGTCACATTCTTCTGTTTCATATAAATGGGTTCAGGGATTCATTTTTACGGTTTGCAGGTAGCTGATTGCAATGCTGTGTTTGCTTAGCAGCCAAGTATCTAAATTAGTGTCTAGATCATTCTGTGATGAAGGGAAATTTTGTTTCTGTGCTATTTGTTAGTCATATGTGACCTACCTTTCTTTCTTTCTTTCTTTCTTTCTTTCTTTCTTTCTTTCTTTCTTTCTTTCTTCCTTCCTTCCTTCCTTCCTTCCTTCCTTTCTTTCTTTCTTTTTTTTTTTTTTTGGTACAGGAATCAAACTCACATCCTTGCACTTAACTAAACCCCTGGCCAGTCAAATGTAACTATTAATAAATCAAAATACAGCTAAAGATTGAGGAGCTAACTGAAGTTTAACTATGTTTAAACAAAATCTAGCATTTACTACCACATGTATCTAGTGGCTACTATATAGGGTAGCACAGCTGGTGAATTCTTAAAAGACATTCACCCAGATAAAAGTAGCAAGTCAGGGTTGGATTCAACTATCTTAGACAACATTTGACCTGGCTTTCAAATTTATCAAGGTCGTGAGTTGACTGAGGATCATGTCTTCATTTCTGAGCTCATTCCTTATAACTTTGTTAGAAATACATAAGGGAATAGACATTTAATCTACATTTATAAAAATGTTTTAGTTCTTTCATAAGAAAAATATATACATTATAGAAAATATAGAAAACAGTGCTACATAAAATGAAAATAACTCATAGTCTTAACAGCTAAATACAGTAGCAGTGAATACTTAGTGAACAGTTTGGTGAATATGCCAACAGTAATGTCAGTGTGTGTGTGTGTGTGTGCGTGCGTGTGTGTGTGTGTGTGTGTTTGAGAGAGAGATAGTGATCTATAAATCTATATATATAGATCTAGAAATATACAAATAAGCAAATATATGCAGTACGTTTAATTCAGTTCTAATACTTCTGGATGAAGTGGCCATAATGAATGAGTGCTAGAGAACGTATCAGGTAGCACTGAGAGAGGGAAGATGGGTTATTTTCTTTCTTCTTCCTGAAAAAAAGAGGAGCTTTTCTTTGTTAACTATGACCCAACTAGGAAAGTATTTTGTTGGCATCAAAGAAATGAAATCTGTGACTGACTGATCAAAACTCATGGGTTAACAGACGCACTCTTATGTAGGAGCCCTGCATTAGCACTTAGCCATCTGAGTTGCTGTCAAAATCACAGCCAAATAACAGATGGAAATGATGGGAGAAAGTAGACCCAGCAAACTCCAGGATAAAGTTTGTCTTCATCATGTAGCGTTAAGTAGTAAACAAGATGTTCTCTAGTTAGTAGAGTTGTTTTCTTAAATGCCCTTATGTTAATGCCTAAGCAGCCCCTGCCTTTGTTCATGCCCACAAAAAGAAACAGCACTGCATTCACTCTGGAATCAAGATGACTGCATTTTGGTGGTGGTGGTGGGGGAGATGGGTGTAAGGGGAAAGATCCTTTGCAAACTGCACTCAGCTGGAATTTAAGATTGTATAGCTGATGAAAGCCAAGCTCTTTTAAAAATCAGGATGACTTTCCACTGGATATGGAAAGGAGGAAGCAGACAAGGCTGCAGAGATCAAAGTATATGCCAGAGATTTACCCAAAAAGTTCTACCATGGAAGATTCCTAAATATAGCTACATTTTCACTGCAGGTCATGTGTGAGTTTAAGCTGTAATTTTTATCATGTGTGATGGTAAGTGCTTAATCATTCTGAAAGCACTATCATAATAATAGCTAGCAATATTGTTTTGATTCTTTGTTGGTAGCTTCTAAGACCCAAACTGAATGACAAGTCCAAAGTTTATGAACCCCTGCAAAACAAGCTCAGGCTTCTCTTGCACTCTGTGAAACAATGGCATTGTCCTCCTAGCCACCCAAGCTTCAAGTGTAAGTATGGGTGCAAGAAGCTGTGGATTCATTTGTGCACTGCCAACAAATTTTTCTTGAATTCTCTGTTGTAATAAGGATAACTAGTTTCTTGATTATATAAAGTTATATGGCACTATCTATATCAAGCTCTGGTTTACACTTTGATCATTTCTTGTAAACTAGCAGAATAGTTAAGAAAAGAGGTTCTGGGGGTCTTTCTTACTGTCAGATTCAAGTGCTACCATCTCCATTTATTTGTAGTTGCTTGGCTTAATTTTCTATTGTGTGAACTTGCCTATTATTATTTTTTTTTATGGACTGAAGATACTAGTTCCAACCTTCACAACCTTGTGAAGCTAAAAAAAAATTTTTTTTTCAGTACTGGGGATCAAACTCATGATCTCAGGCTTACCAGGCAGGCACTGTGCCACGACACTTGTATTCATGGTCCTGTGAAGATAAAATTAAATTGTGCTGGCAAAATGCTTGTCAGTGACCAATATGGAACATGTTTTAGGGTGTAGGGGTACAAAAAGTTACTAAAAATATCAGGTATAGACTGTGTAGTTTCATCATTTTCTGTGATAGGGTTGGCTTTACAGAATAAATGTGTGCCAGTCCAAGGGGAAGTGATTGTTGCTTTCCTGAGGCATGATACAGATACCCAAGGAGTTAAGATCTAAACACTGTAGTAAAATTAGTCTTTGAACAATACCAAAAGAATAACTATAATAATTAAGATTCCTAAGAGTAGATGAAGGGTTTTGAATTTGAATCAAGTAAATGTGATTCAAATCACAACCTTATCACTTACATTATATATGATCTGGGAAATAGCTTACCATCTGTTCAGGTCTTTTTAAATAGACTCTTGATACATGTTCAACTGCACAGTTGTTGAAATTAGATAATTTTTGAAAAGTGCCCATCCTAATGCCTGTCCTATTATATATTTTTGAATGTATATTGGTACTAGTTTCATAGTTTTGCTAATTTTTCCTGAGGAAAATGTCCATAGAAGTTACATAGCCCAGCTCAGAAGGAATTCTTTTCTTTGAAGAATATACATTTATGGTTGTAGTGATATTTACCAAAATCAGATTCTTCACAGATGACCCTGCTTCATCCCTAGTTCTAGAGACCAGAGGTGCTTGACCTAAAAACTATACACATATATACACACACACACAAAAATCCTTGTATACACACACACACACACACACACACACACACACATAGATATAAATATGCATGTATACATGTTATGTATAATGCATATGTAAATGTATAGATATAGGGATATATAATTTATGTATAAATATTCCTACACATAAAGTATGATTGGAAAATGCAGTGAATGTTTAAATTTTAAAACATTATTACAATTAAAGACACATTGCTATTAATCATCCTCAAAATACTCCTATTTACTTCCAGTATACTTATCCCATCATTCTTACTTCTTTCATGCTTGTTTTGATAATGCATGTACTAAAATAGAAAGTACTCTTTCATGAACTGCTCTCTCATCCATCCTTTGATGTCCTAAATCCACTCAAAATGCTTACTTTTCATTCATTGTAATTTTGACTTCAGGGAAGAGTTCAAAGTGTCAAGGTGCCCTATCTGGTGAATAAGGTGGATGAGAACCCATCATAGTGTTCTGAAAAACCTGCCTTGGTTGGATGGCACTTCGTAACAGCATACACTGGGTAGTACGATTGCTATCCCCGTTTTACAGATAAGAATGCCGAGGGGTTGAGGTTCAGTAAGTTTTTGCAATATATGGCAAATTTAGAGTTTGTGCAGGGAAAATAACTTCCAAGAATTTGTACTCTGATCCATCTCTCTAGGTTATCTTTAAGTGTTATGGATCCGTGTCAGAGTATTTCACCTGGAAACATCAGGTGAGATTGAGAATATTTCTCTGTGTGGTTTTCAGTTTCTTGTGAATCTAGAATTCAAACAACCCAAAGAAGAATAAATATTTTTGTGTAAGTTTCTGTGCTCACCCACTTCTCCCCTCATTTTCTTGCCACCTTCCTTACCCCCTGTCAGGCCCATCCCATTGTTTAAGTTCTTTAAGGCCCACTACTGTCACTTTCTGGACAAGGCATAATTCAGCATGGTTGGTAGTAGGTGGAGTTTCTGGAAATTCTTCAAACTGCTAGAGCCAAACAGCTCTTTGTTAAAGACATTAGTTTTTTCTACTATGTTAATATTCACCGGGCTCACGAGAGTCTCTGAGTATAGAAAGTCCATCAGGGACTAGAGCTAAGGTGGTAGCTTGGGGACCTAAGCCTTGCCCAGAAGACCAAGAAATGCAGGAATCTGATTTATTTGTATTAAAATATTTTCTGCAGTTTCCACAGGATAGTGGCATTCTTAATGTGGTCCATTTCTTCCATTCAAGAAATTTAAAAAAAAATAGAAAAAGAAAAGAAAAGAAAAAGTAAAACAAATCTCAAGATCCTCTGTGGACAAATTTAAGAATCAGTCATTCCCCTTGTACATACTTAGTGCTTGCTTTGGACCCAGCCTGCTTGTAGGCAATACAGCAGAAACAGGTGTTAGGTAACCACAACCTCTTATCACTATAATACTCATGTAGTCTCTCTGGCATTAACTGAACCTGAACAAGGCGAGGAGTCTCTGATCCTAATAGCACATTCACCCTCCGCAAGTATTTCTGAAGGAAAAGATTTAATATTATTTATTTTCATCTGACGAGTTTTTGCCTTCTAAAATAACAAATCACATCTCCAAAATATGGCCAGATCTATCTCATATTTTTTTTAGAGTAAAATAGTGATTTTTTTTAAATTTTCGTATACATTTCTTAAGATTTACAAGGTGATTTTAAGGGCTCTGAGTTTAGAGCCAAGTGGACCCGTGATGAGTCTCAGCCTCAGCATTCACTTGCTGTGTGACTTTGGGCAAGTTACTTATGTTTGTTTTCAGGTCTTTTTCAGTGGACCCAGAATATGAATTCCAGTCTCATAGCAGTGCTGCGGGGGTAAAAGTAAAAAATCTCTGAATCTTTATGGAGAGGTAAACTTATGTCTGCCCATTCCAGTTGACTGACAACCCCATACACTTGATGATTTAGGAACTGGTAGTTTTTCAGGAGTGATGTCCTAGAAAGAAGGATGGCAATCAAGAGAGTTCAGGCCAGCAAGACTGCATTATGTCCCTAGATACAGATGTGTCAGATCAGTTGTCCTTATTCTTTTTGTGTCTCTGGCTGGCATCTCCCAGGGCATCAGAACAGAGTGGCAATGTACAAGCTGGGTCCTGTCTGCAGATAATGGAGCCTTCAGTCCTGAGTAAGATGGGGGGTGCTCTTGGGCCTTTCTGAACCATGGATCAGAAATAAACATATGTGTCTCTGTCTTGTGTGGTGCCCCAGTGAGGTGAAAAGAAAAGAGGCACTCAACCTTAACAATATTTTACAGGCAACAGGAAGCAGGGAAGGCCGCAATTCCAGAAAACACAGAATGAAGCCCGTCTGCTGACCCTCATGCTTTCCTTTCATCTGGGCTTACCCGGGCCAAGGTCTAAATATCCAAACTGAAGGGATCAAATATCTTTCAGAGATTAAATCTGTGGACCGGGAATCTGTGTATCATACTAAGCTTCCATCATTTCAAAGATTAGCACTGCATTAAACTACATTATTGTTCTTTTTTCTCTATAATTGTTATGGGATAAGAAATGAAAGTCTTCATTCATCAAAATGATCAAAATGACAAGTATCAGTTACTCTGTGGCACAGGATTCAGTTGAACCTTATGTATCCAGGTAACTCTTTCTTCTTGATTTTTTGCATTTATTCATTTAATAAATATGAAATGTGAGACATTAGCATATCAAACACATATTCATAACATCAAATTCATATACAACAATATTTTGCAATTTTCTAAGTTATTTGAGTTCAGATATTTGGCTTAAATATTCCTTAACTACTCTTTCTGTATACAGAAACCCTTAACAATTCTTTTTTATGTGGGTTATATTTTGTGTTTACCATTTTTAAAAATTAAAACAGAGACATTTTGAAACTAATTATCAATTCTTTTAAAAAACAGATTTATATCCTCATAGAAATTACATAATTGAAAAAAATAGTTTCTAAAAAAGAAAGAGAATAAGGCTTTCTATTTTTGAAAATACAGCTGTACCTCAGTTCACGAACTCAATTCTCCTTGATTCTGGTCACAAACTAAATTGGACAATGACCGAATCAAATTTCCCCATAAAATCAACACTGAACCTAACCATTGAATTTGATTGGGTTTTCATCCAACTTGGTTTGCAACCAGAATTTAGGAAAGAATTAAGTTCATGAACTGAGGTACCACTATAAAAAATATCCAATTTCTTATGTCTCCTTTTACACTGCTGTACTCAAAATACTATGATGTAATGTTTGGTTGAAAAACTAGAAGAAATCCAGAAGACAACTTTTGAACAAGTTTCATAAAGTAGCAGATGAACCAGTCTTAAACTTTGGACAGAGACCTGGCCAAAGCATGATCTGAAAGGAATGGTATGTGAGGCTTGTATTTCATATTGTTCTTTTAGTCACAGAGATTCCATGCCATCATTCTTATATCCTGCATTGTGTTCCACAAGATCTTGAAGTCTTGGAATGTCATTGCTACCATAAATTTATCTCAGAAAGTTAGCTGTGGGCTATGGAGTGCTACAGGCTCATGGTTACTTCAGATTATTCTGCTTATAGGACATTCTTTAAGAATAGACCTTGGCTATTGCATTTGGCATGAGGTCATCTTGGTGATGAGATCTTACCCCCATTTTGATGTCGGAACTATTTAGGAGGGGTTTGTCCAGCTTTATGGCAGGTGTGGGAAAGTCACTCCAGGGTTGATATTTTCAGAAAAAAATTTCATTAAAATGAAATTTCTGATATCCTTATTATGTTCAAGAAACTGCTGGCTTAACATTATTTCTAACAAGGAATAAGAAGCATAGCTGAAACCCATGTAATTATTACCACTTTTCTCTTCAATCTTGTGAGAACTCAGGTGTATGAGTAAAGAATCAAATAAACTGATTTAAATTATCTTCTCCTTTCTTGCCCTTTCTGCGAAGGTACTCTATTTTTTGAAAAGTATATTTATTTGAAAATGTAAGAAGGATGGATTTACGCTGTCCATTTGGAAATATGGAAAATTTACCTTATACTTATGCAACAATCTTTTATGATCCTGTGCTCCAGATGGACATATTGACAATATTTGATGCTTCCAGGAGCAGTCTGCAAAACCATAATTTCCAGGTGCAGATAAAATTGCAATGGTATATTCTAGTGAGAAGTATTCAGACATTTGAGTATATGCATAGACATAATTAGGATTTTGTAAAAATTTTAAAGCTCAGTATCCAAGAGTATTAGTTCTTTGTAGATGTCTTATGCAAAGCCTTGTGCATATATGAAGCTTGCTTATAGTTTACAGGCAGCAGGGAAAGAGGGTCACAGGAGCTGGATAAAGAGAGGCCCCTTCAGTGGCAGGCTCCACTGGGTGACTGTGAATGCGTTCAGCCCTGTTCACCACATGAGCTAGTAAGAATACAGAGTAATGCGTGTGAATTTAGCTCTGGGTATATTTTTCGTTTCACACCTAATGCCACAGTTGAAACAATTTTCATTTAAGTTTGTTTCATTATTCTTTAAAAATGAATTGTTGGAGTACTACTCAGCTATAAAGAAAGACTTCATTGAGGCTTTTGTAAGTAAATGAATGTGACTTGAGACTATAACTCATAAGTGAAACAAATCAAACCCATAGGAATAAATAACATATTGTCTTCCGAGGGTAAGAAACTGAAAGAGCAAATACAATCTAAAATCTACAGTAAATATTGTGTAAGGGTTAGAAACTGCTCAAAGGGGAAAAGTAACTGGGATAGGGGAAAGGAGGAAAGAAGGAAGGGAAGAGGGAAAAGACATGTATTTGTATAAATATGTGTATGCATAAGATAGCTAAGAACTACTAGTAGAATTTCTACTAATTCAGCTCTTGGAAAAAACAGTTAATATTCATATGATTAGATCAATATCACATGCCTATATCTGGTAATCTAAGCAACTCTTTTGAAAATAAGAATATACAATATTACAACCATTGTTAAATTCCTATCATCTTGTTTTGAAAATCTATACTGTTATTCTTTGGGTTTGTTGTTGTTTATGTGTCTCCTTTGAGTTTTGTGCTTCTTTTCTGTGTCTTTTTTCCTCTTAAAAAAGTTTAAAAAATGAATTTTTGCCCATTTCATAGTTTTTGCTGCTCAGACTTTTCTCCTTCATTTATTTTATAATTCATTTCATGATTAGCCATCATTGGTTGGCAGTGGTTTGGCTAATATTTTTCCAGTGGTGTTAGATCTTATCCCTAATTGTGTTTACTTTAAATTCTTGGAAATTGTTCCTTTAAATTAGATGCTTTCCATGTTAACTGTATGAGCAGATTCTAGATGCTAAATTTAAAGGGCCAAGTTGATACATTTGAAGAAAGTCTGGAGGTTGAAAAAATATTGTAAGTAATACAACTTTATTAGATTTCTTAGCATGAAGCATTTGAAAATGCATCCATGCAAGTAGCACTGGAGATACAAAATGGTAATCATTTTGTATCTTAGCACACGTTTGTAGCATATGTCTCATTAGATTTACAGATATATTTTCTTTTTTTCTTTTTTTTTTTTTTTATTTAAGAGGAAAAAGAGAAAAACACAAAACAAACCAAAGCGGCGTAAGGGTACACGCAATACAGAACTACAAAACAAAACAAAACAAAACAAAACAAAACAAAACAAAACAAAACAAAAAAACATAACAGTAAGAAATCACCTGCTAGTAGATTACACACTATCTTCTTGAAAATAGTTCCTCAAATCACAGTATCAAAGAACACAAGGTGGACATTCAAACAGGGAGACTGCAAACAGCTGTGTTCAATGTTCCAAAAACATTGATAAAGTCAGCTATTTAACACCCCCAAACACACTTGCTGTTATATCCGTTAGAGCTCTTTTTCTTTTCTTTTTTCCCCTCTCTTTTTTACAACAAAATTTACACATCTTGGATTTTATTACTCCTTAGTGCTTATTACTTTCTTTGGGGGGGGGGAAGAATACAGTCAAATATGGCAAAACAAAGCTGTCAGTCAATACCAAGGATAGACGTAGCACATGGTGTAGAACAGAGTACAAGTTTATCCACAATGGTTATCAACGTTGTCCCTTGTTTCCTTAAAAAGAATTGTCTATCTTATTAGATATTATAAAGTTGGACAAAACAGTAGAGAACAAGACCAATAAAACTTAGGCATTGTAAACATTACAGGACTTCCAAAGAAGACAATAGTCAAACCAGAATGGGTATCTTAGTGAATCTTATTGTCTTCAAAGTAGTTGCCTATTTCTTCAAACTTGATACTATCATATAGAATGGAACAGAGTCTAATCAGTCAAAACAAGATCGTGGGAGTACTACAGGACTTCAAAACAAGTTAATATGAAATCGAAAAGAGTTACTATTTATAAATCCTAATTTTTTTGAATTTTTTCTTTAATTAAGACAAACATAAGAAATGACTAAATAATTTTTTTGAAACAATAAGGGGGAGATTGAGATAAAACAGGACATAACAATATAACAATAGATGTCACAGCATGACTGTTTCAACAACCTAGTACTTCACCACCTTATAACCTGACTTAATAGTAGTTACCATAGTGTCTTTTTCCTTGGAATATTTGGATAAAACTTCATATACTCTAGCTTCAAATATTTTCATATCAAGAAGCCCAGAATAAAGCCTTTCTAATTAATGAGTGAAAACTTTATAAGGCTTCAAGGCCACCTAATGGGGAATCATGATTACCACATAATTTTATACATTTGAATCATTATTTACATTAGGGAAACTATTCGGTATTCACACATGCGAGATTGATTTATTTCACTAATGAGTATGGTCTCAAGCTGCGCCCATTTATTGATAAATATCTCAATGTGATCCTTCTTTATAGCTGAATAATACTCCATTGTATAGAAATACCACAACTTTTTTATCCATTCCTCAGTTGATGGGCACTTGGGTTGTTTCCAAGATCTGGCGATTACAAATTGTGCTGCTATAAACATAGGTGCACATATATCACTGTGGTATGATGCTTTCAGTTCTTCTGGGAATATGCCTAGAAGTGGAATAGCTGGAATAAATGGGATTTCCAGTCCCAACATTTTGAGAAATCTCCAGACAGATCTCCACAAAGGCTGTACCAATCTACACTCCCACCAGCAGTGCAGGAGAGTTCCTTTTTCCCCACAGCCTCTCCAGCATTTGTTGTCAGTTTTCTTGATCCTGGCCATTCTTTCAGGAGTGAGATGGTATCTCAGTGTGGTTTTAATTTGCATTTCTCTAATGACCAATGATGATGAGCATTTTTTCATGTATTTATTTGCCATTTGCATTTCTTCATCTGAGAATTGCATATTCATCTCAGATGCCCATTTTTGGATTGGATCTTTGAATTTCGGAGGTCTGAGTTTCTTTAATTCTTTATATGTTTTAGACAAGAGGCCCTTGTCTGAGAGAGAGTTCACTAAAATCTTTTCCCAGTTTGTGGGTTTTCTTTTCACTATGCTGGAGATTTCTTTTGACATGCAGAAACTTTTTAATAAGAAGTGGTCCCAGTTATTGATTCTGGGAAGTATTTCCCGTGCGGTTTGAGTCCTGTTCATGAATTCTTTACCTACTCCTATGTCTCCAAGTTTTCTACCTATTTTGTCTTCCAATAGATTTAGTGTTTCTGTTTTAATATTCAGATCTTTGACCCATTTAGATTTCAATTTAGTACATGGTGATAGACATGGGTCTAGCTTTAGTTTTCGGGAAATGGAGAGCCAGTTTTTCCAGCACCATTTATTAAAGAGACTGTCGTTCTTCCAGTGAACCTGCTTGGCTCCTTTATCAAAAATAAGGTGGTTGAGTGTGTTCGTAGTTGTGGTTGTATCTTCTAATCTATTCCACTGATCTTCAGCTCTGTTTTGATTCCAATACCATGTTGATTTTACTACTGTTGCTTTGTAGTAAAACTTCAAGTCAGGGATTGTGATGCCTCCTGCTTTGTCTTTGCTGCTTAGAATTGCTTTTGCGATTCTAGGTCTCTTCTGGTTCCAGATGAAGTTTAGGAGTGATTTCTCTAGATCTATAAGGTATGTTGATGGTATTTCTATTGGGATTGCATTGAATCTGTATAACAGTTTTGGGAGAATGGCCATTTTCACAATGTTTGTTCTTCCTATCCATGAGCAAGGGATGTCTTTCCATTTTCTGAGATCATCTTCAATTTCCTTTTTCAGTGTATTATAATTTTCACTGTATAAGTCTTTCACTTCTTTCGTAAGAGTAATTCCTAAATATTTCATTTTTTTGCTTGCTAATGTGAATAGTCCAGTTTCTCTTATTTCCCTCTCTGTAATTTTGTTGTTCGTATATAGGAATGCTATTGATTTCTGAGTATTGATTTTGTATCCAGCCACATTTCTGAATTTGTTTATTGTATCTAAGAGTATTTCAATGGAGTTTAGGGGGTCTTCTATGTAGAGTATCATGTCATCTGCAAACAATGATAATTTAACTTCTTCTTTTCCTATCTTTACCCCTTTTATTTCTCTTTCTTGCCTAATTGCTCTGGCTAGTACTTCCAGTACTATATTAAATAGGAGTGGTGATAAAGGACATCCTTGTCTTGTACCCGATTTTAAAGTAAAGGCTTTCAATTTTTGGCCATTTAGTATGATGCTGGCTGTTGGTTTGTCATAAATGGCCTTTATTATATTGAGGTAAAGAATTTATTCCAATTTTCTGTAAAGTTCTTATCATGAATAAGTGTTGGACCTTATCAAAGGCTTTTTCTGCATCTATAGAGATGATCATGTGATTCTTATTTTTGGCTTTATTGATATGGTGGATTACATTTATTGATTTGCGTATGTTGAACCATCCTTGCATTCCTGGGATGAATCCCACTTGGTCATGGTGTATAATCTTCTTGATGATTTGCTGGATCCTATTTGCCAATATTTTATTGAGGATTTTTGCATCTGTGTTCATTAGGGAGATCGGTCTATAGTTCTCTTTTATAGTTGGGTCTTTCTCAGGTTTTGGTACTAGAGTAATATTTGTTTCCAGGAATGACTTAGGAAGGATTGCTTCCCTTTCAATTTCATTGAATAGTTTGAGGAGTGTCGGCATTAGGTCTTCTTTATATTTCTTGTAGAATTCTGCAGTGAATCCATCTGGGCCTGGGCTCTTCTTGGTGGGCAAGGACCCAATTACATTCTCAATTTCATTAGCAGAGATTGGGTTATTCAACAGTTTTATATCCTCTTGATCTAGCTTTGGTACTTCATATGCTTCTAAGAATCTGTCTATTTCTTCTGTGTTATCAAACTTTTGAGAGTAGAGTTTTTCGAAATAGGTGTTGATGATCCTCTGTATTTCTATTGGGTCTGTAGTGATTTCTCCTTTTTCATTTCTTATTGCATGAATTTGAGCTTTTTCTTTCCTTTTTTTAATAAGGTTGGCTAGGGGCTTATCGATTTTATTTATTCTTTCAAAGAACCAACTCTTTGATTCGTTGATTCTTTGGATTGTTTTCTTAGTCTCTATTGCATTGATTTCTGCTCTGATTTTTATAATTTCCTCTCTTCTTTTGGCTTTGGGCTTGACTTGCTCTTCTTTTTCTAGCTGTTTGAGGTGTAGCATCAAGTTATTTATTTGTATTCGTTCTGTTTTCCTGATGTGGGAACTCAGTGCAATAAATTTTCCTCTCAGAACGGCTTTCATTGCATCCCACAGATTCCGGTAAGTTGTATCTGCATTTTCATTTTCTTTTAGGTATTGTTTAATTTCTTCTTTAATTTCTTCTGTGACCCACTGATTACTCAAGAGTGTGTTATTTAGTTTCCATGTGTTTGCGGACTTTTTGCAGTATCCTTTGTCATTAATTTGTAATTTCAGAGCGCTATGATCCGATAATATGCAAGGGATGATTTCAACTCTTTTGCATTTGCTTAAATATGTTCTGTGAGCTAATATATGGTCTATTTTAGAAAATGATCCATGTACTGCTGAGAAGAATGTGTATTCTGATGTTGTTGGGTGGAACATTCTGTATATGTCTATCAAACCCATTTGTTCACAGGTGTGATTCAGTTCTGTTATTTCTTTGCTCATTTTCTGTCTAGTTGATCTGTCCCTTGGTGTCAGTGGTGTATTAAGGTCTCCTGTTACAATTGTGTTACTGATAATTTGAATTTTCATTTCTGTTAATAATTGTTTTATATAACTGGGCGCTCTGGAGTTTGGTGCGTATATATTTAAGATAGTTATCTCTTCCTCTTGGAGTTTTCCCCTTACGAGTATGTAGTGACCTTCTTTGTCCTTTATGGTCATTGTTGGTTTAAAGTTCACGTTGTCTGCAAACAGAATGACTACTCCTGCCTTTTTTTGGATTCCTGCTGCATGAAGAATTGTTTTCCATCCTTTGACTTTCAGTCTGTGAGTATCTTTCTGGGTTAGATGGGTTTCCTGTAAACAGCATATGGTTGGATTTTGTTTCTTGATCCATTCTGCTAGTCTGTTTCTTTTGATTGGTGCATTGAGACCATTTACATTAATGGTTATTACTGTTAAATGCTGGTTAATTGTAGGAATGTTATCTCTCTGCTGTTGCATCTTTATCTTTCTGTTCTGTTTAATTATTTGCTTTGCTTAGTGGTTTTTTCCTTTGTGTATCTAAACTGTCTTTCAATATTTTTTGCAGGGTTGGTTTGGTGTTCATGAAGTTCTTCAGCTGTTCTTTGTCATGGAAGTATCGTATTGCACCATCTATTTTGAATGATAGTTTTGCAGGATATATCAGTCTTGGTTGGAAATCATTTTGCTTTAGGATCTGGAATACTTCACTCCATGCTCTTCTTGACTTTATCGTTTGTGCTGAGAAGTCTGCTGTGATTCTGATAGGTTTTCCTTTATAAGTGATTTGTCTTTTCTCTCTGACAGCTTTTAATAATCTATTCTTGTGTTGGATTTCTGGGATGGTGATTATTATATGTCTGGGTGTAGTTTTATTTTGGTTATGACTGTTTGGAGTTCTATATGCTTCACTGATCCTGATGTCAATTTCTGATCTCATGCTTGGGAAATTTTCAGCTATTACTTCTCTAAATATCCTCCTGACATCCTTCATGTTGTCTCCCTCTCTTTCATTAATCCCTATCATTCTTATGTTATTCTTCTTTGCATCGTCTTGCAGTTGTTGAATTGTTGTTTCCTGGTTCCTTGTTATTTTCAAAAGATCTTTCCTTTCCTGTTCACTAGCTGCAATCCTGTCTTCAAGGTCTGAAATTCTATCTTCACTTTCATTAAGGCGGTTTTTACAACTTTCAGTGGAGTTTTTTATTTCCTGTATATCTCTGTGCATCTGCATTATATATTCTGTTTGTTTCTTATATTGCTCGCCTAGGGATTCTATCTTTTTGTTTAGTTCCTCCAATTTTTTATCTGTGTTTTCTTTAGATATATTTAGAATCTCTTTTATTTCTTTTATCATTTCTTCTTTTATCTGGGAGATTATTTCGAGTTTGAATTTCTTTAAAGCTTCCTGGATTTGCTTGTCAATTTCAGTGGCTATTGTGTCCGATATATGAGGTGGATGGGATATATTTTCTTCTATATACATCGCTCCTAGGGTTTCTTGAGATGGGCTGGAGGTTTGAGGTTGTAATTTGGTCTTTCGTTTTGTCATTTTCCTATATTTCTGTGTTTCAAGTGTTATTTGAAAGCTTCCTCAGGATCTGTTGAAAATCCCCTTCTATGTTTGGAGCTACTGAGACTCTGGCGACGCGCTACCCCAAGCCATTAGGCCTACAGAACCAGTGGCCCTCCTCTGCCTGCTCAGAACTCCGCAGTTCCAGACAAGCTGGGCCTCAGGGACACTGTGCGCCCACCTGCCCCTTGGAAGCTCCACCTTTCTTCAATCACAGCCGGGTTAGGGTACTCACCACAGGCCGCAGTGCTTCAGGAACCTGTGGACCCTCCCTGGTTGCAGAGATATCCACAGTCCTCCAGACACATGGAGAGGCCGATGCAGGCACCCCAAATCTGCCCAGCTCCTCCTCTGCAGACCAATGGCCAGGCGCGGCAGCTAAACAGGCTGGGCTAGGCTGGTAGTGTGGGCCAGCCCACCTATCGGGAGCTCAGCAGGTCTCCAAATGAAGCTGGAATGGGGAGGCTGATGTGGAAGCCTCAAACCCACCTCTCCCCTTCACTGCACCTGGAAGCCTGAGGGAACTCCAGCAGTCTGGGCGCAGATATCCAGAGTCCTCCAGACACGCAGAGAGGCCAGTGAGGGCACCCCAGATCTGCCCAGCTCCTCCTCTGCAGACCTATGGCCAGGCGCAGCAGCTAAACAGGCTGGGCTAGGCTGGTAGTGTGGGCCAGCCCACCTATGGGGAGCTCAGCAGGTCTCCAAATGAAGCCGGGAATGGGGAGGCTGATGTGGAAGCCTCAAACCCACCTCTCTCCTTCACTGCACCTGGAAGCCTGAGGGAACTCCAGCAGTCTGGGCGCAGATATCCAGAGTCCTCCAGACACGCAGAGAGGCCAGTGAGGGCACCCCAGATCTGCCCAGCTCCTCCTCTGCAGACCTATGGCCAGGCGCGGCAGCTAAACAGGCTGGGCTAGGCTGGTAGTGTGGGCCAGCCCACCTATGGGGAGCTCAGCAGGTCTCCAAATGAAGCCGGGAATGGGGAGGCTGATGTGGAAGCCTCAAACCCACCTCTCTCCTTCACTGCACCTGGAAGCCTGAGGGAACTCCAGCAGTCTGGGCGCAGATATCCAGAGTCCTCCAGACACGCAGAGAGGCCAGTGAGGGCACCCCAGATCTGCCCAGCTCCTCCTCTGCAGGCCTATGGCCAGGCGCAGCCGATATATTTTCTTTTTATAAAATAAAATTTATTTACATAATACAAACACACACTTGGTGTTTTTCTTCCACCATCAAAGCTATAAAAACTTTTTACAGACTACGAATGCTCATTTCATGGTTGCTTCATGCATCTTGCTCTCTTTTTACCTCTAAACCTGCGCTATATTTGGTCTTCCAGACTCTTTGACAGTGACCTTCTACTTTTATAGTTTTTTTTCCCTTAGCATCATGCATGTTTTCCCTTCCTGGATACTTCTTTTCAACCAGGTCATATGAATGCTTGCTCTGTAAGTGGCTTCCCACTTTTGCTGAGCTGGTTCTAACTGGATATGGTAAAGAGGAGACTATTGTTCTCTTATACAATTAATTAATTAATTAATTAATGCTATCTCTTTTCTTACAACTGTGGTGTTTTGATGTACAGCTTATCATAGAAGTATATATCATGGTTCAAAAAGCCCCTAAATATATCAGTTATGTTGTATTTATTCTACTTTGTGCAGCCTTTCAGTGACTTTAACCACAGTCCTTGTAAACTTTTCCTCCTTTAGTGAACACACATGATTGAGATTAGTTTTCTAATAGTTTGTTTCAACAAATGGTGATACTGAGTCCAACTCTGGATCAGGCGCTGCATTTGACCTGTGAGTGCAGCAAAAAATAAAACAGCTCCGGCTCTGCTGGAGCCTACACTACTAGGTGGGAGAGAAAATGAACAAATAAATGAGAGATTCTTGTAATTTAAACCTTGACTATCCCCCCAAATTCTTGTGTATTTAGAAGTGAGGTTTTCAGAGGGTGATTGGATTGTGGGTGCACTAATCTCGTCAGTGAATTAATCTATTGAGCTAAATGTACAAAATACTGAGAGATACAGCTACAGTACTTCTAAAGGCCTGGCAGTGAGACTGGGAAAGGAACTAAATGTTTCAAAGACACTTACCACATAAAATTATGGATACACCTCCTTCTCCTGGCTCTGCCATGACTAGAATTATACTTAGGCTTTTACTAAAAACACTGTTGGTTTACTGATCTGAACATTTTTGCTACTGTTTCCCATTTATCATCATTCTGTTACCTCAGTTTCTCATACCTGTGTTCTTCTAACCATTTGTAGACTGAGGCCATCTAACTTAGAGTATATTTACAATAGATTTAAAATTCCTCTTTGAAAAAAATTACTCTTGAATATTTTTATTCCTCACTATTTTATATGTTTCTTAGCAGTAACTGATATATTCTCTTGGACAAAAATTTTTACTTGCTTTTGAGGTGGATTCATAAGGAATATCATAATCTCTACAGTTATTATTTTTGATTCAATTTTAATAGTTTAAAAAATATTCTTAGGCTAGGAATATAGCACAGAAGCACAGTGCCTGTCTGCAAGCACAAGATCATGAGTTCAACCCCTGGTACAAAAAACAAAAATAAAAACAAACTTTCATTCTTTGTTCATCTTTTTGTGTGTGTAAGGAGTCCTTTACATATGACTTTCTCATCTTTATCTTCTTTGTATACACATCTTTTTCATCTTATTTTTTTCTTATGTATTCTTTCATTTGCCTATATGTTTCCCATCCACTTTGTTTTATTAAATATTCTGTAGCTGTTCTGTTTGGTGCATTTTTCACATTACTTCTTTTCAATGAACATTTTCTTTGCATCATATTTTGACATATAACTACCTTTCTAACATCTTGAAGTAAAGCTTTTCTGTCTTCAATCATTCTTTTTTATCATATTTAGTATATTTTATATCATAAAGGAACTTCATTTATCACTTTTTATATTTATTCAGTGTATAATGAATTTTGAGACATTAATGTGCTATTACTATAGATGATTTGCAAAGATACTATCTTTAATTTTATATTATACAAATTCAAACTTATCACAACATAAACATTATCAGTTGTAACCAACTTACTTCAATTTTTCTCTTTTTGGTGTATTTTTTTTAAGACTGTTGATGCAATACAGACAAAATAGTCATGAGATTTACTTAGAATATCTTAGTTTATATTTCTAGACTGGATTTATACCTGATGTAAAAATTATTTATAATTTTAGCATTTGGAGTAAGAAATAAGAACAGTGAAAAGGCATTTGAATAGTCTGTGTTCAATTTTGAAAATTATATTTTTCTTTAAATCATGCAAGTAATATGTTTGTAAGTAAAGCAATCTAGTATAGAAGGAATTAAGAAAAGAAATTTGGAGAGCATCATGCCTTCCCTGTTTGATGTATAACAATTTTCAAAACAAGAAGCAGAATTATAAGCAGAAACACAACAGTAGAAAATAAGAGATAACCTTATATAACTAAAGTAGAAACTATCACTGAAAAATTATCGCAATCATTATGGTGAGCATATTAATGCCAATATCTGAAATTAATGAGATTTTCATGAACAGAGGAATAAGATTGAAGTCATATTTCAACAGCATTTGACAACTCTTTCAAACAACTTTTTTCAAATGAGTTCTTCAGGAGGTACCCATAGTTTTACTTATGTGTTCACAAGTACTGATGAGTAGTTATTGTAATTGTAGAATGCAGTATGTGATTCTTTTCAAAGTATACTCAATACTTCTTTTTTTATTTTAAAGAGAAAAAGCAAAAATAACAATAAAATAGTTTCAAAGCAGGTTAGTAGGAGAATTAATACAATTAATGTATTGCATGTCATTGTCTTCAGGGTAGTTATTCAGAGCACAAGATATATGCATGATATCTTGTACAAACAATATTAGCACAAACTGCAATGAACTAAAAGAAACTAGCTATATAACTATCTTAACCATCTTGGATATAAATACGCTTTTTATTTTTCCCTTTCTTCTCTTCCTCCCTTTCCTCTCTCCCCATCACAGTTTGTCTTTTTTTTTTTTTTAACAGTGTCCCAATTCACAGCATCTATTGTACACTTTGGTTCTTATTTACTCATTCTGTTCCTCACACTCATGAGGCACTAGGATGTTCACATATATGAGTCTAAGTTATTTCACCTATGAGTGTGGAATTGAATTCCATTCATTTACCTATAAAACTCTCCATTTATCTTTCTTTAAGGCTCAGTAGTACTTCATTATATTTTTAAAAAATCTTTTTTTTTTTTTTTTTATCAATTCCCTGGTTGATGGGCACCTGGGCTGTTCCAAAATTTGGCTATTACAAATTGTGTTCCTAAAAACATGTGTCCATATATATAGCTGTGATATGATGTTTTCAGTTTTTCTAGGAAGATACCCAGAAGGGGAATAGCTGGGTCAAACGGGACCTCCAATCCTAATTTATTGATTTATTTATCGTCTTTGTGTGACAGATTTCATTACGAAGTTCAGGCTGGCCTTGAGTTCACTCTGTAGCCCAGGATGGCCTTGAGCTCAGAGAAATCCTTCTGCCTCAACCTCGTAAATGCTATGATTACAGGCATCTACCATCACGCTTGGTCAATACTAGGGTTTTTTTTGTTTTGTTTTTGTTTTTTTAACCAGGGATAGAACTCACTACTTCATGCTTATGAGGCAAGCACTGGAACCACTGAGCTAAATCCCTTGCCCAGATCCTAGTTTTAAAGGAAGCTCCATAGTGATTTCTACGGCAGTTGTATCAGCCTACACTTCCACCAGTAGTGGAGAAGGGTTCCTTTTTCCCCACAGCTATGCCAGCATTTGTTGTTTGTTGATTTTTTAAATGATAACCACTCTTTCTGGAGTGAGATGATATCTCAGTGTTGTTTTAATTTACATTTCTCAAATGAACAATGATGTTGAACACATATTCATGTATTTATGTGACATTTATACTTCTTCATCTGAGACGTGTGTATTCCTCTCACATGCCCATTTTTGAATTGGGTATTTGAATTTGGAGATTCTGATTTTTTGGTTTTTTATATGTTCTAGATATAAGTACTTTGTCTGAAGGAATATTGGCAATAATTTTTCCCACTTTGTGGGCTTTTAAAAATTCTTTTGGTGATTTCTCCCATCATGCAAAACCTTTTTAATAAGGCGAGATCCTGTTTATTAATTCTTTGTATTATTCTTCTTCCAATCTGGATTTTGTTTAGGAAATCTCTGCCTTCACTCATGTTGATGATATTTCTACCTATTTTCTCTTCCAGTAAACTTAATGTTTCTATTTTAATACGTAGATTTTTGACCCATTTTAACTTTAGTGCATGGTGATAGAGATGGGTCTAGTTTTAGTCTTTGACATGTGAAAAGTCAATTTTTCCAGCATCAGTTTTTAAAGCGACTATTTTTCCTCTAGTGAACATGTTTGGCTCCTTTGTGAAAGACAAGGTGACTGAGTGTGTTTGGGGTTGCATCTGCATTCTATTCTGTCCCACTGATCCTCAGGCCTATTTTGTTATTGTTGTTTTTATTGTTGCCAATGCCATGCTAATTTTATCATAGTAGCCCTATTTTATAATTTCAGGTCTGGGATTGGGATGTCCCCTGCCTTGTGTTTGTTGCCTAGATTGCTTTTGATATTCTAGGTCTTTTCTAATTTCCCTTGAATTTTAAGTGTTTTCTCTAGATCTGTGAGGTATGCAAATGGTATTTTAATTGGGATTGCATTAAATCTGTGTCTCAGTTTTAGCAGTATGGTCATTTCACTATGTTGGTTCTTCCTATCCAAGAGCAAGGGGTATCTTTCAGGTTTCTGATAACCCCCTCAATCTCCTTTTTTAGAGTACTGTAATATTCACTATGCAATCTTTTAGATTCTTTGCTAGATTAGTTCCTAAGTATTTCAAATTTTTGACACTGTTGTGAAGGGTTACTTTCTCAGATTTTTCTCTCTCTGAGTTTTTTCCTTGCATAATGCATGAATGCTATTTTTTTTTTTTTGAGTTTTGACTTTGTATCCTGCTACAATCCTGAATTTGGGTATTAAATCCTCAAGTTTTTTCATGGACTTTTTGAGATCTTCCATGTAAAATATCATGTCTTCTGCAAGTAATCATTATTTAAATTCTTTTCCTATATTTATTGCTTTTATTTTTTTCTCTATTATGATTGCTCTGACTAGTGTTTTTAGGACTATATTTAATAGGACTGGTAATAATGGACATCCCTATCTTGTTCCTGATTGTAGCGTAAAAACTTTCAGTTTTTGATCATTTTTCCACAGGAAAAAATACTTTTATTTACCTAAAACAAAGCATCTTTCAGTAGAGATCCTGTATAATCAAATAACTATATATAAAATGCTTTCTTAAAAAATTAAGTAGAAATATAACAGTATGTTGATTATTTCCATTATACTGATTAACTGATTGCTAAACACTTGTGACTTTTTGACATGCAATTGTACTGGAATATTGATTTTTACATAGAATCAAAAAGTATAGTTTCCAAATATATGGTTAAAAACATGAAAGTTATCTACAATAAGACTGATTTATCTGTATTGTGGCTAAAGTTCAAATAATTATTAATTTAATTTTTATTGGATTGTATTTGATCATTTAATATAATGTTAGCTGATGGTTTTTATAGGTGGCTTTTATCAGACTGGGATTAAGACCATTTTCTGTAGTTTTTTTTTTTAAACGTGAATGGCTGTTGGCATTTGTCAAATGTTTTTACTGCGTCTATTGTGTTGATCATCTGATCTTTGTCTTTGGTTCTATTGATATGGTGTATTACATTTATTGATTTGTGTATGTAGAGCCATCCCTGTAGCCTTGGAATGAATTTTACTTGGTCATGGTGTATAATCTTCTTGATGGTTTGCTGCATTCAGTTTGCCAGTGTCTTATTAAGAATTTTTGCATCTATTTTAATTAGGGAAATTGACCTCGTTTTCTTTTTTGGTTGCTTTCTTCTCTGGTTTTATAATCAGGGTAATACTTGCATCCAGGAATGATTTTGAAAGTACTGCCTCCTTTCCAAGTTCTTTAAAGACTATCAGCATTAGTGGCCTTAGTTCCTCTCTAAATTTCTTGTGGAATTCAACAGTGAATCCATCATACCAGGGCTTTTCTTTGTTGGTAAATATTTTTTTTTAAAAGAATAAAACAAAAGAGGACAGAACAAAGCAGATCATCACAAAACAATGTAAGCAACACAGCACTTCACAAGACAACTAGATATTAACAGTAGCTATCATAGTGTCACTTTCTTTGAAATAGATGAGCATACTTTCACATGCAATAATATCAAATATAACAAAATTATGTAAAACCATTCAAAAGAATGAAAGTATCAAAGCATTCAGAACCACATAACAGAAAATGAGCAATGGCTACTATATTATCTCCTTTTCCAAAAAAATTGTTTATACTATCACATATTAACATCCAATAAGATACAATACTAGAGGACCAATAGAAACAGAAGAACAAAAGCTTGGTAGGACTTCAAAGCTAGAAGATATTAAATCATCAATGGCTGACAAATGTTTTGTTTTCTTCAAAATAGCTGTTCACACAACCTCACATAATAAAATCAAACAAAACAAAATAAAACCATTTCACTAATGAATGAAAACATTATAAGGCTTCAAAGCAATGTAATGGGAAATAATGATTACCATAAAATTTTATGTACTCTTACTATTTCTTACACTAGGGAGACTATACAGTATTTACACACGTGAGTTTGATTTATTTCACTTATGAGTATGGTCTCATGTTGCATCCATTTATTTATAAATATCTCCATGTGATCATTCTTTATAGCTGAGTAGTACTCCATTGTCTAAAACTACCACAACTTTTTTTTTTTCATTCCTCAATTGATGGAAACTTTGGTTGTTTCCAAGATCTGGCTATCACAAATTGTGCTGCTATAAACATGGGTGCACATATATCACTGTGGAATGATGCTTTCAGTTCTTCTGGGAATATGCCTAGAAGTGGAATAGCTGGAACAAATGGGACTTCCAATCCCAGCTTTTTGAGGAATCTCCACAGTGGTTGCATCAGTCTACACTCCCAACAACAGTGCAGAAGAGTTCCTTTTTCCCCACAGCCTCTCCAGCATTTGTTGTTGGTAGTTTTCTTGATCCTGGCCATTCTTTCTGAAGTGAGATGGAATGTTAGTGTTGTTTTAATTTGCGTTTTTCTAATGACTAATGATGATGAACACTTTTTCATGCCACTTGTATTTCTTCTTCTGAGAATTCTGTATTCATCTCAAATGCCAATTGTTGGATTGGGTCCTGGAATTTCAAAGGGTCTGACTTTTTTTTTTTTTTTTAATTCTTTATATGTTTTAGACAGAAGTCCTTTGTCTGATGGACAGTTCACTAAGACTTTTTCCCAGTTTGTGGGTTTTCTTTTCACTATGCTGCAGATTTCTTTCGACATGCAAAATGTCTTTAATAGGACATGATCCCAGTTATTGATTCTGGTAAGTATTTTCCGTGTGGTTTGATTCCTCTTCATGAATTCTCTACCTACCCCTATGTCTTCAAGAGTTTTAGCTACTTTGTATTCCAACAGATTTAGCGTTTCTATTTTAATATTTAGATCTTTGATCCACTTTGACTTTAGTTTAGTATATGGTGATAGTGATGAGTCTAGTTTTAGTTTTCGGCATATGGAGAGCCAGTTTTTCCAGCACCATTCATTAAAGAGACTATTGTTCTTCCAGGGAACATGTTTGGCCCCTTTACCAAAGATAAGGTGGTTGAGTGTGTTTGTAGTTGTGGTTGTATCTCCTAATCTATTCCATTGATCTTCAGGTCTGTTTTTATTCCAATACCATGTTGATTTTATTATAATAGCTTTGCAGTATAACTTCAAGTCAGGGATTGTGATGCCTTCTGCCTTGCCTTCACTGCTTAGAATTGCCTTTGCTATTCTAGGTCTCTTCTGGTTCCAGATGAAATTTAAGAGTGATTTCTCTAGATACATGGGGTATGTTGGGTATTTTCATTGGTATTGCATTGAATCTGTATAACAGTTTTAGGAAAAGGGCCATTTTCACAATATTTATTCTTCCTATCCATGAACAAGGGATGCCTTTCTATTTTCTGAAATCCTCTTTGATTTCTTCTTCAGGGTATTGTAATTTTCACTAAATAGATCTTTATTCATTTCATTAGGTTAATTCCTATGTATTTCATCTTTTTGGATATTAGTGTGAAGGCTGTATCTTCACTTATTTCTATCTCAGTGGTTTTGTTGCTAATATATAGGAATGCTATTGATTTTTGTATCCAGCTACATTGCTGAATTTATTTATTATATTTAGGAGTCTTTCAGTGGACTTTTGTGGGTCTGCTATGTAGAGCATCATGTCATCTGCAAATAATGATAATTTAACTTCCTCTTTTCCAATCTTTACTCCTTTTATTTTTCTCTGTTGTACAATTACTCTGGCTAGTATTTCCAGTACTATGTTGAATAGAAGTGGTGATAAAGGATATCCTTGTCTTGTGCCTGATTTTAAGGTAAAGGCTTTCATTTTTTGGCCATTTAATATGATGCTGGCTGTTGGTTTGTCAATGGTGGCCTTTATCATATTAAGGTAAAGACCATCTATTCCAACTTTTTGTAAGGCTCTTACCATGAATAAGTGTTGGATCTTATCAAAAGCTTTTTCTCAATCTATACAAATGACGATGTGATTCTTACTTTTAGCTCTATTGAAATGGTGGATTATATTTATTGATTTACATATGTTGAATCATCCCTGTATGCCTGGGATGAATCGCATTTGGTTGTGGTATATAATCTTCTTGATGATTTGTTGCATTCTGTTTGCCAATATTTTATTGAGGATTTTTGCATCTGTGTTCATTAGGGAGATTGTCCTGTAGTTTTCTTTTTTAGTTGGGTCTTTCTCAGGTTTTGATACTAGAGAAATAGTTGCTTCCAGCAATGACTTAGGAAGAATTGTTTCCCTTTTGATTTCATTGATGAATTTGAAAAGTGTCAGCACTATTTCTTCTTTGTATTTGTTATAGAATTCTGCAGTGAATCCATCTGAGCCTAGGATCTTCTTTGTTCATAAGGATTTAATTACATTTTCAATGAAATGGATTATTCAGCAATTTTACATCTTCTTTACACAGCTTTGATCGTACATAGATTTCTATGAATCTGTCAATTTCTTCTGTGTTATGGAACTTATGAGAGTAGATAGGTGTAAATGATCTCCTGTATTTTTACAGAGTCTAGTGATTTCACTTTTTTCATTCCATGAATTTGAGTTTTCTCTTTCCTTTTTAAAAAATTTTATTTAAAGGGAAAAAGAAAAAACCAAACAAAGTGGTATACGGGTACAAGTAATACAGAACTACAAAAAAAAAAAAAAACAGTAAGAAATCACCAGTTAATAGATTATACATTATCATCTTACAGATAGTTGCTCAAGTCACAGTATCAAAGCATACAAAGTGGATATTCAAACAGTGAGACTGCAAACAGTTGTGCTCAATGATCCAACCAAAAACATTAATATGGTCATCTATTTAATACCCCTAAACACACTTGCAGTTGTATCCTTTAGAGCACTTTTTTCCCCTCTCTTTTTTTACAACAAAATTTACACATTTTGGGTTTTATTACTCCTTAGTTCTTATTACTTTTTTTTTGGAAGAGAATAAAGTCAAATATGGCAAAACAAAGCTGTCAGTCAAAACCAAGGATAGACACAGCACATGATGTAAAAACAGAATACAAGGTTATAAACAATGGTTACCATAGTGCATCTTGCTTCCTTAAAAAAATTATCTATTTCATTAGGTATTATAAAGTTGAACAAAACAGTAGAGAACAAGACCAATAAAACCTAAACATTGTAAAAATTACAGGAATTCCAAAGGAGATAATAGTCAAACCAGAATGGGCATCATAAATTGCCTTCAAAGTAGTTGCCTACAGCCTCAAACTTGATAGTACCATACAGAATGGAACAGAGTCTAATCAGTCAAAACAAGATAGTGGGTGTATTACAGGACTTCAAATCAATTAATAGGAAATCAAAAAAGTTACTATAATATATCCTGCTAATTTTTAAATTTTTCCCCTTAATTAAAAAATCATAAAAGTAACTAAGTATTTTTTTAATAAATAAGGGAGAGATTGAGATAAAAGAGGACATAACAACATAACAATACAGGACAAAGCATGACTGTTTCAGCAACCTAGTGCTTCACCACCAAATAACCCGACTTAATAGTAGTTACCATAGTGTCTTTTTCCTTGAAATATTTGAATATAACTTCATATACTGTAGCTTCAAATATTTCCATATCAAGCAGCCTAGAATAAAGCCATTCCAATTAATAAGTGAAAACTTTATAAGGCTTCAAGGCCACATAATGGGGAATCATGATTACCACATACTTTTATATATTTGAATCATTACTTACATTAGGGACACTATTCGGTATTCACACATGCAAGATTGATTTATTTCACTTATGATTATGGTCTTAAGCTGCGCCCATTTATTGATAAATATCTCAATGTGATCCTTCTTTATAGCTGAGTAATACTCTATTGTATAGAAATACCACAACTTTTTTATCCATTCCTCAGTTGATGGACACTTGGGTTGTTTCCAAGATCTGGCGATTACAAATTGTGCTGCTATAAACATAGGTGCACATATATCACTGTGGAATGATGCTTTCAGTTCTTCTGGGAATATGCCTAGAAGCGGAATAGCTGGAACAAATGGGACTTCCAATCCCAGCTTTTTGAGAAATCTCCAGACTGACCTCCGCAAAGGTCGTATCAGTCTACACTCCCCCCCCAACAGCGTAGGAGAGTTCCTTTTTCCCCACAGCCTCTCCAGCATTTGTTGTTGGTGGTTTTCTTGATCCTGGCCATTCTTTCTGTAGTGAGGTGAAGTCTCAGTGTGGTTTTAATTTGCATTTCTCTAATGACCAATGATGATGAACATTTTTTCATGTATTTATTTGCCATTTTGTATTTCTTCATCTGAGACGTGCGTATTCATCTCAGATGCCCATTTTTGGATTGGAACTTTGAAATTTGGGGGTCTGAGTTTTTTTAATTCTTTATATATTTTAGACAAAAGTCCCTTGTCTAAGGGGGAGTTCACTAAGATCTTTTCCCCAGTTTGTGGGTTTTCTTTTCACTATGCTGGAGATTTCTTTTGACATGAAGAAACTTTTTAATAAGAGGTGGTGCCAGTTAATGATGCTGGGAAGTATTTCCTGTGCGGTTTGAGTCCTGTGCATGAATTCTCTACCTACCCCTATGTCTTCAAGGTTTCTACCCAATTTGTCTTCCAATAGATTTAGTGTTTCTGTTTTAATATTCAGATCTTTGATCCACTTAGATTTTAATTTAGTACATGGTGATAGGCATGGGTCTAGCTTTAGTTTTTGGCAAATGGAGAGCCGGTTTTTCCAATACCATTTATTGAAGAGACTGTCATTCTTCCAGTGAACCTGCTTGGCTCCTTTATCAAAGATAAGATGGTTGAGTGTGTTTGTAGTTGTGGTTGTGTCTTCTAATCTATTCCATTGATCTTGGTCTCTGTTTTGATTCCAGTACCATGTTGATTTTACTACTGTTGCTTTGTAGTATAACTTCAAGTCAGGGATTGTGATGCCTCCTGCCTTGTCTTTGCTGATTAGAATTGCCTTTGCTATTCTAGGTCTCTTCTGGTTCCAGATGAATTTTAGGAGTGATTTCTCCAGATCTATAAGGTATGTTGATGGTATTTTCATTGGTATTGCATTGAATCTGTATAACAGTTTTGGGAGAATGGCCATTTTTGCAATGTTTGTTCTTCCTATCCATGAGCAAGGGATGTCTTTCCATTTTCTGAGATCATCTTCAATTTCCTTTTTCAGTGTATTATAATTTTCCCTGTATAGGTCTTTCACTTCTTTTGTAAGAGTAATTCCTAAATATTTCTTTTTTTTTTTGCTTGCTAGTGTGAAGAATGTGGTTTCTCTTATTTTCCTCTCTGTGATTTTGTTGTTAGTGTATAGGAATGCTATTGATTTCTGAGTATTTGATTTTGTATCCACCTACATTACTGAGTTTATTTATGATATCTAAAAGTCTTTCAATGAAGTTTAGGGGTTCTTCTATGTAGAGTATCATGTCATCTGCAAACAATGATAATTTAACTTCTTCTTTTCCTATCTTTACCCCTTTCATTTCTCTCTCTTGTCTAATTGCTCTGGCTAGTACTTCCAGTACTATATTAAATAGGAGTGGTGATAAAGGACATCCTTGTCTTGTACCTGATTTTAAAGTAAAGGCTTTCAATTTTTGGCCATTTAGAATGATGCTGGTGTTGGTTTGTCATAAATGTCCCTTATTATATTGAGGTAAAGACCATCTATTCTTTTTTTGTTTTGTTTTGTTTTTTTATTGGTACCGGGGATCGAACTCACGACTACATGCTTGCAAGGTAGGTGCTTATGCCACTGAGCTAAATCCCCAGGCTTAGACCATCTATTCCAATTTTCTGTAAAGTTCTTATCATGAATCAATGTTGGACCTTATCGAAGGGTTTTTCTGCATCTATAAAAATGATCATGTGATTCTTACTTTTGGCTTTATTGATATGGTGGATTACATTTATTGATTTACGCATGTTGAACCATCCCTGCATTCCTGGGATGAATCCCACCTGGTCATGGTGTATAATCTTCTTGATGATATGCATTCAATTTGCATTGGTTCTGTTTTTTTAATAATTTGTATTCTTTCTGTTTTCCTGATGTGGGAACTCAGTGCAATTTGCATCCAATTTGCCAATATTTTATTGAGGATTTTTGCATCTGTGTTCATTAGGGAGACTGGTCTATAGTTCTCTTTTTTAGTTGGGTCTTTCTCAGGTTTTGGTACTAGAGTGATATTTGCTTCCAGGAATGACTTAGGAAGGATTGCTTCCCTTTCAATTTCATTGAATAGTTTGAGGAGTGTCGCCATTAGGTCTTCTTTGTATTTCTTGTAGAATTCTGCAGTGAATCCATCTGGTCCTGGCTCTTCTTTGTAGGTAAGGACTTAATTACATTTTCTATTTCATTAATAGAGATTGGGTTTTTCAGCAGTTTTACATCCTCTTGTTCTAGCTTTGGTACTTCATATGTTTCTAAGAATCTGTCTATTTCTTCTGTGTTATCAAACCTTTGAGAGTAGAGGTTTTCATAGGTGTTGATGATGTTCTGTATTTCTGTAGAGTCTGTAGTGATTTCACCTTCTTAATTTCTTATTGTATGATTTGAGCTTTTTCTTCCCTTTTTAAAATAATGTTGGCTAGGTGCTTATTGATTTTATTTATTCTTTCAAAGGACCAACTCTTTGATTCGTTGATTCTTTGGATTGTTTTCTTAGTCTCTACTGCATTGATTTCTGATCTGATTTTCGTAATTACCTTTCTTCTTTTGGCCGTAGGCTTGACTTGCTCTTCTTTTTCTAGCTGTTTGAGGTGTAGCATCAGGTTATTTATTTGTATTCGTTCTGTTTTCCTGATGTGGGAACTCAGTGCAATAAATTTTCCTCTGAGGACGGCTTTCATTGCATCCCACAGATTCTGTTAAGTTGTATCTGCATTTTCATTTTCTTTTAGGTATTGTTTAATTTCTTCTTTAATTTCTTCTGTGACCCACTGATTACTCAAGAGTGTGTTATTCAGTTTCTATGTGTTTGTGGGATTTTTGCAGAATCTTTCATCATTAATTTCTCATTTCAGAGTGCGATGATCTGATAACATGCAAGGGATGATTTCAACTCTTTTGCATTTGTTTAAATATGTTCTGTGAGCTAATATATGGTCTATTTTAGAGAATGACCCATTTACTGCTGAGAAGAATGGGTATTCTGATGTTATTGGGTGCAACATTCTGTATATGTCTATCAAGTTCATTTGTTTACAGGTGTGATTCAGTTCTGTTATTTCTTTGCTCATTTTCAGTCTGGTTGATCTGTCCCTTGGTATCAATGGCGTGTTAAGGTCTCCTGTTACAGTTGTGTTACTGATAGTTTGAGTTTTCATTTCTGTTAATAGTTGTTTTATATAACTGGGTGCTCTGGAGTTTGGTGCATATATATTTAAGATTGTTATTTCTTTCTCTTGGAGTTTTCCCCTAACGAGTAGATAGTAACCTTCTTTGTCCTTTATGGTCATTGTTGGTTTAAAGTTCACGTTGTCTGCAAACAGAGTGACTACTCCTGCTTTTTTTTTTTTTTTTTTTTGGATTCCTGTTGCGTGAAGTATTGTTTTCCTCCCTTTGACTTTCAGTCTGTGAGTATCCTTCTGGGTTAGATGGGTTTCCTGTAAATAGCATATGGTTGGATTTTGTTTCTTAATCCATTCTGATAGTCTGTTTCTTTTAATTGATGCATTGAGACCATTTACATTAATGGTTATAACTGTTATATGCTTGTTTACTGTTTACATGTTATCTCCCTGCTGTTGCATCTTTAACTTTCTGATCTGTTTAATTATTTGCTTTGCTTAGTGGCTTTTTCCTTTGTGTATCTAAACTGTCTCTCAATATTTTTTGCAGGATTGGCTTGTTGTTCATGAAGTTCTTCAGCTATTCTTTGTCATGGAAGTATCATATTTCACCATCAATTTTGAATGATAGTTTTGCAGGTTACATCAGTCTAGGTTGGAAATCATTTTGTTTTAGGATCTGGAATACTTCACTCCATGCTCTTCTTGACTTTATTGTTTGTGCTAAGAAGTCTGCTGTGATTCTGATAGGTTTTCCTTTATTAGTGATCTGTCTTTTCTCTCTGACAGCTTTAATAACTATTCTTGTGTTGGATTTCTGGGATGGTGATTATTACATGTCTGGGTATAGTTTTATTTTGGTTATGACTATTTGGAGTTCTATAGTCCTCACTGAACCTGATGTCAGTTTCTGATCTCATGCTTGGGAAATTTTCAGCTATTACTGCTCTAAATATCCTCTTGATATCTTTTACGTTGTCCCCTTCTTTTTCGTTAATCCCTATCAATCTTATGTTATTTTTCTTTGCATCGTCTTGTAGTTGTTGAATTGTTATTTCCTGATTCTTTGTTATTTTTAAAAGATCTTTCCTTTCCTGTTCACTAGCTGCAATCCTGTCTTCAAGGTCTGAAATTCTATCTTCACTTTCATTGAGGGAGTGTTTACAGCTTTCAGTGGAGTTTTTTTTTTATTTCCTGTATATCTCTGTGCATCTGCTTTATGCATTCTGTTTGTTTCTTATATTGCTCATCTAGGGATTCTATCTTTTTGTTTAGTTCCTCCAATTTTTATACTGTGTTTTCTTTAGATATATTCAGAATCTCTTTCATTTCTTTTATTTCTTCTTTTACCTGGGAGATTATTTCGAGTTTGAATTCTTTTAAAGCTTCCTAGAGTTGCTTGTTTATTTCAGTAGCTATTATGTCCGATATTTGAGGTGTATGGCATATATTTTATTCTATATACATCGCTCCTGGTTTTCTTGAGATGGGCTGGAGGTTTGAGGTTGTAATATGGTCTTTTGTTTTGTCATTTTCTTGTATTTCTGTGTTTCAAGTGTTATCCTAAGGCTTCCTCAGGGTCTGTTGGAAATCCACTTCCATGTTCACAGCTCCTGGGACTCTGGCACCCAGTTCCCCCTGCCTGCTAGGCCTCTAGAACCTATGGCCCTCTTCTGCCTGTTTAGAACTCTGTAGTTTCAGACCAGCTTGGCTCCAGGGACACTGTGTGCCCACCTTCTTGCTGGTAACTCCACAGTTCTCCAAGCACAGCCGGAATGGGGAGGCGGATATAGATGCCTCAGACCTACTTAGCCACTTCACTGCACCCGGAAGCCTGGAGGGTCCCGAACAGTCTGGACTTTGGGCAGAGTACACTGGGCACTTACTGCAGGCCGCAGGGCCTCTAGAACTGGTGATGCTCACCTGCTTGCTGAGAAATCCACAGTCCTCCACACACCCGGGGAGGTGGATGCAGGTGCCCCAGATCCGCCCAGCCCTTGCTCTGCACCCAGATGATGCAAGAGTTCCAAATAGGCTGGGCTCCAGGGATAGTGTGTGCCTGCCTGCTTGCTGGAAACTCCACAGTTCTCGGAGCACCACCAGAATCACCTTTTCTTTCCTTTTAAGGTTGGCTAGGGGCTTATCAATTTTATTTATTCCTTCAAAGAACCAACTATCTGATTCACTGATTCTTTGGATTGTTTTCTTAGTCTCTATTGCATCAATTTTTGCTCTGATTTTTATAATTTCCTCCCTTCTTTTGGCTTTGGACTTGACTTACTCTTCTTTTTCTAGATGTTTGAGGTATGGCAACAGGTTTTTTATTTGTGTTCATTTTGTTTTCCTGATGTGGGAACTCAGGGCTATAACTTTTCCTCTTAGGACTACTTTCATTGCGTCCCACAGATTCTGGTAATTCGTATTTGTATTGTTGTTCCCTTGTAGGTATTGTTCAATTTCTTTTTAAATTTCCTCTGTCACCACTGATTGCCCAATAATGTATTATTCAATTTCCATGTGTTTGTGATGTTTTTCCATTTCTTTTATCATTAATTTCTGGTTTCATGGCACTATGATCTGATAACTTGCATGGGATAATTTCAATTCTTTTGCATTTACTTAAGTACGTTAATTCTGTGGGCTAGTATATGATCTATTTTAGAGAATTCCCCATGTACTGCTGAGACATATGTATATTCTGATATTGTTGGATGGAACACTCCATTTGCTCAGAGCTGTGATTCAGTTCTGTTATTTCATTTGCTCATAGGTGTGATTGAGTTCTGTTATTTCTTTACTGATTTTCTGTCTGGCTGATCTGTCACTTGGTGTCAATGGTGTGTTAATGTCTCCTGTTATAATTGTGTTATTGATTATTTGATTTTTCATTTCTGTTAATATTTGCTTGGTATAGCTGGGTGCTCTGGAATTTGGTACGCATACAGTTAAGATTGTTATCTCTTCCTCTTTAAGTTTTCCCCTAAGTATTGTATTATGTAGTAAACTTTTTTAACTCTTCGGATCATTATTGGTTTGAAGTTCGCATTGTCTGCATACAGAATAGCTACTCCCACTTTTTTTTTTTTTGATTCCTGCTACATATAATGTTGTTTTCCATCCTTTGTCTTTAAGTCTATCAGTTTTCTTTTGAATTAAATGGGTTTGTTGTAGACAGCATATGGTAGGATGTTGTTTCTTGATCCTTTCTGCCAGTCAGTTTCTTTTAATTGGTGAATTGAGGCCATTTATATCAATGACTATAACTTTTATATACCAGTTTATCATTGATATGTTATCTTTCTGCTGTTGATTCTTTACCTTTCCATTCTGTTTAATTGTCTGCCTTGCTTAGTGGTTTTTTTCCTATGTGTATCTGGAATGTCTTTCATTATTTTTTGCAGGGTTGGTTCAGTGGTCATGAAGTTCTTCAGCTATTCTTTGTCATGGAAGTATCTTATTTATCTATCCTTTTTGAAAGATAGTTTTGCAGGGTATGTCAGTCTGGGTTGGATGTCATTTTCCTTTAGAATCTGAAATACTTCACTCCATGCTCTTTTTGACTTCATTGTTTATGTTGAGAAATGTGCTGTGATTGTGATAGTTTTTTCTTTATAGGTGATCTGTCTTTTTTCTCTAAGAGCTTCTACTATTCTGTCTTATGTTCGATTTCTGGAAAGGTGATTATTATTTGCCTGGGTGTAGTTTTATTTTGCTTATGTTTATTTGGAGTTCTATATGCTTCACTAATCCATATGTCAGTTTCCATTTTCATGCTATTACTTGTCTAAATAGCCTCTTGATATTATTTGTGTTGTTCTCTTCTTTTTCATTTATCCCTGTCAGTCTTATGTTGCTTTACTTTGTGTCATCTTGCAACTGTTGAATTGTTATTTCCTGATTCCTTGTTATTTTTAAAAGATCTTTTCTTTCCTGTTCACTAGATGCAATCTTGTCTTCAATGTTTGAAATTCTATCTTCACTTCCATTGAAGTGGTTTTGCCAACTCTTAATGGAATGTTTGATTTCCTATATATGTCTTTGAAAGAGTTTTGGCCCAGACAGGACACTGTAGCTGGAAAAGCCTCAGGTGGAACCAAGGAGTTCCATCTCCCCCACCCTTAGGAATTTACCTATGGCACCAAACAAAGACCAATGGGCTACCTGTGCATGCCTAATGCCCCCACTCTCCCACAGTTCTATCATATGGTTCCCTGACCAGGAATGGCAGACAAGAGACTCCTGGGGCTTTTCCAGTTTGATTCCCCTGCTGTTCAGGACCAGGACCAGATTGCATCCTGCATTAATTCCTCACTTCTACACTTGGAAGCTGTAAACTTGTCACTGCTGGTTCGCAAACAACACCGACCCAATTTACCATAGGTGAGCAACCCCCTGGAGATTGCCACTGGGCCAGGCCCCAGGCAGTTTTTCTCCTCCTTTCTGTGGGTTCCTGTGACACTGTCATGTCCTTAGATAGCCCAAGGAAGGGTCTTTCTGGGCCAATCTGTGTCTACACTCGGAGACTCTCATGTCCTTTGGGTTTGGATAGCCCAAGGCAGAGTTTTCCTGGGCCAGCCCATACTGAGAGACTCTCACATCCTTCAGAGATTTTTAAGTGCTCGTGGGCAGAGTTGTTACTAAACCCATGTGAAATCTACTTGTATATATTAGTGACGGCCAATTCTTACGAAGTTTTGTAACCATATAATATACCAATTGGTCTATAAGTAACAAGTGACGACTTACACTTAACAGACCACCATCCGTTGCCTCATCTGGCTATAATTCCGTGGGCTAGACCCCACACCAGATTTTATCTTGGAGACCACTTCCTGTCCCCCCCCAAAGAACCATATCTATCTATGGCTTATCACACTGACCACAAGTTTACAAAACTCTCTATCTTTAAGCCTTTGTTTTGGGAATGTGTGTCCTTTCCCACTCCTCCAGGATCCCTCCCCCTCCCCCCACTTAAAGAGATAATAGCATCTTTCCTTGCAGCCTTTCAGAACTTTCTCAGCATCTCCTTTCCTCCCTGCTCCCCCTCCCCCCGCCCCCTGCCATGTGCGCTGACCCATTCCCCACCGAGATGGGAAATGAGCCCAAACAGTGTTGAGAGATATGCGCAGGGTTGCTAGAAGCTGCTTTAAGCTTTCATGCTGCCCCCACTCTGCACGGTATCTCAGCTCTCATGCAGCAGACCCCCGTGGGGTTCAGCTTTAACACCGCATCCTAACCCGTGCACCCTGCAAGCGGTTTCAGCTCCACGTGGTGGCTCAGCTCCACGTTCGTTGGCTATCGGCTGCACCTCTGGGAGCAGCCCCAGCTTCACGCTGCTTCCCAACTCCACCTCCCAGCTCTGCCCTCCATGTGCTGTGCACACCCGCTGCTGCTGCACACTGCTGCGGCTGCCACTGCTGCCTTGCGGTTTTCCCAGGGCAGTCCCAGCCCCACCCCACGCGCTATGTCCTGCCTTTACTCTGCATGCGTGCCAGACCAGTCCCTGTCCCCAAGCTCAAGCACCACTCTGTCTGCCAGTGCAGACAGGCACAGCAGATAACTCGTTATATGGCTGATCTGATGCTGTTCGTGTTTTCAGATATAAAGTTCAGATTGCTTCTGCTGCCTTTTTTGTGTGTGTGTTCCAGCCATGACAAATGTTTTCTTTCAGATCCAGATATACACTTACAGATGTTTAACAACTAAAATTAAAAAAAATAATTATGCATTCCTTTTGCTGGGAACCACTAGCTCTTTTCCAAGACAAGGGTTATATGATGCATGGAAAACAACAAAACTGACACTGAGGCAGAAGCCAAACTTAAACCTTTTCCCAGCCTATCTGCCTGCCCTGGCTCAGCCCTCCACCAAGCCATAATTAACTATATTCAACTGATATTAAATAACACCATAGCTGATTTCTCTCCTAAATAAAAAGATAACAAATTAAGTAAATAGGCCATCCTCCAAAAATTAGATGGCATTAGACATTTTAACAGCATAAAGAGATACTTATATATATGACATAAATAATGTGTCAGTTCCTAAAATTCTCTGGACTTTGTCCTCCTTATGGGAAGTCATTACTAAAGTTATAAATATCCTGTTGATTATATTTGACTCTTGCATACTTACTTAATTCTACAGATACCTTCTACTGTAGTCCAGATCCCAAACAAAAAGGAAAAACTTGACCTTCCAACCTCATAGAGACCTTAATATGGCTTTTCGTGTTTTCAACAATGGAGATAACAGTGACACTTAGAGTTCTGAGACAGGTAAACCAACACAGGTGGAGCTGCCTGCCCCCCCCCCATGGATCATGCTTCAAATGCAGCAGAAGACATTGGGCAAGAGAGTGCCCCATCCTGGCATTCCTTTGAGACCTTACCCCAGGGCTACTGGACTGTCCTAGCCACCAGAGAGTGGGTAAGCCATCCTAACTTCTAGCCCTCACAGGAAATGCCAACACTGCCAGACTCAGCGCTGACAGATCTGCTTAAACTTGCTGCTAAAGACTGACAGGGCTCAGGGCCAACAGCAGCCCCCTTTTTGGGTGTCCATCTCAGAGTCCAAGTCCCACTAAAAGTCTCAGGTAAGACATTCTCTGTATTTGTGGACATAGAGGCACTATATATTGAGTTCTTCCTGAGTTTTCAGACTGCTATATTAAGTCCTCAATCTCTAGGAGACATTGAGGGTCAACCTATGCCATTTACAAACAGGCCTATTTCATGACTGCTTCTTCCTAGCCCACCCAGTGGTGCCAAATCTTCCCTCCACCACTCACTCTATAGTACTAAATCTTAAAAATGCCTTTTATTCTTTTGTGTTCCTACAGGCTGACCCAGACACTGAGGCCTCAACAGCTTATACCTGTTATCACTAGTAAACCTCTCCTCAGTGATACAGATCTCCTCCTTCCTTTCTTATTCACCAATTTCTCAGGCAACCCTGGTCAAGACTGGCAGATAAATTTTGTGTTCTCGCTTTTTTTTTACTTTTTCAGGATACATAACAGCCTTTCCCACAAGCAGGGAAACTGCTGATATACTTACTAAAATCCTGTTACAGCAAATCACTCCAAGGACTACAACCAGGTTACAGCGACCCATAACTGATATTCTTGGCAACCTCAACAGTGATCAAAGTTGCTGGACTCCCATCCTGGTTTCACATCACTCAGGCTAAGTGGTGCCCTCCCAGCTCAAAATCTGATAATTCTGAGTGGTCATCTCATTTGTCACCCACCCACCTCCGTTTCATGGAGACCTCACAGCCACAGTTAATAGGCTACATCATGTTTTGTTATCTACTTTGATTCCTAATTTCTTATGTTCTATTAATTATCATTTTTACAGCAGGACTCTTGACAGTCTTTCCCAAAGACTCCCACATCATGTGTAAGATCATCTTCATAATGTTCTATATGACAACTGTCTTAGTTCTTTCTACCCTCAGCTGTTTGGTTAAATGTAACATCGCTGAAAGCCTAGGCCCTTACCTTCCCTATACTGGTACAGCCATCGCCTTCCCTGCTACCCCTATTTTTTCCAGTTCAACTCCTGGACCAGAGAGAGACAAGTTTTTCCCACCTACCCTTTTAACTTTTAGCCTTTCAGATGGGGGAGTAATCACCTCTCATAACTTCATTCCTCCTAACCCCACATTTAATTTTCAGAATTCTGCCTTACCATGGAAATGTTTCTACCTCAACATGGTCTTGATATAATGACATGTCTAAATCAAAGGCATCTTTCCTTCAGCCTCACCTGGGTCCTTAAATATGATAGTGCCATGCCTCCTCATAACATCTTGTCTCTTTGTTTTTCCAGTCTAACATACGTGCATTCACCTGTGAAGTTGTCCTAGCTAAAACACCTGGCACCAGCTTCTGCATGGGCATCAACTGTCATCCTGTCAACTCCCCTACACCCTAGTACAGCGCCCTCTGCCAGCAGGAATCAGTTAAAGAGAGAAATTTTTGCCCCTTTTCATAATAATAATCATAAGACGGGATATGAAAGAGTTTTGGCCCAGACAGGACACTGTAGCTGGTAAAGCCAAGGAGCTCCTATCTCGCCCTCCCCTTGGAATTTACCTATGGTGCCAAACAAAGACCAATGGGCTACCTGTGCATCCCAAATGCCCCCTTAGGTTCCAGCCCAAACCGAGCTACTTATATGCCTCACTCCATGTGTTGCATGGAGAGATCGCTGACCCTGAGGTGGAGATGTTGTGCCCCAGGGGATCACGGGTGTCTCTCCCTGCATTCTCAAAATAAAGGTCATTTATATTTCATATTTCTTATCTTTTCAGCCACCGCTGGTCCCCAACAGTTCTATCAATTACATAGTTGTATGCAATTTTAACTCATCAAACTATACACTTAAAATGAGTGAGTTATACTGGGTGTAAATTATACCTCTATAAAAATATTTAAATGTTATTCCAAATGGGCTCGAGGTTTGAAATTGTATTTTGGTCTTTTGTCTTCTCATTTTCCTATATTTCCATGTTTTGAGAGATGTTCCAAAGCTTCCCTGAGTGTGCTGGAAATCACCTCCTATGCCCTCAGCTTCTGGGACTGAATGGAGGTTGCTAAGCATGGCCCGGACAGTCCTGAAGAACCTTCCATGCCACCTTCAGTGTTCCAAGAAGCTGGGCAGGCACCTAACCATTGGGAGCAATGGTCTAAAGCTCTCCTCAGGCAGCACCAGAATGCTGGAACTCACCTTGAGTTGCCTCCGCTCTCCAGATTGAAAGAAGGTCACTAGGCATGTTCCAGTCAGGCCTGGGAAACCACGCAAGTCTAGTCCATTGTTTCAGGAAGCTGGATGGGCACCTAACTGCTGGGAGCAAAGATCTTAAACTCTCCCTGGGCCAGCCCAGGCATGCTGGTACTCAACTCGCACAGGCTCAGCTCTCCGAATTGTGTTGGTAAAGTTTTAATTACATTTTCAACTTCATTAACTGATATTGATAGTTTAGAATTTTTATGTCTGCTTGATTTAGTTTTATCAATTCCATCGTGTCTAGGAATCTGTCCATTTCTTCATTTTCCATCTTATTAGAATATGGATGATCTCCTAGATTTCTGTGGGATTTGTTGTGAGTTTCCCTTTTTCATTTTGAATTGCTTGAATTTATGTTTTTTTTTCCCTCTTTTTGATGAGGTTCGCTAATGGTTTATCAACTTTATTTATTCTTTTAAAAAACCAAGTTTTCAATTCACTGATTCTTGTTATTGTTTTCTCTCTTTTGGATTAATTTTTGCTCTTATCTCTGTAAATCCCTTCCTTGTATGAGCTTGAGTTAATTCTTCTTTTTCTAGAAGTTTGATTTAAAAAAAAAAATTAAAAGAAGAAAATAAAGTTTCAAAGCAAGTTAGAGGGTAGAAATTTTCATGACATTGTGTATTGTTATCTTTAATTTAGTTACTCAGATTACAAGATACCTGAATTTAATTGTCCAAACAATATTAGCACAAATTTTATTTTCAGTGACCTAAGAAAATGTAGTCATGTGTGTGTGTGTATATGTGTGTGTGTGTAATTTCCTTCAGCTTTTAACATGAGATTATTTATTTGAGTTCATTCTGTTTTCCTGATGTGTGAGTTTATTGCTGTAAATTTCCCTCTTTGACAGCTTTCATTGTGTCCCACAATTTCAGTATATATTGGCATTATCATTTAATTGTATATACTGTTTAATATTATCTTTAACTCCCTCTGTGTTGTTCTGAAGGGATTTGTTTAATTTCCATGTGTTAATGCAGTTTTTGTAATTTCCTTTATTGTTGATTTCCAATTGAATTGTGCTATGGTCACGCAGTATGCATGGAATGATTTCAGTTTCTCTGTATTTACTTAAACACATTCTGTCAGCTAACATGTGATCTATTTTAGAGAACATCTCATGTGATACTGAGAACAATGCGTATTCTCATGTTTTGGGGTGGAACACTCTGTGGACATCTAGCAATTCCATTTGTTCACAAGTTTGCTTTAATTCTAATATTTCTTTGTTGATTTTTTTCTAGTTGATTTTTTACTTGTGACAGTGGGATATTAAGGTCCCCACTATAATTGTATTAATGTTTATTTGGTTTTTTGATTCTGTTAATATTTGTTTTATATAGTTGCATGAACATATGCTTGGTGCATAAATATTTATGATTGTTTTCTCTTCTTTATTAAGTTTTTCCTTAACATATATGTGGTGACCTTCTTTGTCTCTTTTGGCTGGTTTTGGTTAAAAGTTTGTATTGTCTGTAAATAGAATAGTTATCTCTGCTTTTTCTGGGTTCCTATGGCATGGAGAATTGTTGTTCATACTTTTAGTTTATGAATTTCTTTTTGAGTTAAATGTGTTTCATGAATGCAGCATATTGATGGATTTTGCTTCTTAATCAATTCTGCAGTCTGTTTCTTTTGGTTGGTGAGCCGAGACCATTTACTTGGAGAGTTTTACCTGACATGTATTTGTTATTCTTCTTTATGTTATTTTCCTGTAGTTTTTTTCCTTGTCTTTTACCTCTGTTTAATTACTTGCCCTGCCTGGTGGCTTCATTCTATTACTGTTCATGAGTTTGCAGTTTTCTTTATCTATCTGTAATGTGTCCTTCAGAGCATTCTGTAGAGCTAGCTTGGTAGTCATAAATTTCTTCAATTATTCTTTATCTTATTTCTTCTTCAATTTTGAAAGATAGTTTTGCAGTGTAGACCAATCAGTGTTGAAGATTGTTTTCCTTTAGGGCTTGAAATACTTAATTCAAAGCTCTGATTTGAGAGTTTGTGTAGATAAGTCTTCTGTGATTCTGATGGGCTTTTATATTTACAGGTGATATATTTCTTTTCTCTAGCTGCTTTTAATACTTGGTTCTTGGGCTGAACTTATGGAATCGTGGTTATTATATGTCATGGTGTAGATTTATTTTGGTCATGACCATTTGGAATTCTATATTTTTCATTTATTTGTATGTCAAATTCTTTATCCATGTTTGGAAAATTTTCAGTCATTATTTCTGTGAAGGGGTTTATAATGGATTTTGTGCTGTCTTCAGCTTTTTCACTGATTCAAGTCTGTCTTGTATTGTTTTCCTTTGCTTCATCCTGTAGCTGTACGACTGATTTTTCTTGGTCTCTTGTGATTTTTAAGCTATCTTTCTTTTTCTGGTTGCTAGTCATGTTCCTGACTGCTAGATCTGATATTGTATCCTTGCTTTCATTCAGTCTTCTCTGTGTGCTTTCAATGAAGTTTCTTTTTTTTTGGTACCGGAGTTTGAACTCACGACTGTATGCTTGCCAAGCAGGTGCTTACACCACTGAGCTAAATCCCTGGCTTCAATGGAGTTTCTAATCTCCTGCATTTCTCTTTCATTTTTTTCATTGATTCCATTTTTTGTATGTGTTTGACACTCATGGTTCCCAACAATTTCCTGACCTCTTCTATTTTTTTACTTGTCTGCTTTAATGTCTTTTTAAAATTTTAAAAATTTTAAACAGAAAAAATAAGAAGGAACAGTAAACAGTTTCAAAACATACAAGTAGGAGAGTAACAATAATCAACAGATTGCTTATTGTTATATTCACATTAATAATGTTTTTGATTTTTATAGTAATCTTTTCTGCACCTTAGAGATTGTGTTTTCTATAGGCTCTTACATTTTGTTTTTTCACTTCTACTACTGTCATTTCAGAGAGTGCCATTTGTTGGCTTCTGATTTCCTCTATGTATTTATAGTCTGGACTTGCCCCAGGTTGCCTGGGCTTTTGGGATTGCATTTTGCCTCTTTGTGTTGTCATTTTCTATTTTATTTAGTTTGCTTTCTTGATGCATATAGATTACTTATGATAGATAGCCTTATCACTGGTGTTGAGGCTTTCCTAGGAGGTGTCTGTTCCTCCATATGTCTTCCAGATGTCAGTGGTTCTTGGTCATAATGGTTATCCCAAGAATTTTTCTTCTTACTAGTAAAAAAGTTGCTATCAATTTGTTTCAGGGCCCATTCCTTAGGGTGGAGGTTAAAGATATCAGGAGCAAAGAGGGCACAGGATCCAGGTTTTGAGTAATTGTGGCATGTAGGAGGGAAGAATTGGAAGAGAAGGTTTACGAATTTTGAACTGAACAAGAAAGAGAAGAGATGATGTTTACTTGCGTGAAAGTATTGTGTCAAACGAGATAGCTGATGAAAGAGAGGAGGAGGATGAGTAGAATAAAACAAAGGTTAAAGACACCAATTTTTGGCTTATATTGCTAAGGTGATATGGGATAGTCCCATGCCTCTAGTTCTACCTATTCATCATATGCGCCTTAGCTAGGATCCTACTGTGCGGCTGGCATTTCCAAAGGTCTGCGGGCCCTGAGTCCGCCAGTGGGAGGTGGGAAGTGTGAATCTCAGACTTCTCTTGCCAGGCACACCATTCCAGGGCAATGGAAGAAGGGAGGAGCTAAATTGACCCTCCTTTCACTAGCAACACTTTTCCAGTACCTATTCAATATTTCTTAATAAATATTTGTACCTTAAAAAAAGACAGCTTTAGTATTAGCAGCAGAACATAATTTGAGTGAAAAATTGATGTCATTTTTCTGATTGTGTTCATCAGGATTACTTTCTGACTGTAAAAACCATTATATATATATATATATATATATATATATATATATATATATCCATAAGGTCATATTTTTTAATTAGCTCATATTTTTATTGTTTTCCTATTATTCTTGTCTTGAACTTTTTAGGCCTAAAGTTAGTTGACATCAACTTTCAACTTTGTGATTCTAGTCTATAGAGCTTAGGAAATTATATATATATTAGAGCTTAGGAAATTATATATATATACAATATTTGCTTTTTACTGTCTATATTTTTGTTTTGCCTACTGATTTTACTAGATACTTTTTGATCCTGTCAGGGACAGAACTGCCACTCTTGAAGGGTCTATTGTCTACTCTGTTCTCTGCAGGTGTCACCATTTTTTGGCTGTTTATCCACTGCTCCTGTCACCCGTCTCCAGAATTTTTATTTTCTTCATAGTATTGGACCACCACATTCTTAAAATATGCTTTGACTGAATTATAAGCCCAGGAAACATAAAATAGGTTTTATTCTGGGTCCTAATACCTGCCCAGCTTTCTTTTGTCATGGCTTCACTTTGCATAGATGACATCACAAAAAATATGTCAAGATTTGGCCAAATCATGACAGGTATTTCCACACCTGTGTTTAAAATCTTTGCCTGAATTTTACAGTGCTTACATAAAACTAGCAGCCTTCATGCAATCCAGACCCACAAAGGGCATGTCCAGGAACTTACCTCAATAATCACTGCTAGAGAAAGCCCAGGGCCAGGCAAGGACTCCGCCTCTGGCTCTGCGGTCAGTCAGCCTAGAGTTCTTTTGCTGTATTCACATGGAATTGTGATTCAGCAAAGTGCAGTTCTGCTAGCAGCTCTGATATTTCCAGGAACTGCTGGATGCCAGTATTTGACATGGGCAGCTGCTGGTCACTGGCACTGCCAACCATCACTGTTAGATGCCAGCTTGCACTGGACACCGTAGGTCAACTTTTCCAAATACTGGTTTCTGCTGCTGGTTATTTTTGGATGTTAGCTTCTGAATCTCTTTGGTGTTAACAGCTTTGAGTACTGATGCATGTTCCTCTGGAAACTGATCACTCTGTCCACATTACTCAGGATAAAAAAAAAAAAAATCCTAGATTTAAAGGATTCTTGGAGCCTACACTACCAGAGAAATAAATAATGATCAGTTTTACAGAATACCAAAGTGAATCTTTTTTTTTAATAGGGTCTGTGTTGCAGCACAGTGGGGCCAGTATATAAAATGTAGCCTTCCATGACTAAAACTAGAGAAGTTCCTGGGAAGTGCTAACTAATGTAGCAGCTTGCAGGCCTGTATCAGTCAGGGTGAGGGCTGAACCAAGGCAATTTCCTGGGAAGTTTACTGTGATTGCTGTTCAGATAAGAGGTGCAGATCCTTCCCTTTCTGATTTTAGCCATTTCAGGGTGTCTTCTCCACTCTTCAAAAAGGCAATAGTATTAGTTTAAGTGGAGGAGGGGAAGGACACCACGTACCTGTACTCATGCTGGAGTGGAGATGCCAGTGTGCTAGCCAGGGAGGACACTGAAGCCAATGGCCCCAGTCTGTTAGGGTGCAACGGTGAGCAAGGGGAAGCAAGGGGGAAGGGACAGACAGCTGGCTGAGCCACACCCTTTCTGCAAGCACACAGAAAGGGAATGAGAGCGCGAGGGCCTTCTCTGTCCCAACTCATGGTGTAATTTTCCACAGTGGAGATCTGTATGCAAGACTTATATTTGTCACAAAATGACTTCACTAATAATAATATTTTCAAATAATAAATTTGAATACAATTGCTATTGTGAAGGAGCATTGGTGAGAAACTGGCCAAGATTTCTGCTGGACAGCCTTGAGTAAGTAAAATGAATGAAAAACTCAGACACAAATGTATGAAGAGGATCTCTGCATATGAACATATATGGCTTTCAAACAATAATGATTCATCAAAAATCAAATCAAAGAATGGTAGACACAGTGTGGCCACATTTCTATTAACTTAAATATAGAAGAATACTGATTTTTGCTAGAGAAATAGTACTGCCCATGAGAATAAAATGGACTTGAGATCAATGTGTAATATTTTCCTTTTTGAAAAGAGCCATGAATGGGCTGTGTGGTGGTGCACATCTGTAATTCCAACTATGTGACAGGCTGTGGCAGAGGATTTCAAGTTTAAGGCTAATCGGGTAGTTAGCAAGAACTTGTGTGAGCTAAAAGCTAAAACTTTTAAGAAAGGGCTCAGGATGCAGCTCAGTGGTAAAGTGATTGCCTACTAGCATGTATGAAACACTGGGTTCAATCCTCAACAATGGAGAGGAATGTAATTTACTCAAATGTTTCAGCCCCTTCTCTGACTAACCTTTTCTTGTTTTATCATCCCCCACAGCAGCTGTCACTCTTAGAAATATACATCTATGAGTATGTTTATGTATTTTTTCCTTTTTTTTTTCTGGAATATAAGTGTAGCAAGGGAATCTACATCACTTTTTTATTGTTGACTCCTTGGCATCTAGAACAATTTGTAGTTTGAGCCAAATTCAGCATTTATGGGCTCAGTGGCTACTGGAAACACCTTGGTGAGGGGCTTTAGGAGGAGTCATATCACAGTAGATCTCTGCTCAGGGGCTGTCACATTCTGAACCTCATTGTGATTAAGTATACAATATATGAATACATGATCTAATTTTTGCCATGTATTATTTTGGAGGATAGGCTCAATTTCAACTGTTTGATTTATCTAAGCTGTTAATATTTTATTTCTTCAACCACATTCATATTTTTCTGATTATATATCTACTGGGAATACTCCAAACCAGGCTGCAGAACTTTCTGTTTTCTCACTCAACCCTCACAAGAACTCAATGGTACTATTAAGTTTGAATAGTTTACTCAAAGTCAGTTGTGAAGTCAAAATTTGAACCCCAGATGCAAAACAAGATGGCCACATTCTCAGTCCCTGGAGCCCTGCCTCCTAGCTTCTTACGATTCTTTATAGCCAAATTTTTAGCTAAAAGGACATACTGATGCTTCCGTGGAGGAATGGCGTCAGAGAGCTGACAATCAGCTATTTATTGAGGTATGTAGTGGAAAGCCATTTTTAAGATTTAACAACTCATTAATCCTGCAACTTTAGAACAACCTGCTCCGTGTGCTGCCCAACAAATATTCTGTCTACTTGTGATCATTGGACAATAAAGAAACCATGTTCCAGTCATCTCTGCAACCCCTGTCCTGCCCACCTCCCTGTGAGAACTGAGTGTCTTCTCTGTTCTGAAGGCTGCTCAGTCAACCCAGGCACTGTGCTTTGCTGAGTGCTAAGGACACTGGAAATAGGAGTTAGCTTTGCACAGATAGATTGATAAGCAGATGCTAAGCCGATGTGACACAGCTGCTACTGCTGAGCCAGGAAAAGCAGGTCAAGGTTATTAGGAGAAAGGGTGGCACTTGCCCATAGCTGTAAGCAAAAATATCCCCGTGTTCTGTTTTCTTTCCCAGTTTCTCTTTGGATCCCTTCTCATCCTCTTTTTGTTTCTTTTCTGTTTTCTACTCTCAGAAGAACAGGGACAGTGAAATAGCTAGACCTCTCTAAATGAAAGACATCTATAAATTAATGAGTTTTTAGAATATTATACACATTATTTGATCTTCAGGGGAGTGTCATGTTTTAAATATCAGATTTAAAGACTACCAGTGACCATTTGCCATTTATTATTTGACTCTGGTTCTTTGTTTCTTAGAAATGGTTTCACATCTAAAATATACTGAACATTTTGTACTAATGCATCAGATATGCATGGCACATTAGCATACATTCAATGTGACAGGGGAGTCTGGTTTCTGGTTTCCAGTTTTCATTGAATTGAGTTTATTGGTGACTAAATTTGATTTTTCATCCAGAAGAAGCTGTTTTCCCTAAGGTCTTTTAAACCATTTCTATATAATTTTGAATTGAATTTGACTTAATTAGGTGAAGATGTCACATAAGACAAATTAACCTTATAAACAAAGGCATTTTAAAATTATCACCTTCATACCAAGAGAACATCAGTATCTACTGGTAAATCTCAAAACCACGTCAACCAGACCACTGACTGGTAGACCTGCTATGTTCCTGTTTGGAAGTTTCCTCTATTGTGTCTGGTACTCTCCAGAAAACCTATTTCTTTTTTAGGACTTTTCTTCATGCTCATTGCCATGTTAGGACCAAGCTTTATTCTCTGCCCAGAAATCTTCAGGCTGCTTACCAAGTGTTTGGAGCTCTTGGTTTCATTTATTTGTTATGCCACTTTCCTTTCCAGCCCCTTCGGATATGTCATGTGGAACATATAAAGAGCATTGAGCTTGACGTCTCGGTTTACATTGAGCGCTGGCACTAATCATTAGTGTGAGCTAGAAAAATACTCACCTTTCTAACTTTCAGTTCCTTGTTTGTCAGACAGAGATAATGATAATGTATCTAGCATGACAGGATACAGTACCTGGCATGACATACCTGCAGCAAATAATTGCTATTCTTACAGTGTTGTGTCACTGAATCAGCAGTAACGGTCCAGACAATCATGTTCAGAGTACGTGGAGAAGAAATTAAAATGACTTTCCACCAAATTTTGCTCGTAAAAATATGAAATTTATACAAAATTAACAGGAAAAGTTACCAAGAAGAAGAAAACAAGATTTTACGAATGTAAAAGATGGATCTAGGATAGAGCAATATAATTTTAGGTAATTTTGTAAAAGGAAATAAAAGTACTTGAGTTTTGAGAGTAAAATGATTTAATGTACATTAATCATTGAGAAGGCAGAGGGAAAAATTCCAAATGTTAAATATTGTCATCAGTGGATAAGAGAACATAGCTTTTGTTCCAGGTGGCATGCCAGTGATTGTGGAGGAGGTCTCCTCAGGTTGAATTACTGCAACTCTGATTAGTATTTCTCAAGATTTTGAGAATGTCATTATCTTGCTAGAACCATGAAACATCTACTTATTTTTATTCCTTATCTCTTAGTACAATGTTTGATATATATATTTTGTAATGGGAATTGAACTTATGACCTCACGCTTGCCAGGCAAGCACTGTGTCACTGCACAATAGCCCCAGCCCCTCTTAGTGCAATGTTTGGCACAAACTTAAGTGAATGACTAGGGAGCAATGCACAAGTGAAAAAAGATGTCACCCATCCCACCTAATTCTGTGGGTTATCTGGTTGAGACTGTGGCATTTTGTTGTGGAATGTAAGTTTTGTGTTTACCTTCCTCATCCACCTAACCCTACCGCAAACTGAAACTCAAAACCAGGCACATGATTCTATAATCATTCTATAACCTAATTTATTCCAAAATGCATTTAACTGGCAGCAGCCTAGGGCCACAATCTTTAGAGCTGACCAGAGTCACATAAGGAGTATGAGTGGAGTGAGGTGGGGTGACAGCAATTGATTGTCAGCTACAAAACAAGCTGTGCCATCCCTTGGCTTGAGTCTCTCATTCCAGTTCTTGCTCTGTCTCGTGATGTACAGTTTCTCTCCAGTAACCTTCTTATGCCAAGCAGTTATTACAGTAGCTTTCCATTTCAAGACCCTTGTCTTGGTCACATCCCATCTCTAAGTCCTTTGTAAGTATTCACAGATTCCAGGACTCAGAGTGTGGGTATGGGGAACTATTATTTTTAACGTTATTACAAAAATACCATTGTACTTTAAAGCAATAGTACATGCCAGACCTTGCGCTTGGTACATTATGTACTTTCATTTTTGCTCTGCATGCATTTATTTTATCCTACTTTCCTGGGAACTAAATTTCAGAAACTCTGAGTAGCCTGCGTTTGGTCATTCAGACTGCTCCACCTATTTCCCCCGCTCCTCCTTCCCTAAACCAGTGCCCAAGTGAACTAATCATTTGTGCATTCAACCTAGAAGAGCACAACAAACTGTCCCCTTTCCCTGCTTTCATACTGAGTTGATTTAAATAGCACATTCTGGACCTTCCTTCTGTCATAAGGCTCCGTGTGACTCTCTTACCCCTTCAAGGCTGATTCCCTGTCTATTTTGTCTTCTTTTCACTTGTGTGCAAATTTGTGTATCTGGAAGTTGGACACAGGCCCATGCAGCACAAACATGTCATAATTCATCTAAGGGACAACTGGGGATGCAATAAGCTCCATTGGTATAATGGGATCCAAAATTTTTGTGGATTCTTGACATCCAGATTTGGGACACAAGTGTCATGAGAACAGACTCTGACGACATGTCTAATGGCATTACTTCTAGTCTCAACCAGACACAGCAGGAGACTAGCTTTTCCCAGGATATTTTAGTGCTTCAGGTTCTGGTCCCAACTGGAATTGAATTATGAAACAACTTCCAAGTAAACAGTGTAGTTAAAAAGTTTAGTTCAGTATTAAGTGCATTCGTAAGTAAAGCTGACAGGATGGGGTGATGAAGAAGAGTGGAAGGAGTATAGACATTTGCCCCCTTCAAATTAGAGGTGCTCATGGGAAAGTCCTAGATGAGTATACAGAATAGCTGCGCTGCCATCTCCAGATATTGCAGAGGCAGGGCCAGCTCAGCTCTATTGTTGCTATACTAATGTGGTAATTCAGTCATTTGGAGTTAATTGTTAATCAAGCCAGACATTATTTGCAATAGTATTCTGAGAGGTAGAAAGATGAAAAAAATTTCAACATCTAATTACCTTTGTCTTCAAAATACTCTAAAAAAAACTACTTGGAAAATAGCCACAGAAATGGCAGAGACAGGGCTATTATAAGAACAAAAATGTCTCTGATTTTTATTTCTTTTTCCTGATCATTTTATCTGTGAACTAAAATCAGCTGGAAAGGATCTGCTACATACTGGAAATTGCAAAGGCTGGCTTCCAGCAGCACCCTCTCTGTGACACTCATTTTGCTATTAAGAGAATCCACTTAACAAACCAATTGTCAACAGGGGGAGATGAAAACACAATAGTTAATCAGGTTTTACAAGGTCACACATCTAATTCAAATTGTAAAAGGACTCCATTAGTGCCTTCTCTCAGTTTTTCTTGAATGTAGCCTTTCTCCAAACTGAAGGCTTACTTGTTTGGATCCCCCTGTAAGATAGCAGCCAGTTAATAAAGGCTTGAAGTATTATTTTCCTCAGTAAGGACCCCCTTTGGAGCCTATTAACACCCTTTTTTATAGCCAGCAGAGCAAGTAGCCACCTCCTGACATGTGTTGGCACTTTCTAAAAGGCCATTAATGCTCCATATTTCAGAGTATAACAAACCCAGGAAGGCTCACAAGAAGCTCTGCAGGGGTAAAATAAAAACAGTGAGTAATTTACAGAACTTCTTGTCTCACCCAGGTGGTGTACACTAAATGAATATGAGAGAGAATTGGAACATTTTCTCCTGTGACTTTTGCAAGGATATTCAGGGTCCTAGGAACTTATATGTAAAATGTAGGGAGTGGTGTTTTGATCAAATATTTGTGTTAGAGAAGAGCCTTTTGGTGGCTCCAATTCTTTATTTTGCCTTTACTCTTTGGAATAAATTTTCTACACACACACACACACACACACACACACACACATCTATCTATCTATCTATCTATCTATCTATCTATCTATTGCCTTCTGAGGAAGATCATTGTGATTTTTCAATAACATTGATATTAGACACTGACTGGGGGCTTCCTTTTTATGTTTTCAAATCTAGGAAGTTTTCTTCTTTTTTAATGGGATGAATTCTCATACATTTTGTAGGAAAGTGATGAATGTGCTTACTGGCCTTGGACACTAGATTGATAGCAATGTATTTTCTTAAATGATATGTCCAAGGTGAGTTTGAATGTGAAACTTGGTTATTCCAAATGGAATGGATATCTAACTTTCACTTGTGTACATCTTTTCAGACTGAACAAGCAAATGACTGTGTTCTTAAAGACAAATAACGCCAATCAATTTATCTCTTGCAGTCTCTTCCTGTGCATACCGTGGTTTCCCAAAGCAGTGAAGGACCATCTTCCCATTCACCACGGAGAGAGTGTCCTGTTCCTTCTGTATTCTTTTTTTTTTTTTAATTTATTTAAGGGGAAAAAGAAAAAAACAGAAAAAGGATACAAGTAATACAGAATGTCAAAAAAATAAACAGTAAGAAATCACTAGTTAATAGATTACATATTGTCATCTTAGAAATAGTTGTTCAAGTTACAACAAGCATATATATAAAGTGGACATTCAAACAGTAAGACTGCAAACAGTTCTGTTCAATGATCCAACAAAACTCAGTAATATGGTTATCTATCTTATATGCTTAAATATACATGCAGTTATATCCTTTAGAGCACTTTCTTTTCCTCTCTTTTTTACAAAGACAATTACACATTTTTGCATTTTGGGTTTTATTACTCCCACAGTTCTTTTTACTTTTTTTTTTTGAAGAGAATAAAACCAAATGTGACATAACAAAACAGAGTCAGTCAAATCAAAAGGATGTACATAGTACATAATGTAAAAACAGAATACAAGGTGATCAACAGTGGTTACCATAATGCCTCTTGATATCTTAAAAAGAATTGCCTATATCATTAGTTATAATAAAATTGAACAAAAAAGTAAAGAAAAAAACCAATAAAACCAAAATATGGGAGACATTACAGGACTTTAAAAGAAGATAAAAGTCAAACCAGAATGGGCATCATAGTGCATCTTATTGTCTTCACAGTTGTTGCCTGTACTCTCCAACTTGGTACTATCAAGCAAAACAAAACGGAGGAAAATCAGTCCAAACAAGATGGCGAGAGCAATACAGGGTTTCAAATCAAGTTAATAGGAAATCAAAGTGAGTTACTATAATATGTCTTGTTATTTTTATTTATTTTCCCCTTAATTAAAAAGATAAAAATAAAAATAAATAATAAAAAAGGAGATTGAGATAAAAAAGGAGATAACAAAAAAACAGCACATGTCAGAACATAACAATTTAAGCAAAATAATGTTTCACCACAAGATATCCCCACATAAAAGTAGTTACCATAGTGTCTCTTTCCTTGAAATCTTTGAGTATAAGTTCATATACTGTAGCATCAAACATCAAGACAATGTAAAACCATTCAAGAGAATGACAGTATTACAAGGTATTTAGAACCAACTAACAGAAAATGAACAAGGGTTTCTGTATTATCTCCATGTCTATAAAAGTTTTTGTTTATATTATCACATATAATTAAATCCAATAAGATACAACATGTTAAGACCAATGGAGACAGAAGAACAAAAGTTTGATGGGACTTCAAAACAGGATGAGATTAAATCAGCACTAGCTATTATGATGTCTTGTTTTCTCCAAAATAGCTGTTCATACCATCCAACCCTCTCTGCTTCATTTCTGTTGATCTGTTTTTCTGTCATTAGTTGTCAGTTTGCCTTCTTCATTTCGCTTTCTGCTCCATTCATTGTGGCCTCTCTGCCACTGTTTCTGGAATCTTGGTATTTTTGTCTTTTAGAATGTCCTATAGTATTCTCTCTAGAGTTGAATTGGTGGTTGCAAATTCTCCTAGTTCCTCTTTATCCTGGAAACACCTTGTTTCTCCATTAATTTCTAAGGACAGTTGTGCAGAATATATCAATCTTGGCTGGAGATTGTTGTCTTTCAAAGCTTGAATTATTTCACCCACACTCTTCATGATTTGATGGTTTGTGCCGAGAAGTCTGCTGTAATTCTGATGGGTGTTTCCTTGTAAGTGATCTGTTTCTTGTCTCTGACAGCTTTTAGTATTTTGTTCTTATATTGAATTTCTTGAATTTTGATTATTATATGCCTGGGTGTAGTTCTGTTTGGGTTGTAGGTGGCTGGGGTCCTGCATGCATCATAGATCTGAGTATCTTTACCTTTTCCCATATTAGGGAAGTTCTCCTTGATTATTTCTGTGAATAGCCTTTGCAGTTCATTTGTTTGTATCCCTGTTTCTTCCTTTACATTCTTAGTTCTTAAGTTATAGATCCTCTTATCATCTTCTAGCCTTTGTATTGTCACTGCTTGTTTCCTTGTTATTTTTAAGAAGTTTTTCCTTTCATGCTCCAACATTACAAATCTGTCCTCCACTTCAGATAATCTGTCCTTAATTTCTTTCAAGCTGTTTCAAGCTTTCAATAGAGTTTTTAGTTTCATGGTAATCTCTTTGAACTTGCTTCATGTATTCTATGTTTTCTCTATTTTCTCCATCAAACAATTCTCCCCCTTTTTTTATTCTTCCACTCCACCATCTGTTTTTTTTCTTGGGAGGTGCTTAGCATTTCTCCTCATCAATCCCAATTGAGAGGGGAATATGTGACTGAAGTCACTGCAGCATCCAGTTGTGGCTAGTCTGCCTGGTCCCAGAATGTCCTCTGTTGGAGCCTCCTAGTCTATGGAAGGGTTCCTGTTCCTCTCACTCACCGCAGGTCGATGCAGGGCTCCCTGCCAGCTCTGCTCTCAATCCGGTTCCTGATTCCAACTCTCAGAGTTTTCACATCTCTATCCCTGCTGTGCCAATTCAGATGCAGCAGTGGCGGCAGGAAATTCAAGCCACAGTTTCCAGAGGCATGGGTTCCAGCTTCGTTACTGAGACTTTAGCTGTTCCAGCCATAGCACCGGGATTGCATTTCCAGTTGGTTTTTCTCAGCTTAGTTCATTCCTGGGTCAGCAGGGTATATCTCCCCCTGATTAGGATTCCCCACACCACACCATTCCTGGAATCTAAGCTGGCTATCTCAGAGACCCTCCATAGCTACTGTTATCTATCCATCCACTATGTTCTCCCGGAAGTAATGAACGCAGTCAAGCAGTGCCTCGCCTAGCTGCTGGAATTCTCTGCTCAGGTCTCCCACTCTTTAGACAGTGACCATTCCTTCTGTATTCTACAACATATCTGTTTGCCCAACTCCAAGTTTTCTTAGTGAGGTTCTTACTGAAAATTATCCTCCCACTATAATATGATGCCAGAGCCCACTTCTACAATTTTTCTGAGCTGGGTAAATAGCAAGAGAGGCAAGTAAGAAGTATTTTGAATTATGCAGGAAAACAGGATCATGTAATAGTTGCTGGACAATATTTCCTCAGATAATTAGGTTAATTGATAAGGAGCAGTGATTTTTCAATGTATGCTGAATTCAGTTTTCAACATAACTTCAGGTGTTCTTACAATGATATCTACTGTGCTGATCCGTGGAAAACAATATTGAGTAAAGTAGGTAAAATCTGCTTTTCTCATTATATATGTGGGTGCATGTGAGTTAAAGTGTGAGAGAGAACAAGAAAGAATAAATAAGATATAAATAAATTAAATTGTGTCATATTTAAGGTTATAAATCAGTGAAGATGAACTTCTTAGAGATTGAGCGCCTAAACTGCAACTAAAAATTCACTTATTAAATGCCAACATTGAAATTAATCCCACCATTCAGTGCTCCACTGCTGTGGTGATGCTGGGGCAACTCATGTGCAAACAGAGAGCCCCCAAGTGCCTGCTGCAGCAAGTGTGTCTCAGGAATCACCACCACTGTTACAAGTGCTAAGGGAACAGTAAAGCAGGGGATGGGAGCACACATGGAGAGCATCTGGAGCTTTTAAACTAAGGAGCCAGGAAAATTTCATTGTATAATTGAATTTGAGCAAAAACTTCAAAGATATAATCTTCCTGCTAAATTGGTAATTGATTGATGCAAATAATGATTTATGTCAAAGAATTTACTCTGGGATAACTAAAGATATTTCATCTATATTTCAAGATAAATATAAGACAAGTACCCTAAGAAATGAATGAGCAAAGCATTGGGTCAGAGCTCATAGAAGAGAAAAGTGAGCCAGGAGTTCTCTACCATATTTTGTCAGGACAGGAAATACTGATTTAGAATCTCTCACATCCCTGTCTTGCCTGCCACCCTGCATGATTCTACAGCAAAATGCTTTCCAGAGAACACTCTGATTAACGCTCCCTTTGTGATTAGTGAAGGTTTTGATCCTGTCTGCACTCTTACCCTGTAGGGAAAGTTGGCCTGCAGAATTAACTCCTGAGGACTTCATTGAACGTCTGACTCTTTCAGAGCTTTACCCTCTGATAGAAAATGATTTGGAGAAACCCTAACCTTACAGAAGAATTTGAGCATGGATGCCATGAAGACCTGTGCATTGATTTTCAGGAGTGACCACATGGTATTCTGTTGAATGGAGAGATCGTGATACAGTCAGCCATTCCTAGAGGCTTACAGAGACATCATGTCTGGAGAGACCTTTTCTACTACAAAAATATTAAGATATTTATGCTTGATTCCTTTGTTTGCATTTTCTTTTTACATTTTCTATTCATTTATGATTTACTCTAACACTTTTATGTATTATTTTTAACCTTCAAGTATTTATATAGTGTTCAATAATTTCAAAGGTTATTAGATAATATTTACCTATACTTTTATGAATCATCTGGAATTGATTTTGTAAACGGGTATAGGTTGGCATTTATCTTTATATTTTGCTAAATGTGAATGCTATGTGCTAACTGATTTTCTAAGCAATACTGGTTGGATAATCCTTAGTTCTCTTTCACTCGTTAACTTGAAATGCCTATCATTAAAATGTATAAAATCCTTATATATTTTATTTATTTTTCAATTTGCATTTATTCTAATATCTTTGTTTTATGCCTGTGCCCTCAGCACACTGTTTTAATCACAATCAACTTTGGAATGAAGCTGTAGATCAGGGATAAAGCCCTTCCCCAGCAGGTGTGAAGTCCTGAGTCTGATTACCAGCACTAGGCCCCCTAAGTGCTTTTGAAGTGTAGTATCTGATAAGACAAATACGTTAGTATTTTTCTTTCCAAATTTTTCCTACTAAACATGTTTCTTTCCTGATGAAATTTTTAATTATTTTTCCAATAATGAAAAATAAATCTCTTTTGGATTTAATGTAGATCATATTGAAATTAAAAATTTATCTAAAGTGTTGTGTTAGTGATATGGTGAATGCCTGTCTGTAATCCCAACTACTTGGGTGGGTGGGGCAGGAGTATTCCAAATTTGACTCAGCAGGCACTAAGAGAGGTAAGACCAGCAGTCCTAAGTATAAGTGTATGAGAGTCATGTGAACACTGTCTTTTTAAAGTGCTTTATGTCTTCAGATTTAAATAACTATCATAATCACAATTCTACTAATTATGCTTAAACAGTTACAAGTAGGTATTGATGAATAAAAAGCTTTTTCTCTTTGGACAGTAACAGATAAATGCTGAAGTTCTGGATCAAAACTAGACTATTATACATGGTTGTGCAGGTTGTACGCTTCACAATTCTGTCTTTCACGCAGAGTGTAATATGCATGCACAGTCTTCCTGGCTGTATCGGTTCTCCTGCAGTTGGGAGAGCTGTGTTTTAAGGGAGTGACACAGTGTGAATGCAACAGCCTTAATGGGACAAGTGTGGGTTGACTAAAGGTGAGGGTCCGGTGTGAGAAATGGCCTGAAGAGCTCAGTGACCCATATTAAATACTGGCCAAGGGAAATTTGGGGGAGTGCAAACAATGCCTGGGAGCTTCCCCAGGTATGACTGTGGGAGGAAATATTGCAAAGCAGTGAAAGCACCATTTGTAGTGCACATACTTGTAGTCCAAGCTACTTAAGAGGCCAAGGCAGGAGAATCACAATTTTGAACCTGTCCTGGGCAAAAAAGTGAGATTCTGCCTGTGAAAAATGAAGAAGGTTGGGGTTGTAACTTGGTGGTAACATGCTTCTGGGTTCTATCCCTATGACCACACATATGTACATACAAGGATGCCCTATAAAAATTAAAGCAGACCAAGTGTGTCATTGTGAGTCATCTTTGTACTTCAAGTGGGAGGGCCCTCAAGTCATGGATGACAAGCATAATTAGTTCATTTTCAGATACCAGCTTTAATTGAGCCCTATATGTTCCCTTTGGAGAGCAGGGTTAAATCCCTTTCCTTATTAGTGGAAGAACACTGTTGCTCCCTTAAATCCCCTATTTATTGTCTGGCCCTGAAGACATCCAACTGGCCTAGTGTCACTGCCCCAGTGTGTCCTGATGGACTTTTGCTAACTGACATAGACAGTGAGGGGAAGTGACACTGAATAGACAGATGAACTGAACTTTCCACGATAAAGCAACCAGAAAATAGTTACTGGCCATGACATTTAAGCAAAAAAAAAAAAAAAAAAAATTATCATAATATTATGAGACTTTCAATATTGGGAAAAAATGTTAAGAATTTTTATCATAAAAGTACACACAGAGGAAGAGAGAGTGGTGGAAAATGCTTTTCTTTTTAACTTTGCACTACACATACGTGGTGGGCAACATTTATAAGGAACATATTTAAAGGTGGAATTTATAAGTCCACAGAGAAGTTATTATTCAAAGGACCTGTAGCTCTAGGCTTTCCTAGAAATTGACAGATGTAACCCCTCTACAATCAACCTCAGAGGAAGGCAGCAAGGAGCAAAAAGGTAGAGAAGCATAGTCAATTTGGGCAGAGGGATCTGCTTAAATTTTTACCATTTTAAAGGCTTCTTTGATCAGCACCTTTCTTTCCTGCAAAATGCTCAAAACTGTGTACCCACTTTATTTTAAGCATTTATATAAATCTCTGGGAAGTCACGGAAACACTTATTTTATAGCAGGAAGGTGACTGATGAAAGAGTCAGTGGTGGGTTTGGTACCCTACCTCCTGTAGTTAGGAAGAGCCATTGAGCAGATATATAAAGGACTTAGAGTGGGGTTTAAAGAATCACTGAGATGCGAAAAGTAAACCACCTAAGCTGTGTGTAAGACCTAAGAGCCAGGAGCTTTGTACTTATTATCTCTTTGAGATGTGAGTATCAGTGTTCTGACTTTATAGAAGAGAATGTGGCTCTGAGTGCTTTGTAACTGGTTAAGTCGCTCATATGGTCCAGGAAGTCAGGAAGGAGCTGAGTCTCCCTGACAGAAGTGATTGCTGCTTCCATCACCCCAGACTGCTTCCCTACCTGACATCTCTGCAGCCCCAAAAGCCTGCTGTGTTCATATTTGTGGGGCTGTTGTCCAAGTGTTTCTTGGCACAGGGCCTGCACCTGTAGGCGAGGAAATTAGCACATCTCAAGATTCTCTGCTGGTCACAGGAGAGTAACAGTGTTTTCTGTAATTCAACTCATGTATTGACTGACACTTTATCCTCCAAACCTCTGTTAACTGGTGTTTAGGTTTACATTGGTGGTATGATGATATTATTCTGTCGCAAAATTAAAATTGATTCTTCTGAGCTTTGTTAATCAAGTGAAAGCTAATTTCAAATCCTGAGGCAAAATGCCACTTTTCATTTTTTAAATAAATGGACTGATATAACAGAAATAGGTCATATTTACTGTTTATTCCTCCATTTTTCATCTTGAAATCAGAGAGAAGGAAAGTAGTTTCATCCATTTTTACTCCTGGAATCCCATGGCACTTCCTAAGGATAGACAATGTTGATTGAGAATTATTCAGCAGCTTTTGAACCAGGAGGAACATGACTTAGAGATCTGCGTGTAGGATTCAAGAGTTGGATCCATAATGGCTCAAATGCAGGTCAGGCTATCCTAAAGCAAGCATAGTAGGCATTGTTTCGCGCTGCCATTTGGGAATCTCACAAGGATGGTTGATCTTCACTGCTTTTGAGTAAGCTTTTTAGTTCTTTTAGTAGTAACACTAAAGAAAAATCTACAAAATACTTATTTATGTTTAAATCATATGTGGTGCCTGTACTGAAACTACTACAGTATATTACTGTATACTTTTCATTTACTACTTACGGTCCAAAATTTGGAACTATTTTAGGGAAAATTTGGTGGCAAATTTGCTTGTTTAGTTGCTTCAAAGGTTCATTGTACAGAAAGTGAGAACTTCTCAGAGATCATTAATTTGACTGTGTGGAAATTCTCAAAGATACCTCCAGTAAAAACTACATTCATAGTATTGTCCTTATGTTAATCTTGATTATTATACATTAAGGAAATATTATACAATTTCCCATTCCTTTTACTTACAGACTTTAAAATACTCTAATTATCCTACAATTTAGTTTGTTTCATATTTAGGCTATCAATTTTTTGAGGCAGTTTCCTTTGCTGGAGTTTCTAATTATTAGGAAAAGAAATGAAGCCTTCCTATAATTATGACTTCATAGTTTCTTGCTCAACCTACCCATTGAATAGGATCAATTCCTTTCTCCTCCTTGAAAAGTTTCCATTCTAATTTGGAGCAATTGTTTTTTTGGTTGCCTACATAGCTGTCAGCCTCTGATTTATTTTTATTGGAGTTCAAGTCATTCACAGAGATTGTTAATAGCTCAAGGCACTTTCTTTCTTGGATTTCACACTTTGTTGGAGTATATCTTCAAATTACTTCCTCAAAAAGGTATTCAGGAGATAGACTCTCTATGCACTTTTGTATAAATGATTTCTTTATTTTCACATTTCATTTGATTGATAGTTTGAAGAAACATAGAATAATAAGTGCAAAGTAATATTTCTTAAAACATTTGAAAGACTATTTACTTACAGCCTCTTTCTGCCTTTGCTATAGGGTACAACATTCTCTTTTTTCCTGTAAAATGTTTCCAAATATTGTAAATTTTAAAAAAAAATTGTAATCTCTCACCAAATCTTTTTTTCTTTCTGATCAGGAGTGTAGTATTTTTTGGAGAATTATTTTGGTCATATGTTTAGTTTTATTGTTGAAAAGAGGATACAACTTTTGTGTTCTTGTTTTGAATTCACAATCATGAAACAAACAAAATCTTTGCCCTATCTTTCAAACTGCAGACACCTATAGACAAGAGTGAAACAGCTAGATTTGTGGTGCATACTCTATAATCAAATTATTCTGAATAGCTTGAAAGAACAGAAGAAGCACAACTGCACAAAAACATACAAACAAATCTTTAGTAGTATCTCTTTAAAAGGGCTAAGCAATGGATAATAGTCACTTTGGAACTTAAAAGCCGACAGGGAGGGTCCCTTGTGTTTGTTTCTCAGAAAGAATAACTTCAATGGTAAGAATCCTATTTATAAGTTAAATATTCAGTCAGTACTATCATATATATAATCTATATATGGATATATATGCCACACACATACATCTACATACATTAGTACACACTTGTACATACATTAGTACAGGCAAATATATACATATTTTAGAATTTGAACGTCAGCATGCTTCTACTGTACTTAGCTATTGTAAGTAATTGTTCCATGATTAAGATGTGTGTTCAGACTGATTCCTTTGGGAGTGGGGCATGAATGCTTTAAATGTTAGAAAAATTTTTTCTTGGACAAGTGTGTGACATTCTAACTACTTAGGTCTTTGGTTTAGTTTTATGTTTTCAGATTCCATGGTACCCTGAGAAAAATAACACCTTCTGAAATTGATTTTACCATGTAGCTTTTTAGGTTGTCCATACTACCATTTAAAACCAGAGTAGTTTTAGCTGTAGCCTATGCACCCTTCAGCTTCTTTCCCCCCTCAAAAGCACTTCAGGGAATTTGGCCCTAAGGTTATGTACACAAATGAGCTGTTGATATGAGCAAACCAGGCCACTAAGGAAAATAGCTGTTTTCTCAGAATCTCTTACCAGTGGCTAAATCTTTTCTTTAATCCAGTGTCTTAAACACTATTAGTTGACTTAAGAGGATTAGTCATTTGAATTTAAATATGTTAAATGTTCAAGGTTTTTGTCTTCTATTTGCCTTGGATTGAGGCTTGGAGATGTGATCTTCGAGGAAAGGAGACTGTGTCATATAGAGACAGGTGTGAAGTGCATGGGATTCAGGAAGAGGGTGTGTAAGGCAGTAGTCTCCTCCCAGGGTTGTGCTCCAGGATACAAGCTTGGACTCTGAAGAACTGCAGAACGAGTCTTCCTTCTTACTGCTTCTGGATACTTCCATTTTTGCTGTGATAAAGAACAGCATCATAATTTTCCCTGAAGTTTATCTTTTGGGCCTGAAAACCTATAACCCCAATTCCCAGGGCATCACAGCCTTACGGGCCACCAGGTTCCAACCATGTCTTCCTGGAGAGTTCGCTCCACAGCTTCTTCACAGCAGGAGCCATATTTGATCAAGTGATGACTCACTGGACTGTGCATTCCAATTTCTCTGTAAGAAAGATAATGAGAAAAGGAAATGCCTGTAGGCAAGGAGAATGGAGGTGGGTTTGGACTTCTCTCTGAAAATATGAAGTGATATTTATCTTTTAGGTTTCAGTTTGATGCTGGCCAAGGGTGCCAAACTCTGTATCCTTGCTTAAGAACATATACTTTGTTATTCTTTTTTTAAATTAGAATTAAAGAAGAAGACTTTTTGAGTGAGATATATTTAGATAGTTGTAAGTTGAGTGTGTTCCTGAGTTAACCTAGCTAATAAGACCCCATGAAGTGGAGGGAATGTGGAATCAGACTCCTGTAATAACACATGATAAATAACTCCTAAGTGATTAAATTATGAGTCTCTTACAAGTTCCTTCCCCTTGATTTCTGTCATTTCTGGGTATTCTCTTTACTACATTAAAATTTTGTATCTTACCCATAGAGAGTAAGAAAATTCACATTTGGATTAGGCAAAAAGAATAGTTTGGAGCTTTTCAACTTGTAGAGTGTGTTTAAATAGAGTAATATTGAAAAGGAAACTAACCTTTACTTGACATATTTTATGAACCAGGTACTGTTTATGTGTATCACTGTATTATCACATTTTGTACTGTACTATACCAACAGTAGCAGTAGCAACTCCTCTTTGAGAAGATTATTAACATACTTTATAGTTGAAGAACTAACTTGCAATGGACTTCAGTAATTTGCCGAATGTGTCTCAGATTATACTTGATTGTGTTCAAATCCAAATTTTGTTACATCAGATCAGGACCCTTTCCATAATTCCAGAGTATCCCTGAAAATGATGCCAACAAGTCTATCTAGTCAGAAATATCTGTCATTACTCTGTCACCAGTCTGAAGTTGCTTTCGTTAGGGTCACCAAAAGATAACACTTCTAGAAATTATAGAATTGTTATACAATCTGGAACGAGCACAACATGTATGTCATATTAATTCCCTTGCCAGATCTTTACTGCATTTCCCTGAAGCACACAACATCAGAGCACAAAAGGGCTTTGGCAGCATTTAGCCGGTCTCTTTTTTTTGAAAGAATGAAAACTAATGGGTAGAGAGAGGCTGAGGAAACCCTTCAAGTTTACATTACTTGTATGGTAAGTCTTATCTGAAACTGATGACTTGTAGAAATTACACAGAGAAAATGTAATTTAGTGAGTGCAGGGACAGACAAATTTAAAGCTTGGAGTGTTTGTTAGTGGGAATAACTTTAGCAAGTAGCACCCTGGAAAACCACAAACATCTATAAGACTGCTGGTCTGGATGCTTGGACTAGAGGGAGCTTAAGGAAGGGACACAGGCCTGTTACAGAGAAGTGGCATTTGCAACTTTGCCAAGAAACTGTCTTGTCAGAAATCACAGGTGATTAGAAATGTTAAGGAAGGCATAAGCCATTGTTATCTCTTTCTTGAAAATGCCTATCACTTCTCTCTGTATTTCACTCAGACTTAAAGCAACTGTCAATCAAACAATACTCTTAGAGAAAAGTTTATGTGCAATTAGTAGGACAAAGGTCCAAAGTGCCTGGCACCTGAAAAGGGATCATTAGAAAACAAAAACCTTGAAATGTACACTACTGCTAGAAGAAAGAATTTTGAAATTTTTAACATAAAGAAATGATAAATTTTGGGGAGATAGGTTTAATGCAACTCAATATATTCATGTATTGAAACATCATGTCACACCATCAATATATACAATTTTATGGTTTTTTTGTGTATTTCATTTAAAAATTCCAAAAAGAAAGAAAGAAAAGGAAAGAAAAGAAAAGAAAGGAACCAAGTACAAAAGATGATGTCAAAGATGATGTCAAATATTTGGCACACTGGTCCCCCTACTGGAGACGCACCCAGACAACTTTCTTCTAACTTCCTGATTGATAAACAGAGTTCTAGGAGACATGGCAAGTTCTACAAATGGAATGGTATGCTGGCCAGACGGGTCAGGTGTTAGCACTAATTTAAATGCAAGGAGGGCCTTTTTTCCTCTGACTTAGGAGCAAGAAATGGACAATACAAGTTCCTAAAAGAAGCAAATGCTACCCTCCCTCCCTTTACCTAGGAAGTCATCCCCCCTGGCAAACTTGGCAGCTGTTCTGAGAAACAATCATGTGGCCAGCTCTTCTCACTAGAAGTGTAACAGTAACTGCGTAACTATGCCCAAGAAAATCAAAGACCAAAGGAGCAATTAGAGTTTGGTAGGAACAAACACACAGCTAAGCCCATATGAGGGTAATTTTTGAAAGGATGCCCTTGAGTCTTCTGGCTGTAGGTTCTGGAAGAAAACTGCAAACATTGGAAGGCACTGTAAAGGATCTGATGACCTGTGGTTAGGCCTAAGCATGTAACTGTGATTAGCCAGAGAACACATGGAGATCAGAAATCAGGAATGACATGTTCAAATGCACCTACGGAACTGTAATTTGGGTACTCATCTGGGAAAAGCAGAACAGAGCAAAGGAAGACCTTGTTTCCATCACTTACTGGCTGCTTATTCTTGGAAAATCATGGAAGATCCTTAGATATCAGACTTCAATTTCTATAAAAATAAAGGCTTCTACTCGGTTATTTTAAAGATTCTTCCAGATACAGCATTACTTCACTGAAAACCACATTCCAAGTTTTTGGAATATTTATGTAGGTTCCTTTCTTTCTTTCTTTCTTTTTTTTAAATATTTTACATGCTTGACTGTATAGTAGAAGGTTGACTGCTTGGTTGATTGTGGGACACTTGCAAAGTGTGACAAGTCTTTGTTCCTTTCTTAAGAGATTGCTAACTCAGTGTTGGTAATGTTTTGAAATATATGTGAAAATCAGTCATTCAGTATGCTGAGAAGAAAAGGGTTAAAAAAGAATATAAGGAACTACATGACTGCCACATTAAGAAATCTGAATTAGTAGGCAGGAAAGAATTAGAAAGCGACTAAGGGATAAACATTTGGGCACTGTCTACAAATGCAAGTGGGATTCACAATGAGGGCTAACAAGTCAGAGCAAGCTTGCTGGGAAAGGAGGGACTTGACAGAAACTAGAAGGGCTTGAGTTCGAATAGACACAGACGAGAGACAAGGAAATGCCAGCTGGGAAGTAGTATAATAATTAACAGAACAAATATTCATAGTTTTTCTCAAAAACACTGAGAGCTTCAGCTGTCCTCAGCCAAATGTTAACCCAGATGGTATATCCAAATTTCATAATTAACAGTTCACCCCATCACCACAGGTGCTTTAGGAAGAGTCTCAAGTTATTTATTTGTGGGACCACAGTGAAAGAAGAAAACCTCAATGTATGAGGAAGAAAGGAAAGGAAGCTGGGTGATAGTCCGGGCAGTTTTCCAATGTGGGTGAACTTGATTCGTGTCTGTTTGTTAAGTGTTTCTGAACACTTGTGGCTTTCATCTCTGTTGGTGACAAGATGCCTGTTTTATTGGGAGACGTGGAGAAAGTTAAATAGTCCAGCAAGGTCACAGTGTCTGGCACAGTTTTCCCTTGCTTTCTTCACAAAATGAGATCTATCTATGCAAAAGAAAATGGGAACTCCCAGTAGAAATTCACCATCTCTGTTGGAAAAGCAAGTGTGACTGAGTCTTGCAAGGATAATGGATATGGAAGTGAAATAAATAGAAGCAGCATATTTAGGTATTTCCCAGATGAGAGGCTGGAACCATTCTAGGTTATGCAAGAAGGGCTCCAGTCCCTGAACTCCCTTCTGATGGAGTAGCCCTGTCTTCAGATGGACACAGATAATTTCTATCTAAAAGTCCTTGGGCAATTTTGCAAAGTGATTAGAATATCATTTTTATAGACTTCTTTACTTTTTGTCCTTTCCCAACACCAATGAGGGCAAGTTTAGCTTGTGTTATTCACTCTGTCCTTGGAGTTCTTTTTGCATAAATATTTCCCTTGTGAAGTTTTGGTGACATTGGGTCCAGGTGTTCAGTTTTCAGATGAAACTTCTTCTTGTGTGTCTTTAGGTTGGTTCTTGTGCATTCTGTAGGTCATTTACAGGGACAGTGATACAGATGTTGTTTTGCTGAAAGAAGAGGACCACATTTGATGTGCTGTAATATCTTGCCATCCTCTTGTTTGCTCTCCCGTGCCATGTAGTTTTTGTCATTGATATCAATGGTCCATAGCTGAGCCAAAGAACCAGGTATAATAGGAGGCTTGGATTCCTTCTGGGAGAAAATAATGAGGCTATTTTTACAAGATCCATAGGTTAAGAATTATTCTCCTCTAAAACACCCAGCAAACTGAGCCTTACTTCTAGTAGAATATTGACCTTCTAGTATTCATCAAATTTACTGATTTCTGCTATTTCAGAATTTGTGCCCCACTGTGAAAGGCAATAAAATAAATTAATACTTGACTAAAAAAGTAAGCAGAAAAGCAGAATTTGAACTCTATAGATTTATCCCTCGCCAGAACTCTCCTGCCTCATGCATTGTAGAGTGATTACCAGCATTCTTGTTTTTCATCCACTGAATGTCAGTGTCATCTACCCAGGCATTAAAACCAGATGTAGCTAAAGACATCACCAACTGTCCCCCAAGGGAAAGGGCTAAAATCATTCCAAGTGAGAACCACTAAAAAAACTCATGTCATTCTCACAAGAAATCTGTGAAGACTATTGTTATTATTTGTATTTTAGAAAGGAGGAAATAGGATAAGTGACTCTCTCCAAGTCAGAGTGAGGAAGTAGCACAACCGAGTATTCTGGTTATAGAGACCCCTGCCAGCCCACTGCTTACTACAGCACTGAGGGTGAGACCTGTAATGAGAAAGAGATTTTAAAACTGTATGCAAGAGTTGAAGCTGTGAGTCGCCTAGGAAATCTACTGAGAAAAGCAAAGGTCCCACTGTGGACCTTGGGGCACACGTTCATTTCAACTGAAGGTGAAAATTGCAGGAGATTAAGCAGAGGTGGCTACAGGTTAAAACAGATATTGTTCGATAGAAAGAAAGTGTTCAAATAGGAAGGGGAACTGGGAGGTGGGAAGGGGAGAGGAATGAAGGGAAAAGAGATTAGAAAGAAAAATGGCAACAAAGCTTTTGTAAATAAGAAGAGGGTTTGAAGGGAAGGGAGGGAAATGGCGAATGGGAAAGAAGAATCAAGATACATACGGGTACGAATTCCCTGTGAATGATATTATAATGTATATCTGAAGTGTGTGAATAAAATTAATAATAATAATAAAAGGCTCCATCAGTGACGAGGGCAAAGCCTTGCAGGGAGATGTTTGCCAGCAGAAAGGAGATGGAGGAAAATGATGCAAAGAGTGGTTCTTAGATTTAACAAAAAGCACATCTCCGTGCTGGTGAGCTTTCTGTGAAGATTTCAGGGTGGGGCCAGAACAGAAAGCCAGGTAACAAGGCCTCAGGGATGGGCATTTGTACCTAGGACCAGAATATTCATTTGAGATATTTGACTTGAAGCAGGTTCATGTACTTTCTTAAGATGATAAAAGCTGAGGCCATCTGTCAGCTGTCCTGTCCACAGCAGAGGAAGTTCTTCATCAGAGGGGATGAGCAAGTTGCAAGCACTACCTTTGCACTTGATAAGTAGATTCTTCCGTGGAGTCATTTCCCTCTCTCCGGAAGTATGCTTTCAGATGAACTTGTGCAAGCAGAGGAAAGATCCCGTCTCGCCTTAATCCTTTGATTTCTTAACGCTTTCATCTCGCCCAGCTCCTGTCATGTCAGAGATTGGAGAGGGCTTTGTTCCGGAGCATGTGAGGGTCTTTAACCCCTATCCACTCCTTTTCACTCGGGCAGAAACAATGGTCCCTAGTGGGCAATTGCTCAAGGCTGAAGTGCTTTTTAGCTGTGGTCTCCAAAGTTGGCTGATTATTGGAATTACCTGGGAAAGTTTTTAAAACATAGATTCTTGGCACTCAGTTTGAGAATTCTAACTCCCATAGACCTGGAGAGCCAGGATTCTAGTGTGTATATATATATGCTTTGAGTGATTCAGAGAAGATAAAAGCTTTCTCTCTCACAATAATTTTGAAAGATTCCATTTATTTATTTATTTCTATTGGGAATTGAACTGAGAGCCTTACACTTGCCAGGAAGATGCTGTGCTACTGAGCTATATCTCTGGATGGAAAGATTTTCTGTAAAATATCAGACACTAAGTATATTAAGTATTATGGACCATTCTTTGCCTTTTTCAACGATTCTACTACTATATTGTGAAAACTGTCATAGAGAGTACGTATCTGCACATAGAAGGTATGTAAATATATGGATAAGGCTAAGCTCTTAAAAAGTTTGAATTTTATGTGTCACAAAATATGTTTTTCATTTTTCCCCAAAGACACTTATAGAAACAGTTCTTAGATACAAGTCATACAAAAATAGGCCATGGTCTCTGTTTGGCTAATGGATCATGTTGGGGCAAATCTTGATCTATTACTCTTGGATGCTTAATGACAAATATTGATTACATGCTGACTAACATTACTTGGAATATGGGTGTGGAATCTTAACGTCACCATTTTCTAGTTCTGTGCTCTTGGACAAGTTAACTAACCTCTCTGGGCCTTTGAGAGCTTATCTGTAAATGAGACAGTTCTATTTTTGGAGTTGTGAAAATTGCATAAAATTGTATATATAGGTCTCAGAATGGTGCATTGCTTGATATTTTTAAGTGCTCAGTAGTTGTCAACATTTATATTATTACAGAGAACTGTGTACTGTAGGTATTGAGCATACAGGTAAAACCAGTTCTCCAGTCTTAAAAGAACTCATGCACTAATCATTAGACCACCACATACATACAAGCATTTCTTTTATGACAGAACATAAGCTCCATTGGAACTAATATTACATAAACACTATACCTGTAGACATTGATAGAGGTGTTAGAGGAGAAGCAGGTCTTAAACCTAAATTTGCATCCCTGTGTTTCTCTGCTCTTCCACTGGAAGCATACATAAGTCTATTGCGTTTGTATTATAGAACTCATCAGGTGCAAGATTTCCTACTGTAGACACAGAAGTACTTGAATAGGATCTATAGCTCCAGACACCAGAGTTTTCTTTAATTGATGCTCATGTCTAATTCATTGTGAACTATGAAGGGAGTGAATAAAAGCCTGTCCTTAGGATGTAACTGTTTCTACTTCCAGGTCTCCATGAGTCACTGATAACAGAAATAGAGGGTGAAAAGGGTTACTCTTTTTATTTAGTTAGATTGTTTTTCAGTCTTACTTGATGTCTTATCTATGGAAAAAAGTGCCACACCTGCATGTAAAATTAAAGAAAATATTAGAAAGCACAAAAAAAATAAAAATAGCTTTTATCTTAAATGTTTAGTTATAATAAATTTAAACTTTTTGCATGCACTCCTAGTTATTGATACGTGCATTGATATATAGCATGTATTTTTTAAAAGACCCTGGAATTACTCTGTATTTCAAAAATTTTTCTTGAGTTTAACAATTTTACATAAACATTTTACCAAGCCATTAAGCATTATTCAACATTAACCCTATAAAATTATTCTCTATAGCAGTGTAACAGCAAAGGTATTTGAGTATCCATGAAGAGTGCCCTAATAGAGTGTCAGAAAACATAAAAATGAAACTGCATAGAGAGATAGTTCTTGGGAAGGGGACCAAGAAATGGAGGGTAGAGGAGGGGATGGAAATGGGATTTTTTAAAAAAAGAAACTACAGAGTGTTGGGTATAAGCACCCAGTCCTTACAAGGAATGTGTTAAGTGTGATACTGCAATCATGTACCAAGAAAGAAAAAAGAAGGGACCCAAGAGATGAAGGGATTATGGAGGTGATGTCTGTGTGGGAGAAGGGAACAAAAATGATTTAAGATATGTTTTGGACAAGTACCAACTCCCCATGATGAATATGATCATTACTCACTACAGACATGTAGTAATAAAATAATAATACAATAAAGAAAAGTTTAAAAAAAAAAAAAAGTGCTGGAAGAGAGCAGTTGACACCTAGCGTCAGGATCTGTTGTGTTCGTGACCAAGCAACACTGTGAGGGCACGAGCCATACAGAGGTCCGGAGCTGGGCCATTTCTGCCTGATGTGGACTCCTCCACTGGACACGTGCTTGTGTTCTTGTGTTCCCGCCTGAGCCAACTGGGCTTCCTCAGAACTCTCTGACAGTTGAATTTCTTCTTATACCACGTGGCTTCCTTCTTTCTTAGGGTTAAAATCTGGAATGTGAAGGTTTTCCTTGTTTCCTCTTCATTTCTTTTTCCATTTTTTTTTTGTAATTTTTTGCAACAAATCTCTTGCACTTCTAATTTTATTTTCTTCCCAGAATCTCAAATCTATTTAAAAATAAAATACAAATCTCTGCCCATTCCTGCTCTTAGATGCACAATATCCTTTTTCAAACGTAATCCTTGCTATTACTTTTATGTGCATCTCAAAGCTCTTTATTCATATAGAGCATGGAATATATTTATTATTTTTCTTTTCCTCTTCTTCTTCTGTACTTTTCTTCCCCTTCTCTTTCTGTTTCTTAAGAGGATTTGTAGCATAAAAATTAGATAGTCTGAACTGTTGCTTTTCTTTTTCTTTTTTACAAAATGTATCTAAAGGTAAGCTTTACTTTGTCAGTATATTCTGAATTATCCTGTTCTTTTTTGTCTGTATAGTACTAAATACTTATAATTAGTATAATATTCTATCATCAAGTCGTTTCTCACCTTATTAAGATGATCATTCATTATGAATAAGGGTAGGATGTCACTTGATAGTAAACATAACCAGAAACATTCATTTACTCAGTGTATATTTATTACAAGTACACTGACACTCTGATGGAATTCCTCCATTATAGATATGATTTGGTACACATGAAGACAGTTGGCTAAAGAACAAGGTACTTTAGTTTACTCAACTATAATCTGAGAGTATTAATAGTAATCGATTGACGTAGTTGTTGAGAAAATTAAATGATTTAATTAATATAGAATTCTTCAAAGGCTACCTAGCATAATAAGCAGTCAATAAATAGTAGGCACCATCATTGTTATAATACACATTTCCTCTAATTACTATCATTATTTGAATTTAAAGATATAGAAATTATTATTTAAAATTTTAATTCAAATAAAAACAAGCAACACCACAAAAACAAAACATGAACATCTTAAGATATGAATGTAGTGTTAAGAAATGGCTATATAATGAATCAAAATTATCATCAAACAAAGACAAAACAATAGTAATAACATATACTATTTTAAAAGCATATCAGTATACTAATAAAATTATATTTGGCCAGAGTATATGTTATTAGATTCATAAATTTAATGTATGTGGCTGTAACATTCTTTGGGGAAATCTGCAAAATTTTGAATCATATTGTTATGGATTAAAAACTATTGGTCAACTTAAGACCACCTAAATTAAATCAGCATGGTGCTAAGCATAGATGTCCCATCTCAGGAAAGTTGTGAGATTAAATAGAGACATGGAGATGAATTAGGCATTGTGCATTCTCCTATGTGTTGCTGTTTGAGTCGTTGATTCTCCTGGAGGAATCCATCATGACTAGCTTTCCCACTTTGAGTTTGACCATTGTCATCAGAGGAGCTCGGGACCTTGTTGGTGAGAGTGGTTCACTTTAGGGGAGCTCTGGTCCTTACATGGAGCATCACTTCCTGGCTCCGGAGGGGAAGATGTGTGCCATTTAATCTCCAGGACAAACTGTCATGCTGGTTTCCTGGCAGGTACGCAACTGTTCTTATCATCAGAGGAGCTTGGGACTTCTGTGTCACTGAGGGTGGATGTGATGCTCTTCAGAACAGCCCTGGTGTTTATTATGAGTATGACTTCTTGGTTCCAGTTTAGAATCCTCAACCTACCAGCACAGCTCCTTCACCTCACTGGCATAGACTTTTTAGCTTCTACCACTGACCTTTGGGCCTTCCCAGCACAGATTCATAAAACAGACTGGCATGAGTTCTTGTCTTGGGCTCTAGACCTCCAGCTGGACTCGTGGGAGGCATTGTCATGGGCTCTAGGTCTTCATTTGTACTCATACAGGACATTGCTATTGAATCCAGGCCCTTGGCTGGATATTCTGAGTCTTTAGTGTTGTGGACAGATTTCCTACATGTTCTTCTGTTGATTCTGGATGACCATCATAAAATAATAGTATAAATTCTGTGTGCTAATTCTCATTGTTCTCTTTACATGCCTGATTACAACACATATAACATATGTCTTAGCTTTATCCTATTCTAGTCCCTTTCATTGTGTCTCCTTACCCATTTCCTACTGAGGTCTGTTGTAGAGTTTCTTATTTTACCTCTTCAACATCTTCCCCATATCTATCATTTCTTCCCTAAATCATGGGCTTTACAGCAAACAATATAATTTTTCAAACAATTATTTTCTTCTATTGGGAGAACATAATCAGATATATTAGTTCACATTATGCATTACTTTTATAACTGTTTATATTTGAAGTGAATGTTCAGGTCAGAAGGAATTACTCTCATGTATTGTGAAACACAGAATTCTAAAGTTTGCATAACATGTTTGTATGGGCATCCTTTCTCTTCCAATCTTTAATCCAGTCATTTCTAACTGCTTAGTATCACTTAGATTTACTCCATTTTTCTACAGCTCTATTGCCATAATCTTAATGTTATTAAATTTTCACTTGGATAATTGCTTTACTCAATTTCCTAAAATAAAATTTAAAGATTTTAAGTCAGCCCTTCTTAAATGCTAGTGGTGGTCTTGTTGCCGATCCACTGAAGGTTCTTTTGCTGGACTCAGATGGAAATTATGAACTGGCCAAGTGTAGCTCTGCTAGCAATCTTGATGGCACCACCAATCCTGGTGTCACCTATGCCAATGGCTGACACAGCTGGACACCATAAATTGGCTTTCCTGAGTATTGGTTCTCTGCTACTGCTGACTGTCTCTGTTTGATGCCAGCTAATGCTACACACTGTAATTGACTCTGCCAGGTGCAAGGCCACTGCTGCTGCTCTTTGTTAGCTGTTGTTCTTCATTGGCTGCTGTTCTCTGGAGCTTGTCAGTATCAATAGCTTTGTGTATTCTTTTTGCCCCCACTAATCTGCATAAAGTAGTGCCTGGAAAGTGCTGTATATGTAGCAACTTACAAACCTGATTCAGTGAGGGTGAGGGCCGAAACCAGGGCATCTTTGGAAGACTTGCTGTGAATGTTGAGTATGCAAAGAAAAGGCCTGGATTCTTTCCCTTCTGGGAAGATGACCCCAGGTGGTCTTTCCATTCCCCAAATGCAATAATATTGACTGAAGTGGCTAGAGAGGAGAAGAGGTACCATACAGCCTTGCTGCACTAATATTGGATTGAAGAATGGTAGTTTAATATCCAGGGAAGATATAGACAGCCAGAAAGATCCCCGAAGCAAACAGTTCCTGTCCTTTTGCATGCAAAGGTGAACAAAGGAAGTAAGTGTGTGTGGGTGACAGCTACCAGCTAACCCAACACCCATAGCCAGTGCAGAGACACATGAGAAAGACCAGAGTTGCCAGTTAGTGTGCGTAAGCTTGTATTTATGTTCAAGTGCTTTTTCTCTTCTGCAGCTTCATTCATTCTCATTTCTTAATCCTACTCTACACTTCAGGCTCCACATTTTTGTATCTCTGCTTTGCAAAAGTCTGGATATTGACTCTTTTTAAATTTTGTCTCCATATTTGATGATCATCCCTAGTCTTTTAAAAATTTTGACTGCTGTAAAACTTGAAACCAAATTTATGTCCGCATTCTATATACATATAAACATTAAATGCCATGCATTTTATTTCACTTCATCATTTTTCTGTTATCTTCTCTTTAAATCCCTTCCTTTAAAAACCTCACTTTGAATTTATGTTAACTTGATATTATAAGTAGCTTTGGAACATTTTAAAGTCATTTCTGGAGCAAGACAGGCTTTAAGTATCTATTTATCTATCTAAAACCAAATAAATAAATAACAAATATACCCACTTATCCTTCCGTATCTAGTATAAATATCTGTCCTTTGCCTTTTGGGAACAAGGTCTTCCTCCCGAGTTCCCTATTTCTCTGACTTCATGATACCAAGTCATCTTGATACAATAACTATTGTCCTCCAATAACACTATTTTGCAAATGTGTATGCTTTTCTAGTATAGTGTACTCTTCCATAGAGGAATGGTGTCTTTTATTACCGTATTTCCAGCTTTGAAGACAGGGTTTGCACAGGCTGAGTGTTTGGGAAATAGTTTATTGAATAACTGTGTAAAGAGTTGTACAAGACAAAGAACACAGACTTGACCAGGACAACTCTACTTCTAAACACACGTTAGAGAATTTGGTGACATTTGTAAACATCAAAATGCTATTGCTTTGATCATTTTCTTAGGAAATATATATATAAAAAAACTTTGATTGGTATTTCTATCCTGATATTTTCAAGACAGCATTTTGAGGTCAACCATGGTGTGTTTGTGACAAGAATTACAACATCACAAATCCCAGTTGGTGTCACAGATTTCCCTGAGCAATGACGTATCTCAGTCCTGGTGAAAAATGATACATACTCTGAACCGGCTCTGCAAAGGCAGAGAAGGGAAAGGTATGAAAGAAAAAGGCCTAAATACAAAACTCATGGCATGTCTGCCCATTGTTCAGTTTTCTACTGCTAGATACAGGGAAAGAGGTGGCTTGTAATCTCTGTACTAGACCAGTTGAAGCTCCCAGGACGGGCATGGTGCTCTGTCCACTGTTGACAGCTGTGAGTTGGCCCATTGGTAATAATTTCCCTATGATTTCTTAGCTGAATGTTTTCATGAGCTGCAGTTACCTTTAATCAATCTGCTGGGTTTTTTCTGAAGAGGTCAAGAAAAAGTTATTATTTTTTCTTTCTGTTTTTTTTTTTTTTTTTTTTTTTTTTTTTTTTTTTTTTTGTGGAACTCAAATATCAGAAATTTTAAGTTTAGTGCATGGTGATAGACATGGGTCTTGTTTTAGTCTTTGGCATGTAGAAAGCAGTTTTTTAAAAAAAGCACTATCCATTAAGAGGCTGTCCTTACTCCAGTGAATATGTTGGGCTCCTTTGTCAAAGACGAGATGGCTGTTTGCATCTTTTAATCTGTTACACAAATTCTCAAGTCTGTTTTTTTTTTTTTTTTTTTTTTTTTTTTTTTGCTGGCACCACGCTGATTTTATCATAGCTTTGTAGTATAATTTCAAGTCAGGGATTTTTTTTTTTTTTTTTTTTTTTTTTGGTCTTTTTCCTTTTTATCAGGACCGGGGATTGAACTCACGACTGCCTGCTTGCAAGGCAGGGGCTTATGCCACTGAGCTAAATCTCCAGTCCCTCAAGTCAGGGATTGTGATGACCCCTCTCTTGCCTTTATTGCCAAGAATTACTTTCGTGTCTATAGGTCTCATGTGTTTCCAAATGAATCATAAGAATGTTTTTTTCTAGTTTTGTGAAGTATGCTAATGGTATTTTGCTCAGGATTGCCTTAAATCTATATAAAAATTTTGGAAGTACGGTCATTTTCACTATATTGTTTCTTCTTGTCCATGAGTGAGGAATATCTTTGCATCCTCTGATATCCTCTTCAATATCCTTTTTCTGAGCACTGTAATTTTCAACATATAGATCTTTTATTCTGTTTAGATTGATTCCAAAGTATTTCATTTTTCTGGACACTATTATGAAGGGTAGGGTTTCCCTAATCTCTCTCTAAGCGAAATTTATTTTGTATGGGAATAGCATGATGTTTTCAAAGTGCACCCATTTTCCTACAAATAGTTAAAATCTTTTCTTCCTTCCTTCCTTCCTTCCTTTCTTTCTTTCTTTCTTTCTTTCTTTCTTTCTTTCTTTCTTTCTTTCTTTCTTTCTTTCTCTCTTTCTCTCTCTCTTTCTTTCTTTCTCTCTCTTTCTCTCCCTTTCTTTCTTTCTTTCTTTCTTTCTTTCTTTCTTTCTTTCTTTCTTTCTTTCTTTCATGTTGAGAATCAAACTCACAACTTCATACTTGCCAGGAAATTACTATGCCAGTGAGCTATATCCCTGACTAAAATATAACTTTCTTTATAGCACAGTAATATTCCACTGTGTTCAAGCACCATTTTATTTTTATTGATTTTTCTGTTAATGAGCATATCATCTGCTGTTAAGATTTGGCTTTTAGAAATTGTGTTGCTATAAGCATTGATATGCATGTATCCATTTTAAGGGATTTTTAAAAACTCTTTTGGAGTAATATCTAGTAGGGAAATAATAGCTAGGTGAGATGGAATTAATATTTTTTTTTTTTTTTTGAGGAAGCTCCATACTGATTTCCAAAATTCCCAAATTTCTAGAAATAAAACATGGAGGTATCTTTTCATCATAGTTTCATTCCTATTTATTATTTGATTTCTTGATGTTTGCCATTCTTTCTGGAATAGGATGAAATCTCCCCATTGTTTTAATTTGCATTTTTCTCATGGTCAGTGATGGTGAATATCATGGATTTATGGGCTATTTCTGTTTCTCCTGTAAACTTTCTATCCATTTTATTTGATCATATTTTTAATTAGATATTCTATTTGGCAGGTCTCATTTCTTTATTTCATTATATATTTTAGGTATCAGTTCTGTGTCTGAGGTATAATTGGCATTTTTTTCCCCTTCAGTAGGTTGTCTCTTCATTTAGCTGTTTTCTGTGCTGCGAAGAAGCCTTTTAATTTGATATCCTCCTATTTGGTTCTTTTTCCTCCTTTTTGAGACAGGGTTTCACTACGCAGTTGTGCAGTTCAGCCTGGCCTTGAGCTCTCTTTGTTGCCCAGGCTGCTCTCAAACTTGCAATGATCCTCTTGCCTCAGCCTCCCAAGTGCTGGGATTACAGGCGTGCATCACCACGCCCAGCACGATGGATCTTGATATTATTTCTTGTGTAGTTCAGTTCTTTTCAGAAAGTACTCATCTGGGCTTATGACTTAGGGTTTAATCTATCTTTTCTTCCATCAAGTTAAGTGTTTCTGCCTTCACATTTAGATTTTTGGTCTATTTTTATTTTAGTGGAGCGATATAGGCCTAACTGCAGTCCTCTGCAGGTGGATAGCCAGTTTTCTCAGCCACATTTGCCAAAGAGGCTCTTTCCTCCAGCATATTATCTTGTCCTGTTTGCCAAAGATCAAGTGGCTAAAGGTGCCTGGAGTTATTTCTGCATACTCGCTTCTGTTACATTGATCTATGATTCTGTTTTTGTGCCAGTACCCTGCTGTCTTTATTGATGTAAATTTATAATGTAACTTGAAATCTGAGATTGTGATGCCTCCTTTGCTCTTATTATCTAGGATTGCTTTGGCTTTTTTGAGTCTCTTCTGGCTCCATATGAATTATAATTATTTCTGTTAAATAAAAATTCCAAATGAAAATAGCTGCCTAGCATTAGTGTACATTTAGGGTCACATGTGTTATAACCCAAGGCTTCTTCCACATGTTTTGGGAGGAACTGGTATATGTTGCATGTAATATATGGCATATGTTTTTTATATCCAGCCATATATTTATTATCAAAGTGTGGGGCTTAATGTCAGACGTGGTTTTAGGTCTTTTAGATTAGTTATCCTGGGTGAACTTAATATTCATTCAAATATCCTTCGTAGATCCACTGATACTAATATTTTTGTCTGTGCCAGGGGCCTTTTACTTTCTCTCTTTCTTCCAAAATGTCATTCCCTATTAACGCTAAGGACAAATATCATGGTTTATATTTTATCCAGGTTGATTTCTAGAATGTGTGTCACGCAGCCTAAAAACACTTTTCAATTTTTAATGCATCTTCATTTGTTTCTTTGGGCATACCCATCACCGAATACTATTGGACTAGACACAGAACCATGTCACCACATTCTGTGGGCAAGAAACTTTCTCAGTGAAAATATCTCTGTCCACAAAATTTAGAGAAGTAGTAAGTGAAGAGTTTTATTGAAGTCACTGATTTTTGAGATGGTTTGTTGTACAGTATGATTATTAGATGAACAAGGGTTGACTATTTTACTTTTCAAAGGCAAGAATTTGCCTAGATATTTGGGGATTTATGTGATTCATTTAATGATATTACTTTAAAAGCTAATTTCTGTCAATTAAATACAATGAACATCAACTCATTTTGAGACTAAAGACACATAAATTTGTAAACCAAGGAGGAAGATTAGAGATAACCAAGTTTTCAACTTCCATTTTGAAGATAAGTAAACAGAGGTTGATGTGTGTCTGACCTTATATAACTAATTTATTCTACAGGAGGACTAGTGACCAGAGCTCCTGAAGCAGCTCCTCAAAGTCTCTAATGGGAGAATGTAATGAAGAGACAAATTACTTGTGGAAATCAGCTAATTTTATGAATTTTTTTTGGAAATACTTAAAGAGCAAGAAGCCTAGTAAAAGGCAACACTAGCAGAATCTCTTTTTAAATATCCTTTGGGAGGAAATTGTCGTGTGTACTTATTAGCTACCATCATCGAGAGGCACAATTTTAATGAACATTAAAATGATGATTAGACAGTGTTTTGATCTCAGTTAATCAGCAGGACACATCTTTACTGGACAAAACTGCATGTTGCTTTTATACTTATAGAACTTCTGCATTTCTTTTAAAAATTGTTAGTTCACCTTTAAAATTTGATCTCCCTTGCTTAAAAGCATCTTTCATGTTAACAATTTTAACTTTTTTGCTAAAAATATGTTGAAATAATTTCTTCTTAATTAATTTGCCCTTTATTGTGATAGGAGTTAGTAAATTTTATATGGTTAAATCTGATAGTCTTATAGTTTCATTTTTTATTTATTTTTTTCTTATTGTTTTAGATGTTTCCTCTTTTGACATTATGTTTTGAAAGGCTTTCTTTATTCAGAGATCAGATAAATATTTATGCATCAAAAACTTTTAATTTTGGAATGATTTTATAAACTATTGAAAAAAATAGAGATTTCTTGTGTATCCTGTACTGTTTTGTCTATTGTTAATATTTTATATTATTATTGTACATTTGACATTAATCAACTAAGATAGATACATTATTATTAACTAAGAATATACTATATTTTAGTTTCCCCATTATTTGCCCTACTATTCTTTTCTGTTCTAGAATGTCATTCAGAATGCCACATCATGTTTGGTTATCAGTTCTCTGTCTTCCGGGTGTGAGAATTTCTCAGATTTTCTTGTTCCTGATAACCTTGACAGTGTTGAGATGTATTGCTCAAGTACTTTGTAGAATGTCTGTCAGTATTTGTCTGATTATTTTATACAGGTATTATGGGTTTGAGGCAAGGAGCACAGGCAAAGAGCTATTTCATCATGTCATATCAAGGATGCACACTATCAATATGGCTTATCATAGAATTATTATTGAACTTGGCTATTTGTAAAAAGTGTTTCTCACTTTTCTCACTTAAATTCACTGATCCCTTTTGACTTTTCTTTTGAAGAAAATCACTATGAATACCTTCCACTTTACTTATGGAGCATTATGTTTTATGTCTTTGAAAGGGCAGTATCTAATAAATTATTTGAGATTTCTCTACCAGAGATTTATCTCTTCTCTTTTATTTACTTATGCAAATATATGTGTCTGTAGAGAATTATGGATTTTTAAATTATGATTTGAGTTAGTTTCTAGATTAATTCAAGGAAGAATTGATGCCTTTACAGCATTGTGTCTTTTTTTTATAACCAAAGCATGATACATCTTTTCATTAATTTGAATGTCTTTTATGATCCAATTTTCTTCACTTAGAACTTGCACATGAATTGTAGATTTCTTTCTAAATTTTAAATGGGTTTTTATTAATACATGTTTGTGGTACATAATGATTACATTATCATGAGGAGTTTGTAAATTTTTTGTGGCATTGTGAACTTTCAATATGGTTTATAATGAATTCTTTTAAAGTATATTTTTTACATGTGGGAAAACAACTAATATTTGCATTGTGAAACTTACTATGGCTTTGTTATTGGCTGTGTAATTTGCCCTTCATTAGATTATCATCTTATTCAAATAATGATGCATTGTTTTCTTCCTCAATTTTATACAATTTCTTTCTTTTTCTACATATTGGTTGAACTTTCTGATAAATGAAGAAATAAACCTTGTCTTCCAACATTAATGAAAATGACTGCAGTGCTTTGTTGAACAATATATTTTAAAGATACTATAAAATTTTGCTATTTAAAGGAACTGGAAGAACACAATTGATTCCATTACCTAATAATTATATTAGAATGTAGTTACATTTTGAATAATTATTAATTTATCTCTTGTACAACAAACCATGCCTCAGTACCATTACTACAGGAAAAGGATAACAATATGTCTCTGTTTTTTACCTATTCTATAAATATACTGCCAGAGTACCCTGTCATTGCTAGTAGTGTGAGCATAAGAATTAAACTTACTTTAGGTACAGCACCCTACTAAAACATAGCCCTTTAATTTCTCTGTTAATTTTATAGTTGTAATCCAGCATCTGTGCTGCAATAATTTTAATGAATTCTGTTGGCTACCTACATTATCAATAATAAAATGTTCGGAAGACATGTGTTGAAATGTAAAGTTTTGCTGATTTTCTGAAGTTTAATCATACATACATAATTTTGATTTTGAACAAACTGTAGCCACCTGTTTTGATACAAGATGCATAACTGGAACATGGCACCACACATCATTTGCATGTTTTCTTTAGCTCTTTTTGCTTTATGAAAGTAGAACTGTATTGTTGCTACATAGCCCATATGGTTTAGAATTCTGAAATATTTTCTGTCTGCGATGGTTCAGAAGTTTGCAGATTGTTGGTCAGTAAGGATGAGAGAATTTTAATAGAGGAAACAATAGAAACAGCAAACAAAGATCTTAACACTTGCTCTTTCATTTCTTTATATTACAATGATTTTTCTTCTTGTTGCTTAGTTTATATGTTTGTATTTGTTTAGTTTCTACAAACTGATTCATGGTTAGGGATGTTATTCACTATTCTGTGTTCCGTTTTTTAAAAGATATAATTGCTTTAGAGAAGAAAAATTTATCACCAGCAAAATCTTCAAATTTATGTTAGTATGTTTAGTGACTTAGGGAATTCTTGATTTATTCTTTTCATGGCCTTATTTTTTGATCAAAAACAAAAAATTACTTTCCAGTGACTAATATTGAAACCAGGACTCAATTCATATCCTTTGTCGGTGTCTATTTTGATTGACTAAATTTTTATTCTTGTGGATATTTACACAGTACTAGTAATATTTTTATATTATCGTAAATATTGTGATAATTATCAGATAGCTACTCATTTATTGAAGAATAAGATTTTCATTCTCAAGTGACTCATGACATTTCTAGCTATTACATCATCAGGCATCATATTCCTAGTTACTGCCACATAAAATTAATTTTAGAATTTCTTTTCTACCAGAGGGAGTTCTCAATAAGTATAATAAATGCTAAGACTTGTTCTTAGTCAATACATTAATCAGTTTTCACTGAGTGCTCAGTTTTACCCAGAGTGGTGAGAAGCGCTGCAGGTTTTATGTAAGAGTTACAGGAATCCTTTGGTAGGCAGAAGTTTCTAGTCCAGTGTTCCGGGCAGTGAAAGGGGAGACTTCTAGTATTTGGAGCAACTTGAATATAAGAATATTATTTCATTTCCTTTCTTCCAAATTCAGCATTTCCTTTCCTCATCAGGAGCATATTCTTTTTCTAATCGGAGTCTGGCAGTGAAGGTTACCTTGGTTTTGCAGTTGTTTACATCAGTGATGGTTCAGAAGACTGCCAGGTTCAGCGAGTGACAAATCATTACTGACTGTACCACGTAATTAAAAAACAGGCATTGATTAGCAATGGGCTAAACCTGAAACCAAAAAGTGAGAGACCTAGAATAGCTGGCAAACTTCTCATCGGCTCTGTCTGAAATGGAAGCTATTTGCCCCTGCAGGCATGGCGTGAGGCCATTGTACATTTCCATTAGAGACCTGCACTGAGTCTGAGCATACCACTGAGGTTCGCCTATTTATGAAAGGCTGTTGAAAGAGGTTTCAGAGGTAATTGAAAAGAGATGTTTATAATCTACCCTCACTTCAAACAGCGTGGCTCCACAATCTGTCTCAATAGTTTGGAAATTGGTGCATTCCCATAATCTGCACATGAAATCAAACAAGCAATTTGAGATGAACACTTTACTGGCATTTAGTAAGACTTGGTTTTTAGGGAAAAAAAGCATTATTAATTGGATAGTGGCTGACTTTATTATAACAGTACCACAACTCTCTGTGCTCTCACTTTTTCCAGGGATGCCAATCACAGGCACCTGAATCTTTCATGTCTGGAGATAAAGCACATGTTTTCAATTGGATGCTGCCAACTACTGTTTAGTGGCAAATTTTGATTTTATAGGAAAAAGAAATCTCTCAAAGACTAACTTAAAAATATGCAATAGTAACAAAACAACACCTTACAGTTTCCATACGATTTTTCTCCAGATACAATTTAACGGAAAAAAATTTAAAAACTTGAAGCAAAGCTGCACCTTAACCATATTGAAAAACTGAGTGAATTTATGTGAGCAAAATGCAAACATATCTGTTAAAAAAGTATTTTCCCCCAGGCAGTTTTCAATCAGGATCTGAAAGCATTAGCAAACATTGATTTCCCCCATAACACTTGTACTTATTATTGAACCTGATTTTTGTCTTTTCTCAAGGCAGAAATTGAGATCTGATTACTAAAAATTAGGTGGCCAAGTACACAAGGTGGCCATGGCCCGTGGTGGTGGAAGGAAGGGATTGCTGTTCAGCTGTTCCTCAAAGTGAGAGAGAGGATCAGGTTCATTGCTATTGTTTCACTTACATAATTACTTTGTCCTGAATGTTTTAACAACAACAAAAACAACAACAACATATTATTATTATTATTATTTTAAGTAAAAAAGCTGATGCAAAATAATTTATCTTGATAGGCATGTAGTTGGTGCTGAACCAGCAATAAAACACAATTTGTTATCATTCCCTTATTCTAGCATGGTTTAGAGCAAATAATTAGTTTTTAAAACCTTAATCACTAAGCTACCAAATTACAGTATTTATGATTGATTAGGGAGAATGATTAAGGCTTAATAATTTCAAGTTGCATAATATGAATTAGATTTCATAACTTAGATAATTTGGTTATTTCACTGAAGTTACTGGTTTAAAAATTGGCATGTGCAGTTCTTTTTTTGAGACAGGGACTCGCTATACAGTTTAGGAGTTTAAGTTGATCTTGAACCCACAAGAGAGCTTGGTCTGACTTGAAACTCATACTGATCCTCCTGGGTCAGCCTACCAAGTGCTAGAATTACAGGCATGTGCCACAAGGCCCCGTGATAGGTGCAGTTATTTGACTGGATTTCGAACTGTTGTTTGAGTTTATGAAAAACTGATTTACTTAGTGACTGCTTGGTTTGCCAACAGAAAACATACAGTTTTTTAAACTATAGAAAATGTCCTCAGATTGATTTTCCCTTAGGTTTGAGCAATGAGTGGCAATTTTGTTATTATCTACTCGTCTTTGCTTCTTCAGGGTGGGAGGAATGGATTGCAGGATGTTTAGAAAGTGGGAAAATTACAGGAACATGGAAGAAGTAAGAAAGTCCTAACAATCACTAGCTTGGGATGCTAAAATTAGCTTTCAGTGATACAGAAAACCTAAAAAGCTGCACAATTCTTCACCCTCTGGTAGACATGATGCAGCTTGCCTTTGTCTTAGTTATTTTTTACTCGATACTGGGACAAAATACCTGATGCCAAAATTAGTGAAGGAAAGGTTTAGTTTTTACAGTTCTTGGAGGTTTCAGTCCATACTAAGTTGGCTTGAAGACAGCATAGCATGATGGGGCAGTCCTTAAGTCAGCTGCAAACAGCAAAATGTGAACCTGCAAGAGAGAAAAAGACACACCTTCTTCCCACCATTACGTCATTGCCTGGCTCCACCCCTAGGCAGGTGTACACTCACATCACTAATCTGAGTGCTACACAGTGAACTAATCACAAATGCATATTGCATGAGGTTGGGGGCCACTGACATAAACCATGACACGTTTCTTTCTATTATATGATTGAGAGCTACAGTTGTAGAGTTGCAGTATTTCTGGTCTCTTCTGAAACCACCTTAGAACTGTTCTTAGTTCTGTGGAAGCCTTCGACAGAAGCACATTTGCAATTTTCCAAAATTTTACCAGAATTTCTATAGGTGACCCTAAGTGTCCTTTTGAATTTCATTTTACATGGATTTCCTGGAATGAATGTTTTCCAGCTGTTCCTCAGATAAAAGATTACTATTGAGAACGTATAAAGAACTCAGAAAAATCAGTCCTCCCAGATTTAAAGACCTAAGCAAACATGGATCTCTGAGATGAATGTGTGCTTTTTAGATGAAGAAGTACAAATAACAAATAAATACATGAAAAAATGTTCAACAGCATTGGTCATTCAAGAGATGCAAATTCAAACAACACTGAGATTTTACCTTGCACCAGAAAGAATGGCTAGTATTAAGAAATCAACCAATAGCAAATGCTGGAGAGATTGTGGTGGAAAAGCAACCCCTCTCCCGTGCTGGTGGGATTGCCAACTAGTGCGACCACTATAGAAATCACTTTGGAGATTCCTGAAAAAACTTGGATTGGAAGTCCCATCTGACCCAGCTATTCCCCTTTGGGGTATCTTTCTGAAAGAAATGAAGACATCATACCACAGCAATATATGTGAACTCATGTTTATATCAGTGCAGTTTATAATGGCCAGATCTTGAAAACAACCTAAATGCCCATCATCTGAGTAATGGATAAAAAAGATGTGACATTTCTATATAATGGAATACTACTCAGCCATAAAGAACGATAAACTTAACACTTTCATAGGTAAATGGATGTGCCTTGAAAACATACTTATTAGTGAAGTAAATAAGACATGCATGTGTAAATATCATATTGTTTCATTAGTATGAAAAGTGGAAACAAAAAACATGTATATGTATGTAAAAAGTTAAGATAGGTTAAATAAAAGAAGCATATTGGCCTGCTTTGTTATCCACATGTCCTGTTCAGAAGCAAATTCAATGTCTCCCTTCATTGAACACCTCTGTAGGTTCTGCCTTTACTTCTACGCTTTGTCCTAGTCTTTTTGTCCCCAAGAGAATGACCTCAGCCAAAGCATTAACTCAAGCCACACCTGCCTTTTCTTTAATTAATACACTGTGAGCCATTTTGAGTTGGCTTTTGGATGTCTTAAAGAAATTATTGATGTACTGTAAGGTTTGGATTTCTTGAATGCGCATATTCAACTGTTCCGGTATACTTATTGAAGAAGGTACAGTCATTTCTCCAGTTAATTGCTTTTGCATCTTTGCCAGAAATCAATTGTCTGTTATGTGGGTATCTACTTAGGAACTTCATATTGGTACTTTGGTTGGTGATATGTCTATATCAGTGGTGTTTTGTCATGTTTGGTATAACTTTGTGAGAAGACATGGGATTGGGGAGGGTTGGAGCTCTAATTTTGTCCCTTTAGCAAAATTGTTTGGGCTATTCTGAGTCTTTGTATTTCTACAGAAATGTAAGAATCAAAATGTTCATTTTTCTGAAAAATGATATTGGCATTTTGATAAAAAACTATTTAGAAGTATAAAGAACAACAGTTACACACAATGCAACATTTTAATTCAGGATATGCTATTACTCTTTAGAAGAAGTAGACAACACAAATCAAGACAACGTTGATCTAAACTCACAATGTGGTATGCACTGTACTAAACTAAACTTTCCCTACATTAACTTATTTAGTATTCATAACTGTCCATTGAAGTAAATACTGTTATTATTCTCATTTTATACATAGTGAAACCTTTTCAAGGCATAGAGAGAACTAAGTTCAAATGAAATGTTGAAGTTACACAGTGGATTTCCAACTTAGTCCTAGTTTATGCCTCATAGATTCCCCATATGTCAGAGTAAAGCAAAGAGAAATCACAGGAGAGAAAAGTAGAAATGGATTCACAGACTACAGACCCAGTAGCAAGACTGAAAGATAATGTAATGCTTTGGAAGTTCAATGCTTTCCAAAATGGTACCATTATTTTGTGTGTAGTAGAGCTCAACTTGTGACACATACCTGCTAATCTTAATCATTAACTTGACTGAATTATGAGACTACTGGAGAGGAACAGGAATGCCTAGGCGGTGAGCCCCAGGCGGAGCATGTGGGTCACTGAGGGATGCCAGTTTAGATACATGATGATCACATTCATCCTCGGGACTTTGCACCTATATGTGATGTATCTTCATTTTTCTTTTTTCCCATCCCTTCCCCTCCTTTCAAGATCTATTTCTTCTCCTATTTATAAAAGCTTTATCTCAGTATTTCTCTGTTTTGTTTTACCTTCTTTCCCCTCAATTTCTTTATTCTTTTTTTTTTTTTTTTTTATCGTTACCGGGGGTCAAACTCACGACTACCTGCTTGCAAGGCAGGTGCTTATGCTGCTGAGCTAAATCCCTAACCCCTCCTCTCAATTTCTTAGTTAACCTTTGGCATTTTCTTCCTCATTCACAGTATCTAATGTGCATTTTGGTCCTTATTGACACTTAGTTTCTCACATCAGAGAGATGATGCAAATGTCCAATTTATTTCACTTAAAGAGTATGCTCTCAGGGCTGGAGATTTAGCTCAGCGGCATAAGCACCTGCCTTGCAAGTGTGTGGTCGTAAGTTCGATCCCTGGTACCGATAAAAAAGAAAAAGACAAAAAAAAAAAAAAAGAGTATGGTCTCAAGGTACATTTAATACTCAGAAATGTCTCAAGTTTGTCATTCTTTAAGGCAGAGAAGTACTACACTGTGTAAAAACCCCCATATTTTCTTTATCTTTTCATTAGTTGATAGCCATTTGGGCTTCCTCCAAAACTTAGATATTACAAACTGTGCTGTTATAAACACACATACACATTATTTTGCTTTGGTATGTTGCTTTTAATTTTTTCAGAAGATATCAAAATTAGGAATAGCTGGGCCAAATGAGACCCCTAATACTAGTATTTTTTGACAGTCTCCATACCAATTTCTAGAGTGGTTGCACCAGTCTGCACTTTCACCAATTGCAGGGGAAGGTTGGTTTTTTCCCCACAGCCACCATCTTTTGTTATTACTACCTGATTTCTCCATAACAGCCATTCTTTCTGGAGTGAGATGGAATCTCAACATTGTTTTAAGTTGTATTTCTCAAAAGACCATGAATATTTTTTTTTCATATATTTACTTGCAATTTCCACTTCTTCATCTGAGAAATGTCTATTCATTAGATGCCCACTTTTTCCTTGAGTATTTAAATTTGAGGGCCTGAATTTCTGATTTTTTTATATGCTCTAGATATTAGACCTTTGAGAAACAATAAGCACAAAATTTTTCCAACTTTGGATGGTCTCTTCACTCTGCTGATGATTTCTTTTGCTACGTGAAAGCTTTTTAATAAGATGAGATACCAGTTGTTTCTTTGCAATATTTTGCATGTGTCTGGAGTTTTGTTTATAAAGTTGTTGCCAGTCTACACTCCCTCAACAGTGGTGAGAGTTTACTTTCCCCCCAAAGCCTCTCCAGCATGTGTCATTGATTGATTTCTTGATGATAGCTATATTTTCTGGAATGAGATGGAAACTCAGTGATGTTTTAATTTGCATCTCTCAAATGACCAATGATGTTGAGCATTTTTTGATATATTTATTTGTGACAAACTCATTGAGAGAGAAATAAGAGAAACCACACCCTTCATAATAGCATCCAAAATGAAATAGTTAAGAATCAATTTAATAAAGGAAGTAAAAGTTCTATACATTGAAAATACAATATTTTGAATAAGGAGATCAGAGAGGTCACTGGAAAATGGAAAGCTATTCCTGGCTCTTGGGGCAGAAAAACCAACATAGTGAAAATGGTCATACTCCCAAAATTGTTATACAGATATAATGAAATGAAATCAATGAAAATACAATTAGCATTGCTTTATGGTTTATACATTGTGTTAACTTGAGAAGTTTAGAAGCTTAACTAAATGATTTAGGAGTTCTGCATCCTGGGGTGTAAAGAACAAGTTGTTACCGTTCCAGGATACTGTATCAACCTGAGAAGGTCAGAAATTTAACTAAGTGATTCAGCGGGAGGCCAGGGTCCTTAGTTTGCAACATCCTCAGCCTGTGCAAGAGAAAAGGCACGCAGATGGTGCATTCACTGCAGTGGAGTAGCCTGCATACAATAAAAGGCAAATGCAGAGGGACTGATTGCTGGAGGCGCTCCAGTCTTTGCCTTCAGCTTGGTTACCATCTCCTGGGTTCTGGCACAGACTGGCTTTCACCTGGGACTCTTCAGCCTTTATTGTAGACTCTTCAACTTTAGTCATAGACTTTTTAGTCTTCTGTTGTACATTTTTTCAGTGTTACATCAAAGACCCATTTGTCTCCTGATACAGACTTGCACGGGACACTGCAGTAATCTCCAGGCCTCGGGCTAGACCCTTCAGCCTCCAGGATGCAGACATCCTCTGCATGCACCCTCATCTGACTTTGTGCCTGATCATTGTAAGCTAGTCTTGTAATTTCTTATGCATTTGCATATCTTGCATTATATCTGTTTCTCTAGTAAACTCTGACTGATACATATACCTAACAGAAGTAGAGGAAACAATGAAAGCATAGTTAGCAAACCTCACAGCAGTAGAAAAACACATTCCTACAAATCATTTGGAAAAGGAGAAACCTGTAACAGTAAAGGCAATTCTGGGCAACAAAAGAAAGACAGGGACATTACAATCAGTGATCCTTAGGTGTGTATTCATTTCCAATGCCCATTTTTGTATTGGATTTTTGAATTTGGGGTGGGCTCTGACTTTTTTCAATTATTTTTATGTTCTATGTATAAATCCTTTGAGGGACAATTGGCTAATATTTTTCCACTCTGTGGGATATCTTTTCACTCTATTAGTAATTTCTTTTGTTGTGCAAAAGTTTTTAATAAGTTGAGATTGCAGTTGTTGATTCATTGAAGTCTTTAGTTTGTGGAAAGCCACTTTTCCCACACCATTTGTTAAATAGGCAATCATTCTTCCTGTAAAGGTGTTTGGCACTTTTGTCAAAGATAAAGTGACTGAGAGTGTGAGTAGGTGTATCTGCACTTTTTATCTGTTCTGTTGAATCTTGAACCTGTTGTTCTGCAAATACCATGCTGTTTTTATCACAGTAGCTCTATAGCATAATTTAAAATCAGAGATTATGATTCCTCCTGATTTGTCTGTTATCTAGAATTGTTTTTGCTATTCTAGGTCTCTTTTGGTTCTAAATGAATTTTGCAGTTCTAATTCTGTGAAATATGCTGTTGGAATTTTGATTGAGATTGCATTAAATATGCATGACAATTTTGAACATTTAATATGATATTAGCTGTTTGTTTTCATAAATGGCTTTTATCAGATTGGGGTCATTATCATCGATTCCAAATTTCTGTAGATTTTTTTTTAAATCATGAATGACCTTGTCAAATGTTTTTACTTCATCATTGAGATGATCATTCAATTCCTCTCTCTTGGTTCTATTGATATCTTGTATTACATTTATTGATTTGCTCATGTTGAACCATTCCTACATCCCTGGGAAGAATTCTACTTGATTATGGCATAGAGTCTTCCTGGTAATTTGCTACATTATTTTCACCAGTGTCTTATTAAGGTATTTTTGTATCTAGAGGTGTTAGGGAGATTGGCCTGTAGTTATGTTTTGTGCTTGGATCCTTCTCTGGTTTTGGTGTAAGAGTAGTACTTGCTTTCAGTTATAAACTTGGGAGTATTTTCCTTTCATTTCATTAAAGTGTTTGGAAATAGTAGCATTAGATAGTCTCTAAACTTCCTTTAGAATTGAGCAGTGAAGATAGTAGTACCTGGTCTTTTCTTTTATTGGTAGGTTTTTAACTACATCTTGAATTTCATTCATTGATTTTCAGTTATTCTGAATTTTTACATCTTCTCAATTTAGCTTTGGTAATTCATATATATCTAGGAGTCTATTTCCTCTGAATTTTCAGTCTTACTAGAATAAACATTCTAGAAGTAGGTTTTTATGATTTCCTGCATTTCTGCAGAATCCTCTGTGATATATATCATTGATCTAGAGAGTTAATTTTGTAGACTACATCTATCTAGGTTGAATGTTGTTTTCTTTTAGTACTTGAAATTCTTTACTCCAAGCTCTCCTTGTCTTAAGGGTTTGTATTGAGAAGTTCCTTTGATTTACATGCACTTTCCTTTACACGTGACATTTTAAAAAACTTTGTAATATTCTGTTCTTATGCTTTTATTTTTGGAATCTTGATATATACCTTGGTTTACATTTATTTTGGTTATAACTAATTTGAGTACTATATGCCTCAATTATCTGTATGTAAGATTGTTTTTCCATGCTTGGAAAGTTTTCTGCCGTGATTTCTGTGAAATGGTTTTCCACATCATTCTCATTATCTCCTACTTTCTCACTGACACCAGCCAATCTTATGTTGCTCTTTGTATCATCTAGAGTTACATTTATGTTTCATGGTTCCTTGTTATTTTTAAGAAGTTTTTCTTTTCAGGATCATTAACCATGATCCTTTCTTCTAGATCTGATATTCTGTCCTCACCTTTGCTCATTTGACTGTGGATATTTTCAATGGAAATTTTCATCTCTGAATACCTGTTTGAATCTGTTTCATGAATTTGATTTCTTATGTTGGGCATTTATGGTTTCCATCATTTTCCTGTGTGTATGTGTGTGTATGTGTGTGTGTGTGTGTGTGTGTATAAACATATATATATATATATATAATCTGTGTTCACTCTAGATTCTCTGAGGAAGTCCTTCATTTTGACTGTGATCTCTCTTTTTTTTTTTTACTCAAGAGACTATTTCTGTTCTGATTTTCTCTGTAACCAAATTCATCTGTTTGTTTTTTTAACTTCTGCTTCTACCATTTCTGAAAATTCAAGTGTGTGGCTTTTGATTTCCTCTATCTCATTGCTTCTTGGACTTCTTCTAAGTGGGTTGGAGTTCTGGGGCTGCCTTTTGGTTCTGTATCTTGTCATTTTTATTTTTTTGTTTAGTTTGTTTTCAATGTTGATTCTTGTGAATTACTATGGTAGATAGATTTATTAGTAGTTTTGAGGCTTCTTCAGAAATCTTTATTCATCAAAAATGTTTTCTAGGTGTACCTGGCTGTTGGCTTTTGTGTCTGTCTCAAAATTCTGCCTTCCAAATTTATTAGGTATGAGAAGTTGTTGTTTATTTGGCTCAGCACCCAGTTCTTTAGTAATGGACTATGATGATGCTTATGACTCCAGACAATCACAGTGTTGCCATACAAGGAGGAGCAACTGATTTTAACAGGTATGACACACTGGATAAAGCAGTACAATCAGCAATGACAATATCATCAAGCAGAGCTTAGAAACTCTAGGCTCTGCTTGATGATATTCTAGAGCTCTAGAAAGTGTGCTAACTATTAATGACCATAGGAGCAAGTAATGAAATTCAACTTAAAACAGGAACTTACAAACAACGACAACAAAAACTCCTAAATAAAATTCCTGTGGTGTCCGCAGTTCTGAGGTAATGTCTAAGTCAGAACCTAAGTCTCTGCTGGGTAACTCTTCCAAGTCTACAATAGGATTAATGCTATGTGTAGGACTAGTATTGTCCTGTGGATGTGGTGGCTTGGGCCAGAGTCTTCAGCTAGCAACTTTCTGTATGTCCCTGCACAGCTTATCCATGTCTCCTGAGTCTCTGTCAGTCTCTGTTGCTGCAATGCCTTTAGACAGAGACAGTCCATGCCTGCTCCCAGTCCCATGTACAGTTGACCTCCGTGGTCCTAGTCTTCCGTGACACTTTGCTGTCTCCCTGTTCTCATGCAACTGGGAGCACGGTGGGGGAAATGCTGACTTCTTACTCATTTCCCTGCCATGGCCCAGGAGTGTTTAAACAACACATCCCTCTGTCTCTCCACTTGGAGTAGAACAGGAGATTAGGAAGTTTGGGCTGCCACACTTACCACCTTCACTGCTGTCATTGTGTTTCCTAATGCTGTTGTTGCTAGAGATTTCATTTAGTCACTATGGTGTGCTGCAAAATAAATAAACAAATTAATTAATTAAATTAAATTTTTAAAAAAAAGGAAATAAGAAAAATTAACTTTTGGTCCTTTGTAGAGAGAGTAGTTTTTGGCCACTCATTTCGGTGAGTGCTGAAAAAATTTTGTTTCTAGGCTGCAACATCCTGTTTGGAGCAAGGCAAAAGAGGCAAATGGTCTCAAATTTATTCTGACTCAAGTTTCCAAACTATTGCTGTCCATCAGTTTTTTTTTTGGAACTTTCTAAAGTACATTTCTTCTCTGTGTACAGGCGGAATTCCCACAGATAGTCCTGTGGACTGCTTTGCTACTTTATGAAATCCTATGCTATGATTTATTTCAGACTCTTATTTCGGTCTCTGATTTCAGACTGATTTTGGAAACAGGATGTCTTCCTGTCTTCCAATTTTACCTGTGTTTTTAGATGGTTTTCTCTGGATGACTCCATTGTGGCTCCTCTTCTAGTCAGCATGCTGAATTCTCTGTGTTTTCTAGTTTTGTAAACAAATAATGTTGCACAAATGTCATTTTCTTCATGACTAAATGCTACTTTAAGATACAATACTAAAAATGAGTTTGCTGGGATGAAGAGATTTTATAGTTTTAATCTGGATATTGTCAAATTGTCCCTCAGAGTATTTCCATCAATGTAGTAAACTCTATGAGTAATGTCTGGCTTTTTGTTTACAAGTGCTGATTAAATTTTCTGAGAGGAGACAAACAGTTGGAATGGACAAAGCATTCTGACATTTGACATCGTGGCTTAGGAATTATTTCAAGTAACTATAGCATACAGGGTCTAATATCCCTAATCTATAATGAAACAGGGAAAGAAATAATAGTTTACAAATATTCTCCCACCTTCAAAGGCTTTTTAAAATAAAATTTTATATAATTATCAACACTGGATACCTATGATTAACATTCCCTATTGAAGATCCCTGGAGTGAGCCCCAGTGTTCTGCCAGGTGTTACAGTACATGGAAGAAAGAAAGGAGGAGCAAGGGACAGGGTGGCAGTGTTGTGGGGATCTGGGTCACAAGGCAGCCAAAAGTTTGATATTTGGTGATTGAGGAGCAGACTATCGGTCTTGTACAGAGAAGATACTTGCCTTGGAGCATCTTTCATCTTAGTAAGTGGTAGTCTTAGCCTTAGTCTTAGTCTATTGGACTAATAACCCTAATTTGGTTATTAACTCTATGAGTGTTTTGGTAGAGTTTTGGAATCTTCTATGTAGAATATCATGTCATCTGTGAATAATGACAGTTTAACTCCTTCCTTTCCTATCCTTGCTCCTTTTATTTCTCTCTCTTGTCTAACTGCTCTGTCTAATGTTTCTAGAACTATATTGAATAGGATCAGTGATAGAGAAAATCCTTGTCTTGTTTCTGATTTTAGAGTGAAAGTTTTCAGTTTTTGTCCACTTACTATGATGTCACTGTTGGCTTGTCATAGGTGGCTTTTTTCAGATTGAGGTATACACTATCCATTCCAATATTCTGTAGGGTTTTTATGTAGGAAACAACCCAGATGCCCATCAACTGAGGAATGCATAAAATATGTGGCATTTTTATATAATGGGGTACTACTCAGTTATAAACAAGGTTAAAGTTGAGACACAGGGAAATGGATGAAACTTGAAACCATACTCATAAATAAAACATATCAATCTTGCATGTGTGAACATCGTATTGTCCTCCTAGTATAAGAAGCTGAAAAAATAAATAAGATCTAAAACATACAATGGATATTATGAAATGGGAAGAAGCTCTTCAAAAGGAAAAAGAAACTGGGATAAGGGAAATGAGAAAAGTAAAAGTAAATAAACTGAAATATATATGTATATATATATATATATATATATATATATATATATACACACACACAAAACAGTTAAGATAGTTATACTACTAATTGTTATTAGTTCATTGAAAAGTTTGTGCCTATATTGATTAATTAATTTTTCATGCCTATTATTTATAATATGAGCAACTACTTTCAAGATTACAATACACAATTTACTACCCATTGTTACTTTCCTACAATCTTATTTTGAAATTTCATACCATTGTTTTACTGTTTGTTTTCTTTAAAGTAAAAAATTAACTCTAATTCTGTGATCTTTTTCATTATCCAAAAGCAAAGCAAAACATTTCAACACCTGTTTCACCCAGTGACATTAACTGTTGTTTTCTTAAGATAACTGCTGTTAGTTACTTTACTAAAATGAACTAAATCTTAGGTGTTAGCAGCTACCAGGTGTTTGTGGAGCTCACTAGCATCAGATTTCACTGCATCTGTGTTGTGAGCTGGAAGCTTATGGCGTGGGCAGCAGCTGGACGAATCTTTGTCAGGTTAATACCTTTGCAACAGTGATGCTATCCATGTCAGATGTTTCCAGCACACTGTTTCAAAAGGCAGACATGGCCAGCCAGCCATGCACAACCTGTCTGTTTCATATGCGCTATGGCAGACTCTCTAGGAAAGATGCTAGAAGGCATCCAGGTGACAAATGCAGGCAGGGGGTAGATCATATGAGGAGTAACCTGGTTTGTGCTGTGTGTTCTGATTTTAAATCTAGGTGAGTATGCATTGTGGTTTTCAAGTGAAGGGAGCAGCAAGGCCAGTATTTCTTGGCACTCTAAATTTTCTATTATATTACAAAGCCACAACAACCTAAAACACTCTAAGAAGGTGGGTATTTGAATCAAAATGTATTTATTGTGAGCTACCCATTACTTAAGTATCCTGGTCTTGTTATTTTGGTTCTAGATTGCTTTAGTAATAATGGAAGGGAAAAAAAGCTGTGAAGAAAAAGGAAAGGGTGAAAGAAAGTATTATTTGTTGAACACCTATATTCTACCAAACTGAAATGGCCACATTGGGTGTGAGCAGACAGCTCACAACTGCTCAGTTTTGTTTTCCAATGTAGCAGTCTTTCTGCTATCAAAGTTCTGGATAGCCTTTTAGATCTAAAATGAAGGCTTAAATTGAATGCTATACTAGGTCTATGAATTATTATATGACAGAAAGAGAACATTCATTGAGGAGCTGATCACATTTTAGGTGTTGTATAGAACACTGTGGATGCAACAAAATTACTTGTTTCTGTGCAGATAGATCTTCCTACAACAACAAAGTTATCAAATCTTCATTTCTTCCAAACTCTGTACTTTTATTGCTCCTTATCAGGAGGGAAAAAGTTACAGATAATTGTTCCCTAGCAGTAAACATCTTATTTTACTTTTTCATTTCACAAGTAAAAATTGAAATATGAAAGTATAATTCCTTTCAACTGTCAGAATCCATTAGAATTTCTGTAGCCTGATGCTCTTTAAGGTAAACATGCTGTATGCATTTACTGCAATAAACTCATCATATTTACATTTTGATTGTCAAACACTGTACAAATTGCACATAATTGCCTTCTTTGTGGCTACACTCCTGCTATTTGAAACTTTTGAAAATCTTCCTCATCTGGAATTCAGTAACAGATTAATCTTCCCATCAATAACGGGACAGGAAATTGTCTTCTGCATTTGCATCCTGTGAGGACACTACTAATTAAAAGCCATTTCCTGCCCTCTGACCACTTTGTAGCAACACTCCTTGGAGGTCCTCGAGGTGTCACGTGATGGTATTTGAGCTGAAGTCCATGATAGTTCAGTAGGTATGTGTTTGGAGATAGTGAGAATTCAAATTATTTCCAGATCTGTGCCATCTGTCTTTGACACTATTGATATTTTTAGCCAAAGATTTCTTTTTCTGGAGTACTGTCTTGTGTATTATAGAATGTTTAGCAATTGCTCTGGTCTGTATCTACTAGATATCAGTGGTGCCTACAGAACTTTTGAAAACCAAATCTGTTTCCAGACATTGCTGATCATCCCTTGGTGACCAAAATTATGCTTGTATGAGAATCATTGCTGTATGCAAATGGAAAACCTCACTGGCAACGTTAAAATTGTCTTTTGTGTTTTATTTTAAAGATAATACAAATAAACAAAATAAAATGGAATAAAGTCAATCAAAACAAAAGAGTGAAAGCAATACAAGACTTTAAAACGAGATAATAGGAAATCAACAATGACGACAATAATGTATCATGTTATCTTCAAAACAGCTGACCCTATCATCAGACATAATAAAATCAAGTAAAACAAAACAGAATAAAACCAAACCAAACCAAACAATGAAAATGATACAGGACTTCAAAACAAGATAATAAGAAATTAACAATAGCTACCATAATGCCTCTTACTATCTTTAAATTAGTTGTCCAGACCATCAGACATAGTCATGTAAAATTAATCAAATAACACAAGAACTAAGTTGCCTCCACCTCCTCCTCCTGCTCCTCCTCTTCCTTCTTCTCCTTCTCCTCCTCCTCCTTGTTCTTCTTCTTCTTCTCCACTCCTCCTCCTCCTCTTCCTCTTCCTCCTTCTTCTTCTTACTCTTCTGGTTCCAGGAATCAAACTCAGGACCTTGTGCTTGTGCTCACATCTCTGAGCCATATTCCCAGCCTGTCTGAATTGCTTCTTTATTTCAGTTGTTTATTCTTTTCAAAAATTTCAGGCATGTGACTTCTAATTTATGTTATATCTGTGTTTCCTGAACTTGTTCTGTGTGGGATGGTGGTCTGAGATTTTGTTTTGCTTCTTTGTGTTAACATTTTCCTGTGTTCCTCTGAAGCAGCCCGATGCTACATCCCAGGTGCTTCCTGAACTGACTGCCAGTTCCTGGGTGTAGTTGATTGGAATAGGTACCTGAACTCATCTGATCTGGGGTTCCTGGAGTTATGGAAAGGTATGGAGTGGTGCTTCCCCAGTGACCACAGGGTCTCATGATGTGGCTTCTTCTATTAACTCTATTTATTCACAGATATGATTTAGCGATGATTTTTTTTTTTTTGCTAATTTTCTGTCTCTTTGTGACAATGGGGTATGGGGGTCTCCTGTTACAACTATGTTATTGGTCATTTGATTTTCCATGTCTACCAATGACTGTCTTATATAGTTGGATGCTCCTGAATTAGGTACACATATATTTGTGATTGTTACAGCATTTGTGCTGTCTCTATCTTTCTCATTGACTCCAAACAATCTTGTGTTATTCTTCTTTGTTTCATCTTGTACCTGTTGAATTGATTTCTCATAATCTCTCGCTATTTTTAAGGGTTTTTTTCATGATCACTAGCAGTAATTCTGTCTTCAAGATTTGAAATTCTGTCCTTTTTTTCATTGAATCCATTACATATACTTTCAATGGAGCCTTTAATTTCTTGGATCTCTGGATCTGTTTCATAAATTCATTTGCCTACTATGCTGAGCATTTTTTTTGCTTCTATGTTTCTCTCAGCTCATGTATTCTTTTATTTGTGTCTTCTAATATCTTTGATTTTTAAGCATTATTTTTTGTACCTGAGAGACCATTTTCTCTAGTGTTCTCCATTTATTTTTTCACTTTTATTATCATTTCAAAATTTCCAGTGTTTGACTTCCAACTTTGTCTGTCGTGTTGAATTCCAAGCCTGGATGGGCTGGGAGTCTGGGGCTGCACTCCACCTCTGCACCTTACTATTCTCCATCTTTTCTTTTTATTTTATTTTGTCTTCTATGTTGATGCCCACCAACCTCCCATTATACATATTCCTACCACTAGCATGGAGGTCTCTATTAAGGAGGAAAAGAGATGTCCATTGCTCATGGATGTCCTTCAGATGTAGTTGGTTCTTTAGCTATCCCAGGAATATACATTCTTCTGGTGTTTACAGTTCTGTGATATGTCTATGTTACATCCTAGAGATGTGCTGGATATAGAGCTGATCTTGATCTCTGGATATGGGGGCTCAACTGGTCTTCTGTTAGCAGAGTTCTCCAAATGCTGCTTCAGACTCTTCCACATTACTGGCCTTGCTGATAATTCACCTTTCAAAAATATGTGTGTATTTGTGCAGTGAGTGGTTGCCCTAGGTCTTGGGGTTCCCCTTGGTCTTACACTCTTTAGCCTGCCCTGCCATGGAGGTGTAATGGAGGAGGCTGGATTGTGAACTCGCTGTCTTTCAGCTGGCCCCACAGTCAGGGATGTAAAAGAGAGGTGCACAGCACAAACTGTCTTCCAACCGACCCTGCCATCAGGGATGTAATCTAAAATAGGCTTTTGGATGAATTTCTCCTCTCTCTTTATACAAATGCCAGGAAAAAAGCTGGATCAGACTTTAGATTCTCTTTCAAAATTCCTTTCTGAGACAAATAAAATCAGAACAGATCTCTGACTTCTTTGATTCACTTTCCTGAATGTGGAATTGTGGTAGTCCTGGTTTTCTTTTTTTACAATACGTAGTTGGTGACCTAAAATAAAAAATATATTTTCTAGAAATGGCCATGAGATTTATTGTAAGAATATTAATTAATCTGTTCTTATTCTGTTTGAATTGCTATAACAAAATACTATAGACTGGATGACTTCTAAACAATAGACATTTTTTTTCCTCAAACTTTTGGAGGCTGAGAAGCCCAAGATCAAAGCACTGGCAGATCTGAGGTCTGGTCGGAGCCTGCTTGCTGGTTCATACTTCTTGAGGTGTCCTTACATGGTGGAGGGACCAAGCAATAGTTCTTCAGTCTCTTTTCTAAGACCACTGATCTTGTTTATGAGGAGTTCCCTTCTTGCCCTAATTGGTTTTGTATGACTTTACCCCTTAATACTATCATCTTGGTGGTTTAGAATTTTTTTTTTTTTGTCTTTTTCTTTTTTATCGGTACCAGGGATCGAACTCACGACCTCCTGCTTGCAAGGCAGGTGCTTATGCCGCTGAGCTAAATCCCCAGCCCCCTAGGATTTTAACATGAGTTTTGGATGGACACAAACATTTAGACCATCTTTCTGTTTGAATGAGTTGAAAGAAAAATGATTATTTATATCTCTCAAACATATGTTTGCTTTCTTCAATATATTTTTTTCTAGGTAGGAAATAAGTGATAATTTGTTACCAAATTTTATCTGTAAATTTGTTTCATTATTTAGTCCAACATATATAAACCTGACAAATCATTTTTAGCACTGATGTTGTTTACTTTTTTATTTCTCTTCCATTCATAGAGGTCAGTTTCTTGATTGTTGGAACCATGCTTATTTTTTGTGGGTGTTCTCATTATCTAGTAGTTGTTCAAACACACTGAGTCAGCATCATTAAACTGCATTTTTCATGGGAAAATAACTACATTTAATTTTGTTCACCAACATTTTCCAACAACCTGGCATGTATATGACACATAATAAACATTTTATCTATGCTTGTGGAATGAATGATTATGAACAACATGAACCACACTAGAAAACCATGATTAAATTCTAGGTGCATAGGTTAAATAATTTTGACTCCATGTTTAAATTTAACTTGTTTTACCTAAGGTTTGGTGGGAAAAGTGCATTGCTGCTTTTTTGTTTTTTTACTTAGCAATTCAAGAGACAGATGTGGGGAGCACAATTAAACGCTCACAAAAGCACCTTATATGTTCTAATGGATAAGTGCAAATCGGTATTACAATAGTTTTCTCCTGATGAACTGAGTTTCTGGCATCTAATTCAGCTGAACGCAATGAACCTTTTATTAAAATCTATTTTACGCTATATTTTTCTCTTTTGCTATTTTTATATTGTTTTATTTTAAATAGACACCTAGTAATTATACCCATTCAATACAGGCATATAAAGTGTACTAATCAAATTGGGGTAATTAACATCTCTATCACCACAATATTTATCATTTCTTTGTGGTGAGAATACTCTAAATCCTCTTCTAGTTATATATTATTGTTATCAATAGTCACTTTACTGTGCTAAAGGTTGAATATTATTATTAAACTACTGATTTTGTATTTTGGGATTTCACTTTACTTAAAGTGTGTCTACTTGCTCCAAAGAAATAATTACATGCCTCCCTTACTCTCAGTATAGTTGTAAAAATGAATTCCCTTAGCCTGAGACTGAGCATCCTGGAGCTAGAGAGCATCTAAGACCAAGGAAGACTGTATGATTTGCAAAATTTGACCCTTAATGAGGTCTCTGTTACATGAGATTGAATTAGTTTGATACCTTTTTCCATTCTTAATCTGCCTATGCAGCAGCCCTCACTTGGGCCCACAAATTGCTGGGAGACAACCATGTGCCTCTTAGGTTACAGCAACGAAGGCTACCAGAAGGCTGGTCCCACTGGTCTAGTTTGGTCTGGGTTGAATGGTCTGGGTAGAATGGGAAGTTGGAGGGTAGCTTATAGAGAATGATGTGAAGAAAGTATAAAATGTTCCTGGGGTTGCTATGGTTGAATTAGTTACATTTGATATGCCCAAAGGGCATAGTGTTTAGCTCATGTAGGTGTTTTCTACTCTCCATCAATCTGGGAAGGGAGGAGCCCTGGAATTGCTTTCAGAATCTGGCAGGTTTGGCTTTGCTACTTACTAGTTGTACAGTCTTTCAGAAATCCCATTGTCATTTTTAAGTCTCTGTTTCCTCTTGTGGAAAAGGTAGAGATTAAAAATGGGTGTTCTCATACAAAACTAAAATCATCATTCTTAAGCTAAAGTAGATTCCCAGGTCATATTTCCATGACTTACATTAATTGGTCCCAGGATGGGGTCCAGGAATCTTTTTGTTTCTCAACCAGGTAATTGTGATGGGTAGACTATGCTCTGTGCAGACAGATTGCATCTTCTTGTATTAAATGTGTGATGGCTCTATCACTTCCTGAAGACTAACTCACAATTGCAACCATATTGGGCTCTGTTAACACTTTTTAATGACACCTGCAGTTTTTAAGGAAAAGTGTGATATTCTTAGTCTAGTTTGGGTGCTGACCCTTAGCTTGGTCTCTGGACTTGTCTATGTCCTCATTCTCTTCTATTTTAACCAGACAAAAACTGCTTGGAAGTCCCTGAAGTTTGCTTTTAAGGTGGGTTAGCATAGGGCTAACAGTCAAATTCTGTAGTCAGACTGACCGAAGTCACATCCTAGTACTATTTATTAGTGTGCAACCTTTCAGTAATTGCTTAACTTAGTATGTCCTCATTTACCTATCTGGCTGACGCATGAGTTTAAAAATGTTACCCACTGCATAATGATATGAGGGAGATTAAATGAGTAAGTGAGAAGAGTTACTCAGAGCTCTTAAAGGTTGTAACATGTTAGTGTTGTTTCTTTCAAGTCAGGATACACACAAATCAAATATATATATATATATATTTTTTTTTTCTAAGTGAAAACATTAGTTTAATTCCTATACTTCCCCAACTTTAAGCATATTTAAATAACTTATAAAAAGCAAAACTCTATTTGCCTGAAAGTCTTAGAGAAAGAAAACCCAAATTGTCAGCTTCTGAAGGCAGGAAGGCCTGCAGTTACAAAGACAACTGGCCTGGTAGCTTTAGCAAAAATGAGATGCTAATGAAGAATTCAGAAGGAACAGCTTTAGGGGAAACAAAGGGATAATGCAGCAGAAATTGCAGACTCGAGGCCTTCCATTTTGTAAATATTTGGATTGGTGGAAATTTGTTAATTGAGGCAATTGATTTTCACCTGAAAATGGTAGCAATATCTAATTCATTAGAGCCTGAAATAACATCCTTTGGGCCAAATGGGGTCATTCCATTCTTAACCTCTTAGTGATATATTAACAGTAGGAAAGCATTTGGACGCATATCTTAAAAAGTGTCCCATTAACAGGAAAATATGCCTGGAAAAAAAAATTTAAATCTGTATCCACATTTGCAGAAAGGGAGAAATGCCTGATGGCCTCCAGCCCCTGTCCTGCTCCTCAGCAGCATTTTAAGGTCTGTGTTTAATATTGCCAAGCCTACTTGAGTGATAAATGTAACTGTATAAAAATTACTTATTACAAGCTGTCATGTTGCCTCACTCATACCAGCTGGGCTGGAGGCATTGTACATAAAACTTGAATCTCTACCTTGACAGCGTCAGCCACACTGGCTTTAAAGTAAAATGCTTTCAGTCATGAATACAAAACATAATTTACCTTTTCACAGTACTTCAGTTTGAAACAAGTTGGAAAGCTCATGTTACCACCAGCCCCATATCTGAGCAGAGTAGGGAGCCAGTGAATTCCAAACTACCACCTAAAAGGAACTCTACTTTCTCTGCCCTTTGAAGCAAACATAAGCTGCTCACTTGTGGTGCACCTAATGTTTAACGTCATATTTTTTGCGTTATTCCTCTTGTGACTCTGTGGGGACAACCTGTGATCAAAGTGGATTAACCCATTTTCTAAATTGATATTTGTACTGGAGTTTCTGACGGAATGGTATTTTCTCCCCTGGAAGCTTGCAGCCCCCTTCTAGTAACTGTTTCCTCAAAAGGTCAGGAAGCTGATTATATGATACACAACTATTATTCACAACTAAAGCTCTTACCCATTCTCAAACAAAGTCTAATCTTCCCTGAATTCTTGCAGATCAGCTAAGCCTTTCAGAACAGTGGCTCAGGTGTTGAGTGAGTCACTGCTGGCTGGGGCCATGCGGGTTAGTTTTAAACCTCTGCTCACTCAAGCTGCTGACTTCAACCTGCAGATGTCAGCAGGATGGAGATCGAATGTGAAGGTTCCAGCGAGGCTCTCCGCAGCACAGCTGATTCATTGTGACTGCTTTTATGGTTGATCATGATGGTTACAGTATGTGAGGATCCGTCTTCTGGGGCGTCTGCCACCAGCCTCCACGCCACACGGGTAGATGTGGCTCCCTCCAGAATGCAATGGAAATGGAGCTGCAGATGCCTCCTGTTAGCCCAATTCCTTCTGACAATGTTCACATTCAGTTAGGGCCCAAAGTGCTTGTACTTGTCAGTTGGGATAAGCGATGAAGCCAATAGTCACCTAGAAAGTGAAACAGAAAGGCCAAAGGAAAGATTTTCCTTTATTCATATTCCTGAGCCCTGCCCTTAGAAAATAACTGCTGCATTTATGACTTCCCCTTCCTTTTACCAGCTGTAACCACTGGAGAAGACACAGCTGACCTGCAGAGCTGTCCAGTGTTGTGAGCTGTTCTCTTTGGGAAATTTTAGAGCAAGAAAAACTAATAAGGCAGGCAAAGTATTGGTGCACAGGTAAAGACAGCTCCTTGGTATGTTGAGTTTGTATTTTGTAGTTTTGTATTTGAATTTGTGTCTACATAACACATTTTCCTAAGGAATTTAAAGCATTATACAAACTGTCCTTTACGTCTTAATGAAAAACTCATCAGTAAATGTAATATACTGTTTACTAGTGGTTTTAAAATTTAAGAAAATCCTGCTACAGCCTGCCTTGTCCAGACCATTTCCTCAGGCACATCAACCTCTTTCTCTCAGGTATTTGTCTCAAGCGTACACAAGCCATTCCTGACTTTGGAGCTTCCCATATCATCTCTGTCCCGTTTCTTGCCAATTTGTCGCCTTCTCTCTTCAGTGCTGCCTTCGCTGATTAATATAAACAAGTTTGTTTTTGTTTTTAAAATCATACCACCAGCACATCGAGTGCATGCCAATTAAAAAAGGCAAGATTTCTTCCGTCTAGGGTTTGTCTCTTACTGCATATCCTCTCAACTAGAGGACCCTTGCCATGGTCACCTAAAGCAAAATGTTATACCATGTCATGCCACTTTGTATCTCGTCAGAGCTCCATCACACAAATATTTACTGATTGATAGAGATTTTGCCAGTGGACTTTTTCTCCTGCTGTGTTATTTATTCTCTGCACCTTTATAAAGCTCCTTTTGGGCAGTGTGCTGTTCTACATCTGTAAGGTTTTTAATTAGGACTTATTTGGACTTAGTAGCATTTAACTAGTGCTAGGTGTAGACAATTTGTGTTGTGTGGGATATCGATCAGGCCTAAATGGATTTGAGTGAGTGCTATAATTTGACGACCTTCAGACATTAATTTATTTTTAGTACGTGTAAAGGTAAGATAAAATTTTGTTGGGAATGCAAATAAAATTCCAGAATAAGAAAGCTGTACTAGATTCACAGTTCCCTAGATCTGTATTTCTTATGTTCCACTGAGTCCATATGAGAGCATGCATCTTAATTTGCACATATTCAAGTGCACTATTAATTTCTTCTGAATTTATAGTAGCATTTCAAGTGGCAGATTGTTATTATGGCAACTTCTTATTTCCCAGTTCAGACACTTGCATCTGAACCAGGGAGGCTAATTATTTTAAATACAAAGCATTTTTTTTTTTTGGTGTGTGTGTGTCCCTTTTAAATCATTGATATCTGCACAGGTTTTTAAGTACATCTGAGTATAAAACTTTATGGGATGCAAATAGGTCAGCTAATGTGTAGGGAATATCTATTTATTAAAAAATTCAAAGTGTACTATGAGTTAAGTATGTATCTTACTAGACACTAAGGAAGATAAAACATGGTAGATGGTGGTAGGACAAGTATATATTTTTATCACGAAATATTTTTTAACAGTAAGAACATTTATTGGAGAAAAGAAATGAGGAATAAGGATGGGGGAATGGGGAATAGGAATCGCTCCTGAGAGACAGGAAGGGTCCTGAATGGGTCGCTTTTATCACCAAATTCTATAACGTATTCATAAGTACTATACAAAGTTGGGGAAGTGAGAGATTAATTAGTCCATAAAAAGGTGAGTTTGAGTATAATTTAGGAAGGCAAAAAATAAGGAAGAAAAGACAGCTGTGGATGCAGTATTCGCTTTTGAGATTAAACACATTTATTTGGAAGTTCCTGAAGAGTCTGGCATGATTAGACAGACAGTTTAGGCCAGGAATGATTGTTCAACTGGGGCTTGAAGATATATGACTTTAGAGGAGTGGGTTAGTCAGTTTTCCAACATTATAACAAAATACTTGAGATAATTAACTTATAAAGAGAAATGATGCTTTTATTTTAAAATTTTTCTTTTTATTTTTTTGCCTTATAGTTTAGAGTTCCAATCCATGGTCAGCTGAACCCATTGCTTTGGACTTGTGATGAGACAGCATATCATTGTAGAGTCTGACCAAGCAAAACCTCTTAACTTATCTGCAAAGAAGAAAAAGAAACAAAGAAAAGACATGGGGCCTGCAATCACTTGCAAAAAGAAGGCCTCAGGTACCTAAAGGCTTCTCACAAGGTCCTACCTCTTCGCTTCCAACCCCACCACCTTGGAGACCATGCCCTTAGCACATGGACCTCTGGGGGACAGGCAAGATCCACATTATAACTAGGAGAGAGCGGAAGAGACTGGATGTAGCCTGGAAACCATAGTGAGTAAAAAAGTTTTCTTGCTCTGATGAAAGTGTGTATGTGTGTGTGTGTGTGTGTGTGAGTTACTATTTGTTGATAACCAATACATGCTAAGTATGTTTCTCAGTTCCCGAATTACGTTATTTTATTAATCTGATAATGAAGAAGATGATGTGAGTAAAATTATTTGAAGTGGCTATAATTATTCCAGTTTTTCTATGTATGAAAAGAAACACATTCCTTTTCCAGAGGCATTAGAAATCTATAGTCAGCAAGTAAACTGGAGAACCAGAAACAGAGTCTTGAACTATTTGTTGTCCAAAGGCCTCAGCGAGGCCTGATGGAGGAAATGTGTGCCTCTTTGTTGAAATATTATTTACCAGTTTGTACAACATCCCTGGTATAACCAAGAAGATATTTGGCTCAGCATGCAACCCAGTGTGGACCACGTAGCATAGCATCTGTTTGACAGTTTTAAGGTAGCCATAGCTGACGAGAGTGATAAGACAAGGAAGAAGCAAGACTCCTTTAAACGGCTCCACAGGGTTTGCTTTGGATTCCAAATCCTTAAACACATTTGAAACTTTTGGCTAGTTCTTCATTATTGCACTGTGGTTACTAGGAGACTTCCAGGATGTGCAGAATAATAATCAAAGGTGCAGAGGGCTTTCCTGCGTCATGATAGGGCCGCTGGGTAAACTGCCTCACACACCTCCTGGAAGCAGGTCACTGCCAGGTGGCTGTGGAGCCACCTCAGTGCTGTCTTCACTGCCAGAGGCCACACTGCCTGCCGCACTCTCTGCCAAAGGCTGAGCACACAGGGCATCAAAGTATGAGAAGTGTCCCAGGAATTCCTTATCAGTGGACTTTACCTGTAGGACTTTGGCAGGTTCTTGTCCAACCTTTGTAGACTGTGAGGTACTGCAGGTCATGCCCACTGCTCAACCTGATGCTCTCTTTCCCTCATCATCCGATGGTTCATGTGACCTTTTCCTGATAGGATCCTTACTCTTTAAACTTGTCTATGTGCCTGCTTCCTCCTAAAGGACCTGTTCAAACATATGATAAGGACCCAGACTAATAGAGACATAAATACCAGTATTCATTTCCTCAAATATGGAAAATGTGGGAAATATAACAAATGTAAGATCTATGTGAAAAAAATTGGTAAGTGAATTAGAATGAAATTCACACAAGAATATGTTAGAGGATACATCAGAGCCAAGTTTTACTTTTTTCTTAGTTTATGCATGATTGTTTACTGCTTTTAGAAACTATTTGAAAAATGTCTGTGCTATCATAACTGTAAAATTTATTTTTAGTTTTGCATGTAAATTCTTAGTCTACAACTCCATAAATTGTTTATGGAATTGCAGTTCATGAATGCATATCATTTTATTGTTTGCTTTTAATAAACATTTGCCATGTATTCACATAGTTTAAATGTTTTCTCAATGATCACAAAATATTATAACAGTTCCAAATTTGTCAAACCATTTATTTTTCTATCATGAGCTTCCACATTGTTTCCAGTTTTTTGGCCAATATAAATGTTCTACTATGTTCTCTCTTGAAATATTTTGTTCGTGTTGAAACTTTTCTGGAGCAAAAATTCACAGGAGAGGGTTACAGAGCCAAGGGAGATAATGATTCTTCTGTCATTTGCTATAATTATCTATTTACATTTCCAAAAGGGTGGCACCGTTCCAGAAGAAGAAAATAAGAATTCCAATTTCAGGTTCACCTCAATAGTACTGAGCACTGAGTATTATGCTGCATTTTTTTCAGCTACTAACTTTTTAAAAAAATGATAAACCTTCTTTAACTTGAAATTCTTTATTATTAACACAGATAAACATTTCAGTGGAAATATTCTAAAGTAAAAAAGAGAAAGTATAGTTCACTAAGCAAAACTTTGAAATATTTGACTATTCATATAGCGATTCACTTCACTTATTTACTAATTAAGAAAATGTATTATTTCCTTTTATTTTAATTTTATTTAAAAAAACAAAACAGTAAAAGGTTACAAGTAATACAGAATTTCAAAAAAATAAACAGTAAGAAATCACTAGTTAATAGATTACATATTGTCATCTTAGAAATAGTTGTTCAAGTTACAAAATTAAATCATACAAAGTCGACATTCAAACCGTGAGACTGCAAACAGTTGTGTTCAATGATCCAACAAAAACTTAGTAATATGGTCATCTCTCTTACACACCTAAACACACTTGCAGTTATATCCTTTAGAGCACTTTCTTTTCCTCTCTTTTTTTACAATAACAATTACACATTTTGGATTTTATTACTCCCAAAGTTCTTATTACTATTTTTTTGGAAGAGAATAAAACCAAATGTGACAAAACAAAGCAGAGTCAGACAAAACAAACTTGTAAAAACAGAATAAAAGGTAATCAACAATGGTTACCATAATGCCTCTTGCTACCTTAAAAAGAATTGCCTATATCATCGGGTATAATAAAATTGAACAAAACAGTACAGAACAAAACCAATAAAACCTAAACATTGCAGATATTACAGGCTTCAAAAGAAGATAATAGTCAAACCAGAATGGGCATCATAGTGAATCTTATTGCTTTCAAAGTAGTTGCCTATACCCTCAAACATGTTACTATCAAAGAAAACAGAATAGAGAAAATCAGTCAAAACAAGATGGTGAGAGCAATACAGGGCTTCAAATCAAGTTAATAGGAAATCAAAAAAGTTACTACAATATACTTTTTTGATTTTTGTTAAAAATTCTTTTTAAAAAAATTTTAAAAATTTTTCCCTTATTAAAAAAATAAATTTTTAAAAAGGGGGAGACTGAGATAAAAGAGAATATAACAACATAACAATAGAGGTCAAAACAGAACAATTTATGCAACATAGTGTTTTACCACAAGATAACCTGACTTGATAGTAGTTACCATAGTGTCTCTTTCCTTGGAATATTTGAGTATAACTTCGTATTCTATAGCAACAAACATATCAAGACAGTGTGAAACCATTCAGAAGGATGAAAGTATTACAGGGTATTTAGAACCAGCTAACAGAAAATGAACAATGGTTTCTATATTATCTCTTTGCCTATAAAAATTTTTCTTTATACTATCACACATAATAAAATCCAATAAGATACAACATGATAAAACTAATGGAGACAAAAGAACAAGTGTGATGGGATTTCAAAACAAGATGATATTAAATCAGCACTAGCTATTATGATGTCTTGTTTTCTTTAAAATAGCTGTTCATATCATCACAGGCAGTAATATCAAACAGCCCAAAATAACACCATTCCACTTAATGAGTAAAAACTTTATAAGGCTTCAAAGCAATATAAAGCAGAATCATGAATACCACATACTATTATCTATTTGTATCATTTTGTACACTAAGGAAACTATTCGGTATTCATACATGTGACTTAGATTTATTTCACTTATGAGTATGGTCTCAAGCTGCACCCATTTATTTATAAATATCTCAATGTGATCATTCTTTATAGCTGAGTAGTACTCCATTGTATAAACATACCACAGCTTTTTTATCCATTCCTCAGTTCATAGGCACTTAGGTTGTTTCCAAGATCTGGCTATTACAAATTGTGCTGCTCTAAACATGGGTGCACATATATCACTGTGGTATGATGCTTTCAGTTCTTCTGGGAATATACCTAGAAGTGGAATAGCTGGAAAAATGGGACTTCCAATCCCAGCTTTTTGAGAAATCTCCAGATTGACCTCCACAATGGCTGCACCAGTCTACACTCCCACCAACAGTGCAGGAGAGTTCCTTTTTCCCACAGCTTCTCCAGCATTTGTTCTTGATGGTTTTCTTGATCCTGGCCATTCTTTCAGGAGTGAGGTGGAGTCTCAGTGTGGTTTTTATTTGCATTTCTCTAATGAGTAATGATGATGAACATTTTTCCATTTATTTTTTTGTGATTTATATTTCTTCATCCGAGAATTGTGTATTCATCTCAGATGCCCAATTTTGGATTGGATCTTTGAATTTTGGGAGTATTTTTTTTAATTCTTTGTATGTTTTAGACAGAAGTCCTTTGCCTGAGTGATAGTTCACTAAGATTTTTCCCAGTTTGTGGGTTTTCTTTTCACTATGCTGGAGATTTCTTTTGACATGAAGAAATTTTTAATACAATGTGATCCCAGTTATTGATTCTGAGAAGTATTTCCTGTGTGGTTTGAGTCATGTTCATCAATTCTCTACCTACCTCTATGTCTTCAATGTTTTTATCCAATTTGTCTTCCAATAGATTTAGTTTTTCTGTTTTAATATTCAGATCTTTGATCGATTTAGATTTTAATTTACTACATGGTGGTAGGCATGGGTCTAATCTTAGTTTTTGGCATATGGAGAGCCAGTTTTTCCAACACCATTTATTAAAGAAACTGTCATTCCTCATAGGAACCTATTTGGCCCCTTTATCAAAGATTAGGTGGTTGAGTGTGTTTGTAGTTGTGGTTGTATCTTCTAATCTATTCCATTGATCTTTGGCTCTGTTTCCATTCCAATACCATGTTGATTTTACTACAGTTGCTTTGTAGTATAACTTCAAGTCAGGGATTGTGATGACTCCTGCCTTTTCTTTGCTGCTTAGAACTGTCTTTGCTATTCTAGGTGTCTTCTTTCTCCCGGTGAATTGTAGGAGTGTTTTCTCTACATCTATGAGGTATGTTGATGGTATTTTCATTGGGATTGCATTGAATCTGTATAACAGTTTTGGGAGAATGGCCATTTTCTCAATATTTATTCTTCCTATCCATGAGCAAGGGATGTCTTTCCATTTTCTGAGATAATCTTCAAATTCTTTTTTCAATGTATTATAATTTTGCCTGTATAGGTCTTTCATTTCTTTCGTGAAAGTAATTCCTAAATATTTCTCTTTTTTTTGGTTGCTAGTATGAAGAGTGTGCTTTCTCTTATTTCTCCGTCAGTGATTTTGTTGTTAGTGTATAAGAATGCTATTGATTTTTAATATAGATTTTGTACTCAGCTACATTGCTGAATTTATTATATCTCAGACTCTTTCAATGGAGTTTTGGAGGTCTTCTATGTTGAGTATCATGTCATCTGCAAACAATGATATTTAAATTCTTCTTTTCCTGTCTTTACCCCTTTTATTTCTCTCTCTTGTCTAATTACTCTGGCTAGTATTTCCAGTACTATATTAAATAGCAGCGGTGATAAGGGACATCCTTGTCTTGTGTCTGATTTTAAAGTAAAGGCCTTCAATTTTTGGCCAGTTAGTGTGATAATTGCTCTTGGTTTTCATAGATGGCCTTTATTATATTGAGGTAAAGACAATCTATTCCAATTTTCTGTAAGGTTCTTATCATAAATGAATGTTAGAACTTATCAAAAGCTTTTTCTGCATCTATAGAAATGATCATGTGATTCTTACTTTTAACTTTGTTGATATGGTGTATTACATTTATTGATTTACATATGTTGAACCTCTTGGGATGAATCTCACTTGGTCATGGTGTATAATCTTTTTGATGATTTGCTGCATCCTATGTGCCAATATTTTATTGAAGATTTTTGCATTTGTGTTCATTAGGGAGATTTGCCTATAGTACTTTTTTTTTAGTGGGGTCTGTCTCAGGTTTTGGTACTAGAGTAATATTTGCTTCCAGGAATGTCTAAGAAGGGTTGCGTCCCTTTCAATTTCATTGAAGAGTTTGAAGAGTGCCGGCATTAAGTCTTATTTGTACTTCTTGTGGAATTCCGCATTGAATCTGTCTGGGCCTGGGCTCTTCTTTGTAGGTAAGGACGTAATTACATTTTCAATTTCATTAATAGAAATTGGGTTATTCAAGCAGTTTTACATCTTGTTGACCCAGCTTTGGTAGTACATAGGTTTCTAGGAATCTCAATTTCTTCTGTGTTATGGAACCTATGAGAGTAGAGGTTTTTGACATTTCTTCTGTATTTCTATAGAGTCTGTAGTGATTTCATCTTTTTCATTTCTTATTGAATGAATTTGAGCCTTTTCTTCCCTTTTAAAAATATAGTTGTCTAGAGGCTTGTCGATTTTATTTATTCTTTCAAAGAACCAACTGTTTGATTCATTCATTCTTTGGTTTGTTTCCTTAATCTCTATTGCATCAATTTCTGTCTGATTTTTATAATTTCCTCTCTTCTTTTGGCTTTGGGCTTGACTTGCTCTTTTTTTTCTAGCTGTTTGAGGTGTAACATCAGATTATTTATTTGTATTCATTCTGTTTCCCTGATGTGGGAACTCAGTGAATTAAATTTTTCACTGAGGACAGCTTTCATTGCATCCCACAGATTCCAGTAAGTTCTATTTGTATTTTTGTTTTCTTGTAGGTATTTTTTAATTTCTTCTTTAATTTCCCCCTGTGACCCACTGATTACTCAAGAGTGTGTTATTCAGTTTCCATGTGTTTTTGGGATTTTTGCGGTAGCTTTTATCATTAATTTCTAATTTCATAGTGCTATGATCTGATAACATGCAAGGGATAATTTCAACTCTTTTCTGTTTATTTAAATATATTCTATAAACTAATAAATGGTCTATTTTAGAGAATGACCCATGTACTGCTAAGAAGAATGTGTATTCTGATGTTGTTGGATGGAACACTCTGTATATGTCTATCAAGCCCATTTGTTCACAGGTGTGATTCAGTTCTGTTACTTCTTTGCTTATTTTCTGTCTGGTTGATCTGTCCCTTGGTGTCAATGGTGTGTTAAGGTCTTCTGTTATAATTATGTTATGGCTAATTTGGTTTTTCATTTTTGTTAATACTTGTTTTATATAACTGAGTGCTCTGAAATTTGGTGCATATATATTTAAGATAGTTATGTCTTCCTCTTGAAGCTTTTCCCTAACCAGTATGTAGTGACCTTCTTCATATCTTCTGGTAATTATTGGTTTGAAGTTCACATTGTTTGCCAACAGAATAGCTGCTCCTGATTTTTTTTTTTTTTTTGGTTCCTGTTGCATGAAGCATTCTTTTTCATCCTTTGACTTTCAGTCTGTGAGTATCCTTTTGTGTTAGATGGTTTCTTGTAGACAGCATATGGTTGGATTTTACTTCTTGATCCATTCTGCGAGTCTGTTTCTTTTAATTGGTGCATTGAGATCATTTACATTAATGGTTATAACTGTTATATGTTGGTTTGACATTGACATGTTATCTTTCTGCTGTTTCATCTTTATCTTTCTGTTCTGTTTGTCTGCTTTGCTTAGTGTTTTTTTTTCCTAAGTATATCTAAATTGTCTTTCACTGTTCTTTGCAGGGTTTGCTTGGTTATCATAATGTTCTTCAGCTGTTATGGAAGTCATGGAAGCTGTTATGAAAGTTATGGAAGTCATGAAAGTATCTTATTTCTCCATCAATTTTGAAAGACAGCTTTTCAGGGTACATCATTCTAGGTTGGAAATCATTTTCCTTTATGTTCTGAATTATTTCACTCCATGCTCTTCTTGACTTTATTTTTTGTGCTGAGAAGTCTGCTGTGATTCTGACAGGTTTTCCTTTATAAGTGGTCTGTCTTTTCTCTCTGACAGCTTTTAATATTCTACTCTTATGTTGGATTTCTGAGATGGTTATTATTTTATGTGTGGGTGTAGTTTAATTTTGGTTACGACTATTTGGAGTTCTATATGCTTCACTGATCCTCATGTCGGTTTTTTATTTCATGTTTGGGAAATTTTTAGCTATTGCTTCTCTAAATATCTTCTTGACATCCTTTATGTTGTATTCTTCTTTTTCATTTATCCCTATCAATCTTATGTTGTTTTTCTTTGCATGATCTTGCAGTTGTTGAATTGTTATTTCCTGATTCCTTCTTATTTTTAAAAGATCTTCCCTTTCCTGTTCACTGGCTGCAATCTTGCCTTCGAGGTCTGAAATTCTACCTTCACATTCATTGAGGCAGTTTTTACAACTTTCAATGGAATTTTTGATTTCCTGTATATCTCTTTGCATTTGCTTTATGTATTCTGTTTGTTTCTTACATTGTTCATCCAGGGATTCTATCTTTTTTTTATTTCCTCCAATTTTTAAACTGTGTCTTCTTTAGATATGTTCAGCATCTCCTTCATTTCGTTTATCATTTCTTCTTTTACCTGAGAGATTATTTCTAGTTTGAATTCCTTTAAAGCTTCCTGGAGTTGTTTCGTTATTTCAGTTGCTATTATGTCTGATATTTCATATTTATGGTATATATTTTCTTCTATGTACATAGCTCCTATGGTTTCTGGGATGGGCTGGAAGTTTGAGATTGTAATTTGATTTTTCATTTTGTCATTTTCCTATATTTCTGTGTTTCAAGTGTTATTCCACAGCTTCCCCAGGATCTGTTGGGAATCTTCTTCTATGCTCTCAGCTCCTGGGACTCTGGTCACCTAGTTCCCTGGATTGAGAGAGGGTCACTGGGGTTAGTGCAGGGTTGCTCAAGACCCACCAGGCTGATCCAATACAGCACTAAGCCACAAAGTTCCTTGTCTGGGGCTGAGCGAGGATCCCAAACTAGCTGGGCTTGAGGGAAAGTGGGGGGGGGGCACTCACCCCAGGCTGCCCAGCCTCTGGAACTGATGGCTCCCACTTGCTTGCTTAGAACTCCAGAGTCCCCCAAGCAAGGCCGGGAGTGGAGAGGCCATTGCTGGCCTGCTCAGGACCTGCTGCACTGGTCCTGTGTCTATTTTCTTTTTTAAAGGAATGCTTGTGATTTTTAGAAGAGTGTTTCCACCCTTCTTCACTATTGGTGTGAGTGTAGACTTGTGAAACCACTGTGGAAATAAGAATGGAGATTCCTCAAAAACTTAGGAGTAAAGGTCCTATTTGACCCACCTATTCCCCTTCTGGGTATTTTCCCAGAAAAAATTAAAACAATGTATCACAGCACATATGTGCACACATGTTTATTGCAGCAAATTTTATAACAGATAAATGTTGGAAACAGCCCAAATGTCCGTGAACCAAGGAATGAATTTAAAAAAAAAAAAAAGATGTGATATTTAAACAATGGAATATTACTCAGCTATAAAGGAGGATAAACTCAAGGCTTTTATAGTTAAATGGATGCAATTTGAGATTATACTAAGTGAAATAAATCAAATTCACACATGTAAACATTGTATTGTCTTCCTAGTGTAAGAAATTGAAACACTAAATAAGATTCAACCTGTACAATAGATACTGTGAAAGAGGAAGATATTACTCAAAAAAAAAAAAAAATAGAGCATGTGCAAGGGGGGAAAGGAGAATGGAAGGAATAGAAAAGAAAAAAATATGTACAAGTAAATCTATAAGTATATAAAAATACTAAGGTAATGGTATGACTAATTTCTGTTAGTTTATTGAAAAGAACAGTTTGTGCTTATATTGTTTGATCAATTTTCATGCCTTTATCTGGTAATCTGAGCAACTACTCTGAAGATAACAATACACAATATATTAACCCCTGTTAATCTCCCATTAGTTTGTTTTCCAATTCTGTAACATTGTTTTTGTTTTCTCTTTAAGACAAAAAGAGAAATCTTTCTTTTCTTTCAATGCAAAGCAGATTTTTCTTTTCAGTTCCACAGCACTAAGACAGCAAGTGTTTTTTAATTTAATTTTATTTCATTTGTTTTGTCAACTGAACCACACTGAGAACTGCATTCTCAGCATTCCTCTCTTTCTCATTTTAGATAAGGTCTCCTTAGATTGCTAAATTTCCCAGATTAGGTTTGAATCTGTGATTGCCTGCCTCACCCTTCCAGAGTGCTGGGATTACAGGCATATGCCAGTATAGCCTGTCACAATAGGCTCATTTTATACTAGCAGGTGGAACACATGAACATTATAGGACACCATTTTGCATCACCTCTATACCCTTAGGAGATAATAACCGCAGCATAGAAAACTGCTTAGATGTCATATAACCACACCAGATCCTCCCTCCTGCAAGTGCCCATCTGTAGGATAAAACAGGACTTTATAGGGAGGCTGTCCCTTTAAAGGTAGGGCAAGCATGAATGGGAATTCTAAACCTTGTTTTCCTGAGTACCTGATAACTTCTTCCAAAGAGCCTTCAATTAATTTGATCAGATACCTGTGTTTTGAAAATTGTATTGAGGATGACCTTCCACTGCTGGTACCACTTCTAAAATAAGTTTTCCCAAACTACCTACTGTGTTAATGGAGTAACATAAAACAAAGTATTCTCTCCAAATCATCTAATCATTGACATTTCTCTCCGACAGCACTTATTATGCCTTCCTCCAGTCCCCAGAAACACTTTGCTCTCACTTTTATTGCTCAGTGCTACTTCATTACATATAAAGTTCAGATTTTATATATCTAGCTCTCCTGTTAGAAAGGAAAGCTCTTAGTAGCAATGTTCTAGTTATTTTCTCTATCCTATGAAATTTCTAATGATTTGACACAAGATTTATCCCATACAACATGACGAGCATTTTTACATGCCATGTATAATTTAATCTTTATAATTCCATCAAAAGGTGCCGTTATTATCTCCATTTTACTGACTAGGAAATGAGACTCAAGAAGGTTAAATAGTTTGCCAGGGTTGCACAAGTTATTCAATGGCAGAACTGGAATTAAAATCAGATTTGTCTGACTGTAGTCTTTATTGCACCAAACTGTATTACACCCAAGTATAGTATTATCTTTTTTTTCTCACTACAAGCAAAACTTTGACCCATGTGTTTGAGATGTTTCTCACTGTCTAATATACTTACTGGGGCTTACAGGAGAATAGACATTCGACTCCTGCCAACACCATAGAAATTGAATTTATTTCCCCATCGGTGCTAATTCCAATGGTTAATTTTTAAAATTCACTCAACTGAGGCAGGTTCAATTGTAGAAATGACTTAGAGTCAGTCTATCTTGGCTTTTAATATTTATTTTGTGCACTTAGAGCATCTTTGATAAATTAAAAAACTTAATGGAGACTCAGTTTCATTTGATAAGTAAGGACATAAGACCAATATTGTGATACTGATCAAGATCAAGTAAAGTAGTTTAGATTGTAAAGATATATGAATAAGACAGTGTCTTTATTTTGTACTGGTGTGTGTCTTCAGGTATGCACAGTCTTCTTAGGCTCTACTTCTCTCGCCTACTCGAGCAGCATATTTATTTCAGAATTTCTGAAATTCTTTGTATTGGAAAACCATTTCCTACATGTGGTATTCTTATTAAGTGTATGTTTGACTCTAGTCTTTTCTACCCCTACCTTCTATCCTGAGCAAATCTATGTGAGATGTAAAAAATATGACTGATTTTTTTTTGTAATAACTGCATTAAAAGATACATTCCCATCAGTTCCGCTTAGAAAGCTCCACTTAGTGGTGAACACACTTATCCTACCCACTGTACTTGGCTCTTTCTGAAGCAAGTCAGGAAGTCTTTCATGTGTATCCTTAGTTATGCTGTCATGGCTGCTGTAATATCCTGAATTCATGCAATACATTTGTGTTTCCTTCATGATTATTTTGATTTTGAGGAAAACCTAGAAGTCGCACTTGGTCAGATCTGGTGAATAAAGTGGATAATGACACAAAGAAATGCTTTTATCAGCCTGTGTTTCCTGTGGATGGCACTAGGAAGCAACATTCACTACACTTTTGATCATGCCTCATAAATATATGAAAGACTTGCAGAAACACTGCTGAAAGTGAACAGAATGATAGGACAAGTGTGTTCAAAAAGGGGAAGTATTTTAGGTGGATTAATAAAAACTTGTCTTTTACTACAATAGATTTTATTTTATTTCTATATTTAATGTTTATTATTTTAAAGAGATTAAAAGAAAATGCAACAGGGCTGATGGGTTAGCTTGGCAGCACAGGTGCCTGCCTGACAAATGTGAGGTTGAGAGTTTGATCCCTGGTACAAAAAAAAAAAAAAAAAAAAGGCAAAACGAAATAGTAGAATTGATAAAGGATTTCAAGACAAGCTGATAGAAAATTAACAATAATTATTTTATATTGCACATTGTTATCTCCAAAATAGTTGCTCAGGTTGCAAGACACAGACATGAAAAATACACCAAGCAATATAAGCAATCACAGTTTCTTTCCCCAAACTAATATGGTCAGTAGTACAATTATCTTAACTGTCCCTTTTCTCTTTTCCCCTTCTCAGTTGTTCTTTCCTTTTGAGGTGTTTCATTGACTTTCACAATCTCTATGGCATCTTTTGGATCATATTTAATCTTTTAATTTCTTAAATGAGGGAGACAATATAGTGTTTACACGTGAGTCTGACTTATTTCACTTATGAGCATGCTTTCTAGTTGCATCCATTTACCTTTAAAAGCCTTGAGTTTATCCTACTTTATAGATGAGTAGTATTGCATTGTATAAAAATATCACATTTTTAAACATCCTTCAGTTGATGGGCATTTGGGTTGTTTCCAAGATTTAGTTATTACAAATTGTGCTGATATAAACATAGGTACATGTATATCACTTTGGTATGAGGTTTTTAATTCTTAGGGAAAATACCCAGATGGAGAATAGCTGGGTCAAATGGGACCTCTGATCCTACTTTCTGAAGAGTCTCCACATTGATTTCCACAGTGGTTTCACCAATCTACTCCCACTAGCAATGGAGAAGGGTTGCATTTTCCCTCACACTTCCAGCATTTGTTACTGATTTTGTTTTTAAAAAATTTTAAATTTTATTTTAAAAATAATAAAACCCAGAAAAACAAAACAGAATCTATCTGATCAAAACAAAAGAACTTCCAAGCAAGATAACAGGAAAATGCAATAGCTACCATAGTATATATTGTTATCTTCATAATAGTTGTCCATTCCATCAGACATAGTAAAATCAAGCCAAAAGAAAATAGAATAAAGCCAATCAAAACAGAATACTGAATAAAAGAAAAAAAACTAATGAGAACAAAACAAAACAGTGAGAACACTATTGAATTTCAAAAACAACACAGAAGGAAATCCCCCATATTTGTTATAACGCATACTGTTTTCTTCTCTATAGATGCCCAGGCTGCTAGCCCCAGGGCTGCAAAGTTAACCAAACCATACAAGCATTCAGTTGGTTTTGTACCTCACTTGTTACCAACTCAGCCTGTTCTCTGAAGCAGCTTGTTGCTTAGGGGTGGGGTGGGTGAAGAATTAGTGATTCTCAGCTCACACACTGCTAGGCCCTTGGGAGGTGCTATATTACTTTTCCCTTGCTGGTTTCTGCATAGCTTGAGCAGCTTACTAGAAAGACTGACCAGCTGGCTTGTTGGTCAGCTCCTCCCAGTCCCAGCATGGTCAGTTCACATGAGGTGGTATCTGACTTTTCTCTTTCTGGGCTTCACATGGCATGCAAGGCAAACCAGAAAAGCTAATTGAATTCTTGATTGATTTTTTGATGTTGGTCATTATTTATGCAGTGAGAGGGAATCTCAGTATTGTTTTAATTTGTATTTCTCTAATGACCAATGATGTTGATCATTTTTTCATATATTTATTTGTCATTTATATTTCTTCATCTGAGAAGTGTGTATTCATCTCAGATGCTCATTTTTGGATAAGATCTTTGAATTTTGGAACCCTAGTTTTAAAAATTCTTTGTATGTTTTAGATAGAAGTCCTTTCAGGCCAGTTGGCTAAGATATCTCCCAATTGTGGGTTTTCTTTTCACTCTGTTGGAGATTTATTTTGATACGCAAAAGCTTTTTAATAAGATGATATCCCAGCTGTTGATCCTTTGAAGTATTTCCAGTCCAGTCTGATTTTAGTTCATGAATCCTCTGCCTGCCAATATGTCTTCAAGACTTCTACCTACATTGTCTTGTAGAGGATTAAGTGTTTCTGGTTTAATATTTAGGTCTTTGATCCATTTTGACTAGAGTTTAATGTTTGGTGATACGCATGAGTTTTAGTTTTCAGCATATGGAAAGCCAGGTTTTCCAGGACCACTTTTAAAGAGATTGTCTTTATTCCAATGAACATGTTTAATCCCTTTGTTGATGACAAAGTGGTTGAATATATTTGTACTTGTGGCTGTATCTTCTAATCTAGTCCACTGACCTTCAGGTCTTTTATATTCTGTTTTGTTTTTGCCAGTACCATGCTGATTTTATCACAATAGCTTTGCAATATAATTTCAAGTCAGTGTTTATGATGCATCCTGCCTTGCCTTTGTTTCCCAGGATTGCCTTTGATATTCTAAGTTTCTTATGTTTCCAAATGAATTTCAGGAATGAGATCTGTAGCTCTGTGAGGTATCCTACTGGTATTTTGACTGAAATTGCATTAAATCTGTTTAATAATTTTGGGAGAATGCCCATTTTCACAATATTTTTTGAAAGGAATGTGTTACAAATTTCTGAAATCCTTTCAACTTTTTTTCAGAGTACTGTAATTTTCACTGCATAGTTGTTTTTTACTTCCTTTGTTAGTTTAATTCCAAGTATTTCATTTATGGGGGATCTACTGTAAAGGGTGTAGTTTCCCTTATTTCTCTCTCAGTGAGTTTGTGTGTGTGTGTGTGTGTGTGTGTGTGTGTGTATGAGAATGCTATTGACTTTTGAGTGCATATTTTGTATCCAGCCACATTACTGAATTTGATTGTTATATATAGAATGCTTCCAACAGAGATATTTGGGGTCTTCTGTGTAGAATATCATGTTATCTGCAAATAATGATAATTTATCTTGTTCCTTTCTTATCTTATTCCATTTATTTCTCTTATCTACTTGCTCTGGCTAAGTGATTATAATGGACATCTTTGTCTTGTTCATGATTTTAGGTTGAAAACTTTTAGTTTTTGTCCATTTAAAAGATTTTGGCTGTTTTTCATATATGGCTTTTATCAGATTGAGATAAAGACAATCTATTGTGATTTTTTTGTAGGGCTATTTTCTTTAATCATGAATGAGTGTCGGACTTTATCAAAAGCTTTTTATTTGTCTATTAAGATGATCATATTATGCTGGGGATTTAGCTCAGTGGCATAAGCGCCTGCCTTGCAAGCAGGCAGTCGTGAGTTCGATCCCTAGTACCGATAAAAACAAAAAAGACAAAAAAAAAAAAAAAAAAAAAAAAAAAAAAAAAAAAAAAACCAAAAAAAAAACCAAAACAAAAAGATGATCATATTATTCCCGTCTTTGGCACTACTGATGTGGTATATTACATTTATTGATTTGCATATATTGAACCATCCCTGCATTCCTGGGATGAATCCCACTTGTCAAGTGGGTATAATCTTCTTGATGATTTGCTGCATTCTGCTTGCCAGTATTTTATTGAGAACTTTTGCTCCTATGTTCATTAAGGAGATTGGCCTGTAGCTCTCTTTTTTGGTTGGGTCTTTTCTGGTTTTGATATTAGCGTAATACTTGCTTCCAAAAATGAGGTAGGGAGACTTGCTTCCCTTTCAATTTCACCGAAAACTCTGAGGAGTGTTGGCATTAAGGCTTCGCTAAATTTCTTGTAGTTTTCATTGTTGGTAAGATTTTAATTACATTTTCAGTTTCATTAACTGAAATTGAGTTATGGAGAAGTTTTGTACCTTCTTGATCCAGCATTGCAAATTGACATTTTTCTAGGAATCTGTCAATTTTTTTCTGTGTTATTGAACTTCTAATTGTAAAGGTTTTCAAAGTAGGTAATGATGATCTTCTGCATTTCCTTAGAGTCTGTATTGATTTCACCATTTTCATTCCTTTTTGCATGAATTTGTTTTTATTTCCCTTTTTACAAAAGGTTGGCTAGAGACTTATCAGTTTTATTTATTCTTTTAAAGAACCAACTCTTCAAATCATTCATTTTTGTATTGTTTTCTTAGTTTCAATCATGTTAATTTCTGCTTCATCTTTATAATTTCCTCCTTTCTTTTGGACTTGGGCTTGACTTGCTTTTCTTTGTCCAGTTGTTTGAGGTATAGCATCAGTTTGTTATCTGTATGTGTTCTGTTTTCCTGATGTGAGAATTCACTGCAATAAATTTCCCACTGAGATCTACTTTCACTGTATCATGTAGGTTCTACTAAGTTGTATTTGCATTTTGTTTGCTTGTAGATTTTTTAATTGCTTCTTCAATGTCCTCTGCGATCTATTGATTTTTCAGGAGAATATTACTTAATTTTTATGTGTTTATGTCATTTTTGTGATTCCTTTTGTCTTTAATTTCCAATTTCATGCACTGTAGTCAGATAATATGCACAGGATAATTTCCATTCTTTTCATTTACTTAAGTATGTTCTATGGGCTAGTATGTGGTATATTTTAGGAAATTTCCCATATGGAGCTGGAAAAGAATGCATATTTTTATTTCACTCAGTGGAATACTCTGTATATATATCTACTGAGTCCATTTGTTCATAAGTTTGATACAGGTCTGCTACTTCTTTGCTGATTTTTTTGTCTCATTGATAGTAATCTTTGTGTTAATGAGGTTTTAATATCTCCCATTATAATTGTGTTACTGCTTATCTGATTTACATGTCTATTGATATAGCTAGGTGTTCTGTGTTTGTTGCATATATTTAAGATTGTTTTCCTCTTGAAGTTTTCCACTAAACTGTATGTAGTGACCTTCTTTATCTTTTTTCATCATTCTTGGTTAGAAGTTCACATTGTCTGCAAACAGAATTGCCGCTCCTGCTTTTTTTCGGGGTTCCTGTTACACGAAGTATTGTTTCCCAAGCTTTGACTTTCAGTCTATGGATTTCCTTTTGAGTTACATGAGTTTCTTGTATACAGTATATAGTTGGATTTTGTTTCTTGATCCTGCTTTCAATCTGTTTCTTTTAATTGGTACCATTTACATTAATGTTACAATTTATATGTATTGACTTATTTCTGCCATGTTATCTTTTTGCAGTTGTTTCTTTACCTTTTCCCTCTGTTTAAATTGTTTGACTTGCTTGGTGTTTGTTTGTTTGTTTGTTCTGGAAATCATAGTCATTTTTATGTCCATCTTGAATATCTTTCAGTATTCTTTGTAAGATTGGTTTAGTGGTGTTGAAGTTCTTTAGTTGTTTTTGTCATGGAAGTATCTTATTTCCTTATTAATTTTGAAGGATTATTTTTCAGAATATCTATCTGGTTTGAAAATTGTTTTCGTTTAAGATTTGAAATACTACATTCCATGCTCTCTACTTTATTATTTGTGTTGAGTCTGCTGTGATTCTGATGGGCTTTCATTTATAGGTGATTTGTTTGTTTTCTCTAACAACTTGTAATATTTTATTCTTATGCCAAGTTTATGGGATCATGATTATTGTATATCTGAATATAGATGTATTTTGGCTAAGGCAAGTTGGAATTCCACATGCTTCATTTATCTGCATGTCAGTTTCTTTTCCCATGCTTGGGAAATTTTCTGATGTTTCTGTACATAGTCATTTTATATCATTTGTGATGACTCCTTTTGTACTTACACCTATCAATTTATATTGTTTATCTTTGCATCACCTTGCCACTTTTGAATTGTTATTTCCTGATTACTTGTTATTTTTAGAAGATCTTTTCTTTCCTGATTGTTAACTACAAAATTGTCTTCAAGGTCTGAAAGTCTATCTTCACATTTATTAAGCAGTTTTGCCAGCTATCAATGGAAATTTTGCTTCCATGGATATTTCTATTAGTTTCTTGCATTCTAATTCATGCCTATATCATTCATTGAAGGATTCCATGCTTTTCCAATGCTCCTGTATTTTTTAGCTATATCTTCTTTAGATGTGATCAACATTTCTTTCATTACAATTATTATTTCTTGTTTTACCTGGTGGTTTACTTCAGATCTGATTTCCTTTACAGCCTCATGGAGTTGTTTATTTACTTCAGTTTCTACAATTTTTGAAATTTTAAGTGTGTGTCTTACGCTTTCTTCTACACCCTTTTCTCCTGGACTTGTCTGGAATGGGCTGAAGGTTAGAGATTGCATTTTGCTCCTTTGTTTTGCCATTTTCCTGTGTTCCTGCAGGGCAGTCAAATGCAAAATCCCAGTTGCTTCCTAAGTTGTCATTGGCTGTCCATAGTGGAGGAGGTTTCCCAGGATGAATGGGGGTAGTCATGAGCTGGGCCCTGAGACTCTCTGCTATGTTGGGTTCACTGGGTGGACCTCTACCAGACCTGGTGCAGTGCTCTGATTCTCTCTGGTTGGCTGTGATCACACTGTGAGTCCCTACCACACTCCTTGCAGTCCTCTGGAGCTTCCTGGCTAGTTGAGGTCACAGGGAAAGTCTTCAGGCTCTAGGCCAGCATGAATCCTCCACAGTTGGGTGGAGGTGACTGGGCAAACTTTTATTGGTCCTTGGAATAATGTTCCCAGCTGATTGGAGTTGCAGGGCAGGTGCCTACCAGATGCCACACAGTGCTCTGAAGCTCCTTGTCTGATTTGGATCATTTGGCAGGGCTTTGCCAGCCCGGACATGGGCACCAAGGCTCCCTAGATCACTTGAGTAGGCTGAGTGGACCTTTTCCAGGCCTGGAGCTGCACTCTTATACTCCCTAGCTGATGGAGGTCACAAGACAGGTCCCTGCAAGATTCTACACAGAGCTCTGAAGCTCTCCAGCTGGTTTGGGTCACAGAGTGGGGCTTCACAAGGCTCTACATTGGTACTGAGGTTGCCTGGATGGATGAAGTTGGTTAGGCAGACCTCCGCCATGCCTGGTGTGGTTCTCTGACACTCCCTGGCTGGTTGAGATTGCAGGGCAATCCCCTAAATTTTCAAGTTTAAATATTCACTGTATATTTTAGTCACTCCTTGTATTACTAATTATATGTGAAGCAGAAAAATGAGAAATCAAGAAAAGTTTCCATCTTCCAGCCCTGAGGTCTTAGTATACATGCACCAATGTTATCAATCACAGATGGAAAGGATTTCAGTCATTCACAGGCTGTGAGGTGTAAAATTATTAAAATAGTCTTCATATAATGGGATGGGTCCTGATGGAGATGCTTAATTTATGAAGTAGTTGTCTGTTGAGGTTATTACTGGTTATAATAAAGAAGAAAGAAGACTACAGCTTCTGGATAAAAAAGAGAAAATTGGAGATAGTCAACAGAAACAGAAAGCAAAGAATAATGATTTTAAGAAAAGGTTGATGAAACTCTGTTTTACATATATTAGATGATGAGAATAATTACAAAAACAGACTGTAAAGGGTAGAAACCGAATTATTCGTTTGGCTGCTAAGATATATTCTTTAACTGAATTTTCCTAGGATGTCTAGATTTACTGCTTCTATATCTAGTTTTATAATTTTAGCATAAATTTCCATTATTCCAAGTTATTTTTTTGCAAGAGTGTAACAGTGAATTTGGTTTTGTATTATTTGTTGAGTAAGTTACTGTGTACCAGTTACCATACTCAATATTGCTATGTATTCACTCATTTAATCTTCACAAAATCCCCTTGTGATAAGGACCTTTTTAATAATATACATCCCTGTAATCAATTTCCAGTGTTTCCCTCACTTTCCTACAAGCCCACATCTACTGTGTCGTCCAAGTACCCAGTTCTACAAGCAACATCTTTAAGTTATTTAAAGTCTTAACTACCACTTTACTCAAAGTCCATTTACTGTCTCATTTGAAAAACTATTTTGTCTTTTAGATTTCTATTAAAATAGCACACTTTTTAAACTAAAATTTTCATTGATTTTTCATTTGCTTTATGACAAGGTACTTCATGACCTAGTGTTTGAAAAACAACATATGTTTGTATGTTCTTAGCTTCTGATGTCAGGAATCCAGGAGAATCTTATCTGATAGTTCTGACTAAGGGTTTCTCCCAGGTTGCGATTAAGTGCTTCCCAAAACAGAACACCTTCAGGCTCCTGGTGGAGAGTTCTTTTCCAAGCACCCTTATAAGTATGCTGACAGATCTGTGATCTTGCTACTGGTGGAGATATTAGCTACTTGCCACAGTGTCTTATCTATAGTCTTCTGAACATGTGCAGCTAGATTTCTGCAGGATGAGGGTTCTGATAGAGAAAAATATGACAGAACTTGCAAAATGGAGATGATAATCTAACCTCAGGGGTGAAACCTCGTAGCTTCTGATGTGTTCTATTTGTTATAAGTGAAAAATCAAATGTAACCCATGATTAAGAGAGTAGAGACTCCATTAGGAGTAACAGTGAGGAAGAAGTAACTTGACACCATCTTAGAGGAGGCTCATACAATGAGAAAAGGGAAGTACAGAGGGAGAAGTAATTTATGGCTTGAAAGTAGTCTCAGCATCTGATGACCACAGTATGCTGTTGTTGTAATATAATGGATGCTTGGAAACCAGACAATTTCCTGCCACACAAATAAAAAAAAATAGTATTAATAATCTCCTTTGAAAGCTTCTTTTATAGAGTTAAGCTAGTCAGGTTATTTCAGAGGGGTCTCAAGTTATATATTGTATATTTTTTCCATCAGGCCACTACAGAGACATTCAAAAAGATTTTTGTTGTTCTTGTTGCTTGCTTTCCATTGAAGTAGGATTTCAAATCGTAAAATTCCACATAACTGTGACATTTCTATCACTATAAAACAAAGAACAAAGAGCGTGGATCCAACATCCCTATTCACTGATGTCTGGATTCTGAGCACAATGAAAGAAAGGAAATGCTGCATGAAGGCACTCCAAAAATGATGAGGAAACATGCCAACATAAAGTCTTAAGCAAACATTAAAATCAAAATTGATTAATATTTATGAGAGAATGAAAGAAGTGTGAAAATTAACATACCCTATTACTTGCCTTTAATTTTTTCAGTTAAGTACATGTTATGTGATAAACCACACATATTTGACTGCATTGATTGTTTGACTGCTTGATTGTTTTTGAAAGTTTTTCTTCCCTATTGAGTGATCTGGATATGTTTAGGCAAAAGCCTTGGTCACCCTAAATGATGAGAAGCTCATCTGACACAGTTTAGTGAGAAGAGTCTTGACAAGCATTAATCAACAAGTACCGTAGCCCTGTGTCTTCTGAGTTCTGTGGTCTAAGACAAATGGTGCTTTCTTAAAAAGAGGAAGTGGAGAAGCACAGCCTGTGTGTTCTCTTAGGAATAACAGATAGGTCTTTGCATGTGTTTAAGAGTTAAGGAGGGTCAAATAACTTAAAAAGTTTTGCATCTTCAGAATTCATACTCATACCTTTCATGTTTCTCCTGCTTTATGGACACCAGCATTGTGGGATAAAGAAGTTCTGTAGAATACGTTTGTGACGGGAAGAGCATTCTGTGTTAAACAGATTCATAAGCTGAGAAACTTGAGAAAATGGATTTATGCCACCATTTTTGTGACCCCACCATCCCTCTCAGTGGGCCTTCCTGGAGAAGTGGACACATGGAGTAACTTTTGTTTGTGCTGTACTCTACGGAGATGAGCTAGCCTCTCTATGCTTCGTACTTTGATTCCTTACCTTTCTGTCCTTTCATTGCATTGCCCAGAAAGCGCATAATCCCCTGATTACAGGAAGGCTCCTATTCTATGTCTTTCTCTCTCTTTTTCTCCTTGGATGCTGGCATTATGGTTGGGTGGGTTGTGCTCTGCCTTCTTTGGCTTAATAAGAAACATGAAATGGTTAACACTGCATGGAGCTATCTCAATAGTGTTAGAGAAAGTATGCATGGGTCCATAGGCATAGATGAGAAACTGTTGTAAGATTTGGTAAATGTTGTGCAGACACATATAACAACACCAGGTGAGAGAATGTGCTGGGTATACTCCTCTGCCTCTGCAGGCCCATTTCTCATCCTCTCTGTGATGTTGTGAACATGGAAGGTGAGAGGGACTTCTGTGACCGCAGCAGGATGCTCTTGCCCTCTCAGTTTTGGTGAGTTTTGGTCAGTGGAGTCACTGGCTGAGGGCAAGATCAGATAAGTTAAAGTGTTAATTATCCTGGTTCCTGTTCTGCTGGGCTATACTGTGCTTTGGTCATGTACCTTTCTAGCTTCTGAATTCATTTTTGCTTGAGCTAAACCATTCCTGGGTTCTAATAATGGTTCCCATCTATCATAGTCTGGAAGACTAGGGATTGTACCAGTTTCCCAAGGTTGCTAGCCCTGGTAAACTCGCATTCCTGGCTAGTTTGCTTAACTTTGCCTGCATCTTTGCAAATAGTCCTTCATTACATTTTCCTTAATTACCCTTTTAGAGTGTGTCATCTCCTTCCTGCTGGGTATCTGACTAAAATGACTGCATAAATGAAAAAATAAATCACCAGAGCAGAAAAACACATCAACTGTAGGAGCTCATCTACCCTGGAAAGATTTCTGGGCAGATCATACTATATTTTGTTGATACTACTTTTGAGAAGATTTTTGAACTCTTTATAGATGGCTCTAATATCTGCAGTATTATTGTTCTTATATGTTGAATGAATGACTTTCTATTTGGCTCACCAAGAGGCAGAGGGACAATTAAAAACAAAATGAAATGCAACAACTCTATATACCTCTTATTGGCAGAGCTTCTGAGTTTAGCAAAAACGCAGGAAAAAAACTAAGATGCCCAGTTAGACTAAATTTCAAATAAACAATAAATTGTTTTTAGTATAAGTATGCCAAATAAAATATATGAATGTAAATCATTTATATTTTATCTACTTTAATTACTTATAAGGCCTTTAGTATAGTGAACACTTGATCAGAGGTATGACAAATTTAGGTGTCACTGAAAAGGAAATCTTCCACCAAAATGAAAGAAAAAAGAAAGAAAGAAAGAAAGAAAGAAAGAATTCAGCCATTAGCCTAGGATTGCCAGAAGCAGAGCATGTCATAAGCCATTTTGTCCCTAAGGATCACCAGCTGCTTCTATGGTTCTCCATAGTCCTGAAATCCTTGGTAACATTTAGAGATATCTATGTGTTACTTCTAGGCTTTATCTGTGCTGGGAAGCCATGACAGAAGGGAATAAACACTCTGTGCTTTGAGTGAGAGGACATTTGCATTGTGTTTCTGCCACAGTCAGCAGCGAGACCTTGGAAATGTTATCCATAGGCCTGAAGCCTAAGTTTCTTTAGCTGCACAATATGAATGAGGAGTCACTTACAGATTAGTTAGGATTAGAGGTGATGGCTACCTAGTCTTTCATATGAAGTCTGGAATACAGAAAATACTAAAATGAATTGCACAGACAGTCCTCAACTTATCAACATTCTCACTTCACATTACAAACAGTCATAGATGCAAATAAATTGTGGAAGTAGCTTATGTGTATGTTGGACATTGTCACAATGAGGCCGCTGTGTGCTTCCTGCACAGTGTGATAGCAATGCAGTGCTCAGTCAGAGCCCGGAATGTCCGGAAGCAGGAGGAAAAGCAATGGTGATGTGGAGAGGGCTTCTAGCATGCCCAGAGCAATAACCATGAAAACAAAAGTGATGATAATTAAGAGACTGAACTGCAGAGAAAAGATGTAGATGCTGTTTATTCTCTCTCTCTCTCTCTCTCTCTCTCTCTCTCTCTCTCTCTCTCTCTCTCTGTGTGTGTGTTTGGTATCTTAGTGCTTGATACTGCTTGATACTGTATATTTGTATCAAAGGTATATAAGACTCACTTTGTTGGACTTATGAATGAATCAGACTTATATTTTCTGGGAAAAGGACTTGTCTGTAAGTTGGGGACTTACTATAAGTCTAGAGGTTTATTGAGCGAATTACAGAATGACTTTTCAGTTACACAACGCAAATGTGCATGGGACCTAAACAAAAACCTTAGAAATTGAGGCTATTGCTAGGAATATAAAAGATAATACATTTCAGAATTTTGTAATATAAAGATAGTATCACATCATAGCTTGCTTTTATAGAGAATGTGATCTTTTAACTGCAGTTATCTGTGGAGTACAGAAATTTATGAAATAATAATTTAGTCTTTAGATAACTCCTTAAATCATATGAGTATATCATTACAAAAACTTATTGTAAAGTTTGAGCCAATTCTGATATCATCAACTGTAGAAGCAGCATTTTAAAACATGAATTCGTGTCTTGAACATGAGAAAAGAACAGTTAATTTTTATGAACATGATATTGCTTCAAGCCTTCTTTTAAGTGTGATCTCTCTAAGTATATCCCACAAGAGGTCTTTCTGAAACATGTACATTTAAAAAAATCCATTTTTCCTACAAATCTTGCAAAATATCTTTCACTTCTTTAAATTGTTCTTTTTTTTTTTTTTTTTTTTTTTTTTTTTTACATAGAAAGGTATTTGGCTTCATCCCAATATCTGAAAATCTTTAAAAGAAATCTGTAAATTATTTTAATTATTTTTTAAATTTTCAATTAATGTGATTCAATTTGATACAATGAAACAGAAAAAATTTCTTTTTACAAATTTGCTTGTTGAGGAGAAGCTAATGTTGTACAGACAGTAAGAAATAGTTTAAAAAGAGTAAAGATATCTAGAACACTTTTGACTCGTAGTTCATATCATTATGTATAAAGGATTTGTTCATCATTATTATATTTTAAAAGAACTGGCCTTCCACTGAGATGTACCAAATAAATTATAAAATTCTGTATTAAATTTATATGAAAACACAATGGGCAGATAATCATCACATATATGAAAGCATTTAGATCTTAGTTGGGCTGGATATTTTTTCTGTGCTATTTCTATATATTAATATTCTGCACTGCATATTTTGTTCACCTTAGCAAAATGATTATTTCAGAATGTGAATTAATAACAGTGAGTAAAAGTTTTTTTTTTTTTTAAACTTAGAAATAGTGTTAAGTTCAGCCCAATCAGGTGATGCGCTTTTAGTCCAATCAGATGATGTCCCTTTGGTTCTGAGTGGTCAGTATAACTTCTCTGCTGTGCTGCTTCATGCCACAAAGTCCAGTTCAACCTGCTTCAGTGGCATGTGTTCTAGCTGTGTTCTGGGGATGCAAAACTGGATAGTTACTTTAGTTAAGAGGGAGAGGCCCAGAAATAAACCAACTAGTGATAGATCTAATTAAGATCAATTGCACACCTTTATGTGAGGTCAGACAAAAAATGGTTTCTAGGGCACAAAGTTGGCACTGCACTCTCCATTGTCTATATGCAAATGAATTCAATAATGGGGAGGAAGCATCAGCAGAAGTAAAGTACACTGAACAAAATTCTTTAAAGTGACCATTTCTTGAAAAATTTCATAAAGCAGTAACAGCCATTTAAAGTAGCATGTATGTCATTTTCCATGAGAAAATTGAGCTGAAGAAATATGCTTTTCTTTTGGTATTCTTGTCCTAAATTCTGGATAGCTTTATAGATGTATTATTGCTGGAGCCCAAATATTTGTACTTCAAATGAGCTTTTAAGAGATTCAATCCTTGTTTTCCCATGCCAAGTTTCAATAAAAACAGTTTGGACCCTGGCATGATTTTATGTTCATTTCACTAGAGACCAAACAAAATTTGAGGAACATGTTTTGCAAGAGAAGTATATCTCTTTCCACATATTACCATTTTAACAGCCTAGCACTTCAGTATTTTTTCTCAATCATTATTGTGGCAAATTGCTCACATGAATAACTGTCCAACTGAAATTAATGATCACTAGCAAAGGGAAAATGAATAGTCAACTTGGAATATATCAGCATGTCTTTTCTGTTTGGTACCATGGAGCAAGAACAATTTTAGAACAACGGTGCTAGGTTCCTGTTCATAAAGGAGAAACCAGTCTGCAATTTTGCTGAACTAAGTTCCTGAGACAAAAATGTAAAATAGAGGCATTTGTAAGTGATGCAGATAATATTTTAAAAACCCAATATGCTTATTAACAAGGACAGATTGTATTATAACTTTCTCAGGCTAGACTTGGAAGTTTTGAAATATGATTTATCACATCCTGGCATGACAGATTTGGAAAGCAGACAGGTTTGTGGCTCATGGGTAGACTCAGGAAAACAAGGATTGATTCTCTGTCAGCCCTGCCCCTGTTCAAAGTAACCGACAGTAGTCAAGGAAAATGCATATTAATCAGCTTCACAATACTATAGCATAATATCTGAGATATGTAAGTTAGAAAAAGAAAAGATTAATTACTGCTCACCATTTTGTGGTTGCAGTCCCTGATCAATTGGCCCCACTGAGGCTGTGGCAAGATAGCACTTGCTGGCATGAGAACATTGAGGAGAAAACCACTCATCTTACGAGCGAGGACACAAAAGAAAGGAGGAAACCAGTGCCCCACAATCTTCACTAAGGACTTGTCCCTCATAACATGTGCATCTCCCACTAGAATCCATTTCCTGGTCTTTATGACCTCCCCATTGTGCCATCTCATAGATGAAGCCCAACATGTGGATATTTGGGGACATTCAATATCCAAGCTAGAACCTCAGGATTTTCAGAGACTGGTAAGGGCTAACTCTGCCTAAAATTACCCCCTAAAAATTCATGAATTACAATCAATGAACCCTGAGGGTATAGACAAAATTGCAGTGCCATTCCTTCTCTTTGAAAAGATTTATCATGTTTTAAAAATAGAAAAATCTCCTGAATCACAACTGTGATTTGTATTGCCAGTAATAAATCTGAAAGTGAAACATCAGCTATTTTACTTTGAAACTTACTTAGAGTGTATTACCAGCCTCAAGTGTCAGGTGTGTATTAAAGACGAGCCTTATGTGATGGTGCTTTTGTCCACTTTTCTGTTTTAACTTGTCAACTCCCTGGGGCCAAACACATAATTTCAGCTTCCCTTCCTACCAGATAAGTAGATAGCAAATGCTAAGAAGGTCAGCTGGTTGACACATGTTGGCCATTAAACAAAAATTAAAATTAAAAATATAGTTATTGTTTAATGCATATAAAGTTTCAGTTTTATAAGATGAAAAATCTGCAAATGGATGGTTGCTCAACACTGTAACGCTACTTAAAGCCCCTGGAATGCACATTTAAAATGATTAACGTGTATATCTTTGTATTGTTCTTAAGCAAAAAGAGTGGAGAATGGCAGAGGGAAACACACTTTTGTGCATCAGTTTGTGATTATAGAATCTGATTTGTTTTTTCTTATACAGAAGTATCTGATCAATAAGAAACAGGTCTAAGGTTTCCTATCATATTCAGCCATGGAAAAATGCTTACTGAACGTTTCTTACTTGATGAGAGAAAGTTTCTTACTTGAACTGAAAGTTTCTTTCTTGAGAGAGACAGAGACAGAGACAGAGAGTGGGAGAGAAACAGAGACAGAGACAGAGAGTGGGAGAGAAACAGAGACAGAGAGGGAGAGGCAGGAAGGGAAGGAGGGAGAGAGTTGTGAATAATACAATAATAATGATTAGATCACCATCTCGAGGGCAGCCGTATACCCCAAATGGGGGCAAATGACTTGCTGCTTTTCTGTGCCACTTCTGATCCAATTATAGTTTTTTTTTTTTAATTCACTCTGGGCTTTCTTCCAGTTTTTATAAACCATTTTCTTTTCAGATGAGGAAGCAGATACCAAGAAGTTCTTAATTGGTAAGACAATTGTGGGCAAAGGATGAATAGAGAACTGACTAAATGTAGAAATGGATATTCATAGACTGAACAAAGAGAAGAGGAGGGGAAAAGTCTACCATTTCTCCAAGGATGAACCTTTCTGAAATGGTTAATCCTGTTTTAACTGTTGCAATTCATGTAACTGTGACTGGAATGATAGGTTAACATTAAACTTTTTTTCAAATTTCTTTAGTATTTAAGGATATAAAATTTTTGGCATGTTAAAATGTAAACCATGAATTCATGTGCTCTTGCAACAATTAACAAACCAAAGATGCTGGCTTTAGAGAGCAAAGCTAAGCTAGTTTTGAATAGCTTGAGTTTTTACATAAGAGTTGAATGTCCTAATATTTATGTATGTATCTTTTGTGAATAATGCAAGTATGTATGCCCTCCAATAATAACCGCTCAGACGTTTGAACTGTGATAGAAATTAGTGTTCAAATTGGGGCCCTGTGTGAAGCTTGTCACTGTATAAGCAGTTAATAAATATAAATTCAGGTAAATTTCTTGAGAATTTATATTTCTTACTAATTTTCTTCTTACTTTAAAAAATAATTAGTTATGTGATATAAAAGACAATATTTGGTAAAAGGAATGGAGTCAGTGGTTAGAGACCGGACGTTAATGTTTTGCAAGCCTTATTTGACCTGAATGTGACCCACGTCAGGTGATAGGCCCTGTCACAACATCCTGCCTTACCTGACAGTCGCTTTAATCCCAAGTTTAGCCTGGAACAGAGCACACGCAGTGTTCTCTTGCTGCGACGACAGGTGTGCTTGCTTATTTCACAGTCACTTCCTCATCACTCACTTTAGATTCTCTCCCTCTCCTTCCCCCTCACTCCTCCCTTTTTCTCTGTCTTTTATTTAAAAAAATAAAGCACGACTATTGCCAAAAATCTACAAGTTCCATTTTTAATAATATCAAAATTTGCATCACAGGTAAATAGCAATTGACCTCAAAATGCAAGCGGGATACATGCTGTTCATGTCAAATTGTAGGAAAACAAAACATGGCTGTCTAGCTTTGCCATGTTCACCTTACACCCATAGGTAAGAGGAAAGAGCTAACTGGGACTGGGAGAGACTGTGGCTGTAAATGGAGCAATTTGTGTGCCTTGGCAAGGGGTTAGATTGATATCTTATAAAATTGAGAGGCAATTACAGGATGACAATTATCTGAAGACTTCTAGATTAAAGCAAGGAATTATATATTCTATTCCCAACTTGCCAAAATATTTTTTTGCAGTAACGTTATATCAAGAATTAAGCAGCAGTGCCCGAAGTATTATTTTCTGGGCAATATTGGTGCAAGAAATTTTATCATCAGATACATATAAGAGCATTTTTTTCCTTTTAAAAATACTGCAAATCAGATGGTATAGACACAGTTTAAAAAGACCTAAGCTGTGTTCAAAATCTGTTCTCAGTACTTTTATTTTATGTAATCTCCACAACATCTCCTTGAGATTGTTATTATCTACCTCTTGGCAGAAAAAAAAAATGGATAAAAGTCTTCCAGTTAGCAAGCAGAGACCTGAAATTACAAAGGCTGGTGGCACTGAGGTGGACTGCACTGCCATTGCTACCTCCTACTTGCTTCCATTTTGACTTTCCAAAGAATGTTCCAGGAGCTGTCATGCCCAGCCATCTGTCCCTACAACAGCTTTGGTTATCAACCTAATCCCAAATTAGAAGACCATTTTGAAGACTTTACTACCAAGGTGACTCATTCCCAGAAGCCTATTTCAAAGGAAGATGCTGCAACAACCCGTGGATATCTTGCTCTATGCAGCATTTTATGGGATGTCGCTGTAGGCTGCAGAAGGGTCCCATAGACATCTGGTGCCAGGTGTCACCTCTCTAGTGTAAAGGCATAGAGACTGTTAAAACTTGTTCATTCATTAATGTATCTGGAAAATTTATAATGTTCTAATTAAGATTATGAGATAAGTCACTTCCTATAAATCCTGCACTTGATTTTATAAGGTTGGTCAGAAGGAAGAAAAGATAAACACCATCTTTCAGGCATTTGAATTATTTCTATGCCTCGTTAACAATGCTGTATCTCTGGATCTGAGTTTCTTGGCCTCTATAATTAAAGAAGTTTGAGTACATAAGCCCTGATAACTCTTTTATGTATAATAATTATGAATTCCAGAGCACAGTGGGGATCATGGTCTTTTTTAGGTAGCTGAAATAGCAATTCTTTTCTTGGACACCGATATTCTCTTAGAGCTTTTCATCTGAAGCTCCCCAAATGAAGTTTGGTTACTTATGTGCTCCTAGTCCTACTTCATGTTTGAGTAAAATTCAAACATGGGACTTGGTATGGGAGCAAGGAAAATTGGTATCTTGGCTTATATCTTCTACACACCTTCTTCAGCCGATGGGGCAGGGGGAAGAAGGCCCTTTCTTAGGGAAGAAGATGTAATTTTTTTTAATCTGTCTTTTCATAGACCAGCCCTTTACAAAACGTAGAGAAGAGAAGGAATAAAAAGTGCATAGGTACCTTAATTGTCTTCAAACAGCTGTAGCTACTACCTTGAAAGAATTAGATCCTTGTAAATTCTCTTGGGCAGAAGAGTACTTGTGTGTCCTGGCTTTCTATCAGGGCCAGTTAGCCATGATGGTGATAATTGAAGGTGACTGAGAAATGCTGAAAAAATTAGACTTTCTATATGAAAGCTGATAATTATTATGATATTATTTTCTGTGTCATAGCCTTGTGAACACTATGCTTGGCAGATTTGACTCAAGACTATGGAGTTTGCTAGTTTCTTCCCTGACAAATGGCACCTGTTGGGCTGATCTGTCCTCTACTCCCTCCTCTAACACTCACCCAAGAAACTTCAACATGGCACATTTATTGTAGCTTCAAAGATTCTTCTGCTGTTTGAAAGATGTTGTGGGGTGGGGAGGTGCTTCTGTGTAGAAATCATCCAATTTCAACTGCACATGAGCAATTTTGCTGAATTGAAAGGAGCCTTGGCTATACTTGGAGAGTTAGAGGTGGCAGTAGCAATCTTGCTTCATTCCTGCTTTGTAGAGAGAGTGATCACAGAGTCTATCTTTAGCTTGTGCTGTAACCATATGGATAAGTTATATGGTTTTCATGCATGAGCTGTATTGGACTTCATCTGTTCGACAACACCTTCTTTGAAGGAACTCTAAGTAGAAAGATCACGGGAGTCTTACCTACATTAATGCACTACCCTTAAACTATCTTACAAATTTTTCACATAGCAACTGAGATTTTTTTTTTGATGGTCACTGGAGAGATTATTTCAATGAAAATAACAAAAAGTTACTTGCTTAGTTTTTTTGGTTTGCTGAGGTATCTGTTGCTATCTCCATTTATTTTTATTTTAGTTTTTCATCCTTTATTTGTCTATTTTTGTCCGTTGCTATTTGACTTAAACATGATGGGCTAATAACCTCATTCTGGTGAAAGCAAGCTACTCTACCTACTCTATCTGTGTAGTGTGGAAGGATCATTATTTATCAGCCTTTGTTGGCATTGTTGGGAGGATCCTAGTCATGTAAGAAATTTCTTTTTTTTTTTATTTAAGAGGAAAAAGAGAAAAACACAAAACAAAACAAAGCGGTGTAAGGGTACACATAATACAGAACTACAAAAAAAAAAACATAACAGTAAGAAATCACCTGTTAGTAGACAGATTACATATTATCATCTTGAAAATAGTTGCTCAAATCACAGTATCAAAGAATACAAGGTGGACATTCAAACAGGGAGACTGCAAACAGCTGTGTTCAATGATCCAAAAACATTGATATAGTCAGCTATTCAACACCCCTAAACACACTTGCTGTTATATCTGTTAGAGCTATTTTTCTTTTTTTTTCCTTTTTTTTCCCTCTCTTTTTTACAACAAAATTTACACATTTTGGATTTTATTACTCCTTAGTGCTTATTACTTTTTTTGGGGGGGGGAGAGAATACAGTCAAATATGGCAAAACAAAGCTGTCAGTCAAAACCAAGGATAGACATAGCACATGGTGTAGAACAGAGTACAAGGTTATCAACAATGGTTATCAACGTTGTCTCTTGTTTCCTTAAAAAGAATTGTCTATCTCATTAGATATTATAAAGTTGGACAAAACAGTAGAGAACAAGACCAATAAAACTTAGGCATTGTAAACATTACAGGACTTCCAAAGAAGACAATAGTCAAACCAGAATGGGTATCTTAGTGAATCTTATTGCCTTCAAAGTAGTTGCCTATGTCTTCAAACTTGATACTATCATATAGAATGGAACAGAGTCTAATCAGTCAAAACAAGATCGTGGGAGTATTACAGGACTTCAAAACAAGTTAATAGGAAATCAAAAAGAGTTACTATTTATATATCCTAATTTTTAAAATTTTTTCTTTAATTAAGACAAACATAAGAAATGACTAAATAATTTTTTTAAAAGAATAAGGGGGAGATTGAGATAAAACAGGACATAACAATATAACAATAGAGGTCAAAGCATGACAGTTTCAGCAACCTAGTACTTCACCACCATATAACCCGACTTAATAGTGTCTGTCTTTTTCCTTGAAATATTTGGATATAACTTCATATACTCTAGCTTCAAATATTTCCATATCAAGAAGCCCAGAATAAAGCCTTTCTAATTAATGAGTGAAAACTTTATAAGGCTTCAAGTCATGTAAGAAATTTCAACTTGTCCTTGGAATTTTTTTACTCTCTCTAATTTTGCTATATCAAGTACTGTTTTGGGACATGTTTTCTGTATTTCTGACCCAGACCAAGTCATAAGGTTTCCCGAAGTTAGCACTACAAGTCACTCTTGTATTTGCAATACTTGGTTTTGTGCTTGTTTGGATGAATAAATAGATGAGCGACTTGATGGGTGGACAACTGATTGAATGAATAAGAAATTTAGGGCTAATATTTAATGCTGTTCATAAATGATGCTTGGGGTAGATAGCTTAATATTCAGAAGGAGATTCCTCTGTAGAATTTTATAAGCTAAAACACATCCATACGTCTCAGTTACTTGTCTTCTCACTGGACCCAATACCAAACACCCACAATTTAAAGGAGAGCTGTTTTGCTTTTAAGGGTCTGGCAGAAGAAAGTTGTTCACTTTATGGTGGTCAGGAAGTACAGAGAGAAGGAGGAGCCAGGGAAGGAAATATAATGTCTCAGGGCAGACTCCCAGCGAGCTGCCTTTTCAAAATATGCCCCACCTCCTAACAGCACGTTAGGCTATGGATTCATCGGTGGATTGATGAGTAGAGCACCCTCATGGTCCATCACCTGAAAGCCCTTGCTCTGAAGATACAAGTCCATGCGGGACATTTGAGATTTTGTTCTTAGGTTTGGTTTGTCCTAACGCCTCATTCATCACATCTGTCTGTCTGTCTCACCCAAGGCTGTGGTCCATATGCAGCCATACTCTGACGGCCAATGTGATCCCAAACCTCCTCAGTCATTCCAACCCAAATAACCATCTTTTAACCTTGTAAAATTTTCCCTTCTCTTAAATGACTGATTCTTTCAAAAGACTTTTTCAAAAATTGTAGCTTTTCTAGTATTTGGTTCATCTTTTAAAAAATTTCTGTCCTTTATCATTTGGGCATCTTTATTATCTACCTTCTTGGGGCACACTTGTGCTTATCGTCCCAATATCATCTTAGGAATCCAAATCAAATGTTCTACACATTTGTTTCATTCCCCCAGTGAAATATCATGTCCTACCAGACCCTAACACTAAAGGTTTTTTTCAACTGAACTAATATACAAAGACCTTTTTACTTTTTTGGTTCTGTTTAGGGTATTTCTCTTACTCTGGATTCCTAGGCCTGAAACCTTCATGGTACCACTGATGCTGGCGTTTTATCACTTCTTAACTAGTCGGCGAGCCAGTCCTGTGGTTCCAGTTCTCTGCTATGCCTGGCTTGTCTCCCCATTTTACACCACAGCAGCCACCTCCTTCAGGGTTTAGACTCCTCTCCACCATGTCCATAGTTGACAGCGCTCCTTCCTCTATTCCAGCCTCTATCCCAACGTGTAACTTGATTTTCTCAAGCTTTTACTATGGTTTATTTCAGCATGTCCAGCCCCCAGTGTAACTTTGTTTTCTATCTCCTGATAGAGATGTTCTAAATTCTTATCTCTTGTTTCCATTGTCTTTCTCTTGTTATGTGTCTTTCAATTGCTGTTAACTTTGAGATGCAATGTGTAACGTATTTGCCTCACAGCCTTAGTTCATTTTTGAAGATTCAACTCAAATATTATTCTTTCTAAAATCAAGAATAGAAGTGAAAACACAAAGCAAAGAAAAAAAATCTATTACCCTTCTATAGAAAAATGCAAGCATGCAAATAGAGTCATAAGAAAAAAATGCCTACCTTTTTAATCTCTTATTCTCATGATATCAGAAGTAAGTGATTGTGTCACAAGTTACAATAGTATATTAAAATATGGTTTGTATGTCTTTTCTCTTATTCCCCTGTGACTATTACAAGGATGAAGACTGACTTTTTTCTCTTTGTTTTTATAATACTTCTGTGGCTCATAGTTGGCACATCATAAGAACACTTTTAAATAGTCTCTTGAAAACTTAGTTGTAATCATAACTGACTATATGAGGTACTTTAGCTGTTTCATTTCTCTCCGAGTATATACAATGAAGCAGTGCATACCATCTGTTTCACTGCTGACAACCAAATATAGAAAGTGACTAAACCTAAGTCTGAATTCTCTTTGAAGTTACAGCACCTAGTTATGGTAAATAAACAGACACTAAGAGACTAAGAGCATGATTTCTGACTGACACAAAAGTGGATGTGGATTCTCTCCCCTGGGGACCCATATGGTGAGAACTAGCTTATTTGTTTTGGTGGCACCAGCTGGAAAAACAAACTACTTATACACTAGCTCTTCTTGCTCCTGAAGGGAGAACTGTGTTGTGACTCAGAGAATGACCAGCTTGCTCTCAGTTATCAGAACCTTCCTCCTGTTAGCATTGCAGATGTGATGTCCTGGAATCCCTTAGCCTCGGCTAACAGCTAAGGAGAACAGTTGGTCAGCCTAAAGCAGAAACAAGGATGGAAGCTTTCTTCTCAGTGCTTGGGAGAACACAGGAATTGGTAGGAAAGGCCAATATCAAAACCTTCTTTCTAATTTTTAAGATCTTTAAGTTCTAACTATGAATGGTTTTATCTTGTCCAAGTTAAACATACCACACTCAGGCATTTTCGGGCTCTGTCTACCTAATCTAGCTTTTTAAAAAAAGATTTATCAATTATTATTCTATAAATGTGTGTTGAGAATCTGTCACTGAACAGTTACTTTTTTAAAGCCATGGTACAGCGTAGTAAAAAATTAACATAAAAAGATTTTAAACTTTCTGTGGGCAGGGTTGGTGGTGACAGACAGTATCTATGACGACCCCAGGTGTTCCCCTTCGTTTGTGGTTTCCTCCACTTGAACATAGACTAACCTAGATCACTTGATTCTATAAAACAGAACAACATAGGTATGGTGAGATGGTATGATGTCACTTTTGAAGTTAGGATATGAAAAACATTGACTGTGTTTTAGGTGCTCTCTTTTAAACGGCTCCCTCTAAGGACAGTCAGTTATGGAATAACACAACTCTGTAGAGACTCTGGGGCCTGCTGAGAAGTGTGCAGGTCACTGGAACTAGATCCCTACCTCCTCCCAAACCTTCTGCGGTGGAGCTTTCCAATGGAATAGAAACTCTTACTGGTGACAGAACTTCAATTTATGTGACATTTTTGAGCCGGTGGCACTCAGATCCATCATGCCTAGTTTTCCAACTCACAGAAATTGTGGGATAATATAATTTTGATACTTTAAATAACTAATTTTGAGGGTAATTTATAATACAACAACATATAATTAATACTTTATTTATTTATGTGCTAGGATTTGAACCCAGGGTCTTCACTCTGAGTTACAGCCCAGACTTTACTTAATTTTGAAAAAGGGTTTCATTAAGTCAGTAAGTTGCCAAGTGTGGGCTGAAGTTTACAATCTTCCTGCTCCACCTCCCAGTGTGTAGGAATTATAAAGATCACTGCCATACCCAGATCATGCCTCTTTTACTTGCTTCTCTTCACTGAGAGTCTGTCTAACACACATGTAATAGTTGTTTGATACGTAACTGTAATAGTGAATGCGTGCATGAATGAATGAATAATATTATTCTTGTCTTCAAAGGAAGTCTGCTCTTTTTACAAAAAAAGATTGTATTTTTTTAAATGAGGGACAATATTTTAGAAACATTTATGAATTGCCCACAGAAACTTAACTCTCCTTGATTGAATTTTATGTCTATTTTTTAATGCATAAAACCTGTAAAGCTACCACTTTGTTTAATTAGAATGTAGAGTTGGAACTCATTTGGATAAACTTCAAGTTTGTATGAATTACTATAATGAATGCCAGTGAACTGATCTCAAGCCAACTTATAACCTCATAATGTTTATTTCATTATTTCTCTTTTTTTGATGTTTATTACATCAGTCACATCTTTTATCACTTGTTTAATTAGAGAATGGATCTGGGAATAAGTATAAAACTTTGTGACTCTTACATTCATAATTAGAGCTATAAATTGAAGTCTTCCCCACTTAAGGAACTGACTCAGTTACAAATGAATAAGGACACAGAACTGCAAACAGCACTGGTCCCAGAGTTAGAACAATTGATTTTTGGCGTTCATTCTGCTGGTAACTAGTCATGTGAAGGTTGAAATTCAAGGTCTCTCTTTGTGTTTTAGTATGCTTATCAGTAAAACAGTAGATTGGAACTAATGATTTCTAAATTTCTTTCCAAAAAGCCAAACAAACCTTCTGTGGCTAGCTGGTAGCATGTAAAAGTAGGTAATTTTTATAAAAGATACCAAAAGAAAGACTACAATTTTACAGAAGAACTACTTCAACTCTAAAAAATAACAGTTTTGGGACCTGAGATTTTGCTCTGTGGCCTAAGCATCTGCCTGGCAAGTGCAAGGTCATGAGTTCAATCCCCAGCACAACACCCTCCCTTCCCGTAAATTAATTTGTTGATTTTATGTAAACTATTATAGAAAAAAGGCAAGGATACCAGAAAAGAGACTTATAAGGGTACACAGAGAGAGCCTTGGGAAATACAAGATTTCAACAGTGTGATGTTATCAAATCTAGTTGCAGAACACATTCTGGGAAATTGACAAATAGGATTGTGTTAAAATCAGTACATCAGAATTGACTAATAATTATGATTTAGTTCATATGAATATTTCCAGGTAGGAGCATTTTCCCTATCTGGTGCAAGTTAAGTACACAATAATTATTTGTGGAATGAAGGAATTTAGAAAAAGTTTCTTTAAATTCCAAATTTCTATTCCATGGCTCCATAGGAAAATATATAATATATAACAACTGTTTCATAATGCTGTGCAAAGCTGTCGGATGCACTTTCTCTTTAGCATAATAAATTGGCAAGAGACTTTAAGAGAAGTCTTACTGGGACCAATGAATTTGCAAAGTGCTTATTCTTTAACTTCTGTAAGGTTCAAGTTCCTCATATATAGATTATTTTTTCTACCTTAAGGCACTGACCTAAGAACTGAGTTGAGAATAAGTAAAAGTTAATTATAATACTTATTATCAGTTATTTTTAAAATATCCACCAAAATTTCCTTATGTTTGTAAAAGTAATTAAATTATGGGCATGCTAAAGTCATTGATTAATTTATCTAATAACGAGCTTAGTGGCTGAATGGGCTGTTAGGAAATATAGCCCTGTCGGATATAGTTCACCTGAGGCATGACCTTAAAGGATTTATTCTTGTTCTTAGTTCTTCCCTTTTTGCTGTTCCTGCCTGCTATTGGATATGCTGCTGTCCTCTACTAGGTCCTGCGTCATGTCCTTTTTACCTTGGAGATAACCAACTAAGGACTGAACCAACTGGAAACTCTAAACCACATATGCTTCTTCTCCTTTAAATTCTGAGCATCAGATATTTTGTGCCAGAGAAAAGAAAATTGACTAATATAGAAATCGGTGCCAGAGAAGTGGGGTCATTGCTGTGTTTACACCTTGTTATGTTTCTTAGATACCTTTGAAACTTGTTTTCAGGGGGAGTTTGGAAAAATGGGTTAAGAAGCTTTAGATTTTTGTAAGCAGAGATTGATAGGGGATTCTGGTTGAAATTTATAAACTAAAAAGCTTATAGAAATGTGCTCAATAAAGGTGACGCTCAGAAGGTCTCAGTTGGGAACAAGGATTTAGAAAGAATCCCTGGAACATTTGCTCACAAAGGACCACCTAGGAATTTGGTTTCCTAGGATTCAGAAGTTTCTTCAGCCATGTTCTAAGGAGGCTGAATAACTGCTTGAGCCAGTGGAAGACCTTGGTATCCACATGGTGCTGTTTGCACAGGCATGCAGAGTATCAGAGTTGCAGTGTCATGAGGGTTTCCACTAAGACTACAGAGAAAGACCTAGAATGCTACTCAAGGAGTCCCTGATAATACAGTGTGTTCTGCAATAACAGAGCCAAAGATGACATGGGGGCCCAAGGACAATGGAAATGCCAAGGATATGGAATATCTGGTGAGGAAAACCAGGCATTTATGTTTTAGGAAAACCACAGGTGACAAGCTAAACCTTCCCAAGAGAGAGGATATGGGCTGAAAGTATCAAGGCCATAGAAACAAGAACTGCCAAATCCGATTGGAGCTCATCCATTTGCCGCGAGTGCTGGACTTGGAGCTACAAGTTTTAATATTTGTCCTGCTATGTTTGGTATTGCCTGGCCCCATTCTTTTCTATTTCTCTATTCCTTCTTTTTAAAATATTGGCATTACCTTTTTAATTTTTACAGGAGCTCACAGGATTTAAGATAAGTGTTTGCCTTAAATCTCAGAGGAGATTTTTCAGCAATGCAGCAATGAATAATACTTTGATGACTCAGAGAAGGATTAAAATCATTCTACACAACATTATAGATGCAAGTCTTTTGGAAGCCAGGGACAAAATGTTACGAGTTAGATCTAAAATGCACCCTCACCAAGTTGCATGTGTTTGGAAATTAATTGGATCACAGGGGTGCTATCCTCAACAGGAGATTCATGCAGTGATGAGTGCAATAACTGAGTGTGGTAGTCGGTCATTAGGCTGGTTGGAGGTGGTCACTGGGGCATCACCTGCAAGGATTTAGTCTTGTCCTCAGCTCCTCTCTTCTCATTCTGCTTCCTGCATGTTCTGTGATGAGCAGCTGTTCTTGCAGGCCCTTCTATGCTGTTTTAGCCTTGGAGCCAGGGAACTCTAGACTTGACCAACTAGGAATTCTGAGCCATTGAAACTTCTCTTCCTATAAGTCGTGGGTATTGGGTGTCTTATTGCAGCACTGAAAGAACAAACTATTATAATACCTGATCTAGAATGTAACTTCAGTATATTTAAGATCTATTTTTCCTCTTTTTAATTTCCATTTTAGTGACCTTTAATCTACTATTATTTCCAAGCCAAAAAAAGATGAAATAAAGTAACAATAATAGCATCAACACTCTTGGCAGAATTGGAAGACTGTTGAGCATATGTGTGATTCACACTGTGAACTCTGTTGGCCAATAGTATCTGATTATGTTATACATGATTATTCTGAGTTTTTGTTAGACTTTAAAGTCTCCTGAATTAAAAGCACACCTATATTTTGCGGTCTACATTGTCGTGTGTTAGATGATGATTTACTGGTACTCGTTAATGATGATGTAAGTTATTTCAGTAGAGTCTAATATTATGTAATCATCTAAACCGTGTATGAGAGATTGTTTTGTTTTTGTCTGTTTTAAGAACTGTTCATTGATCAAATTATTTTTGTAATGTGTATCATAGAAGTTGAGAATCTGAGATTTTATAGGAGAGACATAAAATTGTAGAAGTATATATAAATAGGATTTCTCCAGGTAAACACACTTTACAAGTCACGGCAAATAAAAAAAAATTCAAGCTAAAGATGTTCATCCTCTCATTCATCCTATGTATACATGGCATGCCTCCACATCTACATTGGGTTTGGTCCTTTGTCAGGTATTGTATCTAGTAAGAATTTTTTATTCCTTATTAAAGAAGAACAATATTAAGTGATATCTAAATCTATAATTTCATGACTAATGAAAATAGAAATGACAAAGTTTTCACTCTAAAAGTTTCATCACAAACTAAGACACAAGGTTATTTCTTTGCGTTCTTTTTGCTTTTTCACTGACTCTTTGCTGCCAGCGTTAAAGCTTAGATTACTATCTGCCAGTACTGCTGACTTCAGGTGATGTAGATTGAAGATGAAGGGATGAGAACTAAACATGTATAACCATCCATTATGAATGAAACGAATGCTTTGATTTCTTATATTGCCTGTGTATCTTACTCTGTAATAGGATTTGAGAAACCTAGGCTTAATTAGACAAGGTTTTAGATTCAGAACTCTAATTGCTGTGGTTGGTTTGAGAAGTCTTGCCCAGTTTTGGTCTGTCATTACTTTGAGCAGGAGCCTTTGCAAAGGTCATTGAACTAAAGGAAATACTCTGAGGAAAATTCAGAAAGACTGAAGAAACTTTACTCAGTTCCTGAGTTGAAGAGTTCTATGGCACAGATTCCTGCCAGTAGAGGCTGGCTTGTAACCAAGTTTTTATGGGTTTCCTACAAAATGAGAAAAGTACAGATATTATAAGCTTTCCATAAGTCTAAAATTTTTCATCTCAAAATTTAGATGTTGTTCTGACTTTTTGTTGGGAGAAAATAATTTCTTTTAGAAAGGGATTTAGCTCAGCGGCATAAGTGCCTGCCTTGAAAGCAGGCAATCCTGAGTTCGATCCCTGGTACATCGCGATAAAAAGGAAAAAGACAAAAAAAAAAAAAAAAAAAAAAAAAAAGAAAGAAAGAAAGAAAGCAATGGTACATAATGAATGAAAGTAAATGAATGGAAGTCTTTAAAAATGTTATCAGTTAGCAAAACACAATTTTATTCTACTCATATTTAATAAATTATGAAAAATTGTGAAAACATTGTTCTAAGGCTCATTCACTCTAGTGATTTTAAAAAATGTAGCTGAATAATATGTCCTTTGGTCAACCCCAGATGAAATGTTGCATGCAGAATTACATGTAAAGTAAAATTCCTCTGATAAAATAGTACTGAGAAAGCCCTCTTATCTTCCTCTTACCTTCTCAAATAATCCTTTCCTAGAATTATTGGGCTCCCCAAAAAGTAATTCAAAACCACTGGTTTAGGCCAAAATTTCTCCACTTCACATTCTTGATGCTTCAGGAGGGAATACCCTGTAACGGGGAGTCTGTCTTATGAATTGTAGGTTGTTTAGTAGCATCATGTTTCTCTACCTACTAGATATCCTTATAGTTGTGTAAAACAAAAATGTTTCCAGACATTGCTGAATGTCTCTAAAGGGGACAAAACTGCTCTCAGCTGACAATCATTGTTCTTGACAATAGATTGATCTGCACAGTGCAGATATAAGAATTAACTATTAAGTATTAAATTTTGATTTTTATTTTGAATCATTTGAAATCTAAAATCCAACCACTTTTCTTCTCTTTTAATTAAACTTTTCGCCTTCACTTCCCCGGGGAAATGAAGGTCACAGTTGCAATACAAAGAAAAACAAATAAGATAACGTTTAGATTCTGATCTCTCAAGGACTAGATTCTTGATTTTATAATAAATTTGGAAGAATATTAAGCTATCTTGTTTTGCCTGGCACAGAAAGTGAAAATTAAACCCTCTGAGATGAAAGCGATAGTCTAAAGATTTTGGAAAGCAAGAGTATTAGATGGGACGTGAAAGTACTCCGTGTGGGATGCAGGCACTAGATAGAGCTTTCTTTAAGTTTCAGGATATGAGATTAAAAGATGTTTCTCCCCTCCCTGTGGGTGACAAGACAGTAGAGAACTCCTCCGGGACCCCATGGGGTGAGCACTAGAGAGAGGAGATACTAGTGCAGAGAGGATCAAATAAAAGCTTTAAGATTTGCTAATGTCAGAGAGAGAGATGGGCGCTGTGGTGCCTCATTCCCTGCCCCTTGAAAATGTAAAGAAAAGTTAAATTAGAGAGTTATCCATGGGCAAGGAGAGCTCCTGTCCTCTCATGGAGTACTGCAGGGCAGAAAAGCAACCTGGGAAGTGCCTGGCCTCCCCATTCCCTGGGAACCAGTGCCAGCACAGAAAGGGATAAGTCTGAAGCCTAGACAGGGCCTGGTGTGGTTCAGGTGACTCCATCACCGAGGGACTGATTATGACTTTTCAACAATGCCTCCCTCTGTCCCTTGGTGTCAGCTTTAGAGGACAGGGAGAGTGAACCTTGAATGCCACTGAGTTTGAACAAGACAAGTGTGACCATGGAAGCAGTTGAATTCACTTCAGTGTAATTAGGTTATATTTTGTGTCTTGTACTTAATGAACCTGAGGTAGAAATCTATTCCTCTTCATCTCCACTAGAGATACTCTCCAGATTATTTATTGCTAGAAAATGATCTAAGACACATTAACAGATTCAACACTGAAAAAAGTGTGTCAGAATAATTACTGAAAGTGTTATCATTTAGTGCCTAGAGTAGCACTGAGATTAGAGAAAATAAAATATTCTCTAAAATTTAGAGGTATGCAAACCTGTAGCCTACATTTCTTCTAAGAACAGATAGCTGAATAACAGAATAAGTAAATGCATAGATGTGTGATGAAGCAAATAGAGCAAAATGTTATGTATAGATTCTAAGTGCAGGGCATTTTGCACACATTTCTTTGCTATAGATTTGAAAATGTTCATCATGACATGTCAGTGAAACAAGGATTAAATCACTATTTTGTGTTCATAATTGAATTAGTATTGGGATAACTTTATTATGTAGTAGAAATATTAGGGATGATGTAGTTATTCTCATACATTTATTTTAAATGTAAATTATATACTAAGAATACAAACCAGAACAAGAAACGACTGGGGGCGAATGTCACTACCTCCAGACCATTCTCAGCTGCTATGCTAGCACTTTTGGAGTCTTATTAGGATTAGCTGGCCTTTCCCCATTTTTTCTTGCTTCTCATATTGCAAAATTCCTCCAGGAATTTTCTAATAATTGTACAGTAGTGTGTTGTGGTTCATCATCCTGACTTGACACTGGGGGGAGAATGTAAATAAAAATGCTTCTCACTACTATTGAGTCCTTTGAAACATAAATTAGAATTCTTTGTCCTAATTTGCCATCCACTAGTCTTAGAAGCAGAGGTAAAACAAAATTCTTGAACCAGCAAACTTGCTTCTACAAGTACAAAGGAATTTCAATAGTAGCCTCAGGAAAAAATGGATGAAACTGTCAGTCACATGAAAGAATTTAAGGGGGAAAAGAACTGATGCTTCATCAAATGAGAGAATTCAAATGTTTCAGCATGTCACTGACTCCAAGACTGAATCCTGCATTCTTTGAATCCCTAAAGATAAAGAAGATGGCTAGGTGCTTCCATTAGGACCTGCTAAAAAGTGTTTATATGTCACAAATTAATTACCTGCAGTTTTTATCTCATATATCAGTTGTAAGAACTTCTGGTATGCAACCACTTTGAATATTTGTAATATTTTAAAACTTGAGATACAATTAACACAAAACAAAGAATGTAGATTTTAAATATTCAATTTGATAAGTTTTGGCAAGGTGCTGTACACATATCCTTATGATATTTTTAAACTGAGACAAAACTTTCAGGTATCTTACTGAAGACTAGAAGTGATGTGAAATCAACAGTGAGTATCAACAGAGAGTCATCTAAATATTTCATGACCATTTCTAAAATAGTAAACAATAAGCAACCATCTTAATGTCCAATCTGATAGTAAATCCGGGGAAGAATAAGCTACTTGTCTGTAAATGTTCAGATTTTGTAGGATTTTAAAAATGCTAATGTAACCTAAGAATTTTGACTGATATAACTAATAGGATAAAGACTAAGCTTCATTATGACTGGGAAAAATGAATCTTCCAAAAATACTAAATTATGTTCAATTGTTTTCACAGCTACCACATACAAGGTCACTTCTCCAAAGAAGAAAGGTACTGGGTAAGAAAGCCTGGCCCCTGAAAGTCGTCCTCAGGTTTGCTCTCCAGCCATTCTGCGGGCCTGTTTGCTTGTATTGTGCAGGGATCCTGAGCACCTGTCCAAAAGTTCTTCACCAGACAGGGACTTAACACATATATGTACTCTGTGGATAGTATCTGGCAGGTAGACTCCATCCTTTATTTGTGTGTACCCTCTGTTAAACTATCCCCCAATCCCCACATTAAGGATGACATATTTGAAACTCAGAAAAGCTTTAAAACTTCCCAAAGCCATCCTCTATGCTTCCTCCTAAGTAGTGTTAATTGGCTTTATTGTCTAGAATATAAAAACAAATTTAAGTCAACTCAGTCAAAACACCTACAACAACACACGGTAAATAAGCATTTAGCACCATAAAAGTTAGTGCATACCTAGTATAGTAGTTTTAGCATGTTATTCTTTAGAGAAAGACTGGAGAGTGACCTTTCATGAATTTACCCCAAGCTGTTCTGCCTTTGTCCAGTTTATTTATGCTCATGGTTAATATTTCATTTGAAAACAAACTGCATTAGAAAAGAAGTTTGAAAATCACTGATAAACTGTAAATTTCCTATAATACAAAAGCAGAGGTCTACCAAGTGGCTTATATCAAGTTACCAAAGAGTCAGAAACTCAAGCTTGTTACATCCTGTTCTGCAAACAGATATTTTCTGTTGTGCATGTGACCTTGAGTTAAATGATAAAGTTCATTATTATAACCCTGGTCCTTTGATAGCTCACAGTCTATGAGCAAACCAAAATTTCTTATTAAGACCATTATTATTTATGTCCCATCAAAATAATGTTTGCTCATTTCTACCAGTTCACCTATCTTGTCTTTCATCTGCCAGTCCTTAAAAACGAGGACAAGCTGTGCATAGTGGTGCATGCCTGAAATCAGTACTCCAGGAGGCTGTGGTTAGAGGATTAAAAGTTCAAGCTCAGCTTGAGCAACTTAAAATTTAGTGAGATCATGTCAACAAATCAATCAATCAATCAATCAATCAATCAATCAATTGGTGGGAGTGAAACTCAGTGTGGAGGCCTTGGATTCTACCCAAAACAAGAGTCACATGATAGTAATTTCAATTCATTCTAAGTAGCTTTATCTGGGGAGACTCGGGAGATCTATTTCCCTGCTCTTAATAGAGTAGCCAGAGAACACTGTGTACTTTGAAAAAGAAGATTAAGCAGGGAGAGAAGCGGATTGCCTGAAAGATAAATTAATGCTGATAATGAGGTAGTATGTGGGTGGCTGGTTTGATAATCCCAAAGAAAACTTCGCCTACATTACTGTTCACCTATACTCAGCTCTAGAGTGTTTTATTTGTGTCTTGGTGGTGCTGAGATTGAACTCAGGACCTTTCACTTACCAGGCAAGTTTTTGACACACACCTACACCCCAAGTCCAAAAGTGAAAATGACTAATACTAGGTTTCTCACATGTAAAACAGTAATTGCTGTAACATGTACCTGTTAGGATGTCATTGAGGTAATGCTTCCAACGTTCTTGGGATCCTTCTCAATAAACTAGCCTCATCACAGCCTCTCAGTCCTAAATATGAAACTATAGGAATTTTCCTATGAGTTTGAGGAAGAACCAATATTGGTCCGTGTTTGGTTCATTTGTTTCCTTTGATTATTGTGAATTAGAATTCTGTGAAGGTACCTGGAGAAACTTTGTCTACAGGGCCTTCAGATTTTTTCAATTGCTTTCAGAAACAGCTAACTCTGGAAGGAATATCCCAAATGCAGATTACCACTGTGCACAATGAACCGCTCTTGAGGGGAAAACCCAGGGCTCCCTGCCATTGAACTTGGTTGCACCAAGAAACAAGAAAGGCCCTTGAGCAAGATTGAAGCAAAATCACTTCCCTCAATGTGATCACTCCATGAACCAAGGTTCAAACTCTGCACAGGTGGAGGTTGGTGTTTGAGGGCCATTGAACATTACCCATTTTCCTAATGCATCATAATTAAACACCTGTGCTGAATAACTTTTTACTGATCCTCTGTGGGGATTTGCTGGGTGCTCAACAGTCCCTAACATTTTCTATCTTTTACTTGGGAGGGTGGTCTTAAGGTTATGCTTTGATTCTCTCAGAAAAAAACCCCAGCAGTTTCCTTCTATGGTAAACTAATTTTGAGGTATGGATTTCAGGTCCTTTCAAGGACACTTAGGAAAGACTACATTTTATGAGGCATTTTTCTAAAAAGCAGCAGTGATTAAAGTGCATTGTTGCAACAATGAAGTGACTTGAAATCACTGTGGTTTTTTTTTTTTTTTGGTTTTTTTTTTTGTTTGTTTGTTTGTTTGTTGACTTTTATCATTTTAAAACTCATCACCGCAGTGCAAGAATGTCTGAGTAGGAGTGCATTTTGAATGAAGTTGACTAAGCTAATGTAAGAAGCACGCATATACCTAGTGAACCAGAGCTGTTGGGTTTTGTATGGTTCACCAGAAATGGCCCTTTTAGCTTGTCATGTTCACAGCCGCAATGCACATCAATACTGCAGTGAGTTCTTTCCTTTCATCTGGAACAGCTGACAGTAAACAAGCCTGGCCCTAGGCTAAGATTGCTGCTTGAGTGAAGTGTATCTCTAACTTGTATCACTTTCCTTTCTTGATAGCAACTTCATATTTTTGGTGCAGTGTTTTTGCTCTTTATGTTTTTCTCTCTGAAAACAAGTAATAGTAATAGCTGTGGATACAGTTTGCTGCCTCTCTCTCTGAAACTTACCTACATTGGTCATGCAAACTCAAAAATGTGTACTTCTAAACCTTCATATTATAGATGAAAGAATGTATGTTAAGACAAATTAAAATGTATTTAAATGACATGAGTTTATGCCCCTCCAACTTAAGAAGAGACTATATTCGTGTTTTGTGTCAGGCGACTTTTTCAATAGCCACTCATTAGAAAATGTTCTCTCAACTATTAAATACTTTAATCTTAAGCTTTTAGAAATACAAAACCTTATTAAGAGATGTGGTGTCTCAAGGTAATCCTCCAGATTTTCTTGAGTTTGTCAGTTTATGTGGCTAATTAGGGGAGAGTTTTTATTTCAAGTTCTTTTCCTTTTTTGATCATCTCATTTGTCCAGAAAAATCAACAACAATGCACTTTAGAACAAGTCTTGAGAAAAATGCCATGACCATGGCTATAGTGATCCAGTAATTGTAACTTTTCATTTCTAGAATCAAATGAGCCATGGTTGTGCTTTGTAAATCTTTGCTGTATCATTCTAAGCCATCCTATGCCACAAATATAGCTATGTCACATTTTCTGTCATCTTTCTCAGGACTAAATGATTTCTCAAATGGTGATCTTACCTTGAAGTTGTAAGGAAAAGACAAAGTTCTCAAATAAATATCCTATATGTAATTTGAGACTCAAATGAATATTAAAACCACATCTACCCATTTTCCCTAATCTCCCCTTTTAGAGAAGACAGGTCTGTATTTTTATTCAGAGATAATCATCTTGTCTTTATTTTGGATCTTCTTAATTTCTCTACCCCTTGCCGTTCACCATTTCTTTCTTTTGTATCCTCCAATTTTTATATTTTTTCTTTCTGCTGATTGCTTCCTCTTATTTACACAACACTCAAATTTCTTTTGTCTTAAAAATCTAACTAATGATTTTTGAAAAGAGTAATTAGACTTTTGCTATTCATCACCTCTGTCTCTTGTTGTCTCCCATTATTCATCTTAAAGATTTGGTAATGTTTTCTCCAAGTCCTGTGTTCACTTTCTCATAGCCTCCTGACTTTTTAGTCCCTTAAAATTTAGCTTCTATTCCCTCTCCCAAGAAGGCGGGGCACACTGAGCTACTCTGCCCTCTGGAGACGTGCTCAGTTCTGATTTCACTGGGGGTGTCCACCCAATGGTGTACTTTTATCTGTTCCATGACAGTTTTCTTTCATTTTGTTTTTCCTGCTCTGGATTTTTGGAGCCTTTCTAGCCAACCTCATGGTCTTCTTTTCTTTCAACTGGTGCTTAAATATGGTGCAAATTCTTTTTTCATTTGTCTTTTTCCACTTTATGTTCTGTCCTCCAGTGACTTTGTCTAAGCCAATGACTTCAGCTACCTATGCTCTGGTGAGGTGTTCTGTATCTCTAGCTAGGATCTCTAGTTTTAGTTCTTAAACAACATTGTTTGTTGTTGCTGCTAATTGCTTGTTGATGTTATCACTTGAGAGTACCATGGAATTTCTAAACATCTCTTGTTTTCATTCATCTGCTTTGTTATACATCTCTTCTGTATCTGATTTTTGATCCTCATTAAGAACATTGCCATGCTCCAGGCTTAGATTCACACTCTTCTAATTTCAGGATTTGGGAGGCTGAGTCAGGAAGATTTCCATGATTTTGAGGCCAGCATGGATTTCATAATGAGTTCAAGGCCAAGCTGAACTACATAATGGGAACCTGTTTCAAAAAAAAACCAAACCAAGTCAAACCAGACAAACCAGACCATACCAAACTAGCAACAACAACAACAAAATAGAACATAACCATTTATCTAGTTTCCTAAGCCAGAAACTGTAGCCTTCCTGGAATTCCTACAATTTCTACTCTCCTTGTCACAAGTAATTTATTATAAACTCTTCCCCCAAATATCTTTTAAAATCTTTTTACTTTTATTTAAGTTATAAATGACACAATTATATATATTCAAGATATGAGACATAATGGTTTTATATATGTATGTTACACTGATGTAATATATTATAAATATATTCATATATATGTTGCAATCATACCACAGTCAAGTAAATTATCATATCATCACCTTAATGTGTGTGTGTGTGTGTGTGTGTGTGTGTGTGTGTGTGTGTGTACGTGTTGTGTCAAGAACACTTTAGGTCTATTCTTGGGCAAATTTAAAGCTATCTCTTCATTATTATCACAGATACTTGTGTTTAACTTGGAGCAGGAAGTTATCATTATCATGTTGGACCACTTCAAAAGTATCCTGACTGGTATGATCATTGATATTGGAATCAGGGAGGTCAGTTAAAAGCACTTGGAGTAGTTAGGCTCAAAATGAGTCTCATCCACAGTCATGGCTTGAGGATGGAGGTTAGTGAAGCAATGAAAGGGTAAGCAGTTTAAGGAAAACAGTAGAATATGAAATATTTTTTAAAACATAGAGGGAAAGCTCACAATAAAAATGTAGAAGGTTTCTTACGCAGCCAGAGATCCACTCAAATAACTGTAACCAAGATCCTATTCAGTACACATATAATGTCACTAGTGTCCAGGATAAAGGTGAAAAGAAAGTGGATATTTAGCTTTGTGATGCGTTGAGATTTTGTGGATGTTGGAGTACATATGAATATACTTTGTACATAAAATAGATATAAATCTTTGGAGTCCAGAAGATTACTGTAGTAGACAAAATACTGTAATGCCTTCCTGAAATAATTCAGGTCCTAAGCTCTAGAGCCTGTGAGTATTATATGGAAAAGAGAGTTTACAGATTACATCAAGTTAAGAAAACGGATTTTAGACTGTTGACCTTCTGAAAATGAAATGTGTTTTGTTTTAGTCCATGGCGTTTGAGATAACTTGCAGAACAGGAAACTAATACAAACTTGATTCATGGCTGGGATTTTGGCAGAGAGCTAGCTAAAAAGGGAAAGATGCAAGACAGAGGAATAAGTAGAACAGAGTACAGTAGTTGGAGTGATCATCCAGTGACGCAGCTTATACGGGGCTCAAAGGGAGGAAGCAGAAGACGTGAGATTGGAAAACTCACTGCAGGACTAGGAGATTTCTGTTTCAATTGAAGTAATTGGATAAATAATTTGTATATTGTATAAACTAACCCAAGTGTGAATGAGTAGTATACTTAAGTGGATAATTTGTACATGACGTACACTTATCCAAATGTATATGAATAATACACTCAAATGTTCATGAGTAATGAGTAACAATATAAAGATCATTCCAATGTGATTGTAAAATCACAGAAAACCTTTAGTAGCTTGTACAACTGGATACTGGATTAAGAGGCAAGTGTGTTAAAGTAAGAGGTTGGGTTTTCTTCCAGATTGTAAATTTTTCCAGAGCAACACCAGAAATTATCTCATATCCCTAGATACAAGTTATAACGAACTTATTATTACAAAAGCACGATTCAGTAAAATTTGAGTAATACAAATGCCTTTCTATTAGAATGAAAAAACAAACAGGTAGAGAATCTGATAATTTGTTGTTTGACAGAAACAAATTAAGTAATGCAAAATTATGCTATATCTGTCAAAGTTTAAAAACTGTAGAAGAAAGCCACATTCACAAATTAACACAAACTGTCAGGTGTATGACTGGTAGAAAGATCATAGTAAGGCTGAGAACTGAAATGTTACAAACGCAATTACATAATGATATTAACAAATATGGGGTACGTGTAATTTTGTTATTTAGATACCCCCATAACAGAAAGCTAATCTTACCTAAAACTATTTAAAAGGATAATCCTTGAAAGTATTAGTTATCAGAAAATATCACTCTGTACCAAGACACACTGGACCGTTTGGCCATATTAACCTAGTGTTAAAGTCTTAAGAGTAATAGGGCATTGAATTTATATGACTTTTCCCTTTGTACTTACAATGTTAACTGTGAAAACTCCTCTTCCTTTATCACAACTAGATGACTTAATTTACAGGGAGAATGCTTGTCACTTTTTTCTGCATCTCTTCTCTCCCATGGATTATCTTCTTTTACTGTGAACTCCATGTAGGTCAGCTATAAACCTGTCCAAAGTAAAATTTAAACAGTCTCATTGTTAGATAAACTCTATGGCTTTGTTCTATAAGCAATAATACTATATGTCCTGGATAAATTTAAATAGATAATGTCTATTTAGAAATAAACCACCATGGTCAATTTTTTCACTTTGAATCAATTAATGGATTTTTTCCATATGGAGGTTTTTATATGCTAAAGAAACATGTAAAATATGACATTAAATAGCATAAGGGTCTAAGTAGAATGAGCACATCAAGAGTGAAAAATTCTTCTCAAATTTCTGATCCCTATCATGCATTTCAAAGTCAACACAACCAAATTGTCGTGAGCTACAACTCATTTCAACCACTCCAAGAATTATAAGAGTAACAGTACTGATTAGTTGTATCAAATGTGTTTCATGAAAATTGCAAACTACAGAATGTGGGCCAAACATGACAGCTACCAGTTCTGGGACTTCTTCGAGCGCAAGCTCATTCATGCACCTACAGACTGCTTGCTTCAGTTCTACAGTTGCTGAGTTCAGTAACTGTCAGAGACCTTATGTACTACAAAACCTAGACATTTAGCATGTGGTCCCTTCAGAGAAAGTTTATTGACTCCTGAAAATCAAATACATATATAATACTTACATAGTATTTTATTTTATCATGTATCTTGAATATTTGGAGATAGTTTTGATTTCACATTTTCTTCTGCCTTCAGAAATTATTTCAGGGTCCTAAGAATTCCATTTTCAGGACACCAAACTTCACTCTTACTTTCTTGACAAATAGCATTCTGACTTTAGTTTCTAAAACATGGTGTTAACTTTTATACTATATTGCTTTCATTTTAGAAAAACTTTGTATGACACAAATACTGTACTTGCTCCTTGACACATTATAATGAGATTTTTATTTTATTTGTGACTTCCAATTTAAGTTCAAATACTTTGAGTTTCAAATTCATAAAGTACATACTATAGATTTTTATTAACAATACTGGCATTTCTAATGCCACTTTTATGAGTCACCTATGGATTCCTCACTTAATTATAATTTAACCTTGGTTACCTGATCTGCCACTCATCTCAGGAAGATGAAGCTCCTCAGGCTTTAGGGTTTGTGCTCTTTGATTGCCCCATGTTTAACTGAAAGCTTTATTAGTTAATTGGTCCAAAAATGACTAAAGATTCACTACAAAACAGTGAAATATTTTATGGATCAAGAGTTCTAGCAATGTGATTCTTATGTTGGGTTGTCAATTATCATTTCCTGAATCAGAAAGCAGAGACTATTATACATGGAGCTGTTTTCTGTACCTATACATTTTGTTTGTAGTGGAAAATTGGGATGAGGGTACCTCTGGAAAGAAGAGGCAAAATGAAAAAGACTCCCAAAAGAATGAGACAAATTATGCTATAGTGATATGCTGCTTTTTGCACTTCTGGAAAATGTACTTTTTTCTGGACTTATAAAGCAGCACCCATATAGAATACAAATCTAGCAGATAAGATCATCCAAAGTACTTGATAAACTCTTTCTTCCCCAAGTAACCTGAAATTTTGTAAATTATTTCCTGTGAATGGTGATTTAAATTCTGCATCATTTGAATCCATGTATGTAGGTGGGTTGTGTTGAAATCTTTCTCTTTAGAGCAGAACAGATGAAAATTTAATTTTGTGAAATAATGATAATAATGATAACAATAATATAAATTGAATGCATTCAAATTCCTAGCATTTTCCATTTCACTGGGTTTTGAAGAGATTTAGCAATATTATCCCACAGGCAGAGGCAAATAAATTGAGAAAGGATGTGAAACTATTTCTATAGATAGCTTTGTAAGAATTAGGATATTTAGTTATATTAACCAAGAAAAGGTTTAGTGAGGACTAAAGTTGCAAAAATTCAATTTTATTACTTTTTCAGATTTACTTAGTTTTTTATACTGGGGAGATAATAAAATGTTTACACATGTTTGATTTATTCATTTATGAGTATGATCTCAAGTTGCATCCATTTACCTATAAAAGCCTCAAGATTATCCTTCTTAAAACCCAAAATGTACACTAAATATTGTGAGAATGGAAGAGAAAGAAAGTGCTCAAAATGAAAGCACAACTTGGATAGGTGATTAGAAAAGAAAAAAAAAGGAATAAAATTATATGCATATGAGTATACATATATTTAATGTGACTAATCTAAGTTCATCAGAAAGAACAGTTTGTGCTTTCAGTGTTTGATCGTTTTTTTCATGCCTAAATTTGTAACCTGAACAACTACTTCTGTGAAAATATGCACTATATTAACTAGTATTAATTGCATACTATTTTTGAAATTCTGCACCATTTCTATCTTTTCGATTTGTTTTTAAAATAAAAAAAAAACATCAATTCTACTGAGGACTGAATATTCAAGACCCAAACAAGGCCTTGAGACACTTTTCCTCCATTTCTTGCAGAACTCAAGTGCTTGTGAAGGGTAGATTTGAGACGTTTAATTCTTTTCACCTACTTTTCATGATGAGATTTTGTAGTCACTGAGATTGCTCTTATACTCACATTTCCCTCCTTACCAACTGTTGAGCACCAAACCAGATTTTGGAACTTTTCCTTTTTTTCAACTAATGCAAAACATCTATTTTGTGTTATACTGAAACATCTAGTCCATTAATAGAAGTGATAGGTGGTGTTACTCACACACATACAATGTATGCAATCAGTTTGCTAGGCATGGCACTTGATGAGACAAGCTTATGTAAGCACTTAATTACTCAATGAACCTGATTTTCTGGAAGCACAACTTGCAACGCATCTTTCCACCTTGCACAGAAGACCCTTCAGCTCTGCCTTACTTGCTTTAGAATCTTTCATCTGTGGTGCCTTAGTAAGACAAATATTAGAGTCAATCTGTCTGGGTCTAAATAACTTGAGCTATTTCTTAACCTCATTCTTAAAAAAAAACAGAAATAATAGATTAGACTTCTAGAGTGATAAAATGAATAAATAGTTTAAAGGGTAAACCCTTTAAAGCACTAGAAAAGTGCTAGGCAGATAGTGCCATGTAGTGTACCTACAAAGAACTAGTCCTTTATCTTCTGAAATGTGCAAAATAGTGGCTATGAGGATTTAAGCAATGGCATCAATGCTAATTACCCTTATTAGGATGAATTCTCTCTTTACTCTCTTTTTTTCTCTTTATTTTCATTTATACCTCTATTTGCTTTCAAACTCCCTTAAAACCTTTTTGTAATGGATACTCCCAAAAGTTTGAGTTGGGTGTCTTCTTGTTCTATACTGTTCATACTTATTCATATTTTACACATTGTACTCACAGTTATTTCATTCCTTGGCTAAGCCTCATTGCTGGCAGTAATCTTCTTCTGGGATATATAAGATAATGATATTCAGGCAGCATTTGTGAGATCTGTAGGACTAGGAGTCTGCACCCAAAGACCCACAGTCATCTGAGAACTCAATGAGGCTCTTGAGGACTGGGAAGCTGTACTCAGAGGCCTGCCCACATGCAGACATTATCTCTGAGGCCAAAAAAGACTGGGAATCTAAGCCCAAGGACCCGCAGTCATCCAGAAACCCTCTGTGAGTCCTGCAGGGATTCAAAAGCTGCATACAATTATCCACCCACATCCAGGAACTCTTCATGAGGATCTTGGGGACTGAGAAGCTGCACTCAGTGACTCACTCACACTTGGGAATCATCTTTGAGGCCTGAACAGACTGAAAACCCATGCCCAAGACTCATACTCATCTGAAAACCCTCACTGAGAATTGTTAGATATGCGAGTCTATGCCCAATGAAGTAATCCACACCTGGGAACCATCTCTGAGTTCTGCAGGGACTGGGAGCCTGTGCCCAACAAACTGCAATTATCTACGAACCTTCAGTGAAGCCTGTGGTGGCAGGATGCCTGTACCTAGTGACCAGAAATAAAAAGCAACCCTCAGTGAGGACCACTACAGGATAGCCCACCAGAAGGACAGCAGCTAGAATTTGGTATCTGACTAATTCAGAAGAATATAGAAAAATGCCAAAATGAAAAAACAAAATGAAGTCTCAAACTTCTAGCCCATACAGATCTACTCCAGGAGACATAGACATGGATGAATTTGGAAATCAAACATCTGAAATCTTTGAAATGATTTGCTCAAGTGAATTGCTCAAGTAAAAACAAAGGACAAACATAGTGAAAGAATTGTTGGAAATATCCAAAGATGACAGATAAGAAATTGATTTGCTTAGGAAAATAATGAAAACCTTGAATAAACAATATAGGAAATAATAACAATACATGAAACAGGTTTGAGGAGATATTCAGGAAATCAAAAATTCCATTGAAAGTTGGCAAAATCACATGAATGAAACTGAAGATGAATTCTCAGACATTGAAGATATGACTATGACTAGTGAACATGAAAGGAAATAGATCTTAAAAATAGCAAGGAATCAGTAAAAAATACTTCAACTACTTCAAAGATGATGCAAAGAGAAACAATAAAAGATTTATAGCTGTCAACAAAAATAGAGATTACATAAATTAAATAAAAAGACTATTTGCAAAAATAATAGCAGAAAATTTCCCAAACATGGGAAAAGAACCTCACATACAGATAAGCAAAGCATATAGTGGCCAAGTTAGCTATAATAAAAAATAAATCTACATATAATAATCAAGATCCTAGAAATCCAGCTTAACAACAGAATATTAAAAGCCACTAGAGAAAGAAACATCACCTATAAAAAAGATCTTATAAGTATAATGGCAGATTTCTCTATACATTCCAAGTCAAGAAGAGCTTGAAATGAAGTATTTCAAGTACTGAAAGAAAGTAACCTCCAACCCATATTTATGTACCCTATAAAATTATCTTTCAAAATCAATGAAGGGATAAGTTACTTCCACAACAAAGCACAACTGAAGAATTTCATGACAACCCAACCAACCGTACAAAGAATACAGAAAGATATTCTGGAAATAGATAGAAATGACCACAATTCTAAGAACAACAACTGAAAGAACAAGCAACCAACAAGCAGGACAGGCAATTACATAGAGGGATAAAATTAGGGAACAAGCAACCAAAAAAAAAAAAAAAACATGGCAAAGATAAACCAATACACATCAGTTATAACCATTAATGTAAATGGCCTCAGTTCACCAATCAAAAGAAATAGACTGGCAGAGTGGATTAAGAAAGTTGTACCACATGCTGTATAAAAGACACACATTTAACACAAAAGGATATTCATAGACCATTCAACGGATGGAAAACAGTACCTCGTGTGAAAGGAACCCAGAAAAAAGCAAGGATAGTGATTCTGTTTTCAGACAATGTGAGCTTCAAATTAAGAATGATTTAAAGACATAAAGAAGGTCATTACATACTTGTTAAGGGAAAACTTCAAGAGGAATAAGTAACAATCATAAATATATATGCACCAATATGGGATCATGGGTAAGACAAAGATTAATAGACACAAATAATCAAATAAGCAATAATACAATCATGTACCAAATATGAGAGCATATGTAAGACAAAGATTAATAGACAAGAAAAATCAAATACACAATAATACAATTATAAAGGAGGACCTTAACACTCCATCATCACAAAGAGGCATATCAACTAAACAAAAATCAGCAAAGAAATAACAGAACTAAATCAAATTTGTGAACAAATTGACTTAGGAGATGTGTACAGAGTATTCCATCCAAAAAAATCAGAATACGCATTCCTCTCAGCTTCACACAGGGTGTTCACTAAAATAGACCATATACTAGCCCATGCAATATGCTTAAATAAAAGAAAAAGGATCAAAATTGGCCCATGCATATTATCTGACCATACTACCATGAAACAGGAAATTAATGACAAAAGAAATTGAAGTAATTCCATAAAAGTATAGAAACTAAATAATACCCTCCTGAATAATCAATGTGTCACAAAGGAAATTAAAGCAGAAATTAAACAATCTCTAAAAGCAAACTAAAAGGCAAATGCAACTTACTGGAACCTGTGCGACACAACAAAAGCAGTCCTCAGATGAGAATTTATTGTAGTGAATTCTCACATCAGGAAGGCAAAATAAACAAAAATCATCAACCTGATGCTATACCTCAAACATTTAGAAAAAGAAGAACAAGTCATGAAGAAGCCCAAAAAGGGAGGAAATGATAAAGATACAGTGGAGTTTAATGCAATTGAGACTAAGAAAACAACACAAAGAGTGAACAAGTCAAAGAGTTAGTTGTTTGAAATAATAAATAAAATTGACTGGCCCTAGCCAACCTTACCAAAAAAAAAAAAAAAAAAAAAAAAAAAAAAAAAAAAAGGACAGAAAAAAGGTGCCTCCAATTCATGCAATAAGAAATGTAAGTGGTGAAATCACTACAAACCCTGTGGAAACATAAAATATTAATACCTACTTTGAACATCTTTACTCTCAAAGATTCAATAACACAGAATAAGTGGACAGATTCCTCGAAACATATGAATTACCAAAGCTGTATCAAGAAGATGTATAACTGCTGAATAACTCAATTTCGGTTAATGAAATTGAAAATGTGATTAGAATCTTACCAACAAAGAAAAGCCCAGGTCTTCATGGATTCACTACTGAATTCTACAAGAAATTTATGGAAGACTTTATGCCAACACTCCTCAAATTTTCACTGAAATTTAAAGGAAAGGAACTCTCACTTACTCATTGCTGGAAGCAAGTATTACCCTAATACCAAAACCAGAGAAACACAACCAAAAAAGAGAGCTATAGGCCAATATCCTTAACTGAACATAGGTAAAAAAAAATTCTCAATAAAATACTAGCAAACAGAAAACTGTAAATTATCAAGAAGATATTACCTCATGACCAAATGGAATTCATCTTAGGAATGCAAGTATGGTTCAACATACACAGATCAATAAATGTAATACATATCAACAGACTCAAACACAAGAATCATATGATCACCTCAATAGATGCAGCAAAAGCTTTTGATAAAGTCCAAAACTCATTTGTAATAAAAATGAGCTTAAGAAAATCAGAATAGATTTTCTTTGCCTCAATCAGATAAAAGCCACATATGAAAACCAACAGTCAACATCTTACTAAATGGACAAAAGCTGCAAGCTTTCGTTCTAGCATCAGAAATAAGACAAGATGTCCATTATCACTGATCTTATCAATATAATTGTGGAAACATTAGTGAGAGCAGTTAGACATGAGAGAGGATTAAAAGGAATAACAATAGGAAACAAGTTAAATTATTATTATTTGAAGGTGACATGACACTCTACATAGAAAATCCCAAAAGTTCCACTGAAAGACTTCTGGAATAATAGCCAAATTGAGCAGCATAGCGGGATAAAATGTAAACACTCAAAAATAGATAGCATTCCTGTACTCAAACAACAAACTCACTGAGAAAAATTACAGAAATCACAGCCTTCACAATAGCACACAAAAAATAAAATACTTAAGAATCCATCTAACAAAGGAGGATTAAGATATAAACATTAATGGTTATAGTACTCTGAAAAAAGAAATTGAAGAAGATTTCAGAAAGCAGAAAGTCATTCCTTTTCATCGATAGGAAGACCAAACACCGTGAAAGGGGCCATTTTTCCAAAAGTGTTACTAAGATTTAATGCAATTTCCATCAAAATATCATTAGAATACTTCAAAGATCTAGAGGAATCATTGATAAAATATATTTGGAACCAGAAGAGTCCTGGATTACCAAGGCAATTCTGGTCAACAAAGGCAAGGCAGGAGACATCGTAGTCATTGATATGAAATAATACAAAGCTACTATGATAAAATCACCATGGTACTGGCAAAAAACAGACCTGAAGATCAATGAAATAGATTAGAAGATACAGCCAAAGCTATGATACAGCCAAACTGTACACAGCCACTTTATCTTCGACTAAGGGACCTACAAGTTCATTGGAAGAGAGACAGCCTTTTCAATAACTAGCACTGGAAAACCTGGCTTTCCATATGCTGAAAATAAAAACTATATCAATGTGTGTCACCATAAACTAAATTAAAGTCAAAATGGATCAAAGATCTGAATTTTAAATAGAAACACTTAATCTGCTGGAAGACAAAGTAGGTAGAAATACTCAAGATACAGGGACGGATAAAGATTTCATGAACAAAAATCAAACAGCCAGAAAATACTTCCTAGAATCAACAACTGGAATCTCATCTTTTTAAAAAAATTTATTTTAAAGAGGGTAAAATTAAACAGAACAAAACAGAAGAAAACAATGTAAAAGAAATGATTTCAAAGCAAGACAGTTGGAGATCTTCACTATCTATCACATTGTCTCTTGATTTTTTCTAAATAGTTGTCCATATCTTCACATATAGTGAATTCATACAAAACAACATAGTATAAAACCGATCCAAACAGGATGATGAAGGCATTTTAGGTCTTTAAGACCAGACAATAAAAAAGTCAGCAAGTCAACAATGGCTGTCATAGTGTCTCTCATTCTCTTCTAAATAGCTGTCCATACCTTCATGTATGTTGAAATTAAAGACAAACAGACTAAAATCACTCTGAACCAAGAACAATATTATTGCTGGATTTCACAACATGATGCTATGAAATCAGCACTGGGTATCTTAGTCTCTTTTTTTTTTCAAAGTAGTTGTTCATTTTTTGTGCATTATATAATCAGTTCTCATAAACTGTTTAGAAGTTCTACACATGCATGAGTCTCTACATGTATAGCTATCCTTTCTGTATTAGAGGGAAAGCAAAACAAAACAAAACAAAACAAATTCCTAGAAAAACATGAAATAAAAAAGTCATATAAAATCATAATACAAAGTGATCAATGGTTACTATGATGTCTCTTCTTATCTTCAATAGAATTGTCTATATCATCAGGCAGAATATAATTGAACATAGCAGTACATAACAATGTTATTTTAATATATTTGTCATTTGCATTTTTGTATCATCTCAGATGCCCATTTTTGGGTTGGGTCTTTACATTTGGCGAGCCTGATTTGTTCAATTTTTTACATGTTCCAGATAGAAGTCATTGGTTTGAGGAACAGTTGGCAAAATTTTTTTTTCCAGTCTATAGGTTTCTTTTTTACTCTGTTGGCTATTTCTTCGACATGCAAAAGTTGTTTAATAAGTTGAGACCCCAGTTATTGATTCTTTAAAACACTTCCTCTGTAGTTCATTTTTTGTTTATAAGTGTCTGCCTACTCCTATGTCTTTGAGATTTCAACCTACTATTTTTCCCACAGATTTAGTGTTTCTGTTTTAATATTTACATCCTTGATCCTTGTAGTACAGTGCATAGTGACAGAATTCAGTCTACTTGAAGTCTTCATCATGTGGAAGGTCAGTTTTTCCACTGCCTTTTATTAAAGAGACTCTTTCTTCAACTGAACCTGTTGTCCCTTGTCAAATATAATGTGGCTGAATGTATTTATAGTCATGTCTCTTTATTCTATCCTGTTCCATTGATCCTTTTTTTCTTTTTTGCTTATACCTTGCTAACTTTATAGCTTTGCAGTATAATTTAAGTCAGGAATTGCAATGCCCCCTGTGTTTACTTTGTTGCCTAGAATTACCATTGCTATTCTAAATCTCTTCTGCTTACAGGTGAATTTTAAGAATGTTTTCTCTAGATCTGTGTGGAATGCGAATGGTATTTTTGAATAGACTTGCATTAAATTTGTATAATAAACTTAAGATTATGGTCATTTTCACAATTTTGGTTCTTCCTGTCCATGAGCAGGAAATATCTTTCCATTTTCTAATCTCCTCTTCAATCGATGTCAGAGAACTGTAATTTTGCAATATCCAAATCTTTTATTTGCTTTGTTAGATTGATTCTTAAGTATTTCTTTTTGTGGAATGCTAATGTAAAAAGGCATTGTTTCTTTATTTCTCTATTACTTTGTTGTTCATGTACAGGAATTATAATGCTTTTTCAGTATTGACTTTGTGTGGAGCTATGCTGCTGAATTTGCTTATTAAATCCAGTAGACTTTTGGGGGAACTTTGGGGGTCTTTTATATAGTGTATCATGTCATCTTCAAATAATGATAATTTTTTATTCTATCTTTATTCCTTTTTTCATATCTTTATTCTTTTATATCTCTTTCTTATCTAATTGCTCTGACTAGTGTTTCCGGAAATATAGTTAATGATGGACTATTTGGTTGTCTGTCTAGATGAGTGAATAAGAGTCAAGCAAAGATTCAAATACTCTTCTCAACTATATCATTGTTTTGTAAAGAAGGAACTATTGCTTGGAAGAAAGACATACTGGATATAAACAGTCCACAGATTGTTTATATAATTAGAAAACTTTTTTTGTGTTTTAACATAAACATTGATGACATTCAGAAAGAGGTGGAAGGCTCACAACTATCAGTGTGTTGAAAATGGCTACATTTCTACAGTGCTATGCAGTTGACAAATAAAATGCACATATTCCTCAATTTACTTTTACTGCAGCAGATACATTTTGGTAATATAGAGTTTCAACATACTACTTTTACTTTTGCATCTAATCTTTATTCTTTTCTGTTTCTTTACCAAACTCTCTTGTTTACATGTTTAAAAGTGAGCCAAAACTTTGTGAAAAGAGGGTTGGAATTTAGTAAAAATCACCTTTATCAGAAACCTATTCATCAATTGTGGTTATTTATTTGTGCGTAATTTTATACAAAAGTTTTCAAGTTTAAAGCGTTGTAGGGATATATAATTACTTTAGCTCATGATATTAACTTCTGAAATGTTTCAAATATTGGAACAGTACAAATCTCCCATCTCCTAAGAGAGCTGGTAAAATTATGCTATGTTTTACTTTTATCCTTAACCAAATGAATCTCTCCCAATTTTTCTTATTGAAACACTTAGGCAGTGAACTACCTTACTTCAGTATTGGAACATCCTTTGTGACAGGATATCCATTGCTATGGTCTGGATTCCAGTCTCCTCCCAGGATCATACATTGAAACCTAGAAGCTGACGTGATGATTTAGAAGGTGTGGCCTCTGGGATATGATTAGATGTTGAAGGTAGAAACCTTATAAGAAACTTGAGCACAGTCCCTTACCCTTTTTGCCATGTGAAGACACAGTAAAAAGTTACCACTTTGAATCAGGAATGGGCTCTCATCTGACAATCTTTCGGCCCTGAGTTTAGACTCTCAGTCTCCAGAACAGTCAGAAATACGTTTTTGTTGTGCCTAAGATATCTAAGATATGACATTTTATTTTAACATCACAAACACTTTATAGCCACCGTATGTATCATGTTCACAAGCACATAACATTATAAGGGAGAACCTATATTTTCTATCTAGCATCAAATTGAATAAGTAAAAATTAAGTGCTAAATGGCAAGATTGAGAACTAAAATAATGAGAGCTAGAATATGCAGGCAATAGTTCCTGTGTATTTACTTAGAATTTTTAAGTAGGCCGATCAATAAATGTCATTGAGTATGCATTTAGGCATAGAATTGTATCATGCAGACATTAGTGCTATGCAGAAGAAATCTTTAGGAGCTTGTAAAACTGACTGAAGTTAATGTTTCTGTCAAACTTTATTTCATTTATAAGCTTTTGCATTGGCCTTCTATCAATAACTGGTTTCATGTGATTTCCAGCTTATAGGTTCTTCCCTGTACTGTTCCCTGGATCATCTTCTCTTGAGGAAAGAAATGTCTATACTGTCTGAGCTCTGCTTTCTCTAACTCTACATCTTACACACTTGTTAGTGCGTCTAGGCTTCACTCCTGCCTCAGCTTGAACATTCAGATTTCTCTCATTGCTTGTATTCTTAAATTCTTAAACCAGTACATTGACGAAAATTTCTGTCTACTGTTAAAAGACAAAATGAAATTTGCCTTTGCCAGTTTTTCTGGACAATGAAAGCCTGATTCTAAATTTTACTTCTTTGTCTAGGAAACTACTACTTGTGGTTGAATTTTCATTTTCTTGGCAAAGATTTTAACCTCAGAGCTGTTTCTATTGCTGGGCTAGATGGAGGCTTGTGACTCCTGTGAATCTCAGGGTCTGTCATTTCTGGCATAGGCTTATCCTCTTCTTGGCACAAAACCTTTCTTCTTGGCAATAATTATCATTCTGATTTGTTTTCATGACACTTCCTGCAGAAAACCACTAGTTCTGGTCAGGCCTGATTTCAAGTTGTAAAATAATCTAACAATTACAATTGTTTTACACACACACACACGTATATACATACATATATATATGTATGTATATATGTGTATTTTTAGATTTTCATAGTATTTCTATTTGAGTGCATAACATTTAAAATTTATTTCTGTATATTCATTATAAAGAATATTAAGTTTCATTATGACATTCATATATATATATATATATATATATATATATATATATATAACTTTGATCGTTTCCACCCTCCATATTATCCTTTCCACCCTCTTCTCTATCCCTCCTTTTTTTATGACAGTGCCCCTTTTACTGTTGTCTTCACCTTGCACTGCTCTCCCAGATTCGACAGGTCTCAGAAAGCATAGTATCTTCTGTTATGGTTTGCATCTGAATATCCACCAAATACTCATGTACAAATATGTGGAACTTTTTGGAGGTGGCCAGATGTAGAATGTATGAATATGGATTATAGGTGTGATAAATGAATCATTCCACTGATTGTATTAGCATGATTCAGGTTGTAGCTGAATGGATTTACTAAAGACAGAAGCCCTACACTTGGCATAGGTGTCACTAGTCAATAGGCTTCTATCTTGGATAGAATATAAAGGGAATGAAGGACGCCAGACTCACTGCTTCCTCCTTGCTTCCCAGGTACTGTTTTTCTTGTCATGCCCGTCTGCCATATCACCTTGTCTGGAAGCCAGCAGACTATGGAATGAAACTTCTACAAACTGTAAACTGAATAAACCTTTCCTCTCTTAACTTGTGGCTGTGAGGTATCTTTTCCCAGCAATGAGTAAAGTAATTAAGACACTTTCTGAGTCTGGCTTGTTTCATTTAACATGATGACCTCCATTTACATTCATTGTCCTGCAAATTGCAAATGACATGCTTTCATGGCTTTTATGGCTGAGTAAAATGCCACAATGTGTGTGTGTGTGTGTGTGTGTGTGTGTGTGTGTGTGTGTGTGTGTGCATATATATATATATATATATATATATATATATATATATATATTGATGGGCACCTGTCCCAGTCCCATAATCTGACTATAGGGAATTGTGCTGCAGTAAATATGAGCATATAGTTATTCCTGTAATATGCTGACTTTGATTCCTTTGAGATCATACAGTAGCTTTTTAAGGGAGAATAAATCAAAATTCCTCCACTTATTCATTATTTACTGAAAAATGTTTTGGAAGTTATACAGGTAATAGAAAGTATCATGGTAAAGTAGACGGGAGTTGGAATCTATAGCTAAAATCTAAAGCTTAAGATGAGTCTTAAGATGAGTCTTAAACTACTGGCTTAAACTTTTTGTATCCTTTTGTGCCTGTCTGCAGAATTCTAATCATAAAGCACTTATTATCTGTAAGAATTAAATGAATTAGTTCATATAAATCATTTAGAATTGTTTCTGGCAACAAGTGTTCAAAATTATTGGCTATCATTTTTAAAAATTAACAAAATATATTACTTGCCCTTATTTAGATCATATCTAATATCAGACAACTAATTCTTGCTCAAGGCAATAGTATGATTCAGAGTAGGCAAACCCATTGGGCAAATCCTATCAACTTGATTTCTTTTAAATAAAGTTTTATTGGAACACAGCCACAACACATCATTTGTTTACATAATGTGTATGACTGCTATTGCACTAAAATGATACTACTGAGTAGTTGAAACAAAGATCATATAATCTAGAAAACCTAAAATATTTACTATTTGGCATCTTATATCAAACCACAATAAATAATAATAAGTGGGAAAATAGACTTTATAAAAGTTCAAAAGATCTAGCACTTTATAGACACAGGTTACCATACTCTATAATTATATATAATTATTTATATTACATTATAAATAAAAAGAGATGAAAAAGTACTATGTAACAGTTAAAAGGTGGGAGATACATTTTTACTGTGACATATGGAAAACGAGATGAATTAATGTTAATAGATTAATTTCTATGATCCAACTCTCAGACAAGACTCAGCCATGATCAGAGAGAGTTGAGCTGAGAGCATGTTCCAGAACACAAATCAGAGTAGAGGTGTACTTTAGTAAATAATACCAAGCATCATGATTTATACAGCAAATTATTTTTTATTTGAAAGAAGCCAACTAAAAATATTGTAGAATGTAATTTTTCTGTAATACAAGGTAGAAATTCTGTGATTTCAGTGTAGGCTAACACTGTAGCCTAAATACAGTATTATATGTTTAAATAAACGTTGTGTAAAAATGAGATGGGAATAGGCATCCTAAAAATTAAGTCTACAAAAGGACAAATGTATAACATTTCAATTATTTAAACTGCTACTAGACACAGATTTAAGTTTCTTCTTAAATAATTTTTATAAAAATTTATTTTCTAGGAATTTGTTTATTGAATCAAAAAGTTTCAAACTTAATGTTAAAGTGTTTATATTATTTTCTTATCAATGTATTGATCTGTGGAGTGTATCTCATTTTTTAAAAAGAGGATAAAACTAAACTGAATAAAATAGATCATAAGATAACAATGTAAGAGACAGATTTCAAAGCAAGACAACTGGAGATTTTCACTGTCTATCATAATGTCTGTTGTTTTTTTTTTTTTTAAATAATTGTCCATATCTTCACATGCAATGAATTTATACGAAACAAAATAGTATAGAACTGATCAGAACAGGATGATGAAGGCATTTTAGGTCTTCAAGACCAGACAATAAGGAAGCCAAAATGGCTGGCCTAGTGTCTCCATTCTCTCCAAAATAGCTGTCCATACGTTCATGTATGCTAAAATTAAAAAAAATGAAACAGGCTAAAATCATTCTGAACAAAGAATAAAAGTGTTGCTGGATTCACATCATGATGTTATTGAATCAACACTGAGTACCGTAGTGTCTCTTTTTCTTCAAAGTAGCTGTTCATTTCATCATGCATTATATTATCGATTCTCATAAACTTTTTAGAATTTCCATGCATGCATGAATACCTATTCTCTCTGTACTAGAGGGGAAAAAGTCAAAACAAAACAAAACAAATTCCTAGAAGAACACAAAATGAAAAAGACATATAAAAAGCAATAGCAAAGAGCCCAGAACACTGACAATATAGGCCTTCAAAACAAGATGGTGTGACCATCACTAGGGTGGTTATTTTATATAATGATCTTCAAGAGTTCCTCAGATCACTACACAATAGCATGCAAAATTGTTCCAACCCTATGAATGCTAACTATTTTGTTCCAAGAACTTATAGAGTTTGTAGCGCAAATTATCTTAGCTGTCCTGTTTATATAATTTTAGACATCTTTCCTTTTTCCTTCCTTTTTCTTTTTCCTCACTTTCCCTGAGATATTATTTTTCCCCTTTAAGCAGATCCTTATCCTTCCACTGTATCTTATGTATTATTACCATTTCTTGCAATAGGGAGACTATATGATATTTACACATATGTGTTTGATTTATTGCACTTGTGAGTATAGTCTCAAGTTGCCTCCATTTACTTATAAATATCTCAATGTGATCATTCTTTATAGCACAGTAGTATCCCACTGTATAAAAATGCCACATCTTTGTTATCCATTCCTCAGTTGATGGGCATTTAGGTTGTTTACAAGATCTTCCTATTACAAATTGTGCTGCTATAAACATGCATCATACACCATTGTGGGATGATGTTTTCAGTTCTGGGAATGTGCCTGGAAGTGTGATAGCTGGATCAAATGGGACTTACAAACCCACATTTTTGAGGAACCTCCAGACTGATCTCCACAGTGGTTGCAACAGTATATACTTCCATCAATAGTGCATAAAAATTCCTTTTTCCCCACAGCCTCTCAAGCATTTATTATTGGTAGTTTTCTTTATCCTGGCCAATCTTTCTGAAATGAGATGGGAACCTCAGTGTTGTTTAAATTTGCATTTCTCTAATGACCAATGAACTGAACATTTTTCATGTATTTATTGGCCATTTGTATTTCTTCATCTGAGAACTGTGTATTCATCTTAGATGCCCATTTTTGGAATGGGTCTTTGAATTTTGGGGATCTGCTTTTTTTTAATTCTTTATATATTCTAGACAGAAGTCCTTTGTCTGAGGAACCGTCCACTAAGATTTATTCCTAATTTGTGGGTTTATTTTGGTTGTACTGGAGATTTCTTTCAACATGCAAAAGCTCTTTTATAGGGTGAGGTCCTAGTTATTGATTCATGAAGTATTTCCTGTGCAGTTTGATTCTTGTTCATGAATTCTCTATCTACCCTTATGTTTTCAAGATTTTTTCGAATAAATTTGGTGTTTCTGTTATAATATTTAGACCTTTGATCCATTTAGACTTTAGTTTATAGTACATGGTGATAGGCATGTTAAAAGTACATGGTGATAGGTGATAGGTTTTAATTTTTGGCATACGGAGAGCCAACTGTTCCAGCACCTTTTATGGAAGAGATTCCAGCACCATTTATTGAAGAGATTATCATCCTTCCAGAGGATGTGTGTGGCCCTTTTATCAAAGAAAGGTGGCTGAGTGTGTTTGTAGTTGTATCTTTAGATCTATTCCATTGATCTTCAGGTCTGTTTTTATTCCACTACCATGCTGATTTTATTACAGTAGCTTTGTAGTATAACTTCAGATCAGGGATTGTGATGCCTTCTGCCTTGCCTTTCTTGCTTGGAGTTGCCTTTGCTATTCTGGATCTCTTCTGGGTCAAGATGAATTTTAGGAGTGATTTTCTAGATCTGTGAGGTATGCTAGTGGTTATTTGACTGTAATTGAATTAAATATGTATAACAATTTTGGTAGAATGGCCATTTTCACAATGTGTATTCTTTCTATACACATTTTCACAATGTGTATTCTATTCTATTTATTCTTTCTGTCTTTCCATTTTCTGAGCTTCTCTTTAAATTTCTTTTTTCAGGGTGCTATAATTTTCCCTGAATAGATCTTGTGCTTCTTTTGTTAGATTAATTCCTAACCATTTCATTTTTTTGGATGCTATTGTAAAAGATGTGGCTTCTCTTACTTCTCTGTGATTTTGTTGTTAGCATATAGGAATGTTATTAATTTTTGAGTGCTGACTTTGTATCCATCTGCATTACTGAATTTATTTATTATACCTGGGAGTCTTTCAATAGAGTTTTGGGGGTCTTATGAAGAGTATCATGTCATCTGCAAATAATGATAATTTAACTTCTTGTTTTCCTATCCTTACTCTTTTCTGTCTCTTGTCTAATTGCTCTGTCTAGTATTTCCAGCACTAAATTGAATAGGAGTGGTGATAATGGACATCTTTGTCTTGTTCCTGATTTTAGCATAAAGGCTTTAAATTTTTGGCCATTTAATATGATGCTGGCTGCTGGATTGTCATAGATGACTTTTTATCATATTGAAGTAAAAATCTTCTATTCCAATTTTCTGTAAGGTTTTTATCATGAAAAAGTGTTGGACCTTATCAAAAGCTTTTTCAACATCTATATAAATGACCATGTGGTTCTTATTTTTGGCTGTGTTCATATGATGGATTACATTTATTGATATGCATATGTTTAACCATCCCTGCATTCCTGGGATGAATCCCAGTTGGTAGTGGCATATAATCTTGATAATGTGCCATATTCTGTTTGTCAAAAATTATTGAGAATTTTTGCATCTATGTTCATTAAGGAAATTGGCCTGTAATTCTCTTTTTCGGTTAGGTACTTCTCAGGTTTTGGTATTAAAGTAATGTTTGCTTCCAGGAATGGGTTAAGGAGTATTGTTTCTCTTTCCATTTCATTGAAGAGTTTGAGGGGTATCAGCATTAAATCTTCTTTGAGTTTCTTGTAGCATTCCACAGTGAATCCATCTGAACCTGGGCTTTTCTTTGTTGGTAGGGACTTAATTATATTTTCAGTTTAGTCAATAGAAATTTGGTTAATCAGCAGTTTTACATCTTCTTGACCCTGCTTTGGTAATTCATATGTTTCTAGGAATCTGTCCATTTCTTATGTGTTATCAAGCCTATGAGAGTAGAGATTTTTGAAATAGGTCTTGATGATCTGTATTTCCACAGGGTCTGTAGTGATTTCACCCTTTTCATTCCTTATTACATGGATTTGAGTTTTTCCTTTCCTTTTTCAGTAAGTTTGGCTAGGGGCTTATCAATTTTATTTATTCTTTCAAAGAACCAACTCTTTGATTGATTGATTCTTTGGATTGTTTTCTTAGTCTCTATTGCATTGATTTCTGCTCTGATGTTATAATTTACTCCATTCATTTGGCTTTAGGCTTGACTTGCTTTTGTTTTCCTAGATGATTGAAGTTTAGCATCGGGTTGTTTATTTTTGTTCATTCTGTTTTCCTGATATGAGAGTTCACTGTAACAAATATTCCTGTGAGGACTGATTTCCTTGCTTCCATAGGTTCCAGTAGGATGTATTTGTATTTTTATTTGCCTGCAAAAATTGTTTAATTTCTTCTTTAATTTCCTCTGTGACCCACTGATTGCTTGAGTGTATTATTCAATTTCCATGTCTTTGTGGGGGTTTTGCAGTTTCTTTTTTCATTAAGTTCTAGTTATATGGTGCTATGATCTGATAACATGCATGGAATAATTTCAATTCTTTTGCATTTATTTAAGCATGTTCTGTGGGGTAGTATATGGTCTATTTTTGAGAATGTTCTTGTGCTGCTGAGAAGAATGTGTATTATGATGTTGTGTGGAACACTCTGTACACATCTACTAAGTCCATTTGTTCAGAGGTATGATTCAATTCTGTTATTTCTTTGCTGATTTTCTCTCTAGTTGATCTGTTGCTTTGTGTCAATAGCTTGTTAAGGTTTCCTGTTATAATTGTGTTATTGCTTATTTAATTTTTCATTTCTGTTAATATTTGTTCTGTATAGCTAGGTTCTCCCAAATTTGGTGTATATAGGTTTAAGATTGTTATCTCTCCCTCTTGAAGTTTTCCCCTAACCCATATGTAGTGGCCTTTTTTATCTCTTTGAATAATTCTTGGTTTGAAGTTCACATTGTCTGCAAACAGGATAGCTACTCCTGCTTTTTTTGGGTGATCCTGTTGCATAGAATATTGTTTTTCATCCTTTGACTTTCAGTCTATGAGCTTCCTTTTTGGGTTAGTTTGGTTTCCTGTATGCAGCATACAGTTGGATGTTGTTTCTTGATCTATTCTGCCAGTCTGTTTCTTTTAATTGGTGAATTGAGGCCACTTATATTAATGGTTATAGCTGATACATATTGGTTTACTTTTGACATGTTTTATTTCTGCTATTGATTTTTTACCTTTCTACTCCTTTTAATTGTTTGCCTTGCTTAGTGTTTTTGTTGTTGTTGTTTTTTTTTTTTTTTTTTTTTTCTATGTCTGCCTAGAATGTCTCTCAGTATTCTTTGCATGGTTGATTTGGTGGTCATGAAGTTCTTCAGCTGTTCTTTGTCATGAAAGTATCTTATTTCTCCATCAATTTTGAGGGACAGTTTTTCAGGATACATCAGTCTGGTTGGGAGTCATTTTCCTTTAGGATATGAAATACTTCACTCCATGATCTACTTAACTTCACTGTTTGTGTTGAGAAGTGTGGTGTACTCTGATAGGCTCTCCTTTATAGATGGTCTGTCTCTTCTCTCTAGCAGCTTATAATATTCTGTTCTTATGTTGGATTTCTGGGATATTGATTTTTATGTTTCTGTGTAGTTTTATTTTGTTTATTTGGAGTTCTATATGCTTCACTGATCTGCATGTCAGTTTCCATTCTCATGTTTGGGAAATTTTCAGCTATTACTTTGGTAAATAGTCTCTTGATATCATTTGTATTATCACCTTTTTTATTTATACCTGTCATTCTTATATTGTTTTTCGTTGCATCATCTTGAAATTGTTGAATTGTTATTTCCTGGTTCCTTGTTATTTTTAAAGATCTTTCCTTTGCTGTTCCTTAGCTACAGTCATGTCTTCAATGTCTGAAATTCTATCTTCACTTTCATTGAGGCAGTTTTGTCAACTTTCAATGGAATTTTTATTTCCTGTGTATCTCTTTGCATCTGCTTTATGCATTATGTTTTTTCTTATATTCTTCATTCAGTTTCCATTTTTTTGCACTGTTCCTCTAATTTTTTAACTATGTCTTCCTTATATGTGTTCAACATTTCTTTCATTAGATTTATCATTTCTTCTTTTACCTGGGACATTATTTTTAATTTGAGTTCTTTTATAGCTTCCCAGAGTTGTTTCTTTACTTCAGTTGATATCATGTCAAGCATTTCAGGTGTATGGCTTATATTTTTTGTTGTGTCCATGTCTCCTAGGCTTGCTTGGGTTGGGCTGGAAGTTTGAAATCGCAATTTGCTCTTTTGTTTTTTCATTTTCCTATATTTCCAGGTTTCAAGTGATGTTTCAAGGCTTCCCCTGTGCCATGAGTATCATCTCACCCAATTTTGTCTACAAGGGCAGATAACAGACAACAGTTAACCACTTGGAGTTTGCTGGGTGTGGGCCAATTAGACCAGCATGGACTCCTAAGTGACTGCCTGTATGGTCTTACCACCTATTCCAAGGATTCCCTGTGTGCTGGATTTCAACCTATGCATTCTCTGGGCTCAGGACTCAACTTGGGCCCCTGCCAGGTGTTTGGAGTTCACTAGGTGTTGTATCACATTTTTTAGTTCTTGATTTTGATTATTTGTGAGTAGTTTTTGTTTTTCTCAATTATTCTTGTCAGAGGTATGGCAATTTTTAATTTTTAATGAAACCAAAGATTGGATTTGTTGCTAATCTGTATGGAATACTTTCATTCTTGTGCTAGTCAAATTTTCATTACTGTGAAAAAAAATTTCTGAGAGATTTACTTTGGCTCACAGTTTAACTCTGTGTTTGACCAGCTCCATTCCTCTCAGCATGTGGTGAGGCAGAATCAACATGGTGGAAGGGTTTGGCAAAAGAAAACTGCTCACCTCAAGGCATCCCAAAGAGCAGGGAGAAAGGGAAAGACCCTTGGATTAAGGAGCCAGGGACAACATCACTCTTCAAAGGCACACCCCAAAGACAAGCTTCTTCCAACAGAGCCCCAACTCCTGCTAGCCCACTCAGATATAAATGTACCAGCAGATTGATCTGTTTATGAGGTTCACATGTTTGTAATCCAGTCACTTCTTTGGGCCCCACCTCTGAACATTACTATCCTGGGAATCAAGCCCTCCAAATAGTAACTTTCAGGGGTAGCTTCATATTCGAAATACAATTGTGTACCCAATTTTAATTTTTTATTTATTATTTCTTCCTTCTTTTCCCATTTTTTAAAATATCTAATGATATTACTACCTCATTACTTTTCAGATTTTCTTCTTTTATTGTTTGTGCATAAATCTGTCCTTAATATTGGTGAAGGTCCTTCTTACATCTGGATATGTAGTAAATGCATTATCATTCATTTCAAAATGCATTCAAATTTACATTCTGATTTCGTGTTTTATCTATGACTTAAGAGAGTGGTTATTAATTTTTGACAGTACAGAAATACATAGTTATTTTTATTATTAATTTGTGACTTCATTGAGTTGAATTTCAAGATTATACTCTTTCTCTCTCTCTCTCTCTCTCTCTCTCTCTCTCTCTCTCTTTCTTTCTTTCTTTCTTTCTTTCTTTCTGTACTAGGGATCAAACTCATGTACTTCTCATTGCCAGGCAGGCTTTTGTGCCACTGAAGATTTTATATTTTGAATTCAGTCTTTTGACTTTTTTTTTTTTTTTTGGTAATGGAACAAGATAATTAAAACATTAAATGCTTTCTAATACTGTGAAAAAGCACATTTTCTTTTGGTTGTACCACTTTATATATGTCCAGAATTCACATTAATTTTGATAAATTCTCATAATTTTTGTTTCTAAATGTACAGTTTAACTTATTTATATTTGATATTACTCATCACTAATGCATGTAGGATTATATCTGCAGCTTGTTTTTGTTGTCTTATGTTTTCCATATTTTTCTTTCCATCATTACTTTCTTTTGAAAAAATTTAGTTCTTTATTCCACTGATTTATAGATTACACTTCTTTTTATGTTTATTCTAGTACTCAGGTATGCATTTTTAACATGCAAAAGTTTAAAGTTAATCATTGCCTTCATCTTTTATGCTAATGTGACAGTGTTCTTTCATTTAAATTTGTTCATGCATCTCTTGACTCATTGTTATGCATAACACTTCTTTATTATTTTATTTTATTTATTTGTATTTTAAATTGTAAAATACATTTTTTAATTTTGTATTTATTTAGAATTCCCCTAATCTATTTCTCTGTCTTTACTATTTCTTTGTTATCACATTCTATTCAGTCCATCCATCTAAAAAGCATTTTCCTTTATTGTGACATTTAATAATGGTCATGCTAAACTCTGACATTTTTGAAAAGAAAGGCTATCTAGAAATGTCTTTAAAATCTCTCATTCTTTTCAGATAAAATTCTGGTTTGTCAGTTATTTCTTTAAGTGCATTAAAAGTCTCATTCCACTGACTTCTGGCAGTTTAATTTCTTAAATATGCATCGTTCATCTGTCTCACTTTACAAATCAATGTTTCTATTGTTATTTTGCATGAGTGTATTATGGAGTGCTTCTAATAGCTTGGTATTCTGACAAGGTGTCATTTGCTTCATTTACCTTGTTTCAGAAACCCTGTGCTCCTGAGTCCATGTATTATTCTCTGTCATCATATCAAGGAAATTCTATTGTACTTTATCTTCAAATATTGCCTCTGCCTTCTTTTCTTCCCCATTGTCCTCTGTGATTTGAACTAAATGTGTGTCAGATCTTTTGTTCTATTTTGGGGTCAATTTTAAGACAGGTTTCTTTTGTTTTTAAAATTCAGATAGTTCCTTCATGTCTAATCACCAGTGGAATTTATTTTTGAGTTTTAAATTTTATTTTTCTTTTCTTGATTTTTATTCTTTTCCACATCTAATCTGCATATCTTTTAAAATAGCTGTTTGTTCTTAGCAAATATTCATCTTAAATCTGTAGACATAGAAAACACAATTTTAAACAACTAACATTTTTATTTCATTTTGATAATTCACTTGTTTTGACGGGTGTTTTTTTTGTTTTGTTTTTTTCTCTCATGGATGTGTCTTCATTGTTGCCTAGTTTGCTATACTTCCTTACTTTATATTCATGGATCATTTTATTACCCATGAGCATTATTTAAGTAATAAAATTAAATACTCTTAAGTTTCAATTATTTTCAGTCAAGTTCCTAACAGTGCTGCTCTTTAGACACATTGAACTAATTTCATAACGTTACATGAGGTTTTCGATTTTGTGTTTGAGGAAAGGTGATATTTTATGTTCTAATGCATTTGCATGGCCAGATTATAGTTACTCAGACATGATTGCCTTTTCCTAGATCAAACTAAGCTAATTTTCCCAAAAGTTAGGAAGTTGAGGTCTACTTATGGTTCATTTTTACTCTCGGGTTGTGGTTCTGTGAAGAAACAGCAGTGTACTGTACATGGCAAAGATTCCTCTTCAGACCTGGGCAGATTTGGACTTTTGACCATCCTGTGTACCCAAACTGAGTAGGAGGATAAAGTTTGCTGAATTCAACAAATACTTTAAGGCAATAGTGCCTTTATTTAACTCTCTGCTTAGTGGTTTCAGTTTGACTTTGGTCTGCTAATTCTGTTGTAACTTGTTGATGTATTTAAAATGACTTACAAATGTATTTTTCTTTTAACTACTTTTTGTTGTTTCTTGGGGAAAGGGCCAGTGCACAATCATAATGTTAGCCCAACTGTATTCTAGAAACTGTCATATCTTATGACTTTTATATTGTATTTATATTTGTTTAAATGGGATCTGTTGTCCTACATACATACAATAAAGCTTTAGTTTTTTTTAGAGCTATGTAAAATAGATTTTTAGCCCTACAACTATTATGTAGCTCCAGCTGATACAAGTCAGAATGCTTGAGGTCACCTTGGAAGTATAACCTGTTCATTCTATGACTCAGTTTTCTCATTTGTCAAATAGAAATAAAGTGTTTCTGTTCCAGAATTGTGAAAATCAAATAGGTAATACATGGATGTGTTTAGCACTAAGCCTGGCATTTGGTGCGAGCCACACAAATGTTTTAAGGGCACAAAACTCTCCAGTGCACAGTGGGAGCTGAGTGAGAACACAGGTATTTGTGAGAAATGAATACACTGACTACTTTCTTTTGAGCTGATCAGTTTTATGGAGAGAAATTCAGCAGGAAGGTGAGGCACTGGATGCGGTGGTGGTGGGAATGAGAGAGAAGTCAGGACAATGTGAAGCTCTGCTTAACTCTGTTCATATTTGGCCTGGGGCCATCACGTGTGGCATTTTATCTAACTACTCTGTTCTTCAGCTACAGTTCTCCTTTCTAGAAGCCAATGAATATACGCACTGATTTTTCTTTTAACCAAGGAATATATTAAGTAAGCTTGAACATGAATTGTTATTGTGCCACAAGGGGAAAAAACTGATTCAATTTGAATCTCAAGTGCATTCCTACATTGAATAATAATGACATTATCATTTAATTATTTAGACATTAGCTTTATTCACATGTGTAGTTTGGGACCATTTAGAAAAAAAGCCTAGAAAGAACAATATTCTTTTTTTTTTTTTTTTTTTTTTATTGTAGAACCCCACTGTTAAATATCTCACGGGCTAATGTTTAATCGCATTCTTAGTCTCGTAGAGTTCTTGATAATAATTAACCTGAAATAACTACTTCCATACGTGAGTTTGGGAGATATTTTCTTGTATTGTTTCAATTTCCTTTCTCAGGAAGTTAAATGGTTAAAACTTGCAGATCTAAATTGTCCATGAATAATCCATAAGAGAATAAAATCAGGAAAGATGGAAATTGGAAGGTTTTGTGTATTTAATAATACAAAAATAAGCATTTACTGAACATTTAAAGACTGTATGTAATGCATACTTTTTAAAAACTGTGTAACTATAATATTTTTAAGTTTGAAAGCCTCATACTTCATTTGTTGTATGGAGTATTTACTTCTCTTGTTTCTTTTGAATGAAGCCAAAAGAATCTAATTTTCAAGTATTTTCATTAAAGAAAATTTAAATGAGCCAAGTTGTAGTTCTATAATATAAAGGTTAAACACATACATATAAACATTTTCAGCCACTTTATGGGAATGTGATTTGCATGTAAAGAACTGTGTATATTTAACATATGAAAGTGCATGAGTTTGTCAATAAGTATTCATGCATTAATTCACTGCCACCACCAAGGACAAAAAATGACTTCCCAAATTTTACTTCTATTCTCTTTTTTAATTATTATCATCATCACGGTCATTATTGTTTACTTTTTGTGGTAACACATTTCACATAAGATTTGCCTTATTTGAAAGTGTTAAGTATCCCATACAGTGTCGTTAGCTTTAGCCCCTGTGCCCTATATACATATAGTAGGTCACCAGAATTCACTTATTTTGCACAAATGAAACTTTGCATCCTTTGACCATTAGTACCCCATTTTTCCTTTCCCATTTCTCCTGAAAATTATCATTCTATTATTTTTCCTATGATATTGACTATTTTAGATTCTATAAAGATGATGTCGTACAGATTTGACTTATTTCATATCCTTCAGGTCAACTCATGTTGTAAATGGCATTGCATTGTAAATGGCAGAGGTCTTTTATTTGTAGAAGCTATATAGTAACTCTGTTTTTTGATCTCTGTCTGCATAAATTCTGTATTTTCTTTATTCATTCATCTTTAAGAAAAATTAAGATTGTTTCCATACATTTGCTATCTGACTAATGCTACAAATAATGTAGGAGTATAAACCTGTCTTTGAGATCTTGATTTAAATTGCTTTGGATAAGTACCTAGAGATAGGATTCCCATACTATATAACAGTAATAATTTGATTTTTTGACAAACTTCCATACTGTTTTCCATAATTCTTATAATAATTTATATCCCCAAAAAGTGTATACCATTGTTATCTTTCATACACATTCTCATTAATACTTGTTACCTTTTATTTTTATGATAATAGGTCACATTCCATCATTTGCATTTCCTTAATGATTAATGATATGGACAACCATGTGTCTTTGGAGAAGTGTCTACTCAATTATTAAATTGGATTAGTATTTTTTGTACTACTGAGTCATTTGTTTTATATATTGGATTATCTCTTACCAGTTACAGATACTCCTCAATTGATAACGGGCATGCATCTCAGTAAATCCATCACAAGCTGAAAATATCAAAAGTCATAAAATGCATTCAATACACCTAACCTACCAAACATCCAATGTACAGTGCACTCTGTACATTATCAGTTGTTCATTCTTATGACTCTATGGCTGACAGGATTACAGCTATGTGCTACTACACACCATTGGCCGCTTCATATTACATAGGTTCATCACGGAGAAAGTCAAAATGGAAAGTGTGTTTTCTATTTCATGTGTATCACTTTCTTACTCTCATAATTAAAATTAAAAACAGTGCATTGGGAACCATTTGGATATGCTGTGCAATATTTTTCCATTCCATGGATTCCTTTTCCATTTTATTGAATATTTCCTTGTTGTATTGAAGGTTTCTCAGTTTATCATAATCCCACTTCTATTTTTTTTTTGCCTGTGCTCTTAATATATCAAAAAATCATTGTCAAAATCAATATTGAGGAGCTTTCCTGTTAATTTTGTTGCAGGACTGTTCGGGATTTAGGTTTCACATTTAAATCTTTAATACACTTTGAATTGATTTTTGTGTGCACTGTAATACATGGGTCCAGTTTCATTCTTTTGCTTGTGCTTATCTTTTTGTGAACACTGTTTACTAAAGAAACTAAACTACCCATTTTGTATTCTTGGAAAGTTTTTGTGAAATGAGTTGACTACAAATGTCTCTGTTTATGTCTGAGCTCTGTAATCTGTTCCATTTTTAATGCTTCTGGTTCTATGCCAATACCATACTATTTTGATTATTGTAGATGTGTAATACACTTTGAAGACAGAGAGTGTGGTGCCTTCAGCTTTATTTTTCTTTCTAAAGATTGTTTTGGCTATCTGAGAAGTTTCCTGTTTCCATATAAAGTTTAGGTAATTTTTCCATTTCTTTGAAAAATGTCCTTGGAATTTCTATAAGGGTTGCACTGAATCTGTAGATTATATAGTACAGTATAAACATTTCAACAATGTCTGAATATGGGATGCCTCTTTTTCTTTGTGTCTTATTTCTCTTTTATCTATTTCTACCCACTTAAATGGGAAAATGATCACCGCTTTTCCAATTAAATCTCATAAAAATAAAAGAAAATAAATTTTTTAAAAAAATTTTGTAATTTAGAAAAAATTTTTGAGACAAGATCTCACTATGTTGTAAAGGGTGACTTTGAACTCACAGTGATCCTCTTGCCTCTGCTTCCCAAGTGCTGGTATTAAAATTATATACTACCATGCCCAGATTTTGAATGGTTTTGATAAGTGAACCAGCACATATCTTTATTGTGGTAGATTGTGTTTTTTTCTACTATTTAATCTGTTCAAGTAAACCAACACATATGTTTATTGTGGTAGATTGTGTTATTTTTCCTACTAGTTAGTTTGTTCACTAGTAGATGACTACATATCCATAGTTCTTGCCACCAAATATCTTCTTGCAGGCAAGATTGACTTCACTACTTCATTATCAGTTGACCAAATAGTTTTACTGTCAATTGAAGTGAAAAGATGTGACAGCTTTTCCTTTTTCAATAGTTGTAAGCAGCATAGGATGTTTTTCTTGTGTATTTCCTCTCTTACACAAAAAGGCATATAACAAACATGGAGCTTCATGTGGTATGCAAGTACATGTGAACTAGAGCCACCACAGTCTCATTCGACCTCTAACATTAACCAAAAACAAGGGAAAATGCATCTTTTATGTAACTGGTTTTTTTACAGTTATTTCTGCAGTAAAGTTGAACAATACATATGTTAAACTGATCTTAGCTATTTGGATAGAACTGGAAACCCAGGGAAGATAAATTGTGTTATATTACATTAAAAATACCTCTCAGTGAATTGTAATTTTAACTTTCTTCTTTGGAAGCAGATTACTAAAAATGAAATCATATGCTTGTCAAAATGATAACTTTAACATAAATATGAGACTTAATGGTCGTGAGATACTTAAATTCTACAAATTGTATTCACTCATCTAAGCCAAATTACATAAAAATGCTGAAAATACAATTATTTTACTTATATATGATAGAAATGTATTCCAATTCTTCTACGTGGGGAAAATGTTCATATATTTCATGGTACACATTATTTTCCTGCTTTCAATTTATGTTTTGAAATTTAGGAAATGTTTGCAGAACTGCACAGTAATCATTAAAAGATGTAATGTAGTTAAGTTAAAAGATGGAAGAGTGTATTTGCTGCTTATGGAAACAGAAAAAGTATGTAAAATGAATTCATGTATTTTTACATGTTTCCATTGTGGCTAAGATTAAGCATTTCTTTTAAGGCATATGCTTTTCGATCTTTAAGGGATATATTATCACCTTATGTGATAAAAAAAGCTTCAAGTTTTACAAAGTGGAAATGCTTTCATACATTAACAGAACATGAGAGTCCCCGTTTGATGTTAATCCCTCTCCCACTTTTGATTGAAACTGTGTTACTGAGCTGCTGTTTTTACATCATTATCTCGAAGATGGCATGCAATGATATATTCATAAATATCTGAGGCTAATAGCAACATAGTACCTCATTATTGATTGAGTCATAAATAGAACCTCACCAGAATTAGCTTCCAATGCCTGGTCCTAACGACAATATACATCTTCCCACTGTTCCAGTTCAACTTCAAGGCACTTCTATGAGTCTGCCAAAGCCTCCTGAATCACACCTGCCAGCATCACTTTCTCATGTATTGTGTATTTGTTCTCCTTGTAGTACAGATGCTCTGAAGGTACCCCAGTATACCTCCAGTACACTGAATATGTGAGTCTGCTAGAGAAGGAGTGCATGCAGTGAACACTAAACTAGATCATGTGCAGTTTAGTGTGTGAGTATTAGCTAGCTTTTATTGTACTCTAATTTAATCTTGTCTCCCTCACAGTGAGGTTAACTCCTTGAGGGCTATTATCATGGTGTTTCATAGTTGTTTCCCCCAGCACTAGGCACACTGTCGTGGCTCAGCAAGAATTCACTGAGTGTAATTGAATTGAATTAGATGGGTAGGAAATAACAAAGATTTTTTGAGTCAGGCTTCGTTTATTTTGAATTGAAACACAAATCCTCAGAATCGCTAATCTAGACCTCGTAACCTCACTGTTTGGAGCAACTTGTAACACAGACACCCACCAATGAATCATTTATACTATTTATATTTTGTAAATGGATTCTAAGCAGTTGAGAAAGAAAGATTTAGGCATTTTTGAGACTCATTCATATTGACAGAGTATATAAGTTAGAATGCCCTAAAAGATGCCAGCACCCCCATTAGTATTGAATATTGTGACCATTATTACTCAATTCTGTAGCACAGACATCTTTTTAACTGTAGCCATGGTATCTGTGTATACTTTATGTTGATGCATAATTGTAGTGCATACTTAGAATAAAGGAGACTGCCCCGCACAGTACACCTCATAGACATGAACTTGATATCAGGTGCACATCTATGTGAGCAGAATATCCTCAGTGAGTCACATAACACTTGAATCTCAACTACCTTACTTGTCAAATGGGAAAATTTCCCACTTCATATATTTCTTGGGGTTCTAGGGATAAGGTTACCTACCCTGTGTCTGATACAGGACTGGAGTGTGATGCAGGTTTACCTCTAATATTATTTGAATCTTTGATCTCCAGCAGAATGGGTGATATTTAATTGTTCCTAAAACAATATCTGGTATTCAATATCTGCTATGTTTGTTAGTAAGTTTTAAATTAAGTTAGCTTCAGTAAGTAAACTCTATTGGGCTCATTAAATAATTTTGGTTGTCGTGACATGAAAAAAGTGCTCATGAAATGTGACTTTTATGAATATAAATAGGTAGAGAAGTCTTTATAACATGCACAACATTGTGGTAGTTTAATTGGGGTGACAATGGTTTACTAAGTACCTAATATATGATTAACACTGAGAGCATGTTTTCATGTACTTTACTCCAGAGGATTTATAAACAGTAAAAATAGAACTGGTATTATAAATTGGTAAAGAATTTATAACTCTGTCATCGACTGTTCCCCCCAAACTCTCCTTTGCTCTGAGGTGGGTAAATCATAGATGTGATACATTCATCAGGAGATTAATCCATTCTTAAGTACGCTGTTACAAAGTGGAGCCTGGTCAGCAAAGGAGTGACCTGGAAGATTGTATCTCTTTCCCTGGAGCTTCACTTCTTTCTCTGCTTCCGAGTTGCCTTGTCATGATCAGCTTTCTTTTACCAGTCCTTTTTTTGGAGCCAGTTGAGTATGGACTGAATCCGCTAAGCACTGAAAGCCTAAATAAGCCTCTTCACTTTTAAATTGTGGGCGTTGAGGATCCTGGCTCATTGGCAGGAAACTACCTAAGACAGATGTGGATGCTAGGCAAGGTTCTGGACTGGAAGTACCTGCTGTCAAGCAGCCTAAAGTTCTACCACTACAAATTAATCTTTTTGCTGTTAATCACTTATTTTTAAAGTTCATGCATTTGTGTTGCATTTATAGCTTTGTGGGACTCCAGTAGACATGATTTTATTTCATTATATATTATATTATGCATTATATATTTAATGTGACTAGCGTAATGTTTCAATATATATGTATATTCATGATTACAATAAAGCAAATTGACATGTTCATTGCACAGTAATTGCCTTTTATGTGTTACAGGTACCTAAAATCTATTCACAGCAGATATCCATCTTATAGTGCTGTAGTCTTACACAGTTACTGACCTCGGTCCTCATGTTGTACATTATACCTCTAGACTATTCAGCCTACATAGTTGAAACTTAGTACATTGTTGTCCCACGTCTCTTCATTTCTATCCTGGCCCCTCCCCTTATTACTACTGCTTTAGTTTGTTATTTTTATATTGATCCCAATGAATTAAGAAGAAATTATTATTTCTATTTAGTAATTGCTCCTCTACCTGGACATTTAAGAAGTCAGAATGCTGTTCAAACCTAGTGCAAAGCTAGAACTTTCTCCTATGAGTTTTACAAGTTTACTACTAGAGAGGCAAAGAAGAAGATGCAATCTTTTGAATAAATGATTGTTTTCTATTTGTTTGCCCTTCTCAGTAAGTTTCTTTGGCTGGTCTCAAAATTATCATACTCCAACTCTAGGCTCCCATGTGGCAGGAATTAGTGTACCACCATGCCCTACTGAGATGTTACTTTTCATTTTGATAGTTGATAGTCACATTCCCCTATAAAATGGTAGAAATGTAGCTTCATAGTTTCTGAGATTCTGGAAGGGGATGGAACACATCAAAGTGGCTTTTAGATCTTAGCACATTTAGTTTTAACTGGATACCTTCTTGTTAGGATTGGCCTGTGTACTGTGGAATGCTCAGCAGCATTCTGGATATTTACTCACTATTTTCCAAAAGTACACTTTTAGTTGCAGCAACAGAAAGTGTCTCCACACATTGTCAAATTTCTCCGCACATGGTATAGGTAGGGAACAGAATCATACACATTTAAAACAATGATCTGAAGAAGGAATAAAAAAAAAAAACTTTACTTACTTCACAATTTCCCAAGTGGCTAAATCTGAGAAATCACAGTCCCTGAATTGAAGTAGCTATCATTTCTTTTCGAGGAACAAAAAGTACAGCTCTGCTTCTTAGGAAGAGCTTAATTGACTATAAAAACTAAAGAATACTATGAGGATGTGTAAGACACTTCAGGAGAAGATAAAGCAGAATCTTCACCTAGTATTCCAGGACACTGGGGCCAAAAGGGCTCTACATAAAAACATGGGGAGAAAACAGAAAGGAAACTGCCTAACTGAAACGTGACCAGCGTGTACTAGCTATATATCATCTCTCTGGTAGTATTTTATATAATAACGGTGGGATGCTCTGTTGTTTATGGCTCATTCCAAAAAATCATTTGATGTCTAAGAGTCTTCTATGCCATCAGGACATACCTATTTTCTTACTGGGTCTAATGAGGGCATACAATAAGTTATGAGTGGGAGCCACCAGTATGTAAACATAGGCAAGACATCTCACTTCTCTAGATCTAACGTTCTATTTCTGAAAAATGTGATTATTTTCAATATGTTCAAGCTCCAAACTTATATGGTTTTACTCAGTACCACAATAAAAATCACTACACTACTGCCAGCCAGTATGAGTATATGATTATTCTGCCATGCATGTCATCAGAAGTAATATGGTAATACTGGCAGTATCATTTTTGTAAAGTCAAAAATGTTCTAATGAAGCAGATTAAGGCTACTTACAATATATGCCTCCTTGGGCTCGGAAGGACTAGGGATGAAATGATCTACTTGGATATGAGAAATGAAGTAGCCAGGCACTAAAATCCATAACTCACCATGGTTAATGAATCTTTCTCTCCCTAGCCCAAGACCCCAGGCAAAAGATAGGCATTGGTACCTATTAAATAAGAGCTAGGAGAAAAGGAATTACAGTCAAAACCCTCTTAAGACATTTTCAAAGGAGCAGCCATTAAAACTTCTAAACCAAGACATCTTCCTTGGAGAGAAATGGAAAATCACAGGTACGGTGCCATGTAAATGTGACTATTTAATAAATACTCTTGGATGAGGAGGATGATAAGAGCAAATGTATGCTGGAGGGGAAAGTGGGAAGCAGGAACCTTTTAAGAACAGGTTAATATCTTTTCCTTTTTCCTTATTTTTACAAACTGGTAAAACTTACATACTGGTAAAACAGATTTACAATGTTAAAGATTCTTAATGTATTGATTTCTCATGCCCAGATTTGGGGTTTGGTAGTCAGCATAGCTATGTGGGTGGAAAGGGCCCATTTTTCATCCTGAGTAAGAGGAGACATTGCTCATGAACACACTGTGCAATGGAACGGTCCAGCTCCCTCTGCTTATTTCATCATCATTACTCTTTCCCTGAAGGATGGCAGCCTCACTACCTTCTTCTGCTATGATTAGCAATGAAGCCATGCAGAAAGGAAGAAACCAGGGATAGATACTGTCATGGGACAAGAAATAGCTTAATAAGTAAGTATTGTAGTAACATTAAAAGCATCTCAACAGAATGTGGAATTGGTGAAGTTTGTTTGGGGCATTTAAGAACTACTCCATGGGAGCATAGATAGTGTGAACATTGGCATTTTTTCTTTAGCCATACTCTGCCTTTATCACCACCAGGCATACATTTGTTTCCTCCTATCACTCATTACATATGTGTTCATGTCCTGGTGTTCCAGGAGACATGGAGACAACTGGCTGGAATATGGAAATCTACTAAAAGTGAAGGGAAATTATCAATACCCTTCAACTTACTATAAAAAGGATGAACATAAACAGGCTAATTGGTGTCTGATGTGTGTCATAGCCTGAGTCTTGAGGAAGCTGCCTCAGATGGAGATCACCATGCAGAAGTTTTATGAGGGAATGCTCTTGGCAATAGCACCCATGAAAGGGAAAAGAAGATAGCTATCTCTATATAGTGTTCACTCACTTCTTTGACGATACTAGGGTGGCCTTCAGAAAGGTAGCAAGGTAGGGGAATAGGCTGAGTAGTTCCATGTTAGGTTGACCAGGTTTTGGATTTGGATGCCTGTGGACTCCTGTTACAAGACCTTGTAAATGGTGAAAGGAAACTCTTTTAAGCAGAGACAGTTACCAAAAACTGTTGCCTGAGACAAGTGTATAGCACCACTGCACCCAGTGAATTAAAACTTTCAGTCCTGTATTGGAATCAGAGAGCTGTATCATAATAACTAAGGAAAATTGCTGGTTCAGAAAGGTGCCATGGGTCAGTAATTGTGTTTCTAGGAGTTGTGGAATCCTGTGCCCAGGCTGTGAAGTGTTCCGCTCCCTCTCGGAGGAGCAATTATTTGAGATCTCTAGGTTGGGTTTTTGAGAGGGAATTTCACTGCCATTTTCCTCCCGAGTTGTAACCTCTGGAGAAGCCATGTGCACATTTAAAGTGGCTAAAGGAGAGACTTTTCTCTTTTGGAATGTGCATGTTTTGAAGAACTGTTACTAAAAAGTAGAGAAAAAGAGAGGTTGTTTCAAATACTAAGCAGTGAGAAAATTTTAATATCTGGGTTGTTTCTTTAACAATGTAGTTTTCTTAAAATCTTAAAGACTTCTGGTCTATTGAGCCCAATCAAGTCAGTTGTGAACATCACACCCACACTGTTTTTCTATATATCACCCCAAATGTGATTTACTTACTTCCTTCTTTTCTCCCAAGCTTATCTTTCCTTTCAGTTTAAGGGTAATTTGCTTGAAAACATACGGCTTTAGTGAAAAGGCCAATCTTTTGCCCAAGGTTATATACTAAAGAACTTTTATTTCTCAAAAGCTATATTAATCTTACCTTTTCTGCTCTTGATAGTTTATAAAGGTCCATATTTCTAACATCTTAAAATCTTGAATTTTGTTCTCTGCTCCATTTCATTCTGCTTACTAATCAGTCACACTTTTTAGGAACTCATCTCTCCCCAGTGCAGCCAGCAGTAGCAAACATGTGCTCATAAAGGATCAGCTACCTCCCTTAGAGATACATGGTTCTTCTCAGTTTGTTTCTTGTGAGTTTTGTCAAATATTTTTACACCATATAACATAAATGAGTGGATTGTTATATCTGTTTCATGGAATCTATATTTTTCATATTTGATATGTTTGTTATTGTAGCATCTCATTTTAAGTTACCGATTTCTAGATTTGTCTTGGCATGCTGACTGCAACACCAGTGCCGAAACCCTATGAATTCTTGCTATAACACCATCTCCCTCATATATATCACACCCAGCTTATATTAGGTATTTCTTTCCCAAACTGATTCAGATATGCAGTCTCCTTCTATATTTTGTCACTGCCGTTTGCAGTATATAACTTATAGGATTTTCTAGGAAGAAAAAAAATAACATGGAGAATAGGACATGAGGGAAACTGTACTAACTTTGAAAATGTTAGATATCTCTGCTGCCACATTCTTTTTCTATAAATCAGTTAGACATTTAATTTAACTTTAAGGAGGTTAAGAAATATAATTTGGTGTCTGTGTAGAATGAAGTGTAGAGGCTTTGGTAGGAAGTCATCCAAGTTGGTGCAGCAATAATAAATAAGCTATCAGGGACATTGTATTATTTTAGTGTAACAATTAATAATAATGAAAAATAATTTAAAGAAAGTGACCAACAAAAATGACAGAGAGAAATATGTGCAGGCCGTGATGTAGAAGGGGTAGAGAGAATCTAAATATGTAATCTGAGAAGCCATATTCAGAGCAACTTTGAGGACACTTTGGAGAGACAAGTATTCTAGATTCCAAGGGAGGATAGTTTTTCCTAAAGTCTAAAAGGGAAAATGGTACAGAGTGACCAAAAATGATGGGACTGTAAAAAGGTACACTAATACCAAGCAGTAGGAAGGTTGGAGATCAGTTAGAAATTTGACACAGATATGTTTGGATCTCTAGTAAAGGTGAAAAAATTTAATCACCATGAATATGATTTGAAAGATGATTGGTTGTTAACAACAATACACATAACAGCCACGAGCAAAAAATGATTCATATATTCATATGTAGAAGTCATATATTGGAATATCACATTGTAATAAAGATAAATATAGGCAAGTCTCACAAACAGAAGTCAGATGCAAAAAGTACATATTGTGATTCTATTTATATAAAACTTAAATCAGGAAAACCCAATTAAATCCTAATTAAAAATTAGGATGGTAGTATACCCAAGTGGGATAGGTATAGCTTCAAAAAGATATAGCCTTTCTTAGATTCTGATAATATTTGAGTTTTGGGTAATGGCTATGCTTCACTGAATAGCACTCTGTCTCCCCAGAACTGTACATACACAGCTGTGATTATGTTGCTTCATATGGCAAAATGACTGCACAACTGTGATTAATGTAAGCATCTTGCAAATTCAAAAATTAATCTAGATTATCTAAGTGGGCCTAATGTCATCGCAAGGATCCTCAAAAGCAGGAAGATGTGCAAATGGAAACTGAGGTTGGAGTGACACGTTTTGAAGATGGTGGAAGAGGCCTTATGCCCAGGAACATTTTATCTTCCAGATACTGGGTGAGACAAAAAATGATCTCTATTCATAGGCTCCCCAAAAGCATGCCAGTAGGAACCAAATAAAAAACTGCTTTGTTTATAAACCTAGTCAGGACTATTTGGAAATTTCACAAATATAAGTGAAAGTTCTTTCTTTTGCTTCATTAGAGTGAGAGGCCCTACTGTTAACATTTATGTTCAGTTATTATATGTAGTAACACATTCCAAAATGCAGTGTCTTACAACAAATATAATCTATTTAGTTCACAAGTTTATAGATAAGTTGGGCACATTTTCTAATCTTCTTTGGTTTGGCTGGTTTTTGATAGGCTTTCATATTTTCTTGTAGGTAGTTAATAAGTCACCTGATTTAAAATGACTCCCAAAGGAATATTTGTCTACATCACATGCTCACTTTTCCTCCAGCAGGGCACTCTGAGGTTATCTCAAGGTAAAGACAGAGTTTCAGGAGAACAATCAGAGGTACATGAAGCATCTGAGGACCTAGGTTGGTACCTGGAACCCAGTCCCTTTTTCCTTATCCTTACAGCCAAAGCAAACCACAGGAAAATCTCAAATGCAAACAGTATTAACATCTGAAAGGAAGGACTACAAAATTACCTTGCATGAATCCTGAATACAAGGAAAGAAATAACACAGGCCATTTTTAGTCAATCTACTAAGGTATTCTTTCTGAGTGTTGTGTCCAAAGGCAACATCCAAAATGTGTTTTCACACTGATACAGCTCTCACCTTTTAATTGCCTGACATCAGTTTTTCATGAACTGGTTTCTAGTGGGCAGGGCAGACTCCTGGCCCCTGGACAGTCAGGATGTCGGATGACAGGTAGCAGAGTGTTTGGTTGTTGGAAGAGCCCAAAACTATTTACTCAATATTCTCTAAGATCAGGCTTTCTCGGTTTTAGTAGGAGGAAATTTTGTTCCTTAGTGGCTGAGATGTGCAGAGAATATAATTTTCAGACTACTATTATAAGAGATATGCAAATTGTCTTAACAGATTCTGGATCTGTTTAAATTCACCAAAAATCTGGATCAAATATTAGCTCTTCTATCACAAGGATATCAATTTTCAGATATGCATCATAATGACTCAATTTCTTGGCACATGCCTGAAAGCACCCCAGTGATCTAGCACAAATCAACAAGGAACACATCATACACTACGCTTTGGGTCAAAATATCCTCACCTCCTCTCTATTTTCTCATTTTATGTTTTTCCCTGAATAGGATATACCCCATATTGATATTCAATACGGATACTGAGCATGTAATTTATTATGTCAAACTGAAAAATGCCTGTGGTAATACAGGTTTTTATAGCTGTGGTTTTCTCCAGCTCAAATTGCTTTGAGTATCTATGTGTCGGCAAAAAGTTCGAAGTAGGATGGATACAGAAACCATGAGTGGACAAAAGACACCTTTAGAAACTACAAACCAGCAACCAGAAAGCCTTTTAGCTGTAAGTCAGCAGACTTTTATGTCAAGCTTGGCTGACTAATTATTGCTTATAATTTGCATTAGGATTAATTAACTAATTAGAGAGGAATGTCTGAAGGCAAAGTTATGGCTCTGCTTGTCAAGCTGAGGACTTTAATTATTCTGATATTTTTAATTATAATCAGCTGCTGAATGAGTATTACACTGTCAGCTACTATCACTGAAAGTAGGCTGGGCAAAGGCAGTGCAGGAATTGTGGGAACTCGGCCCTGTTTCTCCTACTAGTAAGGGAAGGTTACGGCCCAGCACCAAGAGAAAGAAAACCTCAGACTCCAAGTCTTAAACTGCACAAACAACTATGCAAAGCATCATAATTCAGGTTGGTTTGCCAAGTGAGTCAGTTGGTTTGCAGTAAAACTTTCTTCTATGCAAAATGAGGCGATCAGCATCATGTACACTTCTGATAGCAGCTGGTAAGATTCCTGTAACATGATCATAGTAGTGAACTGAACTCAGCCAATTTGACATTTTCATACGATTCCTGATACAGCTTCCTTGAGCTCCTTGTAAATTGTTTGCTATAAAATTGGACTTGTGTTATATTCTGTTTTTTTTAATTGTCAAAAAAACAAATTATCAAACTTAGTGAATATCCTGGAAACTGCTTTGAGTGTTCCAAATAAAGTTGTTAAATAAATATGCCTAACACATTGCACATAATCAGTAAAAAATTTATTGAGTGAATTGTGAGATAATAGCATATATCACATAAGAAATAGTAACACAGATGTGCCACACAATAGCTAACTTCCTATGTAAGGATTTCTGCCTAAAATCAATCCCTTTATCCTAGACATCACATTTAAACAATAGTTAGACACACAAGGGAAAATAAGTGTCTCAAAATGATTCATCAAAAGATGAAACATGATAATTTTTTCATCATAATTGCAAGCTAAATATATCTTTATCTCAGATAATTACATCAATGAAACTGTAAACTTAAGTGATGTTAAGGGCTCCAGTTGACTTATAAACTGGCAAAGACCTGCAAACTTAATGTCAAGCAACAATGTGAATGTTGGGCTGATTTCTTTTCTTTTTAAAGATGCCCAGGAGTGAATTCTCAGATTCACAGTCACATCGACACTCTATGAGAATCGCAGATAATGTGTTTTAGGAACTTGGGCAGTAATTTAGTACTTCATTATTGTTAAAATGCTTTGCATCTAACAAGTCTCTGTTTTCTACATTTGTGCAGAAGGAAATCAGTAAGGGAATATGACTTTTAATAAAATCACAGAGTTTGGAAGACCCAGACCCAGAGAAGAACTTTGAGACGGACCACAGTCTGTGTAGTGTTAAGAAGCATGGGCACCTATTTTTGTTTGTTGATCAGACACGTTCATAGTAGTGATATTGTGCTAGATACTGTTTGGAGTGCTCTCAAATGAATATATAAGATGCCCTTTTATTTCTGAGGCAAGGAGGTTAAAGAACTCCAGGGTGACGCAGTTAGCATGGTGGGGCAGATAATAGAGCCCAAGTCACAGAGACTATACTCCTACCAGCTCTGAAATACTGCCTCAAATAGTGTCACTTGAATTCTTTGCTTTATTAGTTTTTCTGTCTATGGTGGATAACCACAGTAATTATCTTACAGAGTCATTGAGAGGATTCTGTGAATTAAGATCTACTGAGCACTTTTAAAAACAGCTAAAGTATTACAGTAGATGCTTATATAACATGCCATGTAATTAGATTTTAGGTCCAAATTTCTAACTTTGCATAGAGGAACCAAGGATCAGAGATTATGTAACTTGATTAAAGGTCACTATATCAGGAGGTGCCACACCTAAGGTGAGCTAACTGGGTCTGATTCTAGGTCAAGGCCCTTCTGATTATCTACATCATGATTTTCAGAGTGAGTAAGCTGTCTTCTAGTTTGCTTTGGACTTTCCTAGTTTCTCAGAGAACTGCGGAATGTGAGTGATTATTCATCTTACTTCCTATATAATTGTATTTTACACAACAGCTAGGAAGTGTTGTCTCTTTCCTTAATATCTGGATTTTTGGAGAAGAGTGCTATGGGCTTGGAATATGCACAGGCATCTCTTCGTCTGTGCCAAACTCAAGTGAAAAATATTTAATATATTATAATGAGGTGCAAATCTCTTACTACCTAAATTGAAATGGAATTGGGTGAGTTCTATTACTTATATTCAATGTTCCTCTATTTTGTTGATGCAATGCATATAAAATATCACAGGTAGTATAGTACTAAGACATTGTGCTAACTGCATGCACACTGCTTTGTATCTTCAAAATACTTTCAGGTACATTTTCTTCCTTATCCTTCTTTAGTCTTTGCAGTATTTATTTTATAGATAAGGAATTAGAAGCTCAAATTGTGATGAGTTGCTTAAGATACCACCGGGGTCTCTTATCAGAGGCTTAATGTTATTTTTATTATTCCTTACTAATTAGTACATGGCAGGCTCTTACAGTAAGAGGTAAATTCTTTTCAGAGATATCATCAGTTAAGCAGGAAAAGGGTAAGAGGAAGCCCTTCATATAAAATCAAATGAGCTGTATAAAATCACAATAAATCATAAGTAAATAAATAAGTGCAGGTTTGGAGAAAAATGAATGTATGTGAAGAACTGATATCAACATTTTTAATAAAAACGAGATCCAAAACTCTACATATGGAACCTTGCCTCATTTGTCTTACCTTAATTTTAAGAGTCAAATTCCTTAGTGTAATGGAATAAGATTCACTTAACCCTCTTTCTTCATGGTTCAGAAAATCTACCTCCTTTGTCTTCATTTTCTTTTACTTTCTTATATTCCTTGAGGCATTTTCATTCCTTCCATATTATTCCTAACAACTCTGATTATTCCTAAATTACACAGGAGTCATTCTCCAGAACCTGCACCTTTGAAGAAAATCTGTTGCTTTTCCTAGTGTAGGTCCCCATAAATATAGCTCACCCATCACAGCATGTGTGTGACCATCACGCCAAGTGAAACAGCTCCTGGCTCATGTGTGAGGCTGAATCTTTCAAGTGAAGCTGCTGCTGTGGGACTTGGACAATCAGAAGGTTGTAGACTCGGTGAGTCATCTCCAAGGTGGTAGCAATAATTCCCCAGGCTGCAGGTTCTTTCAGATGTTTATGATTTGGGGCTTGCCATACAAAGAATCCTTCTGCTCAAAAAGGAAATAGTGCACTCACCAGCAGGGGCTGTTCTTTATTAGAGAACATCTGTGGGGAGTATTTGAAGTAAGCTTCTTTGGAAAAAGTATACACGTTGATGCCGTGGCATGCCGTTTGCATTGCACCAACTCCTCTACAAAATAAGTCTGAAAAATACCTCAAGTTGGCTGCTTCACTTCTTCCTCACCAGTCAGCATTCTTTCACTTGAAATCGCTTTCATCTACAAGGCTGGGTTATCCACCCACTCCCCCCACTTCCCAGGAATCAAAGGCCACTTCGTCAAGCTCAGGCATCAAAATGAACAAAAACATAATGAGACTGTCAATGTTCAGTGACTAATGTGGGTTTATTGCCATGATGTAGATATGGGAGACAAGTGTGGACATACCTGTAATTGTTTCTAACAGCAGGAAGATTAACATTTTTTATATTATTCTTATATGATTAACAAAAAGGGAGCAGAAATGAAAATAGAGCACAAAAACTTAGAATTGTTTTACTTGAGAAGAAAAGGTTTATTAATTCCCTGAGCACTGATAGAAGGAATTATGCCAGTGTGTGGGTCTTTATGGGGCAGAGGGAGGGCAAGAAAAAGACAAAGGGCAAACACACACACACGCGCACACACACACACACACACACACACACACACACTCACACACTCACACAGTCACACCCTCACTCCTGCAGAAAGGACACTAAAGAAAACAACAGTTCTCCATACTTGCATAATACTTGGAAATAACTTAGAAACACAGGTCTGATGGATCCTCTGAGATCTTATTTTACTTGTGAAAGAAATATTTAATCTAGGTCCATTTTCCTTATTAGGCATGGTAGTGAAAGCTGATATTGTAGGAGAGTGAATATTTGAGGGAATGAATAATTTCTAACATTTCAAAAAAAACAAAATTCTCTCTCTGCCTCTCTCTCTCTCTTTCTCTCTCTCTCTGCCTCTCTCTCTCTCTCTGCCTCTCTCTCTCTGCCTCTCTCTCTCTCTCTCTCTCTCTGCCTCTCTCTCTCTCTCTCTCTCTCTCTCTCTCTCTCTCTCTCTCTCTCTCTCTCTCCTCGGTGGAATTGAGCCTGCTTGAGATCTTTCATGAAGCTACAATGGTAACCATCTTGTGCACACAAGGTGACTTCAAGGACAACTGAAGTGTGCAGTTAAGTGCCTCAATGCCAATGGAATGCAGACGTTGTGCTTTTTCCAACATCGTATCTAGACTGCAGCCATCTTACACCGCCTTTTGGTGACCATTATCACTGTTTTCAGCATTGCTGCCCTTCTGTCTTACTACGTAGGTCTTCCTGGCAACACTAACCACTTCTGGCTTAGTATTTTCATCAGTAATGAGCTCATACACCATACACCACACACCACATATTCTGAATTTCTACGTAATTGAAAATCTAAAAAGGTCATGAGTTGGTGCTCAGAAATTCTATTCTCCTCCCTTCATGCAACCTTTTTAGAGCTGACAATGGTGGATAACTACATTTTAAGTAACTGAAATATTTTCTTTTGGTTTTTACATATGTAATTTTCCCTGTATGGTAAGCTCTGAAGCAGCAAGGACCCCCATTTCACAAGTTTTATACTACCAGGAGATCATCTGGTACAAAGCTGAAATTTAGTGAATTTAATAATGGCTGAAGATATTAGTTGAGACTTTCTATGCCTATCTCTTTACTATATTACAGTGGATTTGGATTTTATAAACTATTTTGTGGGAATCAAGGGTTGATTAAAAACAAAGTCATTCCAATGTGTATACTTATATGGCAGTCTAAAAATGACAGCTTTCTTTCTTTCTTTCTTTCTTTCTTCCTTCCTTCTTTCGTTCCTACCTTCCTTTCTCTTTCTCTTTCTTTCTTTCATCTATCTTTATTTCTCTCTTCTTTTCTTTCTTTCTTTCTTTTTTTCCTTCTCCCTCCCTGCCTTTATTTCTTGGGAAATACCTATCCCAATTCTTAGTGTCAAAAATAGTCGGTCTTTGATTTTGAATAGTGGTTGACTTTGTAAACTGCCCCATCTTTGACAAAATCATACATTGATCGATGTCAGTTCCTAACATGAAATGAAGTAAAATTATTATTGCTGAAAATCTGCTAAGACTACTGAGCAAAAATCTAACTATAACACTGTATGAATTTACGGGCTGAGGATTTAGCTCAGGGGGATAAGTACCTGCCTTGCAAGCAGGTGGTGGTAAGTTCGATCCCCAGTACCGATTAAAAACAAAACAAAAACAAACAAACAAAAAAAAACATTGGATGCATTTATAAACCTGCTTTTTAAACAAATTGAACCATAGCAACTTTGGTAACACAGTATGGAGGTATAAGATGAATTAGTTAAATTCCTATCAGCATAAACCCTAACACACATTTAAAACCAACAAATTTCAGGGGAATGACAAAGATTATTTTTTGCAATTGCTGTTATGAAAGTTACTTATTCTTTTCAAGATTTTCTGTTATTTTCTCAAAAAGTTAGAGTCTAAAATAAACAGCTGTCTGACCATGGAGGAGACATTTTAAATTTTTAAAAATATCCTTGCTTCATATTCTTTCTCTCCTACTCCTAGACCCCACTGTAGCTACTCATTCAAAAGATGGAGAAAAAAAAAAAAGAACGGAATGAAGAGGAAGAGGAAAATGTAAATGACATCATTTTAACATTTGGATGTCTGCAAGAAGCCTCGCTGGAATGTTAGTTCAGGCCTTTTCCTCACACTTTCAAATTTCTCTCCATGGGAACATAGCTCCACTTCACATGGCTTAGCACCAGGTTAGACATATCATTTAGGAAGCTTTTTGTGGAACAGCTATATTCAAGCGAAAAAGAACCATCCAGTATTGTGAGTTTGATTCCTAATACAAAAAAAAGAATGAGAAAGAGAGAGAGCACATTCAGCAAGTAACTCACTTGCCCTAGTTCTCTCTCTTCTCCTCCTAAAAGGAGAACCCACGCATGTTTTTGAACCTGTGGCCATGAAAGCTCCTCCTCTATTTCCTGTCTTCACTGCCTTGCTGGCTGTAGCTCACTGAGAGTCACTCACTAGAAACTGTGATCTCTGTGACTTCCGAGGTGGCTACTGTCAGAGCAGCTTTCTTCTTCCCCTCCCAACCCCAAACACTGTGAGAAGATGAAGCAAGCACCCTATCAGAAGAGCAGTTCTGGGCCTGTGTGATCACAACCATAGTCACCACTGTAAGAGAAGTCAGAAACAGTTCCTGGGACATGACACCTGACACGGGTGTTTACGGAATAGAGCTTGAAAGCATTGAAATTCAAGGAAGAACGTATGGGTATTGTGAGGGAACATGTTACTGGGGTGATTTTCTTTTGCGCCCCTTTTTTACACTTCATTTAGAGAGCTACCCAGCCATGATATTCAGTAATTTACTTGCTTAATGTAGATTTATTCGGTACTGAATGTGTGCTCTGCTTACTAGGGATTCATAGGTAAGTTTCTGCTTCTAAGGAAGCCACCATTTCCTAAGATACAGAGAGAAGTGGCTTCTCAAGAACAGGATAAGTAGCCAAGGGGCTGTACCCCACAATGGGCTGCAGGAGGGAGAGGTGTGCATCTGTCCTGAGGATTGTGCTGTGGATGAGGAACAAATCAGCCCAGCAGACTTCAACAAGGAGGCAACTCTGGAACTGGTGGGAGTTGGTATTATACAAAGAAAGACATGAAGAAAATTGAAGGCAATGGAGACTTTCTGTGCAGAGGCCTGGAGCTATAGCCCCATTTGGCACTGGGAATGGGTGAGTGGGGCTGGAACACTGTATGGTGCTTGCTCAGGTCAGTGGGAGATGATGTTAGAAAAGGGACAGTTAAGGCCCTGCATTATCCACAGGTGGCCATTCTCACTGGGGAGATTAATATGAACAGTTCATCTCTGTCTTCTGCTCCTTCGATGAATCTTGGGAGAGCAGAAAGGAAGAAGATAGAGGAATTCACCCAACATTGGGTATGCATATGATGGTAGGTCAATCATAGCCTGGCCCCTTCATAAGCAGTTTTGGTTAATTATCACAACAAACCAGAACAATGTGAAATACTTACACTTGAAAAATGTGGTAACTGAGTCTTGATCAAAATCATTCAATCAGTATAATGGCCTTACAATCCTTTTCAGATTTATGTGGATTTTTAACTCTTTTTAGATCCTATAGATTATGACGAGTGCTTTCAAATAAAATTCATGGCCCACATATATGATTATAAAAGTTGCATTAATTCTATGAACTGATGAAAAACTGTGGGTTTTATTTCACAGACAATGGGATAAGGTGACTATGAGACCCACTGGGACAACCAAGGATTGTCACAAGGGGGCTGATGGTGCCTGGAAGAATCAGCTGTCAATGAGGAAAGAAGAGAGCAACAGATAGCCAGTTCCAAGCTGGGGAGAAACATACCAAAATCAGGGGATTTGCACAGCCAAATTGAAAGCATATTTGCATTCAGGAATCAAATGCATGCATTACCACTGTCCTAGAAATAGGCTGACTCAGACCATACAACTAAATAAAAGAATAATGTTTACTCAGAACTGATGTACTTGTTTAAAAAGTTAATGTTTTAAGCTTTCTGCCTTCCAGCAAAACACAGCTAATCTAATTAGAGCTCTCCAACCCCACTTGGCCTGCAAGCAAGCCTGTAGTGCATGGAATGCTCATCAGACAGGATGGACTCTGGGTCCTTTCTCCTCATACCCGCAGCTTAGAAAGTTCAGGACAAGCCACTCTCCTTCTCATCACTTTTCTTCTCATTTCTCAGCCAGCCACAAGGCACACTGTGGCACTTTGCCCTCCTTAGAATTCCAGAAAGCAAGTTTATTTCTATGATAGGTCTTTTCGCAGAGTAGAATGCTATGCTGGGTATATCTAATTGCAAAGGCAAAGAAGTTTTAGCAGAAATAGAGAGGTTTTATACCGTTAAGGCTTGTCACAGGGAGGATCTTTAGGGCTCTATCTACTTAGCTTCAGTAAGTTAGTTTATGGAAACTTTTCTCTCATTCTGAAGCCGAAGAGGACTAATTTTGGGAACTGCAGAGGGATGGGATAGAGAGGGTATGGATGGGGAGTTTAATGACTGTGGTGGCATTAATTACAAATAATCACAGTCTAACCATAGTTGGATTTTAATCATTTGAGATACAGGAAGGAATGAGCCCTATGGATATTATAAAAAATCATGAGCTAAAAATATAAATGCATGACTGTGAAGTTTTCTGCATTTTATGCAGAAAGGGAATTAGTCTGTATACAAGGTGTCTGCAGAGGCTGAGTAAAGACTTGGAGTTGGGGAATCCTGCATTATTCCTCCCCAGTTCCAAAGATGGTCCTAAAAGACGATGAGCAAATGGGATAAAATTAGTATTAATAAAAGTAATAATGATAACTTGTATTCCAGAGCACCTCCAATTTAAAAGACTTCTCCATCCATATCTTACTTCATATATACACAACCTACAAACAAAAGGAGTTAGTGCAGCTTTATGTGTTCTCAGTCCATTTAGCAGTTACATGTGACACCAAATAGTTCAATGATTTGCTTAGGATGGCACAGCTACCTCACACCAGAGATGGGATAAAGAAAAGAAGAAAAAACCTCAGAGAATATGGTTTCCAAAGCTATGAGTGTTTGGGGTACTTTTATATGGAATTTCTACATTTATCCCTTTCTCAACAATACATTCATAGGTGTAAACTGCAGAGAAGTCAAGACAATGTCCATTTTTAATTCATCTTAAGCCTCCCCCCACCAACTTTGGAAGGTTGAAGTGTGCATATTTGGCATCTCCAGGACAAGATACTCTGAGATCTGATGAGGACTATTTTTATCTTTGGATCTCACAATGTTAATGTACTCCAAGAGGTAAAGGATCTATCATCTGTCCACACAGAAGTTGGTAATAGGTTGCTCTATGCAGACACACAGGGGTCTTTGAGAATGATGGATGTATTTTCTTTGTATTCTCCCCAGGATATAAATCAGACACAAAGTTCCACTGGATGTGGTTTAACAACCATAGGGAACAGTTATTATATAATTAAACCAGTATCTTTTTTAAAATTCAAGCCAACAAACAAAACCAACATGCTTGTTGTGTGGGTTGAATATGGCAGAGGGTTACCAATTTAGTTTCTCAAGTTTGAACTAATGTATATTGACCTTGAGTGATTTTTTTACATACACTGAATCAATTTATTTGTTCATGAATTGTTATGGTCAAATTCTGTTACATCTTTCACCAAGGAAGAAAAATCTGTGATTCTGTTTCCGACCTGACTTATTAATTACAGTCTATCTGAACATAGTGGTGGTGAACATAGCTATTATCGCATGGATCGCATGCTATGTTGCACAACACTTTCATTGTAACCAGAACTCAACCATCATCCAGTGGCAGAATAGGGAGATTATATCAAAAGTAATGTTTACAGTGTTCTAACAGCCTCATAAAGATAAACATCGGAAACTCATTTGAAAATCTAAATCACTGTGTCAGTTCTTAAGTTTCCATAAACAGATTCCTTATGTATTTGTCCATGCTCTGATGTGCCGAGGTGTTCTGTAGACCCCTCATATTGTGTGTATTTGTGAAAGGGAAAGCATATAACCTGTGGACATAGAAGAGCTGTTAGTTCCATAGGTCCCTCGTCCCATTTACTTCTGATCCCACTGACAGACATTTAGAAACACGAGATTCAATTTAAGAGACAAGGGAGTAATTTAAACATACCCGTTGAAAATACATGAGGTCTGGTTCTGTCTGTGCAGTCATGAAGAACTTTCTGACTCATCCGTTTGTGCTCCTGTTTTTTAATCAAAAGGAAAATAAAATTGACATGAGATTCTCCAAATGGCATGTCCTCCACATTTCTGTGGGGGACAGATGGAAAAGACTGGCTTTGGAGTCATAAGCCTTTCACATTAAGCACCAGTTCCATCACTTGCTAATTGTTTAACCTTGGAAAAATCACTTCTCTGAAGATGAGTTGCTTAATATTTCAAATATTTCAAAAATAACTTTTTTACAGGGCACTTGTGAGGATTAAGCAGTTACACACAGCACATCTATCCCAGTGCTCTATACCAAGTAAATGAAAAATACAGATTAATTAGTAAGATATTTACCACCTAGGAGGACCACCTACAGAGTTATTACAGAGAATAAATATGGAAATGCTTCAGCAGAGCCACTGGTCCACTGTGCATATTTTCTGATGTAGAAATAAAGCTAAAAGATCTATAATACAACTTAATTCATAGATTTTAATTATTGAGTAAAGTGAATTCTCTCTCTAGTTGCCATCAGGGTGCAGGTGTGAAATTCTCTTTTAAATGCCCTTCACATCTCTACTTGCAATTCCTTTGTTCTGACACACACTGGGTAGATGGGCACATTTCCAAAGCTGAAATGTTTGAATTTGGTCAAGAGTCAAAACTTTGTCTGTAGTTTATCTTCTGATCACTCAGTTCGGAGACTAGAGACCACCCTGAGACTTTACTTTTGGTATCCAAGATAGGATCCTCTGGAGATGAACATCCAAGTATCAAGAGTACAAGTATAACTATTGATGCATAAATATATAAACAGACAGAAAGCCAAGGTTCTTAGCTGGTGGTAAGTCAGTCTGAGCCTAAGAGGCAAACAAGGCTGAGAGGTCCCGCTTGCACAGAACTCAGAGATCTTAGAGTTGAGCTTTAATAGAATTTTAGACCTAAACTCTTCTTATGTAGCTCTTATGTCATCCGAAGTAAACATTTCCATAACCTGATATATTTTCATAGAAATTTTATATAAATGTCTTATAACCCAAGCAAAAGCACCTTCTTACTGTCAGAAGAAAGTAAGTGGTTCCAGGTACTTGCTAAGTTGGTGACAGCCTGTGACAAGGTCCTCTGTGGCACTGGAGAAACAGCAGCACTGTCCAAGGGACTCTCAAAGAGGGGTCACCTGCTGGCGTGGTTCACAGTCAGAGGATCTGTCTTTACTCTCTGGCATGGGGCCTCCTTACAGAACAGGCTTGGGAGAGGGTTGTCTCTTTGGTGCCTTCGTTTCTACTGCTGCTTTATTTCCTGATTCCCAGCCTTTCCTACCTAACTCAAAGATTATTAGCTTGTGGTGCCATTTCCAGTGGGACTTCTTCCTGTGACTATGGCCTCTACCAGCTGCAGCCAAGAGCGCCACCTCTGTGCAACGACTCCCACATGTTTGTGAACACCAGACCTGATCTCAGTGGCTTGAAAATGGACTGCGGACAAACTTTTGAGACCATTTTTAAAGGCACTCTGGATAGGTGGAGTATATTTGAGTAGCAGAGATAGATTTAGTGTGCTGAAGCTGACTCAAAATGACTCTCAGAAACTTGCTGAACCCATCTTTTCCTACTTCTGCATTCTGCAACATGGTAGCATGAGATAGGAGTTTGTATCCCATGGAAATCACCAACTGCTTCAATTCACAGTTTCCCTCTACCCCTGGGAGAACCAGTGGTTAACTACTTGCCAGTGTACCACTGAGTGATTTCACTGACTTTGAACCATACAATTAGCTCTCAGATAACACAGTACTAGTATGTCACAGGTGGGATACTCAGGTAGAAAGATTAACAACAGCCTTGTTTGCTCTCATTTTTCCCCTCAAGGGAGAAAATAAATGTTATTCATGCTTTTCTTTTTCCAGGAAGATTTAATTATATACTTTCACATTTCTCATTTATGCTGCAGTGCTCTCAATAACAAAAATTACTGAACACCTAGGTTTTAGCCCAATTCTAGTGAACATAATAATGTTTTCACTTTTTGAAACATACACAAATTTTCAAATTCTATAGTTCCTTGAAAATATCTCAAAATAAGAGAAGATCATGTGCCATAACAGCATAGTAGGAAAGAGAGAATGATATTAGTTTGGCATTGCAGATAAAGGCAAGTAGCCTGTAATGAATCTGAAGTTTACTAGCAAGCCTGCAGGACCTCAAGCAGAGGAGGCAACTATTTAGTTTTTTGTTTCAAGATTACTTTAGTTGCCCCATGAAAACTTACTGCAAAAGGCAAAGCAGATTTTTAAGTTTCTTCAAAGAAGGACTTTATATTTTCCTTGGACCTTTTTATGCACAAAATTTTTCTTCATACCTAGAAGAACCCCAAATTTGAAGCCAAGTATGAGCAAAAAGGATCACTGGAAAATAGGTGAAGTCACCTCAGAATCAGCAGGGTAGTAGTACATAATTTTTGTTACTATTTAGTTTTCAAGACACTTGGCTGCTTTTGAGCATTGAGCTCAACACTTAGGGTTAAAGACAGTATCATACAAGGATTTCCACAATGACAGCCTTTTTGTTCTTCACATGTGGCTAGTATGACTAAAGCATTTGATTTCTAATTTTATTTACTTATAATTAATACAGATTAAAATTTAAGAACTACATACGGTTACTGCCTTTTGAATTCAACAGTGCAAAACTGGATTGGGAGGGACCTCTCTGAGCCTATTATTTGGGTAACAATATTTACCTGTGAGGGAAGTGAGGGTTAAGGGACACCAGTAAAAAGAGAGACTTTGGTATCCAGTATCTCACAGAGTCACCGTGGAAGCTAGACTCAGTAGCACACTGAGGTAGGATTAAAATGACTCAGGAGCCAATAGCTCTTCCTGACTTTGAATTCACTGATAATTCACATGATCAAAGTGAGAATATCTATACCATGGGAATCACTGAGCACTACTATAAATTAGCTTTCCCAGCCTACAGTCTACAATAAGTCCAGAAATTCCTTATTGAACATTTACTAGCACACTGTTGTATGATAGTATATATGTATATATAAATTTTAATGATTTGTAGTCATTTCTACTATTGGACAAAAACAAATATCTTAAACATTTCTTTCTTACAAAACAATCAGTTACAGTTTTAATTACTCCATTTATTTTTTTCCTTTTAATTCTTTTGATATTATATTTTGATCTCTTTCTTTCCTAACCTTTTACAGACCTGGTTGCTTCTGTTGCCACAGAGAAGCTCTGCCTAATGACAAGGTGCATCTTTATTCTTTCTTTTCTAATGCAAGCTAAAATCTATAAGTCCTTTCATCTTCTCTACTCATTTTTTCCTAAGAGGAAAGGAGCCAGAATGCAGCACGATACAGTCTCTGGCCATTGAGGAAGAAGACCAGGTGCCACTTGGTTCCGCTTCTCCATACCCTTTTCGGGCAGGTGCTCTCCTGTCAGTCCTAAGTTTTTAAATTCTCCAGCAAAATATTTTATAAAAGGTTTCCTGTAACGGGTCTGCTTTTCTGCAGTCTTTTCATTTCTAGACATTTTAACTAAATAGTTCATCTGTAAAATACATTTGTAGTTTCTATTTGTAGAGTGATTTTTTCTCAGCAATGTGTTCTTCAGACAACTGCCCTAAAACTTGAAACCTAAACCCTAGCTTGAACTGTGTCTTAGTAAAAGTTCTGCAGATGATTTATTGGCTGAAAGGGTCAAATTAAAGATGATATTGAATGAAGACCTTTGGCTTCCAAAACTGCTCGGAGACTGTATTGACTTGCTTTTTATTGACTTGTACATACTTACTGAGTTGTATTTTGTTGAGAGCTGATCTCCACCAGCAGGTTAACACTAATTAGCTTCACAAGTGTGATCCCATTCAGGCAGATTCTAAGAAAGTTTACCTCACTGATATCAAAGCACTAAAGTTTTAAATTTTATGTCAGTAGGTTCTTTTCTTTAAAATTTTTCATAGAATTCATTATACAAAACAGGAAAAAAAAGAAGTTTTTCTACTTTTGATGTGGTCAACACATCTATCTAGAAGGGACATCAAATTGAACTGTTGCAAATTTGATTTTTTCAAAAAGGTAATCTTTTCTTAACCTATATTATGCTTTCATTCTATTGATTTTTCTAAACTGTATTATATTTTCTAGTATAATACCTATAAATCTTAATTTCCTAGGCCAACAATTTACATAAGACTAAGATATGAAGTAGACTTTAGTACTATCTTTTCTACTCCCTCAAATTTTGGAAAAATTTGCAATTTTATGCTGAAATACATCAATATCATTACAAATTGCTGGCACTTTTACAATGTTTCTTGTCCTAAAAATTTTACATATAGAAGTCAGTTTATGTTATAAGATATATGACCTTAATATTAATGTTCAATTATTGCTACAAATTCAAAACCAATATTTTAAACATGACTTCAACTCTCAAGGACTTCAACATAATCCCCTAGGGAAAAATTATAAATTTTAAGTGTCTTATAATTTAAGTGTTAAACATTTGAAATACATTTTAGAAGATCTCGATACTTGTCCTTCCTCTCATTTATGTATTGATTTCATAGTTCTATTTACATGAATAAGGAATGTTTTCAGCCGAGTAATTGTCATGCCAATCCCTTATCATAAGAAAAATGAATGCATATCAAAATGAAATAATAAAGTAGATTTCAATATTTTCTTAATATATATATATATATATATATATATATATATATATATATATATTATCTTTAAAATCAAAATAGAAACTCTTCCCTGGTAGCTTTCTGTGGGCAAGTTACACTACTTGATAGCACACACTTGATTAAATCACCTTGAACTTTGCCCTTGATTTACTCATTTCCTCTTTAATGCCTTGTTGAACTGGCTAGCAATTTAGAATCGAAAGTTCTGTAGAAGTTTTAACAAATAAAACTTGCAATATCCTCAATTACATCTGTGTTTGAAAAGTCACCGAGGATACCGCTATCACATTATTTGGAAACTTTTCTACGAAGATTCATATGAAAAAAATTCTTATAGAAAGAGTTTTAAGGAAGGACTTCATTTCTTCCAAGAAACTGACAACCCAGTTCTGGGATCCAAAGCTGTTGAGAATTCACTCTATTCATATATTGTCTATGCTTGCTCTTTTAGTCCCGATTTTGACATTTTATCCTTACTTATGTTTTTATTTTATTCTTAATTTTATTTTCTATTTTTATCCATATCTGAGTAACTATTCTTAAAAAAGAATGGAGAGATAAAAGTAGTTAAGTATTCTAATTGCAAACAAGGAAACTTTAATTGAGCTAAATGGTTACACTGAAGTAGCAGAGAGCGTTCAGTGTAAAGCTGGGCTCTCAAACCTAAGCTTCTCACATGTGGGGTTTGGTTTCTTTTTTACACTTTACCATATAAATGACTCCAAATATGTTTCATTGATAAGTGGAACTTTCATATAAGTCTTTAAGAAATACCTTTTCTCTATATTTCTTTCCCAGTTATGAAAGATAATGCTGTTTAGCTTTCTAGAAATAGACAACATCTCTTATTCTAGGCAACATAATAATTGACTATGAATTGTTTCTTCTTCACTTGTAATGGCATTTTAGTAAACAGAGGGGTTGGCAAAAAAAAAAAAAAAAAAAAAAAAAAAAAAACAAAGACAGAAGTTAAGTCATAGAATGGCTATGAACTGGTATGCTAGAGCCAAATGGGTTTTGAAATCCAGCTCTACATTTGCTAACTGTGATTTAGGGAAAGATACTAAATCTTTCTGTGAAAAAATACCAATCATTATCATTTTTTCCATAAGGTTGTTGTAAATATTAAAGAGTAAATGCAAAAAGTACTTAGTGATGGGGATAAAATACAAACTCAAGGAAATAGATAATTATCACTGGGACTATGAATAAATACTGCACACGTATTGTCAGTGTGTAGACAGTAGCATTTCGCAAAAAAAAGGAAAGCTGATTTTCACCCTACATTCAAAAAGAATTAGATGCAGACTTCTGTAAGACACTGTATTTTGACCACAGCAAATTATAATGTGCACTCAATGGACTTTAAAAAAATGCAGATGGCATTTTTGCATGCAAATCGAGGGCAATGATTTAATTTCAAACCATTCGTCTGGTACCTTCGCAAATCCATTTTGGGTGTGAGCAGAAGGACCTCAGGGACTCTGGGGAGGCAGCAACTAAAATTGCGTGCATGAGGTTGTTGTTCCAACTTTGGAGGTTGGAGTGAAGCCACCTTGAGAATTTGGCCTTCTCTGTCTGTGATCCTAGGAAATTTCCCCAAGATTAAAGTCGTGCTCCAGGGAACAGAGAGAAGTAACGATTTTTGTATCTGTAAATAAGGCCGTTGCTATGTGTGAATGGCAACGTTCCATAGACATTAGCTATTTTCACTTTTTTGTGGTCCACCCATGAATTACAAAGAGCAAAAGGGTGTTTCCTTTCCAGTTGAAAATAGCTTTTGGCAGGTTTTTTGACACAGTTTTTCAGTGAGCCACGGGACCTGTCACCTCAATCATTTTGCTCTGCCTTTCATCCTCCCACAGAAGTGATTTTAAGCAGGGAGGGTAACTGATCAGATGAGTCAAAAGGTAAGTGAGCATGTTAATAACAACCTGTCACCACCTGGAGCAACCAGATGTAAACACACTGGGCTTGGGTGTAGTGGGCTTCCAAAGTGTCCATTCCCCCCTCTCCCTCCATCTGTACAGCTGTGTCTCTTTATCTTCCTATCCTGAGAGCCACCATTGGCATCACAACATCTCCCAAAAAAGAAAACAAAATACAAGACTCACAGCTGTAAAATTTCCCTCTTTCCCTCTTTGAGTCTCCCAAAATTAATATTCTGATCCCAGAAAATTCATTACTGGGAGAATCATATTCACAGAGCATCAAATATTTCGCAGGACTTTCAAAATATTGAAGTTCCAATCTTCAAACCACTTTGCTGTAGCTGTTGAAAATAAATGGGAGCCTTGAGAGATGCAGTTAGAATGACTCACTTTGTCATTTATCTGCAGCTTTACTTACATTAATTAAGACTTTCAGAACAGCCTCTTAAGGTAAGTTCTGTATTTATCAGTATTCTACAAAGAACCTGAAGCTGAAGAAGTTGAGGATCTTGTCTGTGTTTGCACAGTTAATTGCTAGGGGTGAATATCAGACAGAGATCCTTTGTCTCCAGTATGCTTCTTCTTCACTGAATGATGCTGCCTCCAGTGATAATCACAAAGCTGCTGTGATGGGGAAATATTCTGAGGAGCAGTGATGAGTGAGATTTCTCCGAAACTGGCTCACCTTCTTTAGAGGAACTAGAATGGAAACATAAAATGCTAGATTTGCACAGGCACTGTGGCACAGGACTATAATTTCAGCTCAGTGGGAGACTGAGGCAGGAGGAATGCAAATTGAACCCAAACTGGACAATTTAGTGACCTAGTAAGACTCTGTCTCAAGATAAATTTTTAAAAATTAAAAAAGAGGGATGATGATGTTCAATGTGAAGGCTGTGGGTTCAATCCCTAAATAAATAAAAATAAGCAAATTTAAAATGGTCAGGACAAGTAGCTCAGTGCAAAGGCCTCAAATTCAATGTCTAGTACTATAAAAAGCAGCTAGATTTGCTTAGTAGATTGGTCCAGAAACAGCTTTCAGCTAGTTAGTGAGAGACCTGAGGCTTGAAAAGTGGGCTTTCTTTCTCCTTGTGCAGTACCTCATAATGTGGGTGATATTCTTTTTTTCATTTCTCCTTTATCTGCTGTTTCTGGGTGTTGTTTTACTGTACCTTCTTTATAGTTCCTTCTTCTTAGCAAAATGATGTAGGAAGAGAAGGGGAAATGGCAAAGAAAACTCAGTTTGACTCTAGTATGTGCCACCTGTTTGAAATGCAACACAAGTCTACTTCTGGGCTCTTTCTTTCTGTATTTATACATTGGTAACAAGAACCTCTTTTTTATTGTGTCACTGGATTTCTTTAAGAACCAAGGTTTCTAGATCTCTAGATCTTTACTACTTAACCTTGGGTCCACAGACCAGTGGCATGAGCAACAACACACATTGCTGGATAAAAATAAAGAATCTTTAGTCCAACTTTAATTTGCTTGACAAGAATCTGTATTGTAACAAGGTGTTCCAGGGTTTTGTATGTGCTTTACCAGTTGAGAAACACTGTGAAAATTTGAATTCTCAGGGTAGGCATGGACAGAAGGATTGCTCTTTCTTCTTACTTGTTTTCTCTATGAGTTTTGTTGCCCTAAAAGGGCAATCAGATCACCAGTCCCTTTCTCTTGAGATCAGCTTTTGAAATGTTTCTGTCATATGAAGAGATAATGTGCTACATATACTATCTAATACTAAATACTTCTGTTGGAGTGTAAGCAACATCTGTGGTGGTGTCTTGAAATAAAACCCAATGACTCATACCCCAAATGGAATAAAAGAAGATGAAAAGTAATCTCTTAATGGCACCAATTTTTATCCCCAAATGTTTGCTGCAACCTTGGAAAATGATGTTTGGATTTCAGAGGTTTTGCGTTTTGGGAATGGCTGATAGGGAGCGAGGATATGAATTTTTTCAGTGATCTTGTCAAAATCTGAGGTGTTAGCTCTATCACTTGTTTCTTCCTGGGAAAATTCTATGTCAAGTATGACTAAATCAGAGCCAGGAAGAGAGGAAACATTTGCAAAGCTACCTAACATTCTCTGGGGTACATTCTGAGTCTATAGAATCCTTCCTTCCTCCCCATGCTGGAGGCAGTTTGGAGATAGGGGAAGTTTATTTTCTCCATCTTGGAATTTCAAACCTGACATCATATCATAGTCCCTTCTCCATACCACAAAGAAGAATGCATGGTTCCAAAAAAAGATTTAGCTTTTGAGAAAAGCACTCAGAAATCACATAAAGAGCTTGATGAAATGGATGCATATCTCACTGATGCCATTTATGATGAGGATTTTTTGTTTTATAAATCCGAGGAAGAAATATGTGTAGGATAAAATTTCTCTCAAAGCATGAAGGAATTGCACTTCTCAATTTAGTCTTTTCTACTTTTCACCTCTTTTACAGGCAGCCCTAAACTTACTTAACTTCTATCTCTGGAACTTATGCAGGCAAAACACTTGGATTTCTTTCTGACATGGACCTCTTTGTGACATCCCCCTGTAAAAAATGAAATGGAAGCAAAAACAGTAGGGAAACTTCATCGCTGATATTTCAAAATAGAAAAAAGAAAATCCACTTAACAGAGAATGGACCCTTTCATCCCCAGCTGCTCAGAGGATTGGGACACTCCCACCTGCCTATAGGTTACAGTGGTTGGAGGGTAGATGGTGCCGGGAAATATGAACCAAAGGAGATTGTGACATTCCTCCCAGAATTATCTACATGCTTATTCCCAGGGCCCATTTAGAAACAGTATAACTAAAATGATCAGCTGAAAACTGAGCCAGCTCTGGAGCACTATGTGAATTTTTTTTATATCTGTTCATATCTGGAATTTTTCTTATCCAAATAAAATTTCCAGTTGCATTGCTTCTCTTAATTGTCAGTCATCTTTAAGAGGTCATTGCCCCTAAGCTACGGTGCAGGAAAATAATGCAGAGAAATGTTAAACAAATTTCCAAAGGCAGGTAGAATTCCTATATAATTCCCAAAGTTACACTCTTAAAAACTATATGGCTTCTGGTTGTGGACTGAGCCTTGGTGCTGCAGAAGCCCTAAAGTTCTGGATACGCAAGGTGGATGTTCAGGCAGCTGGGCTGGGCAGCCAACTTCAGAGCTGCACATGGAGAAAGGTGTTGGGCAAAGAGGAAGAGAGGTGATAGGGCTGGGATCCGCGTGTCCACAGAAGATGATTTATGGCTCCTTTTCAACCTGACTTCTGTCTCCCTCCCAGGGATATATGTGAGATAATCATAGGATTATAGTGATGAAATGAAACTCCCAAAGCCACCCAATCTACCCCCTTGCCTTCAGGCAGTGGTTCCTCTAAACTAAACAATTTTCTCCTTTTGTTTCAAGATCTTAAACGGAGGAATTTCCAACTCACTTAAAGATACCTGTGTCAGGGTCTTACAGGTTTCTTAATGATTAATCTTTTTGTAATGATAAGCCCAAATTAATTTTCAACCTTATATTAAGTTCTTGTGTGGGGTGTGTGTGAGTGTATCTGTGTGTGTTAAATGTTTCAAAGTGTTACAGAGAGTGTGTCCTTACATTATGTTACAGTATTCTTAAATCATAAAAGGGTGAAACAATTTCAAAATTAAAAAGCAATAAAACATATTAAAAATTACATGCTCAGTATGAGCATTCTGCTTCTAGTTTTGTTAGAAATAAGCCATACAACTGCAAATCAATAGATCTTTCTGATATTTAACTTCTATCTTATAAAGCAAAGGGTCTTACAACCTTGCTTGTGGTTGCCTTGAGGTCTGAGTAATGCAGATTTTAAGTGGTGAAAAATTTGAGCCTGATAACTCAGAAGAGGCATGCTCTTGGGGAAATTGATTTGTCAGAAAGGACAAAGGATTTCATTTGGTTCTTGAAAAATAGATTGTCTTGATCTACCTTGAGGAAATACCTTCAGGGAACAGGGTAAAACTGGATCCTTATTTTTGACAATCCAGTGAAGAGTCAGCTGAGAGTACAGATTAGAAGAGAAGAGTGAGACCATATGACCTAAAATTCTGAGATTTGAGGTTTTGGGCATAACATTAAAAATAGCAACAAAAGGTGCTTTAGAAGTGGGAAAGGCAGAGAGTATGAGATTACATATGTAGTGTTTGCTGTTTCCCAGGTCTTAAGCTTGTGCTTTAAATATGTATCCCTCAGAATCATTCAGTGAGTGCTTCCCAATCTGTCAAGGGGTCTAAACAAAACAAAAAGGTGGAGGAATTTACTCTCTTGAACTGAGGCATCCAATCTATATTGCCATTAGATACCAATGATTCTAGTTATCAAGCCTTTAAAGTTAGACTGGGACTTACAGGTTGGCATGGTTTGGGAATACAACATTGCCTTTCCTGGACCACTAGATTGTAGTTGGCAGACCATGGAATGTCTCAGATTCTATAAGCTCACAAGAAAATTCCCATACAGTAAATCTTTTCTGCATAGCTTGCTGATCTGTGTCTCTGGAAAATTCTAATCTACTCATCCTACAGACGATGAAATAAGATTCAGAAATTAGGCTTCAGACACACTGTAAGTAATTGAATTCAAAGCCAATTTCTGGATGTGCCAGAATGTGAACTGATATGTGTTATCAAAAGTTTCATGAAGAAGTAGAATCGAATCACCTGGAGTGATGGAAGACAGAGGAGTAGCCATTCTAAAAGAACATTCTGGAAGAATTTTAGGAAAGATGGATTGGTTATGGCTAATACTGGAAATGAACAAATCAATATGACTAAATGTTTGGAATAAAAAAAGCTTGGAGGTGTTTGATTCCCATGATATAAAGCAGGGAGAGAAGTAGATTTAGAAATGGCTGGGACTCATCTTGGCTCTGTAGAACTTGGATATCTTGACCAGAAGGATGTTGGTACAACAGGTATGGGAAAATTCATATAAAGTTAGATAAACTCAAAGCTCTGGAAATTACTGTTAGAGTGATAACCGAAATTTCAAGAAAGAAGAAATTGTACAATGAAGATAGAAAAGAACACTTCCAGGAGGTTGGTGGGAGTGAAAGAAGCATGGACACCATGCTGTGGATGTTAACTCAGTGATGGAGCACTTGTCTAGAATATGTGAGGATCTAAGTTCAATCCCCAGAGCCACACACACACACACACACACACACACACACACACACACAAATGTAAAAGAAAAATATGAGAGCAACAGGAGAGCAGAATAGCTAGAAGATGGGGAATGTGACACAGAATGCAGTGGGGAGAAAGAGGTGTGTGGAGCTCATTAATCCACAGAAATTCAAAATTACAATACAGAAATCTATTTGGTTGGAGACTGGAAATATATATGGTTTGTTTTCTTGTATCACAGCAGAGATTTTTTCGCCTTTGCTGTTTCTTCAGGCAAATGGTTAATTATGACCCTTGGGTTTTCTAAGAGAAGAGACATATCATAGACCTCAATATGATATAAATTAACACCTGAAAATACTCTATATTCATAGGCTTCCAAAAAGTGCTAGCTGTGGAAACTGTTGCCCAGTCTTAAGCTCTTCCTGTGTGAGTAAGGCCCCGTACCTGGCACCAGCTCTGTGGGTAGGCACCAGGAGCTCCCCATTCACCCACAAGCCATCATTAGCTCACCAAGACAAAGTGTGTAGAAGGCAAAGGGTGTTTCTGGGACGTAGAGGACAGTTAGTGGACACAACTGTTACAGATCTCATGCACTGCCGCAAAAGCAGGAGAGGCTGAGGATAAATTGCTGTTCCCTTTCAGACAGAGTGACTCTTGATTATATAAACAAGACCCAACTGAATGCAAACTCTGGCCCAGGAAGATATTTTCTTTCCCCAAGGCAGATTGGCAGGGAGCTCAGGGGCTCTGCTCCTTTCCCCTGCAGAGATCATCTGTTGGGATCAGGTGGGTGTCTCCCCAGAAATCAATATCTTCGGAGAGTGGCTGGGTCAGGGAAGGGCAGCAAATATACTAGGCAGCTTCTGTTTTCTCTTTCTTTGGTTTGTTCTTTTACCATTCAAACAGGATTCTTTCCTTTTGCTTCCAAAAGGTAAATCCAGTCTGTTTGAAATTAGCACAGATTTAATTATATACACTGTGTGTCTCCTCTTCTCTTGATACTCATTTCATGGTCAAGGGAGAGTCAGGGAATATCACAGCAGTTTCTTCTTTTCAGATATCTCTCGGCATCCACCACTCATACATACAGAAGCTTTTGTATTTTGTCTTCCTGCATGCAGCCAAATACAGAGCAGAAAAAAATCTTTAAAAATATTAATCATCATCTATTTTTCTTAGCCAGATGAAAATTTCCTCCACTTTTGTTCTTATAAATACAAAATTATCCTTCTGCAAGTTGAGGTGGTGACGGCTCCTGAACACAGTTATATTTTGCAGATAACAGGATTAGCTTGGATGTGGGTAATAAGTTGGTGAATCTCCCCCCGGCCATTTCTCAACACTGTGAGAGCACTAATCCTTTATGCTTTGATGTCTTCTAGTTTTCCATCAGGTGCGCCACGGACTATTTGTCCTGGGGCAGTGAGCTCTCTTATAAGATCTTATAGTGTCCTCATTAGCTGCGCCTATTTACCCAGCCAGCCTGTTGAACCCAATTTATAGTTTATGTGATTAATTCCCAAAGTACAGTAAACCTTAGCTCTAAGGCTCTCTATTATATGACTGCATCTCCTTTAAGGGCAAACCCAAGTTTCAGTTCTTTTGCTATATGACTGCTTCATATATAATACACTAATAATTTTACTCTCAACAACACATTAAACATCTTTCTATACACTTCTTTTATAGCATACAGCTCATAAAGAAGAGAATGTTACACACTGCACTGTAAAGTACCAACTATCTGAAGAAGTCATTTGGTTTTTTGCTTTAAAAACTTTATTTTGGCTGAAATTACCACCTAATACTACCACCAGGTTAAACAGTGAATTGGCAAACCATGTTAACTGTCCATCTCTTTATCTCCTGAATTATAAGTTTGAAAAGGCTTACGAGGTAATGTGGCAGCACAGACCCACGGGCTCCTTTTCATCTGAACATGCAGCCCTGGAAGATAAAAGGTTTAAGTGTGTGTATGTGTCTGTGTGTGTGTCTGTGTGTCTGTATACACCTGGATAGAGACAGACAGCAAGACAAAGACAGACAGACAAATAAAGACAGCAGCGATTAGAGGAAGCTGTGTCAACTTTTTGGAATTTTTCCTATGGTGGAAAGGATTGTGGTGGAATCACAGTTGGTATGAGGTTTAAAAACAGTAACAACAAATCTACAGGTCTCATACCCCAGGGACATTTGGGAATGTCAGAAGATGTTTTTGTTTGTCATGACTTGAAGGGCTGAGAGTGCTACTTGCATCTAATGACTGGAGCCCAGGAATATTACTGAACATCCTACAGGGAGCCTTCTACAAGCAAAAATAGCCAGCCTCTAGTGCCAGTAGAGTTGAGAAATCCCATCCACTATTTGGAAGGCAGGAAAAAAATGCAAATGCAAGAAACTTCATTATTTCTGATCTTGAATCTTCAAAAAATGTGAATGTTGAGAAAAGATGAAGATATGCTTGATATCTGGCATCTATTTGATTGTGCAAAGAAAATAGATTGGAGTTGAGTGTTTCTACTGTAATTGGTAAAGCTCTCACTTCTTTTTTAGTATCTATCTTCCAATTTAGTGCAGAACAAACCTACTGAGTGGGTGATAAAAAAAAATGTATTCAGTACGATTCAAGTCCTTCAATCTTTCTGCAAATTGACAGCTCTGGGAACACATTCCATGGGTCAAGATTTGAAAAAAAAAAAGTCTTTGAAGCAATCTGTGGGGCTGTTAGTCATATGTGTTACTTCTATTTATTTCTCTTCTAGTTCTGTTTGTATTCCCTCTACTGTCCACTGCTATGAGAATGGAGAATCATAGATATTTTCTTATGTGTTTATTGTCTATTAGTTAGTAATTCCACAAGTTTTGCTGAGACATTTTCATATGTTGTTGTCTTCATTTACAGATGACTAAGATGAAGCTGTATCAGGATAAAAAATAGCTGAGAAGAGCCTGGGAAAATTCACTAACTGCAGAGGGGAGGTCACAGAGCAACACAATGGCCCAGAGTCTTTATCGCAGAAAAACTGCATCCCAGGAAAGCTGAAAACATTTAATGCTACAAAAATCACCAGACAAATGCCTAAATATTTTCTGAACTAATTTTTCTTTTAAAATAGGTCTAAGAAACAGTTCATTATAAAACACAACATCTTGGAGAAATATTTAGTTTCCAGGTTCCGTTTCCATAGCTCAGCCTATAAGGTGTTCATCATTCAGGGCTCAGGACAAGGGACTTTGGCTTCATTGTTAACTCAGTCCTCTCTCTAAGTGCAAATTAAGAAGAGTGCTAGATTCTTGTAGTGTTCCAGCACCCAAGATTGCTTTAGGAATTAGGGATTACTAATTACATAAGTCCATCTGCAACCTAATACAGTCATAAAACCATAGCATGGAGTTTTTACCCGAATGAGCCAAAAAATGATTACATAGAAATTTGGTGACTCTTGCCTAAAAATGAAGTGTATGAGCTTTCTGGGAATATGACCCTTACAGTAGATTCTCTCCAGGAATCTGGGCTGGAGGTCTCCTATGTGGGAATGGTGACATTCATAAAAGCCAACAAATCTTTTCCCTGAGGCAGTGCTGCCTTGGCAGTATGTGGCTATTGATTTGCTGCCTACTGGAAAGCAAGTAGTGAGAGCAGATTTCCTTGCAGGAGTGTAAGAAGAATCATTTGTAAAATACACTATAAGATTTTTATGAAACTCCAAACTACTATAGTAAACTTGGAGCTAATACCTTCCAGTTCTAAGAGTCTCTTATTTTATGATGCTAAATAGAGAATTATCACAATCTGTAAAAGTTCAGTTGGTAGTAGAATGTCTTAAGCTGAATATAATTCTGAGCAAGTGATGTTGCTTATTTTCTTCCACTGTTCAAAATAGACAGTTTTTAACATCCTTTGTCATTAGAAAAGTGAAAATCTTTTCAAGAAATGAAATTCAAATACATATTGTGATTAATGATACAGTTCAGACTGCAGATTATTAAAATCAGTTCCATTTTTAGAGAATTTAATAATGATAAATGATGCTAAAGAAGGACCTACTACATCTCAGGACTCATACATATCATTATGAACATTATGTCTTTATACTAAGCTGATAAAGTAAATTGCCATTATTATCACCCAATTTACAGATGAATAAACTGAGACATAATGCCCATGTGACTTAATTAAACATACATCACAAAAGGCAATGACAAGGTTCAAATTCCAACCTTTCTGATGCTCAAATCTCAGCCCATTACCCTATGTTTTTCAGGGCTACTACTTAGAGGAATTTAGTTTGGGACTAAGGCAACTTTATTATATGTTATTGGAGCACATAGAAATGAAATCTCTTGAATTTAGCTCCTATGATACAGTTTTTTAGCTCAAAATTGAAAATTGACACTAATGAAAGTTGAATAGACTCTAAGAAATGGGTAGAAAATATATTTTGTTGTGTTCTATTACTTGAGGAAATTCAGTGGGGGGATGGCGTGGAGGATGGAAATAGTTCCTAACAATTCTGCATTGTGTAGCATGAGCAATTTTTGCAGAGTAAACTGCTTTCTCTTTTCCCTGAAGTGAATGGAGGGCAAAATAGATCAACCTGGGACTCAAGGAGAATTGGTCTGACTATACAGAATAATCTAGACTTAAGAGTGTGGTATCAGTAATGCTAACAAGGCTATATATTCCTCTCCCCTCCAACCAGCATCACCAACCTCATCTCCCTAGCTTCCTCTCCCCACAGAAAAAACCCTCAACACTGGACACCACAAGATTGATTTAATTTCCTCACAATTTTCATGTGCTCTGTGAAGTGGTCTCAGCATATAAAGGTGAGGGGTACATAGAGTCTTCTGCATTTAGAAGATTGAGAGAGTAAAGAAAAAAACATAAAACAAAGACCGTGTTACGGGGCATCTGCTGTGGGCCGTGGGCAGCGGAGGTGAGGAAGGAGCAGCTGCTGAGGTCAGTTGAACTCTCATAGTGTTGAATTCTGTGGAGATTTGGATTCCCCAGACATCTGCTGGGATAAAGATCCATAAAGGATCAAAGGAGTTACTGAGTTGGAGAAATGTGACTTTCTGATACCAACCGTAGCTAAAGTAATTGAAGGCGAAAGTACGTTAGATCTCTTGCTAATGGACAGGTAAAAAAATTTATTGGAAATAGGAAAGCAAGAGGCAGGTTTAATACTATGGCCAATGTGATAATGTGTTCATAGGAGAGTAAAAATGAGAAAACTGAATACAGCAGTACTAGAAAATCAAACTCTGATGGCGTGTATGAAGGATTAAGTAACTACAATAGATAAGATTAAAGCTCAAGACAGTGGTAGAGAGCAAAAGCAATCGGAAGGGTAGTTATAATCACAGCCTTCTAGAATGCAGCTCTCCAGAAAGAGAAAGGTGGTGAAATAAACCGATAAATCCTTGCTGAGGCTCTGTGTATATTTGGTGTGGACAACACAGAGCTGACCAAGAAGCACCACATCAGTTAAAGCCATCAGGGCAGTGGAGATAAGGACAGTAAGACATCTAGAATCGATCAATGATAACAAGAGGGTTAAAGTAAAAGGGATTTGATAGAGATATGCTAGGCAAATGGAAAAGCTCAGAGACAAGGGTGTCCAAAGGGTGCTACTGAAGGAAGACTGGGAGTTCAAAAGTCATTGATTCAGATTTTAATTACAGTTCTTTGTGAGATATGAAGGCCATGACTTGACTTCTTGGCATCAGAACTTCCCCTTTAATGAAAGTGAGCGGGTCCAGTTTTCAAGTAACTAGCAGCAAGTAGAACAGAAATAAATTTACTGTTGAGATTTCCAAAACATTTGATCTCCTCCAAATGCCACTGAAGCTACTAATTCTGGGGTCTATTTAATAGTAAGTTGGAAGTGTGCCTAGCAAGGATTTTATCAAGCCTACACAAATACACAAGGCTATGCAAGGCCGATTTCCTTACAAGAGGCTTTTAACTGTAACTTTGCCATTCAGAAATGGGGCATCAATAGAAATAGGTGGAACTGGGCAATGGGGATGCCTGGAACACAGCTCTGTCCAACTTCATAAACTTGTTTCAAGAGTGTAAACAGATGGTCATGATTCTCACTGTATTGCTTCTTTTAAGCAACCACAGAAGTATTACAATATGCAGGGAGACAATTATCATTCTTATCTTTTCCCTACATAAAGAGAAATTGTTGTGGGCAATTATTACAGTGGGAGAGGGAGAGGCAGAGAGAGAGAGAGAAATATGAATATTCATCTATATCATTTTCTTTCCATACGGATGCACTCTTAGTTTAAAGAGTAAAATGGAAATCTCCTACCCAACCCTAAAGGTAACAGAAGGGTCTTACACCTTCATAGAAACATGCAGAGCTGTAAATTGTCTGTCTGGAGAAGGCCTTGAAAGTAAAGTAAGTCCTGCATGTTCCTTCATGCAATGAAAAATTTAGGCCCAAGAAAGAGGTTTGCCCCATGTATCTCCTTAGTGTCAGACTCAGCTGACTCTTGGCACTAGAAGGACTTGAGAAGCGAGCAGAAAGAGCTTTTCCTTCTGGTCACTTCCTTATTCTTATTGCTTTCTCCTCCTGCTCCACATCTTCTCTCTTCCCTCTCTTACTCTGTGTATTTGAAAAGGCAATAACATATGCCACTGAAAAACAATGCACATTCTGCCACCCAGGGGAAAAATTCTTAACAAAATGCACAACGGTGTGTGAAAGCACTAACTTTCAAGACAATATGATATACAAAATGGAACCAGTCTTCCTTACTCTTCGGTCCATGGCATTATAGTTTTCTGTCCCTACTCCTAGAACCCATGCAGCATGTTAAGTGGATGGATCTTGGTCTCTTTAGTCTTTTTACACACATCTGAATCCATTGTACATATCTAGTATTAGGGTGTGTATGTGCTGAATAATATAAATGATTTTATACCACATATGCAGTGTTCAGCATGCTTTTGCTTCTAGACCAGGTTTTTTGTATTCGTGTTGATGTGAATTGGTCTAGTTCATTCCTCTTTAGTACTATATAGCATGTCATTGTACAAATGTTTCCCATTCCATTGATCTAGTCAGTTACTGATGGACAGATAAATTTTTTTATCTCAAATACAAGCAATCATGTATTGAAATTCCTAATATCTCTTTATGTACATTTACCAAGGATTCTCAAGTTTGGATAATAAGACATTGGATTGCTATCTCACAGGAAATGTATCTATTAATAATATTATCTGGTCAACACAGTAGCTATCTTAATTTGTACTACCATAAGCTGAATATTAAAATTTCAGTTATTTTACATGTTAGCATTTACCATTACAAGATATTTTAATGAATACTACAAAACTTGAGATATTTTATTGGCTGTTTTTACTTTTTCTTCTGTCAAGTTCTTGTTCTTGCCCATATTTGCACTAAAGTATTGTCTTTTTCCATATTGACTTGTAAAATATTGTGTGCACCATCAACCCTGTGACTTTGTTATAAATTGCCAAATTATTTTCCCTCTCACTTTCTTTTATAAAATTTATTCAAGATATTTTATGACATACAAAAGTTTATACTGTTGATTTGTTCAGACACAATGTTCATTTTCTATGTAAATGTTACAGTTTAATCTTTGATAAGAAAAGGCAGAGAAGCTATAGCTTTATAATGTTATAAATAATTTTCAGTTTTTAAACAATTTTAAATTATTTTAGATTTAAGTCTTTATGTGTGGTATGAAACAAGCATCCAATTTTTTAATGGGTAGCCAACTTTTTAATACCATTTATATTTCCTCTGATATCATTCCATCCCCAGAGGCAACTATTACTTAGATTTCTATCACCTGAGATTGGTTTGTCTGTTCTTGGATTCCACATAAATATATACAACATGTGATTTTCTGTATCTGCTTTGTTTTGTTCCACATAATGCGTGTGAGATCTGTACACTGATCTGAATTCCATCATCTTTGTTGAATTCTCTTAGTAGTGCTGACAGTTCTCAGTTAAAAGTCTGTGTGCTATTCTGCTAAATGCCTGTGGTTAATGGAAATGAAAATGAATATAATTAACAGAAACAAACCAAGATTGATTCTTAACTATGTATCCTTTCCCATGGATGTATATGTACTTATTATATTCATTAAAACCTCAAATTTTAAAGAGTCCCTAGTTATGGTGGTAGCCACCCTTACACTGTTTTTTGACTTTAATGAGGACACTTCTATTGCTTCACTCCTTAGTGGGAGACAGTGTCAAAATATGACTAACTGATACTCTTTATCAGGTTGGAGAAATCCTAAAAATTTTTATCTGTTTTTAAGGTTTATGTTTTACCTTTTAAACTTGACTGAAAACAGTCTTTTAAAAAGTATATTTCCCAATAAATATTTTAAGTATTTATTTATGTAATAAATACTTTAAGGCTATATTTTCTTCTGAGGACTGTTTCAACTGTGTCACAAATATCTGCATGTTATAGCTTGATAATTATTCAATTTCAGATTTTTTAAGGTTCATTTCAATTTCATCATCCATTGATTAACTGAAAGATTTTTATTATTTTTTTCTGACCTGCGCTACAGATTATAGGAGACCTGGTAATGTTTTATTTATTTAGTTTCATTTCACCTTGTAATCAGTGAATATAGTCTAATTGATACATTTTTTCCTTTGAGATTTCAGATCTCTGTGTTCAAGTTCAAGGTCTGTTTTTTCTCTGCACTCCCTATGTATATTGGAGAATGATGCATAGTCCAAATCTACTTAATAATGGACCAAAGTAAGGCATGGTGGTGCTCACCTGTAATCTTAGCACTCTCGGGGCTGAGGCAGGAGCATCACAAGTTTGAGCCCAGCTTTGCAATTTAAGAACTTAGTGAGATCCTGTTTCAAAACAAGGAAAATTGAGGAGGACTGGATATGTACTTTAGTATGAAGGTTCTTGGCTGAAGCCCCGGCACTGAAAGAGGAAAAGTAAATAATTGCTTCTATCTGATTCTATTACACAGAAATAGGAAAACTGTTCAAAAATACTTCCATTTCACATACACCAGAACGACCAGAATTCTTAAAAAGTGTAAATGACAAAAAAATGTTGACAAAGACGTCGAGAAATTAGAAACACATTGCTGGTGTAACCAAATGGTAGAGTCACCTATGATAGCTTGTTAGATGGTGTGGGGGATTAACTAATAGTCAGCTTATAACATCCAGTTGAACTGAATCTGCATGGCTTTGGTGTGCAAAGCCTACATGAGGATTGTTCTCAGCAGCATAAAAGCAAAACTTGAGGGGAAGACAGTGTGCTGTTGATTCTCCTAGAGAAACTTGTCCTGCTGGTTTTCCTGATATGACCTCAGTAGTTTTCACTGCTGGAGGAGTTTGGGTCCTTGCTATCACTGAGGATGGCTGCGATTTTTTTTTTTTTTTTTTTTTTTTTTTTTTTTTTTGCAGGGAGCTTTTAGTGCTTACTTTGAGTGTCAGTTCTGGGCTCCAGTACAGATGTCTCAACCTGCTGGCACGGATCCTTCACCCTGCTGGTGCAGACTTCCTCACTTCCACCACCAAATTTAGGTCCTTCTCAGTGCAGCTCCTTGATAGGGATTTGTATGAGACATTGTTGTGACTCTAAGACTCTAACTGGACTTGTGGAGGACACAAGTCCTCCGTGGTCTCTGTGGGCTTCAGCTGGACTCATGCAGGACATTGCCATGGGATTCAGGCTCTCACCTGGATTCTTTGGTTTCCAGTGTGTGGAGAAGTCTCCCACATTCTTTTGCATTTGACTTTTTGGGTGAATATTATAAAATAATTCTATAAATTATATGTCCCACATCAGATTCATTCCCTTTGTATCCCTGATTACAACAGAATGTTAACTATACAACAAAAGTTAACATATGACAAGGTAATGTATCTATTGAGTACATTCCCAAGAGAGTGGAAGTTATTAAAAACTTGCATAAGAATGTTTAGAGTTGTGTTATTCATAATATTCAAAATGTAGCATCATTGTAAATGTGCATCAGCTAATAAATGGATTTTGAAAATGGATAACCCCACAAAATGGCATGTTATTCTGCCATAACAGGAAGAAAGTACTGATGTCTACAATAGTACAGATCAGTGATGGTGAGCCTTTTAGAGATCAAGTTCCCAAACTGTAACCAAAGTCCACATATTTATCACAAAGTTCTAACACTGTCCTTAGGTTTGCTAAGGTTTAATTTAGAAGAAAACCATTATCGCATGCGTAGCTGTGGTTGAGACTTGGCTCACATGGCAACAGAGAGGGCTTGGTGTGTTTGCTGCCCCACGTGTGACACAGGTTCGTCACCACAAATACAGATGAACCTCAAAAAATTATGCTAAATGAAAAAATCCAGACACAAAAGCCTGCAAATCATTATTTTTTATTTATTTACATTTTTAAAATTAGGCAGATTAATAGAGATAAAAACAGATTACTTATTGCATGGACTGAGCTGATATGAAATAGGGAGTAATGCTTAACTGGTATGAAGTTTCATTTTGGTGTGATGAAATGATCAGGAATTAGGTTGTGATGGTACCTAGTATCTAGAACTCACTAATCTGTAGATTATAAAGTGGTAAATTCTATGTCAATTAAGAAAGATTGCTGTGAGTTAGATTTTCTCAGATATTTGACTCTGAAATATCTGATCACTTAAAAAGAATTTGTTAGTTTTTCTCTTTGTACTAGCCCTATTAATAAACTCAAATATTATCTTGGGGGACTGTTGGTTCAAGATGTCAAATATTTTGTGCATGTGAAGTTTAAAGACTGGAAATTGCGTAGTTAAATGTAATTATCATTCATTAAATTAAAACAAAAAATAATCAATTGAAAATTCTCCAATAACTTGTTTTTACAGTTTACAAAAAAAAATTAAGAATTAATAGAAAAAATCAATTCTACAAGTAGATTCCAAAGTATATGCCAAAATGTAACATTACACACACCTGAAAATAGCAAGCATTAATATATCTGGGCATAAGAGGAAAAAGTTCGGCAGCATTCTGATCTCAGTAAACTGTGCTGTTGTAAATAAATACTAATAATGTTGAAAATAAATATTATGATAAATGCTTTCTTCTTAATCTTCCTTTTGTGCCATACTGATAGTTCATGTAAATCACTTGTGAAAGCCATAAAGAAGGTCTAAGTCTAAGGCAACATAAAAAATTATTTACCAAAATATTTACGGCAGCTTTTTTGTGGAGATAAAAGAACAGGATGGAATCACATCTCTGTAAAATAATTTTAACATTACCCTTCCCTCAAGGCAAAGAGATAAATTTATATATTGGTCATTCTTGTTCCAGTCATTAACAGTTTTCTGAATTTATAGAACATCTTTTCCTTTTCTCTCCATTAATAATTGTCATAATAGTTAAATGAATGGCTAATTGGCTTAGCATCAGATTCTGTTGTCTGTATCTTGTGTTTCTTTTTCTCTTAAATCCAAGTGCTTTCAAGAAAACATTCTTTCGTCATTTATAGGAAACTACATTTTTATTTGAGCCTTGAAAAAACCCACCTACACCACAGATTCTATTATTATTGTTTGTCCCATTCAGTCACTTAGCATTCATTTAGTAAATAATGTGTGTTTGCTGTTCATCTGTTCATGTGCTAAAAGCCAGGGATATAAAGCTAATCACTTGGTTCTTGAGCACCTCATAATTTTGTGCTGAATAAAAATAGGTAAAGAAAACTGCATTTTACAAGTGCTATAACAAAGGTGAAGGCAAGGTATTTTTGTAAGGATAAGAAGGAAGGGCTTAAAATGGAAGCAGGAAAAAAGGATTTTATAAAATCAGAGAAAATGAGTCACAAAGAAGTAGATATTTTCTAGATGAATATTATGTTATGGGAAAGAATATTTCCCAAATACTAACTGGTTTAGCAAATGTATGGCACAGAAATAAATTCATTCAGTACTGTTATCTGCACACGTTAACAAACACAGTCTCACCCTGTGATGTGTTCATAACTATTGAAGAACTACACATTGGTAAATTCAGGATTCAAATTCATTTCTACTTGACCTTATATCAGTCATTCTTACCCACTGTGTTCCACGTCCTCTGAAGCCACTAATGACCTCTACTTCAACGAACAGCTTGCTTTTGAGGTGTGTTTATGATACGTTATTGTATAAAACATTGTTATATTCTCACTGATCACAAGAAAATAAATCAATATGTTCTTAAAGTTTGTCTCTTTGAAACTGAATCAGTGCTCTCAAAAGTATTACCTCTTTACCAAAGTCAACAAATATACTTTGATAGCCTCCATAGTCATGTGAAGCATCAACTAAGTATAATAAAACAAACCATTTAATTTAAAATGGTTGTCAATAGAAAACATCTTTTAATAATTTTCTAACCATAAAACATGAGTCAGTTTGCAAATGAATTATGCCACAGTATTTACAGCCTTCCTATAAAATGTTCAAAAATGCTGAAACAAACTGTATAGGCTCTTTCTTGTTTGTTTGTTTATTTATTTATTTATTTTAATTTTAGTGTTTTCACCTTGGGTATTTTGTATTACAGAGAATGCCTGTTGTATCATGAAAATATTTTCTCTGTTCCTTTCAGGTCCAGCATCAGTAATGTAAAGCATGATATGAAATGTTTTGAATCTTTCATAACAATTGATGGTATGAATTGCTCATAACAATTCAAAATACGTTGCAAAGTTTTGTGTCACAGTGAAATACTAGAGGTATATTCATTAAAAGGAAAATAAAAACAGGTAAGGTGAGATGCAATTCCATATAAAATTAATCTATATGGCATTGACTGATTTCATAAAACCTTTTTCATTGAAGCTCCATAAATAAAGGACTGTTAATAACATGAAATATAGTCATATTTCTTTGCTTTTAGACATGAACAAATATTTTGGCATAGAGATTTTACTTCTCTCATGTACAATTCAAATGCATTGCTGGAAATCTTTATGATTCTTTGGAACATTGACATTTGAGAGGGGGCTGGGATGAATGATCAGCTTTGATGGCTGGCACAGACTCAGTGTGGTACAGTGGGTGAGTGTGAAAACACTGGAGCCAGACCCTGCTGGTGTAAGCCTTGCGTTTATCAACAAGTAGCTGTACCATGTTGCCAGGTCATATAACTTTCAGTGTCTCTGTTTTCTTATTTCTACAATGATGCTACTACTTGGATTATGCTGAAGGATAAATAAGTTAATGCATGTGAAGCACTTTTAAAACAGGCACCTGGCACATTTAACACATGTTGCCCATCATGATGTATCAGATGGTTCTCAAGTATCATCTTCCATTCTTAAAGCTCATTCATACCAAGCCTGAATGTAACAGTATATAACTGTTCTACGTGACTGTACTGTGGGTAGCTCTGCCATGTCAGCTCAGAAAATACTGTGCTAGATGCTGATTCAGGAGGGAAGCAAGCACATTCCACTCAGATACCAAGTCTGCAGGAGCTTACGCTATTTCCTATGAAAGACTTCTGTTGACAAGTGTAGGATTGCACGTACATGGTTAGTGTAAGATTTCCAGTAATGTTTCTATCTGGCAAGTGATATTTCAGGGATGTCTGACATCCACAAACCGACTGTGCTACCTTTGATGACAAGATTCACATGACATATCGTGGTTTATATTCCTTCAGCTACAAGTCACATTTCCCCATTTCCGACACTTCTCTTTCCTGCCACATTATTAGCTCCATCAACACCCATTTATCTAGGGTATATATGGATGCCACTAGCTCATTTGATGAGCTAGAGTCACAAAATCAGTATCTGGTTTACCTAGAGACGTGTTCATGCTCAAATAAAATTAGCATTAAGCATATAGCGCAATGATTGTGTCAGATTTTCTTTTGTTCTGTATTAGATAGTATCAAGAAATTTCAAGCCAGAAATATTTTTGATTTTTGGTTAGATATATTTATTGATTGACTGACTGATTTACAGGGCATTGAACACAGGACCTTGGCATTGTGCTATATTTCCTTCCAATATTTTATTTTGAGACTAAGCTTGTGCCCCTAAACTTACCAGGGGACTGGAGTTCTAGGCATGTGCATATATATATATAACTAGAAATCAAACCAAGGGCTTTGCCCACGGTAATGGGATGTATTCTACCGAGCTTAGTTATTTTTGGTAATGAGATATATTCCCAGACCTTAGTTATTTTTAAACCCTAGCATATTAGGCTTTCATCTACTAGTAAAATCTACACTTAAGTGAAGTATAATCAATAAACCTTACGTACCATGAGTATTAAATGCCAGCAGGATAATCTCAGTATCTGATATAACAAACAAGGTTGATATTCAAAGCATCTAATGGGTTAAGGTACTGTTGACACTGACCAATCAGAACAGAAATTTAATGAACTCAACTGGTGTGGCTATAACAAGTACCAGCTAAAAGTGCTAGATAATGCTTTCTCAATTTTTGAATTATTTGTGAATTATTGAAGGCATGTATTGACTGACCACTAGTTAATGAAGATGTATGGTCAGGAAAATAGTGCTAGATATGTCAACAGAGATATTTTAGTATAAAATACTATTAAACAAATTTTAGATGACCAAAAAACCAAATAATATCACTAAAGTGATATTGTAATGATTACTATCACTATATCATCACTATCACAATCAAATAATATCACTAAACATAGAGGTAAGCTGCAGAAAGCTGCTGGAAATCATAGATGTTGGGACCTTCAGTGAAGATGTCGGGAGTACCAGACACACCTCAGAATAAACAAATTTGTACTTAACATACGTACATTGAAAAAAATTCAAACTCTTAGAATAAAACAACATCTTTGCTCCATGGCAGGTAATAACACAAAATCCATGTCAGGATTCTGGTTTTTCTTGAGCTAAGAAGGCAGAGGTTACCCTCTGAATTCCTAGCTGACAGAAATATTTTAAGTAACTTCTTCCAGGGTGTCTGAGGAGAGCAATGAATGGATTCAGAAGAAAGAAGATGATTCTAGCTGACATGTTACTCGAATGTTAATAACTCTCCCAAGTGAATTGTTTCTTCTCAGGAGCATTCACTTACTATCGTGCATGTTGATATATTACTTAAAAATACTGTTCTGTTAACTGCATAATTTGTTTCCCATAATATTATTCCAGATAAGTACTATTCATTTGTAAAATACAGAAGTGCTAAGCACAATTTCCAGAAAAGACTGTCTAGTCAAAAAACATGAAAGATCAATGTATGTTTGCTCTGTCGAGTGACTGAGTCATGAGAAGGTGGAGAAAACACCTGTCAGCCTTTATGGACAGACAAAAGAGGAACTGAGAAAAGTCATTCCTAAATGACCTTCTACTTTGCCTTTTTTCTAGATCTATGCTAGCTTTAGCACCTGTACTCTTGAGGGGACACAATCATGTCGCTATACTCTACTGTTTGATTTGCTTACCCGTTCATCGCCCTGCTGAAAATTCTCTTAGTAAAAATGAGGCACATTTGAGGTTCAACATCAGGCTGACGAACATTAAACTGTTTTGTGTAGATCACTATTTTGAGCTTCAGATCTATGTATTCCAACATTTGCTATACACTTCTATTTACCAGGGGATTAGTCATTGTGGATACAGTTGAGACACAGAATTAAAAGGAGAACCCAAGCTCAGGCAGAGAAATAGATGTATCCAAACTATCTGGGGCCCAGCATACTTCTCAGCTGTTTCCATACCATACCTGGAACACTGGAAATTGTTTTATGGAATCCTTGAATCTGTAATATTTCCCTCTTTAGTGTACCACTCTTGAGAGTACAGATGTTTATTGCTCAGAAGACTCCTAGCATAACTTAGTATTCTCTTTTATATAATCCTCAAAAATATTTTTTTTTATTCTGGGGAGGATTTCTTTCCCCTCAAAAGTTATCGTTTTCAGTTAGCTCTGGTTTGGGGAGCAAAAACCAGGAAGCTATATCACACATTTTTCAAGAGGTTGGAGTAAACCAGACAATTTGTCATGCTTAATGGAGAAATTACAGAAGATGTGAGAGCATTGCTGATGATGGAATGCAGGGCTCTCCCTAATCAAGACCCTTGATTAGGGAAGAGTGCAGAAATGACAGGAGGGTCCTAACTGGGATCTCCAGGTAGAGGATAAGGGGGAAAATATACAGACAGGCTTGCGAGTCTGAGAAAAATTGAACTTAACTCTAGGGTAGAGTTTACAAAGGTAGCAAATACCACATTTCCCCTATGCTTACCATGGCGTGAGTGCAGGAAAAATGCACATGGACATGACTGTCTCTATTAACAGATGACCCTGAGAAAGTCTCTGTGAGTTTCTTGTAGTGTGCCCAACAGAAGAGAAGGAGGACTTTTAGGTCTCTGAGAACATTAAGAAGCAGATTCCAGGTGTGGTAGCATATGCCTGTAATTCCAGCACTCAGAAGACTGAGGTAGAAAAATCTCTGTGAGTTGAAAGCCAGCCTGGGCTACATAGTGAGTTAAAGGCCAGCCTGAACTACAGAGAGAAATGTTGTCTCAAAAAAGGAAGCAGATTCCAAACTTGTGACACGAAATTTTTCAGGTATGACAGAATAGCACCTAATACATTGCAGGCTGGGAAACAAGTAAGTTAGGGAACCCATAGTGAGTGAAGGAGATGCGGCCATGTCCTAGTGTCCTCATGTGGATGGAGGACCCACAAGATCTACGACCCTTCGAACTGTTAGAGATTTCATGACTCCAGGACAATGAAGGAATGGAATTCCTAGCCAACTGAAGTTGAATTAGCATCTATGCAGAACTAAAATAGAAGTAAATTTCAAGTAAAAAAATAAATACGCTAAAAAGCACTACTGGTTGTGTATTCTTTGAGCGCTGTGCTTATCTGTGAAAAGATAACAAAATATATTGCAGATATTTAAGATACTGAAATGAGGCAGATTCCAAAATGCTTAAGACCTTAATTTTTACATTAGAGGTACTCATTGGAAAAAATGTAATGATCCATAGTTTTCTGGAGGGAATCTATTCTCCAGGAATATTTCTTGAATTATATAAGAAAATATTTTATGAGAAGATCTATCTGACAGTTTTACATTTTAAGCGTAACATTTGCATTCACGAATTTATTTTTTTCCTTAAAATGTGTACATATGTATTGAATAGTAAACATGCTTTAATATTAACCCCTTAATTTTATTTAAATAAACCCTTTTTGTACAAACTGTGGTTTTCCCAACTCTGGCACATTTGAAGCATATTACTCCCAAATGAGAAGAATCTGAACTCTAAATAGTAAGAAAGAAGGAGGAGTGCGAAACCTTTTAAAAGATTTTCAACTTGGCCTGATACAAAAAGGGCTAAATTCTATATTAAATTAGTAAAATTTACTACCCAAAATACTCTGTTACTGGGTCATGCCAGGCAATTGTTATATATTTTGATTAAATTTGTAATTTTTACTTTCAAGTGGCTTTTTTTTTTTTTTTTTTTACAAAGTTATCACTACAAAATGAAGGATGTTAGTTGGGAGAGAAGTATGAGTCAAAAAGACTCTGAGTAGAAATGAATGCAATGCTCAACTGTACAACATTATTCCTCAGTCAGAAGTCAGCATTTATAACACTTAATGAAACAATAAGCAATATTTTTGAGGTCGGAACTGCAGAAGAGAGAAAATCAAATTTCAATTATTATGATATGCTAGTCGTTGAATGTATTAAATCCACTTGCCCTTAAGACTTCTTGGTGTTGTGGAAGGCATTTCACAAGGTTGTAATTATGTTTCAGGCTTCTTTCCTCTTTGCATTTAGGCTGTAGCTTTATTAAATTATTCATTATAATATACCAACTTTAAAGCCAAATAGTGTATAAATACAAAATCAGGTAACTCCAACACAGTCCTAGAGCCTTTGAAACTAAACAAAGGTATGCATTCTACTCTATTACTTCCTGAGTTTTCACATGTACTCCATGGCTTTAGCTGTCCATGAATTCAGTACTTTATAATCTTGCCAATGTAACTGTGCTTTCTTCATAACTAATAACGGGGTACTGAAGAGCCATGGAGGATTTTCTGACACTCATGTATTCCATTTCTCCAAGTGACAATGAACACAATGAGTAAAATGAGTTGCTTTATAAAGTGGGGAAACTAAGAAATAGGAAGATAGAAAAAAGACCTATTTCAGAGATGAAAGTAAATTCAATTTATCATACGTAGACAATATTTTGTTACGATCAAGTTAAGAAGCCTTATCTTGTTTTTCAGAGTTCTTGACTTGGGATCATTTGAGTAAAATAACAAAGAAACATTAACCTGGGTAGTTTCAGAGCTGCATCTCTGTACTGTCTTGGGTTTGTTGAAAGAGGAAAAGCTACTTTTATTACAAATTTGCATGGGTATAATAGCACCAGCAGATTTACCTATGACCTCATAGTATCATTCTTTTATTTCTATCTACGAATGGTTCTAGATTAATTTATATCATCCCCCACTATAATACATTTGTTTTAGTGCAAACATTCTAAATTTCATTTTCTTTGGGAAGCATAAACTTCATTGTTTGCCATCCTGTATCAACCATTACAGAATCTGATAATCATAGTTGCTTAGTAATGCTTGCTAAATGAATAAGGGAAAGAACGTAGATGGCTTCTTTTATAGTTTTGTATAAGATAAGCATACTTGAACATTTATAGAAGTTCCTGTATAAACCTGTACATTCATGTGTGAAAAATTTAAATAAAACAGATATACTAAATATTAGATATCCAAAGAAGGTTGTATGAAATACAGGATCAAAGGCAATGAAAACTGACTTTTTGGAAAGTGCTTGGAATGTCTATTTTCTGGGTAGGTGATTAAACAAAGATCCATATGCTTAATATATCAGACATGCAAGCAAAAATTTACATTCCATTATGACAATTTAAGAACGCAACTCTTCCATTCCAAGATGAGAGGCTATGGAAGTTCATTGAAGTATCTTGCTCTTTATTTCCTCTAGCATATTTAAGGGTGTTTAAAAATAATACTTAGATAGATTTAAAAATCAAGCAATTATTCACTTGAATATTACTGGTAATAATATTACCAATCTGTAAAATATGAAAAGCACAACACTCCAAGATACAAGTTCAAGAGACGAGCTGGCGTTTTCTTCTACATTTTTATTACCAAAATGTAATGATCTCAAATACAACCCTTAATAACTTTTCTAAAAGGCTGGTGAAAAATGTTGCAAAATATTCAAAGCACAAAACATTCATGGACTTTGTGTGTGTGTGTGTGTGTGTGTGTGTGTGTGTGTGTGTGTGTGTTACCGGGGATCAAACTCAGGACCCTGTGCTTGCCAGGCCAGCGCTTATGCCACTGAGCTAAATCCTCGGCCCCGTTCATGGACTTTTTGCTCACAATTCTGCAGATTGAACCCAAGACCTTTGCACTGAGTTATATCCTCAGTCCTTTTAGAATTTTTTTTTATTTTGATACAAAATATTCCTGAATTGATAAACTACCCTGACTTGTCTCAAACCTGTGATCCTTCTTTCTCAGTCTGCCTGTGTACTGGGATTTCAGGTGTGTGTCACCATGTCTGGATAGTGGAATCTTTTCTAAACTATTTTTCAATATTTACAATCCTATACCTTATGAGAGACAAAGTACAAATATTTTAGACCAGTCTTACGATGAAATGATCACTTACAATGTAGCCTACATATCTTCAACAAGAAGGGAGCCAAGGCACAAGCAGTAATTTTAATTCTTGACTGAAGGACATTATTTCATAGATTTGTCTTCTTTGAAAAAGTCTTAAAAGTGATGATTCATTTTTTCCTCTTTAAAAAGTTGGCATGTAGTATTTGTACATATTTATGGGGCACAGTTTGATGTTTTGATATATGTTTATAGTGTTTAATCACGAAATTAGGGTTATTAGTCTTCCTACTACCATGAACATTTATCATTTTTATGTGTTGGAAAAATTCCCTACTCTAGTTGTTTTAAAATATATCATAAGTTCTTGAAGACTACAGAACAAGAGCTGAAGCGCAGTAGCTACTTAGAATACTATGCTATTATACACTGGAAATAATTCCTTCCCTTTAAATGTGTTTTGGTACTCCGTAACTAACTATTTTCCATCCTCTATTCTTCCTCCCCCTTCCAGTCACAGATGACCATGTTTCTCATTCTTCTATGATACAAAATGTTTCAGCTTTCACAAATGAATGACAATGCATGCAACCAGTTTTTTTATGGAATTCTGTACTGTTGTTCATTGTGGTTTGTTAGATTTTAAATGTTCTACCGAAGCCTCATATATTCAGAGGTGGGACTTTTGGAAGTTCAATGTACCATGGGGGCGCTATTCGCATCAGTGAATTAATCCACTGTTGAGTTCCTATTTGAATCTGCCGCTAGGAGGTGAGGTCTCACCAGAAGAGGTGGGTCATTGTGGACATGATCTGGAACAGTGTGTTCTCGTCCCTGATCTCTGTCTTCTCTCTTTGTTTCCTAGTTGCCATAGGTGAACAGCTTTCTTTCACTTTGTTCTTCAAGCAGTTCTGCCTTGTAGTCCTCCAACTGTAGACCAAATCCTCTGAGTCAAAATCAACCTCTCCTTTAAATTTTAAGTGCAAAGTATTTTGTCCCAGCAAACAGGAAAATGCCAAGAATTAAATTTGTTGCTGTCACTGTATCTGATCATGTGCTACCTGTGCTTTCAGAACTGGTTTATAAGAGGAGATTGGAAAAGTTTGGAGATGTGAGCTAGGAAACCAATCGTAAGTTGTAAGCACAGATTGATTGGTGGTGCTGGTTGGAGCTCAGAAGACCAGAATGCTGGTAGGCATGCAGAGAGGGAAGACCAAATTTGTGACATTTCAGCTGGGAATGAGGAGTCTCTTGGAAAATTGACTAAAGATCATGCCTGTGTCATTATTGGGAAGAGTTTTTCTACATAGTCCACATTCTAAGACTTGGTATAAAGCTGGATTTAAAGGTAGTGGAATAATTAATCTGGCTGAAATCTCAAGGCAGCCCACTGTGGCATCAGTAATGTTGGGTACTTTTAAATAGATTTACAATGAGAATCACAAACAAAATAACAGAGCCAAAAGACATGAAGAATTTGTGGTTTGATCAGAAAAGAAGTACATATGAATTTGATGCCAACCAGACTGATTTTTGAACAGATTAATGAGATTAAAAAGAAACTAAACTTATTTTCATTCAGTATAAAGTTGGTTAAAGGTTTGTCATGTATAAAATTTGTTTTGTTTAGGTCTGTTCCTCATATAGCATACATTATTCTTTACCCTTATTGGGTTTGCTATGGAAAAGGTCACCAAGTCATTTTCCTCACTGAATCATTAAAAGATTCTTGAAAAGCAATATTCTTATTCAGATTCTTTATGGAGGAGGCTGCACCATATATACTTATGATTCTGCTCTTAGAAATTTTATGAAAAATTGTTAGCTCATGAATTCCTAGCAGTGACAACTTAGTTCCAAAATCAGAAAGAATCACAGGTTTAAACCAACAACAGGGTAAGCTAAAATATATATGTGAATGTCAGGTACCATAATAGGTGACCTACTCATATGAGTTGAGATTAGGTTTTTTTTTTTTTTTTTTTTTTTTTTTTTTTCAAAAAGATTTTTCTCAAATTTGTTTTCCTAGAAGATTGATTAGGAAAAGAACAAAATATAAGGCAAAGTGGAATATCATCAAAACAGGTAATATTGAATATGGGCACATTAGGGCCTTTTGTTCCCCGATAAAACTCTATATAAGATTGTTATAGTGGTAAATATTCTTTGTTAATTTTTTGTAGTTTTAAAATGCTCAGAGTTTCTGGGCATGGTGTTGAAAATCTGTAATCCCAGCACTTGGGTGGCTGAGGGAGGAGAATCCCTGTGAGTTTGAGGCCAGCCTGGACTGCATAGTGAGACCCTGTCTCAATAAACAATTCATTAGTTAAAGAATAAAAACTGAAATACTCAGAGTCCTTATGATCATAAAAGTGCTATAATTTTCCTTTCCAGAACTACTCAGTTGTATTTCAGAATTTTATACCTACACCTTGACAACTCAGATTCACAGAGGATTTTATTTTTATTCTTCATTCAACTTTTAATCATTTCAAGGTTCAACGTTGTCTAGGCTGGCCCCAAACAGTTGGATTCAAGCATTCCTCTTCAACTTTCTGACTAGGTGAACACAGGACCATGCTCAGCTTCAGAATGTGTGAATTTTGTCTGTTTATATACATGAAACTCAGATATTTCTTAAATACTATTTATCTCCCTCACAACATGTGTGTATGAGCATTTAAAATTTGATTTTTGGCTGATATAATGGTGCACACTTGCAATCCTAACTACTTAGGAGGTTCAGACAGAGGATTGAGAGTTTAAGGATTGCCAGACTGGATAAATTAGAGAGACTGTCTCAAAATAGAAACATAGGAATGGGTGCTGGAGATGTAACTCAGTCATAAATTGTTGGGCTGGCATGTGGAAGGCCTTGGGTTCCACTGCCAGTATTATTAAACAGTTTGAATAAGATGACACCTTTTACTCCCTTTAAATCTAGAGATAGGTGAGTGTGTATATACATCACAGTTACAGACTCAGGCATTCCCCTTGATAGATTTATTTCACTATAGAAAAAATAGCTGTGTCGGTGTGCAAAATATGAATACCCAAGTCACTCTCAGAAGAAGGCATATAGATAAAAATAGAAAGAGGTCGTGGAAATTAAATCATACGAATAATTTCTTGGCAGTTTCCCTCCGTAAAATTAGCAGCACACACGTAACAACTTCTTGAGGGGTGACTGTGGGTCTGAAGAGTAAATATTCCTCAGCAGCCACTTTATATTTTCCCCCAGATGAGTAGTTTTTAATGGTTAAAGCAGTAGAGTGCAGCTGATATATATAGAAAAATGACAGGTGCCAGTTTTGTTATTAAACCGAGCCTCAGAGACTCTGAATTTCTAATGAGACCTCTTATTGGCTGCCTGTGCTGGGGTCAGGGATGGGAAAGCGTGACCAGCGCAGAATGGGTTTCACTTCAGTGAGCCACTCCAAAGTCTTCATTAAACATGGACATAACATTTGCACTTGTTTTGTTTGTTCTAGACAGTTTGGATAATTACCCTCTGAAATGGTGTGCACCCATGTAGATTTGTGTATTTATCGAGGGGAGGGGTCGCAGAGGCACCGGGAAAGGACGAAGGTTCATTGCACTATTTATTTTAATCCTTCAGTGATGATTGCATTTCTCAACCTCCATTCAGAACCTCATCATTTGCTCCTTAAAACTGCTAGTTCAGGTCATTCAATTGAGATTTTATTTGATTTTAAGGGTAGTTTTTTGCAATTCTCACTCTTCTTCTCTTCCCTGTCTTGGTAAATTTGAGAACACCCATTGGCTCAGGAAAGAACTCTCTGCCCTCCCCAAGAAAAGAATGAAGGGAAGAAGTCAACCTTAAAGAAAAAAGGCGATCAGCCTGTGAACCACTCCTGCACAACGAAAGAGGTCAGACAGAGATAGGATGCAGGGGAAAGATAGCACTGCCATTACCTTGTCCCGGCTTACCAAGCAGATTAGGTGGGTCAGCAGTTCTGAGAAAGCCATTGTCTTCGTGCTCTGAACACAACATTCAAGATCAAGCACCACAAGATACAGTAAATGGCAGGATTTCTTTATAGATTTTGCTGGAAATTTAGCTTTTTGCTGGTAAGTGCGGTATTTATTGACTTTATTACCAGGTTAGCTCCATTCTCACTTGACAAGGTAAATCGTCTGGGATTTCTTAGCCACAAAGAGAAAAAAACTGAGGGTGGCATGCCTAACACCTAATGCCTAACAAAAAATTGCTAATCACTATGGCAGTCGCCCTAAGGATGAGAAAAATTAATTCTCTCATGTACATTTCAAAGTAAGTTAGCATTAGAGCTTAGTATACGATAGGCAGTGTTTTGAGCACTTGACATATATTAACTCATTTGTAATTATTTTCACTTAGTTTTAAATTAACATTTTATACAGTGTGATGGTTTGATATGTATATACATTATGGAATGACTAAATTAAGCTAATTGACATGCATTACCTCAAATGCAATTATTTCAAAACTGAGGATTTTGTGGAAAAGAGAAATTGAGCAACTTGTAGAAATCACCAACCTAGTAAGTAGCTGAGCTGAGATTTGAGCTCAGATATTGTTTGCATCCAGGTGAGTGATCTTAGCTGCACTGCTTCCTGAGACAGGTATAGACAGCAGGCCTTATACATAGTGAGATGTTTAGGGCTTGGTACCCCTTTACCACTGTCAGTATGAAAGCTGGAAGGGGAGTCTAGTACACAAGTCTTGCACTAGATTTCTCCCATTAGGCCCTCCTAATGATCGTGTATCTCTGGAGCTGGCATCTGAACGGCTGGCTGGGCAGAGAAAGCAATTTGTCATTTAGCAGCCATTCTTGGGACATGAAGGGTAGTGCTCCATGAGAGCCTTATGTGTACATCATGCTCCACTAGATACTGAGTGCAATAAAACCAAGAAATAGTTTTGAACTTAGGAAACTTACTGTTGACTAGGAAGCCAAGACATGGAACAAATGGGACTCAAAAGTTAATGGAGGTTTATCTCAGCTGATTGCTACCTTGTGATTAAAAAATATCAGCCCATGATTACTTCATTCACCAATTTAAAGACATGTTTGATCCTTTAAAAGGAATTAATCATACTATGTAGTTCATAATTTTTTATAGTGAGAGAAAATCCATACAGATTAATATTTACTTTTTGAGCACATACTTGAGCTCGTCACTGACAGACACACTGGCAGACAGGTGATGATCATGCACTAGGGATAAGAATGTGACTGGATCTTGTTCCCCTCTGCATTCTGGTGTTTGTTGATAATGTTTAAATGAAGTGACAGGACTCATCCTCAAATAAATACCCAACACCAAAAGCCTGTAATGGATAGCTTCATACACATTAGAAGAATGAGAGAGACATACAATTATCTGAAAGGAGCTTCCAGTATAGAAGTTCTACCAAAGCACTCCAATTCTGTATCTGTCTGAATGTGTAGTGATGAGAAACCTAACTTTTGAGACACCTCATTCTTTGTCGCATGTTACAGTACATCCTCCTGTAAGAATTTTTGCCTTACTCTTCTTTACAAAGCAGCACGAATTAAATTGCTCTTTCTCATTCTTCTATATAACAAACAACTCACTTCTACTGACCAGACCTTCCGTGAAGAACCTCCAGATTATTCATCTTCTGAGTTACTTCATCTTGAAGCTTTCTGTTTTGTCAGTGTCTTAAGCCATGTAAGTCAGAGGTACAAAGAAGCATGCTGTGACTATGCTCTGTAAGAACCTTTCTTATCATGAGCAGGATATCATGTCCTTTTTAAAGGCAATCTGAGATGATGTTACCTTGTTCGATCCTGTCTGTGTAATTTAAACTAGTGCTTGTAATTGGGTGGTTTCTTCCCAGGAGCCATTTGGCAATATCTAATGACATTTTTGATTATCACACCTGGCAGAGTACTAGTGACATCTAATGGGTAAAGACCCTGAGTACTGCTCAACTTCCTACCATATGCAGGAAGATCCACTGCAACAAAGAATTTTAACTCAAGATGTTAATAGAACTAAGACTGTGGATTCCTGATCTTGATCACTAATATTCTGAAAGCAAGCTTCATCTCCATATCAAATCTTATACTGAAAGAAATAGAAGAGTGCGGGAAGCATCCAATCATACAACACGAAGGAAATCTAACAAGTAGCAGGCTCTGACCCTCAGGATGATACCAGTCCTGCCACATTAGCTACAGAAAGGTTTTCACCATTGGAGGAAAGGTAGTTAGAAACCCAAATGCTCTACAAGGGTATCGGACAACTTTGGGAATTTACCAAGAATCAAGGTAGGAAGCAAAGCTATTCCTCTGCCGGAAATAAAGCCACACCAATATAATTTAAAATTTAAATATTTGTCAGGAAAAAAACCCTTGATACTGCAAGCAGTTAAAACATATGTCAAGGCCGGGAATTTAGCTCAGTGGCACAAGCACCTTCCTTGCGAGTGCATGGCCATGAGTTCAATCTCTGACACAAAAGAAAAAAGTCAGTGGGAATAGAAACCTGGGGATATATATTTTGGTGGTGACTCAACATTTCAAATCCCTAGGACTTAAAAAGTAGATAAAATAATCCCTAAATAGTCACAGCTATATGACCCAGTACTCTAAAAATATTTTAAAGAAAATAATCACGATTAGAGAAAACTATTTGTCAGTGAGAAATGTATATTACTACACTTTTTGAATAATAAATGAGAACAACCTACATATTTAACGATCAAAAATTGGTGAAATATATTATGACATAACTAAACAGAGCACTATATTATTATTATTATTATTATTATTATTATTAAAATTTTTGGTTTGCCAATTGTACCTTGAATCCTTATAGCTTACTAATTCTATTACTGAAATTTTGTCCACATGACAGACATTTCTGCTTTCCATTCTTCTATCAGTAAATCTCAGTAACTACTATGTTACCCTCTTTTATGAAATTGATCTTTTTTCAGATTCCATATAAAAGTGACTCGATACAGTGTCTGTTTTCTAGATTAGTTTACTTATCATAATAACGTTTTGAGTTCTGGATTCATTTATTTAACATAACTTGATATTTCACTGTATATCATGTGCCGCATTCTCTTTGCATATTAATAATTTATATAAATTTGGATGTGGATGCTGCTAAGATGTAGATATCTGTGTTGTACTGATTCTTTTCTTTTCAACAATAATAAGTGGAATTGCTGGATTGCATGGTCATTCTATTTTCATTTTTTCTTTTTTTGAGGAATCCCCATACGTTATCCCTTAATGGCTGCATCACTTAACATTCAGAACAACAATGTTCAGAGGTTACTTCTTTCTTCTCACCTTTGCTAACACTGTTGTCTCTCATCTTCTGATGATATCATATGAAGTGGTATTGTGGTTTTCATTTGGATCTTGATAATGAGTTATGTTGAGCACATTTTTGGGTATTTGTTGACATTTTGAGAAAAATGTCATCTCAGGTGTTTTGTTCATTTTTAAATTGGATCATTTGAATTCTTTGTTTGTGGCTTTATTTTTGTTTTTTATATTTATTTTTGCTAATGAGTTAGATGAATTCTTTATATATTTAGAACTCCCATAAAGTATTTTTAATGTGGTAATTAAAATGGATCCTTGCAGGGAGAAGCTGAATTAAAATTTTTGTTCTTCCACTTATACTTTGTCATGCTTTATAGTGAATAAGTTTTCTAGAAAAATTTTATTTTAAAATATGAGCAGTCTTTTAAAATAAAATCTATAAAACAGTGAAGAAAAATTTATACAAGTTTAATAAATCATTAACAAATGTGTTTAGAAGACTGATGAATTTGAAGTTTAAAAATAATTTTAACAACCTGGAGAAATAATAAAATTAGGTCAAGAAGTAATAAATACCTTGAATCACTCAAATTTAAAAGAATGAATAATATAAGAGATGAAAGTGAGGTTTTCACAAAGGACAAAGGGTTGTTCTAGAACAGGCAGTTCATGATCAAGAGAGATGCATGCTTTTGACTGTTGCATCAATGTGTATTTAAGTCATGTAAGGCCTGGGGTTGGGGATTTAGCTCAGCGGCATAAGCGCCTGCCTTGAAAGCAGGCAGTCGTGAGTTCGATCCCTGGTACCGATAAAAACGAAAAAGACAAAAAAAAAAAGGAAAAAAAAAAAAAAAAGTCATGTAAGGCCGGAAGTGATTATGTGCTTCTAGTAACATTTCAGGAAAATCTAAGTCTTACTGTACATTTGTATGAACAATGAAGAGGGTGAATCCAATGATGACATTTAATATAGTATTGGATATACGGTCTTGGATTTGCCTAACTATGCAAAACCTGTGTGGTGTCACTGTTTGAGTTAGATGTCAGAACTCCAGAGAAGTAAGCTAAAGTCAGTAAATGTACAGAGGAAAGCTGTTGAGTGGGCTGGAGGAAGAACCACAAAGAATAACACAAGAGAGAGGGGGAAAGAGGGGAAAACACAAGCAGGCAGGAGGAAATACTGAAAACAACAATATAGGACACACCAAAGAGTCTGCCTGCGACGCTGGAAGAGAAGGCCAGAGCAGTCTGTGTCTGGGAGCTCCACTTGCGCCCATATGGCTGGTTCTTACATTCAGATCTCCAGCTAAACGCTGTGTGCCTCTGACCACACATGTGATTTATTTCACTTAACAAGGAGAATTCGTTTAGTTAGTGCCCCCACTTAGCTAGAAATGATGCAAGTTTGTCTTTGCGGGAACTCACAGAACCCTTGACTAAGACACACTTGGAAGTTATCACCAGATCAAAAATGTGATTTTATTAGAAGAAAATATGAACGTAATGTCTCCAAATGTTTTAATTATTTATCTACTGCTGTTTCAACTCGTCTTCTGATTTTGGCCATGAGTCAGATACACAGTTAAGTAGCATTTTAACAACTATTATGATATAAATTTATATTTTTATGACAAGGATGAAAAAATTAACATTTAATGAATGAAAATGAAAGATTAAAATAGCTCAGAAGGTCATTTGCATTTGCATCTTTGTTAACAAAGTTTCAGAAAAAATAAAAAACTATCTATCTCCCTATCTGTTCCCTAAACACAGGCTTCAAGGACAAGCTCCATTTTGGCAGAAAGCAAACCTCAGTGTACCAAAAGGATTGAATCCCTGCCTCAGAGAAAGAACATTAATTAGGGCTATGCCTCAGTTTCCTTTTTAGAAACAGGTTTAGAAACAGAATGCAAAATTCTGTTGCATTCTGTGTAACTCATTTAATTTAAATGACTACATTTTAAGACTTTAAGATATTCTTGGCACTTAAATGCAGCTGCATAATTCATAACCATATTTTAAAGTATGAGATTCATCTACTCACTGAACAGAAGAGAATTAAATCTCTTGCCATTCTATGTTTAAACTAAGGATTAAACATGTGCACACCTTCCACTTCAGTTCCGTATCTTTCTTGGGTAAGCAAATAACACATTAAAAAAAGTGGTTGCATTATTTGTTACGTGAAATAGGAAAATTACTTTGTATTCTGCCTCTAAAGGTTGCAGGAGACTTTAAAAGAGACAAAGTTCACCCATGGGAACTTCCATTTAAAGAGCTGAAAACCTATCCATGCTTCCAGGAAGAAACACTAAGTTGGTTTAGCCTGCATTTTTTGTTACAACTTTTAGATCTAGCAGTTCTTTTTAAAAAGGTATCCAAAAGAGCATTTATTAAAATTACTCTATTTTAACCATAAACACATCTATAATCTAAGTTAATGGCAACAACGAAAAATATTTATCATACTTTAATGTGTTACTTTAGATACAAATCAGTAAGAAATAAATCAATATTTCATGATCGAAAACCATAAAAAACATTGGCTGTGCTAAATCAATAAAATATGTTCACTGCATGCGGGTCTGGGTACAGCACTGCATCCTTCAGAGACACAGATGAAGTGTGATGGGTGTTTGTCCCTGAGAACTTTCTCATGGTTATCTGATGATGTTTTGCAGTGTCCACGGTGTTTTTACACAAAGTGGAAGAGTCACTTGTGCTCCAAGGGAAGTCTGAGGGGCTCTACAGATTGTCCCCTCATCATTTGGGCTTCAGTCCAAACAACTCTTTCTTAAGGCATGGGGGATTTCTTTTCATTTCATTTGAACAAGGATTCCAAAATATCAGCTAATGCTCTTAGCATAGAGACAATTTATTATCAAATGTCATCCCTTGTAAACCATTTTGCAGATTTCCTTATACATAAGGTCATAATATATTCCATAGGAGGAAAACATTTTTATTTACTTAGAATTTTAGATAGCAGTGAGTTATGGCCAGTATTTTTCTTGTAGAATTGTTTATGAGAAGACCACGATGGTTCTTATTTCTGTTTCTCTTTTTTATTTGGTTTGGATTCTAGTTCAATAAGTTAAAATTTGGGACATTGCTAATTAAAATTCAATTTCTTTCAACTGTCAAAAATTTACTAACTCCCTAGTATGAAGTCAGAGTGAATGTTCATATCAAGGCCAGGGGTGCATATTAAATTGTGGCCATCTGCACAAAAGCTTAGCATTTAGGTGGGCAGACCAGATGAAAACTCCAAAATTCACAGCAAGTAAGAGTGGCTTTCTTGCTGGAAAACTGTCTTTTCTCCAGCTATCACGAAGTGAGGCTTACTCAGAAGGAAATGTGGCCCCGGTAAGTAATTGGAGGGAGAAAGTGATTTTAAAGAGAAATTTAAAAATCCATCTTCAGGATCTTCTCAACATTACAAATAAAATGTTAAGTGAGAGAGAAAAACTGATACTTTCTAAGAACTTCGCTGCCATGGGGCTTGGCATTTCCATAATGGTAGGGAAAAAGAGACAGCTCTGATTTCCATAGTATTTTGTAATTAATTTGGCACTCTTATGGAAAATTAATTGGTTTTTGATAATGAAATAAAAGGAAATACCTGACTCTGACATATTAAAAGAACTTCTCTTTAATAGTAGCAATGTCAGCACGATAATGTGGTCTGGCTCCCTCAGGTGCAGACACGGTTCCGGGCTAGCCCAAGAGAGCCTGGTGGCTTAACGGTTAAGCAAGCTTCTCCCTTGCAACTAAAGCTAAGCAGATTAATTAAAACTTAAAAGCATTATGATTTAGTTATGAATAACAGTTTGTGGTGACAGAGCTCCCGTCTATAATTCACCATAACAAAGTGACGCTTGGGCTTGCTGCTGCTATAATTAGCTTTTGATATACTATTTCTTGAAAATTTCTTGCCAGCCACAGCCTGTGTGTGTTTCCAGATGTCCTGCACAGACTTAAAAATGGTAAACATTAATTTATAGGGATGACAGCTATGGGTCAAGTTTGAGGTTGATTGATAATTCCTTATTCAAATGTGTGCCTATGCTGCTTCATTTGTCATCGCCTAGCGAAATAGAAAGCCACTCTACCACATTCCTAGTTAATATTTCATTTTTTCATAAATTATCTGTAAAAGCAAAAGCAATAGAATTTAGACCTTTCTCCACCATAAGGCATGGAATATTAATGGGGCAAAGGCTTTTAAAAAATTATTTTTCAGCCAGAAGAGTTGTGATTTGTTAACCTGACACTGTATTTGCACAGCACCGAGCGCACAGTGGGTGCTCAATAGATGCTGCCCAGTGACTCTGAGGAGCTCAGATTACTTTCTGGATGACAACCTGTAGTTTATCCAAGCAACTTTAACCTTTTATAAAGTAGGGGATAGCAGACTTGAAAAGTTTTCCTAAGAGGTGATAAAGTGATTCATCTCTAGGTCCGTACTCAACTCCAGAGTACAGAAAGTGGTCTATGCTCACTGGAAATGTGTTCTTCCTGATTTATTGGGTTAGACCCAAAACACAGATCTCAGCAGCCTCTTTTCTTTCTGGTTTTGAACAGATCCAACAGAGATCCCTGAAACATGAAGGGGACATTTGTTCCTTTGGCAAACTGGCTGAGCTATAAACCATCAAGCTAGTTGGCTGAACTTTTGAACTCGCTGATACATTTGTGTTGTGAAATTTCTATGCGTGCAGTCTTGGTACTTGTAATATACAGCTGTGTCAAAATGTTGAGTCCTTGCCATGAAACTATACACTGAGGATACATGACAAGGGATGTCATCAGTACAATAAAATAAACAATACAACCAGTTTTTGGATCTTATACAGAATCAATAACTGGAAAATAAGCAGTTTTAACTAAATTTAAATTCTTAACACTGTGTAAGCAGATACTTATCCTCTGTTAACTTTCAAACTAGGGACTATATGTTCTTGTAGAAGTACCAGAGACAAACTGAGGTTCCGAAAGATACCTGACTCCTTGAACATGAGAAAGACTTGCCATTTACATTCCCGTAGTCACTTAGTAATTGTGAATATGTAATTCTACAAAGCATCCCTATAAGAGAGAAAATGTTTTCAATCAATCCATGTACAAAATGAGAAAATGAAGAGAAAGAATCTGGTGACTTGCCTAAGTGGGTTTTTTTTTTTGTTTTGTTTTGTTTTGTTTTTTAATGTCTAGCTATACTAAATATGAAATTCAGAATCCCTGACTATGCCATATAATAGATATTCACAGGTTTGATGAGTAAGCAAGACAGATTGTAAATCCCAAAGGTAAAATTTGAGTTTGTTTCTTGTCTTTGTAGTTTGGGATTGATGGGTTGATGAAATTGTCATGCATGGATGAGACACAGTGGGGATGACAGTGCAAACAGTTTCACATCTCTCACACTGTGTAGTAACTGTAACACTGGAACAAAAAGACAAAAATAAACTGTAATATTTCTGATGTATAATAAAGTTAGTGGTAATAATCAGTATTTTTGTTTAAAGGCATTCAGGTTTTTGTTTAAAGTCATGATACTAAGTACTCAATACAAATCAAAATTTTAAATTGTATAAATATTTTAAATTAAAAAATTATTTTAAAATCTATTAGAACCATGGTTACTCTGATAAAATATTAGTTAATAAAATTATTAAAAATAAAATATTTTTTTACAAATAAGCAAAATTATACAAATTTCTTGAAAAAATAAAATGTGAGGCTTTTAATTAAATACTGAAATCTTGAGTTGAGGATGTATCTCTAGGATGGAATGTGTGCTCAGCACACACAAGGTCCTGGGATCCATACCCAGTACTATAAAAAAAAAAGGAAAAAAAAGTAAAGAAAAAATTATTAAAGTGCTGAAAACCAGAATGTATCTCTGATGCTATTGTTAAATTTCAGATGCACTTTTAGAAGTCTTCTTCAGTTATAGAACCAGTCTTTGTTACTGTACACTTGCTGTTAGTGATTTAATAATATAGATAATACAAGAGAGAGACAGAGAGCGAGAGAGAGAGAGAGAGAGAAAGAGAGAGAGAGAGAGAGAGAGAGAGAGAGAGAGAACCTTATAATTTACTTGACTCATTTTATAACTTTTCAGTCCCTCTATAATCATATTACACCAGTAAAATCACTGGGATTTCATAGTCAAGCAGCTTTGTGCCAGGTACTTGAATAATGTGATATTGTGGAAAAACTATCCCGTACTAAACATTACATACCCTTGAAGAGTGAACTCGGGAAGAACATTTTCCACACCTGCACTCTGGAAGAAGTTTGTTGATTCTTAGCAGTTGCTGAAATGTTACCAAAAGTTTGGACACTGAATTATATCTCCTCTTCTATCTTTGGCCACCAGAGAACTCAGAACCTATTTGTCATTCATGCTTAACAATTATATAGGATTTTCTGATGCATTCTATGTTGCAATAATTTTATTCCATTTCAATTTATTTTAATAGTGTGAGTCTCACTTTGTGTTTTGGCATTTTTTCTTATGGCACTCTGCACGTATTTTAGCTGCCTCAATTTCTTTTAAAAAATCAAGCAAAATAGAAGGGAAATATGAAAGAACTTAAGAAACTAGAGGAGAACACTAAGAAAGGAGAAGGAAAAAAAAGAAGAAAACAAAATTGAGCTGAACAGTTGTACTATTAATTTAGACTGTATAAATAGCTGAACAAATGACATGCACAGCATCAATAATTTGTCAGCAAATCAAATTTCACAATAAATTTTCACTACTGCATATCTTTTTGCTTATCCTTCTATTGACTTAGTCTGATACAAATTTCTGATGGGCAAACATCATATTCATATTTGCTTCTCCCTGTACTGTATATAGGATTTTGTTTTGAATACAATAGAAGCAAGTAGTAGCCTCTGTGATTGAAATATATTACACTCTATTCAGATTTTCTTGATGGTATGAAATATTTGGGTATTTATTTAATATTATTTCTTTTGATTATCTCACCAGATACACAATAATCAGGTGAAAAGGAAACATAAAGTCCGTTAGTGCTTACAGTGGGAGTGAGAGAGGGTTATGTAGGTGATTTTTCTTCTGCATGAAAAGAACACAGCTCTTTCAAATTCAGCAGCTGAGTGGATCCATATGCCTTCCAGGCAGAATGTAGCCAGGGTAATGCTACAGATAATGTAATTAATTAACCCGTTTGTAGTCTCAGGATTTCAAACTTCTAGGTAATGGCATTTGTATAGTAATTTTCCTTGTTTCTATATAAGAACCTTGGTAGAATCACACAATAAGTTTTGCATTTAAATGTAAATGGAAGTAACACAATGAAAGTTACTAAAATGAACACTTGATAATTTTGGATGAAAGTGGCTCAGTACAACAAAACATCTTGCATGATCATTTGTATTCAAGAAATCATTGATGGATGCCCACGGTTAATCTTTCCTTTGTAACCTCTGTTGTGATTTGGCTTGATAATCAGAATTTCCTTTTAGACGAATTGCGATTTCAAATTACTGAAGCAGTGAGGTCAAGATTTCAATTCCCTGTACCAAAAGAAAAAAAAAAAGTTATTGAAGCAAAATAAATTTATTTCATTAAAATCAATAAATTAAAATAAAGAATTAATTTAAGCCTGTTAGAATATCCAAGTGAATCTATAAGAAGTTATGGTCCTATAGAAAAAGTAAGTGAATGAGTGATCTGCTGACATGAAGGTCAGTGCGTCACCAGCCATCTTTCTAGTGTCCTAGGAAGGACCAGGTGGGACAGACACTAAATGTACGAAGGAAACAGTTTCACTGGTAGAGAAACTAAACCAAGAACAGGGTAAAAGCAACCTACACAAATGTATTCGATTACAGATAGTGTGAAAGTGAATTAGTCTTGAACATGCCCACCAAATTCAGTATATATCTTTGAGAAGTGTCACATTATAAAAACACCCTGTATTTGAGAAAAACAAAAACTTTTTACATAATCAGTCTTCTTTGCCCTACTTCTCACCCTCTATCCTTTGTCTTCCCTTCATGCATAGTTACAGAGGAATAGGCCACATATCTAAATAATTTTTGCTGTCATATTAAAATTTTACAAATACTGAAGATTTTTGTTTATGAAAAGGATTTTTACTTCTGTTTATCTCTTAATTGTTCATGTCAGTGGTACTGTGTTCAGTATTCACTTATATTGATTGTCTTAAAATAATAGTTGTTTAATTTTTGATCTTTAGCCATATTAAAACGACTATCACTTGCCTAAATGTTATTTCAATTTCAATAAAATCCAATAAATTGATTGCAATTGATTGTGGTAAATAAACTCATGCTATTTTAATTCTGGCACAACAGTTCTTGCCCAACCTGAGATCTTTGGCTGAAAACGAAATAGGATGCTTTAGATTTGCTTCCAAAATAATTAATACAGAAATAGCCTTTGATTGTCACTTTAGTAAGATACAAATTAGTTTTTCTACACCAATAAAGCTTTCTAGTTTGGCCACAGAAAAAGATTTCAAGTTTCTGTATTGACTGAAAAGGCAAAATTATCAAGTTATCCAGAATTAGGGAACTTAGGGTCTTTAGAAATATGGGCCCACTCCAGAGCTATGAGACAGGTGCCTTCGTGAGCTATCATTTGAAATTATTTTCTGATTGTGAACCATTCAGTCAGATGATAAACCCCACAAATTTAAGGAAGAGGTACGCTGTTATAAATAGAGAAGAAAATCATTTTATAATGTTTTCCACATTTTTAAGGGTCACACGTTGTCACTTGTGCTACTGTACAACCCTCTCTTGGTATCTAGTGTCAAAGTACAACCCCAGAAAACTTCCAGTAAATAGAAATGTACCACTACAACTGCAACACTGAATAGAAGGATCAGTAAAATAAAAACTGAACCCTGTCCCAGACTCCAAGGCAGTTTTATTTTGTTGACTCCCCAGGTCCAGTAAGAGAGGGATGTATGAGAAAGAATGGTTGGAAAAGGAAAGTTGACCTGGTTTCTTATAAAAACTGAACAGATAACCTTCATTAAATATGGCAACAAGTAGAAAGAATGAGAAACAGACATTAAATTTCTTCTAACATACACACGAGCTTAAAAAGCAAAGATAAATGTGCTACCTAGTTGACAACCGTGCATTTTGTCAAGCTTTTTCCTTGCAAAATAGCCAAGAAAGTAGACACAGTGTATTGCCTTTCCTAGGGTGTTGTCTATATACCTAGTCTGCATAATAAATCTGAATTAGGAATGTACTGCCATTCTCAGCTTGACTTAAATAAATAATTAAATCTTTTTTCTTTAATTTTTATTGGTACCAGGGATTGAACTCACTACCATGCTTTTGCAAAGCAGGCGCTTATGCCGCTGAGCTAAATCTCCAGCCCATAAAGAATTAAATCTTGTGTTCTAAAATGTTTGCTCTTTATTTCCTTTTCTTGCCCATTAAATTCAGCTTAATTTTAGAAATAATATTTGCTTTATCAAAAAAGAAAGATATTTTCTGTCTTTTTTACATTCTCCACATATAGTTCTAATGCCTTTTTATTTCATTTTAACATACTTATGCACACATATATGATTCTAGCTTACTAATATTAGTAACAGAAAAAATGGTATCTATTTCATAATAACTAGTATCAACTTTGCAAACACTTCTGATTTTTAAATTATAACTTCTACCAGAAACACTTACCAGTTTTATGAAGAAAAAACAAAACAAAACAAACAAACAAACAAAAAAAAAAACCAAGAAAATAGAGCCATTAATGAAGGCATCTTTTATGCTTCTGAAGTACTTCAAGGTCATGCTTAATTTTCAATTCTATAAGCATCTTGTATTGTCCAAACCCTCCTTGAGTGCTTACAAAATCATAGCACTTGAGACACCGATGGGAAGGCCTGGTGAGAAATTTTTACTTTATTTGTGGAGGTTTTATGGAACAACAAACATTTTCAAGTCAGTATTTTTCTAAGTCTGTCAAACCAAAGGGTTTTTGCAAAGAATGCCTTCATGTTCCTCTATTCTGTAGGTTCTTTCTGATTTTTTATTATTCATTACAAATGTATTGCTTTGCTTTGGTTTCTTTTGTGGCTGCTGGGGAAATTAATCCTTTGTATTTTTTCCCAACTCAATATATCTCTTTTTACAAAACTACAGATAATCATTTTGGTTAAAAAAACTAAATAAAATATTTTTAAAATGTACCTAATATAGTATTTAGCATAGCAAAATCATAATTTAAACATTTTGGAATATATACTATAACGATAATATTGAATTCATGGTTATATGAGAATTCTCTAAAAACTATATATATAGATACACATACACACACACACATACGTATGTATGATTTAAGAGGGAAATATTTATTAGGAGAAATGTCTCATGTGATTATGAAGGTCAAGAACCGTGATCTGTTGTCTGTAAGCTAAAGGACCAGGAAAAAGACAGTGCAATTCAGGCTGGACTCAATAGCCTGAGAATAGAATAGAGAGTTACAGGGGTTGAGGAGGTGGCCACTAGTGTAAAGCCCAGCATCTGAGCGCCTAAGAGACAGTTCTGCTCTCTGAAGTTAGGAAAAGACGAGAAAGTTTTAATTAAAGAAGAGCGAGAAGACTGTCTTTTGTTTTTGTTCCTTTCAGGTCCTCAGCGGGTTGGACAACATTTGCTGACCAAGGTGAGGGACGGGTTTCTGTATTCAATGTAGTAATGCAAATTCTAACCTCTTCCATGACCTTTTCAAAGACACATCCAGAAATATTTTACCAGCTATCCAGGCCTTCCTTAGCCCAGTGAAATCAACCAGCATAATGATTACAAAGATATTATGACAATATGGAGAAATGGTATTTATTTAATAAATTATTATAGTATCTACAACACCATAGGTAATATAAACTCACCTACATACAAAATGCAAACATAGAAAAAAGGCTGGAAGATGACACATCCAAGTATAGAAAATTTCTTTCTTGCTTTTGAAGTTATTTTCCAAATATTTTGTAATGAGCATATATTTCTAGCATAAACTACTTAAAGCCACTTGATATCCAGTGCATGTTAGGTTTTATTCCAACTTCTGTGTTTATTACCGCATTTAACACAACCTTATCATTTTACAAGAAAGAAACATCTTCAGAATAATGAGCAAATGGTATTGGGTCACACAACTGGCAATAATTACTATTATCCCCATTTTACAGGTGGAAAAAACTGATGCTCAAGTAGGTTAATTAACTTAAGGTCATTTTGCAAATAAATAGAAGCACAGATCTTAACTAGACAAGTCTGGCTTATTATTTCCATTGTATGGCACTGCTTCTCTGAAAACAAATAAATTGATAATGACAATGACAACAATCACAAAAAATAGGACATTAAGCATGTGTGGGCTCAAAAGAGAAAGAGAAGCAGTAGGCCATGGCGTCTACATAAGCATCTTGGCTGTTAAAGTGTTCTTGTTGAACACTCTTGTTCTGTATAACATATGTGAGAACATAAAATTTGAATCATATCAATCTTCTGGGAATTTCAAAATTTAAAGTATAAATGTTTTCTAAAGTCTCACTTAGCAAATATATATTTTTCTAGTCATTATAATTCTTGCTTGATAAGAGTTATACTTCAAGCAGAAAGTGAAAAAGTTTGTATTCATTCCCAATCTGTAAACAAAGCATGCTCTGGGATTATATTCATATTTTTTCCTTATTAATGCTTTCTAGTCTCTTAATTGGTTCAAAAATGTTTATAAAAAGTGAAACCATTATAGGCATCAATATGGTATGTCACCAAAAACTGCTTTGGAAACTCAAAGACAGATAAGAAATAATGAGGTTTATAGATTCATTAGCATTTGAATGATGAAACATGTATATGTGTTACTCTTTTGATCAATACAGCCCTGGAGGGAAAGTACTGTATTTAATTGTCTTCCTCAGACCTTCCATTGTGGACATCTAGTTGCTATGCAGTTCTGTAACAGGACATTCATTGCCTCGGTGTCACAGAATTCAAGTTCCTATTTTATTAGCAGGGATGGTCTATGTTATGAAGGAATGTGTGGCAGAATAGGCTCAGCAGGAGATTTCCTCTACTCTATCTCCTTGTCTGAACTTGATTCCCAGGTGTTCCATAGGTTAATGTGGCGTTCCATTCTGTACAATTAAGTTTGAGTAATTTTTAATACATACAGTGATTGTATTATGTAGATTTGTGAGACGTTTCATGTCAGCGAGTGCTTACTTTTTGAGCATACCTTTCATTTTCCAATACCCCAATTTTTCACATGCACTATCTATTTATAAACTTTGCATATGCAGAGATCAACACAGCATCTTACAGTAGAAAAAATCAAGCAGATTATATCCAGAGAGATGTGGCATCAAGTGCTGACTCCTTCCTTTTCCAATTACGATATTCAGAAAATTATTCAACCAATGTATATCTTAGCTGCCTCATAGTTGGGGATAGTGTCCCATATGTCACAGAATCATAAAGAAAATAATACAAAGGTTATACAAAGAATAAAAGGCCGGATTCATTGTGTGAATTATACTTTCTCCCCTTTTTTCCTCCTCACTCTGTATTTACAAAGTGTTCAGGATGAGTTAGCATATATAGTAATAATATGAAGATTTGGTACACGAGATTGTTTTTTAACTAGGTAATAGTTACATGACTTTCCCATACTTTCATGTGAGAAGCAGAGGTTAGCCTACCTTAATGCTGTATTAAGATGATTTCCCAGAGTGTTAGTCAGTTGATAAGAAGGAGTAGAGTTGCAGAAATAAGCAGGTGGAGGTTGGTTAGCTGATGTAGGATATTAAATAAACATTGAATAAAATGTAAGGTGCATATTCTATCAGTGAATAGTTGAGAAATTCTTCTGTTTAGATTATACACTTATGACCCGAAGCCCCATATGTAACAGAGAGGGTAACCCATGAGTTAATGGAAGGCAAATTCTAAAATGCTCTGAAACTTACCATGCTATGAAGAATGACTAGTGTCTACCAGGTTTCTGCTTGTTAATTTCTATGGTTGCTGCTACTGGGAAAATTGTCCTCATTTGCATTGTCTTTCAGTGACCTACCTGGAGGCAAACACCTGCAGACACTTTCTGTTCAGAGAAGTATCACTTGGGACAGAGACCTACGTCCATTCAGTGCAACCAACTATGTTAAAATAACATTATGGGCAAATATTTCAAAGCTTAACATTTCAGATGATTGCTTCACGTACTGTTTTACCCCTTGTATTGCTTCTGTCTAATATATATGACTGCCAGCATAACTTTTTGCTCTATCATTTGCACTGTGTGCTTTTAGTTTTGCACATGGACATCTCACAGTATTTTAATTGTAAGAATTAAAGAACTACATTCACATTTTTAGACAGAGAGGAAAATGATTATATTTCAGTTGACAATAAAGAATAAATTTCAAAAAATGAAACGTGAATATACATATATTCTTTATAAATTATGCATGAGTACATGATTACGTATTAAAGGTAATTTACCTGTTGTAAATAACTCTGTGTATCATACCATATATAAATGTGTCTATTCTAAACGCACTTTGACATAAGAAGAAAAATACATATTTTAATATGATTGCAATTTATGAATTTTACATGTAAAAAAGCAATGGGAAAATCCAATTGTTAACTTTTTCAAGGTATAAATAAATGTCTTTTCAAAGACTGTTTTCTTCACTAATTGTTTAGAGTTAAAATATTTCTGCTCTTGAGTCAAATTCTCTTCAATATATTATTTTTATTTGTGAGCATATGTGCTGAAATTATAGCAAGATAGATTAAACTGATTTGGGGTTACAAGAAAATAAAAACTTTGCACAATCCATCCCAGAAAATTGTCAAGATGTGTCTTATATCAAATCTATAAACTTTATGTCTGATTCAGCTACAGAACTCACTGACCATGAATTAAAATAATAAGGTGTATGCAGTAGAATATAGTTGGAATGTCTGAAAATTAAAAAATCTGCCTCAAAGACTTTCTTTGCAGCAGTCATTCTTCAAGATGCTTATGCTTAAGAATGTCTTTTTATTTGAAGTTTTGTCAATCATCCAATAAACAGTAAAATTTGGTTAAAGCACATCATATGGCATTCAGAAATCTTTATTTGACTCACAAAGTATCAAGGAAATCCTCTAACTACTAATAGTGGGTTGGAGTCATCCATACTAGGAAGACGAAGAAACAGAGCCACAAGAAAAATATTTCACTCCACCCAGATACAGGTGTAGAATGGGGTCATAAACACATTCTATTTAATGATCCATGGGTCAGATTTTAAGAGTGACCAACAGCAGAGCTAACATCAAGAGTAAGATGAGACCCTGCACAAGTCACTGTAATTGGTGACGTTAACCTATCTATTGCCATGGAATCTTTCCGCTGCTTAGGTATGTGTCATTTCTCTAACTAGATTGCAAGCTTCGTGAGAATTTGCATTTTGTTCTTGTTCTCCATCTATTTTGCCCAACACGATACAGTGTCTGATGAGGATAGCTTAATTAGATGTTTCATTGGGTTATAATGCAAATGGAATGACTTACCATATAAAATTTTAAAAAATAAAATAAGATGCTGAACTGGACTTTTTAGAAATAATTATTGATTTTCACTGATGTAATTCATATATTAAGAATAAATTAAATGTGGCAGACTGTTGGTTTAATTATTGTCACTTACTATTTACTTCAAAGGGGTCATCAAATGTCTCTTGGGTTCCCTAACAGAATCTGTCTTCTCTTCATGAACAGAAATTGAGATTTACTACTTTTCTGGGTATTTTTATTAAGTGGAAAAAGTTGAGTCATTCCTACATCTTAGATCAGGTAAAAGGAAACATCGTTAGTAAAAGAGCAGTTTGAATGAATGTGAATGATACACACTAGAGAACTATAATAACCACATATGTAATATATTTTGCTCTTATTTTTATTTCACTTGTATACAATAATCCAGAAAGACAGAGGCTGGATGAGGAATTAGAAATGTACACAACACATCCAGGAAAAGATTACTCTCAGCTTCCATTAGGATTTGAGACTTGCACAATCCATCAGTGGACAGACAGTGTCTCTCTTTATGGACTTAATTCTGAAAATCTAAAGCCACTGATAGACTGTACTCTAAAGAAGGGGTCAAACAAGGCGGCAAATTTACATGCATTGGCATCTAGTGGAAGAATAAAGTACGAGGAGAAATCTCACACAAACCTGAAACTATTAATGGACTAATTACCAAAATCTTACTTTGCAAATCCTCCTCTCTTATTCTCCAGACCCTCCTTCCCTAACCCTTCCTATTTCAGCAAGGGAAGAGGGATCCAGGGAGGGGAACGTTGAACTTAGCTGCAGAATAAGTCAAGGGAGAAGTGAAGTACTAATTAAGAAAGCCTGAGCGTTTATGCAAATGGCTCGCGCGGAGGGCGCCTCTCCAACGTGCCGAGGTGGCCAGGCGCGGACAGCTGGCTCGCAGGAAGGTCAGGCGCGGGCAGGAGGGCAGGCGCGAGGAGCGTAATCCTTCAGATTGGCAGCTCTGCCCCCTGGTCACCGTTTGATTATCTCCCAAATTGCTGTATTTCAAGAGATAATGATTTTTTATGGTCACAGATTTGAAGACAACTGCTGTATCCTGAGGGGTGTCGTTCTGCAAGGAGATGTTGCTGCTTCCTTCGGAAGAGGTGGGGGGAGAGGGGAGACGCTCCTCCTCTCCTTTCTCTTCTAATTTACTTTCCAGAATGTTTTATTACAATGATGAAAGTAAAATATGTTATGAAGGGAACGGCCCCAGTTCTTACTTAACCCAATTCACGCGTTAGCCAGTTTCCCTAACTGACTAAGGAATCTGAAGGTCTATTACTGTAATCTTCCAAGCATCCCGGTGCTTTCTGATACTCTTGAGCAGGACTCGGTTTGCTCAGCAGTAGTTAAAATGGTCTCCATTACCCAATTGTGGGGGCACAAACTTGTAATCTCATCAGGGGAGGCTGAGGCAGGAGGATTCCATGTTTGAGCTCAGTGTGAGCAATGTAGCCACTCACTGAGATGTTGTCTCAAAATTAAATGGGGGTGGACACGATAAGAGTATAGGTCAGTGTGCAGGCCTTAGGTTCAATGCCCAGTACTAAAAAAATAAATCTGTACCTAGAGACCGGTAAGGAGCTTCCTAGCAGTTCTCAGGGACTGAACTTCCTGAAGTGACAGCTTATTTGGGGTGTCCTATCCTGAGAGCTCAAGAAGGTGCGAGTGGGCAACTTGCAGGTCACCTCCTAGGATCATGCTCGCCTGGTGATGGCGTTTTGTGAGAATGAGGAAGTGACTCTTGGTCCCTTTTAAGTTCTCTTAGGACTCCAAGGGGGTTGATTTTGACTAGAGTTCCCTGGCAGTGTATTCATTTATAAATATTCCAGTATAAAAGCAATCAGGGACTTAATGAGGGTTGAGAAGGAGGAGAGGAGGGGAGAGAGAAGAAAGAACGAGAAGGAGGAAAGGAGAGGCAACGCAATTAGGGAGAAGCTTAATCCTGTGATTAGTCTCCTTAGAGATTATTTTATTCAAATCAGTTATTAATTGATTGCTCGTGAGTTTAGGGCCCTCAGTGACATTGGTTTTCGATGCTGACTACTGAAACTGATATAAACATTGTCTTCCACTGATGCCAGGGACATCATTGTAGTCACTGGACCAGGACTTGTTGGGAGGATGCTTTTTGATCAGTGGGTATCAGACCTGAAAAGGAAGCGTCAAGGTTTTGCCAGGACCTGAAATTCAGAAAACATTAGCATTTCAGTTTAGCTACAATTATTTCAACATTGCTAGCATTTTAATATTTATGAAGAAAAAGATTACTAGGGATTCATATTTTAAATCACTTCTGTCTTCTTAATTGATGGAAAAGGTAAATAGTATAAATGAAGTCAAATTGGCCCCAGGTCTTCCTGATGAATATCTAGAAAATGTAAATTGAAAACTGTCTTGCATTTATCCTGCTTCCCACCAAATAACAGTTTCCTCATTTTTTTTTACTTTATTTAGTTAATATGTATTTAACACATTACTTATTTATATGTGAGGTTCTCTTTCTACAGAGTTGTCTTTCAGAATAAAGAATAAAAAAATTCAAATTATCATTTATCTTCCCATGTCTATAGCTACAGAAAATGAAAAATTGATTGATCCTGTAGACCAGTTACCCATGCATCAGTAGGACCAGCCTGTTTTATTTTTAACCCAAAATGCCCATCTCCACTTCCAGTTAAGTTTACATTGAGAAATAAATCACCATCCTCCTCACAGAGGCGAAATGTTTCTGTGGCATTTGGGGGAAGTGGGAAGCACAGACTGTTTTTCTTTTTCTTTTAAACATTATTCTGTTTTTCAAAATTCCCATGATTCTTACCCACTATTGCTTTAAGAACAAACATGAAAGACCCAGCAGCCTTAAAATGTGGGGTTGCTATGAGTAAAAGGGGTCCTCTTCATCTCTTAAGCAGCTGATATTTGAGCCTAGGCACAGAGTGAGGGGTGAGTCCTGTGTGTATGGAAGGAAGAGCATCCAGGCAGAAGGAAATGCAAGGTCAACGAGTTTGAAGAGAAATCGTGTACAGCTTGAGACATAGTCGGACGAGTGATGTATTTGGAATAAGTAGGCAAGAAGTGGTAATCCCAAGCTGAACACAAGCTTGGGATCTAATCAAATGGACCAACTTCCCACACAGAATGTAAAAGACATGTACTACAAAACGTGTGCTAAAAAAAAAAAAGAAAGAAAACAAACAAATGTAAAAATACAGTATACTTTACAACTAATGTGCTTTTGCTGGTACTTTATTTCTGTAATAACTATAGTTATTTCCTAACTAAATAATCCAGTCAAAATGCTCATAAAAAAGAAGTGCCATGGATCCTAATATAAGTGAAATGGTAAGTGTTAAGTAATTCCTTACAGATGGACATTGAGGGCTTCCATTGCTCACGATTATAATAAACACTGATGTGAACATCCTTGCATATAAACATCGCATGGGCATTTAACCATTCATGCTTTAAATAAATGCGATGTATTCCTTCTCTCCCACTTACTATGCTAGGTAGTATCTCTATAAGAGACATTTTCATGCTCTATCCAGTGTTTACAGTCTGTGTTGACAGTCTTTCTAATTCAATTACTTCTTGAGGAAATAGTTTTAGAAATGAAATTACCTCATCAAAAAGAATGCACACTTCAAAACACACTTATAAAAATTGTACATTTGAAGATAAATATTCCAGAAAAGTTACACCACATCATTTACTGACTATCAATGGGTGAAAGTAACTGATTCTTTTTCTCCACACAAGGTGCTTCCAACAAGCATTGGTAAGGGAAGAAATACTTTTAAAATTTATATTTCTGTAATGATTAATTTGGTTGAATATTTTACCATTTTACATTTTTACTGTTTTCTTAAATTGAAGGTCTTTCCCTTTGTCGTGGATTTCCAACAAAAATACTAAATGTTTATATTTTATCCATATTAATGACTAACTACAACATAAAACTAACACCCAGTCCTTTTCAAACTTAGGGAAAAAGCACAGTTGATTTAATTTCACTGCACCAATTTCCAATCTTCTGGGAGCAAGGAAAGTATTTATTTTGCTCACCACTATGTACCTCTGAGTCTAGTAAAAGAACAATAACACACACACACACACACACACACACGCACACGCACACGCACACACACACACACACACACACACGAGCTGTAGGGATTGTAAAGAAGAAAACCAGATTATCTTGTAAGTGTAAAGCTAAGATTTAGCCCTGATTCATTTTATACTAAGAATTGTGCTTGTGGCCCAAATTATGCTACCTATTTATTAACAAAATTATCAGGAGCTAAAATATGCGGACACCACTGCTTCCTGCACTCCCAGTTCTTATGACTGTGTTATCATGTTCAACTTCCCCAAAGACATGCTGAGTTTATGTAACTTTATTCCTTTCAGTAGAGACAATGTGATAAACATAATAATTTTCCTCTCCAAGATGGTCTCCCTGCTAATTCTCAAGTTTTCTATCAGACCGTCTAATTAATTATTCTACTTCCATGCTTAGTAAGCATCTCAAACTTAGCATCTCCAAAACAGAGCTCTGTATTCCAACACTGTTCTCTCAATATGCCTTAGCTCTCCAAATTCAATAGAGGGGATAAATATTTATACATGTGCTAAGGATAAAGCTGAGCAGGAATTCTCAATTCTCATTTTTTCTCACACCTCAACATAATCCTGAGAAAATCTACCATCCAAATACACCCCAGGTTAGGCAACTTTCATTCCAACCTCTGTGCCCATTGTTGTCCAGGAATTCATCATTTCTGTCTCAAATACTCAAATACTGTCCTGATTGATTACATGTTTCTACCTCTGCCTGTTTACAGTCTATCAGTAGAATGAATCCCAGAGCATAAACATGTTCTTTGTCCAAAACTAGCAATGACCTCTCATCATATTTGGAATATTGGGATTCTAAGTCCTTTGAGATCGATCCCTTGCTTTCCTCTTCACGTCTCTTCCTGGCTTCTGTGACTTGCCCCCACAGTTTCTTGCTAGTGACTGAATCCATCAACCTGATTCCGACTTCAGCCCCTTTGCACTTTTGTTCCTGCTGCCCAGAAAACCTCCCCCTCTACTCCATTCATCTACCTGCTCAAGTGTCTTCCCCTTGGAGAGAACCTCACCTACCTTTCCACCCAAAGTAATGTCGTCCCCGAACACCACACCATCCTCATTCTACTTTGTCTTTCCTCATAGAACTAAGTCACACCCAACACTTATTACCCACTTAGTGCTTTGCTTTTCTATTGATTAACTTCTCTACCAACAAGTGAATTCCAGGAGGGTAGAGACTTTGGCTTGTTTATTACGAGAAAAGCATTTGGCGTATTCAGGTACTCAGTAAATATACTTAAATAAACAAAGGGATGTAATTGAATGCTGCCTTCCTCAGGTGTCTTTACAAGTAAATATTTGAATCAGTTAGAAACAAAAGGCTGAAAGACAAAAGGTATCAAATCATGTGGTTTTATCCTTTAGAAATATGGTTGTCATATGGTTACGGTTGCTGTAGTATGAAGCAAATTAATGTGTGTCCAACAAATTACTTAATATCTGAAAATCTTTGGTTAACTCAATTCTGTTTTAATGCTTTTGGTGACTTCTTGGATAAGTACAGTGAAATTATGAACTCACCGTGGTTTATTGTGGCTAACAGTGAATATTAAATGCCTTTATTTTCCCTGAATATGATAAGTTGAGCTCATATACTCTAAGTGATCATGTACTTTTGGTAGTACATTCTAGAAAGGATTTGGACAGAGATAAATGCCCACTGTGTAACGTGTGTGTGTGTGTGTGTGTGTGTGTGTGTGTGTGTGTGTGTGTGTGTTTGTGTGCAAAATGGCCCCATGAGAATGTTGGAATAACATTGTCTTAAGTGCTCTGGGATCAGTGTCTCTTTAAGTAACAACTCACAGTCCCCTTGGGGCTTGCTGAGGGAGGAATTGATATGGTGGGGTTTTATTGTTTTGTTTTGTTTTTAATTTTGCTTCTCCCTTTTTGGTGCTGGGAATTGAGCCCAGTTTCTCTGTTATGTTTAGAGATAACATGTGTCTCAAGAATCTCATGCTCAGAGTGGGACTTTTGAAAGGTAGCTAACTGCACAATTAGGAGGTGTGGACTTTTGGAAGAAGTGGGTGCTTGTGGGAAGGACCTCATGAGGTGTATTTTTGACCCTAGCTCCTCTATTTCCACTCTGCTTCCTGTCCACCATGCATTTAATAGACTTCCTCGGCCAAACTCTCCTACCATGTGGTCTGTCTTGGAGCCAATTTATCATAGACTAATACCCTGAAGACATGAGCCCAAATAAGCCTCTCTTCCTTTAAATTACAAGTGTTAGGGTTTTTGTGTCAGCAACAGGAAAGTGGTAGTATATTCTCAATTATCCTAAACAAGCCCCACAGAGGTTTTGTCTCATAAGAATGCATTCAAATAGCATTGGAACCCAATTCTGAATACCATCCCCTCCACATCAGGGCAAGATGATGGTCTCATCTTTTGTCCAGTACGGGTAATTCCTGCTCTGTACCTCATACAGAATTCCCACTAGAGCCAAATAAAAGTCAAATACAAACCTGTCTGTTACAGTGGTTAAAAACAGGCTAACAGAGGAAATATCTGTAAGATTCAGGTCATCCTACCTCACAGAGTTAAATACTATAAAATCAATTTGTTTTAAAGTGTATTATTTTCTTAAAAGTGTTTCAAAATTAAAATGATTTAAAAGGTTAAATTGTTCTCAGTTTCTCTCCCTAGACAATCAGATATCAGTATTTTATATATCATTCTAGAATGAGTTTATATAAATATAAAAAATATGTAGTACTTTCATATGATATATTTACACATGTATGTGTATATGCTTTAATCTTTATGTGTTTAAAAATATAAATGGCATACTATATTATCCTACACATTGCATTTTCTCACTGGAAAAGGTTATACATATATATCTTTATATCTAAAATTTGTATCTAATAAATATAATACAGCTCAATTGCCTGAATTCGAATTTTGGCTAAACTAAGTATTAGGTAGGTGATCTCAGTCAAGTTACTTAGCTATTGTTTGTCTCTGTTTTTTCATTTGTAAAGCAGGAAATTTAATGGTTGTATTTTTAAAGTTGTGTAATGGAACAAATCAAAATGCATGGAAGTCACTTAAACAAAGTTTTTATCACATTGAAAATACTGTTATTTATTATTATTGTTATAGAAATCAGATCCAGGACTTTGTGCATATGTGGCAATCACTTTACCCCTGGGATATACCCCCTTGGTTCCTTTCATTATTCTTTGATGTTGTAGATCATTCTCATCTTACACAGGGAGGTTTATCATGCAGACTCTTGGAGATGCAGATATAAATACTGGAGAGTAAAAGCAAGGGCAAGGCCTTCACGGGGGGCAATCATAGTAGTTATATATATGTACCCATTATTTTTTAACACTAATATGCACTCATTAAACAAAAGAGATCCTCTACAAAATGCATGTCTTACAAGTACATAGAATCTCTATGTATGGTTGTTCCTGAATATATTTAACCACACAATGTTTAAAGCTTCCCATTGACATTTTGCTATTGCAAGAAATAATATGATAAATAAAATTTATATTAGCTAGTCTAGGCATAACAGCTGTATAATGATTATCTGTAGAATAAATTCCTCAATATGAAATTGACCAGCCACATGTCATGTATATTTAAATTTGCACTTCCCTGATTAAGCAGGTCTGAGCATAGTTTTATATGTTTATGATATAATTGCATTTAATTTTCAGTGAGCTCTTTGTGAATGAATTTTCCCAGTCTTTTTCCATTGAGATTTTGGCATATTATTTTGCATATAATTTCTGCGTATCTTAGAGGAGTATGTGTTGCACTTATTTTTCCATGAGTAAATTTTAGGCTTTATTTGAAGAAATTTTTGCTATACATACAAAATTACTTTTCCATAACTGAATTACTCTATTTCTTATTTCATGAATTTGATCTTGTAGGGAAAAGTTAAATGAGTTGTAGTTAAAGTCCATAGATTACAAGTATTTGGTTTGAATGCAATTAAACTTGTCATTCTCTCATTTCTATTTGAATTTAAGTTGGGGGAAATATTTAGGTGAAATCATACAGGTTTCTTTATATTAATTAATACATTTAGTCCTAATTGCATAAAATTTTGGAGCAACTCAAATTATTCTTTAACAGAAGACTAACCTGAGGCTTACAGAAGTTGAATATCTTGCTTAATATCACATAGCTACTAATTTAAGGTACTGAAATTTCTACCTCTATACCAGGATGTGTGGGAGACAGTAAATGAAAGTTAATAGACTTTCCTACAGAACAGACTAAATAGTTACAATCTGTGATGAAAAGACATGAGATTTCACAATTAATAACAATAATAATAACCTTTTCTCAAATAAAAACCATAATAACCTTTTCTCAAATCCCAACATCATTAAATCATTCTAGAACAGCTCTTGTAAAAAAATATTTTCCCAAAATCATATGTACAAAAGTCTAAAGCTGAACCTATTGAACAATATTTTTTCTTCCTATATAATGATGTAAAAAGTGAAAATATCTTCCCTCTCCTGTCAAAAGTGAAAATATCTTCACTCTCCCTCCATAAATAAAATGAGAAAAATTTGCCTGCTACCATTCCAGGTTTAAATTCTGTATTAAGCTTAAGCCATTGGTCAAGTAGAAACCTACAATGTACTGGAGCTAGACACCTGTAAGTCAGGCAGGCACCACACCAAGAAATGCAATGTACTTTGTCTTTAAGGTCTAACCTGCTACCCCAAGTGGAATTGCTGAAGAAAATCTAAGTGCTGCATTTTGATTGGCAATGAAATTTGTAAGCACAGATACACCAAAAGAGGTCTTTGAATGGTAATTTTCAGTACTTCTCTACTAATTTTAAATACTGATTAATAAATTAACCAATTAGGCAATTTCATTACACTTGAGTATTCACACTAAAATTACTATCTAGGCAAATTTCACATAATGTACGCAACGTGAAAGTTAATCTTTGTGGCATTGAATTTCAGTGTCAGTTATGTTTTTCACTCCAGAAGAATTTTTAATTGAAGCAAATATTTCTGACATTAAATATTAAAATGAAATGATTTTACTTTTGTTCCTTGATTCTGGACTTGATTTCTTGATGTAAGTGCTTGCTCTTGTATGCATTTGTCACTGATAAAAATACAGGAAACTAGCTCAGTCTGGCTACATATATATTTAGGGTAAGCCTACTACTTGCCGTGAAATCACATTCCCCGAAATCTAGCTCTCAGTGCTTTGGCAGAACACTGTGCAGTGTTTCATAGCTTATCACCATGAGAAGTTAAGGAGAGCCAGAAGAGGGACCAGAGAATATAAGACAGATATTAGAATCATGTTTTATGTATAATTCTTGCAGACTTTATATATATATATATATATATATATATATATATATATATATATATATTAAACATTGCTCTTTCATATGGACATTATTTTAAGTGTTTCTGGTGACATATCTTGGGATGCACTTTCAAAAACACAGTGGTATCTTGGTTAATAAACAATTTTTCCACTGTTTTGGAAAAGCTGGCCATCTTTGTGTTTGTTCAGGAAAGACAGGTCATGTTTGTCAACTAATCTAGAGTTTGAAAACAAAAATAAAGCTTTGCGAACCCCTTGTTTTTGCAAACCAAATTGTCCCCAGACAAAACTGTTCATAAGCCAAAGATCCACCATGCTTTTATTGAGAAATAGTTTGTACTCATACAATTTACTTAAAGTATTCACTTGAATAGCCTATATCATACTCTCAGGTGTGTAAATTATCATCAAAGTCAGTTTTGTAACATTTTCATCACCCTCAAAAGACCTGCATGCATTTTAGATAATTCCTTTTACATCCTCAATTTTTTTCTCCAGTCTTCAACAAATACTAAACTAATTTTTCTGTGACTGATTTCCCTGGTGTAGATATTTTATGTGAATCAAATCATGTACTATGTGAATATTTGTGACTAATTTTTTTTTTACATAGTGAAATATTTTCAAGATCCAGTCACATTTTAGATGGTATCAGTACTTCATTTATTTTCATGGTAAAACACTATTCCTCTTATTTGAATGTGACACACAATTTGTTTATCTTTTCATTAGGTGATGGATATTTGAGTGCTTCATTATATATATATATATATATATATATATATATATATATATATTCCTTGGATCCTTATGCTGTTGGCTAGTTCCAAGTAGTTCTTTTAGAAAAATGGCTAGTCAATTAAAAAGTATTTCCGGTTCTTCTTGCCTCAAAGAATTGAGTGAGGTATGCCAAAAAAGGCACCAAAAGTTTGTTTGAAAAATGAGAGGTGAAGGAATAAGAGAAGAACTAGTTCTGTGGAGTGAACTTGGGCCCAATAAAGTAAGTGAAGGGTAAGAGCAAAATAAAAGTGAGCTTTGCGTCTAGATGAAGCACACAAAGTGGGCTACTATGGGGAGCCACAATAATGGGCTCCTCGTGGGATCTGGCCGTTTTCATGCTGTCCAAATTTTGTGAGAGCCGTATCTCTCACATCACGTCCTCTCTGGGACAGTTTCCATGTTTTGCTTCCAAGCTACCACGAACTAAGCAGATTTGTTCCACCACATAGTCCTGCCATAATGTTCCTCCCTAAATCTAGCTGTTCACAGACTGAATTCCCTAACGCTATGAACCAAACTAAGCTTCTCCATCTTTAAACTGTAGATATTAGGTTTCATGTCCTGGGATGGGCAGTAATCATATGCACTCAAATGGTTTATATTAAATTCTAGCCATCTGTTTGGCTATAAAGTAGTATGTTACTGTAAATATTACTATGATGTCCAGCATCTTATTTTGTGCTAACTACTGTTTTTGTATCTTCCATGGAGAGAAATTCTTTACATTTCCTTTGTTTATTTTTGAGTCGTTTTTCTTCTTATTAAACAGTAAGCATTGTGTATTTATGTTAGATAATGAGCAATTTGAATTTCTCTTAAGTTCTAGATTGTAATTTCACTTTTTAGAAGTGTCCTTTGAGATACAAATTTTGTTGTTAATTTTGGTGAGTCCAGTATATTCATGTTTTTCTTTGCTGGTTGTGTTTTGATGTCATATCTAAGAGTTCTTTCCTAATTCTAAGTCAGTGAAGATTTGTTGCTATGTTTTCTTCTAATTTTTCTCCAGTTTTTGACAAATACTAAACTAGCATTTCTGTGATAGATTTCCCTGGTTGTAGACATTTCAAGTGAATGGAATCATGTACTATGTGAATGTTTGTGACTAGCTTTTTTATTTTTGCATAGTGAAATATTTTCAAGATCCCGTCACATTTTAGATGGTATCAGTACTTCATTTAAGTTATATTCTAGCTCTGATAGGACTGCTATCTATTTTAAATTATGCTGTGTATATGGTATGAAGGAAAGATCCTCTTGCTTTATTCTGCATGTGGCTATCCAATTGCTGCCCTTGTATTTATTGAAAGATTATTGTAAAGATTATTGGATGATTTTTGCGCCCTTGCAAAAAGTCTTTTGAGTATATATGTGAGAGTTTATTTTTGGACCCTCAATTCAATGTCATTTATTTAATGTTATGCCAATCTCATAGTTTTGAGTTCTGTGACTTTGTAGTAAAATTTGAAATCAAGAAGAGTCAGTTCTTCACATTGCTTCTTTGTTTAAAGATGGTTTTAGGTATCATGGGGTCACTTGCAATTCCAGATAAAATTTAGAATTAGTTGAGCCATTCTGATGGAGCATCCCATGTCCAGCTTGCTTCTACTTGGGATCTTTGCATTCTCTGTCTTTGAAAACTCTCTCTGGACATTGTCTATCCTTCGTAAGATCTTTCCTCAAATGCAGCTTGAGACCATACTCATAAGTGTATTAAATCAAACTCATATGTGTAAATATCATATACTCATCTGGTTTGAGAAACTGAAACAGTAAGTGAGGATCAAACTATACATTTATATTGTGAACTGGGAAGAAATTATTCAAAAGGAAAAATGAACTAGGATGGGTAAAAGGGGAAAGAAAGGGAAAGGAAAAGTATTACAAGATAGTTATACTACCAATATCTCTTAGTTCATTGAAAAGAAAGATTTGTACTAATATCGTTTGGAGAATTTGTTATGCTCATATCTTATACTCTGAGCTTGAACAATATTCAATGTATTAATTCCTGTTATTGTCTGATTAATTTGTTATGAAATTTTATTTCCTTTTTCCATAAAAAAGGAACAATTTAAAAATATATATATATACTTTTGCATAGAGTTACCCTAGCCATATCCCTGTGGTTTCCATGAGCACCTTTTCTCTCTTCCTTTCAGTGTTTAATGTCTTAAAATTATAATTAGTTATTATATCTTAAATATTTTTTTTTACTTTTGCAAGTACTGGGAGTACAATAACGATCAAAACAACAAAAATCCCTTACCATATATTCTTTCAGATAAAGATAATCAAAAAAAGAAAAATGTAAATTATATAGAACAAAAGAATTATAATGAATATTATTTGTTAACTGAAGTTGCAGGAAAAAAAGAGCTATATTAGGATCACTGTGGAGGTTGCACATTTAGACAAGATGACAGAGTAAAGTTTATTAGTTACTTTTCTTGCTGTTGAAACAACATACTTGACATCCCAAACTAAAGGAGGGAAGAGTTACTTAGTTCACAGTTTGTAGAACTTTTGATCCATAATCAGCTGCCTCCAAAGCAGGTTGTATAGCAGAGAGGCAACAGTTCACGGTGGCAGAAGACAGCAAAAGCAAGAAGAACAAAAGAGGAAGAAAGACCAAGCCTTTCCCCTCCCTTGTATACAGGCTACTCACCTTAGGGTGGGTATAGCACTTACAACTGTAATCCTAGCATTTAATCACGAATCAATCAGAAACTCTAGAAGCCTGCCCCCTTGACTGCATGAGGTTGTGAATTAGGCATCTTGGCACAAACCATAATATTCCACCACTGGTTCCCCATGTACATTCCTCTACGCAAACATTTAGTCCATATCTAAGAGTTGCCAAAGTTCTAACAGTTTCAGCATTGCTAAAAAGTCCAAGACCAAAGTCTTCTCTGAAAGAATAAGGCAAACTTTTTGTTGTGAGCCCTTGTACAAATGAAAAAGTAAACACTTCCAACACTCAATGGCACAAGATAAATACTTTCATTCCAAAACTTACAAATGGGGTACAAAGGAATGGAACCAAAGCAAGTCCAAAATCCAGCCGGACAAAGATTAATTCTGTAGCTCCAAATGCAGCATCTGAGGTAATATGTGGCATATTGTGAACTCCAAAGAGCTTGGGTGGCTCTGCTTCTATGGTACTTTAGGTGATTGTAGTTTCTTTGACTTCTCTCTTGGGCCCACTCTGCCCCTATCTTGCAGAAGTTCCAACTTCCAACTGGCTTCTCCAAACTTTTGAATTCTCCATTGTACTTTGGTTTCACCCTCACAGCTTCACACACTGCCACACAGTGGCACATTCCCTGGCATTCCAGGCCTTCTGAAATCAGGATGAAACCCTTCTTAAACTCACAACTCGTGAATTTTGCATGTACCCGAGACCAGCACCATGGGGATGCTGCTAAGGCCTGCTGCCAGCAAGGGTATTAGCTAGACTTCCCTGTCTATTGATTGTAGGACTCAAGTGACTGGATCACTGAGCACTTTGAATCCAATTTTGAAGGATGAATTCTCTATTCTGCCCCTATTCTAGAATTCTGGGGCTTTCTTCTGAAAGCAAAGTCTTTTACTTTAGCAGTTTTTGAGGCTGCATAAATGTTCTTGTGGAATGGCCTCAGACTACTTTGTATTTTCTTGTTCCTTCTTGGCAATCAATATTTCCTCTGCTCTATCTCTGCAGTCCACAGTTTTATTGGAGCTTCCTTTCTGGCCAAACACAGTGTTTTTCTGCTGTGTTTCTTTGCTTTTGATTGTCACAATAAAAATTTTAAAAGCCCCAGCAGTAGCCAAGCCATTACTTCAACATTAGACCACCTTGAAATTTTTTCTGCTAGGTTAGTAGTTTGCTGACATTAATTAGTCTCAAGCAAACTGCAGGCAAATTTTCTGCCAAATCATAACACCTGTGGTCTTGACTCCAACAACCAACTCAGTCCTTCTTCCCAGCAAAAAACTTCCAAATCTGGTCTTTACTAGGACGATTCCTACCAGCTTTCATCTTCTGAATTTTGACCAGGATCTCCCATATAGAGCAGCCCAGGTCTTCCATTTCTACTATTACAAGTGCCATTTCTGAACATCTTCCCACAAGGCATTTCCCAGGCTCTTGAACCACATGGTATAGTCGCAGCAATGACCCTGATTCTGGTACCAAATTCTGTCTCAGTTACTTTTCTTACTGCTGAGATGAAATACACACCACTCAAAAGTAAAGGGAGAAAGATTTAGTTAGTTCATATTTTGTAGAGGTTTCAGCTGACTCCAATAAAGGTTTTTATGGTAGAAGGGCAGCAGTTCATGGCAGCAGAAGAAAGAAAAAAACAAGAGCAAAAGTGGAAAGAAAAAGAGATCAAGCCTCTTTCCCTTATTATGTTGTATTCAGGCTGCCCTTTTGAGGATGGATTTAGCACTTACGCTCATAACCCCAGCACTGCACCATGAATCAATCACAAACTCCAGAAGCCTGGCCCCTTGACTGTGTGAGATTTTGAGGGGGACATTTAGACACAAACCAAAGCATAAGGGCATAAGGGAGTCATGCTGGAATCTAGAATATAATTCTAGACATGAGAAGCTATGTAGGAAGCCTGGATATTGGAGCCGAGGGGTGGTCCAGTGGTACAACAAAGAGCAAAGCAAAATAGGTACAGCATAAAAAGTGATCCAGTCAAGTATTAAGAGATGAGGAAAAGAGCACACCATTTGGGCCTTTAGTGTATTTTAATGCATTTCTGTTTTCAGAAAGATTAAAAATTCAGCCTGTTTGAATATAGTGTGTATTGGATAGATCCTCTATTGCAGAACCTTATCAATAATGCTTCCTCAAGCTTTCAAGATAGGGAGAGGGGAACAGAATTCAAAAGTGAGGCAATTCTATTGCTGGCTCGCTCCCTTCACAGCAGTGTTCTGTAAGTTGCTTGAATATTTAATTAGCTGCATAATTCTTCACTTATGAACTGTGCATAGGATAACACTAATTATCAAAATTAATATTATGGAATAGTTTGGCATGCCAGCTTGATTCTCATCTTGGTCTGAAAAAAGCTAAACTTGTTTATCTCTCAGGTTGACTATAAAAAGTGCCAGTGGTGTGTTTCACCAGGGAGAATATTTCAGATATCTTTGAATCAACGTAATGTAACTAAATGATAGCAATTTTTGTCACTGTTCTGTGACTGTCAGCTTTCAAGTAAGAGATTCATTTTCAATATCGAAAAACTGACTATATGTATTTCTAATTGGTTTGTATCTATCCTTAACCTCCTCTGACGTAGTAAGGAGTTGTCATAATATAATGGATTGTTTTTGGAATTCTGTGACATTATTAAAAATTCAAATGTCTTCACAAAACATGCTTCAGTTTGTGTATAATCATAAAGAATGAGTTTGTGATTAAATTAAACTGAAGAATGTATACTTTATTTGTTAGCAATGACGTTCAAAATTTTAGAAAATGACATACTGATCAAACAAAAATGTATGTCAGCTCTTGAATATTCCCCAAGCTTCCAGTTTGCTGAAATCATTATATATCATCATTTCATTATAAATCATTATTTCATCAACTCTTATAAAAGATAGGTGCTTCTATCATGTTCACTTTGAAGAAAAAAGGCTCAGAGAAGTTCAGAGAGCTGCTGTGAAGAAATAGAGTCACAATGCAAAACAGGAACTCTATTTTCATAAACTGTGGTTTTAGCCACAAAACTATGAAAACTATGTAAAGTAAATAAGTAACCAGCTATATTTCTCCTTTAGATTCCAAATCATGTGATGTTGTCATATACTTAGATCAAATGGTACAATCCTACAGATGTTTTGTGAATCACATATACAACTGTAAATTTTCTTGTGTTCTTATAAAAGTGTAAAAAGAAACAGATGACATTAATTTCAATATTATGTATTATTTAATCCAATGTATCCAAAATATTTTCACAACACATAATCGGTGCAAAAATTGTTAATGAGACACTGTATGTTTTTTGTATGTCTTGAGCATCTGGTATCTATTTCACACTTAGAGTACATCTAAAGAGTGTTACTTTTCAAGTACTCAGTAGTTCTTGTGTGTTATGGTTATCATACTGGATACTTAAAGATGTAGAAGGTAGGCTATATTTTCAATATTTAGTATAATTTAATTAAACTTCATTTTCTTGTATGTAAAGCAAGAATCATTCAGTGTAATAATTATAGGAGAGGAATTCTAAGTATGTGACTCTCTTCTAATCTCATTAGGAAGGTCATATGAACTCTCAGGACAAAGAGTTTGAGATCTTATGGATTTATTGCCTAAATTATATGAGGTTTACACATATTTACTAATCTTACCTAAAATATCCCCTTATAACTTGCTCTTTATAAACTAATTTTGTGGATAGAATATTTATATGCTTCTTTCTAGAAACACAAGCATTACAAAGGAACTATGCTTTGTGCTTCTAACTTAAATAGATTTGGAAAGCAAAGTGGAAAAACTATAACTTTATGACAAACGTTACCACCTCCTTTAATGCATTATTATATTTTACAGTTAAAATAGAGTGGAACACTGAGGTACTTGTGCAGAATGTATAAAAGCCAGAGAGGCAGTGGAGACCAAAAATTACATTTGCTTTTATTCATTTATGAAAAAACAAAGAAAATATTCTCAGAGTGCTGCAACATCAGCTCAAGCAAAAAAGTGTGTTAACATGTCAGCAACCTCCATACCACAATCCTGCCAGGACAAAATTAAACAAAACAATCTCCCCAAATTATTAAAGTCTAAGTCATTAGGGGTATGCCCTACATTATGCTTTAAAATACTAAACTATAGGCATAGCAGCATAGCCACATGTCTCTGAAGTTCTGTACCATATAATTGTGTACAGATGTACTCAGTGTTATGCAATACACTTGCTCCTTTAAAAGGAGAATAAGTGCAAGTTCAATATTAAAGCCCTTCTAAAGCATTCGGGGAGGTTGCTACTTAAAAGGTTCTTTTATAGTACAGTCAACCATTGCCTAATTCCTCTGTTTTTGGCAAGGTAAAATATTAATAAAGAATTTTTTGCAGTTTAACTGCAAACATTCTAACAATGTTGCAGGAAGTTTGGAAAAGAGAAAATTACTACTCTAAATCCAGATTCCTCACTTTTACAAAGGTCTACTCTGTATCACACAAACAGGTTGTTTGAGCAATGATCTTTTTTCTGCTACTGGACATTATTATCAGCATTCTCTCATATTGGCATTTTCCATCATAAAAATAATAACCAAAAGCTTTCTAGTACTCCCATCTTAGTTTCTATATACCAGTCTTTTTCTTTCCTTGACAATAAAGTGACTTAAAAGAGTTATCTGCATTTGGCATTTCAAATTCCTCTCTTTAGAACTGATCAATTCTATGTTTTGCAACCTTGTCAGAAAAGTTTCTAAAGCTATTGCTATTAGTTTTCTATATAAAGAAAGGAATTAAATGATCAGGAATCTTTTCCAGAGGGAAAAAATAATCACATGCATATTCAGGCATTCTTTTATCCCAATAAAAGTCTCTGTTTACCACTGCATGAGTTTTTAAGGGTTGCCACACAAAAAAACTTTAAATTGCTAGCTTAGAATTACAAAAACCTGTGTATCACCATTTTGGAGGTTGGATTTCAACATAGGGACATGAAACCAGTATGTCTTAGAGTATGTCTTTGCTCTCCTGTTCATTGTAGCACTACTTACAATAGCCAGTATATGGGAACAATATCTATCCATCAACAATGAATGAATAAGGAAAATGTAGACTGTATATACAGTGGAATACTGTTCAGTGATAAGAAGAATGAGATCTGGTCATTTCTGATAACATGGAAAGAATTAGAAATTATTATCACTGAGTAAAATAAGCCAAGCACTGAAAAATAAGTATTGCATGATCTCATTATATGCAACATGTAGAAAAATTCATCTGATAGCAACTGATAGTACAATAATGGTTACAGAAACTAGGGACAGGTAGAGTGAGGGAGGAGAGGAAAGGGTGAAGAATAAGTACTAAGTTTTGAGAAAAGAAAGAAGTTCTGAGATGTTATTGCACAGTGATGTGCTGTAGGTAGCAACATACTGCATATTTCAAAGTTAGGAGTAACGATTTTGAATATTTTCACCATATGAACCATAACTATTTGAGAACATTGATATGTTTAACTTGATTTGAATATTACATGATGTATTCATGCATCAAAATATTGCCTGTACTCCATTAACATGTAAAATGTTTGTTTTATGTATTCCTTAAAATAAATTATAAAATTATTTTCCAGCAAAAATTTCAGACAAATGCAAAAATTGGGATTTTACTAACATTATATAAATGTTAGGGAACACAATTGGTGGAGAAATTAAATTGATGAAAGTAATTGAGATACATTAAAATTATAAAATTTTTATTACATTAATCTGAAAATAAAACTGAAAATGTGAACAGAAATTTCTATGTATGAATAGGGTCCCATTCTGAAATAATGAGGCACAGAATTTCCATTTACCCTTTTGGGGGCACACAATTCCACTCTTAACAATCACAATCCAAAATCTGGTTTTCTTTTGATCTATCTGTACGGATAGAAATCTCAAATATATTTGGAGAAGTTTGCTCTATTTTTATAGTAGGATCTTCAAATTGATAAAGACTTTAGATAAAAATAATTGTTCAATGTTATTTTTACATTGACCTTATTCTCCATTACATAGAAATACAGACATTGCTCATAACTTATTTTTTCATGTCTGTCTGTCATCTATCTATCTATCTATCTATCTATCTATCTATCTTTCTATCTATCTAAATATCCAGGCATTGTATCCTATAAAAAAGAAATTTGGGCACCTACTATCAATATAGCATTGTTCAACACACCATCAGCAGATAGAAGAACGAATGCACTAGAAAGGCTCAGTTGTCATTACCTTCAGGGAAGTCTGATGTAGATGATAAGACAGCCATTACAGGAAAATTGAAGTGGTAGTTTGAGAGATGCTATTTTTCATTTTCTGGTTTCAGTCATTAGTGAGTAAACCAAGGCAGAAGCAAAATTCTTCACAGATACTAGCTAGATTGACTCGATGTTAGTTTTAGTTTTTAATTTCTTAAATTCGTCTTACAATAATATTTTAAAAACTGATGCAACTAGAAGAGTCTGCACTAACGTGACCAGCTTCCACAGTATTCTCACACTCCACATTGCTCCTCTTTCCTTGACAAGGACATTAGCAATATTTCATTTGAAGGTCCTGCTTAGTATGAATTCTGAAGTCAGTTCACCTGACATGTAGGCCAGCTCTGAACTCCTGCGATGCTTCCATCCCTGAGACTGTTCCTTACTTCTGATAGCAGTACTTCCAGCGAGCAGAGACAATTTAGACGTCCAAGCTCCTGCCCACTCCACATCATTTCTGCCCACGATCTGTGGACGAATGAGAATGTCTGTTTCACTCACTGGATTCTCATGAAAATTCTCCAAGTTACTACTTTTAAGTGTATTTATTTTCCATTTAAATTATCAGAGTTGATTTCTGTTAATTCTAAAAAGAACCCTGGATAATATACATCCTCCTGTGTTTCTCAAGCTGAAAATATTCAAGTTTCTCACACTTTCTAAGGGAATACAATAAGGAGTCATTGCCTTTTCCTCATCCTCAGAATATTACCAGAATAAGTATTCAGTTCCCTGAACACTGCTGATGTTTTCCTGTTGGTGCCTGGTAGGATTCTTGATTTTCTGTCTTCCCATCCATGCCTGCCACTCATCATCTTTGATAAATCACATTTAGAATATCCTCAGAAGAAAACGAAAGCCTCTCTTCTTATGTACAACTTCTCATAATCTCTCATTTCCAATCTTATGTCACCATTTGGTGGGAGGCAACAATGTTAAATTTCATGCCTCTTTCTCTCCCTCCTGGAATCCTGGCCAGGGTTTCAGGGTGCCTTTGCCAACTTCACTCCACTGGCTCGTATCCTCATCCTCTATTTCACCCCAAAATTAGACCTCTCAGTCCTCTGGGAGAAATTTCACCCAAATTATTTAATTCAAATTTTCAGTTGTGTGGCTCAGTGAAGAGATATATTTTGAATAATTCTTCCTAAACCATTTTTTTATTCATAGCTATTTGGAATGTTTCTCTTCAGATTATGTCTTTCCTCTCAATTGTCTCCCATCCTGTTTTCATTTGGAGATTTGAATACTCAGCCTCTATTCACATGTGTCAGGGTCATTCTGGAGATGAGATTTGGACCTCCAGTCTCGCCAGAGAAGAAACACATTCTAATCTATTTATGATAATATTGACTAGTTTTGAGCCCCATGAAATGGAGCCAAAGAGAGCAATCAAAATTGTGTGGGCTATTTGGACTCAGGAATATCTATTGTACACTTGTTAGATACCTATTCTCCCTTCTGGTCTCACAAATTTCATTGTTTTCCATGTAGCATATCTCCTTTTATAGTCTGGCACTATATCATTCTTCTTAGCATTCACCAACATAAAATGTCATACTGTATACATAATCATTTGCTATATATTCATTTCTTCTGTCATAGGGTTTAGAAAACAGGGGCATGGTAGAAAGTATTTTGTACAACGCATTGGAGAAAGTATTGCACATAGTAGACTATAAATATTGTTAAGTAAATGAATAAATATTTCCCCTTAGATTCTTCAGATGAACCTCAATTTTTCATATATATCTCAAGTATAACATGTTTAAAAATGAACTAACATCTCCAAATTTATCTCCTCCTTTTTCTTTTTCTCATAAACTTTTAAGAATAGTTTAAAGTATCGGAGTCAATGATTTATCATCTTGTAGGAAATCATGTAAATAGAATTGCAGAACATGTAGTTTTATAGATGGAATTTGTTTACTTAGAAGTATGTAGGTAAGCTTCTTCCATGTTTTTTCATGGCTTGTTCACTCATTCCTTTTGGTTTCTGAATATGAATTGAATAGGTGTATGACAGTTTATTTACCAATTAACTGTTGGAAAACATTTTGATTGCTTCTAGATTTTGACAATAATGGATAAACTGCTACAAACCTATACATGTTAGTTTTGTGTATATCTAAGTTTTCTAATCAGTTAGTAAAAGTATGTTAGATATAATTTTCAGATAAAGCTATTTAATCCTTCAAGAAACTGCCAAACTATCACTCAGAGTAATGATATCATCTTTCATTCGTTCCAGCAATGAATGAGTGTTTCTATTGCTCTGCTTTCTCTTAAATAATTGATATTTTCTTCTCTTTCTTGACTTTAGTCATTATAATAAATGTCAAGTGGTATATTTGTTACTTTATTTTGTATTTTCCTAAAAATGACTGATGGTTTGTCCTTTGCAAAAGCTTGACATGTATGAGGTACTCCCCACTTGTTAACACCGCTTACCCTCCACTGTCTCATATACAAACTAAATTTTCAAGCAGGGACTTAATACATCTGTATTTCCAGATCTGAGCCAGTACTCAACACTGAGCAGTTGTTCATTCACATGTTAGGGGATGGACTGAGTGCCTTGCGATGAAAGATGAAGATGGGCAGTTACGGTCTTCAGAATAGAACTGGTGTCATATTATGTCCCTTGAAGATGTCATTCAAGCAGTGCTAGTAGTAGCCTGAGGACTTGCTTGCAGATCGCAACTGTGAAAATCCAGAAAGTAAATATAAGCCCCATTCATTTATTTTCTAGGGTTTGCTGAGCACTGTGTGTTCAAGGCTTCCCCTTCTGTTTCCTATTCTAGGGGGTGAAGATTAGAACTGAAAAACATTTGCTTGCTTATTTCATCTAACATGAGGCAACATGTAATATTAAACATGGAATGAAAAGAAAATCCAACCATGTCTTCACTAAGAAACTTCATATTTGGTCTTAGTGAAATGTTATGTTTTGCTGTCTCAAACATTAATGTATAATCTCTCTGAGGATTTTATTTGTTTCTAGTTCATAAAATCTTAAAAGTTGAGTTTTATGAAGATACAAAAGCCCAGAGAAAATTTCAAAATGCATATAATTCTGTGAACTTCCCAAGTAATTTCTTTGATCACAATATATATTGCATAGGAATACACACACACACACACACACACACACACACACACACACCAAGATCTTCTATTTAAAAATCCCCGAAAGGCTACTCGATCTGAGTTAATGGATATTGAATCAGGAAGAGTGAGGAAGAGAGTATATAAAGGCATTTTAACTGTTAAATAAGTTATACCCAGCTGACAGCAGTGATGCATGCCTGTGTCACCAGGACTATGTAAGGCTGAGGTAGGAAAATTACATGTTCAAATCCATCCTTGGGCAACTTAATAACTAGCAACAGCATGTCTCAAAATTAAAATTAAAATAAAAATGGCTGGGTATGTAGCTCAGCATAAAGGCCCTGGGTTCACTGTCTGTATAGGGCAATGAACGGTACGTGTATGACATACTAAGACTCGGCTAGTCAACTTCTTCAGGGTAGCTGGCTTTTGATCTTACAGAACACACTATGAGCAACCTTAGCAAATTAACAGAACTAAGTTTTCGCTCCTGGTTCATGTCATGAACTATCTCCATTGCAATTTTGTTTATATTGCAATATTTTCTTTTATTAAAAATTATCAAGACATTTGTCTTATACATGGATGATATGCTTCTAAAAGAAGGTCAGCGAGGTGTTACAAATCCATTAAATGCCTAAATTATATTTGAGGTCTAGGGAAGAAAGAAGGCAGGAAAGAGAGGAAAGGAAATCACTTTTAGGAATAACCTTGTCTTTCCATGAATAAATACTGTATATCACAACACTACATTTAAAATTGTTTCTTATGTTAATGGTATTTTGATTGGGATTGCATTATATAACATTGCATTGTATAACAGACTTGAGAATATGGCCATTTTCACAATGTTGATCTTCCTAGCCAAGAGCAAGGAATATCCTCCCATATTGTAATATCCTTTTCAATCTCCTTTTTTTAGTGTAGCATAATTTTCAGCATATATAGGTCTTTTACGTTCTTGGTTAGGTTGATTCCTAGGTATTTCATTTTTTTAGATGCTATTGTGAAGGGCTATATTTCCATAATTTTACTCTCAGTGAGTTTTTTGTTTGTGTACAAGAATTCTACTGATTTTTGAGCATTGACTTTGTATACAGCTATACTGCTGAATTTGTTCATTTCCTCTAGTAGTCTTTTAATGGAGTTTTTTGGATCTTCTAAATAGAGTATCATGTCATCTGTGATGAGTGATAATTTTAATTCTTCCTTTCCTATCTTTATTCCTTTTATTCCTCTCTCTTGTCTGATTGCCCTGACTAGTGTTTCCAGAACTGTATTGAAGAGAAGCGGTGATAGTGGACATCCATGTCTTGTTCCTGATTTTAAAATGAAAACTTTAGGTTTTGTCCATTTAGTATAATGTTGGCTAATTATTTGTCATAAATGGCCTACATGAGATTGAGATAGACACCATGTATTTTGAGTTTCTGAAGGGTTTTTATTGTGAGCAGGTATTGGGACTTTATTGAAAGCTTTTTCTGAACCTATTGAGAAGATCATGTGGTTTTTATTTTTGGCTCTGTTGATGTGTTGTATCACATTTATTGATTTGTGTTTGTTAAGCCATCCCTGCATTCCTGGAATGAATCCCACTTGGTCATGTTGTATAATCTTCTTGATAATTTGCTGCATTCTATTTCCCAGTATTTTATTGAAAATCTTTTCATCAAAGTTCATTAAGGAGATTGGCCTATAGTCCTCCTTTCTGGTTGGGTCTTTCTCTGGTTTTGGTATTGAGAGTAATACTTGCCTCCAGGAATGATTTAGGAAGGATTCATTCCTTTTCAAACTCATTGAAGAGTTTAAGGAGTATTGGCATCAAATTGTCTCTAAATTTCTTGTAGAATTCAGCCATGAATCCATCAGAACCTGGGCTTTTCTTTGTTGGTCAGTTTTTATTTATGTTTTAAATTTCAATAGTGATGTTGGATTATTCAAAATTGCTATATTTTCTTGGTTGAGCTTCGGTAGTTAACACGTGTCTAGAAATCTGTCCATTTTCTGTGTTTTCCTCTCTGAGTAGACATTTTCACAGCAGGTATTCATGATCTTTTGAATTTCCATAGGATCTGTAGTAATTTCCTCCTTTTCAGTACTTATTGCATGAATTTGGGTTTTTTATTTTTTTCTTTATAAAGTTAGCTAGAGTTTTGTTAATTTTGTTTATTCTCTCAAAAAACAGCTTTTTGATCCATTAATTCCTTGTATTGTTTTTTAGTTTTAATTGCATTGATTTCTTCTCTAATCTTTAAAATTTACTGTCTTCTATGAGCTTTTGGTTTAACTTGCTCTTCTTTTTCTAGAAGCTTGAGATGAAGCGTTAGGTTGTTTATTTGTGCTGGTTCTGTTTTCTTGATATGACAATTTATTGCTATATATTTTCCTCTTAAGACTGTTTTCATTGCATCCCACAGATTACAGTATGTTGTTTCTGCATTTTCATTGAATTGTAGGTACTGCTTTATTTTTTCTTTAATTTCATGTGTAGTCCACTGGTTGTTCAAAGATTGTTATTTAAGTTTCATGTATTTATGCAGTTTTTGCAATTTATTTTGCCATTAATTTCCAGTTTCAGTTTTCTATGGTCAGGTGTTACACACAGGCTAATTTCAATGTCTTTGCAGTTGCTTAAGAATATTTTATGGGATAATATATATGGTCTATTTTGGAGAATGTCCCATGCGCAGCTGAGTAGAATGTTTATTCTGATGTGGTTGGGTGGAACACTGTGTAAACATCTACTGAGTCCAATTGCTCTCAGGTATGATTCATTTCTATTATATCTTTACTGACCTTTTGTCTAGTTGATCTAAAGGTCATATCACAGTGACATATGTGCACCCATGTTCATAGCAGCACAATTTGTAATAGCTGAGTCTTGGAAACAACCAAGATGCCCATCAACTGCAGAGTGGATGAAAAAGTTGTGATATTATTATACAATGAAATGTTACTCCTCTATAAAAATGGAAGATCTTAAGGTCTTAATGTAAATGGAGACAACTTGAGATTATCTTCATTAGTGAAATAAATAATCATATTTATAAATATCACATTGTTTCTCAAGTGTAAAAAGTAATAAGAAATGTAGAAATAATAAAACAAAATGTGTAATTGTTATTGTAAAAAAAGAGGAAAAGAAAGTGCTCTAAAGGTTATAACTGCATATATATTTAAGTGTGTAGGATTGATAACCATATTATTAAGTTTTTGTTGGATCATTGAACAGACTGAACATTGCAATTTCCCTGTTTAAATGTCCACTTTGTATGCTTTATATTTGTAACTTAAGCAACTATTTCTAAGAGACAATATGTAATTTATCAACTAGTGATTTCTTACTGTTTATTTTTTGAAATTATGTATTATTTCTATGCTTTTTCTGTTTTGTTTTCTTTCTCCTAAATAAAATTTTAAAAAAAGATTGTTCCCTATAGAAAACTTTAGTTTTTTTTTAATTCTTTGGAAACTATTGTAATGAAATCAATGAACACATACTAGAGCTAGACATTTTTCCACATACTCGTTGCTAACTAACTCTTGTAAGTCCTCTTCAGTTGATATAAATGAGTTGAGATCTAGTGAAAAAGCCAATCGGTGTTATGGATTCTGGCACATTCTTTAACCATTCAACTAAGTTTTCAATCCTCTTCATTGTGACCCTGTGTGTTCTTTATATCATTGTCCTGTCATATTTTCCTATAAAATTTCCCCATGTATAACCTCAGCCTCCTAACCCTTTCCTTCTTCTTTCCTTTGTTTCTGTATTCCTTACCAAGAATGTCCCCTCCCTGATTTGGAAGGTCGTCACTCACCTTTGGGTTCTTGCTATATGTGCCCTTTCTCTTCTGGGCACACTTAGTGGTGGTGAAAGCAGACATGACTCATTGCCAATGCATGTTCATCTTTTAAGGCACTTAATAATTTCTGTATCATTTCATACTTGTCTTTTTTAGTTTTCCTGCTTCCAATAAATTGCACATGCATGTATGATTCATCTTTGCATCTTCTACAGCTCCTAGCTTATATTCCATGCTTTCTTAAAGTCTATTGGATGAAACTGTGAATGAGTGAATGCACAACTGAACATATAAATGTTTGTGATATAACATCTCTGGATCTAATTCTCTTTCTCTCTACTCATTACAGGTGATGATACAAGAGAAAGAAATGTCTCCTTACATCCATTACCCAATACTTTTAAGGTGGTTTGTGTATCAGCCAGAAATCGTTCATTCATCTTTGATGCTGGACTCCTAATTTTGATTTCACATGTAGAAAATCAAAATGCTCCTTCTCTTTCTCAAAGATAGCAAGCAAATAGCTTCGGAGGACAAAGGGTGCAGATGGAAGAGAGACTAACTCACCTTTAGCCCTCAATGAAGCCAGTAACCATGTTGCAGAAGTCTATGTGGCAAAGGCTTATTTGCAAGTTCTACAAGCTGTGAGCAGCATGTAAGACTTAAGAGTAGATTCCAGTGAACAAGCAAGGAAAAAAGTCAGAACTTTCATTCATACAACTGCTGAGTAGTCAATCCTTCCAACATCCTGAATGAATTTTTAAGTATTCTCTTGCTGACTTTCTAGGTAAAAGTTTGCTATAGTTTGGATTGTGAAAGTCCCTCAAAGACCCATTTGTAAGAGACTTTGTCCCCAAGATGATGCTATTGAGAAGTGGTGGAACACTAAGGATGTGAGGTCTAGAAGAAGGTCATCAGGTCACTATGACTGTGTCCCCAGAGTGGACTGTGGGACCCTGTAACTCTGACCCCGTCATTGCTTCCTGGCTATGAAGTGGTAAGTTTGCTTTGCCATGTGCTCTTTGCCGTTGTAACTCAGAATCTTCTCTAGAGGCCCAAAGAAAGGGTCCACTCAGTCTTTGACTAGAATCTCCAAAACCAAAAGCTAAATAACTCTTTTCTTACAAATTAATGTTTCAGGAACTTCACTGTAGTGAAATAAAGATGGACATTTAGAGCAATACCCTGATTATGGGTTGTGAAATACTGATCAGAAAACCCAACTCAAATATACCTGTAATCCTGATCCATGGAAACTCAATGAGCTTGCATTATTTTAATCTAAATTTAGATAAATTTGTTCTAAAGTAGTAAAAAAAATACTACAGCAATTTTATTTATTCCTATAAAGATTTGGATTCATGCTTCACAGTGTAAATTATAGTGATCTTTAAGGATTTCAGTGTCCTAATATAGGGAAAAAATGGATTTTGTCTTTTCACATCTCTTTTTCAAGAAGAATGAATGTATTTCCCAGAGATCTCCCTCTCTGCCTAGTAGTTTGAGCTCTTGCCTTGTGGCCAAAATGGAATCTTGTAGGTGTTCCTACATTACTCACTGCTAAGGGGAGTGCTGATATCGTGATTATCTTGGACTAACCCAGAGTTTCCCCAGGGATGAGGAGGGCACTCTGCCTCCTCTGTTCCATGTGGTCATCTATGAATTCAATGAAACTAGAGTTTGTTAGAGAAAAAAACAAAAGTGTATGCAACAATATATAGAGAGAAAGTACACTGTCTACAGCATAAAGAATAAAGTGGTTTGACTTTTTCCATTTATAAAAGATCTGAGTTAGCTCAAAGCCTATGGAAAGATATGACATTTATAGTAGACTGCTGGAAAGTTGTGAGAAGGATGATGTAACCATACCTTGTTCAACAAGAACAAAGATAGACCTCAGGTGACTATGCAGAGCACAGAAAGCACAAATCATGCACAATTGTAATTCTAACGACTAGAGAAAAAAACAATGTTTGTTTTTGTTTTTGAGACAGTATTTCACTTCACAGTTCAGACTGGACTTCAACTCATTATGTAGCCCAGGCTGATCTTGAACTAGAACTTACAACAGTCATCCTGCCTCAGACTCCCAATGCTGGGACTACGGGCATGCACCACCACACCTGGTTTAGAATTAAAATGAAATAATACATTTATTATTAGGTAGAATGGATTATGGAATCACACTATTTAAATGTGAGTCCTTTGAGCTCATAAAGCTGTGGTTGTTGACATTTAACTTAATTTCTCTGTTTTTTCTTTTTCTTGACTATAAAATACAGCTAAATTAAGAAGTGAGAATTAAATGAGACTATACACATAGAAATTTGAAGCCCAGATATAAAATGCATGTATGTGTTAAAAGTACAAAATAGCTACTTAATAAATGGCATCCTTTTTTATAGAGAAGCATAGTATTTGCCAAGGTGAATCAACATGATTTAAAATGAAGGCTGATTAAATGGAGGAGGGTACCATGGGCTAGTTGGCGTAATACGCCAACAATTCAATGTCAATGATTAGTGAATGAAGTACCTGCCTGGCAAGTGCGAGGCGATGAGTAAGAATCCTGGTACAAAAAATAATTAGGACATTTAGTGCATATTATGGAATGTATCACTTGTTATTAATTTTCCTAAACCCTAAATCAATGTTATTGTTTGTCTCATTTTTAAGATGTGAAAACAGATCATAGACTAAAAAATATACTACAATTATAAATTTTCTTTTAATAACATCAAATGTAGCATTATACAATGTTTTGCAAAACACTAGTCATTGTTTTCTGTGTAAATTCCATAAGAATCACAAAATTTTGTAAACAATATGATGCCTATGTGTTCTCTGAATAAACACCTAGATTTTGATATTCTATCATCAGTAGCTCATCACCTTAAAGGCATGATTAAACTGGGGAGTCACAAAGCCTCTGATACAAAATGCAAGGATATAAACACAACAAAGGGAAATTTCTGTCAAAGCAATGCCAAATTAATTTGCCCCTCTATATTTAATCATGCATGATAGGTTTTATTGCTGCTTCTATAATCCTACATTTATTAAGACTGCTATCAAACTCAGAATCCAAGGATTTTATTAGTACAGGTGCCTAACAAAAAGCAAAACATTTACAGAAAGGAATATAAAGACATAGTGTAGGTCTTAATTTTTATCTTTGTCATTAAAGTTAGACTAATATGTAGAAAGCTTTTATGGCAAATAACTCAATGCTTTGGAAATGGAAACATTAATATTATATATGTGATCCCACCATACTTTGTGCTGCAATATCTCTTTAAAGAGATATGACTTCTAAAGTCCCATTTAACGTAAATTCTTTAGTGTCATCTGTGTGGAAGCATAAAGAAAAAGCATGTGTGATACATCCATTTGAACTCATAATAAGTGGAAAGTTAATATTACCATAAACAACGCCAAATAGGCCAGACATTCCCCCAGACAACACTCTTCAACTATTAACTTAAAGTTGAGAATCCAGTAGCTCAGTGGGAACACAGGCAAATGATGCAGAAAGTGGTGTTTTTGAAGAGTTTATCCTCTTCCATGTGATCTCCACCAGTACTCCCCTAAGTCGTTTTTAATATACGTATGAAAGGATAAACTTCTTGTAAAAAGCAGTTTAAAAGCAAAATCGCAGAGACAAAACAGAAAACTTTAGCAAAATTTTGATCAGAAAGGCCATCATCAAGAACACAGAAAACAATAAATGCTGGCTAAGATCCAGGAAGAAAAGCATGCCTTCTATATGGTTGGTGGTGTAATGTAAACTAGTTTACAACTACTATGGAAATTTTGTGGAGAATCCGCAAAAAATTGAAAATAGAAATTCCTTTTGACTCAGCTACATCTCTCTAAGTATACACTTAAAGAGTGGAAGTCACTAAAGTTGATATCTGCATACCATGTTTAGGAGTACAATTCAAAATAGATAAGCTATGAAAAATGCCTATATGCCCATCAACAAATGAAGGAATAAAAATGTGGCATATATACACAACAGAATTTTATTTATTCATAAAGAATTAATTCACATCATTTGCAAGACAATAGGCACCTTAAGACCATAAGGGCAAGTGAAATAAATCAGACACGAAAATTAGATATCATGTAGATTTTCTTATAAACAAGCACAAAATATAAATAAATTAAAGAACAAAATAAAGGGGGAATGGTAGGAAACAGGAAGGCATACACCAATAAAAAAATCTCTGATTAAAACCTATGAATAAAAACATAAAGCCCTATATAAGGCAGAACTGGAACAAAATAGAAAACATACCACTGTCACATATCACTGAAAAGTTCTAATGTGCATTTAATAAACTTAAATATGATCAGAATCCAAGATTTGGGGATAGCTGTATAAATGTATCTGAAGGAAGAATAAATATATGATAATAATAAAAATAGTAAAAAGTGTAAAATGGTGAGTGTATGCTTTCCACAGACAGTATCATAATGCACTCCATTATCATAATAATTACACAATATGGTAGCAATATGGTAGTGAACAAGTAGTTCACTCCAAATAGGATAGAGTACAGAAATCACTATTATTACTTAAACACATAATTTAAAAAAAAAATAGTATATGGGCGACAATTTGAGTGACTTCCTTGAATGCAGAACAATTGCTACAACTTTGATTGTATGGAGACTTATTTCCTCATGCTGATATGTATAGAGCTGATTATAGTATTTCTTTCTCTCTTCAATTGACTCTAAGCATTGCAAAGAAGGCTAGCTGAGGTGCTGGTATGCAATCTCTAAAGCCATCAGACAGTCTCCTAGTTCCTCCATTGCGCTCTCTCTAAAATACATAAGCACAGCGGAATGGTAGAGCCAGACAGCTCCAAGAAGGTCAACTGCTTATGAACCTCAAGGTAAAGAGACTATGACTCCCCAGAGCACAAAAGTTTACATATCGGAAACTGAAGCAGCAGCCTCCAAAAACAATTCAGTTGTTACCTTAATTGAATTATGCAAATTGATCTTTCTGCATATCCTTATCTTTGCATTTTGCAGAGATGCTTTTCTCCCTGCCTGGCTAGGCAGCTCAAGTTACTCCCATAATTCTAGCCATCACTGTCACTCCTCTTCCAGCCACCCCCTTCTTCACAAGATAAGAAAGGGAGATACTTAGGATTAGGGCCTTTGCCTTCACATCCATATGGGGTTGGATTTAGGACCCTTTGGCTTCCCTTAACTTGGAATATGTCTTGGTGTCTACTCTCACCGTTAGGTTGCATTGGAGATAGTAGATTGGAATTAACTTGCTGGGATTCCAATAAGGTCTCAATGGGATTGTAAATATAAATTTTTGGATTGTGAAGAAGATTAGAAAAGGGATTACAATACTTATATGACCGTACACAATATTTGGAATTATAATAATAGTGTAATTCCTGTCATTGTTTGATCATCCACTATTTATGCTTTGGTTTTGTAACTTGAACAACTATTTCTAAAATGACAATATGTAATTTATCAGCTAGTGATTTCTTAGTTCTATTCTTGTTTTTATGAAATTCTGTATTGTTTCTACCCTTTTTTCTGTATTGTTTTTCTCTCTAAAAAAAAGTAGTGCACTTAATTCAGAGAAAGAAAGGATGGTAAGTGACCTTTGACCTCCAACCACAGATCACTACCCTAAAGTTTTGGGATATCATTTGGATAATATATCCTTAGACATTGACCTACCTTTTGAAGGATTTCACATATGAAAATCTTTTACCAAGTTCAAACCAAAGCACTCAAACAAAACAAAGTGAAAATATATACTATGGAAATATGATGTCTAAAATAAATAAATTGTTCACAGGTTGGAGTCACTGACTGGTGAGTTTTCCCATAAAGATGCAGGCAACATCATAGGTTGCATGTGAGCTATGTGAACGTTCAGGCCCTGATATAACAAAGCCTGTGGCAGAGGCCAGTATGAACCTTTGAGTAACATTCAATTTCGTTGAATAACAACTTTGGGGAGAACTTGGACTGCTTTTTATAACAGTTCTAATACTAATCAAACTAGGATAAGCCCACGAGAACTCTTATCTACTATTTGGGAATGTTAACAGTCTCGTCTGGCTCCCCTGAGGGATGTTTCTGGGGCATGGTGTAGTTGGTCCATTGGAAGGCAAGCTATTCTAGATTTCACATCCACTGTAATTACAGAACCCAAGACTCCAGTTCTGCTATTCATATCAGGGACATGTGTATTCCTTAAGTTTTCACATTTCACTGAGAACACATGCTTGTAGAGTAATAGGTATTAAATTTGGATGGTAGAAAGGTAGAAAGCTCACAGATGCTAGGGACAGACTACCCTGTATTTATACATGAAATCAGAAATATGGTAGTGTGTTTTTTTTAAAAGTCAGTTAATATTTGCTAGCTTCATAGTTTGTTACTTTTATTTTTAAAACAGGAGGACTTTAGTAAGTATTAATTAACTACCAACCAGACTATTTAACCCATGGAAACTGTTCATTAAATATGGCAGTGAAAGTAATGTCAGTCATTTTTTATAAAGCAACTACTGTGAAATAGATACCAAAATGCTTATCACCTCAATTAATTCTCACAAGAGTGTTAAGAAATGAGTACAGCTATTGTCTTTACTTAAGAGACTTAAATGAGATGGAAAGTGAGATTCCAACAAGGTTAACTGTTTCAAGTTCACAAAAAAAGTTAATAGTGAATCCAAGAGTAAATCCAATAAAAGAGCTTGAGTCCATGCTTTCAATCACTCTGCCAAACTTTCTAATGAAGTAATGGGATATTTTTAATAGTAATAATATGTCATCATAATTCTTTAAACCCCTTAGTTTCATCAAGCAAAATAGAAGGAAAAGAAATCATTTAACAATCAGAATTTATTGAGCTATATCTATGTACCATGTCCTATGTTTATATAGATTTTAATTAATCTTTACAATGACTGAGGTGAATATCACCATGACAGAGGTAAGTGTGGAATGTCAGGTCCATCAGCTTTGGGATCTGCCTATGGGATTCATGTAGTACACTTATGAGTGTCTTAGTAGGTCAGAAAGATATGGCTGTGGTGTCTATGTCTGGTCCCTCACTCTCTCCTCTGTGGTGGCACCTCTCTGCTCTGTCTTGGCTACCACAAAATTTGCTCTGTCAAGAACTTGCATCATGCTCTTCCTGCCTTGGAGCCAGCAACCATGAACTGATTTTCCTAAAACCATAAGCTGAACTAAGATTTCCTCCCTTTAATTTGTGGGTAGTAGGTATTGTGTTCCAGCTTTAGGAAAGCTGTCTAATATAATCATCATGTTTTTGTTTTTGTTTTTTTTAAAAAATGAGGAAAAAAAGGTTCACAAAAGTGTACACCTCTTGATTAGTTATCAACAGCCAAGATCTACATACAACCCATGGAAAGCAGTAGGCTAACAATCACAGAAAGGTTAAGATCTGAAAAGAATACAAAAATAATTAGAAGTCAATTTTCCAAGGAGGAGAAGTTGCTAAAAGTGATGGCAAATCAAAAAATTAATATACATAAATAAAACATTTTAAAAATATGTCTCTGATATCAAGCTAGTAGATTGTCTTAATCCAGTGTGATTCAGAAAAATGGCAGAGACTTTCTTGACTCCCACTTACTGTATTTTTTCCCTCTGTATTCACAGCTTCCATTGTGGTAAGTTTAACTCTCTGCAGCTTAGATCTAGCAGAATTAATATACACTACCCCAAGTCTTACTATGTCTCACTCTGCACAATGCTCTATAGACTTTGTCTTCCGTTTTCCAGTGATGATGCTGATTATGTGTAGAAGATGGATCCATGAGCCACCAGCATCTTAAATTTTCCAACTCTGGGAAGCAGAACTATTAACCTTTATTGCTCTCTACAGTATTAATTAAAACAAACTAAAATCTATCATTTTGCATCATTTAATATGGGTGTCCATCTGTTACTTTCAATCCTTTACTTTTCTAGCTTATATAACAATGCATATTTTCTTCATAGGAAGAAAACATTTTTTGTTTAAATACAGGAACACAGGTAACAGAGCAGTGGAATGAGAAAGGAGAAAGAGTTTTATTCCATGGAGATCAACTTTAACAAGACATACAATCTTTAATCATACTATTGTTGGATGGCATAATACTTTGGTTTTAGAACTTTCTAAAATGTTACCTATAACCAAAGTGCTTTGATTCTGTCAGTGTAATAGCTAGCTGTCAGGATGTCTCTACGTAACCTTTGCGTCCTTCTATTTATTTATGATACAAGGGATTTCAGGTAGTCACATGCACCCAGCTTCTGCCTTGGAGTTTCATATTATTCACTCTAATATCTCATAAGGAAATAGCCCATGAAGACACTCAGACAACACCATGGTGAATCCTCCACAGCAAGAAATGGAATCTTCTGCTGGTATCCAGTGCCGATGCCTCAGCTGCTAAGAAAGCCATGCTGGAAGTGTATCTCACTGTCCCAGTCAAACCTTCAGTTGACTCCAGCCCAACTGAGTTCCCAGAGACAGTGGAGCTGAGACAAGCCATCCCATTGCACTCCATGTGAATTCATGACTCACGTTAAGTGTGAGAAGTAAAAACTATATATTGTTTCACTTATTTATTTTTAATATTTTTATTTTATTAGTACCTGCTTGCAGTATATAAACAATTACATTTGTCACGAGGAATTTGTGTGTGTACTTAATACACCCTAATTCTTTAGATCATGATGTTTTGGGACATTAACTATAGTCATTAATGAAGGCCAGGATATAATAAAAGAAGATCCATAATAAATCTTCTATGCAAAGACAGGTGACTGTGAAAGCCTGATTCAGGGACCGCTTGTCTCTAGCTCCCCTAGTGGGATTTGGCAGACTTGTGGCTAATTTTCCTTCATTAAACTCCCTGGCCCCAAAACCTGTAGTGTCCTTTTTAGGACTGGCGAGGAACAGGATCACCATATCCCTTCAAATAATGTGATTTCCAAAGAGAACGGCAAGATTTTCCTTTTAAGAAACGTCAGTTTGTTAATAACTTGAATAATCTTTGACATTAAGTGGAATTTGAGTACTACTCTGTTTGAGATACATGTCTCCTGCAATAAATTAAACTAAAATTCCTTTCTGTAGCAAGTGGTTGATGATTGTCTTGGTAAACTCATTTTGCTTTCTTTCAAAACTACAGCTGAGAAATTATGTTGTGCAAAGTATAATGCACTTAAAGTCAAATAACCTTGACCTTATACAGAAACAGCTGGGCAACTTTGAATATGTTATTGAATATTTATCTGTTTGAAAAATTTACATGTTTCTGATGATGCCAAAATACAAAGAACAAAAGTGTTATGAGAATGCAAATAAACAAAACACTGAAAATTTTCTGGTATAATATGATTTAATATTTTGTTTCAATGCTACGAGCTAAGTAAATGTCACCCTGGGTCAGGGTCTAGGCTGTGGAAATACAGCAACCAATTGATCAAAGATCATGTGCTCAAAAATTACATTCCACTAAAGTTAAGTACTTAGTTTTCTACTTCCACTGTAACTAATTACAAACAATTGTTTAAAATAATATAAATACATTGTGTCACAGTTCTGTGTAATTAGATGGCTAACATAGGTTTTTGTTTAAATCAGTGATTCAGCAAAGCTGTTCTTCCAGAAAGCTCCAAGTGCAAATCATCTTTCTTTCTTTTCCTGTCTTTTAAGAGACTGCCTACATTCCTTAACTCTAAGCTTCTCACTTATCTTCAAAACTAGCAAAGTTACCTTTCTATGACTACTTTCTGTTGTAACATTTCATTTTGATTCTCCTCTTCTGCCTTCTATGTGTGTATGTGTTTGTGTGTGTGTGTGCTAATCTACAATGATCTACATGGATAATCTACAATGATCTTTCCATTTTAAGGTCTTTAATTTAATTACATACAGTTTCTGGGGATCTCTTTATTCTGTCTAAAATATAAAATATACTTTATATTGAGTTGGAATGCTCTAAATGACTACTGGTATATTAATATAACTAAAATCGTATGTTATGTCTTATGATTTTATTCTTGTCATTTGTTTTGAACCCTAGGTTTATGCCTAACAAATAGAGATAATTCAGTTTTCAGAAATAAATGTTAAGAAATTATTCCTTCAAATTCTATCTAGGATTTTGCAGTTGTTCTTTTTTTTCTAAACTATTTAGACGTGAGAGTGAAAAAGCGTATTATAGCCAGGTAGAAAACCCTGATCAATTTATTACTTTTATATAAAGCCTAGGTGCATGATATCTTGCTCATTGAGCTGAATCACAATCAATGTTTTAATCTCATTGCTAAAATGTGATGTTATGACCCTAAGGAATGAATTTAGTTCAGATTAGGCAAGATTGTCAGTGACAACCATTGTCTATTTCTGGCATATTAAATCAAGATCTTTGGAGTGTCAGAATCTGTTATAACATGGATTGAAATACAATAACCTGTCAAAAATTTCCACAACTGGTAAGTTCACTTTGTGGTTAATAGATCAAATTATATGATGGTACAATTTGAGTTATATGATCCCTAAATTCTCTGTTGTAGAATCTCAGGGTTTGGATGTATTTTATAAATATGTAGTTCAGCTTCATTACACACCTATGTAACATTTGATTTCTTATCTTAAAACATATATTATGACACTTTAATTCAGTTTGGTAAGGATTTGTAGTTGGTCAACAATATGTGGCACACATCAGTGGGAGCCACAGGAGAGATCTTAAAGAAATAAAAGATGACTCTTACTCTGCTACTCAGAGAATATACATTTTGGGTTGCTGTAACAGGATATAAACACAAAAACTAAAAGACATTTCACAATTCCAGCCTGCTACAGACTAATGAACTCTTCAAGCTCAGTGGAAGTAACCCTTTTAAAGGTATTTTCTTTTTTTATTTTAAAAATTAAAACAGAACAAAAGATGGAAATGATACCAAATTTCCAAAAAATAGTAGCAAATTAACACTAATTGCTATCTTTCATATTTCAAACCAAAAATAATCAATGAAAGTAACTTTATGACCAGTTCTAAAGATCAGAATGTGAAATTGACATGCAACATATATTAAAATTACAGGGAACGGAGTTGTGAAATCCATGATACTACAGTGGTTGAGCAATTTGTGCCTATTTGTGTGTGTGTGTGTGTGTGTGTGTGTGTGTGTGTGTGTGTGTGTGTGTGCTAATGGGCTCGCTGCTGCAGTGTAGCTAGACAGAGTCCACAGTGTAACGAAGACAGTAGGGGCAGGCTATTCTTGAGCATGCGCCGGCATTTTCATACTATATCTCATTTAAGCCCATAACAGACTTATAAAGAATTGTTTGCATCATATTTTTGTAGGTGAAAATAAACCAAAGTTCCACGAAATTATGTGAGAAGGTCATGGTCGCAACACTAACAAGTAACAAATCTGAGCTTCTAATTTAATTTATTGGCCCAAGGAGAATGCATTACCTCAAAAGACTGCAAATCATTAGCAACACAGACTGTTATGCTCACAGTGATTTGTTGTTGTTATTATTTTGAGTTATTTTTTACTCTTTTTAAATTTTTGGTTCACATGCTATTGGTAAAAGGAAATAATATCAATATGTTAACGAAAATCATCTTGGTTCTTACAAAATTTTCCTCAGTATGTTAATAGCTTGTAGCCATGGGGGGAATTTTCCATATGTGATGACTTGAAAAAAATGTTGGAAAATCTTGGAGGATTGTGTGTGGTTTAGTGGTTTCAAAAGATTATTTTTATTAAGTTAAACTGCATGAAAAAAACTGACATAATATATAGAAACTCTTTTCCACTTTATTTTAGCTCTTAAATTAATGGTCTATCTTGGAAGTCAGACCACATTAGAGAGATCTTTATTCTTTATTTCTCCTTTTTTTCCTTCATCTTTATTGCTCCCTGTGTTTGCCACCATAATGGTTTTCAATCTCCTTTCTGTATTGAAGCACACATATAAGTGGGTATTTATTTAAATTTTATAATATTGGAAAAAAACATTATAATAAAGGTGACAATGTACATTGTAGTAGGTGCAATATAAATAATAAAAAGATTGAATCCAATATTATGAAATTTAAAGAGGTGTGGTCTTCTGCATTTGCATTTATTTAATTTTGGAGGTGTATCATTATATAATTTCCTAGTTTCATTAGACTTGCCAATTTGCATTTTCACTTATCCTCATACACAAGCCAATAGAACGCATAGCCAAGCATTCAAATTTATGAAAATTAGATAAATACACACATGCACAAGATCCAAGTGGCTTTCTTGCTATTACCGTAGATGAAATTAAATATCTTTTGTATGACTAACATTTTATTTTTATCTTCTGGATGATCACATAATCACATACTCACACATCCACACATGCACACACACATACATTCAGGATATACACATATGCAAACACATGTTATCAGATGGGGTGAGGTCCAGTAGTATTTTCCAGTTTCTTCTTTGTCCTGATCAGTGAATTAGGACAACTGGTGAATGTGAGATTACCATTTATTTTAGGGCAAAAATAAGAAAAAGGAAAAGGAGAGGAAGTGCAAAAGACATGATGAGGGACTAAGGATGCTTTGTAAAAAAGAGAGAAGATCCATACTGCAAACAGAATAGGCTACTGCAAGAAAAGAGGACAGTGGACCCCAAGTCAACTGCTGCCATCCTTTTAAGTCTTATTTGACAGTTGACTAGAAGACTGAGATCACATGCCAGGTTCCACGTGTTCCTTTATGCAAAGATTTGTACCAAGTGCAGGACTCAGCTTGATCCCGTCAGGTGCAGTCTCTACTGTTCTTCACCAGTGTTAAGTCTTCTCATTTGAGACAGTGTTCAACTCTTCCAGGCACGTTGACATGCCTAACTTCCTACCACATGGACACATGGTTTTCATTTTTAAAATTAAGTTTATTGGTACATTTTAGGTATACATAATGATCATATTCATCATTGGGAATTTGTACCTGCACATGATATATTTGATTCCTTTTTTTCCCCAATCCCTCCCTATACATCCCTCCCATTTAATACTTTTTAATATTTCCCCTTTTTTCTTCCCCTTCTCCCAATCTAGTTCCTCTTTCCTTTTGAACAATTTCTTCCCATTTCACTATATCTATTGTACACTTTGACCCTTATTTACTCTTTCAGGTTCTCACACCAAGGAGATAATATGATATTTCCAAATGTGGGTCAAAAACGTTGCCTCTAGTATCCACTTACTTACAAATGTCTCAAGTATATCTTTATGTCAGAGTAGTACTTCCTTGTATTAAAAATAAACACATCTTTTTTATTCATTCTTTGGTTGATGACCATTTGGGTTGTTTTTATGATTTAGCTGTTACACACTGCTGCCATAAGCATGGATGCACACATGTCACTGTGATATGATGGTTTTAATTCTTCTGGGAATATGCTCAAAAAGGGAATAGCTGGGTAGAATGTGACCTCTAATCCTAGTTTTTGAGGAATCTCTATACTGATTTCCACAGAGGTTGCACCAGTTTACATTCTCATCAACAGTAAGAAAGGGTTTCTGTTTCCTCAAAGCTCTTTCAGTATTTGTTATTAAGTTCTTGACAGTTGTCATTCCTTCTGTAGTGAGATAGAATCTCAGCTTTGTTGTAATTTGCATCTCTATAACAATCAGTGATGTAGATCAGTATTTTATACATCTATTTGCCATTTGTATTTCTTCATGTGAAGAAGTGTGTATTCATCTCAGATGTCTGTTTTGTGGATAGAATCTTTGAATTTGGGAGGGTTGGTTTCTCTCCACGTACGCATGTTCTAGATATAAATGCTTTGAGAGACAACTGGCTAAAATAATTTCCCACTTTGTGAGTTGTCTCTTCACTCTGCTAGTGATTACCCTTGCTGTGCAAATATTTGCTGATAGAATGAGATTCTTGTTATTGATTCTTTTTATTGTTTCTCTTGTGATCTTGGTTTTGCTCATGAAATCTTTGCCTACACTTACATCTTCAAGAGTTTTGCCTATTCTCTTTTCTAGTAGATTTAGTGTTTCTGTTTTAATATTTAGATGTTTAGCCCATCTAGGTTTTAGTTTAGTGCATGATGCAAGACATGGCTCTAAATTTATAAAGTCTTTGGCATGTGGAAAGCCAGTTGTTTCCAGCACCATTTATTAAAGAGGCTATTTTTATTCTAGTGAATGTGTTTGGCTCCTGTATCAAAGATAAGGTAGCTGACTGTGTTTGGAGTTGTTTCCGCATTTTCTAATGTGTTCCATTTATCATCAGAGCTGTTTTTCACCAGTACCGTGCTGTTTTTATCACAGTAGATTTGTAATACTCTTAGATCTGGGATTGTGATACCCCTTGACTTGCCTTTTTTGCCCAGAATTGCATTTACTATTCTAGGTCTCTTCTGGTTCCAAATAAATTTTAGGATTGTTTCCTCTAGTTCTGTGAGATACATTGATCAGGATTGCATTAAATCTGTACAACAATTTTGGGAATATGGCGACTTTCACTATGTTAACTCTAGAAAGGAATTTCCATTTTCTGAGATCCTCTTCATTCTCCTTTTTCAGAGTACTATAATTTTCAATGTTTAGATCCTTTAGTTACTTTATTAAATTAATTCCTAAGTACTTAATTTTTTATATACTGTTTTGAAAGGTACAGATTCTTTAATTTCTCTCCCAGTCAGTTTGTCATTTTTGTACAGAAACACTATTGGTTTTCAGTGTTGATCTTTTATCCAGCTACACTACTGAATTTATTTTCCTATTTTTTTATTTTAAAGAGAATAAAAACCAAAACCATGAAACAGAATTTCAAAACAGTACGATAGGAAATTAGTAGTGGTTCATTTATTGCATATTGCTATTTTTTCAAAACATTTGGATATTAAATTTATAAGCCAATTAATGGAATTTTTAGGATCTTCAGGGTAGAATGTCCTATCATCTGCAAGTAATAAAAATTTAACTTCTTTTCTTATCTTTATACCTTTTATTTCTTTCTCTTGTCTGTTTTCTCTGGTAACCAGACGTATATTGGATAGGCGTAATGGTAGTGGACATCCTTCCTTATTCCTGATTTTGGGTTGAAAGCTTCCAGTTTTTGTCCATTTACCATGATGTTGGTATTGATTCATCATAAACTGTTTTTTTTTAATCAGGATGAAGTAAAGACCATCTATTCCAATTTTCTTTAAGGTTTTTATCATAATTGGATGTTGAACTTTGTCAAGTGCTTATTCTGTAAATACTGAGACAATCATTATGATTTTTGTGTTTGACTACTAATATCGTGTATTATATTTCTCATTTGCATAAGTTTAACCCTTTCTGTCTCCCTTGTGTGCAATCTACTTAGTGATGGTGTATAGTCTTCTTGATGATTTGCTCCATGCTTCTTCTCAATATCTTATTGATAAGTTTTGTGTTTCTGTTTATTAGGGACTTTGGCCTGTAGTTTTCTTTTCATGGTTCTCCTTTGGTTTTGGTAATACTTGCTTCCAGAATAACTTTGGAACTATTACTTCCCTTTCCATTTCATTAAACAGTTTCAGCATTAGTGGCATTAGATTTTCTTGAAATTTCCTGTAGAATTCAGTAGTGAATTTATCAGAGCCTGGGCTTTTCTTTGTTGGTAAGTTTTTAACTACATTTTCAATTTCGGGTTATTTGCAGTTTTTATATGCTGTTGATTCACTTTTGGCAATTCAGATATGTCTAGGAATCTGTCTATTTCTTTTGTGTTCTCCGTCTTGTTAGAGTACAGGTACTATTCAAAGCGGGTAAGCATAATCTTCTGGATTTTCATAGAATCCATTATGATTTCATCCTTTGCTTATTATACAGAATTTCAAAAAAGATAACAGTAAGAAATCAACACTACTTAATATATTACACATTGTCATCATAGAAGTAGTTGCTCAAGTACAAAATCAAAGCATAATAAATCAACAGATAATCAAGCAATGACAGCACAAACTATTTTTTGATGAACTAATAGAGAATTAGTAGTATGCTTATCTGTCTTGCACACTTAAGCATACATAACGTTATATATGTATACCTACAAGTTGTTCTTTCCTTTTTGAGCACTTTCTTTCCCGTTCATTATTATAATATCTATTGTACATTTTGGAACTTATTACTCTTTCAGTTTTTTATTATTTTTATTTATTTTTAAATAGAGAGACAATATATTTATAAATGTGAGTATGATTGATTTCACTTACGCGTATAGTCTCAAGTTGCCTCCATTTACCAATAAATGCCTCAAGATCATCCTATTATATAGCTGAATAATATTCAATTGCATAAAAATACCATATCTTTTTCATCCACTCTGTAGTTGATGGACATTGTGGTTGTTTCCAAGATTCACCCTTTTCATTCCTAATTGATTGAAATTGAGTCTTTTCTCTCCCCTTTTTTATAAGATTTATCAACTTGATTTACTCTTTCCAAGAGCCAAATCTTTGATTCATTGATTCTTTGTATTGTTTTCTTAATCTTGACTGCATTAATTCCTGATACTATCTTTATAATTTTCTACCTTCTATGATCTTTGGACTTGATTTGTTGTTTTTTGCAAGTTTGAGCATCAACATTAAGTTGTTTGTTTGAGCTTGTTCTGTTTTTCTGATGTGAGAATTCACTACTATAAATTTCCCTCTTAGGATTTCTTTCATTGTATCCCACAAGATCCAAGACGTTATATCAAAATTGTTGTTCAGTTATAGATACCATTTAGCTTTTTCTTTAATTTTTTTATGATCTATTGGTTATTCATGCAGATATTGTTTAATTTTCATGTGTTTATGTAGTTTTTGCAATTTCTTTTGCTATTGCTATCCAATTTCATTGTATCATTGTGAGATAATAAGAGTAAGGAGATTTCAATCCCTCTGCATTTTCTTAAGTATTTTCTATGGGCTAATCTGTTGTATATTTTGGATAAAATCCCATGTGAATACCCAGTGAAGAATGGATATTCTCATATTGTGGAGTAGAACACTCTTTAGATATTTATTAAATCCATTTGTTCACATTTTTGGTTTAATTCTGATAGTTCTTCATTGATTTTTTGTGTATTTGATCTATAAAATTATGAGACTAGGATACCAAGATCTCCCACTAAAGTTGTACTAGTGCTTATTTGATTTTTCATGTTCATTAACATTTTTAACATTACAAATTGAGTTCATAAGTATTTGGTTCATATAAATTTCTTCTTGTGGTCATCCCTTAATAAGTATGAAGTGACCATTTTGTCTCTTTTAATTAGTCTTGGCTTGAAGTTCACATTGTCTACAAATAGAATAGTTAGCTCTGCTTTTTTCTATGGTCTTGTTGCATGGAGTATTGCTTTTAATCCTTTGACTATTAGTCTATTAATTTTGTTTGAGTTAAATGTGTTTCTTGAATGTAGCATATTGTTTGATCCTGCTTCTTGATACATTCTGCTAGTCTCTTTATTTTGATTGGTGAATTGAGACCATTTACATTGATGGTTACGACAATTATGCATTGGCTTATCTTTCTCATATTATTTTCAGGTGGTTGGTTCCTTGTCTTTTCCCTCTGCTTCATTCCTTGCCCTCTATTGGTGTTCTTGTGCTTGTGGCCTTTGTTTTCTGTTTTAATACATCCTTCAGAGCATTCTGAAGAGTTGATTTGGTGGTCATAAATGTCTTCAGTTTTTCTTTGTCATGGAAGTATCTCATTTCTCCATTGATTTTGATAGATAGTTTTGTAGGATACATTAATCTGGCAAGAGAATATTTTCTTTTAAGGCTTGAAATACCTCACTCCAAACTCTTCTTTGATTTGGGATTTGTGTTGAGAAGTCTGTGGTGATTCCAATGCGTTTTCTTTATAGGTGATTTGTTTCTTTTTTCTAACTACTTTCAATATTCTGTTCTTATTCTAAATTTCTAGAATCTTTATTATTGTATGCCTTGGTATAAATTTATTTTCATTATGGATGCTTGGAGTTCTATATACTTCATTTATTTGTATGTCAAATTTTTTGTCAATATTTCAGAATTTTTCTGTCATTATTTATGCAAAGAGGTTTTTAAATGGAATTTGCATTATCTCCAGATTTCTATTTAACTTCAATCCTTTGTTGTTCTTATTTGTTTCATCTTGTAGCTGTTGGATTGATTTTCCTGTTGTCTTGCTATTGTAAAAACATATTTCTTTTCATGGTCTTTAGCTAGAATCCTGTATTGTAGATCTGATATAATATTCTTTCCTGCATTGATTTAGTCTCCTGAATTTGTTTGGTTATGTTTCACGGATTTCATTTCTTTCCTATGTTAAGCATTCATGGTTTCCATTACTGTTCTAAGCTCTTCTATTTTTTAAAAAATCTGAATCTGGTCTAATGTCTTTCATTTTGTTAGTTACATCTTTTTGTACATTTTATTTTTCTATCACTTCTTTTTTCACTTTTGTAGCTATTATTTCAAAAAGTTCCCATGTAGATTTCTATTTCCTCTGTGCTTGTCCTGGGTGGGTTGGGAATTTGGAGTTGAATTTAGCTTCTGCACTTGTCATTTTCTATTTTTTATTTTGATACTTGCCAACTCCTTGTAGTAGCTACCTTTATTAATAATGTAAAGGGTTTCTTAGGAAGTATCTGTTCTTTGGGGATATCTTCTAGAGGTAAGTCATCCTTGGTCTTTGTGTCTATCCCAAGTACTTACCTTGACAATTTATTAAGGCTGAGAAATTGCTATTTGTGTCAGAACCCAGTCCTTTGTCATTGGGCTGTGTTGATGGTTATGATCCTATAAAGTCACAGTGTGGCCATACAAGTGAGAAAAAATGATTATAAAATGTGTGACAAGTTTTCTAAAGTAGAACAGTTAGTAATAAGCATAGTATCAAGTGCAGCCTATCTACTGACAAATTGTGGTAATCATTGACCTGATATCTTTAACTGCAGGAGAAAATTCTACAATTATATAACAAAGTTCAACATATTCTAGGAGTTTTTATGCAATGGTTTTCCCTTTAGTGGAGTAATTTTACCGTGTTGCTTGGAATTTAAGAAGAAGAGGGTATAAAATAGAGATAAATGAACTCAATATACATAGCATAAGCAAGGCTGGAGGGTAAAGAATAATCAGCCAATTTGTGGGAAACTGGAAGACATGAGAGAGAAAGAAGGAAAGAGAGAGCAAAAAAGTATGAGTGTGAACCAGAAAGAGAAAAGACAATGTTCACTAACATGGGAATATCATAAAATCAAGATAGATTGTTGAAGAAGATAGAAGATGAATACAATAAAATAAAAAAAATGTAAGACATCTAAATAGTGCAGCAGTGAAGAAGAAAAATAGGAGGAATGGGTATATAGCTCTGTGGCACAGTGCCTACTGGGAAAGCATGAGGTCCTGAGTTTGGTTCCTGGTACAAAAGAAGGAAACAAAGAAAAGAATTAACAAAAGAAGAAGAAGAAGAAGAAGAAGAAGAAGAAGAAGAAGAAGAAGAAGAAGAAGAAGAAGAAGAAGAAGAAGAAGAAGAAGAAGAAAGAAAAAGAAGAAGAAAAATAATCACAAAACCAAATGAAAATTTTGCTCAACCAGACAGAAAAAGGAAAACAAACCAGACAAAGAAACATAAACATAATAAAACTCATCTGTTTTCCACAATTCTGTGGCAGTTTCCAAGTACCAATCCCAAAAATTTGCCATGTACAGCAAAGTTTTCAGTAAGATTTGTGATAAGAGACTGATCTTGGCCTTTGCATGGGGGTGGACAGGACTGGTCTTCTGCTGCTGGAGTTCTACTCAAGCTCTTTGATATGCAGTGGTGGCACAATATGCCCACTTCTGTTCCATTTGTCTGTGTGCTGAAGAAAAACACTGGTACAGTTAACTTACCACCTGCTGTCTTGTATTCTCACTGCTGCTTCAAGCGTGTGCCAGCATGTACACTTGCACTGAGTACTGCTCTCAAGTATCAATTCCTTATGATGCATATTGTGAATATTTTCTAGTAATTTGTCATTGATTTTTGTCTTTTGATTTGTGTTTTTGCCAACAAGTTGCTTTTGTTCATGTAAGAAAATTTATGAAGCATTTTTTACTAGCTCTGAATTGTAAACAAATTTTTAAAAAATATTATCTTTAACTGGGCATGATGGTACATGCCTATAATTGCAACAACTTGGAAACTGAGGGAAAAAATCTGGTGATTTAGAAGCAAGCATGGACAATTATAGAGACTCTTATTCAATAAACAACAAAAAAGTAAATTAAAATAAATCAGAACCAAAGGGTTCTGAGGTTTTGATACATGTGGACTTTGAAACTATACTAAGTGGAATAAACCCTACACAAAAAGGCAAACCAAGGCAAAATGGTACATACCTGTAGTCCCCTCTTCTTAAGAGACTGAGAAGGAAGGTCAGTTGAGCCCAAAATTCTTAACCAACCTAGGCTGTATAGCAAGACACCTAGCTCAATAAAAATAAAAGCAAAAGAAGTTATTGGTATATATATATATATATATATATATATATATATATATATATTCAGGAATTCTTCTGCATTTTCCTGCAGTATAGGTATAGTTTCTTATTTTACATTTAAATATTTGCTGTACCAGGCATTAGCGCTCATATATGATATGAGAGCCAGATCTACTTTATTTTCTTTTGCAAGTAGTTACCCCATTGTTTCAGCGCCATGGTTTTTCCAGTGGTGTGAGTGGCCACCTAATTTGTAATTCATGCTCTGTAAGTATGTGTCTGTTTCTGAAGCTTCTGTTTTGTCAATTGTCCTTGATGACTATTCAGGAGCCAGCTGTTACATGGTCTTGATCAGGGATACTTCTACATATAGTTAACAAAAAGGTGAGTTTATTTCTCAGGGAAGATTTCATTCACATGGTTTTCCTGGCTGTTTTCACATGCCTTACCATATAAATTTTTATCATCTAAGTTTTGCATAATTTTTTGTCTTAATAATTTAAAATGCATATTTACACTAAGGTTTTCAATTTTATTATTTGTATATATACAGGTGTTAATTTATGTACATTTATCATATATCTTTCTGTCATTCACTGTTTGGGTAAATTTTATTAGATATACTGGGAATTTCCAGTTACTATCATATAATTCTCAAATAATGTTACTCTTGCCAGGCATGGTGGTACATGCCAGTAGTCTTAGTTACTTTTTATTGTTGAGACAAAATACATGATGCCCAAAATTAGGGAAGGAAAGGTTTATTTCTTATAGTTCTAGGAGGTTTCAGTCCATACCCAGGTGGCTCCAAGGCAGGGTGGCATGGCAGGGCCACCATTCACATCCAGCTGCAAACAACAAGGTGCAAATCAGCCAGAGAGAGAGGCACCTTCTTCCTGACATTACATCATATGCTGGCTCTACCACTAGGCAGGTGGAAGCATTTACACCTCCAATCTGAGCACTGGACAATGAACCAATCACAAATGCTAGATTTGGTAGAATCCACAATTGCTTGAGGCTTAGGGGCCACTGACATAAACCATGACATCAGCATTCTGAGAAACTGAAGGGAAAGCATTACATGTTTGAGTCAAGCCCGAGCAAATTAGGGACTTATGTCAAAACTAAAAGGGGTGGAAATGTATCACAGTGACAAGGCTCTGCTTTTATACTGTGACCCAATAAATAAATAAATAAATAAATAAATAAATAAATAAATAAAATAAATAAATAAATAAAACAAGTTAAAAGCAAACAATACTACTCTTCTTTTTAACCATCCCTCCAAACCATGTTCCATTAGTTTCCATTTCTTTCTCTAAATTTGTTTACACATGCCTCCTGTACAACATTAGAGAGTAGTTCATCATCCTTAACATGTTCCTAATTTTGTGGAAAATACCTGTGATGGGTTCCAGTTCAGTAAGATGCTGGTTTTAATACAGAGATAGGTATGCACATATGCATAATTTGTCCTTTTGTGTCTTTGATAAATGAATAATGAGACACCTAGGAACCCACAGTCATTTAGGAACACTTTGTAAAGATCTTGAGGACTGGAAAGCAGAGCCCAGTAGCCCGCCCACACCAGGATAACATCTGTGAGGCACATGGGAGCTGGGAGTTTGTGCCTAGTGACTGCATTCATCTGGGAACACTCAGTGAGGTCGTCCTTAGGGATGCGGAAACTGTGCCAGAAAGTATATCTGAGGCCAGTGACTCACAGTCATCCGGAAACCCTCAGTGAGTCCTGCAAAGACTGCAGAGCTGCACTCAGTGACTCACTCACAGCTAGGAACAGTCAGTGAGCTTTGTGGGGACTTGGAAGTTGAACCTAGTGATCTGCTGACAAACAGGAATCATCTCTGAGGTTTGCAGGGACTTTCTGTGGCAGCTGAATCTAGCATTTCTGATTGTTTCACTGTCTAGCACTGGGGTTGGTGCTGAGAGTGCTGCACCTGCCCAGGAGCATGGAACCCACATACAATATTAGTGACAGAAGGAGGTATGCTTTTTCTCTTTTTGCTTTTTTCACTCTTGTCCCTTGTGACTTCTTTGAAAAGTTGCGCCTTAGCTACTCCAACTTGCCTTGGATTCAGCTGAGTACAGACTGAAATCTCCAAAAACTGTAAGCTGAATAAAACTTTCCTTCCCTCATTATGGGTGTTAGTTATTTTGTCTCAGCAATAAGAGAAAAAGTAACCAGGACAGACAGAAAAGAACACTCCATGTGACAGGAATCTAGACAGGGGTAGCTATTATGTTTTCAGATAATGTAAACTTCAAACCAAGAATGATCAACAGAGATATTGAAGGTCACTATACTGGTTGGGGAAAACTTCAAGAGGATGAGTTAAAATCACACATATATGTGTGTGTGTTTGAATTTTCAATTTCATTAACTGAAATTGAGTTATTCAGCAGTTTTACGTCTTCTCAATCCAGCTTTGGTAATTCATATGGTTCCAAGCATCTTTCCATTTGTTCTGTGTTAATGCATCTTTGAATGGAAAATTTTTCAAGTATATATTGATGATCTGTATTTCCACAGGGTCTGTGTTGTTTTCACCATTTTCTTTTCTTATTACGTGTATTTGAGTTTATCTTTCCTTTTTAAATATAAGGTTTCTTAGGGGCTTCTCAATTTTATTTATTCTTTCAAAGAACAAATTCTTTACTTTGTTAATTCTTTGTATTGGTCTCTTAATCTCAATTGAATTAATTTCTGCTCTGATCTTTATAATTTCCTTTTGCTTTGGGCTTTGACCTTGACTTGCTCTTCTTTTTCTAGATTTTTAAAGTGTAGCATCAGGCTGATTATTTATGCAATTTTGTTTTCCTAATGTGAGAATTTGTAACAATACATTTCCTTCTTTGTATTGTTTTCATTGTGTCCCACAGATTCCAGTAAGTTGTATTCACATTTTTGTTTGCTTGTAGATATTTCTTAATTTCTTCTTTAATTTCTTCTGTGACTCACTGATTATTGTAGAAGGTATTATTTAGTTTTCATGGCACTATGGTCACATAATATGCATGGGGCAATTTCAATTCTTTTGCACTTACTTAAGCATGTTCTATGGGCTAGTGTATGGTATATTTAAGAGAATGTCTTATGTGCAGCTGAGAAGAATGTGTATTCTCATGTTGTTGGATGGAATACTCTGTACACATCTGCTAAGTCAATTTGTTTACAAGTTTGATGAATTTCTGTTATTCCTTTGCTGTTTTTTTGTCTAGTTGATCTTTATTTTTTGTCACAATGGAATGTTAAGATCCATTTTGATTGTGTATTCTTTATTTGATTTTTCATGTATGTTAATACTTGTTCAATGCAGGTGGGTGTTCCCATATTTGGGAGCATATATATATGATAAAACCCTATGGAAAAACAGAATAGACAGTCTTTCCCTCAAACTGATAAAAGCTGTATACAAAATCCAACATCCAAAATCTTACTAAATGAGCAAAACCTGAAATATTTCAAGTTAAATTCAGAAACAAAATGGAAATGTCCCTTATCACCAGTCCTATTCAATATAGTTCTGGAAACATTAGCCAGAGCAATTAGACAAGAGAGAGAAATAAATGGCATAAGGATACTAAATGAAGAAGATAAATTATCATTATTTATAGATGATGTGATACTCTACATAAGTGATCTACAAAGCTCCCATGATAGAATTCTAGATCTAATAACCAAATTCACTAATGTAGCTACATACAAAGTCAAAACTTAAAAATCAATAGCACTCATTTATACAAACAACAAAGTTAATAAGAGAAATATTAGGGAAAGCACAACCTTCACAATAGAATCCAAATAAATGAAATACTTAGGAATCCATCTAATAAATAAAGTAAAAGATCTATATAGTGAAAATTACAGCATTATGAAAAAAAGAAATCGAAGAGGATTTCAGAAAATGCAATGACATTCCTTGTTCCTGAAAAGGAAGAACAAACATTGTGAAAGTAGCCATTCTTCCAAAATTGTTATACAGATGTAAAGCAATTCCAATCAAAACACCATCAGCACACCTCACAGATCTAGAGGAATCATTCCTAAAATTCATCTGGAATCAGAAGAGACCTAGAATAGCAAAGGAAATCCTGGGCAACAAAGGCAAGACAGGAGGCATCCCAATCCCTGACTTGAAGTTATACTACAAAGCTACTGTGATAAAATCAGGATGGTTCTGGAATGAAAACAGACATGAAGATCAATGGAATATATTAGCAGATACAGTCACTACAAATACTTTCAAACACCTTATCTTTGACAAAGAGGCCAAGTATGTTCACTGGAAGAAAAATAGCCTCTTTAATAACTGGTCCTGGAAAAACTGGCTCTCCATATGCCAAAAACTAAAAATAGACTAATACCTACCACCATGCAATAAACTAAAGACAAAGTGGATCAAAAATATAAATGTTAAAACAGAATCACTAAACCTACTAGAAGACAATGTAGGTAGAAATCTTGAAGACTCTTGGAGAGTTCATGAACAGCAATTAAACTACACAGGAAGTAGTTCCCAGAATCAATAACTAGGATTTTGTCTTACTAAAAAGTTTTTGCACTTCAAATGAAATCTCCAACAGACTGAAAAGGAAACCCACAATTTGAGAAAAGATATTAGCCAACTCTCCCTTACATCAATGACTTGCATCTAGAACATAAAAAGAATTTTAAAAAAAATCAAGTCCCTAAATTCAAAGGCCCAGTCCTAAAATGGGCATATCTGAGAAGAATATATACTTATTAGATGAAGAAATATAAATGGCAAATAAATATATGAAAATATATTCAGTATCATTGGCATTAGAGAATGCAAATTAAAACAATACTGAGAGTCCATCTCACTCCAGAAAGAATGACCAAGGTCTGTGGGGACAAAGTAACTCTTCTCTACTGTTTCTAGGAGTTCATGCTTGTGTAGTCACTTGGAAATCAGTGTGCAGTTTCCTCAAAAACCTAGCATTAGAAGTCTCATTTGACCCAGCTAATCTGCTTCTAGACATTTTCCTAGAAGAACTGAAAACATCATAGCAGTGATATATGTGCACCCATGTTTATAACAGCACAAATTGTAATAACAAAATCTTGGAAACAATACAAATTTCAATGAACGAAGAATGGATAAAAAAAAAAGATATGGTATTTTTATACAATGGAGTACTACTCGGCTGTAAAGAAGGATCATATTGAGGCTTTTATAGGTAAACAAATGAAACTTGAGGCCACATTCATAACTGAAATAAATCAGAATCACATGTGTAAATACTGCATTGTCTCCCAAGTGTAAGAAATTGAAAGAGCAAATAAGATACAAAATGCACAATAGATACTGTGAAAGTGTAAGAAACTGCTCAAAGGGGAAAAAATAAGTGGTATAGGGGAAAGGAGAAAAAAAGGAAGGGAAAAGGTAAAAAAATCTGTGCATATATACATAAAATAGCTAAGATGGTTATACTACTAATTCTATTAATTCTTGGAAAAGAACAGTTAATATTCATAGGATTAGACCAATTTTGCATGTCTGTATCTGGTAATCTAAGCAACTCTTTTGAAGATAGCTATGCAATACTACGGCCATTATTAAACTTCTATTATCTTGTTTTTAAAGCCTATATTGTTACTGTGTCGAGGTTTTTGTTGTTCTTATTGTTGTTTGTATGTCTCTTGGTTTGATTTTCTTTTCTGTTTAAAATAAAAGTTTAAAAAGTGCAAAAAATGAATAATGAGAGATAAATATTACCAAAAATCTTTTCACCCTGCAAGTATATTACTTGCCTTTTCCCTGTGTTAATATTTTGGTTTACTTATTGTTTTTGTCAGGGCTGTATTACAAGGTTCTGTTATATGAATGGCTGATCCCAATTCCATTTTTTTCTGTAAGTCCTGCATATTTTTAATGTGTAGCTTTGTGTAATTGCTATTTATATTTTTTCACAGGAGCATGCAGTTAATTTGGATACATTTTATGGTGTACAAGTGTACAGTGAGTTTTAACTTTCAAATTTTAAGTATATATGTGAACACAAGTTTTACATTTCCTCTTGTCTAGTATTTCTTTCTCCAGATTGGGAGTACTCAGAGTGTTTAACTTTGTAATTCTTCTTCAGGAAAGACATTCATGATAGTAACTACAGCCAAAACTATACAATGAGATTTAAAAGAGAGGGAAAGAGGGAGAGCAGGAGAGAGAGAGAGAGAGAGACAGACAGACAGACAGACAGACAGACATACAGAGACATAGACAGAGAGACAGAAAGTAAGAGAGAGATGCAATGATGTTCAAATTAAGATGTAATTTTTAAAATTTCCTGTCTATTGGTCTAGTGGATTAGGATAAATACACCACTTTGCAGAGAGTTTTTGTTTTTGTTTTTGACATGCTTAAGTGACTCTAGGTTTTTTATACCCAGCTCTGTCCATGTACTGAGGAACACTTCATGCTCTTTCATTTTTATCTAGGTGAGATTAATACTCTTCACTATAGGCACAAACATCTGGCAACAGGGCAGCCCGGTGAGGTATGGCATTTTCAGGTCTTGGAACCTTAGTCTATTCCATTCTGTAGAAGGGAGACATACTTGCATATCAGAATAGGGGAAAAATCTCTGCTGTCTTGACATCACTTGAGGCATTTCCTCTTCCTATAATAAAATGATTAGAAAATATTACAAAGGACCTGGATATTTGTAGTAGTTGATATGCATAGCCTGTTTCACAGCTTTCCATGTACTTATAAACACACCACTTCTTTAAATAGAATGCTTCAATATCTCTGTGAGGGATATCTGTCAAAGGCAGATATTTTCATTTACATTTAAGAAAATAAAGAGTTCACTGCACTGTGCTAGGGACCATCTGTGTGAACCTCAGTACATAGCGTAGGTATCCATGAAACTGCTGATAAATTTAAATAAAGATGAAAAACAGTTTGTACATCAGTCATGGATGTGACTATCATGGATCTTCCTTCCCTTGATTTTATCTTTATGTCTAATAACAGCCTCTAATAGTTTTATGTGGATTATATACATCAATTTTGTTGTATTATAAAACTAAGAACTTTATAAATTTACTCAAAATAATAATTTATGTATATTAATACAAGTGCTGTATCTGCTATTCAAATAACTAAATTATTTAAATTAGAATGATATTATTTTGAAATTTTACAAATCTATTTTATTTTTTCCCGTGTTCACATGTTGAATATCAAGTATATGAAGTGTGATCAAAATATACTGTGAACATTTAAATTAAATATTTTTATTACAGCAAAAGCCTGCCACTAAGCTCCTTTCAAATACCTACCACTTACTTCAAACATACTTATCCCACTATCCTTGTCATTTTAAATTTTTAATTTTTATTCATACATGTTTGCTGTGCATGGTGATCACATTCCTCGTGGGGAGTTTGAGCATGTATGTGACACATCTTAATCTTGTTTTCATCCCCTTCCAGTCCCCTCTCTCTCTCTGTTTTCTTCTAGCTGTTGCTGTCCTTCCTTTTTACAAAATATCCATCTTCTTATTTCCTAATATCTGTCTTTTACTTTGTTATTTATTCATATTTCTTGGTTTTTCATATGAGTGAAACCGTGTGCTAGTTAAGCTTCTGCAACTAATCTATTTCTCTAAATATTATAGTCTCTGGCTACCTCCATTTTCCTACAGTGATTCAAATGTATCTTTCTTTATGGCAGATGGCACTGCATTGGGTATAAATACCACAATTTATCTATTTGTCTGTTGATGGATAAATAGCCAATTCCAAGATTTATCCATTGTGAATTGTGCAGCTAAAAAACTTGAGTATGGATCTATCACTATAATATGCTTAACTCTTTCAGGAAGACACTTAGAAGGGGCATAACTAGGTCAAAAGGAATCTAATTTTAGTTTTGTCGGGAAACTCTATACTATGTTCCATAATGGTTGTAATGATTTAAATTCCCATCAACAATGTAAAAGAGTTCTTTTTTGCCAGCAGCCTCTCAGCATTTGTTATTATTTGATTTCTTGATGATGACCATTCTTTCTAGGCTTAGATGAAGTCTCAGTTACTTTTGATTTGCATCTCTTTAATGTCTACGTTCTGAAGCTATTCACAAAATCTTTTATTGTCTTTATGAAACTGATTTTAAATGTGGTCAATACTGCTGCCATAATATCCAACATAAGAGTCATCTCCTAAAAACTGTATTGTGTATGTCTTCCACTGTATTCAACTTATCTGGATCTATGTAACTAATGACTCTTCCCCAAAATTAAAATCACTACGAAAATAAATATTCTTAATTGATTCAGGACATTGAGGCCGCCACAACAGCTCAAATAAAGATGAATGTGTTCCAAGTAAAGAGAAACAACGGTAATATTTCTTTCACTTTAATACATTATTTGTAAATATAAACATTCACTATAACTTCTATCACACTTGTAAATTCAAGAAAACTCTACCATTCACACATTTAACAGTGGGAAATACAAGTAATATATTTCATGACTGATTATTATTACAAAAATAGACTTGATTTTTCCAATGTTTTAAAAATCTATGGATTGCTGTCTTATACTTTAAGAATCATGACTGAAAAGCAGTAAATGATTCTCATAAACATATTTAAATCAGTAAACTATAATATTCTTCTAATATACATAAAACAATACATTCCTAGAGGAAATACTGTGCCCACTATGCATTTAATAAGTGCTCAGTTTTTATAAAATATATTATTAGTTCTCTTTTCCCAAATGCAAGCACATTCATATCATAAATGCACACATAATGGATAAAGAATTTGGGGATTATTGCATTAAATATTCCAAGGTAAAATACGTAACAAGTTCAATATAAAGGATTCATTTTTGAAATTTTGCATATAGGCTTCATTTAAAGCCTACGGTTCATTTGTTAAGAAATTTAAGTGGCTGAAAAGCTACCACAATGATTTAGGGGTTTGAATCTATACAATGACATTCATAATAGAGCTCCAATTGAGTACAAATTGATTTAGTCAAACACTTTCAAAGTCCTGGATTTTGCCACATTAGTCCAAACAAACAAGCTGATTTGCCCCAAGACAGAGCCCTTAAGATTTATTTTGCACTATTTATTGCATTTGATATTCTTTGCTCAGCAAGAAATGGAGCAAGAGCAGATATATAATGGAATTAGAAGAAGTTTAAAGGCAACGACAATGCATATAGCAGAGAAACAGCATATCAAAGTGGGGTAAGACATACATGGAGACACTTCTAGCAATGTGGACCTCCAAACCAAGTGGAGGAATCAACTCTGGGAGGAAGACTGTACAAGTACACCCAGCATTTTCATAGATCACCCTCACTAGACCCACCAGTCACAGTGGCAGTCACTGAAATTATTGATCCAGCACTGATGGCACATGAGAAAATAACAATCCTTTGCTTACATTCAAAACTTTTTTGTAACATACAGCTACTCTTTGACTTTATCTTGGAGTGCTGTCTTTTAGAAATTCAGAGGAAAATAGAAAGATATTTTGCTTGTCCATTCAGAAGCTGAGGAGAGTGAAGGGAGGGAAAAGGGAGATTTTCCTTTTATGCTTTATGATCAGATTTAGTAAAAATTTATCTCTGAGGCACTGCTGCAGACTCTCATGTGGGAGATTCCTTCAACTTACTTAAATCTGTCTGTCTGAAGAATCTGGCACTTTTATAGCTGGGGAGGATAGCAATGGATGTTTTTTTTTTTTTTTTTTTTTGCTGCTCTAAGTGGTCTTATATATGAAGGAAAAATCATTTTGAAGGCAAAAGTCCAAATAGCCTTAATTTTACATATTTAGTTATTTAGAACAGTGTATGAATCTATGAGGTTAAGATACAACTTTAGAGAATAATGATGGTGATGATAGTGATGATGGTGATGATGGTACTGCTGATGGTGGTGATGATGATAGTGGTGTATGTGTGTGTACACAAAGCTAACTTTATGGATGAAAACTAGGACTTTATTTGAAGAGTTGTTAGAAATTATTCACAGGTGTTCTGGTTAGCATATTTTCTTCTAAAATAAAATTAAGATAAACATCAGTGTTATTCTTCTTAAAATCATGACACTTAAATTCAGAGAGACTTTATTCCATTACTTTTATGCATATCTTGCTTTTTTGAGGTTGTCCTCTTATTCGTTCGCCTCCCCTTGGTAGTCTTGGGTCTGGTTTCCAGCACCTGTGGCTTTTCTGCTACCTCTGCTAGAGCCAATTCCACAGCCCCGCAGACTGTTAAGAAACTTTGAGGAATTTTTTATACATTCTTTCTCTGGAAAACTACTTTTAAAAAACCTAACAATATTTCCCATCCAGTTATATCTCCCTTTAGTTATGCTTTAGTTATGCCTAAATAATTCTTTCCCCAATTCAGTTTTCATACCCTTAGGACATCTTAAGCAATCATCGTGCCTCTCATCAGCTATGCGTTTCAGTTTGAAATGGCAGCCTTATTTACAGATGATGCTATTTGAAATCTTGTGTTTGTAAATAGAAGTTTGTGGTTGTAAGACTGTTAAAACACTGGTGATACAAAGCTTTCACTTATTTATTTACTGGCATTTACTTATTTGTGCTGAATAAAAAGGACAAAATATATATTTGCTCTGAATACTGAAGAAGAAAGCGTTGACTTATTTTTTCTGCATCTCTGTGGAAATTTGCTCATAGGAGAATACTCTATTCCCATGACATTTCTTTACAAAAATTATTCTATACATTTTCTATAATAGCCAAAAAGAATTAAAACTAATTCATAAGCAGATTTTAGTGCATGTAAGCGGTATAAGAAAAAAGAGGACTGGGGTCATAGTTCAGCAGCACAGTGCCTGTCAGCAAGTGCAAGTTGAGAGAGAGAGAAGAGAGAGAGAGAGAGAGAGAGAGAGAGAGAGACAGAGAGAGAGAGACAGAGAGAGAGACAGAGAGAGAGACAGAGAGAGAGAGAGACAGAGAGACAGACAGAGGAATTATATATATGTGTGTGTGTGTGTGTGTGTGTATGTGTGTAATTCCTCCTCTCTCTCTTTTTGTTTTATATATATATATATATATATATATATATATATATATATATACACACACACACACACACACACACAAGTATATACATACATAAATGTACAGATACATATTTCTGAAAGTTCAAATTTTAAGATTTTAAACATTAACTCCTGGACTATTGAGAGAATGTTTGAGTTCCTTATTTGTGTTAATAACTGGAGTAAAATATATGTAAAAACCAGGAATCCTGTCTTTGGTAAAGATACAGCGTACAGCCAATATTTTCAGGTCTAATTTTCTCATTTTAAACCATAAGAATTACAATTTGCGCCATGCACAATTGCTCTAAAAAATTTCACATAATGCATACAGAGGACCTAATATATAGTAAGCTCTCCATAAACAGTAACTGTAATTATCAAAAATAATTTTGTTAGGTTCAAGGTTTCCTTTCTCTGAGACCTGGCTTCCTGTTTCGAGTGCTGTAATTCGGTTATGTATAGCCACACTTCAAATTCATTGGACAGAAGAAAGCAGGAAAATGGTTGAGAGGGAGACTGTCTCACTTTCTAGTGTTAGCATTCACTTTAATGTGTATAGAAATCCCCGGCACAAGCCTGAGGATGGCAGATGTGGGTGGAGAGCAGCAGATCTGCTCAGCCATGGCCACAATTAGTTGCCTACAGCAGATTGAGCAATTCTTTGCTTCTGGATTCAGGGGATGGTAAGACTCCTGGAGCCTGGAGGCAATTAGCAGGAGACCAGAAAAATGAAGATGATCAGAATCCCATTGTAAAAGCTGAAAGCAATTATAAATAGAAGGTTGAACCTGGTACATTTTGAACGAAACAAGTATGTGTCACTTGTCTCTTTTTTTCTCAACACTTTATCAATGAGTTTGCAAAAAAAAAAAAAAAAGTACTGTTTTTCTCTTGGCTATTTTTCGTTATTATAAACTGAAGACTCCTAGTGGTACAATATTAAAAAAAAATCCTTATCCCTGGACTTCTGGAAACAAAAACATTAAATTTTAAAATAAAAGAGTTAGTAATCAATTGCTCTAAAATAATCATCTGGTTTTTGATATTCTACATTTTTATTTAATTTTTTTCACTTCAAAGACAGACAATACGAGAAAAGTAATTTTAAATGTAGAGAACATATTTTAGTTTTGAATGAAAACATATCATCCCACACTAACCTTATTTTAAACAGAATTCTACTTATGTAATTTCTTTTCTATTGCAAAAAACAGTCATAAGTATAGCAAGGATATTTCACGTGGAAAATGGGTGAATGTAAATACGCACGTACGCTACACATACCTTACACACACTAGGGAGCCTTTTCAATGCTGTTTCTTTTGAAAACTACCAGTCTGAAAAAATAGCGTAGAGCACTTTTTGCCCTTCGTGGCTCTGATTAGGGTCTTAATGCTCTGTTGCCTTAAACCGTGCCAATTTCATTTCTACAGTGAAATATGCTTTAGAAGACAGGAAGAAAGCTGATTATTTAATCAAAGGGAGGGAAAAAGCCAAAATAATCTACCGAATCTTGTGAAAGAGTAGAGGAAGGCGAAGGAAAACCTCTGAACATATTATATTAACGGTACTTCTTTATTTTAAGTAACAAATAAAATAGCAAAACATTTTTCCCATCATAAAAACTGACTTTGATCCCCCATACAGCCATTGAGTGGAAAATTGAACCACAATATAATTGCTTTCCCGTGACCGATAAAGTGGTGTAACAAATTTTGTGTTTGAATGATAAAATCAGCAATCGGCCCCCAGCATTTCCCTCTGCCATTCCTCCAAGGACACTCAAGTCCCATCAAGGCTCCAGGGCAAGTGAGGACAGAGGAACTCACCGTAAATCTACTTTAAGTTGGTGGTGGTGTTCTCACATTTCCCTGCTTAAATAAATGTTTAAAAAAATAATAAAAATGTTCATTTTCCCTTTAAATCCCTCATATAAATCACTTCTGAATATGAAGTTAAAACCCACCCATCAGTGAAAACGAATTACTGGCATAGAAAAATCAAGAGTTACACTGAGAAAAATTATTTTACTCAAGATTAAAATCCTATTAGAATGAAGAAATTGTCTTAATAGCTCCAGTGACAAGTGCCACAGCTGTTAGATGCAGAGGTAATAGACAGAGAGATGCTTACCGCAGGAAGGAAACCAGGCTGCATCTGTGAGCTCATCAAAACAGGATTTAACTGGAAAAAGCCAGCACTGTTCAAAGGAGAGGCACAGCTGAGATGGTCCATTTCTCAGATGACAGTGTCCGGGGCAGTGACGATAAAGTTCTATGGACATCTCTCAATATGTCATTTGGTTGCCTTCTTCTCCAGAAGATGGTAAATTCTACATTACAAGACAGCACTTTTATTTATGCAAATAGTGTTCCTGGTAGAGAAGTAAGAGGAAGAGGGAACAAGATCCAGTTAAGTATGGGCAACCTCCATGTTCATCTGGGAGCTCACCCTGCAAAGGAACGTTTGATTTCCAGCAAAGGACCCAGACCCAGTGCTCTGCAACTGCTCATTGGAGTTTTGTTTCACACAAGAAGAATACATTTTTTTTTGAGTAATAGTTCTATTTTGAGCTGAGGTTGTAGGGAAATGCAGACACCAGGAAAAATATTTTTAAGACCAAATATTTTGAAGACCAAATTCTCCAAACTCTCAGAAGCTCTTAACTCTATTTAGTGAGGAATAGTAGCCTCAGTCCCTTAAAGCAGACATCCAGCTTGTGGAGTACTTGGTATCTGGTCAAATAAGAAATTCTAATGGGCAACTTTACTGGTGGTTTTGTAAAACAGAATCTTAGTTCTGTGGTTTTCAAACTCCCATGGTGAGCATATACAGCTTTTCTTTTGTATTTCATATATGCTTTACTTCTTTTGTCTATTTGGAAACTGTCAACATGCATAAAAATAAGATAGCATGATCCTGAAATAACTACTACCATTGAACAATTTTCAACTTATGTCTGCTCTTATTTCAGAAAGATCCACCCTATTCAGATTATTCGGAAGTGAAACCAAGACATTTTATTGTTTCATTTGTAAATATCATCATATTCATGTTTCTAAATGGTAAAGAATAAAAATATGATCATAGTGGTATTGCCAAACTTAAAGTAATTAACAAGTTTTTAATTTCAAAAATATTCAGTCATAATTTTACTGGATATAGTCCCTGTCTCAGTATTTCCTATAAATTTGCAATTACATGATGCACATTTCCTTGCTATAATTATGATTGCTTTGGCTACACCTTCAGTTTCTTTTTAGAAATATTCATGAAGAGACAATAATTGATGTGTCTCACTACTGGATAGCTTGAATCACTGGTGGTACATGCAAAACTGACCTTTCAGGTGGCTTTTTATTAATTTTATAAGGAAAAAACCTGATAAAAGTGATTAGATACATTTGTACCACCAGTGAAAGTTGCCTGATGAGAAAGCCATACATATACCTCCAGTGGTTCAAGCCAGTGAGAAAGTGTTAAATTTCACATGTTAAAATAAATTCAGTCAGTCATTCTTCGAGTTGCTCATATTTGGAATTTGCTGGCTGCATTCCCAGGGTATTTTTTTTTTTAGCATGATTTGTGTTTCCTGTAACATGATAGTTAGATTTAAAAGCTTGATCATTTTATATTTGTCTTTGTTGCAGAGGATAGAAAGCAACAATGCTATTTTGAGCTTAAGATAGTTCTAAATGCGAGACTTTAGAAACAAGAATTAATATCTTCCTCACAAATGCTATGGTCAGAAATATTTGTGTCCTCCAAAATCCATATGTTGAACTCTTGCTCCTTCCCTATGGCATAATGTTTGGAACCAGGATTCTCCTTGAACTAGGACTTGCCATCATCTGACAGTATGAGAAACAAGTTTCTGTTGTATATGAGCTATCAGACGTAGGGTATTCTGTCATAACCTCCTGGCAAATTACAACTCTTATATATTGTAAAATTCAGCGAGAGGTAAGATCAATCAAGCAAATAGGTCAATGACTCATGCTTAGTAATCCCTTCATAATTAGTAATCCCTTCATAATTATTGGTAATATAATAACAGTAATCTATAACATGACTGCATCAATATTTTGCTACCTAGAAAAGTGACCTAGAGCTTTTGGTGAACTTACTATTTTCCCTCTCATTTAAAGGTGTTAGTAATTCCCCTCCTTTTTAATGGAGAGAAATGTTTTGTAGTCCTTTTTTACTTGAGTCATACTATTAAACTGTCCTGGTCATTTGCTACCTGAAAATGAAAATGCAAATAGAAAGAAATGGAATGCATGGATAAACATCTGTCATTTTCCTCTTGGTAGATCTCTGTGTTTTTACCCCTGTCTTCTGTAGATTACTCAATAAGGTAGACAATTCTTTTAAAAAATGAGATTATATTTGAATCTTCCACTGGTCCTGAAAACAAGTTGAGTGCTCCCTCAGCCTCTCAGAATATATTCTGTTCTGATTTCTGGAACCTGTGAAGATGACCTTATTTGGAAGAAGAGTTTATGTAGATGTAACTAAATTAAGGATTTCAAGATAAGATCAGCCCAGATTTATGGTTAACTCTAAATCTGGTGACAAGTGTTGATTTCAGTTTATGAAAAAAAAACAAAATTTCATAACAAAATAATAAGACCCCTATAATAGTTAATACACTGTGCATCATTTTCTTCGAAGTAGTTACTCAGAGACCAAAACATTCTTTCTTACAAAGAAGAAACAAACAGATAATAGTACAAAACATTCTTTTTCAGTGAACTGAGGTACTAGTAGTATAAATGAAACAAATTAGCATATATATGAAAATACTTTAATACAGCAGAATAGGTAACAAGGAATTACTTGAACTTATTCCTACTTCCTATTTATTTACCTTCTATTTCATTCTTTATTTGTATATATATAGATATGTATTTTCATATTTTAGAGGAATTATGAAATTTCTAAGCTTGTGTGTCTGATGTATTTCACTAACATTATGTCCTCAAATTGTATCTATTTTCCTAAGTTTATCTTTCTTTATCTGTTGATAGATATATACACTGTTTCCAAGATCTAATTATTAAAAATGTGCTGCTACAAAGAAGGATATGCACATATCTTTGGAATATGATGATTTAAACTCTTTTGAGATACCTAGTAAGGGGATAACTGAGTCAAATGGAATATTTATTTTTAGTTTTTTGAGGAATCTCTGCACATATTTCCATAGTGGTTGTACTGGTTTACATTCACACCAACAATGTAAAACAGTTCCTTTTTTCCACATCTTGATCAGCATTTTTATTAGATACTTTGAAGATAGCCATGCTTTCTGAAGTAAGACAGTATCTCCGCATAGTTTCAGTTTTCATTTCTCTAGGTCCAGTGATGTTGAACATTTTTTCATGTGTTATTGGTCGCTAGTATTTCTTCTGAGACATGTCTGTTCAATTCAGTTGCCCATTTTTGGTTGATATTTTATTATGGGAAGTCTAATTGTTTAGTGGTTTAGTTACTTCTCTGTCCAGGGAATAACTGAGAATTTTTTTTTTTCTTATTCTGTAGACTGTCTCTTCATTTTGTTAGTTGTTTCTTTTGCTGTGCAGAAGCTTTTATATTTGATGTGATCTCATTTGGTGATTCTTAGAATGTTTTGGTAAGTAATGCAAAGAAAATTTCAGAGAATGTTAATGCCAAGCCAGAGAGTGGAGTGGAGTTTCTATAAGGCAAAGTATACCAAAGAGTGCCAAGTAGTTACCAGCACCTTGGAGAGAGGCATGGAGACCCCAGAGGAAACCAACCCCTCTGACATTTTTATTTCAAAGTTCTGGCCTCCAGAACTGTGAGAGATTAAATGTCTGTGTATACCTGTTTACGGTAATTTGTTATAAAAGCCTTGAGAAATTAACATATATCCCATCACCACTCTTTCCACAGGATCTACATATCTGCTTATCTCTTTATGCCTCAGTTCTCTCTTGGTTGGGTCCATTGCTCTGACCTTCTTGCTGAATCCTTGCATTTGCTAAATGCATTGCTGTCTCATTCTATGACTTTCCCCAGACCTGGCTTCCTCTTTCAAATTGATTCCTGTGAAATCCTGTCCCGCAGACAGGCTGTGCCTTAGTATCCTATGTACATCACTCACTACAACCCCCTACTACCACTCTCTGAACTGTTTTGCTTTCTTTAGTGCAGTCCTTAGCATGTCTTATAAATACACTCACACGTTCTTCTTTGTTGATGTATCTCATTTAACTATAATCTGGGGTGCAGTGAAGCAGAATATTCTCTTTTTGTTCAACCTTTAACACCTAAAAGGTGGAGATAAATTATTATTCGCTGAAATGATTAACACTGAAGTCTAGAAAATTTTCTATTTTATAGCAAATTCATCAATGGTCATATTTTGAGGTTTTTATATGAAAAATATTCAAAATTTCATTGGAATAGTTGTTTTCTGAACTAATCCAGTTCTCTGAAATGAGGTTTGAGAAAAAAAAAACAGTTTTCATAAAAGGAGGTGGAGTCATTGATAAGTCTGCATAGGACAAAAATCATATGGAGAGGCAGAACTTTAGATAGTCCCTAAACTCCCATGTGGGTAGTCACACAGAGTACTGGGAGACTATTACTCAGATGACTGTGAAATTCTCTGAGAAATGAGGTTTGGCATACAAGTTGACAGAATGGTTGAAAACGGTAGATGAGCCTAGAGATATATGAACCAAAATGTCCCTTTCTATAATGTCCAGAGAAGAATCAAGAAGGCTATATTAATAACTTAATTCTAATGAATTCAAGCTTTAAAATATTATGTTACTCTAAACTCCCTAAAAGAACAATTGAAACTTAATTGGAACATTGAGAGAAAAATACTACACAGTTTGAACCAGAGCTGAAGTCTTACCCAACAGCAAAAGCTAAAGGAAATATTTAGAAACATGCTTAATGTTAAAGTTGCTGACAAGCACTACTAGAAACTGTATTATCTTTTAAATAAATAGCAAAGTCAAGAAACTGCCAGAACAGTTAAGATAAACAGCATTGTACGCAATTGAGCAAGGTGCCTGATGGAGGAAAGACAGAGGGACATGCAGTACTGTTAAACATTTTTATTCGTGATCCCACTGAGGAAACTAGGAACACAGCTGTAGATGCTACTAAATTTGGAGGCATTGAAAACAAAAAAGAATACATCAAAAGAGGCAATCAAAATAGTCAAGTGACAAAGTACAGAATAGAAGAAAATATTTACAAAATATGTATCCGATGAAGAGTAAATTGTCAAAAGAGGCAAGGAATAAGTCAATTGCAAAAATCACCAAATGTGTGATTAAAAATGACCAATAGACTTATATAGACATTTCTCACAAAACATACATGTGTAAAAGGCATGTAAAAAACATTCAATGCCACTTATCATCATGGAAATGCAAATCAATACCACAATAAAATATTGCTTCCCTCCACAGGAAGAATGGCTATCATCGCAAAGGAGATCTGCAGAAATAGGAGGTCTTACAAACTACTGGTAGTAAAGTATGTTAGCACAGCCATTACAGAAAATAGTATGGAGAATTTCTGAAAATTTGAAAACACAACTACCGTATGATGCACCAATCACATGCCTGGGTAAATACTCAAAAGAAATAAACTCCAAGTGCTGAAGCTATATCTGCAGTCCTATCTTCATTGCAACACTATTCACGTAGCAAAGATGGAAGCAAGCTTCATATCTCTCAGCCAATGAATGGACGGAGAAAACGTGGTACATAGACACAATAGGCTACTGCTAATCCGCAAAGCATGGGTGGAACTAAAGAACATTTTATTGGGTGAAATAAACCAGGCACAGAAGCACAGGCAACACATGATCTCACTTACCTATGAAATACAGAAAAAGTCATCTCATGGAAATTGAGAGTAGAATGTGATCACCAGATAATGGGGAAGGGGCTTCGAAAAGGTTAACCAGAAGGTACTAAGACATAGTGAAGAGTAAGAAATCCTAGCATGCTACTGCCCAGCAAAGTGACCTTAGAGAGTGATAATACAGTGTGTATTTCAAAAGCTAAATGAAAGGACTTTGAATGTCTTTATATTTTTACAATAAATAAATAAATAACAGAAATTAAGGATATTGCTTATTAGTTAAGTGCTTGCCTACCACGCAAAAGGACCTTGATTTGATCCACATATGGAAAAAAAAACCTGCCCATTTAAAGAGGTTAAAAAATATAAGATAAAAAATTTAAAAATAAAGAGGTAGATATGTTTATACTGATTTGAACATTATACAATGTATACATGTCTCAAAATGTCCCATTGTAAGTCAATGATGCAAATAAATTATCTATTTTTATGTTATCTGTCAAATAAATTTACATAAAAATAAACCTCACTTAAAACTAAAAATCAGAAAGGAAATCAGAAAGAGAGCAGCGGGCAGGTAAAACAAAATAAATTTCCACATGGCAGATTTATAAGAGAAGTACTGGAATTAATAATACTGAAATGAAAATGTAAGAGGCTATTCAAGAACAAGGACTTTGTTTTCATATAAAGTTTTTAAAAAGCCAGTACAAACTAATAACTAAAATCTCTCTATACAGAGGGTCAGATTTTAAAATGCAAAGAATAAAGAGACACGGAATATTTTCTGGCTCTCTTTCCAGCTGAAGGGTGAGGGTAGGGGGAGCTGAAATCTTCTTGGGCCCTCTCTTACATATTGGGATCTCAGTAGATACAAACTCTTAGGTGTTTTTCATTTCATAGAACCGCAACTCTAAAAGGTTTAGCAAAGTCACACATATCCAATTGTCCATTGATCAACTCACTTGCTCTGACTCAGCCTGACTTTATGGAATGAAACTAAACAGATCCTATTATTATTATTATTATTATTATTATTGGTATTTAAAGCATTGTACTCTTATCAATGAGTTTAAAAACCAATTTAATTTTTTATAATTAACACTCAAGGAAAATAGGAACAGGAGAAATGATTAAAGATGAAGAGTACAGAACCATACATGTACAGGAGGCTTGCATCAATATTTTAGTATACTGAATAAGATGATTCCAGATTATTTCCAATTTCTAGTTAGAGTACCATGATTTTAACTAATGAAGGCTGTTTCTCAATCTTGGCACTGTAGACTTTGAAGACAACTAATTCTTTGTTTTGGGATGGATGCTCTGTGTATGACCTGTGTACTGCATAATGCTTAATACAAGCCTTAGCTTCTACTCATGGGATGTTATTTCTAAATGCTACTCCCAGTTGTGGTGACACAAAATGTCTCCAGATATTACCAAGTGTACCATCTTGCCCCTTTTCAACTGATTACCACTGAAAAGATAAAATGGAATTTAAGAAAACCATCCTTCCAACTGGGAAATGATTTTATGAATTTCAAACAAGAAGAGTCTATTTTCTATCTATACCACCATGAAAAATTAGTGGAACTTGTGGACTTAACTAGCATTAGAAATTTTAGAATAGATGTAAAGACATTTGGCCAAGTCAGTGTCTGAGGTATTCCTTCCATTTGATCTGAAACAGGCATTGAAATCTGGTAAATTCACATTGCCCTTTAAAATTTAAATATCCACTCACAACTTTAATGCTTCCACGCTTTGGCCCCACGTTTACACATCTCCGGGGGTTGCACTACAGAAATAACTTTCCCAGAGCAAAGTGCTGCTCTTCCACTTATGACTTGCTTCCACTGAGCCTGTGCCTGATTTTGTGAAGAAGGCTCACTGGACTGCAACCTGGCCAGCTTTCTGCAAACCTAACATACCCCCACAGGAGGGACAAACTGCCACTACTGTACTTCCACAGTCTGAGTTTGGATACTTCAATATGTGGCTTTGCAAACATAACCGGAATCAAAATCACTGCAAGTCCTAACTTACAGAACAGCCTTGCAAAGGTACATTGGAGAGTTTTATATATTGATTAAGCAGAGTAATATTAATATGATTTTTGCCTCTAGTCAATTTCTTCTTCAGAATACTCCCAGCTGGGATTGAGAAAGTTACTCTGATTCTAGCTGAATGCTAATGCGATAAACTTCATGGTGACCATTTGACCTATGTCTTTTCTTCCTTTCTGTCTTTCACATCCCCCTCTCACTGTTTCTCCAGAGAAAAGTAGTTCTCCAGGTTTCACTGTGGGGCTCACGTGTCTCTTTGGCTCACAATTGACGCAGTGACTGATGGTTTGCAGTGCTGCCTTCCTTGACCTCGTCAACATCAGAAACTACTCTCAAATCTCAGTCATCTCTGACAGCCTTTGAGTAGAGAAATGAGACAGTCTCCCTGACACAAAGGCTTTTGGCCTGGGGTAAAAAATTCCTTTGAAAAAAAAAATTCGAATGCTCTACAGACCACACTGCTTTCCATTCATCTTACAGTCTGGCCCATCCATCCCTAACTCCACATTAGCTTTCAGACATCATAGGCTTTTCTGTTTCTTGGGGGCTAGCCACAGTAGCCCAGTGTTTTTACATTGTAATGGCTTAGCTCTGGCATCCCATTAGAGCAAAGGAGAAGCTGGTCAGTTTGTACAACACCAGTTAATTTTGACTTTTGAATAGGGCTAATCTTATTTCTTAATATAACACCCTAATTAACCCAAAGTATTTTTAAAAAAGGAAAGACACGATCAGAATTGATCTAGAGAACAACCAGTGTCATTGAATTAGAATCCTAGAATACTCTAAATGAAGATATAACATATAAAGGCACAGTGTCTGATACCTTATGACAATAATCTGATAAGGCAAATGAGAAATAGGAATTACTGACCAAGATTTTCTTCTCAACGTGGTGAGTAAACTGTCTTAATATATTTGTTTCATTTTGTTGATTTGAAGATGAGATAAAATGCCTATTTTATTCTGAAATCAGCCTCAGCTCATTCATACTTAATATCTTAAGTGCTTTGGATTATTAGAAAAAGAACATAAAACTACACTTTTCTTTTAAATGCTTCCTCAGCCAGCCAGGTACATAGTATACTAAGTGACTAGCTGTGTTTCATATCATGTCAAGCAGTAGATTTACAGTTCTTGCTGGAAAATAGTTGCCTATCTAAGGCTCTTTTTCCTAGCACCTTTTGCAGCTAGGCAAAGTCACATGACTAATTTCTGATGTGGAAGATCAGCAGCAACAATAATCACCGCTTTCAGGCTTTACTTGAAAACTTCCCAGTATGCATGTCAACGTTAGAAAATAAAATGAAAATGCCTAGTTATTCTAAACTTCAGACAATTACATACTATGTATATGTATATATATATAATATATATATATAATATATATTATATATATATCAGAAATTTTTTATATTTATCTGAAAATTAAACTGAAGAGGTAATCATATTTTATTAGACAATCTCAATCCGTATGAAGACCCCTCTCTTCTTTTCTTTTCTAAATTTTAAATGGGAGAGTATCAAGTATCAAACAACTAAAAAAGCAACAACAAAAGCAAAATGATGACAACAGTAACAACAACAACAACAAACAATGGCAATACAGGATTTCAAAACAAGATGATAGGAATTTAACAATGGTTGTTTTATTGCATATTATTATCCTCAAAGTAATTGCTCAGGCTGCCAGATACAGGCATGCGAAGTTGATCAAACAATAAAATTTCCCTTTGAATAGGTTCTTTCCCTTTTAGTATATCTATTGTAACTTTTGGATCTTATTTGCTCTTTCAGTCTTTTTACACTAGTGAGACAAGTGTTTATATATATAAGTCTGATTTATTTCACTAATGAGTATGGTTTTTAATTGCATCCATTTACCTATAAAAGTCTCAAGTTTATGATTCTTTATGGCTGAGTAGTATTCCATTATATAAAAATACCACATCTTTTTTTTTTTTATCTATTTCTGAGTTGATGGGCATTTGGATTGTTTCCAAAATTTAGCTGTTATAAATTGTGCAGCTATAAACATGGGTATGCATATTTCGCTGTGGCATGTTTTCAGCTATTCTGGGAAAATACCCAGAAGGGGAATAGCTGAGTTGAATGTAACCTCTAATCCTAGTTTCTCTCTTTTCTGCAAGATTTTATGCAAACAAGAAGTTCGCTAGTCTTATGTTTGGTTGTTGAGATTTCAAAGCTATCTTTTAAAGCATACATTAACTGCAATAAACGGAAGCAGAGGGAGTTGTATCTCACATACTTTTGACAGATCTCAAAATGGAGTTCAAAAGGACTCAGATACCCTCTTGTCCAAGTCAAAGTTTCTCCATAGAAGGAAGTTAGGTTCTACACTTAGAAAACATCTTAGCTTCAGTCTCTCGACTGTCTATGAGGAAACCAGAAGTAGAGACCCACCTTTTCCATCTCTCTAATTCACCTTCCGACCTGACCATGCTGAGTTTCCCCACTGACACTCTTTTGATCATTAAATCATGATCACATACTGATCCGACAGTTATGCTCCGTCCCTCACATTGGTTGTTATTAGGTGGAAATATCTCTTTACAAAAATTGGATAGTAAATAGGGCACATGTTGCCGTAATTCACAGCACAACATGTTTTAGAGAAGAAGGCTTAGTGGAGATCATGGAACCTGACTGAACAAGACCTTACTAGAAGATCTAAAAGGAATCTAGAAAACTAGAGTTCTGGTTTCAGAGAACATTCCATGTAGAGGAATGGAGAAGGTGACCACATTAGGCGGAGATGTGAACTTGAACAATTAATGTTTCACTGTTTTGTGTATCAGCCTACATGCAATCAAATGAGGGCATCTAAATTAAAAATTATTTCTTTGAAATCACTGAAACGGATATTTTTACTGAAAATCCCAGTTTTTTCCTCTGAAGCTCACAACATATTAGCGACAAACCCTCTTAGAAATCATCAGCTTACACGTTCCTCTAGACTTTGGTGATGAAGCGTAGCAATTACATACTACACGAATATCTTGTTCTCCTTTAAATTGTAAAGGATTTGTAGACTCAATATTTTCTCAGAGGTTCATGAAAACCATACCAGTAGTGATAAGAAGTCTCCATTGTTAATGAAAAATTAAAAACACATGAATCTCTTTGTGCTGGAAAACTAAACAAAAGGTCAGGGAGATTTTAAAAATCATTTTTAGATTGTGGAAATATATTAAGCTATGCTGCTGAACTGGAATAGGGAGGATCAGAGCTCCAGATTATCAGCTCTTCAGTGAATATGTCAGCTCAGGGGGCTTTGAAGCTTATCCCTGACCCAGGAAGAATTTAATACTTTGGTCAGTTTGTACAGTGGGGCTCTGTTCCTGTCATAGGTTAAAGATTCCAGCATTTTAAAATAGGAAAGGAAATTCGTACTGAATTCTGTTCTAGAATCAAGGACAATGGTTGTCTGAGAGAACCTTAGATATAGCACAGACCTTCATATGCTAATATGTAAGTTATTATTGTCCATTTAGACACTGGAAGATTTGAAGCTTGAAATAATTTTATGTCTGGAGATTTTCAAAGTCTTCTAAAAATTGGAATGATTGGGCTAAACTGGGCTGATGGGAAGAGATGAATCACCAAATGAAGTGTCTTTATATGTTCTTTTCACAAGCCTTTTTGTCGTTCCATCTTGGCAGCCCCAGAGTTGTCACACTTCTTAGATAGCTGCTCAGCCTCAGTCACTGTTTCAGAAAACATATTGATTTTTATGACTCATTTTCATATCTGGCCACATTCAGTTGCCAAAGCAGTCACAAGACAGATTCGATGGCAGAGGACCTAGCTGCCCTCTGTTGTCATGCTGAAGCCTCCCTCCCCGCAGTCTCTCCAAGTAGGCTACTAATAGTACTTTCCTCATGTCTCTAGAGCTAAGAACAAGGCATGGAACATAAATCAGCAGTCAAGGACAAACAGTTCCTCTTAGTTTAGCTGCTGAGTTAAATACTTTGGTTTAAGGAATAGCTAGCAGGAACTCAGTCTTGGCCACCTTGAGAACTACACTGTCTGGTGCCTGTGAATTCCTTGGAATTCTCTGAATGCAGCCTCATTCTTTAAAAAAGATCTATGGTGAAATTATTACCTAATCTTACTGTTCAATTCCTTTCATCCTCGAACCTGGTTATCCTTATTTAACCAAAGAGAATACTGAGAACCAGGGAGGTTGGTTGCTTTGCTCAGGGTTCCTGTGAATTAGTACCAGAGGCAGGGCTGACAGTGCCTCAGGACCTCTGATCTGTGGTCTCTGTGAGTCATGTGGGACTGCCAACCAATCCCTTCAATGTGTCCTTTCCTGTAAGACAGGTGGTTTAAGTGCTGCCACGAGGGGCATGGCAGGCTGCAGCCACAGGAGCCTAAGGGCTTCATGTTGCTCTTTGGCCTCTAATGAAGCTGTTGTCACATTTCCTCCCTCTCTGCCCTGAAGGAAATCGCTACAATACTAGGGGACCTCATTAAAAGAGACACTTAGCAGGAGGCAAAGTGCAGAGGCAAAAGCAGGGAGCTGGTCCTCACACCCACTCCCTTTTCTGCAACTCCTTCCCTCCAGCAGTTCTCCTGTTCACTCTCCCTGAAACTCCACACTACCATCTCCCCAACTTTCACTAAAAATAAATCCCTTATTAACTTTACCCATGCTTTCTGAAGGGGCACAGCAATAAATTGAATTTCCAATTTAAACTGGGGCTTGGCAAGTGGAGAACAAACTTTACAAGGACTCTTGTCAGTGTTCCTCACACTGTAGCAATTGTTCCCAACAATGCAGAAGAGAGGTGCCTGCCTTCCAGATTCTCAGTGTTTGCTTCCTACTGGGGTCAGATTTGCATTCTTTTCTAATCCAGTCCCACTGCCAAGGCCAGGCCCTGAGGGCCTGGATTCAGCCTGAGTCCTATATGGTCCTTGCCTGGAAGAGCTGCTGGGATAAAACATGCAGGGGCCTGGGAGGCTTGACTTTAATCCCCAGCTGTGCCCTGGTATTTCTTTCTCATTAAGGGTGTCAGGGTTATCAGAGCTGGGAGTACAGTTGCAGATAAGTTCTGCAATTCATTTCCTTCCACCCTTGCACAATCCTTGAATGTCTTTGTGATTTATTTTTTCTCCTGAGACCAAACTGATTACGGTGGCAATCGCCATCCACCAGCTGGAATTCAACATCCTAGATGGGACACCAGAATAGGACTATTACCTCTATAACAGAAGATTTTATGTATATATTATAAGAACTTCAGAGGGAGAGACAAAAACTGTTGTTTACTAGAGATCCTATTAATTCTTATGCACAAAACAATGAAAACCACCATAAATAACAAGAAACACACATTCTACAGATAGCAATCGAACAAGAAAACACTACAAAAGATATCTTTTTCCACAAAGAATTAAGTGTACCTATATATATATAGCCTACTAAATTTAAGTAATGTATTAGTTCAACAGCTGAACTCCTAAGCTTTCATTAATTATTTGTTTGACTGATGAAGATCTAGCAATTACTGAGACCTGAAGATTTAGCTCACTAGAGCTCTGACTCAGCGTGGTGTGAGACCCTGGGTATGAATCCAAGCACCACACACAAATACACACACATACAAACACACTTCTACTGTCGAGAACTAGTTATATCCAGTATGCTGCTTGGAGATTTAAGACCTAAGACTTCATATACAAGCTTATGGCAAACTGTTTCCAATCAGTGATGGTCTCTTGCTCCTTGACACTAGACATGTTTGTCAGTGGGATATAGATATATTTGCTTGTTACAATTTGGATATTGGAATGCTGCAATTGGGTATTGGAGACAGTTGAACATTCTGTGATGCTCAAGGTCTCCCCATCCCAATGAATGGGGAGCTCCAAATACCAACAATGTCAAGATGATGAAATCATTCTTAGGAAGGTTGGAGTCTTGGTAGGTGAGAAGTAACTTAGACAATTATAGACAGCAAAACATTCCAGGGAAATTTCTGAGAATCTAATATTTGTGTACATGTCAAAGAATGTACTTCACCTACCTAGATTGTATAGATTACTGTATATCAAGGCTATATGGAACGTTCTGTTGTTCTTGGGCTGTAACCTGAACATCAGGTTACTGACTGGATACTGTAGGTGTCTTAGTTACTTTTTACTTGTCACTGAGGCAAAAGACCTGATGACCAAAGTTGGGAAAGGAAAGGTTTATTTTTTACAGTTTTTGGCGGTTTCAATCCATACTCAGTTGGCTCCAAGGCAGGGTGGCATGGTGGGGCCGCAGTTCATGGTGGCTGCAAACAGCAAGACAGAAACTGGCAAAAGAGAGGGAGACACACCTTCTTCCTGCCATTACATTGTATTCTGGATCCACCCCTATATGGGTAGAGCACTGACATCATCAATCAAAACTCTAGACAATGAGCCAGTCACAAATGCATAACGCAAATGCATGAGGCATGGGGTCCACAGACATAAACCATGACAGTAAGCAACTGTAACACACTGGTAAGAATTCGTGTATCAACATATTAACCAAGAAAAAGTACAGTAAAGACAGGGTATAAAATGTATTCTACACTACACCTGTTTGGGCACATGATTGGAGCTTGTGGAACTAGACAAGTCAGGACAAAGAGTGGTGAATGTGAGTGAAGACCAAGGACCCCACTACCCACTACTGCAGCTGTCATAAACATTGTGCACATACACTGCACTGAGTGTATAAGATCCGTTTCTCTTCAATAATAAATTGACATTTTACTCCACGAACTGTTTATTGTTTTAACTTTTGGACTCTTTTTGATGTTTTTGTAACAACAGTTTAAAACACAAGCACATTTACAATTATATAAACATTTTTATCATATTTTTGCTTACCAGCTTTTTATTATTTTTCAACTTTTTTTCACCTCTTAAACTTTCTTGTTGCAAATTAAGACACAAACACACACTGGTTCCGCTCAAAATCAGGGTCATCAGTATCTCTGTCTTTGACCTCCACTTCTGGTCCCACTGAAAGGTGTTCGGTCGTTGGGACACGCAGGGCTGCCACCTCTTTTAACAACGCTGTCTTCTGGAGCAGCGCCTGAAGAACCTGCCTGAGGATATTTTATAGTTAACTTTTTTCCTAAGTCGGAAGAGTAGACTTTTGAGTAATTATCAAGTATAGTAAGTACCTGTACCAGTGTCATAGCCATTTATTATCATCACCAAGTACAAGGCGCATAATCATATGTGCAGTCCCTTTGATTAACCAGCAATCACAGCAGATTTTGTTTATACAGGCTCATCACACACATACGTGACTAGTGCGTTGCTCTACTGTGATGGCTACAGTATCATTAGGTGATAGGAATGTTCGGCTCTATTATAATGTCATGGGGCCACCATTACCCAGACAGCCTATTGTTGACTGAAATATTGTTACATAGTACAAGATCATAAACACATATTTATAAATGCTAAGATGAACATTAGGCTCAGGGCATGACTTAAACATCTAAAGTGAGGCATACAATTAGGGCTGGTATGGCTTCTTTTGCTAGCTGCTATCACTCTATTCTTTTCAAAGTCAATTAATTTACTTCTTTAAGAGGAAAGTCATTTTATTTATTTCTCTAGCAATTTACTAATAAAACTCCACACAGTTCTGTAAAATGGAAGAAAGTATAGATATTTTCCTAGTATGTAAAGCTCTGAGTCAATTCAAGAACAATTATTCATGAAGAGATCCCTTAACCATTTTAATTTACCCTTTTAGTTTCCTCTCTCATCTTTAAATAGAACCACCATGACTAAAAACAGTAAGCTCTTGGGCTCTTAGTATTACTGAAAAAAGCAAGGGTTTCAAAGACCTGAATTCTTGTCTCCAACACTCACACGCTGATGACCTTGAAATATTATTCCCTCATTGGAGCCTTCAATTTCTTCACAGGCCAAATGAAACTGCTGACTGCCTGATTTTCTAGACTTCTTCCAACTTTGGGGGCTAATGAGCAGAGTTTTATTTTTCATCTCCTTGTCTTCTGTAGACCTCTCCCTTTCTCTTCTTTTCCTTCTCAGGAATTAGAAACTATGGGCTGAGATAGTGTGAGTTCTAACTCACCATTCAGGCGCTTCAAGGGATGAGAAGAAGCCTACAAGGGACTGATGTTACACTACTTGCCTTTGTTTTTGTTTCTGTTTTGAGACATGATCTAGCTAAGTTGCCCAGGCTGGGCTTGATCTTACAATCCTCCTGCCTCCATCTCAGCTCTTGAGAAGAGAAGATTCCTTGTTCCTGTATCCTGAGCTTGACCTTCCATACCTAAATGGATGGAAAGAACGGCAACAGTAAGACAGAATGAGAGAGGCTACATCCCTTCAGGGTCAGAGTATCTGCTTGTTAATCCACCAGACTTCCTTTCTCCGTGCTAAAGACAAAATGATTTTAAGAAGGAAATTGCCTCTTTTTAGCCATTTCTATTTGCCATAGAAAGATACTAACTATGAAATGATAATGAAGCATGGATCTGTCAAAATTTAGACCAAGATCAATAACAGAATTGTTGGTTTTCGTACTAATTTTGCTTGATCTGTCCTGTCATTTTGGAATTCTAGTTGCAATGAAAATGTCTACATTGTCTCATGGTTCAGGAGTTATATATTGTCATGATATTTCACATCATACATTTATTGTTCCAGACTTTTAAAGTCTCAGTCAGTCTTATAGTTTTCCTTCATAATTTCCATGAGATTCTCAATGTACCAGGAACATGGAACACATCATTCAGTTAGCTGTCCAAGGGCTGCAACACTATTTCAATTAGAACATTTCCTTGAATATCCTCCTTTAAAAATATCTTCATATTTCTTTTTCTGTTTATTTTATGAGAACTGTTGCTATCATAAAATGTTAGAACAGCATCATTTGAATTTGTATCATTCGAAAGAATTACAATTGTGTTTAGCTTGTTTGGGTCTATTTGAGGCTTCTCAACCACAACACTATAGACAACTTTGTGTACCTTGGAACATTTTTAATTTATCTTGGTTCTACGCTGTGCATTATAAGATATTCAGAAAACTAGCTTTCTGTCACTCCACGCCAGTAGTCTCTCTTTCCATTTTGACAAAAATATCTCTAAATATATCCAAAATTTTAGTTGCTGAACAAAATCTTCCCCTAAATACAACAAGACTATTCAAAAAGCATTCATCATTTTGTCATTACTTACTGATTCCTGAAAGATCCATTATGCACTGATATTTTTTGTGTTTCTTCAAGATGCGTCAAATTTATATTGATTTATCCTCTAAATACTTATTGAACATGTGCTTTTTATCCATACACTGTGGGGGAACCTATGAAAATAAAATACAATTCTAGTCACAAAGGATGTATAATCTAATGGTGAAGATAAAACACTAGTTAAATATTAGCTAATAGAAAACACTTTTTGCTTTGAAATAGAGCTACTTAAAACTAGTTTTACCCACTGGGAGTCTATGAACATTTTGTTAGTAATGTATGAGGAGAGCAGAATATAAATCCACCACCAAGCACATATTTAGATCTACTGATTTTTCCTTTTGTACTAACAAGATTTTATTAACGAGGGAAGCAGAACTTTTTGGTGCAAGCTCTTCCTTTTATTGTGGACTGGAACAAAAATGTGCAGACTACTTCTTTCATAGGGTTACTCAAAAGATCTTACAGGAGAAAGGTCCTGCAGTTCATGTAGGAGAAGTGTGAAGACCAGGTTGAAGAAACAGTTGACACTGAGGGAACTGATCTGTGTATTGAAAGATAGATAGGTACATTGGTCAGAAAAAATTGCTATAATAATAATATTGTGATATTGATGACTAAACAGTGAAGTTTTAAGTTTTGTTATGTTTCTGTTCATCATTGGTTAATAGAGAATTTCTGAAATCAGACTCCTTCCTTCAAACAGACCAACATTTTTTTCACGTGTTTGTGTTGAGAATAAAAAAGAGAATGTGCAGAGAGCCATGCCCATCACAAAGCACTGCACATAACATTTCTTAGCATGCCCTTAGCATATATCTTACATCTGCTCATGTTTCATTGGTAAGATGGATTTGCACACTACCTCTCCCATGCAAGAGTCCTGGCCATGAAGTCCAGCAGTATGCCATGACGGGAGAAGGGAACATAGATATTATTGAGCACTAGGTGTGTTTATCACAGAAATTGCTGGATTAATTTCGAGGAGTACAATGAAATGAATGTATATCCAGAAATATTTGGGAATAAGTAAGTTCTAAAAAACAGAGCATACATGAAGGCAACTTTCATTACATGACTGAAGTATTATGCATAAACTTCCTTCATATTTTCAGTGTTGATGGACAGTTGTTGGGCACTATCGATCTTTTGAAGTCTTCTCAAACTTGAATTACATCCTGATTGTAAAACAGTATGCACAGATTAGAAACTTTGCACATTATGGAGACTACAAAAACCAAATTTTAAATCACTTGCTCTCATTACTCATACTACCAATATTTTGATATATTACCTATCAATTGTTTGTTGGTATTGTATGTATGTAGACTCTCATCTAATTTTTTAGAGAAAACGAAATTGAACACACAGATCTATATTGTTTTGCATGTTGTGGTATGATAAGAGTAAGACTTGTAGAGTCAAATTCTCTGAGCTTTGTGACTACATCACCATTGTCCAGGTGATATCCTGATATCCTACGCAAGTCATCATGCTCCTATACTTCTTTTTATTCAGCAAGCAATTACTATTAAGATTGAGTGAGAAAATTCACATAGGGAAACTAGATTTGTGCTTTTACATGACACATGCCTTAAAAAGTTAGGGATCATATTGTGAGCATTTTTATTTTATCATACACATTGTACAACTATGTAAGCTTCCCACTGATGTGTTTATTCTATATATATTTGGCCAACATCTTCTCATTAGGGATTTAGTTTGCTTTCTTTTCATATATCTATAAATACATGTATGTGTATATCATTTCACTTATTGGCTGTATAGATACATTGGTTCATAAAGTTTTATACCTTTGCACTTTTACAAACCAAAATACATTATTACTAGCCAACATCATACTGATGAATTATCATCTACAACTCTTGTGCCATTAATAAATTCATTAGTATCAAAAAGAATTTCAAATCTTCATTCCTTTTCATATGGATTGACTGTGCCCTTGCCTCCCAAATTTACACACTGAAATTTTAAACCAAAAATGTGATGTGTTAGGAGACTGGTCCTGGAAAATTGTTTTGAGGGGATATCTCATAAAAGAAACTAATGTCCTTCTTAGTAGAGAGAGGAGAACTTTCATAATTCACACTTTCTGTCATTTTAGCAAGGATTTAGCCATCTGTAACCAGGAAGTATTTTTAGCTATGCTGCCATGGTTGCCTCTGTGTCCTCAATTGACTTAAACACATACTCTTCATGGTTATTTTGACGTTGGCGAAGAGCCAGAAGTCACATCATAACATGTAAAGTGAATAAAGTCCAGAATGACACACTATGATGGTTTTACAAGGCTGCTTTTCTGTTGAATGGCACTTGGCAATGGTTTTTACCCTATTTTTGATCATACTTCCTAATATACACACAAAAAAGAAATTCCAGAACTGCCTCAGAAGGTGGGGAGAAAGATGGGATAAATATGTTCAAAGCAAGAAGTAGGATCTTAAGGGGATTAATGGTAATGTGTCTTTTACTATAAAAAATGTTTAAAAATTTGTACATTTGCTGTATTTTTCAATCATATATTTTTGTATTTGTTGTTTGAATGGTTCAGCCCTTTATATTTTGTTATACTAGCCTGAGCTACCTGATACAGTCACCAACCTTAGTATTAATATTAAACACACACACACACACACACACACACACACACACACAAACAGTATCTATTTGAAGAATAAAATTACTACCCCATTTCACAGAATATTTGGATTATGGCAAATAATGATGCTATTTATTAATGTTATTCACTTTTCAATGATGTGTTAGTGTTTTTTGGAGCAATAAAAGAGTAAAAATATAAAAGTAAAAAGTCGCCTTTATTCTAAGGACATGGAGAGAAGTCCAAGACCAAAGGTGTTCTGGTTTCCTCTGATTGGAAAGGCGGGTATGGGATACACATATAACCTCTGACAGGGGGTGGTACTTAAGGAGGGCATTGATGGCACAGGAGGAGCTGATTGAAACTTTTTTTTGTGGGCATTGGGAAAGGACAAAGGAAGTTGTAATAGGGAAAGGAGAAAGTGACCTTAGGATAAACATCTCCAATTTAGCCTCCTACCGCCATAATGTCATATATAACTTATTCTAGGGCAAAACTCTTTCAGTATGCTCATGTACAAAGAGGAGTACTCAAACTAAATGGTGTCATGTTAATCTAAAATACACAAAAAGTGAAGGGACTTGACTGAACATTGGGGAATATGTTTTGCTTTCCCCTTATAATATTATGTAGAAATATCTGAAATTCATTCTAATATAATCCTTATTATGTGTGTTTATTTAGAACACTAACTTAGAGAATTACAACCTTAAAGCTTACACAGAGTTTGGTAAGGTATCATGGACTAAATAAATTTCTTCCTTGGCAAATCACACCAAATATAATTGTTTCCAGAGGAAGAAATGATTCAAAGTGACGGTTTAAGACCACCCTAGATATTCCCTGCCAGTTAACAACCATTGTACTATATTTCAAGACTACTTGAAAATGAAAAAAGATGTCATTGACTTGAGTTTCACACTACCTATAAGGACTGATATCCTCTTCTGGAATTTGAGAAGTCAGTGATGGTAGAAATGTCGGTTTCTGTGTTTTACAAATATTTCCCATTAGAGCACCAAATGGTTTCATTTACTTCCTGGGTATGATCCAAATATGCAATTCAGGCAAGTTGCAAATTCCTTTTGGCAATTCCTACTAGGATTGCCAAAACCAAAAACCAGGTGTTACCCATAAATCCCTGTAAATTACTCAAACAGCAGATTCCCTATGTCAGAGAAATGAGAGAGATCCCATAAGAAAGGATTTTAACCATGTCATCTTCAAATAAAACAAGACTACCCTCTTACCTAAAATGAGTATAATAAAAGTGTCTGTCTCTGAAACCTAATCATTTTGAAAGAGAATCAGTTAGCCTGTCTACAAAGTTATTTATGCTATGTTTTACTGAATTGACTAAAAACAAAACCAGAAATGACCGCATTTTTTAAAAAGGCACAGTCTTTTGATATCTAAACACTCCAAAAGATTGCAAGGGTCAAAGTACTTGAATACTAAAAAAAGAATGTAAAAGAATGTGTCAAATGCATTATGTAGGGGCATAATAATTACGGTGATGATGAAGACAATGCAATGCTGATTATTGCTCATTCATTGTAGTGTGTTTGCTGTTTTGAGGGTCAGGGTTAAAGCAAGCTTGAAAGCAACCTACTAGGACCCCTTTGGTCTCTCAGACAGAAGCTTTCTCTCAATAAATATATTCTAAAAATGAATGACTATAAATCAATAAATAAAACAAGTTTAGAACAGGAAAAATAGAATGTGAAAAGCAGAGGGAACAAGATGCAGGATAAGGTCTGGGCTAGACTGAAGGAGAGGAAAAGAATGGAGAAAAAAAGGGAAAGAGGGACAGATAGGAAAGGAGGATTTGGAGGAAAAAGGGGAAATGGAGCATTCTCTCCTCACCTGGTCCTTTGAATTAGGAACCGGAAGATGCTGTATATCCACTTGCACTTCGCAGACAATCTGAGAGGTGCTCTTCCAGGTCAAAGTAGCTATCTGAGGAAACATGGCTCACTAAAAACAGTGCCCAGCATTTGTAGCAGTGAGAGTAAGCTAGCAGGGAAATGAGTTGCCCATCTTCACTGGGGGAGTCCTCAGAAGAAGCCATTTGTCTTTCTTCAAATGGTCATAAACAACACTATGCTCCAGGTGTTTAAAGATCCTGAAACAATTACCTTTTATTTTCTCCTAACCCCAAATCATAGAGGACTCTCAAACTGAAATGGCGTCCAGCTTGCCGTAGCAATTTTTATCAACTTCCAGGTTTAATTAATGATTGGTGTCACAGAAATAGTAATGTGATGATATCAGCAAAAAAATTAAATCAGATACTGCTTTCTTTAAAAGGAGAAAGTTGTTGGAGAGGGATTTAAATAAAACTAGTTAAATTGGCACATCATTTAGATATTTGCAAACTTTATTGAGGATTTCAAAAAAACCTTGAATGAATGCCCATATTTTCGGAATCAAAACAAGTAGACTGCATATTTTTCTCAAAAGTACTTCTAAATACTGTCCACTCCTGACAAGAAAATGAAAACAAAAATATCCCTGAAAATGGCCTCACTATAGTAATCAGATCCCCTTGATAAGAACCGTGATATGCAACTCTATGTGACTCTCTTGTACATATCTGAACTGTCAGCAATTCTGAACCATGCTTATACCAAAATATATCTTAAATTTGTACCCTATACTGGCTGTTGGCAACTTACTTGCTTTATATCCTAGTGTACTGTTAGATTCTTCTTTCCGACTTCTGTGATCTATAATCAGTTCCCTCTATTGCATTCAGAAGGATCTGTTGAAGATATTAAACAGAACCTTATAGCTCAAAGTTAAAGGTTATTTGTACTTACCACAATTTTCACTGCTTTTTAGAATTAGCACCTAAATCATAAACCATAACAGTTTTGCTTAATCATACATCTGCCTCTCTCTGCCTACTTTTCTCATTTCATATCTTGAATACTGAATCCTCAGAGATGTGCACTGATTATAGTATATATGTCATATAATAAATGTAAATATTTATATCATTTATCATTATACCATTTCCCATTTTTGGTCTTACGAATAGTGCTGTGTAAATCGATAAGCATAGCAAAATTTTGTGTTAACATGAGTTTTAATTTCTCTGGAGTAAATCTTGAATGTTGTAATTTCTGGGTTATATGATGAGTTTATATTTAATATTTAATGTAAGAACTCATTTCGTATAAGAACTGTCAAATTTTTTCCAGATTGGATGCAACCTTCTGCATTTCCAGCAGTTGGTTGCTTTCCTTGTGAGCAAGTGACTTGGGATGTTTTATTTTATCCATTCTAATTGTATGATACTACTGCCTGAATTTCATGGAAAACCAAGCTGAAGCATCAAGATACTTATCCAAGCTCATAGAACTGATGGGCCAATGAGTCTAGAGCCCACTCACTCTCTATTTTTGAGTGATTGATTATGTGCCAGCCACCTTTGAAGGCTAAAGAAGATCAGTTTACAGTATTAAATAATTTACTTCATGGGGAATTAATGAATCAAGTTCTATTTACACTCTAACATGGAAAGTAATTATTTATGATTACAGCTTTCATACTTTGATTACAGGACAGTCTATTAGCATTGACTTAACCTGATCCTATGTTCTATTATTACTTGATTTCCACTCCTCTTTCACTTGCTTACATCTTCATGTAAAATGATTGCACCATTATTATAAAATCAATATTAAGTAACAAGTATTAGAGTTGAAGAATTTCCTTCCTAAGGTTTCAAAGGTTTGTTCAATGCTTCCTTAATCTGCACAATTATTTTATAAATGTATCAAAAGGAGTTCCAAATAAAAATTTTTCTTTTATAAAGTTGCCAGGGGGTTATACAACTATCAATAAATTTTGTATTGTGGAAAATATGAAGAGATAGAATAATAGCATAGATTACCAGTGGCACTAATATTTATGTTCAGGTACTCATATTTAGATTTGTTAATGTAGGATTGATTACCAAAGTTCACTCAGACAATAATCATACAGTGCAGGGGAACTAATTCCAGTATGCATGTATGTATGTATATATTTATCTATTTATCCAACCACTGGTAAATTTGATTCACTAAAACTTGGAGCTATGGGGGATTTGTGTTTAGTAAATAATCCATTTTTCAAGCATGATTAAATTTGGTAAACTATTTGCTTGACTATAATGTTTTAAAAATATTCATGTATCAGAACTATATGAGTTCTAGTCAAATCTTTTACTTCTAAACCTGTGTGAGCTTGTATATATGAATGTTTAAATACAATAATGTTTTGGGTTCTCTAGCACCATAGTCAAAACTTAGCAGTTATTCTTTCTCAATCACAGAGCTTGCACGTCAGTCCCCTGGCTTATCACTTTCTCACTCAGTATATTAGGAAAAATCATTTTGCTGTTCTAGATTTACTGGCAAAGAAATGAAGATTGCACTCCCATTATTTAAACTTTACTACCTTCACAAAAGATGGGACAGGTCATTTCCAAGTTGATTTGAAATATCATCATAAATATTTAAGTACAAATATTATGCCTGTAAAAATAACTGAGCAAATGTTAATTGTGTTTATGGCACTTTTTTTGGTCACTTAAGAGTGACTATGAAGAATCTCCTTGTCCTGGCAATAAATTTTCCTGGATTTTCATATAAGTGTATATAGATAAGTAAAACTACATAAGTAGTGCATAAGTAGAAAATTTATGGAATTTTACACTTGTTATGTGTACTCATATGTTCATGTACATATTCTTAGACACAGACACATTTTACTTATAAAGATTTATACATACATATTCCATTATCTACTCATTCTAGGAATTCACAAAAATGAAAATTTAAGTCTGTAATATGTGGTACTTTATTAAACTATATAAAGCAGTCTGATATTAATTCATGAAATATGTAAAATCATAGTGTCTGTTTTGTTCAGAAGTTTGCATATTACCTGAAGAGTTGGATGATGGGGAAATAGCTGTTTGGAACGAAGCCACTGCCTGTCCTGATTGGCAAATGGGCTGGGGAAGATGTGAGTCCTAAGGACAGGAAAGGCAAGCAGAATGAGCTGCAAAGATGGGGAATGAACCTGTCGGCAATAGATTGCATGGCTCTTTCCTGGAAAGAAGCAAAAAGAGAAAGGCTAAGGCAAACCACCACCATTTGCGAACAGATCAGAAAAATAAAGGGGGCGGGAAGGAGCAGAAACAGAAAAGAGGGATAAAGGAGGTGGGGAAAGAGGGTTGGGTGGGGGGAGAAAAACTTCACGGGGGAAAAAAAATCTCAGCAGGCAATTAGACTAATCTTCAGCCAGCCAGGCTTGTGGGCTCATTGTTTGGTATTTGCAGGGGCCCAAGCTGTGTGCCCTGAAGGAGCGACCTTCTAATCATTATCTGTCTGTTTTATTACCCAGCCAAACTGGGCCCAGTTTTAAATAAAATATGCAAAGGTTTCTTAAATTATCACCTGGGGCAAGGCGGATCGCCTTTCTTGCTGTACATGTTGTTAATCTGTGAAATGCAAATTCCCTTCATCTTATAGTTGGGCTTTATTAACGTTTTTGAATTTAAAATTTCTCGAACAATGAGTTCTGTCAGCTTCTGAAATTATATTTTCTCTTTTTTTTTCCTCCTCCAACACGGAAGCGAGTTTAAAGCATAAAATCACCAGGGGAAATAAGAAGAGTTTCATCTCGCTTTCAGAATTTAATTGGCTCCTTAGCAATTATTAGTTTTTGCTGTTAAAGTCATTTTTTATTACTATAAGTATTTTCTTAAAGAAACCACATTACCTTTCTTGGTGGGGAGTGAAATGTCACAAGCAAAAAGATGAAGGGAAGATGGAAAAGAGGAGAAAACGTACACACATCAGAAGGGATCCAAGTACTCCTGCTATTGATCTGTTTTGGCTCAGAAGTTGTAAAATTTAACCCTTGCTTCATTGATCCACTAAGGCTCAGGAAATCAACAAGCTGAGTGTAATTTTGTGTGGATTTTTTTTCCATTTATATTTAAAATTTTAAGCAAGATCTCATTTTTCACAACTCCCCTAATGTCCCTCTCCAGTCCATTTCCTACTGCTGTGTCGTTTCCCAACTTTCTGATTCAGCACTTGTCATTAATTCATAACAGGACATTCAACTTGGACTGCTCAATTTGTGTTAACAGATGTTTCTGAGGCTCGTGTAACCTACGGACATCCCCATATACCTGTCACGGGCTGCACTGCAGGAGAAGGATCAGTGTGCCAAAACCTCTTCCTTAATGAAGGGTGCTGGCTACCTTGCAAGCTCAGGTCCTGAATTTGATTCCTTGTATAAAACAAACAAAAAGGTTTTGTTCTAGATATTGAATAATTGAATATACAATTCTACCTTTTTAAAAGGGAAATGAATAAAGCCCTAAAGAATGCTGATGTTATTTTCCCTCACTCCATAAATTGTCTTTCAAGAATCTAGTTCCATCAAGAATTTGAACTCTGCAGTTGTATAGTTGTACATGGCTGGTTGACCATTTTTAAATCTCATCTAAAACCATGAAAGGCATAGAGAGCTTTCCCTCATTTCTTAATGTCTAGAACTTGTATCGTATAAGTTGAAATAGTGTTTCACATTTATGTTTCTCTCTCAAAAAAAAAACCTTCTTCTCCAATAAACTCTCAAAAGAATCAATTTGAAGAAAACTTAAAGTAATTGAGCCAGTATTGTATTTCTGGAACAATGATTTCTGGTTTTTCTTTTGATTTTCACCACATATGATTTGGGCAGCTTCACAGAAACTTTATACAGATTCTTAAGATACAGAAATTTGTGCTGCAGCAAATATGAGAAAATTAGATAACTAAGTAAGAGAATATTTTGAAATTTGTTGAGAATAGTTAGTAGTGGTAATGACATAATCTCAAATGTTGCTGAAAGGTTTGACCAGCTTGATCAATAAATAAAAATTATATGACATATTTGTAAAAGAAAAAAACTTTCATCTTTAATATATTATTTAAACCATCAGTAATTAAAAAATAGCAGTAATAATAATTTGAACAGGCAGGACTGAACTTTTCCTGCGATCCATGGGTGTTGAACTCGGGTGAATATACTCCCACTCCTTTTGGGCCTCTTGAGGAGCTGATAGTCTCAGCAGTAGCCATGACTCTTTAGGTTATTCTGCAGTCATAGATATCTTATTTTCTATTGCACAGTGGGTAGTTATTCTATGGATCAGATCCATAACATTCTGGACACTTAAAATGCCTGTAATAACAGAAAAGAACCCCAGTAGTATTGCACTGCTCACCATAGCTATTTGTTCATTGCATCAACTAGACAAATATTAACATTTTGTTATGTGTATCATACTCTTTAAGAATATGTGGAAAAGTTAGTAGCATTAGTACAGGAAAGCAAAGTTGTTGACAAAAGCAAACTCATTTTCTTAGATAAAATTTCAAATGGTTATCTTTGATGTTGTAGCTGAGCTTACCACTTTTATTGGTTGTTGTATGGGAAAACATGGATGAATAATTTGGAAAAAAGTTATAGATATTATAGGTTATGAAAGACTCTAAAAAGTAGGTGCCTTGATAATATTGTTAGTGAAAATAGTCTTGGTTTCTATAAACCAAGAAGAAAGGGAAAAAGAAAAGAAGGACAGAAAGGAGGAAAAGAAATGAATAATACAAATAATGAATAAATCTACATTTCCAAAGTGTCCTTTACCTGACAAAATACCTTAATATAAGTAGTCCTCGAATAAGTAATGTGAACTAGCAAATATATGGGCTGTCATTTTTAGAAGCAAATGGACCTTGTTTTGAATGTAAACACAATTGCTTGTTACGACTACAGACAATATACTTAAGTTTGCTGTATTTTACATTTTTAATTTGTAAATGCGAAATGCAAATGTGTAGTGCATAGGATTACAGTGAGAGTAAAATCAGATAGAGTGAAGTGTTGGATAATATAATATATATTCAGTAAATACTATTTCTCTTATGCACCCATCATCACTTATAGGTTGGAACTGGTTATACTTTAAAATTATTATGCTTTTAAATAACCAAAAAGGGAGTTGTAAAATAAGAATCATTTATGCACACATTGTAGCATATTCATAAAAGAACATATATTTCCTGGTAAGGCATGATAGAGCATGCTTATAATCCCATTTATTTGAGAAGTTGTGGCAGGACAGCTGCAAGTTCCAAGCCAGGCTGGGCAACTTAATGACTTAACAAGACCCTGTCTCAAAATAAAACACAAAAGAGCTGGGAATATAGCTCTGGGATGCAACGCTTAAGTGCATGAGACCCTGGGTTCAATTCCCAGTACTATGGAAGGGTGTCATAGGTGCTTAGGTGTGCATGTGTATGCGTGTGAGTGTGTGCGAGTGTGTGTATGTGTGCGCGCGCGCGTTGCACATAGGAAGTATTTCCCAACCCTAAATGAAGGCATGCCATTTTGGCAAGAATAAAACTACAAGGAACAGTTGTTAGTGCGTCAATGTAAGTTTAAATAGCTTCATATAATTTGGTGGCTACTGTTGGAACTCAGAAACTGATATTCCAAATTATATTATCCCAAATTAAATTATATTATATTATCACATTTTAGACTAAAGAAGCAGCTTCAAGTTCTCCGATAACACTGCTTCTCCCTCACCCACTACCACCCTTCTCTCAATCCTTGTTCTGTCCTGAAGTGCTGGCACTGGAGAGGGATTTCTCTAAATTTCTCTTATCTGAGGGAGTTTCTCCCAAACAAATACAGTTTCTTAGCTTCCCCTTCCTGAAATCTCATTAACCAGGGGAAATTAATCATTGGAGAAGAAATTAAAGGTCATCCTCATCCCATCTGAACAGCCTCCTCATCTCTTCTTGGGGCTATCACCTGAGAGACTTCATTTGCATAGCAAGGGAACCTTTGAACTAAATTCAGTTCCACCCTCAACTTCTCAGATTTTGTCACGACGACGCAGAACTCAGAAGAACTTGGTTCCAGCAATTTCTTCTGCACTGTCACTCATATCTCCTAAAACTCATAATCAATAATACTGGATTTAACAGTATTAATATTGAATTTAGGCATCGGCATGGCTTGTGTAACAAGACATATTAGTTGTGTCTATGCTTTGTTTAGGTACATTATTCATGTATATTTCAGGACGACAGATCTGACTGCACCAATACATCTGCAGCAGGAAAGAGCAATAGATACATAATTAACATACATTGAATTTGCACTTTGCTTGTGAAACCTGATTAACTCAGGTAAATCTTCTTTCCATAAATGCATAAACAGTTGGGAAAAAATTAAAATTTGAAAAAAAATCCTTCAATAGAGAGTGTCCAATAATATTCTAAATGATGCTATAGACATTTGTAAAGAAGTAATACTGCCGCTAAGTAAATTAATATCTTTGCAAAAAGTTTATAAAGAAGGGTATAAAGCTTTAGAACACATAGAAACAGGAGAGATTGGAGAGCCAGGGCAGGAGAAAGTCATAGCAAGGGAAAAAGAGTGGAGCATTTCCCCCAATAAGTGCTTTGGAGAAGTTAAACCAATGGGAAAGAGTCCTGTGAAATTAGTGATTAAAAAATGAGAGTAAGGAGGGCAAAATACATTTTACCAGAGATTAAGGACAGAAGAGATGTTCAGCCTGGATGAGAATGTTCACTGGAAAAATTCAGCAGGGGAAGACAAGAAAAAAATAATTATATATATTATTATTGATTGACACTATCACCTTACATTGAACCTGACTTTTTAAAAACCCTTTTGGACTTCCACTAAGCAATACTTTATTATTTTAGAAAAACATTTCAAGTTTCAATGATCATGAGATTTATTGTGTACTTAACGAAAATATAGATTTGAAAGGTATACCTCAGTATCGTAATTCAAAGTTTCTGACTAGATATGAAATTGTATATTTATAATAAGGGAAATCCAAGTCATTTCGTGATTCAGTAAGTTTGGAAGACACTGAATTGGCACATGAGGTTGTTGGGAGAGGAAAAGTTTTCCTTCTGCCTTTCTAAATTCTTGGTTGAAAGTCTTGTAATGGAAAAAAAAGAATTAAAAAGAGGAAAACAATTGAAAATTCATTAATGTGAGACATTATGTGAAACTATGAAGTGTGGTAAAAAATTATTGGTGTAAAATCCATTGTCATTAATGTCCCTCGAAATTCTCCTGCTTGCTTCAAACATTTATTCCATTACTTTTGACACTTTCTGAAGCAGTTCTGGAAATGCTTTTGCCTAAGTGTTTAGTGGTGCTGTCATGGCTGGATCAATTCAAAACAATTTCCCATGATCATTTTGACTTTGGGGAAGAACCAGAAATTGCACAATGTCACATCTGGCAAGTAGGATGGATAAGGACACACCATGTTTTTAAAAGCCTCCTTTTCTGTTAACTGTCACTTAGCAACAGCATTTAGTGTATTTTTAAAATCGTTATTTCCTAAAGGCATTCACAAAAGAGGACTTATGAAACTGCTTTAAAAAAGTACTGATGATAATGATGATGGACTGTGTCCAAAGCAAGTGAGAATAGCTCAACAATTAATGCAATGTGACATTTCCTGTAATAAATGTAGTCATTCACTATATTTTTGGATTACTCCTTTATATATTTTACATGCACATAAAAGAAAATTCAGAGAAAAAGCTGTTAAAGGTATGACCTAGAGATCCAGTTTCTATAGCATCTTCTATAGCACAGAAAGAAGAGGATGGAGGAGATGATTTCTGGAGATGCAAGCTGGAAAAACAAAGCAAATAAAAGTAAAGCTCTTATTCCAGATCTAAATTTATACTCTAACGGGGATGTAAAACTCTTGAGAGTCACTCTCTTCCTGCTCCTACTACGTAGAGGGAGACACTGTAAGAAAAGATAATCTTTACAAATGAAATTTCCCCTTACAAAAGGGCAACTTCTCTGATTTAAGTGCTCCTATTGTGCCTGGTGTTCTCAAAATAATCTTTTTGCCCATAAGGCACAGTACGCAATGGCATATTCTGTTCACCTAAAAAGTCACAGGTAAAGTTACTTTTGATACAAATTATTTGAATTTTTAAGTATTGCTTCACCAAGAAGTATATGTTTGGCTATGATTTCAGTAAGTAACCCCAAATACCATTTGTTAAAAGTTTGGATACCAGCTTGGTGCTTCAGGACATGGTGTTCCTTTAAGAGGTGGGGCCTGCTGGAAGGTTTTAAAACTTGATACATGTCCTGGAAGTTGGTCCCTGCCCAACTGCCATGAAGCAAAATGTTTGATCAGCTGCAAGCTCCTGTCATGATCCTGCTGTGATTCACTGGGTTAGCATAGGATCCAAAGCAACGGAGCTAGCCAGTGATGCCCTGAAAAAAGGCACGAAGTAAAATAAGTTGGTTATTTCAGATATATGTTGTAATAATGGTATGCTCTGTCTACTGTAAGTACCGTGGCCATGAGTGTTTTTTGTTGCTTTTATATCCATAGAACAACAATGATGCCACATTGTAAAACTGCATAATAAAGATATGTTGATTAATTAAATTTCATCTTTTGCAACTCTGTATTACTCTTTATATCAGCTTATAATGAAAGTTTTTGAGCATATCCGTATCCCTTTGGTATTTCATAAATTCAGTGTCATGAAAACTGTGCTCCTTCTTGGTGGTTTCACATGCATATGTGAAAGTCTTCATAAATGGAAATGTTCTCAGGATAAATTAGAGAAGGAGCCCTCTAACATAAGAGGCTGAAAACTATTTTTCCAATAACTAATTCCTAAATCTTCTGGAGGAAAAAAATTTGGAAATATAATTTTCCTGTACTTGCTTATTTTTAAGGTAGAGTGAAGGAGTATTATTGAGTAGTGCCTTTTATCCTGGATAAAAGCTGCAATTCTCTGGAAATGCTCCAACTCAGCACACGTTTTAAGTGACTATTATGTTTCAGGAACTTTTTCCAAGCAGGAATGATACAGGTAGACACAAAAGAGAGCAAGTACTTGTCTCCTGAAGTTTAGATTCTAGTGGAAGAGACAGACAGTACATAAATAAGTTAGCATATGTGATGGAGAGGTAGGAGATAATTAAAGGTAAAGCTGAAGAAAGAAAGAAAGGTCTACCTTGGAATTTGTTTTCTGGGACTAGACCCACCTTATGAATAAGCATTAGATTAAAAGCAATATGCTCAGGTCTAAATACAATAGGAAAAAGTAACCAGGTACTTTTTACATACTAAATAATTTCCTTGTCATGAGCCCAGTGGTTTTATGTAACCCTTGGTAGACCCCAACCCTAATTGCTATACTGATTTGACTCACATGATATTTGCACACCATGAGATTTGCACATCCCTAAGGATTGTATAAGATTAGAAGTTGAAAGGCATGACATAGGAGCAAAGTCATACTGGTCATTGGCATCAATCATAACACACAACCCACTCAATATCCTAATGACTAAAGGCCTTAACACCAAGACTCCTCTTGACCTACGCTCTTCTCATTGGCCCACTCCCATACTGTGAATTATCCTTTCATTTTCAAATAAATCTTTCATCGTGTGACCCCTTTGGGTGTCATACTCAATTCTTTATTCAGAAGAACATCAAGAACCCAGACAAGGCCCAGAAAATGGCACTGAAGGAACAAAATGAAAGAGGAGGAGGCAGAATGAACCTAGGAATGAAGTTTTACAAGGTAGTCAGGGCCCCTGCAAGTAGGCTCTTCAGTGCATGCAGCTGAGAAGCCATGAGCATCCTGAGAGAAGATTAAAGGGTAAATACCTTGGGCTGGAAGTATTGTAGGTATAGGATGGAAGGACCCATGTGGAGACAGGAAGGCAAAGAAGGCCAGAAAGGTAGTGCGTGGGGAAGGACATTGTGGGGGTCAATATTAACTATTTAGCATGCAGTTTGAAGAAATTTACATATGTTAACATATTTAATACTTGCAGTAATCATGACAGTGTTTTACTGTTATCTCCATAGATGAAATGAAGTGACAAAGAATTTGATTATTTAACATTACTAAGCTAAGTTCACACAGGGCTGACATATGACTATTTAAATCTACTACATTCTTAATAATTTTTCCTCTATTTCCAACCCTATACTATAGATTGCTTGCAGAATCTTATCCTGTTTCTCAGTCCTAATCCTTACCAGGAAGATTAGGAGATCAAGGAAACTGGATTTTTTTGGTGTATCCCAAGATCAAGTTTCAGGCAGTATATTTTCTTTTTCATTTTTCTTCTATATCTCTCCACAAATTTTCTATTTGATTATTGATCTAGGACTCATGACCTAAGTGCACTATAGACAGATTTATTGATTGATTTTGCCTGAAAGACATGTTAACTTAGCACATCATTTCTGAGAAGGGTCATTTTGGGCAGCCAGGCATGCAGGCTTCACCTACAGTCATTCCTTTGATCTCTTTTGAGATCAAATCGATGCTATCTATGCTCTCTTGTCAATCAGTCCTGTCAGTGCAGATGACAGCAGTTAGAGCAATGTGTCTAGACTTGAATGCAAAGAGTCCTAGCAAGTCCCTAAAGTTCATTTTAAAGGAGAAATCAGAATTTACTCCGTATGTGTGTGTGTTGTTTTTTATTGAATCCAAATTAAGGGTATATCTTGAATGCCTTATTCTTTTTCTTTGAAGAAGACTAGAATATCCTCCCTGGAATGAAAATATGGGAACTTTGTCAGGGCAAGAGATTAGTGAACATTAGCAGGAAATAGAAAGGTGACAAAGATCATTCATTCTTCTATAACACATAAAACCAAAGTGATGAGAAAACAATTTGAAAGTGAAACATCAAAAAATATCTGGTTATGGAAGCTCGAGTAAAAGAGGGACATCTCTCTGCTACATTGTATCATGTGCTTGGGAAAAAAGTAGAATAGGAACAAGCAAATTTAGATTCTAGTCTCAACATTTCCAAAGAGACTGTACAATCATGGACAAATATATCTTTATTTTTTATTATATGAAATGCCAATAATAGTATCTAATTCATAGAGTTATAGGAATTAACCAGTTACTGCATGTAAAGTCAGCATGGAGTGACAAATCATAAACAATAAATGTCAACTCATTATAATTAACTTCTTACAACCTCTTTCACTCAAATAAAATATTGGTTTTTAAAAATAATAATAACTATTTTTTAAATTTTATTTTAAAAAGGGCCTCATATAAGGGGTTCTGCCCAGTCTCTGAAGAACCCTTTCATTTGAAGAACTTCCTTCTCCCATGTCCTATACAAAAAGTGTAAATACCAATTTTCGATGGAATAAAGGATAAACATCTTAGCCCTGCATTTTAAAACTTTGAGAATCCAGGCTTTGTTTTACATTCCAACCTTATTTGCAATGACTTCTGTTCACACAGCCTACCCACCAGTAGTACACAACCACCTACTCTTTCATATATATGCAATGGGAGAGCACAATGCTTTGATCTTACTTATGTATCTTACCGTGTGTCAAATAGGCATCCCAAGAAGTTTTTTATCCATTATTCAAGATTTAACTAAACCAGTAACTTTTCTAAGAAATCTTTTTGATTCTCTTACATGAAAGTAAAGTTCTTTTGAATTTTTTCCAGTACTTATTTGTGTCTCCTTTATGAAATGATTGTTTTCTACTCAATATTACAGTCGAGTTTATAGCACTCTGTAAAATATTTAATATATCCCAAATTACTGAACAATCTCCCCATTTCAAAATGGTTTTGTTTCCTCTCTATAAAATCATGTGATGGACTTCCAGGAAAATAATGGAGAAACAGCAACAAATCAGCGTGTCTAAGATTTGGAATACAGACACTGGAAAATAACAGCTGTGAAATCAAAGAAGGAGAAAAATGTATCCCTTGAATGCAGGAAGGACCTGGGCAGAATATTGGAGCCTGCAGAGAAAGTGAAGAGATAGATCACAATTCAGAAAAGGAAATGGGTAACTTGGACTTTCTCCCTGGCTACTGGTGCATGGTGTGAGAAGAAAAGAGATACAGTAAAAGCAGGGAACTCCACAGGTCTCCAGGGAGAAATGCACAGTGGAACAGAACTGTGGATGCTGTGAGCTACAGCAGCCTGTCAGTGATTCATACCCAACCAGCTTCCGTGTTTGCTTAGAAAGAGTACTTTGTTGGATGCCATTTTATGGAAGGATGAATGAGCCCTGGACTCGGAGTAGCCATGAATCAGCTTCATCTAAGGACACCCAGAGTTAAACTATTAAAATGACTGGGAGAAGGACAATCAGAGAGAAGTTCACAGTCAGAGAGCCATGGTCAGTACAGCAAGAAATCCAACCAGAGGTTGGTCTGAACTGCTGTGGATTTGAAATTTCCAGAACCAACACCATGCCCTAATCCTACTGTTGGTGTAAGAGGATTATCCACCATGGATCAAGTTTTGACTGTATTCTTTGTCTAACAGTGAGAGCAGAGTTACAGCTTGAATTGGACACTGTCACAAAACTGTGGCTCACAAAAGACAACCACAGCCTGGAAATCATAGAAAGTGCTTTGCTTTTGGTGCTTTAAAAAAAAATTCATTCTTTTGATTTTTTTTTTCTGATTGTTGGTTTTCATTTCCTTATGAATTGGAACATTTTAGTTTTTCTTTTTTCTTTTGTTTTTATTTATTTATTTTTCTTTACATTTTTCATATTCACCATTTTTGTGAAGTTTGGGCAATATTCCTTTGTCCTTCAGCTGTGCTTTAATCTCTTTTGTTATACTTTTATCTTCTTGCTTTTAAGTCTTTCTCTTTTTCTATTGTAAGAATTTATAAATATTCTGATTTAGGATAGATTTTGCTATCTAGCCATAACTTTTGTATCAGTAGTAAAAGTGGCAAATTGTTGTTTATCAGTGTTTGTCATTTTCCAGTATATGCTTGATGCCATTGTTATTCTGACTGTACTGTTTTACCCAAGGTTACATAGTTGCTGTGATAATTGATCTTCCTTGTAAGCTAGTATCTAAATTATCTAGATGGCATAATAATATAGTTTCGTACCAAAGATTTTAGTATGAGGCTAAACAGGCTGCAATCTTTCATCTTTATTAAATAAAGAAGAGGCAGGACCTGGGAAACCCTTGATGACCAAAAATCCATCTATGCTAAAAAGACATATCTGAAAAACAGTTATATCCTAAAGAGGATTCAATGTAAGTAATAAAGCTACTTACCATAAGCAATTTACAGCCTCAATGCAAAAAACAAATAACCAAAAAATATGAGAAGATATTTGAGGCAGATCCACAGCTCACCCAAGGAAAATTCAAGGAAGACTGAAGTGAAATGATCAAAAGCTTCTGAAATGATCTTCATAAATATTAGAAGCACAAGTAATGAAGTAGAGAATAAATCTCTAGACAAAAACAAAACAGAAATAATTGCATAGATATTTAAACAGAAACTGACCAGATGAAGAACTAGTTAGTCATTCTAGGATATAAACACATAACAATAGATGAACTTAGGACACAGAAGGAAACCAAGAGTGCTCACATAGGAAAGAACTGGATTTCATAAAACATATTCAAATAGATACCTAGGAGATTATGAATTCTATTAACCCAGGAGATTAAGAATTCTATTAAAAGTATACACATGGAACTAAACAATGTGATGATAGAATATTACATCTAGAAGACAGGGTCATGGTTTAAGATCATCAAATGAAAGACTTCTAAAAATAGCAAGGCACCATACAAAAATCAATCCAATAGCCACTAGATGGTGCAAATAAGAATAAATAAGACTAATTGGAATAAATGAAAATTAGGAAAATAGCACAAAGGGTATTAAAACATATTCATATAAGTAATAAATTTTGCAAGCAGCAAAAAATTATTTTGGCAAATAGATAAATGAGGTATATAGAACTCCAAATAGCAATGGATATCAAAAAGTACAACAAAGTGTACGATAGTCAAGATTGCAGAAACCCAACATAAGAACAGAATATTAAAAGCTGTTAGAGAAAAGAAACAAATCATCTATAAAGTAAAAGGTGTCAGAATCACAGCTGCCTTCTTAACGTAAACCCTTAGATCAAGGAGAATTTGGAGTGATGTGTTTCAAGACCTAAAAGAAAACAACCTCAAACCCAGACTGATGTATCATAAAAATTTATCTTTAAAAATTGAATAAAATACTTCCATGATAAATAACACCCGAGAAACTCATAACCACCAAACAATCATTCCAAAATGTTTTGAAGAATAGTCTTGAGACAGACAATGGAGATGACAATTTCAAGAAGCCTAAAAGAATGAATCTTCCAGAGAAGCCAAGCAATTAACAGAAAGGAAAGAAAAGGAATCAACAACAGAAAATAATCTCCAAGGTAAAACAAGAAATGATAAACACAATTAAAGAAATACTGAACACATCTAAAGAAGACATAGTAACAAAATTGAGGAGCACTTCAAAATGATGAAAACCTTGAATGAAAAATATATGAAAGATACAGAAAGCATGAAACAGGTTGAAAGAGATATCCAGGAAATCAAAAATTCCACTGAAAGTTGGCCAAATCAATGAACATGAAGATAGACTTTCAGACCTAGAAGACAAGATTGCATCTAGTGAAAGGAAAGGAAAGATCTTTTAAAAATAACAAGGAATCAGGAAATAATAATTCAATAGTTGCAAGATGATGCAAAGAAAAAAACATAGGATTGACAGGTATAAATGATAAAAGAATATGACAATGCAAATGATATCAAAAGACTAATTACAGAAGTAATAGCTGAAAATTTCCCAAACTTTGGAGAGGAAACTGACACACAGATAAGTGAAGCATATAGAAAACCAAATAGCCATAACCAAAATAAAACTACACCAAGATATATAAGAATCAATACCCCAGAAATTTGACATAAGCACAGAATGTTAAAAGCTGTTAGAGAGAAGAGACAGATCACCTGTAAAAGAAAGTCCATCAGAATCACAGCGAACTTCTCAACACAAACATTGAAGTCAAGAAGAGCATAGAGTGAAGTATTTCAGATCCTAAAGAAAAAGAATTTCCAACCCAGATTTACATACTCTGCAAAACTGTCTTTCAAAATCAATGGAGAATTAAAGATACTTCCACAACAAAGAATAGCTGAAGTACTTCATGACTGCTGAACCAACCCTACAAAGAATACTGAAAGAAATTCTAGATAGACATAAAAATAACTGTGATTTCAGGAACACCAACAGAAAAGAAGCCAACCAACAACAGAAAGATAACATGACAAAAATAAGCCAATGTACATGACTTATAGTCATTATGTAAATGGCTTCAATTTATCAATTGAAAGAAACAGACTGGCAGAATGAATCAAGAAACAACATTTGGGGCAGGGGTTTAGCTTAGTAGTATAAGTGCCTGCTTGGCAAACATGAAGTCATGAGTTTGATACCTGGCACCAAAACAAAACAAAAACAAAAACAAACAAAAAAAAGCTATTAAAAAAGAAACAACACTTAACCATATGCTGTATACAAGAAACCTATCTAATCCAAAAGGAAATTCATAGACTGAAAGTCAAGGGATGGAAAACAATACTTCATGTAACATGAATTAAGAAACAAAAAGTAGGGGTAGCTATTCTGTTTGCAGACAACGTGACCTTCAAACCAAAAATGATCAAATAATATAAAGAAGGTCACTACATACTGGTTACGGGAAAACTTCAAGAGGAAGAGATAACAACCTTAAATATATTTGCACCAAATATGGTAGCACCCAGCTACATAACACAAATATTAATAGAAATGAAAAATCAAATAAGCAGTAACAAAGTTATGACATGAGATCTTAACACCCTATTAACACAAACAGTCAGAACAACTGGACAAAACATCAACAAAGAAATAACAGATTGGAATCAAATTTGTAAACAAATAGCCTTAGTAGACATGTACAGAGTGTTCTACCTAACATCAGAATATACATTTTCCTCAGCTTTATAGAGGACATTCTCTAAAATAGACCATATACTAGTCCATAGAAGATGCTTAAGTAAATTCAAAAGACTCAAAATTTTCCCATGCATATTATCTGATCATAGTGCCATGGAAAGTAATGACAAAGAGACTGCAAAAATAGGCCTCCCTGGTAAGCGACTGTGGTGTGGCAGGTTGTGCTCCCTGCCCCCAGGGGGAGAACCACCAATGTCTCCTGAGATCCACACCATGTTGGAACTTAGAACGCTGGGAAAACAAGCAACCAGCCTGCCTCCCTGTTAAGCAATAGTGAGCCTACCAGTGCATGGACTTAGAGTCAAACATCCCAATTCCCCTCCTCCATTTAGCAAATGGGAACCAGAGATCTGAGCATCTCCTGGGAGGTTAACCACATGCAATATAGCAAATAAGCTTTTTCTCTACCATCTTTTTGAAGGCAAGTATTTTTACTCCTGTTTTGCTTTATTCTGATTAATGGAACTGTTCTATTCAATATTCTGTTTTGATAAGTTCTATAATACTCTCTATTTCATTCTATTTTGCTATACATGATTGAAAGAACAACTATTGTGAAGATAACGAGATATACTGTGATAGCTATTGCTGTTATCCCAATAACCTGCTGTGAAATTCTGTACCATTTTTACTACACTGTCTCAATTGGCTTTGTTCTGTCTTGTTTTGTTGTATTTTACTACCTTCAAAAAGAACAAAAAATGAAAAAAAAGACATTGCAAAAACACCATAAATAGATGGAAATTAAGTGATACACTCCTAAACAATCAATGGGTCAAAGAGAAAATTAAACAAGAAATTAAACAACATTTATAGGCAAACAAAAATGCAAATATAACTTACTGGAACCAATGGGATACAATGAAAACAATACTCAGAGGGAAATTTATTGCAGTGAATTCCCACAGCTGGAAAACAATGAACACAAACAAATAATATGATTCTAGATCACAAACATCTAGAAAAGAAGAGCAGGTGAAGCCCAAAAACAAGCAAAGGTAGGAAATTATAAAGATCAGAACATAAATTAACACAATTGAGACTAAGAAAACAATACAGAGAATTAATGAATCAAGGAGATGGTTCTTTGAAAGAACAAATAAAATTGATAATCCTCTAGCCATCCTGATTGAAAAAAAGAAAAACCTCAAATTCACGCAATAAGGAATGAAAAGGGTAAATTTACTACAGACCCTGAGGAAATATAAAAGATCATCAATAGCTACTTCAACAACCTATATATACTCTCATAGATTTGATAACACAGAAGAAATGGACAGATTCCTAGAAATATATGAATTACCAAAGTTGGATCAAGAAGATGTAAAACTGCTTAAAAACCCAATTTCAGTTAATAAAATTGAAAATGCAATTAGAACTTTACCAACAAAGAAAAGCCCAGGTCCTAATGGGTTCACAGCTGAATTATACAAGATATTCCAGGAAAGCTTAATACCAACACTCCTCAAAAACTTCATTCAAATGGAAAGTGAAGCAGTTTTCCCTAACTCCTTCCTGGAAGCAAGTGTTATGCTAATACCACAACCAGAGAAACACCCAACCAAAAAAGAGAACTATAGGCCAATCTCCCTAATTAGCAAAGATGCCAAAATCCTCAATAAAGTATTGGCAAATAGAATGCAACAAGTCATCAAGATTATACATCATGACCAAGTGGGATTCATCCCAGGAATACAGTAGTTCAAAAACACAAATCAGTAAATATAATACAACATTATCAATAGAGCCAAGGATAAAAAAAAATCACATGATCATCTCAATAAATGCAAAAAAAGCTTTTGATGAAGTCCAACACTCATTCATGATAAGAACGTTATCATCTGATAAAAGCCATTTATGACAAACCAACAGCCAGCATCTTATGACTGAAAGCTTTCACTCAGAAATCAGGAACATGACAAGGCTGTCCACTATCACCACTCCTATTCAACAGTGCTGAAAATATTAGCCAGAGCAAGACAAAAGAGAGAAATAAATGGAAAAATGATAGGAAAGGAAGAAGTTATCTTTATTTGAAGCTGATATGATCCTCTACATAGTAGACCCCAAAAACTCCACTGAAAGTCTTCTACATTTAACCAAACTCAGTAATGTAGCTGGATTAACATTCAAAAATCAAGCATCAAAGTTAACACTCAAAAATCAATAGTATTCCTGTACCCAAACAAAAAACTCACAAACCAAATCCTTCATAATAGTATCCCCAAAAAATGCAATACTTCGGAATAAATCTAACAAAGAAAGTAAGAGATCTATTCAGTGAAAACTACAGTACTCTGAAATAAAGAAATCAAAGAGGATTTCAGAAAAATGGGAACACATTACTTGTTCACGGATAGGAAGAACAAACATTGTGAAAATGGCCATTCTCTCAAAATTGTTTTACAGATTTAAGGCAATTCTAATCAAAATACAATTAGCATACCTCACATATCTAAAGGAAAAATTCCTAAAATTTATCTGGAACTAGAAAGACCTAGAATAGCAAAAGCAATTCTGGGTAACAAAGGCAAGGCAAGAGGCATCACAATCCCTGGCTTGAAGTTATACTACAAAGTTATTGTGATAAAATCAGCATGGTGCTGGAATAAAAACAGAACTATATATCAGTGCAATAGGTTAGATGATACAACCACAACTACAAACACAGTTAGCCACTTCACTTTTGACAAAGGGGCCAAATATATTCACTGGAAGAAAGATAGCCTCTTTAATAAGTGGTGCTGGAAAAACTGGTTTTCCATATACCACAAACTAAAACTAGACACATACCTATCAACATGCTCTAAACTAAAGTCTAAATGGATCAAAGATCTAAATACTAAAGCAGAAAGACTAAATCTGCTGGAAGACAAAGTACATAGAATCCTTTAAGGCTTAGAGATAGGCAGAGAACTCATGAACAAAAAACAGACTGCATGGGAAATAGTTCAATGAATCAACAACTGGGATCTTGTCTTGTTAAAAAATCATTACATCTCAGAAGAAATTTCCAAAAGAGTGAAAATGAAACCCATGAATTGGAAAAAAGTCTTAGTCAACCTTTGTTCAAAGGATTTTTATTTAGAATATATAAAGAATTAAAAATATTAGGCCCCTCTAATTCAAAGACCCAACCTAAAAATGGGCATCTGAGGTAAATACACACTTCTCAGGTGAAGAAATAGAAATGGAAAACAAATATATGAAAAATTGTTCAACATCATTGGTCATTTAGAGAAAGGTAAGTTAATACAACACTGAGATTCCCATCTCACTCAGGAAAACCAATAACAAATACTAGAGGGGCTGTGAGGAAATAGGAATGCTTCTCCATTGTTAGTGGAAATACACACTGGTGCAACTAACATAGAAATCAGTGCAAAGATTTCTCAGAAACCTGAGAACGAAGTTCCCATTTGAGTCAGCTATCCTGCTTCTTGGCACATTCCCAGAAAAACTGAGAAAACCTAGCACAATGATATATGTGCACCCATGATTATAGCAGCACAACTTATAATAGCCAAATATTGGAAACAACCCAAATGCCCATCAACTGAGGAATGGATAAGAAAGATGTGTTATATTTATACATGGTGTATTATTCTCTAAAGGATCACAATGAGGCTTTTATAGGTAAAAGGTTGCAATTTAAGATCACACTCATAAATGAAATAAATCAATCTTACATGTGTAAATACATTATTATCTCTCTAGTGTGGAAACTAAAAGAGTAAATAAGATCCAAAAGCTCCAATAAATATTGTGCAAGGCTAAGAAACTGCTCAAAGGGAAAAATAACTCAGATAGTGAAAAGAAGAAAAGCAGGAAGGGTAACAAAACATCTAAACATTTTCATATATACAGTTTAAAAAGCTAGAAGCTAGAATGATTGTATTACTAATTCTCCTAGTTCTTGGGACGAAACAGCTAACATTCATAGGATTAGATCAGTTTTACCAGTCTATAACTTTTAATTTGAGTAACTCTTTTGAAGATAAATATGCAAAATAACAAACTTTGTTAAATTCCTACCACCCTTTTTTGAAAGACTACGTTGCTATTATTTTGGGATTTTTGGTATTGTTTTTTATTTGTCTTTTTTGTTGCTTATTTTTCTTTCATTCTTTTTGTTTTGTTTTGTTTTGTTTTCCCTCTTTAAAATACAATACAATACAGTTCAATAAAATAAAATAAAGAGAAATTGCAAGGGACGTCATTCCTGAAAACAAGCCTTTCCCTAATACAATCTAGCAAAGTATCTAACCAATAAAGTAAGCTCCAGAAAAATCTCTTTAATGGAAATAGATGAAAATATCCTCAGTGCAACACTGGCAAATATAATATGGCAAATTATCAGAAAGATATACACCATAAGCAAGGAGATCTCATTCCAGAGATACAGGGATTGTTCAAAATACACAAATCAATAAATGTAATAGCATATTAACAAAATGAAGGAGCAATCTCAGGTACTTAAAAACAATTTTACAAACTCCACCACTCATTCATGATTAAAAACACTAAAGAAAGTTGGAATAGATGGTCTTGATAACACCTGATAAAAGCAGTCTATGACAAATCAAAATCATAATAAATGTTCAAAAACTGAAAACATTCATGCTAACATCAGGAACAAGACAATAATCTCCACTGTCACCATTCATATTCAGTATAGTTCTGGAAACATAAACCAGAGCAATTAGACAAGAAAAAGAAATAAAAATGAATATGGATAGAAAATGAAGGAGTTATCATTATGTGCTAATGACATGATAACTTTATAAAAGACCCTATAAAATACACCAAAGGCCTCCTAGAATTAATAAACAAATTCAATAATGTAGCATGATGCAAAATCAATAGTCAAAAATCCGTGGCATTCCTATACACACATAATAAAATCCCAGAAAGAGAAATTAGGGAACAAACAAATTTAATGATGGCATTCAAAAAAAAATTAAATACTTAAGAATCAATCTAACAAAGGAAGTGAAAGACCTTTACATTGAAAACTCCACTACTCTGAAAAAGCAAATGAAAGAGGATATCAAAAAATGTAAAAGTATCCTTTGTTTTTGGGTAGCCAGAACAAATACAATGTAAATAGACATACTTCCAAGTCTGTTACACAGTTCAAATTCAATATCAATCAAAATACCAATAGTATATCATACAGAACTAGAGCAAACAATCTTAAAATTCGGAAGAGACCCCAAATAGCCAAAGCAAACCTGAGCAAGTAGAATAAGGCAGAGTGAATAAGAATCTCCAAGTTGGGGGCTGGGGATTTAGCTCAGTGGCATAAGTGCCTGCCTTGCAAGCAGGCAGTTGTGAGTTCAATCCCTGGTACTGATTAAAAAAAAAAAAAAAAAAGTTGAAAAGAATGTCCAAGTTGAAGTGATAATACAGCACAACCATGATTAAAATAAGACGGCACTGAAAAAAAAAAACACACACACACACACACACACAAACCTGATAATCAGTGGAACAATACAGAAGATGCAAAAATAAGCCTAGATGCCTTATCTTTGACAAAGAGACCAAACATCCTCACTAGAAGAAAGGAAGCCTTTTTTAGTAAATGATGCTGGGAAAACTGGCTTTCCACCCATCAAAGATTAAACCTAGACCCATGTATTTTACTATGAAATAAACTAAAATAAAAATGATCTATAATCTAAAACTGAAAACAGAAAGACTAAATCTGTTGGAAGTTAGATAAAGGAAAACTGTTAAAGACGTAAGTGTAGATAAAGACTTCATGATCAAAATCCCAAGCGCACAGGAAATACTACAAAGAGTCAACAACTGAGATCACATTAAATTCTGAAGTTTTTGCATAGCAAAAGAAACCCCAAACAGAGTGAAGATACAATCCTCAGAATGGAAAAAAAAATTACCAGCTACTCCTCAAAGAAAGGACTAATATTTAGAACGTATAAAGAACTCATATAAGTAAGATCTTCCAAGTGGGATTCATTCCAGGAATGCAAGGATGGTTGAAGATACAAAACAATAGGCAACTACTTTGAAGGAAATAAGATTCACTATGATGCCCATTCTGGTTTGACTATTATCTTCTTTGGAAGTCCTGTAATGTTTACAAGGCTTAGGTTTTATTGGTCTTATTCTCTAATGTTTTGCTCAACTTTATAATACCTAATGAGATAGACAATTCTTTTTAAGGAAGCAAGAGGCATTATGGTAACCATTGTTGATAACCTTGTACTCTGTTTTTACATCATGTGCTATGTCTATCCTTGGTTTTGATTGACGGCTTTGTTTTGCCATATTTGACTTTATTCTCTTCCAAAAAAATTAATGAGAACTAAGGAGTAATAAAACCCAAAATGTGTAAATTGTGTTGTAAAAAAGTGCTCTAAAAGATACAACTGCAAGTGTGTTTAGGGGTGTTAAATAGATGACCATATTAATGCTTTTGGTTGGATCATTGAACACAACTGTTTACAGTCTCACTGTTTGAATGTCCACTTTGTATGCTTTGATTCTGTGACTTGAGCAACTATCTCTAAGATGATAATGTGTAATCTATTAACTGGTGATTTCTTACTTTTTTTTTGTAGTTCTGTATTACTTGTACCCCTACACTGCTTTGTTTTGCTTTGGTTTTTCTCTTTTTCCTTTTAAATAAAATTAAAAAAGAATAAAAGAGATACAAAACAATAAATGTACTACACCACATCAACAGTGCCAAAACCAAAAACCACATGATCATCTCAGTAGATGGAGAAAAAGCTTTCGATAAAGTCCAACACATGTTAATAAGAATAAAAAACAATCTTCAGAAACTTGGAATGCACAGTGTCTAACTCAATCTTATAAAGGCCATCTATCACAAACTAATAGCCAGTATTTCACTAAATGGACAAAAATGGAAAGCTTTCACTTTAAAATCAGGAACAAGCCAAGGATGCCCACTATCACCACTTCTATTCAATATAGTTCTGGAAATACTAGCCAGGGTAATCACACAACAGAGAGAAATAAAAGGAATAAAGATAGGAAAGTAAAAAGTTAAATTATCACTATTTGCAGATGACATAATACTCTATATTGAAGACCAAAAAAAAAAAAAAAACTCCATTAAAAGACTGCTAGAGGTAATAAACAAATTCAGCAGTGTATCTGGATACAAAGTCAACACTCAAAAGATCAATAGCATTCCTGTACACAAACAAAAATTCACCAAGAGAGAAATTATGGAAATATAGCCCTTCACAGTAGTATTTAAAAAATAAAAATATTTAGGAATGAACCTAACAATTTAAAAGACCTATATGCTGAAAATTATGTTACGTTTAAAAAAGGAGATGGAAGAGCATACTAGAAAATGGAAGGGTATTCCTTGCTCTTGGCTAGGAAGAAACAACATTGTGAAAATGGCCATACTCTCAAAACTGTTATACAGATTAATGCAATTCCAATAAAAATACCCTTAACATACCTCACAGATCTAGAGAAAACACTCCTAAAATTTACTTGGATACAGAAGAAACATAGAATAGCAAAAGAATTCTAGGCAACAAAGGTAAGGCAGAAGACATCTCAGTTTCTGACTTGAAACTATACTACAAAGCCACAGTGATAAAATCATCATGGTACTGGCAAAGAAATAGACCTGAGGATCTATGGAACAGAGTAAAAGATGCACAAAGACATTCAGCCATCTGATATTTGAGAAAGTGGCTAAACATGTTCCCTGGAAGGATAGTCTCTTTAATATATGGTATTGGAAAAATTGGCTCTCCACATGTCGAAGACTGAAACTAGATCCATGCCTATTGTCATGCACAAAATTAAAGTCTAAATGAATCAAAGACCTAAATATTAAAACAGAAAAACTACATCTACTGGAAGACAAAGTAGGTAGAAGTCTTGGAGACATAGGGGTAGGCAGAGAATTCACGAACAAAACGCAAACTGCCTGGGAAACACTTCAAAGAATCAACAACTAGGATCTGATATTATTGAAATGTTTTTGAATTTCAAAAGAATTTTCCAACAGAGTGAAAAGAAAACCCACTCAATGATAAAGAATTTTAGCCAACAACCCCTCAGACAAAGGATTTATATCCAGAACATATAAAGAACTGAAAAATATCAAGCCCCCCAAATTCAAAGACCCTCTCCAAAAATGGGCATCTGAGATGAACACACAGTTTTCAGATGAGGATATACAAATGGAAAATAAATACACGAAGAAATGTTCATTATCACTGGTCATTCAAGAAATGCATATTAAAATAGCATTGCGATTTCATCTCACTCTGGAAAGAATAGCTGCCATCAAGAAAACAACTGATAACAAACATTAGGAAGGCTGTGGGGGAAAAAGGAACACTGCTCCACTATTGGTGGGAGTGTAGACTGGTGCAGCCATTTTGGAAATCAGTATGGAGATTTCTCAGAAGACTAGTATCAGAAGTTCCATTCTACCGAGTTATTTCTCTCCTGGGTATTTTCCCAGAAAAACTGAGAAGGTCATATCACAGTGATATATGTGCATCTATGTTCACAGCAGTGCAATTTGTAATAGCTAAATCTTGGAAGCAACCAAGATGCCCATCAACCACAGAGTGTATGAAAAAGATGTATTTTTATACAATGGAATATTACTCAGCTATAAAAAGGATGATCTTGAGGTCTTCATAGGTAAATGGAGGCAACTTGAGACTATCCTCATAAGTGAAATAAATAACAATCATATTTATAAATATCACATTGTGTCTGTAGTATAAAAATAAATAAGAACTGTAGGAATAATAAAATTCAAAATGTGTAATTGCTGTTGTAAAAAAGAGAGGAAAAGAAAGTGCTCTAAAGGATATAACTTCATATATGTTTAAGTGTGTATGATTGATAACCATATTGCTAAGTTTTCGTTGGATCATTGAACAGAACTGTTTGTAGTCTCAACATTTGAATGTCCACTTTGTATGCTCTAAATTTTCAACTTGAACAACTATTTCTAAGAGTACAATATGTAATTTACAAACTAGTGATTTCTTATTATTTATTTTTTAAAATTATATATTATTTCTACCCTTTTCGTGTTTTGCTTTTTTTTTTCTCTTTAAATACATTTTTTAGAAAGTCAGATCCTCAGATTCAAAGACCCAATCCAAAAATGGGCATCCAAAATGAACAGGCATTTCTTAGATAAAGAAGTACAAACAGCATACAAATATATATAAAAAATGTTCAGCATCACTGGTCGTATGAGAAATGCAATTTAAAGCAACATCAGAACTCCATTTTACTCCAGAAAGAATAGTTACCATCAAGAAATCAACCTATAACAAATAAGGTTGTGGGATAATGTAATCCTTCTCCATTTTTGGTATAAGTATTTGGCACAACCACTATGGAAACCAGTACCAAACTTCCTCCAAAAACTAAGACTAAAGCTGGCACTTGACACAGGTACTTATCTCCTAGACATCTTTCCAAAAGATTTAAAATCATCATATAACTATTATATTTGCATAACATGTGTATAGCAGCATAATTTATGATGGCTAAATCTTAGAGATAGCCTATATTCCCATCCACAGGTAAGCAGGCAAAGAAAATATGATATTTATGTACAACATAAAGTTTTCTTCCATAAAGAGAGATAAACCTTAGTCATTTCTATGTAAATAGATGCACACCAAGACCATAATTTTAAGTGAAATAAATTGGGCACATACTTTAAGATGTTAAATTCTTTTTCTTGTGTGAGGAATCCTTCGGGTAAATACAGAGATAAATAGATGATGGAAATTGAGAAGTAGGTAGAATGTGTTCAAATGGAAGGGAGAAGAGGCAAGGGGGAAGTGAAGAGAGGTAAAAGGGTTAAAAAAAGATTGGAAATAAAAAAGGAAACAACTTCTGTAAACAAAGAAGGGAAGAAAGGTTGAAGGGAAGAGAGTTAAAGAAGGAAGGGCAGAATTAAGATACACTATGTACAAGTGCAAATTTCCTATGATGAAGACAATCATTATGTATGTCAAATAAATACCACTAATAAAAAGGCAAAACAAAAATAAATAAATAAAACAATGTGGGCTCAGTGACTGCTTGATCAAGAAAACTGTTGGAAGTGCCCTGTAATCTGATGCATGTTCTTGGATTCAGGCATTAGGAGACTAGTACCTGATTTCCTGTCTCTTGAATACTTCCTGTAGGAAAAGCAGCTGCCATGTCCTACTCTGTGGGCTCCAAAGTAGACAGGACACATGGTGCTCCTGTTGGATATTTTTGAACGTGGTCTTCCAGCCATTCCTTCTAAGAATTAATACACTCAGCGCTGCCACTGTCCACTAGCTGAGCATCATGGGAAACTGTCATCAATACCAAGCAGAAGGATCACTCACCTAGATTGGATGTATTTCAATTCCTCATGGCAAAGTTATGACACACATGAAAATGACTGTTAGTTTAAGTTATTATTTTGGGGTATCATATGACCCAGTGTGTTTCCCCAAATTCTTAAGTTAAAAATTAATAGGTAATGGGATAGAGTATTGATGAGTACAAGTGAAGTTCTTGTGGATGGGATTAGGAAATCGATGAATGAATTCGAGGTGTGAGATTGCTTTTTCTCCTCTTCTGCATGGTAGAATGTGGTATTTGTCTACGTTTTATTTTCTATTTTTTTTTTCTGCCAAGTAACAAATGTTAGAACTGCTACTGATGTAAAACAGACCCTCATCTGTCACAAAAAGTGTTAACACCTTATTCTTGTACTTCTCCACAACAGTGAGAAATACATTTTTATTTCTTGTAAATCATGCAGTCTTGGGATAATAACAACAGAGACAAAGATAGAGTTTTTTCATGCAACCAAGGATAAGCAAAATGCCTTTCTTCTGAGTTCTGAGCATTTTAACATCAGGAGATCTATTGTATTCATACTTCTCTTGGTTCAAACACTTGCATGCAGCGGAGTTCTTCTTTACAAGTGTCCTCAGACTTTCTCTAACTTGAATTTTCATCCTTCAAATCCCAGAGCAGGTTCAAAATCTTTATTATGTACATAGTTACACATTTATGAAATTGCAAACAAAGTAAAATGAAAAAAATGTACTTCATTAATTTATGAATAAGAGCTGGGTATATGGATGAATTAAAATATTTCCATTTGACCTCATAGAGATATAAGTGTTTCTTTAAAACTAACAATTAGTAAAGAATCTCATTTTTTGAGCTATGGCTTTCTTTATTACAAGAGATCGTGAATATTGCATTTAAACACCATTGGCACAAATCCATCCCTAGTAGACATTTGTTTACTATATGATTTATGTTTGAGCCTATTATAAGAGAAGATGGAAATATATCAAGAAAATATAGAAGATGTTTACCCTGTATTCAAGGTGCTTATAAGTATATCTCATAAATTATTTTGAGGAAATTAAATTTCTTTGTAGGACTCAACAAAATGTTACTAGTCATCATATGAGTTTTTTATTGCTAAATCATTTGATAAAGTGTTCAAAGTTTCAGAGGAAAGGAGATAAATAAGAAATGGAATGGTCAAATGGTAAATGATAGGTATCATTTAGCCAAAGACTGGCTAAATATGAAACATATGTGAAACTACAAAGAGAAAGAAATTCAGTTTTGGTGTTTCCTTGTTGAAGGCCAGCAGAGACCAGCAGAGAGGGTGGACATCTGAGAAGTAGGGGCAAATCAAGATGAGTTGGCTGCAGAAGAGAAAATTATGAAAACTAGCTCTCAGCATCCTTCAAGTCTTTTCCAAAAAATACAATTCTGCAATTCTGTTCTTGAATACTATGTACATCACTATATTCCCAGTTATTTAAGTAAAGATAATAGTTTACACAAGCAAACCAGCTATAACTAAGCAGTCTTTCAACATCTTTTGCTCAATCGTTTACTCTATCATTTATACCAAGGATGTGACTCCCTCATACAAGTAGCACCTCTGACAGTAACTGAACAGGGGATATAGGGTAGAAAATAAGTGCCCCATGTGATCACCAATCATTTCTCAAGCCTCTAGCAGAATATCTATATTTGATGCAAGACACTGCTTTTCCAATCTCTGGAACCCTAAACACCAGGATGATAACTGAGGAATCCATTATAGAGGAGAGTTAAATGATCTCCTCTACGTAAACTCTTAGATGATGAGGAGACCTTTAAATGCGTACTCAAGTTATCCATGAGTCTTTGAATAATTAGGAGTCTGTATTCAAACATCAGTTGTCGCACTGCTGCCGGAAGCTCTGGTTCCAGTCAGTATTATGCCCATAAACTCACTGATGTGTGCTTGAACATATTCCTGGGAAATGCTCCACATTTGCTGAAGATATAGCAGAGAGCAAAACAGACCAGAGCTCTGACCTCATGTGTGTATATACTGAGAGACGCTGTGTTTATTAAATTTGATAGGTACTGTAGAAATGTGTGGCATCTTAGTGAGGTAGGCTAAAACAGATAGCGTAAAACCCCCAGAGTTGAGATGTCATTATTTTATTTTTGAGACAGAGTCTCATTATGCAGTCCAGGGTGGACTTGGGCTTCCTCTGTCGCCCAGGCTGGTCTCAAACTTGCACTGATTCTCTTGCCTCAGCCTCGCAAGTGCTGGAATTACAGGCATGCACCACTATATATGGCAGTTGAGATCATTTCTAAGTGTCAATAAATAAGTGTTTATTTCAAATCTCAGTCTTTAGAATGTCTCTTGTACTGCTTTCTAGAAAAGGGAAATTCTCACTTGCACAAATACCACTGAAAGTAACAGCAAACACATAAAGCTTCCTACAGAGTCAATTTGTAAGTGATCATGCCACATTTTTTTGAGAAACCTTGTATTGCAACAAATTAATAAGGATTTTTTGGATGCCTCCATACAGATATTTCAAAGAAAAGAAAAGCAATATGCTTTTTAAAAATCTACTGACAAAGGTGTTAAAACATGAAAGTTTTTTTGGTCAAATGCATTCATTTAAAAGTTCAGTTAAGGAAAACCTACTATTAACATTTTGTTGATTTTTGGCTTATTCATTTCAAGATATTCATTCTCTGCAAATGGAAGTAATGTCTAAGTAGCTCTGGTGTCAAGGAAAGATAAACTCTTTTCATCAAAAAAAAAAAAAGAAATAGACGTTTGGTATGCAAGAACACATGTAAGACCTTCCTAGTGAGAAGTCTTATACACATATTCTTTTTCTATGAAATTAATATTGTCAGTCAATAAAGGGCTCATCTTTCAAACTATAGTTTTGAACATTATCTGTAAATATTATTGCCAATGATTCTAAAATATTGTCTTCTTCTTTATAGCAGTGTTATTTCTTTCCAGGTACAACAGATTCATTTGAAGAAGTTTTGCATTTCTCACTGTTTCAAACTACTTCCCTTCCTAGTGTCTTTTATAATATTAATTCTTTTTTGTCGATTTTACATTTGCATACATGTTTGCAGTATATGTTTGCAGAAAATAATGAATTGATTCTGGCTAAATCATAGCAAATATATGAAATAATCATAGCTAATTCATATAAAATTAACTTCTTGGAAAAAAAGTAGTGCATGTTTACAAATCCAAGAACAAGTGACCAGAGTTTATTCTCTACTCTACTTCTTTATCACCTACTCAGACCAGAAATAACAGAAGGGGATTCCAAAATGCAATTCATCAAGCCACGTTATCATCATTCCAGAAATGTTGCCTTTCCAAGCTCCCCAGGTGCTGCCCTTGATTCTTGGCATGAGTTTTCTTTGCCACTCGAATGTAGCTTTTACCTGGACTTGTCACTGGAATGTTACCTACCACTGAAGCTTTAACCTGAAACTTGGGTTTGTTGGATCTCAAGAAGCTAACATAATGAGCATAATGGACATAATATAATGAGCTAATCTTTCAGAACATGTTATTGATCAACTAGTCAATCTACTCAACAAGAACTTTGGAGTAACTGTACTTTTTAATAGCATCGAAGTTGGAGTAATAGTGTTCTATTGTTGAAATGGGGGCTAAGAGGTTCAAGGCAATGGGATGTTTGCATCAGATTTCCTAAAACCACATCCAATAAACAGCAAACCAGTAGTCTGCGTATTTTGATGTCAAATCTCATTATTTTCCCATTTTAGAACAACTGCTTCCATCAGCCATTTAGAAAGCTCCATTAGTAATGTCCCAAATCTGACCATTCTAGAAGATAGGCCTGCTCCCAGATTAGGGTTCCTTTAACTTTTTATTAATCAAATCAGTTTTGTCATTCCTTTAGTGATTTTTTAAAAATTTGAAATGGACATAGACTCATTTCTTCTTTTGGTTCCTCAGGGATGGAAGGGAAGAATGGAGATGATTTCTTACTGCCATGGTGAGGACATTTATCACCACATCTAATTGTTAATCTTCAAATTTAGCAGACAGAAAAGAAACTTTTAAAGTTCATTTTATGACATTTATTTCTTTTCAGTCATATAACTTTAAAAATGCCTCAACCAATTTATTTATTTTAAAAAAAGGTAGTAGAAAATTCCCTTCTGGACTTATTTTCCATGTGATGAGTTTGAGCCTGAAGCACAGTTTTACAGCTGGAAATAGGGGGCTCTAATGAAAATGCTGACACAACCTTCACCATAGAGGTGCTAGCAGGCACTGCCGTAATAAATAATGTGAGAAATATTTTACACTTCAAGGCAATTACATGTTCAGCCATCTTTAGGATAGCTGGCCCATGAAGGGTAGGGATTAGGTTTCTCTGACAAGTGTAAAAGACCCATGACTCATAAATGCCGGGAGGTACGAATGAATTACAGAGCTGAATGAAAGCTGCATAATCACCCATCATAGGTAAAAAATATTCTGTTTATTTGCAGGATAGTAGAATGGCAAAATGCAGCCAGGGCATTTCTGCCAAACTGAGGCTTCACCCACAAGGCTGGAGGTCCTGAATATTGGACAATTCTCTCTCTGAATTAGTGGACATTGCTGCACGTGCTGAGAAGCTGGCTTTTATTTGTGAACTCTCCTTCATATAATTATGTTTTCAGTGGACAGTTTAGGAATGGTTGGTGTTCCCTAAAGGAGGAAATTATCTGTGCACCTATAGACAGCAATACAGCCAGTGGGACATTAGTGATGGGTGACAAAATTCTTGCCAGCTCATGTCTGCTCAATATCTAAGTTTATCAGCATGTCCTGTCTTGTCTTTTGATTGCTAAATTCATCCTTTCCTCTGTAGCTGAGAACAACAGCTGTAGCTGTTCAGGTGTCTGCCCTCAAGGACTTTTCTCCTGCAGGTATAGGAAGTTGCCTTTCACTTCTCTTCCTTCTGAGTTCCTTGAAAAAAAAGAGGTGCAATAATGAATTTAGTTGTAGCAGTTACCAATTCACCCGTGTGAGTGAGAAACAATAATAAGTGTCTAGTTCCTGAAACATACAGCTTAAGATACTGCACTCCTACAGTTTGTCAACTAAATTTACCCTTCCATTAGCCTGTAAGATTCATAAATTTGAGAAACCACTTTGGTCTTATTTGTATTATAATTCCAAAGCCTGGCATAGTGCCTAGCATGACAGATATGTAAATAAATTAATTGCATAAAGGAATGGACTTGCAGGTTAAGGTATCTCAAATGTCCGTTCATTTCATGTTTGCCTGATTCTATGTACAAATGTTCAGTGGAGCATATTTTCTACCCTACAGGAACTCCCACTGTGGTAGTGAATTTAACTGAGTGCATAGTCACAATAAAATCCAACAATGGCTTTAAATAGTAGCATAGAGTAGACACATTGGCGACAGGAGGGCTCATCAGGTCAGTGCGTATCACTTACTAATAATAAATGATTAGAATATTAGGCCTTATATTATCAGTTTCAGTTTATTTGTGTTTTCTATCATCCCAAATAGTCACCAGCCATATCTTGTTCACCTTTACTACTTCTGCAATAGCTGACACAGTTTGTGACAGTTATTCATTGACTAGAACATTCTGAGAGTAGGTGATATCTTTGTCTGTTTGGATGCCATATCAGAAAACCATGAACTGGATGGCTTATAAATAATTTATTTCTCGGAGTTCTGGAGCGTGAAGTATAAGATCAAGATTGTGGGTGACTTGAGGTCTGGTGAGGCATTGCTTCTAGTTTCACAAACGATACTGCTCTTGCTGATTTTTCTTGTTGTTGAAAGGGCCAGGGAGCTCTTTGGACTGGAACTTCTTTTACAAGAAAACTAATCCCATGTATGAGTACTTTGCCGTCATGACCAGATTACTGACCAAAGACTAAACCTACCAATACCATCACATTACAGATTAACATATCAATATGTAGGGGCTGGGGATTTAGCTCAGTGGCACAAGCCCCTGCCTGGCAAGCTCTAAGTTGTGAGTTCGATCCCCGGTACCAGAAAAAAAAAAAAAAAAAAAAAAAAAGATATCATGAAATGTAATATTTGGGGAGAACCAAGCATAAAGTCCATAGCTATTAAAATATGACTTTTAAGTTTAATCACTTAGAAATACTGATGCTGCTAATTAAAGGTTTACAATCTTAAATTGTCTGTGAAGCCTTTGCTAAACCTTCCGAGCTACTTTACAAGCAAGTAAAATGATGGTATCTGTGTCACTATTCTATTCTAATTACTAATCAAATAGTTATTAAGCAAGTTTTATATGATCGGTAAGGGCTTGTTTTCTGTTTGGTTGATATTGTTGCTTTTCCCAACTAAAGCTGTATATGTTTACAGAAAATCATGATACAAATTAAATGTTAGGAAGTTCTGAATGTGATTCTCTTGAACTGGCTTAGTGTTTAGGGCATTCAACAGATTGGTAGTGCTTAGTTTAGAATAAAATAGCTTCAGTTCACTATTGAGAAGTTTGTTTGGGTAAGTGTTCATATCATTATGCCTCAACTTACCCAAAATTGTTTATCAAAACTCTCAAGTTTTAATTTAAAACTCAATAAAGATAAAAGTAAGGTAATAGTGGGAAGGAATTACCATCATTCACCACAAAATTAATTCCCATGAGTAGGAGTACAGATAACCCCAAGGGAAAGAAGGGCACATTCTTATTTCATAAAAAAAAAAAAAATTTCCTTACAGTTTCTAAGTGATTCTATTTGCAGTTTTCACACTTCCAATGCAAGAGCACCAGGGAGCTGTGGTATCAGTACATCACTTGGTTGCACTTGTGTGTAACTGCCAGTGGTCAGAGCACATACAGAAAATCAGAAGACCCTGTGGTCTAATGACAAAAGCTCACTGTGCTTGTCCTTTGACGTTAAACAGCTCCTGGGACTACATCCTGGTTATGCAGGACGAAGCCAAACTGAATGCTTCTTCCTTAAAGCCATTTTGTATTCAAGCTGGTTCACTCTAGAGAAGAATTAAAAAATGCTAAAGAGCCACAAATTCTTATTTATTATATTTTAAATTTTACATGCATAATGATAATACATAGTTATATTATACTTTAATCAATTGATAAGTAGTTTTTTTGACACACATTTCTAAAATGTATTACTTTTGATAACAGAAAATCTAGAAAATTAAATGATCTTACACCCATTTTCTCCTGAATGATCTACAAATGGATATCTTAATAAATGCTGTATTTAATTTTTGCTTAATAAAATTGTGAAAGTGAGCCACAGTATCTCAAAGAACCCTTTTTTAAATATTTGCAAGGCTGTATTGAGTTACATATTGAAGTACAGGGATTACTACATGTGTATACATTTTTTAATTGCCAGATAAAGCCATGATTATTCAAGAGGTTTAAAATAACATGAACTAATTTATTATCGCTGGTAATAAAGACTTTGGAAGCATGTACTGAACATTATGTTAGCATTGATGTGTCAATTTTTTAATTGAAGAATGGCACGTATGAATCCCAGAGCAGTCTTAATTAACAGAAAATAATTAGCATCATTTTTCCCAGCAGAGAATAAGAAGCTTTTTTTTCCAACAGAATCCATTGATTGATAATTAAGGAGGAGTTAGTTGTAATAAAACTCCCAGTATTGCAATTTCTAATTGGCCTTTCAGGACATTTTACAGTTACAGTTACTTTGTTCCAGGCATTTTCTGCCTTTTGAAGAGTTTTAATAAGAATCTTTCCTCTGCACAGCCAAGGCTCTGCAGGTGATGATGGGAAAGGAGGTGGTGGCACATCGGGGCACATTAGTATCAGCTGGAGAGAGCAGTGACTGGAGAGCTTTTCATTTTCTGTTAAGTTTTCCTGTACACCACACTTTGTTCCTCCAGGGCTAAACTTGTTCCTGGGATCGGCATGAAATGCCAGAGGGTCTCTCTGCAGAAAGTGTTCTGCAATGGGATCCTGTCTGTAGTGGAAGCCTGTTTAATAGCTTTCTGTTGAGAATCTTCTTTTTTGTATTATTAACACAGAGAGCTTTTGCCTCTGTCTGCATGATGCACAATCCCTGATCACCTATTGTCTAACCACTTACAGCTTTTCTTGCAGATATATGCTAGGTGTAAAGTTCTACCTCACTGCCTCCCAAAACTTCCTGTCATAATTTACCTCTCTGTGTCTTCTCTTTTGTATGCAAGACATCAATAAGAACACATTGCATTTGCATGTTATAGCAAAATAGAAAATACAAAAAGTTTAAAAGTGTATGTGTTGCATTGAAAAGTCTATCTATATGTATCTAGCTAGCTAGCTACCTACCTACCTATTTTTTTTTTTTTTTGATACTGGAATCAAACTCAGGACCTTGCTCATGCCAGGCAGGTACTGTGCCATTGAGCTATATCCCCAATCCTAAAACGTCTACATATAATGGTTATAAATTTGGCACATCTTCTTCAGGTCATTTTTTGGGTATATTCTTTTGCATGCTTAAATTCAATTTTGTTATGAAATAGTAATTTCTAAACCTACAGTTTTATTTTTCGTTGTATATGCGAAGTTATCTTGTTTTTGACTGAATGAAACTAACTGTTAACTGTTTTGTTCATTGATGATCCATTTGATTAAGTGCAAGAATTCTGCTTTTCTTTCAAACAAGATTTTTATACTTGTTTTGTATCAGGAGAATGAAATTAACTTTCATTTTCTCGTAAATACAGAACATTCTTTAGATTTTCAAATTAGGCAAACAACATAAATAAATTATAAGAAGGAAAAGTGTGATATTAATTTAAACATAATTAGTAAATAATTATTATTTGTTTGAACTAAAAATTCTATGTGCTCTCACACAAAATATGTATGAGCCATGACTCATTGTATTGATTTTCAAAGGACAGGAAACAGCTCAAAAGAAGAAAAAGAAAATGTTGGCTTTTGATAGTCTGTTTGAAGAGATATCATTTCTTAAAGCATCCTACAGATAACAACAAATGATTGATTTCATGGTACACAATAATAATAGTGAAAAGCAAAAGAAAAATACACTAAATAGACAAAACATAGTAGATATATATTCACTTAGTATATCTGATTAAATTTGCATTTTCTTTTATAAATGTTAAGATTTTAAGAGGTAATATAAAATTATTTATTACAGTAAACACATTTGACCAGTAATCTAAAATTGTTTCCCCTCACTTCGAACACACTTACTTCATATTTTTGCCACTTTCTGACGTAGTTCTGGAAATCTTTCTTGTTGTTGTACTGTTGTGCCTGCCTGAGATTAAAACTGCTTTCCTTCCTGGTCATTTTGACCTTGGGTCAGAGTCAAGAGTTGTATGATGCCAGGTGATGGATAAGCGGAGGGGTCACACCATAATGTTTGTTGTGTGGCTGTCTTTCCATTGGATGGGACTCAGCAGAAGCGTGGACTGTATTTTCAATCATGCTTCCTAAAGACATGAAACGAGGCCAGGACTGCCTCAGGGCGTGGCAAGAACAGTGGGAAGCGAGTGTTCAAAGCAATACACAGCACTTTGCGGAGAATTAATGGCAGTGTATCTATTGCTGTAATAAAATTTTAAAAATTTAAACATTCACCTTATATTTCAATCCCATCTTTGGGATTAAAAGAGAGAGTTAAAAGAAAATAAAGTAGAAGATTTCTATGTAGTGGAATATATGGATGCAATGGATGCTTGATATTTTTAATTTGGTTATTTTTGTAATGAAATTATTGCTCACAAATATTGATTACAGTACATTTGAGAAATAAAATAGCACTTACTATTTTTAAATGTATGTGAATTAAAAATTTACATGTATTAGTTGAGTAATCGGGATTTCTTTTTTCTCCCTGTATCGCACATAAACAAATAGTTAAGTATATCTCTAGAAATATATACAAAGGAGCAAGTCAAGGAAGGTATCTGAATAGTTACCTCTATAGCACTTAAAAAAGCACCTTTATGCTCAATCCACAGGACAAATTTATCAGAGAAATGTCCTAACATAACTGAATGGATTTATTAACCATCATTATATATGAACCAATTGCATTTGATAAACTATCTCTACCCCTAAGTAGCAGTTAATGAGAGTCATTTCTATTGATGTACATAAATTAACTTCGTTTTTTAGTTACGTAGAGGTAAAAAAAATCTAAAATCTGAATCTCCATTTTGCCATTTATGTTACTGAGAAATAAACAATAATATAACAGAAAATATTAGATGTGGTGGTGCACACACGTAATCTCAGCATTTGGAAGACTGAGGAAGGAGATTTCCTCAGCTACATAGTGAGATCACGGTTACCGTGTACTACATGGAGAGACCTTTCTCAAAAATATTTCCAAAATAAATAATATAAAGAATAATTACAATGTTTTTATTTTAACAATAGTATATGATTTATTTAAGGTAATTTTCTTTTTCTGGTATGTGGGATCAAACTCACAGTCTTGAGCTTGCCAGGCAGGCACTTAGGCCACTGAGCTAAAACTCCAGCCCTTATTTAAGGCACTTTTAAAAATTACTTATATAACATGTGTGTGCATGCACAGAGTACATTACAGAGCATGGTTAACTTTACCAAGATATAAATAAAAGCCAACCTTAACAGGTGGCCTGTTGCAATACTCAATTCACAAATCAAGTTTCATAATTTACTATATTATATTTCATTTTTATTAATGAGTACTAGCTTCAAATAGCTTCAGTTTTAAATGACCTCCAACATATGATGTGTTCTTTGTGGCTTCCTCTATTTTTATCAGTTGTTTTGGGACACACACGAGTGACAAAATTTTACAGATGACAGCTCTAACCTAGGATGTGTATCTGAGGTTTGATTCTAAAGTATTGGAAAACCCAAAATAACAATGTATTTAAGTCAGTCAGAGTATTACTCTTGATCATGTGAAATTCTGGAGATGTTCAGTGCAAGGCTGATCTGGTGCTCAGTGTTACAGTACTCTCACTTGCCTTTATCTCATCACTCTGTCCTTCCTCAGATGCAGTTTTCATACTCCTCAAACAGTGGTACCCCCTTTTAGGCAGAAGGATGAGTGAATGAATAAATGAGGGACAAATCGTGATCTCAAAAAAGTTAATTTCATGAATCTGCCAAAGTAAAACACTATTATTTCCTAATAGACAAAACTGAGTACCACAGCCACATGAAACTTCAAAGAAGACTGGGAACAGAAACTGTATTCAAGGGGGCTCTGGGCCTAGATGAAAGCCTGGTACTATGGAGGAAAAATAAGCTACTTGAGGTTGCCAAATTCTTCAAAGAAACGAAGGAAGAAACTTGTGTTATACTCCTTAGAAAGAAAGCTCAAGACCAAGGTGTGTAAGTACATAATCAGTGTAATAATGCCTTCTCAGGACTCAGAAAGCAAGTGGGGTGAACCAAGAAGGATCCTCTATGTTTCACTGAGCCCTCATCACACAGTGAAATCAAAAGCAAGAATTGATCACAAAACCTGTTCCACTTTGAAATAAAATTAGGGCTTTTGGAGATATATGACAGTCACTCAATGGTCATGGGCCAGTACTAATTAACTTCTTTCTGATTAATCACAAATGGATCAACTTTTTCATATTTGGTGGTACTATATAGCAAAGGAGGCAGGAAGACTGAGGGGAAATTGTGTTTCTAGGGTCCTCCTTTTTCTTTAGAATCATAGTGCCTGATTTCAAGAATTTGAGATCATACAACTTCAGTTAGCTAATTAACTGTCTGATTTCAGGAACTTGGACCACAAACCTCACTCAGTTAGTTACTTGATTATATAATCAAACAAGTAATCTATTCAGTACAGCCACATGCTTCCCTTAAGTGTGAACAAATGAAGAATCAACTAGAAGAGTTCCAAAAATTGCTTCTGGCAAGGTGATTCTGAGGCGACTGGTGATCCCGTGGGAACAACAAACAGCTCCAGTTTGGACTATTTGGTATATTTCCTTCTTCCTTGTCTTGTCTGCATGTTTGTTTCCAAAATCTTTGTTGTCAAGCTGCAAGACAGGACTCAAATGGCTTATAACCCTTGAGACAGTTTTTCCCTGAAAACAAAATTAAAAAAAAAAAAAAAAAAAAAACAGTTCTCTTGTCCACAGGACCATCAAAAACCATAGGAACATTTGGTGCAATCAATCTATTACAAGCCAATTTTATAGCTATATAATGAGATCTAATTGCTGCTTTATTAGTCTGCCTAATATTAAAAGTGTCAGTAATTGCTTTGCATTTAAGTTGCTTTTCCAATTTAAATTGCATGTCCAATACATTACTATTAACTTATGTACTTCTTTTATTTAATGGATTTTTCCTTTTGTACTCTACATTTATAGAATTTTTTCCTTCCTAAATAGTTGAAATGGGAAAAAAAGGAAGAAATGATGGTAAATTAGATTTTATACAGTAAATGTTTATATTTTGGAGATGCTAATATATTTTTTAATACTAGCCATCTAGGAGGAATTTTGTGTTCTGAAGTATTTGCATAACTTTCACAAAGGCTATGCAAAACAGAGCTGAGTAAATGAACTGCTTTATCACAGAGTGTACAAAATGTTATTACTATAAATATTAAATTAGATATTTCTAATTCATTTATTTAGTCACATTAATGAATAGATCAAGGTGAAACTTAATGAAGTACTTTCTTGATTGACTATGGGTGAAATCAAACAGATTAGTGGGAGTGAAACATTATTTTCACAGTATATATTACAGAAATATATATTGCTTGTCATCAAGTTCTATGACCATATTCTCTGAAAGAACCTTTTTTCTTCATAAACAGGAAGAATTAATTCATTGATGGTGGTCTACAACACCTTGAGGTAAGCTAAATAAGTTTTTTATGCAAGTCATAAGAAGTCCATTGTTAACTGTAGGAAGAAATCTTTGTCTCACAGGTAACTAATTTACTGAATCTGAATTTTCACATCAAGGAAAGAAAGTCTATATTTCAATTTGATCATTTTATCTTTAAAACATATCTTCTAATTTTTATAATAGCTTTCTAATAAGTAGTTTTGAAAAAATGTTACCCTATTTGACACCTAAAATTTCAAAATTTTTTCAAATTTTATTTCACATCACCTTGCCAATCTAGTTACAGTAAGTAGATCAAGGCCCATAACTGTATTATCTGACAAGGAGCCAGATAATCCTCCTCAGTTAGCTGTGTGCCCTTGGACAAGTTACATAACTATTCTATATTTCAGTTTAATCATTTATAAAATGAAGATCATAGTAAAAACTTAAAGTTGTTTTGAAGTTCCAAAGAAATAATGACTATTCTGTGTACGAGGCTTTAGTACTTTTGTTTTTGTTATCCTGAAACAAAAAGATGGAGAGTTAAAGAGATCATAATACTAAAATAAACAAATCAGACACAAACTGATAAATATGCCATGACTTCTTTTGTATAGAAAGTGAAGATATGTAGCTTAAGAAGCAGATTGATGATAGGACACAGGCAAGTAGACTTTGTGGCGTTGGAGAGGGTTTCTGGAGGTTGAGGGTGATGGGAAGATGAGGTGGGAAGGGGAGGAAAAAATTAACATGTAACGTGTACCAGACGTTTCCGTAAGATGAATGCAATTATTATGCATCATAAACATATTTACAGAAAAACAAGAAACATGAATAAGAACCTAAATAAATACAGTTACTGGCATTCTCAGAGGACGGGGTACGTAGACAAAAATGCACACACACACACACACAGAGAGAGAGAGAGAGAGAGAGAGAGAGAGAGAGAGAGAGAGAGAGAGAGAGGGAATGTCAAGTGAGGGAGGGAACAGAGACCCCATCAAAGAAAGGAGAGTGCAAAGACGATCTGCCACCACTAAAAGCTAGAAGAGAGGCACCTAACACATTCTCCTTTTGAGCCCCCAGGAAAGAACCAACCCTGCTGAAAATTTCATTTAAGGGTTTTAAGCCTCTAGAATTGTAAGGTAATAACTTCTGTTGTTTTGAACCTCTAAATTTGTGATGATTTTTTCCTGGAGCCACAGGAGATTCTGGTACTACTCATACTATCCATTCCCCTCCACTGCTCTCTCTCTCTCTCTCTCTCTCTCTTTCTCTCTCTCTCTCTCTGTGTGTGTGTGTGTCTCTCTCTCTGTTTCTCTGGGTGTGTGTCTCTCTGTCTCTGTCTCTCTCTCTGTCTCTGTCTCTCTGTCTCTTTCTCTCTGTGTCTCTCTCTGTGTATATCTCTCTCTCTCTCTCTCTCTCTCTCTCTCTCTCTCTCTGTCTCTCCCTCTCCCTCTCCCTCTCTCTTCCCTTCTTTCCATTGCCACTGCTTTTTCCAGTTAATGTCCTCCACACCTTCTAGTTCTCTGCTTGGGACCTCAGAGAAGCCTTTCCAGATCCTCTATTAGATCCAGAATAGGATTTGCACAACCAGCAAAACAAATTACACTGGGGTATGTAATGTATTTACTATTTGCTTGTTTCCCTGTAAAAATATTTAATTGCCACTTCTCTCCAGTTTGAAACTGCCATGAACACACAACAACAATTTTTTTTTTCTTTCATCACCTTTTGCATTCCCTAACCACTGTATGAAATAGTTAAAAGAGTAATAATGGTGGGAGATTTAAGAACTAAAATGTATCAGTAATAATTTTTCAGTTACACTAACTTTGCTCAAATCCTTTCAAGTGTGAGCATGTGTCTTCACACTTCTGAAATGAGGTGACTGGACATGATTATTCATGAACGCTGAAACAATTTTAACATTCCAAAAGCCTGTCATTTTTGAAAACTTTTCCAGAAACACTGGTCACAGACACAAGGTCAGACTCATGGGCCTGTAAAAAATGGGTCCAATTCAGGACTTTTATACAACTGTATAGTCTCTATCAATGTACCATATATTGAAATTTAAATAAGTGAATATCCAAAAACATATTCCCAAGCCCTATCTCTGTGCCTGGTAATTTTAGGTAGTTATCACTTCGCTGAAATGATTAACTAAGGCAAGAACTACACTTATGTGTGCAATGGAGAGTCTACAACATCCCAGCATACTCAACCTGTAACATCACTGTTCTCTTTTACCCCAAAGTTGTGGTGACTGAAACCAATATGAGAGTTTAGAAGATCAATATTTTTCATTTTTTTCCTATTCTGGTCTCCTAAATGCCTTTATCATTGAAAAGGCCACAAAAAATCAAGAAAGTTTAAAACCAGACATCTGAGGTAATTAGATTTATTTAATCTCAGCTCCATAGTCAGCTGAGTCCTTGGAGTCCATCAAGAGCGAAAATCTAGAAAGAAAATGATGATTTAGAAAAAAAAAGTTACTTTATACAGAATTTTGAAAGCAAGCACTTTGGGGCTTTTTATTCTCTTTTTTCCCTGCCTGTCTGGTCCTGAATCTTCATTCAGCATGCTGTGATGCTGATTTGTTAAATATCATGCAGATCCTCATCTCTAGGAGATCCTTTATATCTTGTGCATGTTGGGTAGTAATTGGGGATTTGTATTTTCTATGAGGAGATTTATCTGGTGAGGTTTGTTTCTCTTTTATGAAAAGATTTTTTCTTCCCATAGAATGACTGTTTTGATCTCAGAATGGGTACTTCACAGGATGACCTGTGCCTTCTGTGTATGATGATTATGATTTCTTATGCTGATTACTTACTACCTTAGGCAAAGGACACCAGTGTTCATGGTGAACAAAGAAGCATTTTGGGGACAGCTGAAATGTGTAATACTGGCTTTTACATACTCCTAAACTGAAGTAAATTTACCAATATCATTGAATGATTATTAGAGAACAAAATAAATATTAATACTGTTATCTGCACACTGGTCATCTTTCTTGCTAGAATTTTAGGTCTTTAAAGAACCAAGTCTTGTTAAGATAGCCTATGAGTCGATCTACAATTTATATCCCTTTCTTAGTTAACATGTAGGCCTCTGTCTTAGTCACGCTAGGAAAAAACACCCAACACCTGCAATTTAAAGGAGGGGAGGTTTATTTGGGATCATAATTTATCAAATTTTAGCCCCAAAGTAGAAACAGCATGATTAAAGGGCCTGAGAGAAGACAGCTGCTATATTATCATGGTCAGGAAGCCGAGTGAGAAGTAAGGAACTAGGGCCAAGAATATATCTACCCAGGTCATACCTCCAGGTACTTGCCTCTGAATACATTTCATCTCTTAGTAGTATGTTTAGCTACTAAACTCAACAATGTATGGTGAATACAGTCCCATAAATAATCCAGCCACATGCCAAACATATAAGACTTCTGGGTAATAACCCAGATCTAAACCACAGCACTCAGCCCATGACCCTCAAGACTCATGTCCATCCCTTTTATACCAAATGCATTTAGTGAATTTCTAAGAGTAGCCAATGGATCATTTAACAGTTCAAACATTGCTGGAAAGGCTAAGTCCAAGGTCTTTTCTGAAACTCAAGGCAAACTCTAATGTACAAACCCCTATAAAAATTTAAAAAAGAAATTTAAATTCTTCTAACATACATTCTTATTCCAAAAGTAAGAGACACAGAAAGAGACTGTATCTAACAAAGATGAAGACCCAGCAGGACAAACATTAAATCCTGTAGTTTTGTGTCCAGTGCCTAGGACAAGCTGTAGCAAGATGCGGTCTTCAAATGACTTGGGAAGCCCCACTGCTTGTTGCAGCCTTCATGGCTTCTCTCATGGGGTGACTTTGCTCAGCAGACACTATTCCTAGATTCTTAAAATTTCTAGAATCACCACTGCATGTTTGGACTCAGTCTCACAGTGTCACATATTTAACTTTCAAGGATATTCCCTGGTCTTTCACACTTTTCTCTGAAATCTGGGTAGACGCCTTCTTGACTTCACAACTCTTGGATTTTGCATACCTATAAAAATAATACCACGTGTATGATGTCAAGTTCTGTCACTCATTCAAGTAATACCCTAACCTCCTTGCATCACGCCTGCAGAGGCCTCTTAGTGCCTGGATGACTTCATTCCAGTAATTGCGTCCTGGGGAAATAATTACCTAGGTGGACCTTCTGGAGCAGGTTGCCCTGGGATTACCTATCAAATTCTTACAAAGAGTTAACTCTTACTTTTTATACCTCTTATCCTGGGTAAAGCAAGTCAGCAGGTTGACTAACTCTCTGACAAGTAGAGCACCCCTACAATTCACTTACTATTCAAACATATCAAACTTTTAGAGGACACCTATATTGAAACCATAAAACTTCCTTGACTAGGCTACGGCAGGCCTTGAGAAAAGAGAGGTTTTAGCACCCATTGTTGCAAAAATAAGTGATAAAGAAAGGCTCATGCGTATGCAATTTATTTAAAACTGATAACAGAATAGGATTGAGAAACAGGGAAATACTTGAAAGGGGAAAGGAAGGAGGGCCGATAAAAGGATGAGTCACTGAAAACTGCTATGAAAAATAGACAGTGCTCATAGGCAGTGAGACTTCTGAGCAGTATGAACACCTTTCATATTTAGTAGAGAAGGCTCAAGTGAAAAATCATTTATCACATGTTATCATCTGTTGGAATTTTACCCAAGTGTAGCACATCCCATAATTTTTAATTGTGTATGTGAAATACTAAATGCTGTTCTCCAACAAACAGGGAGCTTGTTGAAACTAACAGAATATGAGGTAGCACCAAGGAACTTGCTTAATGACAATAATGACTCCTCTTCTAGAAAAGTGTCATGCTGACAGGAGTTAAACCCCATATGGCCTGTATGTAAGCTAGCTCTTATTTTGTGTGGTACATGTTATATTATCCTGCTTGTGAAAAAATAACAAGCAAAGGGTTAATTCAGTGCCAGAATCCAGCTTATTCAGACCATGTTTTTCAGTTTCATAATTTCTAAGTTCCCATAGTATAATGGTGGTAGTCAGTGATGTGTGAAAGCCCATTCCCAGATCCCCTTATGAACATCACAGTCTTCTTCCCTATTTCCTATCATTTATCTTTTCTTTGCTCTTTAAACTGATCTTAAATGTTACTTAGCCCACAAACAAAATGATACACAAGAAAGTTTGGAAACATTACCTGACACATTGCTCATTTAACTTGCTACATATATCTATCTATCTATCTCCTACTGATCTTTATTGAATTCAGATTTTTGCACTGAGCTACAACTCCTTTTATTATTTTTATTTGGAGACAATATCTTTCTAAGTCATTGACTTAGTTGGGCTTCATATAGGAGAATGAAACTCCTAACCTACTAAATGTTTTTGCTCTCTAAAAATCAAACAATGAATTTAAGGGAGGTTAAGAGCAGAATATATTTACTGAGAGAAAGGAATCTCCTGTCTGAGAGAGAAAGAGACAGAGGGGGTCCTGAGTGGGTGTCGAAGACTCTGTCTTTTCTAGGGACTTTTAAACAGCAAAACTGAGGTGAAACAGATCCAAGGTGGGGAAATTATGGAAACTCACAAAGCAGATGGGCATGAAGTGGAACAGAACTATGCTCTATCAATAAGAGTAAATTGTTTAGGTAAAATTGACCAAATCAACTACAAATTTAGGAGTCAGGTAGCAAGCAGGCAAGTTTAAAGAGCAGTAACTCTTTATGGGATGGTGACTCTTGGGTTCCTTAAGGTGATTCATACCTATCTAGTATATCAATTTTTGATGTTTGTACTTAGGCTGTGGTTGCATTTCTTTTGCTTTTTGTCTGGAGGTCTGGTTCACAGTAGCAGGTGACTGTCTCCTCCCAGGTTGCAAGGTATCTGTTCTTCTGCATTGGCTCCCTTGAAGGCCCAGACCATTCTGATTGTCTAAAATATTTCTAACTAATTCAGGTACCTATAACAGGCTAGCCTCCAATTTGTGATCATCCTGCCTCAGTCTCCCAGAAAGTTGTATTAGAGGCAGACATCATCATGCTTAACTTTTTATTTCTATTGTCATTACTCTGCATGTTATAATGTATGTACATAACACCTGCTTTCATAAGGTTCTAATCTTTTATTTTCAGTGTTGGAGTACTGAATAAACCTTACAAATTATATACCAGGGTAGAAATCCTTTTATGTGCAGGCTTAATACAGATTCTCCAGGCTTAGCTCAGCTGGGCAAAATTCCTCTCCTTCTGTAGACTTATGGTAAAATATAAGAATTCAGAGAAGGCTGAAATAGAAGTATCACAAGTTACAGGCCACTCAGGGAAACTTAAGAAGTTCCTGACTCAAAATAAAATTAATAAAAGTTTCGGAAATATAACTCAGTGGTAATACGTCTCTGAGTTCAATTTTCAGTACCACACCCAAAATAAAAAATCAATATTTTTGTGATCTTGTCCCAGACTGACATATGGGCCCATTTCCTATGATGCAACTTCAACTAACTGTCAAGATCATTACCTTTATCTTTAGTAGTTTTATTTTTCTAAATGATTCAATATGATAACTTTAGAAACAAGCTAAAAGAAATCTACAGACTAACTAAAGGGGGGAAAACAAAAAATAATGAAACAACAGGAACATCATTTTCAGCCCCCAGAATTCATTTGCTAAATAATTGTGAAATATCCAAAGAACCTAATATCCACAAGAACCAATTTTTCAATTGATCTTTTTTTAAGACACAAACAATAACATCCATTAGGACAAAGAAAACTAACAAACATGCAGTGATTAGAACAAGTACTTGGAAGACCAAATACTTCAATACTCTATACTCAGGAAGAGAGCCCTTAAAAATAAATTCTCATTATTTGAAAACAACTGTCATGTATGTTTATCACACACAAGCTTATTAGGTTCATTTCTGATTATTTTGGTTCATTTTCTTCTCTTAAAATTGGGACTTGGAGTAGATCAAAAGACAATGCTTAATTTTCAAAAAATTATATGTTCTTTTTGAGGGATTTTTCAGCTAGAAGAGTATATTTGAATATTTTAGAAGTGATGTCAATATAGTGTTGTACTATAAAAGATGTGAGCTTCAGATGTAATCAGCAAAAAAAAAACTCTCTATTTCTCTTCATGATAGAAAGTTGTCTCAATTTTTAAAAGAGAAGTAGGATAAACTTACTTGTTGACATATAAATTCTATATAGGTAATTGCACATTCTGGAAAAATGATGCAGAACTTGTCCCTTTTTTAGGCAGGTTGATAAATTCATTGATGCACATAAATGTTTATAAATTATTTTACAGAGTGAAAATAATGGTATGAAGTCATTAATGAATGCCCAGTTATCCATCATGTGTGCATACGTGCACATGTATGTGTGTGTGTAAAAACTGATAGTATTATTTAGATTGTGGAAATTTAGATACTGAAAAAAATTTATTTTCTAAGTGAAAAGAAATGTTGTGTGAGGAAAGAGTTTGTGTTTTAGTAGCAGGCACTTGACATTTGTTTAGTCCCAGGTTTTGCTTCAGAGTAAAACCACATTGAGTAAGATGACACTCTTACCTTAAAGGTTACTGTTGCTTAACAGATTGCAGATTTTTTACCTGAGGCCAGCAGGCAACAGAAGAAGGATTTCAGAACCTGTGCCCAGTAACACAATCAGCTCCATTATGTGACTTGTTTCATGTTACATCCAGGTTTATTGAGTCCTGCTTTTGACACATTTGTTTTAAAGGAATTCGTGCATTTCTTTGCTTTCTATTCCTTCAGAGGTAACAAATGTTTCTAGGATATAATTTTTATTAGTTATTGTTATTGTTTTCTTCCTCGCTGTTTAAAACCTAGCTTAATATGATGAAGTTTATTGTGTAGGCATCAACATAGTATTCACTTTGAATTCCTGTCAGTCAATTATAGTTCATAATATTTAAAAATTCAAAGCCTGCAGAGCTGTTTTCTCTTTGGGGTGGATGTAGGTGCTTTAGGAGAAAAAAAATGAATAGGCATAATTGGCCAGAAACATTTTGATCATAAGTCCAGGTATTATTTTAAACTACTGATTTATAAGCCTATCTCTCTCATCTGACTGAGTTGCCAGGCAGCAGAGCCCATTTAATATTCATCTTTATATTCTCACAGCTCACATAGCACGTAGTGGGTATGTGTAACAATTAACAGGTTAAAGAAGCCTAACTGACTTCACCTTTTCTTTGAGCTCTCAAGACTACCACACCAGACATATTTGTAGAAGGTGTTCTTCCCTGCTTAACAACAACAAATTCAATAAGTGAGAGCAAGAGTATTGTCATAGCAAGGGTCTCCTCTCTACACATTAGCAGCTGTGTTCCAAGGCTGTGCACACATGAATATGTGCAGAATCTGAAGCGCAGAGTTGTAAGAACAGCCTATGTGGCTTTCCAAAGAACTCCACCATTGTGTTACCAAGAAGGTAAACTAGGATCATCATGAGATGGTGTTAGCACAAGATGACCTGAGGTCACTTGGTACTTGGTGCTTACTTGAAAAATAACTTGACTTTTTCATCCTTTGAAAACACATTAATTTTTTCAGTTGACCAATGTTATAAAATCAGTATTAGTAAGAAGCATTATTAACAGAAGTTGGGGATGATATGTGACATAAATGAAGTCCGCGTGGTATAGAACATCTGATGTTTCTTTATACTCTTTTATTCAACTATATCTACAATATAGTTGACATTGCAAGAAGGGAATAAAAATAATGTGGGATCTGCCATCAAGACCTTAGGAAACAGTAATGCTGTCAGAGGAGAACACCCAAACACAGGGCTATGAAGTGGAATAAGCAAAATTGTTGAAAGACAGTGAGTTTTTCAAGAGCAGTGAATCTGAGAGCTGGGCCTTCCCAAGCCCTGTAGTCCAGGTACTCTGAATCAGTGCTATTCCTAAATAAATTTAATCTTTTGTCTAAAGAACTTTCATGTGAAGGGAGAAATGTTTCAATACCCACCATCCACTGACTGTATCTTGGATAAAATCTTTCAACTTTCAGATTTTTACTCTAAATAGAAGGGCTTTAAGGCATCTTGGATTTCTAATGATAAGCTAAAGTACCAGGAGTCTCCACAGAATCAGAATCAATGGGATCTACAGACACATGCAAGAGGGAATGTATTCTGAGATTCAGAAAATTATGCAGATTGACAAGTCACAAAATATGTTTTCTGAGAGCCAAAGCCCAAGAAGGGCCGTGGTACAGCTCAGTCCAGGTTTGAAAGCCCAAGGACCATGGAAATCACTACCACATGTTCTCTGTGAATCTGTGGTCCTGACATTCAAGAGGAGGAGCAGATGGGTGTCCTGGTTCAGAAAATAGAATGCATTTGCTTTCTTGCTCTGTTTTAGCCCTCTATACTACATGATTCTGTCCCACATTGGTGAAGGTATATCTTTATCCTGGCAGTTAACTTAAATGCCAGTCTCTTCTAGAAACACCTTCATGGACACCCTGAAATAATATTTTACCAACCATCTGGTTATCTTTTAGCTCAGTAATATTGACACATAAAATTTATGTTCATAGTTGATATATGAGAGTGTATCACAAATTAACTCTAGTACTATAGAGAACAAAATATAAATGATCTTGGATTCTAGTGATGTGGCTCTATTTCAATAAATTCTTCTTTTAACTAGAGAATACTACACTTGATCTTAGCCAAAAGGCCAAGAAATAATTAACAAGAGAATATTATAAATTAAAAATATATTTAAAATATCTAACCTCCATCATATCTTAGCCCAACCTATTCTAAACGCGCTCAGTATGCTTACTTAGCTGTTTTCTTTAAGCAAAGTCAACTAACTTAAAGCTATTTTATAATAAAATGTTGACTAGCTCATGTAATTTATTGAATACTTTTTTTTAAATGCTGGCATCACAGTACACTGCAGGGTGTTGACTGCTTATCTCATGATCTGATGCTTGATGGGAGCTTCCCAGGGAGCATCCCAAGAAAATATCATACTGCATATTCTTAGCCCAAGAAAGGATCAAACTGGAAATTCAAAGTACGGTCTTTACTACACGTGCAATCACTTTGGCACCATTGTAGAGTCAAAAATTGTCAAACCAAAGTAAGTCAGAAACTGTGTGCATATATATATTACTTACTCTTCTCATTGTTGAGACAAAATACTTGAGAGCCACAAGTTAAAGGAGAAAAGGCTTATTTTAGTTCATAGTTTGTAGAAATTTCAGCCTATACTCAGCTGACTCCAAGGCAGCATCGCAGAGGGGCATCACAGAGAAAAAAGAGTTCATGGTGTGACATTCAGAAGACAGCAGCAAAATGCGGTGACTCTTCTTCCTTTAATCCCATTCAGACTTCAGCCTTTCTGGGTGTCGCCACTCACAACCAGGGTAAGCTTTCCCTCTATGCACACCTGGATCTATGCTAAACCAATTTAGTTATCGCACTACCTTGACCCAGTATTGTATACCCAGCATCATATACTCATCTGCCACCTCCCTAAAGGATCACCTGTGAATGCATAAGGCTTTGGGGGTCATCTAGATACAGGCCATAATAACAATGTTCAAATCAGAGTGAGGCCAAATCCTAGACTGCAACTCAAATTCAGAATTTCAGAGGACATTAATCAGGTAAGGAAGGCTATTTGAATTTTAAATCCAAAAAAAAGAAATTAATTCAAGTGTATTTTCCTGTAAAATTTCCTACTGAAATACCAGTCAACGTAAACATAGGTAATATTGCAGAACCATATGTTGAAAATTTGATTAGATATTGATCAACATTTACTTATTTCCATTTAGAGTTTTTGCAAAGCACAACAATCCTGATTAAATAAATTGTGTGGGGAATTATATTTTCTACATTTGCAGCTCTTTACCTCTCTGTTACTCATAACCTGGTGAGCACTTAGTCTCATGCCTTAACCTGTAGGTACTGATAGCTGATCGAGAAAGTTACCAGTCCACAGCCTGGGTGATCTTTTCTTTCTAAGAATTGTCTGTTCAATCTTATATGCTCCATAAAACTGTTTTTTTTTGTTGTTGTTGTTTTTTTTTTTTTTTTCCTGCTTACTTGCTTTGAGGGAAAAAGGTTCAGTGGATTACTTACTACAAAGATAGGTTGAGTATTCTAACCTAAATTTCCTTACATGCGCACTATAAATAAAAACCATCCTCAAATGTGGTCTTACTTTACTGTCTGCGTGTTTGTCACATTACCATGAATCACTGAAAAAAAGTCTAATTCATCTACCTAGTGTAAGCTTTTATTTTAAACATTTTCTATTATCTCCTAAAATATAAAAAACCTGGATTTTTAGTTTAGTTAAATAGTTGCAAATGTCTTCTACTTTTTCCTGGCTGAACAATGCCAATAATCTACTGATTCTGTCTCAAAGCACAGTGTGGTTGAGTAGCCTCTGCTTTCTATGCTATTCTGTTTGCTAACATTTTTTTTCATTTGTTGCTCGAAAATATTGCCAAAGATTGAGGCAAATTGTCTAAATATGCTGTCGAGGTTTATAAAGCTCATCTTCATGGAAACTGAGTTATATATGGTCATTTTCATTTTATGAATGTTGTAGTTGTGATAGAGTGTTGATAGTATTCACAAATACATTTAGGTCTTGAAATGGAAATTGTGAAGTTTTTGCATTCTTACATTGCAATTGGTGATCAACTAACTTAGACCTTGCTCACGGCACTTGACTCACGCTGAACCTCGGCTTTTACTTCTCTTGCTCTTCGCTTCTCTCCTTTTTCCCACCCCCTCTCCAGTTTCTCATGTACTAATGAAATTTATTCACCTGTTTTTCCACTTATGCATCTCTGTTCATCACAAGAATGAGTTGTCTAGTTTCCCAACTACGGCCTGCATTCTCTTTACATATCAAGAGCATAGAATTGTGAAGGCCTTTTTTATTAAACTCAGTCCAGCACACTAAATTCTGTGAGCTTGGTGGAATTAGCTACTTTGTCTTCCTAAAATCTCTCTATTGAGGGCTACAGTGTCTGACACTCAAAAACCACAGTAGCGTTGATTAGAATAAGTATAATTCAGCTAATGCTTTCATGCATCCAAAATCCAATAAAGATTATGACACAGAGGTTGTTGCTTCTTTCTCTTTGCCTTTCTGTGCAGAAACAGCATAACTTTAAAAGGTGATAGAGAACTAAATAAAATCACTTTCAAGATATACCAATAAGTTAATGAGGTTGAATTTAAATTATGCAAGGATATTTGCCCAAATGAACATCATCTTCTCCCAAAACATTTGGCATGAAGTTGTTGCCAGTGCTCCAAACAACAGTGGTACAATTTTTTTTTGCCTCAAAATTGTTTTCCCCATTTTTTGTTTGTCTGTTTGTTTTGTTTTGGTTTGGTTTTTTGGTGTGTGTGTGTGTGTGTGTGTGTGTGTGTGTGTGTGTGTGTTTATCCTCTACATGGCAAATTTTTTTTCTTTTGAGGTTGAATTAGATTTCCGAAAATAGCCAAAACTTTTTGGGAGCTAAAGTTGGCAGAAGTGAAAGCTTATGCTGTTTAATGTCATTTTTGGCTATTTTGGTATACTATGCCTCAGGAGAACGGTGCCTTATATAATTGTAAATTGCCTTTGTTGAAGGAATAATGAGAATTATAATGGAACAGCTGGCCTGCTTCCTCTCTTCTTTAGAATTCATCTTGTGTGGTCTGCTGTGCATTGACCTATTTCTACACAGTTAATAAACAGTCACTTTTTAAGGTTTTTTTGAAGATTGGACTCTACACACACAAGCACACATGCACCCACCAAGTATTCCTTGTCTAAGTCTGCTCTTCCTAATGTTCTAAATTAAATATTAAAAGGAATCCTGTTCTTCACTCTAGGAAGCTAAAAGCAGGAGGATCAAACATTCAAGCACAGTCTGGGCAGTTTAACAAGTTATCAAGTCCTTATCTCAAGGTGGTGGTGAAGCATCTTTCTCTGAACTTAGTGAGTTCAATCCCTAGTACTACAAAAGAAAGAAAGAAAAAGAGCCCATATCTCACAAGTCATGAAGACAGATTCTAAAACTAGCCTTACTATTTAGTAGCTGGAGTTTTTGAGCAAAGAAATCTTCAGTTTACTGGTCTGTAAAATATGTATGCTTGGAGCACACATATAACTTTCAGAAGGTGGCTTGAGGATTACATAAGCAAGTGAAGATCAAAGTATTTCTTTTTTTGACCCTTACTTTACTATATGCATTATGATGATAAAATGTATGTAACTGTTCGTGACAATAGATCTGTTTGCTTGTTTGCTTTGCTTATTTTCCTCCATTAACAGAGTTTTAGTTGCTTGAGCTTCAGGATCATGCTACACATATATCAGTATTTCTTAGGCATACTTAGGCACTAGTGAATAATCAACAAGTAAGTTTTGTAAATAACTCTAGAAATTGCTTTGATTTCAGTGAAATGAAAATTTTAATTCTATAGAAATATACCCATTAACACTGTTGTGCTTTGAAATTTATTCTTACCTTGAAATTTACCTTGAGATTTAATCAACATCATGAGATATTAAGAGGTGAGAGTAGGTATGACAATTAAAAAGTGATATGGTTATGCCTTTCATGAATGGACTAATTCATTCATGTGATTAGGGATTAATGGGGCAATGGGTTAGTTTGCAGTCCAATTCGGTTTCCTTTGGTGATTTTGCCAGCAAAGAGGCCCTCATCAAATTCAATGACTCAACTCTGAAGCAGAATCATGGATTAGAATGAGCCTCTATTCTTTATAATTTACTCAGTCAGTGATAATGTGTTATTATGAACAGAAACCAGACTAAGACAACCATTTTGCCATTATTTTTGGTGACTATAGCATTTATGAGAGTTATCATAACTGTTTCTCATATCTTTTATCCTCCTTTTTCATTTTGTAATGGAAATCTTTGAGGACAACCAAATGTAGGTTTTACAGAGTATTAAATGTGACCACATCACTATGATAAGGCCAAAAAGTATCATCACAAATGACCTGAACACCTTCTTTAAAAGAAAGCAGCATGACCTTTACTTTCTTTGCCTTACTAGAAAAGATGATGAGCTAGCTTTGGATATGTGGTTGGCAGATACTTCTAGATGCCAGAGCAAGAGGGAAGAGTACCTGTGTCTCTGAATAACATTATGGAGCATGTAACCCCCCTCCTTGGACTTCTTAGGCTGTTATGAGAAGCAGAGTGTATTTGCATCTTACTGAAGACACAATGTTTTGCAGTCTTTTTATTATAGCAGAGTAAATTGTACTGCAATAAATAACCTTGTGGTGCATTTGTGCGTTTCCCATCATACATATTGGCCATTTATTTTCTTGCCAGCATTCTTTCCTCACTAGACCCTATGTACCCTGCGTTTTAGTCACCCCTTTATTTTTATTGACACTGACACTTAATGTGACTTTTAAGCTCTTGTATTCACCATTTGCAACCTCAGGAATTCAACTGGGATAATCAATTTTTCTAATGCTGCCTTATCTCATGGGACACTCTTTTCTGACCTCCTCTGCTGTTTTTGTTTTGTTTTGTTTGTTTTATTTTATTTTTTGGTTTTTGTTTGGCCTTAACTCACTTTGCAGCCTAGGCTGACCTTGAACTCACAGCAGTTCCCCTGCCTCAGCTTTCTGAGTCTCCTCTGCTGTTTTCTATATCTACACTTACCTTCTAAATCTCCATATGCTTCAGGTTGTGACCTGAGATTTCCTTTTTTCCAAATTCTTCAGAATTTTTTTTTTCTTATTGCTATATCTCAAAGCTTAGTGCAGAACAGGACCTCAACAAACATGTGTGTATACTACTCAACTTCTTAGAAAAGGTTGTAGTAATGTTCATTTTTCCTGTCATATACAACCATTTTGGAATGTCTCTGAATTTTGTTTACTTATGCCTTCATTTTTTATTAGAACTATTAGTTCCTCCCTAGGTGGGATAATTCAGCATAAGTTAGCTTATGCAATTGTACGTAGAATAAAATACAGTTGATAACCTAGTGGCCAACAAAAACATAGACTAAAACAATGAATTGTTTAAAATTGACCATGTGAATTTGCTGCAATCATACAACAGATATAGTTTTTAAATTCATCTCTCCTAGGATAGCATTTTTTTGGTAACTTGAATTACATAAGTAATTCTAATTATAGGGTACCTGTAAAAGAATTATAAAATACATAATTTCCATTTTACTACAATTTTACTCCACCCTTTCCATCTTTACGCTGTGGAGAAATAACTTTGTTTGCAGTGTGCTTTCATGTCAGGAATGAAAGCTTTGGAAAGCCCATGGCATTATGATTACAGTGTGCTTAAAGTGGCCTAAGCTATCTGCACAGGAAAATAACACGATCTAATCCGTTTAAGGGCCTTTGTAAGTAGTCAGGTCTCTAGGCGTAATCCACCTCATTCTGTGTAGGCAGTGAAGCATGGAAGAGTTGAGATTCCTACACTGCTGGCTGATAAGGTACACTGACTACCAAAAGACACGTTAGGCAATGATATTTTAAATAAAACACTTAATAGCCTGTGACCACATGATGGGGATAGGTGTGGTGACAGAGCACCTCTTCATGTATGATCTGGTCTGAATTTGCCTAAAGTACCCAGAAGTCTAAACCACCAGGAAAGAGTTGATGCTCACATTCTCACCTAGTGCCAGGCACTACTGGTGCATCCAGAAGCTCAGGCTAGGACATGAGTACTTACGTGTCAGTTATACATCTAGTATGCTAATCTTTCCACATTTTAGCCTCCACATAACTGTGGCAATATCATTTGTCCAAAGTGTCTCCTTGGTTTCTAAAATTCATCCTAATATATTCTCATAAATTACAAAAGAAAGAACTATTAAAGTTTTATCACAAAATGTGTAACCTTTAGGATCTGATGCTTGAGATAGCACTGTGGTCAGCAACCCCACAGTTAGAGTCCCAATTGGATGTATCTGGAGTAATGAAATAGAATCAGCTCTGCAGGTCCACCAAGGCTGCAGGACCTTCCATCTGAAACACATAATGACTTGATATGCACTATGATCCTCCTTAGTTAAGTGCAAAGAAGGCCAATATGCTCTATGAGAAGCGAGAAGACTTCAAATTAGCTACTTTGTTGTGGACTAATAACATAATTATATCATCTCTTTACACAGATATCTCTGGGAAAATGTAAAAATATTTACTAGTCTTTTTGCTATATTCTTTTAAGTTTCACTACTGTAAAATAATTTGTTACCATCTTACCTGCATTGAAATCATTGCAAATCCTCAGTTCATCACAATTTATTTATAGTCACACATGGACATCCAGGACTTATTTTCTAGTTAAAATGCAGCCCAATATTTCTTGAGACAAGATCTTGCTATGTAATGCAACTGACTTGAAACTCACTTGTGTAGTTCAGGCTGGCCTTGAAGCCATGACAATCCTCTTGCTTCAGCCTCCCCAGTGTAGGGAGTACCACTGTACAGCCCTATACCAACTCTCTATCCAATATTTAAATTTTAAGCTTCACTAAAGCTAGGATTAAATTTTGCCATGTACTGGAGTTTGAAGAAAGTATGAATAAATTCTGAACAGTTATATTTATTTCAAGTTGAAATTTATAAGATTTTATGCACTATTGTTTCATTGATATGGTGTGTGTGTGTGTGTGTGTGTGTGTGTGTGTGTGTGTGTGTGTGTGATGCTGGGGATCAAATCCAAGGCCTTATGCATGCAAGACAAGAGCTCTACCATTGATCCACACCCCCAGTCGCCTCATTGATCTGACATGTCTTGTTCAACATTCTTGATTTTATACTTCATATTTTCTCTGTGTTTTCTACTTTTAGGTGCTTTCTTTTTAAAATACATAGTCAAACATAATTTTTGAGAATGAATATTTCAAATTGTCATTATCATCAAAGTTATCTGCTGGTTACTGTGAGCCTGGGAGTGCCACATCTTGGGAGGTAAACAGTGTTTAGTTTGAGGCATGCTGACTTGTGTATTTGAATGCATTGACACAATTCAGACTTTTTATAAAGCCACACCTTCTCTCCCCCATTCATGCACACACTCACACACAGGTAGTAACAGGAATACTGTCAAACATTAAGAGATGTTTGGGTGAAGTCATTTAGGATACTCAGGTCCAATTGAAGGGTGAGATACAAAAATTCTAGCTAAGAGTACGAGGATCACAATAAAGAGTTCTTTTGTTTAGTTGAGTTTTGCTTTCTTTAAATGCTCAGCAAAGACTTCCATATAGTGAAGCTGGATTTGAGAGTTGTTTTAGCCTTTACGTAAATATCTGGGGAGCCAGCAGATCACATAGAAGGCTTTTTCTCAAGTAAGAAAACTTCCTATTCTAGCTGTGGCCGACCTCCTTTTTGTAAGGCAGATGTGCATTTACAATTAGGGGAGTAAATAAGTGATGAAACGGGGGTACATTTAGTATTTTCTTCTACCTTAGGGGCTTTTTTCTGCCTCAATAAACTTCTCAAAGATCTCCTATACATTGGGATCCTTCCACAGCTGCCAGGCGTCTCCCTGGGTCAACTGCTCCAAATTTCTTTCCTTGCTTCTCCTTTTTTTTTTTTTTTTTTTTTTTTTTTTTTTTTTTTTTTTTTCTTTTTTGGTAGTTCTGGGGATTGAATCCAGTGCCTTCACACCGAGCTACATCCATAGCCCCCGTATCCTTTAATATTGAGACAAGGTGTTTCTAACTCACTTACTCAAGCTGAGCTTCAATTTGTGATTCTCTTGCCTCATCCTCTCAGAGTGTTGGATTGCAGGTGTTTGTTACCCACCTGGTTCAGATTTCTTATTTCTTTTTCGGATAAAAACTTGTGCTTTATGTTTCACTTTGTCTTATCATTAGCTGAATCAATCATCTCGTGCAGGCAAGGGTTATGCAGTTCCACACAGTAAGGTTCCCTTTTCTCTTCCTGAGAATGCAAATTTAACGAAGACCTTTGAAGGCAATCAGGGCAGGTTCATGCAGCATGGTATCTACTAAAAGAAAGCAGTTTAATAGGCTACTCTCCTGCCAGTTCTTATAGCAGATATTTTGAGAAGAACTACAATAGTAATGGGACTAGGACAAGCACTATTCTGTCCTGAGCGAATGCTGCTATATGGAGCAGAGAGGACTTTCACAGTGAGGACACAAATGAGGCATAAGTGGGCCAGGAACATGTTCTAGGTCCTGGTAATTTTATTCAATTAAGGCTAGTTGGGCTAAAGTTTTTATTGCATTAAAAATGGAAGGTAAATTAATACAGTGGCATAATGAGATTCGGCAAGAATTCAGAAGGATGAGTTAGGAAATGATTGTTTTTAAGAGTTTAATCAATGCAAATCATAGTACGAAAGCACTGTGCTACTTATTTTCAGCTTAAAATTTTCTGTATTTTGTTCCATGATAAATTAGCATATATTTATACATGCATTCATGTAGATAGAAAGAAAGTTACATGCTGATAACTTTTACTTTCCTTGTAAGTTTTCTTTTAGGAGAATTTTTTGAAGACAATTTCTTAACTGCAATAAATGTCTGTTGTGAAACTTTACTGAGACTTTCTGATATATGAGAAGCCAGTGCATATGCAAAAAGAAAACATTTTGTCAATTTAATGAACAACACCAGTAAGCTTCTTGTATTGATTGGACTTTTCAACTGTTGTAAGACGGTAGTGGGAAAGTAATATCATAACATGTGAATGAGAAAATAAAGGAAAATGTGTACAGCATATTATCAGCCAAGTTTTTCATTTATATCTACTATGCATAATAGTGTTCTGTTAACCTATTACATAATTACCTTGCAAACTTATTTTTGTTTTCAATGCTATTGGTATTTAATTTTATAGAGTATTTAGCATAATAACTGTTGCGTAAAGAGTTACACTTTTAAGCTATTGTTTTATGCCTAATTATCCTTTATGTAGGCTTAAAACCACCATAATATTATTAGTTCATTTAAAAAAAAAAGAATTACTTACAATGCTTAAGATCTTTGCACTTAAGTACAAAAAATATTTTGGATGGAGTTTTCATATTGTGTTTTTTCACAATGTAAATTTTAGACTTCATCTGAAACTGTGTAAAGGAATATGTGAGATAGTGTATGTTTATATTTCTTAATGCTTTTATTTTCTTTGTAATGGTGTTTTCTCTTTCATTGTATATGTTACCCAACTGATATTTTCACAGGTTTGAATTTTACATCTAAAAGAGGAAGGACAAGAAAAATTACAATGTGATTGCTTCATGAAGTTTTTAATACAATCAGAAACAATATATTCTTTAAATAAAAAGATTTTAAATGAACACAAGTGTTCAATAAGACAGATGATGACCTAGCACATAAGCCTTTTAGACCAATGAATTATCATCCCATAGTAGTACGAGGGAAAAGACTGTATAACTTCTTTTTGAAAATTTTCATATTAAAAATTAAAGTGTCTACAATACTTCCTGGTTAACGGTTTTCTTTAACTTGACATGCTATTAATTAATTCACATATTTAATAAAATATGTTATGACCAATTTGATTAATGTCCTCTGTCCAAGACAGATTATATTTATTTTACTTGAAAATTATTCTGAGTCCTCTAGAACTTATTAGAGCTTTAAAATCTCTAAAGGGTTCATGTTTTACTCTATGTTGAAAAAGAGAAATATATGGAGTAACTAAGAGCTCTTACATTCATTGACTAACTTTTTCCTGCTTAACATAATGAGAAGAATATTTTGTAGATGATACGTTAAAGTTATTTTAGAACATTCATCAAAATTGAAGTAATGAATGGTTTTTCTTTGGCAACTGTAAAAATATCTGTAACTGCACATATTTATGGTGGTGGATGTATAAACTGTAACTCTTCTGTGAAAATGATTTTACATCTAGAAATAAAAAGGTACCTGGTTTACCATAACCTCAAAAAATTCTATTTCAAAGTATATGTAACCTGCACCTATTTTTTTTAGCTACAGCTATTTTTTATCATAGTTTAATATAGACCCAAATCACCTGGGGATCTTATAAAAATTAAAACTCTAATTGAATAGGTAGAGTATAGAATCTGGAATTCCACATTTCTAACATTCTCCTAAGTGAAAACTATTCTACTGGTCAAACATTGGTCTGTGGATCAATATTGAGTTCCAAGTGGCAGAACAGTATTTCTGAATGATTGCCTCAGTAGATGCCTGGGGTCCAACAGTTTGTTTTTGAATAAACTTTCTGGGTGATTCTGATATTTCTTAAAGTTTATCAGGGTATAGGTGCAAATTGCTTCTAATAGCATTGTTGATAAAAACTCCAAGCTAGAAAACTTTCAAGCATTTATTTAGAGTTGATTAGATAACAGATATGATTACTCATATCATATAATGCCACATGGCAATGAAAACATCAAATAACAATACAAATACTTCTTGTGACAGTAGCATAGAAAGTAAAATTCAAATGAATACAGCTCTTATTCCACCTGTATAATGTTCAAAAACAGGTACCACACTTTTAGAGATTACTATGTCAATTAAAGTAGAAAAATAGTAACTATCAAATTCAGGATATAAATCATCTCTACTTTAAGGGAATAGGTTGTGATGTTTTGTGTAGTCTTTTTTAAAACCAAGTGGTGATTGCATTGGTACATTTAAGTAGATGCTTTGTAATTATTTATGTAGTATTTAATTTGTCTTTTACCCTTTTAAAAATTCAACAAATACAAGCGAATAATGAAGCACATTTCCACCATATAGATTTGATGATGATGTTTTTCTCTGTTAATAAATGAAGATTATTCAAAAATTATTCTTTTGTCCACAAAAAGTTATTTCTCAAGCAAATACAAATTCAGACTATCCCTTATAATATAGACTTGATAAAGAATATTAATGGGTTGAACAAACATATTGAAACATTTTCCTGAGTAATATATAGCATTACAGAGTAAAGGTAGTTCTGTTTCCCAGTATGATTCCCAGGGAATGGGGCAGAGTTTACACACCATAGTAGACTTTGCCTGCAGCCCTTCTCTCCTGATCATTTGTGCTGCTTTTCTCTCTCCTGTGACTCTGATGGGACTATCACTCACAAGACCACCCTGCACTTAACCCCACAGTGGTTATGTGATCAAGGGAGTTCAGCTACTCACGTATAGATGAAATCTAAGTAAGGCTTCAATTGCCTACATAACTGTAAGCGCATTGTGAGACACGTTTCACAGAGAAGTGCTTTAAAGACAAACTGAATCATCCAAGAAGCTTCATGAAACATAAATCTTTAGGGTCCATTACCCCCCCACCCAGCTGTATCAACTAGTCTGCTAGCCACAGGTAATGCTTATAAGCACACGTGGTAGAGTCATCCATGATAGGCTGCTCCCTGGAGAATGTTCAAGAATTCCATGGATTTTTCTCTCCCACAAATAGCTACTCGTACCTTCTTTTTGTATAGACAAACAGATCATTTAAATAGCTTAGATTATCAAATGATTCATAGACTCATTTGCTAATCTAAAATCACTTAAATACACTAAAAATATAAATTTAAACCAGAACACATTCACCTTTCTCATAAAAGTAGAAAGGCAGCTTTACTAACTGTAATAAAACTGACAAGACTTTGAGCTACACCAATTTTAAAGTTTGCTTTTTTAAAGAAATAACATCACTTCAATTATTAAATACTAATTCATATTCCCTCTAGATGTATTCTCTTCTATGATACTGATAAGACACATCTGTTTTGCTCTTCAGGAAATGTTCAGTATTGTGAGAAAACTACTATTTCAATGTAACCAAAATTTCCTCATTTGTATTAGTATGTATAAATGTTTTAAACTATCCAACAAGTTGAGCTGGTAAAATAATTTAAATATAGTTATTACCACTTCCTCTTCTCCATTTCATAGAAATGCCCAGTATAAGAGTCATATGTATCAGGCAATTACAAATGCATGTTTCATGTGTATAAGCTCACATGCACCCATGCACACACACATATCCGTATGTGTGTGATTTGTAAAACAAAAAAAGTGATCACGTAATTGCGTTTGCATTTCTGACTTAAGAATATATGTCTTTGGTGCTTTTCCAGCTCCTAAAATTAGTTTTGAAAGAATGTACAGGCATCCAGATCATTTGTAATAAGTGTGCTTCTGGAAGAGGGGAATGGAAATAGTCTTTGAAAATCATTGGGGCGCACATTTGTTTCTGTCCCCTTCACCTCACAGACTCCCACCATTCTTCATTCATCTCAGAAGAGGCATGTTGTGTTCTTGATCAGTCCGTGTAGCCTTGTCAAAAGACATCTGCAAGGCTCTGAAGTTGCTTCTTCCTCAGGTTTGCTCAATTCTATAAAATGATCTAGCACTGCATGTTTCCCATTGTGAGCAAAAAAAAAACATTTAACACTAAAAGGGACCATCTGTGTCAATATGTGTCAATATGTGATGGTATAGATTTAAATCTGAGCACATTTGTTAGTTTTAATTCCAAGGCATCGAGTGTTACTGTCATTGTGCTTTTTAGCCCTCAGGAAAAAAGATCTTCTTGGGATTGCCAAATCCTTTCTTAGAAGGCAGGTCAAAACATTGCTGAAGTTGCTGATTGGGTAGAAGCTAACCAGAGCCTTGCTGCCTGGCTTGCTTGTAGTCGTTTTATACTAAACCCAGTAGTGTGTTAAAGGCCAGTGACAACAGAATTAAAAGTGAACTCTTTTTATCTCCCATACCACAGCTCCTTTCTCTTTTTGTTTATGCTTTATATTATGCCTTTTTGCAATGCAGCTAAGATTTTTTTTTTCTCCTTGACACCCCCATGTTGAAAAGATTCCAGTTTAAACCAGGATATCAGGAATGTGGTAAAGCCAGTGAAGTTTTAATTGGATTAAACTCTGTGTCCCTCTGTTCCCCCAACCTCCTTACTGGCAACTTTCTTGACAGCTTAACTAACAAGATATGCAACAAAGAGATGCAGCTTTCAGCAGGGGCTCCCTTACCTGGGGGGAATACACCTGGGCTGCCTATGAGTAGAAACAGAGTAACAGGTAACTGACAACAACCCCCACACAGACACTGTCACCAATTCTCAGCCTTTGTGCATTTCTGAGATGAAATTCAAACCTGAAATTTTAGCTGTTCAAAGTGATTGGATTCAGCAGGCGCCTCCTGAACTCGCGGTGGAAGTGCCAGAGGGGGAGCAAAGCCACTTCCCTGGTCTTTAATTCCCTTGGCCAAGAAAATCAAAATCTGTCCATTTGGCACGTTTGAGAGGAAAGGGGGCAATACAAATTTTCCTTAATAAAATAATACTAGCTGTTAAAGAGCAGTCTCGCCAATGTCATTTGACGCCCTCCTCCCACAGGGCTGGCGGGCATGAGGCCAGGGTGTGGACAAGTGCAATTGGAGACATTAGTTACACCACCTTAGGTACGGTAGCAAAATAATATTTGATAAATGAAAATAAATCCAGGCGGACATGATTTCCAAATAGTTTTTAGAAATACCTGTCACTTCTAGACTCTCTCCTTAAGCATAACTCATGGTGAGCGAATCCATTTTATCGCTTTTTCTGGGCAGAAAATTTCTGTGTGCCCTAACAGAACACGCTTCCAGAAAAAGGATGACAGTCACAGAGACTGCCTGTGAAAACTGGGTCCAGAAAGTTGTCACCGGAAACTAAAGTACAGTATTTCATTTTTTTGTACTCTCATTTCAACAGCCCTGGGAAGAATCGAGGGACGTCTTCTGCCCAAATAGAAGTGTTGTTATTTCAGTACTTGTCACAGAAAGCTACTCGTGCCATGCCATTTTTAGAGATAAAATTTAGTCCCTGAGAGAGGTAGGTTGGCTCAAAATCCCTGCTGCAACATAAAATGCTTCTACTTGATCCTGTCCTAAGGGCAAGTTCAGGTACAGAAGATACAGAGAGCTGGAAACTCAAGGGCAGTCTTGACCTTGGCATCCAAAGGCACATTTGCTGTCTATATTGTTGTCCTCCTGTGCACATGCAAACAATTTGATCACTTGAGGATGGCTTAATTGAGAATCTTCTAGCAAGCAGAAGGTAGTGGAGGAGGAAGAGAACAAAACATTAAAAGAAAATTAAGGTGACCTGGGAGAAGTGAACAACTTGACAGAGAATTAGGAATAGCCCATCTTTTAACTTTGCCATGTTTCAAGTTCCTTAAACCTGAAATAATGAAAAAGAATGTCCTCAACTGGTTCAGCTTATGATTTTTCAACTTTATGACAAGAAAGCAGTATTTATTAAATAATTACTGTACTTGAATTTTGTGTTAATCTTTTCCCAGGAGCACAATAGCATCTTGTAATACTGAGCAACAGCAGTAATCACATGCCCTGTCAGCCATGACTGTCACGTGGACACACAGGGGACCCTACTGTGTGATTGAGCTATGAAACTTGGCAGGTTTGGAGTGATAAATTAATTTTTTATTCATGATGCTTTCAATTTACTATTAATTTATCCATATATGACTTCACTATAATTTGAGGAGCATCAGGACTACGTATGTAAGGGAAAACTTGACTGATCAGAAGTCAGGAATAGTGCACTAGAATGCCAGAAAATATAGGAGTCTGTCTTACTCTAGTACTTAGATGATCAGTTATGATCATGCTGCCTTACTGCCACTATATATATAGTATGAAATCTAAATACCTTGTCTAGGTCAGTCTACTTAGGGAGATCTAATTTCTTTACCACATACAAGGACTAAATTGCATAAACATAAGGAAACATGTAAAATTTTTTCTCTCTCTTTCTTTCCCCTTCTGTTTTCTTCTTGCTTCTGTTCTTCCTCCTCCCCTTTCCTGGTTACATTTTTCTGATTGTTCAGACAAAATACCTGGCACCCAAAATGAAGCAAGGAAAGGTTTATTTATCCTACAGTTTTAGAGCTTTTGGTCCATATTCAGCTGGCTCCAAGATAGGGTGGCATAGCTGAGGTGGCCATGGTGGCCACAAACAGCAAGAGTGAAAAGGACAAAAGAAGAAAAAAGCACACTTTCGTCCCTGCCTTATATTGTATTCTGGCTTCTCCCCTGGGTGAGTGCGGCACTCACACTGGCAATCCCTGAGCTACACAATGAACTAGTTACAAATGCTAGATTCAGACACCTCCATGACTGCATGAGGCTTGGGGGCCACCTAGACACAAACCATAACATCCTCCTTCTCCTCTTCCCTCTTTTTGTCTTTCTTCTTCTTCTTCCTCCTCCTCTTCCTTCCCAAACACTTTTTGTCCTTATTCTTTTGCAAATTGTAGAATGTTACCCAATTTTCTCAGTTTAAATGTTATATTTAAATGAGGCAATACCTTTAGTTGCCTAGGAATGGGCATAGATTGCAATAAATAAGAATAGTCAGTCTTATCAGGGGTTATCGTTGCATCTATCTGATTATGTCTAAACACTGCTTTGCAAACATGACAATGCAATATTTTTTTACTATCTTCGTTTGTCACACTTTTCATTAAATAAAATAATTTTGTCTTAATGTCATACTCAGAAACAGCACATTGCAGAAAGCAGCTGTGAAAAAAAATTTTTAAAAAAGCAGCTGTGAATTACAAGCTTTGTATTCATCATAGTAATTGGTGAGATGGATTCTCTTGACATCTGAGTCTGGCAGAAAATAGTGGTCACCACTTTGTATTGAAAAGATGCTTTATAGGCGGGCTGTAACCATTTTAAAAAAATCTAGACAATTCTATCTTAGATTCCCAGAAGAACTTGTTGCTTAATCCTACAAACCAGGGATACAGTTTCAATATGGAGGGAGACTAAAAAAAATCCCTAAAGTTACTGCACCCTCTGAAAAACAAATTCTGAATTCTAGGAATTCTGTCATTTATGAAAGGCAGCCAAAGGGCAGCTCATTGTTATATTGCCAAACTCATATCATGTACATCAAATACTTCAAGTGAGTCTCTAAAATCTTTAAAACCATTTACAACCATTTATAATCATTACAAAATTTAGGGACACAAAGGGTGTATGCATGCTGTATACATACATTTTTTGGTAAAACAAAATGTTTACAACTTTCATCTAATGTTCAAAAAGGGCTAAGATATTGAAAGGGTTAAGGACCCTGAATTAGACAACTCTATGCTTACATTTATAAATAAGGATTATTATCTTTTAATCTTCACATTACACACGAATATGTCAAAGGCACCATAATACTTGGCTTCTTAGCAAGGAAATACTGATTTTTAGTTTCTTGAGGGCCAACAGGATCTGTTGGAGTGGGAGGTAGACCAGGTTCTGGGAGCCTAGTTTGCTCTTCTTGTGTTCATTGTGGGAAGGAGTTTCTTACTGTCCTATGCTCTGGGAAAACCATTCATCAGTGAACATAATCTTAGCCTGAAATTGATCCGAGTTCTGAGAAACATTCCCACTTCCTTCAGCTCCCTCTCTAATTGGTTGCTTAATAGGTCACCAGCTTAGAGTTTTTATTCAATTCCTTCCTGTGACATTGTCTTGTGACATGTATTTCTTTCCCTCTACTTGACCCAAAATGGACAGGGTTGAACATTGAGTAATTCATCATATCCTGTTTCTATCTTAGAGACCCACTAACAATGAGGAAGGGCATATTTTATACAAAACATCCAATGTTAAAAGCAGCATAGATAGTTTTCCTTAATATCAATACTTCCCATTAGCATTTTATTGTGCAAAATACGCTAGATACTTTGCAAACATTTTGTCAGTTCATTCCTTTAGCAAACTTAGGAGACTGGCAAAACTTTCAGTTTGCAGATAAATGAGTAAAAGCTAAGAAAGATTATAAAGCTCATTCCATGCAACATGGTAAATACTAAAGTTGGACGGCCTGCTATAATCTAAAGCCTCATACTCCAAGCTCTTTACCAGCATACTATGGTTCTTTCTGTTAGACTGCAAAAAGTCCTATGATTTTGCTTATTTCTAATTTATTTCTATTAGTTCAAAAGAAGCACAACTATTTGGATCTTCCTGTGTCTGTGAGCTACAAGCCCAGAATCTGAAATGTAAGAGATGTGAAGGAGTAGAGGAGGGTACTGGCATCTATATTCTTGCATCCATAGAATTATATTTATCAATTAAGAAAATACCTGAAAAACTGCATCTTAAAAAAAATGGGGAACTGACTTTCACAGCTGAGAAGTCTGTAGGTGGGCAGTCCATGGCTTGAGTGGTCATTTAAATGTGCCATCAGAGCAGACTTCTTTCCAGCTACTCATTTCTCCATTCTTAGCTTGTTTTGTTCTCATTGTCAGAAAATTATGGTTGCAACGCATTGTGTTGGTGTTCCAAGAAGGAAGGCAGCGAGCAAATAGAGAATAGGGAAAATGCCAGCAAGGCTGTCCCTGGAGCAAGTCACATGGCCATTTCTAGACCTCAGGGATCCTAGGGAAGGTGAGTGTGGTTCTGAACACACTGCCATTGCAAACAAATGTGTCACTGTGAGTAAAGAAAGATGCGTACTGGTGAGGCAACTGCTGACGTAGCCAAACTTCTGAAAGGGAAGCAGCCTCAGGCAGTTCAGGGGAGGCTCCACTTTCCACAGCTGCGGATCAGTATTGGCACCAGGCTATGCCACCACCTGCGAAAACCCTGGGGAAACTGCGAACAGGGGCTTGCATATTGTGTGGCTCTGGATGTTTGCTATATGACCCAAGGTTTTTGTTATAGACCGTCATAATACAAATAACTCAGTAAAGAAATGGGGTGCAGTGTAACAACTAAAGAAGTTGAGATTGTGTTTAAAAAAAAAACTCTGATCTCCAGTCCCCCATCTGCCATTTTTCTACCAGTATGACCTTAAGAAACTCATCAGCCTCAAGTTCTTCACAAATAAAACGAGAAATGCATCTAAAATATGGGGCTGCTATAAAGTTTGCATGAGATGGTGTGTGTAACATCATCTATGGGAAAGTTGAATATGCCTTATCACCTATGTTTATTGTGATTTGCTATCTAAGAAAGCTCAGTTGGCCACTAATGCCTTTTGTCATGAAGGTCATTTCATTTTGATAAAATTATATTTGAGCCTTTGTTCTGGGCATAGCATCATATTATTCACTGATTCTCTCAAAACAGAAATGCATGGAGTTGTAGAGAGCATGATTCAGGTTCCCACTTCTCACAGTGCTGGTCTCTTTTTCAGAAATGCCCTTAGTTGTGTTTCTCTTTGGATTCCTTGGTGGAATCCAGGACTCAAATCAGGAGCATTTTCTCCAGGCACTTCCCAAGTCCTCTGAAACCCTTCTCCTCCACTAGTGTTTGTAACATTGCACTTTCCTGGCTCTTCTCATCTCCTTCATTTTATATTTTTATTTTTGTCTTTTGCATGACTGCAATGTAGAGATTCTACAGTTTGGACTGAGCCTCAGTCATGCCTCTTCTCAAGCAATAAAGCCCTACAGGTTGATCTGAGGCACAATCGTGGTGTCTTCTGTCTCAGGATGCTGGTGACTTCTTGACCTGCAAATACAGTTCAGACCTGTGCATCAAGTTCAGGACCATATATATTTACATAGGCTTGCTGGACCCATCCCCAGTGGATGTCTCGAACCACCAGTGCAATATATTTAAAACTAAATACTTTTTCCTCCTATGGACTCTTAGCCAAACTGTTCTGTCTCTTTTCAGGTAGCCTATCTATCTATCCAGTTGGCGAAGCTACAGCACTATGAAAGAGTCCTTGTCTTTGTGTAGCTTTGATCCAGTCATTTCTATAATTCTCTCTTAGCTCTACCATTTTTTTCTCTTGATTGCAGTTACTACTGTTAATTTGAAAAATTTGACTGTCTTCTAGAATATCTTAGTAACTTTCTATCTCACTCTCAATGTCTTCTCACTGATCATAGCTGGAATAAGAGTGATATAATCAAAACAAATCTCATTAAATCGCTCTTCACTTCATGCCCTTTGACAGCTTGCAGAGTGTCTCTGACTTAGGGTTTTCATCACCCACTCCCACCTAGCCTTTTGGAACTCAGGATCTTCCCAAATTGTCTGAGGTCTCTCCCAGTATGTGACCCCTGCTTACAGCCTGCTTGTGTATGTATTTATAAAGTCATGAAGGGTCCCCACTTCTTTACATTACCTGTCTTCTTCAGTCTCAGGCTTGTTACTCTGCTGGGTTGCACTCACGCTTCTATGTGAATTTTTGAATAGTTTAGATCATGTGTATTTTTGAGTAGTTTAGATTAATCACTTTCATCTTAACAACAAAAGTTTAGCATGTGTAACAGCTAAATGGGTTTCACTTTATGAAAACTGTGTCTTTCAGCCCTAATACTTGGCTAATTCTGCATTACATTCAAAGGTAGATCCTCACAAGAATATGACAATTAGACGCTTGATGAGAATTTTTAAGCATTTATTCAGCCCCTAACTACATTTTTGTCCCCTGATACAGCACAATCTATCAATATGGAAGACACAGAATAGTCAAAACTAGTCATGCCCTGAGACAGTGTAGGAAGTGTATTTTTGCTATTAATCTCTCTAAAAGGCAGCTGTGGTGACGTGACCTTTTAGTTCTGTGCAGTGGGTTAGAGTAAGGAGGTTAAGAGAGGATCAAGTGGGTCAGATGTAAGGTGCCTGAGCAGCAGTGGGAGAGGTAGGGCTGCAAATCCCTGTCATCCTGGCAAAATAGTTTTCACTCATAGTTTTGGATGTATATAAAAGTAAATCTTCTGAATCATAACCTCTTTTTTGGGCTCTCGGTTTTAGTTTTGTCTTTGGCAAATAGAAGGCAAGGTACATTCCTGCGGGGACTTTTGTTTGATTTTCAAAGAGAAAGGATAACTGTTAGGCTGTTCTCCCAAACAATATGACAAAAGTAGTTATCAAACGCTTTTACATAGAGTGAAGATGAAAAACCTTGCTACCTAAACACAATGATTAACTGCATGGTATATTAAACCACTCCCTTCTGGGACTGACACGGTAGTGAACAGTTCCAGTACCCATTTCAAGTTTTTAGATACCTGAGTCAAATGAATAGGTATTCTATAGAGTGTGTAAAAAAGTTAGCTTCAAATGTCATATTTTTCTAACTCTTAAAGATATTATTGAAATGTACAGATATCTGTTTCCCCTCTAGAAGTCCTTCTGCCTAGTTACTAGTTCATTACTACAATCAATAAGACAATAAAAAAATTCAAATCTATTTATACTACTTTCTAGTTTGGAACCTGAATATATCTCCAGAATATTTTCTGAGTATAGCTTAAATGCTTACTTCTTTCCTTCCTCAATTTCCCTTATCTATACAACATACAAATAACATACACACACATATACACAAAAGGCACATTAGGACAAACTCCAAACAAGGACACACACCTATGTGCATATTCACAATTCACACACATACACAGGGATAAACATGCAATTGAACAAACACATAAGACACTCATTGGCACATATATGATCATATAGGTACATAGAGCTGAAAATAAACACTTAAATATAGATCACAAATACATGAATATATACATAAACATGCATATGTAATATACAAAATGATCATGCTATAAATATATACAGTGCATATGAGCAAACACAAGAAAAGATGTGCATGAACACATACATGCAAGTAAAGTTGTATAACTTACATGCATATATGGGTAAACATACTCAGGAATACTCATTTTTATATCAGGTGACCACATACATTAATATGGGACACCCATACCTAAACACATGCATACATGGATATAGCTTCAGGACTTAATCTCATGCAGATTAATCACAGTGATATAGAAGAACACAAGTTTCTTCTTTTCCTGCCATTGTTTTAACTTGTCTTATTGTAAGATCGAACAAAAAACAGATTGCACTTAATACAGTGAATGAGAAAGGTAGTAAAAAATAATTTTGAGATTACTCACATGGGGGCACACGCGCGTACACACATACATTCGTGGGTGGATCTCCAGCACTTCATCTCATGCAGATTAATCCTTGTTACTTCCTGATCTCATTCACAGCAAGGCAGCATTGCCCTTTACTTGGTTCATGAACTAAGCAAGCTTTTTACTTTTCCCAAGAGCACATTAATGCTACTCTCATTTTAGTTGATTACTAAATATCTGACACTCTCCCTCCTCACGTACATAGAAGTCTTCATCATAGAAATTTGTCAGGGAGCATCGTTTGAACTCACCATTGTTCAGAAATGGGCTTTGGCACAGGATCACATAATCATGTCTACCTTAAATCGGAAATGTCCAAAAGAATATGAGTGCCACAGACGAGAAGCACACATGTAATTTACAATTTCATAAAAGTCAAATTTAAAAAGCAGGGAAATTACATGTAAAGAGTATGTTTTATTTAATCTAATATAAAACATTATAGTTTCAAGACACAACCATTAAAAATTACTGAGAAGTAGTTATATTAACTGCATATATATGTGTATACACTGATCTTTGAAATTTGATATGTTTTCTTCATAGTAAATTACAATTTGCGTGAACCTAAAATCAGGTGTCAGTAGTCACATGTGAGTAGTGACAGTCGTATTTCATGCTGCAGTGTATACTTTGCAAAATCCTCTCTGGATAAAGTCAGACCAGGAAAGAATTAGACACTGATGGAGCTTAGTGAAAAATTCCCAGCTCTTCTCTGGTAAATCTTTATATAGAATTTAAAAGGAGTCTTTTGTGAACTTACCCTGAACTGTCTTTCTCTTTTTATTTTCTATCTGCCTAATTTTAAAGTTATTTTTCCTATCTTTCTCATTGCTGTGTTAAATTAATTACAATTTTGGTTTTTCTGTTTGACCTTACAGTAAGACAGGCTGAAAACAATGGAAGCAGAAGAAGATACTAGTGTCCCTCTGCATCACTGTGATTCTACTGTTTGCCCTCAGGAAATCCACCTCTAGATCCCTCCTCCCTTTCTGCAAGGTGAATAGCTTCTTATTTTACGTATTTGATGAGTTTACCATACAGTCCATTCTGTTATAACAGCCACATATATGTTGTTGAACATTACTGTACTATGGGAAAAAATCAATCAATAAATTCCATAGGACTTATAGAAAAATGGGGCTTACCACACATTAGTGATGCATTAACACAAAAAGTGACAGAAACCAAACAAAAACAGCAGAAGAGTTTTATGCACAGAAAATGTTTAAAATACATAAATTCCAGAATAAATATGGCAGTAGACCTTGAAAAAAGACTTTTGTGTATAGAAATATTCACTTGAAGGGTTGAGCTAATGAGTTCTGGAATAGGAGTAAAAAGAAGGTGACAAGTGAGAGGGAAGGTGGCGACACCAGATAAGTACTGTGCAAGTGTGGCTAACTCAGGGCAGGTGGAGACCTGACACATCTTTAGATGCATGCATGGGTGCATGTCTGCCTGTATCTCACCCCTGTGGTGCTCAGTTCCTTGGGGACTTTTCCACATTCAAGTAATATTCCTTGCAGATGCAGAGTTCACACTGTGCCTTAGCTGTTCCTTAATTTAACAACCCTTGGAATAAACGTTTGTGCATTGTAACATAACTAATCAGTTATTTCTCTTATGATCATACTTGCATGTTTTTGTTTTTAGTTGCTTGTTCATAGGCTCAGTTCACTTTGTGTGCTTAATTCTATCATTTGTCTCTCTTCATCTAGTGTCTGAGCCCTAGAAAGCAGTAAATGCATCACTCAAATGTTGTTAACCTAAGTTATATTTGGCTGCACTGTATGGAAATTTAATTCTTCAGGGACTAGTCTCACACACTTAGGTATGTCTTCAAAACTTAGTAAGCTCAGACTGAAGGAGCAAGAAGACATGCACCTAGTGTGCACCCACTGTGTTCTATGTTCATCTGCCCTTTGCTTCTTATTTCTGGGAGGACTATCGCTGTGCTAGAAAAGTCAGTGGCTTAGTCAATGGTCTCAGTGTCTTAACAGAGTAGACTACAGGGAGCCAAAGCTGGCTAAGGAAACAATGCTCAACACTGTTTTTCCAAGTCTTTCTCCAGTCCCTCCTCCAGCATGGAAAAACTTCCAGGCCACTCTTCAGATCAGGCCACTCCCTTACTGGGAAGCTAGGATTTCACTCAATTGCACCCATGCAATGAAGCCAGAAGAAGCACTGTTTCTTCACATTTGGAAGCTGAAATCAATTTTCACTCCAGGCCAATGGGCAAGTGAAAATTCTCATTGGCAATCTGGAATACCCAGTGTACTCACTGTAAATGTTTAGTGGAGTTTTGAATTATTTTTTCGTGTATAAATTGTGTTGATAAAGTAGCAAAAGATGTGAATGAACTAGCCAATACAGGAAAACTACTTAATTTTGTTCACATAATAAAACCACTTCTCACTTCTAAATTTTTTTTTTTTAGTGAGACAGTGTCTCACTATATACAGTTCAGGCTGGCCTTGAGCTCACTTAGTAGCCCAGGCTAGTCTTGAACTTTCAACGATCCTCCCATCTCCAGAGTACTGGGATTACAGGCATGAGCCACCATGCCGGGCTTCACTTTTAAATTTCTAGTTTTGAACTCTTACAAAGAATATGAATATCCATGTGTGTATCATTGCCCTCTACTGGATATATTGGGCAATGTTTTTCCCTAGTTCATACATCATCATAATCTATCAAACAATAGTTTAGCATGTCTGGAGTTTCGTTTTTATGATTCTAAATGTTTTTAATGTAACATACATTTATTTTTTAACAGTGCTGTGAAGTAGCTATGCTATTTTCATTCCCATTTTACAGGTTAAAAACTGATGCAAGCTCACAGTTTCTCATTCAGTATACATTTTTAAAAGAAGCTGTGTGCAAAGAACTATGCTAAGCAGCAAAAAGCTAGGTAAGATGTCTTTGGGAGTTTAGGAAGAATTACAGATGAGAAATACTTGAAAATTACAATAAACTAAAATTGTGATAGCTGAGTGAATGAAACTAAAACAGTGGAGCAGACACAAGTGTATGTTAGTGTATTCTCACTATACTCTTCATTTTGATATATACTATTATACATCCTGTTTTACAACTAAAAAGATCAAAGTTTTGTGCCTATAAATCATTTGTTCAATTCTTACAGAGAAAAACAGCACAAAAAATGAGGAGAGAGTTTTTGCCAATGGTGTAAATCAAGGAAGACTTCATACAGGTGACAGCATTTGATCCAGGATTAGTAGCTTGCAGATATCAGGAAAACTCTACTGACATTAGTAAAGCACTAACTGACTGGATGGCAGGTCATTAAGGAGGGGAGGGAACTTAAGCTACAAGAAAAAAATTACTGTATTTCTGGTACAGATGTATCTTAAGGCAGCCTCAGGATCAAGTGGAAACTCTGGGTGGGAGGGGTTGTCCAAACTGGCCCACTGAGCAACAAAGACATGCCCTGACATGTACCGTCCTGGCTTGGCTTTGCTCTGGCAGAAGTCATGAAGCCTGTCTTATGTGTGGTGAGGCTGCTGAACCTGAGGCTCATGGATGTGTTACAGATCACTGGGAGTTGGGGTGGGAAGGAAGCACAGACCATGGCAGGCTGAGTTCCAGGGAGTCAGTAAGGAGTGGCGCATAACAAGGGAAAATGTGAAAATCATTCACTTTCACATTAGAGGTTGCTGAACTGTGGCACCTCCTCTTTCCTTTAACAATCTGGACTAACAGCCTAAAAGGCAGTATGTAAAAAAAGAAAATAAAATTGAAGACACTGTAGCTCATGAAACAGGGCTCTCTTTGTCCTCTGAACATGATGATAAGCCTCATTGAGTAGAGCACGTGGGTGATTTTTGCCTAGAGTTTTCCTTTTATGCCTGACAATTCAGCAAGCCTCCAGAGTAAACTCCTAGCACCTTGTATGCATTCTGCTTCTGGCAGCCTCATAATGTCTCAGGGTCAGAACAAATGGCAGGGACCAGAGAGAGAGCTCCTAGCACCAGAGCCCTTCTGCCAGAGGATTGAAGGGGATGTAGATGAGGGTGGGGGTTGGTAAAAGAAAGAGAAAAGTGAGAAAGCTAAGCCATGTTGCAGAAAGGACCTGATCATTCTGTTGGACAAAGGAAACACTAAGTGGAAAGTATTCTTCTTTTAAAATTTTACAGTAATCCCTTCAAGCCACTGAGAAAGAAATACAGGAGGAAGGGAGACAGACAGAGGGGTGGAAAGAGAAGAGAGAGAGTGAAAATCTTATAGCTAGACAGTGTTAGGGTTTGTGTCTAGGTGTCCTCCCAAAGCCTCATGTAGGTTTTGTCATTGAAGACCATGTGAATGATTTTTAGTGCAAAGCTTGAGGTAAGAGTGTGAGTGCTACCCCATCCTAAGGAAGGTAGCCTGAATACAGAATAAGGGAAAGACTATCTGTTTGTCTGTCTCTGTTTCTTTTGCATTTGATGTCTTCCTTTTCCATGAAATGTTACCTCTGAGCCATGTGCTACCCTGCCCTGGAGTCAGCTAGTTATGTACTGAAACTTCTACAAACTGTAAGCTAAATAAAACTTCACCCCTTTAAAGTTGAGTGTCAGGTGTTTTGTCTCAGTGATGAGAAAACTAACTAAGACAGACAGACATAAATGCAGAAACCGCTGAACCAATACAAACACATGGACTTTAGTGACCCAGAATAATCATGACATTATAATTTTTCCTAAGCAAAGGGCTTATCTATTGACTCACTCTTATTACCTCAAATAACGCACTGCACATGGCAGTACATTCAGTTCTTTACTGCATGCATATTTACTGAAGACCTATTGCACTTGATCATTTACTTACCAAGACTCTATTAAATTTCTACTAGGTACCAGGAACTGTGCTAGGAGTGGTGAATACAAAGTTAAATAAATAAAGTCTCTTCTATTAACTACAGCTTTGCCAAGAGGGTTGCTGAATATATGGGATGCTTAATAAATGTTAAATAGAATTGCACAGGTGTTAAATTCTCCTCAGTAGGGTTGGGACCTGGGAACACCAGTTGGACAGCTTTCCTGGTATTATTAAAACAACACACAACCACAAGTGTTTGTGACTCTTTTATTTCTCCTATTGGAATCTATCTCAGTTTGGGAGAAGGAAACATGCCTTTGGCAAAAAACAATTAGGGCAGAAAAATGAAGATTTTTGCCTTTATGATAGAGCTGTAAACTTCATTTTATCTGAAACCTACTATCATCTTTAGAAACACTCTAAGTTCATGTTATTAGCTAAGGAGACTTGGCCACTAAAGTGAAATTAGATTTTTGTTCAACTATTGACACATTGAGTTTTTTCTGCCAATCTTACACACATGTTTTAAAAGCAATGTGGACTCAGCAATTGACAATGAGATTGGATCCAGGTATCCTGAGTGGGCGGTAGCTTCGTATAGCTAGGAAAAGCAAGCTGCAGTGGATGGACTGTGCCCATTTCTTAAAGCAGAAAAATAAATTTATTTGTAATAGTTCTTTCTTTCTGGCATCCTGTGCAAATAATTTTGCCCATTTTTTTCATACAAGTATCTATTCTTCCTCATGTGCCTTTTGTCTTTTATTTATGTAAGATATCTAGAAAAGGTAAGGCTCCAAGAAGGTCACAAAATGAAGTATTTTTGTTGTTGTTGTTTTAGCAATTTCCCCAAAAGATATGGGTGCAAGAGGGTAAGAAAGTGATGACATGGAGCAAAAACTTGCATATCAAGGTTTCCCCTTTTAAAAATCCACTGAAACTTTCCAGAGATTTTCACATCACCAAACCCTAAACCAAGACAGAACTAAAAATTGTATATTCACTTGCTGCTTCCAAGATTTGAATTTCAAGTATCATTTAAAAAAATCATAATAATGCATAGCAAAAGAGCTTAAGAAGTAGCAAAAAGTACCATCCACAGACACCATCGCTTCCTATGGCAAGTGGGTGTATAATGTCACACAGGATAGCAGCTTTATAAGAATAATCAAACTTTTCATTCAGGTAAGGTTAGATGTATGAAAACTGTACAGCATTGGTTTTGAGTGCACCACTTTGCAGCTGACTGCCAATACCTCACTGCCAACTAGTGATGGACCTGCCTGTGATAACACATGCCTAGGTCCAGTGATCTATAAGGAGGGAGTCCAGGGTCAGGAACAAGTCCATCTAGGTCTTCCTGTATTAAATCTTGACTAGTCCCGGTGAAATCTTGGATCAGTAACTTCAAGCCTCAGTTTTCACATTTGCTAAAAAGAGATATCTTGGAAAAGAGTGTAAGTATTCACTTGGTTAGTGGTCTGGAGTCAAGAGCTATGCCTAGGTACAGATCCACCAGATGATTTCCCTCATCTCCCTTGTTTGAGTAAGAGCTGTGGCTTGTTCTCTGGGTCCCTTGAGACTCCATGTACACATCCTTCATATTTAGCATGTATTCCATAAAGGTTTGCTGAAATGAGAGAATATGACTCGTAATGTCGCACTTGTAACTAATATGGTAAATCACCTTTATAATAAAACACCTTATTTAGTAATTGTTATTTGTCTTGTTGACATTACATATTTTGTGCAACATTAGGATTTAGGGTTAGTGTAATTCATTTTTTGCCTTTCACCTCCCTCCCACAGTGGTTAGCACTGTATAGATTACATCTGAGAAGCTTGTTAGTTAGTCAATGGTCAAAAGAAATTAATCTATCCTTTCTTCTGGATATACTGAAAAATGTGTTTGTGCACTTTGTCACAGGCTTTTTATTTCTAAAAATCTCAGTTTACCTTGGAAACTAGTGATAATTCTGAGTTTACAAACATTCAGCAAGGATGATCAGATTGCACTTTGGAAAAAATCTATTTCAAGCTGTATGCCAACAGCAAGTGTTCTTTCTTATGCTACTAATAACTCAACAGGGACAGTAGGCAGTAGCATTGCTTACAGGTTCTTCATTCTTCACAGAGAGAACAGTTTTATCTTGTATAGGCAGCTATATTTACTTACTTAGTGGAGATCTGATTACCTGTGTACTAACTTTGCACTATCCATGCCCACAGAGAGTTGCACAAAATGAGAAGGGCCTGTGGAAATACACATCTAATGTTATAGTGCAATTGTATTGGTAATTGCAACTTAACCAGTTTTACTGCTAGTTCTGGAAGGAAGTAAAATTACATGCAATAATAAGATTTTTGAAGAAATTAATACAATGCATAATGCAATAATTTTCCCTGATGAAGTAGCTAGTATTAAGTACATACATAGAAATCTAATAAGTAAGATTTTGTATTACAGATACTTTGTTCAGTAGTTAAAAAGTCACTAAGAAGGACCAAAGAGTGAACATATGCAGGGTCTTTCTTTTTGAAATAAAATGTTCTCTTGCTCTTTAATACAACTCTCAAAGAAGGATTCATTGAAACTCATTCTAGACTATTTAAAACTTGGAGAATTCATAATGATGTAGATTCAGTTTATCAACACTAGAGAATTCCCAAAAGATGATTTCATGATATTGATAAACTCAGTAGTCATACTAATATTATGAAGCTCAACATTTTCTTTCTTTTTTATTTTTTTATTTGTTTCTTAGAGAACATAGTTTGATCATAAGATGTTAAACAAATAATTTCCAGGATTTATATCATGAGTGTTGAATCACACTGCAGCCTTCCAGGTTTTTGAACATGCCCTCAGTGGCCCTCAGGAAAGAAAAAATTGTCACCCTGCTTATTGCTCAGTAATATTTATTGGATGGATGCTTTGTACTCAGTACAGCTTGTGCAATGCTAATAATCTTGAAATCTTAGTCCTACTGCCATTTTTTAAATAAGGGAACAAAAATACAAGGACAAATAGAAGAATCAAATTAAATCTGACTCATTTTTACCAACCTTTCCCTCAGCTCTTAGTACTGGGTCATAAGAGGTTTTCAGGGAAAAGAAGTTTGCCTTCATTGAGAAATGATGGACATGCCCTTAACTACTCTAATTTGCTATTAACAATTTGTTATGCATCTCTCTTCTTTAAATTTATCTAAATTCTTCCTGTGACTATTTTTACTCTCAGCTCATATAAATAATTGGCATAATAAATCCCACATGTTACTTTATTTACAGTTAAGAACTTCCTCTCAAACTTCAGCAATGTTCTTATAAGTCTGCAATCACAAGAAAGGGGAAAATAATGTTTCTAATAATTATTCCCTCTTAATTTCCGTTTTTTTTTCATTATATAGATTTGTAAGCTTTGAAATCTTGACATTGAAAACAACAGCAGCAACATTTTACAGAAACTTTACTTTAAAATATAACTATCTAAATGCTCCATTCAGCTATCATTTATAAATTGATACTGGCAACCAGGCAAGGGCTGCAATATGGAATAAAATATAGCTCCTGTCACCCAGAAGCTCTCCGTCGAGCCAGAGAGACAGAGCATAAACTGATAAATATAACACAAATACAACTGAGTTATGTAAAATGTTATGGGTAGCAACACAATTTGGGGAGAAATTGCTCCAGAGAGACAGAAATCAGCAAAAGCTCAGATTTGAGGAGACACTTGTGTCTTAGAGAGGAAGCCTTATCTAAAAGATAAATATAAAAAGCAATAAATAACAGGAAGTAAGAACACAGAGATCACAGTTAAACAGGGTTGTATTTGATCCATATTTTTATTTCATGACATGTGTGTAACCTTGCAGAAATCACTTTCTTTACCTTTTAAAACTAAGAGTTCTCCAGAAGTGTCATGAATCTAAAGATGCTTCATTTACAGTATAAGGACCACATGACACACTGTGTGTCCCTCCAAAATGTGTATGTCAGAACCTAGCATCCAATGAGGTCTCATGAAGAAGTGAGGCCTTTAGGGGAGGTGATTAGTTTGGGAAGACTTTGCTTTCATGAATGAATTAATGTTCTTATGAAATAAGAGGTTGAAGAGTTTCCTAGGGTGTCTTTTGCTTTTCTGCCATCTGTGGCAGACGCAAGGCATCTTCGCCAGATACAAAATGCGCCAACACCTTGATCTTGAACCACTAAAGCATCAGAATTATAAACGAGTGTATGTTTTTTATAAATTAACTGCTATATTTTGTTACAGCAGAAGAATGGGACATGGCTGTGTAAAACCTTTAGCACACATATGCCTGACACACATAGACATTTATGAGATGTCTAACATCATCATCATAATTAACATTATTATGGTTAGCCAGATACTATATAAAACCACCTTCTGGCTTCATCAAAAACCTTTAGCATAACATCTTGTTATCTTCTTTCCTTTTATGGGATGAAGGAGATACAGGCTAGAATTCAGCATGCTATTTAAACTGTAGACAACTGAATGTGTGTCCGAATCACCAAGGACACTTGTTATGATTCAGATTTATAGACCAGTCCCCTTCACCTACTGAATCATAGTTCCCGAGATTCTAGAGCCTATATTTTGTATAATCCCTAGGACAATTTTTATATACACTAGAGTATGAAAAATTCCTTCTTAGGTAAATTTAGCTAGTCTGCTCAAGACACTGTTTATCAGATATTTCCCCAAATCCTAGATTTCTTTTTTACCTTAACCTCACCCACACTTTCTGTTTCGCAGATCATTTATTGGCTAAAGAATTATATGCTAATCTTTCTGTACAGATAAGCGTTTTGCAAGTGTCTTGGTGATTTCTTAGAGAGCTTTCAATCTGTTTAAGATAATAAGAAAAAGATATGTGTAATAGCTAGCTACAGGTAAAAATTAAAAGGTGATTTGAGGCCTCAGGAGAAGAAACCAAGAGACTAAAGACGTCTGAACTCAGTGTCAAAGGCTTGGAGTTCAAGTGCTGCTTCATCTTTTATTAGCTGTGGGCAGGGAGGCCCATGCACTTTGTGTTTCAAAGCTTCAGCATGTGTTTATACTTCCAGGATCAGAAACAAAAGTGTACGAGATTCTTTTCAGTGTTCTCATTCTGTAAACATACATAAATTCACAGATCTTCCCTGGATCACATTGAGTTGTGAAAATGACAGTTTTTTTGGCTGAAGGAAAATTTACTTGTATTTAGTTTAGATATAGAGTTGTCTGTAATTTAAAATATAATGTTATTTATAATGTTAAAAACTTAAGGTAAATTAGATTTAACAGTTTAATTGAGCAAAGAAATTTATGAACTAGGAGGTAGTTGAAATTGGGAGAGGATCAGAGAGCTCCACCTGGCAGAACCAGCAAACGACTTTCACAGGCTGAACACAGACCCAGTACACAAATCTTCTGGTTGATAATGAGGCATCTGTGTTACATGGACATGAAGTGCTACATTGTCTTGTTATTAGTTGAAACTCAGTTGTTTGTGATTGACTGAAACTAGGCTACTTATTACAAAAGATAAGCCAGTATGTTCTGGGTAAGTGGTTCTTGTCTATAATTGTAGACTCTGAAGTGCTGACACAGGAGGATCACAAGTTTTAAACCCAGCCTTGGACAATTTACTGAGACACTTTCTTAAATTTTTTATTTTATTTTTTTTAATGAGGGAAAAACAAAACAAAAAAGCAAGATAAACACGAAACAAAAGAGATAAAAAAAAAACTAAGAAAAAAACCAAAACAATAACAATATACGCTTTCCACACAAGGTGACAGGAATTTAATAAAGGTCACTAGTTTGCATAGTTATCGTCAAGATTTACTCAGATTACCAGATATAGACATGCAAAATAGATCTAATCCTATAAGTGTTAACTCTTTTGCTCCAAGAATCAATAGAATTAGTAGTACAATCATCTTAGATATCATAAGTATATCATTTTCTTAAATTAAAACAAGGAGAAAAAAAGAATTGAGGATATAGCTTGGTTTGAAGGACCACATCAAATTCGTTTCCTCAGTCAGTCATGTTATGGTTTCAAGTTAATAGTTTCCTGCTTATCTATCAATATTAAACAATATACAATAATGTATTTTTACATTTTACTGTGTAATTTTTACATTTTCATGTACTTTTTAAAATAATCAAAGCAATGCTTTAGTTGCGTTATACAAAAATTTTTGTCTGTTTTTCACATGAAGAAAGAGAAGTGTAGGAAGTTAGATGATTCATCCCAAACCACACTTCTAGAGCAAGATAGAGACAGAATGCAATCCAGGACTCTCCTTCATGGTACATAACTGCTCAGATTTGAATAATAATAATTTTTTAAAAAACAGCGTTACTTGGATATTTTGTAAGTTTAACAACTGTGAAACCCAAACCACATATGAAACTGCACCACAATGAACCTCAGTATCTGAGACACTAAATAGGATCAGAGCCAATCCACAGCTCTGAGAAAGATGGGTACATCTGCTCAGACCATAGACTTGTAAGAAAATGAGAAGAAATGAGCTATGCGTATATAAATCACAGTTTTCAAAAACACTCAAATTTATGACTTCTTGGATCATTTTTATAATTTCAAATTCAGCAAAGGTTACAAAACTATGAAAATGAAGGTTAGATACCATCAGAGCTAGTGGCAAGTTCGGACTAATCTACATTTCTTGAATCCTAGATTCTATTTCTTTCCATCAGGGTTTGCTAAAGAACTAATGAACTTCCCATCTAAAAACCTTACTGTCTTTGTCTTTTTCTTTAAAGTTTATCCTGTTGTTTATTTTTATATGTGATTTTATTTTTGATTTAAAATCCAACTACTGTATATATTTTCACATTTTTTATATCACATTGCTCTTCAGGCATGTTTTGGTAGAATGACCAACAACACAGTACAATCAAAACCGTGGTATAATGTAAAAAAAAAAAAATCTCTTTTTGTTAATTGTGAATTTCCCTGGCAAACAGAGAGTTTGGTTTCCCAAGCACTGTGTTGCTGAAGTTTTGACACATGCTATACAATTTTGAATTTGCAACCAGGCAATCAATGGTTAAACCAATGGGTCTCTGGGATCACTAAGTGACCCATCTTGTTATCAAGATGAAACAGGAATAATAAGGATAATTGTGTAACCAAGATCTTGATTATGATACTAATCAAAACATTTGCCATAACAATGTCAATTATCATTAAATAGCATTTCCTTACTCACAACATGGGAATCAAGCCAATACTATAATAAACCACCCACGATGGAGTGAGAGGATGTTGCATTTGTTCTGGAAAAGGATCACATAAAATATACTGCAAAGAATTATTTATAAACTGATGTGATAATTTGTGTATATTTTATAAATTTTGGTGGGTCCTTAAGTGCACTTTTCTTAATGCCAAAAGAAAAATTGTCATTCACTTAGTGAAGCAAGTGACTATAAAACACAATAATTTTAAAAACACAGTGCTCTCTGTAGCATAAATAGATAACAACTTCATAGAAGTTTTATCATTATTATTTCTTTGATAATAGTTACCAAGTATTTTAAAACTACCATTAGACTGCAAATGTATTTTGATTTTGCAGTTTTCCCATTCTAGTCTCATGAAATCTTTTCCAGCACTGTGGTTATTTTATTCGTGTCAATTTAAATTAAGTCAAATTAGTTCTCATTTCAATATTGACAAAGATTTTGTTTGACAGCAAGAGTGACCTCTGATTTCTTCCCAAGGACATTTTAGCCATAGAATGGGTTATAAGCACTCTTTGAAAGGAAGGCTGAACATCAAAAATATTTCTATTGAAACTGAGGCAGACAGCACAAGAGAAAAGGGCCTTAAATTATGGCTCAATATATCTGTAGACTAAAAGAACTGTTTAGTGTTTGGGAAATTCCAGAATTTATTCCTAATTTATTGTAAAGAATTTTCCTAAGTACTAACACTGAAAAGAATGTCTAAAACCAAGTTGAGGTAAGCATAGTATTTTGTGCACATTGTAATGAACACTAAGTCTTTTTCTGAAAGGTAAAGCAGGAGGTGAGGGCTAAAATGTTCATGGAAGGAGAAGGTAGACACATTTTAAAAAGTTACTGTATCACCAAACTGTCTGTGTTGGATGTAGACTCAAAATTAAAAAAGAATCTCTAATCCAGCTTCTTTCAGTCTGGTTACTGAATTTCTGATCTTTTATGTATTTTGTGTGAGGTTTCTGTTCTATTTTCTTAAAACAATATAATGTTTAAGTGAAAAGAATGATTACTATAAACAAGTTATATTCCCTCATTTTACAGGAACGTGCATAGGCCCAGATGTGCCAAGTGGTTTGTACAAAGCTACAAAGCTGGAAACTTAACACGTGCCCCGACGTATAGCTTCTTCTCTGAGCCTTTTTATTGCTTTTACTTCTAATGTCATTTACCACATTTAAAAGAATTCACCCCTCGCTATCTGGGAGCTTGTACACGTAAATCAGGGCAGGTTTGCTTGTTTTTCATGGAGCCCTGGTCACAGTCATTTTGAAGGCTCTAATCTCTGGTCTGCCTAGTTCTTGATGTCTCTACCACTATCAAGATCTTGGAGAAAGGGGAACACTTTGTTGTGCAGTATTATTAGGAAATAAAATCTGTACTCCCAAATAGGAATCCCATAAAAGCCAAGAAGCATATTGCATGAACAGATATAAAACATGACTGTAACATATTAAAATTTACTTCTGAAAGAAACATAGTGTAGGGGCTGGGGATTTAGCTCAGCGGCATAAGCACCTGCCTTATAAGCAGGCAGTCGTGAGTTCGATCCCTGGTACCGATAAAAAGGAAAAAGGCAAAAAAAAAAAAAAAAGAAACATAGCGTAAAAGTCCAAATGAACATTATTCTATGTATCCAGCCCATTGCTATTCACACAGTACAGGGTCTCTATTATAGAACGTAGTACCAGTTTCAGTTTCTTAAAGATTAAAGGCAGTTTGAAAATTGTAATCACACTGAACTTGAAACAAGAAAAACTGCTACCATGAAGAGTCACCCATATTTGGGCAAATTTCTCCTGTGCTCATCTCCCTGCTGTCACATGTCATGAACAAGATATTGCTGTTTAATTTTATCACATTAAGAATAATAGACAACCTTAAATTGGACAACTCTTCACTGTTATTTAGAGTTAAATACTTTCACAAAAGATGCATTTGAAAATACTGAAATAAGTATACAGACAGTCTAAGCATTTGCAGAGAGGAACAATGACTGTATTTGGAATAATAGGAAAGTGCCTTTCGGAGTGTCGATTTCAACTTCAAAGCGATGACTCTGAAGGACAGCATTTTTGCTATAAAGAGTCTGGTGATTTTGTCGAAGACTCAAAGTGTGATTTCTACACATGATAAGTTATGCATAGTATTTATGACAAGCTTATTGACAGAGTTAGAAAACAGGTCAACTTTCAGTCTTATCAGGCTCACTATGACAAGCAGAGACTAGTAATTAAAATTAAAAGATTATGAGATCATATTTTCAATTGTTGCAATAATGCAATGGAAATTGAACTTTGATCTAAGATTGAGAAATTTAAGCTTTCTTATTGGTCAAATATCTGCACTTGACTGGATGCCAGTATTTTGAATGGCTGGGATAAATGCCTTAATTAAAATAATACTCAGGTAATTTAACCACTTCTTAATAATTTTTTTTAATTTGATAAGCATTAGAGTTCATGTACAGTATTTCTTGAAAGATGGATGCAGAGACTTGAAGAAGAGTTGTCCAATGCTCTGAAGAATATATGGTTTTTCTGATCACATGTTAGTAACCCAAAGACCTTAGATACTAATGTGGCAGACAGAAATGCCACAGGCCTTTCCAAATACCCCTTCAGTGCAGGCACGGAGGTATTGCCTGAGATTGAAACGTTTATAAAGGTTGTGTGACCTAGAACCAATCTCAGTATCTTAATTTTCATAGTGAGAATAATAACAAATCTGGTTCTTACCACTGATGTGATTATAATTATTTTGATAATACATATAATGGTCCCAATGATTCACTTCATGAACATCAACAAACAGTACATAACTAACTAATTCTATTGTGTCTTTCTCTTTTAAGGTTAAATTATCTTTCAACAGAAGAGGCTGTACTTGATTGCCAGGCAGCCTGAGTTGTTGTGCTAGAGGTTGGAGGAATAAAGGAAAGGGCTTCAGCAAGTCAGACAAGCTATGAAACCATCCTGGAAGCAAAATGTATTCTTAAGATCTTATTGTGACACTCACTTGGTTGCCACTTATATGTTTGTTCACTAAAAATGTCCAGTGAGGGATTTTTATTTGTTGCACACTGGCTTGTGATGAGCCATAACCTTTAAGGAGTAGATATAACCTTCAGATCTGGTCATCTGAAAAGTTCTTTGGGAAAGACAATGAAAAAAGTATCAGACGCCAAAAGTGAATGGTCTTTTGCCTAAAAACTTGACTTCCAGAGAACTAGCTGTCATCTTAATTAGGCATCCTCTCAAATTCTCATATTGGTCTACTACTTGTTGATTTGGAATGGTATAAATGCTGGATTTTCATATCAAGTCTTCAATTCTGTGTGTTTCTAAAAACAGTATTGTATACTTGAAATCTGGAAAACATTTTTTTTTATTTTTAGTGTTGTTTATTCTGAGGTAACATTAATCTGAAAGAGTTTTCCAGAGAATCAAAAAAGTATCTGGTATGTGTGTCTACTTGGTTTTTCATTATCTCCTCAAATATTTGTTCATAAAAGTCAGAATGGAATTCTTAGCCCTCAGTGATTCCTTGGAAATGAAAAGAAGGCCAGAAAAGAGACTAATCACCATAGGGTAAATTGTTACTAAGATTCAATACACATTTAAGTAAATCTAGAATGAGGCAAAGTTATTCAACAGATACCTAGCTACAACTGTAAGAGAAAGAAGTTCCATTGTTCTACAACACAATATTTTGAATATAGATAATAACATATTGCATATTTTTTAAAAAGCTAAAAGAAAGAATTTAGAATGCTTACAACAGCAATATAACTGTTTAAGGAAGTTTACCCTGAGTTGAAAAGTATACAATGCACGCATGCATTCAGACATCTCAGGTTGCATCATAAATATGTCCAGTTGTTATATCAATTATAAAGGAAGAGAGGGAGAAAAAGGCAAAAGAGGGGGAAGAGAGAAAGAGAGTAGGAGGGAGGGAGAGAGAGAGAGAGAAAGAGAGAAGGAGAGAGAGGGAAAAACAGAAAGATAGAGAGCAGGAGAGAGAAAAAGTGCACCATGGTTAGGCAAAGGCCACAAAGACCAACAAATGCATGATAGTCAAGCTAGTAGTAACAATAATTGCAATAATTTTATTGAGCCAAAATTTCAAAGCAATATTCTTATCATGTTAAGAATGTTAACAAATTTAACTGCCACAGTAATCCTTACAAGGAGATGTCATTATTGTTTCTATTCTTTGTATTTTATAAAGGTTGAATTGAGCCCTGAGAAAATCAGACAATTCACTTGCTATCAAGACATACAATCAGTAAATGATGGGTCTAGGATTTGAACAGTGACAATCTGGTGCAAGACATTAGTCGAGAGAAGTTTTAACTCTCTTCTTAGAGTAAGAAATTCTTCACAGAAAATCTGTCCTTGATGTGATGTTTCCAAGGGTAAATACGGTTCTCCAGCTAGATAAGCCAGGAAGTGATATGCTAGATAGAAGGACAGAATTGGAATCAGTTTGAAAGACACAACAGTACCTGTGCTAGGGCATACTCAGGTAAATAGCTTAAGGAGGAAGTGATTTAACAGTGTCAATAAAGTTTTAAGAAACCATCAAGGTATGGTACCTTAGGCTACAGTGAGAGCAAGGAGTTATTACCGCCCTGATGCCTTATGGATGAAAGGATGAGGGAAGACAGCAGTTACTCCGAATCACAGTGTATATTCAGATAGAAAGGGAAAGTGGGTAGGAGACTTTTGGTAGCAAACACAACCAACAGACAGTGGCCAGCCATGGCAGGAATAGGGAATACACCTCAAATTCATCCTCTCCCCACCCTCTGGGCTTGTATCTTCACTGCTCATTGGCTGAAATGAGTTGGAAACTTGGGGGCTGATAAATCCATAGATGCTGTTTGTGAGGGTCAGCCTCCCTGGCTGCAGAGAACATTTGGAATTGTGGCAAATGAATCTGGACAGAACACAATACCAATATATTATGAAAGCGTTTTGGAGTGTTTTTGAATGATTTTGGACAAACAACATGGAATAATTTTCAAAGGTCAAGTGCACTGACTGTCAGTAAAATACCTATTTTCCTGGAAAGAAGATCATAAAGTCATGGTTATATTTGATGAGAATCTGTTCCCAGACGTTTTTGAAATTTGATTCCACACAAATACAGTAGTAACTTAATACGAGTTCACATTGAATAGATTCAAAAGCAACTTTTTTCAATTGTCCCTAATTTAATTAATATTCTCATAATTAGCCAGGAAACTTCCTGAGTGAAGATGAGATATATGGATACTTTCTACTATTGGTGAATTATTTCAGCATAGAAACAGTCCCATGTTTCTTTCAGGCAGAAAATAAGTTATTTTCATCTGCTTCTAATTCAAAAGTAGACAAAGTGAATTTGATTCAGCATTATAAAAAAAAATCACCTTTGGCTGAGATCATGCATGGAAAAATTTGACCCCAAAGGACAGAAATTTGGAACATAATATGCAACCAAAAAGTGGCTTGAGTAAAAAGACAGTAAGAATATTTCATGTGAAATCTATGAGTAACAGGAGCTTACCTATCCATGATAACTTTTGCCCATAATCTAAGAAGAGGATTACAATGTTACCACCAAAGAAGATGGAAGACATTTCTTTATGGAGAAGAGGAAAGGGGTTTGGAAAATTGAACTACTGAATAATTATTATAATAACTAACATTTGTATTTTTCTAGACATTCTAACAAGAACATTCATTTAAAACTCTATAAGATTAGCTTATTATTAACCTTACTTTACTCACAGAGAAACTATTAAATGAATTTTCCAGGTTTCTTTATGTTCAATAAATAACATGGTTGAGTTATGAGCTCAGATCTTTCAGATTCTATAAGACAGAATGTTGGTGGTAAAAAGTAAATTTAAAAATAAGGGAGAGGAAGTCATATGGTAATACCACAGTAGGCATACTTGTCTCCAAGAATTTGAATTAATTAATTAAATACCTAATAAGCATCACACATCACTTCTGTGGGTAAATAGTGACTCTTTCATTTTGTTTCCATAATTTCACATATTTCCTGCCTCAAGTGATTTACCACTTGGTTAAGATAACCAAACCAAGGCCAAAAGCACAGACTATGTTTTTATGAGAGATATATGACAAACCGTGATTAGCCTAAGGTGAACTGGAACCCCAGAAAAAGTTTTGAGGAAAAGCACCTCTGGAACTCAGCAGTGGGACCTGTACTTGCACTGCAAGCTAATAAGGTAAGGAATATTCCCTGCTGTGCCTCATCCTGAAATGCATGGGTCATCAACAGATACAGGAGAAAGTATGTATTAGCTAGGGTTATTTTGGCATCATTCAATTAATACATTCAATTAATACAATTAAATCAATTAGGTTGAGATTAGTACATTTATAGTACTTACTAAATTTGTCATCAGTTACTAATGTATTCATCTTGCCTAAATTGGGAACATTTCTGCTGTTCTGAAATAAGGCAAATATGACTCTGGCATATCAAAAGTCCTTAAAATTGATTAGTTATTGGGCTATTGATTGCAAGAGGTAAATGTTTCCCAATCTATACTTTTATGGCTAAATGTCCTTGATCATCTTCCTATTCAGTTTTTTATATTTATAAAGTGAAATACACATTAATTTGAAAAGGCTTTCCTTATCAATGAACTAATACGCTAAGTCTGTTCCTGTTTCTGCTTTGCTATGGTGTATACATGATCCTACTGGTCAGAGCACGTGGAACCAAGGCAGCATTCTGGGGCAGGGGAGCCATGGTAGAGCTGTTCACTCCAGTCAAGTGACATGGTGAAGGAAAACTGGGTGATGCACAAAAGACCTACCCTCACAAAGAATGTTGCCATAGAAGAAGTGAGCTTCTTTTTTCTTCTTTTTCTAGCAGGTCATACTTCTAACAAATTCCTAAGTAAAAGCATTGAAACAAAGTCTTTCTGCCTTTCTAGGGAGTACTAGCAGACTTGAAATTGGAGCGACAATTTGGCCTTGACACTGGGCCACTGGTCTGCTTTCATGTTGCTTTGTCAATCTACTAAATTCTTCCCTTTGTTAATTTGCAAAAGCAGAGACATTATCTCCAAAAGAATCCTCAGTAAAAATAACATTATGTCACTTGGGAAAGGTGAATCTGTAGTTGTTGAGAAAATAGAAGCTGCTTTTTATGGTAAAATGCCTCATGCCCAGAAGCTTGGAGTTGACTGGAGTCTTTAGTTGGGACTTGGGACCTCACTTAAAATGAAGAGAAGAGAGATCCTGAGAGAGCTGAAGCTGGCGCAGCACAGAGCCTCCAGGTGGAATGACAAAGAGCCTTCTTTATCTACCCTTGTAGACAAGGAGGGGAGAACAACATTATCCCTGCTGAGTTAGAACACAGAAAAAGGATGAATTAATGAAAGAGTCAGCAATACGATTAGAGTGAACCCCCCAAACAACTGAAGCTCTTTTCCCATTTTTCAGTTTTATTTCAGCTCATCCCTCTCTGTAAGGATAGCATGGTCTCCTGGGTAATTCATGACTACAGGTATGCTTCCCTCGTGTTGGCTAATTAAAGGACCTTGAGTCCTGGGATAGCATTATCGATTAACAGAAAAAATGAAGAATCACTTTATAAGAGTTAAGTAACAGGATATAGGAAAACATAATGAAAAAATAAAAAGAAACTGAACTGCAGAAAAAGATTTAAAAAGAACTAAAATCTAAAGACTTTATTAGGTATTGGTTTCGAAGTTTTTAGGTGGACATCTTAGGAAAAATTTATTTTCTCTCTTAGCTTACCATGGAGAGTATAAATCATCTGTAACTTGATCAACCTATGGAATATGTTTTCTGTTAGGTCCATAAATTTTTTTGTTAAATTGTTGAAAAGAAAATCTGACTCATCAATGACATCTGAGTAGCCACTTAATCTTCCATATTGTAATTGTTCCTTACTGCAGGGTGAGTGTAATATCAAATGTGAAATCAACAGTTCTCTAACATGTGACTAGGATGGTAAGGATTTGACTCTGCTCACTTTATTTTCAATCTATTAGATCTCAGGGGTCCTATATCTGTGTGTACTGAGCATTTTAGACAAGTTCCCTGAGAAATGAGAGGCTAGTATAAAATATGATATGTGCAAGAAGTTTCTCTTTTTAATAAGTGCTAAGGCAATTAAAACATATATATATATATATATATATATATATATATATATATATATATATATATATAAATTTGATCTATTTATAATTTATAGTCTGCTAACATTCCATGCTGGAGTTATAAAAAACTAATAAGCTTTTAGAGATGATGCAATCAAGAAAAAAGTAACCAAATATCTAAGAAAAAAGTAAGTGTCTATGAAAAATAATAAAAGGTACAGTGAGCCTGATGTAGGAGGTAGGAGGTAGAAATGATGATATCCAACCTACATGCTTTGTTAGTGTGGAATATAAGGCTGGATGTGTGTTTATGTGTGCTCACATTGACAGGACTCTTTTAGAGACTTGTAACCCTCACTTAAATAACACTATCATTCAGGTAGCAGGATTGTTCCTTTAATTTGTTAAACTCATTGGAATTGAATATAATATTAAATGATGCAATTTGATTATGACATTATCCTTAAATTCTGACATATGGTTTGTTATCTATGTGTACTTAAGGGATAGGTAAGTTCCTCACACTTAGGTAGTTATGCTATTGAGGGCTTGGCCACTTGTCATACATGGCAGCACACAGCCAGTTGGACCAATACATAGATAGTATGAAGAATCCATGGATGCTTGTCAGATCCATATACCAATGGTGCATGTCTGATATCTGTTGGTAAGACCTTTGTTTCTATTCTGATGGAAAAGAAAAAAGAACAATATCCTTGGATCATGTATAGCTGAATATATACAAATATATATTTTTTTTCTAGAAAAAAATTCGACATCTTTCTCTGCCATGCACAGCATACTTTCTAGCTTGAAAGGCAAGTAGCAGTAATTCTTAGTTTCTTCCATAAGGATAGTAATGATCCTCCTCCATTCATCCTGCTGGTCTTGGTAGCTGGACAGTGACATTAAAATGTGTGTGTGTGTGCCCTACACTTGCCTCATTTAATATGTGTAGTCTTAGTTACTGAGGGAAAAATATAATGCTTCCAAATTCAACTCTGACTTTTATAGCTGACATTCATACTGCAAAAGTATATTTGTCAATTTACTACACTGACAAAACATCTATTTCTTGAGGAGAGTAAGGTAGACAAAAAATTTGGTGGCATATTGAATTTGGCATTTGGAATAATAAAAGTTAGGTCCTGATATTTAATACTGATTTATTTGCAAGACTCAACCTAATCAGAACTATGCATTCATTATGTCTTGGTTACTTTTCTGTTATTGGTGGGACAAAATACTTGATACCCAAAAATCAAAGAGAGTAAAATTTATTTAGCTTACAGTTTATGGAAGTTTCAGTCCATACTCAACTGGCTTCAAGGCAAAGTGGCATATGGCAGAGGGCAACAGTGCATGGCTGTGGAAAGCAGCAAAAGTAGTAAAAGCAAATAGGGGAGGAGCATGTAAAAAAGACTCTTTCTACTCCTTATATTGTATGTAGGGTACAAATGCAAGGGTGGATATACCACTCACACCCATAATCCAAGATTTAGACTATGAATCAATCACAAATTTTAGAAACTTGCTTCCATGACTACATGAAGATTTGGGGGAATATCCAGACAAACTATAACACATTGATATTCCCTTTTCAAGGACATTAGAATGAGAACCAGTACATTTATTTCATTAGTTCTAAAGTGCTGTGAGATTATGAAAATCATTCCACATGTCCTCATACAGTGACATTATATCCTCTAATATGTTACATTTCAAGTTAAGTTGTCACATTTTAGAAGTTTGCATCTACCTCAAAAGAAAAATAATTTATCACTAATCTTCCATATTTATCTTTCTTCATTTGTCCAAAACCATTCAGTTTTAAGTATAATTTTAACAATTGTATGTATGTATGTATGTATGTATGTATATATGTATATTTGTAAATATACCGGAGATTAAAAGAAGAACCTTACACTGAACTACATCCCTATCCTTTTTTAAAGTTTTTTTCTTTGAGACAAGTTCTCACTAAGTCACTGAATATATTTGGCTGGTCTTAAATCTCTTATCCCCCTGCCTCAGTCTCCTAGAGTGTTAGGATTGTAAGAGTGCACCACCACACCCAGTCTAGTAACAGTTTAAATTAATATTTTATGCTCTTTACTCTAGCTATGCATGTAAGTGATGTTTCAATCTCAAGATGTCCTGTGACAACACAAAACAGTTACTCAGTAAAGATGCTCTGAGGACCTCCCGTGAAGACAGTGCTGAGAGCATATGCTTCTGACTCCAAGGCCCTCTACTTTCCTCTGCAGCACAAGAGATTCCTAGGGATGAAGGCTAGTGCATCTGAAGGGGAGATCTGACCATCTAGGTTCTAAGGAAAAAGCAAGTTCAGAGACTGGCTCTGTGTTGGGAAGAGCCAGGATACCAAATGTGAAGGGAAGGTGTTCTTTTTCTCTGAAGACCCAGAAGAATATGGAATTTTGTACTTTCCAGAGTGGTAAATTCACAAGATTCCCTCTAGTGAACAGAATTTTTTCTTCTGTCCTAAGAAAACTTGCCTTCTTGGAGTGTATAGAGGACAGATATGTATGTCGACTGAGCTGCTTCTAGAGGTTGTAGAAAGCTGTCATAGTTTTCTCAGAATGCCTCAGCAGAGGACTAATTGTTTGCCAATTTGTTCTTCTATAATCTCTAAAGATAGAGACTGTGTTGTCATTCCCAAATTCCTAATTTTCCTTGTTCAAAATTCATTATTGTTTATCTGGACTTGCCAAGGCAGAGATACCATAACAAGACAAAGACAAGTTATAACTCAATGGCATTAGCAAATTGAGCAGGAAAACCTGATCTGATTGTCAGAAACAAGCAGCCCCAATGAAGTAGTAACAATGAAAAATATCAATACAGAAATTTCATCTAAAACAATAGAGCTCTCAAGTGAGTAAAAATGTATATACAAATTTTTGAATTTGGAAACATAGCCATAACTTTGAAAAATTCTTATCTTTTAAAAAGATAGGCCTTATTTTAAACATAAATTATAGTCTATAAGTTCAAAAAATATTTCACGCCTCAAAAGAGATGTACAAATCACAAAAGAAGGTGAGAGGCTAAGAAGACAGGTTAAGGCTTGCATGCAAGCAGTACGAGCTCCAGAGGGAGGAAAGAAACAAAGGGGAAAGACTGATAATGTAGATGGTAGAAGAAAATTTCCCAGATTCAAGAAGGATTTGAAAGGACTTAAAAGTAAACCTTTCAAGCTTGACTGAACCAACTTCGTCTTGGGCAGAATTAATGTGAGACACACATGTGGAATATTATTGAATCTAAAACAAAGGTAGAGAAGCTTCAACATAGTAAGATCAAGACATCTTCAAAGAAAAGGAGTTCAGGCTACTAGTAGAGGCCTCATCTAATATTGGAAACCCAAAGAGTATAAAATATGAGTGACTGCTTAGAAGCAGAGGAAAGCTATGCAAACAAGGTGTCACTTACCTTAGGTAAAACTGAGGAAAATATTTTAAATAATCATCAATTGATTCACAAAAGTAAGGGAAAGATGCAATATACAAATTCATACAAATGGTTGAGACATGTTAAAACTATCTTGCAATGCACTTAATGAGTAATTTGTTTTGAAACAGAAAGTGTATGCTGTAGTGGAAGAAAATAAAGCTAATAGCTTAGAACTCAAGGTTATCACAATGAAGTCTAAGAGTTAGGGGTCAGAATGGGGTATAGAGCAGTAGCATCAGAACTCACATTTTAGTGTTGAGCTGTAGTGAAAGGAGGAAGCGTGAGTAGTCTGCCTCTCATATTCAAATATAATAGAGGATAGAGGATTAGAGGTTTAAATATAACAGGAAAGGAGAATAATAACTGGTCACATTGACAAGCATACCAAAACTTTCCGATTTTTAATAGGGAGAAAGGAAATGAATAAAAACTTAATTAAACCAGAAAAGTTAGGAAAATAGGAATCATGAGGAAGACTAATAGAAGGAGAAGCATTGCTCATGGAGTCATCCGCTACATGCAAGTGGAGTGAAGTCCTCTTCCTTTACCCAGGAGGCATGAAGGATGTTCATTAATATTGGAATTGGGCAAGTAGAAAAGACATAAATTTTTGTAAGCAAATGAATTTCTTTGTGCTCTTTCCCAGAGTTATCTTCTCAGATTAATTAGTTAGTATGCTATGCTACACAATCTTTTCTTATGAGTGAAGCTAATTATATCTATTGGGTGTTAAGGCAATAGCAGGTGGCTCTAAGTCAGTCCTGTGATGTGGTCCTTGTTCTCTATGAGTCAACAGACAAGCAGGTTGTGGTTTTGTGAGTCATAAGTATCACATGTAAATTTGGGGTCAGGCAGGGCAAGAGTCCAATTCTCTTATCCTTTCACTTGTTGTGTAGTTTTAAAGAAGTTATTACGTTTCAGCGAGATTGTTTCTTCATCTGGTGATGCAAAAGTACCATAGACGGTAGGTGTAAGGATAGAATCTGTTGACGAGTGTTAAATTCTTTGAAAAGTTCTAGCACAGAGCAGACACACAATGAATATCAGCTTTGAGATCTCTCTTCCTTTTCTGGTCTTCTACAGCCACACAGTAGAGCTTCTGAAACAAAATTGACAAGCGGGGTAAGCCACATAATTCCAGGTTGTCATAATCAGGAAGAGCATGGGAAGACAGAGAAGCACTCAGGTTCTGGAGATTTTCACACGCCTTATTTTCTTATGGCTTCTATTATGCCAAGGGATAGCAAAAGTACACCTGTATAAACAGCATATGTCATGACAATCGAACATCCAAACACAAAATTTCTAATTCAGCCATGTCCATTTAAACTTCCTTTCCTGTTCATGTGAGCATTGTCTGTTTGGTGGCCAGCTATTCATTAAGTGTATGTGTGATAATAATTTGTATCTGATAGTGAAGATATTACCTACATTAAATTAATTATTTAGATAATTGAATAAAATTCATGCTTCTTTCACTCTTTTACTGAGCCATTTTACATTGTCATTTTAAAACATCTTTAAGATTGTGTTTTTGGTATTTCAGATTAGTTTATTTCAACACAAATTTAGTGGACATGAGACTCTCTCAAAAGGAAGATTCAAAGGCAAGTGAAACACACTTCCTCATCTTACAAAAGGCAGATTATTATTAGAATACGAGAAAAGAAATAAATTATAGGAGATGAGAAAATACAAAATGAGGATTGAGAAAAGCATGAATGAGAAGCTTTTAACTCAGTTCCTGTACAATTTGAGAGTGAGTAACCTGTGAGCCTAGTCTTAAGAAGGAGGTCGATTTCAAAAGATAAAGTGAATGGAGTAGAGTATAGGGACAAAGGGCAATGTAGGTACGAATGGCAGAGGAATAATGAAAACAAAGGAGAGGCCTGTGAACTCGTGTTTGTTAATTAGGGAAAATTCTTTCTGGAACTTTATGGCGCTAATTATACTAATGGCCTGGCCTCCATGGTTCTTTGACTATTTCTTAAGCAGAAGATTCTGCCATTCTGACTTTACCTGAAGAAATTCCTGGGGAGTTCATTCAAGGATTTTCCTAAAGAATAAAATTAACAATAAATTTCTAGAAGCAAGTAGTATTGAAAGTATTTATTATTTTCTCTGCTGTGAATTATTCGAATAGATTAAGGATCCAGCCCCATCTGTCTGTAAAAGCTGTTACTGAATAGATCAGCATGGCCCACTTCTATAGTTAATCATTTTTGGCATTCATAGACTCTGGATCCATTTTCTTGAATTAAAAACTGGATCCTGGCCAGTTTTAAAACCCTCTACTTTGGTGGTAGCATATTTTCCCCACTTGCCTAGCAATCTTTACTATCCAGGGCTTATTTACAGATTTATGTAGGCTTACACTCTTGTTTTCATTCATCACATATTCTCTGACCAAAATCCCTAAATTCTGAGGTTATGGGAAAAAGCACTTTTAATAGATTTTAGGCTTTAAGGTCAACTCTAGGTCCAGAGAGAGCAAAATGTGGATACACTGAGAATAGATAGCCATCTCCTCAATCTTTCCCCATTAAGGTATCAGAGCTTATTTAATTACCTATTTTTAAATTTTATTTTAAAGAGGATAAAACAGAATAAAATCAATCAAAATCAAACCGATGTAAAACCGATATGGGGCTTCAAAACATAACAAAATCGACAATAGTTACCATAATGCCTTTTGATGTCTTTAAAACAGCAGCAGATAACTTTGGATGTAGTGAAAATCAAACAGAACAGAATAGAATAGAAACAATAAAAACAAAACATTGAATGCAATAAAGGATTTCAAAACAAGTCAATAGTAAATCCAAAATTGCTACCATAATATATCTTTTATCTTTGAAATAGCCTCTCCAGCCATCAGATTTAACATAAACAAAACAAAACAGAATAAAACCTAACCCAACAAAGCAAGGGAAATGATGTAGGGCTTCAAAACAAGACCATAGGGAATCAACAATGGCTACAACCCTTGAAGGAGATCCCCCTAGAAGCCATGCTGCGTACCTCTGAACCTACGATCAGACTACTGGCCCAGACCTGCAATGTTAGTGTAACATCAAAATACCACAAGCATCAAGTTGCATTTCACCTTGATACTATCATCACAGCTTGTGTTTCTCCAGATAAGCTAATTGCTTATGTGGGAGGGGGTAGTGGGATGATTGCTACCTCTAGTTTGCCAGCCCATGAGCCAAAAAGGGTTGGGGTTTGGCTGTTCCCAGTTTCATGGTGGCTTATGCATGGCACTGGTTCCCAGAGTGGGCTTGCTTGCTGGTGAGGCCTTGTTCTCTCTTGCCCCAGTCCACAAATGTCACTGACTCATGGGAAGAAGCTTGGATCTGGCTGTTCCTGCATGGCGCTGGTTCCCAGACTGGACTTGCTTGCTGGTCTGGATTTATTCTTTCTCCCACCTGCAAATGGCACTGACTCAGGAGAGAGGCTTGGGTCTGGCTGTTCATGGTCTGGTGGCAGCCTGAACATGGCCTCTATTTTTTTTAAGATAAAAGGTTTGAGTAACAGAGAAAATAAAAATATATTTTATTATATTGGCAATTTTATCAAGCTTATGCATGCCTCTGTGTAAAGATAATAGTATTTTGCACACAAAATATGTTTACCAAAGTGTCTGCATGCAAACACATGCACATTACAAAGTAAAGAAACCCAAACTCTTTTTATATAAGATAGCACTCAGAAAATAGTATGCTTTAGAAACTATATTATTTTTAAAAGAAAGAGAAACAGTCTTTTTTGAAAGTAAAAAAAATTAACTTTAATAGATATTTAAATCTTATTATGTAGCTTTTATAGCATTATACACCTTGTGGAGGAAACCCACAATTTTTCTAATTCTTATGTATTACAACACTGTTGACGTGCCCCAAAGTGTTAAATACCACCATCAAATACATCTTTACATAAGACTAGTGGCAATTTGATCATACCTGGGGTGAAGAGTTTTGTTGTTGGTGTTATTTTGGTGGGATTTCCCCTGTTATGCTATCATGGTTTTACTATGATTCTCCTTAGATGAGGTTCACTCCATGCCTGTCACTTGACAAGTCCTGAGAGGGGAGTTTGTAAACTCTCCTCTTTCCCATGGTATATGTTGTGATTTGATAAATGAGAAGAGTTGTTACTTATTCGTCCTGGCTACAGAAAACAACAACATGAAAAGAGTGACAAGAAAAACAAAACAAAGACAAGACCACAGATTTCAGGGTCAACTGTCTTCTCCTCATGTTTCAGCTGGCTTTTTGTCCTCCTGCCTGGACATTTCTTTCCCTTGTGAAAACCTCATTGACTATTTCATAAGCAGAGGATCACTCTGTAAAATCTTTACCTTAGTGACAGACTAAATTGTTCTGGGCAGAGCTCCTCCCCAAGACACCAAGAGGTACAAGTGGCCACTGTAAGGGACAATTTGCATACAACCTACAAAAGATTATGGCTTCATAAACTGGCACAAGATCTGAAAAGTAATGTGACTCTTAAATTTTGGAAGAAATGGAGGAGGAATGGTCCTAACACTAGATTGTTACTATCTTGATTTTAAGGCTTCTCAAACTTCAAGTCTTGGTATCTTCATTGCCACTTTGTGATTCAGAGCAGTAGGTAGAGATGATGCTGATGGTGACTGTGTTAATCAATGACAATATAAGATTTCACCTGGGGAGTGTTCCTTCCAAAATGAAGAGCTCTTCTAGGAATCAGGTACATTTCAAACACCTCCTTGCTTGTCCAATAAATGAATGAATGAATAAAAAGAATAAGAAATAAATCCAAATTGAAGGGCAATTCAGTCAAGCTACCCTAACATAGCATTTTTGTCTATTCAAATGTGTTTGCCCTGGAGCCAAACAGCCAGCTGTGTTCTGCTGGGTGATGTACGAAGCAGAAAGAACACTGTCTAATTTTTATATCCATTTGAGCCTGAAGTACCTTGAGCTGGGGAGGGAAGTGGCACATCTCACTCCCACTCTTGAATTCTTATTCATGCAAAAATAGTTCCTCAGCTATCCTGGTAGCCCTGCCTGATTCCATTAACCCTTGAGCCGCTGGGTGGAAAACTGGAGGGACTTGGGATCCAATTAACATTAATTGTTGGCACTGCAATTAAAGAGGAGCTTTTTGAATTTCATTAGATTTAGGGGTTGTCTTTTATACATTTTATATTTTCTCATTAGACAGTGATAAATGCCTTTTAGTTCTACTCAGGTTCATTTGTTTTACTTTTAATATGTCTTGAAATAGTCACCTGTATTGGGGTTGAATGCTTAATCAAATAAGGGAAACTCATAGACTATTCATTTAGCTATAATGTTGTGTAGAAATCCTAATTGGAAGTTCTCCCCAACTGGGCTGATACTTCTGTTTTTATGAAATTCTGAGGAGTTATTGTTCAGATTTATATTTCCCCATTCACCCCACAAAATACATAGAACCACTTAGAAAGGACCTCAGAGAAATCAAAGTGTATACATAGTTGAATAAAAAATTTTTCACTTTTGACCAAGACCAAATAACGAATAAGCCAGTAGGTTGTCTATGTCTAGATAACTATGGACTTTTAATAGTGGATTTTTATGACTGTGAAGCCAATTTTAATAGTGTTTTCAGGATGCTTCTGCAGCATTTGAAGAGTTAAAAGGGAGATGTAAGCCATATCTGTTCTATGAAATAGAGATTTCATCACAGTTATTCTAATGCACTCAGTCTGCTAAATAAGTAAGAAGTTTGTTTGTTTGTTTGTTTGTTTTCTGGTAACAGAAATTGAACTCATGACCGTGCCCTTGCTGGGCAGGCGCTTAAACCAGTAAGAAGTAATGGAGTATATTTAATCCAGTTGTGATGCAAGATATTAAAGACTGAATGAAATACTTCATAGGTGCTTAAAAAATCTGTAAATTTCATAGCCATCTACAGATTAAAAACTTGTAAAGACTCAGATGCTAAAAGAAAAGTGACATACGGGTATTGAAACATACTGCTGCTTTCCAGTTCACCAGCCACCAGGAACACTGTGTGAAGTCATGCCGTCCACTGTGTCAGGAGATGAAGGGCAAGCAAGACAAGCTTGGTAAGTAGGGGATTCCACTCTGCTTACTGCTTCTAGCAAGAAGAAATAACAGACTCCTCAAGAAGAGCCCGAGCCGTAAATCATCTGCGTTAGCAAACCGAATGAGACTCTACTGATAGTGTGGATTCTGGATATTCGAATTGCTGAATTTGAGTCAGTAATTTACAGTCTCTGAGATCCAGCTTCCCATCTACAAAATCATAATGGTAATAGCACTTACATAGTAATCATGTGAACTAAAGGAAGGAGGGCAGGAGGAAGGAAGAGAGAAAGGGAGGCAATAAATCCTACCTGATGTCAAAATGTAAAGAAAATTAAAGTCAGAATACAGTTTTCATGAACTGATGTTATTAATGCCCAGAAACATGTTCAAGTAGATGCAGGATTTATGATCCAAGGAGTTGAGCTTGAACATTCCCCAGAAAACTAAAAGATGCAGCCTTAGGTCTGCATGAGGAAGAGAATTTGGACTTGCATTATGGCAGATTCATAAATGATATGTTGGAAAGATTCTTCCCACCAATACAGGAAATGACTTGGGTACATTTTTTTTTATTCCCTGAGCTATATGTGAGCAAAATATCCATTAAAAATTGAATAAAAATATTAAAAAGTCAGGCCTGTCTGTACAAGGTGTAGATGTGGGGTATAATTTTCACAGCATGCACGATACTCTATTGTACTTTCCCAAGGTAAAAATGAATGTAAAACTAGTCTGTATCCAATTCCTAGAGGAAAGCAATAAACAAATGCAGTCAGTTATGGGGCTATACTTCTGTAATCATGGCACTTTGCAGTTTAAATCGGGAGGACTGTCATGAGTTCAGGGTCACCCTAGGCCATGAGGTGAGTTAAGGCAAGTCTGAACTACACAGGGAAATAAGAGTCTCAAAAAAGAAGACAGAGACAAAAAGAAAAAGAAAGATTACAGTGAATTCCATTGACTATGTAAAACTAATTCTTTTTTTGTACCAGGAATCGAATCATGACCTTGTGCATGTCAGGTCAGTGCTTGAGCCACTGAGCTAAATCCCCAGCCCTCAACTAATCTATGCTAATCACAAATTTTAAAAATAAACAATGTTATTAAAATTTGATGAATTTTAATCTGATGTGTTAAACATCGGATTATACTAAAGAATAAGGGAAGCTAAAGAATTAGGGAACAGAAGTACATTTCCAAGTCAATCACTTGAAATGTAGCACAGAGGGAAAAGGTGTAAGAAATGATAGGGAGTCTGAGTCCTAGGAGCTAATCTGAGATGATTCAGAAGCAGAGAACAAAGTTAATGGTGGTCCAAGGACATGTAGTTCAATCAGTGACCACTGAAAATTTACTGAACTAGATAATAAAGAACCCTTCAGACACAAAAAGTACAATGTGTGCCAAGCAGAATGAGCAAAGTTAAATTCACATAAGATTGATCCCAAGAAAATGGCACAATACAGAATAATAAATTAAAAAAAAAAAAAAGGGGGGGGCTCTGGCTTGTATCTCCATGGCTAAGTGCTTGTTTAGCATGCTGGAAACCCCAAGCTCAATCTGCAGTACCACCAGAAGAAACACTATAAGAAAGGAACAATGAAGGAATACTGTTTATACAGATGGTGGATTTCTCACCAGCAAAACACAGGGTGGTTTTCATGCAGATGAGTGAAAATTAACGCAAAGCAAAGTAACTACCAACTTACAACTACTATTTTACAGACCAAACACTAAGTGTTCTCACAGAGAGAATGTTCCTGAATGAGGGTTTTTTTTTTTTTTAAGTAGGAAAGAAGAAAATTATTCCAAAGGAAGTAGCAATATGCGAGAACAATTGGCAACAACAGAGCTGATAAGCCATATGAGGAGTTGACACACAGAAGTGAGCTGGGCACAGGGGCAGCCACATGGTTGCCATCTTCCACAGAGCAGGGTTTGGGTAAGGAGCAGGGGGAGCTCAGTGATCCCCAGAACACTGCCTTCTTAAATTCTTTAGAAGATTTTTAATTTTGGAAGATCAGTTTTGAAGTCAAAATATATCACAACATTGGAATTTTCACTTTCTGGAGGTCTCAATGTGCAGCTCCTTTCTAATCACCTTTCTTCTTTCTGAGCTTCCTAGTACAAGGAAAGATTCATATCATAGTCTCTGCTTTGGAATCTAAGCCTTTAAGCCATGTGAGTGCATAACATAGAAAATGTTACTCATAGCACTGTGCACCCCTTTTAGCTTCTCACTAGTCTCCGATAACTTTTTGCACTTGGACTGTTGATATTTTTTTCTGCTTGGCTTGAGCCATGTGCCTGAGCTAGCAGGTCCCTAGTTTCACCTCAGACTGAATTGCTCTATGGCTTTACTGTCTATGGACCTCTTCCTTTCAATTTGATCTTAGTCTTTTCCCATTTGTTGAGTCATCACTGTTACGTTAAAAGGCTAGATTTGAAACTCTTTGTAAAAATTTCTAGCTATTGGTCACAAGTTGTTTCCTTCTTTTTGATGGGTTCCACTATGTAGTTTTACTGGGGCTACATCAGAACCTACAAAAAGTCATGCTAAACAGATAGCTGTACCACATTCCAAAGCACCTAAGAACTGGCAACTCTAACAAATTCCCCACTGTGACCAATGACAGAGGTCTGAAGGTCACAGTATGACAGCCACTGGAGGTGCTTATTCTCGAAGACAACCACCTTTTCCCTGTTATCTTTCTAGATCCTCCTTGTTTATTTTTCTTCAGCAATTTGTTTTGAACACTATTATGGTAATTTTTAATATTATGTTGTATCATATTATAATTTACTCGTACTATATGAGAATTATTTTTCAGGTAAAAATCCTTTAGGTAGAATTGAGGCATTTTAAGGGGATGAATCATCACTTTTAGGTTCAGGCTAACTAACTTGTAACATAGTACTGGCTATGGGGGATCTAGGAAGACAACTGGCATGGGAAAATGTAGAAAGTACAGGCTGCCATCTTTCTAGGAGACTAGGAAGCTGAGAGGTCTCAGATCTGGCAACTGTCCTTTGTTTTCTGCACCTTTCTGAAAGGTGACCACCTCCACTCATTTGCAGCTGACTCTGCACTGTGCACTGAGCACTATGATAGATTTTTTAAAATGAATCTTTGTTTATGAGAGTTGCATAGGAAGAAGACAGAGATCAAAGAAAACTGCCTAAAGATCTCATAGATGGTACATTACAGAGTGGAGATTCAAAGCCTGGTCAGAATGAACACAATGTCCATGCTCCAGGCTGTCACGTTGTCCCAGTTTACCAATTTTTATTTCATAAAACTACATTGGGAAGGTCATTGTATAGCTTTCTATTGACTATATACACTGGCTACATAGGACATTTCTGGGAAGATGAGGTCTTCTTTGGACTCAAGCTTTTATCCTTTTTAGGCTAAGGATAAAATCTTGAAACAGATATTGGACAAATGCAGTGAGGTTTACCCATAAGGGCAGAGAGTTTGTGACTCAAGTATATGATGGAACAAATTATACCCATTACCCAGTAATTTTTTGCTGAAGAAAAATTTATGGGCTGTTCATAACATGATGTTTCTCTATAATGCTTTATAATTTTGGTAGGTAGTCTATGATAAGAAATGCACAGTCCCTTTGATTAATAACTGATAATTTGCATTGTTAGTACATTTTAATCACCCTGAGAAGTTTGCTGAAAGTTTTCTCCATGATATAGATTCCAGTGGAACCCACTGCTGCATCTTTGTGAATCTCTGTTATTGTGAATAGTAAGGGATGCTGAGATTCATTTCTAGTCACCAATGTATATAGTTGCTAAATGATTGATAATGGAATCAGAAAATTATTTTTTATTTGAAGCAAAACAATTTCCACTTTTGTGAAGAAAATATTGTTTTTGTTTTCCTTCTTCTCTCCCCGCTCCTATCCTCCTATCTTTCCTCCAACTCTTTCCCTTCTCTTTCTCTCTTTCCAATTTCTATCCCTCTCTTCTCTGTTGTAGCTTTCACCTGCATTTTAAAAAATCAGACAGCTTCCTTGAGCATCTTTTGCTTTAATTTAACCTCACTTAATCTGATTTCAAAGGCCAGGACGGAGTCACTTAATAGCATTGATACAAACCATATGTGAGAGAACTTTAGCTTTCTCTTACTGGTTAGAGAAATTAGATAATGCTGGTCTTTACATACATAATTAAAGAGTTTAAGCAGCACTAAGAATCTTCTCTCTCCTAAAATGCTGATTCTTAGCGTTTCTTTAAGATAGTAAGTCTAAAACCTAGAGACTTAATAGAATCACATAAGGAGCTTTAAAGAAATACTAATGTCAACATTCTCCTCTACATAAAAATGTATATTCATTTACTTTTAACTGAGACCTGGAAATAAACATTATGCATAAAAACAAAAAGCAACAATAAAAATACTCTGAATGATCATAATTGTTTTAGGGCATTGGTCTGTAAGTGTTCTTTTCTCTGCATCTAACATACCTGATACAAATGATACTGACCTGAGTCTTTAGAAGGTGGAAAAGGATTGATTTATATCAAAATCTATGCTAGACTATTGATTCTTAAAATATTACCTCTGACCAATTAGCATTGTTTGGGAAAATATTAGAAATACAAATTCTTGGTCTTGATCTTGATGTCCTGGGGTTTGGACCTAGCAGTTAACATGGTGATGAGCCTTCTAGGATGTTCTGATACTAGCTGAGATTGTAGAATCATTGTGGTAGAGCCTTTTTATTTAAAGACTGATCCACTGTTGGTATCATAAGAAGAACTTGTCAGAAATGTAGAAAATCAGTCACTGCTTCTGATTTAGTAAATGAGTAAATGACATTTTAACAACATCCTGGATCAGTTTTTTTCTTTCTTTTGTTTTTGTAAGACAGACTCTCACTAGGTAGTCCAGGTTTGTCTTGAAGTCATTATATAGCCCAGGCTGGCCTCAAATTTGTGATAATCTTCCTGCCACTGTCCCTCAAGTGCTAAGATTAGAGTGTACTACCATGCCTGGCTGAATCATTTTATTTTTAAGTCAAAGTTTGAGAAGTACTTTTTGTTAAAGGAAAACAAATACATACTTTTAAAATCTTCACCAGCATCTTTCAATTTATATTAATCAAAGCAACACTGGCTATTTACAAAGATAAATTCAGTTGAATGAAGTAGTATATCCCTCTAACTCCAGTTACTTGGGAAATCGAGACAGGAGAATACCAAATTTACAACCAGTCTCAACAACTTAGTTTTCATTTCACAGTAAAAATAAAAAAGGACTGTAAATATAGCTCAGGACTAGAATACTTGCTTAACATATAAAAGGTACTGGGTTCAAGCAGCCCAGTAAAAGTTAAATTCAGAAGTATTTGGGTCAACACAAATTCATGTTAAAAGTCTAATTTGTGGTAGAATGCTGTGTTCACACAGTGATGACCTGGGAATGACAGAGATTACTATATTCCACAATGACCATCCAAAGTCACGATGAAGATATATATGCATCCATACAGAGTAGAGAGTGAAACTGCTAGAGGATTTCTTATTTCTGAACTGACAGCTGTATATATAATTTACTCCTACATTCCACTGATCAGAATGAAGCCACATATTCCCATCTTATATTTCTACTGCAAGGCGGTTCTAGGAAATATAATCATAGGCTGGGTACTTGCTACCAGAAACCACTCCCCCCCCCCATGCAAAAGAAGATGAAAGTTTAGCAAATAGTTTTGGAACTTTAATTCAGTAGGGGCTCTGGAATTATCACCTAGGAGGAGGGAGATAGGACTGATACCACTTTACTAGAACCTTTGTGGAGTCAAAGCCCTGCACTAAACAAGTCTTTCATACTTTAGTACAAATTACAGAATTTAGTGTGCTTTAAAGTTTTACATCATCATTGGAAGTTAGTTCTTGTAGAGATTCAGATATAAGGAAAGAATAGATAGAATGCATTTATAATTAAACTAAAGGTACATCCTGCCCCTTGCACCACTGGCAGCAGTCCAGGCACCACATGAACCTCACGGGAGGCAGGTTCCACATGTTCCATACCCCCTGCCACTGCTGCCAGTCCAATTTTCCCATGACATATATTGGAATCGGAAGGAGAGTGGCTGAATTACCAAGTTCTAGGCAGCTCTGCTTCTGGCTTCTCCACAGTACAAGACGGCAGAGAGGACAACCAAAAGACTGACCTGATTGAAGCTGAGACCAACAGCCGGGAGAGAAGTTTCACTGAAGGACTGAAGTATTATCCTACTGCAAAGACTGAATGAGAGGCAGCTTTGGAATACAGGCTTGAGGAAGTGGAAAGAGATAAATAGAGATCTCCTGGAATTCCCTGAGATGTTAATGCCCAGGCCTGGAGGGTTCAGCGAGCTTGTGCTCTGTGTTGAGAATCCAGGTTTGGTGAGTATAATCTTGAGAAAGAGTAGATGTGAGGGAGGTAGCATTTATTGCAGCTATATGCTTTTGCTGCTGTACCACTTCCAACATCCAGAAGAAATTAGTGCAATGATTTACTATATCTGGGTGGCCTAAGTGTCTTCACTAAAGTCATAGACCACTTTGCTCTGGTTAAAGGAAGTGTGTGAGTGTTTCTTAAGTTTCATAGTATCCAGTTGATATTTGATACCATTGTTGTTGCTGACTTTACTACTATAAAAATGGTGACATAGATGTTGCTGTCACTGGATTTTTTTTTTCTATAGGTGCCTCTCTGAATTGCTTGGGTATTTGAAACAATACGATGATTCCGTCTCAAATAATCACGTACTGGGGAAAAAGAGCTGCAAATCGCAGCAAAACAAACAAAAAACTACAAACATGAAAAGACATGACAACAAAATGCCTCCAAAAAGTCTCAATAATATCAAAATTGGTTGAGGAGACATTGAACAGGAGGAAATCATAAGCAATACGGCAAAATGATGTGAAAGAGTTTCAATGGAGGCAAAATATTTCAGTTAGATGTTTGAAAATTTAAAGAAGTTACAACTAATAAGATAATAACCCTAATGAAACAAATATTTATTGAGTCTAGAGAAAACCCAAGTAAAGATCTCAGGGAAGAAAGAAATAGAAAACATGAATGCCCTGCATAGAAAATAATATGATTCCATAAAAAACTTTCAGATATAAATTGTGAGGATTGAAAATACATTTTAAAATATAGACAACAGAAGCAACCATTGTAAGGACAGAATGTAAGATATAGAGGACAGAGCTGCGGTCAGAGATCAGTTAATGAGAGATACATTAAAAACAACAAAAGAGGGAGAAAAATGGATCTCAGATCTGCGAGATGACATAAAGAAGACTCATATAAGAGTAGCTGGAATCAGTGAAATATCAGAAGACACTCCAAAGCACATAAAAATCTGTTCATATGAGTAATGGCAGAAAATTTTCAAATATGAAAAAAATCAGCAGAAAGTGGAGGCATATGGAATCTTCAAAAGCCATGAGAAAAAAGAAAAAATGCCCACTCTAATATGATAACTAAAATGCCAGAAGTCCAACATAAGAACAGAATCCTAAAGCCTAGTGGAGAAAGGCAACAAATCACCTATAAAAGAAAACCAGTCAGAATTGCAATAGACTTCTCAACATAAACCATAAAGCCAAGGAGGGCTTGGAATGAAGTGCTTCACTCTCTAAGAGAAAACACTGTTATAACCTGAAAAATTATCTTTCAAAATTCATGAAGAAAAACATATTTCCAAGTTAGAGAAAATAATGAAGTTTACAAAATCAACACTCCAAAAATTTCTCAAGGATATCCTAGAAGCAGATAATAGAACTAGGAAAACACCAAGAGGTTCAATAAAATGAATACATAAGGAAGTCTAGAATTTAGGTAGAAGGAAAAGAAAGCAAGACACTAACAGGAAAAGACTACAACGGCAGGAATAAATTGATATCTATCACTTAAAACTATCAATATAAATGGACTCAATCAATCATAAGATGCAGATTACCTGAATGGATCAAGAAATGAAATCCTTTGGTACGCTTTATACAAGAAACATATTTAAATCAAAGGATGGAATGCACTATTCTATGCAATGAGAACCTGAAAATCAGGAATAACTATTTAATTTGCAGATAAAATGGGTTTCAAGCCAAAATAGATCAAAAGAGTGAAAGAAGGACTTTACCTATTGGTTAATGGAAATATTCAATAGGAAAAGGTAATAATTATAAACATGTATGAACCAAACCATTGTATACTCCACTTTGTAAGACAAACACTGATATACATAAAACAATCAGATAAACATCAAGACAATTATAGGAGGGAAATCAATATCATACTATCACAAATAGACATATCAACTAAAAAAGCCAACAAATAAAAATAGAATTGAACCATAACTTTTAACAAATTGACTTAATAGATATACATAGAATGTTCTACCCAACTACAATAGCGTACAGATTTTTTTCAGTAGCACATGATACTTCCGCCAAAATAGATAACATGCCTAAGTAAATGTAAAATAATATAAAATTTTTCATCCATATTGGCAAGTCACCATAAAATTGCACTAAATTGGAATCAAGAGCATAGGAAACCACAGAAATTACTCAAATGTATGAAAATTAAACATAACCTTGAATAAACGATAGGCCAGAAAGAAAATTAATATAGAAATAAGACAATGCTTAGAATTACATGATCATGGGCGAGGCTCAAGAACATGGCGGACAGACAACAGCAGCTACTGAACGCTCTCTAAAGGCTCGGCTCAGAGGCCAGGAAGGATGCGGACTAAGGAGATACGAACCAGTAGAGATATGCTCTGCTGACTCAGGAACGAACTGGGCTGAGAGAATCCAACTTGGAATACAGTCCTGGCGCTAAAATAGGAACAGAAAAATCTCGGTGTGGAGGCTCGACTCCGCGCCATTGGAAACCGCGGCTTGGATTTCCCGCCGCGCGGCGGCCGGCCACCTCCACAGCGGCTCAGCAAGGAGAGACGCGACCCCCGAGCTCTGGGAACGGGCGTCTGGGAACGGTCTCGGAAACGCGACGGGCAGGAAGGAAGGCTGACTGGTGGCGAGGTGAGCGAGGAACTGACTCCCTACCGCAGTCTGACTCCAGCGGAGGATTTTCTGGGCGCGGGCAGTCCTGTAAGAGCAGGGCGCGGTGGCAACTGCAGCCGCGCATTTCCCTCTCGGACGGGATTGGTGAAAGGTGCCTGGCCGGAGGGACGCTGCTCGCGGACTCCCTAGGCTGGCCTAGCCCAGATCCCAGAGCCTGACGGTGGCCCGGAGGAGCGACCGACTTCCGCGTAGGCTGCCTCCTCCGCAACTCCCTGGGGCGCAGCGGTGAGCTGGAACAACTAGCCAGCGCAATTCGATCAAGCTGTAGCTGACAGGCAGGGAAGCCGGGCCTCCTGTGTAAGATTACATTTTATAAGGAACAGAAAATATGGGGAAGGGAAGCAACAAAAAAGGCTCCTCGACCCCCAATCCTGAGAATCAGGCAATAGTGGACACTGTACCAATATACATTAAGCGCCATTTAGAGAGCCTCATAGACCAATTCAGGAATGAAGTTATCAATGACCTGAAGCTAGAAGTATGCAGAATAGTTAGAGAAATGCTAAGCACCACCCAGGAAAAAGCAGATGGTGGAGTGGAAGAACAGAAAAAGAGGGGAGAATTGCTTGATGGAGAAAACAGAGAAAGCATTGAGTATGTGAAGCAGGTGCAAAGGGACTATCAAGAAATCAAGAAGTATACCCAAGACTGGCATAACAGCTTGAAAGAAACTAAGGACAGACTATCTGAATTGGAGGGCAGACTTGAAACATGGGAGAATGAAATGAAAAACTTCTTAAAAATAACAAAGAAACACACAGCAATAATACAAAGACAAGAAGATGATAAGAGGAGCCATAACTTAAGGATTAAGAACATAAAAGAAGAAGTAGGGACACAAACAAGTGAACTACAAAAGCTACTCACAGAAATAATCCAGGAGAATTTTCCTAATTTAGCAAAAGGTAAAGATACTCAAATGTATGAGGCATACAGGACCCCAGCTACCTACAACCCTAACAGAGAAACACCCAGGCATATAATAATAAAAATTCCAGAAATTCAATACAAGAACAGAATATTAAAAGCTGTAAGAGACAAGAAACAGATCACTTACAAGGGAAGACCCATCAAAATTACAGCAGATTTCTCTTCACAAACCATCAAATCACGAAGAGCATGGGGAGAAATAATTCAAGCTTTGAAAGATAATAATCTACAGCCAAGATTGAGATATCCTGCACAACTGTCCCTGGAAATTGATGGAAACACGAGGTGCTTCCAAGATAAAGAGGAACTGGGGAATTTGCAACCACCAATCCAACCCTACAGAAAGTATTGCAGGATATTCTAAAAAAAGAAAAATACAAAGAACCCAGAAATAGGGGCGGGGAGGCCACAACGAATAGAGCAGAGACCAAAACGAAGAAGACAAACTGACAGCTACTGACAGAAAAAGAGCTCAACAGAAATGAGACAGAGAAGATTGGATGATAGGAACAGCTTTTTTTGGAGAAAATGACATCTTAATAGGTAATGCTGATTTAGTGCCATCTTGTTTTGAAGTCTCATCTAGCTTTTGTTCTTCTGTCTCCAATGGTCTAAACAGGTTGTATCTTATTGGATTTTACTATGTACGATAGTATAAGAAAAAACCTTTTAAAGACAAGGAGATTATACAGAGACCATTGTTCATTTTCTGTTAGTCGATTCTAAATACTCTATAATGCTGTTATTCTCTTAAATGGATTTACATTGTTTTGATATACTTAATGCTACAGTATATGAAGTTATACTCAAGGACTTCAGGGAGGGAGTCAATATGGTAACTATCTTTGGGTCAGGATTAGCTGGTGGTGAAACACTATTCTGCTTAAATGGTTATGTTTTGATCTGCCCTGTTTCGCAGTTATGCCCTCTTTTTTCTCAATCTCCACTCCATTATTTACTTTTTTATTTTTACCTATTTAATTACAGGGAAAAATATAGCAGGATATAATATAGTAACCCACTTTGACTTTCTATTATCTCGATTTGAAGCCCTGTATTACTCTCACCATCTTGTTTTTGACTGAGGTTCCTATATTCTGTTTTGCTGGATAGTATCAGGTTCGAAAGTTTAGGCATCAGCTGAGAAGATAATGAGATTCATTATAACGCCCATTCTCGTTGACTTTTATCTACTTTTGAAGACCTACAATGTCTCCAATGTTTTGGTTTTGTCGGTTTTATTCTTTACGGTTTTGTTCAATTGTATTACAACTAATGATATAGGCAATTCTATTAGAAATAGCGGGAGGCATTAGGGTAACCATTGTTGATCACCTTGTATTATGTTTTTATATTATCTATTATGTCCACCCTTTTGACTTGACCGATTCTGTTCTGTTATGTCACATTTGGTTTTACTCTCTTCCAAAAAAGCAACAAGAACCGTGGGAGCAATGAAACCCAAAATGTGTAATAGTCACTGTACAAAAGAGAGGAAAAGAAAGTGCTCTAAACTATATAACTGCATGTATATTTAAAAGTATAAGATAGAAAATGATATCACAGAGTTTTATTGGATCATTGAACAGAACTGTTTGCAGTATCATTGGTGGAATGTCCACTCTACAAGCTTTAATTTTGTGACTTGAACAATTATTTCTAAGATGGCAATATGTAATCCATTAACTAGTGATTTCCTACTGCGCATTTTTTTATTCTGTAAATCTGTATAACTTGTACCCCTTCACTGTTTTTTTTTTCTTTCTTTTCTTTTCTCCTTAAATAAAAATTAAAAAAAAAAAAAAGAATTACATGATCATGCCACTACAACATACCAGAATTTGTGGGGAACAGTGAAAGCAATCCTATGAGGGAAATTTATAGCTATAAACGTACACAATAAAAAATAGGACTAGCCCACAAAAGTAAGAATCACAAACCAGAACTATAGAAAGGAAACTATAAAGATCAGGATACAGAACATGAAATGAACACTAAAAAATGTCAATACAAAGAATCAATGAATTTAAAAGCTGGTTTTTGAAAGAATAAACAAAATAGACAAACTCTTAGTCAACCTTACAGAAAGCAAGCAAGCAAGCAAGCAAGCAGGAAAGAAAGAAAGAAAGAAAGAAAGAAAGAAAGAAAGAAAGAAAGAAAGAAAGAAAGAAAGAAAGAAAGAAAAGAAGGGAGGAAGGAAAGCAGGAAACAAAGAAAGAGAGAAAAAGAAAAGAAATAACTAAAGAAAGATAGAAAACAGCACAAAAAACAAAGGGCACCAAATAAAGCAATTAGAAATGGAAAAGGTGAAATCACAAGAGATACTAGCCAAATACAGAAAATTAATTATCACTATCTACTTCAGAAACATTTGCATCAAAAAGATGGAAAACTCAAAAGAAATAGAGATTCCTAGATACATACGAATTTAAAAAGGTGAAACGAGAAGATTTAAAAACTTTGAAAAATCCAATAACGGGCAATAGAATTGAGCCAGTAATAAAAAAAACAGTCAACTTAGAAAAGTCCAGGACCTAATGGATTCATAATCTATAAGAACTTCAGGGACAATCTAACACCAATACTCCGTACACTCTTTAATGAAATTGAGAGAGAAGTACTTTCTAAATCATTTTCAGAAACTAAGATTATCTTCATTCCTGAACCAGAAAAGAACCCAATCAAAGAGATTTATGATCCAAGCTCTTTAATATACATTGATGCAAAAATCCTTAACAAAAGGCACTCATGACCAAGTGGGCTTCATCCCAGCAGTACAAGTATGATTCAATATACACAAATCAATAAATGTAATTCATTATATAATCAGGAACAAGGACAAAAATAACATGATCATCTCAATAGATAACAGAAACACAACATTCATTTATGATATAAAAAACCCGAAGAAAATACGTATAGAAGGAGCTTATTAGAGTGTGATAAAAGCCACTATTCACCAACCGATTGCCAGTATCATATTAAATTGGGGAAAACTGAACACTTCCCCACTAAAATCAAGAACAAGGTAAAGATGTCCTCAGTCACCACTCATGTTCAATATAGTCCTCAAACACATCATCTAGAACAATCAAGCAAGAGAAAGAAATAAGAGAGATACATATAGGGAAGGACAAAGCCAAAATATCTTTATTTTCAAATTACATGGTCCTTTACTTGAAGACCAAAAAACTCCACCAAAGATTCCTAAACTTAATAACCAAATTCAACAGTGTAGCAGGATACAATATAAACACCAAAAAATCAGTAGCTTTCCTATGCATTAATAATCAACTTACCGAAAAAGAAATTAGGAAAATAATATCATAAAATATTTTCAGTTTTGAAGAATTAACCTAAACAAAGAAATGAAAATGTTCTATAATAGAAAGTATAGCTTTCTGAAAATGAAGCCAAGGAAGACATCAGAAAATGGGAAGATATCTCATGCTCTTGCGTAAGCAGAACCAATTTGGTCAAAATGCCTGTACTTCCAAAACCGATATACAGATTTAATGCAGTCTATTCAAAATAGCAATGTCTTTTCTCACAAATATATTATTTTTAAAATATTAAAATTCATATGGGACAAAAAGAGATCCAGAATACCAAAAGAAATTCTGAATAACAAAAGCAAAGCAGGTGGCATCACAAATCCCAGACCTGAAGAAATACTATAAATCTACAGTGACTAAAACAGCATTATACTACACAACTGAAGGCAAATGGATCAATGAAATAGGATAGAAGAAGCAGAAGGAAACCAGGAACTTATGGCCACTTTTTCTTTGATGAAGGGCCAAAACTATGCTGGAGTAAAGATAGCCTTCCTAATAAATGATGCTGGGAAAAGTGAAGATCCACATGCAGAAGACTGAGTCTAGACCTAATATCTCGCTGTGTACTAAACTAAAATCAGAATGGATCTAAGATATAAATGTCAAATCAAAAACATTTAATCCTCTGCAAGATGAAATAGGTACAACTCTTGAAGGCACATGCAAGGCTGTTTGAAAAACACCACAGTGGCATAAGAAATAATATCATATTTCATAATGGTATCATTTCAAATTTGAATGCTTCTGCACAGCAGGGAAAACAATTAACAGAGGGAAGAGACACTTCACAGAATGTGGGAAAATTGTCAATTATTCCTCAGACAGAGGGCCGAATCTAGAATATATAAAGAACTCAAAGAATTTAGAGTCTCCAAAATAAAAGGCCCAATCAAAAAACTGGGTAACTGAAATGAACAGCTATTTCCTGGAAGAATTATAAATGGCCAACAAATATATGAAAAACACTTTCAATATCACTGACTACTAGAGAAATGTGAATTGAAACAATACTGATATTTATTATAGCCTAAAAAATTGATTATCATCAAAACATCTAGTAATGACAAATACTGATGAATACGTGGCCGAAAAGGAACTCTTTACACTGTTGGTGTCAATGTAAACTAGTACATCACTACGGAAATCAGTGTGAAGATTCCTCAGAAAATTGAAAATAGAACTGAGGATGTGGCTCAGCCATACAGCACCTGTATAACAAGCATGAGGCCTTGAGTTCAATTCCTGTAACCAAAATAAATAAATACATACATACATACATACATACATACATACATAACTAAACAGAGAAAAATGACCCTTAAAAATTCAAATTACAAATTCCATTTGAGCCAACTATTCTGCTTCATCTATCTCTCCAAAAGAGTTAAAATTATTATATTGCAGGGTTATAAGAATGCCCATGTTTATAACAGTACAATTTATAATAGCTAGATTTTGGAAACAGTATATATGTTCATTAATAGATATGTGAATTAGAAAAATGTGGTATTATATACAGTGGAGTACCACTCAGTCATAATGAAAAATAAGCTTGAGGTATTCATTGGGGAATGGATGAAACCTGTGAACATAATGTTAAATGAAATAAGTCAGATGCACATGTTTAAATATCACATTTTCTCTTCTATGAGAATGTATATATATACACATATATGTGTGTGTGTGTGTGTGTGTGTGTGTGTGTGTGTGTGTGTGTGTAGACAGACACAGAGAGAGAGACAGAGAACAAATGAATAGGAAGCATGGAGAAATTTATATAATTCCCCAAATTATACATTTTGTTGTTTCAGAAAAAAATTTAATATACATCTTAAATTGTTTCCTTTATATTACTAATTTATCTTGGCTCATTTCAAAGAAAGCATCTTGCTATTATCTGTTTATTTCTTCATTGTATGAGTGAGTCTTTTTTGTGTGTGTTATAATAATCTGAGTGTCTACTTGGAAGATTATGATGTTTGCATAGTATATTAAGCATTGTTATTGCTTTATTAATTTTTAGAAAATTTTATTCTACCTTCTCATAAAATAAAAAAGAAATGTGTTAAGAAAATAAGAAGTCAGGGTGACCAATTAATATTAATTGAAATTAATATTTAAAGGAAAATTCATATTCGTTATATTCTAGATGAAACAACCTTAATAATTAAGTGTTCTTGTCTATAATTTTAATAAGAGGAAAATGAGTTCCAGAAAGCTTAAGAAACTTTTGCAGGATCACAAAGCTTGTAGATCCAAGGCTTTCATTTATAAATATCTTTCTTTATTGAAAACAGGACATTTATGTTGGGCTAATTTAAAGCGTTATCTTTAAAATGTCCTTCCTCTTTAAAACCCTTGTGTAAACACCTCTCCTCAGAGTCCTTGGATAGGATTTATAACACAGCCAATCCAGTATCACAAAGGTGATGACATGAAATGCCCATGATTCTGTTGTCCTGTCCAGTTACTGTATCTCCACTAACTTAGCCATCTTAACTTCTTCACTAGAGGAAAAAGCACTGGAAAACCCATGTATGGTGGGGCACAGGAGACTAAAACAGGAGGAATGTAAATTCAATCGCAGCCTCGACAATTTACAGATTTACTGAGGTCCTGTCTCACAAAAACAACACACAAAAGACAAACTTTTAAAAGGCCTTGGATGTAGCTCAGTGTAAAACCCCTGGCTTCATTCCCCAGTACCACACACACACACACACACACACACAACCACAATCACAAAAATTATTCTTTTACATCTTTTGTTATAACTTTTTGCGTCAAATTTCAGCAAACACATGGATGATTGATAGTGTCTTTAATAATATCATTGTTCCTGACTCCGCAACACTGTTGTCCGGTTTATTTCACCTCCTTTATGAGAAAAGTCCTCTCATTTAAGCAGTTGGTGGAATAGTTGTCTCTTTGTGTTTATAAGATTCCACATAATATCTTAGGTAACTGCTGATAATGCTTTGTGATTATTTGAAGTGTTATGGGTTCAATTAGGCAGAATAATGGGAATATAAGATTCAGTTACTTTCCTACAAGGAAGCCTCACACTGCCTTTCGGTCTGGGAGGCTGTAAGGAGCCAGAAGAACAGGAGCAAGACGGCTGAGTGAGAGAAAGGAGCGAGCCTTCGGGGTTTTACTGGGATCCCAGGGAAAACGCACAGCTCTCCTGACAAGCTGACTTCCTCCATCTACTCCGCCTACTTTGGTAAAAGCAGGGGGATGAAGAAAGAGATCAATAAAAAAATTATTCATTTTTAAGATAGAGAGAAATTTTTCTATTTTGCACTACCCGTCAGATCTAAGCCAAAGCACTGATGCCCTTTAAAAAAAAATCTGAAACCATATGGACTTCTAAAAAATTGTTTGTTTTGTTAAAAGTTTCCACTACAGGTTTCTCTTAAAGAGTTCCTATATTAGTATATTACTAGGTAAATCTGATATTTGTATATAAAACTCAAAAATACATTTTGTTCAATTTTAATGCTATGAACTTAATTAGATAGATAGTTCCTGGTCCAACTATAGCACTACTGTTAAGAGAAAAAGTGTTGCCCAGGATGTATTTATTTAATCCACCTATTATTTACTGAGCAGTTACTATGTCTCGCCTACTTCCGACATGATTTAGACAATAGGTTTGACAACATTCAGCCACAAGTCAAGTTTAGGCCATCACCTGCTTCTTTACAATAGTGTGTTTTCCCACTATCTGGGGCTGCTTTCATACTAGAGACTGTATAAGCCCAAAGACAAAAACACTGTCTGTCTCTACAAGAAAAAAAAAAAAAAAAAAAAAAAAACTGTGACCCCTGGTTTACACGATTAGAGATCATTGGCTTTAGTTTATTGATCTGAATTCTGAGGACCTAAGTTTTTACCTTGTGAAATATATTTCTTAGCATGTATAAAATAATATCTTAAAATAGGATTTAGTAATAAATATCACTCTTTATTGACACCTTCTCAGTCAGGTGTTTTGCTGTTTATGAGAATAACAGCTTTAACTCACTTCTATCTATAAGCGGGTTACTTACATTAGCCCCTTGTGAAAAATAAAACCTGGAGTATCTAGAGTTTACTGATATGACTTAAAGGGATACAGTGAAGCCAGACTTACAGTTGAGAAAGACCCATTCTGAATCCTCCTCTCCTATGTACATAGTAAAGGCCACATGTTTCTGAGCAGGACTAGTGTGAGGCCTGAATGAGGAAGCCAATGGCAAGGTCTTGCACAGCAGTGTGATATCAAATTGTTTTAGAATACTAGGAATCATCTTCAAGGTTTATTCCACCAGAGTTATCCACTGAATGTATTCAAACAATTAATAACTCAATTTGAGTGCATGTTTTTCTTTATGATTAGTTGGTCCCAGACATATAAAATGATGTCTAGAAATAATATATAAATGGTATATGCTTCTTTATTGTTGTTATAATGTATGAAAGACATACACACAATTGCTTAGCTCACCCTGCCTATTCCATCTACCACAATACAAAAACCTACATGCTTTCTGTAGGATGTTCAAGATTAATTACTTTATTCCATACATTATATGCACTTTAAAAGGGGGGGAGTGGGTAGGTAAGCAACCACCTTAAATGATGGATCACTGTATTTAAACACTGTTTCATTAATTCGAATGACATTTTGACAATAGCATGCTGTCAGTCCAATGGTTTGACCTGTACAACAACCTCTAATTATTACTAATTAAATAATTAATTATTCATAGAAGTGCATGCCATTAGCATAGCAGAGATGTGTTGGAATATGAGTTATATGAGGTTTATGAATCTCCAGAAAATAGATTCTTTAATAAATTAATAAAGGGGCTCTGGGGTTTCATTAAAAGGTGGCTGGAGGGTGTGCTTGCCTGTTTCCAAGGAGACCACAGGTGGTTCGCTGCTTTTTTTTTTAAGTTAAACTTGTTTGGGCTAGATGATTTTTTCACCCTTTTCTCACTGCTCTGTCCTCGGGCAGAGAACGGAACATTTTAATGAAACCCCTGTTGTCTTCATATCACTTTGATCCCCCTGTGTTCTCTCCAGTCTACACATTGGCCAGGCGGATGAAGGGTTTCAGATTTTCCCTGCAGTATTAAAAACTGTGGCATGCCCTCCATGAATAAACAACATTGCAGTGGAGACCCGGAGAAGGGAAAGGCAGAGCAAACAAAGGGATGAAGAAAAATGCATAAATTCAAATGACACCAGCCTCATTTACCCACTTAATTACCCTGACTTCTGACTCTGTTAGCCACTGCGATTATTTTCCCCGTTAAGCCTGATTTAAAGAACTTGAGAAAATAGGCTCATCCATTTTTCCTCCCTCTCAACAATCTCTTTGCCACATGGAGTTCCACTTCTCCGTTATCTCACCATAATAATGATCATGGTAATATTAATATCTTCCAGCACTGCTCACTAAATAGTGATAAAAATAGTAATATTAATGTTTTCTAACATCCATTTTTGATGCTCTGAGGCGCATTATAAATTCTGTCTTTGTTTAAGCAGTGGGGATCCCACAAAATATCATTACAGTTATCATTAGAACTCAAGGGCACTCTCTGGAAGCTGAAACCTAAGCGGGGCTATGTCAGCAAGCATTCTGGGGCCAAGGGTGGAACAAAAAATGAAAAAATAGAATTTTTATACTGCTTCAACATTTGACCTATTTTGAAAGAGATGGTTTTCTTTTTCAAAGACTCGATGATTGCTTTTGGAGAAGATGGACGATGTGGTGCTTTTGAACATAACCACAATCAGTCCTTCAAAATCAGTATATCTCATTCACCTTTCCTTTCCTCTTCCCTCATAAACAGGAAAGGAAATGAATCCCTACTTAGCAACATCAATCAGCTTTCTATGACTCGGGAAACGTGGCACTTTTCACATAGGTGACATCGTCTCCAAGTGAGGATGGCGGAGAGCAGCAAGGAAAACCCCCCATGGCTGAGCTGTGAGGACCAGAAAGGAAATGCTGAGCACATTGTCATTACTAACGGGGCCTGCAAACGGGAAGCAAAGCTTGCCCTAGAAATATGTGAAAGAAAATACCCTTAGAGGCAGGATGAATTTTCTGCCATTCTCTTTTACCTTTACCATCTCTATCTAGAGAACAAGTCATGAGCCTCAGAAGGGCCAGCCCCAGTCTCAGGGCTGTCAATCAGTAGGAGCCCGGGGATCTCTGTGCACACTTCCAGCTTGGTGTCGGCTGACTCTTGCCGGAGTTCAGCACTGTGTGTCTCTTCCCCTTCTCCATTCAATGCTCCCAGTTTTATATGTTTTGTTGTTTATTTATTTTGCTCTTTCTAAATTTTCTGCCTTCACTTTCCAACTCTCCCCTCATCTCCAGTTCCTGATAATCCTTCATTCTAGTTATTTTCTTGAAGCTGTCTACAAAATGATCAGTTATGTTTCCCTTTTTTTGAGTTTTTGAAATTTGCCAAAATAAGCATATGACACCATTAGTTTATAAGTATCTGGACTGGAACCTACAATCAAGAGAAGTAAAATAATATCACCCATTCAAGTTAATTACTATCACAAATGAATGTTTACTAATACTTATTGTAAGAATAAGAAGCATTTTAGGCAAATATTATTAACTCCCACAGGCATCCAAAGCCCTATACTCTTTTCTAAAAAATGAACTCAGGGAAGATCAAAGCCTTAATTGAATGCATGCTTTATTTCTGTATTAGGTTCCCCAAATGACATTCTTTTAATGTAAAACTGACATTCTGGAATCACTCACATGCCCAGCAGAGTCAAATAATCAACAACAGTTTATAATAACATCACACCAGAATAATTATTAAAATCTGAAGTATAGTGAGCAGAAATGTGTGTTCCCCTAAACACCATGAGGACATACTCATTTCCATGTATGATATTTAGAAGGTCTAAAGCTATGAATATTAGAGGAAGAAATGAAGTATTTGAGGACTTGTCATGACTTTGCCGACAGTATCTATTTTGGTTTTTCCTTTTTTTTTTTTTTTTTCCTGTCCTGTTTCAGTAGATGAAATTTGCTCCTCATATTTGCTGGCTCCAAAGTACCCACATTCTGCTGCAAATTCTAAAAATAATACTAAGAGAAAAATGTCAGTGGTTTTTTTGGGTTTTTTTTTTTTCCCCCTCTGGTAATTATTTGCATTCTTAAAGATAAACATCTATTAGCTCCAGTTTTGTGAAAGAAGAAACAAGTTGATCTTTTCAAATTTTTCCCAGGTTTCTGAGTCTATCATTGACTTACCAGCTTAAGGCAGTGCCTAGGTAAGCCCCCTTCAATAAGGTATTCTGTGAAATCAAAGCAAAGGTCAACATATATAATTTATTTTCATACAAAGAGTTTATAATATAGGATGATATTTAAGGACACTGTTTTTACTTAACTAAGCCAGTAACTAATATTTATTAGGGATCATGGTAAATTTTTTGATACAAAATGGAAATGAAGCTTAAAAGTGAAAATCTAGTATGGTCTAGAATTCTTGAGTCAGGAAAAGGTAGTCAAAAATATTATGAATGTATGTGTGTTGAATGCCTTTCAATGGAAATGGGTCTCATAATGTACTACAACATGGTCTCTTCCACTATACTCAAGGCATTGAGAAAACCATGGCAATGCAATTAAAGACACTCAGGAAGGAGAACTTCCAGAACTGCTTCAGAAAGTTGCGATAACAGTGGGATATTTATATTCAAAGTGAGCAGAAATATATTCAAAGTGAGAGGTGTCATACCAATGTGTCTGTTAGTGTGATAATTTTTAGAATTTTACCTGTATATTTGGATCACAAATTACAATATTAACTAACTGAAAAGTGATAGTTTACTATGTTTCTCTGTGGCATTTGCCTTTAGTAAGGAAATATTACCTTGATAAAAATTAATTATATAATATTGGTTCTTCTCGCTAAGGGGAATACTTATTGACTGAAGCTCTTCTAGTGTTTCTCAAATTTTGCTTACATTTGTTGATCTTTTTCTGTTTCTTTCATTAGTGGCATTTAATATTTTCAGGTACTAATAGGATCAGATTGTGTCCTCAAATGAGTAGAAAAGTCTTTGGACTGGATCCCAGAGTGCTTGTATCATATTAATTTCTTATTTCTGTCATGATAATGGCCATAAACTTATAAGGTTAAAATAATACTTAACTATCTTATAGTTCTTTCAGTCAGAAGCTCAACATGGTGTTCCCTGCCCTACAGTCAAGGCATTGCCATGGTTTCATTTCTATTTGAGAACTCTGAAAAACAGATTCTTCTTTCAGATTATTCAGCTTCTAGTTGCTACTCACATTGCTTGATTTTTACCTAGCATGTTTGCCCTTTTCAAAACCAGAAATGTTACTTTCCTCATCTTCTTCCTTCTGTAGTCATATAACCCATGATAATAGCTAGAAATATTCTGTATTCCTTAATTACCTAGGCCAATTTATAGCAGGCCAATTTAATAAGTGCAGATATCAGCTCAAGGTCCCCTCTCACTTGAATGTCCAAAGTCCCTTTGCTGGAGAAGTGGATAATCTGGAAGCCGTTGTTCTGCCAACCACATTCACTGAATGAATAAGATACTTTGTAAATAGAATTTTGTCTGTAAAAGACAGGAGGTCAGAAGCAGAGACACAGTATCATAAGGATTCACACAGGAACATATGCCACACACTAACTAGACAATGGAAGATGATCTAAGGAAGACTATCATAGTGAGAACCGGTGGAGAGGATGGATGGGTGGAGAGTGGACAGCTACAGAGAAGTATGATGAAGTTTCATCTGATGGTAAGAGGAGTGAGCAGTTAACAGAACCTGACATCGTGGCTTTCTGTTATATAGAAATATTCAGACCATGATTACTCAGCAGGTAGAGAATATGAGAAATAAATAGCCAAACACTTGTTATGTGTCCTCTTCAATCTCTTTCAAATGCTACCTCAATGGATATTCCCCTGCTCTGCCACTCATTGGTCCAATCCAAACAACAGAAGACTGCAAGGTATCATGCTGGCATAGTTCTTGGGTACAAGACAAGATGAACAACAGTAAGAAAAGGAAAAGAAAAAATCTATTACAGCTAGCTGACAGCGATATCAGGTTGGGATGTTTAGGTACAATGTGGAACAGGGGCAGAAATAAAGACTTACATTGAATACAGCAAGAGTTCAATGGGAACTTCTGATACCAGCAGCCATACTCACTCAAAACTCAAATGTCCTAACACTCTCTGAACAAACCAAGAGGGTGGGGGCAATTAGAAGTCAGAACGCAGCCAGAGAGTGGCTCTCCAAGAGTCCATTGTGTTTCCTTTTTTGTTTATTTATATCCTCTCTGAATGCCAAGAAAGGAAGAAAAGTACAATGTTAATGATATTCAATGGGCTTCTTTACTGAATTTTCTTTAGAACTACTCTGCAGTGAAAAAGTCCATTGAAACAGAGATTTGTGGTCAGTCTTTTGCATTTCATGATGTGTTTCTACCAGATCGTTACATGAGTTATCGTTTTGACTCCCTCTTATATAGCTTAAGTGTTAGGTTCAGGCTTCTGTTGCTTCTTAGTTCAGTGTTTTAGGTGGCCACTTCAATGGGTCAAAGAAGTACCTGAAATGCCTTTAATCCATTTAGCTAGTGGAATAGTTGGGACTATATAGAAAAGTGGCGGGTTTTTAAAACAGTCACAACAAACTGAAGGAAAGATTTTTCAGTCTCTCTGGAAAATATCACTCACTTTTGCTGTGCTATCAGAACTGTGAGGCTCCATTGCCTATATTTAACTTACAGCCTAACCTTGAGGGATCTTCTAAAGGGGAGACCACAACAGGCTACCACACAGCTTCAGCAGGTCTTCTTAGCATCTCTTTCTTCTTAGGCTCTTTGCTGTACTAGTCCTGAGAAAGAGCTGGCCTTGAGAACCAGAGCCAACAAAAGACAAATACGTCTTTCAAATCTTCACTATGCCTCTGGGCAGTAAAATAATCAATCTAGTTAAAGCTAAAAGCCAAAACAAGGTCTGACTGAGTGTATTTTATAGAGCTTGGACTAGGTTACTTCTGCACTCAAAGATTTCCTCAGCCCTGGTGATCTACAGAAGTTTATTGATCCAACAGAGGATCGTATGCCTGAGTGATACTTAGCATCAAGTCTTATAAACAGTAGTAAGTTCCTTGTACATGATGGTTCAGTGATTCATTTGCTGAAATAAGGAAGTAAGAGATTCACATGGTGTTTGTCAACTCACAGAGGAGACTGAACTTCTGAGCAGACTGAAGCCCAAACTGTCTGGGCTAGACCTCCCAGAGCTTGTCTTTGGGCCTGTGCCACCTCCCATGTGTTTTAATGAATTTTTATGCCTAATTTGCTTAACTTGGGCCTTTGGGGCTTCCGATGCTAACCTTACCTAGATATAGGAAATTGAATTATGTACCAATACAAAAATGCAAATGGGGATTATGGAATATTCTGAAACACTTGCCTTAGTCTAAGAACTATAAATGGGAGAAAACAGGAAATAAGACACTGGCCAGAGCATTCTGGTTTCCAGTAAAGCTTCATTTCCATCAGTACTGGGAAATCAGTGAGTATATTACCTCATTTATACACCTGTCTATTACTTTCACATATTTCTAGTTTCATTGAATTTTATTTTACAGTGTATCCTGGAAATATGATTAAAAGGATAAATGTTGCAAACTTGTGACTCCCTATCTGAGGAGAAATATCAAACTAAATGCACATCAGAGCAAAGCCTCATAGTACTTTATCTTCATGGGCATTAACGGACATAATATGTCTGACAGATATACTTCCTTTCTTGTCAGATCATGTATCACATATAGTTATTATACAAATAATATATATGTATTCCTATTGGATCATGTATCACATATGAATATTATATGCATATATATAAAACATGTAATAGATTGCATATAAGCACACAAAATTTATATAACATGTATATGTATAAAACACTCAAAAACAATACCAGTGTTGGGGCATGAATCTCTATTGAAATATAAAAAGTTATGAAGGATGTAACAATGCATAGATACTACTTATGATATACAATATAATGTGATGAAATATATATATACTGTAATATATATGCTTATGGTATGATATATATATCACTATACACAAATAGGTATATATGTGCTTTTAAAAATCTAACATGACACAAATCCATGGAATAAATGTGTGCATACACATATATGTGGTGTAAACATATATACATAGTCAAATATGTATAGTGCATATGTGCAACATGTATGCAGCATGTGTATTTTTATATATTTGAGTCATTTGTACATGATATGTATAATATGGCACATTTGTGAATAGGTAAATATAACATTGCATAGATACTACTTATGGAATATAATATAATGTGATGATATACTGTAATCTATATGCTTATGCTGTGATATATATCATTATACATAAATACTTATGACATTCACACACATAACAATTTATAAAATGTTCATTATAAAATATTCATATATCTATGCATGAGAATAATACTATGCTTCCCTTCCTATTCTGAATTTAAATTCATAAATATAAAATATTATCTCGCATGTAATTTAAATTTTTAATAAAATATCTTTTTATAAAGAAGAACTAGAAAGAAGCGACTGACAATAAAATAGTATGTAGTACAAGTTGGAAAATCTTGGGCATGACTACACTGGAGTTCCTAAAGACAAACTAGATTTTTTCTTTACCTACTTAAAATAGCTATCTTTGGGTTAAGAACTGTAAAAATATCAGAAGCCAACCCAGGCAAGATAAACAGAAAAATGAGAGAACAAATAGAGAAACAAATATCAGAGTAAAAACTAACATTGACCCACATGATAATACCCCAGTTTTATTAACATATTATGAGAAGAATAGAGAATCATCCCCAATAAGCAAGGATATCTTGCCAAAAACAATACCAGTGTTTTGGATACATGAATGTCTTTTGAAACACAAAAAGTTATGAGAGATGTAAAGCAACTCTTCAGTGTCAGACTGTCAACACTTTGAAGAACATTAACATTGTTTTTACCTCACTCACTAGATTACAACCGCGTATCCAATCACTGGGACCACAAAATTATCCCTGCAAATCTCCAAAGCACACTCAGATCTAGGTCTCTCTAGCTAAGAGCCCGTGATGTACAGAGCAGACTAAACACTGCTTTTACCCAGGTCTTCCCTGTCTAGTTGATGGATCTGAAGGAGAAATATCCTTGTTTATTTGAAAACTTGTCTCTTTGAGATTCATAATATTTTTATCTTCATATTTAAAGCAATATTATATTTTATATGCTTATCCCTCTCCAGGTCATTGCCCAAACATTATTCATACCACCAAATCACTGGGTATGCAGTAAACTCCTTGATTCAATCCATCCTTAAAGAACTCAGATTCTAAATAACAGAAAAAGAACGTAAAAATTCCGTGATTTGAACTGCTATATCCAACCTGGGTAACAAGCTATATTCAACCATCTGAAGGTCATACAGATGACAAAAGTATTATTTGCATATGGTTCAGAACAAAATAGTAGTACTTCATATGTCAAAGCAAATTAATTCATAGTAAAAATCACTTACTTGTGTTATCTGCTCATGAATTAGTCCTATATGACACATCTGAGGAAATACTGATCCTTTAGTACTTATCATAATTCTTTGATAATATTAATTAATTATTTACAAAGTGCCAACACTCTTCTGGGTATATCACCAACAATAAGCTACCTAATCTTCACAACCATCTTCCACATTTTCCATTTCTCCGGGCTACAGATGAGAACCATAACTAACTACAGGTTGAATAACTTGCCCATACTTTGATATTATTAAGTGGCGAGGTAATTGGAATCACGCAGTCTAGATCCATACCTTTTCTTTTAACCAATATGTCCTGCTGGTTCCCTGACTTATTCTTTGCTCTCCTTGTAACTCATCACCTGTGACTGAAAACCTGAAGAGAAAAACTTGGTGATTGATCAATCTGGTATGGATGCTTGATTCTAAAAAGCTAACTATAAGCATTGTCAAGGACTTATCCCTAAGAAAAGTTTAACCAAGATCACTTGGTTGCCTATCTACGAAATACTTACCTTGGCTAATGGCAGAAAAACTCATTCTAATGTTGTCACGAGAACTAAGAACTAAGCTAATTGGAGCTAAATTTTGATGCTGAAGACTGTGGCAAGTGTGTTCTTTGATCATCAATCATGCTCTTCTGTTCACAGCACTCAGCACCTTACCTATTTTTCAAGTTTGCAAAGATATTGGATACCATATGGCATATATCTTCCTTTTTTAGGCCGCTTGTTCTAACAGTAATCAGCACTATCTATGGGAAGACTGTCCAAAGGGCCAAGCTTGACATATTGGGCCCTTCCTTACAGAGCCCAGCTCTTCCCCTCCTCCACCTCCTGCTTCCCGCTTGGTGGAACATGCCACACCCCTCATCTTTTTGATTGTGTGTGCTTTTCCCCTTTCATTACTGCTAGAGGCTATGAATGGGTCTCTTGTGTGAAAAGAGAGATAATAATCCTCAGTTAATGGAATTATTTACAATAGGAAAACTAGCTTTTAAAAGAGAAAGCGGACAAGACAGTTATAGCAAGAGGACAGACTGTGAAGCCTTTCTTTTGTGAGGAGTCTGGCACCCACTGCACCTTTTCCTGGCTACCTGCCAAGCTCTCTTCCACTTGAGAGCAGCCCTTGAGTTTTGTTACAGTTTCTGTATGATGCCACAGCAGCCAGGCTCTGTGGTGTGACTCATTTCCTCAGCAAGAGTACTCCGGTACATTAACAGCTCTGTCTTCTCTGATCAAGTGACATGGGGCATCCGTTCTCATGGTTAGGATTTTCAGATGGTCTGCCTTTTCCCAGGCACACCCACAATGAGAAAACAGAGCCCTGGCTGTAGAGAAGGCTGCTAAGTCCCACTCTGCAGGTAGAGAATGTGCTTAACATGTGAAGATGGGGCAGTTTAGGCCCAAGGCTTTCCCATAACCAGCCAGGGCCCATGTGGGGATCTAAAACCAATGTGTTATTTTCACTAATGAGGTAGAAAAGATTGCCTTCTATCAGCAGCTCCACACTGAGGTCTACACTGTATGCACAAATTCTGCATTACATGTCGGAGCTTGAGTGAAACACGCTGCTGTCATGGCCAACAGAGCTTCAGCAGATACTGGCTTGACCCTGGCTTCTTAAGTTCACTACTAGGCACTACTCACTTCCTAGGCAAATTCTTCAAATGTCGTGTGTTTTGGTTTCTTTATCTCTGAAGTGAGCAGCATGTGACTTAAAGTTCATTGTGAGAAAATTCATTGAAACCGGGTAAAACAGCACCTTCCACAAACAAAGCTCTTTACATACTGGATGTTACCGTTTGAGTAGCAGAGTGTTAAGGGAAGTGAGACGTTAGCAAAAGATAAAGAATAGCTGTGTGGCTCAGTCCCAGGAGTCAAACATGCGCGACATGAATCCCAGAGTACAGGAAAGATTTGGAACGTCATTCCCAAAGGTAAGACCACGCCGGTTATCCCAAATCACCAGAGGACACACAGGAGGGTCCTAACTGGGCCATACCCAGCGAGCTTCAAGTGGCTAACAGTTTCCTGAAGTCTGCTCCAGAAGCCAAAAGGGGGCCATGTGATTCCCAGCACTCTAGTAATGCCAGTCTCACTTTTCTGTATGTTTCCCTTTAATACCAAAATTTCTCCCAAACATTGAGCAAAAAATGAAAAATGAAAATGATTTATTTTTATTGTGCATTTATTATATGTCAGGCCTTGAGTTAAATATTTTGAATGCTTTATATTGTTTAAACATTCCAACAACTTTCTGAAACAGCTTATTCTAACAACCTGTTTTCAGATGCAAAGCCTGGTGCTCTGAGAGGCTCAGCAGCTTGTCTCAGGTATAAAAGCCAGCAAGTGGCAATGGGGTCCTATCGGAAACCTCTACCTTAGGACACTAGTACATGTTCCACTACTAAAATCTGCTCAACTCTTCATAAATTCCTCATCCGAATTTTTTCTTTCCCATTTTTATTTCCCAAAATTGTGCATCTTTTAAAGTTTGTACTGACTCCTTTCTGAAGATCATGACACTAGAGACTCTGAAATTACACAAACAGGTTGCTATAACTGCCAAATTTCCAAGTGAAGCAAAAGTAGTCAATGTATAAATAAAAGCACATTAGCCACAGTGTTATAAATAAAAACTGAAGCATAAAGCATTGCCTTTTCCAAGTTTAGTAGAGTATAAAGAAATTAATTATATCCTCTCAAAAGTCAGTGAGGCTGATGAACACAGCTGGTGCTCCAAAGCTTCCTTAAATTGTTAAAAATCAAAACATTATCAGCAATTGCCACCTTTGTCTATTTCCAAATCTGGTTCTCTTGCTGGTGTTATTGCTACCTTTAAGTCATTTTTTAAATTTCTATAGTCATTACTATTTTAATAAAGATATCTTTGCTAATGGTCTGATGTTTTCTCATCTGTTACATGCATAATTGCTTTATATCTTTCTTCTTATTTTATTTATTCAATTTTCTTCAAATTTTGCTATTTTCACTTAGTCTCAAGAGCCACTGGTCATTAAAACTATACTAATAATTCTAATCTATTAAAACTAAGCAGGAACAGCACAACTGACAATATGTATGGAATACCAAAGAGGTACTAAAGCACAAAGGATGGGTTCAACAAAGCAAGATGCCAAGGCATCTGCACCCTGAAATTCAGCAGGATATGACTGTAGAAGAGATTTTTCTCACCAGGAAACTTATCTGAACCAGCTAAAATCCAGCTATGCCTCTACTTAAGCATACACTGAAGTGACTTCTGGTGGAAATTCTCTGAAATGTGATTGTTCACTATATAAAAGTTTTTTTCCATTGAAGCGACCCTCAAATTAGTTATAGCTATTCACATGATTGTTCAGTAATGTGTCTATCATAACATCAGATCCACCTACATTTGTCCATGCCTGTGACTAACACTACTAACACCAGACAGACAAAGAGTTTGGGGGAAAATAAGCCAAAGAGGCAGGTGCATTTATATCTACAGTCATGAGAAATAGTTATCTGTGCTTTGAAAACTGCTCCTATCACATGTTTTAGTGGCGCTCCCAGAAAATAGAGTATATTGGCAACCTACAGACAATCCTAGTCATGAGATAATGGTGGCTGCTTACTCTATTTCAAGATCAGAACAAAGCATAGTGGTATAATACATCGGAAACCATAGCAATTACTAAACCCAAATCCATATTTTACGCTGGAAAAACTGAGGCTCACAGAACAGTAGTTATTTGCCTAAAGTTAGCATCTAATTCCAGGCAGAGGCAATAGTAGTAGCATTCATATCTTTCAATGGTTCATTCTGCAGTCTTCCTTGCAATATCACTCTCACTAGTTAGCAGCCGCAGCCATGAGCACCCCAATTCCTCACACTGCTCCTCCATTCTTCTCAGTCAGGAATTAACTACTTTCATTTGCAAGGAATTGTATGCATCCTGCCACAACACTCATTAGAATTATTTCATCCAAAATACTAGAGTGATTACATAGCAAGCTAATAAATGATACGTACTTAATCAATGTTATCAAATGCTTCTTGCAAGATAAGCAATGTCACAGAATATAATACCTTGAAATTTAACTTTTGTTCTGCCTATATATTACTGTTCCCAGTCTTAGCCTTGATGGAATAGACACACACATTATCCATCCATTTACCCTGTAGTTCTTAGAGCATGTCTCATATATTATTTTCATCAGGATAACAGGTGGGATTAGCAAGGATAAAAAGGTCAATAATCAGCACAGTACATGAGGACCTAGTGAGCACTATATAAAAATTTAATGGATAGAAGAAGACAAAAAAGAATGAAAGAATGGACATACGGTCTCTTAAGGGAGAGTCAAGGTGAAATTTAAGACTTGTAAAGGTCACAGTAAATCAGAGTTCAGCATGTGATACAATATGAAATCTCTCCTTTTTATGTACAATAATATTCTTGTAACAAAACACATGAAAAATTTTGCTCTGCTTTTGACCAATGAAGCCTACAGAATGTCTGATCTCTATTATGGCAGCACCAAGAAGAATTTCTGCCAACGGTCTTTCCTAGCACTTGGCCATGGAGATAGGCCAGTATTCGGACAAGCCTCTGAGCTCTTTGTTTGCTGACTCTTATGCTTTTGAAGGCAGTCACCATCAGAATTAGGAGGATCAAGCTTGTTTGCACCTCTGTTTCAGCACAGTCATCCTCTCTATCTTCTGTAACTCAAGTAAGCATGGAGGGAACATCCATCCAACTTCTAGATGAGCTGGAGATTCAAGGGTGAAGGTTGGTCTTGAATTAAATGAAGAATTTTGCTTCTTTTAAAGATTCTTCTTCATTATTCTCTTTCCTGCTAGGTCCCTTCTTAAGGTCCTGAAAACTCAGCTCTAGAGCCTTGGCTGTTGCTATGAGTTTAGGAAGATGAATATTTCTGCAGTCTCCATCTCATCTTTTTAAAAATAAGGTATCTGAACCTGATTAGAAATTTCAAATGCATGTCTCTGTTCCTTTTACTGCCATTGGCAGACATAGCCAATCAATGTTAGAGTTTATTAATGAACACAGATTTGATCTCAAATTCTTCTCAATTGTTACTGGTGATAAACGGTGATATGTGTAATCTCTATTACGTAATTTCTGACTTTCTCTTCACTAGTCAGGCTAAAAAAACTAAGTGCTCAAATTCTAGCTTCTTGTATATTTGAAGTTAGACTCATGCCATAGAATCAGGTTAGTGAAATTAGGAAATCTTCTCAATATAACTTCAGATCCTAATTGTTTATAGTTTTGGTTCCTATATCAAAACTACAAACATTTTATACGGTTACTCAAAATTTCCATCCATTCACCTGATCATTAAATGAGCATAAAGATTGTCTACTGAGCATTGTATTCTTCTTTTGCTAGATAAATAAAAAGCCAAATTAGACAAAGACCTTGCTCTCTAGGAAGTTTCAGTCTAGTAAGAGAAATAAGGATATAGTGGATGTATTAAGTGTCTAAATTGAAGCACCAAAAATAGTTTGGGAGTTTAGGAAAAATTTTTCTCATTTATGTTAAAAATATCAGACATGAGTCAAAGTATTAAAAGTGATTTTACATGAGTGATCTATGAATTGGCTTCAGTAAACAATATCTAAGACCCTACAACTAGCCAAGGAAAATAATCTGATAGCCTATGCCAGCCTTGTATGTCTACTGATTTTCCTGCTGTTTCCCATAAACTCAAAGGGACAAAGCTGTGTGAACTATCTATTGTGCAAGGTTACTTGCTACAGCTTGAATTTTATGGGAGCTGGCATTAGATTACGGACTAAGCCATAGAGCGGAAGAGCAGTTAAATAGAGTACATCTGTCTTGGACTCTAATAGACATGGCCTGGTGGAAGTGATGGGCATTTGGAGGGGGAGTAGCTATGTTCTTTGTGGAAATGAAACAAGTTGTGCCAGATTCAGTCTGAAAATTCTGCAGTACACACTAAAACTTGCACTATGGTTTTATTAAAAAAAATTAGACATTAGTCTCCATTTTTGATGACGAAACATACACACAAAGAGGATACATTTCTTAAACTGCCACTCCCACTTCATAGGAATTCTTGGACCAGAAAACACAATTAGTGATTTCCCAGTCTAACCACAGAGTCACATACTCTATTAATTAGTTTTGTCTTTCCATTAGCTTAAATCATCTACCATCATCAGCTGACATAAATCTTTTAAACTTTGCTGAAAAACTTGTACAATTATTGATCAATCCATATTGTAAAATATCTGGTAATCTTTGCAATTGTTGCAAGCATCATGCCAAAGTTGACCTTATTTTGATGTGTGCTATGGTTCCCACCTAGAAATCTTCAATTACCAAGGTGCTCTGAAGGGCCCCTGTAACAGAGCCGTGAACAGGTTACTGAATGACTGTGGTAAAATGAAGCCCTGCTAAGATGAAATTTTAAATTGCTCTCTGCATACAGTAAACAAAATACGATTTACTATTTTGCTTAAAGATTGCTTTTATTCTTACTTTTTAAAAAAAATGGAAATGCACCCTATTAGCAATGTTTGGGGAAGGGTTTAAATTATGTACTTAATTCATTGAAATATGAGACCCATCTGATCCCTTTAAAATAAAAGGAAATTCTTTTTCACCAATAACTTAATGTTGTGAATTGGCAATGGATATGACATCTAATTCATATAGTCAGTGAAAGACAAATGCAAACACACAAAAAAAGATATAATTTCAAAAGTATAGATACATTAAATGTAAAAATATGCAATCATAAAAATCCATAGACAGAAAGCTCCTTTTGCCAGACAGCATAGAATTATATTCCATGCACTTGGTGCCAACTTTCTGTACCTCCACTCCATAGATTAAACAAGAAAATTGCAAACAATCAGGAGAAAGAGTAAAAGTTATGCCATAAAAAGGCATAGAAAATTACCAAACTCATGCCTCACCTCTAAATAACCCTAGTGTATTACTTCTCTTAACATATTACACAATAGTGGCATTTCTTTAAGGAAAAGTACATATAATTGAGCCTCATCCAAAAACAAAATTAGTGCACATAAAAGAAAGAAGCCAGTGTTTTCTAATTCCTGATATTGTTTGCTACTGTTCAATTATCTGCTGCTTTCTTTCTTTCCCCTTGATTCAAATGACTTTTTTCAACTCAACAAGTACTTATAGACTGTGTGCTATACATACTGGGCACTGGCGTGGACAGCAGGGCTTTAGAAATGAACAAGATTATGCTCTTGCCTCCAAAGAACTTAGAGGCAGGTTAAATTTGGGACAGCATTTGCCTGTTCACCCTGTAGCTAACAATTGAAGATGCAATTCACAATGTCTGTTAAGCAGGAAGTGGAGAGAGCTGCCAACAGTGCAATTTTGCAACAGCACAGTGTACTGTGAACTTAAACCAAACATTTTTGCTAGTTGTAGAAATATGGAAGTAAGACAGGAAAGACCCCCTACTCCGGTGGAACTTGTATTCAGGTGAAGAGAGGCTGACACCTAAAGCAGATAAATGAGCGGGTAATTTCTGACAATGGAGACATGGTAAATGAGTGAAACATGGTAAGTGAAAGTATGAAGGTGGTGAAGGGCCCCTCTCCCTGAAAAGCATTTCTACAGAAACGTGAAAGAAGTGAAAGAATTGGCATATGAAGATGTGGGGAAAGAATTTTTGGAATGAGAGGCAGAAGAAATTGATAATGGAGTGAAACTGGATTATTGCTAGAAAAGTAAGTCAGCAGAGGAGAGCCACGTGAGTGAGGGGAAAAATGAATAAAGTGAGATCAGAGAAGAAAGAATAGGCAACGTGTACAGGATTTTGTGAACCCCTGTGAGGAGTTTGACTTATTTTCAGCACTTGTCAATTTGTTTTATGTGAGCAGATGACATGATCTTATTAGTGTACCCTCTCTATAATTGGTATCTGTGAACTTTACAAATGCATAGAAGCCATATCTATAATGAGGGATTCACAGTCTGTTTTAAGGTTGAAGACAGAAAATACTTCCATGTGAGTCTCTGTAGATGACTACTATGGATTTATTTCTCCTCTCTATACACACATGCTGTTCTCATTTCAAGAAATAGGTTTTCCTCTCCTTACATCTACTCTAAATTTTGTGGCTCGCTAAAAACATACAGTAACAGAAAAGATGATCTGAGTCTTTTAATAATAGGTCACAAGATTTCTTATAGTGTTTCCTTGGATTTCTTGGGAAATTCCTCCTTCACACACTCCCTTTAAAATTTCAGCCAACACACAGTGTAAGATCTAAGCAACATAAGGATCCTGTGTGGAGCACATTGGTGGAAAGCCACAGTTAAATGCCCAGAGGACTGTTATGTATCGATTGTCAGGTATGAATAAGACTAGATGGTTAGCACATCAAAATTTGAGGTGAATGAAGTATCAGCCAAACTTCTGACTGCAATTTAATAGAGATCCAAAGGCAAGAAACTCCTATGTCACCTGAGTCAGTTTACGTAATGGTAGGACATATTAACAGATCACTATTTACATTTGGGGATGATTTATATAAGAAATTGACCAAAATGTTTTCTTTTTTCAAGGCAGTTCACATTTTTTCCACTCTACCAAAGCCAGATGTGCTTCATCCCAGACATCATTGTTCTATTAATAATTTTTTTCTACTTTTCCAAAATTTCTTATTAAATAATAGCATATCCTTGATTCAAAACCATGGATAAGCCAATCATATAGTTTTCGATGTCACAGAACAGAGTTCAGTGATATCTCAGAAGAGTAAGAAAGATACCTAATCAAACATGTTTTCCACAGTCTACTCTGTCAATTTCTCCCCTCTCTTTATAGCTCCAAGCATTGTCATTTTTATATTTTGTTGTTATTGTTAACCAAGTAAATGAGACTTATTTCATCAGTAGGTTGTTGGTGGCTACTTTCAAATGTCACTATGATTCTGTAGACTCCCTGGGCAGATATTCGTGATTGTGTAACAATTATTTGATGAATTGATCACCACAGGGTGAGTTTTCTTCCTCTTAACCGACCAAAACTGTGTGTGACTGTATCAGTTGCCATGCATATATTGATTTGGAAACAGTATATAGTAACACAGTACTCACTGCTTAAGTATTTGATAACAATAACTGTGGTTCTTATTTTGAATGAACTAAAAATGCTTAGTGATAAGCACGGTTATAAATGTAGCTTTTTCCATATTCTTACTCATGGATAAAGACTGGATTATGTAGAACAGAACCAAAATAAAGCAAAACCCCTGACTTCAACAAAGTACTAAGATCTTTTTAGAGAAAAAGGAAAAAATAGAGCGGATATCCTGTAGAATGATTATGCCCTTCAATTCTGACCAGTAAAAACTAAGCCAATATCAAACTTTGGAAAGCATTTTAACTCAGAGTTTCAGTGACTCAGTTTAAGTAAACAATTAGTGCCAGCAGTCTGTTGGCTCAGCAACTGATATGGAAATCAGTCCTAATAAATTATTTTCTATGATCTTTCTAATCTTATACAAAGCAATTCTTCTTTGTCCAACTAGGTTGTTTATAAAAGGATGTTGATGGCTCTAAATAGATATCAATTAATTTTCTATTTCCTGTTATAAAATTTGAACATTTTGATAGCCTTGAGTCACCATGGACTCAAAGGGAAAATTATGTTAGTTATATGACATCCTTTACATGGAGCATAAATGTAGTCTTTATATATTTCTTGCCACAACCACAATGAGACTAATTATACTCTGGTACCAAATTGAACTGAAGAATTAGAAATTTCTTTTTATTTTAAGGCATTTCAGATTTGGATGCAATAAAAATTACCCAGTAGCAGTCTTTTTTGAGGGCTTGATCTTGCAGAATTCTGGGGCTGGGAAGAGGCTGCTGTGTATGATAGCTCTCTACTGCTGCTTCATATGTTGCTCCCCAAAACTATTAAAGTTTCTTTTGCATTGTTATTCCTAATGATGAAAACAGCTGAAATTAATGAATGTTGTAAATTTAAGTTAACATCACTCCATTATTCATAACTATCTCAACATTAAAGAAGTATGTTACAATCAATGTGTAAGATGATCAAGAAGCTGCTCAGGCTACATATTTACTGGACAAATTTGTCACTTTGATATTGGCTCTCACATTGTGCCTTGTCAATCAGCTTTATTTGGCTTCAAGATATACCACCGTGTTTTGTTGTGAATAACTGTTATTTTCACAAAGTAATCTATTTGGAAAAGAGGTAGCTGGAGGGAGGAGTGAGGAAATAGAGTTAACCTAATTATAGCACAAAGCTTTTTCTTTTTTAGTAATTTAAATGTCATGGGTTGAAATGTCCTTTTCTAAAGAAAATGTGTACTCTTTCTTCACCAGAGCAAAGTAAATGAAAATGCTAATTGATTTCAAGTGAAATTATTAGAGTTCATTCTTATTTTTTGATGTTTGTAGGAACAGAATCCCTACTCACAGAGCTGAAGTAAAACCATTTTGGTCAGATTTTCCAAGTCCTATGAACACTAGATTGTCAGAGCAGGAGCTTCTATTCCCCTGAAGCCTGTGACTCTGCCTTGACCCCTGGCAGTCCCCTTGCTTGCTGGTCTCTCCTACTGGTGAGCACCCCAGGGAAGAGCCCTGTTATTTGCAGCTTCTGCTCAAAGGTAGCTCTCCTCACAGGAACTCCCCTGAACTGAGGATTTTATTTCTCTACTCCCAGAGTTCCTTGATTGCATATCTCTAATACTGAGTCGATCTGCTATTATATATACATCTTGTCCTCAATCCCACCTTATCCATACAAAAAAGGGAAAGAATATAAAAGACTGACTTTTCCAAGATGGAAATTATATCTTTTTTACTCTTTTTCCCTCTAATTCATGAATTTACCTTTGGTGCCTGTTACTTGTAGATAGTCAATAATTTTGGCAGATAAAAAGTGAAAGTGATTTGCCGGGCATGTTAAGCAATGAGAATCTTATTCTCAGAGTAATGAAAACGTTCAACTGTATAAAATGTATGTCATTTTATAACAAAGGAGACCCTCTCTTTCAGGTATTATGACTACCATTCGATAGTACTGAAGTTTCTTACCCTTCAATCCAAAAATTGGAAAGGTTCTCCATTCTGTAATTACTAACTTTGACCCATAAGTTTAAGAACTTTTGAGAGCATAAAAGCATATAAAAATATAAGAAACATTCCTTCCTAAAGTTGAGGGAACAAAAAATTCCTAAATAGCTGAATAGTAACTGGATTTCCTTATTTGTAAACTGCAATTATTTAAAGTATGAATCCAGCCTGTGCCTCTGGACCTTCTTTCCACTTGCAAAGATGATATATCTCCCTGTTTCTTACTGTCTCTTTTAAAAAATTATATTTTGTGTTTCTGATTTATTTCACTAACTTGATAGTCTTAAGGTGCATCAATTTTCCTACAAATGATTCAAATTTGTCCTTCTTTGTAGCAGAGTGGTATTGTGTGTTGTGTATAAATACTACATTTTCTTGATCCATTCATGTGCTGATGGGTACGTTGGTTGCTTGCCAGCTTTAGTTATCATGGATTGTGCTGCTACAAACATGATTATGCATATATTAGTGTAGTATTAGGTCCTTAACTTTTTTTAGAAAAACACAAAAAAGGTTAATAGCTAGGTTGAGTAGCTATTATACTTGAAAAGCAAACAAGCTAACCTCAAGTATATTTGCCCATTTAATTGTTTATAAATTTTATTTTTAAAAAGATTAAGATAAAAGAGGACATAACAACACAGGTCAGAACAGAACGATTTAAGCAACATAGTGTTTCACCACAAGACAACCCTACATAACAGTGGCTACAATAGTCTCTTTCCTTGAAATATTTGAGTATACCTTCATACACTATAGTATCAAACATAACAAGACAGTATAAAACCATCAAGAGGATGACAGTATTACAAGGTATTCAGAACCAACTAACAGAAAACGAACAACAATTACTATATTATCTCCTTGTCCATAAAAAATTTTGTTTATACTATCACATGTAATAAAATCCAATAAGATACAACATGATAAAACTGATGAATACAGAAGAACAAAAGCTTAGTAGGACTTCAAAAAAAAGGTGATATTAAATCAGCACTAGCTATTATAATGTCTTGTTTTCTTCAAAATAGCTGTTCATATCATCACAGACAATAAAATCAAACACCCCAGAATAATACCATTCCAACTAATGAATGAAAACATTATAAAATTTCAAAGCAATATAATATGGAATCATGATTACCACATACTTTTATGTATTCTTACCATTTGTTACACTAGGGAAACTATTCAGTATTTATACATGTGGGTTTGATTTATTTCATTCATGCATATGGTCTCAAGCTGCACCCATTTATTTATAAATATTGCAATGTGATCATTCTTTATAGCTGAGTAGTACTCCATTGTATAAAAATATCACAACTTTTTTATCCATTCCTCAGCTGATGGACAGTTAGGCTGTTTTCAAGATCTGGCTATTACAAATTGTGCTGCAATAAACATTGGTACACATATGTCACTGTGCTATGATGTTTTCAGTTCTTCTGAGAATATGCCTAGAAGTGGAATAGCTGGGTTGAATGGGACTTCCAATCTCAGCTTTCTGAGAAATCTGCAGACTGACCTCCACAATACACTCCCACCAACAATGCAGGAGAATTCCTTTTTCCCCACAGCCTCTCCAGCATTTGTTGGTGGTAGTTTTCTTGCTCTTGGCCATTCTTTCAGGAGTGAGATGGAATCTCAGTGTGGTTTTAATTTGCATTTCTCTAATGAGTAATGATGATGAACATTTTTTATGTATTTATTTGCCATTTATACTCATCTGAGAAATGTGTATTCATCTCAGATGCCCATTTTTGGATTGGATCTTTGAATTTTGGGGTCTGATTTTTTTAAATTCTTTATATGCTTTAGACACAAGACCTTTGTCTGAAGGATAGTTCACTAAGATTTTTTCCCGTTTTGTGGGTTTTCTTTTCACTATGCTGGTATTTAATTGTTTTAACACCCTACAATGCACTTTCTTGTTTTACAGATGGCATACTTAGAAGTGGAGTAACTTTTCCACATTTATACAACTAATAGGAAGTTACTATACGTTTGTGGCCTGACTCTGCCCTGTTCTCTTAATTTTTACACTATAACAAAATAGACTCACTCCATTAGATTAAGAATTGTTCAAAAACAGAATAGATGTCTTAAATTTTCTCAGATTCCAATTTCCCATCAAACTTCACAATTCACAATACGCATTCAATGAACTGGGATTAAAATTCAATAATAAGTCCATAAAATGTTCATGCTGGCATGAGCTTTAAGTACAGTAAAAGTCACAAAAGAGGGGTGTAAATGAATCACAACACAAATCCAGTAAGACCACCTAGTTCTAGGCTATATAATTTCAGATTTGATATTAAGCTTAAAATTAATAAAATTAACTGTGAAAGTTATTTATTTGTATAGACTTTTAATGATTAAGGCATGAGTCAAGGTAATCTGTTCCTTCTTTCTCCTGTGGATATTTCTTTGTAGCACAAGCCATTATTTTTATATGTGACCTAATGGGTCCACTGATCGAAGGACCAGTGGTGCCTTGTGCTCTGAGGCCTCTGTTATTTCTCCTGTCAGTGTTCCCAGAGAGGACAGCACCTCTAAGTACTGAGCAATTATAGTGCCGACAGTTCATACATCATCAGCTTTACCCGTGTATAATATTTGATTTTTCTTTGAGTTTATGCCTCACCCATCTAATAATTTGAATAGTTTGAATCAGTGAACTAGTTCTGCACCATCTGTTTATTTAGAAATCTAAGCAGACAGATCATAATTTCATAACCCAAGCCTTTCACATGGGTCATTTTCATTTTCATTTGGTCATCCAAGAGACAAAAGCACGGAGAGGTGGCATGGAAGGTTTATAAGGACCAGATGATACACATCAGTTCCATCTGATTTCCATCATGAGAACATACAGACTAAAGGTGAGATCAGGAAGCAGGGAACACATACTTCTCCAGGACCCTAAGAACACTTTACCACATTTACACAAAAAAGTGAATATTACTATTAACTAAGTTTCCTCAGTGCCATGGTACCTTCCCAGCCACTACTGAGCCACCTCTGTGCTTCCCACCATGCTATTTCCGCATCTGGTTCACTGAGTCTTCAATGACGCAAATCACTTTCTTTGACATAAAACCCTTTAAGGCAAAACACAATACTGCCTCTCCTGCAAAGCTTTCTCTCAATCTTTGTCTCAGAAGGAGGAGGAAAAAACCTGGAAAGCAAACTTTTTCTACCTTAGATCATCTAAGATCAAATCATGGCAAGCTAACAGAACAGGGGCCCCAGCAAAGCTTAACCCAAAACTGTCTTGTAAAGAAGAAGAAAGCAAGGCCAAACGAGATGAAGGAATCACTCATGGCTAAAACCAAACCTATAGGCTTTCACTTGCTGTTTCTTTCCATATCTTTATGCTGCCTCAATCTTTATGGGGCCCAACCTGTAAGGCAATTTTATTCATCACGTGTTCAGAATTTCTCTAATTAATCCTAAATGTATATTAAAATGATAATGTTTTAGAGTTTGTACAAATACTGCCAATAAAACACCTTGTACAGATTGATAGATTAAAAGATTTTTTCCTCTTTTCGCCTCATGATGTCAGGTTTGAAGATCATTTAGAATTTTCCTGTGATTTCTCAAATTTCAGTGAGAATTAATGTATGTATTACATTCATGTAATATATTCATATTATATATAATATAAACTATACATAGCTGTGGGGCTATATATGTAGTTTTTCTTCTCAGCAATTGAGTCTAGTGATAATTGTTTTTGTGCATTAGTCATAATCACTTTTTAAGCAGCAAAGCCTATTACTGTTACAAAGTGAGTTTCAGATGCCCTGCAGATTTGAGTAATTTTGGGTAATGCAGCTGTGTGTGGTAAAAAGATTTTACAGTGCCTATAAAATGTTGCCTCGTGACATGTTGAGCAGTGAATCTGTGGCACCATATAGCAATTTCAGTGCTTTTCATTAAATACCAAGCACCATTTACATTGTGCAGTTTTTAAACAAGAGCTAACTCTGAGATAAGGAGGGTGTTCAAGTTGTACACAGTTGGGATGCCTGAAGAGAAACCAGAGTCTTTCTGAAACAAAAGTAATGGTAACAACAACACCAGAAACAGCAACAGCAACACACACACACACACACACAACACAACTAAAAAAACTGTGAGAAAATTGCATTTGGTTTGCATTGTCATTAGCTGATTTTAAGAGGGTTAGTGTTTCTCCCCGCCTCTCTCATCGCTCCTCAAAAGATTAGATCTAGTTTACAGCCGAGAGCTGTAAACCTTTAGCTCTATGCCTAACACATAGTTTTCCATGAAAACTGAGTAAGAAAAGAATAGGTTAAAAAAACAAAAAAAGAAAAGAAAAGGTTGGCCACACTGGACAGTGTGTAACTTCTTTTTGGTATTTTAAACTGTCTCTGACTTCAATTACTTTTGTGGTGGCCTTACTGCAAGTAAGTTAACAAATACAGTAATTAAGTCAAGCATTTGTATACTCAAAAAATTTACGTGTACATATTTAGTCTCCGTGTATTCCTCCATGTATTCCTCCGTGTATTCCTTCCTGAATAGAAGCTCAGGATATGAGATAGATATGAGAACATGGGACAGATTTTTTTTTTTTAAATGGCTCCTGTCCTTGAAAGTCAGTTGCAAGTTGGAATACTCAGCTTCTTCCTCAATGTCATGGCTCAAAGGAATACTCTCTTTGGATGTTACCACACTAATTCATTGAATTCTTTTAAGTCCAAATTCATCATTTTTTCTATATTTAAAAGAAACTACTATAGTCTATAATGGGAAAGCCCTTCCTTTTTGTAATATTATCTAAGCCAAAAAACAAAAATATTGGATTCAGCATCTTTCCGTATGGTAAGTTTTGACAGACAGCACAGCATAAAAACATCCTTTCTTGAAGAATGTGTCATTATTCAGTGCCTTCTGTCTTCAATGTCTCACCTTTTCTAACGCACTTTTTATTCTTTACCTTGCAATGTGTTTCCCAAGCATTGTGACATTATCACAAAGAGGTTGTAGATACTTAGAATTCAGAGCCTCTATCTTCTTAAGCCTATTTTTTCATTGTGTTGATGACTGAGTACAACCGTGGGACTGAAACCTAAGTTCAAGTCCAGACCCTGGTGGTAACAACCAGGGCGACATGGAGAAAGCCACTCAGATTTGACACCCTCAATTCTTCATCTATAACATACAGATAAAAAGTCCCAAGCTAGGGTATATTTGAAAGCCACTTATAAGTCTAGACCCAGTACAAATGTAAAACTTCCCATACAGTTACTGAATCCGCACAACAACATCAACGGATTAGTATGTGGATTGATTTTAAATAAGAATTCCAAATGTACTAAGATGCTAGAAGTTTACTGGCAAATGATTGCTTTTATGTTGGAGAATAAATCTTTGAAGTAGATTCCTTTGGTCTCTGAACAGCATATTTTACAAGTGGATGAAAGTTCTACATTCATTGTTAGTCCTAACAAGCTCTCTACGTGTTTGTTTGAGTCTTGTATTGTATCTAACACTCATAATGCAGAGATTTGGTCTTGAAGCTCAGCACATATTAGAAAGAGCATTGATCCCATTATTTTTTTCCATTCATTTGGCCATAATTTATTGAATATACATGTAGATATACAAAGAAGCCCTAGAAATGTACAGGCTAACTGAATATATGATCTCTATATCCAAAGAGGACAGAGTACTCAGTCTGGTAAGGGATGCATATATAGTCCGCTTGGATTGCAGAGATTCACTTATATTATTTACTTTGTGTCACTTTAACTAAATCAAAATGTTCTTAACTGTTAAATGTGACTATATAAGTACTCTGGTGATAAAGTATGTGATTTGTATCTCAGACACACAGTAAACGGAAAAAGAACAATTATTTTTCTTCCTATTAAAATCCATGTTAGTTAGGCCTAAACTACATAAATCAATGAGTGTCTTAGTTTGGGGAGAGAATGTGACCAAAATCAGAGACTCCACCCTTAAAGATACAGCTTTACACTCTGTTCATAAAAGGCTACAAGTGAGATAATGTCTATGATTTATTAACTAAAATGCTGGTGTCTGAGTCTTACATGTATTCTCTTTAGTCTTTATGATGATCTGAACATATAGATAATATCCATGCTTCTTCAAGTGATGGAGAGTGGGAGAGCATGAGACAGGCTGCTTTAGTGGGAATCCCAGGTAGACACTCACTCGCTATGGGGCTGACCTTGGGCAATTGTATACCTTCCCTTAACCTTACTTCCTCAACTGTAACATGAAAATAATAATAGTCCTTTCTTCCTTATATTGTATTTATAAATGTTCATGTTCTATTATGAAACTCAGGTCAGCTTTCTTTCTTTGAAGACAGTCAATAAATTATAAACAGATTGCATTAAATTTTAGGGAGGGGAAATTGATAAGTGGAAGAGAAAAAACAAAAAGTGATTAGGCAGAGTATGACATCTCAAAAGAAGTGAAACCCTTACATTTGAGCATCCAGTTACTTGCTCTGGAAAAGGGCTTCTAGCTTGAGTTTAGAATTGATAAAATTTATGCAGAGATTGTCTGTGATTACTAAGTTTAGAATTAAACTCAAGTGTCTCTGGCTCTAAAAACCTGTGCTCTCTCCTCTACCTGGGAGCTATGCAGAGTAATTTATCAGGTTCCAGCATTTGTATCTCTTCCTCTTCTCTGATTCTGAACAGAAATGAATTCCCTCAGCAAAACCAAGAAGAAGAGCAAAGTAGAAGGCAAGTCTTCTAGCAGGTCCCTCTGCACCCACCATGGCTACCTTTTCCCTCTCATCACAATGTCTTACTCTAGACAATGGTTTTTGTTGGCATCATATGCTCTCTGCTCTCTAACAAGGAGGAAAGCAAAATGACAAACCCTACACCAAGAGGTCACTGTGGGTACAGGTGTTCACTCTTTCCAATCATATTACTACAGCTGCATTTGAAAAGATGAGAGAGAAGGCCAGTGTTAAAATACAAAGAATAACAGAGCCCCACATAAAGGTATTTGAGACGAAGATGCTGATGCTGATGCAAGAAGAGGAAGCATTTTGTATGAAATCTAGATGGAGAAAGATTTCTTTTATTGATGAGAGTTTGACTCAAACTTCTTTATTATTTGTTTATGCAATTACTATTTATTTCAGTAATTTCACTTCTAGGATATTTTTCACCTTCAGAAATAGTTACAAAGCTTTAAGCTCAATATTTTTGCACATTATTTTGATTATAGAAAATCAAACTAAACACTGATCATTGAGGGATTACTAAGAGTATTCATATTTAAATATATACAAGAGAACACTTCTAAGTAATATAAGTAAGTTTATACTGCTAAAAGCAAAATGGAAGCACTTGATCAAGAAAATGGTCATTTGGCTCAAGACTATCTAGTCAAATTCTTTTAAAAAATTTTATTTTTAAAAGCAAAACAAAGTTAGAAATAATACAGAATTTTTTAAAAAAAATCAGTAGGAAATTAACAGTAGTTAATATACTGTATATTGTTACCTTAGAAGTTCTTCAGGTTACAAGATTTAAGCATGAAAAAAATGATCAAACTTGAGACCTTACTCAAAAGTGAAATAAATCAAACTCGCATTTGTAAATATCGTATTATCTTCCTACTGTAAAGAAAAACCTGAAACAGTAATAAGATCCAAAACATACAAAAATGTTGTGATAATGAAAGGGAATGAAAGTGCTCAAAGGGGAAGAACAACTGGGACAGGGGGAAGGAGAAAAGGAAGAAAGGAAAAGATTATTTATATACATACATACATATATATATATATATATATACATATATATATATGTGTGTGTGTGTGTGTGTGCGTGTGTATATATACAAGCATACATGCATATATATGTATGAATACATGTATAAACACAAAACAGATAACTATACTATTAATCTCTGTTAGTTCATCAAAAAGAACAGCTTGTGTTTTCATTGTTTGATTGTGTGATCATTTGTTCAGGCATAAATCTTGATTCAAACTTCTTAACAATACACTAGACTTTTCCCATTCGTATGTGAAAGTACTTTTGTTTTGCTCATTACAGACCAATTTGATTTTTTTTCTTTTAAAGACAAGGAAGTAAAATGTATGTCTCATAATTGGAGAGTTCATCAAACCGCTCCTGTCTGGTTGACATTAAAACCACAGAAAAGAGTTTTTTTTTTTTTTTTCAAGTTCCAAAAGATTGAAAAAGGATATTGTAACCAAAGTGCTTATATTTATTGGGCGTAATTTTTATGTAATCTGTAATATTAAGTAGGCCAGTCTGATAATACAGTAATTTTGTTTTACAGATAATTAAAAGAGAAAAGCTTCCTTCTGCCCAGATGATCTATGTGAACCAATAAATGTCATTTTGGGGCCTAGATAATTACCTGAACAATTATCTAGACATTTTTAACTCTACTTTTCTGGGCTTATAGTAAATGTGGAGATAAAACAATCTGCCTCATAGTCCTGAGACTCCTTTTTATACTCCAAGACTTATTTCTTTGTTGGAAGTCATACTAAGAGAGAAACCGCTGAGGTTATTACACACCAATTTTAAGTCAATGGAATCACGATTTATTTTTATTTTTCTCTCTTTACAAAATCATGAACGTTTTCAAAATAAGGTCTAGTTATTTACTGCTACTTCTTAGGTGACTAAAGAGTACCTGGCCCAGCAGTAATATTCACAATAAATTCAGTGAACCTACAGCAACCAAAACAAAGATAATCAAAACTCTGTCCCTCTAGAATTTGCTTAAGTGGGTTTCTTGACAAATAGAAGCTGGACCTCTTGTATCTCACGTGAGCATGACTGCACATTGTTTAATTATCAAATAAGAAGGTATGAAAAATATGACAATTTTCTCAGTCATGCTAAAAATATTAATCATACCTTAACTCTCTAAATCATTTAATTATAATGCAAATGAACTCTGGAGCAGAGTAGCAACGCACTTGGAGTCAGGTGTCTGCAGGGCCAGTGGAAAGACCACTGTGCCAGGTGCCACAATGCAGGTCACCAGTCACCAACTCCCTCGCCTTGCCTTTTACTAGCTACCTATGTAAATTGCAGTGCTGTGGTGATATTAAGGGAAACGATGTGTACTATGCTGTCAACACCTTGGCAATATCTGCCTTTCCTCAATTACTTTTGTTTACAAATTACTCCTAATTTTGTTCTTAAAAGCTAGTTAAGAACAAATGCAGCTAGGATTGATGGGAAGCTAACTGCATGATTAAGTAATTACGTTTTTAAAGCTTGCCTTACACTAGGACTAATGATATGTCACCAGGGGCAGAAACCCCAGATAATGAATGAGGAATGTTTATATGTAGTTAGTTGTTTTTAAATCTCCCTTCACGCTAGAGCTGGTGCCATGCATGGACTACTGGCATGAAGAAAAGGAGTGACAACACAGCCTCCTCAGCCTTTGTGTGGAACCACAAGCTTCCATAAAGCCCTCTTTTCTGTTTTAGTGCACACTATTCTATACAAAGTTGATTGTTCATTTGGTTTACTGATGAAATGCTACTTCTTTTTCTTTTTTTTGCAGACTACAGAGTTGGGTGAAGTTAGCAAGTAGGTGATCATCCTTTCTGTACAGGGAGAGAACTGAAAGCTGTTCTTTTGAGCATATAGAAGAGAATTAAAGCCAGGCCTGAGGGGCCTTGCTGCTCTCCTCACACTATTTATTTCACAGTGTGTAATGGTTTGAGGAGTTGGGAGTTGGACAAGTTAGGTACAGGAGATGAGAGACTAAGGAAAGGAGGTCCTTCCATTTGTACACCAGGGAGGGTAATGTTTCTTTAACTGCATAATAAGTTAATGCATTGTGTAGCAATTGTCTCTCCTAAATAAAATAGTGGGAAATAATTTTATATGTGTGTATGCAAAATAAGTGTTTTAATAGAGCTCATATGTAATTATGAAGGTATGGTGTATACTACATGCATTTTCATGTAATTTATAGCTATTTATTATATAATAGATTAATATATTCTTGTATAATAATACATGCACAATAAAGACATAGTACAGTAACTACTCAAAAAGTTACTTCAATTTTAAGTATAAATTTACTATATAATAAGTTTATACATCACACAAACATGGGTATACAGTAACTATGTAAGTATACTACATTACATATATGTATATGTATTATATATGCACAGATTCTCAAAAATATACAATTCAGCAAGGATGTCAAAAGCTGTAAGCATTAATGGGCAAGTGTGCTCTAGCCTGATTGAGGATTATCCATTGGTTCATATTGAATAATGAGAATCAAACAGTGATTGTTTAAATCTCAGCTCTCACTGGCCATTTGGCTTTCATAACACCTGTTTCAAACTCTTTTATTTAAAATTTAAATTACAAATTCCAATCTATACTAAATTATAGATGCCAGCCAGGTGGAGCTGTTAAGAAAAGTAAATGAGATTATATGTGAAATTTATCCAACTGCTCTATACACAGTAGGTAGGTACTCAGTAAATGTTAATTTCCTTTCCTAGGCACTGTAATTTTACTCAAAAGTTGAGTAATAGTGACCCCTGAGAGAAGCAACACACTATGCAGTTTCTCTCTAATTGTGAAATTCAAACTAGTTATCTCTTACTGCCAAGTAATAATGACTGTAATAAACTGAGAAGATTTCCGTTTAAATAAGTGGATGATTTTAGCTGACTCTAGAGATGCAAATGGACCCTAATTAACTAATTCCTTAAACGTTCTTCCTGTTTCTTCTTTATAGACACTTTATCTCTTGCCTACGGGTGAATACATTTAGTGTATATACATTGAGATATGAATATATATATATATATATATATATATATGTAGTTATGTGTATATACACACATGCACACACATATACATATATAGTCACTGTAAGAGTTTTAGTGGAAAAAAATACATAAAATGTCAAGTTCTGAAAATTTAGAATTATATTAGGCATACACATTTTACTCTCTATTTTCTTTAATATTTTGTGGATTCTTTCTCAATTTTATGAAAATAATTGCAAACACTTTAAAAAATGTGTCATGATCTCAAAAAAGAACCACAATAAATTATATCTTGCATCTATCAAATCATTGTGCTTTTAACTCATAAATCAATCAATGAGCTGAATCTCTCTATAGCCAAACATTTATTTTTATTTCTGATTCTAAACTTAAAATAGATTTTTTTCTAAACTGAATCATTATTTTAAAAATAAGGACTTGTATAACCAGTACTTTTTAGACTATTTATAATCCCTCAAACAGCAGTAAGCACATCTCTCACAGCCACCTCAAAATATAGTAAGGTGTTGGGATACAGATGCATGAGATAGTGCCTGCCCAGCATGCGTAAGACCCTAGATTCAATTCTTGGCACTGAAAAAAAAGTGAAACATTGGATTTTTAAAAAATTACCAATATAATTCATTATAAATTTAACATCTGTTTAGTATAAATGTAGAATATTTTTGAATTGTAAACCTTTCCACCCTAAAAATCTGAAATCAGCCTTAATTTGTTTTTTTGAGATGAGTTCACTTCTTTTGACTAATATTTGTATTTTTGTCTTTATTCTAGAAAAGTCAATGTTTTCCTTAACTATATCAAGAAGCCTCTCTTTTTTTTGCTAGTTGTTGGTTTACTTAAGCATTTTCAGTTATTTTACTATAAGATTATAATTTTGAAGAGGTTAAATATGTTCATGGATACTTAGAAAGAGTTTGTTGGCCTTCTTTTGTTAGATATCTTTCTAGCAAAAAAAGGATTCTCGATGTCCTTCTCACCTCTATCTATCTGATACAAGTTGCACACTCTCAGATGATGTATGTAAATATTCACTACCTGGCTTTCCTGGTCACTGCACAGTACATACCACAATCTCTTAAATAGAGTTCACAAGGGAAATCCTGATGGAGTAGAAATCAGAGGAGTCAAGAAGGGTACAGGCACACTGAGAACCTGAAACAGCTCTATTATTGATGGTACAGCCCAGTTTTTTGATACAAGAGAACTTCGAAAGCACAGCATAGACAAAAGTGAATATGGATTTGCTTTTTTTTTTTTTTTTTAGCATTTCTTACAAATTTAGCTCAGTGCCTTTGTTCCACAGATTTCAATGAGCTAGTGACCAAAAAATTCTGATTCATGCTATATATGCTATAACATGAATCAGGCACAAATTTCTACTTGCATCATGCTTTGTGTGTATCATAAGTGGTGACATGTTTGTTTTGAGATTAATATCTCACTGACAGTCTTAAATCAAAAATCCTAATTACTTTCCCCCATAATCCAGAAAAATAAGACCATTCTTTTCGATTTGAGATAAAAGCTTACTTCACCAATTGTTATTTTAATTTTTAATAAACAATAGATACAAAAGTTAGAATATATTGTATATGTTCAATGAATTAGCAATAAACAACTTTTGACATTTTTTTTATTTCAGTCTATACCAGTAATAATGGTTAAAATGTAAACAATGTTAGGAACTGACAAAGGATGACAATGTTAGGCTAAGAAAACATCTCTTCTATTCTCTCCCTCAAAATAAAAGTAATGAATGAATAGGTTTTGACGTAGTAACTCAACCCCAAATGGGAAGCAGGGAGGGTAGAAAAGAAGAGGATCCATTCATTTGTATTTTTGTCTTGATCTTGATCCAACCTTCTTCATCTATCCTCATGCATGAGTTAGGGTTGATATGAAGAAGGAAAACAGGAGATGGAGGGGAAAGAGAAGGAGAAGCAGAAAGAAAAGAGCAACAGGGAGTAGAAAGAGGTAGAGGAGGAGGAGAATGGGGAGGAAGAGGGGGAAGGCAAGGAGGAGGAGGAGGAGAGTGAATGGAGAGAAATATTTTTAACTACCAACTCAGGTAAAATAAAAGAGAGTGCCTCCCTTTTTACCACGTGTGGATCTGTATCACTTCAACATAAAAGTGGCGGCACATTTCTGTTACTCAATATTGTTTTGGTGCATCTTTTCTTCTCATGTCCCATTATATTTGAAGCTCAATTTAAGCCGAGGTCAAAGTAGCACCTTCTTTTTCCTCAAAATAAAATTTAACTTTTAGCTCAGAGACAGGAGTTTTGAGGCAAAAGAGATGAAATGTGTGTACCCAGACTTTCATGACTTGTTGGTTGAGCCAAGCTAATTCCTTTAACATTTCTTAGTTTCAGATCCCAACAAGGTTTAAAACCATTAATGATGTAATTCTGAGGGATTTGAGCTTCTTGGACCATATAGATTGATCATGCCATTCTCATCAGAATATTTGCCTTTTAAAATAAATAAATATAATAAGAAACCTTTAGGAAAATGTGAAGTCTATTTTTAGCTTTCTAATGCAATAACTATCAGAACCATGTGGCACAGCTTGTAGCAAGCCAATATTGTGTCCCATGCCGGACAGATGAAATCAGGACCTCCTGAGGCCAGACCATGAATGCTCAAGTGATTCTAACAGGAAGTCACACTCATGGCCACTTTTCTAATGGCACAGAATACTATTGTTTTTAAACTCAGATTAAACCAGCTCAGTGACAGTCAGAGATAGACTGATCTTCTAAGTATGTCATGAATTCTGCTAGTCCACCCTTTCCACAAAGGACACCTTTAAACTGAAGTCGAATAAAGTTACTGCTGGTCCCTTGTCATTTCTCCAGCTACAAGTGACATATCTGCACCCAGTCTTTCAAACCTGAATATGTCACTGTTTCCGTGCCATCACCCATTCCATGTTACAGAGATTACTTCTGTCACTTCCCATTCATCTGACAGGGTGAGTCTACATCTACAACCTGAGGCCCATCCTGTGCCTCTGACAAGCTCTGTCAGATAGCGGCTGTCACCAGGCACAGCACAAATCAGCTTCAGTCAGCTGCCACTTCCAACCATGGTTGATGATTTTTAGGATTGCAGCTTAAAAACCACACCATATGATGCTAGAACTGAAAATGAATAGCAAAATAAATCACTTGGAAAAAATGGCGAGAAATATTTGGACTTCTAGACTTTTGGTCATACAACCCAGATGTGATTTATAAGTGTTCCTGGCTCTGTTGAATGTCCTCCAAAAGATAAAATATAAAGATACAAAGACAGATAGGAAACTTTCAAGGCATTCTTGCTGAAGCCCTTAGAAAATCACTTAGGTTTACTGTCCCAGGTAGGTATAAAACTGGCATGTGGGAAGAAACCGAGAGTTGAAAGCCTAATTGTAGCTAAAAGCATGCACCTTAGCATTCTCTTCTCCAAGAGGCCCTCCACTCCCCAGGGGAGAATGATAAACAGTATATTAAAAGGTAGGCTATGATTGTACATTTTTTTCTACTTGATCACCTATAGTCCACAATGGCTATGTACTGTGGTATAAACTTAAAATTAGGAAATAGTGTAGATACAGATTACAAGGGAACCATTAAATGGCTTGAATTTTCTGGAGATAATCTATCTTGTAAGAAATTATTTCATCAGAGATTTTTTTTTTAAACGCAGGAAGCTTCGCAATCATCTTCTCTGATATCTTAGAGAAAGAATAGCACTGGATCTCTCCATTGCCTACTACTGAATGACTCAAGAATCAGATTCCTGTTTGTACCCAATTCAAGAGTATAATACTCTAAAAGAAACTAGTGCTTACAGAAAACAGAGGGTTTCATTGGGAAACGTAATTCTAGTTCATAACAGTTGAGATACAATTTTCATTGACTTTCTCAGATAAATATTGTCAGAGATCTGATGCAGTACATAAATTCTAAGAAGCCCATGAGATTTTTCCAGTAGTTTATTTGTCACATTTCTATCACTGGAGCAAAAAAGGTGATATTCATAATTTGAAATAGAATAGATTCATTTTGTCTCTCAGTTTTGGTGGATTCAGTCCATAGACATTGGTTCCAAGGGAAGAATGCCCACAAACAGTTTTCTATCATCCTGTTGCAAAGTACTTGGCTTCTTTTTTGTACTAATCTTTTGAACAATGTGCTCCCAATGGTCCCACGTTTACAGACACTTTCTGATGAAACTATACATTTTTCATTTTTGACTTTTGCTTCTGATTCTTATTGCAAATCTTGCTAAAGTAGCCAGCAGCACCTGTTCTACAGCCAGAAAGTTGAGCTCCTTTGAAATTTCCTCCAGCAGGTTAATTAAGTCATTATCCTTAATCTCAGTTTCCCACAAAGTCTCAGGACAGAAATAAAATGAAGATAAAATTTTTGCCAAAGGGAAACACATATGCCTTCTGGTCCAACAGTCAATGTTGTCCTTATTCCTAACTGAAGTCTCCTGAGTGTGAACTTCACATTCCAGTTAGTATTCTGTTCTTCCAACTTCAATCAGAATTGTACATCATCTTTTCTTACGATAGTCTAAACTTCTGTAGTCAGCATCTCCAAAAATTTCCAAACTCATTTAACCACCACTTCTAAACCACATGGTCAGATAAAGCCATGGCAATGACAGGCTCACTCCTGATATCATTTTTCTATAATAATAACTTTCACATCATTAAAACAAAATGTTTGACACCTGAAATTTGAGGGAGTTTAGGTTATTTGGGCTCAGTGGACTCAGTCCACAGTTGGTTAGCTACAAACCAAAACAAAATAGCAGAATGGTATCGCAGACAAAAGCTACTTACTGATATTGGTCAGGAAGCAGATAGAGAATAGAGGACCTGATGATAAGAACACATCTTTCTACTACAGATTTAGTTCAGTGGCATAAGTGCCTGCCTGGCAGGCACGAGGTTGTGAGTTTGATTGCCGGTACAAATAAATAAATAAATACACTCTTCTGTGTTATACTGTTAGTCACTGCTACCTTTGAACCAGGTCCGATCTTGGAATGTTAGGTTTTTGGGAGACATTTTAGATCTAAAGCATAACACATAATAATAGTGCATCTTCTTGAGAGAATGCCTTGAGTTTATGTTGATTATCCATTTGTCCTCTTAATTCAAGGCAAAGTTATTACACAATTAAATGCCATATAGACAATAATTTAACACACTAAATGCACTTGAAGTGGAAAGCTAAAAGCTGAATTGTCTTTTTGCTTAATAATTTTCTTATTAAAAAGCTTTATCTTGGGGCCTAGGGATTTGCAGCAGCATAAGCGCCTGACTGGCAAGCGGTAGGTCATGTGTTCAATCCCCGGTACCAAAACAAAAATAAAACAAAACAAATCTAATGTATGAAAAGCTTATCTTAAATGATCATGATCTTTTTTAAAGGAAAAGTACACCTTAAATGCTATGGTTTATTCAGGAATTAATTCATATTTCCAGAAAGATCAATTCAAGAGAAGTGTGTTTTCAGAGTAGATGCACAACAAGTATCTATTAGCTCCTAGCAAGTATGCAAGTTTTCAAAGAAGGAATCAGTGTGTTGCTACTTCACTTAATGATCACATACATTCAAAGCCCCTTTCTCCTAGTGTTCACTGTTTTATCAACAAGGCAGCCTAGGATGCAATGGTAGAAATGGACATTCCGATGCTATTAACATAAAAATGGACTTAGATGCTGACTCGTAATGTGACACATACACAAATGCAATTTATTTTTGTTAATAAAAAGATGGAAATTTAAAGGCTTATTGAGCTTCATGAACATCAATACTCACTTGCAGCTGGCATAATAGGGTTTCTCGGGAGGGAGATAACACACACTGGGATTCCCTCATGTTTTCTTGGCTGACACAGCCTCCTCTTCTCTCACAGAATATTCAGAGGTGCTGAAACAAATTCCAGTCAAGACTAAAGAAATCCATTAGCAAACGTTTGAGTCTTACACAATTCTAGTGTTTGAATATGTGAATATTTGCCAGCCCATCTAAGGGAGAAGAGAAATTTCTACTGAATCCAGAGTAAAATTGAGTAATAATGGATTCAGAGAAAAAATATGCATTCTTGCATCATGTTACTGGTAAAATGAAATAGATTCAATATTTGAACTAGAGAGTAAAGTTAGAAAAGAGATTCAGGTAAGAGACTACTTTTGAATTTTCCTTATTCAGTTCCTAATGTAGGAATTTTGCCTGCTGCTAATACAAACAGACTGAAAAAACAGATTATAAGGGACCTTAGCACTTGTGGTATGATTTTGTCTTATTACAAGAAGAGAACATTGTTTCTTTTGACCAATGAAAATTGAGCTTGTGAGACCTGGCATTACCCAAGGGATAGCAAGGAATTTCCTATAGTGACAGCCAGAACAATAAGTAAGACAAGGAACAAATGAAGAAAGGAAAAATACTGGCAAGCAGATTATGGATCATCAGAGGAGTCAATTAATACTATGGACATTTATACTTTAGAAATTTATGGAAAGATGTCACCATTGAAAGTCACCATAGAATCACTGTGAATCTCTGATGATACATGAAACAGACCTCCTAGCTCATTCCTCACTTGATAATAGCCTATAGACTAAGAGAATATAATGGCTAAAACCTCCTATGTGGCTGGTGAACACTTATCAGGACAAACCACAAATACAGTCTTTTTCTAAAATTTAGGAAATAAGGTTTAGAGGACATTTGGCTTAAATTGCTGGGATGGGAAACTTTTACCAGCCTAACAAAAACACCTGTTACTTTTGATTAATGGCTTATTATTCAGTATCTCTAAAATACACATGAACATTTTTGAGTAAATAATAAACACAAGTTATGTTTGTAGATTAGACTCCCTAAATTGTGAAGTGTTTTTATGATTGTCTTATTGATTATTGTGTCATCAATCATGCACATTACATAGTGCACAGAAGAACACTCGGGAAATATTGGTTCAAAATGAATGACTTAATTAAAAAGCAGTCTACTAGAATATATGAAGAATGAAGACTTCTAGAATTGCAAATGAAAATATACAATATTTTGAAGGTGTATACAATGTTTCCACTGTGTGCAGCACAGCAAAAGGACTGCATTTGATTGATTTTAAAATTACCCATTCCTTTATGAGTAGTCTTCCCAGTAGTCACAAAGACTTTACCCTGAATGCTTTATTAACAAGCTAGTCTTTGTCATCAACCCATGTGAATACATGTAAATAGACACAGGCTGAGCATACCATCTGCAAATGTTAGTTATTCACTAGGAATGTATAAATTATATAAAACCAGAAATTCTTTATTCAACTTCCTTTAATATACTGAATCAAGTATAAGATGTTTTAAGAACCACTGCAATTCTTTAATCATATTATTAAAGAAAAAAAATTCAATTAGTCTGTATTTCTGGCATTTTTAGTGTTTTAAAAAGTAGGAGCTGCCCATAGGATAAGCTGTATTGTAAGAGAAACCTGTTTGTAATGGCTCACGTTTAGATGTTCCTTCAAAGCCTTATGTAGTCATAGGTGGGGTCTTTGGAGGTGGCAGGATCTATAGTGTGTGCTATTGGGATCAAGGATGTGATGTTGTGATTGATTCGTGATGAGATGCTTGGATTCAGACTGATCCCACCACTAGAAGTGAGTGCTACTTTCCGTAAGGAATATGGCCCGGATAAGATATAAGGAACAGAAAGAGAGTCAGTTCTGGTCACTTGCTGCTTGGTGGTTTTTGCTGTTTTCTCCACACCTTGTTTTGTCATGGTCGGTTTCTCCTGTGCCGTATTGCTCTGCCACACCACCTTGCCTTGGAGCCAGACAACTCTAGACTGAAACCACTACACACTGTAAGCTAAACAACTTTTCCTGCTTTAACTTTGTGTGTCATATATTTTGTCTCAGCAACGAGAAAAGTAACTAAGACATACTTCATATGCTACAGCAATTAGTAGAAAGATTCTTCTTATAAAGAGCCTGCAATGAAGGATGCAGCAAATTTGAATGTTTTAGTTGTGTTCTTTTCTAGTTGTCAAATTTACCATATGGACCAGCTTACATATTCATGTGAGAATGCAGAACTAGGTTAAATGAGAGTTATATTGTTCACTACCCAGTAAAGGTTTATAACTAGAATGTCCTTCGAACAGCTTATGGGTTCAGAGGTTGGGCTTTTAGGTGATTGTAACATAGATGTGCTATATTTGTCATGAATTAATCTACCAATAAATGCATAGCTAAAAGTGCTGTCAGGAGTTGGATATGGTTAGAAGAGGTCACTGGGAGAGTGACCTGGAAGGATGTACTATGTTACCATCTCCATTTCCTCTCTTACTCTCTGCTTCTTGGCTCCCATGAAATAAGCAGTTCTCCGTTGCACAGCCCTCCCCGCTGCACTTCCTGCCTTGGAACAAGTCAGCTGTGGACCAAATCCCATTAAAATTATGAGCCAAAGAAAACTTACCTCTTCTGAGTTGGATGTGTCAGGTATTTTGTTCCAGCAATGGCAAAGTAACTAAGACAACGTGTGACTACTGGCTGGCTGAAGTGTGGCTAAATTGATAATATGCTATAAGCACAAAACACCCAATAGCTTTTGAAGATTTAATTTTTTTATTTTCTTTTTTAAATTTTTTTATTCTAAAGAGATTAAGACAAAAGCAGACATATCAAAGCAGATCAGAACAGAACAATGTAAGCAACACAGCGTTTCATAAGACAACCTGTAATTAACACTAACTACCATAAGTTACTTCCTTTGAAATAGTTGAGCATAACTTCATATACAATAGTATTCAAGCATAACAAAGTAGTATAGAATCTTTCAAGAGAATGAAAGTATTCAGGGCATTCAGAACCAAATAACAGAAAATTGACAGTGGCTACCATATTATCTCATTTTCCATAGAAATTTTGTTTATACTATCACACATAATAAAATACAGTAAGATACAACATGATTGAACCAATGGAAACAGAAGAACAAAAGCACGGTAGGACTTCAGGATAAGATGATATTAGATCAGCACTGGCTATTATAATGTCTTGTTTTCTTGAAAATAGCTGTTGGTATCATCACAGATAATAAAATAAAACAAATCAAGATAAAACCTTTCCAACTAATGAATGAAAACATAAGGCTTCAAAGCAATTTAATGGGAAATCATGATTACCATAAACTCTTATGTATTCTTATCATTTCTTACACTAGGGAGACTAAATGGTATTTATACATGTGAGTTTGATTTATTTTGCTTATGAATATGGACTCAAGTTGCATCCATTTAGTAATAAATATCTCAATATGATCATTCTTTATAGCTGAGTTGTACTCCATTGTATAAAAATATCACAAATTTTTTATACATTCCTCAGTTGATGGACATTTAGGTTGTTTCCAAGATTTGGCTATTACAAATTGTGCTGCTATAAACATGGGTGCCCATATGTCACTGTGATATGATGTTTTCAGTTCTTCTGGGAATATGCCTAGAAGTGAAATAGCTGGGTTGAATGGGACTTCCAATCCCAAATTTATGAGGAATCTCCAGGCTGACCTCCACAGTGGATGCACCAGTCTACACTCCCACCAACAGGGCAGGAGAGTTCCTTTTTCCCCACCGCCTCTCCAGCATTTGTTGTTTGTACTTTTCTCGATCCTGGCCATTCTTTCAGGAGTGAGATGGAATCTCAGTGTGGTTTTAATTTGCATTTCACTAATGACTAATGATGATGAACATTTTGTCATGTATTTATTTGTCATTTGTATTTCTTCATCTGAAAGCTGTGAGTTCATCTCATGCCCACTTTTGGATTGGGTCTTTGAATTTTGGGAGTCTGATTCTTTTTAATTCTTTATATGTTTTAAACAGAAGTCCCTTGTCTGAGGGACAGTTCACTAAGATTTTTTCCCAGTTTGTAGGTTTCCTTTTCACTATGCTGGAGATTTCTTTTGACATGCAGAAACCTTTTAATAAGATGTGATCCCAGTTATTGATTCTGGGAAGTATTTCCTGTGGTTTCATCCTGTTCATGAATTCTCTACCTACCCCTATGTCTTCAAGATTTTTACCTAATTTGTTCCCAACACATTTAGTGTTTCTGTTTTATTATTCAGATCTTTGATCCCTTTAGATTTTAGTTTAGTACATGGTGATAGGCATAGGTCTAGTTTTAGTTTTTGGCATATGGAGAGCCAGTTTTTCCAGCACCATTTAATAAAGAGAGTGTTGTTCTTCCAGGGAACATGTTTGGCCCCTTAATTAAAGATAAGGTGCTTGAGTGTGTTTGTAGTTGTGGTTGTATCTTCTAATCTATTCCATTGATTTTCAGGTCTGTTTTTATTCCAGTACCATGTTGATTTTATTACAGTAGCTTTGTAGTATAACTTCAAGTCAAGGATTGTGATGTCTCCTGCTTGTCTTTGCTGCTTACAACTGCCTTTGCTATTCTAGGTCTCTTCTGGTTCCAGACGAATTTTAGGAGTGATTTCTCTATATTTATGAGGCATGCTGATGGTATTTTCATTGAGATGTCATTGAATCTGTATAAGAGTTTTGGGAGAATGACCATTTTCACAATATTTATTCTTCCTATCCTAGAGCAAGGGACGTCTTTGCATTGTCTGAGCTCCTCTTCAATTTCTTTTTTGGGGGGTATTATAATTTTCCCTGAATAGATCTTTTACTTCTTTGTGAGATTAATTACTGTTTCATTTTTTGGATGCTAGTGTGAAGGGTGTGGTTTTCTTATTTCTCTCCCAGTAATTTTGATGTTAGGGTATAGGAATGTTATCGATTTTTGAGTATTGATTTTGTATCCAGCAACATTGCTGAATTTATTTATTATATCTAGGAGTCTTTCAATAGGAGTTTTGGGGGGTCTTCTATATAGAGTACCATATCATCTTGCAAAAAATGATAATTTAATTTCCTCTTTTCCTATCTTTACCCCTTTTATTTTTCTCTCTTGTCTAATTCCTCTGGCTAGTATTTCCAGTACTATGTTGAATAGGAGCAGTGATAAGGGACGTCCTTGTCCTGTACCTGATTTTAAGATAAATGCATTCAGTTTTTGGTCATTTTAATATGATGCTGGCTGTTGGTTTGTCATAGATGGCCTTTATTATATTGAGATAAAGTCCATCTATTCAGATTTTCTGTAAAGTTCTTATCATGAATGAATGTTGGACCTTATCAACAAAGAAAAAGCTTATCAAAGCTTTTTCTGCATCTATAGAAGTGATCACATGATTCTTACTTTTAACTTAACTGATATGGTGGATTACAGTTATTGATTTATGTGTGTTGAACCATTCCTGCATGACGGGGAATAATCCCACTTGGTCATGGTGTATAATCTTCTCAATGATTGGCTGCATCCTGTTTGCCAATATTTTATTGAGTATTTTTGTATCTGTGCTCATTAGGGAGATTGACCTGTAGTTCTCTTTTTTAGTTGGGTCTTTCTCAGGTTTTGGTACTATAGTTATATTTGCTTCCAGGAATGACTTAGGAAGAATTGCTTCCCTTTCAATTCCATTGAAGAGTTTGAGAAGTGTCAGCATTAAGTCTTCTTTGTATTTTTGTGGAATTCTGCAGTGAATCTGTCTGGGCCTGGGCTCTTCTTTGTAGGCAAGAACGTAATTACATTTTCAATTCCATTAATAGAAATTGGGTTATATAGCAATTTTACATCTTCTTAACCTAGCTTTGGTACTTCATATGTTTCTAGGAATCTGTCAATTTCTTCTGTGTTATCAAACCTATGAGAGTGAAGGTTTTCAAAATAGGTGTTTGATGATCTTCTGTATTTCTGAAGAGTCTGTAGTGATTACACCTTTTTTCCATTTCTTATGGAAAATTAGAATTAGAGGCTTTTTCTTCCCTTTTTAAAAAAAGATTGGCTAGGGGCTTATCAATTTTATTTATTCTTTCAAAGAACCAACTCTTTCATTCATTGATACTTTGGATTTCTTAATCTCTTTTGCATTAATTTCTACTCTGATTTTTATAATTTCCTCCCCTCTTTTGGCTTTGGGTGTGACTTGCTCTTCTTTTTCTAGATGTTTGAGGTGTAGTATCAGGTTCTTTGTTTCTAGTCATTCTGTTTTACTGATGTGGAAACTCAGTGCAATGAATTTTCCTCTTAGGACCCCTTTCACTGCATCCCTCAGATTCTGGTAACTTGTATTTGTATTTTCATTTGCCTGTAGGTATTGTTTAATTTCTTATTTAATTTCCCCTCTGGCCCACTTATTGCTCAAGAGTATATTATTCAATTTCCATGGGTTTTTGCCATTTCTTTTATCATTAATTTCTAGCTTCATGGTGCTATGATCTGATAACATGCATGGGATAAGTTCAATTTTTTTGCATTTACTTAAATATATTCTGTGGGCTAGTATATGACCTAATTTAGAGAACACCCCATGTACTGTGGAGAAGAATATATATTCTGATGTTGTTGGATGGAACACTCTGTGTATGTTTCTCAAGTCCATTTGTTCACAGGTGTGAATCAGTTTTGTTATATCGTTGCTGATTTTCTGTCGGGATGATCTATCCCTTGGTGTCAATGTTGTGTTAAGGTCTCCTGTTATAATTGGGTTATTGCTTATTTGATTTTTCATTTCTGTTAATTCTTGCTTTGTATAGCTGGGTGTTCTAGAATTTGGTGCATATATATTTAAGATCACTTCCTCTTGAAGTTTTCCCCTAACTAGTATGTAGTGACATTCTTCATCACTTAGGATCATTCTTTGAAGTTCACATTGTCTGCAAACATAATAGCTACCCCTACTTTTTTTTTTTTTTTTTTTTTTGCATTCCAGTTGCATGAAGTATTGTTTTCCACTCTTTGACTTTCAGTCTGTGAGTTTCCTTTTGGGTTAGATGGGTTTCTTGTAGTCAGCATATGGATGGATGTTGTTTCTTGATCCATTCTGCCAGCCTGTTTCTTTTAATTGGTGAATTGAGACCATTTACACTAATGGTTATAAATGTTATGTATTGGTTTATTGTTGACATGTTATCTTTCTGCTGTTGCATCTTTATCTTTCCATTCTGTTTAATTGTCTATGTTGCTTAGTGGTTTTTTCCTATATGTATCTAAACTATCTTTCAGTATTCTTTACAGGGTTGACTTGGCAATCATGAAGTTCTTCTGCTATTCTTTGTCATGGAAGTATCTTGTTTCTCCATCCATTTTGAAGGACAGTTTTGCAGTTTACATCAGTCTAGGTTGGAAATCATTTTCCTTTCAGATATGAAATACTTCACTCCATGCTCTTCTTGACTTCATTGTTTGTGCTGAGAAGTCTGCTGTGATTCTGATAGGTTTTCCTTTATAGGTGATCTGTCTTTTGTCTCTAACAGCTTTTAATTTTATATTATTATGTTGGATTTCTGGGATTTTGATTATTATATGTCTGGGTGTAGTTTTGTTTTGGTTATGGCTATTTGGATTTCTATATGCTTCACTATTCCTAATGTCAGTTTCCATTCTCATGTTTGGGAAATTTTCAGCTATTACTTCTGTAAATAGCCTCTTGATATCATTGGTTTTGTCCCCTTCTTTTTTGTTTATTCCTATCAATCTTATGTGTTTTTTTTTTTATTTTGCATCATCTTGCTGCTGTTGAATTGTTATTTCCTGGTTCCTTGTTATTTTTAAAAGATCTTTCCTTTCCTGTTCACTAACTGCAATCTTGTCTTCGAGGTCTGAAATTGTATCTTCACTTTCATTGAGGCAGTTTTGACAACTTTCAATGGAATTTTTGATTTCCTGTGTATCTCTTTGAATCTCCTTCATGTATTGTTTGTTTCTTATGTTGTTCATGAAGGGATTCTATCTTTTTGGGGTTTTTTTCCTCTAATTTTTTTAACTGTATCTTCTTTAGATATGTTCAGCATCTCTTTCATTCCTTTTATCGTTTCTTCTTTTACCTGGGAGATTATTTCTAATTTGAATTCCTATAAAGCTTCCTGGAAAGCTTTATTTCAGTTGCTATTATTTCAGGTATATGGGGTATATTTTCTCCTACATACATGGCTCCTAGGCTTTCTTGGGATGGGCTGGAGGTCTGAGATTTCATTTTGGTCTTTTGTTTTGTCATTTTCCTATATTGCCATGTTTCAAGTGATGTTCCAAACTTCCCTTGGGCATGTTGGAAATCCTCTCCTATGTCCTTGGTTTCTGATATTCGCATAGCCCAGTTCCCCAGATTGAAAGAAGGTCAGTGGGTGTGGCCCATGTAGGCCCAAAACCTGCAGATCCCAGTCTACTGTGGATGGAAGCTGGGCAGGTCCTCAACCACTGGGATTGATGATCATAAATTCTCCCTGGGCTCCTGCCACTGGTGAGCCAGAAGGTTTAATTTGAAAGAAAAAATAATTTTAAAATGTTTGATTGCATGCTATTATGGTTTGTAATGGATATCCTCCCAAAGCCTCATGCAGTCATGTAATTGGGCCTTTCAAGATGGCTGATTGTGGAGTTTGTGATTGGTTCATTGTCTAGCACTGGGATTGGCAGTGTGAGTGCTGCACCAACCCTAGGGCAGGTAACTGGCATACAATATAAGACAGGTGAAGTGTTTTGCACCTCCTTTTTGCCCTTTTGCTCTTGTTACATTTGGTATCTGCCACAGCCACCATGAATGGTTGCTCTCAGTCACCCTTCCCTTGGAGCAGGCTGATTATGGACCTGAACCTCCATACTGAAACAAACTGTAAGCCAAAAAACCTTTCTTTCATTTTGGCCATCAGGTGTTTTGTTTCAGAAACAAGCAAAAAAAAACCAAGACACAGGGGCTGGGGATTTAGCTCAGCAGCATAAGCACCTGCCTTGGAAGCAGGCGGTCGTGAGTTTGATGTCTGGTACCAATAAAAATGAAAAAGACAAAAAAAAAAAAAGACACATAGTACTGTTTTACTTAAATGTATTTTAAAGATGAACTTCATGGGTTTCTAATTATTCTTAATTGAAAAATGAAAGAAAAATAGTGTGTATATATGAAACATGATAGTGATATTTGATATATGTTGAGTCTGTCAAATAAATGAATTAAATGAATTAACATATCCATCATCTCACAAAATTATCTTTTATGATGAAAACATTTAAAATGTACTACTTCAGCAGTTTTCAAGTATACACCATTAATATTTACTATAGTCAAGATGTTATACCACAGAATACTATGCTGCACAATGTTGGAATTTACTCTTAGCTGAAATCTAGAGCTTTTAATCAACATTTTCTTATTCTTCACTTCCCTACCTGATATCAACACCTGGTAGCCACTATTTTACTCTATTTCTATGAGTTAATTATTTTTCATTCCACATATAAAGTAAGATCACGCAATATCTGTCTTTCTGCACCTGCCTTATTTCAGAATCTGGTTTATTCTACTGAACATAGTTTCCTCAAGATTAATTACGCTATTACAAATGACATAATTTTATTCTTTTTAGAGAGAAATAGAGGTGGGGGAGGGAAAAAGGAATTTTCCTTTTATGTATGAATCAATGGACACTTAAGTTGTTTCTATGTGTTGAGTAATATAAATAGTCCCATACATGGGACTGTAGAGAGCTCTTCAACAACTTACTTCAGTACTTTTAAATAGACATGTGACCACAAGTTAAAATGGCTGGATCACAAAGTGCTTTATTTTTAACACTCTGAAGGACCTCCATACAGTTTTCTATAATCAATTATTCTCAAGTGTTCTGTTTTCTCTACAGCCTCAACAGCACTTGTTATCTTTGACTTTTTCATAAAAGCCATTCTGTTGGTTGCAAAGATATATTTCATTTTGTATTTAGTTCATGTTACTCTGATAAGGAATGATATTGAGACGTTTTCATGTATCTGTTTGCCTTTTTGGCCTTGAGAAACATCTACTCACATAGTTTGCTTATTTTTTAATTGGGCTATCAGGATTTTGTTGTTGTTGAGTCTTATGAATTTGTTACATACATTTATCATTAATCTCTTACTTTATAAATTGTATGAAACTATTTTGCTCCATTCTGTAGGCTTCTTTTCACTCAACTTGTTTCCTTGATTACGCAGAAGCATTAATTTGATAAAATGACATTTGTCTATTGTTTCTTTTCTTATCTGTGCTTTTGAAATTATATGTAAAATATCTTGATCCAAAAATAAAATAAAATATCATGGCCTACAGGAATATCAAAAAAAAATTTAACCTATGTTTTCTCTTAGTCATTTTGTACTTTGATATTTTATATTTAATTATTTAATTTGCTTTAGCTTATTTTTCTATATAGAATGAGCTAAGTATCTAGTTTCAATCTTCTACATGTGGATTTCCATTTTTTCTCTTAACACCACTTATTGAGGAGACCATTTTTCTTTTATTTTGTGATCACTTTATCTTTTCCAAATTACAATATTCTGTTACATTGGTCTAGTGTAAATGACTATTTTATTACTAGTACCATACTTTTGATTACTATAACTTTGTAGTAGACTTTGAAATCAGTCAGTGTAATGCCTCCTAGGTGGTACTTTATTTTTGAAGATGGTGTTCTGTTTAGATATAAAGTATATGCCAAATTTTCGTGTAAGGAAGGGAGCAGGATCATGGTGACACTATATTTATCAGTAGATTCATCCAATGAGTAGGTCAGTAGCTGAATGTGCTGTTTAGAGGCTGTGTCTGGTTGGAGGTAGGTCACTGGGGAGGTGTGACTTGGAAAAATATAACCCCACCTCACTTCCTCCGTAACTGATTTCTTTCCAATATTGGTTGATGTGATTTGATTTGATTTTTTTCATAATGACTTTCCTCTCCCCAGTCTATCTCCTCCTGTCTCTCTCCTCTCTCTCTGACTCCTCCCAGTCTCTCTCTTTCTGTCACTCTCTGTCCATCTATCTGTCTGTCTGTCTGTCTCTCTCTCACTCCTTTTTCTCTTGTTCTTGCTCTTGCTCATTTGTCGATGCCATAGATTGAATATCTTTTTCCTCTGCCACAGTCTTCTGCCATCCTGCCTTGAAACTGACTAACTATAGATTAAAACTACATGCCAAAATAAACCTCTCTGCCTTTAAATTACAGATGTAGTACAATGTGCTTTAGTGGCAAGAAAATCAATTGTCTATACTGTGCTTCCAAAAATATTTAAAATTTTTTCTAGTACTGTGAAAAATGCAATCAGAAGTTATTAAAAATTTAGCTGAATTTATATATAATAGTGTTATGTGAACATTTTAATATATAATTTTAATTAATAAACACAGTGTTTTCAGTAAATTTGCATCCTTAAAATTTTACAAATTCAATGTACAGATTAATATTTTTAATGTTAAAACATTAAATACTATAAATAGTATTTCAATGGGCAGATCCTTTACTTCCTTGGTTAAATTTGTAGCAAAGATATTTAGGTTTTACTGTATTATTGTTTTCATGATTTTAGAAAGATAGTTCTCTGTTATTATATAGATATGCCACTGATTTTTGTATCTTGATTTCATATTCTGCAACTTTACTAATCTAAATTTCTTTATTAGTTGTAACAGCTTTTTGATGGAGTCTGCTTTTTGATGTCATCTACATGGATGATTTAACTGACTTCTTTCCAATATTAGTTGGTTTGATTTGATTTGATTTTTTTCATAATGACTTTGACTAGAGCTTCTGATACTGCTTTGTGTGAAAGTGGTGAAAGTAGGCATCTTGTTTTCTTTCTGATCTTCAAAAGAAACTTTAAAGTTTTCTCCACTGAGAATATCAGCTATAGAATTGTGATATATGACTTTTGTCATATTGTAAAACATTTCTACTAGATCTAATTTGTTGAAAGAGTTATTTTTTTAATTATGAAAGCATGATGAGCTTTTTACAAAAAAATTTGAATCTATTGGGAGGAGCACATGGTTTTTGTCCTTTATTCTATTACTGTGATGGATCTCCTTTTTTAGTTGAAAGTGCTGAGTTAAGCTTGTTTCCCAAGAATTAATTCCACTTGATCATGGTAAAAGATACTTTAAAGTATTATTTTTTTTTTGCTTAAAGGAGTATTATTAAATTTTATTAGTATTGTGCTGAGGAATTTTGAATCTGTGATCATCAGGAATACTGGATTTTAATTTTCTTTTTTTATAATGTCTTGGACTGTGAATCAGGGTAATGCAGGTCTCATAAAACTGGCTTGGAAATCGTCTTTCTTTACTTATTTTGAAAGAGCTTTATGATTGTGAAATACTTTTTGGAAGAATTTGTTTTGTTTATTTTATTTATTTTTGAAGAATTTTAGAGAGATTGGCATTAGTTATTCTTTAAATGTTTGGAATACTTTTCTAGTTTACCCAATTTGTTGGCATGAAATTGCTTGCTACCCTTTATATTTCAATGATATCAGTTGCACTGTTCAAAATTTCATCTATACTTTCACATTTTTTCTTAGTCTAGTTAAAAATTTGCTGAATTTTCTTTTTAGATTTTCAAATATCTTTTTTCCTGATCTTTTGTGTTGTTTTTACTCTCATTTTTTCTGCTTTGTTCATTATTAGCTTTTACCTTCTACTTGTATGGGGCTCAATTTATTCTTTTTCTAGCTTCTTGTAGTGTAGTTAAACTTGTCCATTTGACATTTTTCTTTTTTTTATAAATGTAGACATTTTCTATTATATAGTTACCACTTAGAATTGTTTTTGTTCTGGCCTAAAATTTCCCTACATTGTGTTGTTTCAAAATATTTTTAAATTTTCATTTTAATTTTTTTACATTACTCATTTTAGGAATATGCTACTTTAATTTCAGATATTTGTGGTTTTTCCCAAATTTGCTTCTGTACCTAATCTCTGGTTTCATTCAAGTGTGGTTAGAAAAAAACACTAAACATGATGTCAATCTATTTAAATTTGATAAAATCATTTATCACTTACTATATGATTTATCCTAAAGAATGTTTCATACGCACTTGAAAAAAATCTGCTGCCATTGAATGGAATATTCTGAATGTGTATGTTAGGTCAACTGTCCCAAAGTAAAAGCAAAGAATAATATTTCCTTACTGACTTACTGTGTAGATAATCTGTTCAGTGTTGACAGTGGGACACTAAAATCACCTGTATTACTGCTTATCTCCTCCTTTGGCTATATTAGTGTTTTCTTCATGCCTTGAGTTGCTGTAAGATGGGGTATGTAAATATTCCTAACTGTTCTAAAAACTTTTTTATTTGTTTTAGAGAAAATAAAGGCACAGAAAAGAAAAACAAAAAGCAAAAGAGACAAATACCAACAATAGACCCCAAATAGTAACAGTATAGATTTTCAAAATAAGATGATAGGAATTTAACAATGGTTATATTATTGCATATTGTTGCCTGCAAAAGGATTGCTTTGATTACTGGGTATGGACATGCAAAATTGATCTAATCATATGAGTATTAACTATTCTTTTCCAAGAATTAATAGAATCAGTAGTAATTATATTAGTAATTCTTATCTATCATGTATATTTATTTTTATGACTTTTTCCTTTGCTCTTCATTTTTGCTCCCTTTCCTTATCCTAGTTTCTTTTCCTCTTTCTATATTTTCTTACCCATATACAATATTTATTGTAGATTTTGGATCATATTTGCTCTTTCAGTTTCTTACACTAGGTACTTGATATTTTTATTAATCACCATCATTCTTAGAATCTTTTGTTCATTTAATCATAAAATTAAAATGATGTGATCATCTTGTTGATTTTATATATTTTATTATTTATTTACTTGCATAGTGCAATTATTTACACACTGACAACTCAAAAGGTTAATATTAAACTGGCTTAAATACAGCCATTGTCTTTATGCAAATGTGCTTCAGAATCCAGATCTTTTTCCTCTCCTTCCTCCATGACATTTTCTCCTGACTATGCTATTGAGGGTGAGACGAAGAAGGAAAGGAAAATTGGTAAGAGCCTATTAACTTGCATAAATAAAGTAATAGCAGTTTAAAATTTGAAAGGAAAAATGTGGTAGGACCAGATGGCAAAAAGGCGATGCACAAACTGAGGAGTCAGCAGCACCATAGAGAAAAAAAAAAATATTGGCACTATTTAGAAGCCTGGAAAACCAAATGCAAGTTAGAAGGGAGTTAGTACATAAGGCCTTTTACTGAGAAGTAAATTCGTATCTTTTGTTTGAATGAATGAATTCTCAAACTGCTAGATTTCAATGAACTAAAAGATATAATATTTCTGGGATATGTTTAAGAATTTTTAAGGGTGATAGATCAACATTTGTTCACAATTTATTTCCTTGTTGATTTTTTGTTTAGTTGATCTGTCTCTTTGTGACAATGGGCATTAAGGTCCCCTGTTATAACTATACTATTGCATATTTGATTTTTCATATTTATTAAGATTTGTCTTACATAGTTGGATGCTCCCATATTTCATGCATATATATTTATGATTGCAAGCTTTTCCTTTTCAAATTTTCCCCTGACAAGTATGTAGATATCTTCTTTATCTCTTTTGATCATTCTTAGTTTGAAATTCACATTGTCTGCAAACAGAATAGCTACCCCTGCTTTTTACTGTTTGTGTAATGAGGAGTATTGTTTTCTAGCCTTTGAATGTTATTCTATGAATTTATTTTTGAGTTAAATGTGTTTCTTGTTCACAGCATGCTGTTGGGTTTTGTTTCTGAATCCACTCTACCAGTCTGTTTTGTTTTATTGGTGTCCTGAGACCATTTACATTGATGGATATAACTGGTATGTACTGACTTATCCCTGTCATGTTATCTTTCTGTTGTTGGTTTTCTACTTTTTCTGTTTAATTCTATTCATCCTGTTTACTGATTTCTTTCTGTTTCTATTCTTGGAATTGTAGTTATCTTTATCTCTTTCTAAAGTATCTTTCGGTATTCTTTGTAGTGTTGGTTTGGTAGTCATGAATTGCTTCGGTTGTCCTTTTTTGCAGAAGTATCTTATTTATCCATTAATTTCCAAAGGTAGTTTTGCAGGATACATCAGTGTTAGAAGTTGTTTTCTTTCAGAACTTGAAATATTTCACTGTAGGCTTTTTTTTGAGTTGAAGATGATCTGTTTCATAGGTGATCTGTTTCTCTTCTCTGACAGCATTTAGTATTTTGCTCTTGTGCTGAATTTCTTAGATCCTAATTATTATATTACATGGGTGAAGATTTATTTTGGTTATAATTAATTGGGGTCCTATTTGCCTCATGTATGTATATATCAGAATTTTCCCACGTTTGGAAAATTTTCTGCTATAATAGCTTTAAATAGTCTTCTTATGTCCTTTGTGTTGATCCCTGCTTTTTTCATTGACACCTATCAGTCTTATATTGTTTCTTTTTGCATTATCTTGAAGCTGTTAAATTGCTTCCTAGTTCCTCATTATTTTTAAGAGATCTTTTCTTTCATGATAAGCTTCCATATTATCATCAAGGTCTGAGAGTCTATCTTCAGCTTCATTCAAGTGGTTTTGTCAGCTTTCAATGGAATTTTAAATTTCCTGGATATCCCTTTGAATGTGTTTCATACATTCTATTGTTCATTCAAAGTTTCCATCATTTTCTTATGTTCCCCTTTTTTATCTAGATCTTTAGATATATTCAATATTTTTTCACAATGTTTGTCATTTCTTTTTTACCTAGGATATTATTTCTGACCTGATTTTCTCAATAGCTTCATGGGGTTATTTCTTTACTTCAGTTGTTTTCATTTCAGAATGTTCAGTCATACAATTTCCAGTGTCTTCCATTTCACTGTCTCCTAGGTTTGTTCTCAGTGGGCTGGAGGGCTGAAACTGTATCTTACTCATTTGTTTTGTTATTTTCTTCTGAAAGTTGTGCGGCTGGCCAGTCACCTTCCCAACGGATTGCACTGAAATGTTGCACTGAGTAGAGTTTCCATCCTCCATTATCCATGTGGCTAGCCAGAGCACATCCCCACACTATGGTGCCAGAGCCTTGTGCTGTGATGGGCAGAGCTGAAAATCTTCAGGACCCAACTTGGATGGCCAACCCCTGATGGATGGCTGTGGAGCTCTGGGCTGCGCAGGGCTCACTATCTCTGTAACCTGGGAGGCCTGGTTGGAAAGAACTCAGATCCTCAGTACAGCTAACAGGGAAGCACTCCTGTACTGTGGCACTGGAGACTTGCACCTGGCTGGGTGGAGTTCAGAACCTCCAGGATCCAGGTGGCTAGATGGGATGCAGCCCTCTGTATGGAATTAAGGCCTTATGCTGGGCCAACTGGAATTGAGAACCTCTGGGACCTGCAGGGCTATCTAGGATGCACTCCTGAACTATGGCACTGAGGCCTTGTGTTGTGATGGGTGGAGCTTGAAATCTCCTGATGGACAGCTCTAGGGCTGGACAGGGCAAAGTACCTCTGCGACCTGTGAGGTTGAGCTAGTATCCCCCAATGAGTCATGCTGGGACTCTGGGCTAGGAAGAGCATGGATCCTCCATGCAACTAGCAGAGACTCACCCCCAGTGTGTGGTGCAGGGCCTTAGAGCCTCTGGACTGTGCAATTACCTAGGACACACTTCCAGAGTATGACACACTGTTCTAGCTTCTTAAATTTACCTACTTCTCAGTCTATAATATTCTTTCTTCATCCTATCAATTTTTACTTAACGTTTTCTTTTGATACAAGTTGAGCTGCCTGCTTTTTTTTAGTTACCATGTGCATGGAATATATTTTTTCATTGTTTCTATTTTAGTCTGTTACAACAGTGTATCTCTACTAGGCAGAATACTACCAAGTCTCTTTAAAATCCATTCATTCTTCCCTTTGATTGGAGAATTTATTCAATTTATATTCAGAGTTATCACTGAGAGTAAGCACTTCAGATTTCCATTTTGTTAACTCTTTGCTGACACTTGCCATTGTCCTTTTCCATTTATTCAAACTTCTCCAAAAATTTATTTTATTTTGCTATGTTTGACTTTTTGTGGAGTTTCCTTTTTTCATTGTCTTTTATGAATTTGCTGGAAGTTATTTTCAGTAATTTTCTTTTTTTTAAATTTTATTTAAAGAGAAAAACAAAACAAAACAGAAAAAGGGTACAAGTAATACAAAATTTCAAAAAAATATATAAATAAACAGTAAAAAATCACTAGTTAATAGATTACATATTGTCATCTTAGAAATAGTTGTTCAAGTTATAAAATTAAAGCATACAAAGTAGACATTGAAACAGTGAGACTCTAAACCGTTCTGTTCAATGATCCAACAAAAACTTAGTAATATGATTATCGCTCTTACACACTTAAGTATACATGCAGTTGTATCATTTAGAGCACCTTCTTTTCCTCTCTTTTTTACAATAACAATTACACATTTTGGGTTTATTACTCCTACAGTTCTTATTACTTTTTTTTGAAGGAAAAAAAAAAAAAAAAAAAAAAAAAAAAAAAAAAAAAACCAAATGTGACGGGCTGGAGATTTAGCTCAGCGGCATAAGCGCCTGCCTTGCAAGCAGGCAGTCGTGAGTTCGATCCCTGGTACCGAGAAAAAAGGAAAAAGACAAAAAACAAAACAAAATAAACAAACAAAAAACAAACAAATGTGACAAACAAAACGGAGTCAGTCAAAACAAAAGGATGGACATAGTAAAGGGTGTAAAAACAGAATACAAGGTAATCAACAATGGTTACCATAATACTCGTGCAATCTTAAAAAGAATTGCCTATATCATCAGATATAATAAAATTGAAAAAAACATTACAGAACAAAACCAATGAAACCAAAACATTGGAGACATTACAGGATTTCAAAAGAAGATAATAGTCAAAACAGAAGGGGCATCACAGTGAATCTTATTGTCTTCAAAGTAGTTGCCTATAACCTCAAACTTGATACTATCAAGCAAAACAGAATAGAGTAAAATCAGTCAAAACAAGATGAGCAATAATTCTATAATATGCAATAAGTATATAAAGTGGGTGAAGATGGGGACAACTATTTGTAAGAAACTAGAGACAGTTAGATAGACAGTGAAGATCTCCAGTGGACTTGCTTTGAAATCTGTATTTCTTTAAATTGTTTTGTTCTGTTTTGATATGTTTAATCTTACCCTCTTTGAGATGTAAAACAAATGTGTAGGACTGATAACCATATTACTGAGTTTTTGTTCGATCATTGAGCAGAACTGTTTGTAGTGTCACCTTTTGAATGTCATTCTAAATACTATAATTCCATAACCTGAACAGCTATTTCTAAGATGACAATATGTAACTTATCAACCAGCAATTTCTTACAGTTTGTTTTTCTGTAATTCTGTATTATTTCTACCCTTTTTTTTTATCTCCATGTATTTTTTTGTTTCCTTTTCTTTAAATAAAATTTTTAAAAAAAGATGAGCAATACAGGGCTTCAAATCAAGTTAATAGGAAATCTAAATTGTTACTATAATATATTCTTCATTTTTTAAATTTATTTTTTCAGCTTACTAAAAAATAAAATTAATTAATTAATTAGAAAAAAGGAGATTGAGATAAAAGAGGGCATAACAACACAACAGCACAGGTCAGAACAGAACAATTTAAGCAAAATATTGTTTCACCACAAGATAACCCTACATAACAGCAGTTACCATAGTGTCTCTTTCCTTGAAATATTTGAGTATAACTTTGTATACTATAGCATCAAACATATCAAGACAGTGTAAAACCATTCAAGAGAATGAAATTATTGCAGGGTATTTGGAACCAACTAACAAAAAATGAACAATGGTTTCTATACTATCTCCTTATCTATAAAAATTTTGGTTTGTACTATCACATATAATAAAATCCAAAAAGATATAACATGATAAGACTGATGGAGACAGAAGAACAAAAGCTTGATGGGACTTCAAAACAAGATGATATTAAGTCATCACTAGCTGTTATGATGCCTTGTTTCCTTCAAAATAGCTGTTCATACCATCACAGCCATTAAAATCAAGCAACCCAGAATAAAATCATCCCAATTAATGAATGAAAACATTATCAGGCTTCAAAGCAATATAATGAGGAATCATGATTACCACATACATTTATGTTTTCTTATCATTTCTTACAGTAATGAAACTATTCAGTATTTATACATGTGAGTTTGATTTATTTCACTTATGAGTATAGCCTCAAGCTGCACCCCTTTTTTATAAATATCCCAATGTGATCATTCTTTATAGCTGAGTAGTACTACATTGTATAAAAATACCACAACTTTTTTATCCATTCCTCAGTTGATGGACACTTAGGTTGTTTCCAAGATCTGGCAATTACAAATTGTGCTGCTATAAACATGGGTAGACATATATCATTGTGGTATGATGTTTTCAGTTCTTCTGTGAATATGCATAGAAGTGGAATAGCTGAAAAAAATGGGATTTCCAATCCCAGCATTTTGAAAAATCTCCAGACTGACCTCCACAATGGTTGCAACAGTCTACACTCCCACCAACAGTGTAGGAGAGTTCCTTTTCCCCCACAGCCTCTCCAGCATTTATTGTTGTTGGTTTTCTTGATCCTGGCCATTCTTTCAGGAGTGAGATGGAATCTCAGTGTGGTTTTAACTTGCATTTCTCTAATGACTAATGATGATGAACATTTGTCATGTATTTATTTGTTATTTATGTTTCTTCATCTAAGAACTGTGTATTCATCTCAGATGCCCATTTTTGGATTGGGTCTTTGAATTTCAGGGGTCTGATTTTTTTTTTTTTAATTCTTTCTGTGTTTTAGACAAAAGTCCTTTTCTGAGGGACACTTCACTAAGATTTTTTCCCAGTTTGTAGGTTTTCTTTTCACTATGCTGGAGATTTCTTTTGACATGCAAAAACTTTTAAATAAGAGATGATACCAGTTATTGATTCTGGGAAGTATTTCCCATGCAGTTTGATTACTGTTCATGAATTCTTTACCTACCCCTATGTCTTCAAGGTTTTTACTCAATTTGTCTTCTACTAGATTTAGTGTTTCGGTTGCAATATTCAGATCTTTGATCCATTTAGGTTTTTATTTAGTACATGGTGATAGACATGGGTCTAGTTTTAGTTCCCGGCATATAGCGAGCCAGTTTTTTCAGCACCATTTATTAAAAAGCCTGTCCTTCTTCCAGTGAACATGTTTGGTCCCTTTTTTCAAAGGTAAGGTGGTTGAGTGTGTTTGCAGTTGTGGCTGTATCTTCTAATCTATTCTACTGATCTTCAGCTATGTTTTGATTCCAGTACCATGTTGATTTTACTACTGTTGCTTTGTAGTATAATGTCAAGTCAGGGATTGAGATGCCTCCTCCTTTGCCTTTGCTGCTTAGAACTGTCTTTGCTATTCTAGGTCTCTTCTTGCTCCAGATGAATTTTTGGAGTGATTTGTCTAGATCTATGAGGTATGTTGATTGTATTTTTATTGGGATTGCATTGAATCTATATAACAGTTTTGGGAGAATGGCCATTTTCAAAATATTTATTCTTCTTATCCATGAGCAAGGGATGTTTTACTACTTTCTGAGATCCTCTTCAATTTCTTTTTTCTGTGTATTATAATTTTCCCTGTATAGGTCTTTCACTTCTTTCATGAGAGTAATTCCTAAGTATTTCATTTTTTGGTTACTAGTGTGAAGGGTGTGGCTTCTCTTATTTCTCTGTCAGTGATTTTATTGTTAATGTATAGGAATGCTATTGATTTTTGAGTATTGATTTTGTATCCCACTACGTTGCTGAATTTGTTTATTATATCTAAGAGTCTTTCAATGGAGTTTTGGGAGTCTTCTATGTAGAACAGCATGTCATCTGCAAATAATAATTTAACTTTTCCTATCTTTACCCCTTTTATTTCTCTCTCTTGTCTAATTGCTCTGGGCTAGTATTTCCAGTACTATATTAAATAGGAGTGGTGATAAAGGACATCCTTGTCTCGTGCCTGATTTTAAAGTAAAGGCCTTCAATATTTAGCCATTTTATATGATACGGTTGTTGTTTTGTAAAGACCAACTATTCCAATATTCTGTAAAATTCTTATCATAAATGAATGTTGGACTTTATCAAAAAGCTTTTTCTGCATCTATAGAAATGATCACGTGATTCTTACTTTTGGTTTTATGATATGTTGGGTTACATACTTGGCCATGGTGTATAATCTTCTTGATGGTTTGCTGCATCCTATTTGACAATATTTTATTGAGGATTTTTGCATCTGTGCTCATTAGGGAGATTGGTCTGTAGTTCTCTTGTTTAGTTGGGTCTTTCTCAGGTTTTGGTACTAAAGTAATATTTTCTTCCAGGAATGAGTTAGGAAGAATTGCTTCCCTTTCAATTTCATTGAAGAGTTTGAGGAGTGTCGGGATTAATTCTTCTTGGTATTTCTTGTAGAAATCTGTAGTGAATCCATTTGGGCCTGCACACTTCTTTATAGGTAATTACTTAATGACATTGTCAATTTCATTAATAGAAATTGAGATATTCAGCAGTTTTTCATCTTCTTGACCTAGCTTTGGTACTTCATATGTTTCTAGGAATCTGTCTATTTCTTCTGTGTTATCAAACCTATGAGAGTAAAGGTTTTCGAAATAGATGTTGATGATCTTCTGCATTTCTACAGAGTCTGTAGTGATTTTGCCTTTTTCATTTCTTCTTGCATGAATTTGAGCTTTTTCTTCTCTTTTTAAAATAAGGTTAGTTAGGGGCTTATGAATTTTATTCCTTCTTTCAAAGAACCAACTGTTTGATTCATTGATTCTTTGGATTGTTTTCTTAGTCTCTATTGCATTAATTTCTGCTCTAATTTTTATAATTTCCTCCCTTCTTTTGGCTTTGTGCTTAACTTGGTCTTCTTTTCTAGATGTTTGAGGTGTAACATCAGGTTATTTATTTGTTTTTTTCTGATATGGAAACTAAATGCAATAAATTTTCTTCTGAGGACAGCTTTAATTGCATCTGACAGATTCTGGTAAGTTTTATTTGTATTTTTGTTTGCTTGTAGATATTGTTTAATTTCTTCTTTAATTTCCACTGTGACCCACTGATTACTCAAGAGTGTGTTATTCAGTTTCCAAGTGTTTGTGGGATTTTGCAGTATCTTTTATCATTAATTTCTAATTTCATGGCGCTATGATCTGATAACATGCAAGGGATAATTTCAACACTTTTGCATTTATTTAAATATGTTCTGTGAGCTAATATATGGTCTATTTTAGAGAATGATCCATGTACTGCTGAGAAGAATGGATATTCTGATGTTGTTGGATAGAACACTCTATATATGTCTATCAGGTCTATTTTTTCACAGGTATGATTCAGTTCTGTTATTTCTTTGCTGATTTTCTCTTTGGTTGATCTGTCCCTTGGTGTCAATGGTGTGTTAAAGTCTCCTGTTATAATTATGTTACTGATAATTTGATTTTTCATTTCTGTTAATACTTGTTTTATATAACTGGATGCTCTGGAATTTGATGCATATGTATCTAAGATAGTTATCTCTTCCTCTTTAAATTATCCCCTAAGTAGTATGTAAATGACCTTCTTTATCTCTTCTGATCATTATTGGTTTGAAGTTCACATTGTCTGCAAACAGAATAGCTACCCCTGCTTTTTTGTGTGTTCCTGTTGCATGAAATATCGTTTTCCATCCTTTGACTTTCAGTCTGTGAGTATCCTTTTGGGTTAGATGGGTTTCTTGTAGACAAAATATGGATGGATGTTGTTTCTTGATCCATTCTGCCAGTCTGTTTCTTTTAATTGGTGCATTGAGACCATTTATGTTAATGGTTATAACATTTATATGTTGATTTATTATTGACATGTTATCTTTCTGCTGTTGCATCTTTATCTTTCTGTTTCATTTAATTGTCTGCTCTGTTTAGTGGTTTTTTTCCTAAGTATATCTAAACTGTCTTTCAGTATTCTTTACAGGATTGGCTTGGTGATCATGAAGTTCTTCAGCTGTTCTTTTTATGGAAGTATCTTATTTCTCCATCCATTTTGAAGGACAGTTTTTCAGGGTACATCAGTCTAGGTTGGAAATAGTTTTCCTTTTGGACCTGAAATACTTCACTCCATACTCTTTTTGACATTAGAGAAGTCTGCTGTAATTCTGATAGGTATTCCTTTATAGGTGATCTTTCTTAAGTCTCTAACAGCTTTCAATATTCTATTCTTATGTCAGATTTTTGGGTTTGTGATTATTATATATCTGGGTGTAGTTTTATTTTGATTATGGCTATTTGGAGTTCTATATGCTTCACTGATCCTGATATCAGGTTCCAATCTCATATTTGGGAAATTTTCAGCTATTACTTCTCTAAATATCCTCTTGACATCCTTTATGTTGTCCCCTTATTTTTCATTTTTCCCTAGAAATCTTATGTTTTTTTTCTTTGCATCATCTTGCAGTTGTTGAATTGTTATTTCCTGATTTCTTGTTATTTTTTAAAGATCTTTCCTTCCTGGTTCACTAGCTGCAATCTTGTCTTCAAGGTCTGAAATTCTATCTTCACTTTCATTGAGGCAGTTTTTACAATTTTCAATGGAATTTTTGATTTCCTGTATATCTCTTTGCATCTGCTTTATATATTGTTTGTTTTTCATATTACTCATCCAGGGATTTCACCTTTTTGTTTAGTTCCTCCAATTTTTTAACTGTGTCTTCTTTAGATATGTTCAGCATCTCTTTCATGTCTTTTATCATTTCTTATTTTACTTGGGAGATTATTTCTACTCTGAATTCCTTTAAAGCTTCACAAATTGCTTCTTTATTTCAGTCACTATTATGTCTGATATTTCCGGTGTATGGCATATGTTTTCTTCTATGTATATAGCTCCTAAGGTTTCTTGGGATGTGCTGGAGTTTTGAGATTGTTATTTGGTCTTTCATTTTGTCAGTTTCTTGTATTTCTGTGTTTCAGGTGTTATTCCAAGGCTTCCCCAGATCCTGTTGGAAATTCTCTTCTATGCCCTCAGCTGCTGGGACTCTGGCCACCCAGTTCCCCAGATAGAGAGATGGTCACTGGGGGTGGGGGAGGCTGGCTCAAGACTCGCTGAGCTGGTCCAGTGCAACAGGAAGCCACGAAGTTCCCTGTCTGAGGCCTAGTGAGGTCCCAAACTAGCTGGGCTTGGGGGATGGTGTGGGGACACTCACTCGAGTATGCCCAGCCTCTGGAACCAATGGCGCTGGCAGGATCAGAACTCTAGAATCTGCTAAACCCAGCAGGGAGCAGTGAAATATGTGCAGGCCGGTTCAAAACCCACTGAGCTCAATTTTCATTAACTTTCATAAAATATTTTATAATTATGGTAGGTTAATGAAGCAAGTAAAACCATCAATTAGAAAACATTAGCTTTGTATTTCCCTCACACATTTTCTGCCATCAGTGCTCCACCTTGCACATGTTTAGTATATTGTGGTTATAGTTGACTTTAATACATTAATACTTTTGTCTTTTAACTTTCATACTAGGGTTAAAAGTAGTTTACATATCACTGTTACATTATTAAAGTAGTCTGTTTGGCTTTTGTCATTCTAGAAATCAAATTTTGAGCCTCACACATTAGAGATAAGTGTTCTTTCACTTAGCTATACTCCAGCCATAGAATATTCTGAATCTATCTGAATATGATAACTTTACTAATGAATTTGAAAGTTTTGTTTCCGTATTGCTACACAGTATTCTTTTATATCATCTTGAAAACCTCCATTAGGATTTCTTGTAAGTCAAGTCTCGTAGTGATGGATTCTTCAGCTTTTGTTGGTCCTGGAATCTCTTTCCATCATTTCAGGAGGAAAGCTTTTGAGTGTTACAATGTATATTGACAGGTATTTTTTTTTTCTTTTTCTTTCATCACTGTGAATATTTTGTAACATTCTCTCTGAGATTATGAGGTCTGTTTTGTGAAGTCTGCTGATAGCCTTGTGCAAATTTTGTACATTACAAATCTCTTGTCTCTTGCCATTTTTAAGAGTCACACTTTAATGTTTGACAATGTGATTATAAAGTATCTTTGAATATCCTTAGACTGATCTTTCTTGGAATCAGTTGGGGTTCATTAATTTAGATATCTAAATCTCTCCCAAGATCCAGGGATTTTTCTGTCTAGAATGTTTTAAATAAGCTTTCTCTTTCTTTCCTTTAATTGAACCTACCTAATTAATATATTTGTACATTTAATGATCTTTCACTCTTTCAAGTTTTTTCTTTTGCTCCTCTAATAGCTAAGCTGAAGTCACCTGAGTTCAAACCTCTGTGTGTGTGTGTTTTGCATGACTGAGAATGCTGCTGAAATGCTCTATTGAATTTTTCATTCTATCATTTTATTCCGTTTTTTATTTATTCTATTTGGTTTCATTTTATGGCCTTGTATCCTTTTTATTGAACTTACTTTGCTCAAGCATCATTTTCTTCATTTCATTTAGTTGTTTCTTTACTTTTCATTTAATTTGATTAAGATGATTTTTTAATTTTTTTTGTCTTTTTCATTTATTTTGATTTTGCTTTTTTGTACCAGAGATCAAACTAATGCCGTCATGCTTGCCAGACAAATGCTTCTGCCACTCAGCAAAATCCCCAGACCTGATTAGTTTTTCAACCAATTAATGTGGTACTATGTTTGAAAAGTCTATTTTGAGATTCAGATGTGCTTATCTCCTAGCAAGTTGTTGCTTATGGACAATGACTTCCTGAACAGTAATGAACATGGAGAACTGAGGGTCAGGGCAGATTCGATTATGCTGTGGAACCAAATCTGACAAGCCTGCCAGGCATGTCTCCACCTAGGCCAGTATGTGAACACAACTACTTTGCTAAATTGTAGGATAGTTTTTGAGTCTATGGCCAGGAACACTGTTGTTAAGCCTGTATCCTGAGGTGCTAGTAAGCATGATTCTTTCCTGGTCCCTTGGCACAAGGTTTGAAAACCCATAGGAGTTACAAAAGGGCATTCCATTTCTGGACTGAGACTGTGATTATTGAACCTTCCAGAAGGCATGGGTCTGCCGTCTCCAAATGTCCATCCTTGATCTTGTGTTCCACTGTATTGTCACAAACTCCTTCCTGAATCTCAAAGTTTCTTCAGAGCACTTTTATATATAGAGTTAGCAAAATGATTGTCATTGAGATATATTAATGAGAGAATCTATCATTCTACATTCTTACTGAAAGCATTTCCTATTTTTTTTTACATTGTCATGTAACTTCAGGAAAATTTTAAATTGTATATGTAGCTTAGATTTATGATTCACAAGGTTTCTCCATGAATAGCACTGTATAAAAAGACCACCAGATAAGGAGATATGCATCTGAGTTATCTATGTGTATTTATCCATATTTACTGCACTATAATATGCTGAAAATTGAGTAAAATGTGTCTATAATAGCAAACAAAACAAATAAGAATTACATGGTTCAGATTTGGCTTCTGGGTTCTCAAGGCTCCATAACTGTCAAGATTAATTCCAACAGTTGACTTAAACCACACTGTGTGAGCTACATTTAGAAGAGAACAGAGCTGGTCACATTATCTTATCAATGGAAAGAAAGACATGCCTTGGCGTGAATGGTAACAGCAAGTGCGGGAAATGAACAGAGTGTCCTTGAGTGCAAGGGTAGCACCTAAAAGTGGCAAAGATTTTTAAGTTATGTACACAAAGTTGTGTCAGACTGGGTCACAAGATTGCAGATCATGGAAAGAAATCATTCAGTCAGTAACAGGATTTTTAACTTTGACTCAGTCTTTTCTGATTTCCCTATTTTATGTTACTTTTATTTTTACTTCACTGAATTTTTCAAGGGTAAAGTTTTTTCTCTCATTTTATTTTTTCTCTTCTTTTTCCTTCTTCTTTTTTGTCTTTTTCCTCTGCTTTTGTTGTTTATCTTTTTTATCTTTCTCATTCATTGTTTTCACTAAGCATTCTTCATCCTTCTTAATTTTCCTTTACTCTTTAATAGAACTCCTCTCTTACTTCCCTCCTTTCCCTCTTTTATCTTAATCAATTAATCTTTCAAATTTTGCTTTTATACTTTTGTATTTTCCATTCCCACTCCTCCCACTTTACTAGTCTGACTATTGCTTTATGAATCTCTAGATATACACGTAAAGTTACTGTTACTAAATACTGTATTGTTCTAATTTGACATAAAATTGTTCCATTTACTCTGGAACATTTACTGGATATTTAAGTATATAGCAGGTCAATATTTGTTTTATCTTACTGTTCACACTCAAATTATAAATCTCATTACTATAGTCAACTGTGGTATTTTGCTGATTCTTTGCATTTGTCAATATTCAGTTTGTAGTTAAAGCTATAATTGATATTGTTTTAATTACTCTAACAAAAATGCAATAGCTATTGCTATTAACTAGTTTTCTTGAGATGTCAATATTTAGATTGTACATATGTTATTTACAATACTGTGGTCCAATCTAGGAAAAACAGAAATTGGGTCAAACATGCTACAACTTCTCATCGCAAATAAGTGGGGATGGTTGGATCCTGACACAGAGGCAAAGACCAGTAGTTGTCTATGTCCAGGTAACGTCACTAAAAAGTACATATTAGCTAAAAAGGTCTCTGAGGTAAAACAGAATTTTTCACTAAAATAAATCCACATGCTTCAATACGAAACAAAGAAGCAAAAAGAGCACCATGAGAAGATAAGCCAACCAAATGCCTCCAAAACTCCCAATTACTTCTAAACTGATACATGGAGCATTGAAGGGGAGGAAAACAAAACCTTAAAATCAGAATTATCTGAAATGTATTAGGAAAGCAAACAAAACAATTTAATATGGCAAAAACACAAAAGATATACGTAACAAGTTATTGGACTAGTTAATAAAATCATGATCAAGTCTAAGGAAATCACTAATAAAAGGACAGAATAACTTTAAAACTTATGCAAAGCATCCATGACCAGAACAGAAAAGTATTAAGGTCTATGAAAGGACTTCAAATAGAGATTAAGGAGACAAAAATTTCTATTGAAAGTATAGGCAGCAGAAGTGACCAATGTGAAAATAGAAACCAAGGTTGTTGTCAGTGATAAATTAATGAAAAACAGCCTAAAAATAAGAGAATGTGAAAAATATGGATCCAGCAACTCTAAGATGATGCAAAGAATGTTAATCTAAACATAATTAGAATTAGTGAAGAATCAGAATATAGCACAATTTGCATTAAAAACCCATTTACTGAAATATTAGCTGAAAAATTTCCAAACATGATAAAAAAATTTAACATCAAGATAGGTGAGATATACAGAAATCCAAATATCCAGCATCCAAAAGAAGCTTCCCACAATACATCATAGTCTGAAACAAGAACAGAACTTTTAAAACAAAGAAAAACAACAAATCATTTTTAAAATAAAACAGTAAAATTACAGCAGACTTGAAACACAAATTTTAATTGTCAGGATATCTTGGAATGAACTGCTTCAAGGCCAAAAAAGAAAACAATTTCCAACTCAAGGCTGACATACAGCAAAACTATTTCAAAATTAATGAATGAGTAAGATACTTTAATGATAAAGAACTCCTAAAGAAATTAATTACCACCAAACCAGCACACCAAAAAGTTCATAAAGATACCCTAGAAAGAGACAAATAAAGGAAATATGACACAAAGTCTAATAGGTTGAATACACGCAATAATGTGATAGTTAAGTAGAAGGGAAATGCCAACATAAAAATAAGGCAATTGCAGAAATAACAAATACCTGTTAGTAATGGGTCTCAATATAAATGGTGTCAACTCACCAATCAAAGACAAGGACTAGCAGAATGGATTAAGAAATAAAATACAATATTAAGCTTTATACAAGAAGCACATCTCAATAAGAAATTCATAGACTGAATAGCAAAGAATGGAAAACAATATTCAATGCAATATGAGTTCAAAAAATGCTGGGATACCTTACATACAGATAAGGTAGATTGCAAACCAAAACTTCTCAAACATCATTACATATTGGTTAATATAGCAAACCAAGAGGAAGTGGTAGCAATTATTAACATATATGCTTTGAGCAATGATTACATAGTTTCATAAAACAAGTAGTATTGGATATAAAAAAACTCTTAGTTATTTTTCTCTCATTGCTGAGACAAAATACCAGACACCCAAAATGAAGGAAGGAAAGGTTTATTTATCCTACAGTTGGTAGAGGTTTCAGTCCCATAGTCTGTTGACTCCAAGGCAGAGTGTCATAGCTGAGGAGCAACACATTGGCTACTGCAGATTGCAAAGGTGGAAAGAGCAAAAGTGCAAAAGGGAACAGCGCACCTCCTTCCCTCCTTTATGCTGTATGCTGGCACCAATCCCTCGGTGGGTGCAGCACTCACACCATCAATCTCAGTGCTAGACAATGAGCCAATCACAAATGGTAGACTCAGCCACCTCTGTGACTGCATGAGGATTGGGAGGGACAGCCAGACACAAACCATGACAAAAAGTCGTAAACACAGCTATGGTTGGGGATCTCAATACCACACTATCAATAGTAGATTTACTAGGAAAAACCTAACAGAAAAATACCAGAGTTGAGGAAAACCTTCAGTAAATAGACTTAACAGGTATATACACTGTTCTACTCACCAGCACAATACCTATTCTTTTCAGTAGTAAAAATTTGGGAAATTTCTCCAAAATAGAACATATACTAGACAATAAATCAGCCTTGTGTAAATGTAAAAGAATTGAAATTATATCATGCATATTACCAGACCATAATAAAATGAAGTCAGAAATCAATGATAAAAAACATAAAAATATTGTAAATGTGAGGAAACTAAACAATATACTCTTATCCAAACAATGAGTTACAGAAGAAGTAAAAGAAGTAAGACACTTTCTAAAACTAAATGATAATGCTGATATATCATACAATAATTTATGGAACACAATGAAAGTTGTCCTAAGAAACAATTTTGTATCTGTGAATGCCCATACGACAAAAACAGAGTGAGTGCCAATAAATAGCCTCCTGACCCACCTCAAGGTCCTGCAAAAACAAGAATATTCCAAAACCAGATCCATACAAGGAAAGAGATAATAAACATTCAAGCAGAAATCAATGAAATTGAGACCAAAATAAGAAAAAAAATCCTTGAAAAATTGGTTCTTTGGAAGAATAAACAAAATATACACACCTTTAGCCAATCTAATAAAAAAATGAAGAAAAAACCCAAATCAATCAATGTAAATAGAAATGAAAATGGTGAAATTGAAATTGGCAGTACTAAAATAAAAATCATTATTACAAACTACTTCACAATCTGTATGACAATAAATTTGAGGATTCAGAAGAAATGGACAAATTTCTAGATACATATCATTTATCAAAACTGAACCAAGAAGATTCAAAACTCCTGATATATCTGATGACAGCCAATGAAATCCAAGCAATAATAGATAACCTACCAATAACAAAAAGCTCGGATTGGTACAGGCTTACTGCCCAAATCTATAAAATATTCAGTGAAGTTTTAATAAGATTTTAATGAAATTGAAAGTGAAGTAGTACTCCCAGAGTCATTTTTGGAAGTTACTATTACCCTGAATCCAAAACCAGACAAAGACTCAATAAAAAATGAGAACTACAAATCAAAGTTTTTAAGGAAAATAGATGTAAAAACCCTCAACAAGATACCTGGAACCAATGCACTGAATTATCAGAAAGATCATACATCGTGACCAAGCTTGCCATGACAGTTCAACAGATGCAGGTGAATAAATGTGATACATTATACAAATAGAAGCAAGGACAAAAAAACCATTGATCATCTTGATGAGTGTCAGAAAACAAACCCAACTTACCTAAACAAAACTAAACAAACTTTTGACAAAATTCAGTATCCTTTCATGGTAAAAACGCAAAGAAAAACATAGAAGAATCTTATCTTAGTCTGATTAAAAAGCCATTTATGACAAAACCACTGATAACATCATAGTAAATGGAAAAAAACTGAAAGCTTTCCTCTGAAATAAAAATGAAAACAACAATGTGCTTTATCACTAGTTTTACACAGTACTCAAAACATTAATGAGGGCATTTAGGCAAAAATAAAAACAGATATGTATAGAAAAGAAATAAGTCAAACAATCATTATTCACAAATGATATGATTTTCTATATTCTGAAAAATTCACCCAAAGGCTCTTAAAATTAATAACCAGATTTAGCAATGCAACATGACACGAAATCAACACAGAGAAATGAGTCACATTTCTGTACATTAATAATGAACCCATTGAGAAAGAAATTAGGAGAAAAAAATCATTTACAAAATCACCAATAGAAATTAAGTAGGAGTTAACCTAAGGAAGTAAAAACCTCCACAATAAAAGCTACTGTAATCTGAAAAAGGAAATTGAAGAGGACATCAAAAAATGGAAAATTATCCCCTTTTCCTGACTAGGTGGAACTATTATGGTCAAAATGGCCATAGTTCTAAAGTTAACATAAAGATTTAACACAACCCTAATCAAAATGTTACCAGCAGTCTTCAAAAATATGGAGAAAATAATTCTAAAATTTATATGGAACCAGGAGAGATACAGAATGGTAAAAACAATTATGTATATAACATGTAAAGTGTAAGGCATTACAATTCCAGACTTGAAGTTATATTACAAAACTACTGTGATAAAAACAGCATGGTACCAGCAAAAAAAGAAATATGAGACTCAATGAGAGAGAAGAAAAGATCCAGCATCTAAATACATTGAACTATTTGATCTTTTGCAAAAGTGCTAAAAACATATCCTGGAGGGGAGACAGCCTCTAGTTATCTACATACAAATGATCGAAACTACACCCATATCTCTAACCACGTAATAAAATAAAATCAAGATGGATCAAAAAATAGAAAGTCAATTCCAAGTCAACCTTCTGGAAGATAAGATGAGTAAAATCCTTGAAGTCATAGATATAGACAATGACATTCTGAAGACAATTCCAGTTGCAGAGGAAATAGTTCCAAGAATCAACAAATGGGATTATATTAAATTTAAAAGTTTCTGCATAACAACGGAGTGAAAAGATAACTTACAAATTTGGTAAAATGTTTTGCCAGAGGTTCCTCAGACAGAAGACTTATATCTAAAACATATAAATAAGAAGAAAAAATATAAAATAAAATACCCAATAAAGTGAGCTAGCAAAAGGAGTAGACTCATTTCACAGAAGTTCACAGAAGAAAAAATGAAAATTACCAATAAATGCAAGAAATGTGCAACTTGCTGGTTATAAGAGAAATATAAATGAAAACAAGTGAAATTCCACCTTTCCCCAGAAAGAATGGCCACTATTAAGAAATCAAATAAAAACTAATTGTGTAGAGACTTGGAAAAAAGAAATCTTCTACACTGTGGAAGGAATATAAACTAACACAACCACTATGAAACAGTGTGGAGATTCCTCAAAAAACTGAAACTAAAATTCCGCTTCACCCAGATATTCCTCTTCTAGGTATTTTCCTTAAGGAGTTAAAGAAATTGCATTATAGAGATGTACGCATACTCAGGTTTATAGCAATTACAACTCATAATAGGTAAATCTTGGGAGTCACACATGTATCCACCAACAGATAAGTGGGTAAAGAAAATGAGGTATTTATACTGTGCCATAAATAAAGATAAACTTGAGTCATAGGAGAATGTATGTACCTTGATACTAAAATTTAGAAGAAATAAAACAGACACACATGCTTAAATATCACATTTTTTCCCTTATATGAAAACTCAGTGTAAAAGAAGAAAAAAAAAAAGATAATGGAAATATGGAGATAGATCATTCACAAAAGGGAATCATATCAAGAAATGAGGGAGTGGAATTAGGGGCAGAATAAGGGATTACAAGAAAGGTATTGTGATATATTATGTACATTCACTGACTCCACACAAAGAATCTAAACATAAATTGCAAACGTACAAAACAAGGAGGGGAATCATGAGATGAGTGAAAAAGTAGAGAGGGAAGGGAAAGGGCATAAAAAGGAAGTAATATTTGTTATGGACCAATTTCTCACAAGCAATGGAAATATTATGTACTACACAAATTACTAATAAAGTAAAATTAAATCAAAGATATTTAGTTTTAACATTTACAGCAGGGCATCATTAGAGGATTCTTGTAGGTTGATGAAGCCATCATATTAATAACTTGGAAAATAGAAGAACAGAGATGGAGAAAGGTCATACAGACCCACAGAGAGAGAGAGAGAGAGAGAGAGAGAGAGAGAGAGAGAGAGAGAGAGAGAAATCAGAGATGGTTTCTCACTAGAAAATGTTAATTTGCATTTGGGAGAATGTAAGAATTACCTGGGAAGAAACGGCCTAGAATCCAAGTCTCAATGATGACTGCTATGGACTAAATCTTCAAAAGTTTCCTAATCTGAAAAATAAAGGAATATCACAAATGCACTATAATGTTACTTGGGAAAGAATCTATGTGCTTAAAAATGTTTTGCAAAATATGAAGTGTATTTAATTTTACTGATGATATTTGGTACTTTACTTACATTTATAGTGTGGAAATATATAAAATCAAGTACTTCACAGAATATCAATTTTCTAATGTTTTGAAATGACTTAGAAGAGATCTCTATGAACCATTCCAACTCAGTATAAATTTGTAAAGTTTCCTCAAGTGTGAAAAAGTGTAATTATACCAATCTTGGCTCTATGATATAGAGATTACGTCCCTGATTATTTTGAACAAATGTTCATATATCGTGATTTTACTTTTCTTTAATTGAAGTATATAGGAAGTAGAACGATAATACAGCATGCCTTTCTTAAGAACAAATTATCAATATGAACTGTAACCTTTGGGGACTGAAAACTAAACAAAAACATTATCAAATATTTATTTATCTGTGATGTGCATGTGAACACTTGCTGTCGTGCTTGTAAAACACAAAAGAAGAGGAATGCTTAAAATTTCATTAGGGAAATGCAGCATTGGTGTATAAAATGATGCTACAAGAATAAAGTAATGATAAATGTAGGACACAGAGATGTCATTCAGCAAAAGTTGATTTATTCCCGTGGTCCTGAAAGCAGAGCTGTATGACATGCTGTACATGTTAATAGGTTCAAAGTCAGAAAAGTGCGACAAGGTGGTCAATAATTATAGTTCCCTGAAAATGCAAGATTCTCACATGATGAGAAATGGCAGAGAGTGTCTCTAGCGAAAGGAATGACTCTTGCAAAGGTTCAGAAATAGGAGTATCTCCAGAGTGCAGGGACAGAAATCCAGTTAAAGAAGAAGAGCTTACAAATGCCTTAAGTTTGTGTCTCTTTATGGAGAGTAGTACCCTATGTTATACAAATGTTACATTTTCTTCATTCTTTCATTTTTGTTGGACATATGTGATGTTTTCAAGATCTAGCTATTATAAATTGTAGTACTATAAATATGGATATGTGTGTATCACTGTAATGTGATGATTTTTATTTCTTTTGGGAAGATATCCATCAGAGAGATAGCTGAGTCAAACGAAATTTCTATATTCAGGTTTTTGAGGACCCTCCACATTAATTTCCATAGTACTTATACTAGTTTACATTTTCAACAACAATGCTGAAGAGTTCCTTTTCTTTACATCCTCGCCAGCATCCACTATTACTAACGTTTTGAGGCATGTGTAATGTAAATGGATACAACTTGAGAACACAATGTTAAACAAAATAAGTCACATACTAAAGCTTCAATATCACATGATTTCTATACCAACAAAAAGCAAAATAGAAGATAGATAAATAGGAACCAGGAAGAAGTTTGAATAACTTCTTCTGTACTCAACTGTTTCAAAAGTAATTTAATATGTATGCTAATTACTTTCATTTGTACTGCTAGATTTTCTTAGTTCACTGAAAAGTTTGTGCTAGTATCTGTTTCTTCTTTATAAAAAATAATCTTTTCTGCCCCAGAATAAGTGCTTTGCACATAATGATACACACAGTGTATTAACCCATTATTTTATTATTTTATGAAATTTTGTTTTCTTTTTTCATGAAATAAAAATAAAGAAGCCAAAAAGAAGAATGTCTATCTAGGGAATCAGTTAGGAATCAGACTGACAATAAATGCTGCATACACAATAAACTGAGGCTTTATTATCTGAGTAAATAGACTGAATCAATAGTTATATTTAAAAATCACCATGTAAAATCAAAATATAAACTATAAAATAAAAAAGTAATTACCCTTACAAAAGGCCCAAGCTCCTCTATACATATATAGTATTTATATTCCATCTCTTGAGTAAAAATAGCAAGTAGTATTCTTTATACATATTAAATTAGAAATGTGGGGATACTAGTATACTAAAATGCATATGTCTATTTGAATGAGAGGACAATATATGTTAGGATTCATATGTTTACCAGTTTTCTGAATTAACTTTTCTCCACAATTAGCAGAAGTACAGGGCTGAGACAGGACAGAGGTAAAAGCAGGGTATTAATCAGCTCTTCTGTGATTCTGTAAGCTTTTTAAGGAGAAAAGACTCAAGAGAACAAGACATGATCTTCTTCTAATGGAGGAAGTCATTGATATGAAATGGTTCTCTAATCTCCAGCTAGATCTCTTATTTCTGCTGCATAATACCCTATTATCTTTCCATGAGGCCAAGAAGTATAACATAGTCTCTTTCTGAGCAAATGAACCCAAGTTGACCGAAAATTTTCTAAGTCAATGCTCTATTTCTCTGTATCTCTCCCAATACCTTCTATCAACTTGTGCTTCCATAATTATAGGAAGACATGACTTCAAAGTGCTTACACTAAATTCATCCTTTATTTGCTTTTCCAAAATCATCCTACACTTAAGTGTAGGTTAAGAAAATGTCTGTTCTAAAGTCAAACATAATGTTTTATCAGCAAATCAGCTTGATGTGACTCTGGGAGCAAAAGGAAGCTCCAAGAGCATCCTTGTCCCCCAGAGAGGTGTGGTAGAGTAGATGAGGCAAGACAGTCATGCCACACAAAGAATTGGGAGGAGTAGGTGGCATCCTTCCAACAAGAAAGTAGACCTTAAGCCACATAGTGTGTGGCAGGCCGGGATGGTTGAGAAGGCATGATGGAGAGATGAATTTATGTGCCAAGCACAGAATACAATTTGAATAGGTTAAGAAGAGCAAAAACAGTGAGCAAGTGACAGTCAGGAGATGGCACAGTAGTGACTTGTTTAGAAAAGTTGCCTTTATCAGAGTATTTCAACTTCCCTGAAAGCCAGTTTCCTCTAGTGGCTGATTTGCTAAACTAGCCAAACTATATCCTTAAGCATAATTTTTCCATGACTGCAAGTTTCATCTAAGGTGAAGATGAGAATGCAAATTCCTCCGTTTTGCATAAAAGCATATTCAAAAGAGGCCAAAGTCAAAAGAGGAGGTTTTAACCTTGCCTTTCCTGGATTTAACATCACATAATCACAAAAACACATAACCCTTCCAAGAAACACCAATGAATCTTAGACTTAGAATCTTTCCACTTTCTCCTAGTATTTAATCTTTAACTCAAGCACCATTATATAACATTTTTTAAAAAAGAACACAAAAATAAAAAGCAAAATATCCTTTTAAGATGCCATATTTTGGTTTAATACCAAAACTTAATGATTTTTATCTTGTTTTTTGCTACTGTTTTTCATCTTTTTTCTCTTTTAATCTTCCGTTGTAAATGACAAACACATATAACCCAAAGCTTGCACATATGCAGACACACACACACACACACACACACACACACACACACACACACCACACCACACCAAAATTTGGATTCTGCCCTTTCTAATTACAAATCACCACCTGTGGTAAAATTATTGAAAAACAGATGAGCTTTTCATTCCAGCAATAGCCTTAAAACAAGCAGCAGTTCCAACTGCCAGTGTGATGTATAGACACCACGGAGGGCAGATGAGGGATTAATTAGGTCTGTCCTTGCACATTGCCAGGGGAGCACTTCTGTAGAGGTGATTGAAAACTAGAAAGAGTGGCATTAGTCTTCATTGTTGGTTAAAGGCAACAAAAATAAAGATGCAATTGAGTTGACAAAGCTTCAAGGTATGTGGCTGAGTCATTTGGAGGTGTCAAAACGATCAAACTATAATTAATTAGCTCAAGTGCTATATTTAATCCTTCAACTTTAATGAAGAATTCTGCAACCAGGAACAAATAGCAAAAGGGGTATCATCGGTTTCTGATATTTGTCAGGTTTGGAGGGAGGGAGAGTTATTAGGGGGAACTAAAGTTTTTCCCAGACTGTAATGATCAACACTCCCTGCTTTTAATCTTATTGTCATTTTCCTTTTTCTTATAGAACAGTGGTAGTGTTCTCTGCATATCTATGAGGAAAGAAATTTCAGCCAGACAACTCTCCAGGCCAGTGTAGGAAGGCTTTCCAAGGAGGCACAGAAGTTTAATTTTGGGGTCTTTGACTTCTGGCTACTTACAATTCCTTAAAAGGTTTCATGCCAACTAATAGTCTATTCTAAACCTGGATTTGAGATTTGGCCATAAAATTATTAAAAATTCTTAATTGTAATTGGGAGACATTCATTGATGGTGTAGAGTATGTCTTCCTTATCTCCAAAATTATTCACAAATGGGAAAAGCATATACAATAATTTCAGTTTTTCTTCTTGTGTCTGTAAAGTTCTTGTCATGTCATTATTTTTACACATTGGGTCTGAAACCCAAGGGAACAGGAACCAGGTCTGAGTTGTTCTTTTTCTATTGGGACTAAAGCGTGCACTTAATGGTACCTTCACAGGGCTCATGATTCAACAAGTTCTAAGTGAAAGCAGAGCTGAAATACACTGTGATGTATAATTCTAAGGTGTTGGTTGTAAATTAGCAGACTTTCTCCATGCCATTACAAATAATTTGTGCTTATTAGATATAATTTATAATTCATTGCCATTTTTCAAATTTCTGAAGCACTTAGCTTTCTTTATCATAAGTTATTTCTCAACAAGATAATATGAACAAGACTATTTTTCATTATAAAATAAAAAAGAGATAGAATTGGAAACAAGATAAGCAGCATTCAAAAAAAACTCTTATTTTTAGCCAAATTATGAAAATATGCAAAAAAAAATCCCTTAGGATGAAGAGTTGTCTCTAGAGTCATCTAATAAACATTTTTTATAAAAATATACTCGGCATTGAAACATCTACATTAACATACACTTTTAATAGCTTTCACGTGTAAAACTTTTATGTATACTATGGAAGGTGTTAAACCACGTTGATGATTACACTAGGGCAAATATCCAAATATATTAAGAAATTTTGATATTTATGTTTTATAAGTATCTTCTTGCTTAAAAATAGTAACAAATATTATAGACAAAACTAACTTCTTCCCTAATCAGTAAAGTATAAAATTATTGTAATTTCTATATGAAAGTTGGAAAATCTTTTGGAAGAGAGAGACTGTCAGGGAAATGCAGAATCTGTCCCACCCTTAAGAAAAGCAAATGTTCCCAAAGAGAAATCATGAGGCTGATTTACAAAGAGCCACCTTCTCATTTCTATATTTCTCATCCCCTATCACACTTGACTTCCTCCAGTCTCCAAGAGATTTTAAACATGTCAGAAAATCCACTACTTATCTGCTTCTTTTTTATTGTATGGTTGTTAATGTCCATGAAATAAGTATTATGTATATTCAATATTAAATCTATTAAGGACTTGGCGTCTTGTTCACTGAAGTAAGTAAATAAATAACTGGAAAACATTTTAAAACAAAAATAATGAATAAAGTGTGAATGCAGGCAGTGGTTAATGATCATTCTGTACTCCAGGCAGCCTCCTCAGGGTTCACTTTGCTCATGTCACAGAACCAACTCGGGGTCAAGAGTAACATGAAGTGTTTAATGGTGATAATGATAGTGAAGCTCCCTTAAATGCAGACTGTAATGAGTGATTCACCACATACATTAACAAAGTTGTCAAGTAACAGCTTACAGATCTTCCCCAATTTACCTTTATTTCACATCAAAGATCGGTGAAAATAATACACAGGATGCTGTGCTAAATGGTGATATTTTACAAATTGATTTTTAGATTTTGTAAAACACAAATTTTCACTCTAAATTTTCAAAGTGCTTAGGTAGACCAACTCGTTTGAGCCTCAAAACAATTTTGTGACGGAACTGATATGACTCCATTTTTACAGATCACTCAAGAGCAGCGGACAGGACTTGTCTCACCACTGCAGCCACTGAAATTCCATTGCTCATCTTCTGCCAGTGCCTCTTGAGAGGAACTTGGGATTACATATCTTGCCTCGTGTAAAACCAAAATTTAACTTCCTTTATAGTTATTTGTAAAACCGTTTTTAGAAGTGAACAATGGTTTTTGAGTTCATGGAGTGTTTAGGGTGTTTGTTTGGCTGCTCTTTTATTTTGGAAGGAGATGAGGCTAGCTACACCCTGTACATGGCTGAAAATAAAAATAGAGGCTACTGTCTGCAAGGTCAGCTGTCATGGTTTATGTTTGTGTCCCCCAGGCCTCATGAGTTTGCATTGTTCATATGTGATGGTTCATTGTATAGTGCTTGGATTGATGGTGTCAGTGCTCCACCCACATAGGGGTGGAGCCAGGATGTGATGTAATGGCAGGGAGAAGGTGTGTCTGTCTCTTTGCTGGTTTGAGCTGCTCTGGCAGCCGCTGTGAACTGCAGCCCAGCCATGCCTGCCTGTCTTGGAGCCAACTGAGTGTGGACTGAAACCTCCAAAAACTGTAAGAAATAAACCTTTCCTTTCTCAACTTTGGGCTTCAGGTATTTTGTCTCAGCGACGAGCATAAAGTAACCAAGACATCAGCTCTACAGCATCCTTTTTGGATTGCCTGTGCAAGCTTGACAGGAATGTTTCTGCTCAAAACAGAGCTCTTGTACTGATGTCACAATTTTGTTACGTTTGACTTTATCTGTCTTGTTTTGTTAGATTTCACTTTGTCTGATGGTGTGAGCAGCTATTTTGAACATAATGGGATGTATAATTTTAATCTTGGCTAGTTTCTTATTATTTTGTTTGGAAGTCTTATAATGCTTTCATTTGTTTGTTTACTTGTTTTTATTCTGTTTTGTTTTGCTTGATTTTATTATGTGTGATAGTATTAACAGCTATTTTGAAAAACATGAGATATTATGGTAGCCATTGCGGATTTACTATCATCTTATTTTGAAGTCCTATCATGCTTTTATTATTTTGTTTTTATTTGTTCTATTCTGTTGTGTTTTATTTAATTTTATTATGTGTGATTATTATTTTATTAACTCCTTTGAAAAAATGAGATATTATAGTAATCATTGTTCATTTCCTGTTATCTGGTTTTGAAGTCCTGAAGTGCTTTCACTCTTCTGAGTAGTTTTATACTATTTTGTTATGTTTGATATTATTCTGAATGAAGATACAATCACCTATTTCGAAGAAAACAAGAGACATTATCGTAGACACTGTAGTCTTGTAAAGTCCTGTGTTGCTTGCATTTCTGTTCTGATTTTCTTTATTCTGATACATTTTGGTTTGTTTTGTTTTATGGTCTTTAAAATAAAAAAATTTAAAAACATAGCTTGTGCTGTTGTTCATTAATGAGCAGCAAAGTGTGTAAATGCCACTATTGATGTGCATTTGGGATGAACACAGCTCACTTTCTTACAAGAACTAAACTATTGGCAAGTAAAAAGGAAAAAAGCTTACAATAGCCTTCCAAAAACATGTAGAAAGTATTTAAATTTATCCCATCTGTCTCACCTCCTTTTTCTAAGCTGTATTTGCCTACCTCCAGGCTAATGGCCCTTCTAAGTGGAGGAACCTACAGGAAAGCATTCTCAAATATATGGTCCCTCAACCTCTTCAGAGTTTGATTCTTAAGAAAAGAATAACATGATAAGGATAATTTCCACTACATTATTTCAGTGAATAACACACAAGAAAAAAGAAAGGAAGGAAAGAAGGAAGGAAGGAGGGAGGGAGGGTGGGAGAGGGAAAGGAGGGAAGGGGAAGGGAAGGGAAAGGAAGGAGAAGGGGAGGAAGAAAGGAAGGAGGAAGAAAGAAAGAAAGGAAGAAAGAAAGAAAGAAAGAAAGAAAGAAAGAAAGAAAGAAAGAAAGAGAAAGAGAGAGAGAGAGAGAGAGAAAGAAAGAAAGAAAGAAAGAAAGAAAGAAAGAAAGAAGAAAAGTTAAAAAATCCAACAATGTCAGTAATGTATTTCCATAGACGACATGTAACAACACATATCTGAGGAGTTTGGATTAAAGTCTTTGAAAAAATTAGCTTACAATCAAGCAACTTTGAAGTTACCAGTTATGAAGACCATTTATATCTTTACATACAGCCCATCACTATGCCCATATTGAAATTTACACGTGCAAAGTGTGAGGTGTCAGGTACTGTTGAGGCAAGTGTAGCTCATTTAATACTGTTTTGTAGATTAGGTGGAGACAGTTATCTGTCTCCTCACATGAATTATGGGAGCTGTTGATTGTTCGCTTATTTGCAGTGCTTCTCTGTTATTACCTTGACACACTCACTCATTGTAAGGTTTATACCAATCAATCCTTGAAGAAAATGAAATCACTTTCTCTGTCTTGGCATTCTGAAATGTTTTGGTTGTGAGCAGACATACTTAATATTCTTCTCAGCAGTATCAGCTCTGCTATGCTGCACCTCTAAGAGTTTGCGATCTTTCATAATCATATTCTTTTGTAGATAGATCGCTTCTACACACATTTGGGGGGGGGGTAGCAATTGCCATATGATCTTTTTCTTTCTCTTTAATTAACAGCCAAGTTATATGCTATTGTGTGTTCCATCTGGAACACATCAAAGATCAATAGCCACAGAATTTAAAAAACTGTCAAACAAAAACTAACGTCAATCTTCTAGTTCCTGTTTCCAAATTCCAAGGTACTACTAAAGTCCAACACAAATGTCTATACTGCTATACAACATTTGAAAAGACCAGAGAGACCCGGATGGTTGCTGGTAACTGGAAAGTTGGGTAAACAGCACACACACTGTTATAAAATCAAAGCCCCTTTGTTCTTTGAGAAAATGCCAGTTATTCACCTTCTACCGTACTGTTTTTCCAGATGACATGAAGTGGGTAGACCCCCTAGATCAGAAATTCTCAGCCAAGACAATTTTGCTAGCACAGGGTACATTTGACACTATCTGGGGATGTTTTGACTATCAAAGCTGGTATCTGGTATATAGAGACAAAAAATGCTGATAAATATCCTAAGGTACATAAAGCAGCCCATGAACTAAAGAATTATCTATTCTAAATACAAGAAACCTACCCTCTATAAACAGGTAAAAGAATGAGAATTTAAGTTCCAAGAGAACTCTTAACTCATCCTCCATGGAATTTTGTATTTTAGCTATGAAATATCAATTTCTGAGTAAGTGCATTTAGCAATTTAGGTATATTTTGTGGAGGAAAATAGAATAAAAATGAATGAGGGTGGACAACGAAGTAGAGTCTGAAAATAAACTGATTATGAAATGTAAAGCCTGCTCCAAAAAACTGCTCAAACATGATTTTTCCCCTACTAGTCTCTTGCTCAAAAAAATAACACTCAGCTGTGAAAATTTCCTGCTCTGTCTTAATAAAAAGTTCTTCTAAGGAAATTTGCATATTGAAACACTTTGTTTTACTATGTCCATCTTGTCTTAGCAGTCAATTAAAATAAGGTGAGCATGCGTACTTTATTCAGAAGAGAGACTGTGGCAGTGAGAGATTGAATCAGGCTGGTTGTTTTCACTGATTATATGGATCTGAAGAAAAAAATGATAAGTTCAAGTTTTAGAAACTGGTTAGTGAAAATAAAAGTAGTAACCAGTCCTAGAATAGCTCTTGTAAGATGAGTGTAAAACATGCAGTTACTGATACAGTGTTGGCCATGGATGTCATACGTACTGTATTTCAGGAGCCATTTTAGGTCCACTCTATTCTTTAATTCATCCTACACTTTAAGAGGGATATTATTTCCTCCTTATTTGGGCAAAGAATCGGAGATGATAAAATGCAAGTTCCCTGCACAAGGACACACATTCCTGGGAAGAATCAGAATGTCAGATCTGGTTTGATGATCTCCTGTATGTGTGGAGGTCTCATATCAAGGTCCTGACTGTCCTGATGTAGAAGAAACAGTCACACTTGTCAATCAAGAAAGTGAGAAGCTGGATACTAGAGGTCAGAGCTGTCAGTACAGTAACTACAGACGCACAGAACTTTGTCTACCTTGTACCACCTTGAACACGCCCCATCTCATCAGATTAAAAGAACTACGAGGGACCTTGGAGACATTTTCTTAAAACCCTTATACTAAACAAGAAAAAAATCCAGAGGTGGTAAGATGTCCACCCTACACCACTTCCAGCTCCTTTGTCCTCTCATCTGCACATGAAGGATGTAAACAAATCAATGCCAAAAATGTTTCTCCCTGGCCACCACCAGAACAAGAAATGCCAACCAGCTCTTTTCACCAATGTCAATGATTTGCATCTCAGGGAAGTAGAGTCATTTCTTTGGAATTCCCTTGCTCTCCCTACAGATAAAGGCCCAGCTTATTTACTTTTAGTAAACAATACAAAGCAGTCAGTTTAGTTTAGAGGAGTACACATGTTGTAGTTTTCTATCTTTCTCCTTGTTCCCCCCCGCCCCCACACACTCCTTCCTTCTCAGCCTTGCTGGTTAAAACTCATTCAGTATTAGATCATAATACCAATGGGCTAAGTTTTGTTGTGGTTTATTTTGATACATTTGCTATGGGATCCATTGTATGCTTTCCCAAATCTAACAAATAATTTTACTTAGAATAACCAGACATTGTTCAGGCCCTATTTGCTACATCTGGATTTGAACCAGTAACCTCAAGGTGAGAGGCTGCACATCACATTACTGTTGCCCCAAGCCACAAGATTTACTTGCTGCTGTTTCTTTAATATAATTGCCAATAGCAAGAGTAGCAATGGGAATTCTCCGCAGTGTGTTCATCCTGGAGTCTTACAAATTCAGCAGTGGAGAGCTCTTGCTCTTCTTTTTTACCTTGGAGTTTGAACCTATTAACTAGCAACATTGTTAGAGAAATTGCAGAGGGATAAAAGATGGTGTATAATCATCACTGTTCTGGAGAAAAAGTAGGATATCAGGTTATAACCATCTGATTTCCTGTCAGGCTGGTTGATGGCTCAAGTCACCAATTCTCATGTTAAAGGAAATATTCGAGAGCATTAATGATTTGATAGTACCTTGGGATGTGATGAACAGTTTAAAAATACTGCCCCTCGATGGAAGAAATGTATTTCTATTAAGGGACCAGAATTGTGCTACGCTTGTTGGAATTTTTGCTTGTGCACAGGAATTTAGCTCGAGGTCTATGTCTGTCACTAAAATTGACAACTGCCTATGGCTCTGCACAATTGAAACGCAGATCTTAAATTTCACATCATTATCCAAATAAAATATATCTGCCAAGGGGGACTGGTATAACACAGTTAGAGAACTGTGATACCAGTTGTCTGATTAACATATTGAGAGGAATATAAGAATTTCTCACCTATTTTCCAGAGGGAGGTTGGCTGGAGAGCTTCTGTTAAATGGACTAATTGATCAGGCTCCCTATGCTAAGTACTGTACAGAGATGCCCAGCAACTGTCTGGTACGTGGAGGCAGTTTTTTCCATATGTCAGGAATGCAAGGGAAAGAGAGAGAGAACAAGCAGACATTTCTCCAGCCCCATCCGCTCCCCATTGGTTCCCATCTTTGCAGCTGCTCTTTGGTCTCAGATTTCCCTCAAAATACTTTGAAGAAAAACACACACCTGAATGTCTCAAGATCTCATCATCTCTCTGACTTCAGCGTATTCATAAAAATGCCAAAGTCATGAAATACTTAAAAATATTAGCAATTTAACAAAACAAAAATTGAGGGAGACAGTGCATTACTATAAAATGTTCATTAGCAGTTACCAGCATGTGCTGTCTCTATGTCTTGGTTTTTATTAGACCACTTGTTTTCCAGTTTGGGGCTTAGTTTCCAACTCTGATGGCTAATATCTAAGGAACATATTTTTATAGCCCACAGGTTTTGATCACAATGAGTGAAAGAACTATGACTATATTCTTTATTTTCTGCTGGAAGTAAGCTTGGTGACCAATAGTGCTACAGCTTTTTATTTTCCCAAATAACAAAACTGAGGACTAGGACTTGAAATAAATTACCAGCTAATGAGCTAGCAATATTTATAATGATTTTAAGATTTAAAGACTGGCAAATAGCTGTTCTAATTATCCTTATAGCATCATGGAGATTCAGTTTTAGTTTAGTCTTGCAGGGCACTTCCAGAAGTATCATCCCATGATAATTTTCATCAGTTTATAATCCCTTCTCATACTTATTGGTGTATTATTAGCAATTTATTCAAAATAATCCAATACAATTCTTGCAGAAATGGTTCAAGGGTAGTGAAATTTATGTCCCATCATCCCACTTTATTCTGCATTAAAATAAATTGGTTTAGATTATGATCTAAACAACTTTAGACCTTGCTTTGCATGGTGACAGATTCAGACATGACTTCAAAATATAGGGCTGCAATTTCCAATACAGAACTTTTTAATTATTGTGAAATCAGAGGACACTCATTCTATCTTCCTGTGCTTCTGCTTCTTAATAGCGAGTGGAAAGTCTCATTTCCTTTCAGAGCTGTGTGACCTGAGATGAACATATACTCCTACTTAGCAACATGAGTTTAAAGAAAAACAAACTGGCACAAACCTATAATTTCAAAATCTCAATTTCTTACTTAGAAAATGATGGAAGTAACAGGACCAGTCAGGTGTCGTGTCACACATCTGTAACCTCAGCACTTTGAGGTGCCAAGGCAGAAAGACACAACTTTTCAACCAACTCTTAGAAATTTAATGAAATTCTGTTTCAAAGTAAATTTTTACAAGAGTCCAGGGATGAAGCTCACTGCAGAGGCTGGGTCAAATTCCCAGCAGCATAAAAATCTAACGAATAATATAAAAAGAAAACAACACCAATGTCTCGGATTAATTCTGAATATTACACGAGAAATATGTGAAACAAAAATATATGGCACATAGACTGATAGCTTGAATACTGCAGTTTCTTTCTGGATTTCTATATAATGCATCAGTAGTACCTTTATACGTATTTTCATATTGCAGCTGGAATTCAATCCATTAAAGTCCTAAGTGGTTTTTAAATGTTTGGAGAAATCTAGAATTCCATCTCAAATACATATTATAAGCTGGGCATAGTGGCACAAGCCTGTAATCCCAGAATTTAAGAGAGTGAGACAGGAGGATTGTCACCAATTTTTGGCCAGCCTGAGCTGCATTTGACAAAGTCCAATATCTATTCATGATAAAAACCCCACGGAAAATTGGAAAGATAATCTTTATCTCAGTCTGATAAAAGTCTTCTATGACAATCCAATAGCCAAAATCATACTAAAAGATTAAAATCCAAAAGTTTTTATTCTAAAATCAGGAAAAGACAAAGGTGTCCACTTTCATCACTGCTATTCAATATAATTCTAAAAACATCAGTCCCAACAATTACACAAGAGAAAGAAATAAAAATAATAACTCTAGGAAATTAAGAGGTTAAATTATCCTTATTGCAGATGATGTGGTTCTTTATATAGAATAACCCCAAAAGTCACCCAAAACATATAGATTTAATAACCAAATTCAGTCACATAGGTGGATACGTAGTCAAGATCAAAAATCACTAGCATTCCTGTACACAAATAATAAACTCATTGAATGAGAACTTAAGGAAATAATGCTTTTCATTATAGCATTACAAAAAGTGAAATAGTAAATCTAACAAAAGAAATATAAGAATTTAACATTAAAAACTACAGTATTCTGAAAAAGGAAATTGATGAGGATGTTAGAAAGTGGAAAGATACCCCTTGATCTTGGATAAGAGGAACTAACATGGTGAAAATGGCCATGCTCTCAAAATTGTTATATGAATTTCAAACAGTTCCAATCAAATTATCACTATCATACCCAGACCTAGAGAAAACACTCCTAAAATTCATTTGGAAACAGAAGAGACCTAGAATAGCCAAAGCAATTCTGGGCAACAAAGGCAAGGCAGGGAGCATCACAATCCCTAATTTGGAATTATACTACAGAGCTATTATGACAAAAACAGCATGGCACTAGCAACAGAACAGACCCAAGGATCAATGGAACAGATTAGAAGATGTAGAAATAATTCCAAATACATTTACCATATTATCTTTGACAAAGGGGTTAAGCATGATCACTGGAAGAAAGATAGCCTCTAATAAATGGTCCTGGAGAAACTGGCTTTCCACATGCCAAGGACTAAAACTAGGCCCTTATCTCTCACCATGCACTAAACTAAAATCAAAGTAGATCAAATCTTCAAATATTAAAACAGAAAAAATAAATGTGCTGAAAGAGAGAATAAATAGAACTCTTGAAGACATAGGTGTAGGCAAAGACTTCACGAACAAAACCCAAATTGCATAGGAAATACTACAAAGAATCAACAACTGTGGTCTCATTAAAAGTTTTTGCAACTCAAAATCACCAAGAGTGAAGCGACAGCTCACAGAATGGACAAATATTTTTACCAGTTTTTCTTCCAACAAAGGACTAACATCTATAACATACATATAAAAAACTGAAAAAAATCAACCCCACCCCAAAATTTAAAGCCCCAATCCAAAAATGGGAATCTGAGATGAACACATGTCTCAGATGAAGAAGTATAAATAGCAAATGAATATATTAAAAAATGTTCAGCATACTGTTCTTTCAAGAGATTCAAACTAGTACAACACTGAGATTCCATCTCACTCCAGAAAGAATAGTTACCAAGAAATCAGCATTAACAAGAGCTGCTGTGTATGTGGGGGAAAAGGAACCCTTCTCCAATGTTGGTGGGAGCACAGACTGGTGTGAACACTATGGAAATATGTGTGTTGATACCTCAGAAAATTAGAACTAAAGCTCTCATTTGACTCAACTATTCCCCTTTTGGTATTTTCCCAAAAGAATGAAAAACATCATACCATAGTGATAAATGTGCACCCACATTTATGGCAACACAGTTTACAATAACTATATCTTAGAAACAGATCAGTGCCCATCAACCAATGAATGGATAAATATGCAGGTTTTTTTTGTACAATGGAGTGTTACTTGCCATGACGAAGGATAAACGATGCATTTCTTGGTAAATGAATGCACATTGAAACCATGCTCTTAAGTGAAATAAATAGGGCACACATGTAAATATTGCATTGTTTTTCTAGAGTGAAAAACTGAAAGTGTAAATAAGGACCAAAATGGATAGTAAATATTGTAAAATAGGAAGAAGTGGTTCAAATGAGAAGGGGAACTTGAGGGAGAAGGAGGAAAGAAAGAAGGGAAAAGAAAAATGATAAAATACAAATGAAGTCTTTGTAAACAAGGAGAAGAGGGGTTGAAAGGAAGGGTGATAACTGAGAAAAAATGGGAATCAAGATATATCATGTACAGGTACATTTTCCTATGATGAATATGATTGTTATGTACATCTAAATTGTACCAATAGAACTAATTTTAAAAGTTACATATTCTTACTTAGACACATGTTCAATGCAGTCTTAATTTCCTTACTAATAAAAGGAAAGAGACATTCAGGCCTGTTGGATTATAGTCCTTTTAGGTGGTGATACTAGATGAAGAGATAACAGCTTCATTTTATATTATATTAACTGTGCCACTAGGTAAATTCTTCTCTACATTGCTATCAGAAAAATACTGAGGCAATTCTTTTCTCCATACCATGTCCCATGGGCCACAAGTGGATAGGGACTGATAAATTATGGACCACAGGTGGGCTGTCATTGGTTTTTAGAAACAATTCTAAGTTTGGAACAAAGTTATGTCTATATGTAACATATTTTCTATGATTTCTTTTACATTGCAAGAGCAGAATTAAGTAACTCAGAGAAATGAAAAAGGACTAGAGACACAGCTTGATGCATATAACAACAAAGTCTATATATTAATTTGTCTTTAGCTGAATATTCTACTGTACTATCCTAGAGCCTCTTGCTTCTGTGGAGGAAAAGATTTTTTTTGTACCAGGGATCAAACTCACGACCTCAAGCTTGTCAGGCAAATACTTATACAGATGAGCCTAATCCCCAGCCTGAAAAGAATATTCTTTAAAAAGTGGAAATAATATTTTCCATTTTTATTTTCTAGTGGTTCAAATAAGTTGACATTGCCATTTATCATTTTGTTCTTTAGTCTTTATAGGTGACTGAACCAATTATATATACATGTATGGATATATATATATATATATATATATATAGATGTGTTGAAGTTTATCGTGTGCTTTTTTTTTTCTTTTAAACTGGCAAAGACATAAGGTGTTATTAACAAGCATGGCATAATTCTTGGAATTCATAGATAGCCTTAAGTATGTGTGAGCACCTATGCCCTTTCTACCAATTACTTTACTATTATATGACACAACTATGTCTACTTGCATGTGAGTAAATCAGATAGAAGTGAGAATTCTAATTGCTTTCAGTAGCTAGGATTCCGCAAGACAGTCTCATGTTTCAGAAGCTGTGCGGAGATTACTGCTCTTTACAGAGCTGTGTGGATGGAGCTTGTTGAAATGGGACAATAAAACAGGTTGTGTACACAAGCGTAGCCTTTGTTTACTTGGAAAGATCACTGAGTATGATTTTTGTTTTTGCTATAACCTTGGGGAGTATCAGTCTCCCTAGAGAAATGTTAGAAGGGCAGGGGCTACAAAGAGTTAAGAGAAAACAGAGAAAGTGAGAAATGAAAAAGAACTCCACTCCCTGAGGGTCTCTATTTACTTTTCTTTAAAAATATTTCCCCTTTTCTTTACTGAAATTTATCAGTACTTTTTGAAATCATAAAGTGTATTACCCTGTTCGGGACCCACAGAATTTTATAGTACATACAACCTCCCTGTAGGTCTTAAATCTAGCCTGATCAGTATTCATCACTCCTGTGAAGAACAAACAGAAGCTTAGTCCCACGGGGAAGACAGCATCTCAAGCATGAATTGGACTCCTTTTGTTCTTTGACTCTCTTCTTCCCTTGAACCCATAACCCAGCTCTATCAAAACATTACGAGCAGGTACTATCAAACAATACAGCATCAACCGTATTAAACTTCCTAGGATAAGTAAAGTGGTGGGATTGGGAACAATATGAAATTATTTTACAGAAACCCTTGAAATAATATTTTCTAAAGCTATGTCATTAGAATGAAAGAGAAAAAAGGGCAATACTGTACAAGAACAAGAAAATAAGTCAAGGATTTGAAGCAGTTATTGAGTATTAATCTTGGCAATATCATCATAATATCATGCATATTTCCTTTGAAGTTTATTAAAAAGTGTGTATATATATGTGTGTGACACAGAGACAGAGAGACAGAGACATAGAGACACAGAGACAGAGAGAAGCAGAGAGACAGAAATAAAGTGACCTGATTGACCAATGCACAAAAGAGTTTGGCAACAGAGGAGTCTGACTTGCTAAGCTATTAACTGAAAGATGGAAAGGAAAGGATTCCAGAAATTTTAATTCCCTTTCCCTGGTTGTGTTTTAACAGGAGTTACGCTCTGCCACCTGGAAACGGAGCCTGTAAGGCAGCTTGCATCATCCTCCACGCCTTTGTATCTGCAGCTGGGTGAGGAAATGGGTTGAATAAACATGGATTTGAGGATAGGAGAGAATGAGAGAAATCTACAGCTATATTAACCTCACTTTAGTCCATCACCCTTCCTTCACAGTTTTTAAGTAAATATTTGTATTTCAGAGACATCTGGGTGACACTTCCTTTTCTTCCTTAATTGGCTAGTTTATGATGTTAATAAACTATTTTGTTCAGAGATTTAGTTTTCATTTTTAGTCTTTTTCCCTGGAGATGCATTTGTCTTCTTTCTTGCTTAGCTGATATGGAACCAGAAGCCCTGTGAGAAATATCTTCAGCACTATTGAGGGGCAGGGCTGGATCTAGCATGATCCTTAGATTTCTGACAGAAAAGACTAAACATTCCAAAGTGCTCTAGAAGCACAGTTAGAATTATATGAGTTAAAAGGCAACTCTGACTTCCTATAATTCAACTTATTAACCCAGTTTCTGTCAACGCAGTGCCAGAAGTCAACTTAACCTCCACCCAATTGTCATGGTACAGTCTAGGGTGACTGTTTGCGTGAGGTATAAGGGGAGTGCTAATCAAATCCTAATTCTGTTGCTTGGAGCTTGGAGGTTAATAAATACTTTTTTAAAATTTTCTAAGCCTTACTTTCTTAACCTATAAAATTAGAATGATGGCATCTTTTCTCATAGTCTCTTACTACATAAGGTATCACATGGATAGCATGATGAAATGAATGGAAAGGCATTTTGTAAACTGTAGATGGATGGGCTACAAAAAGACAGGATTTATTCCATTTCACCATAAAGGAGCACACTACTGTGAACAAGGAGGGGAAGACAATTAATCGTGGTGTCATAACTATCACACCAGATTCCATCCATAACCAGGCTTCCTTCTTCAGACAGAACACTCTTTGTACTTTTTACTTGAGAATGACTGTAGAAGACAGACATGGTGGAAGAGTTATAAAATTAATTCTTTAAGGCCTTTTCTGATATTTCAAACCTTGATCTACAAAAGAAGTGTGTCTTATTTTGTACCCTTGAGAAAAAGATTAGGTTCACCTTCATTTTAGCTTAGAAAAATGTGTCTTACCTTGTACCTCACATATTTTAAATGTAGCATACGCCATATTTTCCACAGTATACATAATAGTATTTTCCACATGAGCATAAACTATGCATATAGTGGGTCATATAAAATTAAACTGAATTCAAAGATTATGCCACTTTTTTCACAAAATTTTCTTTACAAAAATTTCCTGAAACTTGCAATTGACTACACACACACACACACACACACACACACACACACACACACAAATGATGAAGACCGGAGAAAAACACTGAAAAGCTGACCTATGCTGCAAACATTGAAATGAACTGATAGCTTTCCACGGCTCTCAGTGGGTCTGTCTTGTTAAGGAGACTCCACAATCTATGAACAGTGAGACTACTGTCAGGATGCCCCCAGGGTAGCACCAGGAAGCTCAGCTTGCCAGGCTTTTTACCAGCGAGACAAGAGAGGAACAATTCTGGATATTTAAATAGAACCACTAGAATAAACGAAGGAAATGATATAATATAATATGTGGTTTTATTTATTCTGGAAATTTTTGCAATTTTTAGTCATACACTATGTGAAAATAACAAAACTTAGGATATTTGAACTGCATTTTGTGAAGCGAGCCACCACTACATCTACCCAATTTGAGTCTGTCTAATGTCTTGAATCTATCGCTATCACTCTAGTTTCATTCTTTATCCCTGACTTATGACACAATTTACAAGCCCAGGAATCTAGCAGGTAGAATGCCTAGTTATCAGATGTGAGGACAGATTATTCCTTTATTAAGTTTCAGATCAAGTGCTCATAAAATTAAAATTATCTGGACTCTTCCTGTAATCTCCAGCCAAGTAGAAGAAAGTCAGTAAGCAAATTAGAACAGTTTGTCCTGTGATTTGTTTTGAATCTGAGTCTTGATAAAGCACAAGTAACATTAAGCCTTTCAATTTAAAAAAAAAAAAAAAAGAGTCCAGTTTGTTTTTAAGAACGTAGAAATTCAAAACAGAACTCATGAGTCTCCAAGCAATGTTTAGATGAGAATTCAACTTACTCTTACATCTTGTACTGTATGAAACCGCCTTCAAGAGTTACATAATATTAATAAACTGACCAATGAGTGAGATCTGATAGCCAGTTAAATAAAAAATGTCCTATAATTGGCATGGAATGAAATCAAAGAACAGTGTAGCTATTTTCCTCAAATGGACATCTCAGAAAAAAAAAAAAAAAAAACACTATTATGCTGTCATTTTACTTGATGTGCTGTCAGGAAGCAAAAAGTGTCATAATAAACTATTATCATGTTTTTTATGGGGACTTTACACTCACTGAATTGCGTTGTCCTTAGAAGTAGAGGTTCTTATTTATGTTTTACAAAGAGAAATCAAAGATCAGTGATAGTAATAACGTGTTCAAGTTTCATGCTTGTAGATTGTTGAATTAAGGGTCAAACTAAAAAAATAAAAAATAAAAGAAAGAAAGTTACAATTCACTGGAAATTAACTTTCTTGAGAATAAAATTAAACTTACACTACTTCTCATTTTATGCTTTCATTTTTCATCTTTTTTGTTTTCTTATTCACTAAAAGAATGTCCTGAGTTCCAACTCTGATTTTCACTGCTTTAGATTAGGAATACCTAAAGAAAGAAAAGCACAGCTATTGCTCCCCAAAACTTGAGTTTTTTAAGGAGTCAAACATTTGAACTACAAGTAGTAAGTATAACTCTGCTCATCTTCTTAAGCCAAATTATCTCAGGAAGAATTGATAACTGTTTGTGAGCTATGTACATATTCCAGAAAAATAAGGGCACCATTAAAAGCTTCAAGACTCATGAACACAGAGAAAATAATGATAGATTAGAGAATTCTTTAATATATGCAATTATTGGCAGCTTCTAGACCTGATATAACAAATAAAATTCTGCTTCCAATGAATGGTAGTAAATTAACTTTCCATGTAATATAGTATCTTCATATAAATAATCTCAAAGAGGATTAGCTTAGATTAAGGAGAGTGCATACCTTGAGTCTTAGCAAAATAATATAGATCCATCAAAGGTAGTAAAGACAGAGGAAGTAATTTATTTTCCATGTCTTTGTTATTGAAGTTTTCAATATTTCTTCATGAATACTAAGAATTGGCTTGGTGATGGTCTTGGAGATGCACAGAATTAATCTTTTTTTTTTTTTTTTTTTTTTTTGTCAAATTCTATAATGGAGGGATAGAGACAAAAACTATTCAGGGAAAGGAAATAGATACTGGCATTACCAAGGGACATTGGTTAATGTTAAAGTCTAGGAATAGATCTATGCTGTTTTTGTTCATAATTCTGTCTTTAAAATTTTGCAGCATCTAAGACCCTTGCTCCTTGATAGACATATAGATTGGATAGATGAAAAATGTAATGAGATGTGATGATTCTTCCCCAATTCATGTTAGTAAAAAAACCAATACTACCCTGGTCTTCTGCCCGCTCCCTCCAGTTCTCGTGTTTGAACTCAGGCTGTTCATACTAAGCTACATCTCCAGCCCTTCTTAATCTTTATTTTTATGTTCAGAGTCTGGGCTTTAATTTGTGTTCTTTCTTCCTCAAGCTACCACAATGAGGCAGGAAGGAAAGTGTGGCAAAGCCAGATGGAGAACTGTGATAGATTCCAAAAAAGCATGCCAAATAATACCCAAGGTGCTACATATGCACTTTTCCAGATTTCCATGATCCTAGAACAAATAAAAAGATGGGAACATCACAAGGTGCTTGCTATCATGCCTCTTTATGATTTCTTGCCTTGTGTTCCCCAGAGTGTCCCTTTAGTTTTGCTTTTAAGTTTTCCTTTCTTTTGTTCAGCCTAAGTTTGCTCTGCAAAGCCACTTTCCTTCTCATTCTCCACTCTCACTTTTTCATATAAACATTGTCACTGTGTTTGCTTGTCTTGTTGAATTCTTTGTTCAAGACAAGACGAACCTGGTAATGTTTAATTCTCAAGCCATATACTAAAGAAGTTACCCAGTAACAAGAGCTCTGGGGTTTCAGGCTTGCATCACCATTTCTGACTGTTATATTTTGAATGGAAGAGATCCTTGTAGGTATAAAAATAAAAGTACATAATTATTAATAAGTTGAGCAACACTGAAAACCAACTGTAAGAGATCCCTGGGTATCAAATCTATATTTATGCATAATGAAAATATTTACCATTATTCTATATGAAATAAGTTCTTGAAAATTTTCTTGCTTCTGGAGAAATGAACCCAAACCTATTTTAAATATAACTAAAAATGAGATCTCCCCTTTGTTTATATCAAAATATTATCCCATAAAATAGCTACAATATAGACTAATGACAGTAGGATTATTTTTTATTAGAAGGGATTTACTATCAGAAACAAACAAATTGCAAGGCAAAAGAAGTTCCCATAAAGAAAACCTGGGAGCTTCTGTTATCATTCAGTTTTGCCTCATGATCATGACAACAAACTGAGTCTTTTGTGTTTAATTTTGCTATCACCCTGTTATTTTTGTTGATATATCCTCTCTCAGTTTACGCCGCTATCATCTCCTGAATTTGTGTACTCTCTTTCTTTCTCACTCTTTCTCTCTTTCTCCCTATGTCTCTCTCTGTCTTCTACCATCCTCAGATTGAGCTGGCTGCCTTCTTTCACGTCAACCGCAACAATCAACAAAAGACACCCAAACATTCAAACACTAGCTCACTACTCACTGAAACCTCATCGTTTACTGGAGCTACCTGCCAGTTTGAAAACATACAACACATTCTGTAAACTCAAGCAGCATTTTCACTAAGGAATGGGAGAAATCCTCAACCTTTTAATTATCTTGAAAGCAAATAGTAATTAAACATTTTTCCTAATGCTGGGAAACCAGGGTGTGGAAGGCAAGAAAGCTAGGGATTGGAATCCATTATGTGGCTGAGGTTTCTGTCTGGTTGATTTAAGCAGATTGAGGCCGAGGCAGTGGCACATAACTGCCCCAGGTAAGGGAGCACAAGGCTCCTGTGGGGTTATCAGACCTGCCAGGCCTTGAAGGCAGTGCAAAGCCCTTCCAGTGGGAAGTTCTTCATAAGTGGCTGCATGGCATCCATGGGATTATCCCAGCCCACTCACACATCATCTGGCTTTAAACTTCAGGCCCTCTGGCAAAGAAGAGACGAAACCTTCTATTGGTCTCTCCTCTCTCTTATCCCTCTGCTCTGCCTCTCCCATCCTGTTTCCTAGCAGCCGCTGGCTGAGCCTGCCCTTCTCTGCCAAGCACCAGGCTGGATTAGCTGCAAGCCAATAGCTGGAGGTCAGGATTAAGAGGCCAGTGTGCACTTTAATACAAGCTGCCTATAATTAATGGCATTATTAATAGCTTGACTGAAAAATTCATTAAAAAATCCATTAAAAATAAATACCCTTTTACAAAAGGCATTGCCTTGGGTAAGAAAAACAGAAAAAAAGATAAAGGAAAATTGATTGGTAGCTTTCAGTTCACGGAAAGACAGACCATAGTTCAAACTGATTAAAATTGAACATTTTAGATTAAGCACCCTTGCCAAAATATTCTCTGTAGTTACTCAATATGAAAATATTATATGTCACATATTTATGTTTTTATGTATCAAAGATTGCAATATAAGACATACAGGTAGCTACTTGAGATAACTTTCTCCAAATTAACATTTTTGACCCTCAGTAACAGCAGAAGAACCCATGAAGCACAGTCAGCTACATCTGATTGACACAAAGCTGCAAATGCGAAGGATCTGGGGAGAAGAAAGTCTTCCCCATAAACTCACAACTCAGCCCGGTTCTTAGCAACTTGAGTCTTCTTTGTCTACTAACACAGCTCTTTCTCTGTGCTAGAAGCAGAGATAGAGGTCTCTTCCAATACCGCTACACTTTTGCTGCTCCCCCTTTCTGGCTCTGTAACTTAGGATCAATCATATTGAGTTTTGCCTCAGCCCAAGTATATAGTGTTGGCAGTGACGCCATGTCTGTGGTTCAAATATCTGCTCAGAGAGCAAAGGGGCAAAGAAGAGGGCAAGACCTGCCCGACTCACAGCCCTCCCCCTGACTTCTCTGTGAAAGTTTGCTTGTGTTTATGCTAGCTGATCTTTTAGCTCAACTTCTCTCTGGCTCTAATCAGCTCATTGATGTGTGAGATGAAATTGTCTTCCAGAAGTACAGGCGACCGTGTCCTCTTAAGAAAAGGACTCCATTCATGACAACATTTGCTGGAAGAGAGCTTTTATTCACTTCACCTGTTATGTTGTGCCTATAGAGCACAAAGCCAAGTAGAGATTAGGCAATTATCTGGTTAACAGGATCAACATAGACAAGAAGTTCATTCAATAGGCATTTTCTGACTGCACACCACGCACAGCTCAGGCCTCCGTGTGATGAGAGGCACAGGATGAGGAGAAAACATGCTGCTGCTTAGTTCATACCATGATAAAGGAAATGAGACATAAACACAGCCAACTGATACATAATTTACAAGACAGAGCAGAATCATATTGGATTCTGTGCCATAGAGTCTGGACTATACCAAGGTAAACATAATATGAGTGGTTAAGCAAGGGCAAATTTCTCAGAAAAGGCAAATCATTGTCTTCATACCTTGAGATCTGCAGCCCACCCTTTTAAACCTGATAATTTCAGAGTGCATGCTCTTTTTACCTTTTAAAAGGCGTTAAATCCCCTTTGTTGCTATCATAATAAGTTCCCACAACTTTTACTGAAATGGTATTTAACTCCTGGAAAATTTTCAAAAAGTTATTTTATCTGTGATACACAAAAGCACTCACAATATTATGTTAAAACTCTGTCATTGTTTCAATTCTCACTTTTGCCTACTTTGTACTACTTGGAACACAGATCTTCTAAGTATCAGCACAGTATGACAGATACTAAGTAGTGAGATTCCCAGTTGAAAGATAGTGATTAAACTGCTTTGTTGACTTTCACTTTGGTGCCAATAAAATTAGCAACATGCTGAATAACTTCCCGAGAAGGAGATGGTCAGGCCAGCATTTTCTACTGTCTCCCAATTCTCATGGTCACTTTTTCCTAAAGTGCAACATTTGCAGTTTTATGAGATTGTGAAATTTAAGAATAATTGCTTTGGAGTGAGACTTTCTGTACTCTTTCTGAGTGTATGATTCATGCCATGTAACTTTTACTTCTATGTTCATATGAAAGCATGCAACACGGGATAAAAATTTTTGAAATTGGCCATTTTGTCCATAGATAGAAAATACACCTAATATACTTCTGAAATGTCTGATGAAATCAAGTAGTTGTTTTGACATGTGTTAGGGACAGGCTACATTCGGGCAATAGAAACAAATAAGTATGGGGAGAGGGGGCTCTCCCGAGCTGAGAGAAGTCCTGGAGGAAGGAAGCAGGATGATATGTGAAGGCCACTTAAAAATATAAGGTCACATTTTCTCTCCCTGTCATTTCATATCTGGCAGGTCCACCATCAGGTAAGTGAGGGATGATAGGAAATACTGATTTTTAAAAGATAGATATTGACCATTAGGAAAACAAGAACTGACGGGGTTAATGATCTGTTTTTTGTTTTTCTTAAATACTGTAGTTCTCAATGTCTGTGTTTGTTAGAGAATTTTCCCATTTTCAGTGCTCTCTCTATTTAAGTGCTCTATCATATTAGAGCCAAAGGTTTGCAAAACTGAGATGGTATGTATGTATCCTAGATGTGCAGAAAAAGCGTCAAGGATTAGAAGTGAAAGAAGACATTTCAGTGATACAATTCTCACATTTTCCATCTCCAGTGAGGGGAAACAGATCCTAACATAGATGATGTAGACAGATCTCAGCTCAGATTCTAGGCCACTCACTCTTGCATTCAAGAAATAATTATTGAGCACCTGCCTAAAGCTGGTAACTAATCTCAGAACTGGGGTTACAGCACATAACAAAACAAAAATCCTTTTCCTCAAGGCCTTTATATTCTAATGAAGAGATGAATGGTAAAACAGAAGTAGCTATGTAGCAAGTTATATGGAGATAATTACTGAGAAGGTTGTATAAATTAAAAGAATATCAGAAGAAACTCTATTGAAAAGGTGATATTTCAGGAAAGTTCTGAAACAAAAGAAGAATCTGTGTGGACATGTATAGAAAGCACATTCCAGCAGACAGCACAGCAAGATTAAGTTCTTGAAAATGAAACACAAGAGTAATGAGAGGGTTTCTCTCAAAATTAAACACACTAATGGTCACTGGGTGCTGGTAAACACACTCACAATTTGAAGATTCATATGTGGCCAAATGGAAACTGATGAATAAAGCATGTTATGAATCCACCCAAACACTGAGAATCACTGTTGTGAGTCTGCTATCCTTATCAAGAACTGTTTTCTGAATTTAATATGAAAAATTGAAGGGGATTAAGGAATGCCAGTTCTAACCCCTACTAACTTTGATTGAAAATAATTTCCAGAGCATAGATGTACTGCACATCCGTACCTGTAATCCTAGCACTTAAGGCTGAAGGATCAAAAATTCAAGCCCAATCTGGAAAACCTTGTGAGTTAGTGAGACTGTCTCAAAATTTAAAAAATAATTGAAAAGGCTTAGTATGTAGCTTAGAGTAAAGGTGCAGTGTTTGAGCCCCAGTCTTGGTGAATAAACTCTGCCAAATATGTTTCACATACAAAAAGCTAATTTTAAAACAGATTCGTTTTCTCAGTGTCTTCTGGACCAGCTTTGTTAGTAGGTCTTTTGTTCTGTAAGAGTCTATTCTTACAGAATATGCTAATTAATAACACGCATATCATATGCTAGCAATCTACTTACTTATATGATTATTTAACAAATATATGTTGAGAAGCTACTAGATGCCACTTACTCTTTACAGCCTTCCATATACAAAAATGAAAAATAACTGGTCCTTGCCCTCAGAGAGTCACTGTAGTTTAATTTGGGGGTGCCAATGGGCCATACCTGATACATAATAGTAAAATCTACAATCCAGACAAGCCCAGAACAATATGGAAACATGTAGATGCGGGTCTCTACTGAGAATTGAAACAGTTTATTAAGGAAACATTTAAAAATGACATATTAAAAGATAAGGAGAACCTACCCAAGTGCAGAGTAGAGGAGAACATTTCTTGTAAATGGAAGAAAGAGTAGAAATTCAAGAAAGGGTAAGAAATCTATTAATGACGAATGATTTTGAATGATTGAAAGAAACTGATGGAAGATGGGACTAGACAGGAGAAGAGAACCCAGTGCAAGGAGGATCTGGCTGGTGTTGTCTTGAAGAGAAGATATGTATAAATTCATATGTGCAGTGATATGATTGACTCTGTATTCTAGAATGGTATCCAGATTAAATGTGAGGATGGTACTATATATGTGTAAGAATTAGTTATGGTTTATTGAATTAATTTGAAGAAGAAATTATGCAGGTATGAAATAAGATCCTATGAATTAAAACAATTGACAATAGCAATTTAAACAATAATCATGAAGCCTACATATCTATATCTCTATAGTTATGTCTATATCTATAGATATATAGATGTAAAGTACTTGGCAGACAGAATGCAGGATGGATGGTTTTGAGGGTAAGAAGAGAGTTAGGGATAACCACAAATTCCTGACTTAGGAAAAATGAAGAATTCATCAAAACAAGAAAGGATCAGATTCGGTGTAAATCATAAAATTAACATTGAATATCCTTTTTAAATTTTATTTAAAGAAAGACTAAATAAAACAGAAAATAGGTAGAAATAATACATTCATTCAGAGAAAAAAAAAATAAACAGTAATAAATAACTAGTTGATGTTTACATATTGTCATTTTACAAATAGTTGTTCAAGATACGAAAATGGAACATGGAAAGTGGCAATTCAAACAGTGAGACTGCAAACTGTTCTATTCAACTGTCCAACAAAAACTTATTAACATGATTGTCAATCCTATACACTTAAACATACATGCAGTTATCCATATCTTCACTTATGTTTAGATTAAACAAACTAAAGCAGGTTAAAAATCATTCTGAACAAAGAATAATAGCATTTCACATCATGAAATGCCATGATCAGCACTGGGTACTGTAGTGTCTTTTTTTCTTTTAATTTAATTTAAAGAAAGACCAAACAAAACAGAAAATGAGTAAAGATAATACATAATTTCAAAGAAAAAATAAACAGTAAGAAATCACTAGTTCATGATTACAGATTGTCTTCTTACAAATAGTTATTCAAGGTACTAAAGTGGAGCATATAAACTGGGGATTCAAACAGCGAGACTGCAACCAGTTCTGTTCAACTATCCAACAAAAACTTAGAAATATGGTTATCAGCCCTATACATTTAAACATACATGCAGTTATCCATACCTTCAATTATGTTGAGATTGAACAAACCCAAGCAGGCTAATATCACTCTGAACAAAGAATAATACTATTGCTGGGTTTCACATTATGACACTCCAGGATCAGCACTGGGTACTTTAGTGTCTCTTTTTCTTCAAAGTATCTGTTCATTTCATCATGTGTCATAAGATCAGTTCTCATAAACTGTTTATAGAGTCTACACATGCATGAGTCTTAACATGTGTTTCTATCCTTTCTGTGTTAGAGGGAGAAAAAACAAAGTAAGACAAAACAAAACATATTCTTATAAACACATGAAACGAAAAAGGCATATAAGACCATTGTACAAAGAGTTCTACCAGAGTTCCCGTGTTGTCTCTTGTTAGCTTCAATAGAATTGGCTATATCATCAGACATAGTATAATTGAATGTATCAGTACATAACAGTAGTAATAAAAACACAAATTTGTATATAGTGTAGAATTTCAAAAACAGGCAGTAATCAAACCAGAATGTGTATCGTACAGTCTTGTCATCTTCAGTGTAGTTGCCTATACTCTCAGACTTGATACTATCAATATCAGTTTTGAATAAAATCTGTCGATACCAAACACCAATCAAACAAATCAGATTTAACTAAGATCAGTCATGATAAAACAGTATAAGTCATAAAGGGCTTCAGATTAATATAATAGGAAATTAAAGATGATTACTGTGCTATATCCTGATGTTTTGGGGATCGCTGTCTGTGCCCTTTGATATAATGCAAGTAGACAAACTGGGACAGAATAAAATCTATCTAAGCAGTGTGGTGCGAATAATGTGGCTTTTAAAAGCTGATACACTATTAATATTTTCTGCCATCTATTTTAAGACTCTCCCTCCCCTTTCACTTCTCCAGCATATACCCTGTATTTTTAGGTCTGACCAAGACCCTTGGTTTTAACCCTGCTATTTACCTAAGTGGTTTTGAACCTTCTTTCTCCTGGACTTGATCTCTAATTGTATCCCTTTGCCTATTAAAGCCTGTCTTTCCAACCTATCCACAAATACTGGTCTAGTTGCCCCTATTACTCTCTGGTTCTCTGTCACATAGAGCATTGTTTTCTCATATTTGATTTTCAGTCCATGTACTCTTTTTCATGTTAATTATATTTCCTATAAATAGCATCTCAGTGGACCCTACCTCCTGATCTACTCCTTGTGTGGATCTTTTTTTAATTTAGTGTATCAGTGCTATCTATGTTAGAGATTATTACCAACCTTCTCTGGCGCATTTCTGTTATGCTTTTTTTTTTTTTTTTTTTTTTTTGCCATCAGTTGTCTGTTTATCTTCTTCATTCTGTTTTCTGCTCCATTCATTGAGATCTCTCTGCCACTGTTCCTGGAATCCTGGTACTTTTCTCTCTCTCTAGAATGCCCTGCAGTATTCTCTGTAGAGTTGGATTGGTGGTTGTGAGTTTCCCAAGTTCTTCTTTGTCTTGGAAGCATCTTGTTTCTCCATTAATTTCTAGAGACAGTTTGTCAGGGTATATCAATCTGGGTTGGAGGTTATTTTCTTTCAGGGCTTGGAATACTCTGCTCCAGGCTCTTCTTGACTTGATGGCTTGTGTCAAGAAGTCTGCCATTATTCTGATGGGCCTTCCTTTATAGGTTATCTGTTTCTTGTCTCTAACAGCTTTTAATATTCTGTTCTTATATTGAAATACTGGGATCTTGATTATTATATGCCTGGGTGTAGCTCTGTTTTGGTAGTAGGTGGCGGGAGTTCTGTATGCCTCATACATCAAAATTTCATTTCCTTTTCCTATGTTTGGGAAGTTTTCCTTAATAATGTCTGTGAATAAACTACAGTTCCTTTGTTTGTACCCCTGCTAATTCATTCACATTCTTTATTCTCAAGTTATAGATCCTCTTGTCATCTTCTAGCCTTTGTATTATTACTGCTTGTTTTCTTACTATTTTTAAAAAGTTTTCCCTTTCATAATTCCACATTGCAAAACTGTCCTCCAGTTTGGATAATCTATCCTTAGTTTCTTTCAAGCTGATTTGCCATCTTTCCATAGTTTTTAATTTCCTGGTAATCTCTTTGAATCTGCTTCATGTATTCTGTATTTTCTTTAAATTCTTCATCAAATGGTTCTCTCATTTGTTTGAGCTCCTCCCTTCTTCTGTCTGTGTCTGCTTGAGGAGTGCTTAGCATCTCTTTTATTAATCTTCTTATATCTTGCTTTACTTGGCTAAATATTTCACTTTTAAACTCATCTGTGAGGTCCAAAGACATCTTTTTATGTCCACTGGTGCTGTGTCTGATATTGCTGTTCCCATGCTCCTTTGTATTTACCTGTCCTGGGTCAGTGTTCTCAGGGTTGGGACCTGGGGACTTTTTGTGGTTGCTTCTTTTTCCCATCTTTTTGTTACTTTCAGGAGGCCCCAGTTTCTTTCTTTGTTGGTTACAATTCTTCTGAAAGGTGTTGCCTAGATGACCCTTCCCACTGCCATGTGCTAGTGAGTTGCAGACAGGAACAGCGTATCCTGGCCCCTCCCCTCTGGATCAGTTAAGCTGCTGTGGCCTGCACTGTATTACTTTGTGCTGCCTGTCCTGGGTCAATCAAACTTCTGAGGCTTCACTGAGTTAGTGTGGTTAGTGTGCGCCACCGCTGTAGGGACTCGACTTTGGATAATCTAGTCAGTCTTAGCCAGGTCATATGACCCAGGCCTAGCTCACTTCACCAATCCAGTTCAGGAAGGAAACAATGGACTGAAGTCTGTTGCTGCCCTTTGTACTTGCCAGTCCTGCTGAGTCCCAGAATGTCATCTGCTGGAGCTCCCCTTTCTGTGGAATAGCTCCACTCCCTTTAATCACCACAGATTGATGTAGGCACCCTGCCAACTCAGCTCTCCATTTGGCTCACCGACCCCCGAACTCAATGTAACTGTACCTCCAGTGAATCGAAGTGGTGGGACCTCAGATGGCTCGGCAAGTCATGGTGGGGCCTCAGCAAGTCACAGCGGGACCTTGGATGTTCAGCAAGTCACCCACTGCCAACATTGAATATCTTGATGCTGACATATCTATGTGATATTCTTATGAAATTGGCCAGTCATCCATAGGTATATATGTAAATCCAAAGAAGTAAGATGCATATAAATCCAACATATTTCTTTTCTGAAGTCTCACGCAGTTTGGTTATATCTCAGTTGACAGCTTATATATTTGATATATTGTACTTAAGTTTGTGCTTCATTACCTGTTGGATGCCTTCATTTATAGAGTGAGCTCTTTCAGATTGGAAAGCTTATCTTCTTCACTTACTGTCTCTGTTGCAGGAGATAGTCTCAGACTATCACACTGATGACTGGTTTCTGTGTGACTCATACACAGGAAGAACACAGGGAAATAACTTTTTCTCCTCAGAGAAGTACATGAGCATGAAACTCAGCAAGATATATTTTTGTTGAAATTTAAAATTCTTTGTGACAAAAACATTTTTGAAAACTCTCTATTTAAACTTAGCCTGGCAATATACCTGCAGAGACTTAGCCGTTTTTACTACTATATTCTTATTGTTTAGAATAGTAACTGGCATAAGATGATTGATCAACATATCTTCTGGATATATGAAGAAATATACCAGTAGTATCATGTGCTCATTTGTAAACATTGGCCATAACTACTTGGAGTATTTAGTAAAAAGCCTTCAAGATGTATGATCTTGTATGATCAATGAACTATTCAGTCTAAATTGTTTGCCAAGAGAATGCAATTTCAAAAAGGACACCAACCATTCAATTACAAAATGTTAAGATTACCCTAGTCTGTTAGAATGCTTCTAATTCTCAATTATATATTTCCTTATTTTGTCCCTTTTAAAGTTAGGGTTAGGTGAAGATGTCTTCAAAAAGAAACACCATAAAGTTACAATGGTTTCTTGCAGAGATTATACAGGCAGGATCACATTAGGGTTCCCCAACTCCACTTTTCAAACAGACCACAGCAGCATCTGAGGAGTCATAAGCAAGGAAAGGGGCACCGTGGCTGACAGCTAAAATTAACTCATAACCATTGGAATGATCTGGAGGCAAATGGACACTAAATAATCAGGGAGAATGCCGAGGCAAGTTGTTTCCGTTCATGGTCCAGCTGGGGGGGAAAAGCATGGCAGCTGCTAGCCAACCCATGTCTTAGTCAGGTTTCTCTGGAAAACTGGAAAGTCTGGAGCTGGAAATTTCAGAGTTCCCTTCTAGACACAGCCGTAAGCTCTTCTTGTTAGCTCAAGAGAAAACCTGGGTAAAAGAAGGGAAAGACTCTACCTGAAGATGGGAGTGGCTTCTCTCCTGGATGAGTCACCCGCAGGATGAAATCCTTAAGGGGCTATTGACAACAAGGCAATGTACATCTTTTTTTTTTTATTATTGACTTTCATCACCTTAGGCCAGAATCTCCTACCAGGTTTGTGCATCTGTAGTGAAATCACATACACGTGGATAACAACAAGTGCCAAGTTGGCTCAAGGTCATCAAACTTACACTGAAGAGCAAAGACCTCTGGCATCCTCAAAGGTACTGCATCTAACAGACACATGATCTGAAAGAGAAAGAAGCAAATTAATAAAATTCCAGCAAACCGTGACTATTAAGTGGACAGAGCAGACATTAAATATGATATAAGGTGGAGACTGTTGGAAGATTGGTTGTTTGGCTTCCCAAACCATTTCTTAATCGGTGCATTTAAGCAGATGAAAATGCTTCATACTAAAAATAGGGAAAATGCTGCCTGTCACAAAGCACAGACTATACCCCCATCCAGGTCAAAGTTTATTTTAAGAAACTTACAAAAACTATGCATATTCCTCCATCAGTTCAGAATTCAGTGGCATAAGATTATGTTTAACATCAGTAGATCAAAACCTAGAAGACCAAAATGTTGGTATACCAAATTCTCTTGCAGTAGGGTAAGCCAGAGAACCATATAAAGTGGGGAGATCCTGGCACTAGGTTCGGATTAGTCAGCTATGTCATGAGTAGTGATGAGGGTAAACAAATACCAGAGACTTTTTCTTTCTTTTGGTGTTGATGGGGAGTAAACCCAGGACCTGGAATATGCTAGACAAGTATCTACCACACATCTGCTTTACCAGCCTTCAAGGATATTTTTAATTGGGAAGATAAAGATGTGTATTCTGGGGGACACCCAAAACAGGAAGAAATGATACAAGCTCAATGACTTGGCAAGACCCATCAAAGAAGAAAGAAAGAGCTCAGTCTGAACTGAAACATGCTGGAACAGGAGAAGGAAGCAGGAATGTGGACATTCAAGTGAAATCACGCCAAAAAAACACAGAAATATGAAATCAATAGACACTGGCTTGAAGGAACCTGGTATGAAGAGAAGAAATATCTTTAAATTATTCAAAACTAGTCACAGGGTTGCCTGTCGTATAACATAGAGAAACACCTCTCCTCAGAGTGTAAACTTTCCAACTGGTGGTCCTGCAAAGATGGTGCTGAGACACAGGCTCTCCAGAGGCTCACAGAACAGACTGTTTGGCTGCAGCTTGCATAGGCAGCTCCCAGTGTTCAGGTCTCTTCTCTCTGTGATTGACTCCACTCTACTCTACACTTGCCACAAAGACTCATGGACTTTGGTAGCATGTGCCCTGCTTGGTGGGCAAAAGATACTCAAGAGCACTAACCAAGTTTGAAAGAGGAATTAGGCATAATAAATGATTTATCAAAGAGGCTCTGGGGAATAAAAATGTGTGTTAGGGCCAAATTCTCGTACACTAGACATCATCTTTGATTTACAATTTAGCATTTTCTTCACTGTATCCAATATCCCCAGCTTGAGGGCTTCTGATCCATGTGTCATGATTGACTGCTTGAGGTGAGAGGGTTGTGCCGTGCAATAAAATTCAGTGGAGTTAGAAATTGAGGAAAACACAAATAGGATTTCAATGTTTTCTAAGCAGTTAAAATAATGTGTGTGTATTTCTCCATTCGTCGAGCAGAAAATGATTTCAAAAACTTTACTAGTTTAGAAAAACTGGTTATCACTCTCTGTTTGTACAATAGATACAAGATTAAGGCCTGAACTTTACTCTGTGATGTGGGATATCAAATATTCCTTTACAAAGAGTTTTCAGTAATGGAAAGGAGATCCCTAAGTACAGATCAAGGGTAGATTTTTTTCAGCTATGAGAATTCTTCATCAGATTTTAAGCATAAGCAAGCATGAGAAGAAAGTGAAAAATAACTGACTAAACTCAATTTAGTATCATAAAAGCCGAGGTATTATTCTAGGACATAGCATTTATGTTTGTTGTGTTGTGTATATCAGGTAATTTAATGGCATAATGACAGAATGACAGAATGATATCTTAAAAATCTAAAAGGAGGGGCTGGGGATTTAGCTCAGTGGTGTAAGTGCTAAGTGCTGGTTTTGCAAAAGTGAGATCATGAGTTCAATCCCTGGTACCAAAAAAAAAAAAAAAAAAAATCTAAAAATAATAAATAAACAACTACATGGAAGGAACAGGAAGGGAATTACAAATGATTAAGGAAAAACTTTTATCTTTTTATGAGCCATTTTAATATTCAATATATAAGATCATCAGAATTATTACCTATTGCAAATATTTCTGTATATATGAATATATAACTAATTGTAATACCTATTTAGAGATACCACTTTGGTAAATAAATGCATAGGCATGTATGATTTATAAGTTCCTCACTGGTCATTTATTCAAAAACACAAACTGATGGTCAAAAGAGATCTCTGAGCATATTTTACACAGGGGATGTCAATGGTATTGCTACTGAACAATTTAAAAGTTTATATGGACTTTATGATATGATTTCAAAATAATAAAATCCTTGTCCCTCTTTTTGTATCTCAAAAGTTACTTATAATTGGTGAGAAGCCTTAAGAAGCCTTGTAATTATTACCACCGAGATGGTCTTGTGTTTATATAATCTATACAAAAAAATAAGAAAAGCAGAGCTCGTACTGAAAAAGAAGTACTCGAAAACATCAAAGGTTCCTCTACGAAATCAATAAAACGTAAGAGGCGATATCAGGCAGCACTTAGGAATGTTGAGCAGTGTGAAGTGATAGCATTAGTTAGTGCAGATGGACAGAATGCAACAGTTCCACGAGGGAAGTGCATAAGCCTTGCTGCCCCTTAAAACCCAACAAAGTTCGCAAGGCTTTTATGGGAGCTTTGTGCTGTGCTTTGAAAAGACTTATGTAACTTCATTATGGATGTTGGTGCCAGATTATCAGCTCTGTTTCTGGACTTGAGTTTTGTCACCCTGAAAAGTGTTTATGCATTCCTGGGAAAATCCCTGCTCTCATGAATTGTGGGTTTTTCATGAAATAGATGTAAAATAACCTGACTGAAATTTAATCTCTATCTCTTCAGTAGATATTTCCTGGATAGAAGTCATTGCTTAACTTTCTTTTTCTACTTGAAACAAGTATGAGACATTTAGAACATACGACGTTATCTATTTTGACAAATTCATACTTTTTCACTATTATTAACTACATCATATATTTCGTCTCCTTGGGTCACAATATTCTGTATTTTATTTATTTATTTTATTTTTATTTTGGTACTGGGGATTGAACTTATGCCTTGCGCTTACCAGGCAAGCGCTTTAGCCACTGAGCTAAATTCCCAACCCAATATTGTATATTTGAATGAAAAGCTCAATAGTACTGTGAAAAACAATGCATTTTATACAAATCTGAGCAAATTAAATGACCTTCTACATACATTTAACATCACAATTTCAAAAAACCGAATTGAACTAAGCAAAGTAATAAAATGTGGATAAGAGAAAATATCTTTACTTTTCACTCTTGACATCCTAAATAAAAATTCTGACAGTGATTCAGCTAGGTGTGAAGCACAGGAGAAGCTGGGCTGGAGATCAGAGCTTTCAGATGGAGAGACACAGCTTAGCAGACTGAGTAAATCTCATAGTAGGCTGGTGACATCTTCGCTCTGTGCTTGGACTTAGAGTAGTACATGAATTCTTTAGATGCATAAATGCATCTATTAGTCACTCTTGTCGTCTCTAAGCAACTTATTTTAAAATCATTTTTTTGTCTTGGCAATGCTAAGGATGGAAGCCAGGACCTTGTGCATGCTAGGTCAGTGCTGTACCGCTGAGCCACTCTCGGGGCTCTCCTACCTTTTTCTAACAAGTTGTTCTTACAAGTGGCTAAAAAGAGCAGGAGGCCTTGCTGAACACCACGAATGCTTCATATTCCCTCACTTTTTATCCATGTAGTCTCCTTACTGAGAATCTTCTTTTCCTACAGAAAACAGTAAGACTTTTGTAAAAACTGAGATGAGACACATGCATTGTGGAATCAGCTTCTCTTTGTTTCTTCTTGAAAGTTGTTTCATAGACTCTGCAGAGTGAAAAAGTGCAAGAATGATGAATGTTATAAATAATAATGTAAAATAAAGAGAAGATAAGAAAGTAGAAATATCTGTAAGGTTTCTGTCTTTATGTCTGAATTTGAGCAAACGCAGTCTTTTACAAACTCTTCACTTTCTCAAGTCCATAAATGATCCCTGAATGCCAAAAGAAAAACAACACACACACACACACACACACACACACACACACACACACAACTGAATCTGTTCCAATAGTACAGCCTTACAGAAGTCTAAAGCGATTTGAAACAGATATGAGATTACAATGGGTATTACAATGGGTATTTGTAAATTTGGATTTTTCAAGAACATTCACCAAGCATTGGAACTTTCTTCAGGAGGCCGAGTTGAGTTTAAAATAAAGACAAACAGAGTCAAGGCTACAACCCTGGTCTTTCCAAGCTGGCTTCTGGCCTACCATGCAGCAGCTGATTCTGCTAAGGCCTGCCTCGGGGAGGGAGGTGCTGCCACTGCTTGTATTGTGTGGGGGTGTTAATCTACTACCCATATCAAATTGCCTCAGCCATAAGTGTGTTTGAAAGGTTCAGCTTGTGAGGTGGCTGAGGATTTGGGGGCAGGGTAGAAGAGCCTGGCTTTTCTTATCTCATTCAAATTGGTTTGTCCATTTCTGCTACCATTTGTCTCACAAACATCAAGATAGGTGATCTCCCAGGGGATTTTTAGTACATTCTCCTCTGTCAGTTGAGGATTATATCCTGCAATCTGTCCCCTAGCGCTTTATACATACCCATTTAAAATAACTCCAGTAACAGTAGATTTAATTGGCTCAGGGGATGGTGGGGGCTTCCAAGTATGGTTGTTGTTTTGGTTCAAAGGAGAAGAATGAAGTTGATTCTGTGCCTTGTGTCCAAGTAACAATATGTGAAAAGATTCATTTAGTCCTTAATCCTTGTGGAGGATCTGAAAGGAGCTGATCGTTTAACAGCCACACAGTGTTCTGCTTTAGAGCTGTTTTTCTTATTTATGTCTTGGTTGTTAAAGCTCTAAGTGTTGCCTTTATTGTTCAGGGAAGAAAAAATAAAAGAGGAAAGAAAGAAAGACAAATTGGTATTAGTAGCTCACAAACCAATGACTCTGCACTTAAATATGAAACCTACCAAACTCTTTAAAGAGATAAAAGTTTGTTTTGGAACATTTTATGAGTCATTAGAGAACACACATTGGAGAACACTCTTATGTCAGATAAATGGTTTCTTATGGAGAGAGATAAAACAATAAAACTTGACAAGGGAAAACTTGAGTAAACTGATGCAATATAAAGACAGCACCAACTGAATCTGTTCCAATAGTACAGCCTTACAGAGGTCTAAAGAGTTTTGAAACAGGTATGAGATTGTAATGGGTATTTATAGCAAAAAAAAAAAAAAATTGCACAATTTGGAATTTCCATTATTAAATATTTTAGGGGACAGAGATAAAAGTTTCTTCTCAATTCCTATTTTTCTACTGCATACCAGCAATAAGCAAAATTGAGAAAAAGTATTACAATTTAGGAAAAGGGAAAGATAAGGGATTACATGTGCTGGTTGCTATAAAAGGCAAAATTCTTATTATTTCTCAGTAAATAGAAGCTGTATAGTTCTATTTGTTCCTGATAGGTCTTACAGATGCTAATATCTTCTAGGAAGCTAACTATGAGAGAGATTAAGCCAAAAAAAAAAAAAAAAAAGCAACGCAAGTTTTTGATGATAGATAAATGTAGGATACTGATTCACAGTATACCAACATGTGAAACATTTCTTGATTTTTTTGTAGTATGGCAAATGACTTAGGCACTCATATCAATGTGGTCTCAAAATTTAGTGCAATGGAACACACATTGAGAAATGCAGTTTGTGTCAGATGTAGATTTTTTGCCACACTGGATCATGATTTCAGATATCTTTCTAATTTAAAGCAAACACATAAATGGCATAATTTGTTAAGGTAGAATGGGATTCAATGAGAAAAAGGTCATGCCCAATGAAAATATATAAACCAAACCTCAGTTACTAAATCAACAAGAGATAGCATCTAGTCTCCCCTCAATTCCTGATTTGGATTTTTTTTAGTATCTTTAGAAAAAATAGGGTTCATACAGTGAGATCACATTTCAAAATAATTTAGACATTTTGAAAGAAAATATTAACATATAAATGTGACCCTTAAAACCAAGCTGAAAAAATTAAATGAAATTATTTGAAACTAAATTTTCAGTTTAAAAATTCTGATATATTATTGAAGTAATTTCCTGGGAGGTAACTTTGAAAGGAATCTACTTTCAAAGTTGTCAGCTATGTGTTATCGTGAAGGTGCATAATAAAAACTGTAGCCACAGAGAACAGAGGAACACAGAGTCCTTATGGTTTTTAGTGAAAAAGTAAATAGTTACTTTCAGAGTTCTGTTGAATAACTTCTGATGCCCAAGTCTACCATTCGTTTATTTTTTACATTCTATAAATACATGAAAAGACAGGTGATGGTCCTGGAGAACATCAAGCATGAATGTGACAATAGATGTTTATGCTCCTCTAGATTTAACCTAAGCAATATGGCATACTCCTCTTATTTCTCAGGACTGTGACCACGTTAGGGTACACGGCCATGGTGAACTAACATTGCAGATAAAATTAAGGTTATGAAATAGCTGATTTTAAAACAGATTTTTATGATTATCTCACTGGGTATAATATAATCACATGGGTGCTCAAAAGTCAAAGATGGAGATATGAATGCAGGATAGTTTTCAGACTGATGGAATTTTGGCTATGGTGATATAGGATGTTAGCAAACAGCCAAAGAATATGAGTGGCTTTCAGAAACTGAAAAACATAAGGAAATAAAATTTTTCCCTAGAATCTCAGAAAATCATCTTGATTTTAGTTCAGTGAGGCCTATTTTGGAATTGACCTTCACAACTATAAGATACCACTCTTGTGTTAAAGTAGCAATAGAAAACTAACTGCACCACTGTCCCTTCACCTGTCTCTAAAATGCCCTGCATTTTATCCAGCCTCAGCCTCTGGGCCTTGAACTCAGTAATACATCAAAGGTCACCTCCTTTGAATACTCCAGTGACACCTAGCAATCACCTAGCAATCTTGGGACCCTATCTTCTTGTAGGCTCCAATCTCATGGTTATAAGGTTGGGCACCATGGGCATTAATGTTAGTCATTACAGACACATGATGCAATGTCATTCTAAAGATTCTATTGTGTATCAAGTAAATAAATATTAAATCTCAGGCTTTGAAATCTCTTCAGGTATGTTTTTATTAGTACACGTTTTAGGACTTAATGTTTCCGTTTGTTGTGGGGAGTCAGAACAGGTACATAACACATCTTAATTCTTTTTTGGTCCAATTACCTTCCCTTCCCTCTCTGCCCCTTCCAACTCTTGTTCTCTTCCCAGTAGTTTTTAAGGCTGCAAATTATTTCCCACATTACATGATCTAATACTCCCATTTAAAGTCCTCATTAATCAGGCAATCAAACTGATAAGCTGAGACTCAGACAGATTCTGCTCCTCAGAGGCAGAAAACAACTAGAACATGGTTTTCTCACTTAGAGTATACTTTCCAGAACTTTACACTATTTGAATATGATAACACAGGTGTAAAGTCTTAGACTTATCTCTTGAAATAAAATGTTTGTTTTCCCTAATATCTGACAATATTTCCATTTCCTTAGTCTTGAAACTCCAGTTCTGTACTTGCTGACCTAATCTATCACTATTAACTTGATTTTCCTTCTGCTTCCTCCCTCCTCCCTGTCACTTATAAGCTCAGATTTATATCTAACCAGAAAACACACTCACAAAGTAGTTCTCAACTGTTAACCCAGCAGTGCTGCAACAAATAGCAAGAGTGAAGAGCTAATCATACACTGTAGTTATTTTAGCTATGAATATGTACATGGCATAGTTTTTATCTATTTCAAAATGGCTAGCAAATCCACTGAAATTCTTTACTAGAAGATTTTTAAAAACATTTTCAAGAATTTATCCTTTGTTTAAATGCCACAAAATAAAGCTTTACTCTAATAGATCTCTTATGGAAACTAGAGTATGTGTGGAGGGGGGCTATGCATAAATAATTTTCAAACAAAAGATTCTCTTCTTAAGTAGTCATTACTTTCAATCCAGTTTATACCAACAACCAAGTCAGACACATGAAAAACTTCTTTCAGATGGTGTATTTGAAATACACATTTGATAATTCAAGTGTGTATTTGAATTATCCATACAGTTCTTAGACCTAAGCCAGCACCTCTGTTGTGTTCCCTTATTTCTCTGCTTCCCAGTTCAGACTTTAGTTACTGAATTTGTCAGATTCTAAAATTCACTGTTGTACTTCATGCAATTGCTCTTACAGATTATTTTCTTCTGAACTGTATCCATCCATCCATTACTTATGTATTTGTTAACAATATTATTTATTGATTTATTACCTGTGTCCTCATGTGGCAGGAACAAGGCTAGGAATTGGCAGGATTAGGAGAAAGGCATGCAATTCAGAATCTCAGAAGGCAGTACATAAGCAAATGAGATGACAATTATGAAAAATACACAAAATCAGTTCAGATGCTCTTAAATTTAAGGGTGGGATTATACCTTGATAATCCCCACCTAGGTTAAAAATATCATAAAGTATCATAAATTATGATATTCCCTCACCTAGTGAGCACCATTTGTTAGAACGTAAGACACTGAGCATCGGCTGCTTACCCTTCTGATCATGAGTCATACTGCACTGAAGATGCCTTGTGTGGGCAAAGTTCAGAACTCACATTACAGCTTCTACTCAATGTGTCGTTGTCACACAGTTGTGAAGTAGAAAAACCATAAGATGAATAATCATAGTGGGGAAGCATCTATAGGCAAATATAGATCTGCTCTTGAGAGAAACAGAAACCTACCTTGGTGGAGGGGGTCTATTTAAACATAAAGTCTGGCTTTACCTCCAGATAGAGCCGAGATGACCAACACAATATTCGCAATACTCAATAACCCTAGACAGACATAATGGGAACAATTTGTGATGAAATGCTTCCTGAAATACAGTTACTATGATCTTTATTTGCAGATGACTTTGCCTCATAAACTTTTATTGTCTGTCTAGATACAGTGGTAAGAGAGAGGTGGAAACTACCTGGACATTTCAATTTTATAAATTAAAAAGATTTTGAGTTCTTCCCAATGAATTATCTTTATTATCTACTCAGATTGAATAAATTTAATCATTGGCAGGATGCATAAAGTTTTCAGATTAGACAAAGCATGTTTGAATTCTGGGTTACCATTTATAAGCACATGATGTAGGCTCCTCCCTTCAATTGTAAGAGCCCTACTTTCCTTAGAAGATGTGGCATGTTCCTAGCATATCCATCTTCCTGGTATTTCTACTATATCTTTGGCTTTATAATTACCCTTTCATAAATTTCTCTAAGGGCTACATTGCCTGGTCTTCCAGACTATTTTATTTTTAAAACCTTTGTGGAGCCTCTATGAAACCTAAACTCTCTCATTGTGTGTGTGACTTAAAATCAGCATCATCTTAATGAAACCAAAGTCTGACACCACCTTAATTGGTACCTTGTCCCCTCTCTTGACTAGCTTCTGAGTATCTTAGTGGCTAAACATGGGTAAGTACTTATCTAGGCATCCCTGAGCTAGCAGGACACTCTAGCATTCTTTTGTTAAAGAAAAGTCTTTCAAAAGAGTTCACTTTTTGGAACCAGTTGAAGAATGGAGTCTATGTGATGTCCTCAAACTGTCTTTTCTATTGTTCCTGAATAAAGTAATTGATTTATTTTCACTAATGCTAATCTTTTAAGCTCTTACACTCTCCTTGATTCCAACTTTACACATACCTCCTTCTAGCCAAATATAAAACTATCTTATCTCTTAGTTCTGATTCTCACTATATATCTGACTAGAAGCAGCCAGCAATAATCGGGCCACAGCATGAATATTCTATTGCCTTGAAATTTTCTCAGCAACATGTTACCTTTAAATATGACATCATGCAAATTTTGGAACACTGGCAAAATGAAGACAAGTTATTTGCCAGTATATTGCAAGCATAGTCTCTAGTATGCTTCCCAGTACTGTTTACATTTCTGTATGAAACCTCCTGAGCCTGGCCTTTACTATCCACATTCTTATCTTCATTACCATCTTCTCAACTCCCAGCAAAACTGTGCATCAAGCTCTGTTTACAACATTTTAATACTTCTACAGCTCACTTGTCCAAACTTTTTCAAACTTCTTCAAAACAGGTTCAAAGGTTTCTGAAGCACATGATGATATATTTACAGTGATGTCCCTAATTCTCTTATACCACTTTTTTGTATTAGTTACTTTCTCATCAATGGGAAAAAAGTACCTGACATGTGCAGCTTATAGCAGGAGAAGTTCAATTTGGCTTATCATTTCAGAAGGTTTGGTCCATTGTTGACTGGCCCTAGGGAAGAAATAACTTGGTAGCAGGCCATGGTAGAGAGAAGTTTCTCACCTCATGGCAGCGAAGAAGCAGAGAGATATCAGAGCAAAAAATAGTCTCTTCCAGGTCACACATCCAGTGACCCAGCTCCTTTAACAAGGCCCCATTTCCAAACAACATATTTGGTTATGAACTCAAGAGTGGGTTAAACTCCTGAAAAATATATCACCCCAATAATCCACTCACCTCTTGTGTCTTCATATGTATTCTTTATATATATATATATATATATCTTTTTATATTTTTCATGATATCATATGATATATATGTATCATATGATATATATGTATTCATGCTCCTTTTTTCTCCTATACTGAATCAGAATCTTCTTGAAGCTCGAAATCATTTCATTTCACACATTTTTGCATCCTAGGACCCCTCTACTATTAATCTCAAGGTCAAATCTTGAGAACAATGGCAAGTGAAACAACCTTGAAATATCTCCTTCCCTCTGAGTTATAGGCTTTCTTCCGTTATTCAGTGGAAGAGATGATTCTATAAATAATTTCTTGTCTAATTTAAGGAAACCATTGAGGTAATTATAATAGTAGAAGAAAGAAATATTTAAAAATCTTCCATAATGTTGAAAATAAGACAAACCAACAAAAATCTTGCAAAACAAATTCTCAAAAAAAAGTTAAGGATCCTTTTCTTTAAGGACTCTACATCTTGGCTGGCTGTCTCAAACCTTAAGAAGCAATTTAAAGCCTTTTCTCTGCAGCACAGTCTTCTGTGTTTTATATCTCACTACACATAAGCCAACCCAGGGGTCAATGACTCATGTGCTTGCATCTAGAAGACAATTGGTCAATTGGGTCAGAATCATCAACCTTGTTTTAGAAATAGATATCTGCCTGGTAAGGGAGGGTCCTTTTCTCTTCAGAGGTTTCTTACTTGCCTAATTCAGTTAGTCTACAGTAACACTGATAGTGGTGTTGTGAAACAAAATCCCTGTCTGTAAGTCACAAGGTCTGAGCTCTGTCCTTGACCCAAGAGAAAGTCTAGCACAAACTGAAAGGACGAATGCCACCATCTCACTCTGACCAATCCTTCTAACATCAGTAGGCCACAGAGGATGGAGTATAACTGAAGCAGCTGGATTAGATTATATGATTATATAGGTGTGAAGATACACCACTGATATAGCTTATAGTCACATTAGAAAGAGCCCTGAGCTAGTGTAGAGAGGTTATACACAAATTGATAAGAAAGTAGATGATTATTTAATATAAATTTCTCAGATGAACTCATGGAACATCAGGCTTAATATTGCAGTGGTTCATGGGACAGAGTCTAAACTAGAATAGTGGCATGGAAAGATGAGAAAGTGGATAGTCCATAAACAAATAAAACTGTAAGAGAGGAAAACTTAAAAGAGAAAACAAAGACTTAGAATGACTTATTTCAAGGTGTTCTGTGTACGATATTGCCACTGCTAAAAACATGAATGTAAAGAGAAACCAATTGAAGAGATAAGCTAAAAATGCATCCACTTTGAACATACAGAATTGGAGGTTTTGCAGATATATGTAGACAGAGACATTCAATAATCAAATGGAAACCATTTGAAAGGGAAAGTAAGGCTTAATATCATTGGACTTCTACTTGAGAGTCAGCTCTGAATCAGGACAAGAAGGCTTTTAAAAGCTCTACTTTCAAATTCACCATGTTGTAATTAAATCATTTTTATAGCAAGTTTATTCAGGCTGTCTTTGAAAATTTAGTTCAAAAAATAAGGTCTTGGTTATGTGCCTAAATATCTACCTAGTTCCTAACTCACATCTATCATGATCTCTTCCATTTTGGTTCTGTTCGAGTTACCTGCCTTGTGCCCATTTTCTCTGGAATTGAAGATCTCTAAAGTCTCCCCAGGTAGCTATAGTCTATCATCTAGATTCTTAGAAGTCATTAGCTCTATGATCTCACATCATCATACTGTATATCCACCTACTGACCCGCCCTAGTTATTTTTTGTTAGACATTAGTCCTCCTAATCATATATACACAGACACACCACCACCAAATTATACACAAATTCCTACTGTTCATTTACTACGTATGAGAAGAGTTTTGAACACCATGGTATGGTACATCTTTTGGACTGAGTATCTCCTTAACAGCTTCAAATAGTCCTCCTTTTATGCCAATGACACTAATGTCATGAGCTACCTCTGGCCTGCTTTACCCTATGCCATGGGCAAGGTCACGTAGAAGGCATATCATGTTCTGATTCAACACATCACTATTGTATACGTAGATTCAAGAATGGAAGTGAAATATTTAAAGTAGTGATACAGAAAAGGAAGAGAGAAAGAGGAGACATTAACAAATGACCACACGTATTTTGGAACTGAGAAAAGAAGAAAAACAAGTAAAAAGGGGCTGTAGTAGAAATAGAAGAAATAAAATAAAAGAATAGGAGAGAAGTGCTTCAGAAAGCTTAAAGTGGAGGAACACAAAAATTGTTGGATTGGAATTCCTCACTCTTTCACACATGAGGAAACTGAGATGAATAATTTTAGAACTTGTTTATGCTTATTTTTCCAGAAAATATTAGATCAAGAATTAAATATGTTAATTTGAGTATACATTATACCTTTAAAGTAACATTGATGAGCAAGGCAAAGTTAACCAGCAAAAACTGAGCATCAGATCAATATTTTTTAGTATTCTTAATTAATTCTTAGTAGCCTGATAGCTAGAACAGACAATGTAATTGGGGATTTACTCAGATTAGGAAAGGGCTTAAGTTCAGAGATAGAGAAATGTAAAGGTAGAATTAATTTAAATGCTGATCCTAGGCTGCAAAATGGAAAAACAGTAAGAAAAAATAAAGACAAAATCCAGTGGATGTGTCTCCTGTGATTGGAGCTTTCCATATAGCTAAAAATGAGTTCAACAGGAGTGAAATTATGGGAGAGGCATACTCAGAAGAAGCAAGCAGGAGAGGCAGACAAAAGGGAGAGACACAGAGAGAGGTGGGAGAGAGAAAGAGAGAGAGAGAGAAAGGGGAATGAGAGCTCAAAGTGCATTATCACAAGAACAAGAAGCATCTCCTAAAATGAAATAGATAGCAGTTGCTGAGCTTGAAGAACAAAAGGTAAGAGGGCCAGGGATTTAGTTCAGTGGCGTAAGTGCCTGCTTGGCAAAAGGGAGGTCGCAAGTTCAATCCCTGGCACCAAAAAAAAAAAAAAAAAAAGTTAAATCAGTATAAGAGATGTAGTAGAAATCCACAGGAGATATTTAGCAATGTAGATTAGCCACTATTCTTGTACGAATGATCCAGAAAATTTACGCTTGCCAAATTGGACATATGGTGTTCTCTTTTTTCTGATATTAGCTCCTGCATCTCTGATTGGATTGAGAGAATGGAGAAGAGTAACACTGTCTATGCTTTTATTTCCCTTTGCCTTAAACTTTAACTGATTTATTCTACCACATTAACATATATAATCATTTCATCCTTTCCAGAAGTACATGAAGCAACTCAGAACCTCATGCCAAGTTTTCAACCTCATCTCATACCTCTTTGTCCCTGGACCTGTTAAGATTAAAGAAAACAATCTTTGAAATATATGCAAACTCAGAAAAAAATGTTGAGTACTTGTTCCACGCAAACTGCTGGGTGAACTATTTGGCATAATACGATAACTTCTAAAATAGTTTCCAATGTTCTCCACAATCTTGTTATTAATATCTACACTGAATTCCTGCCATATGCAAACAGGCTGAACCTAGTGACTAGTGAATTTGTATTTTAATAAATACAATGCAGAAAATGTATGGAATGGTATAGGTTACAAAAGACTGTGATATCTGTCTTATCTCTGTCTCTGTCTCTCTGTCTCTCTCTCTCTCTCTCTCTCTCTCTCTCTCTCTCTCTCTCTCTCTCTCTCTCCTCCATACTTGCTCACATGGCTGAGGCAGGCCACAGTCTTGTGATCTGTCCTATGGGGAGACCTATAGGGAAGCTTCTAACCAATAGCCATGTGCAGTTGAGGCTCTCAGTCCAACAGTTCTCTAACCGCCTAAGTGAGGTAAGCAGTTCACCTTTCCAGTTGTGCCTCACAATGGCTATCACCCCACCAATTACTATAGCTGCAATGCTGTGGGAAGTTCTGAGACAAGAAACAAAGCTGAGCCATCCCCCAATCCCTGGTCTGCAATTTTTTAATAATATAAATATCACTACATTTGGGAAGTATAATTTGTTGCACAGCAATAAACAATTTATGAAATATACCTGAGATGTTTTTGTCAGTGCTCGCAATAGTCCCATGTGGTAAGTGTTAGTATGTCAAGTTCAGTGAAAAATAGGTTTCCAGATATTATGTATATGATTGCCCAAGGTCACCACAGTGTGTTAGAAATTTGGTATGAAACAGCAAAAAAAAAAAAAAAAAAAAAAAAGGAACCTTTCGTCTCTAACATACCACTGTGTGATAACATAACAAGGAGCGAGTATTGCAGCTATAAAATGTACATTTACAGCAAATTCTTTTCCTGATTCTATGCTATTGTGTGGCCAATCCAGACCCCAGTGCCTCTACAGGATTGAAGTAATTCATCTTAAGACAAACTATCACAGTGCAAAGTTTTATGGTCCCCCAAAGTTTTCAACTCCATTAAGCCCATTTTGGGGGGACTAAACTGCAATTTCTTTAAAAAGACCAGAGGGCGTGGTAATTTTTCATTTCAAAGGTGTTAGAAAATATGTCACCCGATCATCCAATGACCTCTGGTGGACGAATCTAATTGACAATAAATGCAGCTTGCTGTAAAATGGTCTCTAGACTCTTTTCCCATATTTACTCTTTTTAACCTCAAAAACTCAACCCAGAATTTTAGCTCTTTTTCTGGGAATGTTTGAGATTCTCCCTTGTGGCTTAATTTCAGTTATATCCGGAAAAAAAATGATTTGAATTCTCAGAGCATTCAGACAAGCCTAAATGTGCTGGAAGCCACTTCTTTCTTTTAACCTCTGGACTGAAGTATTTCCTTGCAGTTCCTTGCATGGGAAAACTGGATGTTAAATTTGCAGAACATATTTTTAAATAGATATAAGAACTTAATACAAACTTCAATTAATTATATATAACAGCTTTTAGATGCTGGCATCTAATGAAATACATCTCAATTTCCTTAGTAGCTAATAAAGTTTATGCCAAATACATAATATATATAAAGGTGAAAGTAAATGCATACTAACACTCACGTGCCTGGCCTATACCCACAACTTCGTAATCTCTTGATTTTTACTAAAACAATTTCCTTCTCACCCTCTTTAATTTCTTTGTACTTCTTCCCCCAATCCCGAATTATAACAAAATTTTTAAGGTATCAGGAGTCTTAGATGAACTTTTCTCACCTTACTGTATTTGAAAAACGTAAACAAAATTGAAAAACCACAGACTAATTCTATGCTATTGTGTGGTAGAGGACTAAAAGTACTAATCTCTGTCGTTTATTGAGCCAGGAACTATCTGAGTATCAAGTACATCACCTCATCAGGACAGCATTGCTCAGTGCAGCTATTAGCATTACCATTTGACTTATGGAAATTGAGGAATAAGAGAGGTAAGTAACTTGTATAAAATTGTACCCTAACTTAATGAATTAAGCAATGGAGGTAGATTGACAATGAAGATTAACATCTGAATATATAAATACAAATAAATCTTACGCGCATCATTTAGAAATCTGTACATTCAGGAAATACGCTATTTTTTCATTGTATCAACCCCCTTAATGCAAATCTAAACAACATGGAATTATACTCTAGCCCTAAACAGTGATTGTATGTTTAGTCATAGTGAGGATTCTGAAACACAGGTAAGCTCCTTAAAAAATAAGCACAATGCCTGTATTTGATGAGTCCACGAAAGAACTTTGCAGATACTTTTATACCTACTAACATACCAGTCTTAATACTTAACTGTGTAAGCATATTTTAAGTATGTCTATCAAACATATATAAATATGTTTGTGATATGTAAACCACAATCTATCATTGTAATTCACCATTGATGTGTTTATAGAATATGTGGCTTAACCTTTCATTTTGAAATTTCCATATATTACATTTTAAAGATCTGAGCACAATAAGAACTATTTTGAAGAAAAAAAGATGATTTAATTGTAATGAAATAGTCTTCTATTAATATATAATATATGTGCACATAACAGTTATTCCTTCATTTATGTTCCCCAAACATTTAACTTTCCTTATCTAATGCAGAATTACTTATATAGGCTAAGATGTCATAAAGACCAATGTTTGCTACCCTTACAATAATTTATACAATGATATCTCACAACACAACTTGCCATGTTATCAAATTAAATATACAACAATGAGGGACTCAGGATTTAGATCAGGAGCATAAGCGCCTGCCTGGTAAGTGCGAGATCATGAATTTAGTACCCAAAAAATAAAAATAAATAAATAAATACACAACAACGATGAAATTTACCCTGAAAGCTGCATGAAGATAGTGGGGATAGGTGATATACATTATTGAGATGCCAAAGAAACATATCATAACCCTCTCTTGCTTTTAGTTAACAGTTTATGTAGGAACTGTATGAGAAACTCTTATGAGTCACATGTCACATCATTGTTAATACAACTCATCTTAACTCTTCTTGTGGAGGTGGAAAATCAGAACTCACAGTCTCTGTTAGCTAAAGTGTGAGTTAAGAAAGGAGACAGACTAAGATTTGATATGCCTTCTGTAGTGGACCAGAGAGTAAATACACTTGCATTTACAAAGTATGGGATCTCTGTTGCAACTATTCAATTCTCCCATTCCAGTTATAGAATATATAAATGAATAGTGTGGCTATGCTGCACCAAGGTTATTTACCAAAATGGGCAGCAGGCTATTTGGGCTTAGTTTGCTGAACTTTGCTTCAGTTATAGGCACTTTATTTATCTCATTTCAACATGCATTTAGTAAATTCCCAAATTGCATTAAATATGGTGGGGAATATGAAAGAAATTTAAGAATAACTTCACCACATCAATAATTTTCTAATTGTTGGTGGGAGTTCGGGAACTGTAATGCCCTAGAGAAGAATCAAGCAAGAAGAAACTGCAAGATTATATCCAAAACAACAGAATTTATCTTATTTATGTTTTTCTTAATTAGATTGTCATAAGTTCATAGATTTCTAAAATGCTGGGAACTTCAAGAAAGTTGTTTCATTTAACCATTTATCAGATACTGTAAAATGCTTGTATCAAAGACACTCCTGAAGAGTTGAGATAATAGACTAAAACTTCACAACATAGCAGAAACAGATATACAAATTCATAGCATAATGTAACAAACCTGCAGTTACTGTGTATTCCTGCCTTCATACAGACTATTAATATCATCACATAGATTTCATATGGTAGTATAAGAAGAAATTGTACAAGTATCAAAAGAATACTGGTTACTAGAAATAGCACTTTGCAGTTGCTAAATGAGATTCAGTGAGATTTCCAAAGTCACCTATTTAAAAAAGTTACTCCAGGTTTCTGAAGGTAGATTTCCTCCTCCAATCACCCACCCACTGTCTTCCAATCACAATTCTGACCTGCGCTAATCTGTGCTGCCATTTTTTATTTCTGTCAAATGGGAATAACATTTAAAATGTTCCTTCTTGTCTTTTGAAATTAGAAGCTGTTGGTTCTAGAAATGCTAGCTCATCTACTAATCTGGTGGAGAGGGGTTGTTGTTGTTGTTGTTTATAAATTTCTTATGGGGTCCAAAATTCTTAAAATTTGTCCTCTTGCTCAGACTACCTCACTTCTAACCCTAGCACTCCGCGGTCCTGATAGAAAAGTGACCTGAACTCTCTAATATAGTTCCTTTTATAAATGTTTGTTTCAAACATTTAATATTTAAGTTTATAGTTCAAGTAAAACGTATCTGCACACATCTAATATGTACTGTATTGATTATCAGTCTCACTGAATGACAGTTTCATGTTACAAGAGAAAAAGAAATAACACAGGCATAAAAGAAGCATCTTATCAATGACAATTAGCCCCTTGTCTGAGTTGTAAGGCTGATGATCCCTTCCCCCAGCTTCTTCCTCTGGAATCTCAGAAATGGCCCCTTGGTAAGCTGCCTGGCAGCCCCCACAGCTCCTATACAAGGTGGAAAACAATCCAGCTAATTTTCCCTGGTGACTAACAGGATGTGTTTGTTTTCTATTTCCTACTTATTGGAGAAATAGGAAAGGATGGTAGAAGTTCTAAAACTCTAATCTAAAATTTCCTGTTAAGCAGAGAAGCAGAGAAAATAAATTGATCCATAAGTTTACCATAAACTCAGAAATCCAGAAGCTCAACTTCCAGTTGTGAAACTCACTCCCACAAAGGCCTGAGAGCAAGAGCTCATCTCTTGTTGAGGTCCCAAGCCCACTTTAGCTACAGAAACCCCCTGAAACTTGAAAAGCTAAATGAAGACAGTTCTCAGCATATTACAGTTTTCTCTCTCATCCTCACCTGAAAGTTTGATATCCTCTTTCTCAAGTCACAGAAGCTGTATGTTCTCTTGGTCCTGAACCTCATTCCACACGTGAGTTAATAAATTTCAAGAAACGCAAACATGGAAGCAGAAAAGATAATGTCACCTACATTATTTCAAATCCCAAACCCGTAGTATGGAATGTGTGGGAAAAAATATAAAAATGAAAGAAATTTATAAAAACCTTTTGGTATATTTATATAGTAAAAATGATAAATTAATAACAAATGACTACACATCAGAAGAATTTATGATACTTTCACTTTTTGTTATTGTCACTACATATCACTTACTGTAAAAAAGGGCAAAGTTAAAGAAATTTGGATTGTGATTTTTACACCAGTCCTTAAGAAGGCAGAAAGACCTGTATGGAAAGGAATTTTATTTGTTTTGTTTTCTTGTTTAAGTTTAGAAACTCCTATAATTATGTACAATTACCTATTGTGTTAGAAATTGGTTCTCAAAGATGTAGAAGCAACTTTGTGTTCTCAAAAGAAAAGCCGTACAAAATATGCAATTTAAGAAAGGAATAGTTTAAATGTGGAGAAAAATGAGGCTACAGCTGTAGGATTTTGTTATGCTTTTAGCACCAAATCATAAAACCCATTAAATTATTTATCCTACAGGCAGGCATTGTACTGCAAACATTGAATACAATTTCAGGTTCTAGGAAAAGAAATGTGTGAATTTTAATTGCCTTTGATTTAAGTATCTGCTAATTTCATTACCCTTATTTGTTCTTCAAAAATAAAAGTTTATTTTTAGTCCTAGGACTCAATGAAATTATTTTTCTTTCTTTATAGAAGAAGGCAAATGAAGATCAGGCCATATCAGAGCACAGGTCCACCGTACATGCAAGGAAGCTACTACACATTCATAACACGTTCTCTCGTATATACAATCTGCGTTATGCCCCCATGGAATTCATGGTGCACCTTTCATATTCTTTGCCCCTCATACATGCATATAGATTGATTTACTACATTTCACAGCCATTGTTTCTCTCGATACTATATTACCAATGAAGATGTCCTCCAGGAGTCCTGCTTAAAAAGCTTACCCTTGCTCCCAGATGAAGAAGATACATAAATCTCTTAAGCACTGGGTAGCATGGGGTGAGGAAGTATCTCTCTGAAGTCATATTTTTGGGTTCATTTGAAAAATCTCAGCTTTGCCATCCTCTTATAATTAATACTCTTGTTTTAATATTTATCGGTGGAGTCGTGAACACATTTTCAAAATGTTTCCTTACAGCAGCTATTGGAAATCTTGAACTCTGCCTCAGGCAGGATGCTGTGACTGCTGTACTTTTTGGGGTCTAGTCTCCCTATGATAAATGAGCTTAACTTCAAAGATAAGTTACAACAACTCTCAGAGGGAAAACCTCTATTACTGCTAATATATGTTACCCTCCATCACTGCATTTCAAATACTATTTTGTAGAAATCACATAAGTCTGCCTAAATTTTGTCTTGTCAAGAGTTAGGGTGTGCATGTTTAGACTTTAATTGAAATATTGGATAATTATTTTTTCCCAAGTAAAAGTTATTTGGTATATCAAATAAAAGAAAGCCAATGTTGCCCCATATGTATGTGTAAACAATACCCCCAGTAATGAAAAGAATATCCTATTTTACTTAGTGAGTATCATGAAAATGTTACAAACCTAGAAACTCCTTAAAGTGGAGTTTTAATTAGGTGCTACATGATCTCCAAAAGAATATGTGTAATTTTAATGTAATTCTGTTATTTCATATTTAATAGTACACTTTGACTTTCAGGATTTATTGCCAGAAATAGCATACTCTAGCTCTTTGTAAGAAAGTATGCTTCTTGAAGTTATTTTAAAAATAGAAATTTAGAAAAAGTGACCAACGCTGACACAGTGCTGTGTAACCAGCAGTGAGCATGTTCTCCAGGCTTGTGAATTTTCACTCCTCTTCTGGGATGTTATCTAAGCCATATGTAGATGGATGGGTGTGTGCAGATCGAAGCCTGGCTTTTTATAGCCTTTGAAAGGGTTAAAGTAAAAAGGGGGCTTGCTGAAACTGGGGAGTCATTAGGGTTGGGGCATGAGGGAGGCAAAAAGGAAAAAGAAAAGGTTAGTGTTTTCTGTCCATTAAAGGGAGTATTCTGTTCTGAAACCAAATTGGTCATGCATTCCAGAAGCGTTTCCTGGTGGGGCAGAGTCTGACCAGAGCACCTGCCTCGCTATTGTACCGGGTATGGGCTGCTCTCCTCTGGCCCTTTCCTTTGTAGGAGGCGAATCTGTCACTTATTACAGGCAGATTGCTCAGGGGCCAGACGCGGCCGTGCATCACCGAAGGGAAAGGGCAAAACACTGTAACTGCACAAACTGTACCCACGCCATCATGTTCAGGGGGCTTTGTGTTTCTTCTCTCAGCATTTAAATAATGATGTGAAACCTTAATTACATCATGTTGAAGTTCTCACACAAATGAAACTTCCTGAACTCAGGGCAGAGATGGGTTAATATGCCAAACCAAAATGTAAGAAATACAAAGAAAGGGTGAGTGCTGGGCAGTCAGTGTTTCTGAAACATGAAAGAATAAGAGACTTCAAGGCCAACATGCTGCAGGTAGAGTCTGTTAGCTCTGTAATACCACAGGTAAATAATTGGTCTGTGGATCCCAAGAGGAATGCCCAGTGTTCCAGCTTTTTTTGTTTGTTTGTTTGTTTGGTTGTTTGGTTGGTTGGTTTTTTTGTGGCACACAAAGTAGCTCCATGAATTGTGCCTTGGACACCCTCAGCATCGAGAAAGGACACCTTATGCAGAGATGACATCATAGTCTTCTTGCCGCATGCTTCAACTAGTTATATTTTAAAGGTATGTTGCTGAAGGGGCACACACGTAGTGAAAAATCTTTTTAAAACATATTTAAGGGATTAGTTGGTTCCTTTCATCTAGTCATCCATTTTCTTCTTTGTTCAAGAAATGTGTAATGGATAGAAGATTTTTTTTAAGGTTTTTATTAAATTCTTTTTAAATGGGTGTACATTGAAGGTAACTTGCTGTGATAAAATCCAGTTGTAGAAGATTCACACTGCCCTGTGGCTATCTGTTTGCATTAATGAAAGGTTAGCCTTTGTAACCAAATCTCCCAACCATAAGGTCACTCTCTCTGGCCCTTTAGAACTATACTATTGATCATTAGGCAAAAATACAAACTTCAAATATGCTGGTCTATGTACCTTTGCTCTGGTCAGATGTTAATGATAAGGAAAGTAATAGTAAAAATGCAGATGGCATAGAAGCCATCTATTAAATATATATTAAATTCAATATGTGAATTTTTTTAGAAAAATCTAACATTTTAGTGAAGACATTTGGCTAGGAAGAACACAGAGCAGTGACTCACACAGAGCACCCCTACCCCCTTGTGGCACAAAGGTATTTGTAAAACAGAAATTTCATCCATTTTTAGAATTATTGAGATGATTGAACTCAAAAGCTTCTGAATTAAACCTTGAAGAACTGTCAGTCCTGTTGAAGATAACACAAAAAGGTAGAAGATTTCCTATCTCTAGGGAAAAGGAAAGCTGTCTGAGGGGTTTTGCTTTTGGAATATTTGAGCTTTCATTTTAGTTTTTAAAATATATATGTGGCCTATTTAAGCTTCACAGGCTAAGGATAAAAACTTCTGTAATTATATTTTCTTAAGTATTTATATTATGCCGATCAGAAAAGAAAAAAAGTTACAGCTTACAGATAGCTCTTAGGATTCTTATCTAATCTGCTATTCCAAACAGTGTGTCTGTACTGTTCTCATTTTGCAGATGAGGCAGTTGGAACTCTGTAATGTGGCAGCCAGAGATCTTCCAGAGTTGACACAATATTCAGTAGAAGAAACCAGCACCTGAGCAAAGTTTTCAGACATTAATAGTAAGCTTCTGCGGCATATCGCTTATCTCTCATAGTTTAAAAACTCCACATGCCTTTACACTCACACAGTTTAGCATAGTCATCTCTCATGCCACCTTCATCTACCAGATCTTTATTGACATCTCTACTTACAGTCCTACTCAGCCTCAAAAACTCAGAGGAGGTGTCACCTTCTCCATAGTGCCTTTTCTTATACACATAAGCAGCCATCATCCCCCTTATCCATTCTTTCTGGCCTCTGCACATTTGTCTCTGTCAATAGATGCCATGTTGCATTAGCATTATCATTTACTCATTTATAGCTCCCACTTTGCTGTGAGTACACTGTGGGACAGGTCTTGGCTCTTTCATGCCATGTCTCAGTTTCATTACGGATTTGACAGTGCTTACTTCCTCATATATAATCTGGGACTCAATGTGTTTGGCTAAGTCACCCTAAGCCCCTTATCACTAATGTTAGATTTGGCAACCCTGAAAAGATCTTGTGATAAAACTCAAGAACTGCTTCTCAGAATACACTATTTTCTTTCCTGGCATTTCTGTAGCCAACGCTAGTTACCCAACATGTCCCACATTCATTCACATATTACTTAGAAAATATTGAATATTTGTTTCATAATAGGAGCAACATTGTGTCCTGGGAAGAAAGAAGATAAGTTAGAAGAAAGAAAAAACTTTTGGCCTTAGGTTTAATGGGGAAGACAGAGTACAAATAAATACAGCGATGTGCAAACTGGGAACAATGACTGTTGAACAATGACTGTGAAAGGAAATCCTATGAGGACATAAGTAAGGTTGGGGGAAAAACACATGCAGTTTCCTGGAGAGACTTATAAGTCATTAGTGTTTTGATTCAAATGCATAGAGAGTAATGGAGAGAAGAGGATGTAGGAGCAAATGGTGCAATCAAAATGCTTAGAGTATGCAAAGACACCAAGATTCTGAGACAGCACAGTGCCTTCACAGTACTAGAAGAAATTCACTGTGCCAGGTGTGTGGTGAGGCAGTGAAAGATGAAGCTGGTGAAGGGGCAGGAACCCACCATAAAGTAGTTTGTAAACCATACACAGAACAGTATCCTGGAATATGAAACAATGAGAAGCCACTGAAGGATTTTGAGAGTGAGCAATGTGTTCATGTTTGTGTTTTTTAGGATTTATACTTTATAGAACTGTGGAAAATCCCAGAAATGTTTAGATGTAGAAGAATAGATGCTATCCCAGCACTCAGGAGGCTGAGGCAGGGGGATCATTGAGAATTTGAGACTAGCCTGGGCTACAAAGTGAGCTCAAGGCCAGCCTGAACTGCATAGCAAGACCCAGTCTCAAAAAAGACAAGAAAAAAAAAAAGAATAGATGCTAGTGTAAAATGAAAAGTTAGGGTAAAAAAAAAATTGCAGTTGGGATGTTATATTGACTTGGGTAACATTGCAAGTAATACTTGATCATAAAATCATTAAGAGTACAAGTTTTACGCATATTTATAAGGTTGAATCTTATCTAGTGGTATGAGGAGAGGATTCGGAAAAATTCTGGCTGAAAAAATAGGTTTACTTGGAAAGAGAAGAAACAAATAAAATCTATCACTTAAACCTACAAACTAAACTTGTTTTATAAGAAAACTAGAATATTAAAAAAAATCAAACACACATGTATGTATTTAACATTTCAAAATATATAATACCTGTGTTGTTAAAGAAGATACAAAAAATACAACTTTAATTTAAAAAGAATGCATGATAGAACAAAAAATTAACAGAAATTAAAACTATGAAAAGAGGCTAGCTGGAAATCTTACAAATATAAAACAAACATAGTCAATAAAAAATATAGTCAATAAAAAATATAAAACAAACATAGTCAATAAAATAACTAAAGGATACACTCCAATGGTCTGAAATACAAAATCAATAGTTGCCAAAGTTTTTCAGTTTCTAAACTGTACTTAATGCTTTTGTTATTACCAATTACACTCTTCTAACTAGGACACTGCATTTGTTTTTAATCAGGTTTCTCACTTTTGTAACAATACTAGGAAGCTCTGGGGTAACAATCTCACCACAATCCAACACCAAAGGACTAGGGACAGAACCAAACAGATACAAATAATTGGGAAAGTAGGATTCTCATAGACACATAAATTAAGAACCTCCTACACACAGAAGACATCTCTTAAGAACAGACTTTTTCCTTGAAAGGTCTTTATACTAGTAATATGCCTACGTAGCACAAAAACTCACAAGGATCATTACAGAAAACAAAACTAAAAAAACTCTGAAATAGAAAATGACAAAGACATAAAAATAAAATTCAATCTTAGACCTCCAATCCACAAAGAACAGATCAAGAGTTGTAAACATAGAAGAATTTGAGAAGTGCACACCTTAAATTTCTGGAAAGACAGCAAGTGAAGTACAGAAACAAATCCATGAAGCTACAGAGGAAATCAGAACAGAAGTAATTTCTCAGGTTAAAATAAAAGAGAGAGAAATCCAGCCAGCAGCATGCACAAGGCTGTGCTAGAGCAGAGCCCCTCCTGTGACTCCTGCCATCCCCACAGATGACCTTGTGAGAACTGAGAACTCCAGCCAGTGGCACACATGGGGCAAGGTTAGACCTAGATGCCTTCTGAGACTCCCGCCTTTTCCACAGATGACCTGGTGGTACCTGGAAAATCTAGCCAGTGGTGCTCATGGTGCTGAGCCAAAACAAGACCCCTCCCATGTCTCACACTCCTGTCCACCCACCTAGGACCTAGGAACTCCAACTCGTGACACATGTCCCTGCAGTCCCACTGATGTCATCGGGGACCTGCCCACCTCTGGGACCTAGTATTGCTGTTGATCTTTGGCTCCCACAATGTACCTCCAGAAGTTTGGACTACAGTGGATTAACTATGCTGTCTTAAGGGGAAATTCACTAAGAAGAACTCAGCAGGCTTCCACCAGTGAGGTGAGTCTGCCCTTAAAATAGGAATAGAGTTTGCCACCTTCAGTGAGTAAATAGGAGCAATAAAGAAGCCCTATCCAGAAGTAGGCCATAGGCAAGCTTTGCAAGTGGATTTATGAGTCCTTCCTACACACAGAGAATATCAGATAGGTTGAGGAGGGTGCCAGCAAGGTCTTCCCCAACCTGGAGAAAATTAACATGGCCTGTGGGACACCCAGAGACACAGTGGGGTCCCAGCCAAGACAAACACTATAAACAGGGAAATCTGGTGACTCTGAACAACCTGAAGACATACTAACAGCAGGAACTAAGGGTTGATTTCCATCAGTACGCCTAAGCTTGTAAGCCTAGGAAGAACATAGGACTCACCCAACACGCCCTACAGGAGGAATTCAGGTAACTGGTCCACCTCTTCATTGTGGGACCCAGCAATGGGACAAACATCAGCCTTACAGTAGGTCCCCAAGATACACACTACCAACAGTTGACACTAGTGGGACTGAAGGACCAAATATTAACCCAAAAGGGAAAAATGGCAAGACGAAAAAGCAAAACACAATCTCAACCATCTAGTCCACCACGAGCAAGTACAGGAGACACTGAAATGGAGGATTTCAAAACTAACACATGAGAAATCTCTGAAAAGATAGAAAGTGAAATAAAAAACAACTCCATGAGGCTGTAGAAGAAAACAAGTTAGAAGTAATCTCACATGGAAAAACAGAAATAAGAACCTTAGTAAAGGAGTTGCTCAGTACAGCTACAGAAGAAATAATAAAAAAGCACAGAAGCATGGGAAACTGATTGAGACCTTGAATGAGCAATATGGAAAACCAGCAAAATTCATGAAACAAACACAAAGAGACATCCAAGAAACAAAAAATTCTATTGAAAGCTGGCAAAACTGTTCAAATGAAGCAGAGGATACAATTTTAGACCTTGAGGACAGGATCTCAATTAGGGATTATGAAAGAACAGAACTTTTAAAAATAACAAACCAGCATGGAAATGACAATCCAGCAGCTTCAAGGTGATGCCAAGAGAGACAATATAAGATGAATAGGCACCAGTGAAGATGCAGGAATCAATGCAAAAGACATAACTAAAATATTCACAGACATAAGCACACACAAAAAAATCCCAAACTTGGGGAAAAAAACTGATATGCAGATAAGTGAGGCATATAGAACACCAAACAATCACAACCAACATAAATCTACACCCAGACATGTAATAAAAATCCCAGTCATGCAGCAAAAAACCAGAAAACTAAAAGCTGTTAGAGAAAAGATTCAACTCACCTATCAAAGAAAGCCCATTAGAATCATGGCAGACTTTTCATCACAAACCCTCAAGTCGAAACAAGCTTGGAGTAAGGTTTTTCAAGTCCTAAAATAAAACAACTTTCAACCCAGACTGATGTACCCAGAAAAGGTTTCATTCACATTTAATGGAGAAACAAGATACTTTCATGACAAAGAATAACTGAAGAAACTCATGTTCATCAAATCAACCCTAGAAAGAGTGTTGAAAGACATACTAGATAGAGATAAAAGTGACCACAATCCCCAGATCAACAACAGAAAGAAACCACCAGCTAGGACAAGCAATTGAACAATGGGGAAAAGCAAAAGCCAACAACTGGAACATAACATGGCAAAGTCAAGCCAGTACATATCAGTTATATCTATAAATGTAAATGGCATCAACTCAACAACCAAAAGAAACAGGTTGACAGAATGGATCAAGAAACCGAATCCCATGCTATATGTGTTTCTTGCACATATAGCATGGGATTCAAAAATGAAACTTACAGATTAAAAGTCAAAAGATTAAAAACAGTATTCCATGCAACAGGAACCCAGAAAAAAAGCAGAGATAACTACTCTACTTGCAGACAATATGAACTTCAAACCTAAAATGATTAAAAGATAAAGAAGGCCACTACATATTCATTAGTAGAAAAATTCAAAAGGAAGAAATAACAATTATAAATATATATGCATCAAATACAGGAGCACCCAACTATATAAAGTAAATACTAATGGATATGAAAAACCAAATACACATGAATACAATTATAACAGGGGACCTTAATACCCCATTGTTACAAGGAAATAGATCAACTAGACAAAAAGTTGACAAAGAAATAATAGAACTGAATCATATCTGTGAGCAATTGGATTTAATAGATGTATACAGAGTTTTCCACCCAAAAACAGAATACACATTCTTCTCAGCTGCACATGGGACATTCTCCAAAACAGAACATATATTATTCCATAAAATATTCTTAAGTAAATGAAAAGGTATTGAAATTATCCTATGCATAACATCTGACCATAGGGCATTGAAATTGGAAATTAATGGCAAAAGAAATTTAAAAACCTGCATAAATACATGGAAATTAAATAACAACCTTCTGGACAATAAAGCAATACTTATAATTCAATGAAAATGCAGAAAAAATATACTGTAATTGTGGCATGTAAGAGGAAAATATATAGCAATAAATTGTCATATCAAGAAAACAGAACAAGCGCAAATAAACAAACTAATGCTTCATCTCAAGTTTCTAGAAAAAGGAGAACAAGTTAAACCCAAAACTCATAGAAGAGAGGAAATTATAAACATTAGAGCAGAAATCAGTGCAACTGAAACTAAAAAAATACAAAGAATAAATCAAAAGGCTGTTTTTGAGAGAATAAACAAAATTGACAAACCTCTAGCTAACCTTATAAAGAAAAAGAAACAAAAATTTCAAATTCATTCAATAAAAACTAAAAAGGGAGAAATTACTATAGATACCATGGAAATTCAAAAGATCATGAATACCTTTTTTGAAAGTCTCTCCTCACATAGAGTGGAAAACACAGAGGAAATGGACAGATTTCTAGAAACATATGAGCTACCAAAGCTCAACAAAGAAGATATAGCAATTTTGAATAACACAATATCAGCTATTGAATTTGAAAACATAATTCAAAACTTACCAACAAAGAAAAACCCAGGGCCTGATGGATTCATGGCTGAATTCTACAAGAAATTTAGAGATTTGATGCCAACACTCCTTAAACTCTTTAATGAAATTGAAAAGGAAGCAATCCTCCCTAAATCATTCCTGGAGCAAGTATTACTCTGATACCAAAACCAGAGACAGACTTAACCAAAAAGAAAAATTGTAGGCCATTCTCACCAATAAACCTTGATGCAAAGATTCTCAATAAAATGCTGGCAAGTAGAATGCAGCAAATCACCAAGAAGATTATACATCATAACCAAATGGGAGCCAAAAACAAAAACCACATGATCATCTCAATAGATGCAGAAAAAGTTTTTGATAAAGTCCAACACATGTTCATGATAAAAATCCTTAAGAAACTTGGAACATATGTGTCTACCTCAATCTCATGAAGGCCATCTATGACAAACCAACAACCAACATTACACTAACTGGACAAAAACTGAAAGCTTTCACACTAAAATCAAGAACAAGACAAGCACAAAATCTTTCCCAAACATGGGGAAATCACCACTCCTATTTAATATGATCTAGAAATACTAGCCAGGGCAATCAGACAAGAGAGAGAAATAAAGGAATAAAGATAGGAGAGGAATAAGTTAAAATTATCACTATTTGCAGATGACATGATACTTTATATAGAAAACCCAAAAATCTCCATTAAAAGACTACTGGAGGTAACAAACAAATTCAGCAGTATAGCTGGATACAAAGTCAAAGCTCAAAAATCAATAGCATTCCTGTACACACGCAAAATCTCACTGAGAGAGAAATTATGGAAATATCGCCTTTCACAATAGCATCTTAAAAAATGAATACCCAGGAATCAGCCTAAGAATATAAAAGAACTATATGCTGAAAATTATGCTACGCTAAAAAATAAGATTGAAGAGGATATTAGAAAATGGAAGGATATTCCTTGCTCTTGGCTAGGAGTATCCACATTGTGAAAGTGGCCGTACTCCCAAAACTGCAATCTCAATCAAAATGTCTGTAACATAACTCACAAATCTAGAGAAAACACTCCTATAATTCATTTGGAAACAGAAGAAACCAAGAATAACAAAGGCAATTCTGGGCAACAAAGGCAAGGCAGGAGGCATCTCAATTCCTGACTTGAAACTATTTTACAAAGCCACAGTGATAAAATCAGCAGTACTGGCAAAGAAATAGACCTGAGGATCAATGGAACAGATTAGAAGATTCAAACACAGCTACAAAGACCCTCAGTCACATGATATTTGAGAAAGGGGCTGAACATGTTCACTGAAAGTAGGATGGCTACTTTAATAAATGGTGTTGAAAAATTGGCTTTCCACATGCCAAAAACTGAAACTAGGCCTATGTATATCACCATGCACAGTCTAATGTATCAAACATCTAAATATTAAAAATAACACTAAATCTACTGGAAGACAATATAGGTAGAAGTTTTGGAGACATAAGGGTAGGCAACAAATTCATGAACAAAACATAAACTATATGGGAAACGCTTCAAAGAATCAACAATTTTTGAAGATCTTTTTTGAAGATCTCAGATTATTGAAAAGTTTATGCATTTCAAAAGAAATCACCAACAGAGTGAAAAGAAAATCCACAGAATGGGAAAGAATTATAACCAGCAACCCTTCAGACAAAGGATTTATATCCAGAATGTATAAAGAATTGAAAATCATCAAGCCCCCCAAATTCAAAGACCTTCTCCAAAAATGGGCATTTGAGATGAACACACAGTTGTCAGATGAAGATATACAAAGGGCAAATAAATACATGAAGAAATGTTCACCATCATTGCTCACTCCAGAAATGCAAATTAAAACCGCACTGAGATTTCATCTCACTCCTGAAAGAATATCTGCCATCAAGAAAACTGATTACAAATGTTGGTGAGGCTGCAAGGAAAAAGGAATAGTGCTCCATTGTTGGTGGTAGTGTAGACTGGTGCATCCAATATGGAAATCAGTATGAAGAATTCTCAGAAGAGTAGGATTGGAAGTTCCATTCAATCAAGCTTTTTCTCTCCTGGGTATTTTCCCAGAAAACCTAAAAAGGTCACGTCACAGTGATACATGTGCACCCATGTTCATAGCAGCACAATTTGTAATAGCTAAATCTTGGAAACAACCAAAATGCCCATCAACTGCAGAGTGGATGGAAAAGATGTGGTATTTTTATACAATGGAATGTTACTCAGCTATAAAAAAGGATGATCTTGAGATCTTCCTAGGTAAATGGAGGCAACTTGAGGCTATCCTCATAAATGAAATAAATAAGAATCATATTTGTAAATAACACACTGTGTCTTTAGTGTAAAAAGTAGTAAGAACTTTAAGAGTAATAAAACCCAAAATGTGTAATTGCTAAAAAGAAAAGAAAAGAAAGTGCTCTAAAGGATGTAACTGCATGTAAGTTCAATTGTGTAAGATAGATGACCATATTACTAAGTTTTTGTTGGATCATTGAGCAGAACTGTTTGCAGTCTCATTGTTTGAATGTCCACATTGTATGCTTTAATTTTATAACTTGGTCAACTATTTCCAAGATGACAATATGTAATTTATCAACTATTGATTTCTTAGTGTTTATTTTTTTGAAATTATTATTATTACTACCCTTTTTGTTTTGCTTTTTTCTCTTTAAATATTTTTTTAAACTTAAAAAAGAAATGATGAAAGAATTGCTCTGCACAGTGAAGAAAGACAGATAAAAATAGAGGAGCATAGAAAAATGATGGAAACATTGAAAGAACAATCTTGGAAACAAAGTGAGTGTTTTTAACAGATTCAGAAATATTCAGGGAATTAAAAAATCCATTGAAATCTGGAAAAACCACTTAATAGAAATTGAAGTCATAATTTCAGACCTTGAACAGGATTGTGGCTGATGATCATGAAAAGAAACATCTCTTAAAAGTAACAATAGAACATGAATAAATAATTCAGTAGCTGCAAGACAATGCAAAGAAAAACAATATACCATTGGTAAGTGTTAATGGAAAAGCATGAGTCAACAGAAATGAAATGAAAAAAAAAAACATTTGCAGAAGTGATACCAGAAAGTTTGCCAAACATGGGAACAGAATCTGACAAAGAAGTGAGGCATATAGAACTCTAAACAGTCATAAACAACATAAATCTACAACCAAACATATAATAATTATGAAGCCAGAAGCACAACACAAAAATAGAATACTAAAATCTATTAAAGACAAGACATAGATCACCTATGAAGGAAAGAGCATCAGACCCATGGCACATTTCTCAACACAAACCCTTGACTCAAGAAAACCTTGGCATGAAATACTTTAAGCCTGGAAAAAACACTTATAACTCAGATTCATGTACCCTGGAAAACTACAGTTCCAAATTAATGGAGAAATAAGACTTCCATGACTAAGAAAAGCTGAAGGAATTCTGATCATAAAACTAACACAACAAAGTATAATGAAAGATATTCAGGTAGAGATAAAAATGACTACAATTAAAGAACAAAATCAGAAAGAAACCACCAGACAGTGCAAGCAATTGAACAGGCGGAAAATAATATGACAAAGATAAGCTAACACATATCAATTATCACCATTAATGTAAATAGCCTCAATTCATCAACCAAAAGAAACACACTGGCAGAATGAATTAAGAAATCAACAATAACTGTATACAAGAAACATATTTACCTCACAAAGAAATTGATAGTCTTAAAAATCAAAAGATAGAAAATGGTACTCCATGAAATAGAAGCCCAAAAATAAACAGCGATAGCTATTCTGTTTGCAGGCAATGTGAACTTTAAACCAAGAATAATCAAAGGAGATAAAGAAGATTACTACATACATCTTAAGGACAAATTCAAGAGGAAGCAATAACAATAATAAATGTATATGTAACAAATATGTAAGCATCTAACTGCATAAGAAAAATATTTAAAAAACATGAAATATCAAATAAGCAACAACAGAGTTGTAATGGGGGCCTTAATGTCCCATTGTCAAAAAAATATAGACCAACCAAGCCAAAAACCGAAATCAGCAAAGAAATAACAGAATTAAAAAGGGGGGGAAAAAAAACCTATGAGCAATGGACTTAATAGACATTTGGTGAGTGCTCCACCAAACAACATCAGAATGAACATTTGTTCTCAGTTACACGTAGAAAATTCTCTAAAATAGATGATAGGCTAGTCCAGAACAAGCAAAAAGTAAATGCAAAGGCATTGAAATTATCCCATGCATATTATCTGAGAACAGTGTAATGAAATTGGAAAATTATGCCAAATGAAACTATAGAAACTTTAAAAACACATGGAAATTAAGTAACACCCTCCTGAACAATCAATGTATCATAGATGAAATTAAAGAAAAAATTAAATAATATTTTCAGTCAACTGAAAATGCAAATGTAATGTACCAGAACATATGGGATGAAACTAAAGCAGTTCTAAGAGAGAAACTTACAACAGTCAATTCTCACATCAGGAAAATAAACAAGCACAAGTAAACAACCTAATTATGCACATTAAGCTTCTAGGAAAAGAACAAGTCAAACCCAAAGCCCATAAAAGGGAGGAAACTGTAAAGATCAGAGTAGAAATCAGTGCAATTCAGAACAAGAAAGCAATACAAGAATTAATGAATCAAAGAGCTTATTATTTAAAGAATTAAAAATATTGATAAATTCCTAGTCATCTTTATAAAAAGAAAGAAAAAACTCAAATTCATGCAATGAGGAAGGAAAAGTGTTAAATCAATACGCATCCTGTGGAAATTCAGAAGATTAAGGATACTATGAAAATGTTTTTCACTTAGGAAAGAAAGCACAGAAGAAATTGATAAATTCCTAGAAATGTATAAATTATTTAAGCTGAATCAAGTTATAAAAATTCTGAATAATGCAATATCAGTTAATAGAATTTAAAACATAATTAAAAACTTACCAACAAAGTAAAACCCAAATCTTGATGGATTCGCAACTAAACACAACAAAAATTTTAGAGAACATTTTATGCCAAAACTTCTTAAACTATAATTAAATTGGAAAGTAAGCAGTTCTTCCAATTTGGAGGCAAGTGTTACCCTGTTACCAAAACCATAGAAAAACTAGACCACAAAATGAGAACTACAGGCCAATCTCCCTAGTGAACATAGATGCAAAAATCCTCAATAAAGAATGTGACAAAACATCAAGTTTATACAGCATGATCAAGTGGGATTCATCTAAGGAATGCAGAGATGGTTCAACATGTGAAAATCAATAAAAATAATATACCATATCAACAGAACATAAGACAAGAATCATATGATCATCTCAATAGATGCAGAAAAGTCTTTCGATAAAATCCAACACTCATTCATTAAAAATTCCCAAAGAACATTGGAATAGATGGTCTATATCTGATAAAAGTTATCTATGGAAAACCAGGAACCAGCATCATACTAAACTGGATGAAAATTGACTCAAAAAATCCACTTTTAAATCAGGAACAAGACAAAGTCATCCAGTATCACCACTCCTATTCAATATAGTTCTGGAAACATTAGGCAGAGCAGTTAGACAAGAGAGAAATAAAAGACATAAGGATAGGAAAGAAAGAAGTTAAATTATCATTATGCAGATGAAATGATAATCTACATAGAAGACCCCCAAAACTCCATCAAAAGACTAGTAGAGTTAATAAGCAAATTCAACAGTGTAGCTAGATACAAAGCCTACATGCAAAAATCAACAGTATTTTTGTACACAAACAACAAATTCACCCAGAGATAAATTATGGAAATAACACCTTTTACATTAGTTTCTAAAAAACAATGAAATACTTAGCAATTAACCAAAAAAAAAAAAAAAGGATGTGAAAGACCTAAACATTGAAAACTATAATACTCTAAAAAAAGAGATTGAAGAGGATTTGAGAAAATGGAGAGATATCCCTTGCTCTTCAATGGGAAGAACCAACATAATAAAAATGGCCATACTCCCAAAACTGTTATAAAGACTAATACAATCCAAATCAAAATACCTTAACATGCCTCACAGATCTAGAGAAAACATTCCTAAAATTCACTTGGAAACAGATGAGAACTAAAATGGCAAAGGCCACTCTGGGCAACAAAGGCAAGACAGGAGGCACCACAATCCTTTACTTTGAAGGTATACTACAAAGCTACAGTGATAAGTCAGCACAATACCGGCAAAAGAAAGAAAGAGAGAGAGAGAGAGAGAGAGAGAGAGAGAGAGAGAAAGGAAGGAAGGAAGGAAGAGAGAGAGAGAGAGAGAGAGAGAGAGAGAGAGAAAGAAAGAAAGAAAGGAAGGAAGGAAGAAAGAGAGAGAGAGAAGGAGGGAGGGAGGGAGGGAGGGAGGGAGAAGGAAGGAAGGAAGGCAAGGCAGGCAGGCAGGAAAAAGAAAAAAGAAAAAAGCAGACCTGAGGACCAACGGAACAGATTAGAACATGCATACACAACTACATAGACACTCAGCTATCTTATCTTTCACAAAGAGGCTAACCGTGTTCACTGGAAGAAGGATAGCCTCTTTAATAAATGGTGCTGGAAAAATTGGCTGTTCACATGTTGAAGACTGAAACTAAACCCATTGTGTATCATCATGCACTAAAATCAAAATGGATCAGAGACCTAAATATTAAAACAGAAACTAAATATATTGGAAGACAAAGTAGAAATCTAGAAGACATAGGAGTAGCCAAAGAGTTCATGAACAAAACACAAACCACATGAGAAGTACTTCAAAGAATTCAACTGGGATCTCATTTTATTAAAAATTTTTGCACTTCAAAAGAAATCACCAGTGTAGTGAAAAGAAAACCCAAAGAATGGAAAAGTAGATTAGCTACCTGTCCCTTGGTCAGAGGACTTCTATCTAGAACATATAAAGAATTTAAAAACATCAGGCTTCCCAAATTCAAAGACTCAATCCAAAAATGGGCATCTGATGTGCATATGTACCTCTAAAATGAAGAAATACAAATTGCAAATAAATACACAAAGAAATGTTCATCATCACTGGTCATTTGAGAAATGCAAATTAAAACAAATTGGGATTCCACCTCACTCCAGAAAGAATGGCTGCCTTCAAAAATTAACTGATAACAAGTGTTTGTGGGGCTGTGGGGAAAAAGGAATGCTTCTCCATTATGTTGGTGGAAGTATAGATTAGTACAACCACTGTGGAAATCAGTGTGGAAATTCCTCAAAAAACTAGGATTGAAAGACTGTTTCAATCTAGCTATTTTGCTTGTGGCTATTTACCCCCCCCCAAAATGAAAATGACATGCTACAGTGATATATGTGCACCTATATTTATATCATCACATTTTGTAAAAGCTAAATCTTGGAAACAACCCAAGTGCCCCCATCAACCACAGAATGGATTAAAAAATGTGGTATTTTCACACAGTGGAATATTACTCAGCTATAAAGAAGAATAATCTTGAGGATTTTATAGATAAATGGAGGCAATTGAGACCATTCTCAAAGGTGAAATAAATCAGACTCACATTTGTAAATATGATATTGTCTCCCTAATGTTAAAAAGACTGAAAAATCAGTAAGATCCACAATGTACAATACGTACTCTGATAATGAAAGGGAATGAAAGTGTTCAAAAGGAAACAATTGCAACAGGTGAAAAGTGAAAAGGAAGAAGGTAAAAGATTATATGTATATAAGTACACATATGTGTATGTACAAGATAGATGGCTATGCTACTCATCCAAAAGAACAGGTTATGCTTTCACTGTTTGACTGTTTGATCACTTTTTCATGCCTAAATCTTGTAACCTGGACAACTAATTCTTAGATAATGCAATGTATTACTATCCATTTCATATTTTATTGAAATTCTGTATCATCTCTTTTTCTTTTTTGTTTTTCTAAATAAAAAATTATAACAAAAAGAGAAAAAAATAAAAATGATAAGAAAGGAAGAAGTTCAATTATCTTTATGTGCAGATGACATGATATTCTACATAGAAGACACCAAAACCACAACCCAAAGACTACTAGATTTATTATGGAAATTTACCATTGTCACTGGACACAAAGTCAGCGTTCAAAAATTCTGTGCACACAAAAAATTCACTGAGAGAAAAATTAGAGAAACAGTACATTTCACAATAACATTCAAAAATGAAAAACTTAGGGGCTGGGGATTTAGCTCAGCGGCATAAGCACCTGCCTTGCAAGCAGGTGGTCGTGAGTTCGATCCCCGGTACCGATAAAAATGAAAAAGACAAAAAAAAAAAAAAAAAAAGAAAAACTTAGTAATCAATCTAACAAGAGAAGTAAAAGGTCTATATGTTGAAAATTACAGTGCTCTGAAAAAAGGAGATCTAAAAGAATATCAGAAAATGGAAAGACATTCCTTGCTCATGCATAGAAAGAACCAACATTGTAAAAATGGCCATACTCCCCAAACTATTTTATAGAGTTAATGTAATCCTGATCAAAATACCATTAGCGTACCTCACAAATCCAAAGAAAATATTCCTAAAATTCATTTGGAAATTCAAGTGACCTAGAATAGGCAACAAAGGCAAGGCAGGAGGCATCACAAAGCCACTGTGATCAAAGCAGCATGGTACTGGTTAAAAAAAAAAAACAGTGTAAACAATTAGAAGATGCAGATACAAGTACAAACACTTTGAGTCATCTTGTCTTTGACAAAAGGGCCAAACATATTCACTGGATGAAAAATAAAAACTTTAATAAATGGTGCTGGAAAAAACTGGCTTTCTACATGCTGAAGACTAAAATCAAATCCATATCTGTCATCATGCACTAAGCTAAAATCAAAATGGATCAAAGATCTAAATATTAAAACAGAAATCCTAAATCTATTGGAAGACAAATTAGAAATATAGAAGACATAGGAGTAGGCAGAGAGTTCATGAACAAAATCCAAAATGCAGGCACAGTACTTCAAAGAATCAACAAGTGAGACTTCATCTGAAAAAGCTTTTACACATGAAAAGAAATCACCAACAGAGCGAAAAGTCAACACGTAGAATGGGAGAAAATTTTAACCGTTTCTCAGTCAAAAACTTCTACTTAGAAATACAAAGAATTGAAAAATCTCAGCCTCCCAAATTCAAAGACCCATCCCAAAAATTAACATCTGAGATGAAGGCACACATTTCAAATGAAGAAATTCAAATGCAAAAGAATATGTTAAAAAATGTTCAACATCACTGGTCTCTCAAGAAAGAGAAATTAAGGCAGCACTGAGATTTCATCTCACCCCATAAAACATCAAGAAATCAACCAACAACAAACGCTAGCGGAGCTATGTGTAAAAGGAACCCTTCTCCATTGTTTCTGGGTGTGAAGACTGATACAGTCACGTGGAAATCAGTGTAGAGATTCCTCAAATAAAAACTAGAGGATTTAAGGTCCCATTTGACCCAGCTAGTCCTTTCTGGATATTTTCCTAGAAGAACTGGAAACTTCACACAGCAACGACATATGTGTACCTATGTTTATAGTAGCACAATTTATAATAGCTAAATCTTGGAAACAACCTACAAGCCCATCAATAGAGTAGTGAATTTAAGATGTGGTATTTTTATACAATGGAGTATTACTCTGCTGAAAAGAAGGATAAATACGAGGTTTTAAAGGTAAATGGATTCAACTAGAGGTCATACTTATAAGTGAAATAAATAAGACTCATATGCATAAACATGATATTGTTTCCCTACTCTAAAAACTGAATGAGTAAATAGGATCCAAAATGTACAATAAGCAAGTGCCTGCCTGGCAACCATGAGGTTGTAAATTCAATCCCCCGTAACAAAAAAAAAAATTTAAAATGAGTGTACAATAGATATTGTGAAAGTGAAAGGGGAAGAACTGTTCAAAAGAAGGAACATCTGGAATGGGGAAAAAAAGAAAAGAACGCAGGGAATAGAATATATATCTTATGTATGTATATGGCAGATAAGATAACTATATTACTAATCTCTAGTTCATCAAAAAGAACTTTCTATGTTTACATCATTTTTGATCAATTTTTCATATCTGTATTTTATAATCTGAGCAAAGCAACTACTTCAAAAATAAAAATATGCAATATATTACTTAGCTGTTGTTAATCTCCTATTATCTTGTTTTGAAATTCTATATCGTAATTTTTGGGGTTTTTTTCTTTTTAAAAAATGATTAATATTAGAACTTCAAAAGACTGAGCATAAGAGACACATGTTTAACTAGTATATGTACTGCAATAGTAGAAGAAATAAGTAGGGAAATTGATTAAAATGTGGGGTTAAATAAATGTAAAATTAATTACTTTTTAATGATGTAAAATAAAATTTACATAATAGGTAAAGAAATAGCAAAAGCATATGGCAATTTTTTTTTATTTTAGAGAGAATAAAACCAAGCACAATAAACAGTATAAAGCCAATCAAAACAAGACAGTGTAAGTGACACATGATTTCAAAGCAAGGTGGTAGGAAATCAGCAATGGTTACCATAATGCCTCTTGTTGTATTCAGAAGAGTTGACCATACATTTGGACATAGTAAAATCAAACAAAAGTGGAACAGAATAGAATCAATACAAACAAAACAATGAATACAATACAGGACTTCAAAATAAGATAATAGTAAATCCAAAATGGCTACCACACTGTATCTTGTTATCTTCAAAACAGCTGTCCATGCCATTAGATACAACAAAATTAAACAAGATAAAACTGAATAACCCCCCCCCCAAAAAAAAAACCAAAGCAATGATAATGATACAGGATTCAAAATGATACAGGATTTCAAAACAAGATAATAGGGCATTAACAACGGTCACTACCTTCAGAAAGAGATCCCCCATGTATGCCACATTGCATGTTGTTCTCTGAATAGATGATCAGACTACTAGCTTTAGGCCTGCAAAGTCAGTGAAACACTAAACACTTCGGGCAGTAAGTGGTATTTTATCTCATTAACTATCATTACAGACTGTGTTTATACAAATCAGCCCATCCCTTATGTGGTGGGCGGGTGGGGAAAGAGGGAGGAACTCTGGCTCTTCTTGTCTCCCTGACTGCAGGCCAGAAGGGGCTGGCATCTGGCTCTTCCTCAGTGAGCCCGCGCATTGCACAGACTCACAGAAGATCTTAGCTTCTTGTTGATTTCTTGCCTGGGCAATTGCTAAAGGTACAGAAAAAAAAAAAATTACACTAAGAGATGAGACGCTATGAAGAATGGTTGAAATGAAGGAGAAAATATCAATGGAATGTTGTTCAAGGTTACAGAAAAAGCCTAGACCCAATACAGGAAAAATCATCCCAAATTATACCTCCTTCATTAATCTGTTTTCTGTAGATTCCTACAAATTTTGGAATCTCAGTTATCCACATTAGCAGATAATTACAGATTAAAGTTCTCTGAATCCTGTTTCCATACGTATTATTGTTGTTAGCCTCTTGAAGTCAAGTGAAGTCTTGAATGAAGTCGAAGCTTTGCAAATGGGAGTTGTTTCATGGGTCATGACTTACTGGTGTTGCCAGAGCCCTCTTTCCTACAAGTGCTGAGAAGCTGGTGAGAAACAAATCCACTGCTGTAGGCAGAGGGTGAGGCTCTGGAAATGTAGGCTTTTAAGTGTCCCAGTTATAGAAACACATACATTTCTCTTCTTGTTTGTTTAAGAATGAGGTGATATATTTAAATTTACTAGTCCTGACTAATGTTTTCCTATTTCAATAGTCCCTTCCAATATCAACTCCTCTGTACATTTCTCCCCCAATCTCATTCCCAAATAGCCCAATGTGCACCACCCTCCTAAATCACCCCAAACATTGGTTCCATGTCCAAATCTCAGATCTACTACCCTGTTCTGACAATCAGTGCAGATTAGTTAAGGCATCCATCCATTCATTACATTAAAGGTCAGTTTGAAATTTATAGGAATCCAGGCTCAACTAAGCTTTTGGACTGAGAAGATTGTTTTGAGTGGTAAATGGGTGGTGGAGACTTTCTGATTTGGCCTTGTAAGGGAAGAATCTGTTTTGATTTGATTCAATTACTTTGATTCTTATAATAGTCTTGTAAGTTAGGTAGATTTTTAAATATGACCCAATTGAATTTCCAATGGCATCCCCAAAATGACAGGATTCATTTGTGTTTTATTAAGTAATGGGAGTTTATACAGTATTCATAAAACGAAACCATAAAGATATCAGAATTATATGGAAATGATGTTATGAGCAATCATTAACTTTCTGTTAAATAAAAAGTTATTTTCACATTTAAAACTTTTGCCTCATGAATTTTACTGGATCACTCAGATGCAATAATTTTCAAAATCAATCTCTTATGTTTTTTGCATAATTTTCAAGTAATTCTTTACTCATTATAGAGAAATTATTTTAACAAATATATTTATTAGAATATAATATGTTGAAAATTGTAAAGCAAATACATAATATCATACGTATTGTTGACAAAGTTGATGTTCACTACTTATGAGACAGTGGATCACAGATTTTTCTTACTCAAGCAATAGCACTGGCTTTCACTAACAAGAAAGGACCCAGGGGCCCTCTTAGGAATCCACACTAAGGACATTGACTTCAGCTAAATAAATATCCCACTTCTTCCAGGGATGGTTGGGGGCCCCAAACAGTGTAGGAAAATCATTTCTTTTCTTTTTCCTGGTCCAGCTGTTGAGTAAAAACAGTTTCTATCAAGCACAGCAACCTGAGGGCTCCTGTTTATAAGGAGGAGGCCTCTGTGGAGCCATTTACCCCGTGCAGTAAGGAAGGAACTCTCACCGAGGGCCTGTGCTCCTGAGGATGGGAAAGGGTGTTCTGCAATTGAGGCTGTGCTCCAATAAGGACAATTGTAAGATGAGGAGTTTGCACCTAAAATTTGTGTTTGCAAAACTATCAAAATTTATTTCATGCATGGCTTACTGATATTTATTTAATGTATTGTTTGTCCAATTTTTGTTGAGAACCATTTAAAAACATCAGATTATTATGAATCTCATGAAGCACATAAGCCTGTTGCTTTACCCTATGTATATGGCACTTTTATGAGGGTAGTACTTTTGATGCACTGACTTTACACCAGAAGAAACTGAGCCCAAGAAAATTTTAGTATTGCCCAAGATCACACTGATAGTAAGTATGCAGTGATGGTTAGCTATAGATCTAAGAAGCCAAAGGCCACATTCTTAATTACTGAACTATATTGTCACTATTTAATATTTTCTAAGTGCTGGTTAGGTTCTGTGTACTCACCATGTCGACTCATTCATAACTGCATGGATATAAATGTTTTACAGTTTCGGAAAGTTGCACAGAGCTGAACCCTTGAGTAGAACTCAATGGCTGTACTATTGCTAACGTACAGCTTGACTCCAAATATCATTCATTTACTCTTAGTCTCGGGATCCTGCTCTGTAAAGTGGTCACAGAGAAGGAATAATTCCTTATACGGAGGAGAATTGCATAGTGAATTAGGCTGGATGCTGCATGAATTCCTCCCTGGAGTAAGGAAGGTGCTTTGAGGAAGATGAATAGTTCCCTTAGTGAATGAAAGCAATCTACAGCATTGTTGCTTCTGTATCCCAAATGTTTAGGCAGAACCCCAGCAGATTCCTATTCTATGTGACACTTAAAGCCCCCTGACTTCCTACCCTCCCATTCTTATATGGTGAGATAGCTATAATTTAGGGAGAGCACTCATAATTAGTAAGGATTTATCTTTTTCTTTTGAGGGATAGTGCAAATTTTTAAACATTAATGCAGTCTAACAGGAAAGTAATTTTATATTATGATCTGCTGGTTTTCCTGTTTCTAACTTATGGATTTTTATATTGTAATACTTTATATATTCGTTCACTCTTTCATAAAGCAAGTACTGAGGACCTATTTGTATAAAAATATGATAGTTAATTGAAATACTAAGACTAGTGATTGATAGACATTGTCGAAAAACCTAATAATCTGTTCTTTTGCAAAAGTTATTAGGCATGTAATACACATTTAACATATTTTTAGTGGGTTAGGCATTAGGATAGGGTCTTCATAGATACAGTGGTACTTTGGTTCAAGAACACTTTTGTTTGCAAGTAACTTGGTTCACAAACATAAGCATTTGGCAAAATTTTGTTTTTGCTTACAAACTGTATTGGGTGACAGACATAACTATGGCCATCTTTCCCTCACAAATGTGGCCATGTTTTCCAAAATAAAAAAAAAAAATCAAGTTCGTGCACAGAAGTACCACTGTATATAGTCCTAACTTAAATATTATAAAATTGTTATTTTTCATCATCCCTTCATATAATTTGCAAATAAGAAAGTGGGAACTTAAAAAAAATTATAATCGTTGCTCTGTGTTCAAACAGCTAGGGGAAAGGGAGCTGACTGCTTTCAGAAAATCATTACCCTTTCACTACTCTAAAATATTCTGCTCATTCCAATTTTGATGATAAAATGTTTGAAATAACTATTGGGGAAAGCCATGAGACCATAGAGACCTTGAACTTTTATCCACAAAACTTGTGATCATCAGAGAGTCCTTATAAGCAAAAAAGGATCAGAATAGCTATATTTAACTCCTTGCATAAATAAATATTAGGAGATAATTCAAGTCTGAATTCTCTTCCCAGCACAAATGCAAAGGAGAGGAACTTCCTGAAAGGTAGGTAATTATGTTAGAAAAAACCTGACAGACAATAAGATGGTAGAGTTGTAATTAAATTTATGAAAATAAATGGATCTTAAGAATCTGGGGAAATGTAGAGATCCACCTCCTGAACTTTACTGAATGTAATACATAGTCTCATGATCATGAGAACCATAATAATTTTATGGTCCTTAATTCCTGAAATCATAGTTTCCAGAATTTGAGAGACTTCTAAGAAAAATATTGTTGTACCCAAAATTACACAGTGAACTTTTTGTTTTTCTTTAAAAAACAACTGCATGTGACTTGAGGAAATCTACAGATCATAAATAATACCAATATTATGACTTCAGAACATTGGAAGTCAATGTTTTGTGGGCATGTGATGCTTGTCTACATAGGAGACATTAGCTTCTCAAGGAGAGTCATATGTCTTTTTATACCCAAGACCCAGCACCTGCTCAGGTCTGATAAATGTTGAGCAGAATTGCAGTTTAAGAACTTTCCCCAAGATAGTTTGTCTTCAGATTTCACTGCTTGATAGACATAAACTTCCCATGCCTCACTTCCAATATTCCTCTTGGTGATTTTCAGAGTAATGAGTGAAGTCTCCTTTTTATCATTTGCAAATGACTTTCCAAGCCTTCATGTTAATTGTCCCTATAGCATTTTGGAATCTGTGGTACATTCTTGAAGTATTTAACTCATGGTGTCATGAGGGGTTAATGTCAATTCAGAAAAAGAGGAATTGCCTGTGCATGCATGAACCCGAAAACCACAAAATTCTTCACTTCAAGACCAGTTGAGTTAGGAGAGGATAAACCTCGTGTATAATTCATACCTTTGTCAAGCTCTTGAAAAGACTACCTAAGAGAAAACCAGTATTCATCAACTCAGGTAAAAGATTTTGACTTATCAGACTCCTGATCAAAACACCTTTCATAGAATAACATTTCATATCTTCCTTCTTTGTGGATATTAATGGATTATGAGAGAAAGCCACATTTTCCTGACTTCTAAATGTGGTACTTGATGCTCATAATCTTCCCAATCTATAGATGATGAGGAAGGTGAACAGCCCCACAAGTTGCACCCAGCACATTTATAGAAAATTCCCTTTATTCCCACTATTGTGGGAATGCACTATTGTTCTCCTGGGATCCAAGGCTCCTTTCACAGTATTGAGTCACTGGGAATTCTCAATATTGCATCAGTTAAAGTGTGGCTGAACTCCATTTCTAAGCTAAGTTTGATCAATACTTAACAAGTGGTAGTATGAGGATGCTACTTCTGAGAGTGGAAAACTAAGACCCTTCATGGCATTTATACAGAAGGGTTTGTGCTAAATTCACAATCATATTTTTCTTTGGAGTCCAGTGTATTTTACACCTGTTTTACCTGAGTCTATTTGTAAAACAAGAGTAGAATTAACAATCTGTGTGGATCCTTAGGGACGTTTTATATTTGGGAAAATTAAATTCATTCAGCCTAACTCCAGCATAACTGTTGCCGCAGTAGTGCACAGCACCCTGCACCCCAGTGTGTTCTGCTGGCTGTTGCTGACTGACTGATAAAATGTTCCAGGCTTCTAACTGACCATGGCCTCTTTGGCTGCTCCTATGTTTTTTGGGTGGAAGATCTAACCTATGTCATTCAGAAAACAGCAAACCTAACATGTCAAAGTTTGTATAAATAAAAGAATTTTCAACTTTGAGCCTCTTTTTCCCCTGAGCTCCTGTCCTTCCTGGGCAGCCTAAGCCTGAGGCCCAGCCAGAACGTGTCCATAATGTGAGCCCAAATGATGAACAAGGAGTCACCTGGGGAATCAAGGGATAAACACTCGGTTTTATATAAACATATTTACTGAGCAACTCTGTGCTAGGATAGACTCTAAGAATATAAAGACAAAAGCATACATCCTAATTTTCAGAAGTCTCCAGTATGCTGGGGTAATAGAAAACCAAGTAATTGTGATTCTGTACAATAATTGCTGATGAAGAGGTTACATATAGGGACCTGCTTTGGATAGTCACCAAACACACAGTCAAAGGGTGGGGAGATGGAGGATGGCAGGTCAGGGGAGTCTCTGTGAGTGTAGATTTGAACAAAAAGCAGATAAAATTCGGGTGAAGATGGCAGGTGGGCTCAGAGGTAAAGGAAGAGGATGAGCCTTTGGAAGCCCAGAAGGGTACAAATGACTCAGTATCAATCCACTTATATGCATGCAGACCCTGCATATCTCTGCCTCTTCTTTAGGCTTAAGATCAAATGCTTCTTCCTCATAGACTCCTTTGTGACTCTGAGGCTCATCAGTCACTGATCCTCATGAATTGTGCTGTTTGTTTCATATTTGAAACCCTAGTTCCTAGATACAGCTTAACACATAGCAGGGGCCCAGCAGATGCTTGCAGCTGACCCTGGGGATGTCTGGACCCAGGGTGTTTGGCTATGAGGACCTCAGTAAGAACTCTGCCTGGTTGAGATCATTCTCACTGGGTTGTAAGGGGTTAAACCATCAAGGCAGCATAAACAATAGACAGCGTGTGGCAGCCCAGATTAGTGGGTGCAACTTAGATGGCAAAAGTGGGAAGGCACTGCATACACAGATACCTTAACCCTGCAGAGGAGGATGGTGACTGCTTCCCAGGAGAGAGAAAAGTGACTCATGCCAAAGCACCACAGAGGCCTGTATCTCAAAGATTACTCCAGGAGTATAAAATAGCCTTTTCCTACTAAGCTCTAAAAAAGAACATTAAAATTATTGTTCCAAGTAGTTGTCTTTCATTAGTCGTTGAGAATAATAGTGAAAATATCTGGGGTTCTCAACACCATGTTAATGGACCCACAGCTGATGACAGAACATTGTATCCTAGGGGCATTTCTGCTTTCTGCTGTTTGGAAAGATCAATATCTCCAAAGACTGGCATTCCACCAAATGTGGCAGTGCCATCTGGAGAGTTTGCCTTTGCAAGTCTTTGAATATGCTCATTTGGGCTAAGTTGCCCCATTCCTAGGTAACCTTATTACCATGTAAGAGAAATCAGAGTGATATGTCTGGCTGGTCTCTTTCTCCAGAAGTACAATTCATAAAAGCTAAATCTTGGAAGTGGCCTATATGTGCATCAACAGAAGATTGGAAAAAGAAAATGTATTTATATACAATGGAATATTACTCTGCCATGAAGACCAATTAATGAGTCAGTTGCTGAAAAACGGTTACACCTTGAGACCATAATGCTAAGTACAATAAATCAGTTACCCCAGTTTAAATTCTGCATGGTTTCTCTCATATGAGAAAGACAAAATATAAAGAACAAAATAAAAGGTAGGTAATAGGAAGTAGAAAGAGTTTATTAAAATGATGAGGGGATAAAGAGATGCAAAGAGGGGTAAAAAATGGAGGGAAAAAAGAATTAAAATGTGTTATGTACACATACCAATTTCCTACAAGGAATGCAGTCATTATGTAGTCCAAACATGTACTATTGAACAATAGAAACTAACCAAAAAATGTGAATTTAAATATATATTTAAAAGGAATGTGTAACCAGGTGTGACCTACAGACCAGGTTCCTCACAGAGCTATCTCAGAGGGCTATAGAAAGACCTTTTGTATCTAAGTCATATTAGTCACAAAATTATTTTGAAGCCAGAGAACCTGAAATAAACTAATGTAGTACTGAAAAAAAACAGGCAATAGTACAATATTAAAAACAAGTTTTAAAAGAGGAAAAATGGGCTGTGGATTTAGCTCCGTGGTGCAGCACCTGCCTGATAAGCATGAGGTCCTGAGTTCAATTCCCAGTACCAAAAATAAAATAAAATAAAATAAAACAAACGAAAAATAAATAAAAATAGAAGTGGAAAAATCAACCCAAAGCTTTAGAATTATCCTCGAGTAGGTGGTACTGTTAGATATATGGTTCTGTGCTCATAAGCATATTTACAGCCTCCAAGACATTTTGAACTAGTTTATAAGCTAATGCACACTACTTTAGCTGAAAAGTTTTAGGTGCAAAGTTGCTCCAAGGACTGGTGCAAGGGACCTAAAATATCTGCTGGGATTTTTTTCTATAAGAAACAAACAATTTAAAATGCAAGGAAAATAAAGACATCAGACATTTTTTCTTACTTTTTCTATTAGTGCATATTTTCAGTGTATAATAAATACATTCTCGGTGGGATATTGGTATACATACCTATGGTATTTTGATCCTTCTTACTTTTTCTTCTCCTTGACTCCCTCTTGTGTTACCTCTCCATCCTGAGATTCTCTGCCCATCTCTGCAAAGTCCATTTCCATGATTCCTATTATTTATCTTTTGTTTTGCTTTTTAAGTTACGTAATCTTTAGGTTTCTCACATAAGAGAAACCATACCGTACTTATGCATGTGCGTGATCTCAAGGTCCATCCATTTTCCTGCAGATGATTTCCTTCATATTTGTCACTTAGACTGGTAACATTACCCAATCTAGTGCCTTCAAGACCTCAGCCCCAAAGAGACACAAGCCCTCCATTCCCGCCCTAACTGCTCAGCGTGATAAAGGAGAAGATGGAGAGGCTGGATGCTCTGCAGAGCAGTATTAATTCCGGAAGAAGCTAAATGAACACTTCTTATGTTCTGGCTTGCTGTGGTGCAGCCAGTGTGACTTCAGCAGGGGAAATAGCGTGTGTGGCACTAGGTGGCCTCATTCAGACCATTAGCCAGAGCTAATACCATTTCAGAGAGCACAGTAGGAACAGAGAGGGAACCCTAGACGCACACTTGTCAGCCCTGTGTGATCTGTAAATGAAAATGTAAGCTCTCCGTTGGTGGGGGGTTGGCGTCCACTCTTCACTCACCTGGTTCCCGAAAGTAGATCACTCAGAGCCAGTTTTATTCTGAACCATCTAACCTAGCAACTTTGTTGTTTTCAGAGGAGGGCATATCGTTAAGAAATGGCCTTGCCTTAAAAACTCACAGATAGATGTAAGTTCTTCCTTATTATACTGGGCAGAAGTTTTTCTACAATTGAAGGTTCACATTTAGGTTTCTCAGCTACAGCAGGCTGCTACGGGAGGCAGGTTAACTCTGTGAAGTAAAGAAAATGCTACCGACAGAAACATCACAATGAAACCTATAATTTTGTTTAAATAACATGTGCTAGTAATTACAATTTTTAAAAAGAAAACGCTAGACTGTTGCAGAGCTTGAAAAATATTCATGAAATTCAACAGAGAAAGAGAATCTCTCTAGAAAATATCTGGATTTTTGCTGCTCATGATATGGGCTATGAACCAGTCTCAGAGGCCTGGGTGGGTGAGTGGAATCTTTGATAAATGTGCAGAATCCCAGCCCTCCATCCAGCTTTTCTAAATTGTAATCTGCAAATTAGTAAGACAACTCCTATATCGTCAGAACAAAGATGCTTTTCCAGAGAAGTCAGTATTCTCATTCATAGTCTCTCGTGTGTGCTCTCTCTCTCTAAATTTCTATACCCAAAGATCTTTCTTAAACTCAAGGCCGGTTCTCTGTAAAAACTGTCCTCATGTTTGGCAGTGTGCCTTTCCACCACTTTCCGCATTACTTGCAGCTCTTTCTTCTTTCGTGCATGCAACTCACACAGTCTGCTTTCGTGGACGCCTGGATCTTGCCAGAAGGGCCCATGTACAGTCAATGCAGCTGAAGTGGGAAAACACTCAGTTTTGGTCACAAAAATCTGAACTCAAGCCTCAGCTCTCCAGATTCTGAATGCAGCCTTCCCATTTTACTAACAAAGCCAATTTTCCTGGATGCAGAGGAAATAAAATAGTGTATATAAAAGAATTTTATGAGCTACAAATAACTAAAAGAATGTCTAAGGTCTTATTCCCCACTAGGCTGTTTTGAACACATGCTGTTTATGAAGGAGGCAGTCTGGTTTGAAAGTGAAGAGCACAGGCCCAGAGCAAGTTACTGTCATCTAGTTCTGTTATTTCCTGTTGATTATGTTTGACTCACTTTCTTCAAGTGCACTAATACCTCTCTGATATCATATTAAGGGCATCATGGAGAGTATGCAGTAATCAGACTTCTTGTTCCTGGGACAGAATGCCTGACACACATAATTTAAAAGAAGAAATTATTTATTTGTCTCATAGTTTCAGAAGTTCCAGTCCATGGTTGGCTGTTTCAATAGTTGGAGTTCTAGGATGAGGCAGGACATCATGGTAAAAGTATATGGTGGATCAGAACTGTTCACCCCATAGCAACTGGGGAGTAGAAAAGAGCAGAATAGCTCCATTGCTAACTACACCTTCTGAAGTTATATCCCCAGTCATTGGACTCTAACTTGGCTCCACCTCCTAAAAGCAATGAAGCTATGACCATCAGTGGGTTAACCTCTGATGATCATAGCACCCCCATGGTCCAATCACCTCTCCAGGATCCTCCTAATACCAAATTGACAGTATAGTTTAACTGCCACAAACTGAAAGACTTCATGTGCATGCCATGCTTAAACATGCCTTGTACTACTGTATTAGCTGTGTTCCTGTGGACTACTTTTCCCTAAATGCATCGATAAATATCAGGTAGCATTTACATCTGGGGACTTTATAATCATCTATAAGGAAAACATGGATATAGGGTAAAGGATTACAGGATATAGGACTATAGGATATAGGAATAGGGAAAAAAACTTGGGAGACATTTGAAGGTGAGGGAAAAGAGAGAGATAGAAACACAAAGACAGAATAAGCACCAAGGTTAATGAGAAACAGAAAGACAGTGAAAAGGTGAAGAGATAGATTTTATTTATTCATCAGTAATAATTGTTTCTGGGTATTAGAAAAAGGAAATTAATATTTATCATATGTTAAAGCCAAGTACTAATAAAGATACTTGAAAAGCTATGTAGATAGATTCAACATTATTGCACATGGAGGCTATTTCTATAAATGAGACACATTAATCATCATACCACTCAATTAAATATGCAAACCCAGGATAACAAGAAATGATCTTATGCAACACAATGAGATGATGAAGATATACTAACTGCACTTATCTAGGATCTTAAAATCTCTACATGCCTATATTCAATGTGATTGTTCTTCACTCCTTATGGAAGCTTTCAGTCATCAAGAAGAGTCCTGATCTTAATAGGCCCCTTGTTGACTGCACAAATGACCTTAAGGTTTCTGTAAAAATCCAGCTGTGACCCTTTCCTGCAACCCTGAGATCCTCACTCCATACATTGTTCCAGACCCATCTCTGTTTTTGCCAATCCTCACAAATTCCCACATCTGTTTTAAGTCATGATGTTCTTTACAAGGATTTTCTTCTGTCTAGCCTCCTTTGAAGAAGTGTTTGATGTCTATCTCGATAGTTATTTTTTCAAACACCCAGCTCTATACTTTCTCAATCAGCATAGGTCAGTATCCAGAATGCTTCCAAGGCTTTCAGCAGTTTCTTCCAAGTTCCTAGTGCCCTTCCCTTGTGTTCCTGCCATCATGTAAAAGTTTATGTCCTTGATTGTCTCCAGTACAGTACTGGGTAGAGTTCTGCTGCTTCACAAGTGTTCTAAAATTGACAGGATAGAAACCACAGGAAGATGATCATGATGATGAAATTCACCGATAGTTTTAGGAGAATTATCAATCAACTATAATTTAAAGTTTGTCTCACCTCTTCTGCTTCAAAACCCTCTCTTCATTTCTAAAGTTTCTTCCATTTATGCAATGTCCTCCTTGATTACTATGTTGAACACAGTGGCCACCATGACCCTCTACTCACCACTGGTCTGCTGTGGTGTCTGAAAATGCTACATTTATATGTCTATTTCTTATTGGAAATGCCTCTTTGAGAAGTCTCAGTAATTAAGTCATCAATGAACATCTGGGGATGGTTAGGGAAAGGGAATCCAGCACCTAGAAGTATTTAAGATTTGGTTAGATGGAACAAAATTATGCAGTATGAGGAATTTTACATTGAAATGATGCTGGCGGGTCACTACAGAGTAAATGATCCATCCAGTCACTATTTGGTCATTTGGAGGTTGCTTATTGCAACAGATGAGGCATAATTAAGGAAGATTATGAAGGAAGTACTGTCATGGTCATGCTTGCGTATAGATTATACTAGCAAGATCATGTCTGGAGTCCTATAGTACAATTATACAAAGAAACACAGTGGACATTTCACTGAAGTAGTTAAATCTTTTTTGCATCCAAAGTCATGTTTAGTTTCACTCATAATTCAGTTTGCAACTTTGCCCATTGATATGAGGGTGTGAGGTCAGGTACTATTAAAAAACATGCACTCTATGGAGTAGTTTGGTAACATGGACAGCAACTATTCCCATAAAAGTTCTGGTAAGCAATTTGGGATCTGCTGGTTCACTGTGTATAGTATCTACAGTTCTTTGCCCAGAGGGAGAATAACATGGTTAGCTGATAGTATTGACAGGGATAAATTACTGTTTCTCTTCATTCCATTCATGAAAATACCTTTCTGTTATTTTTCTTAATGTTTCTGGAATATGAACTCATGACCAACAAGAAACAAATAGAAGATGAAACTCTGATGACTGTTAAGTCTGATGAACTCTGATAAAAAGACAACTCTCCTTTGGTTTTTAAACAGTCTTTAGTGTTCCTTGACTACAAGCACACTCACACGTAAATTTCAAGGTATTGGGATGGTTTTAAATTTCATTCTAGTGTGTGCCTTTACTTTCTGTCTGCTACTCACCTCTTTTTCTCTGGCTGTGTTGAATTATTTAATGTTTTCCCCAGTTAATTTAAATTACAGGTTTTTTTTTTAAAGGGGGGAGGGGAAGAAACTAAAAATAGTCACTGAAGCCAAGATATATTACAGCAACTGCTTTTGCCTCTGGTGGTTACTGGAGTTTCCTTTGTTGTCTTGTTTGATTGTTTCATTTATATAGCAGGTTAGACAGCAACAGACTTCTGTTATTGCCTTTTCTCAGTGGTGAATTTTTAGGCTCGAATTCCCCTGAGGCAGCCACTCCCATCTGCAGCTGGTGACAGGAGGTGCTGTTCCTGCAATACACACACCTACTGAAGAAAGATCAACAGAGATGCGATTAAGTTGCATGGGGCGTCTCCATTTTTAATGTTTAGTCCTTTGTTGAGACAGAGCAAGAAAAAGAGAAAGAGGAGCTACAAAAGGCTTGAGAGATCACTGGCCTGAATTCATGTTCTAGATGTTTTACATTCTATTTTTGCGATGACCAAATACATTTTTCTTCCTATGTTCTTGTCTTCCCAGTACTATTGCTGTTAAGGATATTCTGAGTCTTTCCTGCTGTTTTTATTAGTCGTAGATAATTTCATAATCAAATTGCAAAAGAAGCATGGAGGTTCTACTAGAATGTAAGAATCTGTTATTCAATCCTTGAGATTATTTTTTTAAATTTTCCCAGAAAACTTGGGTCATTAGATACTTTCTAACTTTTCATTACTCTTTACGCTAATATTGCCTCTGAGCATCATTGTTGGTGTAACAGAAGGAATGGAGGAAAAGGAAGTGAATCTTTGTGAAATTAAGGAGCAATTAGATGGCTCTGGTGTACTTAAGACAGTAACAACCATGAGAGTAAAGGTAAGACCCTAAAGAGTCTAGAGCATTAAGAGAAGGCTTCTCCCCTCTCAACTTCTCTCTTTCAAGAATCTCAACTGCCTTTTATTTCCTTTTAGTCCATAGAAGAGTGAGAGAAGCAAAGAGTTCCATTTTCTGGTTTGGTTTTTAAGGTCACAGAAAGCAAGATGAAAAAATGTAAGGTCTATGGATATCATCTAGTCTCCAGAACAAGTTAAAACCAAAATCACCTTGAACACTGAGGTGTGTACTACCACATCCCAAGAGAAAAATAAGGAACAAAAATGGGTTTTAGAACAGGAAAATGACCACCTGGCCGAGTACTTGACATTAAAACTGTTACCTAGAGGACTTTGTGAAGGGGATTCTGAGACAATAGACTGACCTGCTTCTATTAAAGAGGCTCCCAGCAAGAAAGCACCAATTGGGAGCCTAAACAGGATCCTGAAGGCTGACAGAATGAGAGATGGCCTGGGTGTGGTTTTGTAATTGGAATTGGAAAATGAGTAGGATTTAGATAAGTACTGTAGATCAAAGAAGGTATTTTAAAACTTCTTCCTCTCTCCAAAACCACAAACTTATGAGCTACACTTGGCCATATCTTTTAGAAAATACCCAAAGTCCTAGCTGTTTTTCATTGAAATAAACTTGATGAACGCCAGTAAACATTCTGAACTCACACTAGAAGCAGCAAAAGCGAAAACATGTTGATGTCACAGAGTGCAATTCCAGCAGGATGAAGGCCTTCACTATTCAATACTCTGTGACTTCAATTTTGTTTCTTAATCACTCTGCGATGCATTTTATACTGTGAATTCCTTTTACAGAAACACATAATACTCATCTTTTTTGTTTTTGGCTGTACTGACGATTGAGCCCAAAGCCTTCTTGCTGAGTCACATCCCTGCAGCCCTTTTTAATTTTTTTAAGACAGTCTGGCTAAGTGTCTAAATTGCCCAGGCTGAGCTGGAATTTGCAATCCTCCTGCTTCAACTTCCTAGAGTGCTAGGATTCTAAGCATCTTCCAGAAACAGAATCTTGAAAAACATATAATTATGAGCAATTTGTAAATTACTTCATAGATTTAGCCTGGTATAACAAAAGAATTTTTCAAATAAAATATTTTCTTTTAGAACAAAATAAATTTCAAAACTATATAATGGAACGCATCTGAACATAAATTGAATATACATCACATACAAAGAAAATATTTAGTTTTTCCCACTTACCAACTATATACAGTTTAACAGCATGTTTACATAACAAAAAGCACAATTTTAGGACAAATAAGATTCTATAAAATGTGTTGAGTTTGGGTTTTCTGAGTCTACTTGTATTAAAATATCTACTGTGAGCTAATCATGTTTTATAGCATAAAAATCTTATAAAATACTCATACATTCTTTGGAATTGTTGCACTTTAGACTAAAATTATTAATTTTAAAATATTGTCTTCTGCATTTTGTTTCAAAGGACCAGATAAAACAGAAGGTTTGGGGTTACAATTTATGGTGTGCCTGCAAACAACGCACCTTAGGTACAGTTTACCTTTATTTTCAACAAATTAATAGTCTAGTTGGCCATGTTCACCGCTGTTTCCTGTGTTGGTTTGCGAGGAGGAGAGCATGGAAATTTAAGAGTCCTGATGCTACAATGCACCCTGAGGGATCTGAGGAAACTCTGTGAAGAATAAGGAGAGAGCAACCTGAATTTAAAGCCGCTGTTTCTCTCTGCAATCTCAGTTTTCTCACCACACAACTTTCTATTTCTATGATCTTGGACAAGTAACTTAATTTTTGGGGCCTTAGTTCCTTTATCGTAAAATTGGGAATAATAATGTCTATTCTCTGAGATTTGGGGAGGAGTAAATGAGTTAGTATTTTTAAAGCAGTCGATGCAGCACATATTATACAGACATGAATCATTTATATGCTCTTCAAATAAGCTTGCAGTAAACTCAGGTTTTTTTACCTATTGCTTATATAAATTATACCTTCATGTTCAAGGATAAAAATTATTTTAAATTATGTAACAGTTAAAATTACCATGGGCATGTTTTTGTGATAGATGGTCAATCCTCCATGGCTAAATCACAAGCTTGATCATGAAATGTACTAGCTAGCATGCAAATTCGGTCTTTAATTGCATGTTTACACTCTTTCTTCTTTAAGGGAAATATCTAGAAGCCATTTTTTTTTTTTAGTTTCAATTGAATCTAGCACCACTATCATTTAAACAGAAACTTCCTAGGTCTTCTTTTCAAATACCATGATTTTGAAAAGCAAATCAACAGTAGCTCAAGGCTTGAAAGCAGCTTATGGGATCATTGTGAAGACTGATTTGATTTTTGACTCACTATAGGGAAGGTTTCCATTCTTTGTGAGCTTAACACACTCTCAGGTCTGTTCTATGTGTCTACGTAGACTGTACAGTACCTACCTCTCAAGCCTTTCATGTGTAAGTGCGTCCACCAAAATGATGCAGCTACATCTCTGAATACGTTAGTCCCCATGTGATGCCCTGAGCCTGTAGAACCCGCCTTATCTCCCTGCCTCATGGCAATCCTACTTCAAGTACCTGGAGTTAGTTATATTATTCCAAGACCTACTTTTTCCAAGTTAAGCACTAAAGATTTCATTAATCCTACACATTATACCATGCTCCAGATTGTAAATTTGTTCATTCAGAGAGCACGGGCTGAGTCCCTACCTTATACCAGGTGATATGCTAAGCCTGGTGGTACCCAGGTGAATAAAGTACAGTGTTGACCTCAGAGACTGTGTATTCTATGTTCCAGTTTGCTAATATCTTTCCCCAATGCTCTGCCCAGAACAAAACAACCTACTTGGTTAATGAAGGCTGAAATGTATGTAGCTTTCTCACATGGCACAACCGATTGCCAACTTTACTGAACACCAAAGCTCACATACTCTATGCTTAGCCATACTTTTCTTTGTCTCAGATTTTGTCTTTCAGTTTGTAAAACGTTGTAATTGTTCCCACTGAATTCTATCATCAAAAGTTTAGTCTATTGAGCCCCAACAACCAACATAGTCCCCTTCATTCCAAATAATATGATATTTAAGTCATCAATTAAAGTCATTGAACAGATGGAGTCTATGCTAGAGGCCGATCACCTAGAACTATTCCTAACAAATAACCAGGGTCCCAAGTCTGCTGCTGTTTGCAACACCATTTACTCACTTATAATTGGTGGTTCTCCAATTTGTCTATAAGTCTCACTCAAGGTGCCATTTCAAATGTTTTCCCAAAGCCTGGCTTCTCTCCCAATTACATTTCCATAATTACTGGTCTAAAGATCAGAGGGGAAACTGGAGAAGGATGACTGCTTGTTTGTAGTGTCCCACATTGGTTTTTAGTAGCTGGTACTACATTCTCTGGGATTATAAACCCACCCATTGGGTAAACAACCCTGATTATTTTGGAGAGAGTTATTTTAGAGCTAAGGAAGGACCTTGCTAGATGGTTTGCAAAAACCTTCCTTTTTTTCCCTCTGAAAAATAAGCATGGAAAGTAGATTCTTCACTCTTCTAGCATCTTTCTTACTCTCACAAGATTTCTCTAAGATCAAGGATACAGACCGACCATCTCTATTACACACCCTCTGCCAAACTATAGAGGCCAGATCAGAACCCTCCAACATTGAAAGGAAGTGTCCCTTGTCTCAATTAGGATCATTCTAATTAATGATAATCACAATCATATTGTTCTTTGCATTTTAGCTAAGGGACACCAGAACAGAAGAATGCTTCATAAACATTGTTTAATTAAGTCTTGCAACAGTTTTGCAAGGAGAACTGGGAAACAGACAATGATTTATGCAGGAAAAGAGTCCGGTCAGGGAGGAGGTCCAGGAGGAGACAGATGGAAGCAGGTAAGAAAAATGCATGCTTAAGCCTCTGCAACCAGTCATGCTTCGGGAAGAAATTCTCACTTCTGAATTCTAAAATGCCCCTATGGAGTTGTGTTAATAGCTCCAAAATTATAACACTGTTCTATGATATTCAATGTTTACAATGTGTCTTAACTTGCTAAAATAAAATGCTTATTTTCCTCTAATTTTTTGCAGAGTGTGTCTCTTTTTTCTCTCTTTGACCACCTTTGGGGCTCAAATTGTTCAGCTACAAGACTTTGCAAGCAAGCCAAGGAAATGACATTTTTTATCGTCAATGGCAAATCAGGATCCAGTCCACACATCCTGGTGTTTAGCAACCACAGAGTCATCAAGGCTTGTTCCATTTTTGCCCAAGATGTACCTTCTCCCACAGGTGGCCAGCGTGGGACCTGGGCTGTGCCTCCTGTGTTCTGGAAAGCTGAACTCTTCAGTCACCCAAGATCAAACAGGATGAACCAAAGTTCAACCTCTTTTTTGTGGAAATCCTTGATAAACAATGCCTTTGCAATACTGAATGATAGAATAATTTGCAACTTACTATATTTGAATTACATATAAATTGTAGAGACCATTTTTTTTCATGGAAATTTTTAAATAAAACCTTTACCACCTTGGGAAGTGTTTAGAAACATTAGTTTTCCCAACTGCGTCTATTTTCATCCGATCCATTTCTCCACCTAGGCTTCATATATCTGAGAAGCCTCTTCCTTTGTTTCCCTACAACTATTTCTCTTCTCTTGTGTCCATGTCTCACATTTCATTGTCTCTGGACCAGGTGATACACAAGAAGAAACCAAGACAGGAGGCATCTGATTCTGAGATAAGCATAAGTAACTGATCATTTAGATTTCTATGCGATCTCTGTTGAAAGTAACTTTGGGGTGTTGTCATTTGTAGTTTGTAGAAAATTGTCATAATTTCTTTTCCATCTTCCCATCAGTGAGAAAGACCCATAATTGAGGTTAGCATATTTAGATTGTTCACATGAATCTCAGTCATAAACTCCTCATATACTTTTTAAATATTCAAGGGCAAAATTTTCCTTATATGATTATAACTATAATTATATGTATGTATGCATATATATACATAGATGTGTATATACACATATGTGTGTATGTATATATCTTCACCCCATCCACTCACAACCCAGACCAATTACATCAGAAATGAAATAGTATTTTTGGAAAAAGATCGATCTTGCATATGGATTGCTGAAGAAAATGCTCTCTCCTGCCACCCTTGAGCCTCAAGGAATCTCTGCATTGCTCTGTTCCAGTGCTTACTTTTGTTCAGAGTTCATAGTCTAAGATTAAAAGATTCTATCTGAGCCTAAGAAAAGACAAGTAGCATCACTGTGATGCCACTGTGTGTGACTGCCCTATGCCTACATGAGAGAAAGAAGAAATCTAGGTTTTTCAAAATAGCCTGTCCAATTACATTTTTAAAAGATGTTTTGCTGACATCTAGAGGCATTTGGGTAATAACACTTATTAATAATCATTCTCACCTATACAGTGCCTTGCGTCGCGTGATCCCTCAGCTCTTTACACACATTAATTAATTACGCATCACAGCACCCCTGTGAGGTAGAGCAGGTAACTATTATTATGTGCAAAGGATTTATTGATTTTTCAATGCAATATATAGCTGAGATACAGAGGGAAGAAAATCGTAGGTGCATGAATTAAGAAATGAAAAAATGTAAGAGGTACAACAAACACACAAAAAATAAATGAAAGTTACAGTTACCCACCCCCCGTGGTCTTTGAAATTATTACTTCACAGTTTTGAGACCTAAACATTAACTAATTTGATTGTTACCAATTTAGGCACAGGCATATAGAAAATTGAGGAGGAGTCATCACTTAAAAGTCTCAGTCTTCACCTTCAAATTCACTCGCAGTGCTGCTGCCATGGACCGTCCTACAGTGTGGGCTTTCTTGGTAATCCCTGAGGGCCCATGACCAAAGGACATCCTTAGATTTATAGTGGAAGCCCTTTGTGTGTGTCTGACAAGGATAGGACCAGGAATGAGGTATGTTCAAAGAAACAGAAGGAGAAACTACAGCCAAGTTTCCATACAAAAATGTGCTTGGAGGCTGTGGAATTCAAACTATGCTACTGAGTACAGCTATATAAATTGAGTGTCTTCTGAAAATCTTCTAGTCTTATTTTATGGTGGTGGTTCAGCTACAATTTTTTTTTAAGCAGTAACTATTTAGGTTCCTATTTTAGGCACGGCTCTTATTTATTTTCATGGAGCTAAAACTTCTGGGGTTTACTATTCATTTCTAAACTGAAAGGTAATATTCTGCTTAAAAAGCAAAAGTGCCATAAAATCAGTAGCTTGCAGTCATGAAGACGTGATAAAAGACATGAGAAATTCTTTATATTCTTTCAATGAGTTATCATAATGTTTTCTTTTACGAGGGTAACAATAAGTTGCCTTTAATACAACTTATTTTCCACAAAACTCTAATATCCACTGGATTGAAAAAAATGTTACAATGAAGTAAAGTGAACATAAATGATCACAAATGGCTCCCAGAGATTTGGGGGTGGCTTATTGTCAGGAGTTGACAGTGAAAAATGGAAACTACATTACCTTTTTAACTGCTGTTATTCTTCCCCTTCACTCCTAAGTCCATCAAAACTTAAGTCTATCACTACACAAACTGTCACCTGTGTTGAAAATTAGACCTTCAATTTGGTCTCACCATTAGGACAAGAAAATGCTGAGAAACAAAAGCTTCATAAAGGGAGCTCATTTCTGGAGGAATCCTTCCTTCTGGGTTTTCATTCTCTGATAATTTTTTCTGATTACTTCACTTCATACTATCAAATTAAAAAGTTCCTAACAATTCTGTATTTCTTTGCATGAGATATTGCAGCTTTTACAAGTACTCATTCATATCTGTTATAATTAGTCTTTCATTCAGCAGATTGATAAAAAAATGATCAATTTTTCTCCCAATTTATACTAGCTTGGATGTTTGGAGGAAGAGTATGATTTAAAATGACTTACTCATTTTAAGTCATAGATCACTTCAATGAAGACAGTCCAAAATATGACATGGCTTTAGACTTAAGACTCTTGGGGACTTGAAAAGAAGACCTTTGCTTAGATGGGAACACATGTCCCTCAGAAGAGAGAGAAGGTTCCAGTGCAGCCAGCAATTTTCAAATGTTGGCTGGACTCAGTAGCCCTGCAGTAGAGAGCAAAGAAACTCTTTTCTTGTCCTCTTTCTTCTCTTTTCCCTCCTGCCCTCTTGCTGACCTGCATTTCTGAGATTTCACATTTTGCTATAACTCACTTGTGCTCTGGGTTAAGGAGGCTTTGGGAGTTCACCCAAGAACTCAAACACCATCAGTCATCCTGTTTTTCAGGAAAAATGCCTTTACATTTCCAATTCATGGGGTAAAAACAATTTATAAAACTATTCACTTCAAAAGTTGGAGATTACTTCATCTCTGAACAAGTCATCGTAAGAGAGCCGAAGAATCCCATATCAATCTATATGTCATGGGTTCTTCTTTGCTTTTGAACTTGACTTAGTTCATCAGCAACAAATCTATACATTCCATGATTTAAGAAAAGAATTCACTTTCAAGTTTTCTGTCTTCACTCTTTCTCTACAACAGATATGCAGCTACTTGTTTAAGATAGCAACAATTTACACCAGGTGAATATTAACAAATACATATTTCACTCTTTTATGGTTATGTGCCTCCTGGGTGAAGAGAAAGTAGTTAAAATACTCTCAGTATTTTAAATTCTCTCAGTAGTTAAAATACTCTCATGCACTTGTAATATGTCCCATTTGCAAAGGAGCTGGTGATAGCATAGAACATGTGTGGGCCCTAAAATCAAGAGATTTGCAAAAAGATTTTGTTTTAGGACCTGCAACCTTGGGGAGTCATATTCACTTCTATGTTCTTTTATAAAAATTTATTTCATTTCAACATTTGGATTTAGTGGAATGTGAACAGAGGTTTAAGAGGGCTTCTTTGCTCTTGGCTCTGTCTGCAGTTGTGGGATTGCACAGACCCTGAGTGGAGACATCTTATGGATGCCTGTGAGCCAGGGACCAGCGAAAAGTCAGCAAGGTCCTTCCCCTCACTGCTGCCCCTCCTCACGCTTAGGACCTCTATGCTCTCATGATCATAGATAAAACATAATTCCCTCACCTGACTCCTCTAGTTCAAAATATTAAAACACATTCTCAGTGTAAGTGTCTCTCCAAGTCCAAACCCTCTAATAAATCACCTCTCACGCAGAGTAGAAGCCAAAGTTCTTTTGTTAGTAGCCGTGGTTTGTGCAGTCTGTGTCTCTCTTCCCTTTTACTCCAGTTTTGCTGGGCTTCCAATTATTGACTCCACCCACAGCTCCTTGCAATTCCTTCTTCTTGTTTCTTTTTCACATCCAAAGGTTTGTTTATTTGACAGAAAAACAAAATGATATTGTCATGATGGGGGAAAGAATCATGGTATGCAACACTCTTATGCGCTTGAAAAGCACTCCACCTCCAAGCCTTTGCATTTGCTGTTTGCCTTTGGTTTCCTTCTCTGGATACCTCTCCCTCACTTTCCACTGCTCTTGATCTAAGTGGCACATTAACGAACTCTTTTTAGTTTTCATCTAATTTCTCAACACCTTTCCCTTTCTGGAAGTCTACATGCTTCCCATCTACTCATTTGTTGATCATCGTTGTCCCCCAAGTAGAATAAAAAGTTTTAAGCTCAGAAATTATTCATTTAGTTACTGCTTCATTTTCAGGATCTAGCATATATGCTGGCACTTAGTAGGTGCTCAATAAGTATGCTTTAAATTGATTTGGGGTAAAGTCCCGGGTATCCAAAGTAAAAATTACTCACAGATATTCAATGTGTTATTGTAGGAACACCAGGAAGTAAGTTAAAGCCTTGGGAGAAATTAACTATCTTTAAAGTGGCCAGTTGAGCAAATTGAAATCACAGACCCAATTATACAATCAAGCCTTTAATGAAACTGCCACAAGTTCATTCCAGGCCGCCTGGATGATTTCAAAAGCAATGTGGCAGAGTGTGTGTATTTCAGAGTGATGAATGTATGTTCAACAGCTAATGTTTCTTTCAGAAATTTTGTGTGGCCTCAGTGAAGCTAATTTATAAACTTTAACTACTGTAGCTAATTTAACTCGCTAATTTTACACATTTTGTTGAATTAAAATCTGCATTTTATTGTGTATTGCTTTGTCTATCGCTGACATTAACATGCATTTGGAATGTGAAACCACAAATGTTTTAAGTACATATTTATGCGTTCAAGAAGCATTTGTGTTAACTAGATTTTATTTTTGTTTTCAGAGTTTGGAGGCTGTCCTTTCTGATTATACATCTCCAGGGCAAAGGTTCATGTGCTTAAGAACTGTATAAGGATTTTTTCCTGTATTGAAAAAGTCAGAAAGGATGTTGGACTGGAGAACTAAAAAATATTCAATAAACTCTTCATTTCTCTCTCCATGTTGAAACATCGGAGGAATGTAGATTAGGAAATCGTGCTGCAAATATTGACAATTGGTGTCTGCATGGGACCCTCAAGTCTACAGAGAAGAGAGCAGGAAAAAGGCTGTTGCCAAAAATTAAAGGGTCATTGGCAAGCAGATTCAAGCTGATATTGTTTTTCTGTTTGTAAGCACCTCTGAAAAGCTATACACTTTATAATCATTTTACCTAGCTCTGCTGAAATTTCATTACTTATCTATTAACCAATCTATGCTAGTAATGTGCTATAAATTGTCTATTATGTTCAATGTATGTTCATGATTCCTCTCTTATAAGCTTTTCAAATTCGGGTAGGAATTTTCTGATGCTCACCGTTTCTAACTTCTTCCCAGACACATCTTGTCTTTCTACTTGCCACATCCTAGAATATAAAACAGTGATATATATGCAGAACTAATTGTAATATATATATAAAATATCATTAGATTAATATATATATGGACATCTCTTTCCACTCTTTACACAGAGATGTAGGGAAATGCACATCATTGCAAAGATAACATCCTCAGAACAAAACTGGTATTTTTCAAGCTACTTTTACAATTAGTAAAACATTTAATTCTTCATGAAAGTTCTACCATTTCCATTTTATAGAGGATAAAACAAAAGATCCAACAGTTTGCCAACAAAAAATATCTAAGTAAAGTGTTAAGTACACTGTAGAACCTTCAGAAATGTTAATTTTCTAGAAATGACATTTAAAACATATTCCTTGCACACCTAGGTAACTGATTTCATCGTTACAATAGTCCTGTGACTGAAGCATCATCTGTTTGTTGTGTGTATGTATGTGCATGTGTTTACTTATTCGTTCTGCACATGGAGACACTAAGGCTCTGAGGTTAATGTTTACTCCTAACCACCCTGCTTAGGAAAGACCATTGGAAAGACCACAGTGGTTGAGCACTGCCATGGGTCTGTCACACAGCCAGTATTGGGATCAAGGTTCTTCAAATTATTAAGCTAGCCACACCAAATTCTTCAGTTTCTTTTTCACTACAAAGAACAATTACATATTGAGTCATTTTTTCAGATATTTCAAAATAAAACATTTTATGAACTATCAAAATTAAATGAGGTTTATTTTGTTTTGGATAACTTGAAACATTGCCTTTGTCTACATTTGTAAATTCATTTTATGTGGCCAAGGACACGTTCCATGAATTTTCTTCTGTTTTAGCTAGCAAAAAAATTAGCAGCATCTAAATGACCTGTTTAGGCACTTTCCTATATTATGACAAGATTGTATAGAAGAGTCATACTTTCTCAGAAACCATTCTTCACACCCCTGCCCAGATAAAAACTGGCTTAAGACTGTAGCAACATTGACATTCAGAGACCATCAAATGCTAATGGTGAGAAGGGGATCAAAATAAATGTCAGATACCACTGGCGGAGTTCATAATCTCTTGTGGTCAAGACTCAGGTGCTGAGAATTACACATTAACCAACAATGAAGACTTAGGAATTGGAAACCCTGTGATTCTTGCTGGAAAACAGCAGGTAATTTTGGAAAGAGCTTAGGTTTTTGTTCAGTGTAGTGAGCATAGAAGCACCCCTAAAAGCCTTGCAGCTCAGCACCAGGGCCAGGTAACAGTTTACATGTGTGCCCGTAGAACACTGTGGAGGACTGCAGAGAAAAGCATGTGAGAATAGGAAGGAACAAACCCCTCTCAGTTACCTAGGAATTGGCTTCTTTCTGAAGGAAATCACATGAGAATCACCGTGCTTCTTATTGGAATAAAGGCAGATAATTCTACTTATTTTTTGATTTCTATAGTGGCTAGGAGTTGTTGTCTATAGTTGACAGAATGTTTTTCAAATTAATTTGCTTTTGTGCTTTACAAGAGTCATGCAAGAAGATCTCAAGGTTCACCTGTCTACTTCCCAGATGAAGATACAGAAGCTCAGTAGTCATAGGACGCATTGAAAGACAGTTGCTGCCACAGGTGTGGGCAGTCACCTCCAATTTTCATCACCAGGTTCAAAGTCAGATGTATTGTTCCCATTCCACCCATGAGGTGACAAAGTCAGTGAACTGGTGGGGAGAAAAGCCAGTGAGAGGTCTGCCTGGATCCATGTCTATTGCCTTTTAACCCAGTGCATCCCAGAGGTCTTCTCATTTTCCTCTTGGTGTTTAATTTAGGCTCTGTGTACCTTACAACAGTGCCGATACAGCTTGGTAAGGATTCTAAGTGGGACTAGCCAATTTCAAGTACTTTGATGAATGGCAAGTTTGGATCCTAAAAGGGTGTTAAATGTGCAGAGACAAAGAATCAGTAATAACACCTGGTGAGCAATTTGTCATGGACAACAATAAAGTGAGATCTGTCTGAAAAGTATAATGAATGTCCACAAAAATTCAAAGGAAAAAGTAGTAAAAGGTATACATCCCTTATAAAGCATGTCCACAAGACCAAAAAAGGCACATACATCAGAGAAACTTTGTACTCTTAGCCTCAGATAACCAATACACTATTTTGTGTTTTACGATTTTTTCTTATCCATATGAAAAATTCAGGCCTGGACAGTCTGCTGTGTGTAAGGAATATGAAAATTAAGGTAGTCCATTAAAAAAACTTAGCATGTTTTCTTGTTAAATCTCAAATCACTTGAAAATGTTTTTTGTTCTTTTTTTTAAAGCTTTCTAATTTTTAAATGAAGACATTTAATGAGTATCATCACAAGCTTGCCAGAATCCTTTCCCGTGAAATGGAGTACTGTCTGCCTGCATATGTAGCTATCTACATTATATACCACATTATTTGTAGTATGTATGTATGTAAATTAAGGCTTTTACTAAAAATGGCAATAACTTTGCAAAAATCATTGCTCGGCAAATATTAATTTCATTGTTCGAGGACAGAGGCAGGCTGCACATGTACAAATAATTTTCCAGCATCATTTTTATCCTGATGTGTGTCTTGCCTCTCACAACCCATCTTTCTCCTCTTCCCTCTCCCACAGCTCCTCCGTGGCTCTCTTTTTGCTTTTATTAGTGAGTCTTTGTCCTGGAGCCAGGAGTGAGCCTCTGGGCAGCAGCCCATGTTCTAATAAAGCAGTCCTTTTGTCAATGGAGCAATGATTACCTCTTTTGCAGCTGCCCCTGGTGGTGCATTTGGTAACACAATTTGGCCTCTTTGGGCTCTGGTTAGTCCCAGTTAACTTACTGCAGGGGTTCCCTGTTTGATCTCTAATTGATATAATTGACTGGGAATAATACGGACGGCTTTATAGATGTTTATTGATAGCTAATTTTCCTTCATCCATTGTTTTAATTCAATAAGAGCATAACCTAATTTATTGTCACTCCAATAGGGATCCATTACCCTTTTGATAAATGCTTCTGGGGCCAACTTGTCAGTAACTGATTTCAAAGAGCTGTTAAGCCCACAGAGTCCATCATTAGTTAATGGCAGTTTAGAAAGCTAATGATGTTATAAATTACAATCAATAAGAACATGGAAATTACAGTGTTGAGCAAGATAACACTATATTATTAAACCAACACTAAATCAGACCTTTACTTACTATATGTGTGGAAGGTTTCTAAATCTATTTAATGATATCCATGATTAACTGAGAATGCCATGGATCAGGAGGGGAAATGTGTGAATGAAATAACTCATTCTTAGAAGACCATTTCAGAAGGAAAGGGGAATCATGCTACATTCTTTTCTAAAAGAAGGAATCTGGGGAAACGCAGGTTAAGAGCTCTCATCTTCTCTTATCTTTTGTCTGCTCTTATTGAAGGAAACCAATGTATGCCCTGCTAAAATATGCCATAACTTTCAGGTATGCCCTACTTTCTAAGACTTATTTCTTGAGAAGTTGTAAAATTTGCAAAATAGGTGTGTGAGTTTACTTTTGCTACTAATTTTTGCCTTCTGAATACATATAATTGATTAGAGTGGTAGAAAAGTGTGCTAAATTTTAAAAAATAGCTTCCACTTTTTTTGGATGAGTTGTTTCTAACTCCTCATGAGTCAATCTTATTTTTTTAATGTGCAATAATTTCTCAGAGTGTGCAATTTTTGATTAAATATTTTTATCAATACACTATTTTAATTGTGTCATAAATATCATTTATACTTCAGTCATTTAAAGTGATATTTTCCTGGTGGAGAGATGGGGAACTATCATTTCAAAGGTATAGAGTTTCAGTTTGGAATGATGAAAAAGAGATGGACAAAGGTGATTAATACACATCAAGGTAAATATACTTAATGCCATAAACTGTACCCTTTTTTTATTTTAAAGAGATTAAGACAAAAGAGAACATAACAGAGCAGATCAGAACAGGACAATGTAAGCAGCACAGTATTTCACCACAAGACAACCCATAATTAACAGTAACTACCGTAATGTCTCTTTCTTTAAAATAGTTGAACATAACTTCATATACATGAACTATACTCTTAAAAATGGTGAAGATTACAAATTTTATGAGCATTTAACTTTAGTAAAAAGTAAGACTTTCTATGTCAATCTTGATCTTTTATATTGACATATGGTTTTGATATATGAAACTTTAATAATAAGAAATTAATTGACAGAAAACTTATGTTAAAACCACCGCTGTTCACAAGGGCCTTAAAATGTAGATGATTGCGTTGGTGCCCTTTCACCTGTCCTGCCCACCATAGGAACTTCAGAGAACTTAGAAAAAGCAGTAGTATAACTCCTCCTTTCACTTACTGTTCTGAAGCAGAAAGAAGGGGGGAAAAAGGCTAACAATCCTTGATTTGTTAGAATAATATCATGTTATTGTCAGTGTTTATAGGAAAAGTTCAGAATAAGGACCCAAATGTCAAGACCTCAATCATTCACACAGTTTCTTATATCGAGCTATGTACTCTGAAAGTTGAAATGGACACAATGTAAATTTACACATTCTAAAGAGTAAGATCAATAGCTCATATAGGGGTTTGTACAAAATGTATAACAAGCATCACTTATGATTTGAGGCATGTTATTTATTTTATTTTCTGTTCCTACAAATATAAGCCCATGATGGCTACTATTTTGTCTATTTTATTTACTGATGAGATAGATAAAAATGATATGTCCTTGGTACTTACAAAAGTCCCTAACACATGATAGATGCTTTAAAAAAATTCTTGGCCATATTCATTAAGAGATTTGTCTTGGAACACTGTTGATTTCAAGCAATTTCTTCACTATCTCTGTTTCTACAGAACTATGCAGTTCAAATATTCACTCATTTATTTAATATTTGCGGCATGCTTTTCACACACTCAATGAGGACACGATATGGAAAAGTCAAAGTTTGTGTCATCTTAGGATTATTGTAACAAATGCCTGAGACAATCACTTACAAAGAGGAAAGATTTATTATAGCTTTTGATTTTAGAGACTTCCATCCATGACCCTATTGTCTTTGGACCTGTAGTGAGGCAGGACTTTCCTGCAGTAGTTCATTGGGGGAACAAAGCAAATCCCCACACAGATCTGAACAAGAAGACCCCAGGGTCTCACAGTTTCTCTGAGAGGAAATAAGGACATAAGCTGAATGTCCAATAGCTCCTTTCTAGGCCTACTTTCTTAAAGTGTCCACACGCTCCCAGCAGCGCCACACTCAGGATCAAGCCTTAGTGGATATTCCCAAACTTTAGCAGAGCCCTAGTTTGATAAAGCATTTAGTCTAATGCAGAAGATAGATACTGCAGAACAATCCAATAAATAAAACACACTGGCAAACTGTGTAGGAACTATGAAAGAAAATTTTCTATGAACATGACATCATATTGCCCTCAAAAACTGAAGAAATCCAAATATTGTAAGTTCTAAAAGGGAAGGTTTATCTGCTTTTATCTTTTGACAATATTTAGCCTACAGTTCTGCACATAGTAACATATATGTATACAAATATACATATATATATCACTGTATATAGTGAGATACACTGTGATATATATATATATAATGAGTGGGATTATTTTTAAATTGATATCAACATATTTTCATTTGTTAATTAAATATCAATTCAGAATATTCTGTTGTCAAATAATTTTAGATAATCATGGATTTTTCTGGAAAAAAGAACAATTTGATACAATATAGCCCTCATTCCATCAAAGCACATGGAAGATTTACATTCCTATCAAAGCACATGGAAGTTAGTTATTTCCTGTTTATGTTGATTTATTTCCTTAATAAGTATGAGAGTACAGGAACTTTACATATGACCATGTGTGCAGTAGTTGCATTGTGAAATGTATAATGCCTACCATTACTATGCCTTTGATTTTCACTGTATGATGGTATCAAACTACTTTTGCTATCAAAATCATAAACATACTATTTTTCACCTTTTAAATTTCTTTAAGGCTTTATCACTGGGATGCACCTCAGAGAGTCGCCATCTGAGCAAACGGAGCAGTACTGACTTTAGGGAAGTTCTGTCCAAAAAACTTGCCTCTCTCTTCCCTCTCCAGATGTCTTTGGCTCATCCCTACTCCTCCACTGGTAGTAAAGATGTGTCTTTAGAAACCATCATAATCTTGCAAAAACTGTATTATGAGATTGGGGTGTAGATAAACAGCAGAGCAGATGAAATCTTAAAAGAATAAACCAACTCTTCTCTGTGCAGCCATGGCCCATTAACAGTAAGCAAAAGAAGCACCGTGCAAGTGCCAGGGAGAGAGCATCTGGGAGACAGAGCATCTTTCTTCTGTGAGCCATCAGCTGCTCCTCTACTGTGCCCTCGCTGCTCCTCCCAAGAAGCAGCAGAGGAGCTAGCTAGTGGAGGGAGCTGTTTGCAGATTGATTTCCTTGCTTCAGTAGCTACTTGACAGCAAAGTTTGGCTTAATTCTGTTTTCATATTGAAAATTTATACAGAAATGAGAAAAACCACCACACCCAGCAATGAATTAATAATAGCCTCCAAGTAGCTGTGAGACCCATTATGTTCATAATGCTTCCCGATGCTGCTCTCATCGCCTGTGAAAGAGAATTTGTCCTTAAGCTGCTTATTTTCAAACTACATGTGAAGACAACAAATTGTATGGCATGTTTATCCAATAAGGCATAGCAAGGAAACGAAAGAATCAGATGGGAGGGATTGAAAAGAAATAGAAATTTAACAACTAGCCAGCCTGAAATAAAGCAAGTGAGATTAGGAAACACATGTACAATTCTCCACGGTCCCTAAAGTCTCTAGCGAAAAAGTAGAAATGAACTAATTTATTAGTAAAATCACATCAGGAGCAGTAATTTCATGTTAGTGAATTTACATGTAATAACATTAGGCTCCCAACCTCCATTTCACCAGTGTGGCCCTCTCGGATGATGAATGAGGTGCCTAAAGAAAGATGATAGTTTGATTGTTTTCACAGCAAACAGATCAGCATTTTAATTTCTTGCCTCTGTGTTTATTGCTTATTTGGCCCCTTGCTTGGCTTGTAAAAACTTGGCTAAATGGAAATGAATAAATGTAATTACTGCGGGTGACAGTGGTAATCTGTGTGGGTTTTTCATATTGGCTTTGCCAGCACTAATCTAATCATTGGAGAATATGTGTCACAGCACAAACGTACTGAGAGAAAGCAGAGTTCTCAGTCAGTGCCAAACACACGCAGGCAGGGAAGCTCAGACACACATGCTATTTTCCTTCCCCTGTGGCAGCTAAAGCTCCATGTAGCCTGAAAGGTTGACTTGGGTATACAAAATGGCTTACAGATTTGGGGAACCCAAAAGAAGGTTCCTAGATGACCCTGAGACCAATGGGAACAGCAACCAGCATTTTTCCCAGAGCAGAAATGAGGGTCTCCAGGCTTTGGGCAAGTGGAACCTGAAACTTTGCATTTCTCCCCAGTACTTAATGGCTGGGAGGGCTGGCTGAGTGACTTTTCCTTTTGTTTTCCATCTGTAAGACAGGGACCAGAGACAGGACCATGAGATTGTTTGATGTTTTGCAATGCAAGAGGAGCAGCAGGGGGGAAACCAGGCAATCAGTGTGTTGTAGGAAGGATGAAATGAGATAATGTATGTTAAAGTGTCTCGCAGACTACAAAGCAAAGCTAAATGGAGCAGAAGAGAGTCCTAGAAACAGACTTTATTATATGTAGATTTATTTTATCAAAGCAGCAGGGAAGCAAAGGATTATTCAGCAGTTGACTGGCTGAGTAGCATTTTGGAAAGAAAAATAAATCAAGACCTGTAACTCTAAATATTGGTCACAAGGAATTTCCAGATGAATAAAATGATTACATGTGACAATGTTAGAAAACCCAGATGAGGAATTTAATATCCACTAAATTTGTGGGACTTGAGGGAGGACTCGCTACAATAAGAAATAGGGAAAGAAATTATGAAGATTAAACCAATTTGATGACATTAACATTTCAAACTTTTGCAATCAAAATAAGATAGCCTACACAGGAAAGGGAATATTTTCATCAAATAAGGCAAAGACAAATAGCTACATTGTATGAAAGCTCTCAAATATTTACTTATAAATAGTAAAATTCCATCAATAATTGACAGAAAGAACAAACAAACCAAAGTTACGCACCAGTCCAATATGACACAAAATAATACAGGAAAAATATAAGTCTCTGTCAATTAGATGTCAAATGTATAGAGTTCATGGCTTCACAACATGGTAGAATGAAGTCATTAACTAAAGGAGGAGGTTAGGAGAGTTGTACTGAAAAGAACAGCTCCTGGATTTCCAAGAAGAGTTCTGAGCAGGTGGCCACAGAGACTGTTTGTCAAGGGAAGTTTATAGAGTAAAATCATAATGAAGGTACAACTCAGGTCAAACTACAATCAGCCAATAAAATTACATGTCACTTAGCTAGTATGGATCCAGTAGGCAAGCAGGCAAATGACAAGAGTATGGGGCTAATACCATTAACTTTAGTTTATCTATAACTTTAACCACAGAACAAAGGCATTTTTAGGGAAGGGATGGGCCTAAATTTTTCTGGTCACCCACTGGGACATCTGATGCCCATCTGGATTTACTGGACTAGCCAGTACCAATTACAGAATAATCTGAAATTGCTTGTTTATCCCTTAGGGAGGCATGAAGACCTTGCTATTGTTTCTCCATGTTGAAACCTGATTCTCTCCAGATTTGCTTTCTTGAAACCTGATTCTCTCCAGATTTGCTTTCAGCCACAATTTTGATGCCTTTGTTTTTTTTTTTGTTCAGACTGCCTTGAAGGTCCCTCAGTATATAAACTGAATATAAATTTAGCTGTTTATAATGAAGGTATAATGAAGGTGTAGTGGGAGACCTCCACTCTTAAAATACAATGTGTGAACTAAGGCATAATAAGAGAAGACATCAGGAAGGTATAACAGTCATTCAGAAGCCTCAACTGTGAGCATCTCTGCTCAAGAGTTAAACTTAAAAAAAATTCCCAAGAAATTCAAAGCAGATAATCTGTAGAGAAGGGATATTAGAGGGCTGAACAGACATATGGTTTGTAAAAAAAAAAAAAAAAAAAATCAAACCCTGTTAGTAGTTCATTTGTAGAAGGATGTTGGTCTATTTTAAAATTCTTTTACCAGCCTGTGTCTCTTTAGTGCACCGTGATGAGGTTTAGGCAGGAAAGCCATGCATGTGTGTTACTCACTGGAAGCAGGAGTCTGGGTTCCCACAACAGCATACAAGGGTTTCTCTGTTGACATCAGGGTGGCAGAGGAGCTATCTTGCCTGGAAAAGAGTTTATAGCTATTTTTATAGAGTATCTATACAAATTCTTTCCTGACTAACAAAATATATGCACTGAACTTCCCAGAAATTGGATTTTCTGGTTCTTTAAGTCAGTAGTTTGGATTTTCATCTTGTCTGGGCATCACAAGGATGGTTTGCCTCCATTGCTTCCCAGGGAGCTGGAACCAGGGATCCTAGGGGCAGAAATTTCAGAGCTCTGCGTTCACCCCACCAGCCACCAACCCCACTGTCTGACAAAAATAAAATAAAATGAAAGATAAAGTGATCTCACTGCTTCTAGTTTTGAATGTAGAATTAAAGCACAAACCAAGTACTCTCACTTGACAAAAAATAAAGATGGGGAAAAGTTTCTTTTATGTTTCAGGAAATTATTACATTTTGGTGAAGCGCTTAGAGGTATAATATGAGCTGGATAATTTTCACAGCATTTGATGTAGCGAATGTTGTGGGGTTTTTCCATGACACATAATCAGTATTAAGCCAACATTTATAAAATAAAAAATGAAACCAAGTTTCTCACCAGGAAAATTGGTTTCCGTTCAACAAGATGTCCTACGGCATCCTTATAATTTTTAAGTTTCCGTTCTCAGTTCTCACTTTTACCACAAAGGATGGCAGTTTGAATATAAAGAATCCAAGGTATCCCCTAAAAGGAAGTATTCAAAACTATTAGGAGACTACTGACCCTAAGTCAATCAATATTTAATAATAAGCATTGATTTTGAACCTTTCTCTTGCGTTTTTTCAATTATACAAAAACAATAAACACAGCTGTTATGTTTTATTTTTCTTTATTGAAGAACTTTACAGGCCAATACTCTTTAGAATATTGTATTTAGTATAATAACTTTATTTTCACACATTCCAAGTGCCAAATTAATGCTATTGGCATAGTTTAAATTTAAGGTATTGTATGAAGTAAATTGGGGAAGATAAAATTCCTGCTCTTTAATAGTGTACAGACAAACTGGTAAAACATACACACTTATAAAACTAACACATACATATGAGAAGTGATGCTGAGAAACAGATTCAGAAAGAGGTTTAAAGGTTGCTTGTGGCAGACACACCAAATTTTTCAGGTTTTGGCATCATTATAGGAATCTATTGGGAGGCACTGGGTACTAGAAGCCTTCTAAGTAAACAGGGAAGGAGACTACAAGAAGTGGAGCTGGTCAGAGAGGTGACTATGTGAGATTTGAAGTTGTATTTGAGTGACAAAGCAAGCGAACAATCCAACAGGTCTGGGTAAGATTGAAAACTTTTTGCAGAAGAAACTGGAAAGATCACTTAATAAAAAGTCTTTTGAATGCCTAGTCAAATTCCCTAGACTCTCTCCAATTAAACAAAAAAGGTAAATATTTAGTTAAAAATAACCCAACTACATTTACAATAAGGTGTTGCTAGGTTGAAGGAAAAAATATTTATGAGTTGGTGGAAGCTGAAATTAGCACACCCTACTTTAAACAAAAACAAAACAAAAAAAAAATATATATATATACATATATATATAAACTGTGATGAGATCTCTCAGAATCCTTCTTATGTACCATGCCTGTCCCCAAAGAAAGCAGCAGTTACAAATACTTTGTCCTACTGCTAGAACTACCACAGAAATGAATGGAATCTTTTTTTTCTATTTACAACTCAAGGTGATGTAAGTTTAGTCCCTCTTATCAAATGCATTTTATCTCTTTTACAATGAAAGGAAAGGAAAGTCACTACTGAGTCTGAACCCCTAAAATGCCATTTCTGTGATTGATAAGAAAGGAAACATAGCCGAAGGGGTCTGCGTCCAAGCCTATCTATGCACCTCTGAATCCTGTAGCTACCTTTGCCTTGGGAAGGTGCAGTTGCTCTGTCACCAGCTGTGTCTCTACTCCTGCCAGAGCTCCACCTGGGAGTCTGACTCCTCATCTTCACTCTTGGGCAAAAGGAGGTACTGTCAGATCCAGCCAGGGGAAGCACCCCTGCCTTTTGAAATGTCTGAACCCTGGCTTGGACACCTTACTGATTCTGTGAAGGGTTTCTCCTCAAAGGGAATTGAAGATCTAAGAAAATGAGTGAAGAAAAGAGAAAGGACAAGAGTGAATAACACTAAAGCCACTAACTGCAATATTTATACCTGGGGAATGCTCTGAATTATAAATTAATAGGGTAATCTAAAACAGATCTGGTATAGTGAAGTTCTAGTAAAAGTCACAATACAACAAGAATACTAAGGAGGTGGAGCTTATCTTAAACCTTTGAGAATATTTGTGTGCAACTTTTTGAGATCAACTTAAAGCTCAAAAGTGCAGAATAAGTCAAAAGGACTTAGTACAAAATTAAATCCAACAATCTAAGTTTAAAAGAAGAAAAGACAATATGAAATAAGGGTAGATGAGAACTGTAGAAAATCAGAGAAGACCAAGCAGGTAAGAATGAGGTAACATGAGATGGAAATTCTGAAGTTTGGAGACATTGTTATGGGAAAAACTCACCTGACTGAAATGCTGAAGGTGTACGGGCAGAAACAACTTAGGTCTCCTCTCCCTTTTCTGATTTTGATGCCGTTGTTCCTGCCAAGGAATACGTGGGCCCCACCGTGCCCAAATGCTCTCCTGCAGATCCTGCAGGAAGTCCAGCTCCACCCATGTGAAAATCTTCTAGGCATAATTCTCAGTCACATTACCAGGAGTGTGCTGAAAGCAATTCATTTCCCAGGAAAAATCCTGCAAAGTTGTGTCTTAGACAGACTTGCTCCTGAGCCTATTAACCATCAAGGTTTTCATCGAGTCGTGAGACCCACAATATGGGGCACACTGAAAATAATTCTGTGCTTAGATTTTTGATTCTGCAACTTCTCTGTTTTGGGGGTGTGGGCGGGGGCCCACTACATTTAACCTTTGATCTTCTTTTCTTCCTAAGGAAGTTTCTTTTCTTTAACATAATAGGTTAAAAACAAGACAAAACAAAGCAAACAAACAACCAAACAGGAAAACTTCTTGGGTTTGCTTATTCTCTGTGGGACAAAGTGTATACAAAAGACCTTGAGGTAATAATGATTCTTTCATGTTACATCTTAAAATACTGGGTCATTATTATATTATGCATATACTATTATGCAACTCACACAAATGATCATAAAAATATAATTTTATTTTATTTTTTTTGAGTCAGGGTCTTGCTATGCAGTTCAGGCTGGCCTTGAACTCACTTTGTAGCCTAGGCAGATCTGGAATTTGCAACAATCGTCCTGACTCAGCCTCCTGAGTGCTGGGATTACAGGCATGTGCCACCATGCTTGGCTAGCTAGTTATTTTTAAATCTTGCTGTGAGTCAGGCACTGTCCTGGGTCTTTTTCCTATGTTAACAACAAAGCTAGGAAGTAAATGTAATGATTATCCTTATGTTACTAATCTGGAAACTGAACCATAAGGAAGGTATGTGGTTTGTCCAAAATTATATAACTAGAAAGGAAGGCTAACAATAATTATAACATCTGAGATCACAGTCCTGAATCCAGCCCTAGTGACTTTTAATATTTTTGCTTTTAGAAGTTGTAAGTTGAGTATATGTGACTACATGCCCCAAATATGCAAATAACCAAGGCAACAAACACATAGAACTTTTATTTATGCACATGATTATTCATCAGGTGAAAGAGTTACTGAAAGAAAGTGCACCATATATCATAACTAGAGATTTAATAACAGTCTGGAAGGACTGAGAGCTAATAGAGTGACAATAGGACCACAGATGTTAATGAAGTGACCAAAGAGTATATTTTTTTTGAGCAGCTTTGATCCAGATGGATGCCTTCAAATGTTGGTCATGTTGGCAAACATTAGCATAAAGACTATACCCGAACTGTTCCATGAATATGGGAGATATGAGACACAAGGGCAGCCTCTCCCTGAAATGACTGGGGAATTTCAATTGGCAAAGTCTGGTTGTGGGATTCCTCAGGACTAGAGTTGCAGAATTGCCTTTGAGGCCTTCCACTCATTGGTTGTTTCCTGCCCATCGCTATACCCAGCAACTGGTTTCTTTACTTTTGTAAGCTGAAGAGGTCCCAAGAAATGACCCTGGGGATAAACTCTGGTATTGGTATTCTATGTCCATTGGCAATTGTCTCAGGTCTTCCTCCCTAAGGTTTCAATTACAGCAGATAGTGTAACTTTTCATAGGCTTCAATTTAACATCTGCTCCTGCCAGGTTTATTTCATCTGGCCTGGGAGAAATAACATAAGTAACACTTCCCGTCTTTGCTGCTCTGTCAGTTGAAATGGGACATAAAACACAGAATGGTGGCAAAGAAGGAATCATACTAAAGTCCTTCTGCTTTGCTGGATTAGGTCTTAGAGGTCAAAGAGAATGGTGACTGAGATTTATTTAATTGAGTAATAGAGAAAAGAGGATCCGATGTACTTTTGTCCCTCTGATGAGACACAGAATGTGGGTAATATATCATTATGTAACTATCATTAGCTCCCTGGTTTGCAAGAACGCTATAAAGAATACATGAATGGGGCATGACAAAAAATAAAGAGTAATTAGGAATAGTAGATGTAAATGAATATGGTGTGAAGAGTCAGAAAGTATATAATCTCTAATGAATCCTGACTTCCATTTCTAGGAAATTTAAGAGTAAGTTTTAATTTAATATGTTTCCTTTAGAAATATACAATGGCAGCCATAGAAGGGACTGTTGCTGATTCCACTGTCTAGACAAGGGCTTACACTGATTAATCTTCATGAAAATAATCAAAGAATAACTGGCCAGTAAAAACAGAATTAATGAAGAAAAGCTTCTGGGTCCAAATACAAAATGACCACAAGCCTAGAAAGAAAACGGGTTACTGATTATTTGACTTCTGTTATTGGTGCCTGCCCATAAGTAACAGAAGACTATTAGATACTTAGTTTGACATAAACTATCAAGGTTTACTCCAAATACTGTTGCTCAAACTATATTTGTTAAGGCAACACAAAGCCTCTAGGCTCCACCTCCCTTTGCTAATGTTAAACTGGAAATAACAGGAGGAATTAGTTGTGGTAAATGTGCCTAGAGGTCCATTAATACAGGAATAATACAGAAATTAATACAGGAATGATGGAGTTTTCTAAAATATTTATTTCATATCTTTTTAAAAATCCTTTGGTAAAGAAGAATACAATTTTAGATTAAGAAAGTTTTATATTTTCAAGAAGTGATGATGGCCAGTAGTGACACATGGCTGTAATCTCAGCATTTGGAAGGCTGATTTCAAAGAGGAGGGTCAGTTGTGGGTACATGTGACAGATTAGTGATTTTTTTTTTTTTTGCTTAATCTGAGTGTTGGACCTAGAATACATATTATATTTTATATATTATTTATGATGTTTTATATATAGTATATTTTCTTAACTTGTCCATATAAGCTCATAATAATTTGAGTAAAATCTATATATGTGTATTATAATTCAGCACTTCAATATTTATCCTGTACTCCTTCAGATGAATTTCTCAACTTCTACACTGTTGACATTTAGGATTGGATACGTAGAGCCTTTCTTGTACATGGTAGGATATTTACAGGGCTCCTGGCCTCTATGTGCTACACATCAGTGACACAGCATCTCCTATTTCCCAAGTTGTGACAGCAAAAAATTCTCCAGATTTACCAAACACCCAGTCCTGCACCCCAGCATTAGCCCAAGAACTTCCCTGTCAAGAGCCATTCGTTTGTAACATAATAATAAATGAGATTATGATTTTTAATGTGTGTTCTTGTATCCTTATACTTTCCTACAGTGGTTATTTTCTGGAAGCCTGTCTCATTAGCTCTCTTCCTCTATAACCCAGACAAAAGTTACCTGAAGCAGATGCTTGTAAATGAAGAGAATGTAAGTAAATGTGCCTAGAGGTCCATCTGGATAAGGAGAAGTATTCTTGCAGATATTGAAAAAGAGGAAATATCACACCAGTGTTAAATGCCAATACAGAAAGCCCTTGTTTGCCCCCTTCTTTCCATCTCAGAATTTTGAGGTGAAAGAAATTCAATTTACTAAAATTTTTCCACACAATATCAAGAAAAAATTAAGAAAATTAGAGCAGATTGATGAATTAATTCAATAAATCAATAACTATCATTTATTGAATATCTATATTATTGTGATATCTCAAGATGATTTCACAACTTTATGCTATGCTATGTAGAATGTTTTTCTTTTATTAGACTACAACTGGAAAATGTTCCTCCACTTGAACATTTAGAATTTATCTGGGAATCTAGAAATTATGCAAACAAGTCTTTCATTTATTAATAAATGAATGTTAACATCTAGAACTATGCTAGAGATAGGTAAAAATGTGGAAAAAATTCAAGATTAATATCAATATTGCTTTTAAAATAGCACACTATATAGGTAGGAAAAATATGGTCTATGACTGATTGTATAATGCAGCAAAAGCTGCCTTCCTGGGGGAATTTCAAGAGCACTTTTCTCTAAGCTTTAAAGCTTAGAGGAAAAAAAAAGACTGAACTCTTTTTTCTATCTCTTTAAAGAATTTACTTAATTAGGACTTCAATATTGTCATTCAAAGCAGAGGAATTATTACTCTTTTATCTAGTCAACACACCAGACTAATTTTCATCCTCTAAAAGGAGAAGAAAAATGAGAAAGGCCTGGCTATGTATTATGACAGTACATTTATGTCCAGGATTTTTCTGCATCTGACTTCCAAGTGCTTTACTACATTTCTGTTTTATTAGTGTACAGATACTCATTCACACAGAGTTTTTTGCAGGAATTAAAAAGGTAGATCCATCAGAGATTTTAAAAATAATAATCATTTCTTTATAACTGTGAAGCAGTATAACTATCCTATTCATCTATGTATGACTGTGTGGATGGGTGTTTGCTAGCACAGAGCAGTGTTTGCTTAGGAAATAAGTGCCTTTATTATTTGATTACTACCACAATGTCATAACAAGCGTAACCTTGAAAACTATAGTTCTGTGAATGGAAGAATAATTTTAATTGGTTTACATTTTATTTATCACAATCTGCACAACTTTTGAAAGATACCATGTGTGAGACCTATTCTTCACATGAACTGCTTCTCAGGCAAATCAAGTTCCTGAACACACAGCAGGTCTATAGATACCAGGAATACTGTAGGGGGAAGACTTACATAAATGGTAGAAATGGAATTATTTTCCTGAATCTTGGAGAAAACAAAAACAAAATTAGATGGTCCTTAGAGATGTTTCCGGCAGCATTTTCTCTGGGTCTGAGTCAGTAATTGTCTTCAGAAGCCAGGACTTATTGTGTGTTTGGTATCAAAGTTATTTTGAGAGGATAAGCAGGAGGATCATGAGTTTGAGGCCAGCCTGGGCCACATAGAAAGACTTACTCTCAAAAGAAGAAAATAAAATAAAAATATAAAGCCAAGCACGGTGACACAGAAATCAGGGAGACTGAGAAAGGAGGATCATAAATTCAAGAGCAGCTTAGGCAACTTAGTGAGTTACTGAGGCTCTGTATCATAGTAAAAATAAATAAATACATAAAATTTTATGTATTTAGTACAAGAAAACTTTGATTAAATATATATTAAATTATAAAGAAGCAGTTTATAACTGAACAAAGAAGCTATTGTCATAAAAATATCTCATTTCTATGAATTATTTTAGCTTATGCTTTTCATTGATATTACAATCAAAATCTATGTAAAATACTAATTTTAAAAATATGTGACTTATCTTCCACAATTAGTTTAAAATTTCCAGAAAACTTTTTAATCCTGCATGTTATATTTATTTGTAGTGCTTCTAGCACATGCTATTTGCAATTTAAAAACAAAAGTTTTCTTGCCTTTTGAAGTCTAGGTAAATTTGGCTCAAACATGATTCTTTCACCCTGTAGATGCCCCAAAATTTCAGAAAGCATTCTCCATCTACTAGGCCATTTTGTCACCCTTCTCTAGGTTCCAAGAGTTTTGTAATTTTTCTTTTATGCTTGGGGTGTGTGTGTATTTGTTCATGGGCTCATGAACATGCTTTCCATTCTGCACTATACCCACTTAGGTTACATTTCAAAATATTGCAATAGTTGTCTTTCTGTATTCAACTTATTTCACTTAATGCTTTTCTCCATAATGTCACAAACTGCAGCATTTTCTTACTTCTTTTTGATACGTATACCACATTTCCTTTATCCATTCATCCACTGGCGAATACTTAGTTTGATTCTATACCTCTGATACTGTGAATACTGTTGAACATGAAAATGTACATATATTTTAGATTTAGTGATCTCATTTCCTCTGGATAGACACCTAAAATTGGGATTGCTGAATTTTATGATAACTTTATTTTTACTTTCGTGAGGAATGTCAAACTGTTTTCCAAAATGGCTGTACTAATTTACATCCCCATTAACAGTGTAACAGAGTTCTTTTTGCTTCCCATCTTCACTAATATATCTTATCTTTTAGCTTACTACTGTGGAATCAAAAGAGTCAAATTTGTTGGGTGAGATGTCACATACTTATAATCCCAGATACATAGGAGGCCTAAGCAGAAGCATCACAAGTTTAAGGTCAAAATGGGCACGGAGCAAGACCTTGTCTCAAAATGAACTTTATTTTAGTACCAGGGATCAAACTCATGACCTCACACTTGCCAGTCAGGAACTTATGCCACTGACCTAAATGGGGATGTGACTCAGTGACAGAGTGCTTTCTTACATGCATAAGCCCATGAGTTTCATCCTTAGTTCTGACCAAAGAAAGTCAAACTCCTAGGAGGACAGAATAGGATGGGGGTGGTCACAAGAGGCTGGGGAATAAAGGGAGGCATGAGAAATAGGGAGACAATCTATTGGCTAACATAGTGTTCATAATTATATAATATGTTATATTTTAAAATTGTGAAAGGTAAAGTTTTAAATGTTCCAAGGGAGTGGATATATTAGTTTTATTTAATCTCGCTACAAGGTATACATATATCAAATGTATATCTACACATCAATATTTTCAAATCACATTATTCTACATATATTCAAGTATTATCAATTAATTTTTTTTGGTACCGGGAATCAAACTCATGACCTCACACTTGCCAGGTAGGTGCTTGTGCCATTGAGCTAAACCACTGGCCCTCGATTAAAATTTTTAAAAATGAAAATATAGAGTAAAAGAAAAATAATTTATTCACACAGCATGCTCATACACATAATAGGTATTACAAGAGGTGTGAACGTAGAGGAGAAAGACAGTAGAGATCCTATCATCCCTGAGTAATGATGGGTGAGATGTCAGGCATTGTTGCTCTAATGTCTTTTGGCCATGCCACTGTTCAGGATTTTCACAGGTTTTTGCCCTCCTTTTTGTGGTTTGTTTTCATTTTATAAACACGCTTCTTCCTCTTTCAATTTTTGTTTTGTACAAGTTCGAATTTGTTGCTTACCCAACATTCATTTGCATTCAAATAGAGGTCCTTTTTTTGACTAGGCACTTTCCCTTCCCCGGGAAATTGAGACTTTCGGGAAAGCAGACCACACTTAGTTCCCAGGTTGTCAGGAGCAGGATAGATCACATGGCCTAGTATCACTCAACCAAGCAGAAAAGAGAGATGTCTGACATCTCTTGCATGTCAGAAATAAGCTCCAAAGTCTCCTGGCATCTCCACGGCCACTGGGAAGAAGTTACAATCATGAATGATCAAGCAAAGAGACAGAAAGTCCCTGGGTCTATGTGACACTCCTGATTCATTGACTTTACCATTCCTGCCAAAGCACCACCTCTGTGTCACTGGGAACATGAGAGACTGAGAGGTAGCCCTATGTTAATTAGCTGTGGTTTCCAGGAAGCTGAGTATTCTAATTCATCATATGAGGCATGAATGGAGCCTACAGAGAGTGTGTAAAGTACATTGCCATTAATCCTGCTTGAAATATTCCTCATCACTTAGCACATTTTCCCCATAATTGTCACTTTCTGAAGCAATTTTGAAAGCCTTCAAGTCTTCTTTCATGAGTATCTTTGGCTGTGTTGTGACTGTCTCCATGTTCTGGATCAATACAAAGCATTTCTCTTTTGTAATCATTTTGATTTTGGGGATGAACCAGAGTCACACAGTGCCAGCTGCACTGTGTCGATGAGGACACACAACAGCGTTCATGATGTTTTATATCACACCTCCTAAAAGCATTCATGAAAAAGGACTTCCAGAACTGCTTCAGAAAGTGGCAGGACTGATAGCATAATTGTGTTCAGTGTGAGAGAGGGTAGACACCTGAGCCTCTCTCCATGAGTCAGCATCATTCACGGGACTGTGGGGGAGGAGAACCAGGCCTTCCAAGAGGTGATGCCTGCCTGGAAACCAGTGCCATGGACCCAGCCACACCCAAGCCTCTCTCTGTGAGTCAGTGCCATTTATGGACTGTAAGGGGAGAGAACCAGGCCTCACAAGGAGGTGAAACCAACCTGGAAACATTAGCATTTTCATTGTTTTCTTGGGTTGGGTTTTATTCTCTTTTGTTTTGTTTAATTATGTTAAATCTGATGGCATGAGCAGCTGTTTAAAAGTAGCAAGACATTATGGTAGCCATTTTGGATTTACTGTTGGCTTGTTTTGAAGTCTTATTGCATTCATTATTTTGCTTTATTGTTTCTATTCTATTCTGTTTTGTTCTGTTCATTTTTTACTTCGTCCAAAAGTATCTGAAGCTATTTTGAAGACAAAAAAAGGCAGTATGGTAATTCATAGGTTTTGAAGTCCTATGAGAGACAGTGTTTTGAGGGAAGTTAATGACAATGTATCTTTTATTGTGATAGCATTTTAAAATTTAAACATTTGCTGCATATTTTGATCAACCCTTGCAATTTTCTTTCAATTCTTCTTCCTCTCAGGAATGAACGAATGAATGAATTTTTTTCCTTTCTACCTCTCTTCCTCTCTTCTTCCCTTTCTTCCTTCTTTTATTTACTTCCTTCCCCACTTCCTTCCACCCTTCCTTCCTTTCTTCATTTTTTAACTTTTGTAAAAATACCTCAATGATCATCCCTTGTCAGTGAGCTCCCTGAGAGTTTCTGTGATCTGAGAGTCATGCTCTACCATAAGTAGATTATTAGTACATTTTTCTAAACCAAGATAGTGTCTATCCAAAGACAATTTCTAGCAGCAGCTGTTAAGAAAATCACCATTTCCTCATTATCCATCCAGGTTAATCACCTGACTTTGAATCAATTAAATCACCACCATTCCACAGCCTGCTACACTACCCTGCTTCCCTAGGAGTCAGGCCTTCCACTTACATCCAGTTGTGTAGAAAAATCTCCTGAAAATCCTCACTTTCTGTCTTCACCACCTGTGGCTGCCGAGAGTTTCAGGCCCAATAATTGAATGTCACACACCATCTGTGAGTTACCAGCTGTAACTTATACTGATTTTGCTGCCTAGACCTGTGTTCTGGCTGAAGGACCAATTGCTAACCTGTAGGACATACTATTCACATTCTCTTCTCTACTGTCTGCCCTTTACAGGAATTGCCCTGCATTACAAAGAACTGTAGCCTCTACACAAATGATGGAATGATTCATAAAAACAAAAGACCAGTCTTTTATTTCAAATTGGTCAGCTGTGGGAGGACATCGGAATTTGAAAGCTCATCATAAATACCCCACAGTCACTGTATGATTGTGCCTGTACCACAGTAGGCTCTTTCCCCTCCTGACATCATTGTCTCTGGGTCTTCAAGAAGAGCTCATCTCATGGACACTTTCTAATAAATCTGTGTACAGGTCTTCATTTTAGAGTTAATCTGCTTTTATTTCTTGGGCAAGCTGCCTATAACAGAATCCAGAGGCCAACAAAGCAGATGCTCACATGTGTTTTGGAAGCTTATTTACCTACCAGCCACAAAGTGTGGGGTTTCCCATCACTAGAAGAAAATGGATAACCAGGCCTACTGTAGCAGTGTAGCTTTTAGAGCTTTTCACCTGTGAGAACTGTTTTGTCATATTGGTGGAAGGAAATGTACTGGCGGTGATAATATATCAGGTTCGGGACAAAATACCAACCAGAGGAATAATAGGATTGAATGACTTTTGTTGAGGATGTTTGACCTTTAGGAAAATAGTGGAAGGCTAAGAGAGATTAATAAGAAATTAAAAGATAGCACGGAAATTAGAAAGGTTCCCTGCAGTTTACAAAGAGGTACTTTCCAACCATCTCTTATGCCCAAAAGATAGAATAAAATAAGGGTAATTTCAGGGTTTAATTGTACTTGCAGAACTCTAGATGACATGGACCGTATGCCATGCTAAGTTCAAGGAGATGACTAGAAAGGGCTGCCATGTGAAAATAAATGACAAGGACACTAGGTGTGTCCTAATCACAAATACCTTAGTTTACGTAAACCCAAATGTCTCAGTCTCTACATAGTTAACATTTGGGCTAGGTCATCCTTTGTCAGGGGAAGTCCTTGGCATTGCACAGCTGTTCACAGCATTCCTAGCCTCCACCTACTGGATGCCAGTAACCAATAGCTCTTCCTTCTCCCTGTGACAATCAAAAATTTCTGTAGACATTTCCATGTATTCTCTATGAGTAATACTCTGTGAGTAATCAAAAAATTTCTGTAGACATTTCCATGTATTCTCTATGAGTAGAACATTGGTACCAGTGTTCTAAACTGCTTTGTACCTGCAGTATTGACCTAATCCTGTTATAAGTTAGTATTTTACCCTTGCTTGAGGAGAACATAGTGATCTCTCAAAATATAAAAAAAATAAAAACAAAAAAAAAAAAGTTCCTTACTGAGGATAAACCTTTGCCTTTCCTCAGACCTCCCAAAGTACTGACTAAGTTTAAGTCATATTTAAATCAGTTGAGGAAATGCTGGAGCTTTTAAGGGAAGACTCATGCTACAAAGAAGCTGTGGTAGCTAGCTGGTAAGGATAAGCAGGACCCTGGAGAGCTAATATGAGAAGGAATTCTAACACTGAATTAAAAGCTGGAAGAATCAGCATTAGATGGGGGAGTTTCTTGGTAAGGCAATATTTTCCTGTGATGTAGGAGTTAAACTTATGGCATGGACCCCAGGAAAGGTGGCCACGCGCTGCTGGGATGGCTTACTGAAACTTAGAAAGAGTTAAAAGTTTCAAACTGTATATTCAAGCTAAAGCATAAAGCCATAATTTCCGTGACCAATGGTGGAAGAATGAATCAAAGGCTTGGAGAAGTAAGCATGCTAGAGTGGATATATTACGTAAAGTTGAATAATGAATAATACATTAGGTGATTCTGATTCTGTAAGCAAGCCTGAGGAATACTTCATTTTCCAAAATGCTAGAAATTATATGGATGAGGGGGACACAGGTTCACTGAAGAGTTCATAGAAGGTTTGATGCATCTCTTTACCACAAAGCTCAATGGCAGTAAGGGAGTGAATAGTTGCAGAAATAACAGGACAGGTAGTGATATATCTATCACAGTTAGACTCTTATACACCTTGAATAGAGGAGAGCATGGCATCATCTCCTTCATTAATGACAAAATACCAGCTGAACTGTCTGCAAAGGAAATGGTATACACAGGAGTATACATGCACTCCACAGGCCAAAGACAGGGCCTCGATGTTCTGATGCCCTCAACATTGGCAGAATATCTAGGTATGCAGTGCACAAAATCTTTCAGGAGGATCACATTTAAAATAAGCCATAGCTGTCATGATGAAAACAAAACAGAATGCCTGGAGGGCTTCTTTGAATTTCCAAAGCAGCACGGTTTGTACCCGAGTGTACTTTCCAGTGGCATGGTTTGAATGGAGTACTGCATAAGATCTGCTGCTACTTGGGCCACATGACCAAGTAAGCCTTATATCTTGGAGATACACGATGAGAATATAAAATTTTATTTTTTTGAGATTTGAAACAATGTAATGCCATCTACGTTGGATTATACACCCCCTCTATGAATCTTCTCCTAATAGCTGAAGACATCAAACTATAGCAATATAGGTATATCAGTATTTATAGTAAGATAATTCTTAATGGCTAAGTATTGGAAGCAGCCTGTATACTCATCAACAGATGACTGAATAAAGAAAATGTGGTATCTATATGTAATGGAATTCTACTTGGCTATAAAGGAGGACAAATTTGAGACATTTGTAGGAAAATAGATGCACCTGAAAAGTATGATGCCAAATGCAACAAATCAAACACACAATGCTGTATAGTCACTCTCATTTGAATATGGCAAAGTAAAAACAAATAGCACAACAAAGGATGAATAGACAGAGGCAAGGGGAGAGATCTCTTGAAAATGAAAAGAGCTGCAAAAGAACATGGATGAAAGAAGAGGCAGAAATAAATAGAATAAAAATGTTCCATATACAGGAATCTAATAGCTTCGATGAATGTAATATTTACAATATTTACCATGAGATAAGATTAATAATATCAATAAAAAAGAAAAGGGAGGAAGGGAGTTTGGAGGTGGAATGAAGGAGTCAGGATAAGGCAGGATAAAAGAAGGAGGAGTTTAAAGAGAAAAGCAAGCTGTATTCTATATGTATACCCATCTTCCAAGATGTTCATAAGTTGCATGTTTTGCAAAGATGTACTAATAAAAAATAAATAATTAATAAGCAGCACTAATTGAAGGGCCCTAATTTTTAAAGTCTACATACAACCTTCTAGAAAAGGGAAACCTATGGATATGTGTTAGAGTTTGTGTCTGGATGTTCCCCCAAAGCCTCATGGAGTCATAAGGGGCAAGAGTTTCAGAGGTGACTGAATCTAGAGTTTATGATTAGCTCATTGCTAGTGCTGGATCTGGAGGTGTGAGTGCTATACCTACCCCAGGGCAATACTTACAGCCTGCATACAGGACAATGGACATAAAGAGGACTGCTCCTCCCTTTGGCTCTTGTTGCTTCTTCTGTCTTCCATTACCATGAACTGTTGCCCGACTGCCATGCCACCCTGCTAGAGCCAGCTGATTATGGACAGAAATCTCTACAAACTGTGAGCTAAATAAATTGTTCCTTCCTTAACTTTGGGTGGTGTGTATTTTGTTTCATCATTGAAAGAAAATTAACTATGACAGCATGGTAACAAAATCAGTGGTTGTTAAGGCTAAGGGGACAGTGGGATGAATAAATGACTCACAGAATATTTTTAGAGGAGAGAAAATAGGCATTATGATCTATAACTGTCAAAAGAACTCATAGTAAATTTGTGTAAATCAATCAAATGTGTAATATAAAAAGTGAGCCTTAATGTAAACAATGGACTTTGAATCACTAAAACTCACAACTGCCGTTCATTGTGGTACATCTAAGATCAAACATGAGCAGAACCAAAGGAACTGCCGTCATGCCGAGTACTGATAGTGAGGAAAGCTGTATGTGTGCTAATACACAGGAGGTACTGGGAGTTAGTGGAAATTTCCTGCTAAACTTTACAGTGAACCTGAAACTTTTCTAATATTTAAATGTTATTTTTAAAATTGAGCAAAAATAACTAGTACGTTAACTTTTCTTAGCTGCTTATAAGACCACTTTCCTAATAAGATTATCTCTCTCCATTTTTTGCAAATAATGTAAAAAAAATTTGATTTTTTTAGCCTGTGAAAGAAAAATCAAGAAGCGACTTAACTTAACAATAATAATGGTAGCCAGGATGATTAGTGAATGGGGCAGAAAATAAGGAAACTATCTGGAATGTACATAGACACTCTCAAAGTCTCTTTACCTGAGACTACCTACCTATTCCCTGGATTCTGTCAGTGTTTTTTCTGTCTCTAACCTACACTTGATTTGCTAGTCAATGTTTATTTTAACACATATTTTCTTTTTCTTCATTATGACAACTTCGTCTAGAGAGGAAATATATTTAGCTCCTAATTTTAGTTTCAAAGACATATCTGCAAGTAGATATTGATGCAGTGACATAGTTAAAGAGATACACAATCAAAAATAGAAGTCCCAGGATGGTGAGCTCAGAAAACTGTTGATGAAGGCAAATTCCAATGATGTGGATGTTTCCTTTAACCCCAAATATATGTATGATTGCCTGCGGTAGATTAACCATCTTGTGACCAAAGGGATAAGAGCCACAGGCTAAGGAGAGTGCTGCAGAGAACAAAAGGAATGTGGGCATTTGTCAGCCCAAGATTTCCCATCACCACACCATCCATCATGTGGGAGAAAAATTAAAATGTAAGACACAGTGACTGGGTTTCCTTTTTATATGGTCAAAAACATAATTTTTATATATTTACCTTATATCTTTTGTTAGCAGATTCACTCAAGATGAACTTCACTAAAGAAAAGATCTGATTAACCTGGCTGAACAAGTCAACTATGTGCAGGATCAGAGTAACTCAGATGCATATATACGGCTGATAGGGCTCCATCGTTAAAATGTGAGCCACTGGGGGGAAAAAACACAAAGCCCAACAAAGTGATCTACCAGTACTACTTAGATACAATCAATTTCACCACAGAACTTGGATCTATTAACGTCTATTATATACGACTCTACCAAATGATATATGCTCCCCTTTGGAAAAAACACTCCAGGGTGGAAAAGAAATGTTTTGGAAAATGAGTTGAGATCAAATATAACATAGAAGGTCCCTTGGTTGGTTTAAGATGTATTTTTAAAAGATTCTCTCTCTCTGTCTCTCTCTGTCTCTTTCTCTCTCTCTCTCTCTCTCTCTCTCTCTCTCTCTCTCTCTCTCTCTCTCTCTGTGTGTGTGTGTGTGTGTGTGTGTGTGTGTGTGTGTGTGTGTGTTACTTGGCATGATATTGGGCGTAGACTTAGTGCATACATTCTATATTTATAAACTTCAGATATGTACTACCTATATGCAAGAATTTGAAAAATGCAAGTGACATTAAACATAGTTTCTGCTCTTAAATTTTTATAATTAATGTAGGGAGGCAGGCTGCAGACATATAAGTGATTAATTATGCTAAATTATAGTTTAGTTTCCCTGACTATGAGATGATCATAGTGGTTAAGAGAAGAAAGGGAAGTAACTCCTTGTTACTAAAATTTGTTTGAAATATGATAAATTGAGTTTTCCCTTAAGAATTAAGCAAATAGTACAACTAGACAAAGGAAAACTAAATGTGAACGCTGCCTATTTAACCCCAGAGCATCTGATAAAGCATAGCTAAACACTTCTCAAGGTAAAAATGGGTAACTCACCAAAATCTGGGAGACCTCAGGTGAAATAATAGTGTGGAACTACTCGATGACAGTGTATATAATATGTGAGCATATTCCTGACAACCTGAAATTGCTGATTGTTTACAAATACATTAAGTGAAATATAATATCAGTTTCCCTCCATAACATTAGGATCTTTTGGAATTATTCTGTGACATATATTTTCTATTATAATTATTTAAGGAAACAGTGATACTTACATGTTACTTTTATAGATTCTAAAGACATGGTCTTTGAAAATGCAACAGCAATAATCCTTTTGAAATCAGATAATATGAGAACTATCTTTTGTATTTGTATTATCACTCATGGTATTATTTTCACTATCATTAAGTCACATTTTATTTGTCCGTTAGATAAATACTCATTAAGTACCTGATAAATACCTGGTATCATACTAAGCACTAAGAATATGGTAATGATTACTACCTAAACAGGAGTGACTTGCCTTACTAATTTACAAACTAATTGGGGAGAAAGATAATAGTTAAATAATTACAAATGTGTAATGTGAAATAAAATGTAGTCAAACTATGCTACAGGGACCTAAAGGTAGTCTTGTGGGAAGGAAATGTCACTAACCATGTAAGTACTTTCCCTATCATCTAAGGTTGAAGTGCTGGGTTATCAACATTTAAAGGGAATCTGAGCAGAATAAAAGAAAAAAACTGCTAAGTTATGGCTGCATTTCCATTTTCCGGAATGACAAGTTGAATCTTTGCCAGCATCACACCATAAATAAATAAATAAACAATGAGACCCATCTATATGCAGCTGTATCAAAAGTTCTATTCCATATGTGACAACATATTATTAAAATAGCAAAATCATAGCTTCCATCTGCCTGTTGGGATGCAGAGCGTCACTCTCTTCCCTGTAATGTTAGACTTTATTGCATTTGTCGGCAGCATATTCCATTTTAATATTTGATAAATAGATAGGAAGAATTGTTTCAAGCTACAATCCTGTACAGCTTCAGCTGTTCATCTCCTCTTTGAAGCAAACTCTCTATCCTCAAACTAATATACCCCAAAAAGAAAAATCAATTTAAAGTGACTGTGAAAATGTGTTTATTTTTCTACCCTCAGGATTAAAAAGCTGAGAAATGATTAATAATAATTTGTCTGGAAAGATAATGTGGGCATTTTAGGGGGATAGTGATTTTGCATCTTTAATTTTCATCAGTTCTAACATTTTATCATTAAAACTGCATGAATATATATAGAGAGAGATAAAAGAAAATGAGAGAGGTGGTAATACCTCATATCTCTTAGGCAGTATTTCCTATGTTTTAGATTTCTACATTGTCTGACCCCATTTCAGTCAATTTTCCATAGCCTGCCTGTCTCATATCCGCTGAGGGAACACACTAGTGCTGTGTTTATGCTAATTTTATGCTCTCTGAGTTGTGTCTGTTATTCAAAGCAGTTGAAGCAGTTATTGCCAGTAATCTTATTTCTGTGGGAGCCCCAGGGCAGACGAGGCCTCAAAATCAGGCCTGCAGACCGAGGCAAAGCCATCGCAGCCTGCTGGTAAATGGCACTTCTTCCCCTCCGAATCTGATATCAGTTACTTCGCAAACACAGTAATAAAATGAAACAAATCAGATTTTCAAGTAAATAAACCAGACTTCAGTGGGAAGCAACAATGGTCAGGGCAACAGGAGTTTAATAAGTGATACATAGGGGGAAATACAAAAGCACCATGGCCTGCTCCTCTCCTCTCTTTATTCAAAGGATCACCCAAACCCCCTCAGTGCTGACAATGGGTGTTTTACACAAACGGTAAGAAAGCTGAGAAAGGAGCTGACGTTAAGGAAAACAAGCAGCAAAGTAAAGGTTAACTCTTTTACTAAAATCAAGCAACAGTACTGAAAATTGTATTATTTGTTGCTGAAACGTGCTGAAGGATGCAGTGAAATCAAGATTCACGAAAACAAATGGACATGGCCATTCTCTTCAGTCATGAAAGCTAACACAGGAATTTTTAAAAATTCCAGCAAAATGGAAACAGAGGCAAGCAGTGCAGTTTGCTGGAGAAGGAGCATTGCCCTGCTGTAACTTTGCAGACCATGAGAATTTAAAGGTGGCTAGAGCACTGACCAAGGTCTCAGCCTAATCAGAAATGTATGCACTCATATGATTTATTTCTGGCAATTTCTCCTTGCTTTCCAATGTATTTTTAGTTCCATTTATTTTAATGTACTTGTATATTGTATTCCCCTCCACTGTGTCACTCATCTATTATAAACATTTTAAATGACTGACACAGTACAATGAGAACCGTCTAAATCTAACTTAGCAATAGTTTTCTGAGGCCCATCTTGTATATTTTTCATGAATTCAGACCCAATACTGTAGCCAGTTTACCCTTGTACTGTTCTTTAATCTGAAGCATCTTCCTAGAGTCCTCTTCAACATATTCATTTGCAAACATTTATAGTCTATTTTATGCTAAACACAAAGTCTACTTTTGATCAGAGCACAGCTACTCCAGGAGTGAAAAAAATCTCACAGTATTGTGATTTGGACTGTTCATCTCACAGTTCAGGACACTTTGGAGACACATAGAAATATGATAGAGGGAGATGGATGTTCATTTGAGGAGATAGATTCTGAATTGAATTTTATGAGAAAATATAAATTTATAAATGGAGAAAGAAAAAGAAAAGTATTTTTTGATAGAGGGATGAGAAAGTTGTTTTGGAGAATATAAAAGGTCAATATGAATTGAACAGATTTTTAAAATGTGATGGGTAAAATTCTAGGGAACTGAGAATCAGCAAACATGTCACATTATAAAGTTTTCACTGCCTACTACAGTTAAGGATTTACATGCAGCACTGAAATACAAAGACTGACTTTGAGGAGACGGGAAGCCAGTTAGGATGAGCAAAAACTGATGGGGGAGCAGAAGTCAGGGATCAAGATTTAATAGGTTCATATACTATTGCCTCATGATAATTATATTCATTATGTGTCTGAAACATACATCAAAATTAATAAAGAGATAACTTTTTAAAGTACTCTGCATGAAAGAAAAAGAAAGACAAAAACAGAGATGCTCCTGATAAGCACAATAGGCAGGATATTAAGTTTGGAGTAATCCCATATACTTTTTGTAGGTTTGAGGATGGAAGGATTAGAGACTGGACAGCCTGGTGAGATCTTGTCTCAAAAACAAACAGAAACAGAGCAACAATAAAAATTTTGAAAAAGGAGTCAGGGAGAGAATATGACTTTGAATAGAACCAAAGCAAAGAGATAAAGGGAAAAAACAATAGATTGTAGAAATTTTTATGGTGAGAATTTTAGTTCACCATAAGTGAGCTAGAAATCCTATCAATGGCACATCAAGTACATTATTTTATTTCTGCCTCTTCCAGTAAGAAAATTAAAATGACACTAAAGAAGAGAATACTTAATTTGTCACATAAACAATAATAAGAGAAAAGAAGAAAATAACAGATGAAAAATGTCAAGAAAACAATATAAGTTGAAACACAGTGTATACACATAAATGAATTAGCAGAAGAAAGAAGATAACTTCTCTGGGGAGTCAAAAGATTCCTAACCTGCCAAAGAAGCCCAAAAAGGTCAAGGACTTGTATATATATATATCTGAAAGCTAAAGTATGGTATGTGCTTGAAAATAACAACAGGTTGATAGTTGTAATGGAATAATCATATATTTAAATCCTTCCCCAAACCCAACAAAAGGTACAAAATTTACTCTCTAAAAAGTGAATCAGCAAAAGATTGGATTTGGGCATACAAGTGAATGAAATGAAAAGCTACATCTCAGAGGGGACAATTTCTTAGTGTTCTTTCCCTGTTCTGCTCTCACAAAAGTAGCTGCTTTGTTTAAAAATTCCAGCTGAAGATCAGCAGTATTTTTTTAGAGAAACCAATTTCGTACAAAAGAAAAAAGTGATAGTACAGACATTGCTAATCCCTTTAATACTCAAATCTCAAAGAGAATAACCTCGGTGAGGACTCTGAGTTTATCCGAGGACACAGGGCATTCAGGCACCATGTTGATATTTCTTTTTAAGTAGGAAGCTAGAGATACACAAAATTTTGAGGCAGATCTCTAACATAGGAAACAAAGCATGTTGAAAAAAAACTGAAGAAAAATATAAAAATATTTTATGTATCCGAAAATATGTGCTTGTGTACACATAAACATGCTTATTAGTATGCAAGGAAAATCTAAAAGAAGAAGACGGTACCTTCACAAAAGCAAAACAATTCTAAGAATGAAAATGGATCTTTAAAATTAAAAGTGTGAGAGAAAAGTTTGTTTTTAAAAAAGGTTAAATTACTCAACAGAGGAATTCTCTCAAAATGTAGATAAAAGGCAAACCTGAAATTATTTTGGGGAGAGGCAAAAATTAGAGCATTCATATTAGATATCCAATATCTAATAAACAGAAAAAAATTAAGTGAAAAAGGTAAGAAAATAATCACTAAAAAGTAACTCAATTAAACTTGTCAGGCCTAGAATTCAAGAGTTTCAAGTTGGGAGAGTTTATTGAGTGTCTAGTATAATAAATGGGGATAAAAAATGGTCATTAATTGACTAACATTAGCAAAATGTTTTTAAAAGAAGAAATACACAGTATCACAATAGCATCAATTTATGCATATTAATAAAGAGATTAGGAAGCAATTCTTGACACAGTGACTTTAAAATCTTGAGCAGAAATCCAGGTGAAAGGCACCACAGGAAGACTCAGAGCCCAGCCCTACTCATCATGGCTACTGGGATCTAAGTGAACAGCACACAGAGACCAGCAGAATATTAACAAAACAACAGGGCTCCCAGCTGGGTGCACAAGATGAACAGGTGGACTAGGGTGTGAAATTGTCAGAGCCATAGTAAGAAGGTGAGCCAACAGGTGGGACCAGCAGCTGACATGGGAAGAAGCTGGAACTTAGTCATCAACCATTTTCTCTCAATTTCCTTTTTCTTTCTTTTTTTCTCTCTTTTTGTCTTTACTTTTTCTTTGTTGCTCTTCTTCCTTTTTTCTGTTTCTTTTCTTTCTTTGTTTCATCTTTTTCCTCTCTTTTCAAATTAACTGGTGAGAATTCCAGTCACAAAAAATTAATCCCAATTCCCAAATGCAGAGACCAAGTTGAGGCAATCCCTTCACTACTTCTTCATTCTTTCTTTCTAAAATCAGGACAGGGACTGAGTATGTAGCTAAGTGGCACAAGCACCGCCTGGCAAGCATGAGGTCAGGAGTTCAATCTCTGGTGCCCCTCCAAAAATAAAATAAAATAAAATAAAATCAGAAACAAGACAAAGATATTCACAGTTACTAGTCCTATTCAGTATGATTTGAAAACATTAGCCAGAACAATTAGATAAGATAAATAAATAAAAAGAATAAGGATAGGAAATAATAAGTTCAAGTATCATTATTCACAGATGGCGTAATACTCTACATACAAGTGTTCCCAAAAACTCTGCCAAAAGACTTTTACAGCTAATAATCTAATTCAGTAGCATAGCTGGATACAGAATCAACACTCAAAAAATCAATAACAATCTAGTACACAAATAACAAGCTCACTGAGAGAGAAATTAGGGAAATCCCAAACTTCATCCAAGAAAAAAAAAAAAGTACTTTGAAATCAACCTAACAAAGGAAGTAAAAGATGTATGCATTGAAAATTGCAGTACTCTAAAAAAAAGACATGAACCCTTGCTCATGAATAGAAAGAATCAACATTGTGAAAATGGCCATATTCCCCAAACTGATATACAGATTTCATGCAATCTATATCAAAATACTATCAGCATACCTCACAGACCTAGAGAAAACATTCCTAAAATTCATTTGGATTCAGAAAAGACCTCGAATAGCAAAGGCAATCCTGAACAAAGGCAAGGCAGAAGGCATCACAATCCCTGACTTAAAATCATACTACAAAGCTACTGTGATAAAGGCAGCATGACACTGAAAAAAAGAAAATTAACAGACCTGAGAATCAATGAAACAAATTACAAGACACAACACTACTACAATCACACTCGACCACCTTATCTTTGACAAAGGAACCAAACACATTCACTGAAAGAAAGTCTCTTTAATAAATAGTTCTAGAGAAACTTGATTTCCACATGCCACACTAAACCTAGACCCATGTCTCTCCCCATGCACTAAATTACAGTCAAAATGGATCAAAGATTTAACTAGGACAACAGAAATACAAACCTACTACAAGAGAAAGTAGGTAGAAATCTAGAAGACAGAGTAGGTAGAGAGTTCATGAACAAAAGCCAAACTGTGGGAAAAGTGTTTCAAACAATAAACAACACAATGTCATCTTATTAAAATGTTTTTACTCATCAAAATAAATCTCCAACAGAGTAAAAAGAAGCCCTACAGATGAGAAAAAAAAATTTAGTGAACTGTTGCTCAAATAAAGGACTTCTATCTGGAATTACAAATAGTTTGTGAAATGTAGGTGTCCCAAATTCAAAGGCCCAATCCAAAAATGGGCATCTGAGATGAATTAACATATCTCTTATGAAGACATATAAATGGCAAATAAATATACAAATAAAAGTTCAACATTACTGGTCATTCAAGAAATGCAGATTAAAAGAACACTGAGATTGCAACTTATCCTAGAAAAAATGGCTATGAACAAAAATCAACCAATAACAAATGCTGATGGAGCTGTGGGGAAAAGGAACCTTTCTCCACTCTTGCTGAGAAAGTGTGCTGCTAAAACCACTGTAGAAATCAATGTGGAGATTCCTAAAAAAACTAGGATTAGAGGTCTTGTTTGCCCAAGCCATTCCCTTTCTGGATATATTCCCCTAAGAATTGAAAACATCATATCACAGAGATATATGTGCACCAATGTTTATAGTAGCACAATTTTTAATTGCTAAACTCTAGAAATAACCCCAGTGACCATCAACCATAGAAGGGTTAAAAAAGATGTTTTTTTTTTTTTTTTATGCAATGAAGTACTACTCGGTTATAAAGAAGGATGAATTCAAAGCTTTTATAGGTAAATAGATGCAACTTGAGACCATAGTCATAACTCAAATAAATTAGACTCAAATGTGTAGACACTGTATTGTCTTCCTAGTGTAAAAAACTGAAAGAATAAATAAGATCCATAATCTACAATAGATATTGTAAAAGAGAAAGATACTGCTCAACGGGAAAGAACAAGTGAGATGGGGAAAAGAGAAACGAAGAGCTGGAAAATATATTACTAATGTCTTTTTGTTCATTGAAAAGAATAGTTTGTTCTTATGTTGTCTGATCAGTTTTTCATGCCCATATTTCATAATGTGACCAACAATTTTGAAGAAAATGATATACAATATATTAACCATCGCTAATTTCCTATTATCTTGATATGGAATTGTGTCAATGTTTTTATTGCATTTTCCTTTGTTTCCCAAAAACAAATTAATAAAGTCCTGAGAAAAAATGAAATCTAATCTACTTTATGCTCACTAAAATTATACACTGTGAATATAGAATAAATATATTTTCAGAAATATATAATTTCAGAAATTTATTGCTCCATGTATACTGTCAGGAGATTATTAAAGAATGCTTTGCCAGGGGTATCGATCAGTAGTACAGTGTCTGTCTGACAAGCATGAGGTCATGAGTTTGATTCCCAGTACAAAAAAGTTTAAAAAAGAATGTTTTCCCCCAAAAAATTGAACCAGTGAAGTGGAGGAAATTGGGTACATGAAGAAAGATCAAGGGCAAGGGAAAGAAAAAAGGTATCATCATCGGTCCAGGATAATAAGGGCCGGGGATTTAGCACAGTGGCAGAAGTGCCTGATGTCAAGCACGAGGTCATGAGTTTGATCCCAGGTACAAAAACCGAACTAAGAAAAGGGAACAAGAAGCGAATTGAGACTTTAAAAAAAGTCCACGTTAGTCCAGGATAATGATACAAACACATTTTAATTGGGAGAAGGCAACACAGAATTTCAGAAAACTTGATTCCAAAATAATGTGGAAATATAATATAGTTGATTGATTACTATGATGAAGATATTTTCTGGCTCTATTGGAAATTTCATGCCTGGATTGTTGATGGGAATGTATAAATGGCAAATAAAACATCAACTATTAACTTTTAGATAAGTAATAATAATGCAAATATTTATTACAAATCGGAAGAATAATAAGCATGTTAGAATGTTGGTTTGAAAAAAGAAATAATATAGTTAGAGTTAATAGTTAATATTAAATTCCATTTAAATGTTTGTTATGGGCCAAGCATTCTTCTACATGCAGTATTTTGATTGGTTCATTTACTCCTCATAGTTCTATCAAATAGTGCTACTACTGGACTCATTGTACAACAGAAGACAACTAAATTGAAATGCCTTATCAAAATCCCAAAGTTAATAAGCTGAAAATCTCAGACTTACAAAGAGTAATATTCAAAGTAAAAGATGGAACCTCTAACGATGTTTGTCTTTCTCTGTGTTTTTCTGTCCACGTATTTCTCCAAATGCGAAAAGACCTGAAACCTGTTTCTCAATATATTGATATTGCGCTCGTTAATGACATAGTCGAACACACTTCTAATCTTAGCTACCTGCAGGCATCTGTTTTTATACCGCCTGTTTCTCACTGGGATCACTTTAAAGCGGAATTCATGTGTGAGTCCGACCCCAGAGTACAATATTAAGAACTTTAAACTGCTCTAATACACTGAGTCAGTACAGTTAGGATTTCTCCTTATATCTGTAAAGAAAGATTGATAGAGTTGATATTTGATTTCTATAATTCCTCTCGTTATCCTTGCATATGTTTACAGTGAAACAAGGATTATTCACTAAATTAACGTGACTATATAAGTCAGTTTACTGGGTTATTTGCATTTTTTATGTCATCTTTTACATTTCTTTCCTGTTTTGTTTGCATAGATTCTGAATTCCTTCTCTTTTTCTTTTGTGTAACTTGAGTGGTATTTCTTTGTGGCTTGTCATAGTAAAGTCAATCTATTTTAAGCTAATTCCAGTTTAATTTACCTACATTCACTAAGTTTGCACTTTACCTCTTCCTCTCCATATTATGATTTAGATGTTGAAATTTAGATATGTTCACTAAAATCATTTAATTACAATTTTAGTATTTTTATCTCTTTCATAGTGAAGTTAAAAACAACTTTCTAGTAATACAGGATTTTATTTATATATATACTTTTGGTGTCAGGAATTGAACTCAAGACCTTGCACTTACCAAGCAGGTGCTTGTACCACTGAGCTATAATCCCTGGTTCAGGATTTTATTTTATTTCATTGTACATACCTTTACTAATGATTTCCTAGTTTGCAATACTACCCCCTTGTTTAGCATTCACCTTGCAAACTTCCTTTAACGTCATTTGTAAGGCAAGGCTAGTGTTAATAAACGTCTTCAGCCTTTGTCTGATAAACTCTTTGTCTTCCCATCACTTGTAACGAACCACTTTATACTACAGGGTACACTATTCCTGCTTGCCGCTTCCAGTACCTGCAATGCATCAACTCATTCTCTTCTGCACTGCAAGCTTTCTGCTGCATAACTAAAACAATCCACTTATAATCTTATAGCAATTCTCTCTGTCATTTTTTCCAGAACTCTTTGTTTTTATCTTTTAGTGATTTAATTGTAATTCATTTTCATAGGAGTCCAAAGAGATTCATTTTATTTGGTGATCTTGGAGTTCTTAGATCTGTTTTCATTCTACAGGTTTCAGAAGTTGTTTTTAAATATGTAAGCTGTCCTTTCTCTTTTAGAATTCTCATAATGTGTACATTAAATTGTTTGATGGTTTTTGTTACGGTGTGGTTCTAGATGTCTCTGCAGAGCCTGGCATGTTCCTAGATGGGGCTTTTCAGAGTAGGATATGTGATTCTGGGATTAAATGTGTGTTGCTGGGGTTAAGGATATATAACTGCTAAATTAGTGCCTTCCTGCTTTGGCCTAGTTCTGGGGTGGATGGTGGGGAGGCCCACTGTGGGTTTGGGTGGTGCCACCCAGAGGGTGATGGCTGGAAAGGAAAAGCAAACTGCCTCCGCTGCTGCTTCCTGCTCCACTGCCTGCTGCTTCTGCCTGCCATGAGCTGTTTCTTCTCTAGGACGCCCTCTGCCGTGCCTCCCTGTCTTGGAGCCAGCCAACTACAAATTGACACCTCAACAACTTTGGGTGGAAATAAAGCTTTCTTCCTTTAACTTTGGGAATTGGATATTTTATAAGAAAAGTAACTGAAACGGTTCCTATAAGACCCACAAGCAACTGCTACTCTTTCTGATTTTCTAAAATTTTGGCTTCTGTGATAGGATGATTTCTAATGATCTGTTCTTGAGTTTGCAGTCTTTATTTGTTTGACGTACTCTGTTATGAGACCCCATTGTTGAATCTTTGATTTAGGTATTCTAGTCTTCACCTTTATGATACCTGTTTGGTATCTTATGTACTTGCCATTTCTGTGTTGAAATAGTTGCTCATCTGTTGGTACTCTGACTTGGTTGAACATTTCCTGATTATTCTTTCATCTATCTATTTACCTATGTAAGGGCAAAGGAAATGTGTTCTCCATCTCAGAATGTTTAAAAGTAGTGAAAGGACAGCATGAGTTACATTCTGATAATACCTTTGGTTTTAACGATGATGAGTAATTTGTTGCATATTATACTGCTTTGGGTACAGAACATGTATTCTATTACATAGACTAATTCTAACTCGTAACATTTTACTTCATCAGTTGCAGTTGTTACATCCATTTAACATAAGAGAAATATAAGGCATAGAAAAGGTATGATCTCATAATCCCAACTCGGGGATATACCCAAAGGAAGTGAGATCAGTACGTAGAAGAGATAGTCACACTTTGTGTTTGGTACAGCGTTGTTCAAAATACCAAGATAGAGTGAATAGGAGTAGATTAAAAATAGAGAATATAAGAAGTACACAGGATCTTGTTGAAGTACAAACAAAACTGGTTAAACCTTCTTCCAGGTACCATGCATCAGAAAATAGGATCTTAAGAAATGATTATGGTATGTCCTGATTCACCTTATTCACTGGACATGGCACTCTGTGTCTTCTGGCTCTTTGTCAAGTCACAATGACCATGCAAGGTCATAAATTGATTCAAAACATGGAGACATCCATAACCACACAACTAAAGACACAGCAGAAGACTTCCAGAATTGCTTGAGAAAACGGCAAGAATGATGGGATAAGTATAATCAATGTTAGAGTAAGTATTTTGATAGGGGAATTATTGAGAATGTGGCTTTTACTGTAAGAATTTTTTTTTAATCGTAACCGCGGATCGAACTCATAACCACGCACTTGCAAGGCAGAGACTTATGCCGCTGAGCTAAATCCTCAGCCCCTGTAAGAAATGTTTTAATAAGTCAAAATTTTATCTTATTTTTAAATTAAGTTTATTGGTGCAATTTAGTGATATATAAATAGATATATAACGGTCACATTCATCATAGGGAATTTGTACCGGTACACGATATATATTGATTCCTCTTTTTTCCTGTTTTCCTCCCCTCCTTTCAATCCCTTTTCTCCTCTATTTACAAAAGCTTTGCATCCGTTTTACCATTCTTTTCTCAGTTTTTACTTTTTCCTTCCTTCCATTGCCTTCACCCCTAATTCCTCTTCCCAGAAAGTTTAGAAAAATATAAACATTCATCATATATTTTCACCATACTTCATACTGTATATGTAAACATTACTAAGAGAGTACCTCTTCAGTATTCTCATTGTGAAAAGAATAATAATTATATGAAGCAATTTATATGTTAACCAGTTTAATTTAATCATTGCACAACTGGACACTATAAATATATCCTTTTTTACTTGTTAATTAAAAGTAAGTAAACAGTGGAGAGAAAAAAGAGAAGCTAACCCAACTTACTCGAGATTGAAGAGCTAGTAAGTGATGAAGATTAAAATCCAATATCTGACTCTAAAATCTTCTCTTCTAACTTGGAGGTTGATTTATGGCACTTGATGTTAAACTCAACATATGCAAAAGACAAACTGAAAGAGAGGACAATAGAGAAAAGCTACTTTATGGATGAAATCCATAGAAAATTTTAGGAGCATTCTAATGATTTTTGAAAGCCACCACTAAGGCCATATGAGTGGGTAAATAGAAAGCTTACTAACCTGGAGATTATACATTTTCTTCTTTCTTCTTTGAGAAATTGAGTGACTTAATGATTTTAAATTTTGTTCTTTGAACTGCACATCAGAGGGGGAGGCATTCTTAAATTCTTAAAATTCTATGAGTTCACACACTGTGAGTCTATGAAGACAAATCAAGACACCTATAAACTCTATGTTCAAATGAAAGACCAATATAGTTAGATATCTACAACAAAAATACAGAATCAATCTGTATCTACAAAAATGACTAATATGCATGGAACATACTATAGACTGAAGAAATTAGTAGTTTAAAGAAAAATCAAAATACATTTTAGTTGAGATATGATCTTATTCCAGATGGAGATCATGTTGGATAATAAAGTTCTTGGCACTTTCCTCCAGAAATAAATATGGATCAGGCTGAAGTTGAGCACACAAATTGAAATGGTCAGAACAAAAGGTCCAAGTACTGTAGTTTTTTTTTTTTTTTTTTGAAAAGCTCTATTAATACTCTTTAATTATGTGTAAGTTTGGAAGCAGCTACAAAAAATATTGACATCAGTTAAAACCAACCAGAGAGTGGAAGCTGGCTGTTTCATTACATTGTATCGTTCGCATTCCATAGTTTGAAATGTATTTTATTTTATTGTATTAATGCCTGGTTTCAGTGCCTGAAGTTTACATTCATCTTATGGACTTAAGTACATGTACTTGACATATCTTGATTCACTTTATTCCAGTTCCATTCCTCATCTTCCTCCCTACCTCTGTCTCTAGATCCCCTTTGTTTTCATCATTATTGTTAGTAATTCATCTTTTAACATACAGTGATCGCATTCATTGTGAGTATTTTAGATCTTTTATGTTCCCTTCTCCTCTCCTTTCTTCACTCTCAGACTTTTAAATCCTGTCCAGTTTACAAAAGATTCCTTTTATCAGTCTTCTATTTTGCTCTTTGTCTGCACTTTCCCTTCCCCAAATGAGAGCAACCACACAGTATCAGTTTTGTGTGTCTGACTCATTTAACATTGTTTTTCTAGGTGTAACCATTTTCCTACAAAGGCAAATTTATACTTTGTTTTTGAAGCCAAATAATATCCCATTATTTACAGATACCACTGTGAGTAAGCTACAGGAACACCCCTGGCCTGGCTTTTTTTGCTGGAGCACACGGATCAGTGTTACGCCGTCCACTTCAGAAGAGCATTTCCTAAGATTTTTTTTGGGTTCCTTCTAACTAAAGCTTGGTGTCTTGGAGATTGATGGTCTTAAAGTCAAAAGACCCAAGTTTATTCAAAACTCTGAACTAATTCTAATATGTCTTATAATATTTGACAAATTGCTTTACATTTCTGAGCTTCAGTATTTTCAAGAGCAAAGAAACCAGTGCTGTCAATAATTACAGCAATAAAATAGTTCATATTATGTAGCATAGGATTAATAGTAGGCACCTTGTCTGTTAAATGGGTTTGATTTTCACAGTAGAACAGTTTTGATGCTGCAGTTTATGAAGCTTTTAAAATTATTGCTGCTGTGATTCTCTGTGTGGGATACAAAGAGATACTGTACATTTTAAGAACATAATTTCCTTAGGCTATGTATATAGTTATGTTTACTTAACTACTCAGAAGAAAGTGCAAACCATTTTGTGTTCTACTAAAAGATCAGCAAAGTGATTATCAGGCAGCATAGTTATTTTGATTTTGCTTACAAGATACACAGGTTTTAGTTAACTCTGCTTACTCATTTGAAAAATAGGTTTCAAGCTATTTCTTAACATAATTTTCTTACTGCAGAATTCTTTTCATCAATTAAAACTGTATTTGATACTTTTACAATTTTTTTCTAATAACAAGGGTTGAGCCCAGAGTCTTGGTGCTGAACCTCACTCCTTTTTTTTTTTTTTTTTAATTTTGACTCACGCTCTCATAAAATCACTAAGTTGCCCAGGCTGGGCTTGAACTTGCTGCAACTGCCTGTCACAGTGCTAGGATCACAGATGTGTTTCACCACCCAGGACTGTTTTTGGTTTTTTTGGTAATTATTGATAAAAAACATTTTAAAGGAAACTATGTTTGTCAGTTCTCATTTAATTTGCACATTCTGTTTCAAGAAACTTAAATTTTTCAGTATTTATATATACAACTAGAAAGAGTAACAAGAAAAATTTTCATGGGGCCATCTAATTATCACCAACGGCTGTAGCCTGTTGTGTACAATACTGAGACTAAAGTGTAGCCTGATTTAACTAAATGTTCAGCATTTTAAAAGCTCCTTTTATCTTTTTTGTGACTCAAAAAGAAATTCAAATAAAACTCTTATGAAAGATGCAGATGTTTTTCTACCATACAGAAGAAAATCCATCAAGCCTCCTGTAGCTAGCTTTGCTACTTAAGAATTACGAGGTCTCTCACAACTCAAAAACTAAATTTCATTTCCCAGGTACAAAGAAATTAAATATTTAACAATGTGTAGTTTCTTTTTCTTTTCTTTATTATATATCAATCACAGGCTATGTCTTTCATGGGAGTAGATTGATATGATATTTCTAATAAGAGAATAACTGTATTTGTGCAAAACATAATCCATGAAGAAATTCATTTGGGCAAATTATTTGTTTTATTTGAAAGTCATAATTTAAATTATTAACTTGTTCTAATTAAACAAGATCACTTGATTTATACATGCACACATAAAATTTGCATTGTGTTTCTTTTAACAAGTTCATGAAAGCACTTCTCCAATTAAAAGGAAATCCAGTTTTGCTCCTTCTCTGGCCACAATGTATTTCCCCTTTAAGTGGGTCCTCTTAAAGAAAATAATCTATTTACCTACAAAGAGATAAATAATCAAAGTTTCACCCAAATCCTCAATATGATGAATTATAATACATTCTCTTTAATAGGAGTCTTTTGTCCTGGGCTTGTATAGCGCAGTGATACAATGCTTACCTAGCATGCGTGAGACCCTTGGTTCAGTTCACATCACTACGAAGTTTTCTTCATTCCTAGGAGAAAAAGGGGAAGAAAATTAAAACCGGTTAAGATAGAAATAACTAAAACTTCCAGAGAATGTTCTTTATAGATTTCATAAGCCTGTGACAAGCTATAAGAAATTTTGTTTCCCTTTGTTTTAATTAAATTCTTTTTCCTGGTAATCATTAAATGGAAGGCTGGTTATTAGTTTTATATTATTTTAAAATTTATATTGTTAAGCATGTGATAAAAATGTTTCACATAGTGATTTTCTCCTTTCTTGTTCTTTCCTTAAAATAAAATTTATTGCTTATCATAAAATAGAAAAGGAAAACATATATTATTAAATAGATTCTTGAAAAAAAAAATAAAGTCCCAAATATTGTGTGTTCAAGCATTTCTTTTTCACATAGAAGTTTGGAAAGAGTTTAGGGCTAAATAAATGCTGCCTCAAACCAGACGAGATAAAACATAAATCATTGCATTAAAACCTCTAACAAGTCTATCTGCTTTTTGAAATGACTAGGAGATGAAAGCGAAGAGTCTCATTTAAGAAGGCCCAGCGGATCAGTTCTGCATTTATATAGCTGTTATCAAAAGCAATTCATTTCGAGATCAAATAGACTGACAGATAGGACAAGCAGGGGATCACTACTGCCTTGAGGCAGTCCAAAGCCAGACCAGCTTCTCAGCGCCACCACCACCACTGGGGCTAGTCAGGGTTCGCGTTTATTAGGCTGCCACCCTGCAGACTGCACGCAGCTTTCTCCACGCCTTCCCAGCTAGGCCTGTTTGAAGAGGAGTAAGAATAGCATATCCCAACTGGCCTGGGTGGAAAATTCTTTCATTGTACTGTGATGAGCAAGCCATGTTCATCCTAACTTTGGACAAGAATGACAAGGAAGAAGCAGCAGAATAAAAGCAGGAAGTAAGAGAGGTTTGTCAAGGGCCACAGGGTGCGTGACCTCTGCAGCTTTGGAATGTGCCCCAACTCTTCTCCAGGCTGCAAACTGTGCTCAGCCTCCTGCAGCTGACTCGGCCACAGGGAAAATGGGCAGGAGGAGAGAGCATCAGCATGAGGTGAATTTGCACAGTGAGCATCTCAGGGCAGCGTCTTCAGAGAGGCTCATTTTTTAGGGCAGAGGATGAGGTTTCCAGCCTTCATTTGAACACAGCTCTCTTGTCTTTTTGTACTGTTCTGTTTTGTTTTTTAAAGGTAACTTTTAATTGTTTAAATTTCAGAATAGTATAAAAACAAAGAAAAATTAAAGACTCAACACCATTCATGTCAATTGGTTACAAATACCAATATGAACATAAACACATACAAATTTAGGTACGATCACATCTTATTTGCCTGTTAAATGTTTCACCTAATTTTGAAAAATGTAATTATTATTTGAAAGTATAACTTTTAATAGGTAAATCTTGAATCAAATGGACTTGCTGAATTTGATCTAACCATGCCTCCTTTCTCAATAGTAATGGCATATTTTGTGTGATTTTGGTACATGAATGCCTAAACTTGTTTTTTCATTAAAATTCCAATCATTTTGGGATAGAATATTCTAAAAAAAATAAATCTAGGTATCGCAGGCAAAAAGTGAAACCCAAAATTATTTTTCTTCTGTAAGACTTACGGTAGCAATCAACAAATAATTACTGAGCATTTAATCTGCCTCTTATTGTTTAGTAGCTTCTCATTGTTTAAAATTTTATTTGAAAATATATTACCCTATCCTTTGTCCACAAGGGATATATTTTTAGATCCTTGAATGTCTAACATCTTCCATGATATTGAATCTTGCAAATGTAGAGTTAACTACAAAAGAATTAACTTATAATTAAGCACAGTGAATGATGAACAGTAATAACTAATAACAAAATAAAACAACATATATTGCAGTAAAATTTTTTGCACACGTGGTCTCAGACTATTTCATAGTCCTGCAGTTCTTAGTTATGTCCACATGTAATTTCTTGTTTCATTATCAGGTTGAGAACTTTCACATCTTTACCTAAAGGAAATACTAAGTGGGTTTTCTCTGGCATGTTTTAATCGCCAGCACCCTACCCTGGCATTCTGGGGCCGTTGAGAAGTGAAATGATGGTTATTGGAGAACCAGTCCTGCGGTTCCTCAAGAGCCAATCTGGTAACTGAGACGCCTTCTACAGTTTTAGTGTATAGCGTAGCTGCAATCGACACCAGGAAAAATCACAGAATGATGTGAAATTTCAGCACACTGCTTGGAATGGTATTCAATTTAAAACATGAACTATTTCAAAAATTTTTCACTTAATGTTTCCAGACTGTAGTTAAAACTGCAGAAAGCACATCCGTGGATAAGGCAGGATTACTGTGAAAGTGATTTTTTCCTATATTTGCCCTTCCAATGTTCATATTCATTCTGCTAGTCACTGTGTTTACAGGCACGTGTTCAGAGGCTGGAAGTTTTATCCCACTATCCATTTTTTCATTTCCACAGCTGAACACAGTTTATTAAAAAGAAAATATTGTATTTCTCAGCTCTCTTGAAGATAGGTATCCACATGACTTAATTCTACCAAACTGATATAACAGGAAACACCACATTAGCAGCTTCTAGAATCTTCCTTGGAGATACCTAGCACCGAGGCTGTTAGCCCCTAGACCATTGGTTCTCCCTCCTTTCTTATGCCTGAAATAAACATGCTGCTGTCATGAAGCTAAGAACTACTCTTGTGGAGTGGAGGGGCATGAATACGGATGGTCAGGATAGTAACCTCCTAACGGATGAGGACATCATTTTAGGGTTACTAGCTCATCTTGGTTGTTCTGGGATTTGGGGGATTTTCTGGTTTTATGGATGAAAGCTCTGTTCCCTACAAAACCTTTCAGTCTCAGCCAAATTAAGACATGAGGTCTAACTATAAACCTCTTAAAGTCATTTCTAAAATGTTTTCTTTACCATCTAAAATAAGAAATAAATGTTTTTATATGATTAGAAAGTGATTTTTTGCATAAGATTCCAAAAGCCTAGGCAAAAATAAAACAATGAGCTCATATCAAACTAAGAAATTTCTGTACAGCAAAGAAAATAATACAGAGAATGGAAAACCCATAGAATGGGAGAAGCTTTCAAACAAGACAGTGATATACATAATATACAAGGAAAGCTAGATATGGTGATACACTACTGTAATCTCAGCACTTGGAAGCTGAGGCAGGAGGATTGTTGCAAGTTCAGGACAAGCCCAGACTACAAAGTGAGCCCAAGGCCAGCTGGAACTGCACACTGACCTTGTCTCAAAAAGACAAAGGAAAAAAATAATAAACAAGGAACCCAAAAAGCTCAACAACAAAATATTGACAAAAACAGTTAAATTTTAAAATGATCAAATAACATGAAAAGTCATTTGTATATTCCAGAATATATATAAATGGCTAACAAGTATATGAAAGATTCTCAACAGCATCTTATTCCATTTAGAATATCTGCAGTCAAAAAGATAAAAATGAAATACTGGCAAGGATGAAGAGAAAGAAAAGTCTTCTAACTCCTGTAGGAATGTGAATTAGTATAGCTATCATGGAAAACTGTGTGGAAGTTCCTCAGAATTACAGCTTTTATTTAAAACAGTACAGAAGTTCCTCAAAAAACTAAACAGGGACTACCATTTAACCACGCTATCCAAGGGAAATGAATCAGGAAATCAAAGAGATACCTGCACTCTCAAGTTTTCTGTAGTAATCTTCAAAACAACCAGTACATGGAATCAATCCAGTGTTCACCAACAGAGGAATGGGTAAAATAAATAAATAAATAAAATGCATATACAAAATGGAATATTATTTATCTGTATAAAAGACTGAAATATTGTCACTTATGACAACATGGATGAAACTGGAGGACATTATGTTAAGTGAAATATGCCAAGCACAGAAAGTGAAATACACACACTGTACCACATTTACTCACATAAAAAAGCTAAAAAAAAAGTGGGTTTCATTAAAGAGGACAATCGAAGAGTGGTCATTAGAGATTAGGAAAGAGAAGCAACAAGACATTGAGGTTTGATGATGATTACCAAACTACAGTAACATAAAAAGAGTAAGTTCTATAGCCCAATAGAACAACTCTGGTTCACAAGTAATTATTATATATTTTACCAAAAACTAGAAGATAATACTTCAAAGTTTCTCAATATAAGACAATAAAAAACGTCTAAGAGAAGTTCTAATTACCCTGATTTGTCACACATTTTATACTTGTATCAAGTTATCACACTTTGCCCTATGAATATATACAATTCTTATACATGAACCAAAATCATTCAATGAAAGAGAGCACAGGATCATAAAATGATATGCAAACGTATAAATGTTACAGCACAATAAAATTACATACACTCACATTTTCTCATGTGGATGTTATATCATTTAATAGACATAACTCCTCCTATTGTGATTCCCTGAAATCAAGACCTAGCTAGTGATCAGAAAAGCCATCCCCAGTCAGCCTAGCCTTCCCCTCCCTGCCACTATAGAGTAGTCACCAACAAGAGAATAGTGAAGCTTAATCTTCTGTATGACACTGGCCATCACCATGGTAATGACCAGCTATTAATTACAACTGACACTTATTTTTCAGATAGGTCTTATCTTTGGGGACACACAGTAGTAACTATGATAAACTTCTTAATAGTTTTATCTTTAAAAAATCATCTGCAGTATTTCAAAAAAATGGAGAAAATACATAGACTCTTTAAATTTTTACAAGAGATTTTATTTTTGTAGACAATTACATTTAATATTTAAATTTTAAAAAATAGATTATAAGACTTCTGTTTTAAACAAACAATAGTATTTATTATTTTCATGTATGATAACAAAGCAGAACATGGAAAATTGTATTTTAAGTGGCAGTAATATTTTAAATGATAATTTATATCTAAAGTGTTTTTATTCAAATATGTAATCAAAAGTTTTTTAATTAACAATGTTTTAAGGCCCGAGATTAAATTTTTTTCTAGCCACAGAACTACCTGTCAAAATTACACATAAGCCAGCAATTCACATCCAAAATGAATCATCTATATTTCTAATGCTATTTCAAGGCAGTGTATCAGATTTAGGATCTTTATTATCTCTGAGACAGGACAGCATGTAGATAAATGTCCTCGCAGTTCAAGCTTTCGAAGAATGTTGCCATTTATTCTAGGGATATGCATCCCTGCACAGCTACCAGACACGACTACACAAGACTCAGCTAAACAAAATTCCATCCTGTCCCTTTTTTATCCCTTTTGCCTCCAAATCTTCCCTCTTTTTTGCTCCCCCATCCCTTCAAATGTTAATTTTTGCAGATATGCTTTTTAGTGGATTAATACAGGGTTTGCATTTAAAATTTTCATTTACTAAACAGAAAAATATTTTACTAGGAGGGAATGGTATTAAGGAGAAATGATTTTCCGTGTGCCCCGAGGCCTGGCATAGACAGGATTTGATTTGCTATGTTCGGCTAGAATCTGGATTGATACGCAGAGATGAGAAGGGATGTTTAATAAAATTTACATTTCATTTTCTCACTTGACACCAGTCTCCTGTCACTCATGGAATTGATGGGAATGCTGCAAATAACTTTTGTCAGAATCGAGTTGGGGAAGGAGACTGGGAAATGAGGAGGCAGAAGGTGGGAGAAGGGAGAAGGAGGATTTAACCTGCTTTGCCTTGTGATTTCTATGACAGAAACAAACCTAGTGAGGATAGAGGACTGGAGAGCTGCTCACCTCCACACTGGATGGACACGCGCACCAGTGGGAAGATTGAAGAAACACCTGGAGTCTGATGTATCCTGCTGCCTGCAGGGAAGGAAAGGTTCAGACTGTATGAGGAGTTTAAATTTCTGGGCACCGGGAAATGATTGATGGCAGCTGAGAAAAAGAGATAAGAGCAAAGACAGGAGAAGACTAAATTTCCACTTTCTCCGTGAATCTAGTGTATGTGTTAGCACTGAATTATCACAAACACTGGTTAAACCAACACGCACTTATTAGGTTTAGTTCTACAGAGCAGAAGACTGCAGAAGACTCTCAACTGGGTTTTCTTCTTATGCACCTACAAGGCTGAAATCAGGACATTAGCTGTGCTGTGCCTTTATTGGAAGTTTCCGGGCAAGAGTTGGCTCATTCAGGCTCAGTCACTCAGGGTCCTGGCAGGACCGGTTTCCTTGTAGAAATAGCACTGCAGTCCCTGTTCACAAACTGGCTATCTTCTGGTGGGCACCCCATGAGCATCCTTCCCTAGGTGGTATCTGTCTTCAAAGAAATGGTCATACACAAATCCTTTCCATATCTGAAATAAACAACCTTCTCTGCCATCAATCAAGTGAAAATTTTCTGATTTTAAAGTGTCCCTATGATGAGATGAGGTCCACTCAAAAATGTCCTCTTACTGAGCTCAACTGATATGCCCACTCACACTTGTGATACCCCTTTGCTACTTAGGTTAATTATGCATGTGACATCAAGTAGTTGAGATTATTCAGGTCACCCTAAATTCTCTGACTTTATTGTCTCATGTGTGATCCATGCTTGAGCCTATGCATGATCTGTGCATGAATAGGAATTGTACATTGCTGTTATCAATGTTGGTGACTTCTAAGAATTCCAGTGATTCAGAAGGCCAAGAAGAAAGGTATTTAATAAGTTTCTCTTTATGGGCACTGTAGAATCAGGAGGGCTTACTGAGTCATTGTGAATCCCAGGCTTGGGATTGAACCTCAGTAACAATAAAGATTATTTGTCAAAGGGGGCAAAGATCTTATTACATAGACAAGAATCTACTGAGTCAAAAGATACTTGAGTTACATATTTATAAATGTTCAATAAGTGTTGTCCATAGAAATAAAATGAAATGTAGAAGTTGCAATTACTTTATACTGATCAGAAAAGATGTATCAACAAAAATATGATTTGCATATAATACCTATTTAACTCAAAGAGGTTTCTCTTTCACTTGACTCAGTAAATAAAGGAAAAATCCAGAGCTTCTAAAAGTCCTGGTGGGAGCTCAGGAAATCTAGACAAGGGAATATATGTGTGAATGTATATGTATATCTGTATAGATAGATGATAGATAGATAGATGGATGGATGGATAGATAGATAGATAGATAGATGAAATTATCTCTCAATAAGCAAGAGTAGAGTTCATTTCTGGATCACTGATCCAAAAGTTATGTTCTTGGCTAGCTAACATGGTACTTAGAAAAAGGTCATATATATATGGGAAAAAGTCAAAAGACGATAGTGGTGCTTGAGAAAAAGATGCTCCTGAAAATTCATGAAAGATGATACAGAGAATCATTTCTCACAACTAATAACATGAAGGTCACTTATGGTCTTCACTAAAGCAGTCTCTACTCTGTAGAGGAGACAGATGTCACCTTAAAGTGTTCGTAGAGTGAGTGGAAACCAAAGTAGTGAGAAATGTGTGAATTGAAATCTATAATTTTGCTGAAAGAGATTAGAAAAATGGGAAACAATTTTGAAGGGGGCTATTGGATCAAACATTTCTCTACATTTTTAAGGTGGGAGCTACTTAACCATGCTGTATAGTCACAGCAATAAATTACCAGATAGAGAGACACCAATGATGTAAAAATGTGAGGTGACAATTAAGGCAGAGAGATTAAGGATAGGATAGGATATATATGGTGGTAAGATTTAATATTTTCTATTACTATATCTATAGCCCAAAATTGTAAGTCTTTTAGAGTTACCAAAATGGTAGCTATGCACCCAGGATTATCCATTCACTTGAAAATTTAAGAAAATTTTGAAACATTTTGTTTCTCAAGCAACAATCATTATTTGCAAATTAAAGTCTGTGACCTCTTGACCTAGGCCTTTATCGCAGGTGTTTTAATCCCTGAAACCTCTCTAGCAAGCGTGCAGTGATTGCTGCTCTTTTAATTTGTTTTCAGAGTAATAAGCCTTGGCAGAGGCTTAGAATAAATTTTTGAGCTGGTGCTTCCCAATACTCAGGTATCCTAAAGAATCCTTAAAAAGGATTGACTTAGAATGAGTGTCTGCTCCTCTGTGCTTCCTCAACATGAGCGATAGGAAGGATGCCTTCCTATATCTGAATTGTACTGAGAAATGTAAAGATCATAGCCATGTACTTTTTTTTTCTCATAAGCTCTACACATGAAGTGATCCTTGGAGGCATCCTCTAAATCTCAGTGACACGGTACTCCTAACTGCCCACATCTGCACATCTTGACCTCTTGTTCCTCCTTGGCCTCCCTGGACCTGTTTTCTGCTTGCTATATTCTTGTCCTTCTCTGTACATATCTTACCCTTCTTTGAAGGACTAAGAGTATTTCTTATGAACGTTTTCCATCTGTGTCTGTAATCTAAAGATATTGCCAAACTCTAGTCAACATAATTTAAAGCAAATAGCTTTATATTTATCTTCCTAGTGATATGTATTTATAAAAATATGGATACACAAGATGATACAAAATTAGAAGCATGAATCAACCCATATTTGTTACTCAGAAATAACTATTATTAACAATGTCTTCTTGGGTATCTCTCCATAAATTTTCTAGATTCAAAAATTATGGGTAAAAGCACAGAATATGTATTGTTTTATAATTTTTAATATAATAGTATAACTTGAATAATTTCCCATATCAGTTATTTTACTAGATGGATGTACTCATTAATTTGGGAAATTCTAAAATGCAAAAAGATGCTGTCCAGACAAATTTTCAATTTGCCTTGGACCACAAAAGAGTTATGGCAACTGATTCTGTTTACCTACAAAATGAAGGAAAAAGTGATTCTTTTCCACTTTCTAAAAGGAAATTGACTCTTAATCTTCTTGTTACAGCTACTAATTTTGACATAAAAGACAAATTTACTGAGATCATTTTGAGACTAACATAAAACGTGACATGCAAGCTATCAATTCTTTGACTTCCAGTAAATTTTAGAAAGTTCTGCCTGAGAATGCAGTGAATGAGTCCTCTGTCTCAAAGCAAACCAGATTGATGACAAGAACTGTTCCAAAGAAAGGGATCTGGAATCATTTTAGTGGCATTTAAAACCTAAAGATAACAAATGTTAATAAGTATTTTAAATACAAAAATCTCTATATTGTACAATGTAAATCCCATTTAACATTATAAAACATTTCATTGCCTTTTGAAAAAATTACATCCTGAGAATAAGATTTGTGTCTCAAACATGTCTGTAACTGTAGGTTACAATGTAGGTTGAAATAATCTGTTCTCATTCAATAGTATCTAATTCTACTTAAAGCTGTTTCAAAATTAACATTAAAAACATTCTGGAAGCAAAAGACAGAATAATTCATGAATTTTAAATGACCTAATTAATCAGATTCTTCCCTCTTATTGCCACGTGCAGTGTTATAGATGTTGGGCTGAATAATATGTGCAGTGATTTACCTTACATCTTTCCATAGTCATTTTACACATAGATTGCAAACTTTAGTGTATAGTACTTTTATACCTTTGGAGTTAGACTACCAGGTGGAAGGGAATAACTCAATTGAATAATCTTTGCAAGGAATGGGCCTGGGGGAGAACTCAAAGTATTTGATACCTAGCATCTTCACAGGGCCATGTAATGAGCAGGTATGTCACAGAGCACACCTTGGTCAGGTAGTCAGGTGGGCTCAGTTGCTCACTCTAAGATACATCTGTCAGCCTCACACCTTCACTGAACACAATCCCAAGAGCATGGAGAGGTGGCCCAAACTCCCCAGCTTCCTTAAAACTTTCATCTCACTTTTGATATCCATAAGTATTTATAAATATCTTTGTATTCATGTTTATTCACAAAAATTACACATGTACATTTATCATGTACAACATATTTTGAAATATACATATCTTGTGGAAAGGCTCAGTTGAGCTAATGGACTCGTGACTTTTTTCTGAGGTGAGAACACCTCAGAAATCTACTTTCTAACATTTTTGAACTCCCTGGAGTTTTAGCACAGTCAGTCTTTTGAGAAGAAGGAGTTCATAATATTTAAAAAATCATAATTGACTGCAAGAAGAGATTCTTTGAAGTAACATAATTATTGTTCAATTATTTATTTGGACAGAAGGTGCAGGTTTTTTGCTGTTGTGAAGTATTACTACCCATGTTAATGGTCTGAATAAGTTTGGGGTTGGCCTACTGTGGTACTCTACTTAATTGTCTTATCGTTCGACATAAATGCTGAGAGTTGTTTTCTTTGCTTCCAGTGATTTCCCAGTTAGCTTATTTTTTGAGGAAGTTCTGTGCCAGGTGCTATCCCTCTGAATGTTATTCTAGGTGTTTCTGACTACTATTAGAGCCCAAAGGGTCAAGGCTTCAGGGATTCCATTCTCTGCTCAGTGGAACTAAGAAGTTAAATGTGGCTTAAACATACAGTTAAGATAAAATTTGCCTTCCAGAAAGATTAGTTATGTGGCACATAGAGTATGCATAAGGTGATGGTAAAGTCTGGGAAAAGATGAAAAGTCAAAGATGTGGTACCTCACTGGGAAGAGTAAGAGTCAAGAGGGACTGTGGATAATGGTTGGATTTGTGACTGTGTGCAATGATAACATTCATTGAGTTGGAAAAACACCAGGAAGCTGGACAACATCTTGGGCTAGGGTGATATAGTGGCTGTGAGTGGCTGTCATAGTCAGGGGTTGTACAGAGAACAATTAGAATCAGGACGTGGAGTTTATAATATTATTTTTATGCTGATCACCCAGAGTTAACACAAGAAGATGTAGGAAATCTATCCACAGCACTAAAATATAGAATATTCAGCCAAAGGCCTGAATCCCACAGCAATGTCTCACATGAGTCCAGATGAAAATCCAAAGGTCATGACAATGAATCCCATGAGTTCAGCTGGAGGCCCAGAGCCCACAAGAAGGCCTCATACCAGTCTCTTTTATGGATCTGTGCTGAGAGGTCCCAAAGGTCAATGTGGAAACTAGAAAGTCTATGCCAGGAGGGTGAAGGAATGATGCTGGTGGGTTGAGGGTTCTACACTGGAGCTGAGAAGTCACACTCACAGCAAAGACCAGGGCTGTCCTGAAAAGCACCACAGCCATCCTCAGTGACGTGGAAGCCCTGAGCTCCCCGACAGCAAGCACAGTCAAGAACCAGCCAGGAAGCCAGCATGACTAGCTCCTTCTGGAGATCAAGTCTTCCTCTCTGAAGCCAGGAAGCAATGCTCAATGTGCTAACCAAAGCTTCTCCAGGAGAACCTAACGGCCCCAACAGCAACACATAGGAGAACCCACAATACTTCAACATCTCAATGCCTTAACACTTCAAAGCATCCCCTTCTCCTTCTCTACATCTCCATTTATGCTGGCAATCTTCCTCTGGTGAAACATCTGTGCTCTAAAGCTTGGTAATTCAAGTCTTCTGGCGTTGAGTTGACCACCAGTTTTTAATCCATAATAGGTACTCTACTGAAATTCAAACTAGGCAACTTTAAAAGATGGCATAGAGTCTGTACTGTATTATAGAGCATCAGAAATTCCTACACTAAAATATAAAGTGGGAAGAAAGTTACTGGAGTATTATGGGAACTGAATTCATAGCTAACCCCTCAACTTTTAGCAGACAGTACAAGATCTAAGACTTCCATGACATTCTGATCCTCAAAAGTCTTAACTTCTGAAATGTTTTTATCCAAGAAGTTTGCAGTTCTGTGAGAATTCAATATACACACTAGAGAATGTGTAAAGGCAAATAACTTTCATAGACTAGGAAGCTATAGTGAATAAGGAAACTGAACAACAGAAGCAATTGTCTAAGTCATTCAAGCTATTTTTTTGTCTTGTATTTCCAAGCACTGTTGGCAGTCCCCAAAAAATATTAGCAAAGAGAGTTTCCCCTTCAGAATGCACCTTCAGAGTAAATTTCTACAGGTCAGATTGCTCTTCAATAGCCTCCTTACTCAAATAGCATAGACTGTAATCTCCTAGAACCAGCAATGTCAATATCTATTTATATCTCCCTGAGAATCCAGCACTGTGCTCTAGAAAGGCTGCTCTCTTCCCTTCAGGTGCAGCTTAGGATATGCAATATCCACAAGATGCTTCAGGGCTGGACAAACAGGCAGAGTCTGTTCCTGATAACTCATGCTAGAGTGAGATGTACCTCTCCATAGACTTACCATAGAGGGTGACTTCCGGCGCCATTCCCTGTTATAGGCCCTAACTCAGGGATTCATTATTAAAATTCAGTAACAGGGGATCGTGTTTTCTTCTTCCGTTTCAGCTCAAACACAAGGTAGCACCTTAGCTTTATGTAGGTTGAGAAATCCTGGTTTACCCCTAAGGAAAATCTGAGAGCAACTTCTTCTCACTGTTCTGCCTTTGCTTTCTATTCTTGGAATGCAAAGACTTGCAGGTACAGAGCTAAGGAAAGTCACATCGCCAAACTATATTCTTTAGTGTGAACAGAGAGCGGCCCTATGCGAATATGTAAATGAGGTGAAATCCGTTTCATATCCTTACTCAATTTGTCAGTGCTAGTTGATTCTTCACTCTGTTTTTCCTTAGACTCTAGTACAGCCTGGAATGGTAGCACCTGATATAATCTCTCCTTCCTTTTCTGGGGCAGCTCTGTGCATTTTTTATTAAAAGTTAATTTGTTTGGTGAAGGAGTTAGGTGATGTTCCACTGGGCCATCTAGCCACCCATGGTATCTACACATAAATTTGATCCAGGTATTAATGGAGAAAACCACTGAAAAGTGTAACTTTAGTCTGCAAATAATTTCCTTCTCCAAACTTAGTATTTTTACATCTTTGTCCTTAATTAAAATTTCAGTGAAACCCCCAAAAATAAAATTTTCAAATATAAGCACTTATGAGATACAAACTTCATATGCTTGCATTACTGTGGGTTCCCAGTAATGGTGGAATTTAAGCCATGAAGTAAAATTTTTCACTTGTGAAAAAGCAGGAAGTAGGGTTGATGGCAGATAGGCTCTGGTATATCAGGAGCAGGAACAACAGTCCTGTCCTTTCAATGTTCCTACTCTGGATAAAGAAATATGATTCTGTAATACTGTGTAAATAATTGTGGCTGACTACACTTTTCACAATTTTCCATAAGAAAAGCCCAAAGCTTTGTGGGTCCTCAACCCAGGAAACGCTTAATAAAATCCCTTCAAATATAAATCAGTATTGTGATTAATAAATTGGTGAAGTAGAACCATAACTAGTTTAAGTTAAAACTAAGTAAAAAAAAATATAATAAGTTTTCACTGGCTTCCTGTTTTATACTTGAAAGACAGATTCAGAGTCCATGTCCTCCCTCTTCGGTTGATCACACCGGTTAGGCCTCCCCTCCCCTTCTTATCATCCAGAAATATTTTTAGCATTCTGCCTCTCAGCTCAAGTGGCCACATCCTTCCCTGATCACAGCTGCTCCTAAATAGTTTCTGGCTGTGCTGCAGGAAGACACAGTGTCCCAGTGGCATGGCCCGAGGTGCTCTTCTCTTGCGAAAGGTCCACGCCGACCTTGTCTGCACTCCGGTGACTCTGTCCCTGCCCTTGCTGCCTGTCTTGGCTGAGGTGTGGGCCTAGCAGCAGCCGCTGATCCGGGTTTGCCTGCTGGTATCTGATCAACTGCTCTTGGGTCTCATTCTCGGGCGGGTGCACCTGCTGAGTAGAAGAGCCCGGATCACAGGTGTGGCCCTGGGACCCGAGGCCAGCAGTACTGGGCGCAGGTACAGCAGCCTCTTCCTCCCGAGCTGCGCGGAGGTGGCCGAGCTTCCTTCTGGACACTCCATCCAGTGTCTGGTGTGGGAGCCGGTTCAGTCTACCCAGCAGGACCTGCATTCTCATATCTGTACAGACAAAGTTGGGGGAAAGTGAACTTAATTTTCAGTCAGTTGATTAAACATTTTGCATATTTAGCATACTTAACATATTTAGCATACTTAGCATATTTAACAACAGGCTGTTAAGTAATGACATATTTAATTACATCTGCTCAACAATTTCCAAATACCTTCAGAAAGCATTTTTTTTTCTAGAAAGAAGTACTGTATCCCAAGCTCAGTTAGCAAGTAATGGTCACTATCCAATAAAAAATTTATAACCCTGCTTATAAGAAAAACACTGTTAAGGTGTTAAAAACACAGTAAAGATTTTTTATTTGTATGCAGCAAGGCTTAAATTTTTTTTAAATTTTATTTAAAAGGAAAAAGAGAAAAACACAAAACAAAACAAAGCAGTGTAAGGGTACAAGTAATACAGAACTACAAAAAAAAAAAAAAAACAGTAAGAAATCACCTGTTAATAGATTACATATTATCATCTTAGAAATAGTTGCTCAAATCACAGTATCAAAAAATACAAAGTGGACATTCAAACAGAGAGACTGCAAACAGCTGTGTTCAATGATCCAACAACATTAATATAGTCAGCTATTTAACACCCCTAAACACACTTGCTGTTATATCCATTAGAGCTCTTTGTTTTCCCCTCTCTTTTTTGAGAATCAGACCAGAGCCAGGCCTCACCACTGGGCAACCTATATCAGCACTCTAAACTCTAAAAACCAGACTTATCTAAAAATTTAGCTTTTATACCAAATTTAAAATATTTTGATTTTATAAAAATAGGTATATGAACATGTGGAGATAATATGAATATGTAAATATAGAAGTATTTATGTAAGTGTGTGCACCTGATTGTATAATATAACAAAAAAGGTACATCAAACTCTAATTGTAAAATTGGAATTGAAACTCCCTTTCTCTTGCTAAATGGCAGTATGATTTCCATTTTTTTGTTTTTTGGTTACTGGGGATTGAACTTACAACCTCACACTTGCCAGGCAGGCACTTATGCTACTGTGCTAAATCCTAGGCTTATGATTTCCATCTTATCACCTAACCTTCCAAGGCTTTAGCTGCAGAATTTAATAATATTCTTAGACACAACTTATGAAAATATATTTCATTTTAGAAATCTTGTTTTACTTATTTTCTTTACTTGACATTTCATTTATATTTTCTTATTAAAATAGAATTAAAAATCACTTTAGAAATGTATAACATTGATAACCTAAAGCATTCTTATCCTGGTCTCTCTCAGTTCTTTAAAGGATGTTCAAGCACTTAAAAAGGTAATCTTATCAGATTTAAATGAGTTAACTAAAATCTCATGTTGCTGAAGCAAAAATGATAGAATTTTACTGACATTAGTGAGTCCAAAATATTTGTTTATGTTAAGTGTGTAAAACATGGCCACCAAAAAACTGTGCAATGTAGAAGCTAATAGGTTACTTTTAGAATCAAATAAATGTAGTTAGATTTCCTGTTGCTGTTTTATTTGCTGAACATATAAATTATCAATTTTCTCTCTGTACCTCAGTTTCCTCATGTATAAAATACTAACAACACTAGTATCTATTTCATAGACTTGTTGGAAGATTAAATAGATGAAGCATTCAGAACTCCACCCAGACATGGAAAATGGTAATGATTATAGCTATAATGGCCATTATCATGACATTTATTATCATTATTTAAATAGTTTATGACAAATATGCAGATCTGAAAAGAACTTATTTCAGTGCTCAATTCTCATTCATTTGATCCTCAAGAGTCTGATACTATTATTTTCCTAACTTTACAGATAAATAATAAAAGTATGGCTAGGTCTGGGGGTGCCTGCCAGTAGACCCATTTACTTGGGAGACTGAGAATGGAGGGTTTCTTCCTCCCACATGTTCAAGGCCAGCCCAGACAACACCATGATACTCCATCTTTAACAAATGAAATAAATGTATAAAGATTTACTTGACTCAGCTGTAAAATTTTATGAGTGGATATAGGCTCAAATTTAGTCTAGCTCAAACACCATATATTAACCATTCAACCTAATTAAATGATTCTATCAAAGTACGTTTTTCAATGTCTACAACTTGCCTTAATAAAATATACCATGAATTAATATCCTTATACTGTTTTAATCTCACACAAAGAGAAAAATATGCAAATTTACATTATAATAAATTGACATGCAATATGGATAAGATAGATTACATGTGTCTAAATTTAGGAGGTCTTTTCTACAATATTTACTTTAACAATTTAAAGTAATATTTACATAGCAATGACAGCAGTTAACATATTTATCACCACTGATCACATATATATTTATAATATGTATAATTGAGTCCTAAAACCACATGCTGTAGTAAATGCTATTACTATATATCTTCTTTAGAAAAAGGCAATTAAGACACAGAAAGATTAAGTAACTTCCCAAGACCACAAATAAAGCACTGGCAGATCATCCATATTTCACTTAGCTCATGATTTTTGGCTTCAAAGTTTGTGCTGTAAACTAGAGATAATACTTGATAAAGTGAAAGACAGCAATAAAGACTTCAGAAGAACATTGGCTGGATGGACGCATGGCAGCGTGCTGCACATACATAGGTCACCTTTCATATGCCTGTGTTGAAAGCAGAAGGCTGAGACCCCACCTAAGCTCTTAGGTGATAAATGGTAACATTTGTCATCTACATTTCACCTATTTTTCATGTACCTCACCACCAAATTAATTCACCAGTCTTTTACACATGATGTATGTGCTAATTTATTAACCTGTGTATTACTTTCCTCTCAGTTTATTGGGAATTTTGGCTGTGTTTGGAGTCAGTAATCGAGACTGTATCATACTTCATGAAACAGAGGGTAGACAATACCATACTCCTACTTCCTTTTAATGTAACAGTGAGTGACATTGATGCTGTGATACAAAAAGTTAAATATACGCAAATGCTTTTTACTTGAAGCATTAAAATGATATTAAGTAATCATGGTAATTATACTACTCCTGTCCTGTAACGCATGGATTAATAGTCTCTGAAGCCTACGTTCCTCACATCTCCTGCTTCCCTTTTGCAGTCTTTTTCTACCTTTTCTCTGGCACAGCTGCCTCCCCATGAGATGGCTCTCTTGCTTAGAGCTATAAGAACTGTCTGGCTACCTAGTTTTCCTATGGGATCTGAGAGTCCTTCAAGAAGTGTTTCTTGACAGCTCAGCTACATTGATTTATGCCTCAATACTTGTTGACTGGAGTTTCTCATTTGACCTGTGCAGCTGCCTCTATTACTGGGGATTGTCACCTTGCCTTGTGACAGTCCCATCGTCCTCTTACGAATTAGAGCACCTTCAAGGAATGAATTATTTTGCACCATCAACATCATCTCCTTGTTATGCCCACTCATATACCAAGCCAAGCATTTCCTGTCATCTCCATAATAACTACTCTCACCAGGAGGAAAAAGCCATAGTTTGTCAGGATCAGCAAATAACCAAAGAACAAGAATAATAAATTACCAAGTAGAAGCAAACTTTAAAAAGAAACAGAGTCTTTAAATTTTAATCCCTTGGTAAAACCAACAGCACTTCATATAAGAGGAATAAAACACTACAAGTCACCTATTTTAAATCCATTGAAGATACTGTTGTCCTGTTTTTCAGAGACCTTCATTGAAAATCTGTCCCCCCTTGTTCTTCAAGTCTGCATCTATTCATAAAAGACTAATGCGAGGCTAGCTTTCTTTTGCAACCCCAAAAACATTTAAAAATCTCCCATGAATTATTTACATGGCAGATCCAATCAGCAACATACCTGACAGACTCCCAGCTGAAATGAAAGTTCACTGTGTAAAGGTGCCCAGGGAGGGCGGCCACCTCCCACTGTGAGGTTATAGACAGAACTAAGTCAGCACACATTATATGTCAGTGCCGACATCAGAAAGAATCAGTTCCTTTGATCTCAGACCTCCACAGGAAGCTTAGATCTCAGACAAATTAGATAAAAAATGAATTTATAGCAGATATGTGTCCTAAGGCATTCTGCTGAATATTTGGGTTTTAGGAAAGGAAGGGTAGTGAGTATCAAAACATATGAATTAATATGTCTCCTTCCTGTCTCTGCCTTGCTGATGAGTTCCCATTAAAAAGAAAGGAGGGAATTTCAAACTGCCCCAGACCATGTGTCTTAGCATCCCATTGGAGGGTTCAGTAGAGTTTTAGGGGAAATGAGATAAAATATGGAAATGATCCCTTCTCTAGCAGAAAGGATGACTCACCCACTTGGGGACTTTTTAGATAGATATTCTATACTTACTGTAAATCCATCCAGGTTTCCGAAATTCCTATTGACTTTCAAAACATTCTAGAGCAACAGACACCATAACCCTGATTTATAAAATGTCTTTGTTAGTCCGTGGCTTCTTTTATAACTAGAACATTAAAATGAATAATCCCTCTTTCCCTAACTTTCTCCAAATTGTTTTAGGTTTTTCCCAACTCAATTCAATGTATAGTGTTCAGTGTTGAATAACTTGCTTTCAGCATGGCAGGCCCAATGTGGCTACCATCTGTGAGCCTCCACAGGCACCAAGGCAGAGAGACGGTCAGTGATCATCCAACAAAAAGTTCATTCTCTATGATTTATTAATAAAGATGACATCTTGCTAATTAGAGAATATAAATGCAGTAATTAACAAATACTATTGCCTGTGTTCTATCTAAATTATTTACTTTGAAGTGGAGGATTGTCATTTAATATAGTTGGGTTATTTTCCTTAGTGTGCCTTATATTCTTGTGTCATTATCACATTGTCTTAAGAACAGTAACAGGAATATAATCTCTCTGCTAGAGTCACTGACATAAAATCAACTTATTTTCAAATATTAGTTCTCTATCACTAATGTTTATGTTCTGATGAACTTTAGAATCATTTTATATCATTTCCCATTGTGCGAACTAGTTGAAACTACATTAAAACAAAGTTAATTTAGTTATATCTTAGGTCTCTGCAATTTTAGTCAGTCCAATTACAAACATAATTTCTTAAATATCTCACATCTTCTCTTTAAACTATTCAGCACAATATCATTTATTTTTATATTTTGTAGTATATCTCTCATTAATATTTACTTTCCAAGACAACACATACTTTGACCACTATTATGCATGTATCATATTCTTTTTTTTTTTAGTTCAATTTGACCTTGACTCACTATATAGCTCCAGCTAGCCTTGAACTGACAGCAGTCCTGAGTGCTGGGGTTGCATGTATGTACCACCACACCTGATAATTTCATCACATTTTCTAACTTTATACAACTGGGTCACTTTCTGTTACTAAGATGAAATTCTTCAGACAAGCTAACTTTATAAAGACATCATGTTTATTTAGAATTTATAGCATTACTGTTTAGTAGATTGATATAAATGAGTAAATTACTCGAGTAATTATAATAGTGTTTTATGTCTACTTGCATTCCTTAGCATTCAAAATGTGTTAAAGATGCCAAGTATGAACTATGTATTTTGTCCTCATTTGAATAACAATGTGTCTATAATATTCCATTGATAAATTATAATATTGCACAGCATTGGAACTCTGTCTCATTTAGCTAACTTTTAAATTTTTTCTTAAAGTATAAATACTTAAGTTTTATCTATACTTTTAAAGTAGGATATAGTAGCATATCTTTCCTTATGTAATACAAACATGCTACTTATTAATAAGGTCCAAATACAGTCTACTTTTCTGGAACACTGGAAAAATTTCTAGCTGTTTTTTCTTCACAGTTTTGTTCCTATAAACATCTTGAGCCCATTCAGCTCTTCTCCTCTCCCTATGGCATTCTCATAGATATATACTTACAAAACATAAATTTGCTGGCAAATATTTTTATTTCACATTCACAAAACCAATCACATGTTTTCAACCATTCCCTGTAGTGCAGGGATATACAGTACAGAGATGAGAAATGCCCGAAGTTGATGTTTATGTCACACGAACAACAGGCAGCCTTTTATTACACATCAGTTTTCCATTTCCAATACTGGGCGCAGGGATTCAACAAAGAATAGCGGCAAGTGGCCAAAGATCAGTGCATTTGTAGCAAGTAAATCTGATATTCCAAGCTGCAGCTTTCTGTGGCAAGGAAATTGAAAGAGGAAGCTATAGTGGCCATCTGAATGCATAGCCTGGAAGCAGGAGGTCACCTTTCTCCCATTTTATGACTTAAAAGATAAGCAATTAATCCAATTGTTAACTAGATAAACTGCATATATTTTCATTCTGGTTTTTTAAAAAGTGAGAAATACTTTTTTCCAGTTGTAAGAATTGTAAGATTTCAGGGGTCTTTGCAAAAGAAAATTTAGAGAAGGGCGAATCATTTCATCTGTCTTCATTATGAATTCAATAATTATCAGTGATATATCATAGATCCCATAGTAAAAAAGGTTCTGGGATTACAAAAAACATAGAATTTATATCAAAGATAATGTGAACACAAAGAATTATGTCACATATAAAAAGTGTTAAATAAACATGAGAGGAATGTTACACAAGTTCAAAGATGGAAACTATTCCTTCTAGATAAATTGAAAAAGACTAAAACTTTTTCATCTAAGTTTGGGAGGAAGAGGACTCTGGATATGTGGATATATTGGAAAAGAACATAGAGGAAGTACTCACCAGGACAGAAGAGAATCAGGAAGAGGAGGAGGAGATACCTGCCAGGTGGGCATTACGTGGGACTGAACTGAATGTATATCTGTAAAATGATGCAAAGATGCAGAGAAAAGAAAGTTTAAGACCCTAAAGAGGTAGTATTGATAAAAATTAGCAAGCAAAAAGAGGACAGGCTTGGAAAAAAAAGGGCTAGGCCTTGAACTCTGAGGTGTCTAAACTGGAATGTTTGGGTACTATTAACCAATTTAAGAAAACAAAAGAACAGTTGAGAAAAAATGATGCAAAATTGCTTTTTGACAGAGCAAAGCAGGGTCCCTTCTCCGGTTTCTGTCATTTCTATGAACCTTATTTCTTTGAAATGCTCAACAAACGCTTAGCAAATGGAATTGGAAGCACTGCAATGATTTATGATCAATAGTGACTAGACTTGTAACTCGGGATAATATATTTCCTTTCCTTCAGCATTTCCTCCCATGTTTAAATTATTCAAATGCATATTGTTTGTGTTGATTGCTTTACACTGAATTGTTTATCGAGTGGAACTGTTGTCTATTCATCTCCAAAATATATTCCCGCATCCCAACCATGTTGGAAATTTATACAGAAGAGAGAAACAATATCATCTTTTTGCAATTATACCAAGAGAATCTTACAAAAAACTAAATATTTATTTAATATTCATGGGGAGATAAAAATCTAATAGTGTTAATAAGCAATTCCTGTAAGTTTTCACTTTTATGTTACAAAAACGACTAGTAGCTTCTTCTGGTACTTCTCATGCTACTGAAAGTTTGAACCAGATCTTTTTTATTGTGGGGACAGCATTATGTTGTTTCCTGTATCCCTGATCTCAAATCATTGCTAATGATCCTCCACCTTCTCCAAGCTATGTCAAGGAAAACGTCCCCAGACATTATAAATGTTCTATGAAGTTAGCATAACCAACTGTCTTAATATTTCTGAGGGAATGTCTAAAACACAAAATCTTTCAATTTAAAAACAGTTCTTGGGCAGATCAGGGTGAGTTATGTGGAGGAGGGTAACTCTAGTTGGTAAATATTGGCTGTGGGAACAGAGTAACCTAAATTATGAATCCTCAAGACAGTAAATATTTCTGTGCAAGCACATAGTCAGTAGTTGTTTTGTTTTGATTTTTTTCCCAAAAAGGATAAAATTCATTTTTACAAAGCTTGGAAGACTGTAGAAGATTTTATGAAGAAAAATGTATGCCCACATTTGCTTCAAGACCAGGGCTGATTTAAGAGATGAAAACATATAGCCCTACTGGAAGCAACAGGTGAGCAAGGGATCAGGAAGAAGTTACAGGGATCTGAAGGTGAGTGAGTTAGTGTGCTGAGCTGAGTGCGGGGTGGGAGCTTGAGATCCACCGTGAGCATCCAATGAGATGATATAGTGAAATCCTAGAAAGCTTCAAGTCTTCAAGAATGATGAGAAAAAACACTAATAAGCAATACATAAAAAATGTTAGGGTTGCCCCTTAATTTTGAAGAGGATTATTAGGCCAATTTTAACAAAGAGGAAATAAAAGGGCACAGGGAGATTAACTGTCTTGTTTGAGGACACACAGTCAGTCAGCCGAGAAGTTGTAAGCCTAGTCTCTGGCTCCTTGGTTCTGTGCCCTCACTGTCACATTCTCCTGCCCGATCAGCTGACAGCAAGAACTCATTCAATCGTAGGTAGCAGAACAAAATGAGTAGATACGAATTTTGAAAGGTGGCATAGATGGCTGTGTATATCAAAAACCTTGGCAACACTGCAATATAAAGAACATGTAATTTACTCCCTCCTTCCTCCATGGCAATTCTGTGGTTCTTCCAGTGCATCCAAGAGAAATTTGGTAAAAGCTATAGCATGCTATGTTCACAATCTAAACTTCACAGTGACAGTTCCATGAGCTAAATAATCTTAAGTGATACAGTAGTCCTCAGTTAACACAAGATGCTGATAAGCAAGACCTGCAGTCACTCACTTAGCAAATGTCAATGTTTAAAAACACAGAGGGAAAAGGAAAACTAAAATGCCACACATAAAACCAAATCTATTTAGAGCTAGCAATTATTAGGTGTTTGCAACTGACAATAATTTCCAAACAAAAATAGGAGATGCCTCATTACGTGCCTTGTAAAAGATTCTCTCGTAAGATACAGACAAAGCTTAGGAAATGAGGCAATAAATCAACTATGATCCCCAAGGGAGGATTTGGATAACAAATCTCCCTCTTTTCAGGTGGGATGTCCTAATAAAATGGGCTCTCTGATGCTCCTGTCTCTTCAACCTAAACTTTTCCACAGAAGCTCTGTCCCTCATCTCATTTCTGATAATTTATTAATAAGCTACCACATAAAAAATGGTCCTTAATAAAACATCCAGCCATTGTGGACTGCCTAATGAAGCTAATTGAAGCAAGTCAACTGAGAATCACGTAGATGACCATATTAGATTAGGGGAGATTAGCATTGCTTCTGGTGTTTGCGGAAGAATGAAGCTGAATAAATAAGGAGCTAGATTCAGATGACAGGGTCAAATCCCTAAGTAATACGGACAAAGTTAGAATGACCTCGGGTGGAATCTGGAAAGAGTTCCTGTACTTTTCTCTCCATCCCCATTTTTCATCACTTCTATCCTTACCTTCTAGAGCCACTGCTGCCTTTTAGTGTAGGTCCAGGTGTTGGCTAATTTGGAAAGTTTTTTATTTTAAATTTTATTTCCTCCATCAGAAAAGACACACACAATGAAACAATGTAGTACACACATGCACAGACACCAGCCAGAGCTCATTCACATCTTGTGTAATGAAGAATTTAGGCATAATATATTTTGCTAAAAGTACAACCAGCTGGGCATGACAGTACATGTCTGCCATTCCAGCACTCAGGAGGCTGAAGCAGGAGAATTACTGTGAGTTCCAGGCCCATCTGTACTAGATAGTGAGACCCTGTCTCAAAAATAAATAAAAGAATAAATAAATAACTGAAAACAAAACTTAGTAAACTTAACTTAGTAAAGCTGACTAATTTGCATAGGTGGTATTTGACAAGTACCCTCCCTCTTTCTCATATTCATTCAGGTTGCCAAGCTGGTCGCTTTGGAACAGAAAAAAGGAAGATAGTATGGCAATATCTGGCTTTCTCTTTTCATGGTATAACTAATTTGAGTGTTAAACCAATAATCTATTGCTAAGAAAAGGTACATAAACATCACTTTAAAAACTGGTGACTAGCTGAGTTAATCAGCCAGATATGTGCATTCCTGTGGTAAAGTATAATTTTTTAGAGAAAACAACAAACAAAACTACGAAAGGACTTTGTAAAAGCTTCAGAAGCTGAACTCCAGGGGAAAAAATATATAGGGATGCTCAATGGCTCTCTCCTGTGGAGACTTCTCTCTCATCCATATTTACCTTCAGCTTTCCTGGAATCTTCCTTTTCTGGCTCTATTTGTGATGCTTGCCATTTGGATGAGTCATGGATCTGATTCTTTTGATCATTAGTCTGGGACTCAGAAATTTCCTCAGGTTTTGTTTCTGTATTAATGCAAAGGAAAAAAAGACAGAATTGGTTTTTTATTTCTTTAGATAAAAGAAAATTTTTGAAGCAACCTCCCCTCCCTGGTAAGCAGTGGCAGTGTGGCAGACTGCGGCCCTTCCAGGGGGAGAACCACCAGCAGCTCCTGAGATCCACACCATGTTGGAACTTAGGGTGCTGGGAAACCAAGCAAGCTGCTCCTCTCCCTGTAAGCGGCTGCGGTGTGCCAGACTGCGGCTCCTCCAGGGGGAGAACCACCGGTGTCTTCTGAGATCCACACTGTTGGAACTTAGGATGCTGGGAAACCAAGCAACCAGCCTGCCTCCCTGCTAAGCAATAGTGAACCTACTGGTGCATGGCCTAGAGTCAAACATCCCACTTCCCCTACCCCCTTCTCCTGTCCCCCTAGTTAGCAAATGGGAACCATAAATCTGAGCATCTCCTGGGATGTTGACCATAGCAAATAAGGGGGACTTCTTTCTACCATCTCTTTGAAGGCAAATATTTTTATTACTGTTTTGCTCTATTCTGATTAATGGTACTGTCTATTCAATATCCTGTTTTGATAAGTTCTATAATGCTCTGTATTTCATTATATTTTGATGTAAGTGATTGAAAGAACAAGTATTATAAAGATAAAGAAATATACTGTGATACCTATTACTGTTATCCTGATAACCTGCTGTGAAGTTCTGTACTAATTTCACTGTATGATCTTAGTTGGCTTTATTCTGTCTTGTTCTATTGTATTTTACCACTTTCAAAATAAAAAAGAAAATTCTCTAAAAAAAAACAATTTTTATTTGCAAATGGGCCTTAATTGTTAGTTTCTCTTACATAACCACCTCAGCATAATAGTGATATCATATAAAATAATACATGTAGCATACTCAGAGTTTACAAAATTGGCTTAGTTACCTTTCTCATTACTGAGGTAAAATAACTGATGCCCAAAGTTAAAGGGGAAAAGGTTTATTTATCTCACAGCTTTTAGAGGTTTTAGTCCATAATCAGCTGGCTCCAAAGCATGCTGGCATAGCAGACAGGCATTAGAGAGGAAAAACAGTTCATGGAAGTCAGAAGGTAGCAAAACAAGCCAGGGACCTTAACTGTATCTTTCCAATCTTTTTATCTTATCCAGGCTACTTAGGGCAGGTAGCACTGACACCATTAATCCTAGTGCCCTTGATTCTAACATTGCCTCAGAAATCAGTCCCAGTGTCACACACACTAGATGTAGCTCTCACTGAAAAAGCCCCACCTATGACTTCATGTGCTAGGTGGGGGCATCTAAATCCCAGCCATAACAGAATTAATGCCATATAATCCCATATACCAACTAGCAACTTCACAGTCTAAAACCCTGCTGTCAAGTATAATGGTTATTGAGCACTTGAAGTATGGCTAATTTAAATTGAAATGAATTATAAGTATAAAATCAACCCAATGTTGACAAAAAATATTTTACCTTTTGTTCATTTATTTAATGAATATATTCATCAAAAATGTATTTACATTCCTAATGCCAAGACATTGTCTAGAGTCCATGAGGATCATTATAAGAAAGACCTGGCACTGGCCCTTTGTAAAGTGTTTATTCAAGTTTGGATGTTAGGAGACAAACAAATGCATTATAATGTGATATAAAGTAATGCCATGCTATGCAATAAAAAAGAGATATGGGGTGGATGTAGATGTTTTTGAACCAGTGTGATCACAGGAATGATATATCCTGAGATGGATTTGTAATAAAACAAAACAAAACCAACAACTGCAAAATACAAAAAGCTTTTCTCTTAATATAATTGATGAAGCTTCAAAGGGGATTTTTTAAAAAATGTACTTTGAGAAAGGCCTTTAAGTAAACTTCTAAAGTTTGAGTCTGAAATCAAATAATATCTATAGTTATCCATGAAGGCTATTATAATATTTTCCCTTTTCAACTCAATATCAAGGTGAGGCTGGATTTTCATCATATGGTGCAGCATAAAGCCCTATACAGCATAACAGATTGAATGCAGAAGATACTAGGAAAGTCTAGCTGACTTCTGGTAAGAAGGGCTTTAAAAGAAGTTTGTAAAAAATGCAATGATTTTCATTAAAATTTTTGATAATAGTTTTTAAAATAACAATTATATTTACATACAATGCATATATTGTTATTTAAATTTTTCCTTTTTTAAATTAATGAATATGGATGAATGAGACTCAAAGAGGTGAATGTTCTTTGTTTTTAGTAACTTTTGATAGTGGGGTCCAAAAATGAAAGTTTTGAAAAGTGCTGACAAAATATACATACAGCTGAATCAAAAAATCATTTTCTATGAGGAAGTTGAAAAACAATATATTTCTTTAAATCCTCACAATAACTAATATTATTGGATTAATATATTTATTAAATAAATGAACAATATATTTCTTTAAAAATACTTAATGATAGTTTTAAAAATTTTTTAAATATGAGGTAGATAAATCACAAAGAAGGAAAAAACAGATCATACAGAGCTGACTACTGAAATTTTTGCCTGTAAATTTCCCTTCAATTTCTCTATAGCTTTTTAACACTGTTAGGAATATGTGTGAACTCAGAAAACCATGGAAACTTATTAAATGAAACGTATCCACAGATGTTGAAAGGTTTAAAGAACAAAAGAAGGGTTTCGAGAGCACATATTAGTAAGTGCAGGAAAAAACTATTTCTAGGGCAGAGAAGACAAAAGGAAGAGATGGAGATTGCAGAGCTTAATGAGAACCAAACTGGCTTGTTGATTTACATATTAAATAGGGGATCAGAATTAAACCACCTGCTTTACAGCATTACATGATGTCAAAAAATTATGAAAATCTGCCTTTGAATCCAAAAGTATTACACATAGGGACAGTGTAAACTTTAGATTTAAAACTACAGAAACAAAACAAAACACAAAACAACTGCAGCTCAACAAGTCACAGGCAGTACAAGACAGAACCAGATTTAGATCTCATTCAAAACAAGTCAGAGAGTCCCCGTAGTTTGTGCTGTCCAGATCACAGTACAAGAGGCAAGAACTGTGGAGCAAGCACAGCTCAGGCACAGACTGTCCACCCAGAGGTGCCGGATCTTCCTGACATCTCAGCCATGGACTGTGCTAGTTCTTCTTTCTGCATTTGTAGTTTAGTCTTTGCCTTTCCTCATTTTGGCTCTTTCTTGTTAGTTCTTATGTAAACCTTTGGTTTTATAACACTTCTTATGATCGCAAGTGTTTCTTCTCCATTTGATGGTCTGCAGCATGGGGTCTGGGTGCAGTAAGGCATTTACCCTCTCCTGCTCTCTCTTCTCTAAGAACAGAGTTGAAAAAAGCTATCTTCAGAGAACCTCTTTCTTGCACTGACTCTATAACTCCATCCTAAGAAGGTTAAATCTGTTCTGCAAAAATGTTCAAGGACATATTTAATTTCTATACTCCAAGAGAAAAATAGTCAACACTCTTTTCCTGCATTTATAACTGATTTTTGACTCGCCTTCAGCAAGGCCACATGACTGTGAGTGTGCTTCAGACAGTGGGGTGAGAACCAAACTACCTAGCATTGTATGCCTCTGTAACTTTGAGGTATTATTTACCATTCTGTGGCTTTCTCTATGCCCCTGTTATTGGCATATTGATTAAATAATTTTTGGAGTTATTGTGGGGATTAAGATTGGTTCATAGCAATTATGGACTTGGTCAATGGTGATTATTTACATCAATAAATATGAATTTTTCATATTATTTAATATTAGGAAATTCTTGTGTCTATTAGATAAACTAAACAGTGTAGCTCTCAATAGTTTTCCTGTTATGATTTTATTTTACTGGGTGTAATTCTCAGCATTGAACCTATGGTGCTCACCAATTGAGCTAAATTTCACCTTTTAAAATATATTTCATTATTTATAATTGTTTTGAGACAGAGTTTCACTAAATTTTGTGGATTGGTCTGGAACTTGTGAACCTCCTGCCTCCTGAGTAGTTGAGCTAACAGGCATGTGCTACCACTCCCAGTGCTATGTAATTTTACATATTGCAAAAGCTCATAAACTTCTCTCCAGAGGAATAAGAACCATTAATATACTGGACATGATTTTCAGATATTTTAATTCCATCCCTCTCATCCGCATACTTCTGTGTTTGCTTCTTTTAAACCAACAGCACACCAGACAGCTCAACGCCAGCCAGGAGACCACCGAGCCCATGGAAGTAGCCAGGATGATGGTTGATCTCTCCTTTCTGGTCTCAGGAAAGACAGCAAAAGACTTCGACCGAGCTGTAAAATTGGCTCCTGTTTATTGAGAAGTTCCAATAATACAGTAAGTTGTCAATACAATAAAAACATTATAGAAAAGACATGATTATGATAGTGCCTGCCACATCTGAGGTACTCAAATTTTTACTGGATTGATTAAGTGGTTAAATAAATGATATAATAACAGACCCAAGTTTTATATTTCTGAAAAACTATAAGATCTCAACAACTCATAATCATTCATAACAATTTAGTTCATTACTAATGGGAAATTCCTCCAATTGTCTCATTTTACTCATAAATATGCCTTTTCCACCAGTGTAAAGTTGGAGTTGCATTCATTCCTGTGTTCTACTAATTAGAAGAAAATGCTCTTAGCTCCAGGACATATGAAAGTACATGCTCTAATATGTGCTTACTTAAAATATAGCGTATCATATGTCAAAATAGGGGAAGAAGACTGCAAAATACAGTAAAATAGAGTAGAATATCATATAGATATTTTTCATTACAAAGGAAAGAGCAAGATGAAGAACTTCCTGTTGAGAAAGTGATGGAGAGAAAGAAAGAGGAGAAGGGAAGGGAGGGGAAAGGAAGAGAGGGAAGGTAAAGGGAAAAAAGAGAAAGGTGGGGCTGGGGATTTAGCTCAGCAGCATAAGCACCTGCCTTGCAAGCAGGCGGTCGTGAGTTCAATCCCTGGTACCGATAAAAAAAAAAAAAAAAGAGAGAGAGAGAGAGAGAAAGGTAAGGGAGGGGAGTGGAGGGGAAGGGAAGGGAAAGGAAATCAAACAAATAGATAAAGAAAACATTATAACAACATATAACAACCAAGATGAATATCAAGTGCATTATATTGGACAAAAGAAATCCCAGCCTATTTCTAAAAGGTAGACAGTATATAATTTTATTTGCATAAAATTTTAAAAAATATTAGACTATAGAGATGATGAAATGACTGCTAGTTTCCAGAGGGTAGAAAGGAGAAAAGAATGTTAGGACAGAGGAAAAGTATGAGGGAGATTTTTATGGTTGATTAAAATAATACATTCCTGATTGCATGGTGGTGGTTGCATAGATCTACATATGTATTTTAATTCACAATGCTACATGCCTAAATGGTCAGTATTGCCATATAAAAATAAAACCATTTAAAACATACCTATAATCTTGTGTGGTAAGTGTATTTGTTATCTTAATTGTGAGAATGGTTTCATGGAAGTAGACATCTCTCAAAATTTATCAACTGTATGCTTTGAATGTGAATATTGTATCATATTCTATGTCTCAATAGAAAAGTTAAAAAGAAAACTTTATGTATACACATGATTTAATTAAGTCAGCATTTTAAAAGTAGCTCATTCAAAACGAACAAATTTCAAATCTCTATTTTCATTTGAAGAACTCAAATAGAGTTAGTCGTGATTTTCTCTTCTCGAAGAAAAGTAATCAGTACTTGGTTATAAACTATTCTAGTAATTAAAATTGATATCCTTGGAAATAAGCAGTTACTTTTAGGATCAGTAACATTAATCAACATGATGTCTATAAAGGTTTTTGTGAAAATTGTTTGATATCTTTCTTTTTTTCCCTATTTTTTAAAATTTATACTATAGTAAAACCTTGCTGGGGATTTAGCTCAGCAGCATAAGTGCCTGCCTGGCAAGCACAAGGTCATGAGTTTCATCTCCTGTACAAAGAAAAAAAAATCAAAAAGTCTTCTTGCAAATCTTTACATTATAGTTTATTCTTGAACATTACAAAGAATAATTTATAGAAAAATTTTTTTCAAGAAAACCCCTCCATTAATTATTATGTTTTACATAAAAATCCCCCCCAAGGATCTCAGGTGGTCATGCAAGGGCTTTTGGAAGTTAATTGGATCAATGAATTAATTAATATATGAGTTCACAGCTGAATGTGCCATGGGAGGTGGCGCCTGCTCAGAGGAGGGGGTTACTGGAGTATGACCAGAGGATGTGTTTTTACCCACCCACCATTTTCTCTCTGCTTCATGGCTGCCATGTGATGAGCAGCTTGGAGATAGCTGACTATGGACTGAATCCTCTGAAACTGTGAGCAAAAATAAACATGTCTTGTTGACACTGCAAGTGTTAGTATCTTGTTAAATAGCTCACTAATATATTAATCTCCTTGAAATGTTATAGGGGGAAACTTAAAAAAAAAGATCCACCAAATGTGGACAGCAAGACTACCTCAAGATCTCACAAAGTACAAAGAAGTTTTTATCTTCAAGAAGTCTTGTATTTGGTTTCATAATCTATTCTTAAATACGTTGATGACATGCATTTCCTTCATAGGTATAGGGGATATGATATTGAGAAGTATTTCAATATATTTATTGATCACTTGGAGTTCTTTTGAGAAGTGTCTGCTCAGGTCATTTAGTAGTATAGTGGGACTATTTATAAAAGGGAAAGGGAATGTGATCAGTGCTACATACTATAAATTAATTTATAAAATTAATAGACATTTAGAATTATAAAATAATAAATATACCATGAAATATTTGGCTACTCTTACCTAACCTCCGAGGAAATTGAAAGACAAAGACCTTTTAAATGTTAGATAAATTTGTGATAAAACATCCAAGCCTGCATTTGTGATCCTTTAAAATATATTTATTCAAAAACACAAGCTTATGGAAAAACCCTTGAAATTTAAGTGGTCAAAAACACTGAATTTGTGTCTCCATAAACTTATGGGATATTCTGCATATGTTGATAGATTTTAAAGAATATCTCCCTTACAAGATTAGTACTTAATTTTAGGTGTGATTGAAAAACATCTGACTTAAATTTTAAAAATGCAGTACAATAAAATAAAACTCTTGTTATTAATTCCCTTAAAATACTTCTCTTTTCTTGAGGGACACTCATTCCATTGTTCTTAGCACTTCTGAAGCAATTTTGAGTCTTTAGTTGCCCCATCATGGAACTATTGAGGTCCATTATTGATCCAAACATTTATCTTTCATGATCATTTTAACTTTGGGAAAGAGCCAGAAAGCACAATTGACAGACTGAATGAATAAGGCGGATGATGACCCATGGTGACGTTTTCACGAGCTTGCTCTTCTAGTGACTGGCACTTAGTGGCAGCATTTACTATATTTTTGATCATACTTGTGAAAGAGGACTTGAGAACTGCTTCAAAAGGGGAAAGACTAATGGGATAAGTGTACTCCAGCGGAGGTGGCATAGTTGATGGGGAGGATAAATGGCAATGTGTCTTTACTGAAATTTTAAACAAACCTCCTAAGATAGTGTCTTTTGTTTAGAAAAATGATCCAAAACTTGAAATAAAAAACAAATGTAGGTAGAACTTATCAAAGTCATACTAGAACATGGAATTATATGTTCCAGACATAATCCAATTTATATCAAAATATTTTAACTAATTTTGTTTGACCCAATATTTGCCTGTTTTAAAAAGAATATTCTCAATATGTTGCCCAAGGCCTGGGCTCAAGTGATCTTCCTGCATCCTTCTCGGGAGTCGGTAAATCTACAGGCACATGATATTCATCATTAATAGAGCTCATATCTGTCAATTTGTATAATATTGAGGAGCTGCAACTGATTTTTTCCCAGTGAAGACACAAGTCATGTCTCAAAACATGTGACCTCAAAGTTATAGCTTTATTGACTTATGTACAACTTGACAAGCTTATTTCAGCATTTCTGACTTCATGATGTTATACCTCAAATGCTTTTCCAATTTTTCAATTCCCTTATCTCCCTCATTAATGAGTTAGATAAGTCTGTGAAGACTTATTATATATTTTCACAAAAGACAGTTTAATACTTCAGGATAACTAGTTCACAAAGCAATTTATACACAACTCTGGGTGCTTCTAAATTACCTGGCTGTTAACACACATCACTACCATTTCCCAGGTAGGAGGTCAAGATGAGAGCAGGAGCCGGACACATGGTACCCAATGTCCAAAATCTCTTACTTATAAATTAAAATTTTCTCATTACTACTTGAATGAGAATGTCATAGAAAAAATAAGTCAAATACACAAGCTAAACTTTATCAGAGGAAAATATACATTTGACTTCTTGTTCACTGAGAGTTTCTGAGAAGTAGTTGCTACAGGTGTCCTCTCTTCTCATGCCTTTATCATACAGCCAAGCAAATTATTTTCCTAAGTCATGAGGACCTCTTATTAGACAGCACCCATTATCAGACAGCACAGATTACTTTTTCCAAAGAAACAGATCTCTGCTGAAATTACCTGGAGGGGATGTAACTGTAAAAATAAAGCTCCAGTTTGACCCAGAGATCAAGACTGCCAAGTTGGAGAAGCTCACATAACCATCCTGTGTTTTTGCCTGGGTGGAACCTGTAAACAAGCATAACACAAAAGGGAGGCGGCAGTTACTTACTCAGGACCAGTGTTTGCAGGTCTTTACTAAGGACAGAAAACAGTGTTAAAGGAAAATATTTAAAAATTAAAGAGGTGATACAGAATCTTAAAGCAAAATAATAGATTAACAATGATTAAAATATTATATATTGTTATCTTCAAATTAGTGACTCATTATAAGATATAGGCATGAAAAATGATCAAGCGATAAAATACAAATTATTCTTTTTGGTGAACTAATAAAGATGAGTTATATATATATATATATATATATATATATATATATATATATATATAATCTTTTCTCATCTTTCTCCTTCTCCTCATCCCAGCTGTTCTTTCCTTGTGAGCAGTTTTTTCCCCTTTTACCAAAAAAAAAAAAAAAAAAAAAAAAAAAAACGAATTAAAAGAGGTTACCCAAACCAAATTCTTCCTAGACAAGTCCTGGAATCAAATAATTCAAAATAGAACAATAATCACTAACATACATTGAAAGTTCACCATACCAGACCCTGTGCACTGTGAACATCATTGTATAATGACTAGACAAGAGCCCCGTGACATGTACTGCTATTAATATCCCATAGATTAAGAAATAAACTAAAATAATTAAATTACTTAGTGCTAGGATTTGACTTACAGTGCGAATCTGCCTGATTTCAAAGTTTGTATTTTAACAAATACTATATGTTGACTATTATTATGTATCTATTAAGAAGGTAATTTTATCGTCTCTCAAAGGGTCAGTATCTTTCTTTATTTAGAGAATCTGTATTTATGTGGTAGCAGAGTTGGACCATTAGATCAAGATAACAATTTATTAGCAAATCATGACTGATGTCATGGCTCTGTCTTAGCAAATTGTATTTCCTGGGCCTTGGCTTTCCTAAATTACATGCAAAAAAGAAAGCTTACATTTTCAAACAATAAACCATCCAGTATAAAAATGAAAGGAGGCAACTTAACTCAGGATCACATTCCCAATATCATAAATTATCTTTTGACTCCACTATCCCTAAATTACTTGCTAATTAATAGCTACCAAATTTCACTCTGGAAATGTCACCGAGATCATTATGGTGGACAAAGACTTAAGAGAATGGTTTTAAAGTTTATAAATTGGTTTGAGATCTCTACAGCTAAAAGGTATCGTAAAGCTATAATATGCTTAGTGTTACATTTTTCAATTCAATTGCTCAGTCTTTTTTTGTAAAAATAATGTTTTTCTTCACCAATTTTGCAGAGCTGCTGAAAACTTCCTTTTTGGAAAACATCTTTTCTTTCATCTCTTCAGACTCCCAAAATAAATAAAGCAAGCAGGAAAAATGGAAATAAATAAGCCGAGACTCAAATAAATGATAGGCACCCAAGATAAATGTAGTTTATACTCTTTAAAACCTATATGCATCAAAATTATGGTCAATAAACTCTTGCAAACAACGAACTGCAGAGTACAGATGTTCAACTTGAAACTGTTTCTTGCAGTTTTTCCTTTGACAAACGTCCTTATTGTTTCCATCTTTGAAAGAATACAAAGCAGCTTTTAATCAGAATGTGTCCGTTGAGCACAGTGAGTCTGCCTCATAGAACAGCCGCCAAACTGCCTAATGGAAAGTGCTTTAGCTCCAAATGGGTTTATTTTTGCGTTAAATACCAGCTTGCCTTGGAGATCCCCACAAAGATTCTCATATATATCTATGATATTCTCAGATTTGAAGCATATGTGCCCAAAAGCTGAAGCAGTTGCTGCCAAGTACAGTACATTACTCCAGGGTTCATCATATCTTTGGAATAGCTATTATAAAATACACGAATGCCATGACAGGCTCCCTGATCAAGCTGGTATAAATAAGGTACGGACCAGGGGACATGGGATGAGGCAAAGTGCTGGGCTGGAAGCCGCACAGAAATTGATTACATGGCCACCAGGAAAACTTTCTCAAATGTGTTTCTGCAGAGTATATAGCTTTGAAAGAACCTTTGCCGCTCAGTCACCTCTACAACTCATTTATTCACGTACTCCTTGTCATATCTACTAGCAAGCTGTTGCATCTCTCATAAGATATTATCTTTAAAAATACTGAGAATTTGTTTCTAGAAAGATAATCCATAGGTATAATATCAAGGGATCTGGAAGGTGCCTAAATAGTTTTCTTTGAGTATTTAAATCCTCCCCCCTTTTTTATAACAAGTATCTTTTTCATTGAGCAAGGTCTATTATGAAAAAAGAACATGAAATTCAATTTCAGAATAAAAGATTTAGATGCACATATACATATAAGTTTGCAGTTGCTACTTTATTTTTCCCTAGGAAATACTTAGAAGTTAGATAGTCTATCCCAAGTGGTTTTGGTACTATTTTTTCTGAAGTTAAAGAGAAGTACTTCATTATGACTTTCAGAGAAACATCCAATAATAAAAAATAGGGTGCATTGAGTAAGATGAACCTTCTAAAAACAGAAAAGTATACCATTTCTTCCTTAACTCATCACACCTACACACACACACACACACACACACACACACACACACACACACACACAGAGTAATATATAGAAAAAACTCTCAACCTCTTCTTCATAACATTTCATGAGATGTTTTGAAAATGAAAACAATTATAATACTGATCCATGCTCGTCTGTTGGTCTTAATGTGGCTTGATATCAGTAGAATAAAACAGCAAACTCTCAAGCCTTATTGGTTTTCAATGGCCACAGTATGAGTCCAACCCGGAGAGTCAGAACATCCTTAGCATGGGGACACTAGCAAGGGATGGAGTGAATGAGTGTCAGGAGCGGGGCAAAATACGGACTCTGAGTGAGGTACGGTATAAGGGAAGGTACAGGGCGTGGCTAAGGCACTGGACGTGGTGGTGTGTGAGGCAGGAGAAGGTATGGAGCATGGAGGACTATGAGTAGAGAACAGAGTGAGGTCATGGTGTGACATACGGTAAGGTACGAAAGTATTACTTAGGTATGGAATATGACATACTGTTATGGTTTAGGTCTAAAGTGCCCATCAGAAGGCTCCTATGTTCAGAGGTGGGGCTTTAGGACAGTGATTGGGTCATGGGATACTACACTCAACAGTGGAATAATGTACTTATGAGTTCAGAGCTGTACGTCTTTTAACAGGTAGGCTCTGCTCAGTAGAGTGTTGAGATTACAAGCACGTACTAATGAACCCAGCGTAGAAATTACTATTTTTAATACTGCTGTATTAAGATCAAAAGGTGAGTCAGTATTGTATACCAGTCATTTTCAGTGCTGAAATACCAAAAGCAACAACACTGCACTTGAACTGCAAGCAGAAAGGCGGCATCACAGCAGGAAGTTCAAAACTACCTTCTAATGCAGCTTTGAGTGCGCACTTTTCACACCATCCAACTTTAGATAACATTGTTTATTACCTTACTATCTTAATGAGGTAGCTTGCTTGAAAATTTGCATATGGAACATTTTGATGCCCCTTTTCCTTGAAATTTTAAGCTTAAGGAGTTTTGACTTTGTTGCTTGGGCAAAGAAATGACTAAGAGAAAAACAAGAGTCAGCAATATGGTTGTTTTATTTTTTAACAAAGTGAGCAAAAAGAACATTGGAAAGCCTATGAGAAAATTCTCTCAAAACACCCAGTATTATCTGTGCTTATAAAACTGAATTGTACATAGAGCAAGTAGGGAGGGTGCCAAGGGGAGAAAAGAGATTTTGGAAATTTGGAAGCAAATTGTTTCTGTGAACAGGTAAAAAAGATTTGATCTCTTGATAAGTAAGTAGATGAAGCAGGAAATTTATAGCCAAAATAATTGAAAGGCAATCTGAAAAGAAATGGTTGGAAAATTTGTAACTCTAACAAGAAAACAAGGTTTAAGCAGTAAAGGTTTTGAAACTATGAAATGTTTAATCACAAATTTCAATTACCTCCACTAGAGAGTTTTTAGGACAGTTCTGTTCCTTGCAGTTGATGAGCGATTGCCTTGCAAAAACAAAAGGCATGAGCTAAATAAAATGGGGACACTAAAAACCCAGGATCTCAGAACAAGTTATAAAGCTTGATTAACCTGGAAATTTAACCATCATAATTTCATGCCTTTCTTTCTCAGACACAAAAAGTAAAAAGTGAAGGAAAAATATCTTCACAATAGGTAGGTATTATGAACCAGATTATAGAGATTTAAGTAAAAAAAAAAAAACACAGCAGAAGAGATAAGATTTGGCATGTTTATGGTTGACTTATTTTTTTTAGTTTAGGACATAATATGCTGGAAAACCATATGAATGATCATAGACGTATAGCTAGGATAGAGAAATAAATGATTCCTCTTCTTGAAAATGAGCAGTTTTGTAAACAGGTTGATATATGAAGTGACACAGAAATCATCCCTAAGTCTGGAAACAAAACATTCCAGAAAATAAAATCAACAGACACACACTAGCTGGTCCCATGAAGTATGTAAGAAATATGAGAAGACAATCTTTAAAGAGTTATTGGCCTCAAATTTGTACAAAGATAAAGATATTTGTTCAAAAAATTATAAAAAGATGTACACATAAAAGGGCAGTTTAAAATTACTGTGATTAATCAGTACAAAATCTCCTCTTGACATGTCACTGTCAAATCTCAAAGGGTAGACATCACTACCATGTCTGTACTGCTACCTAGACAGCCACTCCTTGAAACCATATTTTCAAAAAGAATGATTTCCAAGAACTGACAAGATTCTCTGCTTGTTCTCCTATGTAAGTATAGTGGAACTTTACAAATGACTATTTTTATTCCTTTCTTGTTATTTTAATATTACTGTCAGGTATCTCTTTAATATGTATGTTTTGGCACATTTATCGTATGCAAACAACAACTAAGCTAATCTAAAACAAGAATACAAATCTGTAATTCAGAGATTTGCTTGGGTCCTAGCTCTTTGTCAAAATTACCCAACAAATCTAAATTCAGAAAGACAAAAACTAAATTCATTGTTTTTATGCCTTTAATTTTATTACCCTAAAAAAGACTTTTTGGAGAAAGGTGACCTAGGCTAGAATCTGTGGGGATGAAGGTGAATGGGTTTTTTTTTAATATTTTCTATGACCTACCTTAAAACTTCACTTAGTTTAAGTTTATAGAATATTTTATTAATTTACACACTGTGACTAGTTAGAATATTAAATGAATTTCACAGGCTCACTTTTTCACACTTTTAAAAATCTATGACTTTCTATTTAAGTATATGGAATGATTTTAGACTATTCCATTGAATTGTCTCATTCTTAATTAGATTAATTTGACGTAAAATGAAATTCTTTTCACTTCAGGGTAACTCCTGAGAATTGAATCATGATCATGCACGTCTAGAAAACAGATAGGAAACACAGATTTCCAAGACTTGGCCCAAGAGATGGATTAAATAATCTGCAGAGAGACCCAGTAATGTGTATTTTAGGGTGTGTCCTGGAAAGAAAGAAACAAATAGATTGCACAAATAGAAATAAAGCTCATAATTACACTTTCATTTAGGAAAAATCTTGAGACTCCTTGTTCAGAGATGAAATTCCTGTGTTCAGAGAGGAAATTCTGGTGCACAGAGAAAATTTAAGGTTCTCAGTCAAGAGTATGCGTTGGAAGCTACATCCCTGAACTCCACATAATAGAGAATACTCCTTGTGAGAAAAGTGATTAATAATTTGGGGCTAGGTTGAAGGGAAGCAGGTAAGAGGACAGGAACCTCTTCTAACTAACTGGAATACAATTATAAAAAATATAAGCCTGAAAATTTTTTGCATTTGCCTTAAATCATTCTTATAAACAGACTCACTTCAATTAGACCCAGCTGCCAAGTCACACTTACTTTTATGTGTTTCTTTGTGCTGTATTTCATACTGTTTAAAACATTAAAAATGTAATAATTGAACTGTTTCATAATAAAAGAATGTATACTTTGTAATTCTGAAGTCAAAATACGTAGCAACAGAGCAAATCCTCGAGGACTCTAAGTTGTGACAAGCCACTGGGACCCACCTGCAAGTGCTTTCTCAGCTCTTGCAGCAGGCTGGATGGCAGAGATATTTTGTGGGCCATAGGGTCAAGAATTTAAAAACAGAGGAAGTATTTCTCCACAAAAGCTATGTTATATCTGCTTGTTTCTCTCTGGGTCAGACACTAACAACCTTTGTGAAATATTAAGAGTACCGAAACTTAATCTGGCTATGGCATGTAGAGGAGGGACCTTGGGAGATGATAAGGAGGACATGAAGTCACCAGGGTGAAATGTCTTGGGGTCCAGACAGAAATATACACACATATACTCTTGCGTCACACCAGGTGTGATGTTCTGTGCTGTGCAGGACTCAGCTACCAGGAAGGTCATGCTCAGATGTGGCCCTTGAAAACTAAATACACCTCTTTTTATACAAAGTTGTCCAGTGTCAGATATTTTGTGATAGTAACAAAAATAGACAAAAACAAACGTAAATGTTCTGTGCAATGTAGTAATAGTGCCTGAAAGTCTCAGATACTGACCTCTTAGCACTGAATCTGATGTCCCTTCCAGGAAAACTGAAATGGTCCATGGCTCTGAGGGGGACCCCAAGGACTCCACTCTTTGATACTGGAAATAGGGGAGGGAATGAGAAACAAAGAGTTGGATACAAAGGAGTATTTTGTGAAGTTATATAAAAAAGAACAGTATTTAAACCAAAACATTTATAAAACACATAACTAAGATAAAATGGCATTTTTCTCATGTTAAGAATATAGCTCGTTAAAATAAAAGAAAAAAAAATTATTGCAAGGCAATTTAAGACAGAGCACCGAAGAGGAGAAATGAAAGCTGTATATGAAAAAGCACGATGACATTACATTGAAAATTAACAAGGAAAGTCAGAAGAAGTAGAAGCATCTAGGCTTGGTGGTGTACACCTATAATCCTAGCACTCTGAAGGCTGAGTTAGGAAGATTCCAATGTAGTCCCCACACTCTCCAAATAAGAAAAGTCCTGGGAACTAGGTTTAGTATTGAAGGCCCAGGGTTCAGTTTAGAGAGAGATAGAGAGAGAAAAGTGGAGAAGAGATAAAGACACAGGTAGAGAGACAGAAAGACAGAGAGACAAGCAGAAGCCAGTTGGAGAAATACAAAACAGGAGCAAACTCAATGGGTTTCTAGGGCTTTAGCTGAGCTGTAGTGCTCGCCTCAAGGTCAATCTAAAACATTTATTTTTTGACATTGAGCAAGAGTAAGGAATCTCACAGTGCCAAATCTGGTGAATAAGGCAGTTAAAGATACAACATAATGTTTTTAAGGTCTTGTATTCATCATATGTTTGATCACATCTCTTAAAGACATAAAAAAAAATACTTCCAGAAATGCTTCAGAAAGTGGTAGGAACCAGGCATGGTGGCATATACCTGAAAACCCATCACTCAGGAGGTTAAGTCAGCAGGATCACTGTGAGGTCAAGGCCAGCCTGAACTACCTAGCACAAACCCGTCTCAAATAAACAAAAAGTGCAAGTATAGTGGGATAATTGTGTGTTAAGCAAAAGGGAGTGTTTGGGGGTAAGTTAATGATAAAGTCTTTTATTACAAAAATTTTTTTAAACATAAACTGTATATATAAATCATACCAGGTGTGAAGACTTCTTCAGTTATGGACATGCTTCTTTGAAAAAGTTCACTTTCAGAAAACACACAGAGACGTAATTTAAGAATTTGCTCAGGGAGAAAAGATATCAGCACTTTCTTTTTTATCCTTGATAAGATTGTGAAGGATTCATAGAACATGGAAATTAGAATGTGACAGGAAAGAAAAGTGACAAATATAGTGAAAGAAGCAATTTTCACATAGTGTTCGCTCTGTGATTGCATATCAGTGATGAGGAAACCTAAGCCTATGCTGAAAAAAGATCATCACCTATGAGAAGTTACCTGTTTGTCCAGAAAGATGAGCCGTGGCTGCACTGGAAGCTCTTTACCCACTTCTCCATCTGAAGGCTGGACCAGGACGAAAAGAGCATATGGCCGAGCATATATTAAGCTTCTATCTTTGAAACTGCTTGCATTTCTGAAAATATAAAAACAAATAGAATGTATGTTTGGAATTACAAATACTTTTGCAATAGCTATTTTCCATAAGACATTATTGACTGTGAAAATATTTATAATTCTTTATGCTTCTAGAAACAACAATATACTGTACAGTGAATCATTATATATTGATATTTAATGAATATACTTATTTTATATACTTGCTTTGTCATAATAAAACATGTACTGGGCCTGATGAGGAAGGAGCACAAATTATGAACTTACATTTTTACATTACACATTAAGATCAGTCTAAAAATCCTCAGTAAAACAAATAATCAGAGTAAGATATTTAAAGGTCAGGAGTTTGTTCAATAGTAGGCTGGTAAACCACCTCTTCCAGAAAATACCTTGATTTGTAGCATGTTGTAGTTTCTGTAGCATAAGTACTCTCCCATCACCACTAATTCCAAGATACGGAGCTAAAGTTACCACACAGAGCTGTGAAGATGACCAGAGGAAAACTCTACAATACTACAATTGTACCCATATAATCCTGGCAACCATGATTTCATATTTTCCAGTTATGTGTACATTAAGTAGAGCTACTGAACTGATTGATTGGTTGGTTGGTTGACTGATTTTAAGTTCAAGAAGCACTTAGGAAGAATAAAGTTTAGAATGGATATTCACAGGGCAATACTATGTGCCAGGTATTATTATAAACTCTCGATGAAGATTCATTGCATCTTTAAATTGACACCGTGAAGTTAGTGCTCCTTTGTATATGAGGAATAAATCCAAAAGGCTTAAGTAACTTGTCAAAGATCTTAACGATAATAATTGCTAACCAAAATCTTGAGTAGCTCACTAATGCACTGTAGTGCTTCTCACCTTGTTTGTGTATACTAATTGCTGATGTTACTAAGCAATAAATAGTTATATGATTCATGACACCTTTATGCATTTTTGGTATGCTGGATGACTGAACACACTTACTGTTTAATTAAGCTGCCTGTGTAGTACACATTATAGTCATGCAACAGATATTTGGCTATTAAATGTCTATAAACATGTAGCTATCACATGTCATATATATGTTACCCTAACATAGATCATACTTTAATGAGGTATCCTTTAAAATAGCCTAGGCTGGTTCTAAAAAAGGCTTTTATTTTTAAAATGTAGGCTATTCTGCTCTGCCATTAAATATTTATGAAACACTATTCTGTTATCCAAATTTTCCCTCCCACATGTGGGCAGGAAGGGATAAAGTATTTATTCATCATGAGAAGATCATGTCAGATAAAGGTGATGATTAACCTGACACAAATACTAGTGGAAAAGCAGATATAATGGACCCAAGAACATGAAGTTTCTATAGGAAGCAATTCACTCTGCCCTGTGAACCCTTGGAAGTACAGGCAGAGTGGGTACATGTGGCCCTGAGCAGCCTTTTTTCCACCAGCCAATACCTCAGGCTCCCTCTACACTCACTCCCTGGGAGTTCAGTGCACACGAGCCCAATCATCACATTAGTTTATTTAGCCTGAGAGGTCTTGGTTCTTTTCCTTTTGTAATGGGAACAATTTAAACCAGATTTTTAAAATCTATGCTATTAATTCTATCCTTCGATGGGTCCCAGGTTATTGGAAATTTTTTAAATCATTACCAGATCCTATTTCTCTCCTAACCTAGTCCTTAAGTGTTTTCTGATGAGTGCTGGGTACAGGCAGGCAGCTTAGGTTAAAGAAACTGAAATACCCATTAAAGATTCTGACATAAGTACACTGCTGTCTAAGACAAAAGGATGGGAAACAACTGCCAGAACATCCACAGAAAGGCCCATCCCTGACACACTTTAAAGTTTATTGTGAGCAAACAGCTCTTATTAAATGTAAACAGCGTCTCACTGGAGGTCAGGGACTTGCTGCTGCAGCATATCCCAAGGTAATACCACTTTAAGCTCCACATAAACTCTTAAGCAGTTTCTATCCTAAAACCTGACCGTAGGTGGTACAGTTTTTTACGATATGTTATAATAGTGCAATAAATCTGTTAGCTTAAAATCGAATCTCCGTGGCCTTTTAGAGAAATCATCATTAAATGCAGGGTCCTGTTAATGATGCCATCGAAGTGAAATTGTTTAATCTGCTCAGGGGGTGAAAGGTCACCAAATGAATTTTTTATAATACATCAACTTGACACGCAATAGGGAAAACTGTAATAGATAAAAGCAAAGGAAAAGGGCACTGTCTTCTTCTGATAGGTCAATAGCAGCCAAGAGAGTCACTCATCCACTTTTCTTTCACAATGGGGCTCCTTTTGCATTTAATATGGACACCCAATTAATACCTCAGCACCACAGACAACCTCATTTTAGGTGACTTATAGCAATTTCTCCCCCTTCCCTGAAATGAAAGTGATCACAATACATCATAGCATTGTGCGAATTAACGTTAATTGATTCAAGTTACCAAGCAATGATGGGCCACTTATATAATCTAGGCGTTATTGGGTGCTAGAAGGGATGGAGGGAAGATTAGATTCCAGTGTCCGTTGCTGTGACGACGGGAGTCACCTGACACCTTGTTAGACAGTTGTAAGGTTCTATTGCTGGCCCCAGTGGGGTCGTCAGTAAACTGGAGTGATGTCCAAACATCATTACACGCTGCTCCAATATTAAAGCAAAAGGATTAGCAACTTATTGCAAGCAACCTGGATTTGTCATTGTGCTGTCGTTATCCAATTTCCAAGTGCTAATGTGACTATAGCCTGCAGGCACAAGGACCTACAGCCAAACTTTAAAAAATGGGGGAGGAAAGTTTCCTCCATCTCTTCCAGTTTTAACCACTGTTTAACAGCTTCTAGTATCCAGTAACGTATGTGAAAGAATTCTTTTTTCCCCTCCAGTGTTTAAGAGCATACTAACAGCAACAGAATATAGAGAATACAGAATTTCGCAGTCCTGACATCACTACTATTCATTCCTATTTTTAAATCTGCCTGATCTATGGAGGATATGATTGTTTCTATTTGCATATCAAACATAGAAAACAAATAAATCCTATGAATGGGAAATGGCTCTCTGCAAAATCCACTGTCCTGGAATGACAGTGGAGTTGAGGATTGGAGATATTCACTCTTAAACCTTCTCTTTCTCACAGCTACTAGCCAGGTACCCATAAAAGAACCTCAGGTTTTGATTAGATGCTCCAGGGTCTCTGGATTTTGGGCCTCTCTTGTTTTATATTGGCTAGATAAGGCAGCAGAGTCTGCACATACCATAAGGGGACTTAGATTTTAAAGGACTTTGAATGATTCTATACCCTGGGAGAAAAAGTAACTTCTCTAGTCAATTCCATCTGACAAACCTAGGTTACCTCTCCTATTATACAAACATTGTTCAAGGCACCATAAAATATACAAAGATAAATAATACCATATGACCTCTGTCCCTCAGGAATATTCTTCTCTATAGTTTGTAAGACAAGAGTGACTTTCTTGGTTATCTTTCGGAGTTGATGTACACCAACTTACTTACAGTTCATCACCCTTATGTTCCCATTAATCCAAGACAGGTTCCCTAGGATGGAGGAAATGTACACCTTAGCATTTTCCTTCCACCACTGTGGCTTAGTGATTCCAAGCCTGGTGCATTTTAAGCATTCCATAAATGTAACACTTTGCCAACTCAGTACCCATTGTGTACTTCCTCTGATCTTAGGTCACTAATTGCTTCTAAAATCTATCACACATCTTATCCTAACCAACCTCAAGATCTGGTACACCCCTTAATTCCTATTCTTACAGCTTTATTATAATACTTAAGGTTATATTCTTGGAATTCCCTGAAAGTATCATTTCAAAACAAGTTTTGACTAACCCTAGATGTAGGAGTATATAAACACAAATAAATGTAGTACACATTATGAAAAAGTCAATTAGAGAAGTAAAAATTCAGAGAACAAAAATTAAATATTTTTATTGATAAATGATTTCTAATACATTATAATAAATATAGTATAAATATTTTATCCAGTAGAATGGAAACTTTGATGACATTTTTAAAGATTCCACACAATCATTCAAAATTCCTTCTTTTTTATGGAAGCTATCGCAAGCTTAGTTGAGCAAGAAAAATAAATAAAAGCCACTCAAGGTCTTTCTAATGAAAAAGACTAAACACAAAATTTTGCTTGCATACAACAATTAGAACAGCAGAGAAGGGAAATAAGTCTTTATTTCCCTACTTGGTAAAATATTAAGTGATCACTTATTGTGAATGAAACTGTGTACATTTACATTTATGAATACAATAGTAGGTTGACATTTTTACTATATAATATTAGTAAGTTAAAATATGGTCATTACTTTTATGAAAAACTAGACTAATAGATTTAATATTACATATTCTCCTTAAGTACTACAATAAATTTTATTTTACATACTCACTAATTTTAAAGTGTTTAGATTTTCATGGGAACCAAATAAATTTTTTGAACATTGTAGCAATTCAAATGTTTGGAGAACAAAAAGCACTGAAATATAGCCTTTCATTGATGTATTATATTTATCTAGGATTTCACTATATATACATATAAATATTAGTTCCTTTGATTTTAGAATAATGTCATTTGAGTTTGGAATTAGAACCTCATGCACATGAAGACAGGGACCTACTAGATGCAGACACTGAATCAGCATCAAAACTTTAGAACTAATATTGTGTTCATGAAGAAAACAGCAGAAAGATACAACTACAGAGCAAGAATCAAAGATGTATTGGTCTGAGACTGTAAAGTATAAGAACAAGTGTCCCTAAGGGCTTTACTACAGAAATAGGGCTATGAAATAAATGATAGTTTTAATGACGATCGTGAATCATCAATAAAAATGTGAATGTTCTGTGTTACATTCCTTTGAATAAGACTAGATGTTATGTAATCTGTCTTTTTTCTTTAAGTTTTAGTCCAAGACTTATAAAAATGCTAATAATTAAAAAGAACCACTAGTAGTTGTATAGAATGCTTGCTTATGCAATGCATATCATTTTCCCACAAATCTAAATATACAAAATATTATTAAAATAATTTTTCTCCATACTCTTGACTCAACAGATTAGTGGATTTGTACACAAGTGAAAGGAAGAATTGACACCAAAGCAGACTTTATTGGAAAAATTTGTGGTGTTGTCATGGAAAAGGGAAGTCAGGCTAATAACACAGGAACATCTTTTAAAATGAACATTCTGCCAGGCTTGAAAAGATTATCATCTTATATTGTCATAAAGTCTCTACCCCCACACTTTAAACAGGTGTTTCCTAGAAAGCAGGTGTCTCAACAATATGAAGTTTGCAGAAAGCAAAGTGCTCATTAAGTTTTCTATCCATCATCTATGGGTTCTTCTGGTTTTCTTTTTGGTTGTGTGCTGCTTATGCACAGTAATTTAAAAACAAACCTCTCTCTCTCTCTCTCTCTCTCTCTCTCTCTCTCTCTCTCTCTCTCTCACACACACACACACACACACACACACACACACACACACACCTGCATTTTCACATCCTCCCTTACTAAAAAGTTTTCAGGTTCTAAGGTTCATGGCAATGTCCCAAAGAGCTTTATATGATGTAAAGGATTAGTATTTTCATGCAAAAAACAGATTAACACAAAGTTAGTGTCTCAGAATTACACTCATAGATTATCTCCCAAGAGGGGAATCAGGGGCTAGACAGGCTTGGCTGTGCCCAGTGCTTATGAAGAGGCCATCAGGAAGAATGCACACCCAGACCCATTCAGGGTGCTACCAGGATTCCAGACCATGTAAGTGTTTGCAAACGAGATGCTGGTGGAGAATCTCTGGCATATAAAGGAAAGATTTAGAACATGTTTATCTCCCCTTCCTTAAAAAACTCCACTGCAATTACCTAAAGAACAAAAATCAGTAAAGACTGTGTAAGTCCAAAGGAATAAAAAAGACAAGTGAGGGACAATAAATGACAGTAGAGGTCAGCACTATTTTGAAAAACAGGTCCATGGATCTGACAGATCTAAATAGAGGAAGCTTAAATCCAGATGCCTGTAGAGGATGATAACAGAAGAGAGAAATTCACTACAGGCTATCAGTTTAAAAAGGAGATGGCAACTCTACCTCCTCCCATTATAGCTTCTCCAAAAAGTAAAATGATATCCTCCTGGTAATGGAAATGTCCACTTATTGAAATGCATTCAACCCCATGAAATTAAAGACTGAACCTGTGGAGAATATCCAGGTATTCTTGATGCTCTTCCTGAAAGGACTGTCCCTAGACTCACTTCTGCTATCTCAAGGTCAATTCATTAGCTTGTCAATGGCTCTGCAGTGAATTCAATGGAATTCTAGATTGATAATAATCAAAGTTGGCCTTTGGCCTACAAATCCCATACTGTGCAACTCTTAGGAAAATGGGACAACTCGCTAATTCTCATTCATTCCAAGGACAGTATTGCTCATTCTGCAGATATTTGTCCACATATGCTTAAGAAGTGGTCTCTCTTTATCTTTAGAGGATTTCCTCTTTATCTTCTATCTAGAAAATCTCTCTTAAGACTCTAGAGAAACAGAGAGAGATGGAGAATATAACATATATCAACAAAGTCGATGTTATAATGCACAGATCAAGCAGTTTCTTATTAAATCCAAAATAACAGTTCAAAGTCAAAACACAATGACTATGACTGATTTTGAGTGATAAAGGTGATCTTTTCCTTGAAGCTTTTTCATTTCTTCATGACAAAATAAATGTCTCACTTATACGTGTATATGTATCTAACTTGTGCCTGATCCACTTTGCAGATTTTTCTCTAATGTACCTTTCCACTTAATGCCTTTCTCTCCCTTTAGTTAAGAACTGCATAGTTTTATATGTAATGAACAAAATTTGTCACAGTGGAAAAAATATCTACAAAGAAAGCTCCATATCATAAATTTAATTAAAATTGAGATATAGGCTAAAGTTTTTCTCTATAAGAATAAAGAGAAAATTTAGTAAAATTAAAATGAAAGAAAAAAATTAAAACATAAATGCATTAACATAAATTTTTCAGATTCCTAACATATTAGCATGTATAATATAATAATATCATTAATAAGGTGAAAATTGGTGGTTGACAATATAATAAAGCTTTCATAGATTATGAGCAATCATGAACTGTAAATACTTTTTAATGCCAAGTTAACAGTTTACAAAGCCCTTCAAATCAACCAAATCTACCAAAATTGGCTGGAGTTCTCTTTTACTCTCTCATATGTACAATATATATAGGGAAACAGAAAGTTTATATCCATTGTAAAGAAAGGAAGAATATTGTACACAAACACTAAACTTTCACTTGCATACGTTCTGTGCATACAAGTCAATGAATATATTAAACGAATATCCTTCCAAGTGTAAAGGGGCTTGCTTTTTATTGCAGTTCTAATAAATCTCACATCTATTGGAGGTAGTTGTGAAGTAATTACTACTCATTAAATGTTAATTATTTATTAGCAATACAACAAATAAAGTGAATTTCCAAAAAGAACCATATATGTTTTCTACCTTAATAAAATCAAAACCTAGCCCATTAAATTCAATGTGAATAAATGAATGAACAAATAAACTAAAAGCAAATTCTTTCAGAAAAATCTCTTCTGTATATATTCTTGCTATAACTTACCATTGATTATGTCTTCCAACATTTGAATAATAAAATAATCACAAATAAGAGATTTAACTTGAATTTAAAACTAAGAGTTTATCTTGAAGTGGCTTTTTGAGTTTTTTATTTAATGAAAAAATAAAACAACTATAACCAAATAGTAAGAGAATAACAATAGTTACTGTACTGTGTATTGTTATCTTTAAAGTAGTTACTCAGGGTATAAGACATAAACCAAAAAGATTCTTACAAAGAAGAAACAATAACACAAAACTTTCCAGTGAACTAAGAGAAACTAAGTATAAATGAAACAAATTAGCATACATATTGAAATAGTTTTGAGTTTTAATTCTTAACAATCTTAAGGATATGTGATTCACTGAAAGATGGTTGACATTTGTAATATATGCTAGTATGAACTCAAGATATTAATCCTCACTCTGATGTTATAAGAAGTGGTACTTACATATAGCCCATGACTCCCTTTGACTGGGTAACCAGTAGGGCACCAATACTTATGTTCAGAACATTCTCTAGTACTCCTGTCTGTTGAGCAGTGATGACTTGGTGAGCCAAATTCTGTAATTTGTAACTTGATAAACATGAAATTTGTCTAGTCTTCTTTGATGCTGGCAGGTCACCAATTTCAATGACAATCAGTTTTGAGATAGTTTCCACTGTGGTTTGTGGGAAGACCCTAGAGGAGCTCATTTCCATCATGAGAGGTCTCCGTTGACCAACTCTTCTGTAATGACTGGCACAAGTCACGGTTGGACAATTGCGTTTTCTCTTTGCTTTACTGTCAGCAAAAGCCTTTAGAGTTCTTTCATTGCCAGGCATCTCATGAGTAACTCTGATTTGGCTTTGGTCAATCTGTAAGAAGTTAGTTAGTTTTTCAAGTATCATAACTTCCCAGCCTTTTTCCAGGACTGAAAATGTCACAGAGAAGGCCAAATGAAGAGAAAGGTCTGTGCGTATTTCAATGGTTTCCTCTCCTTGTAGAACAACATACAAGAGGTTATCTGCAATGCTGAAATGGTTGACACCAATAGATTCATCCAACAATGATGAGGCTGACTGCACGAAAGTAGGTGGAATAAAACTTCCACCTAAGAAAACACGGGGGCTCTGGATTTCATGGTAGAATATAGCTAAGAGAAGCTTGGAGGTACTTTTGTTCCCTAATAGACTAAAACGCAAAACTTGAGGAGTCTGATCAACAAAGCACACCCTGGTAATTTGCCTGGTAGGTAAAATGGAATAAAAGGTAGACACAGAGCCAGAGGTAGAGCAAAGAGTATTATCATTTATACTACTAAATGTATCAACAAAACCTCTAGTAACTGATACAACTGGATGTAACTTCTGAATTGGCCAGGTGACGTTGACACTATTAAGAGTTAGGACCACTTGATCAGTCTGTTTGCAGATGAAGCCTTGTACTGATGATCGATATGTACATTTCTGTTCTTCTCTGAATGGACCTATAAAACAATGGAAAATAAGCAACTGACATATAGGTCACAACTCTCAGGGATAATTTGCAATTTAATAGTCTTGTCATCATCTGTAATTTCATAGAATATTTACTGAACTTAATATAGAATGTGTATAGAACATTTAACTTAATAGCTAAGTATGCCAGATATTAAGAGTACAAGGAAATGATGGTGAAAATATGAGAAGATATGTCCATTAATGTTACTCAACATATTTTAATTCTATGTGCTCCATGATATATGCAATTTAAAGTTAATGAAAATAATACTTAAAAAGATTAGAATAAATAAAAGAATTAAGAAAGATGTCATGGTTTGAGTTCAAATGTCACTCCAAAGTCTCATGCACTCAGAAGCAGAGGTTTTGGAAGTGACTAGAGCATCTAGGCACTGTACACTTTCCTGAATCAGCCCATGGATGAGTTTGTAGCTGAGTGTGTTATTAAGAGTTGGGCCAGGTTAGCAAAGGCAGGTCACTGGAGTGTAACCTGGAAGGGTCTATCTCTCTACTGTCTCTCTCCCTTATTTCTGTTTCCTGTCCATCATGATGGGCGCTACTTTTTTTTGCCTTCCTCCTTGGCCTGCTTCCCTTGGAGCCAGCTGACTATGGACTGCAAACATAAGCCAAAATAAACCTCTCTGCCTTTAAGCTTCAAGTCTCAGCAATGAGTAAAGTATCTAAGACATTAGAAATAGACACTAAAAGCTCTTGAGGAAAGAAACATACTATATTACTCTCTCACACACAATATAACACAGAATACTTAATCCAAAATGCATGGATATTTTTCCCAGAAAACAACTGGATACCATACAATTTAATTCCATTGTGACACTACTTAGTGTTGGCACACAAGATGTCACAGGTTAAAGTTAATCTCACAGACTGCCCCAATGTCAGATGCCAGGCATAAGTTACATAGGGTGATATGTGCTTTTGACCAACAAGTTAAAATAAGGATGCTTCTGAACTTCTTAAGTTTTGAGGCCCACAGAACTAAGGGAAATACACTATTTATGTTTACTCATTTACTATAAAAGTTATCACAAGATATGCAAATGAACACCCAGATGGAAGAGGTGTGTACATGTGGGAAAAACACAGAGCTTCTATGACCTCTGCAGGCATGGGATCTGCCAGGCACCCCAACATGTCCAGCCACCTGGACGCTCCCTGAAGCCTATCTAGGTTTTCACAGAGGCATCATTATGAAGGCAGGATTAATTAAGCAATTGGTCAATTGTTTAGGGATCATCTCAGTCTTCAGTCCTTCTCCCTTCTTTTGTTGCAAAGAGATGAAGCTAAAATCTGTATCATATCACTGGTTTTCCTTGTAAGCAGCCCTAAACAAAAAAGTATTGCAAGTCTAGAGAGAGTTGGACGCCTGTAAACCAAAACTATGGAAGACTGAGGCACAATAATCACAAGTTAGAGCCCCGCTTTGGCAGCTTAGTTGTTTAGTGAAACCTTATGTCAAAAGTAAAAATTTTAAAATGGTCTGTGGATGTAGCTCAGTGCAAAGACCCTGCGATCAATTCCTAGTACATGGTGTGTATGGGGTCACCTCAACAGACAAAAGGTGTTCTTACAACTCAAGAATTCAGAGCTGCTTTTCAGAAGTTTCTGTCATTCGGGAAGTAACATAGATCTTAGGAGCCCTGAGTTAGAAGCCCTGAGTGTTAGAACAAAATATTTTCCTAACACCTATATCTAAAATACTTTTAGGATTTCTACCTCAAGAATCAATAATGGACATAAATATATGTATACATTTACTATCATACCATCATATCACATCTCTATTATAAAGAAAGGCAAGAGAGAAAGGTACTCAAATCAGTGGAAAAAGAATTGAGGGGACTAGAACAGAATTGATGGAAGCTTATTAATATCCAACATGAATATTGTGATCAGAATGTGAAAGAGTTCAAATAGTACATGATTTCCTCACTCCTCTTTCACATAAAGAATAAAGAAATACAAGAAGAGAGAAAGAGAAAATAGTAATTTGGGAAATTGTTGACATTAAACAGGGAAGGATAAGCAGGCTACTGAACACATTTCAGAGAAAAATCACTACTCATGATTGCCATCATACTTTCCCCCTTATCCAAGAACATATGCTTGTTTTAAATGCACAGGGTGATTTCACCTTCCAAAAAAGATTTCCTTTTAATTTAAAGTTGATACTCAAAAAAATTTTTGCATATTTCTAGATATTTTAATTTAGTTCAAGTTCTTCAAAGTAGCTGAAAGAATGGAATAGCAAGGAGAAAAATCAAACTATTTCTAATGCAGGAGATATTTCTTCCAAACAGTATTGTTATACATGTCTGCCAGAGTTGTCCATGTTGTCCAAGTTTAACCACTGAAATAGTGCTTCAGAACATGGTTTTATAACAATTGCAGCAGTAATGGAAAAAAAACCAGCAAAATTAGAAAATGTTTCAATTCAATAATAATGAAAATTTTACTGTATCAATATTTGTGGAATATAGTTGAACTAGTGCCTCCAGAAAATTTTATGGTATTTAATACATTAATACCACATTAATATTAAATGCCATTAAATAGTATTAAATGTAAGAATGTAAGAAATATCTAAAAGCAATGTCCTATAATAATCTTTAAGAATTTAGACAAAAATCTAATGTACAGATGGTGACTATACTATATAATATAACTGTGATTAACTAAGAGGGATATTAAATATTTTTACTATAAGCACACATACACAAAATAGCTGGCAATGTACATATTAGTTAATTTGATAATGGTAATCATTTCACAACGCACATAGACATCAAAATATTACATTGCATACTCTAGATATATATGCAACTATTTTACTATTTTACATTTATAGCTCATTAAAGCTGAGAGAGATAAAGAACCTACTTTTAAAAAGTTAAAAAACAGTTGGGGATTTAGCTCAGTGGTGTAAGTGCCTGCCTGGCAAGCATAAGGTTGTAAGTTTGACCCCTAGTCCAAAAAAAGAAAGAAAAAAAAGTTAAAAATAAAGAATTAGTAAAAAGAGCATAGAAACTCAAAGTAAACAGAATAAGAGAGGAAGTAAGACAACACAAGTCAAAATAAATTAAAAGATTAATAAAATGATTCTTAGAAAATATCAACAAAATTGATTAACTCCTTACTAGACCTATCAAAAGAAAAAGAATGCAAATCACCAATTCCAGCAACAAAGTTTTATTACAGATGCTACTTTATGCCAACAAACTCAACATATAGATGAAGTAGATGTCTACTAAATGTCCTTAAAAAATACCTACGTGACAGTCTTGTGTCCTTAAAAATTGATACGAGATGAAATAAATATTTACTGTCTCTTAAAGAAGTAGGACTTTTTAAATTGAATGCTAAATCGTTAAAAAAAATTTAATCACCAAATTTAAAAAACTCATTTTTACACAATATTTTCCAACCTATAGTTCTATAGTGTGATAAATCTGATATTAAGAATTATATTCAAGCTGACTGATTATATATGTGACAAGTGCATCTATATAATCCCAGCACTCTGAGAGGCTGAAGCAGAAAGATTACAAGTGCAAGTCCAGCCAGGGCAATTTAGAGACTTAATGAGGCCTTGTCTCAAAAAACTTATTTTTTGTTTTAAAGGATGTGGATGTAGCTTGGGGTGAAGCCCCTGGGTCCAAAATCTAGTTTAGAAAAAAATTGTTTTCAAAACATGGCTCTGATAGAGGGAAGCTCGTTGCATGATCTTACTGACCATCAAGTTGTGCCTTGACATCTTGATGACCCATCTCTACTGCTTCCAAATGAGACAGAGCATTATTCAGTTACAGAAGTTACCTGTTTCTGAGCTCTACATTTCAATATGTTTAGTTTTGAACGTTTTCCAGACAAGCTAATACTACTGATTAATCAGTCACATTCAATCCATTTTTACAGATTTCTGTTTACTTCTTATTACTCATCTAAGACATATACTGTCTTTTAAGTGAGCTTTAATCTTTCTAAACTTAAAAACTGTCCCTAAATAACCATTCTCTTAATTACTATAATTCTAAATCATTCAACTACATATAATTTGATAGATAATGTAACTTAGAGATTTAGGCATTTTAGGGTTTATTTCTCAAGGACAGGGACCATGTCTCACACTTAAATTACCATGATTCAATATTCTATGTTAGACATAGTACATGCTCCTTAATATGCACTATTTGGCTGTCATACATTCTTTTCAAAGTTCTTATTCTTCAAATCATTTTTATACTATATATACTTCTTCAGAATCTTATTAAACGACTATCATTCCATAGCTAAAAAAAACTTTTAAAATCAACTCTAAAACTAATATTCACAATTAAAACATAAATTTTATTAATAGATTGATAATAAACTTATACACAATAAGTTATGTTGCAATAAAATGTTTTGAATCATTCATTCATTTATTCATATACTAAATAAATACACATAGAGAAATGTGAACTTTTATTTCTGATCACAAGTGCGTTCTCAAAAACAAGAAAAGTGACTCATCTAGAGCACGATTTTGGAGATTTAACTGTAGAATATATACCTCCAAAGAGGTCAATGATAAAGTTCCTTTCATTTGTTTACTTCTTATTACACATTCCATCCAGAAGCCAGTCCCGTCCCCAGTCCATCCACAGGGTCAGGACCAAAGCCTTAATTCACTTTTCAAGCAATTACATGGACCGAGAAAAATGTGACTGGTTACCCATGTTGGAAAAGACAGGATCTTGTACAGAATAACAGGAGATATTTGAGCTGGGAAGAGAGGGTGACTATGAGAGCTGGAGAGGTCACTATCCCTATGCTTCAAAACACAGGCATACTCTGCAGTCTAGCTCAGGCTCTGACCCATGAGCAAACCTAGGAATATGGTAACAGAATATGGAAAATAAAACATCCTCATGACTCACTGGAATTTTGAATGAGTTGGATCATAAAGAGTGAAAATGGAGAAGTACTGAATAAATATTTCCTGAGATTCCTTGTGTATGTTTAATCTGCTAACAGTAGATACTTTTTAGCTTTGTCACCTGTTTCCTTGATAACAGCTAGTGGCTTTATTATTATTAAGCAGTATGCTGGGATTACCATAAAAATCAGTCATATGTAGCTTCTTAAATATGTCTGTGTTAACTGGTTATTTGCTTGAACAGAGTTGAGTCCTTTCCTGATTTTAGAGGAACAAGTATGACCTCACTTACATGCATTGTTTCTAGTCCTAATCATCCCCTCTTGCTTCAAACCTCTGTGCAAACCAACTTGACTTTAAGAAGGTCAAAGTACTCTCCTTTCTATGATATTGGGAGATTGCCCACTATGACTGCTACAAAGCTGATAATTTGAAATTGATAATCACTGCCTTATGTTAGTCTGTTTTCTGTTGCTAATACTTCCACCACCACCAACACACACCTCCACCAACACCACCACCAACAACAACTAACTTGAAAAGGAAAGAAGTTTATTTTGGCTCACCTTTCTGGTGCTCAAAGACCTGCATCTGAAGATGGCCTTCCCACTAGTAGCATGCTGATATGGTACAGAGTAGCATGTCAAAAACGACTGGCACTTATGTATATCTTCAGGTCAGTTATGCGGACATAACTCTGCTATGCTCTTTTAATCCTAATCCTTTCACAAAAAGCGCCACCTCCAAACACCCTAGTTGGATTAAGCATCCACCTAGGAATACTTCCAATGGGGATTACATTTTTATGTGAGTTCCTAAAAGGGATAAACATATTCAAACCATAACTTGTCACTTTAATTAAGAAAGATTTCACCAACCATTGGTTATTATAAAATATTCTCACCATTCCTTCTTTTCATATTTCTACAAAATCAAGTGCATTCACAGTTTTATCCAATGCAAGCATAATGCATATTTAAAATTACTTCTTTGGTTCAGATATTTATGACAAATAAATGATTTTTCCCAAAGTAATATACCTTTTTGATATCCTAGAAACAACATGATGCAAAATTCCATAATAATGAATTAATTAAGATTTATGAAAGACACTGTTCTTCTCTAGCCCTATGTCTCAGTCAGAGCTCAAGTTTCTTTGATAGTATAGTATGATTATGGGGATGTGACTTCCTCAACCTCTGAATAAAGGTATAAAGCTGTTTACAAGTAGCATGACACACTGTGAGGGGGGTTATATAGTGGGTGTATTATTGTACATTTAACTAGATAATCTTCCTTCTATATGGGCTAGTTAAATGAATGGACACCTATCAGAAAAATTATAAATGGCCAATAAATACATGAAATAGTGTTCAGTGTCTCTGGTCATCAGAGCAATGAAAATTAAAATAATACTGAGAATCCATCTTCATCCAGAAAGAATGACTGCCACAAAGAAATCCAACAATAACAAATGTTAGCAAGGTTACAGAGACAAAGGTTCACTTTTACATTGTCAGAAGTAGGGTAAATAGTACAACTACTATGGAAATCAGTTTACAGACTCCTAGAAACACTAAAAGCAGAAATTAAATTTGCCCTAACTATTTCACTTCTAGGTATCTTCCCAAAAGATTTGAAAGCCTTATACTACTATTATGTACATATCCATGTTTCTAGCAGCACAACTCAGAATAGCTAGATCTTGGAAGCATCCTAGTGCATCTATCAACAGATGAATGGGTAAAGAAAATATGATATTTATATACGGTGGAGTAATATTCTATCATGAAGAAGGATAAATTTGATTCATTTGTAGAAAAATAGATGTATCTTAAGACCACAGACACATAAGCTTAAATATAATTTAATTCTCCTATATAAGAAACTCAAAGTATGAATACTCAAAGTATGAATAAAGAACAAAAGAAAAGGTGGACCCTAGAAAAGAGAGATAGAACTTTGATAAATGTGAAGAGGAACCTGAGGTGGAGGGAGAGAAGAGGGAAGGCACAGCAATAAAAAATAAAGACAGCTATCACAAACGGTATTACTATAATGGTGGAATTAATAAAAAAGATGTGGTATGTTTATACAATGGAGTATTACTCAGCTATAAAGAAGGATCATCTTGAGGCTTTTATAGGTAAATAGAAGCAATTTGAGACTATACTCACAAGTGAAGTAAATCAAACTCACATTTGTAAGTATATTATCTCCCTAGTGTAAAAAAACTGAAAGAGTAATACAATCCAAAATGTACAATAGATATTGTGATAATGAAAAGGAAAGAAAGTGCTCAAAAAGAAAGAACAACTGTGATAGGGAAAAGGAGTAAAGAAAGAAGGGAAAAGATTCTATGTGTGTAAGTATACACATATGTATGTGTGCATGTGTACATATGCAAGGTAAATACGTACACTGCTGATCTCTGTTAGTTCATCAAAAAGAACAGTTTGTGCTTTCATTGCTTGATTGTTTTTTCATTTTTTCATGCCTAAATCTTATAACCTGAACAACTACTTCTAAAATAACAATATGCAACATTTTAACAGGTGTTAATTTCCTACATTTTGAAATTCTGCATTGTTTATATCCTTTTTTGTTTTGTTTTTAAAAGTAAAGTAAAATAAAGATACATTGTATACATATATTTCTGCCACACAATGAATGTAACCATTATGTACGACAAACATGTACATATAAAAATGCATAATCCTTCCAAATAAATACACTATCTTTATTAGTAACACAAGCCTATGTCTAGCAGGAATTTATAGGAGTTTTGACAGTAAGGATTCTATTCAAAGCAGATACTCTGTATGGGTTGAAAAGTCAGTTCTTTGCCTTGTATATCTATTGCAGGAATCAAAAACTTTCCTGTTGAATAAAGTAAACCAGACTCAGAAAGTTAAACATTATGTGTTACCTCTTACATGAGAAATCAGATAGGTAAATAGTTAAGTGGATAGGTGATAGATAGATAGATAGATAGATAGATAGATAGATAGATAGATAGAATAAAGGAACAATGATCGGGAGCCAGGAGGAAGATTTTTGAGGATAGGGAACAAATTCAGAAGGGTGAGATATGATAAGGGAAAGGGAATAATGGAATTAAAAACTATTAAGATGTATTAAATGTATGTAACAGACTTCTTAAAACAAACATCACCATTTTGTAATACTAACATGCACTAAAAATAATAACAATTATTATTATTATTGTAAGTCTGGATTGTTATTAGAGGAAATCTGCCTATCACTGAAGATAAGATTATAAAAAGACGATAATGTATGCCTATAATTTACAGCATCTTAAAATGCACCAGAAAAAAACAAAAGGAAAAGATGTTTTTACTTAGATTTACATTGAAGTTCTATAGAGCCAAGAAAAGGGGAGACTGATGTAGAGGGAGTGTGACTGACAGGAAGTCCTTGGAGTGACCAGGGAAGAACAGAATCCAGAGCTCTCATAAAGCAGGCATATTCATTCTATACCACAAATATTTACTAATAAAAATGAGCACAAAGTATCTAAAACTAGGTGGGAATGACCGGATTGAGAGATTCTATCTCCCACAGAGTAGGAAGGGGACGGTGTACCGACCACCAGGTGGAGGCGGGTGGGAGACAAAGCAAGCTATCAAATGAAAGTCACGGGATGAGGCCTTAGGAGTCAGGGGGGACAGGCTGGATGGAAGGCTGTGCTTTGAGAAGGTGATATTAAACAGCCATTGGGGAGGAAGCACGGACTTGTGAATCATCTTCTGAACACAGAAAATTTAAATGTAAGATTTTGAAGGTGAGTGGTGATGATTTCAATGTTATGACTGCATCTGTAAGTAGTAAAGTACAATTAGAAAAAAGAACACTTGATGGAAATAAAAATGAGAGCAATTGCTTCTGAAGATGCTCTCTGTGTTAGTTATCCTTCTAGAGAAGACCTTGAGATGAGGTCAGTAATGAAAATCTGAACATGCAAACCATGGCTAGACCATGTAGAAACAGAGAGAACTTAAACCCACAATCTACAAGAACTAGCTTGGAAAGCCAAACCATCATCAGTCACAACCACTCCTGAAAGCCAAACTAGTATCTGTTGCACCCGTCCAAGACCAATCAACAACACCTAGAAAAATCAATCCAGTCAGTTCTTGATTAAAAGCTGCTAGTTTCCCTAATTTTTCCCAGATTTCAACTTAGAACCAAGTGAAGGAGACCAAATACGCACCAATTTTCAATTAGCCCATGCCAGCTTCCCCAGCCTGGCAGCCTCCTTCCTATCCTGGAACACCTGAAGCCCTTTCTTAATTCACTCCACTATAACACTTCCCACCCTACTGTCTGCCTTGAAGTCTCTGCCAGATACAAGAGCTGGCTTCCTTGCTGTGGCAAATTCAGAATAAATAGCCTTTGCTTATTCCCTTTATATGGCTTTTGCTTATTTCTATAGGAATCAAGCATTTTTTCAAATTATTCACCTTGATAAGAATCATGGCAGAATTAAGAGAGAGAAGAAAGGAGCAAGCCAGTTTTATGACCTCGGGGAAACAAAAAGCAAGACCTGCCATGTAAGTACAGAAGATGTCAAGTAAGGAGAGCAGGTAGTGAGCCAGATGGTGTCAGCCTCGGAAGAGCAGATGTTCCACCCAAGGGGTATTACACAGGGTACGGGCATAGCGTGAGAAGACAAAAGAAGCTCAAGGGTTGGGGATGTGACTTTTAAAAGTCTCTAAGCTTTAGTGGAGGCAAAAAAAAAAGTAAAAATAATTGTTCTTTGAAGATGAAGATGGTGCTGATTTCAGCCTCAGAGTTCCATGAAGCACTGGGAACACATTTTGGGGCAAGGAGATAAAAGGCTGGATGAACTCTGAACATCTCAGGAAAGAGCTATGTATTTTGAAGATAACAGATAAAATGTGATGGACTTTTGGATAGTGACTGATGCACTCAGGGATGTTAAGCAAAAGCCACCACACCCTCATACCACAGGTGAGTGGAGACAAGGGAACACCAGAGGGAATCTGTATGCTCATACTTTTTGTCAACGGGGAAGCTCTTGAGTACTATTTAGGCAGGTTTTATGTGGCTGGCTGGTGGGTGCCACATGGACATTTCAACCAAAAAGACTGGTTGCTTCGGATACAGATATATTGACAGAAACCCTATAGACTGATACCTATAGAGTGATACCTTGAACAGGAACAGAGTAGGATCGAGGAACAACTAATTAAAAGGAAAACTAGCTCCTTTCAGCAGATAAAGAAGGAAATTGAATGGCACAGAAGTCTTGACCTCACTACACAGAAACCTTGACATCATAAAGTTAGTGTTTCGTCACTTCCTCTCTCTTCTGTCCTTCCTTCCTTCCTTCTTCCCTCATCTTTTCCTCCTTCCTTCCCCCCTTGCCCCTCCCTTTTTTCTTTCCCTATTTCTTTCATTTAAAACTTCCTAATGCAAGCTTAATTGATCCTGGTTTACAGTTGCAAGAAATTAAGTCGCAGTAATTTTGAGTTAACATAATTATTTGGTAAAAATAATAAGTGAGCATTGTTCTAAACTTCTACCTGTGCTTTTGGCAAAATGAAATGTAATCTAAGTCACTTCCCTTTTGAATTCAAGGTTCAGGGATGATTATTAATATGAGAGAATTGCTGTAATAATTAGGAATTCTGTCTGCACAATTTATGAAAAGTACACATAATAAGATTTTTAGTTATTTTCAAATCGTATTTGGTGAGAGCTCCTTTACTTTTTTATGTTATTATTTGGCCTTTTTAAATAAATATTTTATCATACTTAGGAATATAAATGTAAGATTACAAATTTAACAAAGGTAATAGGCCAAATATTATCAACAAGTAATATTAATTATCTGGCTTTGTACCCAAATTTGGAATCTTAATCTTCATAAATCAGAAATTTTTATTTCTCTAGAACTTACCAAAGACTAGGATATGAGGTTATTGGTCTCTTGTTATTTATTTTAGTATGTCATCTCTAGAATTAATCAATGAAAATATTTTAATTTGAAGGCAAAAATACAGTACATCTTCAGATTTCAGAAGACCTAAATGTGCACAGTTCTTAATTACAGCAAAGAACACATATTAACTACTTAAGACAAAGCTACACACAGAGCCAGACGGGCCTCGTGGTTCCAACCTCGAGCCCCAGCCAGCTGGAGTTCACAGTGACACTAGCATCATTTTTAAAGAGCCTTCCACCTTCTCTTACTGCATACATTTTTTTCTCTTGCTTTTCTTCAGATGGAGAAGGTTTAGTTTTGAGTAATGATTATTTTTCTCACTTGTTTTTCTCTTTTCTTTCCCCACTTCGCTAATGGCCTTATCTGCCAGTCACAATTTTTGTGGTCTGCAATTGTGATCACTTTTAAATGAAACCCATGCTGGCTTTGGTAATCATAATGTCATTTACAATTTACCACTAAACACGTTTATTCAGTTAGTAGCACACTAGAGAAAGAGAACTCCATATGAACTCACCGTGAAAGGCCTAATCTGATTATTTCCTCATGAAAATCCAGGCAGGGGTGCTTGTAAGAGGGGCTGAGAGGAGAAGGAGAAAAGCAAGGTCTGGCCACAGCTGACTTTGATAATCAATGTGAATAGATAAATGGTACAGCCTGTCAGGGCAGCGGCGCACTCACCCCAGGGCATTCCTCTCCAAAGGCAAGAACCGACAGGACTTAATGAATGCTGAGTGACCAGGCAGTGGGCTTGGCTTACGCTACTGCATACAACATGGACAAGAACAGTGATGAAGTCCAGAAACCTTTCTCTAAGTAAGGGAAATTAGATTAAGCAGGCTGTATTTGTGTGTGCATATGTGTACATGAATATTTGCTTTGTGTATATTTTACCTTCCTATAATATCCTGAACATAAAATGTACTGTTAACCTTTCCCTATGCTGAAACCACCAACCTTGACACTAAAAAAGAGAACTATAAATATGTGATGGAGGAGGAGGAAGATCATTAATAGAACTCTGTGTGTGTACAAGTGTGTGTATGTGTGTGTACGTGTGTGTGTGTGTGTGTGTGTGTGTGTGTGTGTGTACTCAGGTTGCTTCTAGGGTTCTAGCAAATATTAACTTTGTGTCAATATTTGTCCTTCCTGTCGTGAAATGAGGATTTTCCACCTCATTTCACATTTGAAAAGAAAATATGCCAAAGGGGTCGTCTTTGCTAGGGTAAAAAAATTAAAAGAAAAAAAAAAAGAAACAATTTCTATCTTTTATTTAGAAAAATGGATGAGAAGGGAAAAAGAAATATTTTTAAAATAAATGTTTTGACTCAAAGGCACATAGAATCTTTCCATCTTCTTCTTTTCAACAAAAGAGAAAAATTTATACTTATATGCCTAAAATTGAATGAAATACATCAACATTAATGATTTTTTTCCTCGAGGTTAACAGCACCATTTCCCTCAATAATTATTTTAGCTATTTGCTGATAGATTTCACAATCATAGGCTAGTAAAAATAGGAGACTTGACACAAACAAAATATATAATCTTTCCCCTATTTTCAAAAATGAAAAGAAATTTTTGTAATTGCTTTCTGTCAAATAACATTCACACCTTATTATTTCTAATTTACCAAATATAAATGGCCACAGATCAAATAAAGTGAAGACAGGTTAAATTTATCCTCCCTTTTATCTGTTGTCACAGGTCCTCTGGTTATGAGAAGTAACCCTCCAGATTCTCAAAGCTGTGTTCCTAGTTGTAAAAAGCCACTAACAAAGACCTTCAAAAGAATTATTAAAGAACACTTGCTTTGCACCTGCCTGGCAAGCTCGAGGTCGTGAGTTCGATCCCTGGGTACAAAAAAAAAAAAAAAAAAAAACAAACAAACAAACAAACCAAGAACACTTGTTTTGGACATACTAGAAAGAATATAGGAAAATAGTTCATTTTTTTCAAAAAAGAATAGTAGCTAAATTTATTTTTTTAATCTTCAAAATTAATAATTGTTATTTTGTAAAGTGAAGTTAGATTGGGAGTATGTGTAAGAAGGTAAATATAAGTGACAGGAAATACAAATTTGCTAATTTGAAGTTAAGAATTAGATGTCTTTAAAGTCTACTGAGTGGCCATGTATGATAGTTGTAGTTACAAAAGAGACATAAACTTGCTGATCTAGTCATGCTCAGTTCCTGCTCTAAATAACTAAGATGTAACTATAATGGTTATTACAAGATACTTAGAAGCAATTTGAGAAATTTCAGTTCATTGAATTGAAAACACTTTATAACATATTTAATACTCAGTTCCCAGACCTTTAAAATGAATGCATTTCCAGCCTGGCTTTCACCACTTGATAGGCAGTGGTTCTCAGGCGCAGTCAGCTGTGGCACCGCTCTCCGTGGTGAGCCCACTTTGGTGCTGAGTGACTGGTGTAGTTAAAGGAGCTTACAGCACTTGAGGGTAGTGGGACTGGGACGCACAGATGTGAAGACAGTTTTAAAGGACTTAACCCCCAGTAGCAGGAAGCCGTTCCATGAGGAAGGAACACATGCATCTGCAGACAGGAAAGGAACTGGTAAACTACAGTAACCACAGATCATAGCATCTCGCACAATTCCACAAGCCATTTCTCCAAAGCTCTTGTGCTTACTCTGTTTTCCATGGGAACACATTTCCAAATTTACCTGAGACACACAAAAAAAACACTCCAAAGCACCCAGTGCTTGAAGCAAGAAGGGTGCCTATAAGGCCTTCGACCTTCTCCAAATCCTCTTGATGAGTATTTCAGAATTTTTTTTATCTTTTGATAGATGTATTACTATGAGATAAAAATAAGCAGCACAATGACAATGAAGCTGGGGGTGGGGAAGGCAGCAGGAGGATAGCACGTGCATCTGGAAGACCTTTCTTTAGAATGAGTCATTTTAGTGTTTATTTTTTTAAATTAAAAGTCAAAAAACCTACTTTTATTGATGGAAGAAAATTTAAACAAATTCTGGGAACTGCTTTGTATTATTTCACCGTGCTGAAACGGCATTATCTACATACTACCTAAAATAAGTGACTTTGAAAGTGTTTGTATTTTTGTTTTCTGTTGTAGGATTTTACCTACAAACATCACTAGACATGGTACCAATTATAAATTTTAATCTTGAATCCTCCATTGAAAACAGCCCCAGCAAATGCAAACCCAGGAAATACAGCTTAGTGAGTGTGAGATCGTTTCGGAGAGATTTCCATTGCTTCTCTCCTCTACCTCTGTCTAGTCACAAATCCTCAGCAAGTTTGTTATCCTCTCTCCAAGTCAACTTTCTCATTTGTCAAAGGGATTAAGAATTGCACCCAGTTCATAGGCTAATTGGAAGAAAGAGTTAAATGAGATGATGATATCTGTGCAGAGTCCATGAAAGCAGTGTTAATACATATAAGCTGTTACATTCTCCATTATCAAAAAAAGGTTTTTTTAAATTTTCACATTCCTTTTTGCCTTTTTTCTTAGTTTGGTTGTTTCTTCAACTCAAATTAGTATTGCCTCATAGTCTGGAACGGTGCTTATAAGTATTGCATTCATATGAATAGTATCAAAAGAAGCAACTAAAAGTGAAAAAATCCTAAAATATGGACATGAGAATCTTGATTTAGAGAATACAAGCAGAGGAAATACATATACATGCACAGTTTGTGTGAATTCACACGTGCGTCTGTGAGCACGCCTATTTTTTTCATCACCGAAAAAAAAAAATAATCGCGGTAAAATCCAGGATGATTTTCCCCTTTCATGTAGTCTTAACTTTTCCTTCATTCCTTTTGTAGCACCCTCCTCCCCTCCACCCACCCTGCCCACCCCTTCTCTCCACCTCCCAGTTCTCTTTTGCTAGCAAACCTTGCCTGCCAGCTTTAAACAAAGCGATGTTCATGGTCTCGTTTAGAAGCAGGGACAGCCAACAGCATTCCTTACAAATACGATTCCTGGCATTCTCTTCTTCTAGAATGATAAACTTATCACCTCTCCAGTTCTCGTTTTGAAGCCACAGCAGTAATTTCTGCTAGATGCCAAAACTGAAATGAATGTGACTGTGCCATGGTCTGCTCTAAGCTGTGGCTATAATGAGATTTGAATGGGAAGCCCCGGACACAATAAATCTGCGCCATATGTGACCATTTCCTGTGTCAGTTCCTTTCTCATAACCAGTGGAGACTTTTTTTTTCCCTCTCATGACCCCACACCATGACTCTGAAATCTTTCATGGCTGCTTATGGGCCTCAGGCTTTTTACAGCAGTTGTATAAATAAATGAATTTGACAGCAAACATCATAACAGTTAGCAGTAATGTGTGTTCGCCACAAGTGCCTGAGCTACTCACTGGAGAAATGGCAGAGGAAACAGCTTGTTTTGATACCTAAACAAAAGTAGTTTCATTTGACAAGTGGTGAAAGAATTAGTCAAATTAACTTGAAATCCACTAGGACTATTTTTGCCAATTCTCCATGCCAAGAAAACGTTCCCAGCTCCGCACTGCCCATGACTCCCAGGGGATAAATTTTCCCCTTTTATTCTGAGATAAGATCTGGGCTGGGAATAGAGGGCTTTTAACTGATATTTTATATTAATCTTCTTTGCAAGTCAAGGCTGTCAAGTATGGGAACTCAAATACAGCACAGAATTGCAAAGGAAGCGTGTAAAAGAAAAGCCACACAGGGTATTTCAGACGAAAAAGAAGAGAGGTGGCCGTAATGACCCATTTCACTGATTACCTGTTGAGAGCAAACTAAGCCTTAAGAGTTCTCTTTTTTCCTTTCTTACTGTCATTTTTTAGGAACAACATCAACAAAAAATCTCTGCACCAAATAATTCTGAAAATAAAAGTACTTGTCATCTTCTCTGTAATGTAAATAACACGAAATCACCTATGTTTGGTGGATATTTGGTGATCAATTTACAAGTGCTTATGTTTTCCTCCATTGTGTAGACAGGTTGTTTGAAAGACCTTCCATAGTCCTACCCTCCCAGCATTTCAATGCCAGTCCTGCTGTGCTTGCTGTGAAGGATGCTAAATCAGTGGTTACTTTCCTGACACTGGTTAACATGGACTCAGGTGCAAACTATCCAGGTTCAATTCTTAGCTATTTTACTTAGTATCTCTGTGACCTTAGTCAAGTAACTGACCTTCACTGTGCCTCAGTTTCTTCTTTTGCAAAGTGGAAAGCTTAATGATATGACATTCTTTAGTCTACTCTATTTCTGTAATACCCAAAACTGGATGACTTATAGAGAAAAGAAGTGTATTTAGCGCGTAGATCAGGAGACTGGGATGGAACATTGGAGGACCATGTCTTCTCATCTTCTAGCGGGAGTTTTATGCTGCTCCACACATGACAAAAAGTGGAATAACAAAAAGACTTGTTCAAAAAAAGAAAAGAGTCAAAAAAGGTCTATAGAGGGTCACACACTGAAACAACACACTGCCCAGATAACTCACTCACTCTTTCAAACACATTACTTATCCTTCAAAAAGCTGCTATAACCCAAACACTTCTTAAACCCTCACTCTAACTCTCAAGACTGTTGCACTGGCAATTAAATATCAACATGAATTTCATAGAGATAATCATATTTTTAAAAGCTCAGAACCATACTTTCAGGTAATTCCTGTTGATGTGATTATTCTTATTAGTAGGCCAAACAGACAAATGCAAAAATAGCCCCTTTAGAAGTACTAGATCTCTTTCCTATCATAGCTTGATGTTGGCAGGTAATCTTGGAAGCAAAATGTAAAATTTGTAGGAGAAAATCATAGTAATATTTCATTTAAGTCAATGACAATTAATTGCAAAGTATAGGACAGTATTTCTTGAAATAAAAATACCTTTTGACCCTAAGATATTTCTTCAGATGAAAATTATTATCACCATTTTCACGTGGTATACATTGTCATGCCAAGTGGTTACTGGTTCTAGAATCTTCTCATATTTAACAAAAATATTACTAACTAGGAGAACAAAATTCAAACACTGTCACTAGCTAACAGGTTGCAGTTCAGGTATATAGCCTATGTTTTATTTTTGCTTTTTGTTGAATTATTAAAATTATTCACTAATTTGTCTTACTTATACTATCAGTAATATATGACAAATACTTTAAAATTTTAGCAGGTATGAATTAAAATCACTAGCACTGTAAAATCACTTATTGAGATCTTAACCACCTGCACATTAGCTTCCCAATGTCTTTATTTTAACTAACTGACAGATGCACTTGGATTCATATTTCTCCACATCTGGTCCAAGTATGGAAAAAAAAGTCAAAAATATTAAAGACTGAATTGCATTAAACATAAATATACTCAAAAATTTCTGTTAAGAGTAGCACAAAATCAATTTGAAAGAGTAACATCTAAACACATATGTAGCTCTCTAAAACAATGATTAACCTGAAGGAGATAGAATAAATACACAGTTAAAAAGATGTTGGTTGTGAGCTGGGGTATGAGGGTGGCTGGAAAACCAAATACACGAGTAGCATCCTTCAATGGTGAGACAGGGTTCATGCAACTACATTTATAATAAAATAAACTGGGGACTCCCATGTATCATTCCTTAGATTAAAAGTACACTGTTACATCTAGGCAGCTTCTCAGGAACTGGTATGTGAGAAAGTAGCTTTTTCCCTTAGGCAACTCCATTGCTGTAGAATGTCGTCTGATAAAATGCTTCTCTTGCCACGTCCAGATTCTTTTCCAAGATCTCCTTCTCAGATGCATTTCCTGACACACCTTAGGATTGCCAAAGGTGAAGATTTATAAATAATTCCAGCTTTTATAGCATGGGGCCACCAAGGATGAATAAACACAGCGGTGAGTTACTGTCTTTTATTGGCCAGCACTGCCACTGCCTTTTAATTAGCAAATGAACACTGTAGCCTTGTAAATTGTTTTTCTTAGATGGGAAACATACAGGGATAGAGGAATTTTATAAGACCAGTATTCTCAATCAACCACTGTGGATCTGTGAAAATAACTGTTCAGCGGTTTCTTCATTATTTTCCAGTATGTGTGTGAATACACGACGCCTAGCCTTACTTGAGGAAGTACTACCTACTCTTGTAAGTTTGGGCAGGATCATTAATTAGTCATTAGGCATTGAGCAGAAGTAACAAATGTCCCTTTGGGGCTATATAACTTAATTTAAAGAGTTGAGAAACCACAGGCTACAGGCCTAATCTAGCTCAGTGACCATTGTTAGAAAGCACATTTCACGAGAACACAGTCACACGTATTTATTGGTGCATTCTCTATGCCTCTTTGGACTACCACAGGAGTAGATAAACTGTGACAGAAACTTATGGCCTAGAAAGTTGAAAGTATTTACTTTCAGAAACTGTTTGTCAACTTCTGCTCTTACAGTTCTATTGATCTCTGTGACAGTGACCACCACAAGTAGAAGACAGAGGCTGATCTCTTATCCTGGGTCACTGCCAATGATAGATGGACAAGAAGCAGAAGCTAGAAACAAGCTTTTGTTGGTTTGAGCAGTTGAGATTTACAGTTGGTCAGTGTGGCAGTCTAACCCAGCCTCTATGCCATAGTCAGATACACATATTTTTCTAAACATGTGCAATACATCTTGCTTTAGAGAAGAGAATATAAAACATAAGAAAATTTTCCTCCCTAGCTCCAGTCCTTAGCAGACTGAACATGAATGAAGAATATGTTTGCCTTCTCAGCCAATATTTTGACTGGAAATTCCCCTATAAAGTGTATCCCAATATCATCTAATGTCTGAGAATCTAGAAACTTTCAGAAAAACTATTTGTATGGGTTCTTACAAATTTGCATTGTAAAAATGAAATTTCTCTGACACAATGTATTCAAAACTTTATTGAACTGATGAGAGGAAGATATTTCTGTAAGCCCAGAACTGGCATGTGAAAGCTTTCCAGAATGAGTCCTCGCCTTTGGCCTTTGCCACTTTACCAATGAATGAAACATGCACACAACTGGGTGTAGCTGCTCAGTTGTTACATACAGATCTTCCTGTTTGTGGAAATAAAAACAGCACTGTTTCTTGGCAGGGAACAAAATGCTCCTTCGATCTTACAGAAGGGAAAGTTGAACAAATCGGCTGGCTCTGCTGCTGCTCCTTGGAAGTAGGGAGGATCTGAGATCGCAGAAGCATTAAGCTCTGTGTTCATTATATCAGTCCTGAGAGGCAGAGTTGAGGAAAATCTTGCTAAGTAGGACAAGTGCTGTAATCTGATGAACAGAGACAGGTTTGAATTTGTGAATTACAAGTTAGTTTCTTCCTATACCTTGGAACTTTGATTACCAGGTACCACAGCGCCCTTGTACACAACATATGTTGATATTTATACAGTGTAATAGGTCACATAAAATTAATTGTACTGATGTCCTGGAGACCTGGCATGGTAACATGGATTGAAAGAGGAGGTGGTTTCTGGCCTGGGGATCTAGCTCAGCGGCATAAGCACCTACCTTGCAAGCATGTGGTTATGAGTTCGATCCCCCAGTATGGATTAAAAAAAAAAAAAAAAAAAAAAGAGGAGGCCATTTTCCAAGCAATCTACTCAGTGAGGGTAATATATAGGAGCCAACAGTGAAAATAGATGGGAAACATGAAAAAACAGCCAAATATTGCTTAGTCAGTACAACAAATAGCTGTCAGGATTCTTACAAATCTAATTCTAAAATTCTTACAAATAAGATACCAGGCTAGAAGACCCCAGGTGAGTAATCCAAAGTCTTTCTCTAACTTTAGGGACTCCTCCCAAAAATTGGTATTTCATAACTAAGCATGATAAATAAGTTTTAAAGAGAATTTGGTATTCAATTTTGAGTAACAAACCACTGCTAGGTTATTGACATAAAAAAATTGGCATTGAATATCCAGAGAGAGAACTGCTTATAGTATTTATAGCAAAGGCTTAGATAGTCTATGAAGAACAATACAGCTACAGAGACCAGTCAACAATAAACTCAGTATGCTGGCCCAAGATGGAAAAGAATATTTTGTTAGGCAAAAATGTAGTTATATAACCACACAGAAAGGCAAAAATAAAACAAAAAAGAATGAGCTGTGTAACATGGGTGCACATAGGGATTCACTGGGATTATTTCTACAATTTGGATTAAATCTGATATAGCCTCAGGAAATCAACAGTGATCCCAAGCTTCATCATACAGCCTTAGATTTTCACAAATGTATAGGGGAATAGTGGGGGACAAGAAGAAAAACTGGAGACATTGTTATTTTCTAACACTCCATTTTACAGCTCTTACATTTAAAAAATAGATTTAACCCTGTGTGTTGAGAATTTACCATTATTCTGATAGTGAATTAGACTTAGAGAATATCGTACAATGCTTAAAAATAAGAGGAGAGGCATAGTGCTTGCCTTAAAGAAGCTTACTTAAAGTCACATTTCTACAAACTACTTGCTTCTACAGCTTCATTCATCTTTGAAAATCTCAATCGTTGCCACAGCAAAAGGGAAGAGACATCAAAATTTGTTACACTGGGTGTAATCATGCCTGACAGGTACTATGAGAGTCACATACTCGTGCGTGTGCGCGAACACACACACACACACACACACACACACACACACTGTATTTTCATTAGCACAAAAAGGTGAGAAGTATATTTTTATTTTTTTCTTCTTCTTTGCAAAGAAAACACTAAACTTCAAGGACAAACAAGCCAAACTTAGGAAGCAGCCTGGTCACTCCATCTTCTTCGGGCTAAGATGTGTTCAAAGCAAAGTTTTGGTTGTCTGTTTGGGGATTTTTGGTAAACAATTGAAATGTAGGGATTATATAATAACTAGAATTATTAACTCTGCTTCATATATTTCCTGTGTTTTATATAACTAAATGTAGTAGAAATGAAAAACTGAATATATAGAAAGGCAGAGGCTAAACAATGCTGAGGTACCCATTAGTGCAGAAGAATTACTAAGAGGAAAACTCAGGTGTCATGACTTTCTGACCTAGGCTGCATTCACCAGGGTTGTCTGGAGGGCATTACTGCCTCTGTGTTCTTGTAAGTTCATTAAAAAGTGACTACAGATGAGCTTTTCCCTTCGAGGCATTCTGCACTTGGCAGCCAGCTCAAAATTAATTTGGGGACCCTTAGAGACTGCTAAGGATTCAGAGTTTCCCTGAGGTCTGGAGTACAAGCACTTGAGCCACACCACAGAATCAGAGGCTCCGGGAGGCTGGTTTGAACTTTTTAAAAGTTTTGTAAAAAGGTAAGAGTATATTTATAATTCCTAAAGGGGAGCTCGAGTGCTTTGTGTTGGACCTGGGCTGTGTCAAAGGCCAATTTCCAGCCATTTACAGTATACTAAGTCATATGACTAATTTATTTAAGGAAATTTACACAATGAGTCAAAAACAAAATGGAACTATATCCATCATTGGGGAGTTTGTCATTCTTTCAACTGCAGAATTCTTTGTGCTTGTATTAAAGGTTAATTTTCCTTGAAATGCAGAATTTTACAGATAAAACTAGCCACCAGTCTTTCAAGAATGGTTTTCCAGGTTAATAGGAGCAGCCTTCTGGGAAGATCCTACACCCCACAATGCATCTGGCCAATTTGCTGTTGTCATTCAAACTGCTAAGGATAAGAGTGAAAGAATTCCTTGCTGTCCTCTGAGACGATCATTTTATACCCCAAAGCTTCCACTTCATTATGCTCAACTTAGGGCATAATTACAATGTTATTACTGTTCATAAAATTAACCAGATTTTCCTCTCTTTTTCTTTCTCCTCTTCAGCGTTTGACTCTGTGACCTTCTTCAACAGAAAAGTCTATGGGCTGATTACACGCTAAATGTAGAAGTATTTCCTTTTATTTGTTTTAAATTTTTCCACTGTTAATTTCATTGAAAGCATACTTGTTCCCATTTTATGTAATAGGTTAACCAAAAAGAAAAGAAAAATGTTTTAGTACTTTAAAGAAATCTGAAATGCTGTAGCAGCGGCTGCCACAGCATTTCTTAGGGGTCATAATCAAACCACAGTAAGAGCTAGTAGGAAAAGCTGAAAAGGATAAACAGTGTTAAGAGAAAGGCAGCAAAATAAATGACATGATGATTATGTCAATGGTTATTTAATCACCATGATTTTTAGTTTTATCGCCTGCAAAATAAAAGTAGACCTTACCTGTCATGTTGTTGCTACAGAGGCATAAAAGGAAATGAATTATTTAAGACAAAATGTCTCAGTGGTAGGGCTGCTTATCTAGCATGCAAGGGACCCCAGGTTAGACCCTTAGTTAGAAAAGATATTAAATGGCATCAACAACCTACTAGTGTGAGAGTTGGAAGATATGGTGTAGGGTGGATAAAATGTTGGAAAACACACCTAAAACCCCAATATAAGTATCTTTGGTTTCACAGAATTTTTGATATTGGTTTTCTTCCATCATTATATTCAAATGTTATTGTCCACATGTTGATATTTTGAAAGCTTCTAAAAGATCTTCATGTTCTGGTAACTGGCAGACAGAATTCATTCCACAATTTACTCTAAAACTGACAGCATTACCATAGATAGACCAGGTTTATCTAGAATCCTTAAGTCACATCTTTCCTGGACTTAGTGATTAAGGGTGAAAAGCATTTTGAACCAGTAAGTCAGCTCCCCTGTGGAAGAAGAATGATTGCCCTTCTTCTATGTATGTTGGAAGAATTAGACTTTATGATCTTCAAATTCACACCAAAAGTCTTTGAAAAGAAATTGGATACTTTCCCTCTGAGTTTATCTTTAGCTATTTCAACTCTCAGCAGGCAGGCAACTCCGAACTCCTGCCTGGTCCTCAGACACTTCCAGTGCACATCCCACTAGGGCCTCTGCCAAAGTGAAACCTTTTAATCCTCTCTTGGATGTCTGTGTGGCTCATTCTCCTATTTGCCTCTCCTTAGCTCCAGTGTCTTCTCAGCAAGCCCACCCTGATGAGCACATACATCCTCATCTGGTCTCCTGCCACGCTATATATTTTGCCTTTGTTCCACAGCACTTGTTGCTTTTTAAAGTACTAAATAATTTACTTATTATGTGTATTAGTCCCCCAGCCCCGCTCCTCTAGCTAGAAAGTCTGCTACAGGTCCTTAGTAGAAAATGAATGCTTGACCATGGGTATGAAGTTATCCTGCTCTCTGGGCTGAACATCTCTGGGTACTATTGACCCAATCATAAAGTTGGTCATGCACAGCAAGAATTTGTCATTAAGTAGAAATTGCATATAGGTTACCAACCAGATACAGAAAGCACAGGTAAATTACATGAAGAAGTTTCCCAAAAGCCAATACTCCTACTATACAGCCTTTGCCCCAGCATGTATCTGTGGTTTCATACTATATGATTACTACACTATATGATTAGTTGACTAAAGACAATATTAGGACCTGGTTTACACACTGTTCTGCATATTACACAGGCATCACCCAAAAGTAGACAGCTCCCACACTACATCATCTTTCCTGGATTTCCCTGGAGGACATTGGTGAAAGGAAATCTTCACAGTGGGCAAAACTTTAGGCAATGCACCTGGTTATAAATTTTGCTTAGAAGAATAAATGACCAGATGTACAACTATATATTGGTTCTTTGTCTGCAGTCAGTGCTCTGATCAGATGGGGTCAAGGACTTGGAAGGAACAAAACCAAAAAATTGACGACAAATTTAGAGAAGAGTGATGTGGTTAGACTTTTTTGTATAGGCAAAGGATATAAAAGTAATCGTTCCCCATGTAAATGGTCACCAAAAGGTGACCTCAACAGAAGAGAACTTCAATAATCAAGTGGATAGGTTGACTCATGCTAGTCAGTCTTTTTCTTCAGTCACCCTTGTCATCACCTGTGAGCTCATGAACAAATTGGCTACTGTGGCAAGGATGGAGATTGTATATGTTCAGCAACATGAGTTTTTACTCAACAGGGCTGATCTGGCTAGAGCCAAATATGCCAGAAGCAGAGACCAACACTGCATCCCTAATGTAGAACTTAATATAGCATCACATAGCACAGCATTCAGCTATTGTCTGATGGCAGGTTAGGGCTGTTTTCATAATGGAAAAGGCAGAATTTAGTTTTTAGTGGCATAGGCACTTTTTCCAGGTATTGATTTGCTTTCTCTTCATATAAAGCTTCTGCAAAAATATCATCTGTGTATCACACACATCATTACTTCTGACCAAGGAACACATTCTAAAGCCAAAAAAGCAAGGCAAAAGGCTCCTCCTCATGGAATTAACTAGTATAATTATTTTCCTTACTATTCAGAAGCAGTTGGATTGACAGAAAGGTGGAACTGCCTTTCCACGGTGCAGTTACAGCATCAGTGAAGTGGTAATATCTTACAGGCCTACAGCAAGGTTCTCCGGAAGGATATAGATGATTTGAATCACCACCCACTATATGAAATTCTTTCTCCCATAGCCAGAATTTAAGGGACAGAAGTGGGAATGGTACCACTCACTATTACCTCTAGTGACACATTAGTAAACTTTTGTTTCCTCTTCTCACAATCTTATTCTCTGCCTGGCTTAGAAGTCTTAGAAGGCTTTCCTGAGGGGAGAAGTGTTACAAAAGAAATACAATGATTCCATTGAACCAGCAACTAAGATTCCCATTTGGGCATTTTGGGCTACTAATGCCTCAGAATAAATAAGCTGAAATGGAAGTTATGGTGTTGGCAATGGTGACTGATCCAGACTCACACAGGGAACTTGGACTATTACTTCACAATGGTGAAAGGAATACTAAGCTGGAGGGTAGAATATACTTTTGTGTACTTCCTATAAGTCAAAACAAAAAAACTAAAACCCAATCCAGGCAGAATAATAAGTGGCCCAAACCCTTCCAGAATTATGAGATGTTCATAGAAAAATAAGCATCACTCACAGAAAAACTTTGCCTTCTATTCTTGGAAGGGAATTAGTACATTTCCATTTGTATAATATAGGTGTAATTACAGTATTTAGGGGTAAACTATTATTTAAGAATCTATTATTTAAGGAAATGTGTCTGGTTGACAAGTTGATCAGGGGTGGATTATGATAATTAATTGTGGTGCTGATGAGAAACACCTAGTGAGTTAGTGGAGCACACTTCAGAGTATGTTTCTGGAGGATGGACTTGTAGGCTGCAAACTGGTTAAGGAAAACCTTTCCCATATGGGCAGCACCAACCTACAAGCTTGTAGCACGGATGGAATCAAACATCTCTTCTTTTTTGCTTCTGTGGAGGAGCTTTGGTCCTCACTATCACCTTTGATTGCTCATCTGCAGGCTTGCAGTACAGATTCTTCCGTCTTTCCATACATAGCCTTCAGCCAGACTCTGCAGCAAGTCCCAGGCCTTCAACTTTTGAATAAATTTAGCTCTCCAGCTCACAGAGTTAGTTAGCATTCTTCTACCCTTGGCAGGCAGGCAGCTATTGTAAGCCTACTCCCTAAAACCTTTACATAATATAAATCATTTATGTCATATTAAATCTGTTCCTCCAATGAACCCCAACTGATACAGCATGCTTTACCACTACGTCACCTGACATCATCTCCTCTTCATATAACAGTTGAAAGTTGAGTATTGACATTTACCAGATTACAAAATGAAGTTTTATACAGCTTATTCAGAACTTCATCAAAAATAGAATGAGTTACTGGAAAAAAAATTGGCCTTCTGACATCATTAATATTTTGCCACAATGTGACCTATGTATTGGCTGTAAAAGTAATGTCTCACGAATAGTGAATGGTGTCAAGCGTGGCTAAATTAGTTAAGGGTCGCTACAATATAAGCTCTGAGGTAAACTTGAAATTATTTTAATATTTCCAAGCCATGTAGGTTAATAATGAAAGTATTTTAAATGAGAATATAGAAGGTAACTATACTTTCCACAATTAGTATAGCCTTGAGGTCCATCCACTATAATTAATCAAAAGATATCACTAATTAATTAGATTTAAGCAAAGGCTGATGATAAGCAATACGATCTTTTTATGTCACATGTCACCTGGATTACATTTTCTCTATGATGTGTATGTCATTGGTCACAGTAGGCTACTAGAATTTGACTCTAAATTAATTTGATGAAGTATACAAAAAGAAATTAACAGTTTGTCAATTTCTAAGAACAATCTCAACTGTTTTACACTATAGTGTTTCTATCTTTACTGTCAAATCAAGACCTTCACTGTTTCAAGTATATCATAATTATTTAGACCCAGCCCCATTCTGTGGATTTTTTTTAACTTTTTTATTAGTCTGTCATTTCTTAAAAAATCATCTATATATTAATGAAATGTGTGTTATAATTCTTTTTTTTTATTTAAAGAAAAGGAAACGAAAAAAAATACATGGAGATTAAAGAAAAAAAGGGTAGAAAAATAATACTAAATTACAGACAAACAAAAGGTAAGAAATTGCCAGTTGATAAGTTACAAATTGTCTTCTTCGAAATGGCTGTTTAGGTTATAGAATTAAAGTATTTAGAATGACATTCAAAAAAGTGACCCTACAAACCATTCTGCTCTATGGCCGAACAAAAGCTCCGTAATATGATTATCAGTCCCACCTATTTGTTTTACATCTCTAAGAGGATAAGGTTAATCATATCAAAACAGAACAGAACATTTAAAAAAAAAATAAAAAACAATTTAAAGAAACACAGATTTCAAAGCAAGTCCACTGGAGATCTACCTTATCCAACTGTCTCTAGCCTCTTACAAATAGTTGTCCCTAACTTCACCCACTTTCTATACTTATTGCATATTATAGAACTAATCAAATCATTACAGGATGATGGAGTCTCTTTAGGTCCTCAAGTTCCAAATTAGGGAAGACATTTCCAACTACTTTCGCATCTCTCATTCTCTTTGTGATAGTCGTCCCCATCTCTGCATATGCTGAAGTTGAGCTGAAGAAACCAGTCCAGAGTCATTTTAATCAGCAAGCAATAGGTTGCTAGAATTTATATTATAATGCTACAAAATAAGCCTCGGGTTTTTCAGGTCTCTTCCTCAGAGTATTTGTTCCTATCCTCTCTGTATTATAGGGAAAACCAAGTCATAACAAGACAGCGAAACAATTTCCTAGATAAACATGCAATGGATAAGACTTACAAAACTATAATATAAATGACCTTCCGTAGCTACTATGTTTTCTCTTGTTATTTTCAATAGATTTGTCGACAACACTGGCTTATTATAGTTAAATATACTATCACCTATTTTTATAAAAACTTATCTTTGACTGCATTGTAGTATTTGAGAGCTGTTACTGATTCATACCAGTATGGATATCCTTTACATCCTGTCATGCTCAGAGTAGTTTCCTCTACTTTTAGGGTTGATTCTAACACGCATACGGATTTCAAATAGGATCAGTCAAGGCCAACCAATAGTCTTATGATTCAGATACAATTAAGATCAGTCATAGTAAGACAATGTAAGTAATACAGGATTTCAGCTTAAGTCAATAGGAAAGTAAGGATGGTTACCATGGTATAACCTGCTATTTTTGGTTCTAGAGGTCTGTGTCCTCAAATCTGATATGAGTGGACAGACCAGAACAAATTTAATTCAATCTAAATATGGCACTAGGACTACTGTGTCTTTTAAATCGTTATACACCATTAGCAATGACCTCTGCTTTTTTTTTTTTTTTAAATATAGTTTCAGAGCTGTCTCTACCAAAGACTAGCTTACCGTCTCTGCCTCATGTCTGCTACTCCACTTTTCTGCTATAATTTGTCCACCTTATTCCCTCATTCCATGGTCTGCCCCGTACACTGAGGCCTCTCTGCCACTGTAGCTGTAATCCTGATATCTCTTCCTCTCTTTCTCTGTAATGTCCTTCAGCGCTCTCTGTAGGGTTGGATTGGTGGCCACAAACTCCCACAGTTCCTCCTTGTCTTGAAAGTATCTTATTTCTTCATTAATTTTTAGAGAGAGTTTTGATGGATATATGAACTTAGGTTGCATATTTTTTTCCTTCAGGACTTGGAATATTTCTCCCCACTCCCTTCTTGACTTAAGAGTTTGTGTTGATAAGTCTGCCGTTATTTTGATAGATTTCCCGTTATAGGTAACCTGCATCTTTTCTCTGGCTGCTTTTTTTTTATTTTTTATTTTTTTTATTTTTTTATTTTTTTTATTTAAGAGGAAAAAGAGAAAAACACAAAACAAAACAAAGCAGTGTAAGGTTACATATAATACAGAACTACAAAAAAAAGCATAACAGTAAGAAATCACCTGTTAATAGATTACATATTATTATCTTGGAAATAGTTGCTCAAATCACAGTATCAAAGAATACAAAGTAGACATTCAAACAGAGAGACTACAAACAGCTGTGTTCAATGATCCAAAAACATTAATATAGTCAGCTATTCAACATCCCTATACACACTTGCTGTTATATCCGTTAGAGCTCTTTTTTCCCCTTCCTCTCTTTTTACAACAAAATTTACACATTTTAGATTTTATTACTCCTTAGTTCTTATTACTTTTTGGGGGGGGGGGAGAATAAAGTCAAATATGGCAGAACAAAGCTGTCAGTGAAAACCAAGGATAGACTTAGCACATGATGTAGAACAGAGTATACGGTTATTAACAATAGTTATCAACGTTGTCTCTTGTTTCCTTAAAAAGATTTGTCTATCTCATTAGATATTATAAAGTTGGACAAAACAGTAGAGAACAAGACCAATAAAACTTAGACATTGTAAACATTACAGGACTTCCAAAGGAGACAATAGTCAAACCAGAATGGGCATCTTAGTGAATCTTACTGCCTTCAAAGTAGTTGCCTATACCCTCAGACCTGATACTATCCCACAGAATGGAACAGAGTCTAATCAGTCAAAACAAGATCGTGGGAGCATTACAGGACTTCAAAACAAGTTAATAGGAAATCGAAAAGAGTTACTATTATATATCCTAATTTTTTAAATTTTTCCCTTAATTAAAATAAACATAAGAAATAACTAAATAATTTTTTTAAAGAATAATAGTTACCATAGTGTCTGTCTTTTTCCTTGAGATATTTGGATAAAACTTCATATACTATAGCTTCAAATATTTCCATATCAAGAAGCCCGGAATAAAGCCTTTCTAATTAATAAGTGAAAATTTTATAAGGCTTCAAGGCCACATAATGGGGAATCATGATTGCCACATATTTTCATATATTTGAATCATTACTTACATTAGGGAAACTATTCGGTATTCATACATGCGAGATTGATTTATTTCACTTATGAGTATGGTCTCAAGCTGCGCCCATTTATTGATAAATATCTCAATGTGATCCTTCTTTATAGCTGAATAATATTCCATTGTATAGAAATACCACAACTTTTTTATCCATTCCTCAGTTGATGGACACTTGGGTTGTTTCCAAGATCTGGCGATTACAAATTGTGCTGCTATAAACATAGGTGCACATAAATCACTGTGGTATGATGCTTTCAGTTCTTCTGGGAATATGCCTAGAAGTGGAATAGCTGGAATAAATGGGATTTCCAATCCCAACTTTTTGAGAAACCTCCAGACAGACCTCCACAAAGGCTGTACCAGTCTACACTCCCACCAACAGTGCAGGAGAGTTCCTTTTTCCCCACATCCTCTCCAGCATTTGTTGTTGTTGGTTTTCTTGATCCTGGCCATTCTTTCAGGAGTGAGATGGAATCTCAGTGTGGTTTTAATTTGCATTTCTCTGATGACCAATGATGATGAGCATGTTTTCATATATTTATTTGCCATTTGCATTTCTTCATCTGAGAATTGCGTATTCATCTCAGATGCCCATTTTTGGATTGGATCTTTGAATTTTGGAGGTCTGAGTTTTTTTAATTCTTTATATGTTTTAGACAAGAGTCCCTTGTCTGAGAGAGAGTTCACTAAAATCTTTTCCCAGTTTGTGGGTTTTCTTTTTACTATGCTGGAGATTTCTTTTGACATGCAGAAACTTTTTAATAAGATGTGGTCCCAGTTATTGATTCTGGGAAGTGTTTCCCGTGCGGTTTGAGTCCTGTTCATGAATTCTCTACCTACTCCTATGTCTCCAAGGTTTCTACCCACTTTGTCTTCCAATAGATTTAGTGTTTCTGTTTTAATATTCAGATCTTTGACCCATTTAGATTTTAATTTAGTACATGGTGATAGACATGGGTCTAGCTTTAGTTTTCGGCAAATGGAGAGCCAGTTTTTCCAGCACCATTTATTAAAGAGACTGTCGTTCTTCCAGTGAACCTGCTTGGCTCCTTTATCAAAGATAAGGTGGTTGAGTGTGTTTGTAGTTGTGGTTGTATCTTCTAATCTATTCCATTGATCTTCGCCTCTGTTTTGATTCCAATACCATGTTGATTTTACTACTGTTGCTTTGTAGTATAATTTCAAGTCAGGGATTGTGATGCCTCCTGCTTTGCCTTTGCTGCTTAGAATTGCCTTTGCGATTCTAGGTCTCTTCTGGTTCCAGATGAAATTTAGGAGTGATTTCTCTAGATCTATAAGGTATGTTGATGGTATTTCTATTGGGATTGCATTGAATCTGTATAAGAGTTTTGGGAGAATGGCCATCTTCACAATGTTTGTTCTTCCTATCCATGAGCAAGGGATGTCTTTCCATTTTCTGAGATCATCTTCAATTTCCTTTTTCAGTGTATTATAGTTTTCACTGTATAAGTCTTTCACTTCTTTCGTAAGAGTAATTCCTAAATATTTCATTTTTTTGCTTGCTAATGTGAATAGTCCAGTTTCTCTTATTTCCCTCTCTGTAATTTTGTTGTTCGTGTATAGGAATGCTATTGATTTCTGAGTATTGATTTTGTATCCAGCCACGTTACTGAATTTATTTATTGTATCTAAGAGTATTTCAATGGAGTTTAAGGGGGTCTTCTATGTAGAGTATCATGTCATCTGCAAACAATGATAACTTAACTTCTTCTTTTCCTATCTTTACCCCTTTTATTTCTCTTTCTTGCCTAATTGCTCTGGCTAGTACTTCCAGTACTATATTAAATAGGAGTGGTGATAAAGGACATCCTTGTCTTGTGCCTGATTTTAAAGTAAAGGCTTTCAATTTTTGGCCATTTAGAATGATGCTGGCTGTTGGTTTGTCATAAATGGCCTTTATTATATTGAGGTAAAGACCATCTATTCCAATTTTCTGTAGAGTTTTTATCATGAATAAATGTTGGACCTTATCGAAGGCCTTTTCTGCATCTATAGAAATGATCATGTGATTCTTATTTTTGGCTTTATTGATATGGTGGATTACATTTATTGATTTGCGTATGTTGAACCATCCTTGCATTCCTGGGATGAATCCCACTTGGTCATGGTGTATAATCTTCTTGATGATTTGCTGGATCCTATTTGCCAATATTTTATTGAGGATTTTTGCATCTGTGTTCATTAGGGAGATCAGTCTATAGTTCTCTTTTTTAGTTGGGTCTTTCTCAGGTTTTGGTACTAGAGTAATATTTGCTTCCAGGAACGACTTAGGAAGGATTGCTTCCCTTTCAATTTCATTGAACAGTTTGAGGAGTGTCGGCATTAGGTCTTCTTTGTATTTCTTGTAGAATTCTGCAGTGAATCCATCTGGGCCTGGGCTCTTCTTGGTGGGTAAGGACTTAATTACATTTTCAATTTCAGTAACAGAGATTGGGTTATTCAACAGTTTTACATCCTCTTGATCTAGCTTTGGCACTTCATATGCTTCTAAGAATCTGTCTATTTCTTCTGTGTTATCAAACTTTTGAGAGTAGAGGTTTTCGAAGTAGGTGTTGATGATCTTCTGTATTTCTATTGGGTCTGTAGTGATTTCTCCTTTTTCATTTCTTATTGCATGAATTTGAGCTTTTTCTTCCCTTTTTTTAATAAGGTTGGCTAGGGGCTTATCGATTTTATTTATTCTTTCAAAGAACCAACTCTTTGATTTGTTGATTCTTTGGATTGTTTTCTTAGTCTCTATTGCATTGATTTCTGCTCTGATTTTTATAATTTCCTCTCTTCTTTTGGCTTTGGGCTTGACTTGCTCTTCTTTTTCTAGCTGTTTGAAGTGTAGCATCAAGTTATTTATTTGTATTCATTCTGTTTTCCTGATGTGGGAACTCAGTGCAATAAATTTTCCTCTCAGGACGGCTTTCATTGCATCCCACAGGTTCCGGTAAGTTGTATCTGTATTTTCATTTTCTTTTAAGTATTGTTTGATTTCTTCTTTAATTTCCTCTGTGACCCACTGATTACTCAAGAGTGTGTTATTCAGTTTCCATGTGTTTGTGGGATTTTTGCAGTATCTTTTATCATTAATTTCTAATTTCAGAGCGCTATGATCCGATAACATGCAAGGGATGATTTCAGCTCTTTTGCACTTGTTTAAATATGTTCTGTGAGCTAATATATGGTCTATTTTAGAAAATGATCCATGTACTGCTGAGAAGAATGTGTATTCTGATGTTGTTGGGTGGAACATCCTGTATATGTCTATCAAACCCATTTGTTCACAGGTATGATTCAGTTCTGTTATTTCTTTGCTCATTTTCTGTCTGGTTGATCTGTCCCTTGGTGTCAATGGCGTATTAAGGTCTCCTGTTACAATTGTGTTACTGATAATTTGAGTTTTCATTTCTGTTAATAATTGTTTTATATAACTTGGTGCTCTGGAGTTTGGTGCGTATATATTTAAGATAGTTATCTCTTCCTCTTGGAGTTTTCCCCTTACAAGTATGTAGTGACCTTCTTTGTCTTTTATGGTCATTGTTGGTTTAAAGTTCACGTTGTCTGCAAACAGAATGGCTACTCCTGCCTTTTTCTGGATTCCTGCTGCATGAAGAATTGTTTTCCATCCTTTGACTTTCAGTCTGTGAGTATCCTTCTGGGTTAGATGGGTTTCCTGTAAACAGCATATGGTTGGATTTTGTTTCTTGATCCATTCTGCTAGTCTGTTTCTTTTGATTGGTGCATTGAGACCATTTACATTAATGGTTATTACTGTTAAATGCTGGTTAATTGTAGGAATGTTATCTCTCTGCTGTTGCATCTTTATCTTTCTGTTCTGTTTAATTATTTGCTTTGCTTAGTGGTTTTTTTCCTTTGTGTATCTAAACTGTCTTTCAATATTTTTTGCAGGGTCGGTTTGGTGTTCATGAAGTTCTTCAGCTGTTCTTTGTCATGGAAGTATCGTATTGCACCATCTATTTTGAATGATAGTTTTGCAGGATATATCAGTCTTGGTTGGAAATCATTTTGCTTTAGGATCTGGAATATTTCACTCCATGCTCTTCTTGACTTTATCGTTTGTGCTGAGAAGTCTGCTGTGATTCTGATAGGTTTTCCTTTATAAGTGATCTGTCTTTTCTCTCTGACAGCTTTTAGTAATCTATTCTTGTGTTGGATTTCTGGGATGGTGATTATTATATGTCTGGGTGTAGTTTTATTTTGGTTATGAGTGTTTGGAGTTCTATATGCTTCACTGATCTTGATGTCAGTTTCTGATCTCATGCTTGGGAAATTTTCAGCTATTACTTCTCTAAATATCCGCTTGACATCCTTTATGTTGTCTCCCTCTCTTTCATTAATCCCTATCATTCTTATGTTATTCTTCTTTGCATCGTCTTGCAGTTGTTGAATTGTTGTTTCCTGATTCCTTGTTATTTTCAAAAGATCTTTCCTTTCCTGTTCACTAGCTGCAATCATGTCTTCAAGGTCTGAAATTCTATCTTCACTTTCATTAAGGCGGTTTTTACAACTTTCAGTGGAGTTTTTTATTTCCTGTATATCTTTGTGCATCTGCATTATGTATTCTGTTTGTTTCTTATATTGCTCGTCTAGGGATTCTATCTTTTTGTTTAGTTCCTCCAATTTTTTATCTGTGTTTTCTTTAGATATATTTAGAATCTCTTTCATTTCTTTTATCATTTCTTCTTTTATCTGGGAGATTATTTCGAGTTTGAATTTCTTTAAAGCTTCCTGGAGTTGTTTGTCAACTTCAGTAGCTATTATGTCCAATATATGAGGTGGATGGGATATATTTTCTTCTATATACATTGCTCCTAGGGTTTCCTGAGATGGGCTGGAGGTTTGAGGTTGTAATTTGGTCTTTCGTTTTGTCATTTTGTATATTTCTGTGTTTCAAGTGTTATTTGAAAGCTTCCTCAGGATCTGTTGAAAATCCCCTTCTATGCTTGGAGCTACTGAGCCTCTGACACCGCACTACCCCAAGCCATTGGGCCTGCAGAACCAGTGTCCCTCCTCTGCCTGCTCAGAACTCCGCAGTTCCAGACAAGCTGGGCCTCAGGGACACTGTGCGCCCACCTGCCCCTTGGAAGATCCACAGCTCTTCAATTGCAGCCGGGTTAGGGTGCTCTCCACAGGCCACAGTGCCTCAGGAGCCTGTGATCCCTCCCTGCTTGCAGAGATATCCACAGTCCTCTAGGCAAAGGAAGGGACTTCTGCAGGCACTCCAGATCCGCCCAGCTCCTCCTCTGCAGGCAGATGGCTAGGCGCGGCTGGGCTCGGGGGTTAGTGTAGGCCCGCCCATCCGTCAGGAGCTCAGCAGACTTCCAAGTGTAGCCGGGGGGGGGGGGGGGATGGGGAGGCAGCTGTAGTGGCCTCTAACCCACTGCTCCACTTCACTGCACCCAGAAGCCTAGGGGGTCCGGAACAGTCTGAGATTTGGGCAGACTGTGCTGGGCACTCACCACAGGCTGAGGTGCCTCAGGAAGCTACGATGCCTCCCTGCTTGTAGAAGTATTCAGTCCTTCAGACAAAGGAACGGGCTTCTGCAGGGACTCCCTCTCTGGCTGCTTTTAATATTCTGTTTTTTTGGTGGATTTCTGGGATCTCGATTATTATATGCCTAGGCGTAGATCTGTTTTGGTTGTAGGTAGCTGGCGTTCTGTATGCTTCTTTTATCTGGATATCATTTCTTTTTGCTATACATGGGAAATTTTGCTTTAATATCTCTGTGAATATTTTTTGTATTTCATCTTTGGATGTTCCTGCTTCCTCACTCACATTCTTTATTCTTAGGTTATGCATCTTTTTATCATCTTCCAGTTTTAGAATTGCTTCTTTCTGGTTCCTTGTTATTTTTAAGAGGCTTTTTCTTTCACGTTCATAAGCCCTAAATCTCTCTTCAAGTTTCAGAAGGTTGTCTTTAGTTTCTGTCAAGGCATTTTGCCAATATTCAATGGAGTTTTTAATTTCCTGATTTTCTCTTTGGATCTGTTTCATGTATTCTAAGTTATGCTTAAATTCTTCAGATGCTTCTCTTTCTTTTCTGATTTCCTCAGTTCTTCCATCTGTGTTCTCTTGGGCAGGGCTTGTCATTTCTTTAATTAATCTCTTTATATCTTGCCTCACTTGGATCAGGAGTACATCTTTAAATTCCTCTATGAGATCATGTAAATACTTTTTAATTTCGGCTGATGCTGAGTCGAGCAATGGATGGTTACTGTGCTTGTTCTCTTCAGTGTTTAGTTCTCTTGGGTTTAATTTCTCCTGTTGAACAGCTGGAGATTTTTTTTTATTTTTATCTCTTGTCATGTTTCTGGTTTCTTTCAGACTGTCCTGGAGTTCTCTGGCCCTCTCCGAATTGCTTAGGGCCTTTCAGAAGCGTGCTGGCTTGAGTTTTTGCTATCCTCCCCAATTTGCTGTTATCTGGGGTAGGCTGGGATGCAGGGGCGGTACAGTCTAGTCTCTAGCCTCTGTGTCAGTTAGTTCATAAATTAGGCTGTACTTTCTGGTTGTCACTGAGTTGTGACCATTCTGCATCCGCCCATTGGGCCCCAAGCAGAGGCCTGATCTAGCCCCAACAGCTCCTGCCAATTCTCCCTGAATCAGAAGCAGCTGGGTAATGGCACAGGATTCTGCCCAGGTCCCAGCCATTCTCTTCCAAACCTTTCTGTGATAGGAGCTCTAGAAAAGCAGATCTGCCCAAAACCAAGATGGCTCCCACTAAGTTCTCCGTGCGGAGCTGAAGCCAGCAAGCAATCAGACTCTGCCAGGACTCAAGATGTCTTCCACCAGCCCTCCCTACAGGGGGTCCTGGTGATGTCACCAAGCTGCGGTTTCAGCCGCCAGGCTAATATGTCTGCACCAGATTCTGTGTTATTGATTTCCCCGTGGTGGCGGGCCAGCTGTTCTCTGGCCAAACCCAGCCGCCGCGGGGTTTTCTATACTCACCAGAGTCCGGTGCAAGTCCCCGCTCCGGGACTGCCACACACCAAGCTGTCCACTTTTCCCCACCTCGCGGCTCAGCGCTGACTGGTCAGATTTCTGTGCACCATTTAGATTCGAAACGCCAGAGCTCTGTACATCTGCTCTGGTGCAGCGGTGCAGAACTGGCTGCCGCCTGGAGTCTCGATCTGGGTCTCAGTTTCCGCAGTCCCCAAAAGCAACTCAGCTTTTCGTGTTGGGTCCACGAGTCTGTTCGTTGATTTAAGGGCGCGGGATTTGCAGCTTCCGGTCTCAGCACGACTTTAAATCCTCCAGCTGTACTGTCTTGGTTGATAAGAATCGCTATGGATTTGTCTGGTCCTCTCCATGCTGTCTTTTTTTTTTTTTTTTTTTTTTTAGCTTTGAGTTTGAATTCTCTGGAGAGATTCTTCGCTCGATCCCCTAGCACGCCGCCATTTTCTCTCAGAGTTCCCCATTCTGTGGATTTTAAGCTACGTTAGCACCAAAAATCACTGTTCTTAAGCAAGTTGCTTTAGCATATGCGCCTTAAGATTCACCACCTTAAAAATGAGATTGAGCTAAATAAGTTACCATTTAGGTTCATTTCCACATTTCTCAACAAAAATTATTGTATTACTTCGAGATAGCCAAGCTAATGCCCAGTCTAAAGATAATACCATGACCCTATAGAGTGCTTCCATTTCCCACAACCTAAACAGTTAGATTTCTCTCTCTTAGTAAACCTTCTGTTATTTATCTATCTGTTTTGTACATTTTGTGCTTTTATTATGTTTGAATCATTTACTTTACTGGAGCATTAATCTTTTTTCTCAGACCTCTCTCCTCTTCTTATTTCTGACCTTTCACTTCTCTCTCACTTCTTGGCCCCTGCCTCAGCATGTATAGACTTCCCCAATCTCGCATTTCTGTCTTTGCCTGTGTCTACAAGGATAATCTTCTTTATATGAGACAAAACTGCATATGTTTTTATCACCTTTGTTCTTGGGTAGTTTAAGAAAGTAATATAAAGTCACACAATTAAAGACATAATAGGATTTTATGTCATTTCATGGTACCATAAATACAGCCACTCTTTGACTGGTGATGGGGCTTTGATGGGGCTATTCCTCATAAACCCAAGTTGAAAATGCACTCAGTACAACTAACCTACTGAAAATCACAGCTTAGCAATACCGCAGAGCTTTGGCTATTTACTCTGGTAGTTGTTTGGTTGACTGGGAAGTGTGGCATACTGTCACCACCTAGCACCATAAGAAAATATCCTACACATATTTCTAGCCTATAAAATAAAGATCAAAGTTAAAAGTACACTTTCTATTGAATCCAAGTGACTTACATTCCATTATATAGCGGAATCACTGCAGATTGAAGACCAACTTCACTTAAACATCCAATGAATCTTCAGTGCTATACATCCCATATTCTACTCATTTCTAATTAAAATTCCTTTTATCAAAGTCTGACCACTCTTAATTTTCCACCTCTATGACTTACCTAGTCACAGACTTCATAAATAAACCTAAGGTCATTGAAAATTAATAATATCATTAAGGTCTCAAACTTTTTCAAATATTGATTCATTTTTATCTCATTCTCATAGGAATGCTATACTGATCAGGCAATTTACCTACTGTTGAACATAGATGCATGCACAGTTGGGAGGTGGGGCCTGTTTAAAAGTATCATTCCTGTTGCTCAAATCTGAAGTCTATACCTTTGACCTTTTACAGATCCTCTCCTTGAAATTCATAAATCAACCTCATCAATTATTTCTCTTATTTGTGAGACATTCAAAGTTTCCCCCCATCTGCCTAACACATGATATATGAGTCATCCCAATTGTTGGGACAAAATACTTGACAATTTTAAATTAAATGAAGAGAGGAGGTTTATTTTGGTTCTTGTTTTCAGTGGATTTGGTCTGTGGTCAATGTGTACCAAAGCAGAAGCAGTACAGGTGAAGGAGATGGTGGGTGGAGGCTGCTCAACCAATGACAATCAGAAAGCAAAGAGGAAAAGGAGGGGCCAGGGACCAGAATTCACCCCTCCAGGTCACATTAGTGTGGGACCTTTAGTAAGAGCCCGACCTCCTAACCGCACATTCATCTACACTCATTCACTGATGAGCATAGCACCCCTATGATCCAATCACTTTCCAAACCCCATTTCTGAGCATATTTTACTTTGGGGAAGCAGAGCACACTGCTGTTGACCCCCAAAACATGCATGTCTGTATTATGCAAGATGTGTTTAGTTCAGCTCTATGAGTCAGCAAAACCTTAAAAGTTCCATCACTGCTGAAGAGTTCAAGTTCAAAGCTTCCTCTGAGATTAAAAGCAAAGTCTTAGCTGTAAGATCCTGTAAAAATCAAAACAAGTCAACTATTTGTAACATACAATGACACAAACCAAACATTCCCATTACAAAAGGAGGGATAGACAAATTGAAAGATTTTGGAGCAAAGCAAAACAAAATACTTTAGGGCAAATATTAAATCCTTTAAATCAGAGCCAGCATATAGGGCAAATTATAGATGAGGGAAATGAGATGTATAAAGTTCAAATTTCTCCATTTTTAAATAGTTTGCGTGAACATCAGGCAACCTGATTTCAAAATTCATGTTCTTGATTTCCATATTATATTCTTTCACTCTACAGTACAATCACCATGGTTCTTAAATTAGCCTTCACTACTGGGCCCTATGTCCCTCTCCCTCCATCTCCCCTTCCCTCACGTCACTACCATTTCACCTGATTTTAACCCCTATAATTAGATTCCTCCTGTTATAATTTTATTTTTTTTTCTTTTCTCTTTACCTGCTTTCAGCTTTTTGGTTCATAACAGCATCTGCAAATGTTTGCTTTCTCAATTCTCCCCAAATCCTAACACATTTTGTCTTCTCTGGGAGCATCGAATTTTACTGATCCTTTATACAAGCCACAGCTTCTCACCCTCCCCATTACTGGAAACAAAATAGAAAGAAGTGTGAGGTCCTTCTTATAGCCTGCTAAGTCTAGACCAGCCTTAAACCTAGGGTGTAAAGCATGATACTACGGGGGGAATGATACTATCACAGTGATGCTGACGCAGCAGGTAGACTGTTGGAATATGTTAAGCAAAGCTGTGACACAGTCAGGTTACTTCTAACCCATAAAAGGAAAGCAGCAGAGCAGCTGCCTGGCCACACTGCTGCTGAGGCTACGCTGCCATGCACACATTTTCCACCGCATGCAATTGTGGCATCTCCAATAGCACTGCCTGCAGAGGGACTGAAATTCTACTGTGATCTTGGAATAACAACAAGCATAAAGAAAACAATCTTGCCAAAATTTTAAAACAGAAAAAAGGGTAAGTTTGAAGTTCTAAGTCTATTACAACCAATGGCAAGTAGACAAAACTGAATAAAAATGGACTTAAAAGTATTCAGTAATATTTCTCTAAGTCAGTAGGATTTAAAGAACAGAGACTTGACTTCTTAGAGTTCTTTTGACAAAATTCACAGTTTAATCTTATTGAAAACACTCTGCTTGTTAAATAAACATCATCTAATGAACAAAGGATTTTTGCAAAATCCTTTCATATCTTGTTATTCTCAAGTATAAATTAAACTTTTAACTCGTCTTTATAATGTAAACTCATTCTCTACTTTCTATCCTTTTTTCATAGTACTTAATACTATTACTTCTGAAAAACAAAGTCTACTTTGCCAATTTTTTAAAAAAGATGAATAAAAGGAAGAAGAAGTAAGTAAAAGAAGTGGAAAAGGATGGGAAGGAGGAGAAATGGAACCTTGAAGTCCATAAACCTGTTAAATTGGTAGTATTCAAGACACAGTATTTACCCATTTCAATTTATTGTTAGGATGTATATTAAATTATTTAGCTTGAAGCAAGGTTGCATTTAGCTGGTTCTCAGAAACTGACATTGACGGCATACTGAAAACACTTTTTTATAGGTTTTGAAAATGACTCATTTTACAATAGGATTTGAATATACAGGAATATTTCCAGGAATCATATTAATTACACATTTCTTGATTTTGTAGGCTATAAACAACATAAAATTAGCAATATATTCTAAATTGAAAATCTTAATCTATCCTTCTCCTATATTATATCTATGAAGATCAGAAAAAACTGGCAGAAGCACAAAGAAAAATTTTGAAGAAAAAAAATTTGGTTTTGGTGGTTTTGGTTCTTAGAAAAACAATTTACCCAATCGAGAGCTACAATAAACTACCCACTAGCCTGTCTTTCACAATGAAAAATTTGCTGTTCTTATGAATTTGTGTATATTTTTAAAGTGCAAAAGAATTTAACTGAGTTACATTGTTTTTCTTCCACTCAGGTTCTTCATCTATACTTCAATATTGAGAACCAACACTATGTGAAACCCTGGTCAAATGCTTTGTAAGGAAGAGTTAAATGTCCCTCAAAAGCATCAGATAATTAGCTAAGCCAGAAGCAAGATGTTAGACGAAGCAGACTAATGATCTGATCTAGCATGGTAATTTCCATGGTTCCTAAAACCACAAGCATCAATCATTTAATAAATACATAGCTCCCATTGACTCTACAGTGGATGAAAAAACTCAGTAGTAAGAAAATTGCCCCCGTTTTCCTGGTATATCAATATGCACATCCCTTAAAGCAAGGCTATTTCTAGCATAGCAGATTTCTAATCTTTATTTCAAATACTATTATATTAATTAATGTCATAATAAGTACTGGGAGGAAATCCATGTAACTGGACAATAAAGTGATACATTCAAACCAAATCCCTCAGCTCTGCTTTTTGAATAATTATAAGAAAGTTTCCTTTTTATTTAACTATTTTACGTTCTTTTTAAATTATATTATAGCTGACTTTTCTTCCTTTCCATCTTTCAGATAACTATACCATAGCCTCCAAAACCCCATGACCTCACTTATAATATGCCTGAAAAGAAACCACTCAGTTGTACATTTAAATTCCATAGGCTGAAAAATAGTTTGGTTTATTTTTAAAGTGTACAGTCCTATGGGTTTTTAGAAATGTATAGATTTATGTAACTACAGCCACAATCAGGATATAAAAATAATTTCAACAGCCCCTAAACCTCCCTCAGGCTAACCATTACACCAACACTTTCATATTCCAGTACAGCTAGCAGTCACATACCATTTTACTACCTCAGTTTTCCCTGCCCTGCTAGGAACGGTACCTACCAGCAACCACACAACAGTACCCTTTCATACTATGGACTTCTCTCTATGTGTCTTTGAGGTTTATCCAATTTATTGTGTGCATCAGGGGTTAGTTCCTTTTTATTTCTGAACACTAATTAAATACTTGAAATAAGGATGTTATCCATACTCTTGATAAAAAATACTTTTTTCTTAACATTTAACTATCTAAAATCAAATGGTTACAGATATTCACCTATTGGTTTTTGTCTTAAACATAACTTTTCATTTCTGTAAATAACCTTGAATTGGACTACCGAGGCATATGTTAAACATATCTATAACTTTAAGTTACCAAATTATTTTTTAGAGTATATGTACAGTTCTGCATTCTGACCAGCTTTGTGTCACAGTCCCACCTAATCCACCTCCTCATGGCGCTGGGTACCACAGGATGACAGTTACAGGAATGTGGAAGGACTTTATTATTACAAATGTGCAGCAACTTCTATATGACAGAACACACTCATTATAAAGCACCTAGCAATCCGACTGAAAAACAGCATTACTTTCCAATAAGGTATTTTGATGAAAATACTTTGATATCCAACATTTGAAGCCAGTAAAGTGTTTTATTCAATATTACAAGATCTTTAAAATTGTGTTATACAGTGATTTGTCAGAGGAAATTGTGATAGTCATGAATTATGTGTGTGATACATTTTATGTCTGTGGTAAGTATATGTGTTTCTTGCTTTTAGCACTGTTAATAAGAATATGATCACATTTGTTGGTAAATCAGTGTATATTTAGAAACCATAATGCTGAGGTTAGTAGTGTATAGGACATATGGGATCTTCGTTCATATAAAACAAAACAAGCACGTGTGTATAAGTAAAATGATTGTACTCAATTATATCAATATTTATTCATTATAAGGATGAGTATAGAGAATGTTAGGTGAGGATATTTTTAGACACCTTGACTTTGGTTTGATCAATTCTATGTACTCACTCATAGAAAACACAGTAGAAAGTACTAATTGTGCTTTAATTCTGATTTAATAGCAAATAATGAGATTATCAGATGTTTCCACTAATTAGAAACTATTTAAAAGTAGGTCTAGAATGTAGACAGAAGGCAAACTAAAAGATCCTAACATATTTTTTGATAAATGGAGATACCACTTGTATGTCATTGATGGGCACAGCTGAATTTCCCTGTTTGGCTTAGGAAAATCACCAAATTCTGTCTCTTTTCTACTTTTTTACTTTGAAAGCTGGGTTCTCCTTTTTCTGGATTCCCAGCTTTTCATCTCTTTTTATTAGACTCTTCTTCATCTCTGTGTGTGTGTGTGTGTGTGTGTGTGTGTGTGTGTGTGTGTGTGTGTTTAAGATACGTTCTCACTATATAGTTCAGGCTGTCAGTAAACCCACTGTGTAGCCCAGATGGTCTCAAACTCATAGTTATCCTCCTTAGGCTCTTCATCTTCTAATACGGGCTGGATAGCTCACTGCTACTAGATCTGGACTTCCCAGTAGAAGGTAAGAGCTCATTAATGAAGGGATCTGGGCTTATCTCAGAATCCTAATTCGTTATACCCCAGTCCCTCATTTGGGTCACTTAGAGAGGAAATCTGACATTAATAGCTCATTTTTTTATTCTCTAAGGAAGGCATAATAGGCCAGAATCATCTCATCTGTGTGAACTTAACATTGCTCTCTTTGGTAAAATACAGCTCCTTACCTAGAAACTCTGAGAAATTTGCAAGGAATTGAAAAGCTCATGCTTATACAAAAAGGCTGAGTCATTTTCTAGGAATTACTCAGAATTCAATTGCTAACAAGATTCTTCTGAAATGAAGCTGCCTGAACATAATCAGTTCTCCCTAATTGATTGCATACAGTTTTATTACATAACTGATGGTCTTAAACCTCCAGCCAATTAGTTTGTCAAACAGAGGTTAAATTCTTGACTGGTTTATTCAAGCTAAATTTAGGCAGGATTTACAACACAACTGGTCTTATCCAAGCAGCTAAAAATGCACTCTTTAACAATTGAAATTAGTACAGACTCCTTGTAAACAAAAAGGAAAAAAAGGAAAGTTTCATTAAAATGTTAGCCTTAAATAACCAAGACATTAAGACTGGGTTGTTTTACACAGGAGATTTCCTTTGTTATATAGTTACATAATCTCGAAATCTTAAATTTTTTTATGGTTGGTATAAATATTTGAATGCTGTATTTGAAATTATTAAACTAATATTAAGCAAATATTAGTCTATTTCATGTATTAATTCAAAGGCATTTCTTAATGAGTTCACCACCATACAATTATTAAATCTGCACTAATTTCTAATATTTGGCCAAGAGTTAACTCTGACTGATTTTACCATTTTTTTCCGAGCATATTCCTCATAGGCCAGCCAAGTAATTTAAATCATCCTCATTATTTGTTTTTGTTTATACTGAATATTTTAAGATTCAGTTCAGTGAAATTATAAGAAATGAGGCAAATGTTTTACTAAGAGAAATAAATCCAGTTATCAATTTTTACTAAGCATCTGTTATGCATTCAGCTCTATATCAAACAAAATGATATATATGAATTGGACATAGAAGCATGAAACAGAATTCATGTTTTTAATTCTATGCTACTGTTAAAATATGGCAAAAGAGACATTTTTAGAAACTAATTATTTCTTCAAATTTATAGAAATTTATGTACTTTATAAGGTACAGGTCAGCAAACTTCTGTAAGTAGCCAGATAGTATTTTGAGGGTTAACAGACAAAATCAAAGATAACATGTGCATATTTATGTAGTAAGAGAAAAAACAAATCTCTATAATTTTAACTTGTGAAATTCAAAACATATAGGATTTACCATAGTTCAGACAAGGCAATGTAATTAATTAGCAGAAATACTTATTACATATTTTATCTTGTAATACTCCAATACGGAATAGATAAGGCAAATGTACCAGATTTTCTATGGGACTGAGAATTAGCAGAAATTTTTTTCATTTTCTTTTTTTCCCTGCAGTTGACTTCCAATCAATGCATATTAAATCTTTCTGTAATTTGTGTCAGGTGATGAAGACACAAAGACAAAGAGGCCCTGCCCTCAAAGTGCTAAAATTCAAGAGGAGGAAAGCAAACAAGGCATAAAAATGGCATATAAAGTATGCTAGGATGACTTAGAAACGGTTGTACAAAAGTGTTACATAAATATAGGCAGAAGGCCTTGCTAAATATTCTAACCATGTATGTTTCTCCTCTTGCAGTCTTAACAATGAAGCACACTGGATATTATATATGGACCTATTTTCACCTTCTAGATTTATAGCACTGGATATTCCAAGTGCTCTTGCCTGATTATGAAGGAGCAATAATGACACATTTAAGAAGAATTTGTGTGTGTGTGTGTGTGTGTGTGTGTGTGTGTGTGTTTCTCCTGACAATTAAGATTTTGATTCTTTGAGGGCTCCAGTTAATGCAGAATTTTCCTTTAGCACTTTCAAGAATAAAAAAGGGGATTGACAAGAACAGATAATAAAAACCCAGATTATCTCATTCCAAGCTACAAGAAAGATAACTACCTTAGGATTATTTTTTTATTATTTCTCTAACTAAATTCTTAGAAGGAACCAAGAATTAAAGAAAAAATTAATGTACCATATAATAAGCTACCAATATCACACATTTTTACATAAATCTTGAAGAAAACAAAGCATCGTTTCGTCTCTTCTGCAAGGCCCATTTGCTGCCATTAACTAGATTCTTTAGCAGGTGTTCCTAACACACACAACGGCGCTCAGCATACCCGTGTCCGTTTGGTGCGGATCTCTCCTAGACCAGCTACTTTCACTCTGAGGGGAAACATGCTCATGTCTCACTTCTGAGAGGATCTAGGCTTAGACCAGTTGCAGTCCTATGGCAAACTGTAGTGAATTCAAAATTACAAAGTCTTGATTGTATTCACAGGTTGTCATAATAAAATAATCCTTTACTCACCTGTCTTGGGTTGTTTTAAAATTCGCTGTTTCAAATAGCTATATTATTTGATTGAAACATGTTTCCTTCCTACAGAAGAACTCTGTCCTAAAGATGTTCTACAATAGCAACATATTTAAAATAACATGTTCTAAAGTTGTAATATTTCAGATTGATAAAATATTAAACAAATGTGCAACATTTTTGTTTTAAAACATCAATCGGTTGATGCTTTCAGCATCTCTCTGTTCTGTACCGAAGGATGTGGATGATCACCTCTGGTGTTCTCATTCCTGAAAAGTTTTGCTGGCAATAAGTGTACATACCTGCACGTCAGTGTGCTCTGGTGTTGCCAAGGGACTGCAGGCTATTTTCATCTCTGTTCTAATGATTATCATTGGAAGGGTGTCTGGGACACTCTCAAAAATGGTTTCTGTCTCCCCATCATACCAGTCATGCCAGTATTGGAGGGAGGCTACACCCATATGACAAAGGCTATGCCCTCGCTGTCTCAATCCCTCCCCTAATATTCACTAATCACCACCTGTGGAAATGGAGTTTACTGCACAATTCCTAAGGCCTGGGAAGCTATTTTCTCAATAGACATATAAGGCATAGATATTCATGAAATGAAGAGAATGATCCAAAATAACACACTGTCCAAAGGTATAGTAAGGCAAAGCATTTAGTTTTATTAGGAAGGGAGGTGGTGCCTAAAGAGCACAAATTACATCAGATGCTAATGCTAATAAAACAAAATTTTATTTTGAAACATTAAGGAAAGTCAGTCAGAGTTTTATGCTGACACACTCAAGACCAGATTTGCATTTTGGGCAAAGCACTGCTCTGTGCAAACTGTAGAATTACAGAGTTTTAGACTAAGTAAAACAGGGGCTGGTACTTATAGTTATGGCTCAGATAAAAGTTCATAACAAGACAATAGGGAGAAAATGGAAGAGAGACAGTGGATTTAACAGCTATTAAGAAGAAAGATTTTTGCAAGCCTTTCAGATTGCATGAAGGAAGTGATTGAAATGAAGTCATCAAGAGTGGCTACTCACGGGAGATTGGGTAGAGTTTGGAGGCCTGAAGAAGGGCACCCTAAAACAAGCAGAATGGAAATGCTGGATTAGTAGCTAGATATTTAGATCTGAGAGTGTAGGAAGGAATGAGTCTAGAATAGAAATAGATATCTAGGGTCTTAGGCACAGAGCTGGTAGTCAAAGATCACAACATTGATAAAATCAGGAGAGAAAAAAGAGAATGAGAAGACGGTTAATATCTAGACTTTAGAAAATGCTAATGTTAAAGGCAAGGTAGATGAGGATTCAGATGGAGAAATTAACAAACACACAATGGCTGTGGTAGCAGTGGCTTCCCAATTTGTATTTGGAAAAGATTCAGACCAGGTATCAGGTCAGCAGGGGATTTGGTGATTCTTTGCACAGTACTTGACATAAGACCTGAGAAAACTCAATTGCTCATGTCAAAGAACTGAGGTAGTTGAGGAATATTCTACGAGTTTTCCCACAGGAGCTCCACATTTAAGTCACCCAAATACTGACTGATAGGAAAGAGTGACAATACATTCCCTGGGAAATTAGAGTAAGAAGTGAGTTTCAGAAGGGAGGAGTTGGAAGGGGACGTGGACCTAGTGTCAGATTCCCCTGAGATCATACAGATAAAGGAGAAATAACAGAGCTAATTTGGCAATTGTTAATGTTTTCTGCTGTAATTTCAGTGAAATAATGGAGAGGATGTCAAGTCATAGCGAGGACAGACCAAATAAGAAGTAAAGGAGAGTTAGCAAGGCCAGATTTTCCTTTACTTTTTCTATGAAGAAGCGAAGACGAAGATGCCAATAGCCCCAGAGGATGTTGGGTCAAAGAGACTCAAACATACTTTGACACACAAGTGGAAGTCCTGCATTAGAGCTGCTTCTCAGAACCTGATGTGATGCACCTGAATGCCAGCAGCACAAATGGATGGCTGCCCTTCTCTAGCAAATGTCTCTCCTATAGGACCTCATTTCCATCTAAAAGTCCACTGTGAACAATTAATGTATTTGGACCTTAAAGGCATTTTACTGGTGGCAATTTTCAATTAATGTGCAAATGTCCAGGTAACAACTGGAAATGAGGGCAGAATAGATGCTTGAAGTAGAAAAGGAAAGTTAGAAGGCAAAAGTAGAAAGGAAAACCTTTACCTGCTCGACAGCTTTGCCTGAGCTGGTTTAGAATTCAATCACTATTGATAAGAGAAAAGTGAGTGTTTAGTATGGGCAGAAAAGGAAAGACCTGATTAATTATTGATACTGCTTAACTAAGTTGTCCTTGTTTTATGTAGATATAATATATCGGGTATGAATTATAAACATAAGACTATTGACTTAAACTTTCTACTAATTTGGATCAAAATTAAATCTATTAATATGATACAGAAAACACTTACAAATGTTAAATGCACCAGCATCAGGCATGAAAATCAATTAGTTTTCCCTAAGTTTATCAGCACAGAAAGAAGGCTAACATTATGGTAGTTACTGTTAATTACAGGTTGTCCTGTGGTGAAATACTGTGTTGCTTACATTGTTCTGTTCTGATCTGCTTTGTTATGTCTCTTTTGTCTTAATCTCTTTAAAAGGAAAAAGAAAAAAGGCTAAGAAGAAATCTAGTGACAAAGTGACTTTTCCCCTCAGAATATCTTCATCAATTCAAATAGCTCACTCACTGATGCTTGGGTGACTGCTGTTATCCTCACCCCAATTCTCTTTCCTATTCAGAGCACGTACTATTTATGTATACGTAATCTATGTATGTCTCTGTGCATATAAGCAACCAGAAATGATGCTTTCAACCTGTCTGAGTGACACTGCAGTCCTAAGATGGTCCTTTCTATATCACATTGAATGTACTTTCCCATTCCGGTTTTGGACAACTTTATAGACATCATCTAATTGTCACCTATTTTCAGTTTTGGTCCATGACAGAAAATAGGTATCATGAGAAATAAAATAGGGAGGAGGAAGAAAAAGAGGACAAAGAGCAGGGGAAAGAGGAACTATTAAATACCAGGAACAGTGTTTTACCTGCTTAGTTACTGACAGTCCCCTTGAGTGTCCTAACACCATACCATCTTATCACCTGTCTATTCATGCTTTTTTCAATGGCCTCTTCCCAGTCAAATTCTTATAATGCCTGCAGAAGTTTTATTCTGATTTGCCTCCAAAATACAAATGAAGTTTCCTATGGTCTGTTTTAGAACAAACCTCAACTAAGAATGAAAAGGAAGAGGAGGAACAAAGGGAGAGGGCGTGGAGAAGAAGGATGAAAAACAAAGGCCATACATAACTATTCAAGCCTAAAAACTCAGAGTTGCTATCTGATGCTTTCCAGAAAAGTTTGTCAATCCTGTCTGAGATCATAATTTTAGTTTCCTCCAAGTGTCTCTTGATGTCTTCAACTTCCTCTGTTTATCATATTCATGCTTTATTTTACAATTAGTTATTTGACATCTGCTTTTCACCTATACTCTAAATTCTGTATAATAGTCATGTCAATCTTTATCACACTGTACCCTATGTGTTTATCTCATGGTAGAGTCTCAGCAACCATTCATTGAATTAACCAAAATTAAAATAAAAATATAGAACACCTTCCACATGACTGGTATCCACAAATAGGCTGTGAGAATACTTCTAGGAGTGTATAACTAGGACAATCGTGCATCTCTATCTCCATTTTCTTAGGACAATAATGACTTATACTTGTTGCTCCACCGAAATTATTAGTGGTTCTACCCTTCCCTCATCAAAGTGTAATTTGGAAGAAGCTAAAATACTGAGACAAAAATTGTAGGTCCTACTGCCTGAGGAAAGACTTCCTAGACCTCAAATGAAGAACTAATAGTGACTTTTGTATGAAAAGGCAGAAAGTTTCCTATAGGGAAAATAATCATTGTAATATTCACTGTTCAGAATCCAAAATCCAGAAAATTATTGGTAAAATACCACACTTGTGGAACACTCTGATTAAAACAGACATTTGTTTACTGATCTGGAAATGAGCATATTACTTGCATGAAGAAACAGTAAAAATAAAAATTTTTGGAAATCATTCCATCTGGAGTTCGTGGCAGTTATATTGACATTTAATGGATATCTTTCTGATAACTTCTTTCTTTGTGCATAATGTATACAGCTGAGGTATTCTTTTTCCTTCTTCTTCTTTTCCTTCTGATTTGACTAGCAAATCATATATCCCAGTTAATCAATATTTGGGAATTATAAAACAAAAGCTATTTTGGGATACAAAATTTAGGAACTGAAATTAAGTTCATGAATCTCCTTGCTGATTTATTACTATTTTATGGATATAAATCTGGCAGGATAAGAAAAACAAGGGTTCCTGCAGTGCAAAAGTCTCCTCTGAAATCAGCAACAGACCTTTTTAAAAATTTTCCAATAAATTTAAATAAATTTGACATGCTTCATAACCAACCATTATATTTATATTTTATTTATTTTTAATGATTTGGAAGTCACTTTGCAATCTTTATACTTTAGGTTCATCTAAGCATACATTTTGTGTGAACATTAATATTATCTACCCAATGGAAAGGACAAGTTCCAATTTCTTAAAAGAAGTTTCTCTTTTATTTCTTCTTTCCCATTACTTGTCTGAGGTCCAATCCAGACTTGTCAGACATGCAACTGTTACTGACACTAGTAAATAATAAAGATAGCAAGTATAAATATTTACAAGGCACTAAGTGCTAATTTATGTGGCTCCTCTAATCCCAAACAACCAATTGACAAGTGGCAACACTTAGGAAATTCACAAATGAAAAAACTAGCTAGAGCAAATAACTTGCCTACCTGAGAAGTGTTACAGGGCTGACAAGCAATACAGATGGAGCTTAACTAAGGCCATCCCAAACTGAACGGGAACTGTCGACCTAAAAATAACTATTTCATTAGGAGCCTGTGTTAGATGTCTCTTGTTTGCTCCACAAGATCCTGTCATCTCATTTCTTACTCTAACCAGTGGCATGGCTTCCCATTTCATGCAGGAAAAAGTGAATCTTGTCCTACCTTTTGCTCCTGGGCCTCGGTGATACTAAGCATGAGATACATTACTCAGTATTCATACATGTGCAACCAGCATACCTTTGACCAATCAGAGACATGAATCTGTATCTTTCGCCTTTGCCCATGAGGAGTTTTAAGATGCTATCTATGAGTCCCCAGAAAACTTCACAAGACAAGCATTTCCCATAGTCATCCTGAGTTGTCTCCCTTCCTTTGTTTCTCTATTGCTTCCCCCTACTCTTATTTCCAGGGACCACTTAGCAAATAAATAACCTATGTGCAAGGCTTTGTCCCAGTCTGCTTTTAATGGCATGCGGCATAAAAAATGAAGCCATTTCCGCCACCATCTGAAATCATCTTGTCTCTATCCCTCAGCTTTATGCGACTAATACACAACAGCTAACATATTTATCTGAAGAGGAAATCCCCTGTCTCTGATGGACCTGACTTCTTCATTTCCTGTGAATTGCAGAGCTATCTGCATCTGTAGGGTCTCAGGACCATGTTGAGAATATTTGTCTACCTCTGCTGGAAGCCCTTCTGATTAGTCAGGCTCCTTGAGTTGGAAACATAAGGATTTATAATGAAAAAGAATCACACAGTAAAAACAGAAAGAATGAAAAGAAAACAAACCAGTAAAGAACCTATCCTATCATAACATTTGAGGTTCTGGTATTTGCTGGCTTTGGAGGGAGTTCAAAATAAATGAAAAAATGTGTATTTTATTAAATGCTAATATTTAGAAGATGTGGAGGGAACAGAAAGATAAATGCTTCCAATCATAGTTGCAAATATGAAGCATCTCCTAGCCCCTTCAAAGTGATTTGGCGTTTTCCTTACATTTGAGCAACCTACTGAGAACTGGGAATAATACTGCAACCAATAAGAAAATTGCACCAGGAATAGCAAAGATACATGTGCATCCAAACAACAGAATGGAATATTACACTGTGCTCTCAGTCTCAGCCAGGTTGTAATATAATAATGGTCTCCGTTTTAGCCAACTTGCAGCTTCCCATCAGACTTCCACCACAGGAAAAGTGTATTGCTTCTGGTCTCACATAAAGTAGCCTACAGTAACTTTCAAGCTTCCCTGTAACATCTGTTATTGTTAACATGATCTCTGTTTGTCTTGTAGTATAAATAGGCCCCAAATTTCAGAGTTCAGAATACTCTGAACCGTAACAGCATAGCGTCTTCCTTTTCTTCTTGGTAAGAGCCTTATCCCTCTCTTGGGTTTTCAAATTCATGTTAACAACAACAATGAAATACAGTTGGAGAGGAAGAAGATTTGAGAGGGTCAGAAGTACTTAAAGGGTCAGAAATGAAAAGTTTTCTTTGCTTCTCTTTTTTAGTATTGTACGGAATAATGCATATTGGGTGGAAATTTGACTCTTTAGACTCTTCTCCATGTACATTAAAGTTAAGAATTTATCATCAAGGTAAGTCAATGAAGAAGCTCATGCTAATTTAACAATTAAAATTATTTTTGTCCAATCCTCAATGTGGTTTACAGTATTCAAACACATTAACTTTATTTTGCTTGAGCAAACAGAAAAGAAAACAGATGATTAACCCTTCTGTCCCAGTTATAACATCGGTAAATACCAAAACACTGAGGCCTGACAGATTTAGCACTGTGAAAAGTCAACCCACTACACGTTTTTGAATCTCAACATTCTCATTTTAAGATGAGTGAAATCACTTCCTGTCTCCCTATCAAACTAGTGAATGCAATGTTACATATGAAATGTTTGATAAGTCTATTTAATAAATAATAAATGATCATATTGTTCCAGAAGTGTGATTGGATTTTCGGGGTGATTGAGATAATTTTATGTTTAATTCACTGAACTAAGACAGACAGAAATCACTTCCATATGCATATCCAGCTGAGGAGTTAAAACAGATAAAATACTCAGAAAAAAGCTTATTTTTTACAGACTGAGTGCCCAAACTGCAAACCTTTTAGAGATCTAGTACCCAAACTGTAACTCCAAACTCACTTATTGATGACACAGTGCCAACACTTCAATTAAATCTGAAAACAGAGGTTCTAGTTTAGAAGAAAACAACTATTGTCTGATGCTCAGCTGCTTGGGTGACTTGGATCAAGAGCTCTGCATGTCCATTGTGGCACATGTGCCATAGGCTCGCCACCATTGGCTAGCATGTTAGTGACAACAAATATTAGCTATTATTAATACATAGCTTTAAAAATGTGCAGTTATCCATATTATTATTATCAGCTAGACTCAGCTGGTGCAAGAGAGGAAATTCAGTCTTACAATTCACATTTAAACATATGATATCCGAGGACATTTCTCATATTCCAGAAGAAGAACTTTTTTCATTATTTTCAGATATGGAAATTTCTAGACCAATATAACACACTCTCAAGTGCTTTCTAAATTTCTTCCTTATCTCCGCTTGAACCAAAAAAATCCATGATGTGGAAAAGGTCTGGTTGCTCTTACCCCATTTTCCCCAATTCCCCTTTTCCAGTCTCTGTGAGGATTCTAGTAATCCGTGTTTAAGTTTGTGAAATTAGGTTGACAGAAGGAAGAACAACATAGTCCAGAAAAGCTCTTCCTTGGGTAATAAGAGTCATAATCTGGCATTCATTTCCTATAAGTACTGCAAATGTCTGCAACAGATTCTTTTTAGACTCAGGCCAAGGATAGAGATCTATCCTTGGAATCTACAGTTTTTCATGTGGCATGGACAATGCCTGTTCTTAATGCCTTTTTAAGACTTCTCTGGTATTCTCATTTCTAGTGCTTTTACCTCACTTAAGGTAACTTCATTCAAGGTAACCATGCCTTGTGTGGAGTTCTGTTAACATGATCCATGAGATATTTGCTTAACAGGCCCATATCTGCTCTAAAGTTGTCTAGATTTCTTTACTCAGCAAACTGGAAGTGGAACACAGGTTGGAGTACAAGTTGCTTCAGCCAGTCTCATACTTGAAGACTCTTCTTCCCATGTTAGACAGCAATTTCCCTCTTGTGGTGCAGCAGAGATCAATGCTCACCCTCTCTCCCATACACTGGAAAAGCATGAAGAATCATATAAACAGAGACCATACTAGATTTTAGTAATTTTTCCCCCAAAATCATCATGAATGATCTGAGTTTGTTCTGTCTGATACAGTAACATTCATCATATGTGGCTAAGTAAGTTTGATTTTTAATTAATCAAAGTAAAATAAAAACTTAAATTACTGTTTCATTAGCCACATAATAAATGTTAAGTACTTATATGTGACTTTGGGTTACCATATTGGATAGCACAGATAACACATACTTTCCACCATTTCTTAAACTTGTCGTGATGGTGTTAGAACTCTGGAACCTCTCTTTAGAAAATGAATGTTTTGCTATTTTTTATTTTATTCTTAGGCCTTAGAACCTCTGATGAAGTCACAAAGCTGGAGGAAAAAATTCATACTTACTAACCAGTGTATACATCATAGGTAAGCAGATTTTTAACATCTGAATATGGACCTAGAGATATACCAAAGCACATGAATTCAACACCATTTTAACACAATGCTTATATCATAGATACACTGAGAATAATTAAAACTCTTGTGATTGAGCCTCAAGTCAAAATGAAAAAAAAAGTCAAATTTCTTCTAACTTCATAACTGGACAGGAAACAGCTATCTACCCATTATGGATTAAGAACTGATAGTCAACACCAGCTGATTTAAATCAGCATGGTGCTGAGCATAGATGTTCCACCTCAGGAAAGTTTCCATCATAAATAGAGATGTGGAGAAGGAAAAGGTATTGAGGCATGGTGGGTTTCACTAAGTGTTGCTGTTTGAGCCACTGTTTCTCCTGGAGGAGCTCTGGTCCTTACATTGAGCATTGCTTCCTGGCTGTGGAGGGGAAGATGTGTGCCACTTAATCTCCAGGATGAACTTGTCATGCGGACTTCCTGGCATGCACTCAACTGTGCTTGTTGTCAGAGAAGCTCAGTACCTCTATGTTGCTGAGGATGGCTGTTCAGGACAACTCGGGTCTTTACTATGAGCATGACTTCTTCAGCTCAACATAGAACCCTCAACATATCAGCTCAGCTCCTTCACCCTACTGGCATAGACTTTCTAGCTTCCACTGTTGACTTGGTCCTTCCCAGCATGGATCCATAAAACAGATTGGTGTGAATCCTTTTTGTGGGCTCTGGACCTCCAGTTGGACTCATGGGAGGCATTGTCATGGGCTCTGGGTTTTCATCTGGACTCACGCAGGACATTGCTGTGGGATTCAGGCCTTGGCTTAATATTCTGTGTCTTTGGTATTGTGGATAGATTTCCTGCACTTTCTTGTGTTAACTTTGGGTGACCATCATAATATAATATTATAAATTCCATGTCCTGATTCTAATTGTTCTCCTCACAGCCCCTTACTACAATACTGCCCAAACTATTATCCTTTAGATTTATAATGTTTTATATTGTATAAGTCATATAAATATCTTTTTTCCTAAAAGCAACATTAAGGCAGAAAAGTTATTAGCCTTTTACAGAGTAGGAATTGAGTCCAGAGAACATAAATGACTGGCACAAAGTGACACAGCCAGTAAGAAAGGAGCTAAGTACCCTAAAGTTCCTTCTACTTCATTATGCTTCTTCCTCAAAAATAGGACTAATTATAAAACAATTTACTAACAAAGAGTAAGAGTAAAAGACAGAACCATGTGAAAGGTCACAATTTTGATTTATTATATGTGTTCTTCCAGACACTTCCCAGGACCAGAATTCAACTGCAGGCTATTTTACTAACAGGATGGTAAAAATCCTGGTTTGCTGAAGCACATGGAAAAGGCACACTGTAAGGCTTCAATTTCCTTTAAGCAAAATGAAGAGTACTGTTTTGTTTGTTTGCATTTTTTTTGTTGTTGAGCCCATTCTCACTTTTCTTACTACATCTATCATTCATTCAATAGTAACAGAGTCAAATCAACCCCTTTGAAGGACATAAGAGAAATGTATCCCCTAATAGGGAAAGAATATTGAAACCCAGTTTAAGAGTGATACATCACTGATATAGTATCATGCTTATCCAGGGTAGACACTGATATTCCTTTTGTTTATTTGTTTGTTTGTTTGTTTGTGTTTGTTGTTTGTTTGCAAGACTAGGGATTGAACCCAGGGGACCCAGGGTCTTCTGCATGCTAGAAAATGTACCGCTGAACTATATTCCCAGCCATTTTTTCTTTTTTTTCTTTTTTTTTTCTTTTTCTTTTCTTTTCTTTTTTTTTAAAGATAAACTCTAAATTGGTAAATAGGCTAGGCTGGGTTTGAACTTTTAATCCTCCTGCCTCAGTCTCTTGAAGTGTTGGGATTATATGAATTGGTCACCACAGAAGCTCTTTCATTTTTTAGTAACAATGCTTAATTTTAGAAAATAAGGAAGACATAACAGAACTATATCAAGTTCAATGCCATAATTGCTAGGAAGATATAGGGAAAAGAATTCAATTGAAAACAGAAGTACAAAAGTAGCTTCAAACAGTGAAAGTCTGGGACATTCTACTCCTAGAAGTAAGTAATTGGTATATATATATATATCCATTCATAGTTTTCTTTATATCATTGAAAGGTGGAATTTTTCAAAAGCAAATGAATCTTTAAAATGAAAAAGAAAAGTTACTAAAGGCCCATTTGATTGAACATAGTTTGTTTTTATGTACCCTTTGGTTTTGTTTGGTGAAAAAAATTATTTATGTCATTTGAGGGAATTTTATAAAGCCTACCAAAGGGTAAAATCTAGAACCATCTCAAAGCTGGTTTTGCTTACATATGCCACTCAAAAAGTGGTGTGGGATGAAATGATTTTTCTTTTCAATTAGTTTAACCACATTCTCCTTATGACTGAGTGCTCCTCTTAGTCTTTACCTTGTCTAAGTGGAGGAACGAGGGATAGATTAGTTCTAACTATTCTCAGGGCACTACCAACTTGAGGAAACACTCAAATAGTGCAGTGCTTTAGGTTTATTGAAAGGTGGAAGTGAAAAGTGGAAGCCCATTCTCACCTATGGGTTAGGAAAAGCCACATAAAGTACCTCCTAAGCTTGGTCTCAAATGCTAAATATAGTGGACTGTGCAGCTAATATCTGGCTCCTCAGAATGTCTCTGCCTTTTTCCTTCCTCTTGATTTATAGCCAAGATCTGACTCACCATATTTTCGTATTCCTTTGGATCCAAAGATTGATCCTGAGATGGGCTGCATAGACAGGCATAAATCATCAACAGCTCCACAGGCCTAGTACACAGACATTAGAAGGAAAATTGTTTTCTGACCTGGGATTACTAAACTGGGGGTTACTGAGGGAATATCACCTTCCCCGCTGCCTCCTTATATAGGAAAAGTCTTCTACCAACAGGAATCAATGAGACTTAAGACTCAAGAGGAGAAGACATGAACAGGAAAGAGAGAAAAGGATGATAGAACCGAATCTTTGGCCCCAGTTCCTGGTGCTTGTCAAGGCCCTGGTTCTTCTAAACCTTCAACCCTGTTAAGAACTACCAAGACATGAGCCATATACGGAAGTATTGCTTAACGTTCTTAAACTTGTGACTTGCTCCTGGCCTCAATTAATATTTTGAGTGATGACCACACAGGCAGAGCGAGGAGGGGGGTTCTAGAGAGAGAAACAGCACATGCACAAGAGCATAAGGTAGTCTCGCAGAAGAGAATAGTCTGGCTATGAATGAATGGACTCTGGGAAAGAAGGAAGGAAGGGAGAGAGGGAGGGAATGAAAGAGAGTGCAAGAAGAGGATGGGGAAAGGAGAAGGGGGAAGGGGAAGTGAGGGAAAAAGAAGGGAAGAGAAGGGGAAGAGAGAGGAGGAGAGGGGAGGAGAGGAGAGGGTAGACAAATGAGGCCAAGGTAAAGGATGTTTCTTTACTTTGATCTTCACTATAATGACTTTCCATATGTGTCTTACTGAAAACTGCCTTACTATCAACAAAGTATCTCAGTACAGATAACTATAATTAAATACAAGTTTGCTAAGTACTTATTTTCTAATTGTTAAAAATATGTGTTATCTCAAAGCATTGATTTTAACAGTATCCTGGTGAGAACAAAAATTTTTCAGTATACCAAATGGTCCATTATTTCCATTGGAATATAAGGCTAAAAAGAAAATGGGCTAAGTACACTTAGTGGAAAAGACAGGAGCCACACTCCTGCTTCCCCCAAGTCATGCCAGTAAAGCATGGCTCACTTGTCCTATGAAGAAGTCTTATTGTCTCTCCTTGTCTGCCTTTTCCACTGTACAAAATTTTCTACCGATAGTCAATGATGTATGGCATTCTCTTGCATTCTATAAACCATAAGCACACCAATCCCATGGTGATCATTTAATTTGGAGATCAAAATGAGGTGAATACTCTTTAGGATCCAACTAAATCACAAAATAATGTCACTGATATTTGCCGTCCAGGAATGTGGGTCTAGTCACTGTGTGTTAGGAGTTAAAATTTTTAGAAAATACATAGAAATATTAGAAAATCCTTTCCAAATTATCCACTTGAAATTTAAGCAATAAATCTATTACTAGCAGGATTTTCAGCCAAGCACTGAGAGAAGATTATACTGCTGTACCATGTCGCAATCATTAAATAGTGTTTATTATCTACCATCATATTTATAGAGATCGTCTCAGTGAAAGTGATTTATAATATTTTCAGTTTCTGTCACATAAAAGGAGAACAACTATAAACAGAGCTATAATCAAATAAAAAGCATGGGAATAACATTTGAAGTTGATAATGCAATTCAATGGGATGATACATGCAAACAAACTGCATGGAGAGAAACGTAAATACAAATCCAATGATCATAAGTTTGGAGTTTATTTCCTATTTCTACTGTAAGAAATTACCATGTAAGCACTTACAATATGGCATAGGGGTTATGCTCTTTGTTCTTTAGCTGTTCCATCATTTCATCACTTTATTTAAGTCAGTGTAATACCACACAGGCTCCATATACTAATATATCAACGTAAGAGTTTCATTGCAATGTGCAAGAAATGGCTAATTATAAGTACATATGCACTACACACACTCAACTTGGGCTGGAGAATTTCCTACTGAGAGGAGATATTGTGGGTGTACCATGCATTGTAGGGTGCCTAAGACTTCTCTGATCTCCACCATGCCAGCAGCAGGCCTTCAAGCTGTATTATGACTTGTATTTACATGTTTCCTCAAAATCTTCTGCAAACATTGGCAGGGTTTTTTGGAAGTGGCTGGATCTAAAAGTGTAAATATGGATTTAGAGATTAAGGGACTACTATTAAATTATTCCATTAATTGGTTTATCATAATTTTGGGTGTGGATAATGGGAAGTCCCACCCTTGAGTGTGGGTGACACCACCCAAAAGGCTTGTGGCCTGAATGGGATAAAGTTATTCAAGTCTGATTTATTTTACTTGTGAATATGATCTCAAATTACATCCATTTACCTAAAAAACCCTTGACTTTATCCTCCTTTAGAGCTGAGTAATATTCCATTGTATAAAAATGCCACATCTTTTATATCCATTCCATAGTTGATAGGCATTTGGTTTGTTTCCAAGATTTAGCTATTACAAATTGTGCTGCTATATACATGGGTTATGTATATTGCTGTGGTGTGATGTTTTCAATTCTTCTGGGAAAATATCTACAAGGGAAATAGTTGGATTGAATGGGACTACCAATCCTACTTTTTTGAGGAATCTCCACACTGATTTCTACAGTGGTTTTACTCATAAGTGAAATAAGTCAGACTCGCTGGTATAAACATCATACTGTCTCTCTACTGCAAAAACTAAGAGTCAACAAGATCCAAAATGTATTGTAGATATTGTGAAAGTGAAAGAGGAAGAAACTGCTCAAAAGGAAGGAACAACTGGAATAGAGGAAAGGAGAAAAGAAAGAAAGTAAAAGAATATATATATATATGATAAATAATTATACTAATAATCTCTGTCAGCTCAGCAAAAACAATGATTTGAGATTTCATTGCCTGATCATTTTCCATGTCTATATCTTATAATCTAAGCAACTACTTTGAAAATAGAAATACACAATATATTAACCATTGTTAGTCTCCTACTTTGTTTTGAAATTCTGTATAATCATTTTTATTATTTTCATTAAAAAAGTGAAATAAGAAACAATTTTAAAAATTTAGAAAAAAAGCCACAGGGAAGCGGGGGCTTGCTACTGCTGCTTGCTGGTGCTGTTGCCTTCTACCTGCCTAACCATGAACTATTTCTCCTCCGCCATGCCCCTCTGCCATGCCCCTCCGCCATGCCTCCTCATTGGAACCAGCTGACTATGGAATGAAATCTCTGCAAATTATGAGCTGAAATAAACCTTTTCACCTTTAACTTTGTGTATCAGGCATTTTGTTCCAGCAACAAGAAAGTGACTAAGACAAGATGGTAATAAACACAAATTTTCTTAGATATTGGCACTTATTAACCAGCAAGAAAATTGATCTCTGACATCTCCCTCATCCTGAGAATTGTTGATTTAGAGAATTCTTGTGAGAATGAAAAACAATTACATGTGTTACATTTTTATAAATTGCAAATTACTTTAGTTGTTATCTCTTTAATAATAAAGGTACTATTCTGATCATTTAACTGGACAAATAATATTATAAAAACATTGCTTCCTTTTAGCAAAAGTTGTCACACTTTTTGAAAAATTCAACAACAAAGCAAAGTCTGGCAGTTCTTCAAAATCAAGATCATTCTTTACTCATATTTCAAACCTCACAGCTTAATACAATTCCTGACATGCGACTTCTCTATATAAATCTTTTGCACATGAAAGCCTTAAAAGAGATTTTGCTTTGTATACTTTTAAGAATTCTTTAACTTTACTGATCCTCATGAGTCATATGTATTTTGCATTCCCACATTCAAGAAAGCTTTCAGATATATGTGCATGGACTGAAGAAATTGCTAAAGAAATATCCTCAATTATTCTATCATCAGCTTTATTTTTAGACCTTATATTAGATATTTTCATGCTTTTCATATTTCCATTGATACCAGAGTAGTCTACCTTATCCTGATGGTATCACTGAAACAGAACTGCTAGTTCATCTCTTATTCACTCTTAAAAACTCTTCTGGAGTTTTAAACATGCAAGGTAAATCACATCATTCTCCACTGCAAGTAGAATAAAATCCTATTTTCTAAATAAATAAAAATCCTATTTTCTAAAAATGTCCTTCAAGACTCTTCAGGACCTGGCCTTATCTATGGTTGCCTTACTACAGGCTGCTCAATAGTCCCCTACCCTCACTTATTCCTTCACCCCTCTTCCCTCCTGCTCAGCTTCTTCCCACCTTGGGGCTCCATTGAAAAGAACACACTGGGCTTGGAAGACTTCTCCTTTTGTTGGGGACCACAAATTCACAATGACTAAATTGCACATTTCCCTAGGGGGTAAAAGGGAGGATGAGGATGAGAGTTCCCATTGACTCTTCCAAGCATAAAATTGTCTTATGCATTCCTGAGTCATCTCAGGATTATAGTCAAGGTCAAAATACTTCTAAGCATAAGATCATCTATGCTATGCCCTCTTGAGCCTGAGTCTTCAAATGAACAGTGACCCTTTACTCGTCCCACTTATTCATGGTATGGAGGGAATAAAGAGTGGCTGCTTTGGGAGTGAGGAGGGTGGACCCAGAAACACTGACTTTCAGCCATTGAAGGATTACTTGCCTCTTTTTTTATTTTTCTCATGGATTTCTAGAGACAGACAATTGGGACTTTTGGCCAGGTTCCCGATATCCTTTAAAAGTTAAGTGGCCAATTCTTACTCAGTGTTTTCTTTTTATCACTTCTGAAAGCAACCTTATTTGACAACCTCCTACTGTGGTCTACATTAGCATCCTTCATTACAATACACTGTGTGCTCCCATTCTTCATAATTATGCATTCCTGTGAGTGTGTACACACATAATCTATCTTTTTGCCTACTTTCCCTAATAGACAAGAATCAGGTAATTCTTCTATACAGTACACGGAAGCAAACATAGACATTTTAGGCTAAAAAGAAAAAACATTACAGGACAGGGAAGTATCTGAGTGCCTAGACGCTGAAGAGGACCAGTCTTTCAAGTCACATTGTGTCTGCACCTATGTCTTCCATCAGTGGTTCACCTTCTCCTCTGCCATATTTGTCATAGATTATTGTTTTCCTTATGGTACCTCAAAACCCAAATATGAGTACAGTGATAACTCCTCCCAAGAGGCACTTTTCCTTTTGTGCCTTCTGGTCTTTGTGACAAATACTAAAATGCTATGTATTGCTCATCTGCTTCCAAACAAATGCTTTCCTAATTTAAATGCCTCACTTTAGTCTACTGTCTTTCACTCTTCTGTACGAGTCCCATTTATTATATTCTTTCACCTGTACCTTTACCCCAGATAATGTTCCATTTTAACTCCAGCTGCAATTTATCTCCCAAATTCTGTTCCCCAAAGTACCCCCCTTATTACTCACTAAATTCACTAAAGCAAAAACATAAGAAATTACTCTCCTTTTTTATTTCCTCCTATATGTTCTTAGAATCACTATTCCTCAAGACATCCTGCCTATGGACAATGGAGTCACTGTTGACTTCTCTACAGACTCCACAAATCAGGAGTAATTAAATTCTATTTCCTTTCTTTTATTTCTTTGGTCTCTACCATTCTCTCCACCCTAGTTGCCATCAATCTCCTCCAGGTCAATGCACTTCTAAACAATTGGAACAATGTTCCAATAAGTCTTTCCATTTGTTCCATATTCTGACCCATTTTTCATCCCATTTCCTGCTGCTTGTCTAATCCTCCTGAAATCCAGCTTCCTATTTACAGGGTCCTCCTCCTCTGAAAGTATCAAGACCTTCTCAGTAGGTACTGAATTAAACTGAAGTATTGTTAGTACTTTGTTCTGACATCAGTGTGTCTAACAATATGATGCTTAATATAAAAAAAACCTATGGTGATCATTTAATTTTTAAAAATTTTATAATGAAAGATACATTGTCTTTAATCCCCTTAAAAATACTCCCCTTCATATTGACAAACACTTATTCCATAATTCTTGTTACATTCTGAAGCAGTTCTAAGGTCCCGTTCCATGAGTATCTTCGACTGACCTGTTCTGATTGACTCCATATCTTTGTATCAACTCAAAACATTCATCATTCATGGTCATTTTGACTTTGGAGAAGAGCCCAAAATAACACAAATAAGATGAATGAGCAGGTTTATGAGTCTGCCTTTCCACTGGATGGCTTTTGGTAGTAACATTCAATGTACCCTAAAACACACTTCATCAAGACACTCATCAGAGAGGATTTCCAGAACTTCTTCTGAAAGTGGCAAGAATGTTGGAATAAGTACTCTCAAAACAAAGGAGAACATTTTGAGGGTGAGGGAAAATGAAAGAAAATAATTAAAACATATTGTGTATACATATCCTCTCTCTCTCTCTCTCTCTCTCTCTCTCTCTCTCTCTCTCTCTCTCTCTCTCTCTCTCTCTCTTAGGATCCTGGGCATTAAAGTATAAAAAATACAGTTATTGGATTAAAAAAGACTTGTACACAAATCCGTGCTTTACCACCTGATATATAATCTGAATCAAAGTATTCATCATATGTAAAATGGTGAAAATCAGACTTACTTTACATGTCATTTTCAAGAATACAAAACCTTAACATAATATTTGACGGCTAAGAGATGGTCATTGAATGGAATCTACCATAATGGTTTAAAGTTCAATTATATTGTAATAGACAGTTGATATACATTAGTAAAATTAAAGTAAAATTAATCCCTTTTTTCTTCCATTTTTTCCCTTTTCCTCCATCCTAGTTCCTTTTTCTTTGGAGTAATTTCTTCACATTTCACAATATGTATTGTACATTTTAAACTTCACTTAGACTCTTTCAGTTTCTCACACAAGGGAGACAACATGATATTTACATATTATTCTAGTTTCTTTCACTCATGAATATGGTCTCAATTTGTATCCATTTACCTGTAAAAGTTTCAGGTTTATCCTTTTTTATGGTGAAGTAGTATCCCATTATATAAAAGGACTATTCTTGATTGATGGACATTTGAGTTGCTTCCAAGATATTGCTATTATAAGCTGTGCTGCTATAAATATGGATTCATATATTACTGTGATATGATGTTTTTAATTCTTCTGGGAAGATATGCAGAAGAGTAATAGAGGATTTTATGGGACCTCTAATCCTAGATTTCTGAGGAATCTCCATAATGATTTCAACAGTGGTTTCACCAATCTACACTTCAATCAAGTGGAGAAAGGCTCATTTTTCTTCACAGACAGCATTTACTATTAGTTGATTTGTTCATGACAGCCATTCTTTCTGGGATGAGATGGAATCTTAGTATTGTTTTAATTTGTGTTTCTCAACTGACCAGAAATATTGAACATTTTTTCATATACTTATTTGCCATTTGTATTTTTTTATCTGAGAATTGTATATTCATCTCCAATGCCCATTTTTGGATTGGATCTTTGAATTTGAGGGGTTTGATTCTTTTCAATTCTTTACATGTTCTAGATAGAATTCCTTTGTCTGAGAGACAGTTGAATACAATTTATTCACAGGCTGCATGTTGTCTTTCACTCTGTTGGTGACTTCATTTTATATGCAAAAGCTTTTTAATAAATGAGATCCCAATTTCTCTGTCTACTTCTATGTCTTCAAGATTTCAACCTACTTTCTCCTCCAGTAGATTTAATGTTTCTGTTTTAATATTTGGATCTCTAATCCAACTTAACCTTAGTGTACAGTGGTACACCTGTGTTCAGTTTTAGTCTTCAACATACGGAAAGTCAGTTTTTCCAGTACCATTTATTAAAGTGGTTATGTTACTTACAGTGAACATTCTTGGCCCCTTTGTCAAAGATAAAGTAGCTGAGTGTGTTTGTGGTTGTGTCTAATCTATTCCACTGATCCACTGGTTTGTTTTTGCTGTTTCTTTCTTTTCTTTTCTTGTCTTTTTTTGTTAGTACCATGCTAGTTTTATCACTTTGAATTTGAGGGGTCTGGTTTATTCCTTTGTAGTATAATTTCCAGTTAGGGATTGTGATGCCTTCTGCCTTGCCTTTGTTGCCCAGGATTGCCTTTGCTACCCTCTCTTTTTTTTGTTTTCAAATAAATATTAGGAATGATTTCTCAAGGTCTGTGAGGTACACTAACGGTGTTTTGATTGAGATTGCATTAAATCTATATAACAGTTTTAGGAATATAACCACTTTCACTATGGTGGTTCTTCCTACTCATGGGCAGGGAATATCTTTCCAATTTCTGATATCTTCTTCAATCTTCTCTTTCAGAATACTATAATTTTCAGTATATACATCTTTTACTTCCCTTTTAGATTAATTCCCAAATATTTCATATTTTTGGATGCTACCATGAAGGGTGTGGTTTCCCTCATTTCCCTCTTTTTTTTCAGATGTAGGTTTTTTGTGATGATTACAGATTGTCATCTTACAAACAGTGATTCAAGATACTAAAGTACAGCATATAAAGTGGGGATTCAAACAGTGAGACTACAATCAGTTCTGTTGAACTATCCAACAAAAACTTCAAAATATGATTATCAATCCTATACACTTAAATATACATGCAGTTATCCATATTTTCAATTATGTTGAGATTTAATAAACCCAAGCAGGCTAATATTACTCTGAACAAAGAATAATACTATTGTTGGGTTTCACATTATGACACTCCAGGATCAGCACTGGGTATTTTAGTGTCTCTTTTTCTTCAAAGTGTTTCTTCATTCCATCATGTGTCATAAGGTCAGTTTTTATAAACTGTTTATAGAGTCTACACATGCATGAGGCTTAACATGTATTTCTATCCTTTCTATATTAGAAGGAGAAAAAACAAAGCAAGACAAAACAAAACATATTCTTATAAACACATGAAACAAAAAAGACATATAAGACCATTGTACAAGGAGTTCTACCATAGTTCCTGTGTTTTCTCTTGTTATCTTCAATAGAATTGGCTATATCACCCGACATAGTATAATTGAATATATCAGTACATAACAGTAGTAATAAAATCACAAATTTGTATATAGTATAGAACTTCAAAAACAGGCAATAATCAAACCAGAATGTGTATCATAGAATATTGTCATCTTCAGTGTAGTTACCTATACTGTCAGACCTGATACTATCAATCATATCAGTTTTGAATAAAATCGGTCAATACCAAACAGCAATCAAACAAACCAGATTTAACTAAGATCAGTCATGATAAAACAGTTTAAGTCATACAGGGCTCCAGATTAAGATAATAGGAAATTAAAGATGATTACTGTGCTATATCCTGGTGTTTTGGGGATAGCTGTCTGTGCCCTTAGATATAATGCAAGTAGACAAACTGGGACAGAATAAAATCTATCTAAGCAGAGTGGTGTGAGTAATGTGGGTTTTAAAAGTTGATACACTATTAATATCTTCCGCCATCTATTTTAAGACTCTCCCTCCTCTTTCACTTCCCCAGGGTATACTGTGCATTTTTAGGTCTGATCAAGACCCTTGGTTTTAAATGGTGGGGGCAACCTGCTATTTACCTAAGTGGTTCTGAACCTTCTCTCTCCTGGACTTGATCTCTAATTGTATCTCTTTGCCTATTAAAGCCTGTCTTTCCAACCTATCCACAAATACTGGTCTAGTTTCCCCTATTACTCTCTGGTTCTCTGTCAAATAGAGCATTGGTTTCTCATATTTGATTTTCAGTCCATGTACTCTTTTTCATGTTAATTATATTTCCTATAAATAGCATCTCAGTGGACCCTACCTCCTGATCTACTCCATGTGTGGATTTTTTTTTATTTAGTGTATCAAGGCTATCTATATTGGAGATTGTAATCAACCTTCTCTGTTGCATTTCTGTGATGCTCTTTTTTTGCTGTCTGTTGTCTGCTTATCTTCATTCTGTTTTCTGCTCCATTCATTGAGGCCTCTGCCACTGTTCCTGGAATCCTAGTACTTTTCTCTCTCTCTAGAATGCCCTATAGTATTCTCTGTAGAGTTGGATTGGTGGTTGTGAATTTCCCAAGTTCTTCTTTGTCTTGGTAGCATCTTGTTTCTCTCCATTAATTTCTAGAGACAGTTTATCAGGGTATATCAATCTGGGTTGGAGGTTATTTTCTTTCAGGGCTTGGAATATTGCACTCCAGGCTCTTCTTGACTTGATAGTTTGTGTCGAGAATTCTGCCATTATTCTGATGGGCCTTCCTTTATAGGTTATCTGTTTCTTGTTTCTAACAGCTTTTAATATTCTGTTCTTGTATTGTATTTCTGTAATCTTGATTATATGCCTGGGTATAGCTTTGTTTTGGTTGTAGGTGGCTAGAGTTCTGTATGCCTCATACATCTGAATATCATTTCCTTTTCCTATGTTTGGGAAGTTTTCCTTAATTATTTCTGGGAATAGCTTTTTTAGTTCCTTTTTTATACCCCTGCTTCTTCATTCACATTCTTTATTCTCAAGTTAAGATCCTTTTGTCGTCTTCTAGCCTTTGTATTACTACTGCTTGTTTCCTTGTTATTTTTTTTAAATTTTCCCTTTCATAATCCCACATTGCAAAACTGTCTTCCAGTTTGGATAATCTATTCTTAGTTTCTTTCAAGCAGATTTGCCATCTATCCATAGAGTTTTTAATTTCCTGGTAATCTCTTTGAATCTGCTTCATGTATTCTATATTTTCTTTATATTCACATAAAGTGGTTCTTTCTTTTGTTTGAGTTCCTCCCTTCTTCCATCTTTGTCTTCTTGGAGGGTACTTGGCATCTCTTTTATTAATCTTCTTATATCTTACTTTACTTGGCTAAATATTTCACTTTTGAACTCGACTATGAGGTCCTGAAGATATCCCTTTATGTCCACTGGTACCATGTCCGATACTGCATGTTTGCTGTCCTCATTCTCCTTTGTATTTACCTGTCCTGGGTTAATGTTCTGAGGGTTGGGACAAGGGGTTTTGTTGTTGTTTCTTCTCTTCCCATCTTTTTTGTTTCTTCCAAGAGGCCCTGGTTTCTTTTTTGTTGGTTACAATTCTTCTGAATCACACTGGCTAGGTGACCCTTCCCACTGCAATGTGCTAGTGAGTTGCAAACAGGGGCAGCATATGTTGGCCCCTCCCCTCCAGATCAGTCAAGCTGCTGAGATCTTCACTGTATTAGTGTGCACCACCTCCCCTTCAATTCAGTGAAACTTCTGACTTCAGTGTGTTAGTGTGCACCACCACATAGGGAATTGCTTTCTGATAACCTATTGGTTCTCAGCCAGGTCATGTGATCCAGTCCTAGCTCACTTGACCAATCTTATTCGGGAAAGGAACAACTGACTGAAGTCACTGATGCCCCTTGTACTTGCCAGTCCTGCCCAGTCCCAGAATGTCATCTGCTGGAGCCCACCTTTCTGTGGAATGTCTCCACTCCCATCACTCACCACAGGTCAATGCAGGCTCCCTGGCCAGCTCCACTGTCCATTTGGCTAGCCAACCCCCCACCTCAATGTGACTGCACCTCCAGTGAGTTGAAGCAGTGGGACTTGGATGGCTCAGCAATCCATCTGCTGTGGCAGGAACATTGATCCTTTAGCTGTTTCAATAATAGCACTGGGAATGTATGTTTTATTGGTTCTTCTCACCTCAATTTCTTCTTGGAACGAGAGAATTCATCACCCTCTGTTTGGGGCCACCCACGCTGTATTATGATGAATTCTAAGTTGACTGTCTCAGGAAGCCTCCGTAGCCAGCTGTTATCTACCTGCCATCTTTACTCAGATCCCTAATTTCCCTCTTGATGAGTTTTTGCTTGTGTATAGGAATGCTATGGAGTTTTATGTGCTGACGCTGTATCCAGCTACACATGAATTTGGTTATTAAATCTAGAAATGTTTTGGTTGAGTTTGGGGGATTTTCTATATAGAACATCATGTCATCTACAAATAATGATAATATAATTTCTTCCTTTTCTATTCCTATTCCATTTATTTCTCTATCTTGTCTTACTTCTCTAGCTAATGTTTCCAGAGCTATATTGAATAATAGTGGTGACAGTGGACATTCTTGTCTTGTTCCTGATTTGAAAGTGAAAGCTTTCAGTTTTTGTCCACTTACTGTGATGTTCACTATTGGTTTGTCATAGATAGCTTTTATCAGATTGAGGTAGAGAACATCAGTTCTCATTTTCTGCAAGGTTGTTTTAATCATGAATGAGTGTTGGACTTTGTCAAAAGCTTTTCTGCGTATACTGAGATGATCATGTGATTTTTTTTTTCCTTTGGTGTGATATTATTGACATGGTGTATTAAAGGTATTGATATGTGTATGTTGAACCATCCCTGCATTTCTGGGATGAATACCACTTGGTTAAGGTTTATAATCTTCTTGATTTACTGCATTCTGCCTTTTAGTATCATATCTAGGATTTTTGCATCTATGTGCATTGAGTAGATTGGCCTGCAGTTCTTTATTTAGGTTGGATCTTTCTCTAGTTTTGGTATCAGAGTAATACTTTCCTCCAGAAATGTGTTAAAGAAGTAGTATCACTTTTCTTTCAATTCCATTAAATGCTTGTGGAGTATTGGTATTAAATCTTCTCTAATGTTTTTGCAGACTTCAGCAGTCAATCCAACAAGAGTTGGTTTTCTTTGTTGGTACATTTTTAATTAAATTTTCAATTCAGTTAACTGATATTAGATTATTCAGAATTTTTGTATCTTCTTGATTTAACTTTTATAATTCATACCTCTAAGAACCTATTTCTTCTATGTTTTCCATCCTATAAGAGTAAAGATTTTCAATGTACTTATGATCTTCTGAATTTCCACAAGGATCTAAAGTAATTTCACTTTTTTTATTCCTTACTGCAAGAACTGAGTCTTTCCTTTCCTTTTTTAGGTAAGGTTGGCTAAGGATTTTTCAACTTCATTTATCCTTTCATGGAATCAACTTTTTAATTCATTAATTCTTTGTATTCTTTTTTAGTTTCAATTGCATTAATTTCTGCTCTGATTTTATAGCTTCCTCCCTTATATGGACTTTAAACTTGACTTGTTCTTCTTTTACTAGAAATTTGAGATACAATATTAGCTTGTTTATTGCTGCTTACTGTTTTCCTTATATGAGATTTCATTGCTATAAATTTCCCTCTTGACTGCTTTTATTGCATCCCACAGGTTTCTGTATGTTGTATCTGCAGTTTTAATTATAGATACTATTTAATTTCTTCTTTAATTTCATCTATGTGTTTATGGAGTTTTCATGGTTATTTTTGTCATTAATTTCCAATTTCACTACACTGTGGTCAGATAATATGAATCATCTCTTAAGCATGTTCTATGGACTAGTACATGGTCTAATTTAGAGACTGTCCCATTTGCAGTTGAGAAGAATGTGTATTATGATGTTGTTGGGTGAAACACTCTGTAAAGGTCTACTTACTGCATTTGTTCACAGGTTTAGTTCAGCTCTGTTATTTTTTTGCTGATTTTTTGTTTTATTAGTCTATCACTGTGGTGTTAAGTTCCTGAATTACAATTGCACTATTACTCATTTGAATTTTACTGTCTATTAATATTTAACTTGTATAGTTGACCACTCCCATATTTATGCATACATATTGTTACATATTTATAATCATTATCTCTTCCTCTTCAAGTTTTCTCCTAATATGTTTATAGTGATCTTTTTTTTTTTTAACTGTTTTAATAAATCTTGGTCTGAAGTCTGCAAACAGAATAACTACCTCTGATTTTTTCTGGGTTCCCTCTGCATGGAATATTGTTTTTCATCCTTTGATTTTCAGCCTGTGCATTTCTTTTTGAGTTGCATGTGTTTCTTGTATAAAGTACATTGTTGGATCTTGTTTCTTATTCCTTTCTGCCAGTCTTTTTCTTTTCATTGGTGAATTGAGGCCATTTACATTGATAGTAATAACTGTTACATATTGGCTTATCTTTGTCAAGTTACTTTCCTGTAATTGGTTCTCTACTTTTTCCTCTGTTTGCTTGATTTGCCTGGTGGCTTCTTTCTGTTGTTGTTCTTGGAAATATGGTCATTTTTTATCTCTGTATAAAATATCTTTCAGTACTCTTTCTGGGTTGATTGTTCATGAATTTCATAAGTTGTTCTTTGTCACTGGAGTATTTTATCTCTCCATTAATTTGGAAAGATAGTTCTACAGGGCACAGTAATCTACCAGATTTGGAAGTTTTTTCTTTCAGGACTTGAAATACTTTATTCCAAGTACTTCTTGACTTGAGGATTTGTGTTGAGAAGTCTGCTATGACTCTGTTGGGCTTTCCTTTATAGGCAATCTATTTTTCTTCTCCAACCGCTTTTACTACTTTGTTATTGTGCTCAATTTCTTATATGTCTATATTTATTTTGATTATGCATAATTGGAGTTCTATATTTCTGAGTTATCTGTGTCAGATTTTTTTCATGTTTAGGAAATTTTCTGCCATTCTTTTTATGTCATTTATTATTGACATGCTAAATGCTTTTACATTGACATTAATCAGTCCTATATATTTTTATTTGCAATGTCTTATAGTTGTTGAATTGTTATTTCCCGATTCTTTGTTATTTTTCAGAGATCTTCCCTTTCATGAATGATAGCCACAATAACGTCTTCAAGGTCTAAAAACCTGTCTTCAGTTTCATTCAAGTGGTTTTGCCAGCTTTCAATGGAATTTTTGATTTCTTGGATATCTGTTTGAACCTATTTTGTGAATTGTATTTCTTTTCTATGTCAGTCATCTGTGGTTTACATCATTTTCTTTTGGTCCTCTAATATTTTTTCCATCTCTACTTTAGATTTGCTGAGCAATTCCATTTTTATTGCTATTTCATTTTTAACTTGAGAGATTATTTCTGATCTGATTTTTCCTTAGTCTCATAAATTTGTTTCTTTAATTTTATTGCTATCATTTCAGAAGTTTCAGGTGTGGGTCTTCCATTTTCCTCTATTTATTTATCTCTTGGACTTGTGCTCATTGGGCTAGACATTTATGGTTCCATTTTGATTCTGTGTCTTATCACCTTCTATTTCAAAAGCTTTTATTTTGTTTTCTGTTTTGATCCTTGTAAATTTTTGTAGTAGGTAGCTTTATCAGTAGTATTAAGGCCTCTCTCAATAAAGTTTGTTTTCAGGGATGTCTTCTGTGTGTAAGAAGTTGTTGAATTATGTCTATCCCAAGATCCTACCTTCCCAGTTAGTTAAGAATGATATATTTGTGTCTGTTTGGCTCAGTCTCCAGTTCTTTGATGCTTGGGTGTGGTGATGTTATCCCATAGCTTCCCAACATTATTATAGAAGTGAGAACAACTGATTACAACATGTATGACATTTCACCTAAAGTAGTATAACTGGCAAAAGTAATAGCATCAAGCACAGTTTAGAAATTGACAAACTATAGTAACTATTTTGTACCATAAGAACAAAATCTATAGGTATTTAACAGGACCAATTATAGATTGGGAGCTTATATGCCAAATGTTTCCCCTTGGTAGTGTGGTTTTACCCTGTGATCATGAAATGTAAGAAAGATAGTAGATAAAACATAAGTAACTGAAAAGAAATAAAGTTGAATCAAGGCCAGAGGACAAAGGATGATTACACAAGCTTTGGGCAACTAGAGAAGAGGGCAGAAAAGAAATAATGAAAGGATAAGGAATGAATTATTGAAGCTAATCAGAAAAATTGGAATCTATTCACCTATAGGAAAATATAAATCAGTATAGGGAGATACACTGAGGAGAGGGAGAAAGAAGATGAATATATTGGGACAAAAAAAGAAAACAAAGAAAAGAAAAGGAAAAGGAAACAAACCAGCAAAGAAACAAGAAAAATAAAATAAAAACAAGTTCCTCTGGTGTTCACCGAGAGCCCAAATCTGCAGGATAACGCTGCAAGCCTGAAATTAGTGCTGGATTGGAGGCTGATCTTGGCATCTAGAGTCTCCAGGCAGTGCTTCCTATATGTCCCTTAGTGGCCTGCTTCCTTACCCTATGTTTCTCAGTCTCTCTCTCCTTGAAGCTATGCTGCTTTCAGACAGAGACAGTGAGCTGTTTCCAGTTCCCTGCACCATTGACCTCTCCTGTCCTTGCTCAGCCTTCTGTGCTCCTCTTCCACTAGCAAGTCCCTGTCCTCTCAGGTCATCTGTTGCAGGGTGGGGTGGGATGCTGTGTTGTGCTCTATTTCTGCCATTGCTGTCCAAGACTGCTCAGGTGCAGTTCTTACTCCTCTCCCAAGGTGCTACCTGCCTACTTATTGCTTTACAAGGTCCACCATCACTGCCAACTCTCTGTGTGGTAGTCTGTCGCTTTATCAGTAAAGTGGGATAGGGCACTGTTGGGTGCCTTTCTGCTGCTGCCCTCAGTGTGGGGACAGCCCTAGGACGCACAGTAATATGGTGCAAGGCTGTTTAATTGCCCACGCCTCTTTAACCACAAGTCACATAGGAGGGGTTAGCTGTTTTACTTACTATGCACCACTTTAATCTTTAATCTTGTTCTTAGAGGTTCTAGTTATCTCTTTGGTGCACAAAATAAAGGAAAAGAAAAGAGAATCAAAAGAAGAAATAGAAGGCAAAATGGAAACTGATTGATCTTCAGGGAGGGAGAAATTCGCTCACTCTTGTGTCGGCAGAATTTACTGTTTGGCTACAGCATCCTCTGGAGGAAGGCAGAATAGGCAAGGAACCTGATATACCAAGGCTGTCCTGCATGCCTTGACTTAGCCATACTATTTTAGTATATCCGCTTTTTGTTTATGGCATATATTCCTATCTGCCAACCCACTGACAGCTGGGTGGGCCAGCTGGTCATTTTATTAAGTCCTTTATCTATGTTTTGCTTAATCTATTAATCTCTTATTTCACATTGATTTTGGTTTCAAGATGTATGCCCAACTACTTTCTTTTAATTACCTTGGTTTTTAGTTGAATTTCTTTGAATAGCTCTGAATGAGTCTCCTCCTCTATTCAGCTAAATTGTCTCCTTCCTTCTAAATCTTCTCTGCTTCCCAGAAGCTTATAATCTAATCAGAGAAAGGAGTCACAAAGACATGCTAATATGATAATTTTAAGAAAAATATAACATGAATGAATGAGATCAACAGTAAATTTCAGGTCATGTGAGAGAAAAAGACTTCCTCTTGGGAGAACACATATAACCTCTACAAGTTCTTTAAACATGGAACACCAATAAGAATGGGCCTACACTGAACAGTAAAGGGTTACTCATTTGCTTTTTTCTTAAAATAGAATGAAATTCAATTTAAATAAGCCATTAATCATTTATTTACTTCACTAATTATTTCACTGATATCTTTTTAAATTACCTTTCAATTAAAAGAATTCTAATGTGGGGAGGACACTACTTTGAAAGGGGAACTAAAAGCTTGGTATGAACTGCTCCTCAGTATTCTGATTAAGATCAAGTGCATTAGTCTGGCATGACAGGTTAGGTGATATAAGACATACTCCTAAGAGCTCCGTAATATAAGTTATAACATAGGAAATACAGGAGTTTTTTTTCCTATAGGGAACATGTAGGTATTATGTTTTTAAGATTTTTTGAGATAAGGACTTTCCCTGTAGTCCAGACTGGCCTCAAACTCATAGCGATCCTCCTGCATCAGCCTCCCAAGTGCTGGCACACAGAAGTACATCACCATGTCTAGCAGGAAACATTTAGGAAAGTGTGATATAACAAACACCATTCTAGTTCAAAAGGAGTTAATATGGCATGTTTTTCTTTTTGTCATAAATACAGTGTTTAACCCACTGCACAACTCACCCCCATACAAATGGCCCTATTTAGAATCTGTAATGTGAAGAGCCAGGCCTTCTACGTACCAGTTACTCTCATATAGCACAGTGTCATAGTTTATCCAGAAACTCAAGGTTGAAGATCAACCCAAAATAAGTAAAACAATTTTGAAACAGGAAAATTAACTTTTGAAAGTTTCATAAATTGATGACATACCTACTTCCCAAACTACACGTTAAAATATAAATAGTTGGGGTTTTTTTGAAGAAAATGGATAATGAGTTTTTATTTTTGGTTGTGTGTGTATGTGTGTGTATATGTGCTTGAGAATTATTTAGGCCACTTTGGCAGAGTCAAGCTAAACAGAAAGTTAGAAGGGAGGGGATAAAAAAGAAGTAAGATGTGTCATGTACAGTTACCAACTCCCCATGATGCATGTGATCATCATTGACTACAAACATGTGCCAATACAATAAATAAATAAAAGAATGATTAAAGATATTTTCCCTTTTTCTTGCTCATCCCTCTCAAATGGAAAAAAGAGAACAAACTCTAAATGATCAGTTTGAGCCTTCCAAATACTGGAGATCTGTGTGTGTGTGTGTGTGTGTGTGTGTGTGTGTGTGTGTGTGTGTTTAACACTGGCATCTTGGAATAACTGTGTATGTTAGTAGGAATAGTGGTCCCAAGACATCTACGTTCTAATCACTAGTACTTATGAATGTTACTTTACATGGAAAACAAAACTGTGTGAGTGTGACTAAGCTAAGGAGTTTGAGATGCAAGAGTAACCTGAATCGCTTGGGCACCGAATGTAACATGTTCTTTGGAGAAGGAGGCCAAGAAACTTGACTACAGGAAAAGAATAGACAATAGAACTACAGGGACAGAAACAAGAATGACACTGTGACCATGTTAATAACAAGGGGCAAAAAGTTGCCATCATGCAGTGAAAAAAATTAAGATATCCGGTCTGAGCTGTGATATTGTAGGGATAAAGGGATAAGATAGAAAACGTATTACAGCTGTGTCTCTCATGCTCTGTGACTCAGCTCTTTTTGGTTGAAGCCTTTACTACCAAAAAAATGTTGAGTAGTCCAGAGTAAGAGAAAACATTTCAAAACTTGTCAGCTGCTGGAAAACAGAGGGGCTTCTCATGACCCAAGTCACAACCTTCCTCCCCAGGCAGGTTAAGGTGTAGCCATTTGACAAAACTGGCTTCCCCACTGGAGGTTATTTTGTATAGCAGTGTGGGAGGATGTGCAGTCACCCATCTGGAGAGGCATCTGGATCTTTTTTAAGCAGGACTAAACAATTGCTCCTTGTTTTGAAAAACTTTCCTGTTGCTATTGCTATTTTCATGATCAAGGAAATGGAGAACCATGCGGATGCTCAGCTATTGAGACCTTGCTCCTAATATGGAGATGTGTCTCAAGATGTCCTTCAAAAGAATGTCTCGCTAACTGTCCCACTGTATCCATGTTTCATTTGGAGAAACAGAGATAAAGAGGGAAGAAAAAGGAAATACAAAGGAAAAAAGTATGGGGAAAGAAAGTCCAAGAAAGAAAGAAAGAGACCATCAAGTGCTTGTGCGTGACTCTCCTTCATATGGAATTAATGGTGGTTTAATGGGGTATGAAAGAATGTTTTACTGGAAACAATGAGGAACAATTGTCTAGCTCACGTTTCATTTCACAGGTCATTATTGCATTAAGAAGTAAATCGACCAAGTCCGGTAAATAACAGTCTGTCTATTGCCGAGAGCTCCAAACCAACAATTTTAGCTATCACAAACTAATATCTCTGTCATTTTAACCCTTGCAGTGTTACGCTAGGGGCTAAACAATTACAATCTTCACCCAGTTCTAGCAGGTGAGCATAATTCATTGCCCCTCTAGTCCCTTCTTTTGCAAAACCCAGGAGGCTGTATTTTAGCATTGTTGTTTTGTTGATGAGCCAGCCTTAGCCAAATGTAGCTTTGGTGGCCTTGAAAAACAATCCCCATTTGAGTGAGTGCTGCAGGCATCTTTAAACAGACTGCTTCCTCTGCAAAATTAATTACTGCAAAATACACTGCTCCCTCATCTAAGCTCTTACAAGCTCATATTCAGCTATTTGGGTGGGCCATAGATGTGTCTTAGAGATCCAGACAAAATGAGCCTTTTTCTTTTATTATAGAAGCTCACATTTGTGTCACTAAGCATCGTCAGACGCTGGGCACCAGAAGCTCCTTAATGCTTTAATTCTGATTCCATTAACTCAGGGCAACTGGTAGGTGAAGCAAACACTAGTTATATTTTGAAGTAATAGTAGAATAAATAAACATATTCAATCTAGTTCATAGTAAACTATCATATTTTAAAATGGAAATAGTAAAGTAAATATTATAAATGCATATGAAAATAAAATTTGTTTCAACTTGTGACAGAAATGAAACAAAGTCAGGTTAAGATTAATAATAGTAAATAATCATGTTAAATACAACCATCTTTACTGATAATTTTTCCATCAACAGTGATGTTCACTTCTGCAGTACATATGAGATTTTCTGCAGTTCGATAGTACCTCTGAAAAAAGAGAAATGAAGTCTAATAAGTCTAACTTCTTTCCTGAAGGAGAAAAAGCTTTGCAGAAATAAGATCAGCATTACAATTTCATATTACTCCACCTTGCACAACTAATGCTAAGGTCACATAAAAAACTAATATGTCCCACTCAGATGTTTATTCTCTAAATTTGAATATGTAAATATGGCAAAAGGACTTTGCCAATGTAAATAAGGTTACAGATCTTAACATGTAGCGATTATTCTGGACTATGAACCCTTGGACACACAGAACTTTTGCTGGCTGTAATCAGAGAGGTCTAGAAGAGAAAGTAAGAGAAATTTAAGGTATCAGAACACACTTCCCTGTTATACACTTTAAGGATAAAAAAAAGCCTCCAATCAGAAAATGCAGGCAAGCCTAAAGCTGAGCACAAATCCTGGCCTACACTGAACAAGAGAATTGTTCTATCAGAACCTGGCCAAGGACCTGAGTGAGATTGTGGATTTATCTCCAGAAACTGCAGAAAGGAACACATTCTTGCCAACAGTTAGTTTCAGCAATGGAAAAAATGAAGTCAGAGAAGTCTTCCATACTATGACCTACTAAATTTTGAGACAACACACAGTGCTATATCAAGTCACTAAAGGATTAATAACTTATTGTAGCATTAACAGAACACTAGCACAAGAACAAATGAAGGTGAGATAATTTCTATCCCAAGTAGAGTCATAACAAAAGGTAGCAATGATGGTACAGAAAGCAGTCATTAAAAGTTTCTTAATGCTTACCCCATGCTATGTATGAGACTAAAGTTTTAAACATAAATTCTCCCTATAAACTATTAAGTTTTATAGAATTTGCCCCTTTGGACTTAATACATTTAAGTAGAAAGACAGAATACAGCCTAGGTGTATTTGGAAATGCTAGTTTCTACATGGGCAATGCGCAAAGAAAGTTATAGTCTATGATCATCATCCAAAAAGGTTGTTACCCATAGCCACATTTAAAAAAAAAAAAAAAAAAACAGCTTCAACTCCCTTTTGCCATGGCAATTACTCTCAAGAAGTTCAGCACATTTTGATTAACATATCTAATGCAATGAAGCTAGATAAACTGGAACTAAATCCTACTGGGAGCCTTTAATTCTATAATGGAAAGACTGGCTGGAGATCTAGGAAAATAACTTTTCTTTAGTGTCTCTTTCTTTGACATGTTTTACATAATAACTGACTTTGTCTTTCAGTTTTTTATTGGTCAAATAAATAAAATTTATTATTAATAAAATAATAAGAATACATATGCATGATTTATTTTAAACAAAATTAATTCTAATTTTTCCCTCTGAACAACTGAACTGAAGATCAGGAAAACATAAGATCAAGAATGATGAGATTTTCTTCTTTTTTATTATGTGTTTTACTATCTCATTCAACCAACAAAATCTTTAGGATAATTTCTCAGAAGTAGAAAAATGAAATAGAAACATAGGCTTTTTTGGATGAGAAGTAATACTAAGATTGAACCCAGGGCTTTGAGCATGTGAGATAAGCACTCTAAGTTATATTACCTGGCACTTTTTCTTCTCTTTTCTTTTCTTTTTTCTTCTGTTTTTGTTTGTAAAACAGGATCTCATGAAGTTGCCCAGGATAGCCTTGAATTTACAATCCTCCTGATTCAACCTCACAAACAGCTGGGATTATGTACATGCAAGAAGCATTTTTGCACATATACCAACTCTCTAGGATAAATATATTCATTATGCACTGAAAACATGTATTAGTAAAAATAAGTGTGTTAATTAATAGTAAAATTTCTCAGATACTTTCTTCCATTAAGATGCACACACACACAACAAACACACACAAAGAGTCATACATCCACTTGTCTTAGTTATAAAGTAAACTAAATAAACTATCTAAATAGTTCAATGTTATTGTACAAATATAATAAAGCATCAATTCAGAGTTCCTCATTTAAAAAAATTAAGGCTCAGAACACAGTTAACTTTCTACGAAGTTTTAAAAATAATATAGAAAATAAAGGGTGAAAGGAAACAAATGAAATTTTAAAAGGAGAAAGAAGAGACCTGATACATAATTATGATTAGTAAAAAAGATGAGTAATTTCATCTATGTACAAGTGTTTTAAAAACAAACATCTTTTTGTGGAACACTGATATTACTATTTTTCATTCAACAAAACTTAGAAATGTGAATAGCCTTCTCATAAAAAACTACTAACATAGATACTAAAATTCCATTTCAGAAAACCTTGATGAGTATTTCAATAGTAACTGCTGGCAATGACAGATGATCCAAGGCTAGAAAAGCATGCTTCCTTGGTTGTCTGAATTAGATGCCCAGAACCAATCATATAACCTCCAGAAGAGTTCTTGGGAACCAGCTTCTAATGCTAAGAACCTAGCTACATCCAATGATTATTTACTAATAAAAATGAATTTAAAAGGAATGAATGGAGCCTTGTCCATAGGTTACAAACATGTCAATTCTATAACATGTATTTCTCTAGATCAAGGAAAGAAATGTACCCACAAGGTAGCAGCAGCTATATGGAGTCATTTAGCTGATACAAGGTATGCACAGAGGAACCAAATTTTAAATTGTATGTCATTTTAAAAGTCCCTCATGATTTTAAAAAAAATTACAATAAAAACTCTACCAACAAAACAAGAAAAGTCATTTGACAGAATAGGGAAATAGTCATAAATTATATATCTGATAAAAGATTAATATTCATAATATATATTATAATGAACCCTCAAAACTCAAAAACAAAGCCACAAATCAAAAATCAGCAAGAACCTTGAATAAAAATTTCTCCATAGAGGGTATACAAATGGCCAATAATCATATGAAGAGATAATAAACACAATCATTAGACAAAACAAATACTGTAATGAGACAATGCTTCACACTCACTGCACCTGCTACTCAAAGAAAGAAAGAAAGAACAGAAAGAGAGAGAGAGGAGGAAAGGAACAAAGGAAGAAAGGAAGGAAAGAAGGGAGGAAGAAGGCCGGGCAAAAAAGTAAACAAAGATTGGCAATGATAGGACAAACTGAAAACAATGCACACTAACAGCTAGAATGTGAAGTGCTTACAGTTATGTGGAAAGAATGTAATATTTCAAAAGTTAAGAATAGATTTGCCATATGATCTGCTAGCTATATATCCAAAACCAAGGAAAGTAAAATCTCTTAGAAATTTTTATAATTCTTCACAGAAGAATTATTTACAATAGCTACAATGTGGAAATCACTTCGAGGCCCATAGACACCGATGAATGAATGAATAAAACATGATATATCCATGCAACAGAATGTTATTCAGCTTTAAGAGAAAGAAATTCTGTAATGCACTATAACATGGATGAACCTTAGAAATACTATTCTAAGAGAAATAAGCCACTCACCAAAAAAAGACATTGTATTATCCTTTCTATGTAAGGTACTTAAGGTGGTCAAAATCACAGACATCAAATAGAATGGCAGTTGTAAGGGACTAAGGTAATGGAGGAATGGAAAGTTATTGTTTCAAGAGTACACAGTTTCAGTTTATTAGATGAAGAGATTACAGGCATGAATAATAGTGATGGTTGCACAGCATTCTGAACTATCTAATATCACCGAACTATACACTTAAAATGGTAAAAACGGTAAATTTTACATTCTATACATCTTAGCAAAAATTTTCATAAGCCATTCTAAAATACGAAGAACTACCTATATTTTTGGTGCAGTATAAAAATTCCTCACAGAGCTAAAAATTGAAATACCGTGTGGCTCAGCTATACCACTTTTGGGCATATTCTTTTTTTTTTTTTTTTTTGTCTGTTTCATTTTTACCGGTACCAGGGATCGAACTCACGACTGCCTGCTTGCAAGGCAGGCACTTATGCCACTGAGCTAAATCCCCAGCCCAAATATTCTTGAAAGAATTAAATACCACATATTACAGTGATATGCATATCCATGTCTACAACACTGCAATTCTCAATAATGATGCTGTAGAAATTTTCCAGATGGCCATGAAGAGGGGAATAAGTAATGTAAATAATATATATGTATATATAATGTATATACACGTATATACATATACATCATTTATAAGATATATATATGTAATATACATTGTATATATAAAATGTTAGTCACAATAAAATGGAATGGATGGGTGAAACTAGAAACTCTTGTGCTAAATAAAATTAGTCAGGCTCAGAACACTAAATATCATGTAAGTTTTCTTAAAGGAGAAACCTAAAAATAAAACATACATATGGATTGACAGTAGACATGACAGGAAACCAGGAGACAGGAGTTTCAGAGATGAAGAAAAGGATCAGCAAAATGAAGGAAGAATAACCTCTGGTACTGAAATTTATTAAAATACATTGAATGCCATGTACCAACCTCCCAAAGCAAAGAACTGAAGATAACATGTCATATACTGATGAACAGTAGAGATTTAGACTATGATTGAAAGAAGTTTATTGATCGTTTATGCAATCACTATCTTACTGTTTATGTGAAAGGTTATAGTATAGAAAAATTAGACTTTATCATTCCAGAAGGCAAATTAGGTCACAGGACAGAAGTCACAGTAAGAAAACCCTAACTGAATTATTCAAAATACACGAGGCAGCACTGCAAGAAAATGAAGTCTCACTTTCTGAGAAAATTGAAGACAGAAGCTATATATATGTATTAGATGGGGAATGGACAGATTGATCTTCAAGGAACCATGCAAACAAAAGCTGCTATAATCATAATTTCTTTCCAACTAACATGTATTCCTGTTGACTAAGGTATTAATGTTAAGTAATAGTTCCCAATTTTTTTCTGAAGTACACTAATTCCAAGGGCAACTAATGTGTAATATGAAAATTTATTCTGCACTCAAAAAGTTTAAGAAATATCGTATAACATGAAAGTAAATGATATTTTTAAATTTCATTGAAGATAGACTTTAATATTTTACTTTATACAAAGTCTCTTTAAACAGTAGAGTTTTCAAATACTCTACAATACTCTACAGTATTTAACCAAAGATCATAATTGTCACTATCTCCTGAGTGTCATGAGTGAGGAAGTTTGCTTTGAAAGAAAATGCCAAAAAGAATGCACTCATTAAATCTATGGAACACACTTTTTATTTTTTACTTTTTCACTCATTTTTTCACTCATTCAATAAACATTTACTGCATATTTATTATATGCTAGGAATTTTGCTAAAAATTCAAAAATGTTAACCTCCAGGGTAGTCACAGTCAGAATGAGAATGAAGATTTGAACAATGATGGCAGAAAACCATGACAAAAGGGAGGAAAGTGACTGACAGGTAAGGGAGGGTCACCAGGACACAGAGGTCTGCACTGTGTGTGGGAATCAACAAGCAATTCACATGGCAAGTGCTACGCTGCGTCACGGAATCCACAAACCTGTTTTCGAGGTCTAAATGCACTGTCTTTGCCTCTTTTTCTATATGCTTTTTCAAAGCTTTACATGCAGGTTTAAGCCCAAGGAAAATTCAATCTCCTTGATGATTTTGCCCACAACCCCAACTCTATGTGATCTCAGTGTATTCTGTGTGGTTTTTACCCCAACTATATTCCTCCACTCAGGATCTAGCATTCTTCCTTGCATACATGAAGACAGGAATGTCTCCTATTAGCTTTGACAGCCCTGCTTGAGTAGCCTAACTGTGCATAGTAACTTGCTCTCACTGGGTACTTGATACATACTCTGGAAAAATTAACCTACATTAACTCACTGATAGAAAAGGGGAGCTACAAAAAAACTGCCACAATGACATTTTGTTCTTATGACCAAAGTGACTGTCATTATAGATGTGATATGGTTTGTTTACTTTGTACATAGAAAAATAGATATATGTAAGTACAGATTTATATTGTACATCTGAAGAAAAGAAGCTAAACAAAGCTTTTTATGGTTGTTATAACATTCTTTCAAAACTAAAGTAATCAATAAATATTTTTAAAATCTAAAAATCTACTTACTACCAACTGGAAATATGTGAATTACGTAGTTAATTACATCTCTGTGCAGAGATGCATCAAATGATTCAGATCACATGATAATTACCTAGAAGTGGTTACAAGCCCAAACTTTGGAGTTAGACAAAAATAGTCTTAAATTTTGTTCTGCACATTCTAGTTGTAAGAGTATGAAAAATTAGTTAACTTCTCTAAAATTCTATTTCTCCAAATGCTTAAAGGGAATATCAATCCCTCCATGATAAGGCTGCTGTAAGGAGAAATGAGAATGCTCCTAATTTAGGGAGTATACTGACTGGCACATTGAGTGTACCAGATGAATGGGAACTATTATTTTATTTGCAGGTGGATAATTGCTGGGACAATTGCATGGTCTTGGTTTGTTTTATTTTATGTGGACAGAGCTTTGTATGTGAAAGATGTGATACCTCTATAAGAGCTCACATAGAAAAAGGTAGAGAAAGAAGGGAAAAATCCAGTGGTAGGTTCTGGATAGAGCATAGTTGTAAGAACTTAATTTGGTCCTGAATGATTTCCCAATTACTAACATGACTTGAATAAATTACTGTCCATATCAGTTTCTACATCTATAAAATGAAGGCACTAGAAATATATATCTCATAGGATATACCTGATAATGGCATTAAATGAGGTAAGTCATATAAGGGTCTTAACACAGAACAAGGAACACAGTAAATACCAAAGTGTTAGGTGTGGTTGTTAAGGGAAGATTTTAGAAGCAACACAATCAGTCATAAACCATTTAGATTGAGGAAATGTAAAAGAAATTGTCCCTATGGATCACTTGTCTTTTTACAGCATGCTTTACAAATCATACATAGCAATCACTCCAACCCACAATATCAACTGATCCAAAAAGCAAACAGATATTATTATGCCAATTACTGCCTAGAGACTAGGTAAGTCCTGGAAGAAAGAGAAAATATAGGGGAGGAAAGTTTCTCTTTGAGTCTTACAAAGTACTACCAGAAGCCTTACCACTTCTGCTTGGAATAAAAATCGCTTACAGCCACATATCCCAAAGAGTCTAATATTTTCTGAGATGCCACTGTGCCTTTATATTTTAATACCCTGACATCTGGAATCCTAAAAGTCTAATGTTTAACCATAAATATCTGCTGAGATTAAAGAGCTATATACCAAGTTTCAATCTTTGGGGCCTATAATTGCTTGGGAAAAGAGAATGGTATTTCCCCCTCTAGCTAGAAGAAAAAGACCTCCGCAAGCACGGATATTGGCAGACAAATTTTCTAACGACCATTTCCTCTCTCCATTCTGTCCTCTCATTTTCTCCCTCCCTCTCCGTTCTCTCATTTTATAATACCATCCTGCTGTCACTCTCAGGACAAATGGAAAGAAAGAGGAGGCTAGAAAGCTTAAAGAAAGCACACATTTCGAGATCCAGCAAGGAGACTTGAGGAAATGCTTGCCACTCTCTGCCTGTTAAGTGCTGAGCATTCAGTCTCCAATAACTTTTGCTCTCCTGTTATTCATTTAGAAGCCACTTCATCACTGTATGCGCTGACAGTCAAATGCCAACCTCACTTTCCCTTTTATCAACCTAATCTTTTATTTTTTATTTGAATTGAGTCATTTTTAAGGTCTCCACAATGGTTTATAACTTTCTTCTTTGAAAAATGTCCAAGAAAAGTAGCCCAATTTGAAAAATGTATCTTACCCACTCACAGAAAAGAATGGGAAAACCATCGCCTCCCCTGAAGGTGGATTTGGTCAGAAGTTCTGGTAAGACCACAGTAATTTGCTGAAAGTCAAGGAAAGTGTGGGAAAAGCTTATCATGAATTTAGTTGTTAACTCAATAATTCAATGTGGAATATGAAAAATAAACAATATCAAACGCATTTTTATCCAGTGGTATATTATGAAAGTAAAATTTTGAGGTCATTTAACACTGTAATACTCAAGTGATAAACAATAAAAATAAAGATTTAATGTATTGTTTGTATTCAAAGGCTTACTTTAGATTATAAATACTCCTGTATCTTTTTAATGTTTTTTTTTCTCTTTCTGAAACATATCCAATGTATATCTAAGCAAGTATGTTTATGTCTACTGGTGTCTGGCACAGAGAACTAATTCTTGATTATTTATAAGAAATTAAAACTGCCCATAAAGTTTAAAAAGTATTGACATTCTTGTTTATTTACATAAATGGGCACGTACAATTCTATAACAATAATGTATGATCTTAACACAGCAGACTCACCTACAGAGCCCTATTTGTGTGTGTACATGTTTGAATATAACTTGACATATCTACTTTAATTCAAAATCCTCCCACATTCAAATGAATGTTTAATTCCTTGAGTGATTCTAAATCAGCCCTGGAATCCACTGTCTTGACCACATCATGAAGAAACACTGGAAAAATGGGCAGATTTTGTTTTGTTTCAAAAATTTCTGTGTATTGAAAACCCATACTTTCAAAAATATATTGCATATCATCATACAAATTAGAGACACATTTTACTAATTATATTCAATAGACATAAAATTACTGTCAAGTCACTATGTTTATATGTTAAATTATTTAATTATCTCCCTGCAGAGTGGTATCAGAAGCATCTGGGCCGGTACAGGTCGTGACCACTCCCACAGCCCCTCAGGAAGTCCCTGCCTCTCAGCCTATGAAGCCCCTACCACTCTGCTCTTCCTGTTGCCACAGCAGATGGTATGACCTTTACTGTGAATGGGTAAGACCCTGTCACCACCCTTCTTAAGACTGGTTCCCAGGGACAGAGGATAGAAGGGGAAAGAAACAAGAAGATGGACAGTAACTCAAGGACACAAATTTGCAGACACATTGAGTGAATTAGTATAGAGACATAACATAAAACCCAAAGGCTATAGATAATAATATTGTCCTGTATTTGAGATTTTTGCTGGGTGGAGATCTTAGGTACTCTTATTAACAAAAAATGGGGAGAGTAACTGAGATAATGGCTATGTCACTTTGCTTCCCGATAGTAACTATTTCACGATGTGTATCAAAACATCAGTCTGTATACACTAACTACATAAGATAAAAATAAATGATAAAATTTAGTAAAACCTAAACTTGGCCAATAAAAGAGCTTGCTTCTGTTTCCCTGAAGCCCTTCCTGCTATTAATTACACTCCATTCACACTGGTCTTTCCACCCAGCCTCTGACATGCAGAGCCCATCCTGATCTCAGAGTTCCTGGTTTGGCTGGTTGCTCTCTGTAGTATCTGCTCAGGCTTATTTCCTCACTTGACACTCAGTCTTATTTAAATGCAACTCTATTTCAAAGAGCAGTTATTCTCTCTGTCTCTGTCTCTCTGTCTCTGTCTCTGTCTCTCTCTCTCTCTCTCTCTCTCTCTCTCTCTCTCTCTCTCTCATTACATCTCCAAACCAAAACATTATTTTATTTTCTTCACCTCTCTCATCTCTACTACTACTTGATTATGTATTCCTCCTGAAACAAAAGCTTGATGAAAGCAGTTATGTTGTCTTGTTCAGTCCTATAGTCTCCATGTTTATGAAGATGACAGCAAAGATGAGCAAAAAACATTTTCTCAGCAAAGAACAATTCCGGCTTTAGTTCTTAACAAGCAAAAGATGTTCAGTCATCCAACTTCCATTTTCTCTCCCTCCTGCTTGCTTTACCCTGGCTGAGAAACTGTAAAATACCATCAGAACGACACCTCTAATTTCTCTCAGCCCCTCCCAACACCATTGATCCTTCATACACGTGAACTACTCCATGACGTGATGCCATTCATTTCTAATCAGAGTCAGATGGAAATTGAGTTAGAAGCCAGAATAGAAAGCTGGCCTTGTATTAATATCCCAACTAAGTGGAATATTAATTTCAAGACTTTGTTTCTTCTAAATGATTTTGGATTTTCAGATCATCAGTTACTCCATTATGAAAAGAAATCCTTTCTATAATAAAATATAAATAGTTCCCAGTGGCTCATTTACTTGGTATTAGCTGCCTTGCATTCTACTGCCATGCATTTTTCAAAGCTGGCTGAAAATGCAAACTTACAGCAAATTCTAAAGCAAAATTAACAGTTTACTTTTCCCCTGGCTGCACACCCTGCACTATACAGATAGCAAAGCCCCGAGGTACCGCATGCCTTCCAGCCGATCCACGTGGATGATTTTCGCTCCTGATGCCAGAGTGTATGACAACAGACTTGGAACTGCGTATGTGTGACTGAGTTGAGAAGTTTTTGTGTGAATTTATAAGTGCAAATAAAACCTTTTATCTAAAATTTAAAATGAACCCCCAAGGTAATGGCCTCCAAATTGGAGAGATTTGTTAATAGGGAAAAGAAGTGAGATGTGTCAAACATGAAGACATTAGGAAGAAATATAAATAAATATTATAAATTTATACATATAAATAGTTCTAGTGTGTTTCATTTTTATATTTACTGCATTTGTGTTTTCTAGTTTATAAAAAAATCATAGATTTTTGTATTGAATAGGAAAAATACAGAGCAGACATTACTTCTCTTAAGATTAAATTTGTGGTATTTTTGTGCACCAGCTTATGGTCAGAAACTGGGAAATAATTAAGAGAATTTAAAGAGATTTAAAATAAATAAGTTTTGCATTAGGGAAGGAGGAATTTACTCATATTTTGGAAGTCAAAGGAAAACACTAAAATCGTGTAGGAACCCAGAAGGCACCATTCACTCTTGCAGTCTCCTCGGTGCAAGAGGACATGGTTGCATTCTTAGTGCAGTAAAAAAGAGATTATGGAATTTTTGCAGTTGCCATCTATAATAATCTCATTTAAAAATTTTAAATACTTTAGAACATTGTCTAGGCAGTCAGTCATATATACCTTCACATATACACTCAGCCACTCACATATAGAACCATGTTTTCCAATAGTAAATGATGTGTACTATTATATTACACTCCAGAGTTTTACCATTGAATCATGTTTCACAGCCAAAGCAGACAACTGAGAAAAATAAAGAATACCAGTATCGCAACCAGCAGCAAGAGCATATGTGTGCATAAATAATGTATTATATCACATGGTAAGCAGCCACTTAAAAAGTTCATCAAAAGAATGTTCTTATGATTTAAACATCGAGCATTTGACTGACATTTGCATATTCTTTTTGAAACAGATCTTTTCAGTGTTATACTTATATATCTCTGGCACCCACCTTTACACATCCAAAAGTTCTACTGCAAACACCAGTAGGAAACTGAGAAATGAGACAGGGAAAGAAATAAAGCTGAAAACTGATATGCTGTAAAACTGTAACTGTGGTGGAAGCTGAAGACCAACTCTGACAGGGAACTCTGGAAGACCGTTACCCTACCTGATCCTCCAAGGCCATGAGGAAGCTAGTACTTGTAGAGGTTATATCTCTGCTCAGTACGGACTGAGAGATGCTTCAGAGTTCCTGCAATCTTTAGCATGTTGACTTACCCTCAGCACAGGCCATCCGTGCTCTTTCAGTCACCAGAAAAACAAACACACATGCGCACACACACACACACGTATGCACACACAAAACAAACAAATAAACACAACTCTCTCAGCAGGAAGCCATTGGTTTTTGCAGTAAAACTTTTGGCTGTGTGAAGGTGGTGCCAGAAATATATGGGTGTAGCACTGAAAAGATCTGTTTTCCCATTAGTGCACAGAGCTGGATGATAGCAATATCTACCTTCAAAGACACAGCAGTTCCCAGAAGGCCCCGCAGCAATGTTACTCTGTCTCTTAAGGTCTTAGAATTCCTATGATATGTGTGATTTCACAGCACAGTAGGGATTCCAACTCTAGCACTCAGTTCCCACCCAGAATATTTTATTCCCATCAGATAACCCAGCCAAACCACCTCCTTCACATGCATAGTCTCTAGAGGCATCATGTATGATACAACTGACCTGTGTTGAAGAAGGATTCAGTCCATTCTGCTTCAGTTTTAGGAAATACAGAAACTGGTGGAGGTAGACCCAACGCTGTACCATCCAGGTCCTTGAAGAGATATTTTCTTGGATTTTCACAATCTGATTCAGAGCAGATCACTCCTTCTAAGTTTTTCCTACAAGGAAACCAACTGTTTCACATCATGACAAACAGAAAGAAAAAGCATATTGGTAGTAGTGATCTTATATAAAGTAAATTCAACAGGATTTTATCAGTGATGTGCCATGTAATTGCAAAATAGTTATTTACAAGTTATATGGTCTGTGAAACAGATAATTTTATTAACCAAATACTCTAGCTATCTGGATATATAAACTTTAATAGATAACTAATTTTCTAACAAGTAAAGAACAAGAAAATGTTCTTGATTTCATTATTAAATTGTAAATACAATATAAATTTTTAATGAAATTCTATGTCTAAAGTATTTTAAGACTACTACTATAAATAATAGTAATGTTTGTGTTATGCACAAAGTAAAAATACATAACACTATTCAACAAATATCTGTTGAAAACCTGCTCCTGAAAGGTTTGGAGATGCAGTGGTGATGTAAATCTGAATAATACCAGTTCCCATAAAATTTTAGAGTCAAGTGGGACATATAAACAAGATTATATAGGTAATTGTAACAGAGAATTTATTTTATTTCTCCTGACCTAATATTTTTAGGTGTTACTGGTAATAATATTAAATATTTTTGTATGCCAACCACTTATTAAATATTAATAGTATAAAGAATCAAAAACTGATATCATGCAGTGCTATAATTTGAATGATTGTGCTCCTTCAAAATAAATGCCAAAACTTAATACCAACGCAGAAGTATTAAGGGGTATGATTCTGGGAGATCACTAGGTCATGAGAGTAGACTATTTATGAATGGGATAAGCATCCTTATAAAAGAGTTCAGTGTTGAAAGAAGTATTCTTTGCCTTTATCTCCCTCTCACCATGTGTGGATATAGTGTTTGTCCTCTTAGAAGGATGAAGCAGACATCAACCTTGACCACACACCAACCATGATAATTCTTTGATCTCAGAGTCTAGAACTATAAGAAATAAACTTCTGGTCTTTATAAATTATCAGTATATGGTATTTTGTCAAAGGCCCATAATCTGACTAAGACACATAGCTTTGTAAAAGCCTTCAGTAAGATATGAAGATAGAGAAAAGTGGACAGTAAAAGGAAAGTGAGAGAACATTACAAATTGCTTAAGTAACTGTGTTGTGGTGCCTAAAATGGCTCAGCATTGGGCATCAGAAACAGGCTAGGTTGTGCTATGCCAAACTCATAAACTTCCTAACAGGGATAAAAGAGAAAAAGTCTCAATAAAATTGTACTGTACAACTTTTTCCATTTTGTTAGCCAAAAATCAGTTGGCTCAGTTTAGACTCAATGAGAAGAGAAATAGCCTCTACTTCTTTGTAAAAGGTATTTTGAAAATCACAGAAAAGACATGTGTCTTACTTATTTTACTTGTTTCTGAGACAAAAATGCCAAACATTCAAAATTAAAGGAGGAAACTTATTTCAGCTCACAGTCTGTAGGTCAGTCCACAGTCAATAGCTCCAAGGCACGGTGGCAGGGCGTAAAGAGACAGGGTCCATGGCAGAGCAGGCAGGAAACAGCAAAGAGCAACCAGCAGAAGCAGCAAGCCTGTCTTTTCCTCTCTCTCTCTCTCTCTCTCTCTCTCTCTCTCTCTCTCTCTCTCTCCCTTTATTACATACTCCATTTAAGAGTAAACCTACTGACTGGTTCCACCCATAGCTGGAGCTATGCTCATTCCAATCCGAGGACTCATTTAGTACCAGACACCCTTAATCCCAGTATCACATGCCCTAAATGCAGCCAGCTTTGAGAAGCCCTACCTGTGAGTGCATGAGGATTCATAAGCCATAACAGTATGAATACAGGCAAGGTAAATAATCAGGGCCATTAAATCAGTATCTCATCCCATTCTACAAGAATGTACCTTTATTCCTCTGATAATTTGATTTTTAAAATGTTTGGGAATTTAAAGATTTTTTTTCCTTTTTTCCTTTTTATCGGTACCGGGGATCGAACTCACGACTGCCTGCTTGCAAGGCGGGCTCTTATGCCGCTGAGCTAAACCTCCAGCCCCGGGAATTTAAAGATTTACCAAACATTTCAAAAATATGACTTCATTAATACTGAAAGGGGTACCTTGAGTGCAATGGAGGGAAATAGAACTTGTGCTTATCTCTGATCTTGAACATCCTGGTCCTCTCTGCTATTATTGGGGCAGCCATTCCAGTGCTGTCTGAATTTGGCAGGATGCAGATATCCAGGTCATCACTATAGCAACTTTTCACAAAACTAGAAAAAGTGACATCTGAAATTTTAAAAAATTTATAACAAATTTACATCATGTGAACCACCAGTCACAAATTTAGATTATACAACTAAATATCCTTACAATGTATGTCCAAGAGTCAGTATGTGCTACTCAGGATAGTACAGAATTTTACATAAATCTTGATACAAAATATCTGTATTTTTGCAGTACTTGGATACTGTAGGCAAAAGAAGAGAATTCTAACATATTAAAGCCTTCAGAGCAACATTTTTCATCAAAGAATTGATCAAAATCCATTTATTTTACAATCAATTCAACTACCAGATAGACTGGAATGAGAAAGTAACGAGTTTAGTATTACAAAAAGGATCTGATAGCAAATAAGCTACACAAATTGTGGCAAAACTTTGATATTAGCCTTACATGTTCTAAGAGTTACTAGGCAACAGCACATGAGGTAGTTTCTGCATCCTTCTTTCCTCAGTTGTATAATAGGAAAAGTAACACCTACTAAAAGAGTCTTCATATAATCAAGTTACACAATTCATACAAAATCTAACATGAATAAAGCAGTGATGTGCAGGAAATCATTCCTGTCATTTATATGTAAATTTCCATTGCGTTTATCAATAATGTAAATTGTCAGTTGGAGATTAAGCATCAAACCACACTATAGCTTCAAGTTGATATAATCTCAGAATGTTGTTAAAAATTCTATGCATGGATATATGAAACCATATTTGCTTGCATACACTCACATATCCTACCTTGAAGTTTCATGATTCCTGAAACTGAATGACCATTTTTTACTTTGTGCCAAGGTTCCCAAGGCCACTGATTTTGCACTGAGGTGAATACAGGCCACAGGATACCAACTCGGCCTCCTTTGGGGTTGGGAGGTGCTCGATCTGTTGAGGTCAAGCTGGCTGAGCGAGGCTTTGTTCTGTCCAGAATACAATCGAAAGAAGAACTGGTGGCCACAATGACTGAGTTCCTAAGCACAATCTGCACATTTCTGATTGTGTCTTGTGGAGATGAGACTTGCACTACTGTCAAAAGCCCAACAGAGTTGTCCACCAGAGTGACGTTCTCTATCTTCACACTGTTCTCTACCTGTACCATGGCACCATAATCAAAATTCTTGAAAGCCAAGAAGCCAGAGACACCAGTACAATTGTCAGATCCAACTTTCTCATAGAGGTGAAGGCCATGAAGGTTGGAGTGGGCCACATTGTCAGACCAAAACATTTCAGAGGAGCACTTGTGCCCCTGTATGTGGAAGCCAAGTCTCTCTGATCCCGCCACAACGTTGCCACGGAGAAGGGTATCCTTTGCCTGATCGACTTTGATTCCTGCCACCCAAGTGGTGGACCACGCTGACTGTGTCATCAGAACTATAAGGTTATTAGTGAGGGAATAGGCTTCACCTTCCAAGTCAATGCCATGACCAGCTGTGCCAAAGACTATATTGTCATTTAAAATTATTCCATGACTGGCAGATGCACGAATGCCTCCACCACAGTTTTGGTGCAGGGTGGAAGATAATATCCAAGATTCCGATGATACATTAGTGAATTCAATGGATGAGTACAGTGGTGACCCAAAGTTCCAAATTTCCACATTTAGAAATTGAAGAACACCTACAGACAAAATGCATGTCATCAGGTACTTTCTCCTTCTCTACCAAATACATTAACAAAAAATAGTTCATTTTAAGACAGGAGAAAAATATAGATTTTTAAATTAAAATGTAATAGTTGATGCTCAGCCCTAGGCCCATATTGCACATCATAGATACTCACTAAAAATATGAATCACTGGAAATATTCACATTAATAGCTAAAAATATCTCATGGACAGTCTTAAGTGTCAGGTGTAGGATGAAGAAAGAAGAGAATAAAGACAGCAAAAACAAAAGTGTTAGAGATTTAGCAAAGGTATTAAAGATTCTGTGTATGTGTTTGAAGGTTGGGTCAAGCACTTGAATAAAATGAAGGAAACAAGTAATCCGTGGATGCTCACCTCACACTCAAGTGATGCCCTCTGCTTCACTGACCTCATCTAAAAAGATCATAGCCATCTTCACAAAAATACTGCATGAATGAATGTAACAGGCTACTCCATGAAACATTCCAGTCATTTCTTGAGAATAATATAAGTGCAAAATTTATTCTGCCCAACTGATGTCCATAAATAGGATCTTTACGCACGCTTCATGATGAAACATGACAGAAATTATAAAATAATTTAAAAATCATTTTAAAGAACCTATAAAACTTTTTCCTATATTTTCTTCTATTCATACTACATTTCCTGTTTTATTTTATGTTAATAATATTTTCCATATCTTTTATATTAGCATAGAATGCATTATTTAAATCTCATTGAAGATTTTACTTGTACTTCTTAAAGTAGGGTGTTTGTTTGTTTTTATTTTTATTTTTATTTTATATTAGGGATCAAACTCATGACCTCATGTTTGCTGGGCAGGTGCTTAAGCCACTGAGCTAAATCCCTGGCCTTTAAAGTAGATATTGTTAAAATAGAATAAAGTGCAGCAGTGAATTGATTTTAAAATATAATCAAATATTAGTAAATCATTGTATATACTCCTGAAGTAGAAATTATATGATCATAGATTAATTAATATGAATTAATAACTATAATATTTAACTTTCATGTAATGCTTATTAAATGTTAATTTTGTTTTAATTTAGATGGATAGATAGATAGATAGATAGATAGATAATAGATAGATGATCTTAGTTTTCACAAAAATCCTATTGCATATGTACAGCTATTATCCTTATTTTGCTGATAGAAAACTGAGGCAGAAAAGAGCTAAATAACCAAGCTAGGACTTGGTCTTGCCTATGAATAAGAAGCTGAACTGTTAACCCCATGCTGCCCACTAGCAAGAGTGGAAGCCTTCGTGGTATAGAGGGAGCAACTCTGCCTTGGACTCAGGTAATTGGGCTATAACTATGTGCCAATAATTGGTTGTGTACCCTTTGCTAAACGGGTTACAATTTGTGACTTCATTCCTTTCATTTGTTGTCATTTTTTGAGGTTCTAACGATAGTAAGTCATACAGCTACTTCTCAAAAAAAATAGGGATATGCTATGCATTTGAAGTTTAAATTTTAGTATTTAAAACTCCGTGGCAGTACAGCCCAAACCCTCTACTTTTTCACTGTGTTTTCACAGTTGAGAAACTAACATGCTTGAAAACTAGTCACCATAAAAACTCAAGACCTTAGTGTTAGGATTATTTTGATTATTTTGATCATTAGTTAGATTATTTTGTTTCATTATGACCAGACAATGGAGTTTCCAATATCTAAATTTCTCTGTTGATATTAATTGATGAACCACTAATACATGATGTAGGATATTCACAATGATGAAACATCTTTCAGATGTTCGATAATATCCCTTGCCAATGGCGCATACTTGGAATGTCTGTTAAATATGACCTTTGTATAAAACTCTGGCAGAAAGGGTGCCAAGTGTAAGAACGAGTCTATACAAATACAGTTTAATTTCTACTATGGGTAGTAGTTATGCCATCTCAGTAAGGTGTCATATCAACATTATTCTAATGTCTCATTATTGTGTAGTCATAATTCATCATTTTAAATTGTTCAAGATCAAATTTCATGCACATTAACCGATGACCAAAAATAATTAGTAGTACGTACTTTTAAATATCATAGAGATTTAAATGAAAAACTAAACAGTAATTTCATTCATAAATGCTGTTCAATTTTTCCTTTTGAATTTATAATTCTGACAAACCTTCTATTTGGATGCTATTGGTAAGAAGGGGGATCATGATGGAGTTTTTTCAATATTAAAATAGGAACTGACCAGGACTATGTTTTAGCTCTGTAACTAATCAATACCTCTGGATGGATCCCTGATTGACACTTAAATTTCCAGTCTCATTCAGGCTCTGGTACACGTCATTTTAAAAAAAATGCAAGATTTCTTAAGGCAGCATGGGAACTTGAATTGGATTCTAACACTAGTGTGAAGCTTGGCAAAATATAAAAATGATTTAACTAATATTAATGTAGCAATGTTGATTTGTTGTTTTTCACATATGTAGCAGTCTCATGTCAGATATGAACAAAAGGGGAACCTGGGTAAAAAATTTATAAGGACTTTCCATACTAATCTGTGAAACTTTTCTAATCCAAAATTATTTCAAAAGTAAAAGTTTATGTAACAAAAGTTTCAGAGGTAAATTTGAACCTGCCATTAACTGGTTAGATGACTTCTCTTCCTCTTCATTAACTTTATTCACTCATATTTATTGAGCATCTGACACATGGTAGTCATCATGCTATAAAGCAGCGATTCAAGATTCAACTTTGCCTTCAAGGACTTCAGAAGTTAATGATGGAGATAAATAGTGGGTAATAGATTATGATTCCTATAATAAGAATATGAAACATATCTCTCACAAAAGTAATAGAATTAAATAAGACAAAAATTCTACTGTGTAAAAACCAACATAGTCTTTGGTCCCTAAAATGCATTTAATATATAGTACTTTCTTTTTCCCTACCCCTAAATTTTAAAGGCCCTGGATTAGCAATGTTGGAGGTTTATGATCAGATCAGTCTCACTGCTGATATGACACGGTCCTTATGCTCAAATATAGAAGCTAGCCTCTGTCCTGTACCTGTGACTTTTCCCAGTTGGACTCATCATTCCAGTTGCTCTTTTTATCCTTAATCTCCATTTTCATTAACTGATGGACAGTCTCATTTTTTTAAGGTGGCCAAGGTCTGAGTCTTCTAAAGCAGGATTTCTCAACCTGAATGCTGCTGACATTTTGATCCTGATAGTCCGGTCTTAAAGGTGAGTTTCTTGTGGGCAGTAAGATATTTATCATCTACCTACTACATTCCAGAAGCTCTCCCAAGACCTGACACTCAGAAGTATCTCAAAGCATAGCTAGTTTTCTCCTAGTGGGGAAAATCACCTCTGACAAAAATTATAAAAGTAGAGCTTAAGGAAAGAGGCTTGTTCTACAGACCAGACCCCACATCTTATGATTGAGGATCCGAATACTGCCTTTGTCAACTGGTGAAAGAGATGAGCCAACAAAATGTCTCTTGCTAAATACCTTTGGGATGTAGTTAGATCCCTTATTCCAGGCTTTCTGTGAACTTTGATGATATTCATGTACACAAAGAGTTTTGAAGCTAGAACTACAGTGACACCCCTTCCCAAACTACTTCATCAGGAAGCAACTTTGAAATAATGTGTAAGAAGCAATGCAGCATTCCAAGAGAGCTAAGGTTTGAAAAAAATCGAAGCAATCCTTAAAGCACTTCAGAATGGAAGTTGCTTTATTTAAATTCAAGCCATTAATTTATAGCATGAGCTGATGTCTGCCATTAGGTACAACATACTACCAGGAAAGAACAATAGAAATTTAGAACCAGGGTAAAATTCAAATGGGTATTAAACCACCTATAATCTCAAAGTAGAAAAAAATATTACATCTGCTGAAGATATTTTCTTTGAGGTAAAAATGTGCTTATGTTCTGATCTCAAGCATATTATTTTAACATCACACTAATAAGCTCAGATTAGAACTGAAAATTCATAGCTTCTTGGAACACAAAGGAACCATATTCACTTGAATATTTTGTATTATAAGTAAAATTTCTAACAGTTGGAATTCCTGAGGACCCTAGATGCATAGTTCCCAAAGGTTACCACTCAAAAATTTAAATTTTATTTACCTGAAAATTCTTCTCTGGGAGATTTCCTGAGGGACCCCACCAGCAGTGTCCCACTACATGACGTGTCCGACTGGATTTGTATATTTCGGGCCAACAGTCCAACCTCAGCAGCCAAAGAAATGTGCTTGCCATCCTCCGTGACATGGGAACTTCCTGGGGCAACATGAGTTGGGAAGAAAAAAACCTTTAAAAGTCTTTCTTGAAAACTGCTAGCTGGGGACCAGTACATCTCACAAATGAAAATATTCCTTTTCCCTTGGAAGTCCTACCAACTTTTCCTCAGGCATTCTCTACAAATGGCAGCTCAGAAATGAAAAATCTGTTCACTTGTCTCTCCTTGGGATCAAAGTGAGTGTTTGAACAAGAATTCATTTCTTCTCAATAACTGTGGAAACTGGGACAGGCCACTGTGCACGGAGCCAGGTCAAAACTGTCCAATTACTGGGGTCTCCAACCTCCTTCCTTAAGCCTGTCACTGAGAGAGAGTGGTATCTGTCTGCACAGGGTCTGTGGGCCTCTTTTCGGAGAGTGAGGAATCCCAGCCAAGCACAAGCAGTGACAGAGCAGAAGAACTATGTATTAGTGAGAGGAAGTGAGTGGTGCCAAGCAGCACCAGCGCCCTCTCAGGGGGGTCTCCAGCGCTCCACAATCTGAACTATGTTCCAGAGCACGGAAAGAAAGGGCCTGACTCCTTGTTTGTCTCATGGACTCCATTACCTTTTAGATTTCTCATTGGCTTTTATTGGGAAAGACTGATGGAGCTTTCTCTCTTTTCTGACATATTTTTTAATTGCTCATTCTAGGGATTGAACCCACCATTGCATAGGCATGGCAAATGTTCTTCTACCACTAAGCTACATGCTCAGACCTGCTTTAAAAATACTATTTTGAGATAAGATTTTGCTAGGTTGCCTAGACTGGACTCAAACTTGCAATCCTCCTGCCTCAGCCTCCAAAGAAGTAGGGCTTACAGCAATGTACCCCTGTGCCAAGCTCTGTGCCACATTCTTATAAATGAAATAAAGCTGGGAATAGTGGCATATGCCAGCTGGCCTGCTACTCAGGAACCTCAGGCTGGAGGCCTACTTGAGCCCTGGAATGCAAGGTCGGTGTAGACAATCTTGCAAGACTCCATCTCAGAAAACAAAACAGCAAGTGTGGAGGCGAGATGGTCCCTGAAGTATGCTATACAAAAACATAGAATTCATGGAACTGGGAAGTTTCTGGGAATGGAGGAAGTGAAAGGAAGAAAATAGAAAAGGGAAATTAAAAGAATCAAGATGTATATACACCAATCCCTCCGACAAATGTGCCAAATAAGTATCACAAATATGCTAATCAGAACGGTTTTAATTAGCAAAGGAAAAGAAGAAAAACTCTAATAGAATGAGCCATAGGTCTTTTCTCTTAAATGGCGACCACATGCAAGATCTCTATGCAGGTGTCACGGTGCTCTCACTTTTGTTAACCAGCAAACTCAGCAACCCAAAGTCTTACCAATGTGCCGGTGTTGGAGACGCCCATGGACTCTAATGTGGTGGCCCTTGACTTCTCTGATGGAGAGTACCTCTGCTTCGTGTGGCTCATAGGACGAGGAACTAAGAACAATTTTGTCATCAGGTTTCCAATCCACCACATCTTCTACTATAATTCTATAACCAGGGAAAAGAAAAGATTTTATGTCTATATATATATATAGATATAGATATATATGTATGTATATACACATATATTTATCTACATATACATATACATATATACTGTGCAACAAAGATCATGAACTAACTCCAGAAAAAGAAATCCAGTGCAACCAACAATCTCATTAGGGAACCTGAGAAAAAAATAAGACACAACAGAGAAAACAGTTTTTACAAAAAAATTTAATACTGGAGGAATCCATTTTCTGGCTCAGAAATGTGTATATTACAGGGATCATAAAGCTATTCCTTTATTCGGGAATATTAAGGCAATGGAATCAGAAACAGTGGAAGTGCTAGAGTTCAATGTATGCATCCTTGCATGGTTTTCTATAATAGCATTCTTCCTTCTTAATTGGGAAAAAATTTGAATGATAAAAGTATTTTCAAGGAGAACTTTTCTCATGTTTTCTGAAGACTTAACATTGCCATTTTTGGACAATTTTTTCGTTATGGATTAAGCCTAAAATCTTTGCAGTCTAACAGATACAAGTGTGACTCTTGAACCTGATACTTACCCCAGAAGCCACTTAACTTAACTTTTCTTAGCTTCAAATCTATATCTGAAAAGTGCAATACTTACTACATGCTCCCTCTAATGTCCCAACCTGATTATGTGGGCTAATGGCCATATACCCTTTGAATGTGCTCTTTTCCAAGCATTATGCTTTCATCACATTATGAAATGATGTGGACTTTATACGTTTTTTTTTAAATGTCACATTTAATAATGTTCTGTTCCATCTATCACTGTTGCCTTGTGAATATGATAGCTCTTCTTTCCATTCACAGTCATTCTTAACTTCAATAGTATATGTTTATTTTAATTTCCTTTCTCTTTACTTGATGCCGATATTTTACCAAGCTTTGACAATAGAATCGTTTCTACTGATAAATGCTCACCCAATCAGCAGGATCATGTACAAACCATTCCAACATGCGTTGTATATTGACAGAACTACTGGTAAAAACCAGGCGCTACAGTAGGTCCTACAGACATATTAGTAAATATATGTCATTTGTATTAAAATCATAATTTAGATTTTTGTCTAGGATACAAACCTAAAACATCTCCTGTATGTGTTGAGAATTAGGGGGTCATATGTGGGGCAATGGTATGAATTGTTATGAAATAAAGACTGTAATTAATTTCAGTCTGTGTGCCTAACATGAAAGAAAATACTGGAAATTAATGCAACTTTAATGAAATTCCTTAAAGCCTTAGATATTCCTTTTTTGCTATGACTCCCTAAGAAACTCAGCTAGAGAATACGGTAATACATTGGTTCACCTCTGTTCATGAACAATTTGATTTGCACAAAGAAGTTTTCAGCAAAATTTTGCTTCCATTCATTAACTCCACATGAGTAAGGCACATGACCACGGCTACCTCCCCACACAAACACAAATATGACCATCTCCCCCAGAATCCTGGAATGAATCAAATTTGTAGACCAAGGTATCAGTATATTAAAATTGTCATTTTATTTATGCATTTATGCATTTATGTTGATGGACATACAGGCCGCTTTCAAGATTTAGCTATTATTATTGTGCTGCTATAAAAATGGTATGGAGGTGTCACTGCACATAATATCTTCAGTGCTTTAGGAAGATACCTAGAAGGGAAATATCTGAGTCAAATGGAATTTCTACTTTTAGTAATCTCCATACTAATTTCCATAATGGATGTACTAGTTGACATTCCCACCAGCAATGCAGAAAGGTTTCTTTTGCCCTGCAGCCTCACAAGAATTTATTATTATTTGATTTCTTGGTGACAGCCTTTTTTTTCTGTAGTTAAGTGAATTTGAGTGTTGTTTTAACTTGCATTTCTCTAGTAGCTAGAGATGTTAAACTTATTTTTTCATGTACTTGTTGGCAATTCATACTTTGTGGAGTGTCTATTCATTTCAGTTACCTGTGTTTTGATTGGATCTTTTAAGTTGTGGGTCTCGTGTTTTTGAGTTCTTTATATATTCTAGATATTGCTCCTCTGATCCAGTATTAAATGGCAATTTTTTCCCATTCTATAGGTTATCTCTTCATTCTGCTGTTTCCTTTAGTGTGCAGAAACTTTTTAATTTGATATGGTCTCATCTGTTGATTCTTCATACAATTGGGTTTCTGTTGAGAAAGTCTTTGTCTATGCTTATGTCTTCAAGAGTTTAGCCAATTTTGTCTTCTGGCCGATTGTTTCTGTTTTAACATTAATATCTTTGATTCTTTTTTTATTTTTAGTATATAGTCAGAGGCACTGTTTTAAAATCAATCTTTTTGCATTCAAACAGTCAGCGTTCCCCGCACTGTTTGTTAGGTTATCTTTCCTCCAGAGTATGTTTTCATCCCCTCTGTCAAAGATCAGATAGGTGAATATGCCTGGAGTTTTCTCTGTATCCACTACTCTGTTCCATTGATCCCCATGTCTGTTGTTTTTACAATGCTATGTTGTTTTTATCACTGTGGTTTTGTCTTACATCATGAAATGTGGGTTTATGGTGATTCCTGCTTTGCTCTTGTTGCCCAAGATAGCTTTTACCATTCTAGGTCTCTTCTGGTTCCAAAGGAATTTTAGGATTGTTTTCTCTAGTCATGTGAAGAATACTGTTGGTATTTTGATTGAGAATATATTCAGTCTGTATATTTTAGAAGAATTGCCATTTTGACAATATTGGATCTGCCTATTTAGGAAGAAAGAATGTCTTTCCATTTTCATATATTCTCTTTGGTCTCCCCTTCAAGAGTTCTGCAATTTTTGTTGTACAGGTCTTTATCTCTTTGGTTAGTTTAATTCATAAATATTTAAATTTTTGATGCTATTGTGAATGGAATTGTTTTCCTAATTTCTTTCTCAGTGAATTCACTATCAATTAGCAGGAATGCTATTGACTTTTGTGTATTAATTAAGAATCCTGCCATGCTACTGAATTTGGTCTCTAGCTTCTAGAGTCTTTTGGTGGGATTTTTTTTTTGGTCATCTGTACCGAGGATCGTGTCATCTGTCAATAATGATAATTGGACTCATTCCTTTCCTACATATACACCTTTTTACTTGTCTTGCCTGATGATTCTGGCAAATGCCTAGAGAACAATATGGAATAGGAGTGGTGACAATGGACACCCTTGCCTAATTCCTAATTTTATAGGGGAAGCTTTAATATGATGTTGGCAATTGGTTTGTTATCAATACCTTTCCTAACACTGAGATAAGATCTTCTTGTATCTATTTTGTTAGGGTAAAAGCCTTATTTCTCTATCAATGTTGGAAGACAGCTTTGCAGGGTATATAAGTTGGAGTTGAAGTTTTTTAGTTTTAGCTCTTGCAATACTTCACCCTGTGCTCACTTCAGCAGCATATATACTAAAATTAGAAAAACTTCACTCCAAGTTTTCTTGGCCTTTAAAATTTTGTTGAGAGGTCTCTGTAATTCTAATTGAAATCTTTATCAGTGATTTGTTGCTTTTTCTCTGATAGTTTTTTTAATGTTCTGTCCCTGTGTTGGACTTCTGGGATGGTGACTATCATATATGGTAAGGTTCTTATTTGATCATGGCCATTTGCATTTCTACATACCTCACTTATCTGTACATTTAATTATTTTCCTATATTTGGAAAGTTTTCTGCTATTATATCTATGAACATGTTTTTTACTACTTTCTCTGTCTTAGGAGTTTTCACTAATTCTAATAACTCTTACAGCAGTTTTCTCAGTGTCATCTAGCAACTGTTGAACCCATTTTTTGTTTTCTTATTGTTCTAAGGTATCTCTTAACAACTGATCTCCAGAAGTAGTTTTCTTCTAACACTGACACTATCCTCACATTTCTGCAACCTATAATTTCAATAGAATTTTAATATTCTAGGTTTCTGTTTGTTTCCTAGTCATGGGATCTGATTCTTTGTTTAACTGGGTATTCATGGTTTGTATCACATGTTTATTCCTCTGGCTTATTATTAGTCTTCTATAAACTCAATGATTATTTTATTAAGTCTATTATCTAGTTATATTTTTTGAGTTCAACATACATCTTAATGATCTAGGTTTTTTTTCATCTTCTTTATTACCTTTCAAATAATCCAGCTCTGTGGCTAAAGATTTTCTATCCTTCAATGCAACATGTGTAATCTTTGGGGGAGTTGAAAGCTTTTGCAAGTATTTATTGCTTTGTTTCTCATGTTTCTATTTTCTGTTTGTTTTGTGTTGAAGTTTGTGGCTAGTTATAGTAGAGTTTGGAGATCTATTTAGCAGTGTCTGCTTTTCAGTGAGAGATTGAGTTTGGCTAATTATAGGCCTCTGCCTTTGTCGCAAGTTCTGATCACCGCCATTAACTCTGAAGAAGAGGACACAGTGTAATTTGCTCAGTTACCAGTTCTCTAGGAATGAACCATAGTATTATTAATGACACAAAGACATTCCAGATATTGGCATACTTATTAATAGCAACCATTATGCCACCCTGGCAATTGCAAGTAAATCAGCAAAAATAATAACATCAAAGACGATCTGAATATGGGCATATCATAAGAACCATATGTATAATATACCATATGTATAACCATATACCATACTGTATAACCCTTAATTATAAAAAAGTAATCTATAAATATAGTGAAAATCCTAAGACAAACCATATTTTTACATAAATATCTACTAATGTGACAACTATACCTTCCCTAAAAATACAAAAGAATTCAAAAGTACTAACATAGAGTAAACTATCTAAACTATAAAATGTAATGCTAGTAAGATAAAAGATAGGGAGAATGAGAGAAGAAAAATCTGAAAAATGAAGCAATAGAATAAGAAAAGGAGGAAGATAAAAGTGAGATAAAGGATCATAGTAAGGAGTAGCAGAAAATTAATAGAACTAGATTAGGGTAAGAGGAAAAAAAGAAAAAGTGAGAAAAAAGGGAAAAGAATTTAAAAATTAAAATAAAAAATGAAGAGGAAAAAAGAAAGAAAATGGAGAAAAAGGAAATTTCACCAAACCTCAAAAAAAAGTGAAAAAAAAAAAAAGAAAAAAAAAATGAGCCTTCAAAAATATTTTTCTCTATTTTTGAATGAGTGGTTACTTCTAAAAACTGCAGTTTCAGAAACTAGAAAATCAGTTTCTCTGCCTGGCTTTATGGCCTGTGGGTTTATTAATTCCCTCTTATTCCTGAGTCTTGCCTGTCCATGCACCCTGAACTGTGGCAACTGTACAAGCAGAGACATATCATCGCCTACATTGGAAGATGGAGAAAGCAACTTCAACTTCTGGCCTGTCCCGGATATAGGCAGCAGGGCAAGGGTCCAAGTAGGCTGTTGTAATTAATGCCAGCATTTGCAGACCCCACCACTTCTGAAAGCCACACATTGATGGGGGTGGGGCCCTGTGTCCTTTCCTACCTGACTTTAAACTTCTTAGGGGGATTTATGTCAAGCTCACAAGCTCTCATTACTGTCTCTTATAGTTGTCTGTCACCCAGTCACTGTGGGAGGGTAAAATCGGGAACCATAAAGTAACATTATTTTAAATTGTCCTGAGGTTTACATTTATACAATCAACCCTATCCCAAAATGGCACACCATTAAAACACTCTCTGGTGACGTGATTGGCATTGTATTAAATTCCTTCTCCAACGATTGCCTGACATGTGGAAGGAGTTACTTTCGAAGTAAATCATCATGCTGATTTTGAAGTTTACAATGGCTGTAGGCCTTTCTTGGGGCTAGCACTGCTGGGCTGGCCCGTTGTTTCTCCCTAGAGCTCCCAAACCTTGGAAATTACCTTGTGATTACAAAGATAAATTCCCCTACCCAGAAGTTGGGGTAAACCAGACTGTGCTTGGTAAGGCCCCTGCTCCCCTCCCCGAAAGAGACTCAGAAAGTACAAGTTCATTTGGCCCTGGCAAGGACAAACCATAATCAAAAGCACCTAACTGCAAAGAGCCAAAAACAGAGGCAAAACAGAAACCCCCGACTGACAGCAGCAAGGAGACCCCGCCAAGCAATCAAAAGAAGACACATCTGCCTACCCCACTTCCTTCCAGTAGCCCTCTGACATCCCATAAAAGACACTTCCACTTCCTGGTCTGCTGGGTAAAGGGCCACTCCTGCTTCTTTGATTAAAATCCCTCCAGTGGATCTTACAGTGTGTGCTCTGGGTCTTGGCGTGGGGTTCAGTCACTTTATCAATTCTCTCCTCTCTCTTTCTCTCCCTATCACTGTATCTCTCTGTCTCTGTGACTCTATGTGTCTCTGTCTGTCTCTCCCTTTCTCTCTCTCCCTCTCTTTCTCTCTCTCTCTCTATATATATAGTAGTCTATTTCTCCTACTTCTGTGTAACTTTTAATTTTCCTGTTAGTCCCCTCTTGATTCCTAGAGTCAGCTTTATTTTTTTGTTTTCAAGTTGTTATTTGCCATGGGTCTAGATTCCAGGCCCACAGAAGGTATTTTATTGCTGATCACTACTTTACCATTTTACCAGTCACTATAGTATTTTGACAGCTCCTGATACGTGAGAATAAAATTCTTCCCATTTGGAATTCAGAGAATTTAGAACAGTGCATAAGAGAGGATGTGTGTCATTATATGTATGACAAAATCCACAAAATAACATTACTAAATACACCTTAATGTAAATTAGAAAAACAATCTTGCCCCTGCTCAAGTTAAGTGAATTTACACACTCTCCTCTTTAGTCCACTCATTCTTAAAAATCAACTTATTTTGCTCAGTGAAGTCTTTCATGGGAATTCAATTCCAGTGACCAGAAAAATAAAAAGTAAAAAGTAAAAAAAAAGAAGAAGTATTTCTTGGGAGTCTGACTGCCTAACATTTTCTATGTCCATAAAATTTTGACATAATAAATAATAGTGACTTGTGACTTTTTATACTTATCTTCAGTAGCTTCCAAATTTGATATTATTATATAAAGTTTAATTAATCTAACCATGTACTATGTATACCTAAAACACCTAATAATATGTGAGGGAAAGAGTAAAAGGAATTATTGAAATTACTACTTCAAGCTTTATATTAAAAGTATAAATAGGTATAATCTGATTTTTTTCTGTCAAGACTTCCAAAAATTTACAAGTTCATGAAAATTTGTTTCTTCCATTGTCCTGAAGTATAGGGATCCTGTATTTCATGAGAACAATATATAGATATCAAATGAGCATAGCCCCTTCTATATCTACCTTCACATAGTAACAGTCATAACTTGAGAGCAAATTATAGTCCCAGTATCAATACTCTAGTTTTCTTTATATTTTAACACACATTATTACTAGTCCCTGCCTTCTACTATTATGATTACCCTTCAATCACTTCAAGAAAGCCTAATAATACCTATGTGAATAACAATTCCATCTTGGACCAGGGATATAGCTCAGCAGTCTGCTGCATGCCTGGCAAGCTCAAGGTCCTGAGTTGAATTCCTGGTACTAAAGGGAAAAAAAAAAAGAAGTCCATCTGTATTCAATGCATCTTATGAATACTAATGAGTCCTATAACTATAGGGAAGAAGATAATTTACATGATATGAGCTAAACATACCTAAATAATGTTTAAAGAAATGATAGACTTGTTTGTAAAATAATTGGACCTAAATGGAAACCACATTAAAACATAGAGGAAACCAGAAATAATCACTGTGGAAGCCTCCAAAAAAATAACTTTTAAAATAATGAACAAGATAATCAGCACAGTTTCCTATATTTGGACACTAATATTGTACCTAGTTCAGGGAAACTATAGAGTTTATCCGTCAAAAATATAATACTTACTTAGTTACAAAGAACAAAAACGCCAATTTGATTGAGGAGCTCTTACAGCCATAAATAAAACATTCACATATAAACATATATAATTTAAATTTTTAAACTTAATTTTGGGAGATTTTAATTATAATAATTGTTTCTGGTCACAGCCTCAAATGCCTTTCCTCAAGAATTATAGATTGTCACTGATTTCTGAATAGATTCTACAGTGTAGTTTCCCAAGAAACTGGTATACCCATAGGCTTCTGCACTCTGATAACATTGAAACCTTTTATTTTCTAATTCTCTATGTAAAGAGGAGAGTAACAAGTATCTTAGCTATTTTTCTCTCTTGTTGTTGAAGCAAAATACCTGATGCCCAAAGTTAGAGAAGGGAAGTTTTATTTCCCACAGGTTGAGAGGTTTAAGTTCATATTCAGTTGGCTCCAAGGCAAAATGATATGGCTGAAGGGCAGTGGTTCATGGCTGCCTTAAACAGCATTCCCAAACAACAAAAGAGAGAGACACACCTTCTGTCTGCTGTTATACTGTGTGCTGGCTCCACCCCTGCGTAGGTGTAGCAGTCAAGCCACCAATCCCAGTGCCAGACAATGAACCAATCACAAATGCTAGGTTCAGCCATGTCCATGACTGCATGAGACTTGGTGGGGGGGGGGGTTATCTGACATAAGTCATGACACAAAGGCTTAACAAGAATTAAGATGGTTATATACATGCACTGCTTCTCCACAATGAATATAATCATTATCTACTGCAAATAGGTATTAATAAAAAAATTTTAATTAAAAATCAAATGCCAAAGATAAAAAACAAATTAAATTTTTATCAATGAAATTGAAACATAATAAGGATTCTCGGACTGCATTCAACTGCTGAGTATTGAAGAATTTGAATTCTATAATGATGTTAAAATAATGGGAACAACAGTGACAGCTAACAGTAGATATCAATTATATGTCTGCTGACCTCTTTTCTCCCTCATTCCAGGAAATCAATCATATCTCCTTGGGAGCAGTTGCCTCTATCCACCACATACTTAGGCGATTCTAGAGAGAAGTCTAGACTACAGTCACATAAAACCTTCTCAAATGTGAGACGTGTTTCTTAAAATCTCTCTCCTGGAATGAGAGGAGGATGTTCCCTGTGTGGAGTTAGAGAAAAGTTCACTAACTCTGTAGCTACAAAAGTGAGGAAAATAGTCTTCATTGGAAAAAAATGAAGGTTAAGTAGAGAAACACAATGGAAGTAGCTCAGGGTGAAGAAGAGAGCCTAGTACAATTTTCTACATGGAATAAGAAGGCTAATTTTATTTTTACCTCCCACTAAAAGAATTTTGACTACTATACCACTACCTTATGTGTGCCTTACTTTGCTACAAAACCTGGGCAAAAGATTCGCATGAAGAAATGTGTTGTTACCAAAATTATAAATCATACAACCATATGTTGCAGTCATTTTGATAGTAGAGAAGCCTGTGCTGGAGGGGAGCTGAATGTACTGTAAGGTACAATGGAGTCTTTACTAAGCAAGATGTATAAAGATAAAAAGTGCATGCAAAAATCCTGAATCTAACCCCAATTTCATTTATTAAATATTTAGGGAGCCAGTAGTAAGGTTACTACAGAAATTAGGTATATGGTGGTTAAGTGAGAATGTTGCAGAGGACAGAAGAATGAGAAATATTTAAAACACAGCATATTGGAGGAATATATCACTAATTTGATACGGGAGCTATTGGAAGAGACATTCTCAGCGATAAAAGGTCTAGATCCTAGGGAAAAGGGTGAGGTAACAAAAGACTAGATTTTTTTTATCCATTTCAGAGTTATTTTCCTTTTAAATAATAGAATATAAATCCCTTGAAATATCTCACAGCTGTTAGAATGGTCATAAAATCAATTTAACAAGTGATGATAATGCAAAGAAAAAAGAATGCTTGTGCACTGTTGTGATGAGAAAGTGAATTAGTATAGCCATAATGAAAATGATATAAAGGTTCCTCAAAAAAGTGAAAACATGACTACCATATGGTCCAGAAATCCCACCACTGAGTATGTGTATCCAAAGAAAATGAAATCAGTGTGCCCAGGAGATAACTGGGCTGGTGGTGTATAATAGTAGTAAGGAACTTGCCTGGAATGTGTAAGGCCCTGGGTTTGCTACCCAGTGAGAAGGAGAGGAGAGGAGAAGAGAGGAGAGGAGAGGAGAGGAGAGGAGAGGAGAGGGGAGGGGAGGGGAGGGGAGGGGAGGGGAGGGGAGGGGAGGGGAGGGGAGGAGAGGAGAGGAGAGGAGAGGAGAGGAGAGGAGAGGAGAGGAGAGGAGAGGAGTGAACAGAAATTGAGGGGAGGGGTGTGAGGAGGGGAGGGAAGAAGAAGAAACAGAAGGAGGGAGAGGGACAGAAAGGAGCACTTAGACTGAGGGAGAGAGAAAATGGAGGCCACCGTATTCATCAAGCTTATTTAAATAACCAGACAACAGAATTTAAATATCTCTACTGCCAAATGATAAAGGATGATGTTATGTTACATGGATTAAGACATGTACAAAAAAGCAGATACCACCTAATCTCACTTGTATATTGAATCCAGATATGTCAATCACATAAAAGCAGAGTATAATGGTTTAACAATTGAGAAAATATTTCTCAAAGGATGTAAAATTTTTGTTAGAATATTAAGTTCAAGAGATCTGATATGCATCATGATGATCATAGTTAACAGTGTACTGCATGCTTAAAATTATTTAACAAGTATATTTGAACTGTTCTCATCACAAGAATATAGGTATGTGAGGTAGTATATGTGTTAATTTGCTCAATTTATCTATGCTATAATGTATAAATACATATATTTCAAAATATGATTCAATAAATTACATGAATAAATTTTATTCTGTCAATTTAAAAATAAAATAAAAGAGTAGTCACTTTCAAAACAAAATAACAGAATAAAGACTGGATAATGCCTTACCCACTGTCTTACTTGAAAAGGTAAAAAAGATACAGAACTAGAAAAAAATTAGAAACTTTGCCAAAGAGTCTTGTACTTATCACCTTTCTGTGGCTGACATAAAACACTGAATTGAAAATTTAGGGGGAAAAAGTCTTGATTTATTTTTATAAAAAAATCCAACATGGTTTTTTATCTGTCTTTCCAAAAGTCAACTAAAACAAACTACAACGAAGAGTAATTTAGAGATAAATTTAAGATAACAACAAAAAAAGAAAGTTATTTCTTCAAAATGTTTTGTCAAGCTTTCTTTGATTGGCAATTCAAGAAATGAATGCAAGTTTACAAAGTTAAAACATTAAATTTTTAAAGTAGTTATGAAGATAAAACATTTCCTATGAAGTTTTCACACTAATATTACTTATAAAATAAGTCAATTTATATACAAATAAATATGGATCTCTAATTCTGTTCATGAAGTTTATGATGAGGTCCAAGTGAAATGAAGTATTTACACAATATAATAGACAGAATTATTAAACTAATTTACCAGAAGGAACAATGTGGAAAAATGCATAGCTTGGAAAGACCAATAATCAATACCAACTTTCCAGTTTTGCTAAAGTTCTATGGTTATGTAAAACGTTATCATCAGTGAATGCTGAGTTCCCATATAAGGGAACTATTTTCACAACTTACCGTGGACCTCAAATCATTTTTAAATTTGTGGAAGGAAAAGATATCTATAAAACCATTATACTGCATATGTAACTACATATTATCAATGCAATCTAATTAAAATACTGCTCCAGATAACAAGAAATATTCAGAATAGTGGTACTATGTGCAACACAAGCAGTTGAATTATACCAACTAGGGTAAAAATAAAGCCATAAGAACTTCTAGCCTTATAACTTGGAAAATTTATTCAACTCCTCCATGCCTAGCTTTCTTATCCATTAAATGAAGATAATACCTAACTTACAGCACTAAGAGATTTAAATGAGATAATGCATGTAAAATTCTTGGCAGAGGCCTGACAAATAGCAAAGTTACATGATAAGAACTCAATAAATGGGAACTAGTTAATGACTATGGATAGTTTTAATTAATAAAATGGAATTTCTTTCAAAATAGCCTGTAGGTCAGACTCAGAATGAGGTTTTTAACACATTCTTATAAGAAAAATCCATTCACGTGTCTCCTGCCAAATTCCATCTTGCTAACCTTTTAATTATAATTAAAGTTTCTTATTGATCCCTATTAGAAACGCTTACTTCACAAATCCTTTTGGGTATCAGAAAGGCACTTACCACTCAACATGACCATATCTGAATTCACAATCTTTTCCCCCAAGCTTAGTTCTCTTTGAGAATGGTAACTAATGCATTGATATAAGCCAGACACCAAGAAAGCACCTTGCATCCAATATTTCTGTGATGGCTAATTTTAAATTTCAACTTGTGTAGGCTAAGTGATTCCTAGAAATCTGGTAAAGTGTAACTTCTGAGTGTATTGTGAAGGTGTTTCCAGGGGAGACTGGTGTGTAAACCAGTAGACTGTGGACAGAAGTCCCACCTTCAGTATGAAATGGTATCATGGAATCTACTAGGGGCAAAATGAAGACAATGATAAAGGAAAGGGGATTGTCTCTGTTTGTGGTGGTACTCACTGTCTGAGCCTCTCTGACTTGAAACAAGTCAAATTGCCAGCTTCCCTTGATCCCTGTCTTGCATCCCTGTCATATCTTAGTCCTTCTCAGACTTCAGGCTTGCATTGACTTCTTCTAATAAGTCCCCTCCCATATATCTACCTTTCAGTACAAAATTAAACTTTTGATATTACCAAAGAACACAGCCATGGCCCCCAGCAAGTCCTGGGAGCCCTATCAACTCAGCATCTGCTCTTCACTCAACTATCATGGCATTCTCTCCATTCTCCCCTACAGTTGCTAAACAGTCTTGGGTTCTTTTGTCCAATTCAGATGAAAATATCAAATTGGCAAAGGGCTGCTCCCTCGAGGTTAGCAGTGGGTGACTCTGAGTGCCACTGACTCTCAGCCTTGTCGCCCTGCTCTGAGTCCTGAGTGCCTGTGCCTCTCAGCTCTCAGTGTTTCAGCTTTTGCTGGCATAGTTCTTACCATTACACCTTCCCTCCCCAGGCCCACCCCGACTTCACCTTCCCATCAGCTCCACTGCATTCTGTGCTTATAGGTGTTTTGCACCTTTCTGGAGCCCTTTCTTTTGTTGTCAGCCTAGGCTTTCACTGGCAACTGCAGACCTTGCCAGTGTTGCCACTCGTCTCTGGGTCTGTGGAACTCTTTCAGGATTACTCACCCTCAGGTTTATCAAGAATTTTCAAAGCAGCTGCTCAGTCCATTGTGCTGGACATGAGAATCTCAACAGAGAACAGGACCACTCCACTGAAGCCTTTGTTACAAGGATTTATTCCGCAGAGAAGGTGCCACCTTCTTGGTTGCCAGAGTAGGGTGATTTATATACAGGAGGAACGCTCTGCGCTTGTGCAGTTCCTTGTGGTTCCTAGAACTGTTCCAGGACTTTCGGAGTAGTGTCAGAGAGGGACAGGCTCATTTACAGGGCAGGGCTCTCCAAATGGAATAGGTCTGCTCTTCATGTCCAAGACATCATCTTCTAGAGCAAATCATCCAGGACATCTGTACTGTCACAGCAGAAGCTCTGGCAGTTTCTGTACTTTTGTATAAATTTCAGCTCCGAAACTGCTACCTCTATGGCTTTTCTATCATCTCCAGGAAGAACTGTAGGGCTAATCTTGGCCCACTGGGGTTAAAGGGACCCAAGAGTATCATCAGTGGCCCCGGTGCCTCCCCAGTACTTGACTTTAATTTTGATTTTTTGAGCGCTCCTCCCATTGGGTGGCAGCATTGGCTGGGTCAGAAGAAGAGCAGGGGTCCAGCCCTTTTTCTATCTCCCTCTCACCCCAAAGCTACCTCCAACCCCCACTTCTTCATAATCTCCTTCACTGACTCCTCTATTACAGCCTAAAACTTCAGACTGGCCCCAACCTCACTCCACACCTCCAAATTTCCCCTCCACCTCCATCCTCCTGATTAGATAGTGACATTGGCCATTTCCAGGATCATTCTCAGCCCTCTTCCCTCCAAGTTCTAAAATTATGTGTCTAATTGCCCTCATGACATCTCTGCTTGGTGTCTCCAACTTAGTGTACCCCTTCCACTTTCCATGACAAACCTGCTCACCTCCCAGTCTCCTCTCTGCCTATCCGTCTGCTACCCCCGAGGCCGCACTATCCAAACATCTGGGGTGCTCCTCTTGCCCCTCAACATGGAATCATCTATACAGTCTTCTCTTCTACCCATCACCACTGCCTCCTCCACTTCCATCACCATTGTGATTTCCAGCCTTGACTGGTCTTCTGAAGCCCCACGTCTGCCCTTATCCATTTAATACTGACAAAGCCAGAACTATTTCTTAAGCACCAGTTGTATTTCACTATTTACCTACAGAAAATATGCAGAAATTTTCCCTTTGACCTCTCATATCTGAACAAGAAGGCCCCATGGACTTGAGCCTCGCATGCCATGTGATCCTACTCTCTGCTTCTGTGCTGCCAAGAGTGACCTCCTTTCTGTCCGTCGGCTCCCCACAGCCACATCCAGGCCAACACAGTGTGTCCTTTATGATGTACTTTTGACTATTTGTAGTGCACAGATCACTGCTTCTTACCCATCAGACCTCAGCTCAAATTCCCCTTTCCCCAGAGAGACATTTCATGTTCATCCAGTTTAAAAGCCTACATTCTCCACACCAGCCATTTTCAATCCTACCTTCTTACTGACTTTCTCACTGACATATAGTACAGTCTGCAGCTATGTTATTTAAATGCTTGTGCTTGCTTGTTCATTGTCTCTTTTTCTCCTTATCAATATATCAGCTCTAGAACACAGCAATCCCTTCTAATTTTCTTTTATGTCTCTTGTGTTTTAGCCAGACTTATTTCATAGGGAGGGTTCTTCATGCTTGCTGAATGACTAAAAGGAGTTTGCTTTAGAGCACTGATTCCACATATACCCAAGTTTGATTCACTAATACCCTTTGCCTTTCAGCTCCTACTTCTGAAATCACTCCTCAGGAAAGTCTTCTCTAATTTCCCTCACTGCTGCAAATTATCACGTGCACATGTTTTCAGGCATTTAAACTTTCTTTATAGAATTCATCATATATGTATGTGTATATGTATGTGTGTATATATATATATGTGTGTATATATATATATATATATATATATATATATATATATATATAATTTTACACTTCTCAATACATTTGACTAATATCTGAGGGAAGGGACCATGTCAGTTTTTACTTGCTATTGAATCTTGAGAATGCAGTTCAATGTTTGTCAAAGATTATGCATTCATGAAAGTTGTGCTGAATAATTGTTCAAAATAACTACAAAAATAATATGTACTATGTAAAATATTCTGTATGTAGAAAAACCACCTTAGAACAGTGAGTACCTGTCATTTCACCAACCTGATACTTTCTGTGCTGTACATCTTTGCAGATATTTCCTACCCACCTATATACATTGAAAGATGCTAGACTATTATGTAATATTAGCTCCAAGCTGAATGTCTTGATCTCCTAATGTTTGTCAACTCAAAGTACATTAGTCAGATGTCTGTGTAATGGTTAGAAGTGCATCTTCTCTTGGAACCCACATATTGAAACTGTTTAGAGATATTTCTGTTTTCATATTTTTTGTTCCTGAGATTTTAAACTGAAAATATTGGCCTTCCCATCTGTACTATTATATGTGCAAACCCTTTATGGTTTATCATTTGCTCTTACACTGTATAATTAACATTCATAAATATTACATTTTATATGATCAGATCTTAGTTTTTCTTTCTTTATCAGTACATGCGAGTAACACATAATGTGTACAGTCCTTGTGGGACTTGGAACATGTACAGAATACATCCTATTCCCTTCTTTATCCCCCTTGCCTTCCACACCTCCTGATCCTCTTCCTTTCCTTTTCCCAATCCCCTGTCACACACCTCCTGATCTTCCTCCTCTTTTCTTTTTTGCACATATTTGCCGTACATACTGCCATTTCCTGTGTGGAGTGGGCACACGTACCTGACACACTTAGTTCTTTTTTCATCCCATCCCTCTTCCCTCCTCCCTTCCACCAGCTCTTGTTTCCCTTCCTATCTGAGAAACATCTATCTCCTGACTTTCTATTATCTATCTTTCCTTTTGTTCTTTATTTAGGTTTCTCATTTAAGAGAATAAGTAGGGAGAGGATCAAGAGATGGTGGATGGAGGGAGGGAAGAAGGACAGGGGATGAAAAAGGAACTAAGATATAAATAAAAGAATTTTAAAGAGACTCCATGTGATGTTTAAGTTTGTGTGTCTGATTTACTGCACTTAATATTACATCTCAAGGTGCATTCATTTTCCCACAAATGATTCAAGTTTATGTTACTTAAGTGTGTGTAAATATCACATTTTCTTTATCCATTCATCTGCTGATGCATATACAGGCTGCTTCCAGGATTTAATGATTAGGGATTATGCTGCTGTAAGGATGGGTAAGCATGTATCACTGTTATATGATGTCTTTTAACTCTATTGGAAGATACCTACAAGGTAAATGCTAGGTTGAATTTCTAGTTTCAGATTTTTAAGAATCTCTGCATTGTTAATGATTGTACTAGTTTACATTCCCAACAACAGGTGGAAAGTTTCTTTTTCCTCCACAATCTCTCCAGCATTTATTGTAATTTGATTTCTTGATGACGACCATTTGTTCTGGGAAAAAACATAATCTTTGTTTTGTTTTATTTTGCATTTCTCTAATGGCCAGATATTTTGACCATTTTTTCATTTATTTATTTTCCATTTGTACTTCTTCTGAGAAGTCCATTTAACTTGATAAGTTTTGGATTAGGTCTCTTACATTAAGGGTGATATATATATATATATATATATCAAAGAATTGTTCAAAGAATTGTTAGCCAAAATTTTCTCCCAATCTGTACAGTCTTTTAATTTAGTTATTTCTTTTCATTTGCTATGATCCCATTTGTTGATGCTTCAAGAGTTTTACCTATCTTATCTTCTAGATTAAATGTTTCTGTTTTAAATCCATTTTCATTTTAGTTTAATATATGATGAAAAGATGGACCTAGACTCAGTCTTCTGCATATGATTACCAATTTCCCAACACCATTTATTAAAGAGGCTATCTTTCCTTCACTGTAGGTTTCTGGCCCATTTGTCAAAGATAAGTAGTTAAATGTACTGGGAGGTTGTTAGAGCATTCTTCACTCTGTTTGTTGGCCCTCCTATCTGTCTGTGTGCCAATACCATGCTAGTTTTTGTACAGTAGGTTTGTGATATAATTTCAGGTCCAGGGTGCTGATCACTTTGCTACTTTTACCCAAGATTGTTCTCTTTTGGTTCAACATGAATTTTAGGATTGTTTTCTCCAGCTCTGCAAAGAATTCTGTTAGAATTGTGCCAAATCTGCATGTAAATTTTTGAAGTACGGACATTTTGACAATATTGGTTCTGCCTATCCAAGAACAAAGAATATCTTTTCAATTTCTGAGGTCATCTTCAGTTTTCTTTTTTCAGAGTTACAGTTTTCATTGTAGAGGTCTTTCACTACCTTAGTTAGGTTTATTCCTAAGCATTTGATTTTTCTTGGTGCTCTTGTGAATGGTATTTTTTCTCTAATTTCTTTCTCAGTGATTCACTATTTGTTTACAGGAACTTATCAATGTTGGATCCTGCCACATTACTGAATTTAGTTATTAATTGTAAGTGTCTTCTGATGGATTGTTTAAGGTCTTCTATGTATAGGATCATGTCATGCAAATAATAATTTGACTTTTTCCTTTCCTATATGTATGCCTTCTATTTCTTTCTCTTGCCTGATTGCTCTGGCTAGTATTTCAAGGGCTATGTTGAACAGGAGTGGTGATAACAGACATCTTTGTCTTATCCTTGATTTTAGAGGAAATGCTCTGTAAGATTTTCCTCATATAATATGATGCTGATAGTAAGTTTGTCACAAATGGTTTTCATCAGATTGAGATAAGATCCTTCTGTTCCTATTTTCTTCAGTTTTTTAAAATAAAAGGCCTATTATTTCTTAATGTTATGATTTCTTAATGTTATATCTTTCTTTTGATCAGAAGTCTTCTCTAATTTTTCACGTATTTACCTAAATTGTCTTCAAATATACTTTACATTAGATTGTTATTGTTATTGTTACTGTTACTGTTATTGTTATTGTTATTGTTATTGTTGTTGTTATTGGAGAGGCAGGAGAGTTGAGACAGGGTCTGAGTGTGTACTTCAGGCTGACCTGGAAATCAAGGCAATCCTCCTGTCTCAGCCTCCCCAGTGCTGGGATTATAGATATTTGCCACCATACCCAGTTTACATTTTTGTTTTAAGCTATCTATAATTTGATTTAGTGCAAAGCATAAAATGAGAATCCATTTTTATATTTTTGTCAAAGTATTTATCAAATATTCCAGTATGTTTACAGCTAAAATAAAATGTTATTTCTTTCAAATTCTAATATAGCAGAACATGCTTGGGTTTATTTCTAGATATTCTCTTGAATTTTTCTGCCAATAATTCATTACTTTCCTCATATTAAAATTACAGTAAATACTTCTAAAAAATTTACTGTTAAAATTTGGCTACATTCATATATTTGATGCTCCAAACAACTTAGACTTAATGATGGGACTCTAATGCATATATTTGACTTGTAGTTAAAGTTGCATTGGACATGACATCTTTAAAATATGGAACTTTCAGTTTATGTTATGGATTACCATTTATTCATCTGTATTATTCCTCTATGTAGTGTTCTATAATTTTGCTTTTATTGGTCCTATAATTTTTTCTATGTGTCCTTCACAGACATTTTATGACTGAAATTTGAAATAAAATTTTACATTATAATCTAAAATTTCATTTCTCAGATGTTAGAAAGCTCTTGTTTTGATCACTAACTGTTGAATGTAATTGGTACTCTTTTAGAAGATTCTCTCCAGTTTTCTAGGTAAAAAAGGTATTATAATCCACAAAAGATAATAGGTTGGATCATTTTCAATAGTTAAATACAAAACATTTTTTGCCTTAATATACTGACTAAAACTTTAATAAGAATAATTAATAACTATTGTAATAGTTATTTTTGTTTTATTTTAAAGAGAAAAAATAAAATCAAAGATACAAAATTTCAAAAATAAGATAATAGGAAATTTATAATGGTTAATATATTACATTATTATCTTCAAAATAGTTACTCTAATTACATGACATAAGTGTGCATAATTAATGAAATAATAAAAAACTTTTTTAATGAACTAAGACAAATCAGCAGTATAATTATCTTAGCTCTCTTTTATCTATTACATATATTATTTTTCCTTTTCTCTTCTTTATCTTTTCACCCATACGTTGTTCTTTATTACTGAGCTGTTTCTTTCCTTTTCATATCAATAGTAGACTGGGACTTACTTACTTTTTCAGGAAGACATTATGATGTTTACATATGTGAGTCTGGTTTATTTTACTTATGAGGATGGACTCTATTTGTGCCCAATTACCAATAAATGCCTCAACTTTATCCTTCTTTAAAGTTGAGTAGTACTTCATCATATAAAAATACCACATCTTATAAATTTATCCTTTGTTGATAGGCATTTGGGTTGTCTCCAAGATTTGGCTATTGCAAATTGTGTTGCTATAAACATGGGTGCACACATATGCACTGTAGTATAATGTTTTCAATTCACCTGGGGAAATACTCAGAAGGGGAATAGCTGAGTCTAATGGGACCTCTGATTCCAGCTTTTTGAGGAATCTCTATACTTATTTTGACAATAGTTGTGTGAGTCTACATTCCCATCAACAAAGTTTCCTTTTTCCTCAACACTCTGTCAGCATTTGTTATTGGCTGATTTCTTGATGATAGCCATTCATTCTGGAATGAGATGGAATCTCAGTGTGGTTTTAATTTGTATTTCCCAAATGACGGGTAGTTGAATTTTTTTCACATATTTATTTTCCATTAGTATTTCTTCACCTGAGAAATGTTTATTCATCTCTGAAGTCCATTTCTGGATTCAGTCTTTGAATTTGGGGAGTCTGATTTTTTTTCAATTCTTTATATGTCCTAGATAGAACTACTTTGTCTGAGGGATAGTTGGCTAAAATTTTTTCCCACCAGGATTTTCTTTTCACTATGCAAATGTTTTATTTTGAGATGCAAATGTTTTTAATAAGATGAGATCCCAGTTTGTGATTCTGTGAAGTAACTTCCCATGTGATTTGGTTTTTGTTCATGGCCTCTGTGCCTACCCTTATGTCTTCAAGATTTCTATCCACTTTCCCTTTCGGTAGATTTAATGCTTCTGTTTTAATATTTAGATCTTTGATCCATTTTGACTTTACTTCAGTGCATGGTGATAGACATGGTTTTAGTTTTACTCTTCAGCATATGGAAAGCCATATGCCAAATGCCAGCACTGTTTATTAAAGAGGCTTGGTTTATTCTAGCAAAACTGGTTGGCCCCTTTGTCAAAGACAAGATGGCTGAGTGTGTTGAAAGTTGTGTCTTTATCTTCTAATTTGTTCCTCTGGTCCTTGGTCCTATTTTTTTGTTTGTTTGTTTATTTTATTTTGCTTTGTTTTTCCAGTACCATGCTGATTTTATCACTGTAGCTTTTTAGTATAATTTTAAGTCATGGATTGTGATGCTCCTGCCTTGGCTTTGTTGCCCAAGATTGCCTTTGCTATTCTAAGTCTCTTCAGTACCCACATGAATTTTAGGCATGTGTTCTCTAGATCTGTGAGGTATGTTAAAGGTATTTTCGTTGGGATACATTAAATTGGTATAACAGTTTTGGGAGTATAGCCATTTTCAAGTGTTGGTTCTTCCTACCTAAAGAAGGGGCATCTTTCCATTTTCTGATACATGTATGTTTCCATCTCCTTTTTTAAAGTGTTGTAATTTTCAATTTTTATTTTCTTTGTTAAATTGATCTGTATTTCATTTTTTGAATGTCTTGTCAAGGGTGTGATTTCCCACATTCTCTCTCAGTGATCTTGTTGTTTGTATACAAGAACACTATTGATTTTTGAGTGTTGATATTATATCCAGATAATAAGATATTGAATTTTTTTCATCTACAACTTTTTTAGTGGCACTTTTGAGGTATTCTATGTAGATAATCATGTCCTCTGTGAATAATGAGAGTTTAACTTCTTCCTTTCCTGTACTTATATATATATATATAAACAAGGAGATTGTATAGAAACCATTGTTCATTTTCTGTTAGTTGGTTCTAAATACCCTGTAACACTTTTACCCTCTTGAATGGTTTTACACTGTCTTGTTATGTTTGATAGTATATGAAGGCATACTCAAATATTTCAAGGAAAGAGACACTATAGTAGCTACTGTTATGTCGGGTTATCCTGTGGTGAAACACTATGTTGCTTAAATTGTTGTGTTCTGACCTGTGCTGTTATGTCCTCTTTCATTTTAATCTCCCCCTTTTTATATATTTTTTAAATAAAAAAATAAAGTATTGTTTCTTTGAAAGGTGGTTTAGCCATTTGATGAAAATCACTGTTTCAAATAATAATACAGGAATAGAGTATAGGATAAAGTGCCAAAGCACTTGTTCTGCATGTTGGAGTCCATGTGTGATATATAGGTTTTTATTTCTGTTTTCCACTTTAAGTAGTTTATCATTTTTTTTAATTTCAGTGTTGTTTTCTGCGTCCTGGTAGACCTGCATGACTTTGTTCTTTTGTTAATTATTCGGTTTGAGACATCTGTGATTCCCTTCTTTATGACTCATTATTAAACTCCATAAGATACATCATATGTTTCATCTCACTCTTATTTTATTTCTCTCTGTATCTTAACATCTCCCTTTTCTAATCAGAAATCATACTCCGTTTATTATCTGATGACACTGACGTTTTTCAGATTGAAAACAATAAACATATATTACGTAAAATTTATTGCTGGAATAAATGATGCTCTGTCCCATCTTTTGCATATTTTCTTCTATTAGGCTATAAAGAATTTTTAAATTCTTCATATCCCATTTTTTATTTACTCAACCTTGAATTATGTCTATCACTAGATTTCATATTATAACAAACTAAAGCAAAAAATAAAGCACCAAGCCTACTCATTCCTTACCTATCATTTCCTGGGGCAATATCAGCAGCAAGACGAGTCCAGGATTTCTTAGGGTAAGCACCGTGAAGCTGAAACTTCCCATAAACCCCTGAAAATAATAAAGGCAACAGGTAGAGACAAAAATATTTCAAAATCACTAAGGCCACATAAGTAAGGTCATCATCCAAAACACATATTACAGAATTTATATATAAATAGGTAGATACCTTATGAAAAAAAAGTGCTTGAGTTTTCTATAGTAGATCAAATATATTTCACATAGATATGACACATATTCTCTCAAAAGCTACAGAGAAATAACTATACCACCTCATAAGCTAAAAACTTGGAAACATGCTAATGGTTCCTTAAATTCAAAGAAGTATTCTTTCCCACCATTAAAAGATTTAAAACGATTTCTAGTCCTACTGAAATACGTAATATTTTATGTTATACACTTGATTCTCAAAGAAAGGCCAATTTTACTTCCTGAGGACAGGTTTTTGGTATTTAGTAGCTTTATTTTCAGTAGACAATATTTTGTCCTTTTCTATTTATTAAGGGAGAAATCTTTAGGGCCTATGTATTAAAATAAAATCTATTTAGACTCATAAAGTAAAGTCTTTCCAGGAACATACTTGATACAGACCACTTTTACTTCTTTGGGGCTTTTTTCTTACATGTCTCATTGGTATTTTCAATCATATTAAGCATAATTTCTGATATTACAGTGCTCTAAAACTGCTGTGCCTATAAACCTCATCAGCATGAAAATAATTATAATTACATACTCTCAACATATGTATATTTATTTAGCTCCCCTTAGGTAATATTTATTATTTTAGATAAATAAATTTATATAATAGTATTTGCTGTGTATTAAATGAGAAGTTTTAGTTTTTTCTTCCTGCATTCAAATAGATTGTTTGCATATGTCTAGATTAGCACACTCTATTTTGCTGGAAAGCAGCAAGATGAAAATGTAGGAGTTTTACAACATTCATCAGAAAAGTACATGAATAAAAGAAGTAAACAACAGAAATGCATCAATAATATACCTCGGCTTTTTATCTAGTATAGTCTAAAATAATAAAATCCTTATTTATTGGAAAGTAATCAATGCTTTATATTAACATTTATAATTTACTGAAAATTCCAATCCAGAAGATGAAAGCAAAAAAGGAGTTAATGGTTATAAAAATAATCCAACTTTCAGGATATGTCTTCAAGCCTCTTTCACATAACATTGTTTTATAAATATATTTCACAAAGTTATCATATCATAAAAAATCTTTTCTCATCATAAGGTAAGCAAGCTGGTCAAAGAAGATCATGAAATAATTTAAAGAGATTTCCATCAAGATTTATAACAAAAACCAGTTCATGTCTTTAAATGTGAATTATCAAGCAACCTGCTTGGAACCCCTTCAGTCTCTCTCTCTCCGAAAGAAGCTTTCTTTCTACTCTAAATATTTCTACTCTTAACCTCTATTGTTCCTAAAATTCATTCTTTGATTTTAGGGAACACAAATTCATACTGGACATACAGTTAGTTTGGATTTTCATTCTCCTATATCATTTGGAGGTTCCACCAAGATCATCAGACAGAGGTAAGAGTGCATCTTTTGTTTCATAAACTTTGGACTGGTACTCATTTAAGCAACAAATTTTTATGCTTCAAATTTTATTTTGTCTTCACCAGTTGCTTATAATTACTTGTGATAAATTTTTGCAATTTGCCCATTGTTTTAATTGCCTTATTTCTTAAATAATGAAAGTTATAAGATCATGATATTTCTTCAATGGTACATCTTTATTATTTTATTCTTGTACATATTAAATTTGATTAGTTGTGAAATTTCCTGGTACTCCTTGCTTGACTATATTTAGATAATAGTGCTAGAGACTATATTAGAACATCCCTAGAAGACTTCATTATAAACTTCTATAAAATGGGTCTTCTTAAATGAAATCTAGCTCAGACTTAGAATATATACATGCCTATGGTAAAACCAGGACTCCTTCCACCATTTAAGCAGCACTAGACTGGTGGATGGTCTTCAAGACTTGGAGGACAGGTTTTACTGAGACAGACTGGCTCTCATCCTCCTCTATACTCTAGAGGAAATGTCAAGCCTGTTCTGCTTCATTTTCCCTCCTTTGACCTTACCTCTACTCATTTCCCACATTTTACTTTCCTTATAGAGGCATGTGAAGTCAGAAAGAACTCTAGACTATTTAAGACTTTTTTTTCTTAGTTAAGCCCATAGAAAATGACTGTTTGCTAACATTGAAGACAAGGAAGTCATCTTAGATGAGGGACATGCACCCTGTCTTTGGGTCAAATGAGTCATCAGAATTGTGCCCATCCAGGAGAACATACATAAAAGCTATGTTCCAGCTTAATGTTCTGGGCCACATCTCATGTAGAGATGGAACCTGAGACATAGTAGGGAAAGCTGGCTTCCATGTGACAGTGGAAGAAGCTGTCTCCTAAAGCAGTATACATTATGGGACCTCAATACATTTAGAACGAGGAGGTTCTCCAACCTTTCAAGTTGTGGATTTTAAAACTTACAGTAAATTCAAAGAGCTAGGTAATGTTCTGGCTCATGTTTTTTAACTATCCCTTACAGAACTCTGATGAACAATGGTAACTCTGCCAGCTAATTAATCGCTCTTATAGCAGCTACCACCCTTAAAAGCAGAGTACAGGTTTCCCCAGTGTCTGTTTGGTGAATCCACATTGAAGCCAGTGGCCGATGGAGTCAATGGAATGTTGACCAGACAGAGAGCTGGATTCCTTTCTGGAGACTGACTTTTGCTTATCTGGGCCAATAGAAACTGAGAACAACCGAGGGTTCCTAGCTAGGGCAACTCTCTGATGGACACCCAAAGTGACAATTTGCTCAGGACGACTGAAAGTCTCCACTTATCTATCATCTTTATTTCTCTGCTAGTAGACTAGAAACCCTTACTAAACCTTTCAGGGGATCTTCAGATTATTTAAGATTACTCCTCTCTTCAGAGATTAAACTGAGGTAGTTTGCAACAATTGTTTACATTCTACAGCAGCTAGTAGGGGAAGGATTTACATTTGTTAATTAAGAGAAGTTAGTGTTTTCTTTCTGTGTGCCTAGGAGACTGATGTACCTTTATTAACATATAAAATTTGATCACTATATAATTTATAAGTTTAACCTGTGAGCTTCACAGATATTGACATTTAAATAAATCATTACCATATCCCTCCCCTAGAAAAGATTGCCCAGGTGATTAGATGGGTAATACAACTGTCTTGGAAGTTTCGTTGCCCTAGACTAGAATTCCTCAAGTTATTTGTTGCCTTATCTATCTCCAGAGGTGATCTCCTTCACAGTACAGTCAGAGAAATTATCAACTCACCTTTTTTGTATGCTCTCTTCCAATGAACCAACGCAGTAATCTATTACACAGTTATGCTTTCTTCTTTAAGCATTCCCCATGGAAACAAAGTTCGAAGAACTATTGGGGAAGATAAAATTGCATACCAGGCCAAGGGTGGATAGGCTGGCTGAATTTTATCTTCTATGCTCTCTAGATGGCATCCACCTATCCTGGAGTAGAATCAACCCAAAGGACACCTTGAAGGTATTATCAAATAGGAATAATAAGGGACGCATTAGTTATCTCCTTTTTGCAGAGTCAGATAGCTCAATGTCAAAGTCTTTAGAACTTCAGGGCTAAAGAGAGCTCAGTGGAGGTTCCTGAGTTCAATTCCTGTTACAAAGAGATTTCATAGTCTTATATGTTGTTTTACATTACAGACATAGGCAGCTCAATGCCAAACCCCCTTACTCTCTTTGGAATGCATTCTTAAGCACCGGAAGATGTTCGACCCTTGCATGTTGAAAAAAAGCCAATGGTATTTCTCTTCATGAGTGCATGGCCTACCTACCCCCTAGAGACAAAATTGAATACAGAGGGAAATATTAATTATGATACTATTTTACAACTAAAACCATATTGTAAGAAAGAGGAAAAATGGTTAGAATTGCTATATGTTCAAGCTTCACATTTATAATTCTTATCTATGCCCCAGCTATAATTATAATCCTTATGAGACCACTCCCATTCATAGGTCTCTTTCTCTCAGTAACTTTAAACAAAGCAAGCTAAAACTAGGAAAATTTGCAGATAACTCTGATAAGTACATCCATGTCTTTAGAAGATTTATTCAGATCTATGAGCTATGCTGGAAAGATTTAATGTTACTCTTAAATCTCACTTCTAGTGAGAGATAAGTAGAATTCCAAGCTGCTATTGCCTTTGGAGGTGAATATAATGTTGTTAATTTTAGAAGGCCAGAAGATAGTCAGGGGAACCACCAGTTCCCCCTGGGGCACGAGCAGTTCCTACCCAAGACCCCAAGTGGCCTGACAACAATACAGGAGAATGGAACAGGAGCCTAGTGTGTATTCTTGAAGGTCTAAGAAGGACAAAAACCAAGTTAAATTGTCAGCTATTTCTCAGGAAAAAGGTGAAAACCCTTCTGACTTCTTAGAACATTTGTCAGAAGCAGTAATAAAACATATGTTCATAGATCCTGATTCAATAGAGAGACAGATTTTGCTTAAACACGTGTATTACTCAATGTGTATTACTCAATCAAGTCCAGACATTAGAAAAAAGCTATGAAAGATAGCCTTCACTCTAGATAGTTCACTTGATTCTTTAATAAATCTACTTCCTTAGTATTCTATAATCAGCACTTGGAGAAAACCAAAGAGAGAAAACAAAAAGTTTAAAAAAATAGCACCTTTATTGTGGCCTTAAAAAAATAGACCTTAAGTCTGATTCTCAGGGTTCCAAGAAGAGCTTGCTGATAACTAACCTGCTATCTCTGCCACAAGCCAGGCCACTTTAAAAGGGACTGCCTTAAAAGGCCCCCCAATTCATGCCCTAACTGCAAAGGGGACTGCTGGAGATCGGACTACCTTCTGAGGCCAAGGACCCAGGGTTCAGACCCATCCTATTTGCTGGTCCAGCAGAACTCAAAGGCCTTGGGGCACTCATTTCCTCCTCTGGCCAGACTGTCATCTCTACTGTCATCTCTGAGGGGGGAGCCATGAGTAATCATGTCAAGAAGTAAAAACCCGCCAATTGCTGAACATTGCCACATGTCTCTTAGTCCTGCTCAACTCGGATTTTCCTTCCAGGCACTGTACCTCAATACAGTCACCAAAATATAGGTTGCTTTAACTTTCTGTTCACTCATTCCTTTTAGTTATGCCTAAAAGCCCAACTCCAATCATGGAGAGATTTTATCCTGTCTAAATGATATCATATGTATATGATATATATAAATGCTATATGATATATATATATATATGTATCTCCAAGTTGCCACCTAATCAAAATGATGCTGAGACTGATTTTTACAAATCTAGAACATATTATTGTTCATATATAAAAACATAAGAGAGCTTCACTTATCAAAGTAAAGTATTAGTCTGGGTTCTCAGAAGTTAATCAAATTTAGAGGTAATTATAAAGCTAAAGAGCTAAAAAATTTTATGACAGTGTCAGACTCTATCAATAAAAGGACCCAAGTCAATGGGTTTTAACTGTCATAATTTAGAAACAGTCCCTAAACTTCAGTGTCAGTACTACTACTCATGCTTTGATTATATATGCTTTGTATACAAACTCTGATTATATATGCCTTGATTAAAAATTGTTATTGCCTAAAGGTGCCAAACCCCAAGGCATCATACACACAAAAACCAATAATATGTTAGATTCCTTTTAGATTCTTTTTTACTGGGATCCACCAGATTTTGTCCAGAGAAACTTATATGACATATATCAAGGCCTTAACTATAGTCAAACAGGCTTAAGTGACACTGTAACTGGTCTGTCTCCTAAATAAAATAAAAGTAATGAGACAGGCTGTTATCCAGAATCAGATGGCATTAGACATTCTAACAGCAGCACAGGGTGATACTTGTGCAATTGTAAAAACTGAATGCTATGTGTATATTCCTGATTGTTCTGCTAATATTTCAATATCCATTCAAGATATTAGATGACAAATTAATGACATATCCAGTTCTAAAATTCCCTGGACCTTATCCTTTCCCTCCTTATGGGAAGCTATTATTAGCTCCTAGTGGTGGAAATCTTCATTAACTATACTCATAATTATCCTATTGATTATATTATTTGGGCCATGTATGCTTAATTGTTTTTTGGCTTTGTCTCCTCCAGACTTAAAGCTGTACAGCCACCCAAGATGAAGCTGCCTGGTGTCTATCAAGGGCCTTTAGATAGATCTTCTTTAAAATATCTCTGACTATCAATCAACAACTACACCCCTTTTCAGTCTGAAGAAGCCAGATCAGTCATCTCCCATTTCTTCCTGATGGAAGCTTGGGATAGTTCTTCAGAGAGGGAAATGTTACAAGCAACTGAGCTAGTTAGAAAAGTTATAGGCAGTCATGCAGGGTTAGGCCCTTGAAGAAGCTGGCACAGAGGACCTTGTGTCTGATGACCTTGGAGGAATCACACACCTCTTGCTGTGGGCCAGATCTCAAAACAAATGCAACCACACCTTTAAGTATAATCCTCAGGGATTAAATCTGGAACATTTTGCGAAGCCAAGAGTCAGCATCCTAATCCTTTATAGGAGGAGTCACTGATCTCTAAGAATGCCCGCTTTCTGTGGATTTGCCTCCCCATTTGTTCCCAATTTAATCAATTTTATCCGAGCTATTAATCTTATTGGCTAAACATAGTAAGTTTCCAGTTTTCCCCAATTTTAGTCCCACCTTACCTCATGATTTTACTTTATAAAAACCCTGAGAAGACACAGAATCTTTGGCAACCTGCTTAGGACCCCTTCTGTCTCTCTCTCTCTCTCAGACAAAATCTTTCTTTCTCTCAATAAATATTTCTACTCTTAAAAATAAATAAATAAATAAATTTGAATTATCTAGAAAATTTAATTGGCCAGAAAAAGAGTTGTTAATAATTTCTAATATTCAAAGCTTTATATGAAATGGCACTATTTCTTAGTTGTTACAGTGAGCTTATAAAGGATTTAAAAGAATTAAAATTAGTCATTTACTTAGGATACTATAAAACTTGAAGCATGCTATAAAGCAAATATTTCAGTATTTATTTAAATTTATTATTAAGAGAGAATTTCAAAACACTAGTTTAACTATGTGGTTAAAGTCAAAGGTTAGGACATGTACCCATGTACACTCCTAACTGAAAGTTGGATCCAACTTGGTTACTCCTCAGAACAGAAACAGCACCCCCCAAAAAATCTTATTATTATCCTGCTAGTTTATCAACTGAAGAAAAATCCAAATATTCTTCAATATCCTATTGTTAGAAATATAAGATAAATAGCATACATGAAAATCACAGTGCTCAAAAACATTTTATAGAATGGTCTCTTCTCTTGCACTGCAACACTAAGTGACTTAGTTGAACATAGCCAACACAACATGGCATTTAATGGGGAGCCGATTAAAATTAGTATCCTGGATGGTGACGGTAATTTGCTTAAGCCATATAATCACATAATATTTAAAAACATAATAAAGTACAATGAACTAGCTCTTTTAAAACTTCTGTAATCAAGGGAAGGAAAAAATTAAAAAGAATCCAGTTTTGAAAATTGATCTCTTTCTTTTTCCCTGAGACATATTCTTGCTATAAAGTTCACACTAGTTTTGAACTCACTGTGTAGTCCAGGTTAGCCCTGAACTCTATTCTCCTGCCTTCACATTTTGCATGCTGAGATTACAGACGTGTATCACTAAAGAAAGCAAAGTTGTTTCACATCAAGTGTTACCCTATTTCCCTTTATAAAATCAATAATGCCTATGCAGAACCTGAGAGACAGTACTTGAAAGCTTATCAGCATTCTCTTATCTCTGGAAACTGAGTAGTTTTGGAGTTGTTATATCATGTCTATTCAAGAACAATCTTAATTTTGTATTCTTGTGTAGGCCAGTTCTAAAACTAAGATGTGGTACAATGCCAATATGAAATGGAAAAGCTGTCAACACTAAAAGAACTCTAAAAATTTATTAATGTATCAGTATAAAATGTATCAATAATCACACAATATTTATAGTTGATGATATACATCCTTAGTCTAGACCTTGGGGTATGTCATATATAGATATAAATCTAACTTTTAACATTACAAAACTCTGTGGTCTTCTACCTACTGCTGATCATCTCTGGCATCTATAAAATGGATAGTTTTCACAAGAGAACAAATAAGTGAAATAATAAATATGAATTTTCTAGAAGAGTGCCTGAAATTTACTAAATGCTCTGAATTTCTCTGTCTCTCTGTCTCTCTGTCTCTGTCTCTCCTCTCTCTCTCTCTCTCTCTCTCTCTCTCTCGCTCTCTCTCTCTCTCTCTCTCTCTCTTTCTCACGCACACACACAACTTATTTGATTTTAATAAAAATATTTTGCACTCTTACCAATTGTTCCTGGGTCAATACGAATTCCATTGAGACGATCACAGAAGACTCCTTCTGAGGCTCTAAGGCGAATGAGAAACTTTTGTTCTTTTTCTAAGGGATTTTCTAAAGTACCTGTTTACAAAGAAGAATATCACACAAAGTAATTTGAAATTAAAGAGAGGATGCAAAATCGATGCTATAAACTAAACTACATGGAAAAGGGCCAACAAGTCACATAGGTGGAATGGGGGGGGGCAGCAAAATGAAATTCAGTAAACTTCTCTAAAAAGAGACTGGACTACATTCAACAAATATTCACTGTTCTTTCCTCATTGGGTCATATACTTTTCTAAATTAGCAATATTTATCTTCATCACACAAATTGTTTCAGCTAAATAAATTTGAGTGGGTGTCATTTTAATACCAGTTCTCAGTTGATATTTTAAGAAATTTGCAAAGTTTTACCAGGGCACTGCAATGATCTTCTCTGGCATGAAGTTGCTAATGTCTTAAAGAAGAGACATGGAACAGATCTGAACAGAAATAAAAAGCTATAACAAAGTCTAAGCAATGCTAGTACAAATATTTATTTTCACAAACTACCTAGATTCAAAAATTCTTTATTACACATTTTTATTACAGTAGAATTTGACTGATGAACTGTCTATGGCTATTTGATGCACAAATTCCTTTACATGCACTTTAGCATTTAATCCTTACCATAAAACTGAGAAGTATGTTTCTCACCCAGTTTTACATATTCATTCATAAAGAGGCTTAGAATTTTAAGTGAATTATCCATATACAACTACTAAGTAGCAAAGTCTATTTGAACAATGGTATATTTGTGTTTCCTATTAGTCAAGTAATTAAATTAGATTATATAATTCCTTTTATAATTTAAAGACATATAAAGGCATACACAGATGATACTTACACAGTAGATAGGAAATTACTTCATCAGTGATGACTGATCACTTACAGAAAACTTAAAACTGTTCAGGAAGTTTGCTAAAATGGCATTAGTAAATATGGAACTAGGAAGGTGATATTCAGAAAATATTATAGCATTAGTTGTTTAAGAAATAACTGGTGGAAAGGCAGTCTCCAAACTACAGTGGATCTCTCAGGTTCCTAAAAAGCTATCTGCTATCAAGTGAGACTTTTGGCTTACAAATATTCTGAGAACATAACCAACAATGAGGTTACCAAATATGTTTGAAATAACTGGTAAACTTTTTGTCTACTTGTCTTTTGGGTTCTACTTATCCTTTGGATTAGTAATTCTTTTCAGGCAACATAAACCACTCCCTCCCACTGGCATTTCACAGGTACCTGGCTAGCCAAAAGGCTCCTGGCTAGGTGAGTTTGAGCTTGCTACATCCTATCATTACAGTTCAGTGTTCAAGTCATTATTTTACAAAAAACTGTTGAAAGCAAAACTCAGAGAAGAAAGGAAATCTGCCTAGAGTTACTATAAGGAGCAAGGATTAGAACTCATAGCCTGTGTATTTCCAGTGCGACATTAAGGTATGTCGCTGGTAATGCCAACTCTTAACTGAGCCTCTAAGGTATCCCCTTAGTCCAAAAAAGATGTTATATAGCAATAAGAAGAGAATGGGAGGAGGAGAATGTTAAGCAAATGCGTACAGTGCAGCTCTTATCTTGCAGTTATAAGTCTGTCCAGTAAGCCATTTTCCAACTGTGATTTCATTTATTTCACGGAGGGTAGTTGAAAGTCTCAGGGAAAAATGGCCTAGTACTAAACAGATACTAGATTGAAAAAAGTAGGACAGTGTGTGCCCTAGAGAAATGTATGCAGAGTTCTACAAAAGGAGTTCAGCATTTCTCTAAAATCAGAGATTAAATCAATTATGCAACCCAAAATTGCAGCATATGTGGAGCTTTCCCAGAAAGTCTGGACAAAATTAACCAGCCTGCCATGATTTTTGGTATCTGAAGTAACCAGAGTTTGAGATCTTTTTTGTCAACTTAGGGGGAAGGGAAAACAGAAAGATGGGGTCTAGGCAGAAACAAGACTAGGCAAAAAGAAGAAGCACATGCTACTCTAACACGAAAATGCAGTGCTTCCTATATTTACAAAAGCTAATGAATAGAAAATGTTAAAGGCTGAGATACTGAGATGAAATATATTCTCCAACCCAGCAATCAAAGAAAGATGACATTGTCCCATGTGAGAATAGCCACTTCAATGGAAAAGTTGCTCATGGTAAGGCAGTTTGTCCTTGGTTTCCCTTTGTAAAGCTGCTCTACACTGTAGCAAGAAATACAGAAAACCTTGAGGAATTTACCCATTCATATTGGCAACAGAAATAATGGTCATTTTGCTGCAAAGACATTCCAGATGTTTTCACAGACATGATTTCTCGTAAGTTTTCACAGGTCTTTGATAACTGTTGTCCAGGTTCTCATGAGGAAACTGAGGCAAAGGAGGGTTAAGTAACTTGTCAGGAATTACACAGCTATTAAATAGTGAATGTGGGCCTTAAATTTAATAAGTACCATTCTAGGCCACGGGGATACAGGGCAATAGGAGAAAAGTAAAGCAAAGTCAATACTACTTAGCATGGTTAATAAAGGGAAAAGGAATAGATTCCAGATGCTAAAATCACCTAGGGAGATGGAAAAAAATAAGCTCTGGCATAGAAAAGATAACCATTGTAATGACTTGGGGAATATGGGACAAATAGATTCCTTGAACTTCAAAGGTAAGACAAAGGCAAAAGGACCTTTTATTATTTTATTAACTAAATCTCTTTGATGGAATAAATATAATCCTACTTTATACTTGAACCCACTCCGTCCACATGATTCCTTACACTCTGAACTCAGCCAGAGCCCACTGGTTACTTACCAGTCTCTCAACTCTCTCTGCCCACGAGAGCCCTCATCTTTTACATCTTTCACCTTCATTCTTTCTGACTCGCTGTCTCCCTTCAACACTTGGCTCCATTCTAACTGATCTCTAAAGCTTTCTGTGGTCTTGAATTAAATGCTGCATTTGTGCATAAAAAACGAGGTGCCACTGGCTATAGTAATCCTGCTTCAAGGAATTTGTCTTAAGAGTTAAGGACAAAGAGCAATGCCCAAAGTTCTTTCTTGTTGTCTTTATTTATAAGACATCTTTGAAATGGCAATTAGAAACGTCTTCATTCCTGGAGAATGTCGCCTGTCTCCCAGTGTTTCTAATATGCTCAGTAGCTGAGCACATACTCTGACAAGCTTCTACAACACGGCTCTTCTTTCATGGCAAACACTAAGTTTCAAAACCAGCTCACATTTCACGTTTTTTTTTTTTTTTAGATCATTCCTTGTCTACTAAGTCTTTCCTCTTCAGCTTCCACAGCATAGAATACTGTACTCTAATACTGAAAACTATACTGTGTGTGTCTTTTATCTGTTTCCATCTCTTGGTGAGCGGAGAGGAGAAACAGTACACTGCCTGTAGGGTTCATTTAAAATGTTTTACATTCAAATATTATATATACACACATGTATATATGTATGTATATGTGTGTATATATAATCAAGAAATAGTAAACTAGTTAACTGTAACTCTCTTGCAGAAAACAATTAGAAATATAAAGAAACACACTATAGTAATAAAAAATTATCTATTAAGTTATTACAAATTTCAATATTATGCATCTAGCATCATGGCTTCAAAATGTATGAAGCAAAAGTTGAGACAACTACAAGAAAATGTAGATATGCTATAATAATGTCCTAAAGTTTACAAAACTCTCATACAACAAATACTAAGATTACAGCAGTTTTGAATAATGCAATTAACAAACTTGGCATAGTACAGATGGAAAACTAGACTGTTATAAAGAACACATTCTTTTCAAGCATGCACAATACATGTATGAAAGCTGATTAAATACTGACCATAAAGCAAGATTAACAAATTTAAAAGAATTGAAAGTATATAGCATATGCTTTCTGGCCATAATTCAATTAAAATGTACAGTTAATAATGGAAAGTTTATTAAGTAGGTTATATTAAAATTAATAATTTCCAGTTATCAAAAGATACCATGAAGACTGTGAGAAAACAAGCCACATAGTGGGGAAGGATATTTGCAATACATAAAATCAACAGAAGAAATATCTGAAAATGTATAAGAACTTCAATAAATGAGTATAAAACAAATATTTTTCATTAAAAAGAAGCTACTTCCCAGGGTTATCCTAAAAAAGAATACATATATATGAATATAATTGTACAATCACATTGAAAATAAGAGAAATTAAAATTAAAATAATTAGAGATCATAATAGAATAGATAATGATGGAAACCAGCCTAATCATGGGACATATTCTCTGAATAATTTTTTCCAAAACAACAAAGTATCTTTTTACAGATTTGCTTTTCTTGTCTGAATAAACTTGACATTTCACAAATCTGATGTCTGCACAAGATAGGTCCAACAATTTACTGCAAATCACTTTTCTTTATTTTATACCTGCCCTTAGAAGTAGATTATATAGGGACGACTTTGAAAGTTGAGCTTCTACTTAAGCCAGGTCCTGCTATACCTGTTTTCTCCAGAACACAGACTACAGAACATTCTTGCTGTCAGCCTCTGGCTAGCAAGTAGTGCTGGATCAATCAAATGCAATGCAGTTTATTGTGAATTAGCCTTTTATTCCCAGTGTATACTTGATCCATTTATCTCTAATGTATGCCTCTCCAATCGAATTCATTCCATCAAAAAATACATAAAGAATATTACTGTAGTGCATTAAATGAGAAATGTTTGAGGAGATAAATGTTTATCCTGATTTGAACACTGCAAAATGTATTCATGTAGGAAAACATCACATGGTACCCCATAAATGTGTATATATTTTTAAAACTTTCTTTTAAAAAACTGGTTATAAAAATGTACAGTCACTGTCAAATAATTATGCCTAATCCCCAACAGATTGACTATATTCAGGTGAACAAATTTCAACTAGCAATATCTCTCAATTTATAATCAATTGACAGAATATTAAAATAAATGTGTCACTCATTCCCTACTTGGAAAATATGTAAATCTTCATAGAAAATGTTGAGAATATTATATCACTTTTATAAACCTCAGTTTCCCCAATAGAAATAAGGACAATAATATCAGACATTTTTGTGAGTATTAAATGATTTGGTACATTTTAATAGTGCATGATACAATGTCTGCATATAAAACATTTTACAAAATGTTGATTTTATAGTAATAACAGTAAAAACTAGGAGTAGGAACAATGGAGATATAAATGTATTTAAATATTAACCTTTGTATTTGGAAATTTTAAAAATGGCAAGTTCTTCTTAGCAAGTAATGTACAATTTCTAAAAGGGTGAAAACTAAAATTTCAAAGTTAAAAATATTAAATAGTAACTTGTTTGAATGTCCAGCCTGAGGACTACAAAGAAGACAAAGAAAATTCCTTTCAAACTTAATCATTAAATGTTATCCAATGCCAAAAAACAATTCATTCATTCACTCATTAGTTTTTCTTAAAATTAATGTCTTTCATGAATTATTTAATTGTGTTAATAAAAAATTGACAAATGTTCAAGAATGTTTGCATCATTGATATGGAGGTTTATAAGTTAAAAATACAGTTTGGAAACACTCATTTGGAAAATGTTATTGAAGGTTACATTAAAGAAGTCAGAAAAACATTTATGTTAATACTTTGCTTTAAAATATTTAAGGATAAGGGATGCTTGAGAGAAAATGGTATCTCTTGAAAATAACCACATATTTTGATTTTTAATCTCCTTTTGAAATATGTATTATTTAAAAAGAATTTATTAACTTCATTAGGGACTCTCTACACACAGAAATGGACTTCTTGCTGTCTGTAGGTATAAAGTACAAGATTTTAAATATAACACTTAAAAATCGTTTCACTTTGCTGTCATTTTTTATTATATTGGGCAGTATAAACAAAGTGATATATTAAATTATGACCTGCATTTACTAATTTAGAAACCATCTGCAGTTATGTAACAGTTATATTTACACATTAAATGTGTGACTATTTGCCAAATAGTTAAGCTTGAAACTGGACATTTATATCAATTGCTTTAACCTAATATATTATTTTCAAACAAACATCACACACAAGACTCTGACTCTCCAATACTATTATGGCTTTAGGCTTGAGGATATGTTTTAATCTGTACTTTTCTCAGGTTTGTCTTCTTATTACTAAATCATCCAATGAGCCCTCCAGAACTGTCAGTGTAGAGGCAATAAACTGTGTATGGATTTTTCTTCTTCTTTGGATTGAGAAAGTCCCAATCATGGAAGCAATGAAAGAAACTTCGTGCACCTAGTACTTCATTTTCTGACAGTCAAAGGTATGTGCTAATGATGACCTTAGGCTCCTGGATACAGAGGCAAGACAAATAACCATCACTGGTCTGGAAAAATAAAATGTGACAAGTTTTAGGAAAAAAGCCCAAGTTGTTAGTATAATCGCTGGGTAACTAGGCAGTTCATCACATGACCTGCTTATGACAAGGCAAAGACACAATGAGCTCTATTCTGACTAAACATGGGTGCAGTGTGCCTTGCTGACTTAGGAATTAAGTGAGATTCTGTTAGTTCATTATAAATCAGAATATGTATTATATAAATGTATTTGCATAAATTATATGAATTCATATAATTTTGTTTTTTGTATAAATGTGATATTATTTTATATTTATGTATTTTATATCATTATTTTCATAATACATTATGGAAAATGTTATTACTGGTTATCCATCTCTGAAATCCTACAAATTATACAAGAAAATTTCTAATATGCAATTTTAACACTCTGAGATCAGAAGCCTCCAATGATTTGAATATTTGGGCCTATTTCATGCCAAGGTCACTGACTCACAGGATAACAAAGAGTATATATTGGAGCAAGGAAACAACAGTTCATCTAAAAGGAGATAGAAATGAAGAGGATAGATCTAGACAGCAATTCATGGAGCAAACAAAACAATAAACACTTCAAATAATCAATAATTCAATGTTTTTTGATCAACCTTTCAGTTGAGTTTTTTAATAAGTCCTAAACAAACTTCAAAAATTGATTTCATGTGTAGAAAATCATCATTTTTTTCTTTCCAACTTTTTGCTTTATCCATTTCATACAAAAGATGAACATATTGCAGTCACTTAAATATTAACACTATAACTCCTTCCTCCCAGATGTACTAATTTAAGAATGTTATGTTAAAAGAGAAAAGCATTGAGCTGCAAAACAGAAACAGATTTGCCCATGCATTTATATACATACGAGACACATGCACGTGTGCTCTTACATGTATACGCCATATTATTAGAAACCTGCTAAGTAGTAGGTGCTAAGATTACAAAAAGTGTCCTAAAGCAGTGCAACATGTAATGGAGAGAACAATTAAGAGAAGAGATCTGCAAAGAATGCAGCACCCAGAAGAAAGATAAACTGAAATCTGTTGAATGGAGATAAGAAAGTCTTCAGAGTGGATAGAAAAGTGGCCATTGGGAAGGGCTTGAGGGAGGAATATTAGAGGTCGCTAAAAGGGTCTCTAGCCCAGGTCTTGTTTTTGAACAAGTAAATAATTGTGGTGGATCTCAGTTACCTAACCTATACAGAAGGGCAGATGATTCACACAGTCAAAGGTTTTCAACATCACGTTTATGAATCTCCTATTGGGGAACTCTCTGAGGTGGTAAATGACTTGCTAGACCAGACTTATAATTCAGGTGTCTCGAACTTCCAAATTTATGAAGATCCTGAGCTAACTTCTCCCTTGTTAAAGTCATTCTTATGAGATCATTGAGATGTTTTAAAACAATTTGGGTAATTTTTTAATGCTTTAGAAAGAAATACAAGACTGCATATTTTAAAATCAAGTGTACAACATGAAGCTCTTGATGTTCACAATAAATTCCCTGCCACTCATAACTGTTCTGCAACCCAGTAATTGCCTTTGTGCCTCGCCATTGTGCAAAGTTCCTTCCTGCCTCTGGACCTTCTATATTAACTTTTCTTTCTTTCCTTCTGACACTGTCTTGTCCAGATCTTTGCGGGAATTAGATCTTTTTTTACCTCTGTGGTCTGAGGTCACACTGACTGTTTAAAAAGATCTTTATAAAATACCTAACTCATGGTAGTTAGTATCAGATCCTCTTTCCTAATCATTCACTTGCTTAGTTTCCGCAGAACATGTAATGTCATCTACACTAATCCTCTACGTGTGTGTTACGATGAACCTTGTTTTCTCCAACAAAAGAATTCAATCAAAAATTTTACCTGTTATACTCAGTGATGAATATTCAAATGCCTAACACTAATTGACATTCAATAAAGGGAGACAAAGGGAGAGGAAGAGAAGAAAGGAAGAGACAATCTACAGATGAAACTAGAGAATCACCTTATTAGAAGAAAAATTTTTCCTTAAGTAATATTTATTTGATGCATTTTAAATCAGAAAGCTTACTCACAAAACAATTCTATGAAGATTTAATGGCATCACTGTTTAATATTGGACAAGTGTTAGTTCTTATCCATGATATAAAATATCTTCAATGACCCTTAAGAATATGTCAAATGCAAAAAATGAAGTCGTTAGACATAGCACTGATTTTGTTAAAGGTTACTGCCTCTAGAAATGTGTTGCATTTTTATTTCTTCTACATGAAAAGTAACATTTTTATCAAGACTGTTTCAGACATTATTACAACAAACAACAAACAGCCAGAATAATATAGCCCATTTTTTTCCTTTCTTTGTCCTCTATACCAAATTTCATACAACTGGCCACTTCCTCTTCCTGTAAATGGTCTCCTTTGTTTTGAGATGTCACTTTCTATCACTTCATTTTCTATATCCCTGTAGAGCAGTTTAGTTTTTATTCTCCTTCCCAATCTCAGTTTCTTCTACTTAGAAGGCTGATGCTACTGAAAATTTCAGCTTTGATCATTTTCCTTCTCCTCAAACACTATTTAGTTAATTTTATTCATACTTTTGATCTCAAATTCAGGCTAATAACCCCCAGAAACACATAAATCTTTAGTGCAGAACTCTCTTGGATTTCTTTTTTATAAAGTTATTTGTTTTGATATGTTACCATGTAAACATTCCATAAATATGTAAAGTTGAGCTGTATGAGTATATGTGCCCAAAATTGTTCACTGGACCTTCATAAAATTCTATGAAATAGGATTACTGCTTTTTCCATTTTCAGATAAGGGAACTGAGACCCTTGTTCCTGATAACTGCTCAGGGTCACTAAACTAATGAATGGTGATCAAGGTTCATTGCTTATACCCACACTCACGGAAATCTTCTAACTTGAAACCTAGAATAAATCCTGAAGTACTACTTGCCTCACATCAAAATAGCCACTGTATTTTAGTGACTACTAAATATCAATATCTTTCTAATTACATTCCTTCTTAATTCTATTAGATTAGCTTGATCAGTTTTGATTTCTTTCCTGAAACACCTCAGTTGCAAAAAGCTACTGAGAATCCCTTTCACTGTGCCCCTTCTAAGACACTCTTCCCACTATCAAGCGTGATGTTTCCAGTCCAAAACATGTCACATCTCTGCTGAGAAGTATCCAGTGTCCCCTTCTTGCCTTCATGAGGAGAGTTTGTAAAACAAACGAACTTTCTCTGACACCACCATCCCAGTGCAGATAAGATATATTCACAATGGCTTGAAAGGAAAATGCAAATCCAGGAATATGTGCCTTCTCAGACATCTTCCTTCATCTTTGAACCTTCTCCTGGTTATGACTTGACTTGTCTAGTTGCTTTTTTACCTTTGTGTCTCAAGTCTTACTGAGGTCTCTGGGAGTTAGGGTTCACAATTTCTATTTTGGTACCCTCTGTACCTCCACAGTGCTGGGAAAAGGGTGGGCACTGGGTAAACACAGGATGAAGGATAGACACACAAGTGAGATGCTTTGTGCTTATCTCTAGTGTTCTATCAGACTAATGAGACAAGCACTGAACAATGAAAGAAACTGAGCTTGGCATTTGTGATTCAACTATACCCCTTTAAGTAAAGCTTTGATCTTGAATTTCCTTCTAATTGTGGCATCCCATGATTCTACTCTACTAAAAGTCAACTGATACTTTTTGCTAGCACCAGTTGCCTCAAAAGCAATACCACCTAGAATACTTTGGGGACTTGGATCAAATAGCATCAGATAGCAGACGTAGTCTGGCAGCCCTCCATGCCAACGTCCACATCTATTAAGTTTGTTTACTAACTAGTCACATTATCTATTTCATGTTGGGATTTCTTTAGGGTGTGGTAAAATTGGACAGATGGGTTGAAAGCCTTCCTTCAGGCACAATGCACATAGGATTGAGCAGATGGGTTCCGATAAGCAAGCTCTAGGCTTGGAAAACCATACAAAGAAAAAGAATATACAATTATCTAATAGTGGATAAAAATATAGTTGGGAATAGAGAAATTTAAAAATTAAATTTGAAACACATAAACCAAAACGGGAAAGTGGCACAGTGTTTCTTTCCTTCAAAGGTTCAGTTAGGAGCCAAGTTAAGTATTGTAATATGCGATTTTAAAAACCTAAAAATAACTTTTTAGAAGGATCAAACTTAGCAATAAAAGACACCAACCTGAAATAAGTTTTCTAATAACAAAACAGGGCCCAACTTCATTAAACATTTATGTAAATGAACCAGATGAACATCTTATAGAATATAAAACAAATGGGCAAAGAGTACTAATGTGGGCGGAAAAAGTCAAAATCTGAAGGACTTCCCAAGGGTGCAAAGACATACTGAAGTAATCAAATGATGAAATAAGTAAGAAGTATTATACTAAGTTCACCTGCAGCCCAAGATAAGCAAAATAAACTCCACACAAGTGTGAAACATGGAGATGACAAGTGGAGGCACCACACTGAAGAAGGTAAGGAATTCGAACTGACAGTGTAGTTGGCAAAACAGTACGACAGGACTGGAAAAAGTCGACGGAATCTCTGCCTGTCTGAATAGGAAAACTGCGTGTGTGCAGATAGCTGGGAGCCCATATGTGCTGGAGTGTGCTGACACTTTCTTTTCCACACTTGCTGCTTCCCTGCCCTGCTGCTTGCCCCACGATTCTCTAGTCACACGCAGTATAAGATGAAGAGTTCTCTAACTCTGACATCCAGTCAAGTGTGACTATGTGGTAGCCAGAGATGCGGAGAGGCCAGAGTATGTACTGCGTAGGTGCTTCCATAGCTCCCTGACTCCTGGCCATACAAAAGATCACACCACTGCCTACCATCATCTGCAGTTTATTTCCTCCCTCACCTCTGGATTTCAATAATTTTTTCTCTCTCCTTTATAGCAGAGGGTTGTAGTGATACTCTGTATTACGAGTCTTAAATATGCCCCAACCCCTTTGGATATTTTGTAACAAGTTCCTTTACTAAATCCCTCAAATTGTCCAATTTGTGACATCTGTAATATGTTGAAACCCAGCTAATAAACTTACATTTATTATATATTTGCCATACACCAAGTATTTAACATGAGCTGTTGCACTTAATGATTTTTTCGGGGTGGGGGGCTCTATCCTGCATGTGTTTATAGATAAAGAAATGGAGGCATCTATCAGTTACTTATTTGAAGTCAAACAGAAAGTGGGTGCTCAATATGGCTTTGGTCCCAAATTATCTGGCTTAAATCCTGCCCTGGGAGCCACCGTGCCCTGCTCATCCTATTCAGAATAGGTCAGGTCTCACTTGAGACTACATCTTTCATCTTGACTTTTTACATTCAAAGAAATTAAAACAAAGAGGTGGTTTACTGGCAAACCAAGAAGAATAGGAGGCTCTCGTAACTCTGAGAAATGTGTAAAATGTACAGATTTGCCAAATCTTTCTGGAAAGCAATGAGATGGGCCTGTAAAATCTGTTCTTATCCTTAGGCCCTTTAGTTACTAAAGTCTATCCCAAGGTAATAAAGATATGAACAATAACAATTTCCAGGATATTCATTGAGAAGTGGGTTACATGGAGGATGGAATGTGAGATAATCTAGATGTTTAACAATAGAGAAATGGTCAATGAATTATTATATACCTATGTATATATGAATCATATATATTGTGAAATATCAAACTATTAAAATTATGCCTTTAAAAAGTTTGAAAGACTCTTACATCATTAATGTTATCCAAAAATTTTCAAACTATGGACTGCATGTTTTAAAGTGTATGTGTGCATGTATATGTGTGTGTGTATAGGAAAAATGATTTTGAAATAAAATAATGAAATATTAACTGTGGTTATATTTATTTTTAGAAATATGTATGATCGGTTTTTTTCTGTGTAACATTTCTAGTTGTATATAAAACATTGGAAACATAAAATTTAAAAACAACAATAAGCAACTATAAATCATTGTTAAAATAACTTAAATTACATTATAAACCCTGAAAAAAGAGTATTCAAGATAGTGAGGCTAGAAAGCCATGAAGTAGAGGGCTTTTTATTTATCTTGGAAGGCTCAACAAGAACCAAAAGCTATGGAAACTAAAGGGACATTTGGTTAATAAAAGAATTCTGATGAGATTTTAATCAGTGGAAGCACGTTGCTTCAAAGGTTTTTAATTTTGCTATCCCTGCAAGTATTCAAGAAGAGGTTGACTATAATTTTCCAGGAATCTTCGTATAATCATGTGAGCTTCATATAGATAGTTAATCATAGGATTCCTTCACAGCAGAGATGCTAAAATGTAGATGAGACCAGACAGTGAATCTAAATATTTCCTTCTCACCAGAGATTTCTTTCTCTGGGATAAGGTGTTATTGTTTCTGAGAATTCTTTTATAATATTTTCCTTAACAAGTAAAGTAGAATACATTACATCATTCAAAAAGGTAGTTCTTTTGGGAGCAAAGTACATATCTTTCCAACATGCTTATTGCCTACAATAGTTCCACCTACATAGTTTACCTGTAACACCAGTTTTTTATTTTTCATTTTTGCTGCAGTTGCTATCTTGTTATTGTTGTTTAACATAAGTAAGCCAACATGCCAGATCTGGTTAACACATCACTCCAGATCCAATCCAACTTGCATATCTGGGGCTTCAGGAGCATATCTCACTTCCTAGCTGGACAACCTTAATCCTCTAGCAGTTACTATGTTTTCTAGCCCTTCTACTACCTGCCTGTGGAGGATCAAAATAAAAAAGGACAGGCTTTGCATAGACCAGATATACTACTGACCTTCTCCCCACCATCTGTCCAGTATCGCCTCAAGATTTGGCAACTTGGTGAGGCTTCTCTCAAGGCCCCTGTACAACCAAGCAAACAGCTGTGTTTCCTTAAGAGGCTTTGGACACCTTCTGTTTTTCCTCTCCTCTCCTCTTTTCACTCTCATGCCACTGGAATTTTCTGCTCTCAGCAAGATGCTGGCCTATAAGTTTTGTCCTCAGGTCTGTTTTTTGAGGAAACTATGTTGACAAAATAATTGAAACTGTATTTAGAGGTTGTTGATTATAACATCTCAAATCTATCCTATGGTATCTTCTGCAAGAATGAGCCACATAAATTCTGATGCAAATAACTAATGGGATTGATTTATAGCCTGGATAAGGAAAAGATACCTGAAATGATGAAAAGTGTGGTTTGATGACAGAGGATGGGTATAAGAGACAGCAACAGAAGCCACCTCTGTCCACCTCCAAGGCTCACTAGTAAACCCTCTGCCTTAGTCTCCTACCTCTGTTAACTAAGCAACCACTTGACGCTACCCTTTCTTCCCCAGGATACTTTCTCCCAGAGCTTCATTCCCATTGGGCTTTGAATCCTTGTGTCTTTACTCACCTACTTTCATCTCCCCTCCTGCAATGACCAGACATGCCACACTCAGAACATTGCTCTTGTCCACGGGGAATTCTAGAGTCCCCATCACGTAAAGGCCCTTGAGGAATGGAAGCTCTGTATCCACGAGAACAGTCTTGTCTGCAAGAGAAAAGGAAATTGCTCAGATGTATACCTAAAACAAGAATCACTTTCTCTCTTCCAGTGATTTTTCCTGGGGTTCTCCTGGGACTTCAGGAATTGCTTATACTGCCACCTATGCCAGGACATGTGCAGAAACCAGAAGAACAAATAGTCTGCCAGCAGCAAGGTCTTATGTAAAAGACCATGATTAGAAAGTGTTATCATTGCTTAATACAACAAATGTCCTGGCCAAAAGGCATGGCTTATGCCACAAGCCCACCACACTGCAAGTTTCCTACACTTCGTCCCTTTCCCTTCATTTTTGGCACCAGTTTTTTTCCTTTTTATTGGTCCTGGGGATCAAACTCATGACTGCCTGCTTGCAAGGCAGGCGCTTATGCCACTGACCTAAATCTCCAGCTTCGGCACCAGTTTTAGGGAAGTACATGACATTGGTCTCTGATGACAGATTACTTAGATGTAAAGCCCAGCCTTGCTAGTTAATACGTGCGGGCTAACAACTTTCTCTGTATCTGAGTTATCTCTTCTATGAAATGGAAATAGAAATACTTCATTCATAAGCTTTAGGGAAAGGTGAAATTAACTAATAGACCTAGAGTGGTTGTATAGTCCTAGTAAGCCTCCTGTAGTTCGCTCATTCCCACCATGAAGGCAAAGGACATAATGCATGCTCTGGAAGGGCTACACACTTATTGCTCATACAGCTGCCCATCTGTTTGAAGGCTAATACAGCTCATCAACAGCTTCAAACCATAATTCTTCAACTCTCCTTTCAGAAAAGCTATTTCCATAAAACTTCAAAGAAATAATAATAGCTTTTGTCTGAAATTAACAATAAAGTGATATATAAATAAAATCAACTAAAACTATAAACATTTCATGTATGCTAAAGTATTAAGTGTTACTTTTTGAAGCTTAAGGGTAATTCAGCATAAATTAAAGACATCAAGTAAATGTTTCTGCTTAAATTTAAGCACCGTAATCATTGACATATGTAAGAACTTTTAAGGCACCCTTTTATTAACATAATGTAATTTCTCATTCCAGAAAACTATATACTCTGCTGTTCTACAGGATTTGTCCAAGCAAATCAACTTTTCATGAGTTATCTTTCCTAGCTCTTACCTACTTCCCTATTTATAAGACTAGCCAAATCCTTCAGCAAAGACCATGGGACTGTAATTTTCCTCCTGGTAAGACTCTAGCTTCTAGCCTTTCCCATTACTATGAGTTGTAGCCAATCAAATGTAGGCAGAGGATTTGGTGTAGCCAATGAGGAGGCTACACCAAATTTGGTGTAGCCAATAAGCGATTTTCAGAGGCAAAGCTCAGCTTGCACCCTAATGGACTATGGATGCTGTGGGTGGTGTTGACGATACTGCACTATACTTTAAGAACAGCTATCCTGTGTCCAGCTGAGAGGAGAGAGAGAGACACAGAGAGAGTCCTACTGAGCTGATGGTCAGTGAATTACATTTTTCTCTCCAAGTGTTAGAGAAAGAAGCTATTCGCTTTGTAAAATGCCCCACACTTGTCATAATATGAAGATACTAAAGAAATATATACATCGGTTGACTTTAGTCCCCTATACAATGTAAATTCAAGAACTCATTACTGATTGATAATGAATGACCAAGCTAAACAATAAAACTAAATATCTTAATCTCATCTCTGGCACTTTTCAAAATAAAGAGTGACTTAGCAAGACATGTCCTAGGTTTGACACACATTTATGGAATTTTGGTTTCAAGATAAGTCATGTAAAGCAAATACTTTTAAAAACAAGAATTGTTTTTTTAAAAAATGAACCTGTGTATGCCAAACTATAGCCCATTTCACCAATTTTGAACTATTAATCCTGATTTCACTAAACAATAGAATTGATTCAATAAATGCTTTGTCACCCATGCTCCCCTATACACACCTACACACACACACACACACACACACACACACACACACACAACACACATGCAGTAAGTGCTCTGAACATGCTTCTGAGCCAAAATATGATTATTGAAATTTCTCACTCTGGTCTTTATCATATACCCCTCTTGGAAAAAGGTTTGTTCTTTTTAATTGCTCTGTTCACCCAAATATACCACCGAGTTCCCAGAAATTCTGGAGATTAAACATCAGAACTGCATAAGGACAGGAACCACAACTGGCCAGTCCCACATTTACATACTCAGGCTGCAGAACAATATCCAGCCTACAGCAGTACTCAAAAAGAGCAGCAAACAAAACTTACCTAGGTATGAACAATCCAGTGGCTCTCAGAGAAAAACAGCACACCGAAGACAAGAGTGGAAATATTTTTATTTCTTTTAATGGCATACTTTGCACTTTTACATTTCCTGGATTCATCTATCCCCTTTTTTGGTTGTTCTTCCTCTTTCCCCAGAACATGCCAAATCTGATAAAGTGGTGGGCAATCATACACCATCAGATAAAGACAGGTAAACAAAGCCAATTCAATATGACAGTTTTGGAATGATTATATGACCTTCAGTTATAGGGAGGTTCCTCTGGTATTCATTCCTGGCTGCTTCAAACTGCAGTCTATCAGTGTGTTTGTTATAGCACAATTCCGCTAAAGTTAAATAAACATATCCCCTATAAAATTTTTATAAGGGGATTCTCCTTGTAATCACAACAATAAAGATTACAATAACACAAGCAAAAGAATTCAAACTGATGGAGCCCCCAGAGCAGACCAGCTGCCAGCCCAAATTGACCAGTTCTTAGCTATGATGACAGCTGTAGAGGTGTTCTCTTTATGCTAGGTGTGAGTTGGGATCCATATGCCACATTCTCCAACAATGTGAGTTATTACAGATAAAATGTAGGCAGACTTAAAGTCTGACATTTCTTCCTAAGTAGCATCATTTCTGTGAAATTACTCAACATATTTCAGAGAAACATTCAGGAATCATTATAAATTCTCTTAATAAACATTAAAGATGGAACACTTCTAATTTAACTGTGGCCCAGTGCTTTCCAACTTGTCCCCACTTGGCCATGGCTCTCCCATCCTGCTCTGTCAATGACCAATCTACCCTATTTGGGAGAATGAGCCCTGGCATATGGAGGGAACCATCTGGAATTTCTGTTGCTCGATGGGAGGCCGATAGGGGAGCTGATCTGGAAAGAGGATCCAAAAAGAATTAATGAGTTGCAGATGTAATTAAAGACTGCTTTCCCCCCAAAGGGGCCCAGGACCAGCCATGGGGTGGTGCTTCTTGGTTCCAAATTACATCTTCTTCTCACTTGTTCATCCATCAAGCACTAAACACCCACCATCTTTATCCTAGTATCCTTGCCAAGAAACGTATGGTTTTGTTTCTGAAAGTGTTCTATTGTAACAATTAGAATATAAAGCTTTAGAAAATCATTAGAAACTTAATGCTAAGAAGAATCCCTTCAATTTCCCCATGCTCCAAAAAGTAAAAACAACAAAGAAGATCTAGCCTTTTAAATGCGTTAACTACCCACCAGATTAGAAAACCTGACACAAATCAAAAGACAGCTGTCGCTGACAAAAGGCTAGGGCTTCTTTCACATTGGCAATAATTTGACAACTACACTCCATTTCAGCACTAGATTTAAACTCACTTTTTTTAGCACAGTTTGGGGATCAAGGTCATTGTTGTGTAGCATTCCAAGGGTCTGACACTTGTCTCAGTCCTGTAGAAATGAGGACAAGGGCAAAGGGCACAGATCCTGGGAATAATAAAGGGGTCACAGAAACAATTTAGAGAAAGCAGAGGCCTGTGCGTATGTTATTCACTGTATCAGGCCCCATAACTTAGGTGGTGAAGACAGTTTCCACTACAAGCCAGCCATTGTCAGGAAGACAGCCCGCATCAAGTTTGGACATAACTGAGACTTCTGAGGAAGACCAGTGACACACAAAGGCAGAGGAGCAGGACATACAAGGACCATTTGTAGGTTAGTATTTTCCTGCATCTTTGATATAATAGTTTCTTTCCACATTTGGTCTTGACTGCACTATTTCCCTATAAATAAATACGTGAACCAAAGGAAAAGTGAGTGCTAATGTCATTTAAAACACTATTAGTTGATCTAACCCTCCTTTTAGCTTATAAGTGACTATCTGTAATACTTTTTTAATATACATTTTACACAATGATTGTGGTGTTTTCTCTTCTTTGAAATCTGATTCAACTTTTGGAGAATCTAATGATTTACTCCAATAGTTTACTACATTTATAAGTATGGTTAATAGTCCAGGCAAATGGGCTCCAAAATTCATGGAAACTTTCACATGCAACTCATTCATGATGACAGAAGATAAATATGATTTTAAATTAATGTCAAGTAGACTAATTTACTGAAATGAAGGTATTTGGTTTCAAGTTCTCTTTTTGTGGAAAAAATTGAACAAAATGTACTAGAAAATAAGGATGCATTATCTCCACACCTGAGCTCTTTTTAGAGACCTGAAAACTTCATAGCCTGCCTTTTTCCTCAAATCCTCACAGGTGGTTTTTTTATTCTATTCTGCATATCATTTTTTTTCCAAGTTGCTCTTAAAAATAGACAGAAGAGACAATTTTCAAAGTGCCCAGAGGCACAGTATTCAAGACTGAAAGTCAGTTTCCTAAAACCTTCACAAAGAACCATCTGGAACTGTCTTACCTGAGCGGTGCTAGGCAGGGGAGTGAGAGAGAATGAGAGAGGGTGAAAATAGAAAACCTCACTTACCCATTGAACTTTGTGTGATAAATTCCTATTCCATCGTCTACATACACCCTCTGTGTTTTTCGCAACCACATACAGACATGCATAATTTGCATAGTAGAATCAACACTCTAAATTATGATATTTTAATTGATCAATAAAATGTTTAACATACAATGTTTATCTCTTCCTCTAGTCTATACCATCTGTTCTTCAAAAATATTTTGAATCTATTTAGTAGGAAGGTTTTTAAGTAAAATTACCAACTATATCAGATCAATCCACTGCATCCCAAATTCTAAAAGGGAAATATCAGAAAGTGTTATTTTCATAAAAATAGAGAACCTAAACCTTCTTTCTTATCAGGTTTGCTTTATTTTTTGTCTGGAGATAGTGCTATGTTGCTTTTCTTTCATAAGGCCTCAAAGATTTCAGAGCAGCTGAATGGTGCTATTTGAAACTAGAAGTATGTTGTTTTGCTTGCTGAGATATGTGAAGTCTCAAGAAAGAGCAGAAAAAACTTAAAACAACTAAACTCTATTTTGCCTAGAAAAATCTAAAAATTAAGAGCACATTTTTTTAGTTTGAGTTGAAATATTAAACTATATTTTGGCTTTATCCACATAATTCTATTGCATGTGTTCATCAATAATGAGTCTAGACCAGTTTGCAGTTTGAAGATAAAATCCCTGTCCAACTCTAATGGTGAATATATGAATATGTTTACATACGTGGCAAGGCTTAGGCTATGTAAATTATGCATGTCTGTATGTGGTTGAGAAAAACACAGAGAGTGTACGTAGAAGATTTTTACATGTCATGGTTTGTGATAAAGCCAAACCACTTATCAAACTTGTCTCCTAAGTAGGTTTTCATTTTATTAGTCTGCTTAAAAATATTAGGACCAATTTTTGATAAATTACTATACTTTTGGACTTAAACCCTCAAGAAAAATATGAAATGATCATTTCTGAATGAATCTCTTTGGGCCAAGGTTCATGTGGCAAACACTGTACTCAGTGAGTTTATTTCTCCCATCAGCTCTTTTCTAAAAAATAAATCATCTTGAGCAAGCAACATGCATGAGGCCAGGCTAAACCTGGTCCTCTCCCACGACTCCCATGGTCCCAGCAGACCACCTCATGGGACTCGCAAATTCCAGCCAGTGGTACGCACGGGACCAGATTAGACCCAGACCCCTCCATTCTCCCACCATCACAGCAGATCACCTCAGGGGACCTGGTAACTCTAGCCAGAGGTGCGGGCTGGTCAACTCAGAACTGGGCCCTTCCTGTGATTCCTGCTTTCCCAGTAGACCACCCTGCAGGACTCAGGAACTACAGCCAGCAGTGTGCACAGGGCTGGACTAAACTCAGGCCCCTAGACCACTTTGTAGGACCTGAGAACTCCAGCCAGCAGCGTAGGCAGGCCAGGCCAGAACTGGGGTACTCCCATGTCACTGCAGTCCTGGCCACCTACCTCAGGGCCTAGGAACTCTAGCCCATGACACATACCTCTGCAGTCCAACTGCTGCCATCAGGGAGCCCCCACATCCTGGACCAAGTATCACTGTTGATCTTCAGCTCCCACTCCCAACCCCAGAACCTTGGACTGCAGTGGATTAACTATGCAGTATCAAGGGGAGACTCAGTAACCCCTTATCCAAACAGAAGAACTCAGCAGGCTTCCATCAGTGAGGTGAGTTTGCCCCTAAAATAGGAGTAGAGTTTGCCACCTTCAGTGGGTTAAAGGAACAATAGCAAAACCCCCTCCAGATGTAACCCATAGTCAAGTTTGGCAAGTGGGTAGGTGAGTCCTTCCTCCACAAAGAGAACATCAGTAGGTTGAGGAAGGTGCCAATAAAGCCTCCGCCAACCTGGAGAAAATAAAGGGTGTGGGAAGCCCTAAAATTGGCTGCCACCTTAACATCTGCAGGCTGCACCACCTTAATGCCCTCTAGGAGTTAAGTTTGGTAATTAAGCAGCATCTTGCATAACTTTTTTAACCTGTCCCATTATACAGGGATTATGCTTATTGAGCCTGCTATGAACCTCTGTCTTGACACTGTTGCTAAGTTACCTGCTGATCTCTCAGCACCTAAATCCCTCCTCCTCAGTATCCTATATATTTGATACTCATTCCTTGAATAAAGAGAGACTTGATGGAATTCCTCAACTTGTCTCCACTCTTTGTGTCTCTTGCTCCCTTTTCATCCTCACTCCTCCTCTAGGATCTCCATGGATTTAACTACAGGCCGGGTCAAAAGGGGACCTGTGGGACACAGGTCCAGCCAAGACAAACACTATAAACAGCAAGATCTGGTGACTCTGAATAACCTGAAGACTTAATAACAGCAGGAACTAGGGGTTGATTTCCATCAGTACTCCTAGGCTTGTCAGCCTAGGGAGAACATAGGACTCACCCAACAGGCCCTGCAGGGGAAATTCAGGTGACCACCTCTTCATTCTGGGACCCAACAATTGAACAAACATTAACCTTACAGTAGGATGTCAAGAAACACACTACCAATAGGTGACACTAGTGGGACTGAAGGACCAAATATTAACCTGAAAGGGGAAAATGGCAAAATGAAAATGCAAAATGGAATCTCAAACATCTAGTCCAACAGGAGCAAGTATAGGAGACAATGAAATAGAAGACTTCAAAAATAATACACCAGAAATCTCTGAAAAGATAGCAAGTGAAATAAAAAACAACTCCATGAGGTTACAAAGGAAATCAAATTACAAGTAATCTCACATGTAAAAACATAAATAACAACATTAGTAAAGGAGTTGCTCAGTGCAGCTAGAGAAGACATAGATTAAAAAGTACAGGAGTATGGGAAACTGACTAAAACATTGAATCAACAAAATAGAAAACAGGCAGAATTCATGAAACAAACTCAAAGAGATATCCAAGAAACAAAAAATTATATTGAAAGCTGGAAAAACCATTCAAATGAAGCTGAAGACACAATTTCAGACCTTGAGGACAGGATCACAATTAGTGATCATGAAAGCATAGAACTTTTAAAAATAACACAGCAGCATGAAATCATGGTCCAACAGCTTTAAGATAATGCCAAGAGAAACAATATAATACTAATAGGCATCAGTGAAGATGCAAGAGTCAATGCAAATGACATACCTAAACTGTTCACAGAAGTAATAGCAGAAAATTTCCCACACATATGGAAAAATTTGATATACAAACAAATGAGGCATACAGAATACCAAACAGTCACAACCAACATAAATCTATACCCAGACATATAATAATTAAGATCCCAGACATGCAGCATAAAAACACAATACTAAAAGCTGTTAGAGAAAAGACACAACTCACCTATCAAAGAAAGCACATTAGAATCATGGAAGACTTTTCAGCAGAAACTTTTAAATTAAGATAAGCTGGGAGTGAAGTATTTCAAGCCCTAAAAGAAAACAACTTTCAACCCAGACTGATGTACTCAGAAAAACTGTTTTTCAGATTTAATGGAGAAACAAGACACTTCTATGACAAAGAACAACTGAAGGAATTCATGTCCTCCAAACCAACCCTAGACAGAGTATTGAAAGACATGCAAGATAGAGATAAAAATGACTACAATCTCCAGAACAACAATAGAAAGAGACCACCAGGCTGGACAAGAAATTAAACCAGGAGAAAAGCAGAAAACCCACAATAAGAACACAACCTGGCAAAATCAAACCAGTACATATCAGTGATATCAATAAATGTAAATGAATTCATTTATCAAAAGAAATAGATTGGCAGAATGGCTTAAGAAGCAGGATGCCACAATATGCTATATACAAGAAACACATCTGACCCAAAAGGAGACTCACAGATTAAAAGTTAAAAGGTGGAAAACAGTATTCCATGCAACAGGAATCCAGAAAAAGCAGGAGTAGCTATTCTGTTTGCACTCAAAGTGAACTTCAAGACTAAAAGGATTAAAAGAGATAAAGAAGGCTACTACATACTTATAAGTGTAAAACTACAAGAAGAAGAACCAACAATTATAAATATATATGCACCAAATAGAAGAGCCCCCAACTATATAAGACTAATACTAACAGACATGAAAAACCAAATACACAAGAATACAGTCATAAAAGGAGATGTTAACACCCCACTGTCACAAAGAGATAGAACCACTAGACAAAAAGTCAGCAAAGAAATAACAGAACTGAATCATACCTGTGAGCAAATGGACTTAGTGAATGTTTACAGAGTGTTCCACCCAACCACATAAGAATATACATTCTTCTCAGCTGCACATGGGACATTCTCCAAAATAGAACATATATTAACCCATAAAGCATTCTTAACTAAATGCAAAGGAGGCAAAATTATCCCACACATAATATCTGATCATAGAGCCTAAAATTGGAAAAAAAATGGCCAAAAAACTGCACAAACTGCATAAATGCATGGAAATTAAATAACAACTTTCTGAATAACCAGTGGGTCACAAATGAAATTAAAGAAGAAATAAAGCAGTACCTACAATACAATGAAAATAGAGATATACTGTAACCTATGGGATAAAATGAAAGCAGTCCTAAGAGGAAAATATATAGCAATAAATATTCATATCAAGAAAATGGAATGAACACAAATAAATAACCTAATGCTGCATCTCAAGCTTCTAGAAAAGAAAGAGCAAGCCAAATCCAAAGATCATAGAAGAGAGGAAACTTTAAAAATTAAAGCACAAATCAATGCAATTGAAACCAAAAAAACCTTCAAAGAATTAATGAATCAAAGAGCTGGTTTTTTGAGAGAATAAACAATATTGATAAACCCCTGGCAAATCTTATCAAGAAAAGAAAGACAAACTCAAATTGACAGAATAAGGACTGAAAAGAAAAATTACTATAGACCCCATGGAAATTCAAAATATCATTAATACCTACTTTGAAAATCTCTACTCACATGGGGTGGAAAACACAGAGGAAATGGAAAGATTACTAGAAACATATGAACTACCAAAGATCAACCAAGAAGATATAGTAATTTTGAATAACCCAATACTAGCTACTGAAATTGAAAATGTGATTAAAAACTTACCAACAAATAAAACCCCAGATCCTAATGGATTGACAGCTGACTTCTATAAGAAATTTAGAGAATATTTAATGTCAATACTCCTTCAACTCTTCAATGAAATTGAAAGAGAAGCAGTCCTCCGTAATTCATTCTTGGAGACAAGTATCACTCTGATACCAAAACCAAGGAAAGACCCAAACAAAAAGAGAACTATAGACCAATCACACTGATGAACATTGATGCAAAAACTCTCAATAAAATACTGGCAAATAGAGTGCAGCAAATCATCAAGAAGATTACACATCACAACCAAGTGGGATTCATTCCAGGAATGCAGGTATGGTATAACATACATAAATCAATAAGTGTAATACACCACATCAACAGAGCCAAAACAAAAACCACATGGCCATCTCAATAGATGCAGAAAAACCTTTTGATAAAGTCCAACACATGTTCATGATAAAAACTCTTCAGAAACTCAGAATACATAGTGTCAACCTCAACCTCATAAAGGCCATCTATGACAAACCAACAGACAACATTATACTAAATGGGCAAAACTGAAAGCCTTCACTTTAAAATCAAAAACAAGACAGGGATGCCCACCCTCACCACTCCTATTCAATATAGTTCTGGAAATACTAGCTAGTGCAATCAGATAAGAGAGAAATAAAAGGAATAAAGATAGGAAAGGAAGAAGTTAAATTGTCACTATTTGTAGATGGCATAATACTCTATATAGATGACCCAAAAATCTCCATTAAAAGACCACTAGAGGTAATAAACAAATTCAGCAGTGTAGCTAGATACAAAACCAGTGCTCAGAAATCAATACCATTCCTGTACACAAACAAAAAACTTCATGAGAGAGAAATTATGGAAATATCACCTTTCATAATAACATCTAAAAAAGTAAAATACCTAAGAATCAATCTAACCAAGAATGTAAAAGACCTGTATGTTGAAAACCATACTACTCTTAAAAAGGAGATTGAAGAGGATGTTAAAAAATGGAAGAATATTCCTTGCTCTTGGTTAGGAAGGACCAACATTGTGAAAATGGCCATATACCCAAACTGTTATACAGATTCGATGCAATCTCAATCAAAATACCTGTAACATATCTCATAGATCTAGAGAAAACACTCTTAAAATTCATTTTGAAAACAGAAGAAACCTAGAATAACAAAGGCAATTCTGGGCAACAAAGGCAAGGCAGGAGGCATCTCAATTCCTGTCTTGAAACTATACTACAAAGCCACAGTGATAAAATCAGCATGGTATTGGCAAAGAAATAGACCTGAGGATCAATGAAACAGATCAGAAGATGCAAACACAACTACAAAGACACTCAGCCACCTGATATTTGAAAAAGGTGCTAAACATGTTCACTGAAAGAATGATAGCCTCTTTAATAAATGGTGTTGGAAAAATTGGCTCTCCACATGCCAAAGACTGAAACTAGATCCATGCCTATCACCATACACAAAACTAAAGTCTAAATGGATCAAAGACCTAAATATTAAAACAGAAACACTAAATCTACTAGAAGACAAGGTAGGTAGAAATCTTTGAGACATAGAAGTAGGCAGAGAATTCATGAACAAAATGCAAACTGCATGGGAAACACTTCAAAGAATCAACAACTGGATCTCATATTATTAAAAATTTTCAGTACTTCAAAAGAAATCACCAACAGAATGAAAAGAAAAACCCACAGAATTGGAAAGAATTTTAGCCAGCAACCCCTCAGCTAAAAGACTTATATCGAGCACATATAAAGAATTAAAAAACATCAAGCCCCCTAAACTCAAAGAACCTCTCCAAAAATGGGGCATCTGAAATGAACACACAGTTCTCAGATGAAGACATAAAAATGGCAAATAAATACATGAAGAAATATTCACCACCCCTGGTCATTGAAGAAATGCAAATTAAAACAGCACTGAGATTTCATCTCAATCTGGAAAGAACAGCTGCCTCAAGAAATCAGCTGATAAAAACTGTTGGTCAGGATATGGGGAAAAAGGAACACTGCTCCACTCTTGGTGGGAGTGTAGACTGGTGCAGCCATTATGGAAATCACTATGGAGATTTCTCAGATGAGGATTTGAAGTTCCATTCAATCTAGCTATTCCCCTCCTGAGTATTTGCCCAGAAAAACTGAAAAAGTCATATCACAGTGAAATATGTACACCCATGTTCATAGCAACACAATTTGTAATAGCTAAATCTTGGAAATAACCAAAATGCCCATTGACCGCAGAGTGGATATAAAATATGTGGTATTTTTATACAATGGAATATTACTCAGCTATAAAAAGGGATGATCTTGAGGCCTTTATCGGTAAATGGAGTCAGATTGAGACTATCCTCATAAGTGAAATAAATAAGAATCATATTTATAAATATAATATTGTGTCTCTAGTGTAAAAAGTAACAAGAACTGTAGGAGTAATAAAACCCAAAATGTGTAATTGCTATTATAAAAAAAAGGAAAAGAAAGTACTCTAAAGGATATAACTGCATGTATGTTTAAGTGTATAGGATTGATAACCATATTACTAAGTTTTTGTTGGATTGTTGAACAGAACTGTTCGCAGTGTCACTGTTTGAATGTCAACTTTGTATGCTTAGTTTTGTAACTTGAACAATTTCTAACATGACAGTATTTAATTTATCAACTAGTGATTTCTTACTCTTTTTTTTAAATTCTGTATTATTTCTACCCTTTTTTTCTGTTTGCTTTCTTTCTTTTTAAATAAAATTAAAAAAATAAATAAACCACCTCTTTTCATTTCTACTTAACAATAGAAAAGACAATAAGTTCAGCAAACTGTGAGATTCTTTTTTTTCTTCAATATTATTGAATTTTTAAACTTTAGTTTGTTTCTTCTCTATGGAAAAAACCCAAAACATTATTAAACTCATTAAAGATAAATATATGTATCTATTTGTTTTTAAAGTAATACAATTATTTCATGAATACATAATTAATGCTTGAGAGATCTTAGGATATAATACATAATAAATATTGAATAAATACTACATACTTAATGTATTGTCTCAATTTTTTAATTTCTGAGCAAACCAATCTATATGGTATGCTACTGAGTTTCTAATTTACAGTCTATATAAATACAAAATAATTGCTGTAGAAATGTCCAATGCCTTAAATATTTCCATAGTTTCCATGATTTTGGGGTGTCCTAAAACCTTTAACAGATGCACATGACTGTGAATTTGAACAAGCCACATGCATTCAATACAAAGCAGGATTTTCAAAATCCATTCCATTCTGTTTGAATTCAAATACTGTCCCAGAGATAATGAAATCTCATCGAAGTTTTATTCACAGTTTTAAGTACTCTAATATAACATCTACATTCTGCAATGTCTATGCAATGTCCCAGTATCCTAACCTATCTGCCTACTGTCTTGTCAAGATACCAAAGTCCTTATCCTTACAGTTAATGCCTGTTTTTAACGAGAGTATTTAGAAAGCTCCAAGAGAATACAGTGGTATCTGGGTTCACAAACTTAATTCTCTCTATGATTCTGATCACAAACTGAACTGGATAACAATCAAATCAAATTTCCCCATAAAGTCAACACTGAACCTAACCACTAAATTTGACTTTTTTCTCATAAAACTCAGTGTACAACAGAATCGTGAAAAGAATCAAGTTCTTGAACTGAGGCCTTACTGTAGTAAAGGAAAGCATCACAAGTGACCAAAACTTGATTAATTCATGCACTCAGCAAATTTCATGAGGCATTTCAAGACACTGTGATGTGTAACAAAAATTAATAACTAAAATAAGAGCCCCTTTACATACAGAAGTAAATATACTGATAAGATTGATCCAGTGAGTTCTGATGGAAGGAAAAAGTAGACTTGAAGCCTTTTTGAAATTTCTTATGATGAAATAATCAGAATAATCATGGCAAGGTCCAGGCCATATGCCAAAACAATGAAAGCTGTGTTGTTTTCTCCTACCCCCCTAGTGCTCAGTCATCTCTAAGAAACGATTGCTCATGACTTCCAGTGGCCAGATTCCCCTGATACTCTATCCACCTACCCTGACATATATCCAAGGCTCCAAATAATTTCACAGTTTTAGTCATTTCTCAGTGTGTCCTAATTCCTTCAAGAGTATGCACACTGGTACATAACAGTGTAGAGAACTATTTCATGAACTTGATAGCAAAGATCAGATAAAATGAATCACATTCAGTTATTAGCTATTACTTCTTTCCTATGTTAAACATGTGTTCAGCATACCTGTTATTCCACTGTTGGCTGAACAAGAGACTCAGACCCAACCCTTGCAAAGAATAATATTTTATGAATGAAACGAATGTTAAATATAATCACACAAATAAAAAAGGCACGAACTGCATGAATTAGTAGAAAGGCAAATGCATAGTCCTAATAGAGAAGTAGTGAGGGAAGAAGATTAAGAAGCTGGCCCTAAAGTATGAGAAGTAGTTATCTAGTTTAAAGGAACAGGAGACAGGAAAACTGAGAAGGAGAAAAGAACTCTGTATATTCAAAAGAAGGTGAAGCTGAGAGTGATTGGACTGCAGTATTCATAGGAGAGCAGTGGGGATGAAAGCTGAAAAAAGTAGTCTACAGGTCAAGTAGAACACTGAAAGCTGTATAGTAACAATGGGAAATCACAAATGCCCAGCATAGAAAAGAGTGGGGATACATTAAAAAGTTCCAAGTAGAAATCCAGGAGGTTAAAAGTATGATCTAAAGTATGGGCAGCAGAATGAGCCAGTATAAAGCCAGTGTCAGATCTTGAGGACAGGGCTGTGGACAATGGTCAATTCATGAGAGATACTTTTAAAACATCAGGAGAACATAAAAATGGATCTAGTAACTGTTCCAAGATTAGCAACTCAAAGAATAATAATGTAAGAGTAATTTAAAAATCAGAAGACAGTACAAATGACATAAAAACCTATTTACAGAAATAATAGCAGAAAATTTTCCAGGTATGGAAGAATTTAACAAATAGATAAATGAAGCATACAGAAATCTTAACATTCATGATAAAAAGGTCTTAATGTCACACAGTTACCAAAAATCCAATGCAATAACACAATCTTGAGGGCTGCTAGAGAAAAGCAATGAATCATCTGCAAAGGAAAAGCCATCAGAATTATAGCAAATTTGTTAACACAAGCATTAAAGGCAAGGAATGCTTCAAATGACAATTGACCTGCTCACATCTGCAACCTTCTTTTGACCTGGAGAGCACCAGCACTATGGCCACTGCATGGAGGAGGGAGCAGCCATGCTGAGGAGGTTTGAGGCCTACCTAGGCCATAGGGGGACCCTCTATCAGCCTGGGGAGCTTTGCTATCCAAGGAGCTAGATGACTACCCAACATCCAATCCCTGGGAGAGTATGAGATCCTGGCTTTAGGGGGTTGGCGGTCCGCTGGGCCTGCAGAGACACTAGACTGGGCTTAGCAGGATTTGGGATTGCCTTGACCACACCAGGTGGCCTTCTTTCCCTCAGGGGAGCTTTGCTACCAGAGGGGGAAACTGTGCAGATTGAGGAGGCTTTAGGACTACCTGAGAGGAGCCTGGCAACCCTCTTTTAATCCAGGGGCTCTGCTGCCCAAGGAGAGAGCTACACTACCAGAAGAGGCCCAAGAGCCCAGGTCATAAGAGACAATTTCCAACACGTCCAGGGGAAACTCTGGAACAACACTTGAAACACGGAAATATAGGAAAATGATAAAACAAAAGACCAAAATGCAATCTCAAACACCCAGCCAATCCCAAGAAAGCCTAGGAGCCATGTACATAGAAGAAAATACATGTCATATACCTGAAATACCTGAAACAATAGTAACTGAAATAAAGAAGCAACTCCGGGAAGCTTTAAGGGAATTCAAACTAGAAATAATCTCTCAGGTAAAAGAAGAAATGATAAAAGAAACGAAGGAGATGCTGAACATATCTAAAGAACACACAGTTAAAAAATTGGAGGAACTAAACATAAAAGATAGAATCCCTGGATGAACAATATAAGAAACAAACAGAATATAAAAAACAGATGCAAAGAGGTATACAGGAAATCAAAAACTCCATCAAAAGTTGTAAAAACCACCTCAATGAATGCAAAGATAGAATTTTGGACCTTGAAGACAAGATTGCAGCCAGTGAACAGGAAAGGAAAGATATTTTTAAAATAACAAAAAATTAAGAAATAACAACTTAACACCTGCAAGATGACGCAAAGAAAAACAACATAAGGTTGACAGGGATAAATGAAAAAGAAGGAGACAACATAAAAGATGTCAAGAGGATATTTAGAGAAGTAATAGCTGAAAATTATCCAAACATGAAATTTTAAACTGATATCAGGATCAATGAAGCATATAGAACTCCAAATTACCATAGCCAAAATAAAACTACACCCAGACATAAAATAATCACCATCCCAGAAATTGAACAAAAGAACAGAATATTAAAAGCTGTCAGAGAGAAAAGACAGATCACCTATAAAGGAAAACCTATCAGAATCCCAGCAGACTTCTCATACAAACGATGAAGGCAAGAAGAGCATGGAGTGAAGTATTTTAGATTCTAAAGGAAAATGATTTCCAACGTAGACTGATGTACCCTGCAAAACTCTCTTTCAAAATCAATGGAGAAATAAGATATGTCCACTACAAAGAACAGCTGAAGAACTTCATGATCGCCAAGCCAATCCTGCAAAGAATACTGAAAGACAGTTTAGATACACTTAGGAAAAAACTGCTAAATAAAGCAGACAATTAAACAGAACAGAAAGATAAAGATGCAGCAGCAGAAATATAACATGTCAGCAATAAACCAATATATAACAGTTATAACCATTAATGTAAATGGTCTCAATGCACCAATTAAAAGAAACAGACTGGCAGAATGGATCAAGAAACAAAATCCAACCATAGTTGTCTACAAGAAACCCATCTAACCCAAAAGGGTACTCACAGACTGAAAATCAAAAGATGGAAAACAATACTACATGCAACAGGAACCCCCCCCAAAAAAAGTGGGGGTAGCTATTCTGTTTGCAGACAATGTGAAATTCAAACCAATAATAATCAGAAGAGATAAAGAAGGTCAGTACATACTGGTTACAGGAAAACTTCAAGAGGAAGAGATAACTATCTTAAATATAAACGCATCAAATTCCAGAGCACCCAGTTATATAAAACAAGTAATATCAGAAATAAAAAATTAAATTAGCAGTAATACAATTATAACAGGAGATTTTAACACACCATTGACACCAATGGACAGATCAACCGGACAGAAAATCAGCAAAGAAATAAAAGAACTGAATCACACCTGTGAAACAATGGAATTGATAGACATATATAAAGTATTCCACCCAATAACAACAGAAGGCAGTACATGGGTCATTCTCTAAAATAGACCATATATTAACTCACAGAACATATTTAAATAAATGCAAAAGAGTTGAAATTATCCTTTGCATGTTATCGGATCATAGGGCTATGAAATTAGAAATTAATGATAAAAGATACTGCAGAAATCCCACAAACACATGGCAACTGAATAACACACTCTTGAGTAATCAGTGGGTCACAGAGGAAATTAAAGAAGAAATTAAACAATACCTACAAACAAATGAAAACTCAAATGCAACTTACTGGACTCTGTGAGATGCAATGAAAGCTGTCTTCAGAGGAAAATTTATTGTACTGAGTTCCCATATCAGGAAAACAGCACAAATACAAATAAATGATGTGATGCTACACCTCAAACATCTAGAAAAAGAAGAGCAAGTCAAGCCCAAAGCCAAAAGAAGGGAGGAAGTAGTAAAAATCAGAGCAGAAATCAATGCAATAGAAACTAAGAAAACAATCCAAAAAAATCAATGAATCAAAGAGTTGGTTCTTTGAAAGAATAAATAAAATCGATAAGCCCCTAGCCAACCTTATTTTAAAAAGGGAATAAAAAGCTCAAATTAATGCAATAAGGAATGAAAAAAAATGAAATCACTACAGACTCAATAGAAATACAGAAGATCATCAACACCTATTTCAAAAACCTCTACTCTCAAAGGTTTGATAACACAGAAGAAATAGATTCCTAGAAGCATATGAAGTACCAAAGCAAGAAGATGTAAAACTGCTGAATAACCCAATTTTTACTAATGAAATCAAAAACGTAATTAAGTCCTTACCTACAAAGAAGAGCCCAGGCCAGACGGATTCACTGCAGAATTCCTCAAGAAACACAAAGACCTAATGCCGACAATCCTCAAACTCTTCAATGAAATTGAAAGGGAAGCAATCCTTCCCAAGTCATTCTTGGAAGCAAATATTACTCTAGTACCAAAACCTGAGAAAGACCCAACTGAAAAAGAGAACTACAGACCAATTTCCCTAATGAACACAGATGCAAAAATCCTCAATAAAATATTGGCAAATAGAATGCAGCAAATCATCAAGAAGATCATACACCATGACCAAGTGAGATTCATCCCAGGTATGCAGGGATGGTTCAACATACATAAATCAATAAATGTAATCCACCATATCAATAGAATCAAAAGTAAGAATCACATGATCATTTCTATAGATGCAGAAAAAGCTTTTGATAAGGTACAACATTCATTTATGGTAAGAACCTTGCAGAAAATTGGAATAGTCTTTACCTCAACATAATAAAGGCCATCTATGGCAAACCAACAGCCATTATAATACTAAATGGCCAAAAATTGAAGGCCTTTACTTTACTTTCAAATCAGGCACAAGTCCTGGAAATATTAGCCAGAGCAATTAGACAAGAGAGAGAAATAAAAGGTGTAAAGATAGGAAAAGAAGAAGTTAAATTATCACTATTTGCAGATGATATGATGCTCTACATAGAAGACCCCCAAAACTCCATTGAAAGACTCCTAGATATAATAAACAGATTCAGCAATGTGGCTGGATACAAAATCAATACTCAAAAATCAATAGCATTCCTATACACTAACAATAAAATCACAGAGAGAGAAATAAGAGAAGCCACACCCTTTGCACTAGCAACCAAAAAAATGAAACATTTAGGAATTATTCTCATGAAAGAAGGAAAAATTATACAGGAAAAATTATAACACACTGAAAAATGAAATTGAAGGTGATCTCAGAAAATGGAAAGACATTCCTTGCTCAGGGATAGGAAGAATAAATATTGTGAAAATGGCCATTCTCCCAAAACTGTTATATAGATTCAATGCAATCCCAATAAAAATGCCATCAACATACCTCATAGATCTCGAGAAAACACTCCTAAAATTCATCTGGAGTGAGAAGAGACCTAGAATAGCAATGACAGTTCTAAGCAGCAAAGGCAAGGCAAGGAGGCATCACAATCCCTGACTTGAAGTTATACTACAAAGCAACTGTAGTAAAATCAACATGGTACAGGAATCAAAACAGAGCCGAAGATCAGTGGAATAGATTGGAAGATACAACCACAAGTACAAACACACTCAACCACCTTATCTTTAATAAAGGGGCCAAACATGTTCACTCCACATCTTGTTCTGACTGATTTTATTATATTCTGTTTTGTTTAATAGTATCAAATTTGAGGGTATAGGCACCCACTTTGAAAGCAACCAGATATTCTGTGATGCCTATTATGGTTTGACTATTATCTTCTTTGGAAGTCTTGTAATGTCTCCAATGTGGGTTTTATTGGTCTTGTTCTGTACTGTTTTGTTCAATTCTTTTATACCAGCTGATATAGGCAACACTTTTTAGGATAACAAGAGGCATAATGGTAACCATTGTCGATCACCTAGTAATCTCTTTTTGCTTTATATACTATGTCCATCCTCCTGTTCTAACTGACTCTGTTTTGCTTTGTCACATTGGGGTTTTTTGTTGTTGTTCTGTTTTGTTTTGGTTTGGTTTGGTTTTTGGCTTTTGGTGGTTTTTTTTTTTTTTCCTTTTCAAAGAAAAAGTTATAAGAACTGTGGAAGTAATGGAACCCAAAATGTGTGATTATTAGCATAAAAAAGAGAGGAAAGAAAGTGATGTAAAGGATGTAATTGCAAGTATATTTAAGTGTGTAGGATAGAAAACCATATTATTGAGTTTTTGATGGATCATTGAACAGAACTGTCTACAATCTCACTGTATTAATGTGTACTTTGTATGCTTTAATTTTGTAACCTGGACAAGTGTTTCTGAGATGGCAATATGTAATCTGTTAACTAGTGAATTCTTACTGTATATTTTTTTCTTGAAATTCTGTATTACTTGTAACCTTTTACTATTTTGTTTTGTTTTGTTTGTTTTTCTCTTTAAATAGAAAAAATCAATAAACAAGTAAGGTATTTCCATGATAAAAAAAAAGAACCTAAGGAAATTCATTACCACCAAGCCAACACTTCAAAAAATTCTCAAGGATATCCTACAACTAATGATAACAAAATATTCAACAAAATTAATATATCAGGTAGGAGTACCAATTAAACAGAAGGGAAAGAAAATAAAATAGCAGCAGGAAAATAATACAGTGACAGAGATAAGTCAACACCGGTCAGTGATAAACATCAACGTAAATGGACTTATTTACCAATCAAAAGACAAAGATTAGCATAATGGACCAAGAAACAAAATTCAATAGTATGCTGCATACAAGAAATATAGTTAAACCAGATGTGATGGCACATGCCTTTGATTCCAGCCCTTGGAAGATCACTGAGCAAGAAGATCACTGAGGGAAGAGTTCAAAGCCAGCCTCAACTACTGCAGAGTGAAACTCTGTTTCAAAAAAAAATTTAAATGAAAAAGTAATTCATAGACTAAAAATCAAACAGTAGAAAAAATATTCCATGCAACTCGTACTCCAAAACAAGCAGGAATAGTTATCCTATGTTCAGATTAAGAGGACTTCAAGTTATGAGCAATCTAAAGAGGAAAAGTAGGATTACATACTATTTTTTAATTATTTTACTTTTAAAAATCAAAACAGAAATAATTATAAACATATATGCACCAAACCATGGTGTAGACAACTGCATAAAACAAACACTAATAGACACAAAATATCAGATAAATATTACTACAATGATAATACTAAACCCATTACTCCACTATCACAAATAGATAATTAAACAAAAAATCAGCAAAGATACATTACAGCTGAATGAAACATTTTTAACAAATGGACTTAATAAAAATATACCCAAAAACACTAGATTACACATTCTTTTCAGCCACTCATCATACTTTTAACCCACATTTATGACATACAGGTTAATAAAACATTCCTAAGAAAATGCAAAAGAAATTTTACCATACATATTATCAGATCACAGAAATTAAATGATAAACTCTTGAATAATCAATGAGTCACAGAGGAAATTAAAGAAGGATTAAAACCAGTCCTAGAATTAAATGATAATGCCAGTACAACATACCAGAACTTATAGAGCACAATGAAAACAGTCCTATGAAGGAGGTTTATAGCCTTGAATGCACATTAGAAAAAAGAACAAGCCCAAATAAATAACCTTATGGTCCAAGAAAAACAAGAGGAATCTAAATCCAGAGCTTATATAAAGAAGGAAATTTTAAAGATCAGAGCAGAAATCACTGAAATGCAGGCTATAAAAACTACACAAAGAAAAATGAATCAAAGACGTGGTTCTTTGAAACAATAAACAAAATAGACAAACCTTTAGCCAGTTTTACCAAAAAAGTAAAGCAGAAAGACAAATCAATTTAATTAGATATAAAACATCACAACAAAAGCCATCACAATGCAGAGTATTATTAGCCACTACTTTACACATATGCTGAGCAAGTGAAGAAGTCCAAAGAAGCAGAAAAATTACAGGATACATATGAATTTCCAAAACTTACAAACTTAAAAATAGTGAACAATTTAATAATAAGGCAATGAAATTGAAGCAGTTATAAAAACACTACAAACTAAGAAAAGGCCAGGACCTGATGGAATCACAAACAAATTCTATAAGAACTGCAGGGAACATTTAACACCAATACTCTTCAAACACACTAATGAAACTGAAAGGGAAGGAGTACTTCCAAAATCATTTTTAGAAGCTTGCTTTATCCTAATTTCCTACATGAGACAAGGATCTAACCAAAGAACTGCAGGCCCATCTCTCTAAGGTACAAAAATTCCTAACAAGATCTTGCCAAACAGAATGCTATGAATCATCAAAAAGATAACATATCATGACCAATTAGGTTTTATCCCAGGGATGCAAGGATGGTTCAACATATGCAAATCAAAAATGTAATCTACCACATAAACAGGAACAAGGACAAAACTCACATGATCATCTCAATAGTACAAAAATAGCCTTTGAAAAATCCAACATCTATTCTTGATAAAAAAAAAAAAAACCCTGAAGAAAATAGGTATAGAGGGATCTTATCTGAATCTGATAAAAGCTACTTATGACCAGCCTACTTCCAACATAACATCAAATGGGGAAAGAATTTCCTCTAAAATCAGGGGGGAAATTATGTCCTTTATCACCACACCTGTTCATCAAAGTCCTTGAAACATTATCTAGAGAAATCAGGCATAAAAAGGCAAGGGATACATATAGGAAAGAACAAAGTCAAAGTATCATTTTTTTCACATGAAATTATACTTCACTTATAAGACCCCAAAAACTCTAATAAAAGACTCCTAGAATTGATAAGAAAATTGAGCAATATTGCAGGATTCAAAATAAACACAAAAAGCAATAGCATTCCTATGCACTAATAATGAACTCTCTGAAATAGAAATTAGGAAAGCAATACCATTTTCAATAGCACCTAAAAATTATTTAGAAATTAAACTAACTAAAAAAGTAAAAGAATTTTACAAGGAAAACTACATCACTCCTAAAAAGGACATCATAAAATAGGAAGACAATCCCTGTTTCTGATAGGCAGAGACAATACAATCAGAATGACTGCATTTACAAAACTGATATATAGATTTAACGCCATCCCAATCAAAATACCAAAGGCATTTCTTACAGATCTAAAGAAAACAATCCTAAAATTCATATGGGACAAAGCGACCAAGAATAGCAAAATATCAAGCCAGTGGCAAAACAAGTGTCATCATAATCCCAGACTTGAAGATATACAAGCTATCATGACTGAACAGCACAGCACTGGCACAAAACAGGTACGTAGATCAAGGAATAGAATAAAAGAAATAGAAACAATTACATTCACATTCAACTATTTACTTGATCTTTGACAAAGGTCAAAAATATGTATTGGAGGAGAAGTAGCATTTTTAATAAATGGTGCTGAGAAAATTTGACATCCACAGGCAGAACACTTGAGGTAAGATCCATATGTTACACCATGTACTAAACTAAACCAAAATTCATCATTGATCTGAATCTTAAATTAGAAATACTTAATCTGCAGGAAGATAAAATAGGCAAAACTCTCAAAGACAGAGGTATAGCCAAGGACTTACCAATAATCAAGAAATGGGATCATAGCAAATTAAAAAATCTTTTGCACAGCAAAAGAATCAACCAAGTAAAGAAACATCATTCAGAATGGGGAAAAATGCCAGTTATTCCTCAGACAAAAGACTAGCATCTAAAAATATACAAAAGACTCAGAAATATTAATCCCCAAAATAAAAAGCCCAATGAAAATGGGCAATTGAAATGAATTAACACATCTTAGAAGAAGAACAAATGGCCAATAGACACATGAGAACCATTCATCACTGATCACCACAGACACGCAAATTAAAATTCCATTAAGATGCTGTCTTACCCCAGAAAGAATTGTTACCTTCAAAAAATCTAATAATAACAAGTCCTGGGGAGGAGGTGAGGAAAATGGGCTCTTCTACATTGTTGGTGGGAATGTAAACCAGCTCAGGCACTGTGGCAGGAACAGCAAACTTTCAGAGATGAGCACCCAGACTTCAACCCTAAAACCCGCTTAGTTATCACAAGGTGCCAACACATAAATTAAATCTGAATACTCAGGTTTAGGTTTAGGGAGGAAAAAATCTCATACATTAACAGCTTTTGTCTTAAAAGAAAAACAAATAACAAGTAGGCCATAGGTTTGCTACCACCACACTATGGAAATCAGTATGGAGATTCTGCAAAAAACTAAAAACACAAATTCTGTTTGACCTAGCTGTTTTACTTTTAGGAATCTCTCCAAAAGAGTTAAATCAGCATATTACAAAGATTCATGCATGTTCATGTTCACAGCACATTTATACACATTTATAATAGCTTGATATTGAAAACAATTTGTATGTCCATCAGCAGACAATGGATAAGAAAATATGTTATTTATATAAAAAGGAGTACTACTCTGCCGTAAAGAAACATAATCTGAAAGCATTCATAGGTAAATGAATGAAACTTGAGAACATAATGTTAAGTGAAATCAGTCAGCCAGTTTACATATCATAATAGTGTCTCTTACATGAGAAAATATGTGTGCATATATGTGTGTGTGTGTACATATATACAATCAAGATCAAAATAAAAGACAGATAAAGAAGTAAGGAGAAGTTCAAATACCTCCCCAAATAACTTATTTCTTTGTTTAAAATGTATTTTAATATATATGCTAATTTGTGTCATTTATACTACTAGTTTAAGACCATTAAAAAGAAAGTGTTTATGCTAGTGTCTGTTTCTTCTATGTAAGAGAATCTATTTTGTCTATGTCTTGTACTATGAGTAACTATTTTGAAGATAACAATATATAATGTGTTAACCTTTATTATTCTCTCACCTGGTTCTGAAATTTTGTTTTATTGTTTCATAAAATAAAAAACTTAAAACAGGAAACGGGATTGGTAAAGAGTCAACATTCAAATACTTGCAACACACTTTTGAGGTTGAAGCAGGTTCAGTTCACCTCTCAGTTATGTAATGGGAACACCAGACCACGCTTACCCTTTGGAGGTGATCTATCACAGAATGTTCTCATGATGTACATTCCTATATTGGGAAATTTGCCTTGATGAATTGAGAACTAATATGTAAGAAAAATGGCTTCTGTATAAATACATGTAACAATATGATTAGTGCATACATGTTTATAAGTTCATATATGAAACAAAACATATATCTTACATATATGATGCTTTTCACATCCATCTATCATTCTCAGAGACTGAATACATGCTAGAACATGGATGAACCTACATCTGTGCCAAGTGAAAAAAGGATACAATTCTACTTATATAAAATGTCCAGGATATGTCACAAAAGTATATTAGTGGCTGCCTAGGGCTTACAAAGATGGGAAATTACTGAGTTATGTTTAAGGGATGCAGGGCTTCATTTTAAAGTAATAAAATGTTCTAAAATTGATGTGGTGATGGTTACACAATTTTTTTTTTTTTGGTACAAACTCATGACCTTGCACTTGCAAGGCAAGCACTTATACCACTGAGCTAAATTCTTGGTCCAGTTACACAATTTTTTAAATACACTAAAAGCCATGAATTGTACACTTTCAATGGATGTATTGTATGGTATGTGAATTGTACTTCAGTAAAGTTCTTTAAAAATGAAGAAGTTTATGTACTAATGTGTAACAATCTTTAAAATACTGTATCTTTTAAAACAAGGTGTACCAGTTTGCACTTTGTCAGTTATGCAAAGAGGAGGATAAGAAAAATAATGTATAACCTCCTCTTTCATGGCAGGGCGCAACCAGGAACTGAACTCAAGACCTTGTATTATCCAGGCAAGTGCTGCAGTGCTGAGCTATAACCCTAATGCCTCTTTTTTATGTTTATTTTTATGAATATAGCAGAATATCTCAGGGACGACACATCAAAAATATTTAGGAACATCGTTTCCTAGAAATGAAATAGGGTGACAGAGATAGAACTGATTGGATATATTAAAAATAGTTTTCCAGCTTTTATTTTTATTAGGATATGTTCAAGTACACAATGATTATATTTTTATGGAGAATATTAAACAGTCATGAGAGTTTATTTTTATACATGGCATATTAACTCATTTATGCCAAAGATTCCAATTTTTAAAACTTTTTTCATGAAGTTTATATGTGTTACTTAGAAAAATTCAAGAAACAAGAATCTGAAGAGAAAAAATATTATTATATTCCATTATTATGGGTATCCCAAATATGGAACACTAGGCATAAAAGGTTTAAATTCTTAGTTTTATTTGCATATTTTATCTTTTTCTATCATAAAGAATCATTGTATTATGTTTTCTAATTGTTGACAAAAAGACTATATTATATGTGGGTGATTTTCAGCCATATTACTGACCTCACTGTTAGAACATTTCACTTGAATCTTCTGTATATTTTCTACAAAAAGGTTTATGAATAATTGGTAATCATTATATTTCTTTATTTTTTGCTGTTTCTGAAGACTATTTTTATTTTTTTAATTTTAAAAATCAAAGCAAAAAGTCTATAAATGATACAGAATTTCAAAAAAATAGTAGAACTTCAACATTAGTTAATATATTGCATATTGTTATCTTAGAAGTAGTTACTTGGGTTACAAGATTTAGACATAAAAAATGATCAAACAAACAATGAAAGCACAAACAGTTCTTTTGGATGAACTGAGATTAGTAGTTATGTATCATATATATATATATACACATACATACGTATATATATATATATATATATATATATATATATACATATATATATATATATAGATGCATGTATATGTGTACATTATGTTTTCTCTTTTCACGTTTCTCCTTTCCACTAACCCAGTTGTTCTTTCCATTTGAGCACTTTCTTTCCCTTTCATTGTCACAATATCTATTGTAAAATTTGTATCTTATTAGTCTTTCAGCTTTTTTTACCTTAGGGATACAATATGATACTTACAAATGTAATTTTGATTTATGAGTATGGCCTCAAGTTCCCTCCATTTACCTATAAAAACTTCAAGTGTACCCTTCTTTATAGCTGGGTAATATTCCATTGTATAAAATACCACATCTTTTTTATCTATCCCTTGGTTGATGGACATTTGAGTTGTTTCCAAGATTTTGCTATTATAAACTATGCTGCTATAAACATGGAAGCACATATATCACTGTAGTGTGATGTTTTCAATTTTTCTGGGAAAACACCCAAAATGGGAATAACTGGATTGAATGAGACTTCAAAGCTTAGTTTTTTGAAGCATCTCCACACTGGTTTCCACAGTGGTTGTACCAGTCTGCACTATCACCAACAGTGGAAAAGTGCTCTTTCCTTACAGCCCTGCTAACATTAATTATTGGTTGATTTTTTGATGACAGCCATTATTTCTGGAGTGACATGGAATCTCAGTGTTGTTTCAATTTGCATTTCTTGAATTACCAGTGATGTTGAACATTTCTTCATGTATTTATTTACCATTTTTATTTCTTTATCTGAGAAGTGTGTGCTCATCTCAGATACCCATTTCAGGATTAGGTCTTTGAATTTGGGGGACTTGCTCTTTTGTTTTGTTTTGTTTTTTCAATTCTTTATATGTTCTAGACACAAGTGCTTTGTCTGAAGGACAACTAGCTAAAATTCTTTCCCACTCTGTAGGATTTCTTTTCACTTGGTAGTGATTTCTTGTGAAGTACAAAAACTTTTTAATGAGATGCCAGTTGTTGACTCTTTGAAGTACTTCCCAAACAGTTTTTTGTTTTGTTCATGAACTCTTTGCCTATCCCTATGTCTTCAAGATTTCTACCTATCATGTCTTCCAATAGATTTCGTGTTTCTACTTTAATATTTAGATCTTTGATCAATTTTGACTTTAGTTCAGTGCATGGTGATAGACCTGGGTCTAGTTTTAGTCTTCAGAATGTGGAAGCCAATTTTTCCAGCACCATTCATTAAATAAGCTATCTTTCTTGCAGTGAACATGTTTAGACTCTTTGTCAAGGATAAGGTGACTGAGTGTCTTTATAATTGTATCTGAATCTTCTAATCTGTTCCACTCATCCACAGATCTGGTTTGGTTTTTTTTGTTTTGTTTTGTTTTGTTTTGTTTTCAGTAGCATGCTGATTTTATCACAGTAGCTTTGTAGTGTAATTTCAAGTCAGGAATTGTGATGCCTCCTGCCTTGCTTTTGTTGCCTGAATTACCTTTGCTATTCTAGGTCTCTTCTGCTTCCAAATGCACCTTATGAATGTTTCTTTAGTTATGTGAAGTATGTTATTGGCATTTTGATTGGGATTGCATTTGAATCTATATGACAGTTTGGGGATTATGGCTATTTTTACTACGTTGGTTCTTCCTATCCAAGAGCAAGGAATTTATTTCTATTTTCTGAAATCCTCTTCAATCTCCTTTTTTAGAGTACTGTGGTTTTCAATACGTCTTTGACATTCTTTGTTAGGTTGACTCCTAAGTATTTCATTTTTGTATGCAATTGTTAAAAGGGTTATTTCCATAATCAGTGAGTTTGTTGTGTACAGGAATGCTATTAATTTTTTGAGTGTTGACTTTATATCCAGCTACACTGCTGAATTTGCTTATAACACTAGTAGTCTTTTGATGGAGTTTTGGAGGTCTTCTATGGAGAGTATCATGACATCTGCAAATAGTGATAATTTAACTTATTTATCTACCCTTATTCCTTTTATTTCTAGCTCTTGTCTAATCGCTCTTGCTAACATTTCCAGTACTACATTGAATAAGAGTGGTGATAAAGGACATCTTTGTCTTGTTCCTGATTTTAGAGTGAAAGCTTTCCATTTTTTACCTTAATATGATGCTGGCTGTTGGTTTGTCATAGATATCTTTTATCAGATTGAAGTAGAGATTAGCCATTTTGATATTCTGTGGGGCTTTTATCATGAACCAGGGTTAGATTATATCAAAAGCTTTTTCTGCATTTATTGAGATGATCATGTGATTTTTTTTGTCTTTGACCTTGTTGATGAGGTGTATTACATTTACTGATTTGCATATGTTGAACCATTCCTGCATTCCTGGGATGAATCCCTCTTGGTCATGATGTATAATCTTCTTGATGATTTGCTACATTCTATTTGCTAGTATTTTGTTGAGAACTTTTGCATTGATGTTCATTAGAACTATTGGCCTATAGTTCTCTGTTCTGGTTGGGTCTTCTCTGGTTTTGGTGTCAAAGTAATATCTGCCTCCAGGAATAAGTTAGGGCATATTGCCTCCATTTCAATTTCATTAAAGAGTTTGAGGAATATTGGCATTAAGTCTTCTCTAAATTAATTATAGAATTCAATGGTGAATCCATCAAGACCTGGGCTTTACTTGGTTAATAAGCTTTTAATTATGTTTTTAATTTCAGTAACTGATAATGGGTTATTCAAAATTTGTATGTCTTCTTGATTCAGCTGTGGTAATTCATATGTTTCTAGGAATTTGTCCAAGTCTGTTATGTTTTCCAGCCTATGTGAGTAAAGATTTTCAAAGTAAGTATTCTTGATCTTCTGAATTTCCACAGGATCTGTAGTAATTTCACCCTTTTCATTCCTTATTACACGAATTTGAGTTTTTTCTTTCTTTATAAGGTTGGCTAGGGTTTTACCAGTTTTGCTTATTCTTTCAAAGAACCAACTCTTCAATTCATTAATTCTTTGTATCATTTTCTTAGTCCCAATTGCATTCATTTCTGTTCTAGTGTTTATACTTTCCTCCCTTGTATGAGCTTTGGGCTTGACTTGCTCTTCTTTTTCTAGATGCTTGAAGTTCAGCATTAGGGTATTTGTGCTCATTCTATTTTCCTGATGTGACAATTCACTGCTATATATTTCCCTCTTACAACCACTTTCATTGCATCCCACAGGTTTTCGTATGTCCTATCTCTATTTTCATTGAATAGTAGATATTGTTTAATCTCTTCTTAAATTTCAACTCTAATCCATTGGTTGTTCAGCCAAGGAGAACTGATGTAAGCCAATCTTTAGTTCCTATTGTAATTGTGACTTCAGGCTGTTCCAGGCTACCAGATCCAGCTGCCTATATTGTGTGCCCCAGCCAGGACCCTACTGTGTCACTGGGGGTCTCACAGGCCCTTTCAGATTCCTCCTTTTTGGGGGAGGCCTCGTTGACACTCTCACCAACCCAGCTGATGTTCTCTGTATGGAGGACTCACCCACACTCTTGCCAGCCTGCCAATTTCCTACAGCTAGGGGGAGGGGTTATTGAGGCTCCTGTTGACCCACTGAGGTCTTCTGTTTAAGGGGAAAACTCACATACTGTTGCTGGCCCATTGAGGTCCTTTGTGCAAAGGGAGGGGTTGCTGAGATTTCCACCAGCCAACCGAGGTACTGCACATGGTGGAAGGGGTCACAGAAAATCTGTGGGCTACTGTGGCCTTTTGGGTCGGGGGGGGGGGGAATGGCAATTGACAATCTTGTCAGATGCCAAGGTCTTTCCGGCATGTGTAAAGGGCACCTGAGGCTCCCCTAAGCTGCTGAGGTCGTCCAGATGTGGAACACGGGCAGCTGATGGACCCATCAGTCAGCTGCTGAGGTTTTCTGAGAGCAGGGGAATGACAACTGAGGCTTCCCTCAGATGCTGCTGGCATGGTCCAGGTGCAGGGAAGGATCATTCTATTTCTAATGATCATGCCTTTTATTATATTTTTATTGTTCTATTGCAGTATCTGGTAATCTCAGCAATAGAAATGATGGTGGGAATTTGATTTTTGGTTCTTCTCTTTGCAGGGATGAAATTCAGTTTTTACCATTTTGTCAAACAAAGTTTCCTGTGGCCTTCTTATCAATATAATATAGCAAGTTGAGGAAAATTTCTTCTGTCTCCAGATTAATACTTTGTTGTTGAGGGGATAGATATTTATCAAACCTCTTCTTTCTTATGGTTTCAGGAATGCTTGAGAAAATAGCCTAAAAAATTTCACTTAACATCAGCCATTTTTTTTTCTTCTGAAGGAAAGAAGGTAAGTTTAACACTGATTATCAACATTTTGCCCTCAAGCAAGACATATGACTTTGTGCCCAACTCAAGAAGAAGACTGCATATGTCCCTCAATAAAAGCAACAAAAAGTCATACCATGCCTGCAAAAATATTGATAGTGTAAATAACTGTAACTCTGTAACAGCCCATGAAAGTCACCCATGAGAAACAGAGTGTAGAAACAAGTTAGACTTTATTTGGACCTGCAGGGTCCGTGGACAATTCAGGCAGTTGCAGCTGTGGACCCCAATCCTTTCTTCCCCTTTCCTTTTAGACCCATGTATGAGTTCACAGGTTGGGGGTTGCCATGGATATCATTTCTCGTAACATCATCACTATTTTGGAGTGTTACAAGACCTTCTTACACATCTAGTTAATTGACACACAGGAGGTGGGCCTTAGGTGCTTTGTACACCTTGAGATAAAACCACTTGTTCCCCTTTCAGTAGTATATGGCCAGTTAAAGAGAAGGAGGCCTTTTGAGAAGTTGGCCAAAGTTCACTGGCTGTTTAAAATCTAACTACTATAGCTATAATCTATGGGCTGTAAAATAGGTACGTTTTCAATACTAAAGTTTGGGGTTTTCAAGAGAAAAGGACAAAGAAAACAAAGCAAATACGTAGGGGTAAAGAATGCCTTCACAGCCCCAATACTGTTCGATGGCACTGCTAGATTCACTGGGTCTGTGTTCCCAAACACAGCTGAAGAATGAATTCTGAGGAACAAGAATAGGAAATATAAGAGACACAGATGGCTCCCAAGAGACAGGAGGGGACCGGAGAAATGGATTGCCATGGATCCCACTTTAGGGAGGAAGTTTTATAGAGCAAAATTGCAAGGTGGGTAGAATGTGGGACAAAATTATGATCAACCAATAAGATCATAAGTATAGTCACTTAGTACTGATCTGGTGGAGAAGTAGTCACATAACAAGTGTACACAGAAAAAACAAGGACTCTTTTAGGAAGAAAAACGGTATCTTAGTCATCCACCCAGGTGACTAACGTTATTTACTGTTTTTCTCTCAAGGAGGCAAATATGCATGGTCATTTTGTGATTATTTTGAGTCCTGGTCTCCAACAGCCATGCCTCTGGCCAGAGTTGTAATACGCTTTCATTCTTTGTATTGACTGCTCTCCCAAGGCCTCGCCCTGTCTGAAAGCCTATCTTATTTTGTCTACCTTAGGTATCTATACTAATAGTTCTTAAGTATCTACTTAGATCTCATAATTCTTTATTTTAGAGGCATCTATGAAATAATATGGAGAGATTTTCCCTTCCATACCCAAATACACAAACTTGAATGAGATATCATTAGAAATCTAAATTTTTGTCACCTCCTCCTCCTTCAACCTCCTCTATGCCATCCTTCTGTCCCACTATGCTAGAAACCGCTTCAGCTTCTTATTCACTTTTAATTCCTACAAATACATAACATTTCCACCAGTCACCACATTGCCTTATGCACTAACAAAGAATCAGGATACAATTCAGGAGAAAAGACTTCCAATTTTGTGATAATGACATAGAACAATCTTTGCATTCCTACAGTTAAACTCTACTTAATGATTATCTATGATTCCTCTGAAGTCAAGGTACATTTGATTTACTAAGGCTTCCCATCAATGTCAATTTTATTAGTCTCTAATTTTGTTTCTTTGTACTATTTGTTCTAAATTTAGAATCAATTCTGTATCTTTAAGAATGAAACAGGAAGCTTTCTACTTTCTTTTGTCAGGCTTGAACTAAAGGTGGTATGGCAGAAACCATGTTATCAATGAAAGTATTGTTTTCTAGGAACCAACTAGTCCCTGCCTTTTCTTTGTTACCTGAAAATTTTTGACAAAAATCTCCTGAGTCTTGACTCTTTGATTTCAGTTCCTTTTTTTTTTCTTGTAAGTGGGGCGAGGAGGCCCACATTTCTCATACTGCTTTAGGGAAGAGACTCATAACCATACTTAATGTATAAAAGCTGTGATTTCCATGCAAACTGCTGCTTTCCCAGAAAAATGTAAAAGCCCTGTTTAGCACTTTAAAATCCTTTAACTATTTCCTTCCTTTTCTACTTAAACTACCTTGGCCAGACTGGGGAGCCTGCAGCCTCCCCTCTGGCAGCTTGATGAATAAGATAATTTGAGAAGTATTAGAATCTTTTTTGATTCATTCAGACTGTCAAAATAGCATTAAACTCACACCAACTACACACTCACATACTAGAAGCATTTAAGAATCACTGCCCCTCTTCGCTTCCTTGTCAAGGATACATAATTTCCTCACTAAGGCTAGGATTTAAACCTCAACTGTTTTCCAAACAGTAAAAACTTGGGCCCCTTTCTGTGGTTGCAGCAACAGTTTTTTCTCATTTACCCTTTTTCTCTATAGTTTCACCAAAAAAGAAAACAAATAGAAACAGGTGTACTGACACTATGCAAATAAGAAAAGGTAACCTTTGAAATCATTTCACAGAAAACAGAAGATCCACAAGCTGCTTACTAACTAAAACCACAGGAGGTTTTATACCTAGATGCTAAGCCACAGGAGGCCTACAGGCTGGGAAGGCAGCAGCTCCCCAGCAAGCTCTAAATTCCTGATTGGCAAGCCATACTGAGCCCAGCAGGTCCTCAGGTGCTGAGCATCAGGGGGCCATCACTGCTCAGGTGGAAGGTGGCAGAAGAGGAGGAGACAAGCTGCGTGCAGGAGACTGAATGAAAAGCCACCAGCGGACCAAAAGTCCCCACTGGGAATACTAGAGGTTCAGAGCGCTCCAGTAGTGAAAGAAACACACCCTGTCTTAGTACTGAGAATCTCTTCCCTGCAGGAAATCACACTGTGCAGAGGAAGTTTCTGACCCAGGGATTCTAAATAAATGCCACACTGAATGAGTCCCACATCAGCTTTTGTAGCAGTCCACAAAGACTTTCCAAGAAGATCTGCACTCCCAGTCAGTCACTAAGGCTTTTTAGGGATGACAGTTCTCTGCCTAGTCTTTGTTTGCCAAAACTCTTAGTGTAACAGTGAGGAATTCCCTTCAAGCTTCCAAAATCCCTGGAAATACTTGAGGAGGGATGATTGAATAAGATACATTTGCTTTCAGGTGACATAAAAGTAACAAATAATTACAGAATATGGGTAAATGACAGAAATATCTCCAAGGCACTATAGGAAAATGGGAGGGAGAGTTAAATGAGATTCAAGCATACTTTCTAGACATGGATACATAAAACGGGATGTGAAGGGACAAACAGGAGTAAACTGAGAGTGAGCAATCGGAATGAAAAAGACAAAAAAAGAGAGAGAGAGCAAGGGGGAGGAGAAAGGTGAGATGGAGACAGTAACAGACAGGGAAAAGAGCGAGTTTAAGTAAGTGGGAAGGAGCATGTGTTCCATCCTGGAACAGCTCACTCAGGTAAATATGGGGACTGAACAGTGACGCACACACAGGAGGAGGGGACAGTGACAAGGTCATAAAGGACCCTGCAGTCCAAATGGATGAATTTAAAATTTACTCTGAAAGTTCAAAGAAGCCCTCAGAATATTGTGCACCGACACACAAAGCTTAGGCTCAGTAAAACTGACACCTGCTCCTTTTGACAACTGGGTTTCATAGGTTTCTGTAAAAGTTAACCTATTTTCAACATAAAATGTGAGAAAATATTATTTTAAGTTCAAAGTATACCCTTGTCACTGATTCCTTCATGATAATTTAATTTTTTTTTTTATTTTAAAGAGGGTAAGATTAAACATAACAAAATGGAACAAAACAGATCATAAGGAAACAATTTTAAGAAACATGGATTTCAAAGCAAGTCCCCTGGAAATCTTCACTGTCTATCGTATTGTCTCTAGTTTTCTTCCAAATAGTTGACCCCATCTTCACACATATTGAATACATACTGAACATTATAGAAGTAATCTAATCACAACAGAATGATGAAGGCCTTTTAGGTCTTCAAGACCTGACATTGGGGAAGTCAATAATGACTGCCATAATGTCTCTCATTCTCTTCGAAGTAACTGTCCATATCTTTACATATGCTGAAATTAAACGTAAGAGACTAGACTAATATCACTCTGAACAGTGAATAATAGTATTGCTAGATTTAATATCATAATACTACAGAATTAATATTGGGTATTTAGTGTCTCTTCTTCTTCAGAGTATCTGTTTATTACATTGTGCATTATATAATCTGTTCCCATAAACTGTTTAGAAATTCTCCCCAAGTGTGAATCTCTACATGTATATCTATCCTTTCTGTATTATAGGGAAAAACAGATCAAAACAAGACAACAAACAAATTCCTAGAAAAACGTGAAATGAAAAAGTCATAAAACCACAATATTAGGTGATCTACAGTAGTTACTATGTATTCTCTTGCTATTTTCAATAGAACTGTCTACATCATCAGACATAATATAATTGAACATAGCATTACATAGCTATTTTAATAAAAACACAGCATTGGAGACATTGTAGGACTTCAAAAGCAGTTAATAAACTGGAATGGGTATGTTATTACATCTTGTCATCTTCAGAGTAGTTGCCTCTACTTTTAGACTTGATACTATCAAGCATACCTAATTCAAATAAAATCAGTCAAGACAAGACAGTGGTCTAACAAACCAGATTCAAATAAGATCAGTCATAGTAAGACAATGTAAGTAACACAGGGCTTCAGTTTAAGCTAATAGGAAATTAAGGATAATTACCGTAGTATATCCTGCTACTTTTGGGATACCTGTCTGTGCCCTCAAATCTAGTATGAGTAGACAGACAGAAACAAAATAAAATCATACTAAACTGAGCAATAAGACTAATGTGGCTTTTAAATCCTGATACACTATTAACAATGTCCTCTGCCTTCCTTTTTCAGGCAAATCCTCACCTTTCCCTTTCTCAGGGTGCTTTGTATATTTTGGGTCTCTCTAGCTCCGTTAGTTTTTAGATTAGTGGGGCAACCCATTATCTATCTGAGTGGTGCTGAGCCATTTTTACCCCTGAGCTTGATCTTTAGCTGTATTCCTTTACTAACTAAAAGCCACAAGGTTTTCCTTCCTTCTAGCTGAGTAGTTCTCCACTGCACAAAAGTGTCATGACTTTCCAACCTATCTACAGCTCTTGGACAAGTTGTCCCTATTTCTCTCTCATTCCCTGTCACTTAGAGCATCGTTTTCTCATCTTTGACTGTAAGTTTATTAACTCTCTTTCAGGTTGAGTATATTTCCTAATCAGAACATCTCAATGGATTCTGCTTCCTAATCTACTCTGCCTGTGTTTTTGTTAGCGTCTCAAGGCTATCTATATTAGAGAGTATAGCCCACCTTCTCTGCCTCATCTCTGCTATTCTATTTTTCTGCTATTATTTGTCCACTTTTCTCCTTCATTCCACTGTCTGCCCATTCATTGAGGCCTCTCTGCCACTGTTGCTGGAATCCTGGTAATTTTTTCTCTCTCTAGAATGTTCTTCAGTATTTTTTGTAGGGTTTTGGTGATCATGAACTCCCACAGTTACTCCTTGTCTTGGAAACATCTTGTTTCTCCATTAATATTGAGAGAGAGTTTTTCAGGGTACATCAATCTGGCTTGGAGATTATTTTCTTTCAGGGGTTGGATGCTTCCCCCGGCTCTTCTTGATTTGAAGAGTTTGTGTTGATAAGTCTGCCATTATTTTGATGAATTTTCCTATATAGGTGATCTGTTTCTTTTCTCTGACTGCCTTTAATATTCTCTTCTGGTGGTGGATTTCTGGGATCTTGATTGTTATATGTTTGGGTGTAGATCTGTTTTGGTTGTAGTTGGCTGGAGTTCTGTATGCCTCATTTAGCTGGATATCATTGCTTTTTTCTATGCTTGGGAAGTTTTCCTTAAATGTTTCTGTGAATAGTCTTTGTAATTCATTTGTAGTTACTCCTGCTTCTTCACTCACATTTTTTATTCTTAAATTGTAGATCTTCTTGTCATCTTCTAACCTTTGAATTGTTACTTCCTGGTTCCTTGTTATTTTTAAGAGGTCTTTTCTTTCATAATCACACACTGCAAATCTTTTTTCAAGTTTTGAAAGACTAACTTTAGTTTCTGTCAAGGCATTTTGCCAGCTTTCAATGGAGTTTTTATTATCCTGGTAATCTCTTTGACTCTGTTTCATGTATTCTAGATTTTGTTTATATTCTTCACCAAAGGTTTCTCTCTTCCTTTTCTGGATTCCTCCATTCTTTTTATATAATCTTTTTATATCTTGCGTCACTTGGGTTAGAATTTCAGTTTTAAGTTCATGTATGAGGTCATGACAGTATTTCTTTATGTCCGTTGATGTTGTGGCCAATATTGCATGATTTCTGCACTGGCTCTCTTCTGTATTTACCTCTCCTGGGCTTATTTTCCCAGAGTCAGTGGCTGGAGGTTTTTCTTATTTTTTTCTCTTGTCATGTTTCTGGTTTATTTCAGACAGGTGTGTGGTGGAGATCTCTGGCTCTCTGCATATTGCTTATGGTTTTCTGAAGTGTGCTGGCTGGGAGCTTCCTGCCCTCTCCATTTTGCTGTTATCTGAGATGCACACAGGGACTGTGGGCTGGCCCCTCTTCTCTGAGCCAGTCAACCGGCAAGTGCCTTCAGCAACTTAGGCTGTGCTGTGGCAGATGTCACAGGGTCAGTACAGTTTCATTCCTGGCTAATGGGTCCCGACCAGGGGTGAGACTCAGCCCAAGCAGGTCCCACCAGTCCACTTTGGGCCAGGTGTGGCTGACTGATGCCACCGCAGTGTCGGACTCAGGCGTATTATGCCCAACTCCAAGATGTCTTCCAGCTGGCCACACCCACCATGGGACCCAATTTCCAGCACTCACCGAGAATTAATGCAGCTCACCACCTTGGCTCCACTCCATAATGCACCGCCTCCTCCTGCCAAGGGCCCAGGACTTGCCAACTCCTGTTATCTGCAGCCATGGCTTCAGTGCAACCTTGAATCATCTGACTCCACAGTGCTCCCAGCACAGTGCAGGACAGGGGCACATCTGGCTCCATCCTTCCACCCGTATTTTTCCTTCCTCTTCCTATTTTTCTTTTTCCTTCAGTTTCCTCCTGGGTCATGAAAATCCCTCTCCCCTTGTCCGGCCCTCTCCATGTTGTCAAATTCCACTCTGAGCTGTTTTTCCCAGAGAGGCTCTCCACCCAGCTACCTAGCAAGCTGTCATCTTCTTGTCTCCTCTCCCTTCATGTTAATTTTCTTTTTATATTTTGTCATTTGATTTTAAAATTTTATATAGAATATAATATTACATAGACTATTATATATATATATATATATATATATATATATATAATAGTGCCATGTATAGTAGATATTTTATTACCATGTATCTTTAAAGGGAACCCTTTCTATAACAAATAAGCATTACTATCATTTTAAAATTCAAATGTTGGCATGCTATTCAATGAAGCAAACCAACTGAATGAATTAAAATATAGACAAAATGAGCCATTCATAGGATAACAGAGCCAGCTAAATGGTAGTTCACCCTCTTCCCACAGCTCCCTGGCATCATCAGGGATGAAAGGACAGGAATGCCCAGATGCTCTTGGTTCTCTTGGTATAATATGAAAATCAACTTGGAGTGAGTCAAAGTGGTGGAAGTAAAATATTTTCCCCTTGAGAGCAAGAACACTTATGGGCTCATAGGATACTCTCTGCTCAGAAGTTCTTCCCACATTACTAGAACTCTTAGCATGTCAGAGATATATTTTGTTTTTGCAGAGCAAATCTGTCCATCCCTTCACCCAGAGAATTTAGAAATCAGCAATCCAGGAACCAATCTACATGAGAGGTATGTGTATCAATTGTCTTGCTAGAGTGGCTTTGCCAAACTGAAACGGTACCTGTAAAAATTGTACCTCAATTGGATCTTACCCACTTCCCTCTTCTACGGGTTTCAATAAGAAAGATTGTCAATGTGGTGAAGACTGGAATGACCAAGGCCTAAACCAATGGAAGGACTGGAATTACCAATACCTAAACCATTCCTGGGCATCTCTTCACACATCCACTTTCCTGAGGCTCTGCTGACAAAGATACAACAGTGAGACCACACTGGTTCCAATAATGTGCAGCCAGATGGCAGAGAGATGTTATCTTTTGCCCTGCTCAGCCAGGCCACGCCTAGCAGAGTGCAAAAAGCCCAGAATCTCTAGGCAAATCTTCTGTGTAGTTCTTCATTCACCTCCTCTCTACACCACCACTTCCAGGCTTTGCTCACTGTGGCTGAGCCAAAAACAACAACAACAAAAACAAAAACAGCACAATCTAAGCAGAGCAGCCCCAAAACACTAAACTGATGATGATGATGTAAATGATATCATGTAAATATAGAGAAGAGAAAGGTGCTGCAGATGATCTGGGACTTGTTTAGCATTGCTGATATGAGAAATAAAGGAAGGTAAGGACAAGCTTTAGACACAGAGCAGGCTCCAGAATGCATAGCAGACAGACAAATAGAATTTTTTGTATCAGGGATCGAACTCATAGCTTGCACATGTCATACAGGAGCTTGTGCCCCTGAACTAAATCCCTGGCCTGAAAAATAGAATCCTGACCTAAGTAATGGAACTAAAATCAAAGAGCTACACACTACAGACAGAATTTTATTAATGAAATATCATGAATTTTCAAGTCTCAGGAAATTCCGGTAAGAAACATGCATTCCTACCTTTCATTTAACATGGACTTCACAATGGTGTTACCTGTCTGTACGGCCTTGACCATGTCACAGCCTCCGGCAGGCTGTTTAATTACTCCCTTGTGTTTATGCAGGCTCAGTGTAATGAATTCAAGAGACCAAGGAATCCAGAGACCAAGACTTGAGTCAACACCATCTTTATGATTTCTGAGCTCCTTGGGCATGTCTTTTTGAGTCCATTCTCCTCAGTTCTAAATGAGAGAAACCTGGCAGGGTGCTTGAGTTCTCAGTATTTACCTTTCTCTTCTTAGTCATGAGAACTCTGGTTTTCACCTAAATACACTATCATCTAGTAGAAAAGTACATCTCCCAGATTCCTTTCAGGTTTCATATGACCATTTGACTAAGTTTAGACCAATAAGATATAAACAGAAAAGTTATGTGAAACTTCCAAGAAAAATCCCTGCTCCTTCCTGGGATTGCGAATGTGATTGTGGTGGCTAGAGCTCCCACAGACATAATGAATCATGGGTGACCTGGAGAATGGAAGCAGCAAAGAGTAGAGCAAAAAGACAGATGTTCAACTCCCTGACATCAGGAAACAGAGTATTTTCTTTTTGGAAGAGAGATATAAACTTCCATTTGTCAAATCTTTTTGTTCTTCACAGAAGAGGTGATCTTAATAGTGACCAAATACCTAACCTCCTGCAGTGGTTGTTTGATTTAGTATGAATGTACTTTGCACTCAAAACATTGTCCTGAAACACTGATGTGGTGAGTTGTTCTGAAATAAAAGAGTTACATGGTGAAAAGCATTTAAGGAACAGCATATACTGCATCTCCCTCTAGAAGATACCTAGCACACATGATCATACGAACAGCTTTGAAAACATCAGATGCAAAGGAATTTATCTGTGCTTAACCCACAATGGTCCACACTTATTTACCTTTTTTGTGATTTATATAAGGCATTAGTTTCTTATAAAACATTTTGAAGAATGCTGAGTGAATTTATTGGTAGTAATTATTATTATCTAAATGGTTGTGTTTAACCTTACAATATGAATTGTAATAAGATTCACTTCCATTCAAACCCAGATCCCCATGCTGAGTGCTTGCATCATTCTGAATGTTTCCCGCAGTATGTACCAGATTAGCTAGTTGATAATTATTTGTGTGATTGCATTTCTGCATCTCTCATTGGGTAATAAGAGGGTAGATACTGGAACTGTTTTGTTTATCATTCTGTTCCCACCATGAGGCCAAGTGGCTGGCACATAATAAATTATATGTCTGGAAAATAGTTGCTCAATGAACACAGGATTTGTGAACTCACAATTTAATAACACATATTTTGAAAACAGAAGTTATGGAGCAAATAGTTATGGAGGGGAGGCAATGCTTATTTCAAAGAAGGCTTCTAATTTATGTTTGCTCTTTTATCTCTTTTGCATAGTCATGATCAGCACTAACTCTGCCAGTGCCTGGTGCAATACTAATGAACTGAACAAGAGACACCCCTTCGAAGGGAATATTATTTAATACACACAATAAATCCTGAGTAACATCACCGTAAGAATAAAATTGGAGATTTATAATATGTTTGATATAAAAGAAAGGAAACTTCAGAAATGTCACTATGACCCACCTATTGGCTTAACTATCCTAAATGTCTAAGATCACTTCTGTGACAGGAAATTAATGTTGGCCACTTGCTGGAATTTATCTAGGCCTGTCAAGCAGCATGACAGATGTGGAACTTTCCATGTGACTATAGATCCTATAGTCTAAGGACTGTTCTCAAAAGGAACACCCCAATAGCAAGTAGACATTCAGCAAAGGGTCCTCTTATAACCCTGTCTTTGAACTCCCAGAACGTCATTTGTATATTCTATCAGTCAAGAGAGTCGCTAAACCTAGCTCAGATCCACAAGGCAGGAAATGAACCTTTACTTCTTCATGGAAATGCATGCAAAATTTATGGCAGCCCTTCCTGGAGAATATTGGCAATGATGACATTGAAATTATGACAGTTATTAGAACCAGCAATAGTTATTATTACCAAATCCTCATCAAAATGTATAATTATATCACAACACTTATTTTAATATTTTCATAGCTCTATTAATATAACTGGTTTCTTTTGTAATCCTAACTGCTTTATTTTATATGTCAAAACATTGCTTTAAGAATCAATTGAGGCTTTACTAGACTTGTAAAAGGAACCTGAACACAAAAACATTAGCAACCCCTAGTCAGTGTAACATTTACTGACCAAAGGGTCAGCACCTATGCTACTTCTGCCCACTGGCGCATCAACACTTGTAATGCCTCATCATGTGGCCAGATCCTTACCTTTAAACCTCTGCCCATGAGGAGACCCCAAAAACCCCCTCCAGTCCTCTGAGTTGAGTATAATCAACTCAAGAAATGGCAGCAATACCAAAACCAATGATAGGGAAATCATGAATTATTTAATTCTACATTCCAAAAATATCTGCATGGAAATCATACCATAAAGTAAAGAGAATAAGAAGTAATTCAATTAGAGCAAGTGAATAAAGCCCTGCTGCACATTAAAACCTCCATGGCAGGGTTCCTTCCTTGGTTCTGCTTCCCTACTCCTCAGCAGGAGGGTAATGCACATGTGCAATCACTCAGGTCTCCTTCTCCTGTGAGAAACACCCTCCTCAAAAATATTGGTTCAATGAGACAAAGTCCTTGAAGGAATGAAACTAGGTATAATATAAGCTTATGCATTTAAATTGAAGAAAAATTACATTAGCCCTCAGAGAATTTGTTACAGTGCAAATCACAGGATATAGGGTTAGTACAAACTTTCAGGGTGACGTTTAGTAGGGTGACCTATGTGTCCTGGTTGGCCTCAGACTTTCCAGATTTTATCACTACAAGTCCTGTATTTGAGAAAACTACTTGGTTCCAGGAAAATCAGAGTAACTGATCACTAAAACTATTAATGATCTTAAAGGTATTAGTTTGTAATATCAACATCCCAAAATAAATAATGCAATTTCTGAATGCTTCTTTCAGTATTAAAGAAATGGAAGAAATTGATCAATGTGCCTTGATAGCCAATGTTTTATATAATACAAATTTCAGTTTTTCCAGAACTGAACTCACCCCTCAATGTTTTCTAAAAATATTTATCATGATGTTTTATGTTTTTGTAGGAAAATAGAAAAAACAGTAAAACTTTAGGAAATAGCAGTGATATTTTATAGGACATAACCTACTCTATTTTCTGATGAAGAAACTGAATTTGCAAAATATCAAGGTCCGTTGACTGAGCCTTTCACATGAGCCAGTTAATTTGGACCACTTAGCAATATTATAAACAAAAGAACAAATGACAACCTTTGTACCACATAAGAAATGGTCTCAATGTAAAGTAATTGCTTTTAATTTTAACAAAAATAATACTGAATAATGTAAGACATGGATCCAATCCAGATGATATGATAAAACTAGCAAGAGATGTTACATTAGATTATGCATTTGATTTTTAGAAGCCACCTGAGTGTTTTTTCCAAATTACCATCCTCTTAGTTCTCCTTCGTCTACTGTTAATAATCTCCATCATTTCTTCTCTGGCATCATTTCCTGCCACTCAAGTGAGAATTTACACCAAAGAGTTATCCTTTACCCTTTCTTTATATCTCTCTGAAATGCTCTCAAGTTTATTCTAACCTTCATTCAATCTTGAAACCTTCCTTAGTAATTCTTTTGAGGATGACTGAAACTAAATCTAGGTTCTCAAATCTTTGTGCCCCACGCTCAAGCTCCGATCCCTACTTCCTATTAAGATCTAGGCATCTGAACATGGAATTTACTCTGCCTATCCTAGAGTTATTATCTTCTCTGCTAAGCCTATTTCTTTGCCTGCATCTTCCATTTTCATTGATGACATCCTTCAGGTCACCTGTATGTAAAAGTTCTCATCAGCCTCAGCTTTTTCTTGCATACATAGTAGGTCACCAAGTCCTACCAATTCTGCTTTCCTATTAAGTTTATAGTATATTTTTCCATAACAAACATCACTGCACTTACTGCTACCATGAAGCTTATGATTTGTATTATTAAAGCCAAAATATATTTAAAAATCCCAATGAGATGAACGCATAGTTCCTCTAGGAAATATGTAGTTGTAATTTACAGACAGAAATCTATAATAGTTCTGTATGAGAAAAATTTTGCTATAGTAGCAAAATCACACCAATAGCAAGCAAAAAGATACACCAGTGGAATTTTTTCAGGGATACCTGCTAGGTTGTCATCAGACTGGACCCACAGTATCCAGGCAGGTCAGATCTCTGGGAGACTGAGGCAAATGTGAAGTTGAAAAATAGTAATTTCCAACATGAGTGTAATACCACGGTAAATTTGGGTCTCTAACGTATCTCTTTCTTCCCCAAATCTTGCTCCTGTCCTCTACCCAAATTACAATCTGTGCACCTCCTAAAATTACTAATGGATTTGGATAGTGAATATTTCTCAGGTGAATGAAACCAAGAAAGAGTTTGAAAAATTGACTTGATTAGAGTAAAACTGTAATTAGTTCCAGCAAGTTAACAAGCCATAAAGAGTACAGGGGCCTACTTGAGTTTGCATCCCAAGAGAAGTTTCTAAGTGACTTCTAATTAGCCCAGAAACAAACACTATGATTGAGTCTAGCAGAGATTGACAAATTAGATTAGGGTAAGTAAGCTAACTTATTTCAGCATATTTATATTTTTATGTTCTTTTTGTCACTTATAGGAAATAACAATTACTGTGGTTTTAACTAAGTGATTATTTTAGTGGAGAAAATACATTTTGGTGAAAACATTTTACATTTCCTGGCTGCCCATCCTTGCAGGGGAAAAGTGCCATGGGCCTTGGTCAGTTAGGGTGCTAGTATCATTCCCTTAGAGAGGCCATCAGAATCACACTCATCTCAAAAGAAATTCTCTAGTCTCCATGTGCTGTGATTCACAAATACAACCATATTTTAGAGGTGTGATCTAAAACACATCATGTAAAGCTCCAGTGTTTCCTCTCATGAATTTTAGGAAGCAATTTGTGACACTAGGTCAAAAATTAGGAGACTACAATGCTGTTTTCCGTGAATCCAAAATCATGTAATTTGGGCTAATAAATTTCAACGCATTTCATAACATTTCACTGTTCATAAAAATGCATTATGTTAGCTCATTTTAGTGAGATTAAACAGCCACTGAATTTTGAATTTTCTATGTATATTAATATTTACCTAATATAAGTAAACTTACTTCAAAATAAAGCAAACAAATTACTAATAATTCTGTTCATTAAGGATTCCATATTAAAAAGGATTTTGAATTTAAATTACTTTAAATAGTAAATTCCTGTAGTTTAAGATTCCATACACAAAAAGTCAACTTATATTCAATATATCAAAAATAAACTGCTTGAAGATGTCCACAAGAATATTTGTTCCATGGAGTTGAAAATTCTGACTTTTTTCTTTTCACAGGAAAGACATAATCTTAATACCCCTTGCTGTAAACCAATAAGCACTAAGATCTGTGTATGTTCCCCTCTAAGCTACTGGCAAAAAAAAAAGAAAAAAAAAATCACACAGTTTCTAAGGATCCCCTTTGTTTTTAAGTCGTCTTTTTGTTTGTTTGACAGTAGTTCTGGCTTGTGTGTTGAAAGCAACTATTAAATCAGGTGTTTGTCCATTCTTCCCTGTAAAAATCTTGAAGAGTAGCCTTCTCACTCTAAGTAAGACCAAAGAAAAATTTGACCATAGGCTCTCTGGACCTTCAATTTTTGTCCCAGAATAAAGGCTCAAGATACTTTCCTTCCATCTCTCCTCTCATGCCAGTTTTCCAAGAAGAGGTCCTGGCCTTGCATGTACACATGTGCAGCTGTGAACATGTTGTCTATCCCCATTTCAAAATGAATGGTCACAAATCAGAGGTTCACTTACATTTGGAGAATTGAGTAATAGCACTTTCAGGCACAGATGAAGCAGTATGATACACTACACTAAGAATTGTGGGTAAGAAAAATAAGGAAATTGAAGCCCTTTGACCAATTTCTGGTCCATGCAAGCCAAGAGAATCTAAGTTAAAGTCTGCTTAGGTGGGGAAGAAGCATATATTTAGCAGGCTTTAAAACACCTTTGAATTAAATCAGATACATCTGCTCTTAATTACATGCATCCCCAGACATGCACAGTGGTAGATTACAAACAGCTGTAAATTCTTTGCTTCTCTTCCCCATAAGAAATGGAGACTACTTTCCCTCCCCTAAATGTGGGCTAGCCTTGGTGACATGCTCTACCAATAGAATATGAGACTACAATTTTCTAAAGCTACAAAGGGAGACTCGAAGACATGAGCATAGTTCTCATAGACTGCCTATTCTTGGGTCTCCCTCTCCTAAACTCTCTCTTGCTTGGAATCTAGCCACCATCCTGTGAGGAAGCACAAGCAGCCCTACAGAGAAGTCTATGAGGAGAGGAACTCACATCTCTTAGCTAATTACTCTGGATAAGTTCTGGCTAATACTCAGCCTTAATTGCCAGCCACATGGGTAGGGCATTTTAAAGTACAAAGGCAAGAGAGCTTTCAGATGATATCAACCCAAACACCAACTGACTGCAATTTTTGAACTGCAAGTTTTGAAATAACAAGAACATCTCCACAAGAACACAAAAGTACAAGCAAGATAAAGTCTGTGCCACCAGAGATATGGCTTAGCAGCACAGCGCCTGCCTGACAAGCATGAAGTACTGAGTTCGATTTCCAGTACCAACAATAAATAAATAAATAAATAAATAAAGTGCTTGCTTTGAGCTGTTAGGTTTCTGGGTAGCTTCATTCCAGAACATCCACACTCAAATGATCAGCATTCTAATGCTATGCATCATAGAAAGAGCCCCAGCAATTTAAACCTAAGTTTCTTGCCCTCCCATTTGCTAGTAATAAAGAATAACTGATTGGTGGTCTGTATGACTTTTCTGTTCCTTCCAAATGAAACAAGGACAAACTTAAGAAAACTACTTCAGGGCTACAGAAACAGTGCCAATGTTTGGATTCTAATTCGTGGTTGCCATGGTTTATATTGGTGACCCCCAGGCCTCATGCATTTGCATTGTGCATTTGTGATTGGTTCATGGTCTAGTGCTTGGATTTATGGTGTCAGTGCCACACCCACATAGTGGTGGAGCCAGAAGGTAATATAATGGCAGGAAGAAGGTGTGTCTTGCTCTTTTGCCAGTTTCAGCCTTGCTGTTTGCAGCAGCCCTGAACTGCAGCCCCGCCATGCCATCCTGCCTTGGAGCCAACTAAGAATGGACTGAAACCTCCAAAAACTGTAAGAAATAAACCTTTCCTTTCCCAACTTTGGGCTTCAGGTATTTTGTCTCAGCGACGAGTAAAAAGTAACTAAGACAGTGGTGCACACCTGAAGCTTAATTTGTGTATAAACCATCCTAAATTAGGTACACCCCCAGATTTTAAAAAGGCAAACCAAGCAAATAGCTCTATAAGGATAATATTTTATAGAAATGCCTTTCCTCAAAAAGTACTCCCTGATTCATGATCATCTTGCCTTATATCACCAATCTATTGTAATGCTTTATAACTGAACAAAGAAAGGCATTAAAAATTACCATCTTTGAACATCACATGGCTTTGATGAACCTCTCTGCCATTTAAAATACCCAAGTACCGAGAATCAGAACAAATAGAAGAACTCCTATAAAAGAAAAACGGTACTATCCCATTCATCTCTTCAAATAAGTACAGTTCAAAGTAATATAGAAAATGAAAAATGAATTCTACCATAACACACACATCAAAAAATGCTGGAGGCTACATGATATCATATCTGTATTCTTCAAGACAGAATCCTATCATTTAGGAGTATGAAAAAATTTCCTTTCATTAGGCCTGTCCTGGGCAAAAACGTACCATCCTGCCAACACTAAAATTCCTTTAGAGGAAAAATGAAAGTGTCATTCTCGAATCCTTCTGGACATTTCAAGACAAAGCACAAAAGAGGCACTTGAGTGATCATGTTACTACCTTTGACCAACTATTCCTCATGGAAGCCTGGAATTTGCATAATAAGTTAGATAGAACATGTTCCTACTAATTAAAAAATTTAGACTGTGTCAGACCAATTGTTATAATATTTAGAAGGCAAAGGCAGCCAGGTGTGTGCATTTATATTGAGCACAGTTATCATAAACTAAACCACAAGAACGAATTCTATATAATCACCTCAGCCTGTTCCATAGAACACCGTGGAGGAAAATGTACAGCTCTTTCAAAATCCAATGTCTATAAAGACAGAACGCCTTGAAGGAAAACTGTATCATACTTAAGATAGTGATACCTTTTATTAGTACAGTAAAGTCCTATTTTTATGGAATAGGATGGGTCTGAGGTCATTCCATAAAATTGATTTCCCAGAAAATAGAAATAGGCAATTTACCCTAAGAATTTTATTGAAAAATTATGCTATTCTATTTGAATAATGATGGGAATGTTCTACACATTTCCTTTATTAATGAATTAAAATACACAAAACACCATGAAATTATATTAGAGGTTCAAAAGTATCACTTAAATCTTCCTTACCCGTCACTTTCATTTTGTAAAATCAGCAGTTCCATTAAAATCGTATTATGTAAAAATGGGTTTTTACTGTAATAATAGTTATTACCTATTTAGCTCCCAAGGATGTTGTGAAAATTAAATAATAAGCCATTGGAAAGCAAATACAAAGTGTCGCTAATACCAGAGGCCAAGGGGGCAGCCAGATGGAAGTGAAAGATGAGGCCACCTGATACATTACAAATCACGGCTTTCGTGTATAATCCCATTACCTCCAGTGCTCTGTGTGGTCAGAGTGCGCACTGATGCCATCGTGTTTAATCCTCCTAACATCGTGGTATATATTAATTATGGTTTGCATGGTATGCATGAGAATAGAAGCCTTTACAATAATGTTACATAGTTGGTAAATGCCAGCATCCAAGCATGAATTCAGGTTTCTCCTATATTTACTAAAGATCCCTGATAGCCCTGTGTGTCTCATAACCATGCCTTAAATTTTTACCCCATCTTTCAAAGTCCATTACAAATTGTCCTTTCTTAGTTACAGCCCCTTCTCCTCTACTCACATGACACAGTATGATTCTAAATGCATTCTGTGTCTATTATGGCTGTTTGTTATATTAGTGTGCATTGTGTTTTATTAACCCAGGTAAATCACCAATTGTTGCGATTATAACTGTATCTAACCTGCCCTTGGCATCCAGATTATACACACTTGGTTCTGTGCCTTGAACACAGGGAGTGCTTAGTAAATATTTTTAAGCACAGTTGGAAAGGGATTTTCATTTGAAACATGACTATATTTGATGCCAGATGCAAACCTAGTTCACTTTTCACTGTATTAGATACCTATGTTGAAAGTTCCTTTAATTTTTCCAACAGTGTGTGATGAGATTGAATTCCTCAAGTAGGGTATTTTGCATCCATACATATTCAATAGGTAGTGTTTTTTGTTTTTATTTTTATTCCTAGTTAAGGGAGTAATATAAACACTAAACAGAGAAGTATAAATTTGTAAGTTATGTATCTGGTTGCTATCAATCAGAGATAGCAATTTAAGAAAGAGAGAAAGAAAGAAAGAAAAAGAAAGAAAGGAAGAAAGAAAGAAAGAAAGAAAGAAAGAAAGAAAGAAAGAAAGAAAAGAAAAGAAAAGAAAAGAAAGAGAAAGTGAGTCATGCTAAAGAGCTCTGAACAAACTCTGAGTCCCTGCTCAGTCTTTTTTACTTCTAAAACTTAAACTCTGTAACCTCTCTGCACCCAAGTTTCTTTATCTGTAAAAGTGTGAATAAAACAGCTTCATGTTACAGAGTAGCTGTGAGTATTAAGCAAGAAAAGTTAATGTGGATCACTCAGCATGGCACATATGAAGCACTCGGAGGACACTTGCTACGACCCTTATCAAAATCATTTTGTAATTCTTAGAAATCTATTCAAAACATAACTATGTTCCACAAATTCATAAAGTCTTACCCTATACTTTGTCCAGCCCCCAATTTTTCTTTTGTTGTTAAATTATAGATGGCTTCCCTGAGCTCATGAAGTTCATTTAAGTGACACTTCCTGAGCGTCTGTCCTTCTGCCTGACTCAGAGGAGCAAACTTGATTCAAAGAAGACTAAAATGAAGGAAGCAAGGAGAGCCTGGCAAAGGTGAAGAGTTCAGAGAGAGGCACAGCCACAATTAGAAAGAAATGGAGACTCCACCCAAAGGCCCATCAGAGAAGGTCAGAATACCAGGGAAGATTCGTCAGAAGTCAGAAGACACAGCAGTGCAGCTCCTGCCCAAGGTACAAACAAAAGCACAATGAATGCCAGGGCTGGCCAATAGCAGGTGACCGCCCTGGATTAGAAGAGGGATCAGAAGAGCCCTGGATTAGAGAGGAAAAGCAACTGGCACCGAGCAAGGATCACAGTCTGCACCTCCTCTCGCATTTACCTTTTCACATGAAAACTACACATAGTGAACGTAAGTGCAGTTATTCTGTGCAAGATATCTTCATCTCAGGCCAATGAAATTTTTTTTCTGGGATTTTTATGAACTCACTATTTCATATGGGTGTTTCAAATCTTTATTTTCCTTGTCACACACTGCAGGACTAATTAATTAGAAGACACTTTCTATAACTAGTGTCCATGAACACACATTCCCAGCCATTGCTCTCTGACCCACAGGACAGGTTTATCCTATTTAAGGTCAGCTTCATGAAAAACGTAGGCTCTTTTCTTTGAGCAAATCCTGAACAGAGGACTAAAGAACAATGGAGAATGTCCCCAGCACCTGGGACATGTAACAGATGCTGTCAAGCACAATTCCAAACAAGATGGCTGAGACTGCTCCTCAGCATAAAAGCCCCAAAGGACACAAAAAGTTTGGCAACCTTCAAAAGCTTCTCCTCCTTCCTGTGTAGGGTGGTGGAAATATTGCTCAGTGGGAAAAACCATAGCCTTGGGCAATTCTAATAGCGAGATTTATCAAAGAGATGGTGGGGAGAGAGCAGATTTTTCTTTTCCTTGTAAGTAAGAATGACTCTAGAGCTTGTTTATTCAAAAAGTTATATCCTCCAATGAAGAGAGGAATGATAGGAAAGTCAGATGATAACAATAATTCAAGTTTGTGTTGGGCAGCCTTTCTCTCCTGTATCTACCTCCTGAACACAGACCAAGCTCCAGAAAGAGGCCAGTGTGTTTTTGTTTTATTCAGTCTCCATTCTGCCATTATAAATAAAGCAAACAATATAACTATTCTTTTTGTTATATTACCTTTGGTCCTTTAAGAAAGGAAATGGGCTTTATTGCTTAAGAATAAGGACTTGGAATCAAATTGTCTGGGTTCAAATCATGACTCTGCTGAATTGAAAGCTCTGCGACCCTGAACAAGTTATTTAACTGCCCTGGGCCTGTTTCTCTGTCTGTAAAAATGAAGATAGTAATACTACTTACTTCACAATGTTATTGGGAGGATTAAATCAGTACATGAAGAACAGTTCCTGGTACACGGTTACTGTGCAGTAAATGTTTGACATTATGATTATTGCTTCATGGGTGGCCAAAGGAGAACTGAACCATTGCCTAAGAGGTGCCAATTAAACCATAAATGGAATTTGGAATTTGTGGGAAGAAATACAGTTCTTATTCTATGCAAGATATTTTCATCTCAGGCCAGTGAAATTTTTTCTGGGATTTTTTATGAATTCACTTTAAAGTAAAAAGAATGTTTTTCATATGGGTGTTTGTTTGTGCATATCTAGAAATTACCTTTCTTCTGTATCAATGATCACAAACCTTTCAGAGCTTTCAATGACACAAACAGCCTTCTGTGGCACGCACACCTTAGGTTTGCTAGCACTGTTGTACACTGCTGCACTTGGAGGTAATCATAGGTACATGGATGGAGAGAGGTGGGTAGATGTTTTACTGTCTTATTTCTCTAGGACGTTAAGGAATTGTGACAACAGCTTTACATTGTTCTTGGTTCTATATGTAAAACTTCACAAAAGCAGAAAATAAACATGTATGAATTGTTTTCTTTCATATCATCCGTGTTCTTTTGGCACAGGAAGAACATTATCCAGTTAGTAATTACTTGAATCCCTTTTAGGATAATGTTTACTTGCTTCACTTTTAATAAAGGTAGGCTATTTGTTCTGGATTTCACTGAGCCATGAAATTCTTTTCCTAAATTAGTCTCCTAAAAAAGAATTGTGACAACTAAGTGTCAAATTATTTCCATTCTCTTTCTATATTGTACAACATAAAAAAACACAATCTCCAATCAGATTAGGCCTGGTTCAGTCTGCCTGTGATTAATCTCCTAGGTTGTTTTACTCACTGGGTAAAATCAGGACATCGGCCCCAGGACCTGGAATGGTGTGGTTGTGTCCGCCCCAGCCTTCTTCAACATCCTGCCATGTCGCAGAGAGGGACCATTTTAAAGCTGATTTGGGTGCAGCTTTAGAAGCTAGAAAATAAAGAAAAATCTGATTCATTTTGATAATTTTTAAATTATATCCTAATTTGAAGGAGCAGGTGGTACTTTTTAACCTCGCAAATAGATGCTTTTTAATATTATATAAGATTTCATAAAAATATTTATTAGCAGGCAAGCAAAATATTATCCAAACCTTAAATTAACTCCACCTCTGGGAAAAAGATATTTCAATCTTTTTAAACACCTATGTTTTGTTTTATTACAAATGTTATGCATGTCTATTATGTATTATTTGGAAAATGCAAGAAAACAATGTAATAACTCCCTGTAATCTTTCTACATAGTGATAATTGTTGACAACCTTTCATTTGAGTTTCCTCTCAGAATTTCTCAGTATTTATATGAGATTATAATATATCCAGTTCTTGTCTTTACAACAAATTGTCATTTTGCTTAGTCTAGCCATTTTTCTTGTGCATCTTCTAAAGTCATTAAACTCATTGTAAACATGTTTTTAGTGACTTTCTAGTCGCCTATCATATTAAAATCTATAATTTAATTAACCTCCAATGTTTGATACTTAGGTTCTGTCACAATCTGCCTAGAGGTTGTCCTTTAATCTCTGAGGATGACTAATAAGCCCGGGGATTGTTAAGTGTAAAGAGAAAGTGTCTGCTGTAAGAATCACAGGAAATACTCAATTGTTTTTTCCAGGAGAACCCCAGGCCCCATGAATCCTCGTCAAGAGCCCTATAATACTTAAATTACAGGGCTGGAAAGATAGTTCGTTGACATAGTATTTACTCAGCATATTGTAATTAACAAAAAAAGTACAGCATATCCTACTTACACTGACTCCTGGAAATCTCTGGATGCTGGCCACTTATGATGTTCTTCTACAGAGTTCTTAACACAGAAATCTGTATAGTACATACTGAGTGCTACACCACTTTGACAATGGCTGAACCAGAAATTCTAAATCAGAAGTGGTCATCCAGAGATATTTCATCCTTCACTAAGGTGGTCTGGTAAAAGAGCTTATCCAAAAGATATGTCCTCTAGGGGGCTGGGGATATAGCTCAGCAGCATAAGCACCTGCCTTGTGAGCAGGCAGTCATGAGTTCAATCCCTGGTACTGGTAAAAAAAAAAAAAAAAATATGTCCTCTACAAAATAAATACTGTATGGTTTCTGTTATAGTAAAAACCTAAATTACAAATAAAGAACAAAATAAAAGATAGATAATAGAAAGCAGGGAGACAGGTCTATCTCAAATGGGAAGGAGATTAAGAGATGGAAGGAGGAACAGGGAAGGAAAGGGGATGAGAAAAGGAATTAAGATACATTCTATAAACATACCAACTTGACAGAAATAATGTAAATATTATGTACTGCAAATAAGCACTAATAAAAATTTTTTAAAAACGAATAAGAACCCAATCTATCAATGCTCATAGAGAATTTGAATGTCGGAGTTTCAGAAGAAAGACTTATAAGGGTTTTTCTTCCTTGGTAATAATTATTTTAAAGATAATTAATTAACTAGTAAATCATTTCTTTGTCGTCCCCAAGAGACAATGAAACACAATATAGTCAAAGACCACTCCATCTTGCCCACTGTCAGATCCCCTATTAGCTCACACAGAGCCTTCTATTAACACAGCACTACAGAAGAAAGATGGATTAAAGGCAGGAAATACAAAGTTCAGTGGTGTGCACTGGGACTTAAGTATCTTTTAGGAATACAATCTTGAATGGCTCTCTTCATATTACAACAACCATGGAGCAAAACCATCAGTTCTAGTCTACAGTTGCATCCAGTATGTTTAACTCTTTTATTTATTAAGTAAAAGAATTATTAGATCATTTTCCATTTAGCAGGGTCTCTGCTCTAACCTAAAGTAGGACTGAAAATCACAAGAAAACTCTGCCTTTGAAAAGATGCATCCTTCCTGCAAACTGACATGGAACAAATAAAAACAAACAATGAAATACATCAGAAAGTACTTATGGAGTGTTTATTCTTTGACAGTTTTGATTAGTTTTTTTTTCTCTTTTTGGAGTTAGAAAGGTTTCAAAGAACCATATGACTTTTGGGGAGGAATTGTTTATACTGATTTCCTGAAATTACCAGAAACAATTAAAGTTTAGAGATATCAAGCATTTTTCTTTCCATTTGGAGTGGGTCTAATGGCCCATCTGCAGATCTGCAGTCCTGTGTGCACATATGGTCTGTAATTTATGAAGTGTGCTTATTTACATGTTTCAATTCTTACTTTGCATTGTTTTGAAAAATAAATGCACCCTTATATCTTTCTTTGACATGAACACACATATTTTAATTATAGGAGATAAGTATGCAGGGCTGATCCTTGCCTGCTTATAAATAACATGAAGAGGATGAACTTGTAACTATTAGAGGACATTGTGCTGCACCACATGCTCCTGTTTTGTGACTTAATACTCACCAGAAATAGTTGGGAGCACCTCGCCTTCCTCTACCTGGAGACTCACTTGAACTTGATCTTCACCTGAAACTATGAATACAAACATCTACAATATGGGAGTAATAAAAAGATCATCTTAAATACTAATGATATTATTCACTTGTAAAAAAGATGGTTTCATGCAATATTCTTCTTGGCCTAATTAAATTTTCACAATGAAAAAGAATTCCTTGTTAATTTAACAATTGATTTCTAATATTTGGTTTTCATTTTTTTATTTAATAAATTGAGTTGTAGTGAGACTCTCTAAAATAGCTGGCACATAGTTAGGGAGGGAACCAACCATTTAGCTATATGGTTTTTGGAAGCCAATGGTGTCCAGGAGGCCACATCTCACATCCTGTTTCCATCATTTCATAAGCTCAGGTTTTAGAATTCTTGTGTTTTTCACCAGTAGAGTTCAGATCACCCATGAAATGTATTGTCTTTACCTTTATCCAAACAAATTATCCTTTTAATGAAGGCTCTTCCCCATCCGCCTTTCTCCTCCCATCTTCCAAACCAACTGAGCACATTTAAAAGGCCTGAGGTTCATTAATTTTAAGTGTTCAATAAATTAGTGGAAATAATCAAAAGCCCTGATTCTTTCTGATAATGACAATTTGATGTCAGTATAAACTAGTAGATTAAGCTGGGAACATATGCTTCTTTGCCAAGAGAGGTTGCTATAATTAAATAGTGAATACATCTACAAGGTGCTCTCACGCCTGATTAATTAGTAATCAGGTGCATGAATTTCATTTTTATAGCAACACCTTGTCTCTTATTGGTTAATTACCTTCCTGCTTTATCAGGTGTCATGGGAGTCAGCACCTCCTACCACTGGAGAGCCTAAAGCTGCCCAAGGCCCTCAGAGACTTGGCCAAACCCACGCTCTCTGCTTTTGTTTCCCTGAAACATTTCTACATCACAGATGGGATGACCAAAACCATTCCCTTTAACTACAAAGCATACATTTCAAAACATTGCAATGAAAATAACTTCTGAAGAGCTCCATGAGAAATATCTCCAATTCTATCTCATATTGACCATTTTCTCATTTAATATTGTTTTCAAAATGGGCATGGTAACACATGCCTTGTAAACCTAGCACTTGGGAGGTTGAGGAAGGATGTTCTCCGTGAGTTCAAGGCCAGCCTGAAATATATAATAAGACCTTGTCTCAATACATATATATACACATATACCCTTGTACTGTACATCTGCAAACTAGGTACATGGCAACTTTCTCTTGACATATTCCATGTCTATCACCATGTCTAATACTATACTTGAACTAATCCTTTATCTTGCTACATATTTTACCTACTTTTCTAACTTCAAAAAAAGTAATAATAATAATGCCACCAGCCAACTATCTCTTCTTTTCTCATAGGATCTAGCTCAATCATTTATCTATGTTGATCCATGTATTCTCTGAAGTTGAAAAGTACTTCACATTCTATGACAAGTACTTCAAATGCCATTCTGACATCTATGCCAAGTTTGGTTTTAGTTCAGTAAGCTCATCTATTAAGATAGAATTAAGGCACTGTCTTTGTCTCCAAATGTGTTTTTAGTACTGGGCATCAAACTTAGAACCTTGCACATGCGAAGCAGACATTCTACCATTGAACCATAAACCCTAACTTCAAATTTTTGAGAGATTTTTCTCATGTATCTTATGACTCTAGGTACTGTGAGGAATGCATACACTTTATTCTCATGTATCAGTATATGGGACTCTATTCTGAGCACCTCAAGCATAACTAACAAGGTAAATGAAAAGGAAAAGACAAATATGGTCACAGTGGCATCAGAAAACATACAGAATGCAGTAACAATAGAACGCTCTTCCGCGGGTTAAAGAATTGAATATTGTCACAGAGTCAAGCTTACAAAAGACAAATTAGAAAATATTTGAAAAAAGAAACTTTTTCCAAATTTTTTTTCAGTTCATCCAAAGCTGTAATAAAAATCATTCTTTTTAAATGATTTCCAAAAAGCATAGATTTCAGTATGTCGGTGCCCTTTCTTAGGACAAAACCATTGACCTAGTGGTGGTACATGATTGTCATTCGAGCACTCAGGAGGCTGAGACAGGAGAATGAGGCAGGAAGATTGCCTCAGATTTGAGGCTAGCCTGTTACATAGTGAATTCAAGTCTAGCTTGAGTTACATAGAGACCTGCCTCAAAAGACAACAGCAACACTGGGGTAAAGCAAGTGATAACAGCCATACATCAAGGCTTTTTCAAAGGAACTCATCATTTGATAAGGATTCATTCAGCCCCAAGTAAGTAAAACTATACCTACTAAAGGAATGGTTGGGGGAAAGGAATTATGGCAATATTTTTCCAACTAGATATAGGAAATGTTTAATATACAGAGAAACCAATCAATGTATCTCAAATTCCTTGCATGTAAAATAATATCATAAACATCCATGCATGGTAGTTTTCATTATGACGATTCTTCCAAAGACTGAAGACACCAGCCCTCAATATAGCCCACTGCTATCAGAGTATGTTCCTGTTTTTTGTACCTTCACTCCTTGCCCAGGTTCTACTGTAGGAAAGCCACACCTTCCCGGCTCAGCATCTGCCCCCGGAGCTCTTTTCACTGCACTGTCCAGATGGCTTCAGAGCTGAGCTGCACACACACACACACACACACACACACACACACACAATCCTCACTTCCGCAAGGATCCCTTTCTCACACAGATATTGGAATACTAAAATGTATATAGGAAATTTGTCACTCACTTTATTAAAATTAAATATGTGCATGTCATTCAGAGGAGAGAAGTGGTTTCAGTATCAGAGAAGGTACAAAAAGAAATCAGAAGTAGAAAAAATTATCAGAGTCTAATTTCCTGTATCACCACACTACATGTCACCTGTGGAGCTGATTCAGAATGTATAAGAATGGATCAAGAGACATGATTTTCCCAAACTCAACTTCTAAGGTCATGAAAGATAATAAAGGGTGCTGTGAATATAAAGAAAGGGTGCTGAAGCCCATTGTCTTAGAATTGCACCCTGGAACTACTGAACCTCATTCACTTCACCTGAAAATGAGCAACACATACTGTCCACCTCACAGGGTAGTTCAGGGAGAAAAAGATGGGGTAATTTATAGAAGATAGTTAGCAGAGGACCAGGCACCTAGTCAACAATAAATACTCACTGTGATCAATACTGTTATTAGGCATATTCATTATTCTAAATGCTGGTTAACAAGGCTTAGGAAATATACTTCTTCTCCTTTTCTCCCTGTAGAGCTGCACCTAGTCATGATGAGCTGTAGTATTAAGCGTTGTAAGCAACTTAATGAAATCTGCTAAAGTTTGCTAGGTGTATTTACTCTAAAAGGCTGTAAATGTAAAGTCTCGTTTCCAATTTGAATAAATACAAAGAGGAATGAAAATGATTTTAAAACTAAAGGTATTGACTTGGGAAGAGCTTAAAACCTTGCACAAACTGTGATGTTGTACATATGTTTTCGCAGTGCTCAAGATTTCTATTTTGCACTTGAACAGTGAGACTGGCTAATCCATCTTGTTTATAAATGAAGTCTCCTTGTAGTTGATCTTTTCCAGATTGTAAAAACTAGTCCTTTGATAGAAGAAATTATTGCCAAGTTATTCTCATGAATGCTACCTCATTTTAGCTATCTAAAAATATAGGGTTATAGGAGGGAGAGATAAATGTGCTAAGAAGTGAGTTCCTATACTCGGATCTAAGAGTTACTCAGCTAAATGTGATGTGAGTGGCTGGGGGTATTGTGTCCTCTCTGAAGTGGTAAGGAAAAGAAAAATTGAATTCTGTCCCCAATCAGATTTAATATTCTTTTACAATTTTGGAGTAATAAGTGCCTATTCATTTAAATAGAAAACCACATCTCAGTTAGCACAGACTTCATCCTTGTTTCACGTACCCATTCGTACCCACTTTCCCCTCTCCATTTGAATTTATTCATGTATCAGACTGCACAGTTCAGTCTGTATGTATCTAATATGAGTTGTCTACAGACTACACAATGAAAGAACACAGAGAAACAACTATTTTGAGGTCTGCAAACTTTATCCAGTCTCACCTTGACTTGTGATTTCTCTTTCTAACTCTATCTACACTGAACCCAGATACCAGCCTTCAATTCCTGAGCCAGCCGTTGGTCTTGGGCCTGCCTCTCAGCTTTCATCTTAGGTTGCTATGTCTACTACGTCATCTCTCTTCCCCATCTTCCTCATAAACCTGCATGCTCCTACTCGTTCTCCTCTCCTGCTCAGTGACCTTGACCACATTCCCCATGCGATGACTTCTCTGACTCACCTGCAGAAATTTGCTTGTCAGCTGGACCCTGGGTAACTTTCTCCACTTGATCACACTCCTGTATAATTTCAACCTCACAGAAACAGCCACGAAAGTCACCTTGATTCTCGCAACACATGTTCTTTTAAAAACCGTTAATGAAAAGACTATGTGAAAATCCTGTGAACACCTGCAGGTCTTCACCTCAAGGATGTGATTTTTTTAAGCATAGAAGAACTTGATAGACACCAATAGGCATAACTACATTAGCCAGAGTCCTGAGAGTTAGTCCAACTAAACCTTCTTAATTAACTCAGAAAACAATAATAATTGTGATTGTGACTCAGAGAGATGTGTACCACACTGAAATAAAAGGCATTTTTGATATCTTGTGATTTACAGAACCATATCCTCCAGGGAGGGGTGTCCAGACAAGCATTCTACCTGTTTGCCTATGAGGCAAATTTTCAAAACACTGACTTAAGAAATTGTATAACTGCACTCAAAACAGGATTTGTTTTCAGAAGCAGGTGTTCTTAGCAGGTGAAGACAGCGAACCTAGTGGGAAAGACTTGTATTCAAAATGGTTACTCTTTATGAGTGTAACTGAAGCCGTGCAGGCCACATTATATTTGTCAACTATGAAGTGTTCAGTGATGATTTTATTTTAGTGGCTATGGGTATTGATACTTTTTAGAAAAAAACAACTAGTTTTATACAGGGTGTTGCATGAAGAGTTAGGTTTTAAACGTGAGTGAGAAAGTTGATTTATGAAAATATACTAAGTAAATGTGTGAGAGGTATAAAATGGGACAAATAAATGAAAACAGTACTCAACTATCTAAAGCTTAGGAAACACAATGGCAGCTAATAAGTACAGGGCTTTTGTGCATAGAAGGAAAAAGAATTGGTTTATAAGGGGAAATATATATGCTTAGATTTTTTTAAAAAAATGGTACACTAAAAATCACACTGAACCTAGAGTCAGAAAATCTGACTTTGAACACTGTTTACACCACCTATTACCTGTGTGAAATAAAGTTAGACAATTAGCGTTACTGACAGTTCTGTAGCCTGAGTGATTTTTAAAAAATCATTTAATTCTGAATTCTGAGTTCTTTCTTCTTTTCTTCCTTTCCTCCTCCTTTGCCTCTTTCCTTCTGTCCTCCCTTCCTTCCTTCTTTCCTTCCTTTTTCCCTTCCTCCCTTCTGTTCCTGTCAAAAGATACTTCTAACCAAGAGGCAGAATCCTTTCTCACATCCCCAGTTCCTGTTCCATTATTTATATTTTTACTGAAAAGCTTAGTACATTTCCCTCAAGTCAATCCTCTACATTACTGGTAAAAGTCCTTGGGGATCTTTGGGGAATGAGTTTTCTATAAGAATGTAAATTAATTTATTAACTAGAACGCTATAGATTGCCTTAGAGGGCTTCAGCATGGGAACGGCTACAAAGTTGCAAAAGATTATAATTCCATTCTGCTGACAAAATCCTCCCAAGAGCTCTAGGGAACTGTTTCAGTCCTGTGGCCTCTTTAGAGCCTAACAGAATTCCTTTTGAAGGAGTTGTACAGGATCTTCCAGGCTCACTGATGAATCTAGGTGGCAGCCAATGCGCTACCGTATTGAGACTAGAAAAGCTAGATGGTCAGCATGACCCCTGATTGAGAGCCTAGCCTCAAACTCAGAGAAACATCCTATTTTCAGGCTTTCCCAAGTTACCAGCATCACTTCTGATCCATCCATATGATGTGACTTGAGTTTAGTCAAAGTGAATTGGCACAGGGAATCAAATCCATCTGCCGCTTGCTCTATCCACAGCCCTGCTGGCCGTGGAGACCCCACATGGCTCCTCAGCATACAGTCAGCCTTTATCTTTATGAGGGGGACGTCTGGACAAATGCGCTGGCCAGCCTGCCAAGGCACGTTCTTTTCAGTGGGATCAGAAGAAGGCAGTGGGGCAGGAGCCTCTGAGACTCGCAGAGAGACCGGGTCTTCTCAGCTGCCACCCACACAATGTCCCAGCTCATCCGAATCACAGTTGAGAATGGGGGCTGTGTGAATTCAGGAGGGCAACTGTGAATGGTGTAGCATCTGATATGAATTTATCACAGGCTGCTGGTTGGGTTGGGGTAAAGCAAGGGGAGGAGGTGCTGAGTATTTAATGTACCCTGACACAACCCAACAGTTTGCCCCAAAGAGCCTTTTACCAATATAAAAGGACAGGGTCAAAAGTAAGTTGACCCCTGACAGAATGTACAATTATTAGAAGAGGGCTGTGTACGAGCAGCTGCTGGAACCCCACTGGCTCCACATCGGGCTTCCAAGAGTCAGAATATGAATAATCAACTCAAGATTGTTTCTCCACCCCTCTCCGCCCCTCTCCACCCCGACCACCTCCCTGAAACCTTCACCTCCTGTTCTGGGCAAGTCCTATTATATTTCTACAGGAAGAAGCATGGCCTTCCCTAGCAGCTGCAATAATTGTGCTCCTATTGTGATGAAGACCTCCTCCTGGCCGCCCCCCTACAAGTGGCCATTGTGAGTGGAGAGTCAGTGATTATACGCTTGGCCTGATGCTTTGGAGGACCCAGCTGCCTAAGTGCTGACACACGAGCATGCAGAAGGCCAGGGAGGGGGCTGGAGAAGGTGGAGAGAGAGGTAGGGGAACCCACGTCTGTGAAAGGGGACTGTGCCATGCCAGGCCTTTTGCATAAGTCAAGCCCAGAACAAATGGGGCTTTATCAGGCCCCAGTGATGAGGGGTCTCATCTCTCTTTGAAGTGGAGCTGAGCATGGGGCCTAGCAGCTTTTCCTCCCTTGGACCAAGCAAACATCCTTCTTTTGATATGCTACATGCTCATTATCTCTGCCCCATTTAATGATTTTTGATTGAAGGCTGGCGGCTGGGATGCTGAGAATCTTTAGAGAGGCTCCATGCAGCCAAGCCTGTAAGAAAGGCTTTCCTTGTGTCCGGGCCTAAATTTGGAATTTCTTAACAGTGTGCGCTTGTTCTTAGAGACAGATAAGGGCTGAGCGTGAAATTCTTAATTAAGCAATAAATAGAGAGTGGGGTGTCAGCAGATGTAGCCAGTAGCCATGGCAACAGGAATCACATGGGCAAGAGAGATGAGACTAGATGGAGGCCTCGGGCCTGGGCCTGACTGACAGCTGAAGAATCCTACAAAGCTTGTAAACCAGATTAATTAGCTGACTAATTATTTCATAGCGCTAATGTAACTAAAAAATAAAAATAGTTCACCATGAACTGAAACATCCCTGGAAAAAAACAGCAGGGAAACAGGCACCGGGGAACCAGCTCCGTAAGGCAGAGACGGGAGCTGCCAATGAGTCAAACTGCATGAACAGAAAAATGGGCTCGCTAAATTTGACGCCTAACTTACAGACATAAACATGCACTATTTCTACAATCATACCCATTCCCAAGGTCAGTGTTCCAGTTGAGAGAGGCCACTCCCAATATTGCTCCTGTTAGGTCCTAATCCAAAACGCTGTAGCGCACAACAACTTCACTTGTGGTTTCCTTTGAAAGTAGCTCCTTGGGTGACATTTTCAATGGTTTTAGAAAGGCAACCCCAACCAATCTGCTGATACCTTTTAAATGAGTGAAGTTGTCTTATTCTATGGATAATAAGTTCTTAAATGATATTATACTTCAGTTATGGCAACAATTCCCCTTGTTATCACTTGATCATGGACCACAAGTATCTTTCAAAATCTAATTTAAAAAAAAAAGAAACTTTTAGAAACGTTATCACATGTATACTGAAATCAAGATACAAACATTGTTAATCTTCTGGGGAAAATAAAAACTCTGGAGAAATATTCTATTGGAGAAATGCTTTAGTACAGTAACATGGCATGCTGATCACTCTTTAATACATGTGAGTGTTTTGTACCACATTTCCAAGAGACAAGTAAATATTCTTAACCTCGTTGTATAAATGAAACTATTGAGGCATGGAGCAATTATAATGCCTAGCCCTAGGTAAAGCAGTCAGCCAGCCTCTGATTAAAACCCTAAGCCCCGAGCACTGGTCATGAGCTTTCCAAAAACCCAGCACTCCATAAAGACATTTGCTGAACAAAGGCAAAACTTGCCTTGGTGGAAAAGAGAAATGTAAGGGTCAAAACATATATGTGCGGTTTCTTTTCTTTTTTGTCACTGGGGATCTCTGAGAAGTTTTCTTCCCTGCCTACCACACACCCCCCACTCACTCATCCTTTTCAGTTAGTGATCAATGATTGTTTAGTGGGCAGCACACTCTAGTGGAGGGATACACGGCCAGGAGCTAGAATGCCTGGGTCCTTATCTCTTCCATTCTCATCTGGGTCTAAATTAGTCAGGTATCTTAAATCACACAGGAAGCAGTCAACTGGAAGAAGTGCAGATAATTGTAATTAAAAAAAAAAAGTCTTCCTATCCTGAGGGATGTGGTAACCTTACTAACAGTATAAAGATGGTCCACTTAGAAGTGGTCAAAAAGTGAATGAAACACTGCCAACTGTCAGTGAAGCAGCACTCCGAGTGAAACAGCAGCTGGACAAAAGAGCAGCACACTCCAGAACATAATTTGGTACATAATTTTGTGCACCTGAAAGAAGTTTCCCTGTAATCCAACCAAATTTCTACATATACAGCTTTCACTGTGTCTTGTCAATCCAGCATATATGTAATGTCTTCAGCAGTGTTTTCTTCTTCTTAAATGTGTTTTATGTAATTTATCCCAATTCTAATACTATAAGTCATGGAATTTGAAATATATGGTTAAGTCAAGGTTACAAATCAGTATGTCAACCAGTATGTGAAATTCTGTTTCTCGGTGCTTTGTTAAGGTTCCGGCTGCAGTAACTATCTCACAGTCATTATGGCATTTGAGAATGCAAGCAGACATACAGAAAGCACAGTATCGGAACCACCATCTTCCCATAGATATTGTGAACTTTACACAAAGGATCTCCACAATTATGACTAAATCTACATAGTCCAATGTGGCTGTGTCAGGTTCCCATGGAAAAGCAGATGATCCTCAGTTTCTCCCATCCTCATTTACCTCTGGGCCAGCCCAGAAATGGCAGTAGAAGTGACTGAGTCACTCATCTGCTCCAGTACTCAGAGCATTCAGGAGGCATCATTAACCATACAAGCCTCTGCTAAGAATCCTCCTCAAGGAAGAAGGGTCTCCAACCTCCAACCTCCAGCCTTCAATCAGCCTCCTCTTGCTTGCTGTTCCTTTTCCAAATCTTATTCAAAGTTTGAGACAACAGATTATGTAATGCAAAGAATCTTTTAAAACTAATACAAGCTTTCTACCTCGTAAAAATGTAAAATAAAAATACTCACTTATAACATATATATGCACATATACACTTACAAATGTATAGCTATAAATAAATGCACACAAACACAGTTTTCTACACAAAAGTGCATTTGGACCATAAATGTGTGTATTAATTTAATTAAGAATTCTGTCAAAGGATAAAATGTCTGTGTAGCTGCATTGTTTGATGTCTTTGTTTCCTAAATGTTTATCTTACATGGTGGTATTTGAATTGGCTTACAGTTCATGAATAAAATCTGACTAATGAGTAAGGATTTTTTAGAAGTATACTAATAGAGAGTGATTAAAACAAAAACAACTTCTAGACTATATAACAAACAAATACTCATAAAGTTAATGGCCACTATTTGCTGTACCTAATGGCTGTATTTGTCTCTGGTGGTAATCAATCTCAACAATCTCTGTCCATCCTGAGTTTTCATGGTTTTGTCTTACATTTGTGAATGTGTCCAATTAGAAATAAAACACGAGTGGTATATTTCAATGCAAAGAAAATATATGACATTGAATTTGGCAAAAACTTAAAAACATCAAGAAAGCACTAGATTCTTCTGTCCAGCAATATTAAATTCAGTTGTCAGGCCTCAACTGTAGGTCAGAGCCAGTTACCATATAGTCAGCACAAGTGAAAGAGTCAAGGAACTCAGGATGGTGTCCCAGATCCACAAGTCCTCAGACCAAGTCTGATTTGTGGCAGGGACTGGATCCTGCCATGATGATACAGTTCCCTGAATTTGGTGAGGCTGTATAAGATTAACTTTTAACAAAATTATCACTCTAGACAGTCATCTTGTCTCTTTCTTACAGGACACTATAGGCAGTGATCTCACAGTGAGCTGATGTGATTGGTTCTAGAAGTGACCAGCACTGACATCAGAATGGGGAAAGAACATGAGACAGACTCCAGGAAGTCAAAAAAAGAGGACAGTCCTGATACCAGAAATGTGATTCTGTTAAAGATATACAAAAAGGTAAGGAAATCCTTTTACCCTGTTCCCCAAAAGAAGATTCCAGTAATCCTGACCTAAAACAGACACAGCACATGGCAGTCCACCCTTTGCCATCTCTCCTCCTAACCTCAGGTCCCTTTCTACGATCCCCTTCTCACCTTCCACGTACACTTCAGCCTGCTGGTGTCTATGGTCACAGTCAGCCTTGCTGTCCTTATATATATTCACTTGTTGACTACAGGCACAGCACTGCCCTAAGGCAGATTAGAGGTACTAATACATTGATATGTATGAAGTGTTGCTTTGGACTAGGTGTTCAGATAAGAGTTTTAAAAGTTATCCTTTATGTGATTCTCTGTCCTTTGAGATAGATTCCTTTAGCCTCCCATTTTGCATAAGAAGGAGCTAAGTCTTAAAAGAAAAAGCCTGTTTAGTATCCTCAGCCTGGTAAGTCTTGGCACTGGGGTTTAAACCCACATGGTCTGACTTCAGAGCCCACTTGCTTAATTACAACACAAGCTATTACTTTCAATCCCTCACTTCATAGCTCTGTGCCTAGTACAAGAATAAATGGTGGCTCCTGATTTTTTTTTTTTTTTTGTCCTTAACATTCATACCTCATTGGAAACTTACCTAGATAGGTGAGTTGCCTTGATTGGCTGTTGAAAAACCAGTCACAGCCTTGATCTTGAGCAGGTAAGGGAAGAGACAAAAGAGATCGTCCCACTCGACTCCCACATCTCATGAGGATACGAGGGGAAGGTGGCAAGTTTGTGTGCACAACCAGGAGGTAACTTCCAGGAGAAAAGTTGTCAAATGTTGCTGAGTACTTCAAGAACAAGGGGGAAAAATCATAATAATGCTCATTCAGTGAGGAATCCCCACCACCACCACCAAAGATCTAAAGAACAAAGGTGAAGTATTTCAGAAATAGGATAGCACAAAAATAAACTGTACTTTGCTTGTAGGAAATTAGCCTACCCAATTTAGTAGCTAGAGCTATAAATAATCAAATATGTAAGCTGATAGAAACCACGAAGTTCTTTTTGCTTATCAACCTTAACTGACAAAGCAGAAAACAAAGGCTGGACTAGTGAACTGACTTGTCTCAGGCCAGACAGCAAGAGGAGCTGGGTAGGGTCTGGAAGCCCTTTCTGAGAGGAGGATGGTGCATTTGTGCCATTCAGAGCTCCCACTGCTGGAGCAGCTGCGGCTCCCATGGACTCACTTAAGAGCCGAGGATACTAAGGAAGGAGGGGTTCACTAATTTTCCCCATATCAAAAAGCAGGAGAGTGCTGAGCCAGGACATATATCCAAGGTGTCCATCCCCAGAGTGACATCGTGCTCCCTACACTTTCTGAAAACTCCCATAATGTTCTCTTCGGAACCACAGAAGAGGAAACAGAGGCATATGTCCTTTCTGAGAGCCAGTGAAAAGATCAGAGTTTCTACCCTGGATTTCTCATAACTATAGTACACCAGGCAGCTTCCATCTTCCTAAGATGTGTTCTTAGGCCTGCTTGGGAGAAAGTGCATGAGATAGGAGAAGGACCTGCGTTAGGAAAAAGCTTCAGGAAATTTGTTGGGTCTCTCTCTTTCCCTCTCCCTCTCCTCTCCCTGTCTCTCTCCCTCTCCTCCTCTGTCTTTCTCTTTTCAGAAAAAGTGAACCCAGTTTCAACACAGCTCTTCCTCCTCCCACTTGGGAGCCCCCTGACTGTCAACCCCAACCCGCCTTGGGGCTCTTGCACTTTGTGTGCAAGTTGATCTTTTCCCACAAGGTGGCAGTGTGAAATGTATGAATGTCTCAGGATACTTTCTTCAGCTACAAACACGTAACTGAGGAAAGTTGTTTTTAAGCCTGTAATTCTAAAACCTTGAGTTCTAGAGAATTCTTAGAAATTATTTCCAATTGAATTCGTAAATTTAATATTTCAAATTTAACTGTTCCACATTCAAGATGGGATTTGGATCAACTAAATCTCATTCGGGGCATATTCATCTAGCAAAACATGCTACTGCCATTTATCAGCATCAGCTGAAGCTAATATATGCAAACATAACTACAAAGAAGGAAAGTAAGATCCCTTATTGGGAATGGGACATGCCAATGAATGGAATTCTAGAGTTACCTGCAAAGATTTGTTGATACAAGGATCCGCAAATCTCAGTGAGTAAGTCTCTTGATCCAAGAGCACAGCCATCCAGCCATAACAGTTAGACAACGTGTCATGGACGTAATTGACAGTGGTTGTCTTATTTCTACTATCAGTGATGATTAAATCACAAAAAACATCAGGAGCACTTGTTCTAGGATGATTTAAAAAGAAAAACATGAGGTTCCAAGGTTATTTGCCCATTCAAAGCCTAATGCATTTCTGTTTCATCAATTGTAGTCACCTGCTCTTTCCTATAAATCTTAGGCTCATTGTCTATGTATCTATGGTAGGATTCACAATCACTGTGCTGGTTAAAACATCCCATGGGAAAGTTAATATAGGATCCCTCATATGTAACACTGAAGGTAGAATATTCAGATTTAAAGATACTAATAAATATCATCTTAGTTCATGTAGACAATTAATTTAACAAAGAAATACAGATGGTGAAAATTTGTCATATACCAAGTTGACCATCAGCAGAAAACATGCTATTTTTAGTAATCAGATATTCGCATATGGAGCAATGGTAGATGCCTAGGACCCAACATGCTTAGACTCTTACATACCCTACTCCCAATGCCCAGCAGACTCAGGAGTCCTCTCTATAGGGTAGAATGCAGCAGTGAGCTGACTCCTGTCCTATGGCCAGGGTTCACTGCTACTATAGCATTTCTGTTTCCTGGAGTTTATGTTTTAAAAAGTAGACTATGATCCTTAAGTTAGATTTTTTTTCTCCTGCCTCTCTGGTATCCCTGCACTGGCTCAGGTCTCTACACACAAAGGCACTCAGCTCAAGTTTATATGACTGAAGCATGCATAAAGGCATATTCCAAAAGCACCCAGGGCCATCTTCCCAATTTATATAAAAGCTTTCAAAACCTACATTTTAACAAATTGAGGCAATATATGGCAGAAGCAATATATGTTTGTAAATGCCATGAAGTAGAACTAGAAAAATAGGCTCCAAGACTCTTCAAATTGTTCTCCCCATCCCAGAAAGTGACTTCAAAGACTTCATTAAATTGTATATTTAGTCACATGCTAAAACTCTGAAAATGAGTCAAAGTGGACCTAAAAACTAAAGTAACAGTTTAGAAAACTCAAAATAGTCTTTCTCCCTTCAGTTTAGATTTCAAGAAAATGTTTCACTAACATTTTGCTGTAGGCAGATGAATAAACTGTCAAAGTAGAGGGAAATTGGAAGAAGTGGGACATGCATGGCCGATCTCTAATCCGGTGGCAGATTATGCAAAAGAATAAAAATATTTCCAGCCCATTTCTCCCTGGGTTGCCCAGGGTGGCTATGAGCGCCTGGGATTAAACTGTTCTTCTGCCCCAGCCCACTGTGCAGCCGGCAATGCAGGGCTGCGTCATCATGCCCGCATAACAAGGAAATTCAGAACTTCATACACTTTGGCAAATTAGAGATAAATGGGTATAAACTGGAAATTAAGATCTGCACATGCTAGTGTGTGTGAACATAGACAAATCACCACTCTGTGTAAGATTTGATACCTTTTCTTTCTTCTGCTCTTTCTTTGCCTTTGTTTCCTCTTTCTTTCTTTCTTTCTTTCTTTCTTTCTTTCTTTCTTTCTTTCTTTCTTTTCTTCCTTTCTTCCTTTCTTCTCTTTTTATGTATAGTACTGGGGATTGAACCTAGGGACTTCACACTGAGCTACATCCCTAGCACCATTTTGATTTTTATTTTGAGACAAGGTCTCACTAAGTTGCTAATTTGCCTAGTCTAAGCTGAATCTCGAAATGCACCTGCCTTAGCCTCTCAGGGTTCAAGGATTTCAGCAGTGGGCCATCACAGCCTGTGGGTCTCCTTTCATTTAAAATGGAGACAATGAAAGCTCATACAGCAACAGTAAAACGTTGAGAGATCATTCACATGAAGCAGGCAGTAGCCATCACCAAGCCCAACATCATCTACCTCTAGTTAACAAAGTACCTAAGAGGCACAAGATTTGTTGTTCCTTACTACTTGTTAGAACGCCTAGAAGTTTAGCCATGATATTTGATCATTTAAAAATATATCCAAAAATTTTCATGTCATGGAGTACTGACTCTGGCAATGTAGCACTTCTAGTGAGATTAATGAGTTAATGAGTTTGTTTCATCTGTTAACAAAATACAGAAATAAAAATACTTGGGACATTTGGAAGTAAAGGTACGATTATATAGCATTAACTGAATCTTTAGAAATCTTGGAGATAAAAATTTCTTGCTGGGCTTGCGATGGTTAGAGTTTATATCCTCCACTTACATCACAATTTAATTTGGAACTACTTTATATTCCTTAATTTGTACTCCAAGAATCACAGTGGATGTTAAGGTCACTGTTCTAACTTCCAATCCATTCCATGATTTCCCTCCATACCATTTCATCTTGTCTCTAATCCTACTGACAACTGTTCACATCCTCACCATCCTATTTGTAGAATTTAATTTAAAATTATAAATTTTAGAAAGCATTTAGGATGTTAAATTTTCTATCTTCATTCCTAGCTATTTGTATTTAGTCATCCTGACACATTCCCTGATTGAAACAATGATTCCCAAAAGACTATCCAGCACTATTTGCACTACCATATTACAAAAACAAACTTCTGGGAAATAAATGTAAAACAAATGTAGTGAAAAGAGATAAATTGCAACTAAGAAATATGTAAGAGGTAGAAATTTTACTGCAGTAGGTGTATCTTGGTATTTAGGGTAGGACACTTCAGAGTCCAGAAAATGATTCTGTGTGTTTCAGATTATGTAAGAGTCTCCTTACATCATTCTCAGTGATATATGGAGTCAAATAGTGAATCAGAAGACCTAGATTCAAGAGAGATTAACTGATAAATCAGAATTTCCAATTAGTGGTTTACACAAAGAAATGAAGTGTCCTTTCATATCATGAGTCAGATTTCCTATAAACTTCCTAATAAAGGAGATAACCATTTGATCATGAATTATCAGAGTTTGACATAGTTAACTCCACATCTGTAGAATATTTGCCAATATGTAAGTATCTAGTAGACACAAAACCTCTTTGGAGTATGTGCAAACTATATGCTCTAGTAGTAGGTTCTAATTCAGGGAGTGCTAAGATTTCCTTAGAAATTCATATTTCTTCTATCCTAATAAAATGTTATCAATTAAATCACTTTACAAATAGTTACTTTTTTTGTATATACAATGATACATTATCATTGGTCCCTGCTCCCTAAAGGCACCCCTGGTGTGCTATCTCAGTGTTTGAGAACTTTGGCATCACTGGTTTCAGGTATCATTTTGCCTTACAACATCCTGATCGTCTTTTGGATAGGTTGCATGGAGTTGCGACTGTCTGGAGTGTTGTTGAGACTGAAGTTTTCTATCATTTGGCAGGTGGGAGCAGATGGTGAACTCCAATTCCAGTTAAACTTAATGATCAATAGGCCCTTATTTTTCTGGGTCTGGTGCTGCCCCTTGCTCAGCCAGTTCTGACTCCAAGTGCAGAAGGACCTGTTGAGCTACTCTATCCACATGGTGTAGCAGATCTCATCTTGAAAGATGTATTTTTTCACACCAATTCCAAGTTTCTGAAGGCCCTTAAAGACATGCTCCTTTCTTTGAATACTGTCACACCACTATCTGGTATCATTAACGAACTTATTCTTGTCTTGTCTTTGGGATCTTTCTTCTGGTATTCTTCTCTTTCCAAATGGCATCCAATAATGTGCCTCAGCCTCTTAGTCAACCAGAGTCTGGTCACAGCAATTTTGATCCTAAATTACCCTTTGTCTCTTCCCTTCATGGCTGGCCCACTCTCCCAGATTCCTGATCCCATCAAGACACCCTTATCCTTTTCAAGCCAGGTTTGCTCAGGATTCAGTTTCCCAGGTAATCATGTGCAGTACTAGCTTTCTAGAGTGCAAGTCAAAAAGGAAGTTTCCAAACATACCTTCATCACAGCTAGTGGTAGGAAAGACCACATGGTGCACTCTAAAAAGCAAATCAAAATGTAAAAGACCCATATCCCAGCAGGCGAGATGCCTTGCATTGACCATTTCTAGGGGCCAAAACTTCAAAATCAGATCAGCTCTCAGCCTTTTAGGCCAAATGCCAACATCGATAGTAGTGGGCTCCTATGCAAAGCACCAAAAGAACATCACGAGTCAAAGAACACCATGAAGACAATTCACCAACCATAATTACTACAATTTTCCCTGTGCCCTAAATAGCCACCAATTTCCCTGTGCCCTAAATAGCCACCAATCTCCCTCTCTTTACTGTTAATGAAGCAAAGGAGCACAAAAGTATTTCTAATTTGGAGGAGCCAAGGGAGTCTGCATGGGCCATTAGCAGCAGAGAGCTTCATTACTATGGGAAGAAGCCTCTCCCTGAACTTCTCATGGCTTTATGTGCAAGAAATCAGGAGGCAACCAGTCCATTTTAAAAGTTAACCCTTCCTTCTGCTTCAGCAACAGCTTCTGCAACATACAATCAAAAAGACAAAAGGACTGAAAGCCTTGTGTGTTGTTTTTACTTCTCTGGAGTTTCTCTTGGAGTTTGTTCATTTTTTTATAAATGACAGAATCTCTTTTTAATTAAGGTGTATGTTCCATTAAAATATAATACTAGCTCTTGATAGAATGTCCCAACCAAAGTATCAACTGACTGTACCAGCCACTTAAACAGTTATGTAATTTAGTGCCCACGTACTGTGTAGAACTGTTGAATGTATACTGCCCACAAAGGATTTGTTAGGTAATCTGCAATATCAATGAGAACAAATATTAACTCCCTGGTTTCTTTTTACCATTAGTGTACTTTTCCTGAGGGTCCATATCTCTGTGTATTAACAAAAACACCGAGCTGAGCTCTAAATGCTCTTGATTCTGAACAATTGGGAAATAAGCCTTATATAATTACAAATCTGCTAAGCAATACACATCATAATAGCTAGCTTCAAGTAGGGCTGGCTGCAAGCAACTTCTGGATATTTGTGCTTGCTGTTGTCAGTCTCATCTTTGAATAAAAAGGACAAAGTTAAAATTTTGAGCATAGCCAACAAAATCCTGGCATAGCAGCCTTTGAAAATGCACTGAGCTCAATCCCTCTCATTATCCTGTCTGCTGTGCTGCCACCATCCAGGAAAATGCAATGCCCATCAATTTTCTGTATTTAACCTTATTGACTCAGTATTCTTCTGAGTAAAGTACTAAGCCTAAGATAGAAATGAAATAAATCACAGTGCTAAGTATTTTCTGAAGTTTTAATAAGCCTTAAAATATCATACAAACTAGAATGTAGGCAGAGTCAGATTATATGATGACTAGTGCTGTGTTTCTGGTGGGAACATCTATCTGTCCTCTTTGATCTTTCCAAAGTGTATTTCTACCTTCGTTTAGAGTTGGTTAACACAGTGATTTACTGTAAAGGGCCCAAGAATCATCCTGGAAGCTCCTCTGCAGTAGCATCTACTTATGTGCCATCCCATTAGGATATGACATGATGTCTGTCTTATTCTCTAAAGGAAAGCAACAGCTACCCACTGTCCAGCTTGAGGTGATCTTTCAGCACGGTAGCATTGCTCCACTCTACCTGCTGAGTTCAGCTACAAAGGGTGCCCCGGATCAGCACAGCATCACCACTGGAGCTTGGCATCCAGAAGGTAGGAAACTGCTTGTCAGGGACACTGAAAATCAATTGTGGAAGGTGGAAGAATGGACTAAGAATCCTGTTTTCCCTTTAACATGGATTACCCCTGGTGCTGGGGTGCAGCTAACTGACAGCTCACCAGAACCTGACTTCACGCATTCTCAATATCATGTTCGAAAAGGTTGCTTAAACTTACATCCATTACAAAACTATGCAAATGCTATAAACTAGGGCTTTGTATTCTGGAAAACTAGTTGTCAAACATTTACTGACATAACGTTACACTCTTTATAATTCATGAATTGAATAATCTTATAATAATCTTGTTGATAATAATCTTTAATTTGAGCTTCATTATGATCCTTTAGGCCAGTTTATATTTTTCTTCCACAATTTCTGCCACTAAGAAAGGATGATCGCCTTTGAATTTTCCTGTCTCATTGAGTTCTTTTTTCTTTTTTCCTTTTTTCTCTTTTTTTTAAGAACTGAAAAAATACCATTAGTAATGCTGTACCCTTTTATCCCTAGGAAGGAGAGTTAGGTGACTATTAGACAAGAAGCTAGGCCAAAATTTCCATTTGAACTCTACTTTACTTTTGCATTCACAGAGGCAGGGGGTGCCTTATGCTTTGAACACTGACACATTAAGAGCAGTTACGTAGGTAAAAACTGAACACAAGCACTACAGGAGAGGATATTAAGCAAGGTCTAAGAATCAAGGTGATCAACAAGAACATTAACCTTTTCTTTTCTAGAAATAGGAAGAAAGAAACAGTAACTATGTGGCACATTGAATGAAAGCCTGGGACCTGAAGGCTCCAGATATTATGACTATCTGGGAAATTTTGCTGGGTTAGCATCATGTCATACGATCATTGGAAATTATTTCCCTGTTTTGAAGAATTGGATTAAGTTCCATTTGAGTAAATTTAATTCCTTGGCCAGACCTTTGATTCTCAGAAACATAAAATCTATAATATTTTATTATGTTAGTAATATATTTATATCTTGTTTGTAAATAACAAATGGAATATAGTGATTTTTAAGGCAGCATTTACTATGCACCTGGCATTGATCTGGTGAGATACCCAATTTACTGATGTGAGAACTGAAGCAAAAAGAGGTAAAATAATTTGTCTGAAGGAATATGCATAGGAAGTAGAGGAACCATGACCTGTACCCGTACATGATTCAGAACACTTCCATTTTTCAAAATTTTGAAAAATAATTGCAGACATAATGTATATGTCCTGATTATATTTTTTGTTCAAAACACAAAAATTCAGAAGGATTGGTGGACCAACCTACAGCATGTGGCAAGCTTCTCATTTTCCCCACACTCAATCAGGTTAATAATTGAAAGGTAAAAATTAAGGTCTGATTTGTAGATTTGAAGTAAGTCTACCACAACTAAAAAAGATACAGCATGTGCTACAGCAAAAACCATACTTTCTCAGATAAAAATTATGAAACTGCATTCCCATTCTCACCATAACAAGAAGACAAGCAAGAAAACAATGCAAATTTAAGCAAACTACTGATTGAGTAGTGCTGGGGCAAGGACTCAGAGAAGGAATCTGCAGTTAAAATAAATCCTTTAATCAGCTGATAATTCCAGAAAGGGAAAAGCCCCAAAAACATTATGAAGGGACATGGAGTGTCAAAGGCTTCTAGCAATTTTAGAAATAAAACTGGCGGTAACATTTTAATTCCTGAGTTTTCTGCACAAGAATCGAAGGTCGTTGACACCTCTGTGGGAACATGCTCTAAGAGATACAGATTGTGATAACAATGAAGGGAGATGGGGGAGAGTCCATACTTTCTTATTTATATTAACCTGTGCACTAATTTTGAATAACTGTGTTCTATGTGATATTGGCACCACAAGACGAGCCACAATTCTCACCCTCCTACAAGTGTAAGAACATTATTCAAATAGTTTAATTACTTTTTCTTACTAGGTTTTTCATACACTGTCAGTATTTCCTAGAAATACGATAGATAATTTATACTTACATACATTTTAATTTGGAATAGCCACAATCAAGAAATCAGTACATATTTATTTCTACAGTACTGGACAGTATAAATTCTAAGGACAGTCAGATAAACAGGTCTATGGTGCAGTAAAGCAGGACGAACAGGAAGAAAAAATTGGGATGGATCGATGAATACTAACTGATGTGAAAATAACCCGGGTTGCCAGGACAGTATATATGACTTGAGAAGCAAAGAAAAAACTCTAGAACCCCAACAAGTACCAGTATTTAAAGAACAAAAGGGAACCTAATGAGAGAGCTAGAAAATATCTGTTGATAGCATTTTCCAATGTTTAAACTTTTAAAAACATTATTACAAATGAGGATCCACTGTCATTAATCTCTCTAATTTCACACATTCTTCCTGCTTTCTGAAGCAGCTCTGAAAGTCCTCTTTAGACAAAACTGTGCTGTTTTGACTTAGTTATGTGGCTATGGCTGCCACAGTGTCCTAAAATGACTCAAAATGTGTAGTTTTCATGGCATTCTGACTTTGGGAAACAATCAGAAGCTGCCTGGCACCAGGACTGGTGAACAAGGTGGATGAGGATGTACCGTAATATTTTTATGACCCTGACTTTACCTTGGATGACACTTAGTATCAACATTTGCCATTTTTTAATGACACTTTATATAGACATTCATGAAAGGGTACTTCTAGAACTGCTTCCAGAACTGCTGAAGAGGCCAGGGTGAATGGGAATGTGTGCTCCAGGGAAGAGGGACTATGGGAAAGGGGGATTATTGACACTTTTTAAATTTGAATATTCACTGTGTATTTTCATCACTCCTGTATCTATTTAGGTTTTGAGAGGCATGGTAGTATCTGAGGACTCTAGGGTTAATTTTCTTAAAGGAGCTGCTAATTACATATCACCACCTTTGCCTCTTTTAGGAGGTGAAAATCCTGAGTTTGGAGGAAATGGTAGCTGTGAAGGAAGCACTGTCCAGAATACTGTGACTCTTGCAGAAAGCATGCTTTAGAACTGATAGGAGAGATAACAACATAAGCAGCACTCAGCTGTCCTTTTAACAAAGCAAACTTGACTAACGTGCGGTGGCAGTTTGTTCTTCACTCAAAATCAAATATTACAGCCACTTTCAAATATTTATGTGCCTCTGCCAACCCATTTGGTAGAACCACAACCATGGAAACCACATATATCGGTACCCATCAGATTTAAACAAGGCAGTGAGGTGCGAGAAGGAAAGGTTTCTAATATCAAAATGGACCAAAATGGAGCCATATCAAAATGGCTCTAACAAGGAAGAAATCACTCTCCAAGCACTTGGAGTTTAGCACATGGGGCAACAGGACACCCTTGTTTCTATAGCTACATAAAGCCTCAATCCCTGCCCTCTGGGGACCTCTTACTGAGAAAGAGGGGAACAGCTAAAAGTGAAGACAGCAGGGCACTTATGCCATGTTGGATCTCCATCAACGTGCAACCCCAAAAGATCACGATGTGGAGCTTTGTAAATCAACTCTTAGGGTGCTTGCTCCAGGGCAAATAGCACAACAAATTAATCCTTTCTTCATGAAATGCAGCAAAGTTTGCATCTACACTGAATTCAAATTGCTCATTAGTGCTGACATGTTCCTAATGAGGTTATAACGCTCTGGGACAAGGATCAAGCCACTGAGCACAAATAGCTAAGGATAGAATCATAAAATGGTAAAATTAGAAGGACCTCAGAGCAGAGCCACTCCAACTTTAGTATGAATCACCTGGCCATTCTGATTCAGGACATCCGAGGTCCAGCCCGAGACTCTGAGTTTCTCAGGAGCTCTATGGCCATGCTGAGGCAAGCAGTTCATGGATTGCCCTTTGAAGGGCAAGACCTCAGAGCTCATATAAGCCAATGGCCTTATCCTAAAAGGAAGAACACAAGAGCCAAGAGACATAACTGGAAACATCCTGAGACCTTTCCAGAACTAATTTGAGACAGTTGCATGTTTGTCCATAGACCTGCAAATAAAACTAAAAAGTATAAATAGATATGCAGGAAGTAGGGTGACTAATTATCCTTGTTTTTATGGTACTAAAGAGGTTTTCAGGTCATGGAGTTTTCCATTCTAAAACTGGAAATACCCAGAAAAACCTAGATGAATTTCTTCAGCCTACTCGGAGTTCTTTGAATCTATTTAGAATGTAGCATCAGGGTTATGATCAGTCTCTGTGTAGATCATGGTCTGCAGCCAAGTCAGCCACCTATGCATCCTTCTTTGAAGATCTCAAGGTGAAGATGCTCAGAGATGACTGAGACACTCAAAAACCTCTGCCCTACACTGGCAGAGACCTTTCTAGGAAGTCTTAAAGGCATAAAACAGGAGTATAGCAAATTCATAAGGAGAATCATGCAAGTATGTAATTTCCTTTTAACTGTACCTAGATTTCAATTTGCTTCATTTAAGAAAACTATTTGCCTTATTTAAGAAAATGCATATAAGAAATAAATCACTAGCTTTCATAAAGCCCAGAACATTCATTAATATCATCTTTGTTAAAAGCGATAAAATGCCATTAAAGTACTAGGCTATTCCCCTGAGAATGAAGAAAAGGTCACGTTCTATATAACCTAGGTTAGAAATGAAAATGTATCCCTCCATTATGGTTATTTTATTCACTAAAATCTAGCCTATTAATATCAGAATAATAAACAATTCAGAAATAAAAAATGAAAAATGTTTGGACTATTCGACGCTAACATAGTGTTGTTGAACCCTCCAAAGCAGAATAAAATACTGATTCCACATGCATTCAAAATACAGAATTAGTAGAATCTTGACCACAAAATTTTCCCTCTCTATAGTTTGCCTATTCAAATAAGATGCCAACACAATCTGATTGAATTAGTGACTTAATATTCATGGAGTTAGGACACTTAAAACAAAGTGTGGCTAAATATATACAATGCATTTGAAATAGGTAAAAGAAAGACTCCTAGACACTCAGCAGTCATTACCTGGAAATTAAAAAGGGCAGAAGCAATCCTATTATGCATTATAAACAGCCCAGCTGCTGACTTAATGGCTGTTTGAGTAGCATAACCACAGAGTCCTTGCTCCAATATTAATAGGAAAAGTATTGTACAAATCCAATAGTTCATGAAATTAACAAGGAAAATGAACTCAAGTGAAGCAACTTGGCAAGTAATAGGAGGCACCAACAATTGCTTCCCTGGAGCATACTGAGCACTAAGAAAGAGCTTGAATAAAGGCTATGTATATAAATGAGAATAAACATTATTGAAAATTTTTAAATAATACTTTTAAATATATTTTAAATTCTTTGTTGGTTGCAAATATTTTAAAGAATGAGTCATTATCTCAAAGTGTCAGAAGTCATGGACTACAAGAGATCAGGTCCAGTTATATTGGCAGCTGCCATTTGAATCAGCCCAAAACTGCCATGAACTCAAGACTTCATAGTTAGCTATTCACATTTCACTTTGATAGAACTAAATATCTTAAATTATCAGAAAACAATCTCCTTCCTACAATCCTCAATAGTCTGAATGATACATACATGCTCATTGGCAAGCTAAAATATCCAGTTAATTCTACTTACAACCCAATGGACATACGATGAAAGAGAACACCTTCCCCACAGACACTGCCTTGGACAATCTGACTGAAGTTTGCATTGACCGAACAAGAATCTGGAAGGGTTTCCATAGAAGCAAGAATATGACTTTTATCTTTCCCAGACAGAGATCCATCCAAGTCTTTTAAAATTGCCGCATGAGGAAATGGAAATGCTACTAAGTTTGGAGAGTTTATAAACTTCAAATGGTTTGTCTTCACAGTAAATCCACCTATAAGTTAGAAAACAGAAAAATACTTAACCAAAGATGGAAGACAACAATCACAAAGGCAAATTCAATTCACTGAAGTCCTTGAATACTTTTAACTTGCAAGTTTATTCAGTATTAAATTTCACCACTCATTCATACAAAAAAACAAACAAAACATACCATGAATGTTCATTAAAAGCTAGGTTGCGCATGACACAGATCCAGGGTGAACCAAGAACCACACTGGCCAAACTATCGTGTAGTCTCTACTCTCGGGCAATGATTTGTACCAGGGGTGGTTTTGTCTTTAAGAGAACGTTTGGAACTATCTGGAATCACTTCTGGCTGTCACTAGTGGGAAGGTGTTGGCAGTGCTACTGTCAGGTAGAGCTGAGGACTCTGCTAAATTTCCTACAGTATTACCAACCTTCAATCAGTCATTTGTGTAAACAGTAATAATGCCATTTGCAAGTATTAGCTCTAGTGTATACTCCTTGATATCTTCTCTAACACCAACACCATGAATCTTCACTTCTGCTAGTTTGGTTTTTGTTGTTGTTTTGTTTTGTTTTTTGAAGATTGTGTTGTCAGGTAACTGTTTAAAGTATAAGTGTAAGTTCGTAAGTATATGTGTTATTGATATGATTAGACTCACCATTGATTAATGGAAGATAAAAGATGGAAAGACTAGAGTGTAACACCTCTTGTGCTTAGTATTATTAGTAAATAAATGCTCTCTGTTTAAGTTTTCCATGAGACCAGAGGGTCTCACACTTGGTACTATTGGTATTTTGTTTCAGGAAGTTTTATCTTGCATAGGCAGCCCTGTTCATTTTAGGAAGTTTAACAATACCCTTGGGCTGTACCTGCTAGTTGACAGTAGTGCATGCTGGAACTCAAATCTTGTGTGAAAGACTCCAAATTCTACCTCTTGTAAGTTATACAGCTCACCTAACAGCCACAGCTGCCTACTTTCCTCTATGTTTCAATCATGCTAGACTTCTTCATGATACCCCAACATAACTTGCTCTTCTGAATCTCTGTTTCTGGCATATGCTATTTCTAATTCAGAAACTCTTCCCTCCTTCCACTTGAAAACTTCTGTTTACCTCTCAGATCTCTGCTCAAGAGGTACCTCTATGAAATTCGACCTCACCTTTCCATGGTCCCTTCACTGACCACCAGCCATTCTCTGGTTCTCTAGGGCTGTTCTCAATATTCTCTATTTCAGTGATGGGCTTAGATATTTATTTTTGTGCTTAAGATAGGAATTGTGTACTTTCTGGTTCCTTAACAGAGACTAGAATAGACAGTTTTTAAGCAAATGAAGGGATGGTTTGGCCAAAGTGATCCAGTAAGAAGGGATTAATGCTCATAACGAACAAAGTGGGTTTTTTTTTCAGTTTCTTATGAATGATACGAAATAGTAAGCTACTAAAGAATTGAAGAAATATGATTTGCCTTGAGGCATTTTTTATTCCTATTATTGTTTTTACAATCTTAAACTCAGATGTCAACCCACATGAAAACAGTCTTTGGTTTTGCCTACTTGGGGAAAAGGGAGTGAAAACTTGCTGATTATTCATTTAATTAAAAAAACAAACAATTATCTAAATTGGTGATTCAAACCACAAGAGCATATTTACTTGAATTACTTGGGTTTGCTTCTTAGCATGATTGGATCAACTAGATTGCTTCTGCCTTTTTCACCTTGGCCTGTGAGTCCTCTGAGGTATGGCTTGCCACTTCTGACATGTGTTTAACAACTATACGAGAATTCCTATGGCTCGCTTTGTGAATATATTAATCCCTGTGCTGTTGAAAACAGTATTTGTGTTCAAGTATCCATCCATTCAACTCCATTTACCCATTTTATCCCTGAACTGCCTGTTAGGCAATAGGTTGTCTGTTATATCCAAGTAATAAAATAATAACAAGGGAGATGTGAGCTCTGATTTTATGAAGCTCAGAGTTTAGCAAGACATCACAACACAATGACAGAATGTGGCAGCCACCAGGACAAGCAGAGGACAGGAATTGCAGAAACCACACTGAGAATATTTGCTTCCACTAGGGTTTGTTTAGAAAATCTGAACAGTAACTCCTTACATATAACCTTGTAACTGAAGGAAATATTGGCACACACACACACACACACACACACACACACACACACACACACTGTGTATCATATTCATTTGAATACTGGTCTTATTTACCATCTGTCCCCTCTATTCAAACTCACCCTGTCCTCGGGAACAGCCCGAACAGGTTCTAATGGCCACACAGTTGATGACATCAAAATTAACAAAGGTTGTGTTAGAAATCATCAGTTCTGATCTTTTGGGAGTCTTAATCCCAGCTGACATACATAATCTTTCTTGTGACTTTAAAAAAAAAATAATAAAAGTTAGCCACTTGAAATATAGTTCATAATATACAAATAAAAATGAATAAAAAACTCAACAGACTAAACTGATATATAACAACAGTCTTACATCCAGACTATGAAAAAAATCCATAAATTTTATAGTTAAAAAAAAGATAACTCAATTTAAAACAAATGTAGTAAAAAAAAAAAAAAAAAAAGTTAAAATGCATGTCCCTAAAGAAAATACATGGATGGCAAGTGAACATATGAAAAAATGTTTAGCATGGTATGCATTAAAGAAATGCATGCTAAGATCATAATAGTACAATAGTACTTACCTATTAGAAAGCTAAATAAAAATAACAGTAATAGAAAATACTGATAGGAATGAGGAATCAAAAAAATTCATACTTTGCTGATAGTGTGCAAAAAGGGACAGCCACTATGGAGAAGAGTTCGTTGGTTTCTTACAGTGTTCTACACACTTTTCTCAAATGACCAGCAGTGCAGGTATTTACCACAGAGAAATGAAAACATACATTCATTTTTTAAAAATCTTACATGAATGGTCATAACAATTGCATTTGTAATTACCAAACCTGAATACCTCGAATACCTGTCAGCAAGGAAGGAAATGCATAAACAGTGTTACACTTATACAGTAGACTACTACTCAGAAACAATGGAAACAAAATACATATTGCAACAAGGCAGATGAATTTCCAAACACATTTGAGAAACCATTCCCATACTGCAGGGTTCCATTTATATAACCGTTGAAAAGGCATAAAGTTATGGAGACAGGGAGCAGATTCATGATGGCCTAGAGGTAGAAGGGACAAAAGGAGGTAGCCGCAGACTCAGGGAGCACTGGGGGTGATACAATTGTTCTTTTTGTTTTTTTTCTTTAGTACATGATGATTGGATCTGCTAAAGGGTTGTACGTAACACATCTCAATTCTCTTCCTCTTTCCTTCTACCCCCTTTCATTTTTCCAGCATCAGATTCATTTATCTTAGAAGACCATATAAAATTAATTATATAAATGCAAGTTGAAAACCAAAATAGTAGACCAAAGAACATGTAAAATATGTAAGATAATTGTCCTAAGTCAAGGTACACTTTTAGATACATTGTCCATGCTGAATTCTGTATTATAGTATCTTTTTTTCTCTGACTCTGTCTCTGTCTCTTTCTCACCTTTTTCTAATTATCTGTCTTTTATATATTGCTATATATATTGAGCTTTTTCGTAGAAGAGAAACCATAAAATATTTAAGTTTTTGTGTTGGAGTTACTTCATTTACACTGTGGTCTCCAGGAGCAACCATTGTCCTAAAAATTGCTCAAATTTATCCTTCCTTATGGTAGAGTAAAATACTGCATTGGGTACAAATATCACATTTTCTTCTTTTCATTCATCTGTTGATGTAATATAGGCTGTTTCCAAGATCTGGCTACTACGCGTGTGCTGCTGTACATGTGGGTATGCACACATCACTGTGGTATGATGTCTTTAACTTTTTGGGAAGTTTCCTAGATGGGGAATAACAGGGTGCAATGGAATTTCTATTTCTAGTCTCTTGGGGGAATTTCCATACTGATTTCCATAGCGGTCCTATCAGCTTACATTTCTAACTGTGGAGAAGAGTTCCTTCCTCCCCACAACTTCACCAGCATCTGTTATTGGTTGATTTCTTGATGGCAGCTATTCTTTCTAGAGTTAGATGGACTCTTGTTGTTTGAATTCGGAGTTTCCAAGTGGCCAAAGATGTTGAATATTTTTTCACATATTTATTAGAAATTTGTAAATTGTTTTGTCTGAGAAGTAGCTATTCATTTCATATGCCCGTTGCTTAATTCAGTTTTTAAATTTGGGAGGTCTAATTTTTTCAATTGTCAATATATTCTAGATATTAGTCTCTTGTCTGCAGAGGAGTCAGGGGACAAATTTTTTTCCCATTCTGCAGGTTGTCTGTTCACTCTGTTGGTGGTTTCCTTTGCTGCACAGAAATTCTTTAATCCGATGTGATCCCATTTGTTGATTCTTGGTATTATTTTCCTATGTAACTAGGGTTTTGTTCAGCAAGTCTTTGTCCATATGTATGTCTTCAGGAGTATTATATATTTTGCCTTCCAGCAGATTAAGCATTTCTGTACTAATTGTTCTGCATTGTTTTTTGGGGGGGAGTTGTTGTTTTGGGTTTTTTTGTTGTTGTTTTGAGGTTTTTTTGGTGCCAGGGATCAAACTCAGGACCTCACATTTGCCAAGCAGGCACTTACGCCAGTGAGCTAAACACCCGGCCCCTGTTCTGTACTGTAGTGATGGTAGTGGTGGTTGCACAAATTTACACATTTTAAAATGTCAAAAATAGAACACTGGAAAAGTCATTTTGCTATATTTAGTAGAGGAAATGTGAACTTTAATTCTATACCTAAAACAAAGGAAACAAAAATTGTTTTTCTAATACTTTCCATAAAAACCCAACAAACTCTGTTACTTTAAGTTGTAAGTGCTTCACTGTTCTATTGTTAAAACAGTTCCTTATTTAAGGATCACTTCCAAAAAGCCTCCAACATGAAAAAGTGATTCAAAAAATAAAATTAATTTAGAAATCAGAAAAAAATCAAAACACTAGGAAATTCAAAGAAATGAGTAGACTATGTCCATTGAAGAAAACCTAAAAACTATTTTTAAAAAAGAAAAAGAAAAACTCAATAGAAAAATTGAGCAAATATCTTAAAATGTATAAAAAAGAAAAAAGATGGAAAATCAGAGTTTAAAAAGATTAGGAAGGTAATTCAAGAGATCCAATATCCAAATAACAATATTTTAAATAAAACAGAAAAATACAGAAGATATTACTTTCAAATAAATAATTGAACAAAATTTCCTAAAAGTAAAAGATAAAATTTTTCAGACTGAAAAGTCCCACCACATACCTAACACAGTGGTTATCAAGGTATATAGAAATTGCAAAAAATGAGAGAGAATGATTGGGATTAAAAAAAATAAAAAGCTCCTAGAGAGGATAAAGTAAAAGTTAACATGTAAAACTGCCAGAATTAAATTATCTTATAACTATTTGTTCTCAAGACTAGATGCTAGAAAACAAAAGACTATTACCTCCAAAATTTAAGACAAACAATTCCAACCTAATATTCTGTAACCAATAGCATATCAGAAAGGGGGTTCACATGTTTGGCCCAAAACTTTCACATTCAAAGATTTGCGTTTTTCCAGGGAGTTACTATGGGGTATACTCTTTAAAAAATTAGAAATTGAACCAGAGGAAAACAAGACATTAGAAACGGAGGGGGATTGTAATACTAGTATGGAATGAAGGAAATCTCCAGTATGTTGGTGCAGATAGGTTCCAGGAAAATCCACAATACAGTTTGCTCATAGTCTGCTGTGTAGGTGTAAACCCTCTAGATTGTTGGTTGCATTATGCACTGAAGATGAAGAGATAACATACAACCACTAATTTTATAGCTTTCTGTATTTTCAACAGAGACAAACACTAAGAGACATACAGTAGAATGCTTATAAAAGAGAGCCAGCAATGTCTCTCAATAGTAACAGTTATCAAAATCAGGAGTGCAGCCATAAAATTAAATGCTATATAATGACTGGAATTTTAAATTGCTGCAAAATACAAAGATACAAGTGAATTTCATGTATTTAATATTGTGCCGAAGAAGCCAGGTGAAATAGAATATGTTCTATGATTCCATTTATATGCAGTTCAAAAAAAAAAAAAAAAAGAAGAGAAAAAAGGAAAGGAAAAAGAAAAAGAAATTCTCTATGAATAAGAGTCTGAATAATTTTGCAAGGGATTTGGGGAAAGAGCTAGGAACCATCAAGGGCATGCAAGCCTCTCCAAGCAACTGGTAAATTTCTATGTATTCAGCCAGGTGACATTATGATTTGGATCTAAAATGTCCCTCCAAAGTCTCACACATTCAGATGTCACTTACGTGGGAAATAATCAGATCTATGCAATTAAAGGTGGGGCCTGGTTGGCAAATTACTGGGGGTGTAACCCAAAAGACTGTGTTCTTGTCCCCAGCTCTTCCCTTCTGGCCCCTCTCTCTGCTTCCTGAAGGCTCGGAGTTGAGCACCTTTCCGCATCCATGCCCTTTTGTCATATCATTTTTGCTTGGAGCCAACCAATTGTGGAATGAATCCTTTGAAACTGTGAGCAAAAATAAACTGCAGATGTCAGGTATTTTGTCCCAGCTATAGAAGGTGATTAGTACATGAAGTTCAAGTGAATCTTTGTCAACAGCAATCTAAATAATGCTGCTTCTTAGTCTGGGGACGTGAGAGTAGGGCTGGGAATTAGAAGGTGCTTGAGAGGCCTTCTGAGGAACTGATTAACATTTTACTTCTTGATCCACATGGAACACACATGGTTGGTTTGCTTTATACAGATACATTGAGTTCTCCCCTTATGACTTGTACACTTCCTCAATAAAATGCTGTATTTCCATAAATGTTTACTTTAAAGATTAGAACAAATAGAGCTAAAATGACATAGAAATGAGAGGGTAAAGAATGAAATTAAAGCGGAAGAAAATATCTGAATTGTTCAGGGAAAGTTCACCAATACTACAGTAATATAAGCTCCATTAGGACAAATAACATTATTAAAAATTTAGAGCAAATAACTAAAATAATCATAGCAGAATGAAAAACTTTGAGATGAGAACCTATAAAAAAATAAAGCAGTACAAGACTAAGTCAGAAAAATACAAAAAGAAACAAACAAAATGGTTTACAAACACAAACCACAACATAAGATGGTAGAAAATTTGCAAATATTGTGAAAGACACCAGCATGTGGATGGTAATTGAAACTACAGAAGAAAATGATATTTCTTCCAGATACAAGTATATTGAGAAGAGAAAGGTTCTCTACAACAGGATTTAGAGAAATAAAAGTTAAGAGTTCTAAGTGGAAGAAGACAAATACCCAGGAGACACTGGAAAGTAATCCTTAGAGAAAAAAGGAGGAAGAAAAAGGCAGTCCTATCAGCACCTACTTGAATAAGATGTTTTGAAAATAGTATCATCTGCTCAAGTTAATTATAACAGCAACAGAGGCACAGTTACCCTACAGATTATTTAAGGGTTTCTGGGTGTGAAAAGAAATGCCAATTAGAATGCTAGGGCAACAGGTATAAACAAACTGCTGAACCAAAGATGTATAATGATGCTACAGTGTATTTATTTTTCATGTGCATTCAAATTAGTCTTCCAATATGACATAAAGGTAATATTATTAGGTGTGAAGATAACAATGCATACTTACACAACCATGCTTAAGGAAAAAACTCCCGTCTAATGCATATCCGTGCTTATAGCAACAGAACTCATGATAGCTAGATCTTGGACGTACCTTTTATCTATATCAACAGATGAATAGATAAAGTGGCATTTACAAAGAGCTGAGTACCGCTCTCCTGTAACGATGAACTTGAGTCATGTGTAGGAAAATGGATGCACTTTGAGTCCATTTTGTTAAGTGAAATAAATCAGACATATAAGTTTAAATGTCACATGGTATCTCTTATATAAGAAATCCAAAATGTAAACAAAGAGCAAAATAAATGATGGGTAATAAGAAGTGGAGAAATAGATCTTTCTCAAATGAAAAAGGGATTAAAAATGGATTGAGAGGGAAGGGGAGACAGAATGAAAAAGGAATCAAGATGTGTTATGTACATGTACTAACTACATAAGGAATATTAACATTATTACTATTAACATGTTCTAATAACATTTTTAAATTTTTATTAATAGATTAACATTCTACTTGATCTAAACACACAGTTGATCTGCTTCATAAAATATATTGAGCTCTCCCCTTGTGACTTATGCACTTCCCCCATGGGAATAAATTAATAAAAGCAATTAGTTAATTAACTAATGATACATTAATTAAATATATTTAATAAATTAGTTAAAACAATTATTTCTGATGGTAATATCTTCTGGAAGGTACGTGTGTTTGAGGGTATGACCCCTTAAGCAATTTTATGCTACAAATGTGAGTGGGACATCTATAGATGGAAAGGACTATAGATTTTTCCTTTGAAAATTCTCAGTTCCCAAAAGACCATCAGGCATAAAATACAGAAGCTAAAATCACAGGACCAAAGTCACAGAGAGGTCCAGCACCCTCATTTTTTTTAAATCACTGGTAACTGGCAATAAGAGAACTCAAAAGTAAAGCTGAGAAGTGTGTTAATTAAAGATTAGTAGCTACGATTCATGTTTGTTTTAATCCTAGGATTTCTCAGAGCCATTAAAATGCTTTTATACTTTTAAAATGAGTTTTGTTGTGAATATTTGAGGTGTATGTGGAATGTGTGGGTAGTAGAATAGCAGTGATACACCTCAAACTTATTTTTGTGATGAGGACCTAACATCCACTAATATAACAAAATTCACTAGTAAAATACAATTGTGTTAGCTACAGTTCTCGTCTACATAGATTTCTAGACTTCTAATTTCAAATAACAGAAACATTGTGGTAAACATCATAGCATAAGTGTAATTAACCAAATAATTCCATTTTCCTAGACATTCTTCAGTCTAGCTCTAGCCTTCCATGGAAAAGACTTCAGAGAATATTGTGCAGGCACTAATTAATGTCCACTACAAAGCCATTTTCTACATGCAGTGTGGAGTATTTGGTCAGAAATTGGTCGTAGCTGCCCAATACTAGTCATGATTCTCAAGCTATTGTTTGACTTACAAGTGATGCCCTTTACCTGTAAATTCAATTCTAAATAAATCACATTCTAGCAACATTTAGGTCTGAAACTGTATAGTTTTATGATTTAGGCAACTAACCAGTATCAAGGCTTCTCTACAAAGCTGTTTGACACATTCTATAAGGACACTCCTGTCCTGTACTTACTGAGAGTTTAAAGGGTCCCCAGCTGTAACACATTCCTCTTGAATCACACCCTGGGGGGTGTGATTATTTTTAATTGTCTCAAGATAAGGATCCTTTGTCATAATTTAGATCTTAATTTATGTCACTTTCTCATTAATTATGATGTATATTTAACATCAATTATGATGCTGCAGTGTTAATTTACCAGGACAGTCAGTTACCCAGTTTGATGAACATTGTGTTTTCAGTATCTACTCTAAGACTCCATCTGGGAAATGTAAGCCTTAGATATATCAGCACTTCAGAATCTAAATCTAGGTGCCAACCTCTAGTGAAAATGTGCAATATGAAAAGAAAAATTAACTATCAGGGTGATAATCTTTTCAGAGGAAAAAGATCAATCAGGTATTTACCCCTCAAAAGGGTAGCTAAGAAGAAATCTGAGGAAAACTGAGGGCCAAATATAGAACATGTAGCTTAATAGTAAATCATTTTAAAGTCTTAATATTTTTTGATCTGTAAGTATTAAATAATCTCTAATGGAAGTACAAGAGTCAACAATTATTAAATTTCAATTGGAATAAACTGAAAAGACTATTCTTTCCATGACTACAGAAATATTGCAAGCCACGGTCATCAACGTTTTTTTATTTTTTGGTATTTTTGAGGCAGGGTCTCACTACGTGCTTCAGGCTGGCTTTAGGTTCACTTTGTAGCCCAAGCTGGTCTCAACCTCACAATGATCCTCCTACCTCAGCCTCCAGAGTGCTAGGATTATAGCCATGTGTAGCAAATCATCAATGATTTTTATAACCATGTGATTATTAATATTCATGTTATTATTTTACTTTTTTTGAAGTATTGATACCACACACTAGGCCATGAGCATGGGATGTGAATGTTCTACCACTGAGCTACATTCCACCCTTTCACATTATTCTTTTAGAAACAGGAATATGAGGAATCCATTTTTCTACAGATGGTGCAAATTTAAGCTTATTCATGACTGATTATTACCCCATTGTATAAATATGCCACATATTTCTGTATCCACTGATCTGTTAATAGCCATATTGGCCACTTACAAGATTTAGCTTTCACACTATAGTGTTAAGTGAAATAAATCATACACATAAGAAGAAATATTGCAAGGTTTATCTTATGTGAGAAACCCAAAGAATACAAAATTAAAAGAAAAAAATAAATGATGGCTGTTATGGATTAAAAACTGATGGTCAACTTAACACCAGCTGAATTAAATTGGCATGGTGCTGAGGGTAGATGGCCCACCTGAGGAAAGTTACCAGCATAAAAGGAGACATTAAGAGGAAGTGTGGGATGTTGTAGGCTCTCCTAAATATTGTTGTCTGAAGCCACTGGTTCTCTTCGAGGAGCTTGTCCTGGCTAGCTTCCTTGATATGAATTCAGCCATGGAGGAGTACAGGACCTTGTTGCTGACTGCCTACAGTTCACTTTGGGGGAGCCCTGGTCCTTATATTGAGCATCATTTCACTGCCTGGCTCCAGAGGGAAAGATGTTTGCTGTTTAATCTCTAGGAGAAGTTGTCACTTTGGCTTCCTGACATGTACTTAACTGTTCTCATCATCAGAGGAGCTCAGGACCTCATTGTCACTGAGGATGGCTTTGATACTTTTCAGGGGAGCCCTGGTCCTTATTCTGAGCATCGCTTTTTTGGCTCCAGTGGAGAACCCTCAACCTACTAGCACAGCTCTTTAACTCTGCTGGCATAACTTTCTAGCTTCTACCTCTGACCTCTGGGCATTCCCAGTGCAGATTCATAAAACAGACTTGCACGAGCTATTGTTGTGGGATCTAGACTTCCAGTTGGACTCACAGGGGATAATATCATAGGCACTAGGTCTTCAGCTAGACTCATGAAGGACATTACCATGGGATCCAGGGACTTGGCTAGATTTTCTAGGACATTAGTGTTGTGGACAGATTTCCTGTACTTTCTAGTATTTAACTCTGGGTGACCATCTTAAACTAATACTACACATTCTGTGTCCTGTATGTAACTGTTCTCCTTGCAACCCCTAACTACAATTGCTAATGGGAATCAGGAAGATATTTTGAAACTGGAAAGGGAATCTAGAGATGAAAGGAGGAAGGAGGTGAGGGGAAGAAGTAAAAAGAATTAAGAAGTGTTATGGTTCAAGTATAAATTCCCTATGACAAAGTTAATCATCATTCACTGCAATATGTACTAACAAAACAATGAAGATCATATGGTATCTAATAAAGGACTGAAGCGTAGGAAGCCAGTATACTCCCATAAGGACTAATAATGTTCACTGAAAAGAGAACTCTTTGCCTTTCTACATTCTGATCCCTTTCCCATGCAACAGTAGACAAGTCATGTATAGTCCCACTTTTATTAAGAAGAAACCCCTGTTCAAAAAGAGTAATAAGAACTGTGGGAGTAATAAAACCCAAAATGTGTAATTGTCATTGTACAAAAGAGAGGAAAAGAAAGTGTGCTAAAGGATATAACTGCATGTATATTTAAGTGTATAACATAGATAACCATATTACTGAGTTTTGTTGGATCATTGAACAGAGCTATTTGCAGTCTCACTGTTTGAACATCCACTTTATATGCTTTAATTTTGTAACTTGAACAACTATTTCTAAGATGACAATATGTAATCTATTAACTAGTGATTTCCTACTGTTTATTTTTTCTGAAATTCTGTATAACTTATACCCTTTTTCTGTTTTTTTTTCTTTTTCTCCTTAAATAAAATTAAAAAAAAAGAAGAAACCCAAAATTATGCAAGTACTAGACAAAAACTTTAAAAGGTTCTTGTACTATAACAAGCCATGCACATTTGTATTACTGAATTCAACCAAGGCACCCTGTATCGAGGAAAGACCCTATTATCAAAATATTGATGAAGAAATTTGCCAAACCACAGAGCAGAGAGACATTATGTTCTTCTATATTTCTGAGTTTAGAGAAAGTAAATTAAATTATTAGGTTTAATATTGAATTTACATATATATAATTTACATATAAAATCAAAATTGCAAATAAGCATTCTACAACCTACTCATGAATGTTATGATTTGTATGGACTCATAAGCACTGCAACCCTAAATATATTTTAATCTTATTAGAAATATAATCCCTGTTATGAATAAAAAGCTCCTTTAGCTTTTACCAATGCAAGATTCACTAAAAAATGTTATTAAAATTACATATCCTGAATCCTCAGGGAGCCCAGTACGAGATTCTGTTTTGATGAACAGCTGAAAACAGCCACACTAAGGCACTTACCTTGTGGGTGAAATGACCAAGTAATAAGCTGTCAGTCACTGAAGTATTTGCATCACTTTCCAAGATGTCAATTCCAAAATCTCTGCATGAATAAACTTGGAAGTTTTTCAGGTGAAGATTGCTACTTTTGAAAATCTATAAAATAATAGCATATGTATGGCAAAGGTCTAAGACCCTGTTTTCTTGCAGACTTCCTGAAACTTCTTTAAATATTGATTATGAGCAGACAGCATGCCAAGCCATATTTAAGTTGCTTTAGTCCATTAATATCAGAGCACACATCCCAAAGTTGCCGTGAGGTCAGCACTAACTGGTCTCCTTTGGCTAACATCCCCCTCCCCCATACTATACATTTCTCCTCATAATAAACAATACATTAAAAAGTTAATGTGAACTCTCCGCATATTTAAAACTAGTCTTGCAGGAGCCAAATCTAAAGATTAATGCAGAAAAACACAGAATCAAAAACTCCAGTGCTTAACATTAGTAGTATATATTAACTCTTACAGTCAAAATAGTGCAAATATAAAATAAGTAATTCATCATGACTACTGCTCACTGTATATGCACCCAACACATGTTATAAGCATATTTATTTATACAACTTGGGTATAACCAAATGGGGATTAAGCAGATACAAAATTAGTACGATTAAGTTGAAAGAATCGCACTGGCCTTACAATCAGGGCCAACGGTTTTCACCCAGCCCTGATATTAACTACATGATTTTGGCAACACTTAACCTCTCCTCGGCCTTGGTTCAACCACCTTTAAAAATCAAGTTGGAGGTCAGAGCTAGAAATTAATCCAACACAATCAAAATTTTATTCATTGAATACCTGAATTGGAAGTCTTCTATTAATTAATGCCAAAGTACCTGATTCATCATTCTATCGTACTATTTTATGTGGATCAGTCCTTTTCCAATGAATATATATGCATTATATGTGCATTAAAATGATAGTGCTTGGAAGACAGATTTATTAGAAAATAGGTGTAATCTCTACTGACAGCTTGACAAATGTTAATTACAGACATGCACAAATATATTTATTTGAAAATATGTTCAAAAAACAGCACCTAGCATTGGCAAGGATACTTGAGGATTTTAAAAGGAACCTAATATACAAATGGCAAAATGCAGTTATTTTTCATAAAATGTTCAGAGTCTGCTCTCATCTTTTCTTCTTCTAGAAAAATTCCTCTGTATTTATTAAACTTAGTGAAAAGAGGTATTTTTCTCAACTCTTATTTAAAATAGAAATTAAAGGATTAGTTCACTTGTTTAGAATCCAAAAGCTTTTACTTGTACACCTTAGGCAATTTGTATCCCCTTGGTAGTTTATCAAAACAAAAAGGAGTAAAAATCATGGCATATCTTCCCCCAAAATTTAGGTAACTGAGAACATGTTCAAAACTGTAGGTGTAAGTCTATTTTGATAACAACGGGAATTTTCTACTCAATATTGCTAATCATCAGGGAAATAAAAATTAAAATCACAGCAGATATCACACCACACCTGTCAGAATGGCTATTATTAGATAACTTGATATTCATTGTTGGTGAGAAAGCAAATTAATGCAGTCATGGTTGAAAACAATAGGAAGTTTGCTCAAAGAAATAAAAACAGAACTACCGTAAGATCCAGAAATCATACTATTAGGTATATATCCAAAGGAAATTAGATCAGTATGTCAAGGAAATATCTGCAGTATTAATTTCATTGTATTATTCACAGAAGTCAAGAAATGTGGTCAATTTAAATTCATCAGCTTGACAAAATACAATTACAGATAATATCTCTACATCTATATTTATATCTACATCTATACCTGTGTCTGCCTCTGTATCTATTGTATCTGTGTATCTGTATCTGCATATGTGTATCTGCATATATATCTGAAGTGGATAGACTTCAATTTCAATTTTTTTCAATTTCAATTTCCCACCATTATATGTTTAAGGGTCATCATTTCTCCACATCCTTATAAATCAGTTGGTGTTATTTTTATTCTAGGCACCCTAGGGGATATGTCATTTACCTTTTATTTCCATTTTCCTACATATCAATGGCATAAAAAATCTCTTCATTTGGTTATTGATCATTTGGACATGTTCTGTTGAGAAATTTCTATTCATATAATTTGTTTGATTTTTAGTTGGATTTTTCTATTGTTAACCTGTAACAGTGAACTATAATCTTTATATATTTGCACTACAATTCCTTTATTAGATGTATGATTTGAAGAGTTTCCCATTTTGTAAGTTGTGTTTTCACCTTCTTGATAGTGTTCACTGAAGTATTACATTTTTGAATTTTGATAAAGTCCAATTTATCTGTTTTTTCTTTCATCCTGGCTGCTTTTGCCATATGAGTCATATGAGTTTTGGAAAATGAGAGTCATAAACACTCCTGTAATACTATATTTTTTTTTCTTACATATAAATCCTTGACTCACTTTTATTTAATGTTTGCAAGTATTACAAGTTACGGATCCAACTTCTTTTTTTTCTTTTGCAGTACTAGGACAGGATTTTCACACTGAACTATATCCCGTGTTCTTTTTATTTTTATTTTGACACAAGATCTTTCTAAATGACTAAATTTTACAGCCTATGTTCAAATTCATGATCCTCTAGCCTCAGTTTCCCAGAGCAATGGGATTATAGGTATGATCCACAATACCAACTCCAGTTTTATTCTTTTAAATGAGGCTATCAAGGTATACAGGAATCATTTGTTGAAATACTACTATTTATATCATTGAATGGTCTTGACATCCTTCATGAAAACTTATTTTATCATAAATGTCTGAGTATATTTCTAAACAGTCAAATCTATTCCATGATCACTGTCCATATCATACTTGATTATCATCGCTTTGTAAGAAATTTTGAAGTAACAAAGAATAAATCATCTTATTTGATTCTTCTTCCAGGATTATTTTAGAGATGATCACTTTTAAAATTTCCTGCCATCAGGGGCTGGGGATTTAGTTCAGCGGCATAAGCGCCTGCCTTACAAGCAGGCAGTCGTGAGTTCGATCCTTGGTACCGATAAAAATGAAAAAGACAAAAAAAAACCAAAACAAAATAAAATTTCCTGCTATCATGTTACTTAGTTTCTTCTTCATAAGAGTGAAATTTTAATAATATTCTCATTATCTGAACTTTTCAACTTTTTAAATTTGAGAGCGCAAAAGATTAATCTATGAAGCTTTATCTTTTCTTTATTGGGTTTAGCATTTCTGATTGCAGACTGAAAAAGATCTGACTTTAGTAAACATCTTTTTACTAAATTTTACTAATTTGTGTGTGTGTTAGGTGATTGTCTCTAGAAAGGGCTACTGTGGAGCAAGAACATAAGGTGTAACCCTGTTTTTCAGTATAAAGAGGGCACCTCATAGAGGCCATCACTGAATTGGCACCCTGGTACTCAAATGGTTTATGGGAAAGCAAGCATTTTATTAAAAACAAAAGGACAATAAAGCAATGGATGGAACTGGGACCCTTCTTGTTAACTGTCCTAATTATATATTTTGGGGTTTCCTCATTCATGATTATTTTCCTTTTCCTTATGTTGGACATATGAAATAAAGTTTAGCTTTTTAAATTTTGACTTAATGGCATGCTTTTATTCTATTTTCTGAACGCTCTGTAAACATACTTCTACACCTATGTATCTTAGGCTTCAGATTTCTAATTCACAGAGACCAAATACTTTATATAGCATCAAATGACAACCTGAGGTAATTTGTATATGTTGCTAACATCAACAGACATGAAAAATTTCTTGTAAGAAAATTCTATTGTAATAGAAAGAAAATTTATTATGAGTGAATAATTTTTTTCTTTTGAAAAAATAGAATAAAATTTAATTTACTGATTAAAGTAAGAATGGAAATTTGGCTGGGGATTTAGCTCAGTGGCATAAGCACCTGCCTTGCAAGTGTGAGGTCATGAGTTTGATCCCCAGTACCAAAAAGACCAAAAAAAAAAAAAAAATTGTGCTCCAATGATAAATCGTGTTTTTTAAAGACTGAAGTACATGCTATTCAGAATTTTTGAATATTACATATATAATACTTATGTCTAGATTCTGCACCCAATTGTGCTGCTAGTCAACGTGCAATGACCAACAAGGTCCTCTACTTTCTGAGCCATAATTTATTATCATAAGCAGGTCTACAAAGGAAGAATGAATGAACCTCCTAGACATACATCTGATCTCTCTTAGGATTGCTGAAAAGTCTCATATACAAAATGATCTAATTCTAGCCTACTGACAAGGAATTTGTTTATTTAACAACTACTCTATACAATAACTATGATGGCACTGGCTCTTGTAAACTGTGACAACATTACAATCCTCTCCTCAGTAAATCATTCCCCTATCAATAGAGATGACAACAAATTTTCTGGGGGGTGGAAGACAAGTAACAGTTTCAGTTTTAAAAAACCTTAAGAAACCTACCTGAGCACCACCTGCACTTCCCCAAACCATGAAATTTTGAAACAGAGTAAGGCCAGTGTCATGATCCCAAGGTGGATGAAACTTAGGATATACAAAGAGTCCAAACCTTAAAAAGTAAAAAATGAATGAAAGTAAGCTAACTGCTATGTCTCTAACTTTCCACTTTTCTTCATTGAAATTACAGACGCTTTGTAAATATTTTTAAATTAATAGATATTAACTACTCATAAGCATGAATATCATGTGATAATATTCCAATTTTCAAACATATACTAACATGTCCCATAATGTTTTCATGATTGTGTCTTTCCAGAAAATAGCACTGGACAGTAGCATTTCTGTATTTGTTATTATTCTTATTCTTATTATTATTATTATTATTATTACACCTCATAAATATACTCAGTATACAAGTTTTTCCCTCTTCTCCATGTCTTTGCCTGTACTTATGCTATTAATTCTAACTGCTAAGAGGTGATATCTCATCATAGCATTGATTCTATTATTATATCTCACTATAATATTGATTTTATTTTCTACTGATGACTAAGCATTTTTTCATATACTTTTTGACAATTTGCTTATCTTATTTTGAGAACGGTCTATTGAAGTCAATTGTTTATTTTCAAAGTGGTTTATTTGGTTTTCTTCTGTTGAGTTTAGTACCTTACATATTCTAGATATTAATCCATCATCAAATATAAAACTAATGAATATGGGCAAGTGAAAATAGAGGAGGCCTGTGAGCCTTCTGAGTGTCATTGCTCATTCCTCAGTTTCCCCATTCTGTTAGACTGTGTGACCCACTCTTAGGTCTTAAGACAAGGCAGATTGCCATGGTCCATGCTATGTTACCAAGCACTCTTAAACTGTTCTCTCCACAGGAGAGTTGATGTCAGCATTGGCAATGTTTGTACATGTTGTTCTTATACATGAAGTTCCCAACCATTGCTTTCATCTGGTCTGCATGATTTCTTCCCTTACCTTTCAGGACTGCTCAAAGCTGCTGAATATTCATAATAATTTCATGAATTATTCCAAGTCTTGGCTGGCACTTCAACATTGTTTAGCATTTTTCATATTTTTAATTTTTTATTCTTACCATTTCTCATCATGATTTAACAAAATTACTAATGATATTATTATAATTTTTATTGCTATCAATTGTTTCTTACTATATTCCAAATACTTTTTGATATAATATATCAACCATCCCTAACTTTACACCAAACCTCCAATGTAGATTTATTTCCACTTTCCAAATAAAGAATCTGATGCTTTTGGTACAAGAGACTGAACCAAAGTCTACCACATGGTAGATAAGTTGCCACTTCGCTACACCCTCAACCCAACCGATCAGACTTTTCAAGAAAAATAAAAGGAGTTTACTGGTTGAGAAGCTAGGCTTTGAAGCAGGGCCTAACAGGCTCTGAAGTGGGCATCTTTGCCATGAGTCTCAAATTCTCCACCCCACTGGTGTTTCACATGTCCTTGTTCTTAGCAGGTGGCCTTATCATCCACATGACAAAGACTTTGAGCAAGTCTCTTTCTTCAGTTAGCAACCAAGTCATCTGCAGCCTCTTCTCCAGGGCTGACTCTCTACCTGGGTCCTGAGCCAAAGGCCAGCTTCCTAGGGCAGGGCGTGGCATTGCAGCTGTTCTCAACCACTTTGAAACTTAAGTCCCGCCCCTTCCTCTTCTTTATCCCTTCCTGTCTCTCTCTCCCTCTCCTCCTTCTTCCCTCCTTCTGGCACCCTACCTAGCTACAAAAGGTACAAGTTTGCAAGTTTGTCACATGACTTCAATCTCTTTCTTTAACCACCAAATTGTTATAATCTAAAGCCTTACTCACCATAGTCAATACAAAGAGGCAACCTAAGTGTTCACCAACAGATGAATGAATGGAGAAAATGTGCTGTGAGCACACAATGTGATAATATTCAGCCTTCAAAACACGGAAATATTGCTATCTGTGGATGAAGCTAAGGACAGTGTGTTGGGGGAGGCCGACAAGACACAGAAGATATCTAACACATTCCAAGTGCCAAAAACAGAAAAATAAAATGGTGGTTCCTACAGGCTGGAGACAAACAAAGAAGTACCAGTCTAAGGATACAAAATCTTCCCTGTAAGACATAGTGAGTGCAAGAGACACACTACACCCGTATTGCCTGTACTTAACAGTGCTATACTGTATAGTCATGATTTTAAAAAGTTTATATATCTTATTTCAAGTGTTCTTACAATAATAAATAAGCATACCAGGGGAAAAAACTTTTACAGCTGATGAATATAACATATGGCACAGATTGTAAGTTGCTTTTGTAGGTGTATACTTTTATTCTCAAGTTTGTACAATTAAATATGTACAGATTTTTATCTCAATCATACTTTAATAATGTGATATAAGACATATTTATACTGTAGCATTAACAGATCTCAAACAAATACCAAAATCTATACCCTCTGCAAGTATGCTACAAAAAAGTGATAAATCATAATCATTCACCCCAAATGCAGATGACTTTTCCTAGTTACCTGGTGCAGAAATGTGCAGTGTTCTGGGTGAATGAGAGGAGGGGGGCTTCTGATGTTTGGTTGTTCACAAGATGAAAAAAGTAGCCGTAGCCAGCAGCACAGACTCTGTTCCCCTATGGAAATTTAAGAATAGTTTAAAAAATAATTATTCCACGTGTGCTAAGGTTGCACTTAATATTTTTTATAATATATGTGTGCAATATGGAATGGCAGATGTTCACTTGGATGAATTTGTATGAGCATAATCACTTTTCATCACTTTACTCCCTTTTCCCCCACCTTTGACCCCTTCCACATCTCCAAAAGTCTTCTTTATAGTTTCATATTGCCTTTATTTTATTCACTGATGTATATTTTACATATCTTATATAAAAGAAACCAATATTGAACTTTATTTCATTTAGCAAGAGAGTCTTATGCTGAAAATCTTTTGGTCTTATTTTTCCCCCTCAAGATGAAAGTATTCTCTCGTTATGCTTTTTCTAGGCAACTCTAGGTAGACTTTAACTTGCCCATCTCAAGAGTTGTGGTCTTAAATGAAGGCCTTCTTTTAAGTTTCTGCAGTGAGGTTACAGTGTCACCTAATCTGAACATCTCTCCCGTGTTGTATGCAAAAACACTCACTGGACCCCTTGATTGCTCTTTGCTTTCTGCCTGTCCTGCCGTGAACTGTTTCTCCTCTGTCATGACTCCCTGCCAACTATGAACTGAAACCTCTACAAACTGTGAGCCAAAATAAATCTCTCCACCTTTAACTTGCAGGTGTCAGATATTTAGTCTTAGAAGCAAGAAAATTAACTAAGACAGGGGACAATATTGTGTATTTAATGCACTATAAGGTGCTCTGATGCTTCTAATGAAGGTGATCTCTGATTCCATAAGGAGAACCACTTTATGCACTCAGAAAGTAAACCTGGACAGTCTGGTCACTCAAGGTCCTAGAAGATCTCTGATGAGAAGAGACACATTGCAGAGACACTAGCAAAGCCCCAATGGGAAAAATACCTAAAACAGGTTCTTTTTAAGCCAATAGTACTCAAGTCCCTTCTTTCTTAGAAAGGGGTACAAATGTCCTGGATCTCTGTGGTCCGTCAGTCTCTGGCAGTGTGGGCCAGTGCTCAGGTTTGCTCAGAGACTGGTAGCCCAGCTGGCAGGAGCAACCAGAACCCAGTTAGTATGCCAGGCCATGCTGACACAATCTCCAATAAACATGGTGGTTTACTGGACTCTAACCTGTTATTTGTCATGAGCCCAAAGATTATCTTTTCCTGGATATCTGCATATAAACAGTGAGGCCTCATTTTTTTTTAACAGAGTTACAAAATGTTTTTCCTTTGTGGATAGTTGGTACAATTTCTACTGCATTTCATTATTTGGATTCTGAGCAGTTCTCCAGTTTCTTATGGTCCTTTATAGTTCTAGTCGCATGTTTTCCCACGTGGTACTCAGCAAAAGACTTTTGCGGGGTATCACTGAAATATTAAGTTGAATCACACTCAAAATGTTAACATGACTTCAGAGAATTTGGGACATCTCTGAGACATCAATGATCTTGAGGCACGTATCCTAGTGTAGTAATTTTCAACCACGGATAACCAGGGAACATTTGGAAATCTCCAGAGACATTTCTGATGGCCACAACTCAAATGGTGGAAGAAATAGTCACTGGTATTCAGTAAGTGGAGACCAGAGACGTTGTTACATAGAGGTTGGAAACCTACCACAAAAGATCATTTAGCCACAAATACCAACTGCCACAGCAGACACACCCTTTCTACCATGTACATTGGTGCTATGTATTACAAAAATAACTCATGCCCACTTTCCAGTATCCCATCTCCAAATTTTGTCAGAGTTCATATACCCAATACAGAACATGATCCATTACAATAAAAATGCTTCATTAGTTTCTATGAGAAGAGTATTTATATCTTATAAAACAAACAAAGCTGGTGTTAGTCATCCCCAAAAAGAACTAGAATTAAATCAATTAACCCAGTTCTTCTCTTGAGCTAGAAAACAGGATATATACAAAGAGTCTCAGTCATAGGAAGAATCCCTGTCTCTGAGTTAGAAAATAAAAGTGTCCAATAGATCTTTTCAGCACTGAAAGATACCCACAATGACACCAGAGCCAGTTCAGTCAGTCATGATACACAAATAAAGCCTTTCCCAGAACAGTATAATGTAGATCTACCTCTGAGATAACCTATCCCTTGTGTTTTCACTATACGCACGACCTCACCGATGACCTATATCTGTGATCCATAGAACTGAAGGTCAGAGGAGGGTGGTCCTTGAACACCAGACTTTTCTGAAAATATACAAACAATAAGAAATGTACACTACAGACTAACGGTGATAATCTCACCTGGACTTGTACTAGCGCAATGTTTGTTTATTGCCAAGACTTTAGGAGAAGGAGAAAGTTTCCAGCATTTGAAAAGTATTTTCCTGGAGCTACATCCTTACTCATCACCACTGCCAGCAGAGGTGTTCAGAAAGCGGCATTTCCAGTGAATGAACAGATTTGCTGACTCATCTGCCACAGTACCATTCACTTTTATGAAACATCTGAGTGATCGTACATAAACACTTTCCAAATTCATTGATAGTTGGGCAGTAGACTCTGAATGTGGTCGTCTGTTAACTGATAAGGCTCACTTTTCTTATGAAAAAAGCACATCAGCAGTCAGCTCACATTACTTCCCAGCTCTTTCCCTTGCAGTTCCAATTGGGTATGCTACAAATGATTCACATATTTATGCAGGCAGCCAGCGGCTTGTGGGGAAGGATTTAAAGCAAGTAGGGAATTTTGTGTGGAAATCAATTCTTTGCGGAAGTCGATGTATTATGGACATTCAAGCAGGAGAAATTCCAGAGAGAAATTATTGCCCAAGTAAGCCAGCTCCTGGAGGTGTGTGTCTATAGTCACCAGGAAAAAAAATCTGAGTTAACCCTTCAGGCAGCTCTTAAATATGCATTACCTATTGAATGGGGCAAACTAGAGAACTGAGGCTGGGCCTTTAAACACAGTCTTCCTTATGAAATTGATTCACAAAGCAGAACAAATTCCCCTTAAATTAAATGACTGTCTCCAAAGGGCTCTTCTTCAAGATTTTTCCATGGACGACCCTAATCAAGAGTCTGCTCTTAGGAAATTTACAACCACTACATAAACATGGGGAACTCTGAAAGTCTCAAGTGTGAACCATCCGGCTGCCTGAGAGTAAAACCTTTCCATACTGAGGAGATGAAAATAGGGTCACACAGACTTTGTGTTCTGGAAAGATGAACAGATCTAAGGAACTCCTGTGAAAGAGGCCAGAGTCTCAGAGGCTGAGCCTGCTGAGGGAAAGCAGGCTGGACTTGGAGTCCTCTCAGAGGCTACAGGGACGTGGGAAAAACCACTACAATCTGGTTTCGGAAAGCCTGGCAAAGGCCTATGAAGGAGTCCACAAAGGACTGCCATAAGGCCCCTGAGACTCAAACATAATACCACACATGAATCCCCACCGGTAAGAAGACACAGAGTTCAGATTTTGCTTCTCCAAGAAACTGCCCTGGATGGAATTCAGCAGAAGCTTCGGTGGGAGGACAGCACTTATGGATGGAAAACAAAGGAAATGCTGCCCTTGAAATCTTTCTGTACTGTGCAGGTTGAAAGGTAAGTGAACGGTAAAGGTGACTCACTGGAAGTCAAGGTGAATTTCTTTCCTGTAGTTGAAGGTTTGGTCCTAACCTCTGGGTCAAGACTATTTAGGAATAATATAAAACCTTAACTAAGGCACAGACCCAAGGTTCTCTTCCTCTGCCTATCAGACAGGGATTTCAAAGGCAGATTCATGCATGTAAAGAGAGTTTTTAGGGTTTCTCAGTTGGTTGGCCAGATAAGATTAAACTACCTTTTTCAATTAAAAGCATCACATCATGTAATGTCTTGGTTTTGATACTGTTCCACACCCCTGGTGGTTATCACTGGAGGAAACTGAGTAAAGGGTGATAGGAATATAGATATAGATATAGATATAGATATAAATATAGATATATAGATAGATAGATATCCTAATTTTTTTTATTTTTAAAAAGCAAAAAGATAAAAGTATAGAAATAATACAAAATTTTTTAAAAAACAGTAATCAACAATAGTTAATATATTACACATCGTTATCTTAGAAGTGGTTGCTCAAGTTACAAAGTCAAAACAAAAAAATGAACAATGATTTTCAATGAACTAACAGAATTAGTGATACAGTTATCTATCTTGCACACTTAAACATACATACAGTTATATGTCTATACCTACAAGTTGTTCTTTCTTTTTGAGCACTTTTCTTTTCCTATCATTATTACAATATCTATTGTATGTTTTGGATCTTATTGCTCTTTCAGTTTTTTATTATTTATTTTTGATACTAGAGAGACAATAAGATATTTACAAATGTGAGTCTGATTTATTTCACCTATGAGTATAGTCTCAGTTGCCTCTGTTTCCCTACAAAAGCCTCAAGATTATACTTTTTATAGCCAAGTAATATTCCATTGTATAAAAATACCATATCCTTTTCATCCATTCTGCAATTGATGGGCATGTTAGTTGTTTCCAAGATTTAGCTACCACAAACTGGGCTGCTATGAACATGGGTGCACATAGATCGCTGTGACATGACATTTTTAATGTTTCTGGGAAAATACTCAGGAAAATAGCTGGTTTGAATAGAATTTCCAATCCTAGTCTTCTGAGGGATCTCCATATGGATTTCCATAGTGATTGCACCAGTCTACACTCCCACCAACAATGGAGCAGTGTTTCTTTTTCCCCTTAGCCTCACCAACATTTGTTATGTTGATTTCTTGATGGCAGCTATTCTTTCCAGAGTGAGATAAAATCTCAGTGCTGTTTTAATTTGCATTTCTCAAATGACCAGTGATGGTGAACATTTCCTAAGGTATTTATTTACTACTTGTGTATCTTCATCTGAGAAATGCATATTTATCTCAGACGCCCATTTCTGGAGTAGGTCTTTGAATGTGGAGATCTTGATGTTTTTCACTTCTTTATATGGAACTTTTATATTTTTGCAGCCTCTTGGGAGTCTGAACTTGTTACAAAATTAAAAGTTTGTGATCACACAGACAACCCTAATTAATCACAGTAATGCAGGTATATACAAGGCTCAAGTACATTCCCTTAAGGAGATTTCCAACCATGGAGCAGTGACACAGCAAGATATCAAGGCCAAAACATGAAGTTCCTTGGAGGAAAGGATTCTCTCTCTCCTGAATCCCAGAATTACCAGGTCTTTCTATCACATCTCTTTCTGTTCCACATGTTCCACCCACGTACACAAACATAAACACACTGCTATTATTGTCACCTCCACATTATTCTTGGACAAAGCTAATTTCTAGAATATATTCATCAAAGTACTAAAGGTATCACCCATACAGGGCATATTTAGTAACTTAATAAACACTAATATCCCACTTGTTCAATGATTAAAATGACTTTCATGGGCCCAAACAGTCAAAAGAAACTCATCACTTGTGGGTTTTTTTCACACCTGCCCTTCTGACATTTAGGCCTTCAGTAATGGCATGTTACAGGAAATGTAATTAAGAAGCCACCACATAACAGAAAAACAGAGATATAGCTGAAAAAGGTTAAGCTTGACTTTGCAATATTTAACACCAACAGATAAGTCTCACAGGATTCAAATGTCACCATTGATTAAAATTTTATTTATTAAAATGATTTTGAAACATTGGAATCTCTACTTTTGTCTTCCTTCCTATTTTTCAACTATAGGTTTACACTAACATTTATTCATTATATGCAACACATTTTTGTTGGGCAACTACTATGTTTTAGACATTCTACTGGGGTGTAAAAACTAATAAGCGAATGAAAACTACCAAATTTTAAGGTTGTTGAAGATGAATATGTTAGAAATATGCCTAGTAAATCTATTATTAACTTACCCTTAATGTGCATTCTCAAAACACATGCACTGCATTTTTTAAATTTTATAAATCACTATATATATAAGAGGAAAGAGGCAAATGGATAGATATAGAAGGTATCGCAAGACAGAGAAAATAGCTAATTCTAGGCTGAATTTTTCCACTGTTGGGTGGATATTTTTCTACAACTCAATATACAAAGGCCAAGGTGACCAATTAGCTTTTCAGATGGCTCTTGGCTCATGGCACTACACCCAGCTCCTCTTCATCCTTTCAGCAACTGGCTAGGACACCTGTCCTGGAGACAATACTGTACCTACCCAGAGAGACAGGTAGTCCAACCTCATACAGAAGAATGATTTGATCAGCCCCGAGGGTTTCCTTCCCATTAGGCATTTCAGGGTAGTCAGAACTGCTACCCAAGAAAGTACACAAAAACGTGGTTCTTGAGGCCCCAAAGCTTCTGGTACAGATATGCAACAAGCCCTAGATTACAGTTAAATGCAACTTGCCTTAGATTTTGGTTTCCCACAATCCATGCAGTTCTGCCTCCTTTCCTTACTGACATATTAGCCACCCCTATTAGGCACCTAAAATGGTGTGTAAGTGTTGTGCTCGCTATTAAGAGTCTAAGGAAGGTTGAACAGATAAGCACAACTTTTATGAGGGGTGATTCAGCTAGAGGTAATTAAACACAGATAATCAGGGGGACAGACACTCATTCTCTGAGCACCTCAGAAACATGGCATAGTTGCCCTCATATAAGATCCTGAGAGAAGGAGGCACTTAACCACATCCATAGATGATCCATGAGATAAAAGAATTAGAAAAGGGAAAAGAAATTCAAACATCTTCCTGACTTATCATTTATCCTGATGCAATTCTTCACTCACAAAACTATGATAAACTGTACAACTAAGTGTAGAGTTAACTGTGATTTAATTTCATAAAGAGGCTAAAATTTTCCCAAGAGAAATTAGTGTTAAATTTTATTAAATAATGAGATAAAAAATTAAGATCACCAAAGTACCCTACATCCTCCTAAAATCTTACACGAGTCCGCACATTTCATGATTCAGTCTGAAACACTGTTATAGGGAAATAATACAGCCACATTAATATAGTAAAAGAGTAATTGTAATTGGTATTGGATTCGGAAGAAATAAAATCAGCATCCATGTAGATAAATCAGAAGGATGTTTGCATTTTAGTCTGTATTAATGATCAGAAAATGATTCAATATTTACTTTGTTTGCTCCATATAGATACTGCTTTAGAGGTTTTGTAAGATTTCTCAGGAAATGATTGAACTGATTCTGAAGTATACCTTTAATGGAGAATCACAAGCTAATTTCTTGATATTAATGTGCAGCAACCAAATATTTCAAACCCTATCACTGACTTTGCTCCTGCAATGTGCATTTGGAGTGAATTCTGTGCCCTGTCAGCTCTGACCCACCCGGTGGAGCAGAAGCTCTTACCTCTACAACATTGGTAGGACTGCGGATGTAAATGCCAGATGGTGTCAACATTTCAGGACTGGAGAGACCCTCAGCACCAGAAACACTGATGATCATGTTGTTTCTTATTATATTCCCCTGTTCTGACCAACCTGGTTTTAAAAAACGTAAAACCGAGGGATTTGCAAATACAGTTAAAATTTATATAACCCAACACTTTTGATTCTACTAATATACATCCTACTTGACCTAATGCATTTCATATAAATATAAATATATATGCATCTTTAGAAAACACACAGCTCAATAAATTTAAAACATCTAACATTTTTCCATATAAAACACATGAGCACTATAAATGGATTGTAATAGATTTAAAATCAGTTTGCATATTTATCATGTTTTCTTCCAGGACTAAACTCCCAGGGGATATATCCTATCTCCATGTGTGTCCCTGAGAACAAAAGACTATGTTACTTCAGCACATTTGATGCCATTCAGGAAAACAAGAGCTACTGCAACACCATTTCTTCTCTAGGCATTGGTTGTTTTGATTTTGTGTGTGTTTTTCTCTATAAATGAGACAAAGAAGTATAGATCATGTGGATTTTTAGCTCAGGAGTATTGAGCACCAAAAGTTCACTTCCAATAAAGTGAAGAACAGAAAAATAAACATTTTATTTTACTTTCTAGGAAGAGTCTAACTATCTCTGTCAAATGCTCTGTCAGCCCAGCATTGTTCCTGGGAGATCAAATTGGCACCAGCTATCTGTATGCTTCTCTCTTCCACTGGAAGGTCTGGAATGTTCTGCAGGGATAGGCTGGAAAACCAGAGACCCTCACACTCAATGACTGGAATAGAAGAGCATACATAGGCCATGAAACACAGACATGAGGCACTTAAGAAGCATGAACAAGTAGTAGTCCACAGAACCCCTCATTACACACTCAGTCTTTGTATAGCTCACTCTCCTGGGTCATTTAATGAACCCAGATGCATAAACTTGTTAAAGTAGAATCCTTCACCTAGAATACATTACTCCCTACTTGTAATACATTAGATGCCAAGAATCTATAATTCACAATACTTAAGCCCTAAAGGCTGATTCCTCCAACAGTTTCTCTCCTTGCATGATTAATGGCTATCCCATTTCTTTGGCTCTTGTTAAAATAACATTGTTAATATATTTTGCTGAATTTCTGCTGAAGTGTTTGTCCCATACACAGACAAACGTAAGAATAATCAAAGTCAATCCTACATCTGTTACTTTGATTCCTTGTGTTTGTCCTTTTCTGATTAATACATTTTTCTGTTCCTAATAATCTCAAGTCTCCTTAGCACTGCCTTTTAGAGCTCAAGTAAAGCAAGTTTATATGACTGACATTGTTTTGTTTTGTTTTGTTTTGTTTTGTTTTTGGAGACAGTCTCACAAGTAATCTGGCTAGCCTTGAACTTGTGATATAATCCAGCCTGGCCTTAAATTTGTGATCCTTCTGGTTCAGCCTCCCAAAACCTGTTATTCCAGTTGTTTCCCACCATGCCCAGGTAGAAACTTTTTAGCATTTATCTCAACAGATTATTCTTAAATAAAAGATATACTTTTCCATTAATATCAGAATTAATTTAAATACAAAACACTACCATTTACCAATAAGTTATAGTCTTACTATAATGAGAGTGATTTGCTTTATCATTCTGATACAACTAGAATCCCTTTGCTTCATTCATTTCTTCCAACTGACAGATCTGCAATGCATGAATGTGAGCTAAACTCTTACGGCAACAGTGTTCTCCTGGCTTCTGGTAGGAAAGTGGCATTAGTTAGGTAATCAGAATTGTGACATATTTCCAATCAACAAGTGCTAACTGGTGTTTAACAAGCTTAAACAGAAGGACTAGACTTGGTGGTACTGGCAGGGCAAAAGATCTGAGACAGATTGGTTTGAACAAAGAAAAAAGAGCTATGCAAAACCCCTGAGACTGAATAAAGCATGGTTTTTTTTTTTTTTTTTTTTTTTTTTTTTTAAGGATAAAATAAAATAGATCAGTGTCACTAGACTACAGAGGGAGAGAAACAGAGCAAGACAAGTTTACAGAGATTAAAGAGACCAACAAGAAAAAATTATTGGGGCTGGGGGTTTAGCTCAGCGGTATAAGCGCCTGCCTTGCAAGCAGGCAGTTGTGAGTTCGATCCCTGGTACCAATAAAAAAACGAAAAAGACCAAAAAAAAAAAAAAAAAAGAAAAAGAAAAAATTACTGAAGCAACCTTTCAAACTACATTAAAATCATTTGTATCCAAACAGTAAGAAACTCTTAAAGGGCTATAAGGGGAGGAATGATATGACATAATGTGAGATTTTTCTAGGTTTTTGCAATAAACTTTAAGAGACAAAAAGTGAAAACAAGTGACTAGTTAGATGATCTTGAAAACATGAATGAATTTGCAAGCCACAAAAGCAATTAGGAACAGATTTAAAGACTTTCTAAATCTTTGGCTAACATTCAAGTTTGATAGCCTGTGAGACAATGAATGCACATTATTTAGGTATCAAGATTATCATGAAAATATCTGACAGTAAATTTTAAAACTTCCCATTATGTATTTGTTAACTTGAACTGAAACTTTAAAATACCAGTTTTAGGCTGGGGATTTAGCTCAGTGATATAAGCACTAGCCTGGCAAGTGTTGAGGTCATGAATTCAATCCTCATTACCAAAAATAAATAAATAAATTTTAAAATATCAGTTTCTTATTGACAATGTTTAATAAATCAATCAGTGATAACTAAGTTTAGAATTTTTGTGTGTGGGGGGTTGGTTGTTTTGTTTTGTTTTGTTTTGTTTTGTTTTTTGATACTGGGGATTGAACTCATGACCTCACACTTGCCAGGCAAGGGCTTATGCTGCTGAGCTAAATCCCCAGCCCCTAAGTTTAGAATTTTTAATCATAGCATATATATATCTAATAACCAGAAAGTTAATGTTTTATAAATTGGGATTAAAGATTTGAGAGAATTTTCTGTGAAAAATTAGGTATCCTACTCAATAATATAGAAATTAAACAAGATCCTTCTACTTACCTACTAGCAGTGCATGGCCTAAAATCTTATAGAATACATTCCTGTCCACCTCCAGCCCCCAGGTGCTGCCCAGGTCAAGGCCTCTGCTGAAAGACCTCCAAACAGTGCAACCCTGGATGTAGGAACCTGAACGGGAAAGAGTAAGGTGAAAATCACACCCAGCTCTCAAAGGCTTCTTGGATTTTGCGGGCCGTATCCAAAGCAAACTATGCCATAGCTAAAAATATCTTCCTCACAACAAGAAAACTCAAAACCTGAGTTGGAAGGGGCAATCAAATCAAGAGAATGGACAGCTCAGGTTAATAGCCCTTAAAGATAAACAGATTGATGTCTAAGGATCAAGTCTTAGAAAACGAAAATCATCTGAGAAAGACAAATAGGGCCAAACCACAAAAGAATCCTTGCTATCAGAATTTCCACCAGACCATCACCTTTAGCATAAATTCTTATTGCAAGATGGTAAGTGAGAGAGTAAGGACTGGGGAGAATAACATTTATGGATCAACTCTGATTTTTGAAAGCTGCATCTTGAAAAGATCATTATTGATCATTATCTCTTGAGCTATATCTTATAAACAAATTAATAACTTGTAAAGTAATAATATTCTTAACCCAAGGTAGACAGGGATTCCTATTCCAAATAGTTAGCAAAACCAAATGCTAGCCTGAAAATCATGACTCCCACATTCAAATATGGAAAGTTTATGATGTTAGAGGAAAAGTATCCTCTACAAAGCTAAAAGGAATCAAAATTTAGAAAATCATTTCCCTGGATCTAGTTTTATACCTCTGGTCCCTGAACTGGATTATGCAGTCCAGATTACTCAATGAATAAAGACTCCTTGAGCATCAACCATAATCAGACTGTACTCAATGACATTTGTCAGTGAGGGGCTACATATGTGGTGGTAGGTCCATAAAACGTGATGGGATGAGAAGTTTCTATCACTTGGCAACATGGCAGCAGTCAAAATGTGCTTCTGAGACTGGTGAGGAAAAAAAACTACTGTACTACCAGTAATATGAAAATACAACATATAAAAAAAATACCGCACATATAATTATGTAGACTACATAGCAGTTAATAATGATAAATGACTACTTAACTGGTTTATATGTTTTTTAGAGTATAGTCTTTCTACTTATAAAATTAAAAAGCCTTTAACAACAGTAGCTTATACACTTCATGTTTACCTCCTTTCTTGATTGCATCGACATTAAAAAAAAATTTGCTTACTCCACATATCAATGATGCATCTTAGATTTCACTACTGAGATGACTCCAGAATAATAAGCTGTGAATGTTTAAAATTCAGTTATGCAGGCTCAACTTTAAACACTAAAAATGATTTTTATTCACATTAAAATTGAAAAATACTGATGTTGAATATAACAGAAGTGTCCATCCACAAATCCCTCGAATCCAATATGTCCCTTGTTATGACCCGTAACTGCCTCACGGGAGAAGACTGAAAGTGAGCAGTTTTTGACCCCTTACCTCTCATTGCTCCCACTACCATGATGGAGCTCAAGTGCTTTTGGAAGGCTTGTCCCATGTCTTGGAACTGCACCCCCTTCAGCTGGACCCGGCTGGGCTCCTTTGTGAAAGACTGAATGATGACTCTGGCCCCCAGATCCCTGGATCCCAGCACCTTCTCGCTTTTGGAATACAAACAGTGCAGCAGATTACCTGAAACACAGAATGAAGCCCAGGGGACCTAGAGCAATGGAACATGCGTCTAGCCAAACCTCTCAGTTTAGAAGGCGCTTGCAGCACAGTGGAATTTCATTTGTACTTCTTTCATATAACAATCTTTTTACTTTGATTCCCTTCTCACAACTTGTACTACTACAGTGTTGGGACCTCAGGATCCACAGCATGTGCTGTGGACACAGGACATTTGGTGATGTGAAATAATCTCAGGATGAAGAAGAAATCATCTCCTGAACTGATTCTTTATTATTCATGTTAATGAGCTAAGGAAGTAGTAATTGTACAAAAACCATGTGTCATTCCACAGTAAATTTCAGAATCTAGTCATGTACTATTACTCCAGAAATGAATAAATACAAAGTAAATAAAGAGATGCTATATATTTGCATGCTTTATCATTTGGGTCAGTAATCTATGTCATATTTAAATGGCCAGGTTTCATAAGATTTAGCCAGCTTGTTCCAGGCTTCAGTCCTATACAGAAAGCTAAGCGACTTATTTTGAGTCTACTGTAGCTACATTTAAGATTTATTATGAAATCAAGAATGTTTTCCATTAGGAGCTAAAAGATTTTTTTTTACTTTTTTATGTTTAAAAAGAAATATAGAAAAAAGGATAGAAATAATACAGAATTTCAAAACAATAAGAAATTGATCCTAGTTAATATATTGCATATTGTTATCTTAGAAATAGTTGTTCAGGTTATAAGATTTAGGCATAAAAAATGATAAAACAATCAAACAATGACAGCACAAATTTTGATGAACTAACAAGAATTAGTACTATATTTATCTTGTACATGTATACATACATACAATTATATATGTATAGCTACGTACATATAATTTTTTCTTCCATTTCCCCTTTTCCCTATCAATGCTAACAGATGTCTAATAGCTTAAACCTTAAAATGGATAAGGTAGTGCACGTTATAATCTCAATATGGGAGGCTGAGGCAAGAGGATCAGTGCAAATTCAAGGCCTGCCAGCCTGGGCTACACAGTGAGTTCAAGGCCAGCCTGAACTACAGAGTAAGACCCTATCTAAAAAACAAAGAAATAAATTTTTAAAAACTGAAATCCAAAAGAGTATTTTCACTGACTCCATGATCAAATTCAATGTTCTACAAAGTATGATCTGAGAAAACCTGTATGAGAGTCATCAGCTAACATGAATAGTATGCAAATCTCACATTGGCAAAATCGTTAAATTTAATGGTTAATCCATTATAACCCGTTGTTAGTGAGATTATCTTTTACAGAATGGCATATATGTGAGTCATGACTTGAATAGAGGAAGATGAGGTCAAAATCTCCACATTCAACCCCATTATACCTACATGAAAATATTACACAAAATTTAACATTTTTACTTTTTCCTGAGCTTCAGACACTACTAGACATCTGTAGCATGCTGCTGGCCTGCCATCTCTATTTCAACATGCACAAATTTAAATGCCTGATCATCACTCTCCCACCCCAAAACATGTTCCTCTTCCCATCTCAGTAAATAGCCTCATCATACATCCAGAGATCATGCCTGGAAGTCATCCTTGACACCCAAGCCATCCTGGATCACAGTTGACAAATGATGTCTTCACCACATGTGAAAACCTCATAATCTACAGCCTGGGAAACCAAAATATATCCTACTAAACTAACCATCCCTGAAATCGATGTTTAATAGGTACATCAGTGTGATTCAGTGCCTGCTATTCTACTAGAAGATAAATGAACTTTTCCCATCATTTACCAAAAGTATGTGGTAGTTCACTCAAAAAACAAGCCCCAAATGGAGGGGGAGAGCAAGTCTAATCAATAGCAATGGACTCCTTGAGCCTATGATTCTGTCATTAGGGTGTTCTTGAAAATCCTAGAAGTCTAGAATCAAGGTTAAAATTTATATTTAACCTAGAAATGCAATTCAGCTCTCCAGTTTTTATTAACGGGATTTTTTCACCAGAAAAATAATTTATTATTTCTTTTGTCTTATTTCGATCTCTTTTACAAGTTTGTTAAAGTGAATAAGAGAATGAAGTGACAGTTTATCAAGAGCATCCTGAAAATTAGAGTATCATGGACAGTCAAAGGCTAAGATCCTATTCTGTTTTGAAGGAAGTCAGCCCTCGTGTTATCGTGTATCATAAAAAAACAGTTTTTTTCATTCATGAGACTTTCTAACAAAATATCTCTGTACCTTCTGCAACATTGGTCTTCTCGCATGAAGCAAGAAATTTCCTCCTCTCTTGAGTAAGATTTCCTTTTATGGTAATACTCCTGCTGAGCAAAGCCACTGTGGCCTTTAAAATATGGTGCTTTCCAGCCAACCAATTCTCTGAGTAGTCATGAGAATATCTGAAAAAAAAAGGAAAGAGAAAAAGAAGGTATGCCTGAGGATATCACTCCAAATCGTAGGAATCATAAGTCATAAGACTATTTCAATCCTACCTTTGGAATTTACTTCTTTAGAAACTCAAATACCAAAGATTGAGTGAACTATGCTGAGAAGTACATAAAAACTTAAAAATATGGTGATTATTGCACTGACCACTTGCTACAAAATAGAGTTCAAGAGCCTCACAAATTACCTATGAATTCTACATCTTCAAATCACTTCAAACTTTATACCTTTCTTATCAAAATATCTAGCATTTTAATGTAAAAATACATCATCCGAAGACAGATGTCCAGACTGCAATACAGTTCAGATCTTGTCTTCTTCCTTGTAACTGAGCCAAACTGACAATGTATACCTCAGCGGTGCCCGAAGGTGGAGGTCTGCATGGTGCACAGTCTCCACAATGACAATCTCTTCTCGTAGGCTGGCGCCTCCAACCCCTGTACTACTGACAATGAGAACTTCATCCCCTGAATGCCAGTCCACAGCATCTTCCAGAGCCAACACTGTGTCTCCAGCACGGCCAACTGCTCGAAGGTGGGTGACAGTTATTTCTGGTACAGAACCTACAGCAGCATAAAGAAAACACGCTTAGACATTTTAATAATAAGAATGTGAGGTTATACAAAGAATTCTTTGAAAGCAAATCTGGGAACATAAACTTCATTAAGAGCTCTAAGTATCATTTTTGACTAGTTGTCATTCTAGTTTATGACAGGTTTAGAGAGGCGACGCTATTTTTCTCATCTATAAAAGTGATACAGCACAGAATAGTGAGGTGTAAAAAAACACATTTAGATCTGCCTTAATACTAAATTTAGATTTGAGCCACAAGTTCCTTAGAGTAACATATGTGTCAAAAAATAGGATGAATGTTTAAATTATTAAAAAAATTATTCCAGTAAGGCATGTGGCAGTGAATCTTTAGAATACTCCTTGCTTATAACACCCTTATCCCATCATTCTTGCCACTTTCTGAAGCAGTTCTGGAAGCTTCTATTGTGCCTTTAGTTGTGCTGTTGTGATAAATACTTATGAAACATATAGCTTGAATCTTGCAGCATAATAGACCTTTGATATATTAGTTGTTTTGCTTTCTTTCTTACATCACATTTTGTATTGAGGATGATATTTTATTACTTCTTTCTTATTCCAAAAAGAAAAAAAGTGGTAGACTCTGATATAGAAGTCTATAACTAATTTCCCACAAGTGGACATTAACCAACCTTACAAATCAAATCAAATCAGAATGGAAAATTTTGAAATGGTTGCCCTAAATCTGCATGTCTTAAGTGATCCCTTCAAACTTTAAAACTAGGTATATCTAGGACAGAATTGTCAAACAAACACAAAGAGAAACTCGGAGACTCTAGATACCTTGGTGTGTGTCATACTCTGGCGTACCTATCTGACTGTTATGCACGCTGGTTGCTAGCTATGTGAGACTGAAGGCCATTTGCTTCAGTTTACTAGGAGCTATTCCAGCAAGGGTCAAGATAAACGTTCTAAGGCATTATCTAAAGCAATATTTCAGCAAACACATGGCTTTCTCCCCACTTCTTCCTCTACCCTCAGTGCATTTCCTTCCCACCTTGTAATAGATCATAATTTACCAGCTCACAGCAAATTCCTGTCCTCCCTTGTTGCACTAAAGTAATAAAGTTCAGATTTCTAACTACAAGGTGGCCCACAATAAATCATTTTCAAATTATTTTAAACTTTCCTCTTTATTTGTCTGTGTGTGTGCAGGCACTTGTACCAATAATGTTGTTCTAGGGTTAGAAAGGTCTGTGGGTTAATGATATAATTTTTGAAGCTTACTCAGGCAATAATTTTATTTTTTTAAATTTTTACAGAGTTCAAAATTTCTAATTATAGGGCAGGTGAAAATTAAGACATAAATCATCCCAAAAGAAAATAATTTTAATTTTATTCCATGTTCATATATCTTAACCTTTGGTAACAATAAAATGAAACAAAACTTATTTATATGTATACACATATGTATGAATTTTTCTGACCTTTTTTAATTGTCTATATAGAAAAATCTTTACCAAGCATAAAAAGATTCAAAGACAAAACAGTATCAAACTCTGATCAGTTGTTTACGTACCTAGTCAGTATGTAATAATTATGTTATCTACCAACATGCAAGCTACATATGGCAGAACCAACAGTAACTATAACAAACATTTTTCAACTAATCATTCTTATGGTCAAGTCAGAATGAATGAAAAAAATCACAGGTCTTGAAGTGCATGTTTGATTTACATCCTTTTTGTATGTTGGCAGAGCCTCTAGAAAGCCATAATTTATCTGATAACATTCACTCTCACCACAAAAATTACATCTCTCCACATAAAACTAAATGACAGTCTCAGAGGTTTCATGAGTGTGAGCCTCTTATGTCCAACCACATAATAGATACTGACATGTGGGTGACTTTCCATCATATCAAAATCCAGATATTTAGTAATTGTGACAGCCACATGAGAGAGATTCTCTGAAAACAGCTGTTATTTTTCTGATAATCCCTGTTACATTCTTTTTTTAAAACATTCACTAATTTTGTCCTTTCCTGTGTACCCTGCTGTCTGGTTTCACCTATCCTTCCAGTACACGGCTCAAGCCCTACCTCTGCCACCTGTTCCATCAAATGTCACTAGCTTCCTCCTTAAAATGCTAATTTTTCAACTTTTCCTCCAGAGCCTGTAGTGATGTGTGATCTTTACTAGAGCAGAAGCTAAAGGTACAGATGGGATTTAAGCATGTCAAGTTCTCTGGACAACTACAGAGCCATTTCTTTGAGTTCCTTTGCCCAAGAAAAGAAACTTATACAAAGACGCAGACAAACAAGAAGATGACATGGCATCTGTCTGAGCTACTGGCCCTCTCCTGACCACATGGACCAGACCAGCCCTCAAGGAAGAGCATGAAGAAACTCACCAAATAACTTTTGTACCTTATGCTCCTCTATCTAGGATTCTCCTATCCAGCTTTGCTCCATCTCGTAGAATGAGATTTAACTTGATAAGGAAGCTTATAACCCCTCCTGACTAAGCAAATTGTATATCATAATCCATCATCTCATCATGTCTCCCTCCTTTCTACACTAACTGTGGGAGCTGGAGGGTTCATACTGGGACATTTCTGCCATCACTACTAAAATACCTACAAGCTGAGCGGGCTGAGGGGGACTCTGAGAGACTTATAGTTACATATCTATAATCAGCACCATATATTTCAGCCCTAATCTTCCTCCAATTATTACTGTGTATATATACACAGGGGTCTCTACTGGAAAATATGGTTTACAGTTAAATTTTTTAAAATGTATTACAGTAAAAGACACATTACAAACAATGACATAGCTGTGTTCAGAGCAAGGGAGAGCATTTTGATGGGGTAACAATACATCTTTTACTATATTAAAGATTTTTTACTTAAACATTTAGTGTACCCTTGGAATGCCTCTCATTTGGTGTGTGCTTAGTCACCTTATTTACTACTTCTGGCACCATGTGACTTCTCCAACTCAAGACAACAATGAAAAGTTAATGTTTTGAATCAATTCAGGACACTAAGGCAGTCATGACAGTGCAACTAAAGATGCATAAAAGAGAACTTAAAGAATTGCTTCAGAAAGTGGTAAGAATAAGTGATTCTGAAGCAAAGAAAATAGTATCTTGAAGTTGATTTAATGTTCACTGTAATAATTTTTATATTTAAGCATAAGCTGTATTTTTCTATCAGACCTCTTACCTCACAAATTTGTGTCATGAATGCAGAGCCACCACTGTATTTCTGCTACATATGTCACAATGTTTAATATGACCCAGGACTCATAATTACATTCAACTGCTTTAATTTATTTTAAATATTATCTTTAGACAATCACTTTAATTGAAGCTAAATCCCATTAGATACTCAAGTAAGTGTGTATCCAATATGTAAAAATATCCAATATGTAAACAGCACACACACACAATGCAAACATTTTCTGAGAATGTCAAATGAACCCAGCCTATGTTAAGTAACTTGCCTCTGATGGAAGAGCTGATTTTGCTTTGCTTTGCTTGCTTTTCCTTTTTATTTTTATTTAAGTAACAGAGTATATGAATAAGAAACAAAAATTCTTCAAGAATAAGGATAATGAGATAGCAGAACCGGTTGTTGACCAGGTCTGAACCCAGGACCAGAGATCTAGATAAGTGGGTAGTTCCTAGCCTCCAAAAATAAGTGTATATTAATTATACCAAAATTAGTTTTGGATTCTCCAAAATTACATGTGATAGATGTTATATATGCCATGCAAGGTGGACTAAATGTCGCCTCTGATGAAGGGAGCCCTGCACACAAGGGAAATGTGGGATATTTTTCTTCCTAGGACTCTTGAAACCTAGGTCAGGCAGCTCCTTTCCTCTCTTAACTACAAATTTTTAAAAAGACATAAAAATACAATTTGAAAAGCTCAATAATTTGTAACTATGCCAAAATGACAATAGGCTATGCCCTTAACTTGTAATTTAATAGAATGTTTAACCACATTGTGCTTTCAATGTTTGTTAACCAACAAACTGTTCATTTACTCCCACTAATGACTTCTACTCATAATTGTATTTCCTACAAACTATTATTCAAGCATTTCGGTATCATTCATCCATAATTACACAGTCCTAGAAAATCATTCTTACCAAATGGGCATGGAAAGAAAAAGTAATGTTTGTGGGCTGACACACTTTAAAATCACTAATTGTCCTATTTTTTCTGTAAGACTTAAGTCTTTATTCCAAGTGAATAACTGCCAAGACCTTTCCAAATAATTAGAAAGGACGGAGGAAGGAAGAGAGAGAGGAAAAGATAGGAGGGAGAGAAGGATGACTTCATTAAAATAATATTCACATCATAATGGAAATAGAAAGGAACTCACAAAACAAATAGAAACATTGTTCTCAAATATACACAGATTATTTCTTCCTTATGTGGAAATACAGCTTCTCCAAAAGAAGGGGGACAGAGCAGTCGTCTGGCTGTGCAGATCAGCTAGCCGCTTTCACAGCTGAGCAGCACAAACTTCTGCACTGTGATTAAAGGAACTGAGCAAACTACTCCCATTCTTAAAAGGCCTCCATTGTTCTTGGGGAATAGGGTTTAGACTAAACCCACCCCCAGGTACTGGATGGCACAATGAACCATATTTCTATAAAGGTATCAAAGAAGAGCTATTTTCTGGGTTTATGCAACTGGAGATTTAAATGTTTGCTTCTTTGATTTAAAATAAGTGACTGAGAAGAAAAAGTACACTGTAAGGTAAGCAGAAACATCAGGGCTTTTCAAGCTCCAATAAGGATCTTCGGATGCTGTACTGAGCACCAGGCTTACACCACCAGAGTTTGGGAGGGAATATCCTTCAGGAGTGGTGCAAAGCCCTTGTGGTAGACCTAAGGCTCCCATGGAATACCTTTAATATCCACTTGCATTCACCATGCCAAAAATATATAGAAATTTAGATACCTTTTTCATTAGATAGCTAACCATTTTGATAATCATCACTAAGATTCATGCTTTGGAGTAACAGTGATAAGAAAAACGGTTAATTTAAAACACCAATTTATTTTTGAAAAGATGAAAAAAGTATAATACTGAAAGTATAAATTATTATAGAGGCAAAAAAAGATAATAAAATCACTCCAATCTTAACAATTAATCTGTCTTTTCTATCTTTCCTGTCTTATGTGTTAACAAAATTTCATGTTTATATGAAAATTCTATAATTCTGTATATATTCTTTTCCTCTTTTTACGTTCACTAGAGAATAATTTATTGCAACTCAGCTTCAGTGCAAGACTCCTATGTAAAAATGTGTGACACTCCTGCTTACCCTATCAGAGTACTGCCTTCCTTCTGTAGCTTTGTAGAACTCTTCTGTCAAATATTTCAGATACTGGAATCTCTCCTTCGGGAATCTGCTTTGTCTTTCAGGCTTTGATTTTTGTTTCTAACTCTCCGCACTCACTAGTGAGGCCCTCTCTGCTATCTTGCTCTGACACTGCCTGATAGCTGCTATCTTGTTCTGCACCATAGTTTTCATCTTTTTGTCTATTTTCTCACCTTTTTTCTTTCACCGTTACACCTTCTCTCTAGGAGTGTTATAAGGCTTGGTGTGTGCAGAGCCATAGGGGACACCTACGAATGGTAGCCTTCTATTTGGAGAGTCCCTAGTGGTAGAGCTTTCTTAGGTAGATCCCAGGTAGAACTCATAATTCATATGGTGACACTATTACTATCTGAGCTGGCTCTTCCTCCTTACTGATGAAGGGTCATGGTAATATAAACATGCTAATATAAGCTTAAGCTTTCTACCTTCTTCAGAGATTTACACTTTACTTCCTGTAGCTCTAAACTATAAGAATGATCTGGAGGAAGGGTAGAAGCCTAGGAAGAAAGGGAATAAGTTACAGGATGGTGGAGGGGAAACCTGGTTGGCCTTGTTACTTTTGTGTGAGATGCTTAACTGTGTTCACTACTGGATAGGGAGAGGCTCTTATCAGTCTTCTTGACTAAAGGTTCAAAGAGGTCATGTGTGTCACCCAATATGCCCAAAAGCTCACCTGATATGTTTCTAGATCATTTATACCCAACATGGCACCAAAGCTAAACTTTTTAAGCTCCATTTTCTCCAACATTTAACCTGGCCCAGTTGCCAGAGTTATGAGCCCCAGCTTCCACCCACAACCAGTCTTTTAGAAATAGAGCCTGCATTAGCCCTCTCACCCATGAGCTTGAAGTGTTTGGCTACCTCAAGATAGTAATCTAAGAGAACCAGCCTCCCTTCAAACCCTCAATCCATCTGATGGCAGGGGCACATCAAGTCCCCTCCAATGACTTGCTGTTCAGAAATCTGATTTTGATTGTGTTTTGTGGCACTTTGCTGGAATCAAGGAATGTGTGAAATTCTAAGGCGTCTTGGTGGTTACCACAAGGCTGAGGCTGCATGCTGTGGATGCTCCATGGCTCTGCCCCAAGTTTGCTGCTGACACCACTGCCATCTGGAGCAAAAGCCAGTGCTGGGAGGACCGCTGCCTCTGATAAGCCACAGCGACCCAAATTTGTGAGAGGGGAGAGGGAAAGTACACACTTGTGGAGATCTCTATATCTAGGGCAGGTGGAACACAATACACACCCCATTGTTTTTGTGAATTTCCTTTGTTTACCATAGTGAGTTGCAATTCTGGGGATCTGAAATCTGATATAAAGTCAAGGTGACATCAGAGCTGCTGCTTCCAGAATCTCAGAAAAATCCAAGTCTTTGCCTTTTTCAGCTTCTGACAACTGTATGTAGCTTTTGACTTGCACCTCTTCCTTCGTCTTTAAATCACATCACTCTTATCTGCATTTCATCATGATTAGCCTCCTTGACTAGCTCCTCTTGCACCCTTTTTATACAGTCCAATGCTATTATAGTAATCCAGGATAATCTCCTCATTCAAAATCTTTAATTGCATCTGCACAGTCCCTTTTGCCAAATAAGGTAGCAGTCATGGGTTATGGGGATCAGGTTATGAGCATATTTAAGGAGAATCTTTCAGCCTACTAAAATTGTCTTGCTGAATAGTGTGAAGAAAATGAGTAGCTACTGGTAAGAAGATATAATTAACTTATAAGCTATATCAGAGCAAATTCTAGGTTGCTTAGAGGTCAGCAATATTTTCCTAGAAAGAAACAGACATTAGAGTTTGGGATGTACTGGCCATTTGACCTGCGCCATAACTTAGTTCTGCCACTATAGTATAGAGTAGGCTTGGTTAATACCAAAAGAAATGGGCATTTTTATGTTTCAAAAAAAAATTTGTTTATAAAAGCAACATAATTAATTAGATCCAGTCCATGAGCCATAGTTTACTGATCCTGGTTAAAGACACAAATGTTAAAAGAAAAATGCTAACGTACAAATAAGTAAATAGTATAGTTTTTTCTACATAATTTCTAAATGTAAAACCAAAAGTAATAATCATGAAAGAAAAATGTGAAAATTGGCTGTTGTAGAGATCAGAGAATTCCATTAAAATACTGAAATATAAATTGGGGGCAAAATAAGCTTTTTCAAGAATGGTACAAAGGGAACCATAAAGAGTAAAGCCCCACTGAAAACCCAAAAATAATCTTAAAAGTTTACCATTGGGAAGATAGTTCCAGAAAGAGTGTCTTCCTTATGTCTTTCATAGGAAAAGCCAGCTATGTGCATGCAAAACAGAAGCACCCTAAGTGTATCTTAAACTCGTGAAGAGGATTGAATAAACTTTAGTTACCTCCCATTCTGGGCAGTAGTTTCATCACCTTCAAAATGAAAGTAAAATCCATCTTTCCTACTTCAGAGGGTTGTTGTGAAAGTTGGATGAGAAGAAATAATGGGAATCGGCTTTGAATATTATAAAATGCCAGGATCTAGGTAAAATCCAGTTTTAATAAATGCTGAATATAATACTCAATTTAATGATATTCTTTCCTCATGACCAGGCTCTGAAATAGTTTTGCTTTGATGATACATGGGAAATAATGCTCTTTGAAGGAAAAAAAAAAAAAACACAAGTCTCTGCCTGTGTAACTTTCCATTTACTTAACAAACTTGAACTTCTTTCGGTACTCAAAAATGTAAAAAAAAAAAATTAAATACTGAACTATAATAACCAATTAATAAACAAAAAGGAGTTTATTCCTGGAGATTTGGGCTAAAGAAGTAGGAAAAGAAGACAGAAGATATAGGCAGGTATCTAAAATGATGCATTATAGCTATAGTAGAAATTTGTGTTTTATTGTAAGAACAATAGAAAGCCACTGAAGAGTTTTGAGCAATAGAATGATGCAAACAGATTTGAAATTTTTAAAGATGACCTTGACATCAAGGTAAAGAGTGAATTAGAGAGGGGCAAGAGTGTTAAAGTAAGAGATAAATTAAAAGCTTACACAATAGTCCAGATACAAGTTGAAAGTATCATAAACTAAGGAAACAAAAATGAAAATAAAGAGACATATATAGGTTTATGAATTGCCCAGAAATTGAAATAAACAAGACTTAGTGGTGAACAAAATATGAGGAATAAGAAAACATGAGATATCAAGAATAACAATCATTTTTCTGGCAAACAGATTATTGGAAAACAATAGACAGTTATCATTCTTTTTAGAACAATAATGAAATAATTTCATCAAATCTGACCCATAGACACTTAGTAACAATGAAAGTAATAAATATTTACTGAGTAGTTGTTTGACATTTGCCATTATGCTAACTACTCTGTAATATTTTATGTTACACATAAAATAGTAAAAATATTTCACATCACCTCTATTTTATAGATACGGAAACTGAAATTCAATTTTTGAAGGTATAGATGGAACTAGGACCCATGTAGTCTACTTTTAGAGCCCAGGTGCCTAACGCTCCACCCAGAGACAGACTCCTCTGCTGAGCAAAGTCAAGTTCATCTAGAGAAAATAAATTTAGCCACATATTAGAGGAAAAAGAAAACTATAGAGTTTTTCAGAGGGAGCGATGGATCTTGGAGCTAGTTATTTTCCCTTGAGAAGCTTTGGGTCAAGACAAAAGGCTTTATATCATTCTGGATTATACGTTCAAGATCAATGCAGAGTCAGTTTTATAAAATAGGGCCTACTTTAGTAACTGTGAAGTTCAATTTCATGAGTCAACGTGACTGCATTGAAGAGTCCCCAGACAACTGGCCAAACATTATTCTGAGTAGGTCTCTAAGGTTGTTTCTGGAGGAAATTAGCATTTAAGTTGGTAAGACTAAAGCAGATCTCTCTCTGTAATATGGGTAGACCTTGTACAATGAAAGATCTGAACAGAACATATACATGGATAAGGGCATTTCTTTCTGACTCCTTGAATTTCTGGTCTTCTTATTCAGACTGAAGTATTAGCTCTTCTAGTTTCTCCAGTCTACCTGCTTGCCTTCTGTGACTTATGCTATCACTTATCCTGGTTCTCAAGTCTTGAACTTGGACAAGAAACTACACAGTGTTTTTCTTATTTCCCTTCGTTGGCTTCAGGTCTCTCTCTCTCTCTCTCTCTCTCTCTCTCTCTCTCCTCTCTCCTCATTCCTTCCTCTCCCTTTTTGTTGTTTCGCTAGAGAATATCAATTAATATATTCATTAATGTTTATTAACTCATAATAATGTAGTCAAAATAAATTAGGAGAATAAGTACAGAACTATACTTAGAGACTATTTTTACTACTGATTCTAATAAGATTGAGACTTGATAAGGAAGTGGTTCATAGTCTTTTAAAACAATCATGTTCTAATTTGAGAAATACCTTCCCAAGTTTTTGCACATCTAAATATTCTTCTATAATATTAATATTTATACTATGGCAATAGCTCTGCTTTTGTTATAAAATAGAAATTTTCTTATCACCAATAGGCTTAGTTCTCCTCCCCTACTCCACTGCCTCAGTTCCACAAAGAGAAATTGTGTTGCCATTGATTGATTTTTATAGTCAATCCAGGGAATGGAAAATCCATTAGGTGAGACAAAGAAATGGTCTTCATTTTAATTCTCTCCCTCTCACAAGGATAGGAAAAAGATCCTGGCAGTAGCTGCTTATAATACGCCCTCTAATTTACAAAGGCAACTAGACCAGCTCTCTCTGGAGCATTGTGGCAAGTTTTCTCTCTTCCCTTCTTAGTCTAGTTGGTGTGTTGAACTTCCTGCTTCTTAAGTGGTAAAGTCCATATTTTGTTCATGATCTTAAAGTGAAAAAGGAAGCAAGCTACTCATCTTTTCATTCATAGCTTACTCAGGAATCTGTGATTTGGGGTACCATAGCTTAATAGCAATTGTCTTTTTGTGTTAGAATCAAATCCTAATAATACTGCTGCCTTTTCTGGCCATTGCTCTGTATGCCAATATTTCCGAAATCCTGAATCCTCTAATTAAAACTATTTTAACATCATCCCCACATTTTTCACACTTTCAAACATATCTAGAAAAAATTATGTTATTACATACTTTTTAATCTAAATATACCACTAATGCTGGCTTTTTTTTCTAATGAAATGGTTGATCGAACTTTTCCTAGCCAAATAAAACAAGTTTAAAATATATTAGAATAAGCAATCTACTTAAATCACATTAACTTGAATATCTAATATTAGTAAAATAGTAAAAATTTTCAAATGTTTAATAAGCAGACAAGCCACTTTTTAGTTTCCTGATCTCTTTTATTCTGGTTAAATAAACCTCTTATTTTAAGAAATGCTGCACCCCCAGGCTGTGTAACTCCAGCTGGTTGTTCACATCCTGCTTTAGCGAGGCCTTCCTGACTCTTTCTGGGCTTCAGAGCTGTACTTTCCCAGTCACAGACAGTGACCCAAAGAGCTTATGGTTTAAGTAGAGCCAAACTCAATCACAAGGCTTTGCTCAATCTTTTCATTCAATTAACCATGAAACAACAAGCCTCAAAAGTCTCCAAAGCCTACTATGATTCCAGGCACAATTCTGGAAAACAGAGATCTGAATTAGAAGACAAAACAGACAAAAAAAGGAAAATCTTTGCATAATGATGTATATATTCTGCTCGAAGGAATATCAGAATATATCCCCAAAAAATGACAAAAAAGCCAAACATAATGTATTACAGAATGGTAAATCCATCCAAGAAATGGGGAAGAAAAAAAAGGATGTGAAATATGGTGAGGGGAACACTGAGATTTTCTTAGAAGTCAAGTGACCACTGGGGGACCACACTGTCTTGTATCTGGAGCAGAAGGCCCTGTTTTTACCTCTGTAAGGGAAGAGCTGAGCTGAAAAAGAAGCCAGCTCAGGGAAGAGCAGAACCAAGAGCTGCAGAGAAGCAGTCATAACAACTTCATTAGAGCACCTGGACGCAGCTGCGCCTCCAGTTTTTTCAGTTATATGAGGCAATCAATGCCCTTATTTTTTGTTTGAATTGGATTTTCTGTCACTTGCAACCAAAATGACCTACCTAATGCCAGTACTTTCAAGTATATATAGAAACTAGAAATACCTTACAATGTGTTTCTAAGTGGAGTTCCTGCTGTACTTGGATTATTGAATAGCTAGAACTCATTTCTAATTAGCAATATACATTTGCATAGAAACATTTAGAATTAAAGACCTTAGAAACAGTATGTTCATTTAAACGTGTTTAAGCAAGTCTCACAAAGTGTGGGTTCTACTTTTAATTTAAGGGACCTTTCCTTATAGATTATTTTAAAGTAACTTTTTCTCAAATTTTTAACAGTTATGCTTCAGCCATTTGACACGGAATGATGGTATTTTAGAACATTTGATGCGTTATTGGATACAATACAAAAAATCTACCTTACATTTTGTTAGTGATGTTGGTTAAGTTTGGAAAGAATGCAGCTAAGAAGCAAGGGATTGGTTTTAAATTTTTCTAATCTTTTATTCTTCCCCTCTATTTAATCTTTTTTTCCAATCTCTAAATACAAACAATACAAAAATATAACAAAAAGAAAAAAATCTAACAAAGCCACAATGGCTCTCCTGGGAAACCAACTTCCCTTTCAGTGCCCTTCCACATAGGTAATAGGTGAGGAGAGCGTCTGCTCTCATAGAGCCAAATCAGACAAGCAGGGAGATGAGAAGGACCTCTTTTTGGGAGAAAGCCTTAAAAAGGTGGGGAGCCGACATGTCCTTGGGTTTCAGAAGCTAATGTAACTCTGCCATCTTAGCCATTTTGGAACCAGACCTCACCCATGCTTATATGGGTGACAGAAAGACGAGACTCATCAGTCTGGGTGAGCTGGCCTCCTAAAGAGAGAGAGCGGAAAGTAATTCTTTTCATATGAGCAAAGAAAGAAGGCTTCATAAGTGTAATCACAGAGCTGTCTATAAAAAAAGGAGATGGGCTTCTTTCTTCTGTTTTGAATGTTTTTATTTATACCATATTGGTGAAGCTGTTCATGCTTCTCTGAGTAGGGGAAAGAATTTTACAGAGCGTGTATCCAGAGAAGAGAACGGGGCGTGGAAGAGATTGTAAGCTCCTCCAGACCAAGTAGATTCTAAGAAACATTGCTTTGCTTGAATTAACTTTTCAGTGCCCCACCCAAGACCAACCCTGAGGTAGAAGCTAAGGGCCTGCAAATCTATCCAGAGTTCCCCACTGGGAAACCATAGTGCAACAGCCTCCGACAAGGCTTGAATTGTTCCATGCAGGAATCTAAAGAGAAAATCAGCAGTCAGCCAATATTACCTACAGTGGCAGCAATGCTCACCAAAGGCCACAGCTAAGTGACAAGCTTGTTAAAATACTTGCCTGACCTCTTCTCCTTCCCAGACACCAAGAGAATATAAAATGGGAAGGACGGGAGGAAGAATGGAGGAGCAGACACCACACCTACTATTCCAAGTGCCTTAAGCTAGTGAGATGGAAATGGAAATGTTAAATTAACATGAGACTGCAGTGTTAAAATGGATTAAATATGACTGTCCTTTTAAATATGTGCAGTTAACTAGGAAGCTATGTGAGACCCTTTGTCAAAGGATGGGTAAAAAGATCCAGGGGAATATGCATGAAGATAGTGACCACAGAAAAGGAAGTTTATTCTCCCTAGTGTATTTGCAGAGCCCTTTGGCAGATCCACACACAGCACACCAACTTATTTCCCCTGAAATCCCAGGTAGTACCCTGTGTGATAAATGCTAGAGAAGAACACAGTATCTCTTCAACACTGAACTAAGGAAATCTACAATCCCTGGAGAAGAAGGATAAAAACTGTAATATATATTAGAAAGCTACGTTCCACAAGACCCTTCAAGAAACAAAGCTGTTAAAATTCTGGAAAACTTTGAAATTTTAAATAGAATCAGAGCAATGTTTTCAACAATTTTTAAATGTCTTCTGCTATTTGATAGAATCCTTCTATGTTCTAAGCTCTGTACTAGGAATGAATGGATATCTTTATTTATCTGACCCCACACACCTGTTTTATTCAGCCCAAATGATAAATTATTTCAACTTCACATACTGACTCTATATAACAGTAGATACAGTACTACATTTGAGTATTTCTGCATCTTAGTTTCGGTCAGCTGGGAATAGGAAAGGAGTGAAAAAGGTGACATAAATATAGGATAATCATAGTGTTTTGTCCCCCTGGGAGTCATATACCCTAAGCATGCAGGTAAATCAAGTGAACTTTGGGTGGCCTTCCCAGATTATTTTTTTTAAAAAGCACAGACCTGCTTTCCCTGGTTGTAGAAAACAGAACATCTTGTGAACCCTGGAAATGTCAATGGCCATACAGAAGAAGTCCATACAGAGTAGGAGAGTAACGCAATCTTAAGCAGACATAAACAGTGGTAAGAATGAATCCTATGCTTTTGGAATGCTGGAGGTTCTCGTGTGCAAGGCCAGTTCCTCCATGCCCATCCTGTGACTTGTTTACAAAACTTCCATTTATTTTGCCTCATCTTGTTTTCATTGGGCTTCTGTCCCTTAAAACCAAACTAAGTTTCTATTATAACTCAAGAGAGTAAGAAACAAAGAGAAAATTTATGTTCAAGAAGAAACAGGTAAAGAGAAAAGACAAAAGGAGATGTGATGGGTAGACAGGAGCCCAGCCTACAAATGATGGATCACATGACGAAAGAACGGAGATCTAAAAGGTATGTTGTTGATAGAGAGGAACTGCTATGAAATGAAAACGGGTGCTAGAAACTTTCATCTTATATCAGAGGACAGGCTCTGTAGGAAATGTCTGAGTTTGATCAGTCTTGGGCAACTAAGAAATCATGTACAAGAAGGCTCTGGACTCCACTAAAGAACCTTATACACTTGTGGAAAGTTGGGTTACAGCCTGCTTCTGATCACAAACTTAACAGTGAAACTGTTACTTTTTTCAAATAAAATGTTATTTTGAAGTCAGATATACAATAAAGACAAAAGCAATGAATTCATTAGTTGAGCAACTCAAGTTTTTGTTGTTTGACACTACTCCCCAATCCCTCACTGTTTGCAGAATCCCTGAAGCCCCACCAGGACCCATTTGAATTTTGCAGAGCACACTGTTACACACAGCCTACTCCACACACACCAAATCACACTTAAACACAGTCCAACACTCTTTAGAAACTGCAGTGATATGACATAATGCAGTGCTTGTAAACAGCATGGAACTGAAAAACACTTTGTACTTATGGAAGGAAAACAAATCACATGTAAACTTGCTTATTAGGTCCTTTTTATTTATTTCCACTAAATGTGTATGTTCATAGCAATCGCACTGCTACTTTCCTTAATCATGCTCCACATACAGAAATTTCCATTGACATTTAATGCCCGTATCTTATAGTTCCTTGAAAAGGACAAATAAGTCCAGTCAAGGCCACAAGACTGCTTTTCTCCCATGAAACTGTCAGCCAAATTTCTCAGAGAGGGACTGGAAATGAAATGAGAGACATTGATAAATTTCCCTGCTGAACAATCAATAAAAGCCCCACCATCCTGCTCAGACTCCCACTGTGGAAGCAAGAGCCATAATTACATTGTCAAAAATTCAAGTTGCCCCAGCTGACAGCGACCCCCTTGCAAAGTGACAAGTGATTGACACTCAGTTCACATTGGTGAAGCTAGCTAGATTGGCATGTGGTGTAGCCAAGGCAAAAGGCAAGAATGAAATTTCCTTATTGATCCCATCCACCCAAACCCCAGGCCACCTTAGAAGGAATCCTGAGATACTTTGGTCATACCAGCATATCATAGGGAGCAGGTGATGGGACTTACTAAGCAATCTGAACTCCACCTGAGGTTTAGAACACACCCTGTTGAGATGCACTCCCAGACAAAGAAAGTGGGGATGGTGGTGCAGGTGTGTGTGTGTGTGTGTGTGTGTGTGTGTGTGTGCGTGTGTAGGTGTGTATACATAAATCCATGAATGTATGAGTTTTTCTGCATGAAAAGAAAGACATAACACATGCTTTGAACTCCAGTTTTCCTTGTGACAGTTGAGTGACAAAGCCTGTCTGCTGTTTGCCTAGTGGTTTTAATCTATGATAAAATCAGCTAGAGCAGAAGGGTTACAGAGGATGGCAGTGAAGCATGAAAAAGAAAGGAGGTGTGGAGGATGGTGTCACTGACACACAGACCCATCATGTGGTCCTGTATGACCTGATTAGAACTATCAGCTCTCTGCCTGCTGAATGTCAGGAATCAAGCCTGCAAAGGACCTTTTTGGGGGACAGTGGCCTGCTTCTGATTACACTAGGGCCCAGGAAGGTGGTTTCTCAGAACTTTCTTGCAACTACTTCCAGGAACAGAGTTTGTCCTGTGATGGGAGCTGCCGTACCACAGAGATAAAATCTCAAGATATCTGCTGGAAACAAATATCAGGTGCCTGAGGGTGTTGCTGCCTCGTGATCTCCAAATGTAAAGCCTCTCTCACTAATGGGGGGAGAGTGAAAATTAATAGAAAAATCCCTAAGCAAAGTGGGCCCTGTAACAAATATTGGAGAAAAAAAAAGCCTCTTCCCCCTTTACCCACTTTAAAACTTCCTCACCCATAAAAAAATGAGATCACTGGCAATGGATTTCTAATTGTTTTAGGAAAGAATAAGATCAAATTGTAAGAACTACCAAAAGCTGAATCACCCTGTGCTGGAGACTGTAAAGTACATCGCGAACCAGGAATATGAAGGGGTGATATATTTGCTGGTTTTAGAGGTCGGTTTGCCCAAAGTCCTGATAAGCAACAGAGCTGAACTGATTTCTGATCCCCCAGCTGTCAACCACTAAAGTTAGCAAGTTTCCTAGTCCAGCCAGCAGGCTGCCTGAATCAAAATCCTAGAGGACCCCGCCCACACTCCCGTTCTCAGGCCTGCCCCAGCGCTACTGAATTAGACTCAGAAGGTAAGACTCAGAAATTTATACTCATAAACTCTCTCCAGAAGATCCTTTTGTGAATCAAAAATGGTGAATCTCCACACTACCATATCCTGGGAGAATGAGAAATTGTTGGGTTTTAAGGGACTTTCTGATACAAGACATTGAATCAAGTTACTCACAGATTTGTGTATTTGACAGCAAAAGAAAATTAGTTTTTCTCTAAAACCTCAGTGTTATCAGATCCACCTTTGGCCCTAGGAAAAGGCCAGCAAAATTACATAACGATTTTAAGCGTGACATACCGCCATGCCAGAGGGGAAATCTGTTTGAGACCTCAGGTGGTGAGGAAGAATGGGGCAGGATTGATGAGCCACATGGGTGCCTATGTGTCTCCAGCAGATACATTGGGAAGAGGACCCCTTTCACCCTAATGCTAAGCTGTCTTCTACATAGCATCTCTTGTAAATGAATACAACTCTGCAGCTTCACTATCAGAGAGGAAAGAGCCTCATTTTGCCTATGTTCCATGTACAAGTCATGTGAGATCCTAGTCACCCCTATGTGAGAAAGGACTTAGGGAATGGGTTAAGTAGCTGTGGTTTGCAAGTCTGAAAATACAGGGGGAATGTTGACAGGAACAAGAGAAAGAGGAGAGAGAAAGCTAGCAAAGAAGAAATGGAAAGGCAGAGAGGAGGGAGAAGACGGAAATGAGGGAAGGGAAGAAAACTAGGTCTCCTTCAGTATTTGCAACCCCCACAGCTAGAGTAGCAGCCTTTTTTAACTATCAAAATTCTCAAAATGTATCATCCCTTTTGCTTTACTTGCCGCCTATTGGCTATAAAAATGGCACTAGGAATTTTCTTAAAACAAAGGACAAGGCTTATTTAAACTACAGGTGTATAGCTATATACGTACGTACTCTCCAATCTCTCATTACTTAAACATGAGAATGAGAAGCAGTTGGAATTAAAAAGACAGAGCAAAAGTAATAGGACAGTTTTCATTTCTTGTTTGAATTCCAATTTCTACAACTCCTGCTAGAGTTGTACCATAAGCATCGTACAGGGCAGTAGCTGTTGAATCTGAGGACTCTCAGGTTGTTCAGATAATCAAGAGCCCAGCTTAAAGTCTGATCTGTGCTCTTTTGTTCTACACCCTTTTGTTCTGCAGAACTTTTTTCTCTGTAGGGTAAACAGCAACATTGTAGTTTGACATCGTAAGTGAACATCAGTCTAGAGCACAGGGCTGTGAAGGAACAGGAGATGCTCATGGGTCCTCGGCTACAAGATCAGTGTATGTCTGGCTGATCAAGGCAGGAGGATAGCAAACTTTTTTGGAAGAAAATGAGAGCCTACATAGTAGACTTTTGATATTCTGCCCAGTAGTCATTGGGAATTTTTAACCTTAAAAATTTTGATCTCCATTGTCCAACTTAATTAAACACTTGAGGAAAAGATCTTGCTTCGTCTTGTAATAAAACAAAAAGCCCAGAGAGCACATTTTGGTAAACAATGACTGAGACTCACAGTTCATTATGGACAGAACTTGGACAGAGAAAACTGTCAGTCTCCTTAGCACATATCTAGAACAATTACTCTATAATAGCTGGCTTTATTTTGTCACGCTAATACAGAAATGCTTGGCAAACACCATGTTCACACTTGAGTACACACTTGCTCTGTCTTTGGTACATGTTAAACAGCCAAAAGTATACAAGTATCCACTGAAATATACATAACATTCATATTTTTTCATACATTTTCCAGCTGATGCTAACAATTACCCTAGCATGTAGAGCAATTTCCTGAAATGTAAGGGGAAAAATTCATTATACAAAGCAGAATCAGGTGATCAGAAACCAAATAAACATGAAGCAGAAACACACAGCAGCCCAATCTCAGTTTTCTTCTAGTAATTCATAAACATCCAACCCATTTGCATGAGGACTCTGAATCCAACTGTAGTTGAATTGTGTTCATAGGATGGGAGAAAAAAGAGGCTCACCAATAATCACAAAGTGAAGTTGTCCACATTTGGTTTGTAATGCCAGATATTACATGTAGAAAAGCATTCATGTATTCTGAGTAATTATATCAATTTTTGCCAGGTTATGCTGCAGTTAAAAATGTAAACCTCACTGGCTTACAACAAAAAAGTTTTAGCTTTTTACTCACAAACCAGCCAGCATCAGCTCTGCCACAGGTGATCTTAATTGAGTTTCCCACATTGAAGGAACCACCCTGAGCAGCCATAGGCTATTCTCAAGTGAAGGAGAGAACAAACTAGCTAAAGCATCACTACAACTCAGAATTTCCACTGTGCATGCAATTGATCACTTCTGCTCACATGCCATTAATCAAAACAAGTCCATGGATAAGCTCACTACTCTGAGAGGGACAGCATAGTATGTCCACCTGCATGGAGACTGAGCATCTGACACTGAGCAAAGCCAATCTTCTTACAGGAAGAGGAGCAAATAATTGGGAACCATAGCATAATCTGCTATAGCAACCATAACAATTTTATTTGTTTTTAAGGAAATCATGTCATGCTCTAATTGACCTGTTCCCTCGGCCACTAATAGCCAGGTGTTTTTAAATAGTTTTATCAATTGCCATTGCTTGAGAATTTGTTAGACACAGCCCTATTTCATTTCCTCTGGTCAGTTGCTAAACTCACCATGCAGTGAAAGAGTTCCATTCCTCACAGCCAGGAACTTGAAACCATAGGGAAAGAAGGAAGTGGAGTGGGAACTCCCATAGAGTGTGATCTGAGCTTTTCCTTGGAAGGGCTTGTCCTCTGATCCAATTTGGAGCTCTCCACCGTTAGAAACAAGGATGGCATGGGCCCTGAGCTCAACCGGTCCTGGACCCATGAAAATCAGCTTGCCTCCTAAAGGACAAAGATAAAACAGTCAGTTTTAGGAGAATAAAGCTCTCAGTTTTGATGTCATCTTGACAATTCCAATGTCTGAAATCTCCTTCATTTATATACGTCTTCCAGCATTCAGACTTATTTTATCTTGCACACTTTTCTAGAAGCACAAGAGGGTCTCCAAGACACTCAGGGGTAGAAACCTGTTTGGGTTAGATATTAATATTCACTATAGCTTTGTTTATAGTACTTTTGTGACAATAATATAAATGACTAGCAGTTTAGAGCTGGTTAAAAAAAGGCTAAGCCAATTAACTTTATCACTTAGCATAAGATTAAGGCAGTTTGTAAAATTAAGTTTAAAAAGATAAAGAAAGAAGTACGCAAGAAATATGCAGAGAAAAATTGTGCCCAAACTATAAGAATTATGAGAATTGAAAGAAAAGCCTTAGAAAATTAGGGCTAAGAAAATAGGGCTGATATCATGGCATTTGCAACATATTAGCTGGCCACCATCCAGAATACTTTGTCTTGGTAATAGATGCTAATTTCCTGGATGGCTCTTCCTTGATTGAATGGAGCTGAGGCAGACTGCCAATTAAGACATCTCATATGACCATAGCCTGAATCACATATTAATGCTTCAAAAGGAATCCAAAGCATAAAAAAGACAGGAAATGTTCCCATCTAGCAGTGGCAAATAAGCCTAAGTAGAGTTCCTGCTTCTGAGTGCCCCACCTACCAAACTCTCTCATCTTCAATGCCTTGATTTCTATTTATTCCTGTACTTAATTTCCATTATCCCATATGCTACCCAATACTTTCTCAATAAACTTCCTATTTTTAAGAATAGCTGATTTCTCTAATTTATAACCAAATACCCTTAATCAATTCAGATACCATTCTGCTCTAATGTTCAAATTTTCTGTGCAACAGGAATATAACTGTAATAAAATTACTTTATGTTGTAAGAGTAATTAGATGTTAAAAGAATAATTTCATCTTTATAATACCTTTCTTTAAAATTTAGAGTATTTATATTTCACATGGAATGTTCTTAATAATGTCAAAAGCTTCTCACAGAAGCCCTGTAACATGGACGAGCTGTTAAATCTGTCTCCATCATCTGACTATAATACTGCACTTTCAGTCTTCTGGTCTGTAACGAAGTGGTTAGACTTGCAGCTGTGTGATGGAAACTCCAGAGGTGATTTTTTCCAAACCCTGGACTAGTTTCCATTTCCTCATAAAAAAAAAGTCAAAATCTTTATACTGAGCTATAAGAGGTCACTCATGAGTCGCTACCCATCTCTAACATATCAGACAACCTGTAATAAGTTCACCTTTTAAGACTTAGCCTCTTACTCACTGGCTCTGTTATCGTTTGCATAAGTTTGTCCCCCTAAAACTCACAGAGAAGTTTATTTCATGAAGTTTTATGTCAATCATATTAAGAGAGTAGAAACTTAATCCAATTACATGTTTAGAGATGGAACTTTGGGGTTGCATTTTCAGGACAGGAAGATAGATCATGCTAAAAAAATGCACAAGACTCTACCCTACAGAGACAAAAAGCAGCCTACTGTGTGCATGTTGGTGGGAGTGTGATTGCTCACACAGGCCTGTATCATGCTGTTTGCACTTCTCAGCCTCCAAAACTGTGAGCTAAAATAAACTTTGTTCTATAAAATAAACTATCTCAGTTTTTATAAAGTTGATTAAGACCTACCCCAAACACACTGACCTGCCTTTTTCCAAGCAAGCCTCAAAACCTGTAATGTGTTCTTCCTCTACTTAGAATGCATTTTTGTCCAATATTCATGTGTCTTTCTCCCCCTTTTTTCTATATAAAAGTGAACTCATTGAGGCCTTTCCTTTTTGGTGTATATAAACAGCATTTCCTAGCCTCTTATGAAATATATTTTTCTATAACATTTTATCAGAGATACATTACATATTTATATGCATATTTTGTCAATAATGTCAAAAGAATGCCTGTTTCATGAAGAATGATTTGTTTTCTTCTGCATTCCTTGTATCTAGAATAGAAACTGGTTGGTAGTTGGTACTCAACATGGAATTGTTGATTAAATGAATACATGGTTGTGTTTCTTTTAGAGAATCTGATGGTCAGCTCCTCACCTGCTAAATTTAGCCATACATCTAGAATGCCAAATAATTGATTGGAATTGTTATTGCTTTCCAAAACCAACACCTGGAAGTCGTCATACATGTACTGGAGGAGTGAGATGGAAAGAAGGAAAAGAGTCTTTAGTAGTTTTTGTTACCCCCATTATAATGCAAAGACAGTAATCAATAAATGCTTGACCAGTAGTCAAGTGTGGAGACTACTTCCTCCCTGATCTTCTGTTCTAAAATTTCTCTGCAGCATTCCTCAGTTGTCTTCATCAGGCCTTCTAGTCTTCCTAGTACCTACACTACATACCATAAATAATAGTCACCAGATATTTACTTGGTCTAGATCCTATATGATTCCATTAAACCCTAATTATAATGATATACCTCATTTATATCCACTTTTCCCCCTCTGCAAAATGTTCCTGATAAGAGCTCCTTGCTCAGAGAACTGTGGTGACATTAATTAAAATAATGCTTATATTTTACTGGTCTAGGTCTGATGCCTAACAGAGATACTGCAATGATATTTGCTGCTATCACACTTAGCATCTGTAGTTACCTCACCATCACCAGGGTCTGCTAACTTGCTACATTTGCCCATCACATTAACACTACTAGATCATCTTCCAACATCCCACTGTTGCTGGTCCTGACTTTCTTTTCAACCATGTCATTTAAATTGTACACTAAAGCAGTATCTAAGAAACAAGGAACTCTGCTCTGGCAAGCTATAGACTCGATACCACAGCAATAGCACTCTCCTTACCAGACTTCCAAAACTAACTAGAAATTTTGACTTTAATCTTCCCTTCCATTGTCATTGCTCCTATAAATAAAGTAGTAAAGTGAATCCCACTGTGAACAAGAAAAACATGTGCTGCAGTTCACGAATTTATGTTTACAAAAACTTTCACACACTGACCCATTCCATTAGCATCCTAACTAATCATGTTCAACTGGTGGACCATAGATTTGCATAGCACTCCAACTCGGGGACATCTGCGGTCTACATCCCTAATGCATGGAACATTAGTGGAAATAGAAGCCTTATGTTCTGCTGACACCAACTGTGCTACAATGCACTTAGAATTCTACTTAAAGATATATATGTGGTCAAAAATTTAAATAAGATGACAGGGAAAATTAGGGCATTTGTATTCTTTAGGCAAATCTTCAGATAGTTTGTCTCAAATGACCTGAGAACCCAGCCTATGAGGTCAGCATCCTACTCTATATTTCATGGAGCAGAACCTGAGCACAGAGCAGCTCATACTTTTTCCTGTCCAGGAGAGGAAGAGCTGGGCCTTGGAACCCAGGCCACCTGACCGAAAAGCACAGGTTTTATCCATTTCCACAAGCCCTTCCTGGTAGCTTTCTCATTAATTAGGGTTGTTTTCATAGTTACATTTAAGGAAAAACATGTGTTAACCTTAGTAAGCTTGCCTATGGCTTGTTTATGTATGGTTTATTTTAATTTTGCTAATGGAGATATACCTCGCCTCATTCCAGAAAGGATTTGAAGCAGATTACAAGGATTAGTGTGTAAATATTTAAACCTGGGTTTTGCCCTTTGTACCATTAAGCAAAATATTAAATACACTGAGACAAATTGGTAGAAATTTGGACACATCATTTACTGACAGGAACTAATAGTGATGCTAATGAAGGAAGAGAAGTTGGACCCAGGAAAAATGAATGACTTATGTTGTCAAGGGTGCTATAAACAGGACTGATAATATGGTCATCATGAACAACTGCTGATATGCATCCTCTCTTCACTATATCAGGAGACAATATACATAAATCCAGGTACATTAAAAGAATCTGATGAGGAATTCTGCTATTTTTGCCTGAAATGTTAAGTGATAACAAAAGTAAAAAAAAAAAAAATAAGAAAATATTGTAGAATCTTTCATCTATCTCTGTGCAAAGGCCCCAAGATTTTTATCCTCATACTTTATTAATTTAAAATAACTATGCATGGGCTGCTGCACAGGACAGTAACTTGAATACAGGAGGACAATCAGTGGATTTTATTTCTCCACTTTATAGATCTTGGCCCCATTTCTGAAAGCTCAAATAAAGAGCAGGGCTAAAATCAGCCTTTGGCTTTGACCCTTAAATTGCTTGTTATGAGTTTCATGAAAGCTGACTACGTCCCACAAGTGACCCTGGGTAATTTTATAAAAATCAATCAACCATCATTATTGTTACTTCCCCTCTAAAATAAATAAATGAACATAACTTTTTACATGTAATCACTTCTTTCCAGTAAACATCTCTTTTATTTCTTTTCAAGAGAAGTAAAAGAAACTTTTAGCAGCTAGCTAATGTTTGCAAAGTACATCAAAACCTACTTTTGGCTAACCCTCCAATTAACCATCCTCCGTAATGACCACAAAATAATTTGTTATTTTTTTTTAAGAAAACAAACACAAAGTTTTAACTATTTTCCTTTTACAGAAAAAAAAAATAGTGTGTATTTTACCACACAATAGTACTTTTAAAAAGAGCTGCCTGTTTCTGCTTTTTGAACTCTTTCATTCTCCTCTCCTAAATCCTTAGCCTAACTTTTCCCCCAAAACTATTTCTGTTAAATCACAAATAGTAACCATGTTGGTGAATCCATATTCCAATGTGCTATCATAACACTTGGTTATTCTTTTCCTGAAACCCTTCCCCTCACTTGCTCAGCACTTAGTCTTCTTGGGTTGTCTTCCAATTTCCAGGTGATCTCTCTGATCATCTCTACGACTGTTCCTTGGTGTGTCTGTAGATATGGCCCTCTGGTCACATTTTTTTTTATTACTATGCACATTGCTTCTCCCATCTAGCCTCACAGTTTTGAAACCCTATTATATCTAATTGCTGATGAATCCTAAGTGTGTATCTTCAAGCTTGACCTCTGGCCTCAGCTTGAGATTAATATGCCAAGTGCATGGTCAGCACCTCTGCTTGGATGTCTCCTGAGTTTCTGATCAAACGTTAAATCTCTCCTGTCACAGCCACACGGGTATTCTTGTAGTCCTGTTCATCTTCATGAATGGTTAACTCTATCCTTCTAGTTGCTCAGTCTGAAAACAGCAGAGTCAGCTTTGAATCTCACCTTAACAAATCCATCAGAAAGTTTTATACACTCTATCTTCCAATTATCTCTAGGAGCCAACTGTTGTTCACAACCTCTTTATATACATTGGGCTTTAAATGATTTTCAGCTCAGCCCTGGGTTATTGGAACAGCCTCTTAACTCAACTCCCAGTTTCTGTCCTCATCTGACCGGGGGGTCAGCTCTCAAAATAGCACCCAGGGTTGTTGCTTTTCCTTTTAAAATAAAACATACTGTATTGTCTACTGCTCAGAATCTTCCCATGGCTGCCATCATGTTCAGAGTGAAGCCTGCCAAGACCTTCATGGCTGACTTTTGCTCAGATCTCCTTTACTCCGCTCTCTGCTCTCAACACTCCGACCATGCTGACCTGCTTTATTCCCCATCTGGCAGTTTTGCTCTCACTATGCGGATCCTCCTGGTCATCCCTCTCTAACACATGTTCTCTCTCCACTGCTCACTGGATCTTGTTCTGTGGTACTAAGCCTATCCAATAAAAATACAATTCATTTACTTACTGTTCTCCTTAGAGAAGTAAACTCTGTAGAGCAAAATTTTAATCTACTTTGACCACAGAAATAATCTGTGTCCCTAGAACAGTATCTTGCAGAAGGAATACATGGTAAGTAATCACAAAGTACAAGGAGTCAAAGCTGTGGGTGTAAATCAGTTCTCACAATGAGGACAGCCAGGCTGGGCACAGAGGAGAGGTAAAAGACATATCCACATCTAAAGAGTCTAAAGAGTGGAGTAAAAAGAAGTAGTAAGATTCTCAAAGAAGTCTTAGCAGGTTTTAGGAAAAGATTTAAGAGCTGTGAAGATAGTAATGAGGGTTTCAGACGCTTAATTTAATGTTTAGGACCATCAGGGTCTCAGAGTCAGAGTACTGGGCCAAGGAGTGAATGTTGGGTGATGAGTGAATCCAGGAAGACTGATGCTACCTGTAAGCAGAGAGAGGGTGAGTTTGAGTGAGAATTCCACAAGGATCTGAGGACCACAACTGACTGATCTGTACCACCAAACTAGATAATGTGCTTACTCAAAGCCCTGACTACCTCAATTTTGAGAAATATACTATGCAATTTACTTATCTACAATGATTAACTTTCATTCAGCTTTTTTCTCTTAAAAATTCCAGCAGGCTGTATCTCAGTGCTTTTCAATTGTAAATAGTTAAGTCAATAGTCATAAGACTGTGGAATTATCTGCCATGGAAAACTATAGATTGCTGCTGCTATATTTCCCATTTGCCTCAATGCAGAGAGCTGGCTAGATGACCTGGGTAGAGCTGGAGGCACACTGCTGTCCCCTAGTCCACCATGCTGCTTTAGAGGTAGAGTCAGACAGAGGAGAGGAACAGAAGGGATCCACATTTAGGGAAAGCAGCCACAGCCTGTAGCCTGCATTCTGATGGGGATGCACACAGTTTCCTTTGTTGGCAAGATCCGGATTAGACTTGTGCCTGATTCACTGGAGCACAGCCTCAGAAGCCTTCGAGGTGGGCTTGTCCCCGGCCACAGAGGCGGAAAATCAATTTGGCTGGCAAACGAGAGCCCCCAAGAGCTCAGTCCACGCTCCATAATCCTATCCACTAGCAGCTCAGGAAATAGATGCCGGAGCCCTCACATATTCATGGGGGATGTGAGGCATAAATCAGGCTTTAAAGATTGGGGGCAAAGGGAATGGACGCTCTGCCTGGCTACTAATTAATCAAGCACAGACCACCTATCCCCAGCAACCTGGGACAGAGCTGTGCACACAGGCAGGCCAAGACTGTTGCTACCGCTGCTGTGTTTCCCATTCCTTTTCATTTCAATTAAAATAGATATTGGATGAAATTTTCCCCTTTAGCTGATGCTGCTTATGCATCCCCCTGTTCTTCCTTTAATTAAAAACATGCTTATTGCAATAGTTGCCAGAATCACTTTAACGGTATTTTAATTTTAATGTCTCTGCCTGATTAAAAAAAAATATGAACTAGAAAGTATTTGCAAAAATGTTCTCAGGATGCAAGAAAAGAATCAAACACCTCCCCAAAATGGAAGCCACATCCTAACTCCTTAATGAGACTGGTACTGTATTCAAATGGGGAACATGGAAAAGAAAACACACACACACACACACACACACACAAAATAAAGCCACTAACTCAGAGCCACTACCAGCAACAGCAGTTTGAGGAAACAGTTTTCATCAGCTCAGCTTTCCTTGGCAGCAAAGAGAGCTGCATCCAACTGAAAATACCATGCTCAGGAGAAGCCCATTCTGCGCAGCCAGCCTAGTTTCCACAGCTCTTTGCAAGGGGCACATAGCCTTTGGGTAAAGAGCAGCTGGGCCAGGTTAATTGCCTTCTAGTTCTAACAATCCTACAGCATTGTTTTTATTATTTTAGGCTGTTCTCAAACTTGAGCACACATCAGAATCACCTGGAAACCTTAAAACACAGCTGAGGGGACAGGGGAGGCTCACCCAAAGAGTTCATTTGCTCCAGGGCCCAGAACTGTGCATTCTGTTCCAGTTCCCAGGTTATGCTCCTGGCACTCATGTACTACTGCTGATAGTAAATTAAGTGATTGTTCTATTGACTCAGTATCCATAGTCTTGTGATGTTTGCTATTATCTAAAATAGGCTGAGAAGCTTAGATTATGGGTTAATTTCCTTAGCTGTTCTACCAACGTTTACTGTTATTACCCTGTTCCTTGGCCAGACACTGAAGTAAAAATGTTGAAAACAAATAGCAACAACAAAAACATAGTCTTTATTCCAAATGGTCACAGTGATGTGGAATTGTTCCCAGTAAATGGAAATATTCTAGTTTTAATGAATTGGCCTACTTTACACAAACTGAGAGAGCAGATGACTGCTATGATTCAGACTATTACTTTTTCTGCAAAATATAAAACTCACTAAGTGACCTGATAACTGAACTCTATACTAATGAAAGTGTACGTGTTTGTGGAAGAAAAATTGTATAGACATACTTTTTAAAAGTCAAACACAGCTATAAATAAATGGATTTGTCTTTATAGCTGTTAACAATTATTAAACTAAATCTTAATCTTCTTTCTACTCCTGGGGAACCCTAACATTCTTTTACCAACAGAACTTCGTGCATTTAAGTGCTCAGGGTCTTCAGCTATTCCATGGCTTTCTAAAATGCCATTTAAGACTTTAGAAAGAAAATTATTTCTAAAGATAAACAAACAAACAAATGAAACCGAAAAAAAACAAAAAACTTTTCTCCAACATCTGAGCTGAGCAGATAAAAATCTCCCAAGCTCATTCAGATAATATCCTTTTTTCTCTTTATCAATGTTCCTCTAGCATGGACCCAATCACATCTCTGACCAGCCCACAAATGGATAGACTTCTCTGAGTAAACTGTTGTTTTTGGAAGGTTTCAAATATAATTATTCTCTAAACACTGTGAACATGATTTGGCTGTAACATAAAAGCATTAGAAATAAAAGACATTTACAATAATAATTTTTTAAAATAAGAACATGTCCTACCCTTACCTGGCCCCAACAATAGAATACATGACATGAGAAACAATAGTAACGAAATGCTTAGTCTCCAATATATTTTCATCTGCACAAAAATCTCAGATTCCTATCTCCATTCCCAGTGGGGATAAATAGGGTCTAGGGATCATAAATCAACAAATGAGACAAGTAAGGAGAGATCAAGTCCTGAAGGATGCTCTAAGCCATATTAAGTTTAGACGTGAAGTTAAGGGCTAATGGAAAGCCATTGAAGGGTTTTAAGTAAGGAAGTTTGAAACATTTATCTTTCATTACTGAAAATATTATAGCTTCTGTGCTAGGAAGAGACTGGTCCCTTTTGGTAGCATTTTTCATATTACAATATACAAGTTGTCAAGACATAAACTGTAAATTGTTAAATATCTATCCGTCTGTCTGTCTGCCTATCTATTGAAGGCATGTCCTTTCTCACAGCAATGGCTTATCTTTCATTTAAGGCTAATCAAGTGTGTCTGGGACTGTTCTCTGGAGGTAAATAATGTAAGTCATTGTCTGGTTGGGGAAAATAAGGGGTTTCAGAGCCAAGTGTCCCCCACATTAAACAGCCTTTGTCTCTGATCTCCTGATAGACAAAGAGTAAATGAAATTGGTACCTGTCTGGACTAACCCACTAGCATATGAGGGTACCAGGAAGAGCTCTGATTATATAGAAACTTACTACTATCATTAATCTGCCTCTTTATGCCAGAAACTCATTCATTGGTTTATTAATGCAACAATTACTCAACCACCTATTGCCTGCTTGAGGACATGATGGTACTGGCCATATAAAGGAAGGAGAAGCAGCCTAGACCCTATTTTCTTAGGCTTATAAAACTGATCTTTATCATTTTTTCCTAAGGTGGAGGGAAGGAAAAAACATATTAAATATATTTTTAAAGAACTGAATATGAAAATAAATTAAGATCTTAATTAAAGTTCTATTGAACTTTAATTATTAGTTCTATCTAAAGATCTCAATTAAAATTCTATCAATGATCCACTTAGTTTTGGATATAGTGAAAGTCTCTTCCCAAAAAATAACACCAACTTGTCAGCAGGAGAGTGTTGACCCAAAGAAAACAAGGTAAAGGAGATAAGAATAGATTTCAAAAATATTCAGTTTAACTTTTCATGATGCTACTTTCTGCACCAAGCTTCCCCTTTTGGATAACTGTACTGACCAGTCCCTCCCTTAGCACCATGCTAAAGAGATCTACAGGAAGAAAGTTTATTCACTTCTTTACTGATCTTCCTCCACACTGTTGCACACAGAAACAATATCATCATTCATCAGAGGTTTCTACAAGCTACTTTTCTACTACAGAGGAAAGAGCATCGCCATCATTTTCATTTTACACTTTCATTCAAAGATGAGAAGCCTGGCCCAAAGCCATCAGAGAATCTGTGACTGCCTCAGATTTGAACACGAGCTCCAGTATGCTTACCAACACGCACAAAGTCAACTTTCTTATGTTACCTGTCCATAATCATCCCATCCCTGCCTTCAGGGTAGCTGTGTTTCAACTAAGAAAAGAAGGAATTCAATATTTCACTTCCTTCTAAAAGATAAATTATTTTAAACTTAATAGTTTGCAACAAATATTATAAGCCCTCAAAACTTTTCATGTTGAACAAAATATTGAGCAGTTTCAGAAAGAGACACAGTGCCAAATATTTAATTTTTATCAAAACTCTAGCCTGTCTTCCAATGGAATATTTTTTGCTGTAGGTGTCTGTTAAATAACTCACATAGGCCTAATGACAGAGAGACACAGTGATACTTTGGGTAAGCCCCATGTCCTAGTGTCCCTAGAGGCACACTTCCACTGAACCTGAGGCTAGTTCAGTGGTTACTGGGAAGAGAAATGAACACAATAAAAGTGACTTTCCTGGGTATAGCACCTGGTGACTCCCCCTGAAGTCTTCAGACCTGTACAAAGTTTGGAGAAACTCAACAGTGAAGTTGATAGCGGGTCAAGAATAGATGCTTCATCTCAATAAATCAAGAATGTGTATTTCCATACTACAGAAACCTCAGGTATAATAGGTTCAAAAACATCTAAGTATCCTTAAAACTGAACTAAAGAAAGAATCGGTTGGTAGTCATCTCTTCTATTATCTCTATTGATGCAAAAGAAACAATTAACATTTACCGAGCCCTTACAATAAGGGCTTTACAAATACGTCCTCATTTAATACTCAAAACTCCCATATGGGATGATCCACACATTTTAATATTACCACACAAAAACAAAATACATGCCAGCGACTTTTTTCTGTCACTGTCATTATAATCAGGCATTTCCAAGTGAGGAAAAACCAGAGAAGTGAGGAGGGTCTCCATTCTCCCAAGGTCACAGAGATGGTATGTACTGAAGCCTAAATTCAGAGTAGGTTCTTTCTGGCTTAAAAGTCTTCCAAGCATGTAACTTCTTTGGTATACACCAATAGACCAAGAAATAGAAAATCACATTAAAGGGAACTAGTGCACTATTAAGCAGCAGTAGAGACTGGAAACAAGTTTCTGCTCAAGCATTTTAAAGCAAGGACATTGTGAGTGATAAGAAACTATAAAATGTCTTTCTTTTTCATTGTTTACACTTAAAGTATATAATATGATTATATATTGTATATAACATATATTATATACAGTGATGATGACAGTCAAGGAAATTAACATCTATTATCTCAGTTACTATATGTTGTATGTATACATGTATAGAAAGAGAGACAGAAAGAAAGAGAAGACAGGAAAGAGAAGAACGGGGGAGAGAGGGATATCCACAATCTAAAAATTCAACACTAGTGAAGAGTTCTTCCTCTGCTGACTCTTTACTATTCACCATCTCTAAGTCAATGCACATCAAATTACTTGGCCACTAGATCAGAAAAAGATTCATTGCTTCGTTCAGGAAATACAAATGCTTCCTCACTACAAACTACAGTCCCAGATCCTTGCCTGGGACACATAAGTCTCTGACAAGAGGGGTAACACCCTTCTTTGTTACTATAGTTCATTATAATTACTTGTCATATGAACAACAGACTTTAATTTGGGAATGCCTATGGCCATTAGGCATCTTAACATAAAAGAAGAAAAAGTGTTACTGACAAAATCAAGGCAATATGCCTATTTCTACCCCAGCTTATTATACCAATTGATTAATTCTCTTTTGTGTTTAGCAGTACCCCTAAAATATTTTTTCAAAAAAAAAGAAGGAATATATAAGATAGTAAATAGATGAATCCTGGGTCTTTCTCTAATTAAAGTTTAAAAATACAGTTTAAATATTATACAATGATGACAAAAATACCTGGCACTTGTCAATAAAGTTCAAGTATTGGTATACAAGGCATCATAAATAATGGTGAAAACTTTGTTTCTGGTAATATTTCCCAACTGCCATTAAGAAATATACAATCATTTTTACCATATAACACCTATGTATAAGAAAAAATATCAACTCTATTTTAAAGTTGGAAATAAGAGTCATACACGGAGAGTATAGATTCTTGAAGACTCACAAGTAAAACTTTTAGTTTCCTGATTTTAAGAGCCTACTCCTCCGCATAAATAGAAAAGTAATATAGAGAATACATTTTTCCATAAAGTAGCTTTAAATATGCTTCCTGGGTGACCTAGTTTCAGTTTATTTAGCATGAATCTTTTCAGAATGCATCTACCTCCTATAGAATGCCTTCTGTATAATATAAAAATAGCCAAGAAAGAACTTCTACATAATAAAGTTTATTTTGTTGGTTAAGGACTTCTAAAGAATTTTTTGTGTTTTGGTTTTTTTGGTGTGGTTTTTTTTTGTTTTTTTTTTAATTTTTATTTTGAAAGTATACAACAGAACAAGTCCGAATAAAGCCAGCTAAGATCGTACAGTGAAATTGGTACAGAACTTCACAGCAGGTTACCAGGATAACAGTAATAGGTATCACAGTATATTTTGTTATCTTTATAATAGTTGTTCTTTCAATCCCGTATATCAAAATGAGATGAAATATAGAACATTATAGAACTTATCAAAACAGAATATTGAATAGAGCAGTACCATCAATCAGAAAAGAGCAAAACAGTAATAAAAATATTTGCCTTCAAAGAAATGGTAGAAGAAAGTCCCCCTTATTTGCTATTGTCAACCTTCCAGGAGATGCTCAGATTTCTGGTTCCCATTTGCTAATGGTTGCGGGGGGAGGAGAAGGAGGAAAGGGGAAGTGGGATATTTGACTCTAGGCCATGTAGCAGTAGGTTCACTATTGCTAAGCAGGGAGGCAGAATGGTCATTTGTTTTCACAGCATCCTCAGTTCCAACATGGCGTGGATCTCAGGAGACACTGCTAGTTCTCCCCCTGGAAGGGCTGCAGTCTGCCACCCTGCCTCCGCTTACCAGGGAGGGGAGGTGCTGGCTTGGCTTCCCAGAGTCCTAAGTTCCAACATGGCGTGGATCTCAGGAGACACTGCTAGTCCCCCCCCCAAGGGCTGCAATCTGCTACCCTCCTAAAGAATTTTTTGGATTTGAAATTTATTGCGCTTTATCTCAGCCTATATACAGAATCATGAAAAGAAAAAGAAAATCTTAGTCAGCTATTTTTTGGATTCAGTGAATGGATATGAAATAGACAGGCAGTAACAGAAATCCAGAAAGCAAATTGCTCTTGGTACCAATGATGATAATGATTCAATCTTATATTTGAACAGGCTTTCACGTATATTATTGGACTATAAAAGATATTAAAGGTTACAAGCCATACTGTATCAACCACATATTTGAGATTTGGGATTCTTTGTGATGAAAACATTCTTCAAATTATTGTTAGAAAAAGAAGAAATAACTTAGCAATGGATTTCATGTTCTAAGAATTCATAGTGATATGAATACAAATATAAGTATGTCAAATGTATCTTTATATATCGTGTGGAAATATATATGAACATATATGTATTTTCAAGTGTATGCATATATATCCATATGGGATATACATATGAGTATACACATGAGTGTGGTATGAGTATGTATATGTGTAGGTGGAGGGATGTGAATCATTAAGAACAATAAAAGATGGTGACAGTAAATTAATTGGGAAAATAATATTTAACAGAGAAAGGGTTTTTAAATATATATATATATATATATATATTGTTTCATCTGGTAGCTAACTTCTGCACCAATTACCTGTCTGTTGATTCAACAATCAACACAGAAGTTTTGAGGCCCTCACTCATCATACCCAGACACCATTCTAGACCTTGAAGAGGAAGTAGTAAATAACTTGATTTGTTGTTTCCCTCTCTGAGCTTATTTTAGTAAACAAGATAATGAAAAACATATTTATAGTTTTTTAGCTATAATGTGTAGTTGTAAGAACTGTAAGAAAAATAAATTACAACAAAAGAAAAGAGAATAATGGAGAGTGGCTGTAATTTGGAGAAGATGGCCAGAAAACCCTCTTTGATAAGCTCATACCTTCTCAAAGAAAAATGGAATGAGTCATCCACATAAATCTGAAAGATTAATATTCCAGGCAAAGGACATTATAGGCAAAGGTCCTGAGGAGGCATATTTGTGGAAGACTCAGAAAAGAGTGAATAAAGAATACAAGGTTAAAGAAGGAATTGGAGCTTAAGTAATAGAACTTTGAGTTTTATTTTTCATGAGATCAGAAACTATTAGAGGCTTTTCAAGGGAGTAACAAGATCTGACCTATTTTTAAAAGACACGGATTATAAAGTGTTAGAATTAATTTATAGCATATAGCACAGAAGCCAAATACCAATGACTTAAACACATGAAATCTTTCTCTTCCTTATTCCTAATAAATAACCACGTGCTCTAAAATGACTGAAAACCTAGCTGCCACATTTACATACAAGGAAGCAGGAAAGAAGAACAAATACTCCGCCTACTGGGCTAGCTGTACTTCAGGGAATTCCCTGATATCCTATACAACATTCCCCTTCTACCTCATTGGCCAGTTTTCCTCTAAAAGACTATGTCTAGCTATGAGATAGTCTAGAAAATAAGGCATTTAAACTGAGCATATTGCTACAACAAATGAAAACAGGCTTCTACTTATAAGGAGGAGCTAGAAACACTGGAACCAATTTAGAGGCAATTTGTAATAGTCCAGGACAAATTATGAGGGTTACGACTAGATTGATGCCAATGGAAGCGTTGACACGTGGAACACATGTTAAAGCACCACCCAGAAGGAGTCTTTGATGGAATAGTCACAGGATGTGAGAAAAAGAAAGATGCGTTCAATGCCTCTGATGCCGATGGCCTGGGCTCATGGACACACACAGTCTTAATGACCAAGAGTGGAAATTCCTTTAACTTTGATTGTGTGGACACTGACATCTACGTGATCAGAACACCCCTCCGATACAAATGATCATGTCTCCATTCTCTCTGTGACCCAACTCTAACCCCATGTCCTCGACATCTTGATTACTTCAGGCTGCATTCTGCCTCACTGCAGGACCACCTATTTTAGAACTAGAACTCATACATCTTTGTTTACGTGCCAGTTACTTTCTCTTGGGTTATTTTACCTATTATTGACATTAAGTATTTTTCGTTGTACTTTAGAGTTCCTTTGCCATTTAATAACAATTTTCAAATTACCTGATCTGTGTCACTTTTCTGTTCTCATTATCTCTGGAAGCTATAATCCAAAGCTCCATGTCAAAAGTCTCAGAGCTTCTTCAAACACTCCTATCTGCTGAGTAGAATCTCTTGCCCATTGTTTGTCTTCACGTTCCCACCAGTCACCCTCCATAGGAGGAAAAGAAGAACCTGCAGGTAAGTGGCCCTCCTCTCCACAGATGAGGGTTGATCTCTCCAAACACAGCTCACTTGTTCAGATGACGTTAAAATGTTGCCTAAAGCAAGAATATTAAGGAAATCCACTATTGAAGGCAACAGTTGAATCATTCAGATCTTAAAATTTCTTAGGGTGAGCAGCCACATGTATACACTACCCTTCATGTCTCCTTCCTCTTGATATGCTTCAGATAATTCCTCCAATGCTCCTTCTGTCTTTGGTATCTTGTTCTACCAACTCCATTCCTTGCCGGAATGTAATTGAAATAATACTACATCCAGTGGGGACTTAATCTAAAATGTTTAGCTGAGAAACTTCTCTCAAATGGTTATAGCAATATGTCAAGAGCTTTGTACATCCAAAGGGTATCCTAGCTCTCAGTACATCCTAACTCCTGTAAGGAGTGCACAGATTAGATGACAAGAGGATCTTTTCCTGAGGTGAGATTTTATTTATGTAATTTTCCTCTGTTATTGCTAGTTCTTATGTAGTTGACAGCTATCAATAGATCAGTAGCCACTAGCTGCACACACACAAACATGCATACACACTACATCACACTGACAGAGCTCTTGTCTGTCCAAGCTGACAAATTTTTTCCTAAAGAATGCTAATTAATTGGCTGTATTAAAAACTTATTGTTGATAAAGAAAAAGTTCCTAAAATACAGAATTACAACATGCCAATTCAGAAAAAAATTGATTCCATCTTTATGAGAAAGGCATCAAAATTACATGAGTTTATTCTCTTCAAAATGTCTTATTTTGTAGCCATATGTGACTAGAATAAATGTGTGTGTTATCTGTATGCGGTACCATCAAAAAATATGGCAAATATTTAAATAAAAAATTATGACAGTAAAGACCATATTGCTATTAATCCCTCTTAAATATTCCCCACTTGTTTAGAACACATTTATCATATAATTCTCACTACTTTCTGACTCTGTTATGAAAATTATCCTTCTTGAGTCTCTTAAATTGTGTTGTCTCCATGTCCTGAATCAATTTGAAACTTTTACCTTTTATGGTCATTTTGACTTTGAGGAAGAGCCAGAAATTGGGCCATGCCTGACCTAGTGAGTAGGGTACATGAGGATACACTATAATGGTTTCTAGGAGTTTATCTCTCTATTGAATGGCATTAGGCAGCAGTATTTAACGAATTTCTGATCACATTTCATAAAGACACAGAAAAGACTTTCAGACTTGCTTTAGCAACTGGCAAGAACAATAAGACAAAAGTGTTTAAAGTAACAGGAAATATTTTGAGGAAGATTAATGCCAATGTCTTTTCCTGTAATCAATTTTTAAAATTTTAACAGTCACCATATATTTCTATCACACCTCATATTTATAGTCAAAGTCAATGCTTTAGTCTAGAGATTTAGAGACATTCATAGCTAATCACATCTCCAAACATTCCTTTGTCAATAACCAAAGGAACCTTGATATCTGTTCCTTATTATCCCCTGAAGTAAGCAATGATTTTTAGTCTCATTTACCAGATTAGGAAACAAACACACAGCGAGGTGAAATAATGGATTGAGCCATTTGGCCACGTGGTGGAAGAGTTAAAAATCTGAATTCCCCAGTCCCCTCCAACTTCCTAGGCCCTACAGCTATGTGGCCAGTTTGCAATAAGGAAGCCTATTTATACGACTTTCCATGAGACCAAGAAGTTAAAACCACAACAGGAGAAAAGCAGGAAGACGTGGCTTTCTTGGCAGGGAATTTCAAAGCCAACAGCATTAACCGATTTCAAGCATTTTGCTATATTGTGAGAGCAGCCCTGGATATGCATGACTACAAAGGGCTCGAGTAAAAAGCATATTCTTTGAGAACACTGTTAACTTTCTTGTTTTCCAAAACTTAAAATAATCAAGCTCTGTGCATATAAGAACAAAAAGGTTGGCCTTTTACTTGGAACATTTCAACCACTTTTTTCCTAGTAAAATAGGGACCTAGAATAAATTGTCAACCAAACATTACAATTTATCCAACACATCCCCCTCCTGCCTGCTCCCCATGAGTCACAGAATTGCACAGCGCGAGTCTTCAACTTCACAGACCTTTAACGTGCAGTAAATTGAGGATGCTGGTATTCGTGTCAAGCAGCAGCTGCTGGCCCTGCTCCACTGTGACGTTATCGCCATCTTGTGGCCGTCTGCCAGGAAACCAGCTGTGAGTCTTGGACCACCTCAGGCAAAACTGCAGGGAAAATTTGCCCTGGAAGAGATGGTTTGGTTTCATTTTGTTTTGTTTTGTTTCTTTGTAAGGATAGTACAGGTGACCAATCAAATTAGAATCTTTCTGATTAAATTAAATTTATTCAAATGTTTTTACCATTTTCCACTGGTCCTACAGCCAAGTGTCCCTGTTTTATGGAAATATTCCAGTGTTGACACTTACCCTCCATTCAACCCTTGGTGATATTACCTTGGTCTTTCCTCTGCACCTAGTATATGGGTGCTGCGCAAAGCTCACACATGCACAGATAGCAAAGGAAATAATCTTCAGCCTTTACTGAGAGGCAGGGAGCAGAGCTAGGAAAATAGCCAACGGGAGGTGGCAAGCCTGCTGCCCAGCCTTCCTTTCTCCTCTCAGAATTCTAGCTTTCTGTTAATGCATGGTCACTCAAAAATCATGTGTCTTTCAAAGCAAGGACATAAAAAACATAGACAGCAGGATTCAACTTATACAAGAAGCTAAGAAGATGTCTAAATGTCTTGTGAAATTATGGAGCTATTTTTATGATACATTTAATAAAATCAGAACGAAGAAGGCAATTCCCTCAAGGGAAAACATACACTATATGTCTGCACTTTCCATGGCATCTCTTTCCCACTCAGATTCCAAACAAATGTGAGGCCTGAGTTCCTGCAAAATGAACTGCGTAGAAGATCCTCTTGTGACATGTAAGAGGCAGAGAAGAGATCCTTGAGCAGGAAAGACATAATTGTAATGCCAACAACTACACCTGCAGTAGAATTGTGCCCTGAAGTATTTCTGAGAAAGAAAATAGAAAATTGTGTTACTAGAAAAGTATATATATTTTCCAGAGAAAGGTGGTGACCCGCAGGTCAGTCATTCCGAATTATGGCCCTAACTCAATCACTAAAACTTTGCCATAGCAGAAAGCATGATTTTTCTAATTTCTCCATCTGCAAAGCAGAAACAAAAGTTTCCCCTAACCTGGTAAGAAACAGAAATGCATAAGACACAGTGATAATCACGTCAGAAGAACATAAAAAAAGAACAAGTTGTCCGTAAGCATCACTGGGAGTCTTATGAAGCACTCCTCACAGCGACTATTCCAGACAAGGAAAGTTAACTCCTGCTGATTTCAGTGTACAGGTAACTACAGGGAGATAACCTAAATAAAAATAACTGCTATAATAATGCATATTCTATATTATTATCATACTGTAATTCAGGAAACTGAAGAAAAATAGTATGGTAGGAACATGGAAAGATCAAGACAGTACAGTCAATTGCAAATAAGAATGAGCCAGGTTAACTCTCCGTCAGCTCAAAGTCCCCAGTGCAAGATCATGTGAAAAAGCTTGGATCTCCAGGCCAAAGATAGAAATGTTCCAGTAAAATCATATTTGCTTTGAAGGTGTTTCAGGTAGTGTTTTTTTTTTAGCACAGAGCTTATAAAATACAGATCCCCTCATTGTCATCATAAAGCTAGGAAATCCAAAGCTCAAGAGGTGGGACCCAGCGACCTATGATTTTTGTGATCTCCTCAGATGATAATTCCATTTCAAGGGATGAAGTCAAGACAAAAACCAGAAGGGAGAGGAGGGAAATAAACCCCAAAAAGTAATATGTTTGTTCCAAGCCAACCCAGGAAGCTCAGGGTCTTTAGTCGAGGTCACTCAGTAGTTGGTGTGGGTGGACTGTAAGAAGCACGAAGACATCAGCAGTGTAACTCCCTCTGAAACAGTAACCTAGCAATCAGATCCATAGCCCAGCAATACAATCACCAGAAAGCCAGGGCTCATAACACGGCAAACAGGTACGGAACAACTAACACTAATTAGATAATTGAGTCAGTGGAAAACTGTTCATGGTGTCTCCCATCAATTTGAGAACATTTTTAAATTGTTACAATTGGCACTCATATCTATTATTGACCTCTCAGTGAGCTTGAAAGACTTTCTGCCTTGCTCTGAAGCACCTGTGTAGCCATTACATGATATGATATTTTGGCCTGGTTCTGTCAGCCTTCAAAAATCGTTATCCTTAGCCTCACCCCAGTGGATGAGAAGATCAAATACCATTATCTCCACGTTAAAGTTGAGTAAGCCCAGCCTCAGAGTGTTTGAATGATGGAGACAGAGAGGAGTTATGCAAAGCAAATTCTCACCTGAAATCTTCCACTTACTGGGTCCTCCTTTGCGATGCCCTGCACCCAAATATCAGTATGACTGTCTGTTACTTCACCCATGTCTTTGCTAAAGTGTCCTCTTCTTTCTTGTATTTTTATTTTTTTTAAACAGCACCTCAAATCATTTCCTGTCCCCTAATAATACTTCATTCTGGTATTAGATAAGATAATCTTTGCATATTTATCATTTATTTATTGAGTTTGCCCAAAATGAAGCAAAGATTTTGCTTTGATCATTGCTGTTACCACACCCCTAAAACGTGTCTTAATATAAGTTATGCAGATAACATTAAGTTAATATCCTATCTGTTAATCCCATGCATGCTTTTATAGATATTACACACCCGCCATTTCTGATACAATAAGTAAATAGATATTTGAGGCTTAAAATACTTTAAAATGCTGCATTCCCTGTGTCTTCTACTTTGTCAGGGTTGGTCTACACACTTTCACATTCCTTTTCCCGTTTTCAAGTTCTCTTTAGACATAAACCAAAATGATGGAAACAGCTAGATTACAACCTGCTACTTAGCCTCAGTGTCCTTGTGAAATGTTGCATTGATTTTATTTTCCCCTTAAGTTTTTCTATTCAGAGTGGCAAATTTCAAATAAATACAAACGTTAAGAGTTCAGTTTCAAGAGATGTAAAGACTTTGTGTTCAAATGCTCCCTTTGCCTCATAAAAATATCTTGAGGATATGTGTTTATTGAGGATTCATACTTTTGTATAAAAAAGTGGCTAAATACCAAATGATCAAAAATTAATGTAGCCTCAATTATTTAGCAGCTGCCTAGGAAAATAAAAGAGCACTGTATCTGCATAATTGCAGGATGCTTTATCCATGATCATAAGGATTCTAGCTCCCTGCATTTCCACAGTCTACAGAGCTGGTGGTATGATTCCCTACATCGGACCCCAGGAGAGTGCCCCACAAACAAGTGCAGATGACTCACCTCTCAATATCTTCATCCTCCAATGCACCTTACTTTGATCTAATCAATCAAAAAAGAATGCTTACAGCATTTATAACAGGGTTCCTATCAATATATTTGAGAACTTCTCTGTTATCAACACAATGTTTTTGGTCAAGGTGATGCTATAGATCACTACCCTAGCTCATAGGTCAATATGGGTTTCACTTCCAGATAACATAACTTCTTTCCCCTATAATTTCCAAGGTGTTCAGTCTTGAGGTCTCATTTGATATAAACAAATCAGTCATTTCTACTCTGCAGATGAAACAAATCATTTCCTTTCAAGCTCAGGAGAAAAGATATGGAAATAGAGACATAAGACCTGTCCAAAACATGCCCTCATTTTTACCTGGAAACATATAATCCCAAATAAGAAAAAAAAAAAAAAAAAAAAAAAAAAAAAGGAAAAGGAAAAAAATCAAAACTTTCCTGCCTCAGCTAGGAAGCTTATGCAATTTGTTTTCTTCTTACAGCATGTCAGCACTTCTCTGAACTTCAGGGAGTGTGCAGTGTCTGCAAAACCTACTTGTCACCTTAGATGTGTTTGCAACACCACCAGAGTTATCTTGAAAGAAGTCATTGATCAGCAAGTTGGAACATCAGGCAAAGCGAAGACCTACTCGTGAGCTTGTGCACTGAGCTAGGTTCGTGGAGGGGAGGGGCTGTGGGAACCTCTCCAGTCACAGTGTCTCCTGGCTAACAAAGACAAAGAACAGCTGTGACACCTTACTGGAATGCCTTCTTGCTCAGTATGCAAATCTTAGAAATAGAAAAAGACAAATCCCTGTGACCAACATTTTCTGCCCCTCTTACCCTGCTTTATTTTTTCCAAAGCCCTTCTTGCCACCTAAATATTGTTCATACTCAGCCAATTCCTGACTGTGGAGAAGCTTCACAGAGCGTCCTGGATTCCTGCTGAACCCAGCACTTACACCATGGCCCGACCTATACCAGGCACCCCAAAATTACCTCTGACAAAGTGAACGGTTCAGTATCCTTCAGGCTTATGATCACTATGCTACAGATTAAAGTATTTTAACAACTGCAATAATTTGATGTAAGTCTGGTTTTTTAAAAATTTTTATCCAATGTTCCTTTATATAAAATCACTTCTAATTCTTATAAAACTAAACTTATTGCATTTTCTTTTGTGACATACCTCATTATTTTGTGCAGAGACTGCCCTTATTTTATTCTGACATAAATACCACCTTGATGTTCTTGATTTTGCATATGTATGTTATTGCTCGACTAACTTGAAATTCATATTTCTGGAAATTTTTTCATTTTTCTTTGTTTTTATTCTTATTTTTCACCCCTAAATAGTTAAGTGATTATCATAGCATTTACTGGATAACACTTGCTCTGCCAAGTAATAGTTTTAACTATTTTAATAATTGTATTATAATATTGAGTAATGTTAGATTTGTTCATCAACTAAAATGATGAATACTTTGTATAGGAGCTAATACAAAGGCAACTCTCCTAGAGAAATGTGACTTTATTCTTACCTTAAAAGTACCTACATTGTAATGAAAAAGACAAAAGTCAGATAATTAAAGAGTGATTGTTTCAATAATTAAAAACATAAGCAAGATGCTAGGAGAGTTCAAAAAATACAGTGGATGGTCCTGGCAGTCTGCCTGGAGGTGAAATCCAATGCGAGAATCTCCTTTTCTTTTTTAATCTGGATGCCACAGGTTGGATTAATTCAGTCGATTATGAAACAAAATGTATTTACTGCAGAAAAGTTAACCACATCCAAATCCAACATTACCAGAAACCCTGACCTATAATCTAACAAATCTTTAGAAAATAAAAAGTAATTTCATTTGTATAACTTACTCTTGTTGAGCTTACACCAGCCTTAAGTGATCTCTTTCTTTTCTCCATGTTTATAATACTTCAAAGTGAGAAATTAGCAGCAGAAAGTCAGTCCACATTGCTACGCAAATTATATCAGCTATGCAAAGAAACGTCAGAAAAATCTTTTGCCACAGATTTGTACCCCGTTGCACACTATCTTGTCTCCTAGAAAACTGGGATACTCATTGTCTTATCTCTTAGTTCTGCCCACTTCACACAGCTTCTGACCTCTGTGATTTCTCAGAGATCATGACCCCAGCTGAATGCTACATATATGTAAGTATTGGCTCTCTTCAGAGCTTCAGAAGACTGTCATAGTAGGGAAATAGAACAAATATACAAATTTTTACCTTCTCCTACACTTCAGTCTTCCGTCTCCTCTAATAGAGTCTCTCCCAAACTTTAAGTCTGAAGATCATTTTACTTGCTGGAGCAACTAATAATGAAGTGACAGCTAAAGATTATCAAATACCTCTAATATCCCAGCCACAGTGATATACAATTGACTTACAGGATCGTCAACCTAAAAAATGCATAGGTCCTCCTCTTTCCACTTAAAGTTTAATTTTAAAAAATTGATAATAGTGGCTAAGATTTACTGAACATACCTAATAAGTATTGTTTTACTTACAATCATATACCCTTTTCACAGTCTGTTAGTATCTCATAGTTTACTTAATAATCATATACCCTTTCCAGGCTTTTTACTGAGGACAAAAGAGTACATGAATTCCTGCACTCCACAAATATTTATTGAGCACAAAATGTACTCCAGGCACTGGTTTAAGCACAAAACAAAACAAATCTTTGGGCTTAAGGAGTTTATATTTTAAGAAGATAACAAATATATAAAACAAGTAGTGAGTTCCTTAGGAAAAAAAAGGCAGGGTAAAGTGAAACAGAAATGCCAGGCTGGGAGGAATTGTACGACTCTGAGTGATTGGTCAGCATCCCTGATGAGGGATTGGAGCAGGAAAGCACAGTGCAAGCCAGAGGCAATGGGGGGTTGTGGGGGGCTGAGGAAGGAGCGTGTGAGCAGCGCCAAACTGTAGCCAGAAAGATGGGAGGAATAAGGCATAAAAGCACCGTGGATATCAAGTTATTCATATGCCACAGAACAAAGAATTTAGTAAAGCATTTGGTACTATACAGCAGTGCACAATCTAGTCTGCAGTTCAAACCATTGTTTTGCTACTGGCAGATAGCCTCAACAAACCAATTACGAATTGTTTATGTATTGTATATGTTTATTCTCCCTTCATGACAGAGACAACATGTCCCATCAGACCCAAAGTGCTTATTACTTAGTACTTTATGGAAAATGTTTGAGGATTATTATTATACTCAGATTCATGTCATCAGTACAGTATCATTGATCTGCTCGATAGAGAGTGAATATACTCCATCAATAAGGAAATGCATTCAGATGGAATTTTCTGTGACTAAAAATAAGCAGTTATGATATAGTTAGTATATTAGTCACCCTCCTGACACAGACCAACTTAGCACCTTAGACCTGACATTCAAAGGAGGAGAGATTTATATAGTTCAGATGTGCCAGTTCACAGTTACCTAGCTCCAAGGTAGAAAGGGCAAAAGAGGACGGTAGATGAAAGCTGCTCAATCCATGGCAACCCTGTAGCAGAGAAAAGGGGAAGAAGCCAGAGACAAAAATGTACTGTCCAGTCATGCCCCTGGTGACCCACCTTCTGTAACCAGGCCCCACCTTCTAACAGCACATTCAGTTATGAACCCAATAATGAATTAATACACTATGATTACAATATCCCATGACCCAGTCACTTTTCAAAAGCCCCACCTCTGAACACATGAGACTTCAGAGCAGTATTCTAGATGTAAACTATAACAGCTACTTAAAATCTTGAGGACAGCTAAGAAAAACATCTTAGAAAGGATATACATGGAAGTACTGGAAATTGGTTCAATTCTTGTTTTCCAGTAAGCAATAAGCCAGATCTCAGGAGGCCACATAAAAGCAATTGGAAGTACGGGCTAGCACGTGTATGTGAACGTGTATATGCATGTGAGCCACGTGCACACATGTCCCATGTATACACATACATACAGAGTCAAATCAGAAGACTGACAGATACATGCTAGCCTTTTTCACAGAGCTGACACACTGCCATTTAACCAGCGAGCATGCAGCACGTGTTTCTGCTTCCAGTCACTAGTAAGAGACAAGGTTAACATTTTAAGTGATGGACTACAACATGTTATTTCCCCATGCAATGGACCCATGACTGCACTGCCTTGGAAAACACTTAATTTCAGTGATTGAATACACAGGAGCACATTTTGCTTGCTAGGAACCTTTGACAGCTTCTCAGTTTTATACACCAGGGGAACCTTTATTTTTCCTCCTTTTCTTTTCTCCCCTCCCCTTTACACCTGAAGGGAAGCAAAATGAATATCTTGGCAGAGCAAAAAAGAAAGAAACCCAGAGAATGAAAACTAAGCATCAGTGTATTTTATCATAGAAATATTCACAGCCATCTGCTCTAATTACTGCTAATGTTTGGGCCACTATCTTCATACAATAGAAATAATGATCTCCTTAAGGGCAGAAAAAAAATTTTTAACAGAAACAAACAAAAGTTGATTACATTTACCTCCCAGACTAAAGTGTCAAGCTGGTTTGTAGTGAACAATCAATTTGGACAATGGGTAGATCTAGGATTAGTTCAAACAAATTGAGTCTCTTAGTGGCCCCTCCTTTTACTTCTCTTCTCACCACTTTGGAGGAGTTATGTCCACAGCTTGCAGAGGGCAAGGAGCTGACCGATCACATTTCTGGGGTCTAATAATATTTCATAATAATTCCTAACATTTGTAAGAGAACGAAGGTTCCAAGGTTATGTCACAGTGAGCCCTTATCCACCACCATCACCCCACATGGAGGACTGAACATTTAAAGAATTCTACAGTCAACTTATTCTCAAAATGAAAAGAAATGATTCAAAATTACTCCATTCCTTGGATCTAAGTGAAATAGATGAATTCTAGCAAGACACAGGATACATGCCTATCATGCCAGAGGAGAATCCTGACTTTCATGAAAGCTGAGATCTTCACAAATCCCTAAATTCAACATACTACCTATATTAAGCAGAATTCTGAGATGCCCCCAGGATCCCTTCCCCCAGTACATACACCCTGCACAATTCTCCCTTTAGTAGGAACAGAGCCTGTGAATACAAGGAGTTACCAAGCTTATGATTAGGTTATGTCTATGGTAATAGAGAAAGAATTTTTCAGATGTGATTCAATCTACACATGAATTGACTTTGAGCTAATAAAAGAAGAAAGGAGATATACTTCACCTAATCAAAAGAGTCCTTACAAGAAAGACAGTTCCAGTTGTCCTGAAGGGGAAAACTGCCATGTGGTTAGGAATTAATAGCAAATTTTAGGAGTTGAAAAATAGCCCCTGTTCAATAGTCAGCAAGAAAATGAAGACCTAACTCTTACAGATTCAGAGACCTGACATCTGTGGGCAGGTTGAGTGCATTTGGATGAGCTAGAGTTCCACATGACAGTGTAGTTGGGCTGACTTTTGTTTTGCTTTGTTTTGTTTTGTTTTGTTTTGTTTTGTTTTGTTTTGTTTTGAGATAGGGTCTTGCAATATAGTACAGGCTGGCCTTGAACTCACTTATGTATCCCAGGCTGGCCTTGAATGGATGGTGATCCTCCTGGTCTAGCCTTACCAGTGCTGGGATTACAGGTGAGCACCAGCACATTCAGCAATGCTAGGCTATTTTGGTTTCAGCCTAATGAGACCTTGAGCAGAGATTCCCAGCTACTCAGTGCCCAGATGTCTGAAGCATAGAACTACGCCACAGTAAGAGATGTTATGGCTTCTGTTTGGGTGCCCCCAAACCCTCATGTGGTCATAGGTGGGACTTTTTCAGAAGTGGCTAAATCCAGAGTGTGTGACTGATTCATGGTGCAATGCTAGGATTAAGAATGAATGATCACTAAATCAATCCACTGATTGGCTTGGTACTACCCTAATTCTGGTAGCCTGAATATAATATAAAGGATGGAACAGTGTTTGTCTGGACCCTTGATTTGGTACCTACTGCCCACCATGAACTGTTTCTCCTCTGTGATGCCCCTCTGTCATACCACCATGCCTTGGAGCCAGATGACTATGGACTAAACTCCACACCAACTGTGACCCAAACAAACCCTTCCTCCCTTAACTTTGGGTGTCAGGTATTTTGTCTCAGCAACAAGAAAAATAATTAAGACTATAGATATTTTTTTAAATTGTCTGAACGTGGTCACTTATTAAGCAGTAACAGACAATTAATATGTCACTATTCTGGTCTTCTTCGGAAAGCAGCTTTCACAGAGAACATGCTTGTTTTTCTTCCCTTCATCATTAAAAGGGAAATCCTGCTTATAAAAATATTTTAAAAGATCATATTGGGGTGAAAAGAGGTAAATCAGATTGTTCTATCACTGCATAAATGATTCTTCCCACCCTAGGACATGAAACATAAAATTTTGAATTCATGATGCCAAGAAGGGTAAATTAAGACCTGATACAGACCTTTCATTTGCTCAGGGAGAGTTATGACTACTAAAGGTATGCCACAAATGTCACAAGGACTTCTGTGTCATCACAACCTCTCTCAATGCTGGAAAGATGAAAAATTTTCCTGATTCTGAGCACATCCATGATATGCATCATTGGGGGGAAAGTGAGGGATTCAGAAAGTCCATATTCTGACTTTATTTCTAAAAATGACGCCTCGCTAGAATTGTTGTTAATAGCACTGCTCTTTGCAAGCATTTCTTCCTGAAGAGAGATGAGAACTTTATTTTTATTCCCTCATATTAAAAGGAAAGACAGAAGCAAGAAAGGAAGGAAAAGAGGGACAGAGGAAGGGAGGAAAAAAGAGAGACAGAGACACAGACAACCCGACCATAGGAAACCAAGCTTAGAAATAAGAGAAATTTACCTTGTACCTGCTGTCTTTTTTTACTGGTCTTAACTAACTTTTCCTTACTTCTTTAAGTTTCAGAGAAGAGATTTACATACTTCTTAGGAAGACAAACAAAATGATAGTGTAAGTTTTCAAATCTCCTGCAAGCAGCATTATGTGTCAAGCCTTCACAAATGTATTGCCTGATTTTTAACAGTGTACAAGGTCATTCCTCTTACAGCCAATGCCAAAAATTATTAGTTCAGCCTAAGGAATAAGGAAACTCAGAGAGCTGTGATTCAGCACTAGGAAGAAATTTGAGGAACTTTCCTGTCCACCGCAAGGCAGATGCCTTTCTCATAAACACCAGGCTAAAATCATCATCATCCTTGTAAAACAATCCCTTGGTCACTATGAACTAGGAATTATAGTACCTATTCCTATACCTGTGAATGTATAATTGCATTTCTAAGCTCTTAGAGCCCAGTTTCAAATCCATTGTTCGCTTTTGCCCAAACATCCGCCACACATTGTCCCTTTTCTGCCAAGCCTTATTTATTGATTCCAGATGCAATGAATCATTTACTGACTTGAGCAGCATTAGAGGTAAACACCAAGGTTAAAATGTAGATATAATTGAATAACACCAACTACCAGTAATAGCGGTGCAGGCAAGGGAGGAAATAGACCCAGAGATTTCAGATAGAGAGCAGTCTGATGGAAACCCTCCACTCTCAGGATCAAAACCACATGGCATTTTGACATTATGGAAAAAAATCTGCATTTTATTTTTTCAAATTTTCATGTCAGTTGTCAATATAAGAAGAAGCAATAAGCAGGTGACATCATTTAAATACCCAATGATTAAAAGTAAAACACCCAAAAACCAACAATAATGTATAAATGTCAAAGACATTTTCTTAAATGCATATCTAATTTATTATTTAGACTGCTGCTAAATAAAAGTAATTAGATACATGCATTTTCCTTTGTAGTGAAGTTTTCTTTAGAGAAAATCCTATAAAGCAAACATTTTTGAAAGCACTTCCAAAGATTCATAAAGTTCAGTACAATTTCCACACAGTAAAATCTGCTTTAATCATTTGCTTTACAGTCACCTGGAATCTATTGTTTGAAATTCACATAATACATAAATATAGATATATAACATGTACACATAAGTTTATACAAACACTTGGAAAACTTTTATTATGTCTTTTAAGGCTGAAAACTCAGAATGGTAGGCTGATACTAACAAACCCATATGCATAATTATTAAAAATCTTATCACAGTTTAGAAAGTCAAAAACCACAGAGACCTCCATGAAATAAATCCTACACAATAAGCAACTACCCTGAGACTGAAGGCTGAGCTAATTCAATGAGTCATATTAAAGAGTTTTCAGAGGCCACAATACCTCTCCAAAACAAGTGCAAAATGCCTTGCCCCAGAATTCTGCTGATTTGGGGAATTACCTACTTGCTGAATCAAACTCGCTGAAGACTATTAATGTGGCTACATTTTGACTTAAGAAAATATAAACTTCTTTTGCTATTTTTCAATGGGAAGAGATATAGCTTCTAATATGCCCTGTATTAATTTAATGAAAGGTTAAGTATATATACAATTGTCTCATTTTATAAGTAGCTGATACAAGATTGTTCAATGAATTGAGTAGGAGTAGCATCAGAACAAAAGACAGGTTATTGTGATCTTTGCTCTTTTAAACTGGTCTTGTTAAAGCAAACTTGGCAAGCATGTAGCTGAGCTTTCTTACACTTCCCGATTTCAAATAATTGACAGTATTCAGATAGCCACTATCAAATGAAAGTTCCTGCCTCCATCTATTCAAAGTTGGGTTTTGCCTGTTTGGCTGGTTAAGGTTGGTTGGTTGGTTTTCTGAAAATGTATAAGGAAATAAAACAACTATCTCTCCTTACCAACCACACATAGGAGGATCAACCTTTCCTTCTTATCCTCTCTTCCTTCGCATTGTTTTAACCTAATCTGCTAGACCAAAACTAAGCTATATTTACTGTAAAACTTTTTTTTATTTTTGATACGGGGAATCAAACTCATGACTTCGCACTTGCCAGGCAGGCAGTGTGCCGCTGCACCTCTCCCTGGTCCTAGTTTAGAACATTATTTTAATCCTTTTGAGAACATTTAAAGACAATGTATTGAGACACCCGAAGTACGTTAACAATACTAAAGGTAAGGAAGTTTAATTAAATTGTGCAAATTAAAATGCTGGATTTTTAAAATACAATGTATCTTAAGTGGAACAAATCAGACTCACATCTGTAAATGCTGCATAGTTTCCCTGCTGTGAGAAACCCAAAGAGTAAGTAAGGACCAACGTGTACAATATACATACTGTGAAATGGGAAGAAATTGTTCAAATGGAAACAGGAACTAGGGAAGAAGAAGAGGGAAAGAAAGGAAGCAAAAAGGAAAAAATGAGTTAAAAAGGATAAAATGGAAAAAAGTTTTGTAACTAGGGAAAGGAAGAGGGGTTGAAAGAAGCAGGGATATGAAAAAAGGGGAATCAAAACACAAATTCCCTGTGATGAAATGGCCATTATGCGTATCTAAAATGTACCAACAAACTTAATTTTAAAACTGCAATATAGGCTATTATTAGACTATATAAAAGATTGCTTTTTTGTTTTTACATAGAAGAAAGCTTCATTTTTTGGAAAAAATACTTCGATGTACCTCAGATAAATTGTATTTGAAGATGATTTCTTGGATATGATATAAAAAATAGCAACAGAAGAAGAAATAGATAAATTTGATGTCATTAAAATCTAAAATTTTCAAAAAAAATAAATTTTCTGTATCATAAAAAACAATGAACAATAAATAAACATCTAATGGAAAAAATATTTGCAAATCAAGTCTGATGTGAGATTAATATCCATAAAACTTAGAGAACCTCTACAACTCAAAAACAACAAAACAACCCAGTATTAAAACTGGACAAGTGATTTTAACAAACATTCTGATACATGAATGGCTAAGAAGCACATAAAGGCATTTAACATCACTTACCATTAAGAAAATGCAAATAAAATCACAATAAAATATAAGTTCACACCCATTAGGATCACTATTATTGAAACAAAATCATAACAAGTTTGGCTAGAATATGAAATTACTAGAACTCCAGTACACTGTATAAGTGCAGTAAAATGCTACAGTCAGTGTATGCACCTATTTGACAGACCTGGAGCAGCTCATATCTCCTGTTAAGTTCTCCACTATAGATGCAAGAAAAGAATCCTTTCTGCTGTGTGACAGTCAGAAGCAAGACTGAAGTGGGAAATCTGGAGGCAAACGGGGAATTTTTGAAATCTGGGAAAAACCTTGTCAACAGAAAAGTTTTACTCCAAAGATGAACCTAAAACTTGAGTTTACATGAGTAGTGTTGGAAAATAGGTCTTAGCACCATCACCTGATTGATTATGTCTTTTAAAGCCTAAAGGTTAAAACAATAAAGCAAGTCAATGACTTTAAGAAAACAACAAAAAAATGGTGGAGTCACTATGAAAAACAGTAAGGCAGCTCCTAAAAATTAAATACAAGATTATCTTATGATCAGTAATTCTGGACAGGCCTTCCTCTGAGCCAGCCTCCACCATGGGGACTGGGACAAGACACAAAAAGACAAACTGTTCCTTCCTGTGAGCCAGACTCTGCCATGAGTATCAGAAGTGACGCAGCAAGAAGACAAACCACATCTTCCTGTGAGCCAACCAGTGCATGAGCTGGGAAACCAGAAAAGCATCCCTCCTTCACCCCCACCCCATAAACACCTGGCTGACTCAGAGGACTCAGTGAGAGGATAGCAACTGAGGTGAAAGGAATAGCTTGATGCTTGTATTGTTTGATTGACTTTGCAGGCCTGGGGCTGGTGGTCTGGGCTTCTGTTTGGAGGATGGCAGTGTGCACTGTGGCAACCAGGGGCATTTCCTTCCGTCTTATTTTTGAAATCCGATGTTTTGTCCCACTTTATGTTTTGTTTTGTTTTTTTTTGTTTGTTTGTTTGTTTTTTTGATTCTTGCATCTGGTAACCTAAGCAACTATTTTGAAGGTAACAATATGCAATATAATAACCAATGTTAAATTCCTATCATCTTGTTTTGAGAACCTATATAGCTGCTATGTTGTTGCTGTTGTGTTGTCGTTGTTGTTATTGTTGTTGTCATTGTAATTGTTTTGCTTTTATTGTTGTTTTTTGGGTTTGTCTGTTTCTTGATTTTTTTTTTGTATTTTTCTTTTTTCTCTTTAAAATAAATAAGGGGGTTGCAGGTTTAGCTCAGTGGCATAAGCACCTGCCTTGCAAGCAGGTGGTCATGAGTTCGATCCCTGGTACAGATAAAAAATAAATAAGTAAGTAAAAATAATTCTGGATAAAAACCTAAAATAGTTGAGAGCAGGATTTCAAAGACATATTTGTATGCTCATGTTCATAGCTGCATTATTCGCAATATCTAAATGGTGGAAGCAACTAGGACATGCCATGGAATTTTATTCAGCCTTATAAGGAAGGAAATTCACATACATGCTATCTACAACATGGGTGAATTTTGAGAATATTAGGCAAAGAGAAATAAGGCAGACATGAAAGAATAAATACTGCATAATTCCACCTATCTGAGGTACTCACAGCAGTCAAAGTCAGAAAGCAAAATGCTGGCTGGGGTAGGGAGTGGAATTCGGGGATCAGGGGCTGATTGTTTAGGGAAGAATGGACAATGAAACTGTTCTGCAGGATGAGTGGTGATGACATTAATGTAAATTAATTACATAATAAGTTACCATTAATGTAAATTTACTTAATGCTGCTGAATTGAACACCTAAAATAATTAAAATTGTGTAGCTTAGATTATGTAGGCTTTGCTACAATCTGAAAACCTTTTTTGAAAAAAAGCTTCTTTGTATTTAATAAAATCAACAACATTCTTGAGTTTCTTATTTCTTTAGAACAAACCAACAGATTAACAATTCAACTTCCTAGTTCATCCAGGACTTCTAGAAAACCTAGCTGGATAGACAGAAATTATAGAGCAACCAATTTTTAGATAATGACACTGGAGGCCAGAGATGTTAACTGATTTTTCACAAGATCAAGCAAAGAAATGAAAACCAAAAAGAAAAGTACTTAACACACGTGGCTGTCTTGTGCTCTGAGGAGTGCGGGTGTGTACCCTGCTTCAGTGAGTGTGTGTGCACAGATACATGTTTACCTACAAGGCCTCCCTGCTCAAGTCCCTGTTCACCTCTTCACGCGTACCCTACTCCCCATGTTAGGGCATACAGATCCAACAGAGCTTTCAGACATTCTGCCAGTTCATGTTCCCATTCCTTCTTTCACCGAGGTTATCTCTATTATCTCATCCAGAAGGAGCTTTCAACCCCTTCAAGAAGAAACCCTCTTTCTTTAATGCCAGATCAGCACTCTTTCTCTGCAAAGGTATTGCTAATGTCCCCTCACCCTGCACCAGAGCTGTTCCCACTCCCTTGCTTTTTGTGGCTTTGCACATGCTCCTGCAGGACTTGGTATGCTCTAGTGTTTTCTATGTCCACTCCTGTGGCACCCAAGACAAATGAGGGGAGCTTCAAGGAAACCAATGAGACGGCTGATTGGAAAAGTCACTGGAAATTGATTCATAGCTTAGATATCTAAAAGCAGGAGACTGGTAGGAGCTGTCCCTCCCTAGTTGCAAAGGGAAGACAAAACACTGGTTAAGGAGCAAGCAGCAGTCACCACTGGAGGGACAAAGGTGAATGGGGAGACTGCTAATCTGTTGTGGATTAAAAGTATATTTCCCCAAAGACCATGCTGTCCAGAGAGAAGTGAGGCTCCCCATAAGGATAAGCCAGCAAGGCAGAGTTCCAAACCCGACCCCAGCAGGGATCATCAATGAACCCACAGAAAGGCACATGAGAGAGGACTAACAACTGTCCACTGTCCACTTGGCTGCCACTTTACCTGTGATGCAGGATATCTCCTTTTGCCATACCTCTTTCTTCCTTAACTAATCCCAAAAAGAAGAGAGGAAACAGCCCATTTCCCAGCCCATACAGGATTCTAAACTATTTGTGGATAAGGTAGTCTTTGAAAATTGAATATACTTTGAGGTTTTAAAATTACATTGGACTGAATTGGAGTTAGGAGATTAGAGGCCACTAAGACTAACAGTCAGAATAGGTCTTACTGTAGGAATTTCGAGTTTTTGCTTTGTAGGGGGTCACATGAACTGAGACAATCTCATAAATTGAGCCACTGCCAAGGGCACTTCAGTGCAAAGCAGCTGTCAAACCCATGCAGTCAGTGGGTGGAAAGGATGGACTAGAAGTTAGGACCAGAAATAGCCAATCTCATTACCCTTTCAACAAACACGGTTATTAGGGAAGAGCAAACTCAATCACTTTCTCAACTGGGTCAAAAGAAAGTCAGGGGCCAGGCACAGTGTTTTACATCTATAATCCCAGTAACTTTGGAAGCTGAGACAGGAAGACTCAAGTTCAAGGCCAGCCAGGACAACTTAGCAAGACCTTGTCTCATAAAAACATGAAAAGTGTTGGTAATAGAGCACTTCAGTAGCATGTACATGCACAAATCCTAGGACTCAGTCACAAGTACAAAAAAAGCAAGAGTCAGAGACAGAGTGGAGTTCTTTACTTAAGATTAAACAATTTAGGCCCTGAAGAAAATGAGCCAATTGAATGACAAAGATCAAGAATGTAGTAAAGAGAAAAGGCCACTGTGATACCATATGCGACTAAAGAGGGAGAGGAGGCGCCTGAGAACACAGGGAGGGGTCAACTCTTCGTCCTGCTGGTCCACAGACACTGGCAGGCCACTGGCATCTGTCTTTTCCCTTCTCATTTGCACACACTTTCTGATGCTGACACCACCTCCCTTTACCTCTGTTCTATCATCTACCTCGTAATAGCTCTCACACTTGTATCCCAAACCTTAAGCCAAAGAGGACAGTACCCAAACTCTGAATGGCCAGATACCTCCATCAGTAAGTTACATGGAGCACACAGCCATGACACAAGTAAAGTCACATTATCTTCCCCTTTCCACGGACTTTCTCAGCCATCGGTGCCTCAAATACTGCCTAGTGGCACCACTATCCACCCCGTTACAGATTTTTACCACTCCAAAACCACACCCACATCTCCTCCTATCCTTAATATTATCTCATAAGTCTCATATTTCATTCTTCCCTTCAAATGCATGGCTGCCGTCCTATTTAAGAGATGCTAATCTCTCACCTGGTTCCTTTGGACTGCAGGTCCCATAACAGCATAGGGCATTTTAGAGTTTAGTAAAGGACTTGGCACATAATAGGTTTTATAAAAATTAACAAATGGCTATTTGTGCAATACCCATTCTGGTCTGTCGGCTTTTAGTCTCTTCCCATTCTTCCATGCTCCTCCCCACTACTAACATTATCTCCTGAGAAAATTAATCTGGTTGATATTTTCTCTCCTTCTCCCTTGCTCCCTCCTCCTTCCTTTCCCTACACTTCCCTTTCTTCTCTTCTTTCTTTCTCTCTATCCTCATCTCTATCTCCAGACACATCTCACATACACACTCCCTGCCCTCCACCTGCACACTTAGCATACACAGGTGTGCAGCTTAGATGAGAGCTCATATCCAGCACCTAGAGACCAAAGTTCCAAATTCAATAAGCAGATGAGCCTCTGCCACAGAGTGACCCTTCAGCTTCACCTCCAGCTCCTCCTCACACGGCCTCCTGTGCCCCCCTAGGTCACACACCATCCTCAAGTGTCCTCCTAAACATCCTCGTGGGTTCGTGCTCATGTTCCATCTTTCCTGAGAGCATCTTCTAAGGCCTGGCTCCATTATTTCAGATCCCCCTATTGAGGCCGTCACCGGTCCCCTGAGAAGTTGCTGTCCCTCTGTGCTTTTACTGTTTTTGTGCTCCGTGGCTACTTCATCCTTTATCTTGATGGCTGCTGAGTTCCACAGTGTCAGGGATAGCATGATAATCACCTGCACTCTTACACATCACTGGCACATTATAGGTATTTACCAAGTAATCAGATCAGATCAATGAATTGGACCATCCCAATGTCTATGTGGAAGAGGCAGCCAATCAACAGTGAATTTCAGTGACATCAGAAAACTGTCTCTTGTCTGAACTTTCACAATTATTTGTCTTTTTAAAAAATTATTTAATGTTTTAAAAAGACTGTAAGAAATATTCATCCAGACATAACTCAAACTGCTGGCCCTGTGTTTCCTAATAGAATGCCTCCAGACGAGCTTCAACAAATGGGTAGCTCTTATTTGTAATTTGCAGCCTCTATTTGCATGCAGATAATTAATGTGTTAAGAATCCATAAAATTGATTTTTCTCTTAAGTTAAATATTTCAGCTACAATGTTGGTGTATCAATTAATGAAGTTTTACTAAATATTCAACCAATAAACATTTATCAAGCTAGGTACTATGCTAGACCCTGAAGACAAAATGATAAATAACGTATTTTCTTGCTCTCAGAAAGCACACTGTCAAGAAGCTAATACACCAGCCAATTATTCCAGTAAGATAGCTTTGTTTCCTTTTGTTTGGTTGTTTGGTTGGGTGGGTGGGTGGTTTTTTGTTTTGTTATTTTTTTGTACCAAGGATCGAACTCATGACCTTGCAATTGCCAAGCAGATGCTTACGCCACTGAGCTAAATCCCCAGCGACAGCTTTGTTTCTTAGAGGGGCAAAAATCTAGATGTTTCTAGAAGAAAACTGAGAAAAAGCCCCCTAAAAAGTAGGACTTTTAAGAAAATCTTCCAGACTGGTATTACTGCAGAAATATATCTTTAAGACGTATAAGGACTTTTTAAAAAATCATGCAAACTGTTAATACTTTGAACAGTACAGCTTTAATTATGGTCTCACATTTTAAAAACTTTTGTCCAGGAGCCAAGTATCATCGATATCTCTGAACAAAAACTGAAAACTGTGCACCTAAATAAAGTAACTGGACTCCTTTTGATTTCAAGGTAGTTAGTTGTTCATAATCAATGGCCTTTGGAAGCACGACATTTGCCAAATCAGCCACTTTCTTGAAATCCAAACAGGTTTCTGGAAAGGGGTAAATTACTGTTATTTTGGTCAAAATGGGAAAAATTCCATAAGGTTAGAATCTCTGGATCCATGCCAGCTCCCAAGGAGTTGCAATAAACCCTCAACAGAAACCTCTGATGCAACAGGATCCCCTGATAATGCACTCACCCTGCACCTTTTTCAGCTACTCTGCTCTGATTAGAATTGCACAAACATCACCCTAGTACAACCTAAGGCTCAGATTCCTCAAAAGTGCTGTGGCTACAAAGCCCTTTTAAAGAGGCTCCAAAGCATCTACTCAGAACCACTAAGGCTTTCATTCTCCCCGCCTCCTGAGCATCCCATGAGCAGAAGTCACAGCCAGGGCTTCTCCAGTGCACGATCAGACATGGAGCCACCGCAGTACCACATGCTGCTGCAAGCAAGTTCCAAAATCAAAAGGGAGGCCACGCTGACGTGGAGCTTGTAATTGTTAGATTGATTGTTAATTAGTGTCACAGAATCGAACACAACAGCTGGTTGACCCACAGTGGCAACTGTACAAGTAAATTTCTACTAGCTTAAAGATTTTTTTTATTTAATTTTTGATGTAACTAGCATGATGAGAATTAGCTACACACTGATAGTAGAGGTGCTTACTTGCATGGATATTTCAGTTCAGAAAATTGTTAATGTGTAAACAGAACTCCTTTTGCATTTGTATTGAAACAGGGCCGAAACAGCATCTTTAGCATGTAATCACATATCACACTCCATTTCTCTCTTCCAAAAGCTGAACTTACTGTCTTAACACTTTCTCAGACTCCTCCAGGCCTGCTTCAAACACACAAAACACTCCTCCTAAAACTCAAAGAAACATCATGACACCTTTGTAATAGGCCTGTTTCCCAAGGGGGAAGGGGAGGGCAGATAAAAGGACAAGGCAAATTAAGGGAAATGTGGAATATAAACTTGAAACCTACTTGTCAATAAAACCCAAAACAAACTCAAAGCGGAGGTGAAGAAAGCCGGGGGAGGAAAAGCGATGTTAAATGGTCATCTTTCTTCTCATTTTATTTGAGGAAGTTAAGTTTGCACAGCTCCTTATAAGCTGTCTTTGGCTAAACTCACTATTAATGAGCTTTGACATTTGAAATTTAACTGAGCATGAGCTAACAGCTTCTAGCACTGCACCACCCATGAAGGCAACTGGAAATATTTTGCCAAGGCCTAACGGTGTGTTTATTGAAAAGACACAGCTTTCAAGAGAAAGTGTTTATAGCAAGTCCTTTACCTGCTATCCCTCCGCTGTGATGTCTGTTTGGTTTCAGGGTTGAGGAGGGGTGTCCTTTTTAACTGTTTCTAGCCACCTTTCTAATTGTTTTCAAATGTAGCAGGAAAATGTTAGTAAAATCCTTTACTCTATAGCAACCTAGACTAGAATGGCAGATCTGAAAATTTTCAGTTAAGACAACAGACAAATCAAAAATCCCACAGAGACTGCAGGTTCAACCACTAATGTTAGAAAGGCACTATGAAAATACTTATGTTTTTCTGCTAATTCCATTAAAATTATCAGTGAAGCTGAGGGAAAGGAATGGATTTTTCTAGCTAAAATTCTACTCCTTTGAATGAAAGTAAATCCATTATTAACCAAGTAGTTTCCCCCAAAAGAAGGCCTAGATAGAAGCTCTTCACTTTACTTCTTAAACAAAGAAGGCTCTAGGCATTCTGACTTGTTTAAAGACGGAATTAAGTGAAAAAGAGGGAATGAGCTCGAAATAAAAAGATACTCGTGCATACCATGCTCTTGAACAAATTGAAATGTCAGTTTCCACCCCCACGGACTAAAGCAAAAAGGGAGCATCGGCCTGACGCTCATGGAACAGTCCCACAAGCAATGTTCCATGTGCAGTGATCCTGTACAGATTCCTGACCTTGAACATGTCTGGATGCCAATATCAGTTAGAAGTTCAAAACCACCACCCTTCCCCTGAAGCCAGCACTGTGCTGGAGAATGTAGGAGTATCCTTTGCCCCAGGCATTTCTGGACCAAGTAAAAGTAAAAGCAGAAATTATAACCTAATCTGGAATGCCTCTGAGGAATGGAGAGGAAATCTCAGTTACAAAGAGAAGGAAGTTCAGAATCTGTGAACTGGAAATGACATATAATTTCGAGGTTTTCATTCACCAAACTGAGGCTGGTGCAATACAAAGGACAAAATGCCCAAGGATGAAGCAAGCTCAGCAAACACAATTCAGAGTTACACCTAGAGGAGGAGGAAAGAGAAAGCAAAAAGTTGGATTCTGTCCAAAGACATTTTGTTATTTCTACATAATTTTCCCCCAGAAATGCCAAGAATCATTGGATCATAATTTCTTTTACATACCAAATAAAATCTTCGTGTGTTCCTTTATTGTCGTGTACTACATGACTTCGCAATTATTTCTAAAACTTACACAAGTAGTATTTTTTAAAGTAATTCATGGCAGCCATTAATGAATCAGAATATACTTTTGATAATTTTTTATTAAAAATGGCACTAATTCCACTAATAATTGATTTTCAATCTTTGCATAATTCTGGTTTTAAAAGTAAGAAAAAAATGAATGGGATAAATTTTAAAAATCCTGCTTTGGGAATGTTCATAGTTATAATAATTTCCTAAATTAGGAAAAAAGATGGAGCTATCAATAAATTACAGCATTTGGCTTACAACTGTGGAAACACTGTCAGGTCCTCAGAGTAAAAAGGCACAAAGCTGACCTCTAATACTTTCATTGGGATGATTATGAAGATGACTAGCAAAAATCAGGGGAGGGACTGGCACATTATCCACACACTAAACCCTGTTCCCTTCTTCACCAAGTACCTTTCAATGCAGGTCTTTTTGCTCTAATTCTGCAGATACATTTGTAAATTTTCCTCATTTTGTCAATTGGTGAAGAGAACAGAGGGTCAGCTAAAAAGAACTGGGGTCTCCTAGCAACACCCAGACATAAAACTTGCAGATTGACAGCAAGAAAGCAATGAAATCCGCTTGTATGGTCATGTGCTATTTACTGAATGGAATCCACTACTGTTGCCCAGACCCTCATCCATACCAGGCAAGTACTCTACCAATAAGCTAGAGCCCCTAGTACAAGATACTATTTTTAAAAAATAAAAAAACTGAAGCTGATGCTGCTGGTCCAGAAGAATCAAGAAAACATTTGAACCCCTTGTCTAGTCAGTTAAAAGAGCAGAAAAGCCACTAAAGAACATAAAGAGATTCATCCAGAAAAAAAATCTGGAAACCATGGCACAGCGTAGACTGCATGCCACACATAGCACTGGCTGCTCAGACCATACCTGAACACACATATCGGCTAGCAGGAAACACACACAGGCTCTACACAGGGCAGGAGGACAGAGGACATGAGTGTGAAGCAAGCACCAGCAAGCTAGACAGGCTGCAACAAGATGTCCACGGCACAGCCTCAGAGCCTCAGAGCCTGTCAGCCACCCTGTCAGCCACTCAGACGTCCCCGCTTCCAATGTTGGTAGCACATTAAATGCATTTATCTGAATTTGGAAAATATTGAAATGAAAACCAGAACAGCAACAATAATAATCAGAGCCAAAGGCTTAAGGCTTCAAAGACTGATGGTAGCAACAATAATGATGATAAGCACTGAATGGACATTTAGTTGATGGCAGGCACCTCACTAAGGGCTTCATTTTCATACCCGGCTTAGACCTCTCAACTCTGTGAGGGTCTACCTTATTAGCCTTATTTACAAATGAGAAAAGTGAGTCTTGCAAAGACCAAGGAGCATGCCAGAGACAAAATACTGAAAAGTCAGGGAGCCAGGGGCTCTGTTTTCAGACCTTTGTAGTCTATGCCCTTCAGGGACATCAAAACTAGTCTCAATAATGGTAATACTTTCATAAATCTGAGAAGATGAGAAAAATATAGCCTCAGAAACAGAAATATGATCAAATCAGACTGAATCTCCAATCAGAAAGTATACCCAATCAGTTTTCTCCCCTGAGGGATATTTTTTTCTTTAGTTGTGTTCTGAAAATTAAACTTTTTGTATTTCTCTGATTCCACAGAAGTCTTCCAAGTTCCCAAATAGTAGCAATTGTTTTATTTTGTCAACTGAAGAAAATGGGCTCTGGAGGCAGCCACACAAGTTCAAATCCTAAATTCATCCTATACTAGCTGTGTGGCCATTGGTAAGCACCTAAATTCCTTGATGATCAACCCTTTTTCCATAAAATGCACGAGTTTCTTTCCAGAGACTCTTGTACTATGGATACCAACTCAGAACATGACATATAGTAGGTACTGCATACCACTAGTCTCTCCCTGACTTTCCATATTTTTCTTAAACAAAAACAAGGGGAAATAAACAATTTCTTAAGATTCAATTACTGGCATCAACATTTATGGCAAGTAAAATAAATAAATAAGAAATAAAATTAACTTCCCCACTAATTAAAATGTCCTAAGTCTTGATTTTGAATGTAGGATATACATATGTTAATGTATAGGTATTGTTAAGGTTTGTGTCTAGTTGTCCCTCAAAAGCCTTATGCCATTTTCCATGGGGCTTTTTTTGAGGTAACTGAATCTAAAGTGTGTGACTGATTAGTAGTGCAACACTAGGACTAAGGGTATGAATGCTACACTCACCCTAGGTTGAGTAGCCTGCACACAACGTAAGGGGCAGAGAGAGGCCTGTCCCCTCTCTCTCCTCCCTTGTTGTTTTTGCTGCCCCATCGGTGCCATGAACTGATCCCCTCTGTGACGCCCTGCTGCCTTGGAGCCATCCAGCTACAGACTGAAACTTCTACAAACTGTGAATTAAATAGGTCACTCATCCTTTTTTTGTTGTTGTTGTTTCCGGGGATCGAACTCATGACCTTGTACTTGCCAGGCAGGTGCTTGTGCCACTGAGCTAAACTCGAAGCCCAGACCATTCCTCCCTTTATTTTGAGGGTCAGATATTTTGTCTCAGTAATGAGAAAAATAACTAAGATATATATATATATATATGCATATGTACCTTAAGCTTACTCAAGTTCTGCATATTTTTATATAAAATTATGCTTCAATAAAAGACAAATTCTTGATAAAATAAAATTTAAGTTTAAATTTTATCTCAAACGTTTTAATCATGTGAGCAAACCAAACTACAGAGCATTTATGTTATGTTGAAAATTAGAAACTATAAAAGTTCAAAAATACATATCATTTATTCTGCATGTAACTCTAAAATTTCATTCCCCTACCTTGCTCACACTTTAAACAATCCTAAGAAAATATCCAAGAACCACACTTGCATTGGCCTACCCATGCTTGTGACAGTTTTATGCAGGCATTTTGTTGCGTTATTGCTAACCTCCACCAGCATGGGTCACTAGAGTCCACGCTGATGAACAGTTACAAGTTAAATCACACTTTAATACTGCTAGAAAGTCTTCACACCTGTAGATCCATTTAAATTTCAAGTTTTATAATCAGGTATGGTTAACACTACAGATATCATATACATGAACATAAATTATGACTCTGAGAAATGCAGTCAAGGACCTAGTGCCTCTTAATAAGATGGAGTTAGCAGGAACTAGAACTCATGTCTCCCAGCAACGAAGGCTCAGGGTCTTTCTGATGCGCTCTAGAGGAAGGGACCACAAAGCCAAGCCTCCATCATTTCCCCGCTGAGGATGGTTAGTGAGAACCAATGATGTTAGGCCAAAGAGTCACACTGTTAACGTCCTATGGCTTTAGGAAAGGGTGGAATCTGGCAAAAGATATACTTCTCTACTTTTTACAGAGTTGCTTTTGGAGACTGCTCCTTTATCCTCGCTATGATTCTATTCAAATGAAAATATACTATAGATCTACTCAGGTTTCTTGACCTGGCACCACGATTTTACCTGCTACCGAAACCCCACAGCACAGGGGTCTACATTTTTCTGGACCAAATAAAAAGAAAAACTCTGACTAATTAAAGCCATACTGTATTAGACCAAAACATAAACAAAAAAATTTTTTTTAGTTCTCCTTATTTCTTTTCCTCCCCTCAAAAACTTGCTTCGAAGCTAAAAGGAGCCAATTAAAGTGGCTATTAATAGGAAATAGAATTGTCGACACAGCAGCTCTAAGCAAAAGCAATTTTATTCCTGTTCTTCCAAAAGCTTATAAGGTTTCACATGAAAAAAGCTGTGCAGGTGGGCACACTGTAGGTGTCCCTATGTACATGTGCATGTAGGGCAGGGCGGGAGTGCTGTCACAGTACTGGATTCACAAATTCATCATAAATAGACTATTAACAGCATATTATATAGACATACCTTCCATCACCTGGAAGAATTTTGTTTCGTTTGGTTTTTCACTTTTATTTTTGAATCATTATTTTCCAGCTATGGAAGTAAGCCCTTTATTTTCATATTTCCTAGAGATTTTTTTTAAAAAGACATTCCTAGAATATTATAAAACTTCAGGAGAAAAATAAATCTATAGCTATATCTTCTAATTCAACCCCTCTGCAATAGCTCAATCTATTGTTTGTTTTATAAAGACAGGAAGAAGAAATATGAGGAATAATGGACTGAGAAAGAGAAAGGAAGGGAGAAAAGTGAGAAATGGAGAAAGAGGGAGAGAGGAAAAGAGAGAAGAGGAAAGGACACAGGAAGAAAAACAGCGATTTCGTTTATGCCACCAACGCACCTAGCAGCTGCTTTATTGTTATTTATTTATTCTTTCTTTTTGAGCTAGATCCTTTTTTTCTCATTTAGTTGGACTGAGATTGTCCTCCTAGAGTGACCTTTTATTCTTTCCTTTTCCTTTACCCCTCCAGGCTATTGCCCTCGTGCCAGTAACTAGATAACACACTCTATCAAAGATTTTTTTAAAAAATCATTGGGAAGGCACTAGGGCTGATAGTGGCATCAGTCGTAGCCTGACACTGGCTGGGGTCAACCATTTATCTCCTTGCATAGCCCGTGGTTACTGCAGCGGCCATCTTTACTCGCTACATCTTAACAACCTGGTGCAGATGTCACCTCTTCCCGCACTGATAGTATCTGCTCCCCAAGTCCCTGTGCTTTGCTTGTTTGGCATATTTCTTTGTTTTATTTCAGTGGACATCTTTTCAACTAACTCAGCGTAGAAATGAAAGTAGCCCTTCCCATCTTCCAGAGCCTTCTTAATTCCCGGGCCAGGCAAACAGTTATAGGCTATAAAAAGAAACTCGCTTTTAGGGCAATTTTCAAAATAAAAGAAAATATCCATTGTCACTTAGAGAATACAGGCATGTCCTTGAAGTGAAAGTGAACTCACTTAGCATTGCTTATATTTCACTAGCTATGAGAATTTCTTTAACCAGAGTCTTCTTTTGGTTAACACAGATTTCTTTTCTATTCCATATTCTTTTTCTTCCCAGTCCAATAATATCATTTACCATCACTTTTAGTAACTTATTCAGCAAACAGCATTGTGGTAAGAGAAAGTTTAATGTTACATGGACTGCATTTCAAACTCTCAGCTCCCACTTAACAATCCATGGAGCCCTAACCAAGTCTGTTAACAATTTGGAGCATTCATTTCCCTATCTCTAAAATGGAGTTAATAATATCCACTCCATCGTACTGTGGAGAAATGTAGAAAAATACTTACATGCAAGCCAGGCACGGTGGCACAGAGTTAGGGCAGTTCCAGCCCTTTGGGATGCTTAAGCAGGAGATTGACAAGTTCGAGCCCAGGCCGAGCAGCAAACATGGTAATTTAGTGATACTCTGTCTCAAAATTTAAAAAGCAGGTGGAAGGGAGGGGTTTGTTGGGAGTAAATAAAGCTCAGTTTAAAGGCCCTGGGATGAATCCCTAACAGTGCAAATAATGTGCTGTGTACTTGTCACTAATAAATGTTCAATGTATTTGCACTCCCATTTATTTCAGTACTTTCTTAGGCAGTAGAATTTAATGGGCTATCAAGCATGAAAAATCTAATGCGAAAAATCATCTTTCATTGTAAGTTTTCTCTAAGATGCTCATGTCCATTTCATTACGCAAAATGCATTTAGGGTCAAGTATGGTGGTACATACCTGTGATCTCATACTTTGAGACACTAAAGCAAGAGAATTGCAGTTTCAAGTCCAAAGTAAAAGACTGGGGATATAGCTAAGTACAAAGATCCTGAATTCAATCTCCAGGACCATTACCACCAATAGCAAAAAGGCATTTAATTAATCCCTAAGAATCACCAAAAACTTCATAGTTTCAGCATTGTGGAAAAGTCCAAGTCTCAAATATCCTCTAAAATACTCAAACTTTTAGCTCTGAGCCCCTATAAAAACCAAAAAGAAAATAGGAGAGTAAAGATTTTCATACTACCTAGCTCTTGATTTCTTTTTAATGATGTTGATCTTTTCACCAACCACATTCTATGTCCACAAATTTATGTCCACTTCCTTTTTGGCCAAACTATACATTTTTACATCTTTTAGCTCTTCTTTATACTCCCAATTTTTACAGTAAATCTGGATGAAAGCACTCAGAAAAATTCATGTGACAAACCTGACCATCAGGCTCCCTTCACATTTCCTCTGTCAGATACACTAAACTACAATCTTTAAATTCAGCTTCACACAAAGGCTTAGGACATGAGCAAAATGAAGACAACTCTTTAACTAAAATTTAACACAAATGATCTCCAGTACGTTGCCCAAGAGAGCGCCATTCCCATCTGAAACCTCATGAAACTTTACTGTTCACATTCCTGTCAAATTCCGACCTTCTGATCTCTGACCAGAACTGTCCACACACTGTGCTTATAGCTTTAGGACCTCTCTAGCTCATATCTCCAAACTCTTTCCTCAAACCAGTTTCAAAAGCTTCCGAATCATACGGTCAGGTATAGTCCCAGTGACAACCCCATTTCTCCAGAACCAATTTTCTCTATTAGTCACTTTCACATTATTGGAACAAAATCAACAACATGCATGATTGAAAAGAATAAATATTTATTTTGCCTCACAGTTTCATTGGGTTCAATATATGATTGACAGCTCCAAGGCAGAAACAGCGTAGCTGCTGGGTACAGCCATGGAAAGCTGTTCAACCCATAGCAGCTAAGAAAAAGGGAGAGGAAGGAGGAGCAGGGGAGAATGATACACCCCCAGTGATCCATCTCTTCCAACCAGGTTTCACTAACAGCATATTCAGCTGAGGATTCAGCAGCAAATGAGCCCACCGATGAGTACAGTTCCCCCATGATCCAACCATGTTCCAAAAGCCCAACTAAGAATACATGAGATTCAGAGGGAACATTTTAGACTTTAATCATAGCAGTGGGTGATGAATATGTAGAGTTCATTATGCTTTTAATATCTGAAAATATGCTTTTTATGTTTGAAGTTGTCTCTACTTGAAAAGTTAAAGGAAAACAAGCCCAATAAATTCCATGGCTTAATGAGGTCAACTGCACTATGATTTTACATGTACCAAAGAATTATATGATAGACCAGTAAAAAATACGATGCTGAAAAGGAAAGTCTCTTACGATGCTATAAAGATATCTTAAAAATTGTCTTGATAAATTTTGTGGCTAGATACGTAGTAAGAAACAGAAAAAATATTGCATAAATATCCTCAGCATTTGTAGTATTAAAATTTATTTTATGTACAGAGAAGGCATTTTAATTACTTCATAGTTCTACACCCAATGTCTGTACTTAGAGAAATCAGAAGTTGCCAACTGTACATTCTTTAGCTTCTGGGTTACAGAATAAAGATGCCAAGACCGCCTTTGCCAGCTCATGACCTCACGGACCAACATTTTCCTAGTCAGAAAAGAACTGAATTCTGAAGTTACAAAAGATCTTTATTTTCTTTCAATGATCTTTTAAAAATTTTTTTCATGCTATATATACATCTATTATAAAAAGATGAAAAGGTATTTTTTCGGTCTATCCTGTACATTACATTAAAGCACTGCAATAGTACAACAGAGAAGCCAAAATACTAGGGAAAAAAACTGAAATTATGGGGCAACATAATACTGACAGACTCCTAAATATTCTGAAACCTTCACATGCTTCACATTAGCACCCCTTGTTTCTGCCTTTCAAGATGCATTGACTCACCTCCCGGAAAGTCCTTAAAACAAAGAAACTAATCCAAACTTCTTGGAAATACAGATCTGGCCACCCATTTCTTTACTAAAATAGCAGAAAAGGGAAGCATGAGGCTCACTCTATACTGAAAAATAAAGAATTTCTCCTATTACTCACATTATCAACTTATTAAAAGAGTTTAGAGTGATACCACAAAATCACCTGTCACACGTCTTCATCTCTGCAACCTGCAGGATACGCCCGGTGGCAAATGGCAAAACTGACTTGGTTTGGAAACCACCTTCCTTTGAATTGGTAAAGCCTTCCTGAAAAACCTCCATGGGTGTAATCCATGCCTTTGAGCAGAGTATGGTTCTTTTTTGTTTCCCAATTTTTACAGCAACAGTTTCTTTCTTCTCCCTCACCCCCGATACCTTATACTTATTTTATTGTTGTTGCTGATGTTGTTTATTTAAGGATAGAATTATAAACAAGCAATGAAATCAAGTTAAAAACAGGTTATTAGGACAGTTACAATAGTTACACTGTGTATTGTTATCTTCCTGATAGTTATTCGGAGTACAGGATATAGGCACGATATCTTGTCTAAAGCAATATGAGCACAAAACATTCTTTTCAAGGAACAGAGAGAAGCTAGTACATACTTATCTTAACTGTCTTGTGTATATGTATATTTTTTCTTTTTCCCTCTCTTCCTTTCCCCTACCACAACTTTTCTTTTGAACAGTTTTCCTCTCAATTCACAATATTTGTTGTACATTTTGGATCTTACTTACTTGCACTTTCTTACACTAGTGAAGCAACATGATTTTTACACATAGGGGTCTGATTTATTTACTTATGAGTATGATCTCAAATTGCAACCCTTTATGTATAAAGGGCTTCAGTTTGTCCTTCTTTATGGCTGAGTAGTATTGTATATATATTTTTAAAGCCACATCTTTTTATCCATTCCTTAGTTGATAGGCACCTGGATTGTTTCCAAGATTTAGCCATTACAAATTGTGCTGCTATAAACATGAGTATACAGGTGTTACTGTGGTAGGATGTTCTTAATTCTTCTTGGAAAATACCCAGAAAGGGAATACCTGAGTCAAAGGGGACCCCTAATCCTAGTTTCCTGAGGAATCTCCACAATGAGTTCTACCAAAGACCCATTCCAAAAATGGGCATCTAAGATGAATACACACTTCTCAGATGAAGACATACAAATGGCAAGTAAATAAATACTTGAAAAATGTTCAACACTATTAGTCATTTGAGAGATACAAATTAAAACAACACCAAGATTCCATCTCACCCTGAAAGAATTCCCATCATCAAGAAATAAACCAATAACAAAATACTGGCAGGGCTGTGGGGGAAAAGGAGCCCCTCTCTACTGTTGACAAGAGTGCATATTGATACAACAGTAACAGTTTCTAAAAGGGTCAGGGCAAAAGTTTTCAAAACACACTAGTGAGCATTTTTCCGTTTTTTAGACACACTCCTGTTAGGTTGCCAGGTTTGCCTTGTACTCCTAGACTCAGCCTTTCTGCCTCAGCCTCTAACGTAGCTGGCACTAGAGGCAGGCACAGGGAACATTCGCTTTTAATTAGGTCCATTTGGATATTCACTTAACAAAAGTTTGTCAGCCATTACAGTAGTTTTAGTAAATATATAAACATCGTATTCCACTCTCCCATGAGCGTGCACACACATACACACACACACACACATATATTTCCACAAAAATAACTGCTAGAGTTGAAGGATAGAGGAAGCAGAAAACCTCTATGGAAAGAACACAAGTGGCAGGATGATGCCCACAAACAGGCAAGAGCTACAGGCACTGTAGTGGGCAGGGGCAGCAGGACCAGACCCACGGGCCCAGCTGCGCTGAAGATACATTGTAATATAGTCACGCTCATTCCACAACTCAGCCATCCACTTCCACAAATCTATATGGTAATTTCCCACATTTATCTTGGGAAATATATACAAAAGGAAATAGATTTTCTTTGTTCTTTTTATTTTTCAAAAGAGAGTTAATAGTAATGGTACAGGCTCTGGAAACGTATCTCAGTTTGAGTCCCTGTTCTGTTCTTAATTACCTGTGTGTCCTGAAATAAGCTGCTAAGCATCTCTGAGCCGTTGTTAATATGTATAACGAAGATGACAAGAATAATCACTTCAAATTCTTTTGAGGAATAAATTAATAGTATTTCTTTACAGTAAAATACGGCATATGCTTCCCTTGATAGTACCAGAATATACTATCATATTTTTCCTTCTGTTTTCCTCAATAGACCATCATATACCTCCAACATACACTTCCCTGCATCAGTGGGTGTTTTATTTGCGTGCTTGGAAACAGTCCAATAACCAAGTAAAACTATAAATTCTTTAAGCTGAAAGGATGCAGCAGAGAATACAGAATCACCTTCCCTGCAGAAGTCCCAGGGGAGATGTGACACGGTTTGAGGGTGAATAGTCTCCTTACCTCCACGCAATGTCTTTACTGAGAAGGCATCAGTATGAGAAAGTTTCAGAGTGATTTTACCAAGAGACAAGGAATCGGACCCATGTGTTCTCCAGGCTGCTCTTGGGCGTGGCTACTGAAGGCTTAAAAGAGGCTAGCAAGAAGACTAACTGTGGCCCAAATTTCATGCCACATGGCAGAGGGAAGCTTTCATCTGGCAGCAGTACATTGTGAGCATATCAAAAATGATAAATTCCTGTCTCAAGTGCACAGAAACCTGACACAAAGAGAGGAGCAGGCTCATCTTGCTGCCCATTTCAGCTCCGGGTTAAGAAGGTACAAAACCTTCAGTTCTGCTGGTTTAAGGGTCCTGGCTCGAGCCCCATTAAAATGTAAAACCAGATTCATCCCATCACAGAGTGGCACCAGAGGATTGCAATTTCATCCACCATGATTTTTATTAGCCTTGCAATTTCTTAATGGGCTCCCCTGAGGGCTGGCTGGTAGAATCCTGCACTTCCCGTCCGGATTTGCTACAGGCGGTGTAATAAACATGGCATCTGTCCCATGACAATTGTCATCACATCCAACCAGGGTGCAGAAGGCAGAGCTAAAGGTTAACAAAACCACTGCTCAGGTGGCAGGGAGGTGAGTGGAGAGAATGTTGGAAATTGGATTTTGAAGGCAAAGGCTGCTTGCTGGGTCCGCGGTTCCTCCAACTTGGCCAGAGCTCCCAGCAGCCAAGCAAGCAGCTCACCGCCGCCTGCAGTGAGCATCCTTTACACATCTCATCAGTGTCACTGTTCCTGACATCTCATTATGCACCAGAGGTAGAAGTGGACAGGTACGGAACACTCGAACTTTTACTTTTCTTATTATTTCCATGGAGCACCATGAAGCTGGAAGTTAATTAAGTCCTGTGGGACAGACAATCAGTGTCTTTTTTGCTAGGTTAAATTACATTATATACAAATGCAAAAAAAAAAAGAGAGAAGGAAAAAAAATCCCTCAGCTCTTTCCTGGCTAATAGAGTAAGTTAGAAAAATGATGATTCCAAACTGGAAGCTGAAGCTCCTTAGCATACAAGGTGTCTAATGAAGTCATATGACAAACCCACCAGGGATCACCGTTCTGAGAGGGTCTCTAAACTCTTTTAAAAACACTTTTAAAGAACTTATTGTCTCAACTCTGAAGAAAGTTGATTGGGGCAATAGGTACTCCTGTCCTATAGGAGTGAAAATTCACTTGACCAGGGTAGAGAAGCAAACTTCCTTCATATTTATAAAATCTGAGACTGAGAAGGAATTTTCAGATGCAACACAGAATTAGAGACAATAAAAGTGGAAAGGCACAGGCAAAAGACCCAGTCCAGAATTTTCCATAGCATTTCATGGAAAGCCAATGGATGTTCATAGAAGAAAAAGTAGGTAAGAGTCTTATTACCTAAGTTTAAGGCAGGGTGAGTTTGAAAGAGTAATGGCTTCCCTTCCTGTGCTCCTCTAAGCTATTAATATGCTACTGGCATCACAATTTAGAGCACAGAATTGAGTCTGCAACATTTTCCAAACTGACTTTACACTGAATGTTTATTTTCTAATGGGACATCTTATATAATTAATTGTCATTAGTATTAGCATTAGAAAATACCGATTTAGCTCAACTCCTCATTACAGATGGGGAGCTGAGTTTTTCCCACAGACCTACCTACAATCACACAGGCAGTTAATACCAAAGCCAAGTACGATCAGATCACCCAGCCTCCAACCACACTGCCATAGTGCCTCTCTCTGTAACTCAGCAAGAGGCTAAGGCATCTGACAAACACTGTTTATGCTCTCTATCACACACAAAGCCATTCAGTGCTTCTCTACATAGACTCCAGGTACTGATTCCTCATGCTCTCTCACCTGCAGCCTTAAGATACAAGACTCCAAATGTCCTCGCCTCCATTCACAGCTTTATCCTTCATGGACTTGCATCTGAGCTTCTAAAACAGCATCTAAATATTAGAACTAATCTGTTGTCAGGCTACAATTGAGTGAGGCTAGTGTTCTGGCTCTGATAGTGGTCTGACTCTGGGGTCTAAGGACTTGCTAGGAGACAATAAGGTGGCTACAAAATTGATAAAGCCTCTGAAATCTCTGCATTCCCTCCTGGATTAAATCTACCCTCTTTAGTCTGTCACGTGTGACCACTCAGGATGTCTTCCAAACTTCCTTGATAGTTACTGCCATCCTGATTACATTGTTTTAAACCTCACACTCCAGCCGAATACAATTATAATATAAACCACTTTTCTCACCTCTGGGATTCTTTAAGACTAGCCACTAGTACACCACTGATCCTTATCTTGCCTACCCAAATGCTGTGCATCCTTTTCAGCTAAAGTTCAAATGCCAGAGGGCAGATGTCAGGTGGTTTTCCTAACACATTTCTTTGCCTTCACTGATTTTCCACATTGAACCACAAATAACTTTGCTATAACTTTATAACACTTTGCTTGTGATGTAGTTAATGAGTTTTTAACCCTCCCCTACTAAATAATACATCCCACAAGGTAGGGGCTATATCTTACTCCTCTGTAGAGTTAGTACAACATTTTTGCAATTCAAAGGGCTGATCCAATTCTACCATTCCAGAATTTTTTCAATGCAAGCGCTTTATAATTTCATATTCTTCGAGTATCTATCTATTTAAGGAATCATCTGAAGACTGGAGTTGTAGCTCAATGGTAGAATATGTGAGGCTGTGCGTTTGAACACCAGCAATGAAAGTAAGCTGGGAATTGTATAGAATGCCTAATATAATGACTAAAACCTCTGCAAATAATATCTGAGGAGCGAAGAACTAGCCTTTCACTTCCCTACCACAGAAGTACCATAACTCCACCAGTCATATTGTTTCATTACTACCGAGTCTTGATAAAGTTATCAGGTTATATCTTCAAATTTATTTGAACAGCACCAGATAGAAACAAAGAAAACATATTTGTTTCTCCTATGTATACTTTCCTCCCTCGAAAGGAATAAAAGTTAAATGGCAATATTTTCAGGTATAAGCCCCAACTGTTAAGACCCTTGACTTAGACATGAATGTATGTGGATAGCCTTCATGAGCTGACTCTGTCTACTGCACTATATATAAATACATACTCATTGTATAGGTAGACATGGGTGTTGATGGTATGTTTGAGAAGATATTTTATGGAAATCAAACACTAGAACAGCCCATTTCTTTTCCTAGATTGGTCTTTTCTGCTCACAGACAGGAATAGTCTTGTATAGAACTGAATGATAAGCCATCTCATTTGGAAGATGGTGCATCATTTAAAAAAACTACTATCATTTTAAATCAAAGATTTATATCACAAAGGAAACGCATAATTGATTTTGAGGTCATGCAGCTTTTGGAAGTATGGATGTTTACGGTAGTCATTTTGGTTTCTCAGTCGTTTGTTTGTTAAAAGCAAACACTCCTACTGAATTTTAAAGCAAGTTTTCCAAACTTTCCTTTTTCATTTTGCTGACTGTCTTATATAAAATAAGTGCCTTGTTTTCACCCTCTCAAAATCCCACCCAAGAGAAATGCCTTCAGTTATCATAAAGGAACAGTGAGGATGATCAGAAAAATCTCAATGTAAAGCTATAAAAAGAAAAACAAAATCACTATGGCCAAGCACCACCCAGTTTCCACCCCCTAGCTTCTTACTCTCCACAGCCTCAAGACTTTCTTTCTAGGCAGCACTGGTCTCATATCCATACCCAAATGTGAGGATAGGATTAAGTTCATTCTAAGTCCTATCATAGGCAGACGCTGGCCAAAATCAATCAGCAATGCTATCACCCTAAGCAGAGTACAAGATAATTCAACTTGGACCAATGAGTCATGAGATATTAGTTGACGTCTGGGAAACTGTGCCCATAAAAGACTTTTTTGTCCACATGTGATGCAAACAGGAAAGCAAACTGTCCTAGGAGCTACAGTTGTCACCCTGTGGCCACAGAGAAGCAAGCTTAGGTTGAATCTTATGCTATAAAAGAGAAGGCAGAGAGATATGGGAGTGCCCCCAGCTGCTAAATCCAACCAATCCTGTAACACTCGGGTTCTTCTGTTCTGTTCACTAATCTCTTTATCATCTAAGTCCTTTTGAGTCCTTTTGTTTCCCTGTGACTAAAATCTTCATGACAAAATTTCAAAAAGTAAAATTGAGAGATACAAGAGAGCATGAGTGTACAGAAAATACATTTAAATAGATTGTATAATCGATCAATATATATTATAGATATAGAATTTGCTTCATTCATACAAATTTTCTTAATGCATAGTATTCTGGGGTTTCTTAGGAAAAAATAAATAGATTTAGGAGAGCAAAAATGCAAAGAAGAGTTATTTCTCACAACCCCCATCTCCATTTACAACAACATTGCAAAACAAGATGATTAATCTCTAAGTGCACTGGAAAATTCCACAGAGATCTTTAGGGTGTAGGAGCTGTATGAGTGGAAAAACACTGGTGAGAGAGGAGGAAAGGGAGAATCCAAATGAGTGACAGAAGCTGAATGACAGAGGCTGCATGTTTGACCATTTTTCCCCATCAAATGTTATCAGTTCATAACTTCTGCCCAACGGTTCCATTTTATAGCCTCACTTGTCATATTTCCCAACAAGAATGTAAATTAGGTTATGATTCCATGAAACCAATACATAAAAATTAAAAATACCATGTGGAATATAGTAAATCAGCCATACAGTGACAAAGTCCCTGGTTAAAGATGGTATATTCAGTGATGACAGGCTACATTGTATGTAGTAACAAATAATCCCAAACTCTCAATGATACAACAAAAGTATAATTCTAGTTTATAAGTTTACATCTTCTCACAGTGAATACAACAAACATTAGCAACTCTCTAGGGAAGAACAACCACCCCCCATAATTGGCATACAAAATGGTAGGAGAGTCAAGCCAAAGAGGGCCATGCTTCCACCAACATTCTGAGCAAGTCATACGGCCCCATCAAATTTCAAAATGCTGGACAAGTACAGGCCCCCTTGTCCTCAGAACAAAGTAGCCATGAACATTGGAGACAGTGGTCACTGAGGGAATAACTGTAAGTCATTATACATTCTCTTAGATAAATGAAAGTAACTTGGAAAATCAGTTGAATATTAATTAATGAAGAGCAAGTTACTGACATACATGTAGAAAAAAAGAAACTTCAAAATGATCTATTCTATGCTGCTCTGATCCTCCACCCAAGATGAAAACTTGAGGAAACTAGCTTGGTAAGTCTCATACCTAGAAAAACCAGATATTCTTTTACAAAACATGATTCAAACACACCTTTTTTTGCCTGTTTTTCTATTGCATATTTTATTTGTTTGGGTTCCCGTTGTTTTTCAATGTGTAAGATCTTAATTTATTTCTTTATTAAAGGCTGTTTTGCCCACTTCTTTTTTTCTTCTCTTAGAAAGGACAACTGTTTTTTCTTTAAGACTGAAATGATCTCTTTATGTATACCTTATTGAAAAGATTCCCTCATCCAGACATTCTTCTGCTTTGTATTTATGTTGGATCCACAGAGAGATGCTTTGTGCTGTTGCGGGATCAGAAGTTCCTCTCTCAACTCCCCTGCCACGAGCCTTACCTCAGCTAACCTTAGCAGAGAACAATCAGCGGGCCAGAACTGGTCCTGTCTGACACTCCAGAGGTGGGAAAAGCAATCTATGAAGGCAGCAGGATGACAGTAACTGGACTAGCCTTGAGCAGCGTAGGGAATATATCCCCTCGATTGAGATTAGGTCAGCTCCCTTAGAACTGGATTGCACCAGTAGGAAAAGAAGCAAAAAGTCCAAACTTCATACAGAAAATCTTATACCTGAAGCAACAAAAGTTCATATCCACTCATACAAATGATAATGCCATATAAGTGACCTCTATCTCAGGATCTTTTCAAAAACTCCTTCAAAGCTCATAATTCTATGCAACACCTCTGCTTCTCTCCTTCTGGTTTCCTTTCCCTCCTCCTCTAAAGCAACCTCCTACAAGGCAGGGCTTCTTTCTCTCTGAGCTACTTTCTAATTTGATGAAGTCAGGTTACATAACACTTTCAGTATTTGAAGAATCGTATTCTTCTTCATCTAAAATAAAATATCTTTCCTATTCACTTCTACCCAAATTCCTGCAGCCTCCAGGCTCAAGCTGCTCCGCAGCTCTTTCGTCAGGCTTCCCACATTTCTCCACAAAGATGTTCATCTCAGAAGCAGCTTCTGTGACTCTTTATAGGTAGACTTCTGCTCAGCTGCATTAAGAGCAGAATCTTGGATGGGAAGATTTATAGCAAAAATAGCAAGATTTGGGGGGGTATCACTAAGGAAGAAACCCAAGTTCTCCAAATTTATTGAGTTATCTTTTCATCTCAAGACAGATATGACTATTTGCTCTTACAAAAACAAACAGAATATGTATTAAACCCCAAACTAATAACATTTCATTTTTTATTGAAAAAAAGTGCTTAACGTGTCTGATAGAACCACATATCTAAACACTAAAAACCTTCTGATTACTTCTCAACACACACACTCACTCACACACATGCATCATCACTACACCACATCATATATGCACAACAAAAACTACATCTTATTTCTGACATTCATTCAACTACCTGGCGTATGTAGGAAGGGAACCTGTTCATAACTGGATGTTTTTAATTCTCTATCAAGGTTCAGAAAGATGATGTTTTACTACATTGTGTTCATGAAATGCATCTGTGATGAAGTAAGTTTTTCTCTTACATGAAAAATTAAATATACCAATAATACAAGATGTCACAGTCTTTATATTCTGTTAAAGATTTTCGTATAATCCTTCTATGCCAGAGTTCCAAAACCTAAAAGACAAGATTTTAAAATGAGCTATCTAATTTTAGTCAGTGAATCAGGCAACAAAATAATTTAAATAATTTCTTCTCTTCATTCACCTCCTCCCTAGAAATAAAAGACTGCTAACAGGGGACCATTCTACCACCCAAAGCTGCATGGTAACATTATACCTATCTGTTGACTGGCTAAACTTTCAGGTTTTGAAAGGTTCAAAATAAATCTAATCTTTATATCCCCACAGTCAAACCCTAAACAAGTAAACATATTTCTGCATGGTGTCATATTTTTACTGAGAAAATTTCACTCGGTCTATATTTAGACCAAGATGGCTCCAGCTGATGAAGCTGTAACTTTAGAAGAAAATAATTATGTCAGGTCCCAGGGAAACTGCCCTCTGCCAGTCATTAATAGCATCATTTTCACAGGGCTTAGAGAGCTCTCTGTTTGGCACTGAGGGTAGAAACTGTAACACTCAGGTAAAAGCTAAGAGCAGCTTACCTGAGCTGATTCTACTCGTGTACAGTGTTTAATAATTACTCAGCAATATTATAGTAACTAGAAATCATAAGAACTTTGTTGCTAAAACACAGAAAACAGTGAAACTATAGAACCCACCACTGTTAACATTCCTCGCTATGATGGGAACAGGCTAATCCCATGAACTCTGAGAAACAAACAATTAACCTGACCAGATGAATTAAAGACTGCATTCATGCTAAATATTTCATGAATTTCTTTTTTAAAAAGAGCCATGTGAAAGTGCATGCATGATTTTATGTTCAAATAACTGGCACAGCCTGTTTCACACAGCCATTCTGGTTACTGTAGTGTAACAAACAAAGACACATTATCACATAACATATTAGCACATCATATATTATTGCATAATAGTTTTCAGAGCACAAATTTATTATCTTTCTCAATTGTATAGTCTCATTAAATGTTTAGCAAATAATAATGATATCTGGTGTATTTTTAGGGTTACCTACAAATGAGACAGTGTATTAAATGTTCTATATACTTTATTAATTCTTATAACTGTATAAAGTAGGAATTAACAGACTCAGTGAAGTTAACAAAATTTGCCTGAAGTTATATAACAAGTAATCTCAAATATAGCTTCATTCTAGACTCCAAGCTCATAACTACTATGTTATCATGCCTCTTGTGCATTTTGAGGTTCTTTCTCCTAATCCATTTTACCCTCACTGTCTTCCTTCCTCCAAAAGCTGGATGTCAACTGAAAAGGTTAAATGTGTTGCCACACATTACCAAGGACTTAGCTACAATTTGAACCAGGTGCCCGGAGTTCTGTTTCTGGTGTATCCTTTATGTCTGTGTTGTTGGCTTCATTACGTAAAGGAGGTAAAGCTCTTTAATATGTGAAACTGTTTCTTCTCAACCCCTTCTGCCCATGCAGTAGATAACTGCCATACGTTAGGACTCTCACTTCACTAAGAAGATACAAATACAAGGGACCTAGTAAGTGTCATAGAGTTCAGCCAGTTCAGCTGCAGGATCACCAAGTTCCGGTATCTTATATCCCTGACCTAGTACAGCAACAGACTCAACCCAGCTTTCCACAGGACCTCAGTTTGCAGGCACACAACCTGAAGATGCACAAAGGATAAAAGAAGTGAATCTAAAGGAAAGAAAGGAAAAGAGAGGCAAAATTGCCAGGGGAGAAGAGGTGAAAAGGGGAGAAAGGAAGAAAAGAGAAAACTCAAAAGTAAAAGAAAAAAAGAGAATTTAAAAGGAAAATTGTCTTTGGACTTCATTAAAAAGAGAAAAAAGTGATTAGGGAATGCAAAGTATTTTAAATTAAATGCTAAATGCCTATACACATTGTCCAAAAGAAAAAAAGAGTAAATTAGTTGTATAACAAATAGCATGAATTTTCTAGAAGAACCACCATAAACAAAAAATAGAAATTGAACTGTGCAATGTGGTTTTTATATTGGTCATCCAGCACAAATATATACCTTCATTAATTCATTCATCAGAGAAATCAAACATAGATCAGCCTCTGAGAGTTTAGTTTCTAGTTTGAAGATAACGTATTTAAATCATATAATTTAAATGTGCAAAAGATAAAGTCCACAAGTATAATAAACTACAGTGAGATTTTCCATTTAATGTTTTAGGAAATAAAAATCTTTTCAAGAGAGGAATTCACGCAAGAGCCCAAGTGGATTTAAAAATATAATTTTTTATTTTAAAAAGAAAAAAATAAAAAGAATGATACAGAATTTCAAAACAAAATAATAGGAAATTAACACTGTTAATATGTATTGTTATCTTCAAAATAGTTGTTCAGTTTACAAGACATGGATAAAGATATAGATAAAAAAAATGATCCATTGAACTATGAAAGCACAAACTGTTCTTTTTGATGAACTAACAGAGATTAGTACTATAATTATCTATCCTGTATATATACATATATATGGCTATATATAAACACATAATCTTTTCTCATACTCATAAGTGAAATAAATCTGACTCGCATGTGTAAATATCATATTGTCTCCCTAGTGTAAAATACGGAAAGAGTGGATGGGATCCAAAGTGTACAATACATACCGTAAAAGTGAAAGGCAGAGAAACTGCTCAAAGGGAAGGAACCACTGGGATAGGGGAAAGGAGAAAAGAAAGAAAATGTAAATACTTTTAAAAACAACTGATGGGAATTTAACCAGTCAAGGGTTGTCTAAGAATCTATTTTGTATTCTCTAGAAGGGTGGATGAAATGAAAGACTTCTGGAATCTTGATTTTTTGAATCAAGTGATACACTAAAGATCAAATCTTTAATTAAAGAATACTTAACTTAGGAAAACTTTTCTAGGCCTCACGATAGTAAACATGGACTTGAGGAAGGTACTGCCCAATACAATACTTGGCTGCTTCCTTCCTTTCCCTTCGAGCTAATGATCTTCATTAGCTGTCTGAATTTCTCAGGCAATTTTTGACTACTTAACTACATGAAATTCAGGGGGCTTTTTCCCATCAAGACTGCCAATAGTGTCAAAGGTCACAATATGTAACAATATGTTTTCATATGTCTCACACAATTTCTTTCATCTCTTCCTTTTCTGCATCTGACATTACCTCCAGAACTTCAAAAATACTTTCATCAAAGGAATCCATCTTACAAATGAGGTCTTGTCTACAAAGCCGGCTGACCGCTATAGCTTTACAGTAAGATATTTTATTAGTAACCTTCCTATCACCGGAACAAAATACCCAGGACTAGCAACTTAAAGAAGTCTTTGCTCACAGTTTTAGGGAGTTCAGTCCATAGTCAGGTGGCTCCAAAGCAGAAACAAATGGTAGAAAGGATAAAGCAGCATCCAGAAAACAAAGAAAGAATAAAGGAGCCAAGAATAAGAATACACCTTTTCAAGTTATGTCTCAGTAATATACCTCCTCCAAATAAGATCTACTTCCTAACAGCACATGCAGCTATGATTCATTAATGAACTGACCTACTGTGAATATAACGTCCCATTTATTCATTCACCTTCCAAATGTTTCACTCTGAACATAAGAGACATTTGGGTCATGCTTTAGATGTGAACTAGAACATTCTGCCCCTCATTCCTAAAAGCCTCATGTCCATCTCATTATACAAAATGCATTTAGTCTATCTCTAAGTTACCAAAGTCTTAATAGTTTCATCACTACCTGCAAGTCCAAGTCAAATATCCTCTGAAACTCAAAGCAAACTCAGCCATGAACCCTTTTAAAAGTGATGGCTAACCATTTAAAGCTTTCAGTAATACAAACATCACATCCAAACATGCATGCCACAGGTTCACCACCATCACTTCCCTTTAATATTCAAAAGCAAAGTTAAATACTTCTAACATACAGTGCTACATTCCCATTTCAAAGGAGAGGAATTGGAGAAGAAAAAATAATCAGGCCAAAGCAAGCCCTCAATCAGTAGGGCAAACATTAAATCCTGTAACTTCGTTTCCAGCACCTGGGCAGGTTGTGGTAAGTGTGACTTTCAAAGGGCTTGTACAGTCCTGCCCTTTTGTTTGCCCGTTGCAGCCATTTGAACCCTCTCTTGAGCTGGCTCTGCTCATTACCAAGACTTTCTTCAGTGGATATTCCTCTTTCCTGGCATCTCCAGCTTCCTGGGTCTCCAATGCACCTTAGTTTCATTCTCACAGCTTTACATGTTGCCCTCTCAGAGGCACATTTTTCTAGCCTCCCAACTTTGCTTTGAAATCTTGGTGGAAGTCTCCATGATTCCACAGTTCTTGAGTTCTTCAAGTCTATAAAACCAGAACCATGTGGATGATGCCAAAATCTGCTGCCAGCTTGAGCTCAGGTCAGGCTCCCTTGTGTCAAGACCACAGTGCTAGCCTAGATGAACTTAGGAATCCTCTTCCCTAGGTGGCCCTGAGCAAAAAGTGTCCTGGGGATCACATCTTTTAAAAAAAAGTCTTTCAATGGAGTTTACACTTTACATACTTGAAATTGTGAGTGTGAAATCTTGGTATGATTGAGATTCCTCAATTCATCTTTCCTATTGTCCTTGTACAAAATTCTCAGCTCTTCTTTTAATGCTATTTGTCTTTTCAGCAACTACATTCTACTTGGCCCCAACTTTACACATACTTCTTTTATGACAAAATTTCAAACTTTTCACATTTTTCCACTCTGCTTTTCTCTTGTGATTTTCACTACAAATCAGGGAAAAAAGCAGCCAGAAGTACCCATGCTAAACCCTGAAATTTCTAGTAAGAAATTTCTAAGATTTTCCTTAAAATTTCCTCTACCAGATTAATTAGTCTATCACCTTTGCATTCAGTCTCATGTACAGTCTTAGAACATAGGCAAGATGTAGACAAGTTCTTTGCCAGAATGAAACATCAATGGCCTCTAATCAAGTTTCTAGCTGAGCTCTTTTTCCCATTTGAAACATTATGACCATAACCCTCACTGTCCGCATTCCTCTCAGCATTCCGGTCTTCTGAGCTTCAGTCGGAATCATAGATCAAGTTCTGTTTATAACTTCTTAGGGTTTCTCTAGTCCACATTTCCAAACTTTGCTGAACTCTGCCTTCAAAAGGCTTCTGCATATTGTCAGATATAATCAAAGCCACAATCCTACTTCACTGTTATCAGTTTCCTAAGTTAATGATTTTCTTGTCATTGGAACTCAATAGCCAACATTCAAAACTTTAAAAATGCTTACTTTGGCTCATAATTTCACAAGGTGCAGTCCATGGTTGTTTGCCTCTAAGGTGGAAATGATGTAGGAGAGGAAAGCAGTCAGGAAGCAGAGAGAAAAGGGAAGATCTAGGGTCATAAAAACATGCTTCCGGGTCACACCCTGGAGCCCAGGCCCCACCTCCTAAAAACATATTCAACTATGAACTCATCAATGAATTTTAACCCACTGATTAGTATAGCACCTTCCTGAATCAATCACCTTCTAATATCCCTTCCTTTGAACCCATGAAACTTTGGGGGACATTTTAGATTCAAACCATAATAGACACAATATTAGGCAGTTTCTTTTTCACAGTAGTTTTGGCCATTCTAGATCATAGTATTTTCATAATTTTTAAAAATCCCTTTAGGCTCATAACCCAAAAAATAATCTTAAAAACATATTCTTGGAAGTGCATTAACTCTACAATTTAATTTGGGAGAGTTGCCATCTTAACACTGAAAATGTTGATGACTCTCTTTGTATTTCTTTGATTTTAGTTTTTAAGCCTACATCTGTGAGTTTACTTTCCACCAAATTTAGAAAATCATTGTCACTATTTCTTTAAATATTTATTCAGTCTCTCCTACCACTGTCCTTCTGCAACCTCACTTGTACAAATATCGATTAACACCAAACCACAGATTACTATTTGTTTACTATTTCCTCTCCTTTCCTTTGATTCTTCAGTTTGCACAGGCTTTTTGGCCTTTCCAGCTTTTTGGACAGCTGTTCCTAATATGACTGGTCTTATGCTCTCTAGAGTCCAATCTGGTATTTAGTCTAACTATTGAAATTTTCATTACCAATACTAGTTCAGTTCTACAATTTTTTAATTCATATAATAGTTTCAATTTCTTTGCTAATATTTCCTATAACTTTACTTGTTGTGTCTGTTTACTTAAAACATTGAATATGTTTATAACTGTTTTAAAGTATTTTCTAGAAAATGAACGTCTCTATCATTCTGTATCACTTGACTTTACTTTTACACTATAATTTTTCATGTTGTTGACTGTAGGCTAAATCTTGTAGATGTAGTGTTTCTGACATGTAGATGTTGTTCTCTTCCTTTAATAAGTACCTGGCTTCACTCTGGCAATTAAGAACAGTTTAGTCCTCTTGAGACTTATTTTCAGGATAACTGGGTGGGTCTAAAGCAGCTTTAGGCTAGGCCAGTAGTGGTGAACCTATGACATGCATGCCACAGTGAGATGTTTGTTATCATTGAAAGCTCTAAAAGATTTACCATCACTGCTGTAGGGCTAAAACACCCCTAGCCCCCAGCAACCATTAAGGACGCAAACAATAACAAATGTTGGTGAGGCTCTGGTGAAAAAGGAACACTACTTCATTGTTAGTTGGAGTATAAACTAATACAACCATTATGGAAATCAGTATGGAAATTTTTCAAGGAACTGAAATTAGAAATTGCATGTGACCCAGCTGTCCCCTGCTAGGTATCTTCCTCAAAGAGCTTAAGACATCATGCTACATGATACATGCATACCAATGTGTATAGCAGAACAATTCATAATAGCTAAATCCTAGAAACAGCCTATAAGCCCATAGTAGAAGATTGGATAAAGAAAGGGTGGCATCTGTATGTAATAGAATACCACTGTGCTACAAACAATGACAGATTTGAGCCATTTGTGTGAAAAATGGATCCAGCTGGAAGATACAGTGTTGACTGAAATGAACTAGACACCTAAGTTTAAATATCAGAGGGTATCTCTCCTTTGAGTGAGGCAAAGCACAAGCAAAAAGAATAATTAAAGGTGGACAAAAGTAGACAAGGAGATGGATCTTGCAATAGGGAAGTGGTCCAAGAGAAAAAGTGTGAGGGGTGAGGAGGGGAAGGGGCAATAAGTAAAGTTATGCCATGTGTGGGAACCTAACAACCTCACATAATGTGAATATTATATTTCCTAGCATGAGCTAAAATTAATAATAACAAGAATAAAAAACAGATAGGCAATTGAGGGAGGGAGAGAATGGGAAGGGGATTACAAAAAGAGAAACAAACTGTGGTATATGCAGCTAACCACTCCCCAAAATGATCATAAAACCGCACAACTACAAAGCTGTAACAATAAAATAAAAAATAAATAATGAAATATGCCTATTCTTAAAGTATAGTCTTTTTCAAATCAGTGCTCTGACATAGGGTGAAGTCACTTCACTCTAATTGATCATCTGTCTAAAATTCTCCTCTACTGTGCTGTTCAATTGATTTAGCATGTATGTTATGGACTAAACTGGTGGTCAACTTAACACCAGCTGAATTAGATTGGCATGGTGCTGAGCATTAGATAGTCTGCTTGAGGAAAGTTGACAGCTTAAACAGAGACATGGAGAAGACAAGTTAGGCATTGTGGGTTCTCCTATTTGTTGCTGTTTGAGCTGTTGATTCTCCTGGAGGAGCTCATCATGACTGGCTCCCCCAGTGTGAGTTCCACCATTGTCATCAGAGGAGCTTGGTACCTTGTTGGTGAGAGTGGCTGTGGTTCACTTTAGGGGAGCTCTGGTCCTTATATCGAGCATTGCTTCCTGGTTCCGGAGGGGAAGATGTGTACTGTTTAATCTCTAGGACAAACACATCACGCTGGCTTCCTGGCATGTACTTCACTGTTATTGTCAGAGGAGCTCAGGTCCTGCATGTTGCTGAGGATGTGCTTTTCAGGACAGCCCTGATCCTTGTCTTGAGTGTGACTTCTCGGCTCCAGTGTAGAACCCTCAACCTACCAACACAGCTCCTTCACCCTGCTGGCATAGATTTTCTAGCTTCCACTGGTGGCTTTTGGGCCTTCCCAGTGCAGATCCATAAAACAGACTAGTGTGAGTCTTTCTTGTGGGCTCTAGACCTCCAGTTAGACTTGTGGGAGGCATTGTCATGGGCTCTAGGTCTTCATCTGGACTCATGCAGGGCACTGCTATGGGATCCAGGGCTTTGACTAAATATTCTGCATCTTTAGTGTTCTAGACAGATTTCCTGTACTTTCTTGTGTTTAACTCTGGGTGACCATCAAAAATAATATTACACACTATGTGTCCTGATTCTAATTGTTCTCCTCACAACCCCTGACTAATGCAGTGTATGTTGATTTCAAGCATCTTGTTCCAAACATCTCTGTGTCAGACCTCACAGAAATACACTCACTACATGATTGATTAACTATTTGGCCAAAGATACAGAGGCCTCCCACAAGAGACACCTTTGTAGATTTCTGGGACTCTCTCTGCTCTGCAAAGTACCCTCATATCTGGTACCCTGCTCTGCAAATCACCCAATATCAGTAGCCCTGGTCTCTACCTCTTATTCTCCACTGAGTGATATTGCCATTGTCTGGCTGGGTTCGATTTCCCTGTGCCAAGCTCTCAAATAGAAACTCAACCTCCTATGTGTCTCCCTTATCCCACAGATCATGGGCACCACTGCTGACCAATACACAAAAATACTTCAACCAGTTTCATAGCCATGTATGGCAGGACAGTAAGCCTGAAATTCATTACTATCTCATGGCAAAAACCAAAATTTTGTCTATTCACATTTAAAGTAAGCAATCAAAATAATCAGAACTTCATGAGGCATCTGAATGCTAGTACTTGCAAGTCTTCACTCAAATCTCTCCCAAGAAATATCTTCCAATATTCTTCCTAGGAGAGGTAGAAATTTGTTTGTCTGGATCCTGAAGTTGGGTGAATGACAAAAATTTGATGTAGGATGGATAGGTTGACTTCTTTTTCAGGAGGAATCACATGATCTGTGTATCTTGTACATATCCGTTATATTCCCTATTCCCAATCTCTCCTTTGCTTGATATCAAGAACCTAACTACTGTCTCACTAGTTTATTTTATCTCCAAATTTTGTACTTGCTTCCTAGAGGGTGAAATAGAAATAGGTGTCTGACTTAGGTATCTGGGAAGAGTCTCCTGGAATGTAGCTTTCCCATGTTCTACAGACATTAAGCAAGCCCCTCATCCTAGTGCCCTGCCTCATGTCCAATTCTGGTGTCTAATTTTCTCTAAACTCAAAGCATTTCTAGGTTTCTGTGATGCAAATTGTCTTTGTTTTATTCTTCTTAGATCATACTTATTCATTTAATCACTCATTCAATAAGTTTAACTGAACCCTGTTGTTAGAGCAGGTATAATTCTAAGCTTTGGGGAAATACCAGTGAAAAACAAAGGCCCTCTTCTCATGTAGCCAACATTATAGAATGCTATACAGACATTGGTCATTTAATGATCAAGTAATGTTCTTGTGACTAGGTTGTTCAGTGCATTGGTCCTTACAGGAGAAATTGTACATAGTATATACATTACAGTACTCAGAACAAAGAAATAAAGGAAATTCCAATTTGATGACTTTGCTTTTATTTGCATAACTCTTATAGTGCTATGTGCAGCATAACATAAAACTATAACAATTACTGCACAGTACACTCAGCAAAACTTACAGTACTGTACTGTGGAAGCTACCATAAGGCTGTACTGCCGCTCACATTCCTGTGTCCTAAGTCTGAATGCAGATCCTAAGACCAACCAGTGGAGTGTGAGCCTGACTAGCACCCCTCAGTCATTAGTCTGAACAATCATTAACAGGAAGGTTGTTAAAAGAGGACTATCTGTACACATGTTTTAAATGCAAGTTAGAAAAATAATACAAATCCCACAAAAACAGCTTTATGTACAAATGTGTATTTGTATAGTTATATCCATATGTGTTTATTTCAGTTATCAAGCCTTGACTATCAAAAGTGTCCCCACTCTCCAATCCCTCTGCTGTTTGTCTATTTCAATTACGTCTCACCTGGATAGGAATCTTCAGCTTCCTGTGGATTTACCAATCAAATCATCCCATAGCCAGCTACCAGATTATTGTGATGAAGGCACCCCTCTGATCATGCAGTGGCTTCTTCAGGATTATTTGTCACCTGCTGAACTGAGGGACCAAACATTTAACCTTCAATCATAATCTGATCCTAGCCCACCTGCAGCTCATAGGCATCCTGCACATGCACCATGCTCCTTGCACTATTCCTGGGAAATTTTGTCTCAGTGTTGTGTACATATTGGTTTCTATAGCAGAAATATCTTTGCTCTGATCCCCTAGATATCTTAACCTTATCTGGTCTTCATAGCACAATTACAAGTGCCATTACTTCAATAGAGTTCAATTGATGGACCCATTTGAAAATGACAGGGCAGAGCCTGCACTCTGTGATAGGGGAAAAGGCATGATTAAGGCAACGCTTCCCAAGTGAGGGCAACAGAATAGCCTCCAGACCCATGAGAAATTCTGTGATTAATTAGTTCCACAGGTGAGTAAATTCGAGTAATATTCCATACCACAGCTCTCCATAGAAATTCACATTATGCATTTATGTATTAAATGCTTTCAAATATCCTCTGGTAGGAAAAACAATTCTGTATCCCTTCTACTTCTCTTCTTCTCCAAGTCTCTCATGGTGTTCCCAAGGTATATAGATAAACACAATGAGTACATGCATGCATGTGTGTGTCTGTAACTTTTTAAACCCAGCTTTTATGAATTATTTGCCTTTGGAAAACTTTCATTGTTAAATCTATTCTGGGGAATCAGTGTACTAAGGTTCTCACATGGGAAGTTCTTGAACTTGGAAGAAGGTCCTAGTCCTGGGTTCCATAACTGATTAAGCACCACTCAGTAAAAATCTTCCCCAGACCTAGACCCAAATAAGGAAACCATTCATTCTAACCAAGGTGGCATGTTATTCCCAGGCCAAGAAGTAAAATTAAACATCCAAACATAAGCAAATATTACCATGTATCACGTATGGTTGACAAATTGTTCACAAGCCCAAATAGTGTATATACACATCCCAGCAAGAGTGACTTAACCAAATTTAATTATTAACTGTAGATCTTACACTTTCAGAAGCATCCTGGACTGGGCAATTGATCAATTATATGGTAATTTGGTTATGAACCCTGTACTAATAGACTTCATTATACACAATTCCTGGAGCAGACCAAGCCACCCCACCTGAGCATGGATTCTAGAACCAACAATTTCCCACTTTGGGGTGTATTTAGCTGCAGTTTTCCCTGACTCCCACCATACAGATCTGGTCAGTGTGGTAGGAATTGTGCCCAAGACCCTCGTTTTACTCTTTAGGGCCCTAACAGGATTAATACAGGTCTTAAATGCTAATGGTTTGCTGCAAATCTGATACAGTTCCCTGTGTCCTCCTGGCTCACTTGATGAACTCTCCACTCCCAATAGCCTGCTTTAAACTGTGGCCTTGGCACACTCGAGTACAACCTCATCGTATCTAGAAACCACAACTACTCTGCTTCTCCCTCCCCAGGACTGGAGTTTCCCACACCCTGGTACTGGAATAGTGTGTTTTGACAGAGATGCTACCTGCTTTCTGAAGATTAAATGGCTTACTTCCCCCACAATGATTTAAGGTTGCTTGGCTTATGTTATCAAATAACAAGCTATGTGACCAACACGTCACCACTTTCTGGAAGAATCTTAGCTAATTTATCTCTGAAACTAGATAGTTGGTCAAGATAGTATTCAATACTTCCTGTAACTGTGATGAACTGACTTTGGGTGTATACTATTTTGAGCTTCTCTATTCTGGATATGACCTCACTTAACGATAGAACCCCTTTTCCATATTATTTTCTTTAGAACTAAATAATCATGTTTTCTATATTTATAAATGAGTGAGGCATTTAACCTGCAAAAACTCAGTTTAAGGATGATGAAAAATCAAATGAAATCTAAGAAGTGAAATAATCTCATTAAAACAATAAGCATTACACAGAAATAATTCTACATCACTTGTTAATGACTGCTAGTAAACTAGCATTGCTAATAATGCCAACACTGGACATTCACTATGAGTAAGATCAGTGTCAGTGGTTTGTATGTTACAAGCCTCACAACTGTATCAGGTGGTGACTAAAATTATCCTCATGTTATAGATTAGAAAACTGAAGGGGGGCATAGTGATGCATACCTTTAATCCTAGCTCTTGGGAGGCTGAGACAGGAAGATTACCAGGAATTTAAGGCCATCCTGGGCTATGTGAGTTTAAGGCCAGACAGCACTACATGGTGAGATCATGTCAAAAAAAAAAAAAAAAAAAGAAAGAAAAGAAAAAAGAAAAGAAAAAGAAGAAAGAAAGTAGAAAAGAAAACAGAGGCACAGAAGTTTTAAATAATTTGCATGAACTCCTTTCAGGTAGCCAGTGACCTGAGTAATCTCCAAAGCTCACACAGGTCACCGCTTTGCCGACCTGCCTGTCCTAGGATTTCACCAGCATTTACTCACATGAGCATCCCAACAGCACTGCGCTATTATCCGCCAGACACCAACTGAGGCCCAGAGAGGCTTAACAACTACTCTGTGCCCTACAGCAGTCCTGCCTCACTACAAAGAACTTACAAAACATCTCTGAGAGCTGGCTGCTGAGAAAGAAGCCCGGAGTCAAGTGGATCTAAGATTAGGGATGATGGTTCCAGAAATGAGGAATTAACTACAGCAGCTAATAGCAAGGAAACAGCCTTGGCATGGAGCATCCTAAACAGGAAGGAACAGCCCAGGACGACTACCTACAAGGAACGTAAAGAGGAGGGTAAGACTGAGAGGTGACAGAAAGAACAGAAACCCGAGGGGCCAGGTGATGGGCAGAAACAGGTCTAGAAAGGACAAGGGGAAAATATTTTTCTGTAGTTACATACATTTATAGCACCAGTGCAAGTTATGCCAAAAAACAACCAAATCAAATAACAGATGACAAACCCAGGAAATACACGGTTTTGAATTAGGATGGCACGACTGACGTAACACTTCTGAGAGAATCTGGACTAGTGTATGGCACATAATAGGCACTTAATAAACGTTCGTTCCAAATAAAAGAGACAAAAAGGGCAAAATCTAAGAATTGCTTTCATAAAGAGAAAGGCACCTAGGGGAGTAGATGCTCAATAAACATTATTGTCTGTGTACCGTGAGAAGCCTGGGGAATTGTAAAAGATTATCTGATACATAGTGCTCTTAGCGTCTGATTTCAGTCTTCACAAACTCACTGGGGAGGCTATGGAGCCTCCAATGTGGCTCTTGAGGACACAGTCTTAGAAAAGACACCCACAGGGAGTGGTGTGATGGTTCCAGACAGAGGAACTGAAGTTCAGCTGCTGGGCTGTCCTTCCCTGATGTCATTTCTAAGGTTTGCACAACGCTCCCCTATGGGAGAAAAGAACCAGACAGACCAGTGACAGTGCTGCCCTGCATGCAGAGGGTGGCTCAGTGACTTGGAAGTCTTCCAGAAAGGCCTGGTTAAATTGTGGGCCATTTATTTTATGAAGGGGAAAAAAAAAAAAAAACACAGAGAGAGCCCCTTCCCAACGCACATCCAGAAAACAGAACAAAATGCCGAGAACATTATCTGTCCAGAATTTGCTTTAAAAGAGCCCAGGCAGCACTCATTTATTTTTGAGAAAGTATATGATTAACCATAGTTAACTACGAATTCAGATGTTGTGCATTAGGCCAGCTCCTCAAAGTTTGAGAGCATTTAATATTATATATCGCTGCCATTTGGACTAAATTGTTTTTTTAATGTACACAATATTACAAATTTAATTTGAGCTGTTTGAATCAGTCTGTAAAAAAGATTTGATTATACCTGAGTGTTCTGGCCCCAGCTTTTCCGTATCTCAGTAATCTTGGTGGTAATTGGCTGATTAGGCGTCTCACACTCCATCTCTGCCTCAGTTTCCATGGTAATGGTACAGGAGCTATTATAGATGAGAACTTCATCTCTTTCCACTTTAGGGCTGAAACGAGAGGGGAGGTTAAATGGGGTGTCATCAATCTTAATGAAATGCAATTATTTTTACTCTTATTAATCATTGCAAGCCATTAGCTTGTGGCAACTACAGACCACCATTTGTCAAATTTTGCAAATTTCTGTAATTTTGTTTCCATTCTTTTATTGTTTATTTGTTTTTCCTTTATCTGTTCACCCTGCAATGAAAATGCACATAGTAAATATCTTTCACTGAGGCCTCTCTTATTTTCCAGATGTATTAGGAACATTAGCAAAAGGTTCCACGAACCCAACTCAACAAGCAAGAAACAGACAATACTTTCAGTATGGAAGCTGATGCTGGGCAGAGTTTTTATTTTGATCTTTTTCTTTTCCCCCTTAGTCTTCCTGATTTTACTCACACTTAGTGTTGGGGGAGTGAATTGCCTCAATCCCCCCAGGGCAGATGGAGAAATTGGAAAACCCACACAACTGGCTAACTGGTCTCTAATTCCAACTGTGAAAAAATGAGCTCATTTAGGCTTTCAATTCCCTCTCCCCAGCTGATGGCAATGAGGCTCTGTTGCTAGCAGTGGAACATTAACTTAGTAAATTAATTAAACTTACGTAACAGCCCAGACTAAGGAGATTCGATATATGTGCCAGTTATAGTACCTGCCACTCACTTTAAAAGTCCTTTTGCTTTAAGGGGAGAAACTAGACTGGATTTAAAATGAAAAACATCAATGTACCATCACAGAAAGTCTAGATCCTAGAGGAGATGAGAGACATTGAAGAGAATCATCCCCAACAGGTGTGATATTTATTCAAGAATAATCCTGGCTTTAGGCAGTGTTGCAACTAACTAAAATATTATTAGCAATAATAATGCTTGATATTTTATACTTTGCATCAGTTTCATATAGATAATCTCATTTCAACATGTAAATTAGGTAGAGCTATAAAATATATACCCAAAGAGAACAAAAAATTTGTATATAGTCAAATACAAAATTATGCAGCACCAAGACCAGAAGCCAGATCTCCTTCCCAGAGCAGAACTCTCTAATTTTCAAATACTGGTTCCTAACTGACTGTCAGGGATGGAGATGGTAAATCCACAGGTAGACCAGGAAAGACAGAAGAAAAGGTTAAAAAAAAGAAAGGTCATCAGTTGAGAAACTTTGAATCATGTGGAACTGTAGCTTTTTTTCAAATCAAAGTTGAATGGTTTCTCCCACCACATGCTAGAAATAATGAGCACCACATCTCCCCACTTAATCCTCTCTTCGTGTTAAAATATTCTCAGCTCTGTGTCCTCCTAAGGCACGACTTCCATACCTACTGTCCTCCAAACTTATGAGGCGTGCTGGAATTTTATCCTCATGGAGCCCAAAAGAGCAAAATTCAGGGTGACTACTGGGGACTCTGGTGTCTCCTTGTGTGAACCCTCCAACAGATGGCACCTAATATTATGACTGTTTTGTATCCCTCATCCTTATTTGAGGCTAGCAGTGATAAAAGTCTCAGAGTTGCAAGTGCCTGAAGATTTCATCATGCTGTATCTGTTCGGACGATTTTGTGAGAAGCACTAGCATGGGAAGGCTAGGTTTGGAAGCAGATCCGTTTTATTTGAATCCTAACACTGGTCCCTACCATCCATATGACACTGAAAATATTACTCTTTGGTTTCCATGTTTGTAAACTCGAGTTACCAATAATTGAGTACTTATTTTGTAGAGGTATTGAGCAAAGGAAAATGAAGAAATAAAAAATACTAGCAGGGGACCAGAATTTAGCTCAGTGGTGTAAGCGCTTGCCTGTCAAGCACAAGGTCACGAGTTCGATCCTGGGTATCAAAAATAAGTACTAGCAGCTGGGTATGGTGGCACACACCATACGGCAAACACTTTGTGAGGTTGAAGCTGGAGGACAAAAAGTTAGAGCCCAGCTTAAACAAATTAGTGACTCAGTGAGGCCCTGTCTCAAAATTTAAAAAGGCTGAGAATCTAGCTAAGCATGAGGGCTCTGGGCTCAGTCCTCAATACAGGGAGAAAAAAAGGATTAGTAGATTAGCATAGAACCTGGTACATAATAAACATCTAATAAAGGAACCTTTTGTTACAGTCTTCAGGGATGAGTGTGGTGTTGACACTGTTGTGGAAATGTACATATGCAGATTAACATTCACTGCTGTTAACTTCACAGCTATGCCCCCGGGTATCTGAGCTGTGCTCCCTGCTGCTGACCAAACCTCCAGGTAAGCACCACACTCACTCCTGCAATGTCAGTCATACAAACTCAGAAAAGAAAAACAAGTAATATAGCTTCTAAATTAAAATGCAAATATGACAATATGGTGGAATAATATGAAAGTCAAAATAGACTTTTAAAACATCTGACTCCAAAGTAATGTGAGGTTTGTTTTAGGCCATTTTGGGCTTTGCACCTAGAACATTTTGTTGCTACTGCGGGTAGAGAGGTTCTTAGAATAATTGGAGGAAATCTCGTTTAATATTGACATCATAAATCATTTACAAACCTATCCAAAAACAAAAAGCGAAGTTAGTTTATCATATCATCATCATGGCTGTGATTTGGTTCCCAACACTGCTATGCTCACAAATCACCTGGTTAAAAACTCTTCCTAGGATTTTGCCAGGGATAATATCAGACTTAACAGCCTGCATTTTCAAAATTCTCCCTTTTTCCCTTTTCAGTTGGTTCACAATGATTCCCATCACTTTCTCTGTCTCTGGGCTCCACTGACACATGTGAGAGTGAAGCGGGTGACCACTCTGCCCGCCATGTGTGTGCCTGGCGGGAACACACTGTCCACCCCAGCCATGTTCATCTCACTCCGGTCAAAGTTAGACCCCTTTCTGTTAGCCAAGACTTTTTTTAAACTCATCTCTGATTAATTTACTAGAGATTCTTTTCTTTAAAAACCCATAATCAAAATTAGCTGAGACATCAGGATATCAAAAAGTGACTAACATTTACAGAATTTCAAAGTTATCAATAATTAGCTACTGTTCTATCTTTAATGCCCCAGTAATTTTATAGATTAAGAAATATAGTTGAACATATTTAAGTAAAAATAGATACGTATGCATAATCTAGGTGAGGTCTACACACATGCATATGTATACACATACACAGACATATGCCCAAATTTTAAGAGAATTTGAATTCTTCCAAGAGGTTCTTTCAGAGATGTTACTCTGAGCCTGCCACCCAAAGTAGCCCCATTTTCTACTATTTTAGAGTGCTTAAAATGATATATCATCTGGTTTATAGCCTTTCTCCTCTACTCCTGGGGGCAGGGAGTTTCCTGTCTTACCATTATTGAGTTACCAGCACCCGGCACAACACCTACAGCACACTGAGTACCTTTCAAAAGATGGGTGGATGATGGCAGGACAGATAGGTGATGGCCTGGACACACTTACACCCAGATCATGTTTACTTCTGGCAAACGACACAAAGCCATTGTGCTAGTGCTGGCAGAATGATAAAGCATTTAGAGGAAGTAGATTCCATGAAAAGATCTTAATCCTCTGGGTCCACCAGCATAATCATAGGAAAACCGAGCAAGCTACCTGGTACATGATCCATGTAGGATACAGACTGTGTTTTCTAGTTGCTAAATCAACACATATTTACTAGAGAAATACATAAAAAAAATCAGTGAAGAAAATATGATCAGTACTTCAGTGACTTGGAGATAGGCACTCTCAGCCTCATAGAGTGTACCCTTCCAGTCTTTTCCGGAATCATCTCTGGGTGCATAAATGCATATACTAAATATAACAATGGGATCAAGATAACATATTATTCTGTGAACTTAAATCTTGTTTCCTATTTGGTTAAATATAATTTTTAAAGATTTCTTAGTGTTATATCATTTGGATGCATTCTTTTATATTTAAACTTATTTTAAATATTTTGTGTATCTAAAACTTCAAAGAACTTGGTAGTCTGTAAATACTGTACACTCCTATCTGCCTTATTAAAATCACAGGAGAGAAATTTCTGAGTTACAGAATATGGAAAGTTCTAAGGGTTTTTCTAATATTTTCCCATATCATGCTTTAAAGTCCATGCTAACTTGCCTTCCCCTCAACCACAAAGCACAGTGTGGGTTTTCCCCACCCTCATCAACACTAAGCATAGACTTTGTTCAAATCATAGGACACTTCACTTGTACTCAGGTAAACACACCCACTTTTGCCTGTTGCAATAGCCAGAACGGAGTGAGCCTTTTAAAATGACACTGACAGATAAGGGTGCAAATCTTAGTGGGTCTGAGGTTCGGTTGCCTCAGCCACTTCCTAGAGCAATGCAGAAGGGCGTGGGAGAATCCGAGGCAATAGTTCAGGCGAAGTCTCTGGATTCAGTGGAGCAGGAATTGCTGACACCTTCTCAATGTCCAGCATTAGTGAGTTCTGAGATTCGATCTCACCCGAGTACAACCTAGCGGCCCATTTCCTACACCAACCAAGCAAAGTTCTTGAAGATGTTGTAGACAGCAACTTGCCAAGAAGGTTTGTCTTTTCCTCTGTCTAAACACCAAATTCCAATGTCAAGTTCCTTTTACAGCAAAGTGTCTCAGGACGCCAAATAATCGTACCTCCATAGAAAGAACTGGTTGTTTCTCTCCCATTGGAATTGGCCCTATGTTTTTATGTTTTAAAAGAAAACTAAGCCTTCATTAAATAATCACTCTATCTAGATAAGAAATAAAGGGCAATTTTCAGCCTTGCAATACCACCTGCACCGGAAAAGAACTGCTGGATGAAATTAAGGCCATCCAAAGCCAACAACACAATCACACTTCTTAAAATTTCGTTTGGAGAAGCGGTTTAGTTTGGAAAGTTGTGGTATTTATTTCTTAGATTTTTTTTTTAAACTTCAAAAAATCCTTGTGAGCTTATGGCTTCTAAATCCTAGATTACAGTAATTCAGCTGTGCAATGCCCCCTCCTTTGAATAAACATTGTGCAATCTGCTGGATTTCTCTATGACTTTTTTTCATATTTGTGAATCTGTTTGGAAAGAAAAGGAAAAAAGCCTTCTGTTTTTCATAATGTCTAATCTTTTTCCCCATTGGCATTCACCAGATGTTGCCTTGGATCAGAAGATAAATATTAAAATCTAAGCAAGAACAAAGTGAGCTGTTTACTGGGCAGATTTTTCAGATGTTCTCTTGAACACTTGAAAAAGACAGGAGATGCTTTGATATGCGGGCTGACTGGAATCCATGACTGAAGGCCCCCCCCAACACAGGGGCAGCCCCCACTTCCCCGGCCCCGTCCACCCAGCCTGTGCTCTGCCGGCCACTGGCTGTGGGCTTGGAGGGAAGGTCAGGGACGATGACCAAGACAGAGTTACCTGATGAAGAGGCCTGAAAAGGATGGAAATCCCGGCTCTGTCCACCAGTCTGGCACAGGGACACACTGGGAACCCTCTTCACAAGTGTAGAGGTAATGCCAGGACCCAGCCAGTGTCTGTGTTCCCACAGTGACAGTCAAGTCACACCGCACGTAGGTGTGGACGGGAGCTTCACAACCGTCCTCTTCTTTCTTCAGACCGCAAAGGAAAGCCAAGGACACTGGAAAACAGTCACCATTAGCTTCGGTGAACCCAAGAAGGCACTGAAGGCCCCCTGCTGTTTCATGAATGAGGTCCATGTTGCCCTTCCTTAGCCAAGAGGGAAATAAAGTTATCAGTTTACTTTTTGAAAAGGTAGTGTTTGTGTGTGTGTGTGTGTGTGTGTGTGTGTGTGTGTGTATAACAACAGAAAAAAATATAAATAACATTAAATCATGGTCATGAAAAGCACTGGTGTGAATATGCCAGACAACACAAAATTTAAAACTGTTATAATACACTTGTTCAATTTTCATTTTCCATTAATGTATTGTTGTCGTACCTAACGATTGGAGTCCTCGTTGGAGTTAGTACGTACATCACATCTCAATTCTTTTGCATCCCCTGTCCTTCTCTCTTTCCCTCCTCCTCCATCTCTGTATCCCCTATTTGTGAAAGATCTATCTCATTCTTTCCTATTATCTATCTTTTATCTTGCTTTTTATTTATAGTTTGGATCTTCCATAGAAGGGAAACCAAACAATACTTAAGCTTGTGTGTCTTTTTATTTCACTTAAAATTATGGTCTCCAGGTGCAAACATTTTTCCTACAAAAGACTCAAACTTACTCTTTATTACACTTTTAAATCTACTTGCTCTGGCCCAGGTTCATTCTCTTCTTCCTCTTCAGAAATAATTATTTGGCATTTTACAAACAGCTTCATCCAGCAGGTTTGTATTACTAAACAGGAGATAATGAGTTTTGTTTCTGACTTTTCTAAAATATAATTCATGACAATAAACTCATGAACCTGCTTTTCTTGTTCAATGTCAGGTTTCTAAGATTGACCCCCACTGCCGCTTGTGACTAGGGTGGACGCATTCTCACTGCTGTTCAGTACGGACTCGGCCTGAGAGTATCACAGTGTGTACATGCTTTTACCAACAGAATTTCGATCAAATATTTGCTACTATAAAAACATACAAATTTTTCTCTAGAGTTAAGATATAAAAGAAATGCCTTGTTTTCATCTCTTGAACACATAAGTATAGGCAGGAACTCCCTGATCAGAACCCCAATTGCACAAGAAATAATAGCAAGAATCAACAAATGAGATTTAATGGAGGGAGAGGAGAGGCCAGAGGAAAGAGATGAAAGGAGAATCAATTTATGCCATGCACGTGTACCAATTCCACATGAGGAACATAATCATTCTCTACTGCACACATGTACTAATAAGAAAAGAGCTGGTTTTCAAATGGTGCGGACAAATTCAGCGTTAGGAGACAGCGCCGCGCTGTGTCCCAAAGCAGGTGCCCCATCCTGCGTCCCGTGTGCACCGCTGCCTTCGTCCCGCACAACCGTCGGCGCTGGGAATTACTGACTACTTTCACCGATTCAAAAGTACATAAAATAATATCTCAACGGGGCCTTAATCTCCATTTTCACTGTTAATTTTTATGTTGAAAAATATTCTCATGTAGTAGCAATTCATATCATCTTCCTTCAAAATCCCCATTCTGTCATCTGACCAATTACCTTTTCTTATTGGTTCATATATTGTGGGCATGAATTCCCTTTAAGTTATAACCATCGTTAGCTTTTCTTTTTTCTTTTCCACTCCTTCTTCTCCTCCTCCTTTTTCTCCTTCTTCTTCCTCTCCCTCTCTCTATCTATATACATCCCCTCCCTTCCTCCTTCATCCCTCTCTCCCTCCCTGTCCTTTTAGACGCGATCTCCTTGTGCAGTGTACACTGGCCTTAAACTCACTACCTATTCCAGACTGACCCCCTCCCCTGGCAGCCTTCCCACCTCACCCTCCTACGTGCTGGTATTTCTCCTGTTTTGTTTTTTGTTTTGTTTTGTTTTTTGTCTTTTTCATTTTTACCGGTACCGGGGATCGAACTCACGACTGCCTGCTTACAAGGCAGGCGCTTACACCACTGTGCTAAATCCCCAGCCCCTGTGCTGGTGTTACAAGTGTGCACCACCATCTGACTGGCTACTATTATCTTTGTGACTAGACTTTTCATTGTTCATGGGACATCTTGATTCAGAGAAATTCTTAAATTGCCGTATAATTATGACTGTGAATATAGACAGGAAAGGCAAGTGCTCAAAAGTTTTTAGACCTCAAACCATTTTACTCTGAGTTATAGGATGCAAGTCAAAAGCATCAATAAGGCAAAGTGATGATAGTCTTTAACAAGAAGTTGAAAAAATTTCTGCATGAGATGTTTTGCAAGCAATTGTGTCTGAAAAATATCTAAAAAATAAAAATCGCTTCATCCTGCTACCTCTGCAGCTAGCAGGTTCACACAGGTAGGCAACAAACGTCATAGCCTGCGGCCTTGAACTCAGACTTGCCCACCTCATCCCTGTGCTGGCAGCCGAGGCCACAGGAGGTGAGCGTAAGGCAAAGAGGCTTCAGTCTGCAGCCACACTCTAATCTCTTCACCGTCCCTGCTCCTTCCAAAGCACCTGACACCCAGGAAGATCTCTGTGACTGCATTTTGAATGAACGATAACAAGAGAAATGACTGGCAGTAGGATTCCCCTGTGGATAGACAAACCTGAGAACTTGCCGGTTAGTCAGCCCCAAGGCAAATAAAAACAGGCTCAACACCTATAAAATAATGAATTCATTATAGGTGATTAAGTGGATGCAAATTGACAAGGTGGATTATGAAAAGCACCCAGGGCTGAGGATCAAAATCCATGGGTTTTATTCAAAGTTCTGCCACTAAATAGCTCTGTGACCTTAATCGCTTTAGCTTTTCATGCCTCGTGGAAAAGTTAAAGTTTCCATGAAAAAGTCATTTGGTATAATTCAAGGTATAAATGCAAGACACCCAAAGATCAAAGATCTTGCTCATTTTAAACAAGTGCAAAGTATTAGTTTCATCTAACAGGGTGTTTTAGCAACTCATTATATAAAAAAATAAAATTCTTCTTTGGTTAGAAGTATAATTTGGGGGGAAAGTAAAGACTAGCAAAAGTAGCAAAGGAACTTTTTTGAGCTCCGTCTATGGTTAACGCCTCCTGCCCCACTCATGAAAAAGAAACACGTTAGGGCTAAACTGGGAAAGTTTGGGTTCAAAAACACCACCTCTGACCTGGAATGTGAAATATCACTCTATCGTGCAAAATCAAACTGAAGAATAAAATTCAAAGCAAGGGTCAGAATTCAAAGTGACCTTGGTAAATTAAAGAAGTTAACAGAAATAAACAGAACACCAAAGGAAAAGAGCAAGACAATAAACCACAGAAGAAAAACAAATAGATCCTATAAATATGGGAACAGTCTCGCTGTGCACAGCCATGTTAGAAATATACAGAGAGATTGGAATTAGCATTGGCAAAGAAAGATTATAAACTAGCAGGACAACCGTGTAATTTTTAAAACAAATTTGGGACCAGGATATACACCCACGTGTTACGATGCGGCTAGCAGCTGACTACTCAGAACTAACTACCTGCTTTGGGGCTTCAAACAAGGCAAGAATGTAGAATTTCAGAGAGGGAGCAGAAAAGAAATGCAAAAATGTTTATTTGGAAAGTTTCGGATTCTGTGAGTCCCAAGAATCTACATTTCTAACAGTGCTACAGCGGATGCACTGGGGAGCACGGTCTGCCCCACGGACTGGGTTCAGAGGCCACAAGCTTTGGAACAGAATCTCAGTGAGGTGGATAATATGCAATCCTATCTGAAAAAGAGAATTATTAGTCATCTTTAGTGATGCATGAGACAAAGTCCCTGTGACTATTCAACATCCACAAAACTACAGGCCTAACTCAAAAGAGAGAAAAAAGAAAAGAGGAAACAACTAATCATGTACTCAAAATATTTTATCCAGTTTCAGAGGCGAAACAATCTCCCACTCTCCTCTGGATCCTCAGCAAGGAACATTTGAGCTAGATCACACAAGTTCCTCTCCACCTCTAGACAAAACGATTAAAAGTCTTTTGCAGACTCCTTTATGAAAAGGGAAAATACAGGGTTGAAAGATCCATTTCCCAAAATGTGATTTTTCACGATTGATGGGTGGTTAGTGACACCTAGTGGTAATCCTAAGAGTTACACTTCCAACTGAAAAACCAAGGAATTTTGAGTTCTTTTCTCTAGAATGCAAATCTTTTTAAATAGAACAATTTCGTTATTTTTCCTGGGAGTTAAATACTTCCAATATATCACAATCTTTCTGGTCTTGAAATCTCATTGATTTTTCTATTGTAGTTCTAGTACAATAGCTTCTCCCCACTTTCCCCTTCTTATCTAAGACAACACAGAGTAAATTGCCATCACAATACTGTCAGCTAATACAGAATTTTCCCAAGTTCACATGAAATCATTTTTCATCAGTTTGCAAATGCCTTAAGTAAATTCAACTCCAGACCAAGAATTAGGAATGTAACTCTGAAAGCATATGTCTCAATGGTTTTAAGAGCAAAAGATAAGAAATGGAGAATAATGCAAACAAGATAATAACCTGTATACCTCTGAGATATGCCAAGTACAAGGTCCTGTAGTAATAAAGGTCATTTTCCCCCTAAAGCTCAAATGGATAATTACCATGTGCCATGAACCCCAAAGCTGGGGACCTTCCTCTGTAGACATTCCACCCATGAAGGCAAAGCTTTCCATGCCACAATTTTTGTGATGGCTGTGCATTTTAAAGTATTGCACTATCATTATGTTTTTATGTGAAGATTTTACTTTTACTTAATTTTATTGTTATACTTTTGATATACATAATGATCACATTCATTGTAGGGAATTTGTATATAATACAACTTGACCCTTCTTTTTTTCACCATTCTTCTCCCGTCCCTTCAATCTTTCTTCCCTCCCTTATTTACAAAAGTTTTGTTTCCATTTTTCTTTCTGTTCACTTTTTCTTTTTCCCTTCCTCCCCTTCTTCCTCCCTCCTCCCTCCTCCCTCATTCCCATCCCATTTAAACATTTTTTCTATTTCCAGTATCTATCATCCATTTGGATCCTTATTTGTGATTTCATTTTCCCACACAAGAAAAACAATATAATATTTAAACATGCGTGTCCCATTTATTTCACTTGAAAGTATGGGCTCAAGGTGCTTCCCAGTCACCTAAAAATGTCTCAAGTTTATCCTTCTTTATAGCACAGTAATACTCCATTGTATAAAAATGCATTTTCTATATTGATCCATCTGTAGATGTGCATCTGGGTTGTTTTCAGGATTTAGTTATTATAAATTTTGCTGCTATAAACATGACTATGCATACTTCACTGTAATACCATGCTTTTGGCTCTTTCGGGAAGATGACAAGAAGGGGAATAGCTGGGTCAAATGGAACTTCTAGTTTCAGTCTTATGAGGAATAAATACTGATTTCCAGCCATGGTGCAGAACTGTTATTTTTTTCCCCACCATCTCTTGAGAACTTGGCTGATTTCCTGATGGTAGCCATTCTTTCTGGAATGAAATGGAATCTTAGGGTTGTTTTAATTTGTATTTCATGGATGACCTGTAATGCTGGAAATTTTTTAATACATTTATTGCCTGTTGGAACTTGTTCATTTGTAAAATGTCTATCACTTCACACATCCATTTTTGGATTGGGTATTTAAATTTGGAGGGGTCTTATTTTTTTGAGTTGTTTATATATACTACATAATAGTCCTTCATCTGAAGAATGGCTACTAAAAAACTTTCCTATCCTGTGAGTTATCGTTTGTTGTGCAAAAGCTTTTTAATATGATGAGATCCAAGTTGTTCTTTGTAGTATTTTCTGTGTGATCAGGGTTTTGTTCATAAAGACTTTGCTTACATGTAGGTTTTCAAGACTTTTACCTATTTTATCTCCCAGAAGGCTAATATTTAGATCTCTGATGCATCTTAATTTTAGTTTAGTGCATGGTAAGACATATAATTCTACATTTAATCTTTGGCATGTAGGAAGCCATTTTTTCTGGCATCATTCTTTGAAGAAGCTATCTTTCTTCCAGTGAAGGTGTTGGGTAGCTTTGATGGCTGAGTGTGTCTGGAATTGTTGCAGAATCTTCTATTCTGATCCATTGATCCTTAGATCTGGGCTTTTTGTTGTTTTTGTTCTATTCTGTTCCTTTTGTTTTGTTTTGTTTTTGTTTTGTTTGGGGGAAGTTATTTGGTGCTGTTTTTCTTCTGCCAATACCATACTATTTTTCTCATGGCACCTTAGCTCTCTTGCTTATAAAAATTCAAGATGCCTAGACTGATAGTTTCCACCTTCCTATCGCTACCTCCAGAAAACAGATGTCTTCCACAGCTTCATCACCAGAACAAGACTAAGAGCTTGTTTCCTCCCTGATGCCCACAGCTATCATGGAAACTAATACTGCAAGATCAGAAATACTGTTCCATATCATATGATGGCAGTAAAAAACATAAGTAATAAATTTTTCAGTGTTCATGTAACATTGACCTCTAACCATAACAAAAGGTATTAGGAATCATTTTAATAGATGGTCCCAGAGCCTACCAATTCTTATTAAGAATGGAGAAATTCTATTCCAAGGAACACAATGAGAAATTAATGGTCAGCACAACAGTAAAGACAAAATAAGAATTATCCAAATATATATTTATATGCTTTAAAAATAAATGGGAGACGTTTTTACTCACCATCCAGGGGCCGAACCAAGCAGCTGAAAGCAGACACTGTGGCATTGGCCAAGACGTGGCAGGGAGCCCCGCACACGGCTGCTGAGATGGCTCCTGGAGAAAACCCTGCTCCAAACACATGTACCAGGCTTCCTCCCAGACAGCCTTTAAAGACAGAATGACAGCTCACAATCTTAGAGGCAAATCCCTCTTAGGTCAAAGCACAAACCTTTGTTCTCTCGCTGTGTCTCCTTCATATGCCCCACAGAAACCACATCCTGCTTCTCCTCCCTGATAGCCTCGGTTTGCTCCCCACCCAGGCTCTGGCCTCCAGGGTGCAGTCAGAACCAACCATATCCAACAACCTATGAGGTTAACGGTTCTATTTTTAATGTAACTATTTCACATAGGAAAATAATGATTATTGATAAATTATAACTTTTACACAAAAGGTCGTAAACTGAAAGTGTAAATCAAACTCCCCCAACTACCTGCAGCACTCCCCAAATGTACCCCAGTATGAAGTCTCTCATGACTCCTTTCAGAATTTTCAAAGCATATATATTTTTGATACAAAGGGATCCTCCCATACATATTATTATGAAAACTGATTCTTTAGAGAATAGCGTAGATATCTTGCCAAACCTATACATATCCAGCTCACTTTGACAACTAGAATCTCATAACGTGATTATATCACAACCTATTTTCAATAGTTTTTGTACTGATTGAGACTTCCCATATTTCGTCTCTTTTGTCATTATTAATATTGCTGTGCTAACTACATATTTTGGGCATATTTATATGAATAAAGCTAATCCATACCTCTAGTTCACTCTGAGATACAATTCCATTCTCTACTGTTTTCACCTCATGAAGGGGCAGAGATGCTTACAAAGCTGCCTAATAAACTCCAGAATAATGTTTTCTACTTAGAGTGCAATTCATGGTGATCTTTCATCCCAAAGGTCATACAGTCTTAAGGAGTATAAAGAGAAATTTACTAAGTATGCAGCCCAAACTGCTTTACCAAACAAGGAAGCTGAGGATTAGCCAATCTTAATCTCCCTTTCAGTCCACCCATCTGAGGCTAATGTGTTCTAAGAAATGGTCTGGTAAATATCTCACCAGTCTAAAAGTCTACTGCAATAATTTCCTTCACGCTGTCTAATTCAGTTAAACCTGAGCTATTTGGAGTACAGTAAGGCTTTAAATGGAAAGAAACCAAAACCATCTTTGGAAGAAAATGCCAGGCAAATTTCTACGTATCAAAAAGTTCAACCAGTACAGTAGTATTATACCATTAGATCATTATTGGTACAATATGAAATCATCTGTTAAATATTACAAAATAATTAACCATAAGTTTTAAATAATACAAATTGATATATAAATCTAAAAATAGGTAAAATATTTATGTACTTAAGTGATCAAATTATCATCCCTTACAAAATAATTTAAAATACAAATTAAAGATGGATAATGTATTAAACTAAAATACAATCAAATACTTAGAGAATGTGCTCAATTTTCTTGATTAAAAAAAAGCTAATAACTGAAGTGTCACAAAGACACGCTTCAGGAAGAAACTGGGGTTAACAGGTTCTTCCTGTCATATGGAATGATGCTGAATTTTCAATCTCCTAGAAGTGAGAGTAGGTATTAGTCCACTTACATAAAGTGCTCTGTCTCCTTTATTTGACTTACCAAAATTCTCAGTCACTGCAATAACAGCAGCTCTCACTGTGAACACAAGAGCAGATGAGGCCCACCCTCTGGAATGGTCATATCCTCGGACATGGTATTGCCCAGCAGGGAGCAAAGGAACCATGCACTGGACAACCGTGCTGTTACCAGAGACACCCACACAGGGGGACATCCCAATAAAAATATCCATATTCACAGCTTCTGAGATCTGGGCCACTGCAAAGGTTAAGATGTCATCAATCTGAGAAACGGAGATCAATTCTGGGGTGAAGGCATCACTATAATCAATGACTCCTATGTGATACAAAATTCCATCCACCTCTATTTCCAGAGCAACAGAGCCATTTCCTGCAGGAGCGATGCACTGGATGAGCTCAGAACTGATGTGTACAATCAGACAGGCCTGCTGGCCCACATAGACTGAGGTGGTGTTCTGCCCTCTCAGGGCTGTGCCCTCTATAGCCAAGAGGCTCCCACCATGTATGCTGAAATTCTTAGGGTAATAATGAAACACTTGAGGTATGATGGAGAAGTACTTGGAAACATTACCCCCCAAAACACACCCATTACTTATATGAACAACTGCCAGGTAGTGGAGTCCTGGTGTCAAGCCATTAATATGACACGTCACATGGCTTGCATTGAAGGAAGTCAGGTCACAAGGAAGCTGGTTATCCATAAACTCTATCGGCTCATCAGCAGTGCTGCCCAGCTTCTGATCCATCATTAGAATGGTGATCAGGGACCCATTGATGTCTGCAGCCAGGATGTCCATGACAGGACTTGTCTCTTCCTGCATGAAGACAGTGCAGTTCTCCTGACATTTGCTGTCTACTTCTTTGACCAGTACTGTGATGTTAAAAGTAAAGAAAGCTCCAGTCAAGTGGTCACCTACCAGATCAACTTGGCAGACAAGTGTGTCATCTCTCAAACTCAGTATCACATGAGTAAAAGGACCTAGAATGTCAACCTGAATAGACCTCTTTCTAGATTTGAAGGGCGTCCCCATTATGGTGAATACTGTCCCACCACATGCCAAACTGTGCATTGGGATGGTAGTGCTTATCCAAGGCATCACTGCAAAGTGCTGGGACACTACCGACATATTAGCAAACCCCATGTCCTTGTGACGTACTTGGATAGGATAGACGCCTGCCTCCAGACTGTGAAAAGGAAAGGCACACCCAGATAGACTCACATTGCCACCAAAATACTGTGTCTCTAGGTCACATTTCAGGTTCCCCAGAAGGATGACTGAGTTGGAGAGATGATTTCCTTCCAGATAAAACTTCAGACTACTGTTAGTGATCTCTTCCCACATGGCAGTAACTACTGGGGTTGTTGCTGATTCATACATGAAAGTAAAGCCCTTCCCCACTAAGCTCGGTGCAGGTCCATGGATGAAAGACACGTTGCCAGTCCAGACCTCCACGGAAACAGGAAGAGAGTCTGCACTGGACAAAAGAGGGGCCGATGGAGTCTCACAACAGATGCTTGTCTCTGTTGAGTCCACAATGTCACAGGATTGATTTCCCACGAGTACCCAAACCAAAGCGGGATCTCTGCTGAAGCCTACTCCGGAGATATTGAGGATGGTCCCACCTAAAGCATAAATATGGGAAGCAAAAGTTAAAATCTGTTGTTAGGAACTCACAGCACCTGTGAAGCTGTGACACAATTAAGTAGAAAATGAGGTCCCTGAAATCTGTGACTTCATTCCACCCCCACTAATGCTAACCTTGTGGTCATGTAGACAGAAGTCTGATGCACCAAAATTCATCAAATAAAATAAAGTGTTGTACCAGGAAAACATCTAAGACAAACTTTTCAAGGTTCTTTGTATAACCTAGAAGCCACCACTACAATCAGCTTACATGCTAGCAAAAAATCAAATGCTTTAGCCTTCCTGTAATCCAGTCTATAGATTATTAAGAACAGTATTCATACACAATTCTGTATGTATTCAACTGGCATGCTAAAGAAACAATTTCATCTAGTTCTTCTATTTATCTTCTATATTACCCTAAATAGTGTATGCATTCTATATAGAGCATCATACATTCAGATATTTTCAATACTGTATATGTGAGGCATCAAAAGCTACTAAACCACGAGGATGAAGCTATTGTCATATTAATGGACATTGTCTTATTCTCTAGTTGAGAGATGATCAAAGATCAAATCCCATGTTTAGGATACAGTTTGAAGCAACATAACCAATACTGTATACAAATCTATGGTATAGTCAACAGGATTTAATAAAGATTTTCCTATACTCAAAAAGGTAATGTACTACTTTGCACATTCAAAACCATTGTTTATATGCTGATACTCAGCTGACGTGTTTTTCTGAAAATGAATAATTTGAGTGACTGCTCTTGCTTCTTCTTTTTATGTCTCCCACAGTGTATTTGTCTTTCTACTTGTGTTCCTTCACGTGCATCCCCAGGGAAAAGTAAAGATAACAAAAGTTCATTTCTTCTCTTTGTACATGCAGTGTCTAAAAGCTAATACAGGAAGTTCTTCCTTTATTTTCCTAATAGGGCCTCAAAAGTGCGGCTCATTAGATGTTCAGCCTTTCTATTAATAAAAATCCATGTGCATTTCAAGTGCATAAGAGTCCTTTAATTTCCTGAGTTCACTGGGCTGAGGCATCACCAAGTTTTCACACCTTTACGAACAACAATTGGTTCAAGGAGCCTAAATAAATCTCTTCTTCCTCCTTTTTCTGTCCCTCACCAGCCAATTAATCCTGAAAGGAACTCTGTTCAATGAGTAGACTCACCAGATAAAGGATACTAGAAATGTAAAACCACTCACCCAGAAGGGAACCACAGCAAGGCTCAATGCTGAAAACTTCTGTAATGTACCAGATGTGGAGATCAACCCTGCAAAACACGTGGACATCGTTAGGACATAACTGAAAACTAGACAGAGAAAGAAAGAAAAAGAATGAAGAGATCTTTGTATTTCAGGGAGAAAAGAGAGAAATGGAGCAGTGATGAGAATGCTTGTTGACATACTGCCTTAAAAAGAAGAAAAAGGAAAATGATACGGGAAAGATGTTGTATGGGGCATTTTTCTGGGCCAGTAAAATGTGAGGACATCAGTCCCATACAGTTTGCCTACTTTCTCGAATTGGTAAAGAAAATGTCTAGAGAAACACCAGGCAAAGCGGCCTTAGGACAAAGAGGAAAATGAGGGTTTGTGTAATCTCTGTAAACCACATATTCAAAGCCCAAGACACAATCCAACAAGATCTACAGTACAGATTACCCATGCCTACCACACCCTGATCCCAACCAAACTCCAGAAAGACCCTCTTTTGCCAACTAATGAGCCAAAAATCTCCTCTATATCCATCTTATGAGTGAAGTCTCTAGGATTTCCAGGATCTGTTCAAATATCATGCTTTTCGTGGCTTTATTCCATTTCAAAAGAAAAAACAGAAGGACATAACTCTAAAGAAAGTTCCCCAACTAAGTTATCAGACCATTAAACAACATAAAATTGATAGCAAGCATTCACCTTACCCTTTGGAGTGGATGCTGATGCCATTGATGGAAACCGAGAGCGTGTGGAGGCCGGGGAGCCGCGGTGGTAGCACCACCCGCAGGCCCTGAGCCGTCCATGTGTGAGCCTGAGCCAAGGTGTCCTGGACACAGATTTCCACATCCAGATCCGCGTAATTCTCCAGAAGTGCCATTCCAATGAAAAGGGTCTCGCCTCCTGCATAGACAGAAGTCCATTAATCCCTGTGATGTGGGTTTATGGCCTCAACCACCATTCTATTCTAACACACTCTTTTAGGATTAAACATTTGGTCATAAGACATATGCGCATAACCCTCTAAGAATTTTAATACCGACTTAATTTTAATGAAATTTCTAATGACTCCTTTAAGAGAACTATAGCCTAAAACCCTAACGAATAAAGAGCAAAATCATCAGGGCAATTGTACTCAAGTGGCACTAACTTATCTATATTAAAAGCAAATTGAGAAATGGTTTGTAAGGCTAATGTCTTCACAGCCAGGAACTCTCTGTATCACAGTAATCTTGCAGCCTCGACTTCCCAAGAAACGAGATTTTCTGTACTTCATTTTGTCTGTACACACTTCCTGCCCACATTGTAGAGTGGAGCTTTGGGAAGTCCTTCCGGCTCCAAGGACTGCTAAATTCACAAAACATTCTTTGTTCAAATAAACAGTCAATGTAATGTATCACTATTCTTTCATGAACAAGCAGCTGAGCTAGGATCCCTTAAGATCCAGTTTTTTCTCATTACAAAACCTAGCTGTAACAGTCCTGTGCATCAATTTCTTCCTCCATTCCTCCCTTCCTCCCTATGCCTTTTTTTTCCCCTTCTATTTCTTTTTAGTGCCACAGCCATCATCAGCATCATCTGCAAATGGAGATATGAAGCATCTCAGTGTAAGAAACTTTCCCAAAGGCTGCCACACTTTGTGGTTTTTCTGACGTGTTCTTCATTGTGCCCATAGGAAGATTTAAATAAAAGTGAAGTTCTACAAAGACTGCATTACACTGTATGTATCAATAGCATGAATTCTTAGGGCTTCGGTCAATCGTCAAGCTAATCCTAGATGCCTTTGAGGCACTGATGCAGTGTATTTATTCTTCTCATTATGGGTAGAAATTTTTGTTAAAATCTAAAATCACTGAAATCTGAATATAACAAGAAGCTTTCTCCTCCCTTTCCTCGCTCACTAGGAAGAATCTGTACCACTAGGGAATTTTGCACACTTTGGTTGCCTGAGGCAGCAAATTCTTCTTCTGTGCTGAGTTGAATAATATTGAAAAGTTAAAGGACACTTCCTTTTATTTATGTACTCCTCGGCTATGAGAAATGAAAATAGTATGAGAAAAATTGAATTAAAGCTGTTTCTTTGGGAAATATGATGGTCTTTTTATAATGAACCCTTAGTGTGGCTGCCATTGGCTCCTTATTATCTGGTGTTCAATTAACCAAAATTGTGTATTACCTGCTACTTTTCCAAATCTATATTGTTATGTCATGGCAGGAAATTGTTATAATTCTATCCCAGCCTATCACCTAGGTCATCAAATAAAGATTAAACTGTTTCATGCAATTGATGCTAAAATAAATCCTTTTTTAACATAGAAAGTCTTATTCTTCATTCAGAATAACTTATTCTCTTACTGTATTAAATACTCACTACAGTAGAACCTGCTACCAAAAACTGTATTTAACCATAAGAAGCTAAAAGCCAGGGATCTTCAAACAGACTGCTTGTGTTCAGAGTTTAGCTCTCATACTTATCTAGTATTTTAGAAGAGTTATTTTTTATCCCCTGTATTCCATAGGCTGATTATCTACGAACTGAAGTTATTGATTCTATAAATTTATATTAGGATTAAACTATGATGTATCTATGCTATTGTTAGCACATACTAGATTCTCAATAAAGATTTATGGAATTATTACCTTTGAATTCTTGCATCACTTTCTGCATGAAAATAGTCCAAATTTTACAAAGGAAAAAATACATAAAAATAATTCAATGGCAGCTAACATGAAAAAGAATCCTGGTTTTCAGGAAAAAAAAACTATTCAAAACACAATAAAAACCATAGGCCATTGATTGAATTTTTATAGGATCAGTGCTCTAAAATCAAAACAGATTAAGAAGCATCATATTTTACCTGCTATGTTGCTTCTGTTTCTGCTTAGAGACACAATAACTGGGTTTAAAGAGGAAACATATGTAAATGCTCTGGGAAGAACTGTAGAATGGTTCCCGCTGAACACAGTCACATCCACTATGTGGCCATCTTGCCCCTGAAAAATCAATTTTTTGGTGCTGGTTATATTTTAGTATTTATTGATTCATTTTTTAGAAGATCTCACTATGTAATCCAAACTTGCCTTGAACTCGTGGAGATTCTTTTTTTTTAATTTTCATTTTTAACCTTTTTAAAACAGATTTTATTGGTACATTTTAGACATAATGATCACATTCATCACAGAGAATTTGTTCCTAAATATGATATAGCTTGATTCTTTTTTACCATTCCCCTGCCCTCCCTTCAAGTCCTTCTCCTCCATTTACAAAATCTTTTTCATTTTTTTTACATTTCTTTCTTTCCTTTTCCCCTCCCTCATCTTTTTCCCCCTCTCTATTTTAAAAAATCAATTTTTAAGATCAAATTTCAAATTTATTTGAAGAAAGAAAAGTCTTAAAATAGTTGATAAAGGGTTCTATTTGTGACTTTCAATTTTCATACACAGGAACAAGTGTTTAAATTAGCCAGTTGCTGTGTTGAACAGATGCAGAAGGATCTGCTAAAAGGCAAATACAGATGGTTTGCAATTAACACACCATTGCTTTTGAAAATAAAAGGCAAGTTAGATAAATGTCTATACCTAGCTAAACTGTCAAGTATGAGTATTTAAAGATATAAAAGCACTCAGAAAATTCCCACCCATATTGTATTGTAGGAAGTTTCTGAAGGTATACTCCATAGATAAATAACAGTAAAAAGAAGAATATGTGTATTCCAAAGAACAGTGAATGCACACATAGGAGCAATCAAGAGGGGTACTGAGATGAAATCTGTAAACTTAGAAAATAGTCAACCTAGACTGAAGCAGAAAACAGAGCTTCAAGGAAAAAAATAATTTACATGATGAGATTTTTCAAAAGGTGGTGAATTTCTATAATAAAAAATGTTAAGAAAGAAAACAGTTTTTTAAGTTACTTAATTTCACTGATTGATACCGAGTTATTTAGGATCATAATACCACAGTGATATATGCACACCCATGTTTATAACAGAAGAACTTACAAAATCTAAATCTTGGAAACAAATCATATGCCCATCAAACAGATGAATGGATAAAGAAAATGTGATATTCATATACAATGTAGCATTGGTCTGCCATGAAGAAGAATAAACCTAAGTCATTTGTAAGAAAATGAATGTGATTCGAATAATAATCTTACGTGAAATAAACTGGACACACAAGTTTAAATATAACATTGCTCCTCTTGTGTGAGAAACTCAAAGAGCAAATAGGGAACATAATGGAGGACAGATGCTGGGAAGTAGGAGGAACATGTTCACACAGGAAGGGGAACAAGGGAGGAGGTAGGGGAAAAGGAAAAATAAATGGAAGGAGAAAGATGGAAACGTTTTTGTAAATGGGGAGGAAACAAGGGGTTGAAGGGAGGGGAAGGGAATGGGGAAAGAGAAGAATTAAGATTTATTATGTACATGTACAAATTCTCTGTCATGAATATGATCAATATGAATGATAAATAAGCACTAGTAAAAATAAAGCAAAAATCAATCAAAAGAAAAAAAAGAAACTCTAGAAAAAAACTGCAAAATAAAAAATACCCTCACTCTTCCAGCCTCATTTAAATAACTATAATAAGATGAACATGTTCTAGTCATTTCATAAAACATGACTTTAGCAGTAGTCAAAAGAAATAGAAGTGACCATTTCAGACAGGAGGACTGCAAGAAGAACTGGGGGGCAGGGAAACGTGATCATCATACCATCTTCCTTTATGTCATCTCATGTATAAAAGTAATACAAAATCTAATTAAATTTAATCAGAATTAAGTTTCATCTGTTAATGATTAACTTCTTTATAAAAGCAACCCAAACTGTACAAATTTTACCTATTAAACACGGTAAATATATACTAAAGGGATAATGTCCAGAATCAGACACTTTCATGAAGATGGTACGAGTATAATTTCAAATAACAGAGTAGTACAAGTCAAAGATATTAGAACAGAGATAAATTTATCCCGAGAAAATAGATGTGCTCTGAAATGTAATTATTGGGATGATCAAATTTCTGTTGTTTACAGAGGAAAAATTTAGAAATAATCTAAATGCCCAAAAACAGGGGATACTTATAAAAATTACAGTATAACTACATATTGAAATTGCATGTAGTTTATATAGAAGAGCCAGCTTTTCATAATATTTAAGGAACGATAAGATAAAAATGAAGAACCAATGATCAAAATATATTCTGAACCCTATGTTCTGAAGGATCTTTATTTGTTCAGTATACAGTTGTCTTCTGGGGTCAAGGGCACGTTAGAAATACAGATGACACTGGCAAAATCTCCAAAAACAAAATGCGGATACTTCTGCTAGTGTGACTCTGCACCAGGCAAGGGCCCAGTTCAATTCTTCAATGGCACACAAAATAGAAGAGGAAAGAAAACTCAGAGACTTTGTTGTTTGCTTGTTTGTCTGTTGAGACAGTCTCACTATGTAGTTCAGGCTGGCCTTGAACACATTTCATAGCTTAGGGTGGCCCTGAACCCTTCTCAGTCCTCTTGCTTGAACCTCCTAACTACTGAGACCACAAGTGTGTGGCACCATGCCTTATTGAAGGATTTGCCTTTAAGAGAAAAAGGAGAAGCAATAGAGAATAACCAGAAAGATATTTTGTTACAATCAGGCATTCTAGAATTTTCTAAATTCCATCATTAACATCCCTATGCCAGAAAATAAAATTGCTGTTGAAAAGTAGGTTATCATTTGTAAAGAAAGAAAGTTTTGTAAACCACCACCAAAATGTGTGCTAGATGAATTTGCTTATGCTGTGGTATTAATACTCACCAAAAGTATGGACTAGGACAGTGTCAAGATGCTCTAATCTAAAATGTCTCCAGAGGTCTAATGCATTCAGACACGGGTCTTTTAGCAGGCAATTGGATCACCAGAAGCTATACTCATCAATGGTTTAACCCATTGATGAGTTTGTTGCTGGGTGTGCTGTCAGGAGGTGGGCTTCTAGTGGGAGGAGGTGAGTCACTGTGGCGTGACCCAGAAGGCTGTCGTCTTGTCTCCACCCCTCTGTCTCCCCAGCTCTATCTGCTGTTTCCTCTTTCCCTCTCTGCTTCTGACCATCGTGAAGAAAATAGCTTTACACTGCCATCCCCTCTGCCATGATGTCTGTGCCTTGCAGCCAGCCAGCCATGAGCTGAAACCACCAAAACTATGAGCAAAAATAGTTCTTTTCTCTTTTAGGTCATGTATGGCAGGTATTTGATCCTACTAACAAACATACTGATTAATAAAGACTGCCTGGGTTGCATTACAAGTCCCATAGTTACAGTCAGTTTTCTTCTTCATCGCAAAATAGATAACATATATAATAAAAGCACACTGTTTTCATGAGAAGATCATGTCATTTAATTCAGTCCTAATAAGTGATTTGCTGAAAACTTTATAAAAATAGTGGCTACCCACCCAGATAGAAAGACACGACCAAAGTAATCCACTTACCCTGGGTGGAACTTTGCATTGAAGTCTTCGTGAATGTCTTGTAGTGACATTGATGGCACAAGACTGAGATCCAAATAGCACAAGGCTAACATCTTCCAAATTAGAGCCTCGGATGGTGGCCCAGAGCCCTCCTGCAGCAAAAATAGCATTTTCATATAGGACGCATGCCCATTTAGGCAAACAAAAATTATGCACACGTGAAAAAAATAAATTAAAATATAAAACTCTCTCATCAAGACACACAGCCATAGTAAAGCTCAAGAAAAAGCCTAAATTCAAATATATAAATTATCCTACATGGAGAGATGACAAACAGTGATGAGGGGGGTAGAAAAAGTAGTAATGCATCCTGGAGACCTTTAAGAATAAAACATAAGGATGATACACTGTGGCCACAAGTCAGAGAAGGGGTCTCTGAAATTCTTTCTGCTAAATTCTAAAACATCGATTTTGCCAGTTCTATAAAATGTGATATTTTCCTGAGAGACCAAGTGTGGAAGAACATTACTGTAAGGTAAATCGGGTCATTTGTGGTAGTGTCTTTAGCTCACCAGTCCTCATTTCCTATATCTAAAACGATGGTGTTTGCCCTTCCAATTTGATGACTTGATAGCACACACACGGGGTTCCTGTAAATAGCTGATGAGAAATGAGTGCCACTCAGGGCCATCGGATTTCTCTGATGACCTCTGAAAGGCATCCCTAGCAATGCCCCTCTCCTCAGTGCAGGTGTTAGCAAGTAGAGAAACAATCCCAAAATCCTATGGACACCACAGCACATCTCTTATTTGGAGGAGCAGTCCCTGGTGAATAGAAAGCTCTTATTTTTTTAAAATACAATCTTTCTGTGCTTCCCAAACTGGTCTGGAACTCATGGGCTGGTCATGGCTGGAACTACCTGAATGTACCATCATGTCCTACTAGAAAAATCACTTATAATTTATGAAGAAAATGATTCTGGTTTGCCATCTTCCCAGGAGGTAACTGAAGGAAACAGTGAAGGACACAAAATAAGATACTTGTACTCCTAAATATGAGGAGAAAGCAGCAGCAAGAAGCAGAGCTGGTTGTGACTGCACACACCTACAATCCCAGCACTTGGGAAGCCAAGGCAAGAGAATCACAAGTTCAAGGCCAACCTGGACTGTATAGTGAGATCCTGGCTCAAAAACTCAAAAAAAAAAAAAAAAAAGAAGAAGAAGAAGAAGGAGGAGGAGGAGAAAGAGGTGGGGGAGAGGCATATCAGGAGCACTAACACAACCCATAACAGCATTTGTGACATGTCACTAAGAGGAAGAATATCCTAAAATATATATGCTGTGAAGAGTAAGAGTATATTAGACTTTTAGCTTGAAAAATAAAATTGAGAAAAGATTAACTTACAATACATTCATAAAAGATCCAATATCTGTAAATAAAACTGACAACACTAACTCAAGTTTAAAAATTGAATAAAAGTTTGAAATTTTGCTGAAGAGTCTAATAAGTTGTTTAAAAGTTAAATAAGAAAACTAAAAGGATCAAAATAATGATCACCACAATCTCTCTAAATTAAACATGAATATCAATGTAATTCCAATAAAAATACAGACTTTTACTTAAGTTAGACAAGATAGCTAGAAAACAAAATTTCAAAAATAAGAGTAGAGATGTTCTGCCAGGCACTAAAATATACTTTTTAAAACCGGAGTTAGAAAGTAATAACAGAGCACTCTCACACAGAGGTTAATGGAACAGTTTCCAGAAAAAAATCTAGATAAATATGGAGCTATGGGATTATTCAATAGTAAATAGAATATTCAGTAGTAAAATAAGCAAACAATAACAAAAAAATTTTTTATCTCATGTCTTTCACCAAAAATAAATTCCCAATTGATCAAATACTTTAAAAGAATGTATAAAAAACTAGAAGGAAACAGGACAGAATTTATCCCTGAAGGTACATGTAAGATAAATTTTATTAAAATTAAAATTATGAATTGCAAAAGCAGACATCAGAGACAAGTGACAAAAATATACTCTTTAATACATAAAATTCTTTAAAATCAGAGAGAAACAATAATAATCCAATTAGAAAAATTATTAGGATATACAGTTCACTGAAAAGAAAATATAATGACTCTTAAACATATGAAAAAATATTCAATTTCTCCTTTAATAAAAAGTGTAAAGTAAAATTACTCTGAAATGTTGCTTCTCTCCTTTGAGATTGGTAAATATGAAAAAGTTTGCAAACATACTGTTAAAACAATGTAGACAACAAATAGTTACATACACATAGAAATAAATTATAAAACCTCTAAAGAGAATATTTTATACTCATCACAATTTTTAGCTTATATATAACATCCTGATCCACCAATGACACTTCTAGTAAGTGCTAATATTCTTTCATGTACTTGAAATGAGATAATAATACATTTATATACAAAAGAAGAAAGTTGGATCCTGTTTGGGGATACATTTCAACTTCCCCAAAAAGTTCATATATTGATTTCCTAGTCCTCAGTGTTCAACCTTCATCCTTGTTTGGGAATAGGATCTTTGAAGATGTATTTACTTAATTTAAAATGAGTTTCTATTGAAATAAGGTGAGCCCCTAATCCAATATGATGGTGTCCCTATACACTGTTTTATTTACTCATTTATTTTTAGAGAAAAAAGGCAAAACAGGAAAAAGGGGTAGCATACTCCACATGACACTTCATCTGTGTGTCCAAAATTCCCCCTCATAAAAAAGGAGAAATTTGGACACCAGTGAGTCACACGGGCAATGCCACATAAATGTGAAGACAGAAGTCAAGATAATACACAAGTCACGGAACAACAAGGATTCCAAGAAACCTCCAGAAGCTCGGGAGAGCCATGGAGTCTATTCTTTCTCAAAGACTAATCAGAAGGAATCAACGCTGCAGAGTTTTTGATCCCAATTTTCTAGAACTATAAGACAATAAAATTCAATTGTTTAAGATATGCAATTTATACTAACTTATTACAGTAATTCTAGCACAAGACCACAACCTTAAACTATGTATAAAAATTAACTCAAAGTGAATCAGATACTTAAGTAAAAGAGAAAAAACTACAAAACTCTTTAAAAAGACATGGTTTAAGTCTTTGTAACACCAATAGGTAATGGTTAAGTATGAAGCCAAAAACACAAGTAACAACACCAAAGATAAATTGGACGTCACCAAAATTAAAAACACTTGTGCCTCAAACAACACTATTTAAAAAGTGAAAAAACAACTCACAGAGTGGGAGAAAACATTTGTAAATCATATATCTAATAAGAGGTTAATATCCACAATATACAAAAAATACAACTCAACCATCAAATTAAAATATTCTAATTTTTAAAATTGACAGGGGATTTTGGCTAGGATTTTTCCAAAGAGATAAATAAGTAGCCAACCAGTATATGAAGAAATATTCATCATCATAAATTATTATAAAAGTGCAAATCAATCAACAGTGAATATCACTTCACAACTATTCAAATGGTCACTATGAAAAGAAAATTAAAAAAAAAAAAAAAAAACAAAAAAAAACAGAAAATAACAGAGCCAGGTGTGGTGACATGCATTTACAGTCCCAGCACTTGGCAAGCTGAAGCAGGAAGCTCAGTCAAGCCAAAGAGTTCTGGACCAGTCTGGGCAACATAATGAGATCCTCCATTTAAAAATAAAGGAAGAAGAAAAACAAGAGAGAGAATGATACCTATTAACAAGGACGTGAAAATACTGTAGTGTAGGTGGGAATGTAAAATCATGTACTATTTTGGAAACAGGCCATTTCCCAAAAAGATAGCTATCATGTGATACAGTAATTCCACTCCTAGCCAAGAGAATTGAAAATTTATATCCACATAAATCTTTGTACATAAATATCCAAAGTAGTAATCTTCACAATAGCCAAAAGTAAAAACACCCTAAATCCACATCATGAGATAAATGGATAAATAAAATGAGGTATATCCATATAATGAAATACTATTTATGCATAGAATGTATTGAAATGATATAAGATGAACCTTCAAAATATATTTGAGAAACCAGGCACAAAAAGCACATATTGTATGATTCTATTTATCTCAAATAACTATAAAAGAAAACCTGACTGAAACAAAATATTTCTGTGCTTGTCAGAAATTTAAAAGATGAAGGAGAGTGGAGAGCCAGAGCATAGCCTTCTCCCCTGAGTCAGGGCCATTCACAGACTGTGGAGGAAGAGAAAAAGAACTCCAAGAAGCAAGCCCTCCCTGAGAACCTGCACCATGCATGAGCTGCCATGCCCTTTTTGGCTCGGACTGGGAAACAAGAAGTGCCAACACTCCCACCTTGTAAGCCTCCAGCTGATCTGGAGAAACACAGGCTGCCATGATAGCTATTGAGGTGAAACACAATCTGATGCTTGTGATGTTTGGTGTTTCACTGACCTTGCAGATCTAGGGCCAGTGGTTTGATCATCTGTTCAGAGGACCATGGTACACATACGCAGTATGACATCTATGGGGATCTCCTTCTGAAGGTGGAAGCTATTGTTAATTCCCTAATATCTTGTTTTGAAGTCCTGTATCATTCTCATTGTTTTGTTGAGTTGGATTTTATTGTTTCATTTTGTTTGATTTTGTTATATCCAATGTCATAGACAGCTGTTTCAAAGATAGGAAGATATATTATGGTAGCCACTTTGAACCTACTATTGCCTTGTTTTGAAGTCCTTTATCTCATTCATTATTTTGCTTTTATTCGTTCTATTCTGCTCTGTTTTGTTTGATTTTTATTATGTCTGAAGTTATCTACAGCTATTTTGAAGACAACAAGAGGCATTATGGTAACCCATATTAATTTTGTATTGTTTTGAAGTCCTGTGTGACATTGGTTTGTTTTGATTGCATCTGCTCTCCTGTATTTTGCTTGGTTTTATTCACTTTAAAATAAAAAAAAGATGAAGGAATGGTGAGAAACTACCAATGAGTACAAGGTTCTTTTGGGGATGATGAAAATGTTCTTGAATTAAGGTGAGGTGAACAACCTCTAAATTGTTAGATGATGTCTTTCCACTTAAAATTTTCTACTGACCCATAACTCATGCATAATAAAAGCTAATGGTCTTTCCCAGCTCCTAGGGTCATATGGCCTGCTCCCGATTATCTTCTGCCTTTTCCCCTAGTTCTGTGTCTTCCAAGTACCATGATATCTTCATAGTTCTTGGAACAAGATAAACACATTCTGACTCAGGACATCATTTGATATTGCTTCTGCCTCAAATTCTCTTCCCCAAGATTTTTTCAGGACTCACACCATCACTGTATTCATGTCTCTGATCTCCAAGGTCATTCTGTCCTTCCTCCAATGCCAATGCTCATCCTGCGACAACCAACCCTCTATCACTACAGCCCCTCCCCTTCCTGAAGGCTTTACAGGGACCAAAACTAGGAGAAGCCAACTATATGTAGAGCACGAAAGTACCTAAGGGAATACACAAGGCAAAGCCACAGTTGTCTTTAATAAAAGCTTTAAGGAAGCAGCCATGACTCAAGCAAGCAGTGGCCGCCCCAGGGAGAGAACCAGCCAGCATCTCCCAAGATCCATGTCATGTTGGAACTTAGGGAAACAAAGCAACCCGCTCACCTCCCTGATAAGCAGCCATGAGCCTACCACAGACTGAGAATCAAACATCCCATTCCCCTCCGCCCCCATTAGCAAATGGGAGCCAGAGTTCTGAGCATCTCTTGGGAGGTTGACCACATGCAATACAGCAAATAAGGGGATTTCCTTCTACCATCTCTTTGCAAATATTGTTATCACTGTTTTGCTTTTGTTCTGATTAATTGTATTGCTCTAGTCAACATTCTGTTTTGATAAGTTCTATAATATTCTGTATTTGGTTTGATTTTGCTATATCTTACTGAAAGAACAACTATTGTGAAGATAACAAGTTATACTATGGTACCTAATACTGTTATCCCGGTAACCTGTTCTGATGTTCTGTACCAATTTCACTGCACTTCAAACGGCTTTCTTCTGCCTTGTTCTATTGTATTTCACTACCTTCAAAATAATTTTTAAAGATATTTTTAAAAATATACACATAAAAAAATGTTCAAACAGTCAAATAATGAAAGCACAAACGGTTATTTTTGATGAACTAACAGATTAGCAGTATACTTATCTATTTTTAAATGTATACTTATTGTAATTTGTATTTTAAAATAACTTATAGGAAGTAGTTGGAAATCAATTTATCAGTGCATTTAATACAGTTAAAAATTATAATTAGTAATGTTTACCTTCAAATTTGATTAACTGTCATATGTAGAAGATGTTTTAACTTTCTCACTGTTTTTGCTAAGTGAAAAAGTATTCATTGCTGTGTATTTTATGTTGAACAAATAGATACAATAGTGAAAAAAATAAAAAATAAATAAAACCTTTGAGGATGATTCAGCATATGGGCAAGTGAAGATTTCCACTATTATTGATCACTATATTCATTATATGCTCAGATCTATAAATTCCTTGTTGATGAGCCTCAGCCTGGTTTTCTTTAAATCACCCACAGCAGTGATGCTGAGAAATTATGCTACATAGAGGCTATATGAGGATCTTATTAAAATAGATTGATTCAGAGTGTAGGGTAGGGCCTGAAACTCTATACTCCTAACAACTCCCCAACTAATACAGCCACTATTGACCCAAGACCACATTTTATATCCGAGGGTCTTCAGTGCCCAGCACAGGGTTCTGCACAGGTGGTACAATTAGTCTTGAGTGAGTGATGAACACTGGTTGATTCTATGTAGGTGGCAGAGTTAATTGGGAAAGTTTATATGCAGCTACAAGGAAAAAAGCAGCTACAGCCTCTCTCTCCCTCCTTTCTCCTTGATCTAAATGAAGTTAAAACCCACCTGGCATTAGGCCTTCTCAGAGTTTTCCATCTTTGGTTAAATATAAGATGAAGACGTATGATCCCTCACAACTTCAAATTCTTTCCCTATGTATTATTGGTATTATTGGTACACTACATCCAGATAAAATGACCAATTCAGACTGATTGTGCTGGGATTGATTTTTAGCATTAAGGTTCTTGGTCTTGATTTTAAAATAGAAAGGTTTTTATCCTGAGAACTCATCAGTCCAGGACAAACTGGGACCAATATCCTCCCTACCTTTGTAGGCACAGTCTGTAAGGGAGACAGGTGACTGTCATCAATCTAGTGGCAAGACCTGAAGGAGGTCAGCATGGCCTGAACTGAAAAAGTAACATTGTAAGAAGGCTAAACCATCTATAAATCTCATGAGAAAAATCGTAGATGCCCTAAACTCAAGCTAATAACTATCAGGTTAATACAGGATCTGATCTTTTACTCTGAGTACCACATATTAGGCTCCTTCCTTAAACCATTCAGAAATAAGAGCTCACTCTGTTTCCTAATCAGATGAGGTGGGGTGGACCACTGACTCCTTCTGTTAAGTGATATGCTCTTTGCTGTCAGAAACAAACTGTTCCTTTGAATAATTAGTTTGTGAGCAGAGTACACTGATTTATAGATTATGAGCCTCAAGTCTCTGGCCACTAGAAAAAATGACAAAGATCTAAAGTACTAAGGAAATGAATTTATGCTACAAAACTTATACACCAGCTAACACAAGCATAAGTATCGTATTCTTGAAATTCTTAAAGTCTAGCTGAGCCTGAGCTATTTTAAGATAGATGTGTTCCTTATAAATCAGAAAGTTATGCTGAGATTACAAGTTTTCCATGCAATTAAGACTCAACGTATGGGGGTAGTGTGGTTTAGATTTACTGCCCTGGATTCTCCACTCCTCAAACAGTAGTTGGCTTGCATGTTACCCAATACCCAGTGTACCTCAGCAATGTACATCATCATTATATAATATATCAGTACACTCCTAATGCATATTTACGAAGGCCCAACTAGGTACAAAGTTCCTAGTGAGTGGGAAAGGCTGATACTTCACATTCACCAAATGTTTTCATTTTTAAAGGAACTTTCCCATTGGTTGACTCATTCTCATACAAAGCTAAGGATCCAATAAAGGAAGCATCACTAAGCCACGCTCTAAGGTAGTGTGGTACAGAAAAGGAACACGAGTATGACATCAGAGCCTTCTGGCTGCACTCCAGTTCCAACTCCTTCCGTATGAAATTCTAGGTAAGTTATCTTCCTCTGAGAACCAGCCTTTCCTCACCTGAAAAATGGGAGCAGTAATTCCATCTTTTAGGCGCTTGCAAGTATTTAGGATGTGGGACTCCTTAGAAAAGGTACTCAGTAAATGATGCTGTTGCTACTATCGTTATTACTTTTAAGAAATTAAGCCCCATAGATGTAAATAAAATGTCTAGGTAACATATGTGACTTGCAATAGGACCAGGGACATGTCCAAGCTCTCAGTCAAGCATCAGTTCCGCTAGGCCAACAGACACAGTGCTTGACACTCTAATCTAATTATGGCTGACACCACCAGCCAAATTATAGTCCCTTACATGACAAGTGAGTTCATTTCAGGGCTCAAATGTCTATTGCCTAATAGAAGAAATAGTTAGAAAATAAAGAGCTTTGAAGTCTAATGTATATGGAATCAGTTACAATACATAAAGAGATCTATGTATACAGGCAAGAACACTAGATTCAGAGGATCAGATGTCTAGTACAGCCATCTCCCAGATTACCAATCTCTGCAGCTCTGGAAGGCTCCACAGCATCCAGTCTGGGTTCCAAGTATAGGAGGAGGCCTTTTCCACTGGCATTGACCGCTAGACCAGAGGGTCTCATCAACACTGAGACCTGATGCACTCCCACTGGGAGCAGGTCTGTCTGACACACCAAAATTGTTTGGTTTGAGAAAATAACTTTACAACTTGTTTTGTTCACCACAACGTGGAAAGACTTGGAATCATCTGAAAAACCAGTTCCAGTAATATAAACCAGCAGGCTGGTGTCACCATCTAAAAAAAAAAAAGAAAGAAATTTGAAACAAAATCATCTCTCAGTGATATAATTCTGTTTAAGAGAACCTACTCTAACATCAAGCATTTGATCTCTGTCACTTTTTCTTCACAAAATTCAAGGAATTGAATTTTGACTTAAATATTGGACATCCGAATTTATTATCATGCTCTGCAGTTTCCTTCCTAAATTTTCTCAGACTGAGGTCATTGGGAAACAAAGACAGAATCAAGAATACTTCAAAACAAAGGTGAAAGAAAATAAAACACTTGAAGTCATCAAAAAAACCAGCTTTTCTCCATTTTAAGTAATAAAATTACATCTCTTAGGTAAACCAAGCAATGTACTTTTTCTTGTATCAGTCAACCTCCACTTAAAGAACGATTGCACTTTCTACTCACTCATCATCATCTATAGGGATAACTTCCAACAAAATCACTGAGTCTAAAATTATGGTCAGAACCAAGTCACAAATCATACCAAGAGAATACCGCATAGAATGAACCTTGGGAGTTGCCCCTGTGAGGTACCGGAAAGAACAGGAACCCAGACATTGAGCTGGTATGTCATTCACTCGCACAACCACCTACAAAAAAGCAAAAAGAATTAAAAGTAAATGCATGGATTTTGCATACACTGAGGGCAGCCATTAAATGCTTATGAAGGTTCCCCAAACTCAAATGTGGAAATAATCCACTTATTCTCACTTATTTCTTCTATTTTTCTGGCCATAAATATTAAATTGTAACAAATGACTCAAAACATGTTATGCTTTCTTAAAATGGTAGTAGAAATGCTGAAATCCATTTATAGAATTAATTAAATAGGCTTTTTTTTAACTTGACTTGACATCTTATGATGTTGCCCAAACTGGTTATAAACTCTTAAACTCAAGTGGTCCTTCTCCCTCAAGTAGCTGGAACTGTAGATGCATGGCACCACACGTGGCAAAAGATGCTAAAGTTTAGTAAATTTCCTCTCTGTAATCTAGAAGTAAATTTTATAAACTTAAACTGCACAAAGTCTGCTTATCCCACTATTTGCAACCAAGTCATTTCAACTGTCTGTCTTGTGAAACACTCTTTCTTTACTAGTAAAAACCAATAAGATAGAGACCTTCCTTCACCTTCACTACCTGAACACTTAGCTAAAGACCAAAGTGTGTTTGGACATTTGATTTGGGACCTTTTTGCTTTAAAATGATAACTCCCTAAGAAAACAATGTACATCTTTCTGTTCTACTGGAATTGTTATCTCAAACAATACTCAGAAATGAAGAATGTGATAAATACATAACTCAATTGTTTCTTTACATATAAAAACGGGTTAAAACACACATGATATTTATGATAGTGTTTCTTTACAAAAGAAATAGTTAAAGAGCTTAGATAATAAATAACTGCAATGATATTTATGATAGTGTTTCTTTATGAAAGAGATAGTTGAATAGCTTAGAAAATAAATAACACTTTAATTTATCCATAGTTTTATTTTTTCATAAGTACTAAAAAGTACAAATATATCAGGACACTGAGAATTGCTAACCCTCAGTTTTAGCACCCATGTGTAAATTACTAACTAAAATCTAGTATTCCTTACACTTTTTCTATTTTAAATTTTTCTCAAATTAAAATCAGATAATGTATAATAGGAATGTGAGCAGATTAAAAACACCTTTTAAACACAAAAGGAGCTGACTTTTCCTATTGACTTTGCAATACCACTATGTACAAGCACAAATCATATTTAGCTATAGATGTTCTCTGTTTTATGTACCATAACAACAGCATCAATAACTGTAATAGAATATTCTATTCTGGTGAAAAAGCAGAATATTCATATTTTCATAGTGTTTTGCCTATCCTGTGGAAGTTAGGAAGAGCACAACCATAACTGCCCCCATTCTACCAGGTAGAAAAATGAGCCTTAGAATCTAAGTCATTGGCCACATTACAAACCAGTGAGACAGACAGGAAGCTGGTGCTTTTACCTTGGGGGGGGCTCATCAACTCACCTGAGTGTGCTGGTGAGCAGCAGCCAACATGTCTCCAAATATGGGTCCGAGGAAAACCCCACCATCATACACCACACGAATGGCTACAGCAGGATTCACACCAGTGAGATTTTGATCAGAGACCTAGGATGGGTACATTGCCAGTGAACTGCCATGAGACAGAAATCTATGCTTAGTTAAAATAATTGATAAGGGCTTTTGCACACTATGCTTGAAATAAATCAGAGAGCTAGAAAGTAAAATTGAAAGCGACAAAGATTGAAACCTAGAGAGCTACCAGTAAGTGGTAGCTAACGGAAGCACCAGGAAATATGCAGGATACTTATTTACAAGCAAAAAGGCTAAAAGAAATAAAACATCTAACTCTTGAGCTATTTTCGCTTCATATGTTTCTCTATTTTATATTTTCAATCAAACATATTAAAATAAAATTGGAGAAAACATTGCTTTGACATAACAGCAAAGACTCCCATGCTTCCTCTGTCTCCCCCCTAGAATTTTGTTTGAAAACCAGATAGCCTATGATGCCATATAAACAGGATAATATTTCATTTTGGGCCTCATTTTATAATAATCAAATGCTAGATGATCATTAGATTATTTTTAAAGGTCCTAAATATGCAAGAGCATCTGGTTTTATCATTATCCGAAGACAGCAAATCCTTTTCTCCACTTCCTTCTGGTATTCCATCTGCCTGCATGATCAGTTAAGTCAATCACATCTGCTTGAATTACCTGATAACAGATGTGGAATTACTGTGTGGTGGACACTGACCAACAACTTCTCTAACCACACCAGGTTCAGAAAGGAAACATTACATTAAACTGCTTTATCAGAGAAGGGAGATGCAAACTAATGTGCTGAAAACTTCTGGAAATAAAAATAATAAATGTTCTTTCCTTGTGCATTCCTTCAAAATGAAAAACCCATGATAGCTTTGACTCATATAATTTTGGTTTTCTTTTTACAAAATTTCTCCAGGGCACCAAATCCATATGATCTCCCCAAGGGGACAGCAAACATACTTTGATAAAGTTGGGCAAGTCCCCAACTTGGGTGGCCCAGGAAAGGGTCCATACATGTTCATAGCAAGAGTTTAGATCTTCCTTTACAGTGAAGTCACCAGCGCTGAGGTATCTGGATGTGAAGTCGTCAGCGTTGTCCTGCAAGAGCTTGTGAAGGTGAACAGCAGACATGTGCACAGAGACATCTGTGAAGGAAAATTTTATTACAGAAAAACACAAAGCACTAATTAGTCCATCTTGCAGAGTCTCATCAGGGATAGCAGAATAAAAACCAGGTTGTCAGTTTGCAAGCGTCTGTCAAGGTCAAAACAGAACTTTAAGAGAAACTTCAGCCCTAGTTCCATTTTCCCCCAAGGCAAACACAAGCAGATGCCCACTTTTTTTTTCACTGTAATACACTGTCCTCAGTATCATATCACAGAACAAGCAGGAAAAACAGTATGTCAGACAAACAATCTCAACTGTCAACTCGAAATGTGAAAGTCTAATTAAATCTGGCTATTCCCTGGAAAAATTTAGCTGGTCCTATGAACAGAGAAAATTTGGCCACTTTTCACAAGAAGCATGGAGCCACACAGCAGCTGACACCCATAAAACTTAACCAACCCAGCTGAGGAATGTGGGCATTTACTTTGGTTTCTCTATTAGAATTTCTTTAAGCCCAACCACCTGCTTCCCCATGCCACAGGCCCACAGAGCAAAAACAAAGCTCTGTGTTTGAACTCTGCTTCATGCTTTACCAAAAGTTTCCATTTCATTAGCTTCTCCCAACAGCCCTGTGAGGTGGGTCATTTGGGTACCCTAATGCCTACTTTAAAGATGAAGAAAACGAAACATAATGATATTCAAAAGCTGGCAAAGCCAGTCCAACAGGTTTAGATTAAAACCCAAGTTGCCTTCTACCCACTCCAGCCCTGCCTTCTTGAATTCCACACTGCCCCAAAACATTAATAAAGTACCACAGCATGTGAGCACTGCACACAAATGTCTCATCATTTAAAGAACACTTTTATATAGTTATACATAATTTGGGTCATCGCCATTTCAAAAGGCCAGATAGGGCTGACTTTCCTTGGGTCATTTTCCTTGAGCCAGTGATGTGGTGAACTTTAGCAATAAAACTTGGTAACAAAAAGTCCATGGATCATCTATCTTGTTTTTGAGAAGAGATACCCAGCCCAGTAATGGGTTCAGAGAGGCAGGGCACACAGGCACTTGATCATTTATCAGCTTTCAAAAGCTAAGGTGCCTTCAACTTATCTTAAGTTTCCCTATAATCATAAAAACACCTCTCTGTCTCTCGCACCCAAAAAGACCCTTGGAAGCCCAGTCTGCTTGGGAGAGAAGCCTTGGATCATGTACCAATCTTTACACAGTCACACCTGGATTCCCAAGTCCCCTTTCTGGTTCTCTGCTGCTTCTATCAAATAAGTAACATTGTTATCACTTCCAATTCTTGTACAGTACTTTGTGGAAAATGTGTATTATTGGAGGTTTTAAAACAGTATGCTGATTTCCCTTAGCAATCTCTTTGCCACATTTGTGGAAACCACTAAAATCAGCCACAAATAGTGTAATTATTGAGTTTAACTCTGAGGACACTGATATAATTGATCTTAGTCTAGAAAACTCTAAAGAGAAGAGGATGGACATGAGATTTACATGCATCTACAACACACACACATACACAGATTCAAACCCCTGTTGTCAACTATTTATGTGGCCCTTGAGCAAATCTCAATGTCGCTGGTCAAATGGTAACCCCAAGAGATGTCCTAATCCTTAGAACATATGAATGTTTCCTCACAAGGGAAAAGAATGACTACTTCCTTGTGTGGCAGAAGATGTAGTTCAGGATCTTGAGAGGAGTTTATCCTGTGTATTTAGGTAAGCCCTAAACCAATCATATATATCCTTACAAGCGAGTTAGAAAACATTTCACAAAAGACAGACTCAGCAGGTAGACTGATGGGGTCACAGCCATAAATTGCCAGAATAAACCAGAAGCCAGAAGAGGCAGGAAGCAAGCACCTCTTTACAGTCTGTTTTAGGGAGTGTGGCCCCACCAACAACTTGTTTATGGTCTATTGGATCTGGAACTGGAAAGGAAAAAATTTCTATAGTATGTGTCTCTAATTTTGTCAAAATTTGTTATGATAGTCCCAGGAACCTAATCCATTCATTTTCTATATGCACAATATTTAAAGGTTGGGATAATAAATATATAAATCCCTTTCCAGATCTTTAATTTTAAGAAGACTATTTCTAGATACCAGAAAAAAAATAAAATAAATTTAAAATTGTCACCCTATCGGACAATTTTGTAGGAGATTGTTTGCTCAGGAATGCACCTAAATATGTAAATAAGAAGTGCTGTATCCCCCCATTGTGTCTTTACCAGAAATCACTGTGTTAGAAAGTTGGATGCGAAAGTGTCCTCCCAAAGGGGGACTTGTCTTCTGCAGTCTTTGTGTCATCACTTGGACAGACCCAGAGTCTTCTCCTTCAGAGGGCACAGCGCTGCAGTAGGTCAAAAACAAACATTTACCACAGTAGCCATCACAATGTGCCTATCCTAATATACTACAGCTCCATTTCAAAGACCAGCTCATCACCCATGCTGCCAGCTACGAACCCAGGCTCCTAAACACTGAGTGTGCCTCTCCTGCCCAGCAGAACAAGTATGGTAGAAACATTAGGAATCTTTGCAAGCATCTTCTGTTTACTCAGCACTGATTCTGAGAGTAAAAGATGGAGAACAAGTGATCTCAGCTACCACAACTCTGGTTCTGCTGACTTGAAAGAGAATTTGGCTTTCTCTAGTCCCACTTACCTAGTCAGACAAAAACAGTATTTCCTGGTGCGTAGGCACTGCCCTACCCAGCATCTCTGGCTGCTGCATGGCCCCTCTAGCTAACTGCGTTCCTGCACAGTTCTCCTATACAAAGACACCGCCTGCCCAATCCTGGTTTTCATATAAGTAGGTCCAATAAAGTGTAGCACAGCATGAGATGGATTACCATGGGGCCACTGCTATGGTCTGAATGTTTATGTTCACCTACACCCCACACACTGAATTCCTAGTCACGCTTCATGCAGGTGATGGCGTGAGGAGGTGGGACCTTTGGAGGAGTGATTGGGCTGCAAGGAGAGGGCCCCAGGGAGGGGGCTAGCATCCTTACAAATAGGTGCCAGGAAACATTCTCTGCTCTCTATGTGAGGGTGGAGAGAAGGTGCTCTCTATGAGCAGGGAAAGGAGTCTGCAGGAACCTTGATAGTGGGCTTTCCAGCCTCCAGAACTGTGAGAAATAAACATCTGTGCTGATAAGATACCCTGTTTGCCTTTTTTTGTTCTAGAAGCCATTAGTAATCATTTCACCAAGCTATTTAATGAATTTAGGAAATATTTAGTCTATGAATTAGATCAAAAAGATATGTGGCACATATAATATGTAATATATAATCCAATCTAATGTTTAAAAAGCTAATATATATTTTATATATATGTTTATGAATATATGTATGCATATATATGCATATAAATATATATACACAAAAGTGCATTAGGCAAAAGGCAGCATATAGCCAAATATATTAATAGACATTGTCTCTCAGCATTGGGATTATGGTTTTTTATCTCTATCTGTTTATTTTCATTTCCCAAATTTTCAATGATTGATATATATAGTTTCTATTAAGAGTATTATTTAAACACTGCATATTGATATACAGCCTAAACACACAGGGAAAAGATGGACAGAGGGATGCTGCCTGGGCCGGGCCACATGCTCAGGAGAGCCCACTCTACAGATGATCCTGTCTGGCTTAGGCCGGAAGCTTCCAGGGGAGCCATGGGACTCAAGGAAAATTCAGAAGGGAAGGTTGACTCTAAATGCCAAAGTTATTAATTCTGAATGGCAGAGTTCAATTTCATTTACTTTGAACAGGCTGACACTTAGAATGGTCCTGCCAACCTTCCCTTCTGAAAAGTGGAACACACATTGAAGCTATCTTCACATGCCTTTTACACACTATCCAGCATGTTGTAGGTATGAGAACTTAATTTGAAATACAGGAGAAAGGGATGGGGGCGTGCACACACACACAGTACCTGTGTAAAGAATCAGAGTGTCTCAATTCTTCCCATCCTATTTGGGTTTCAGTGAAAAGTTAACAGAACAAATTAAAATATGGATGTGTTCCAGGGACTTCAAGAAGTCTGATCCTTAGTTACTGCTTTGCAAACTGGCTAGAAATGGTTGAGAAGCTAAGCTCATGAGGCTCTAGTGCCATCTGGTGGTAAGTTCTCAAAAGGCTTATTTTTGTTTCTTAAAACGCGATATTTCATTTCACTTTAAAGAATTTCAGCAGGTTCAGTGTATCAGAAATGGAATGAGGGGAATAATCAGAAAATAGTATTAATGTGAAGCCATCAATAGCATTAAAAATTAACATTATTAAACAAATTCAATAGAAATTAGTTCTCAAACATAGTCATCAAAATTAGCATCACCAGGGAGATCATTAAACCTCAAATTTTCAGATCCTGCCCCAAAATGCCTGCCTTAGAGGTGGGACCCAAAGTGTATACAAATGTATACAAGATAGTGTATACAAGAATTCCGGATGTGGCTGGTGCTGTATTTTCAGCCCCACCTCTGAGTCCCCCACAGTCAGAAGTCCAGAGGAGGAGCAGGGTACCAAAACTACTCCCTACCGTGCAGTAAGGAGGGGGAGCTCTGCGCCGCATCCTGCCACCCAGGAAGTTATATTGTAGGCCATATGGGACCCCACCACGGAGACGGATTCCACCAGATTTCCTCCTGGGCGAGCAGTTGCAGAATCATCTTGGGAAACTAGAGACCAATGATCTAGTTAGTATCAATAACTCAAGATGGAAGATGAGCGCTTAAATTATAGATTCCTATACTTGTTGATATATGAAGCAAAGGGAGAGGAGGGAGGAGACACATCATATGATTCAGCACCAAAAGGAAAATGCAAGATCATAATTTAAGGAGATGAACATCAGTTGCACAACCAAGTTCGATAAGCCAAATGTCATCGATTGTGCTCTTAGAGGCATCCCTGAACAGATATTCTGTCACAGTGTAGATGGCCCCAGTTCCTCCTTTCCTTTCTGTGACACTTGGCAACTAGGGATGTACAACTGTTCCTCTTTGGGAACACACAACACACAGGGCACACACCAGTGGTACTTGTGGGTTTATATAAAGATTGGAGTACGGGAAATGACATCAAGCTTTCAGAGAAATCACTCCTCAAAACCTGATTTCCTATTTTTGCTGAGTACCCACTCAGCTAATCAAAATAAACCTCAGTTTCTCATCTGTAAGTTGTAAATCATGACATTCATGATTGACAGCAATCTCCATGGCAGGAAATGAGTACGAGAACTAAAAAAGGCTAATGCAATATATTTTAATATTCTTTTGATCTCTTAAGGTAGTAGGCATTAGGTAAAAAGACAGCTTCTTTCCCCAGAGTTATTGTAGCTCAGATATAAAGAGTTCAAAGGCATCTTGGTTTGATTCATCTTTGCATTCCCAGTGCAACACAACAGGGATGATTTGCTCAACTGGGTAGGGAGCCCTTGAAGACCCAGCCAGAATGTCGGTGATGCCTACGTTCTGACCTCCACCACATCCCAGCTTTTGGTGGAAAGGAAGGAAAAAGTGAAAGGCTAACAAACTCCTTTTAACCTTGGTTTCCTCATAGAGTAGAGATAGTAGGACACAGAGTATCTCCTAGGCCTCTGAGAACTAAATGAAAAAAATAAATGAGAGCTATTGCTAAATTAAAGAAGAAATTTCATAGAGGACATTAGCTAAGAGAATATAACTAAATATCAAATCGCTCAGTTAAATGGCATACGATTAATCATGAATATTGAGTTTTACTATACAGAGTTTGTTTCCAGTACTAATCCTCAGAACAAAGTCAGTGGGCTGGGGTGTAGGCTACTGGTAGAGCACTTACCTGGCAAGTTCAGATCCTGATTTTCATCCCAGCATTGTGTCTGTGTGCATATGTACATGTATACACAGGTGCATACACGCATGCACAGGTGCATGCACACACACACACACACACACACACACACACACACACACACACATGCATTGTCATTCCCAGGAGGGAAATTTGACAAAGTGGCGAGCAGTCTCACCCAAGCCCACCCCACTCTTCTTTCTGAGCCCACCCTCATTCCAGCTCTCTTCCTCACCTCTGGAGGAACCACTGGATGGTTCCACACCCACAGAGAATTTGGTGGCAAAGAGGTAGGGACAAGGAAAATGTGTTCCGGACTTTTAGGTTTAAAGGTTTGGACAGGCAGGATGATGGTCGAGGGAGACAGATGAGAAAGTGAAACGCTATTATCCAGCTAATGTTTTCCAAGCAGTGGGTTCAAGTATATGCAGTATCAATTACTGACCCCTCTGCATCTAAAAATCTGATCAGAGACTTAAGACCTCCAAAGTGCCTCAGCCGATTGTCTTAAAGCCAACAAATTCAGGTGGGTATCTCAGCATGCTATTTAGATAGTGTTGTTTTCTAAGTGTGCCAAAACACAGACTTTGGATAATAAGCAATCCTAAATGATCCCCGCCAAAACACAGAGACAAATAAGAAGTAGAATTTTAATGAGTATCAAAGATGATGCAGTTCCAGAGTTGGTGGAGTTTTGTTGCTACCTACCCTGAGCTCCCTTTTCCCTCACACCTGATATTTTTAGGCGAAAGGTTTAAAATTTGCATACTTTTAAAAATCAAAATGTAAGTTATTTTATCCTATTCTTGTCCTTGCAGGGAGAGAAGCTATGAAAAAACAGGAAAGCTGAGCTCTGAAGTCATAAAGAATTGACAAAAAGGAAGGAAGCAACAGGAGGCAGTCCGGAGGCCCTGAGAGCCAGCTGCACCAATCTTTTTTAGCACGTGGTACACATCACATGTGTGCAGTTCTGGGAGGGCCCTGGTGGGCACTTTGTCCCTAGAGAAGCAGAGGTGGGTGAGGCTCTGCACCCGATAGTGGACAAAGGGAACTCTGTGGTAAAGGAGGCCTGAGCTCTGGACAACGACTAGGAGAAGTCTATATGGACAGAAAGAGATTTTCTCTCAAAAATATGCTCCACTTTGCAATATTGCTTTGTCTTGAAGGTTGTAAATCAGACACAATATTAAATATTGCTGAGTTCTTTCTAGAACCTGTTGTGATATATATTAACCTGAGAAAAGATGAAGAAATCCTTCTGGCCTAACAATACTACTAATAATTGCTTACTTTTCTTAAGCAGTCACTATGGTTAAGACCCATATTGAGTGCTTTCTATTAAACTTTGGTTGATCTTTGTAGTAATTTTATAAGGCAGAACTCATAGTATACCCATGTCACAGGTGAGGAAAGCAAAACTTCCTTGCTAGAAGGTGGAAAAGTTGGGGTAAGAGCACAAGCACCAGAAGAAAGGAAACAAAATGAAGTAAATAGGTTGAAAATGAGGGACTAGCTAGAAAGATGAAGGACCAAAGGTGGGAATTTTCACCCCATCTGCTTTCAGAACAGAAGTGGGCAAGGTGGAAAATCACCTGTCCCCTCCTCATTAAAAGAACAGCAATCTTTATCAGGCAACTGAAGGCAAGAATTTGAAGACAAGCCCATGGAAGACAGCAGATGTGCTGATTACCTGTTAGGTTTGTGTCTGCAATGATAATTTCATCCAAGTAAAGCAAGCCCGTCTCCAGGGCCACCGAGAAGAGGGAGATCTGATGAACCAGCACAGAGGCTTTGACCAGAGGCATCTGGAGATTCCCGGAGTGATACACACACATATCCCAAAGATCAGTGCACGTGAACCGCCAGCTGCAGACAGCACAAGGTGGAAGGAGCCTCCCGTAAGACCTGCAGTCCTCTCCTGAGGACTCTGCAGCCAGGAGAGAGACTGTGAGCTCCGTGCCCACACAGCTCATGTGCCTCAGGTACAGACATCCCACCTACGACACATTCTGCTTTGGCTGTAATACTAGTGTGTCACGTTTTAAAACAATCATTTATTTACAACAGTGTCAGCAGCATTTTAAAATCACAATTTAATTGTGAATCTTAAGTAAAATATATATTAGGTTCTAACCATAAGGAAGATTGATACTCCTGGACATTACTAATTCATTTAGGTTAAAATCATTTACACAAACCACAAGAAATTATGTGGAAAGTACACTGAATCAATAATTCCTTAATTTTTTTCTAGAGTCACAAGCCGATTGCATGTAGAAGAATTCTTAGGCCCCAACTTTCCTTATGTGTCAAAGAATGTCCCCTAAATTCTCCCAAATGCATTCTATGTTTCTGTGCCGAGGAGAAATGTCAGAGTGCTGCTAAGAATTGCTATGGCCTTAATAGCTACCTGTTATTGAGCCAAAATACTTTGTCAAATAGAGTAAGTGTAAAGCCCCAAGTTGGCTGAGACACAAACATGAGATTGTTAGTTGTTCCAAGGGACCACTGTCCACTTGACAGTCGATCCCCATCCTCCAGCAGGCTGAGCCCCCATCCCACCTCCTGCGGAATAGCTACCTCTGGGGGCTGATTCCCATGAGGCTCAAGTCACAGGTGCTGGTCTTTGTGATGTTTTGAAAGCCGATGATGAAAGATACAGTCATCCTGAGGATCGTACTCCTGTGGCCTTTGTATGCCATGCAGAGCTATGGAGACCAAACAAGTTTCTCAGTTCCATTAGCACAAAAATTGGCCTTTTAAACAATGTGCAGTGAGTCTCCCCATCTCTAGACCCAGCTGCGTACAAGGAAGGAGTCCAGTGCCTTCCCTCCTACAACATATCAGTCTCGCTGGAGACACAAAGAAATTAGATCGAATTATTGTTTACTTCGATAAAACTGGGGGAAATTCAATAAAGGCTTTTTCTGAGGCCAAAAAAAATGTAATGCAGCAGAGTTTTTTAATTAAATAATCACTCCTTATTCAAAATAAGTAAGCCCTCTTTCTTACTGGAAAAATATAAAAGTAAACTCTGCCCCTTGTGCTCTATGACAGAAATCACATTCAGAATTGTTCCTTTGAAAAAGAAAAATTTGTAGATTAACTGAACTGAAATCCAGCAACTTCAACATACATTATTTCTTCAGATGAAGACTAAAAGGAATAATTGGTGTCAAAAAGTTGCAGGTTAGAAAACCAATGTTCCTTTTAAAGCTCATTTAGCAAATCCTCCCCATAATTAAGCTGAAGATCTTTGTCCCCTGAGAAAGAGTCCATCCCCACCCCCCTCTGTGCCAGTGACAGTTCCTTCTTTCCCTCACCAGGGCCCACACAGGTAGGAAGGCCTGCCTGAGACTGGGTCCTGGCTCTGCCACGCTGCAGTAGAGGGTAGGCTTCCTTAGCAGCTCAGGTGTTCAAGAACTGCATTTCCAGTGCTCTCCAGACCACGTGTGCCAGCAGGAGAAATCCCAATTCGAAGGCCTTACAATCACTGCAGAGTTTTTAAATCCCTGACTCTGTGATTGGCTCTGAGGATCTTAGAGCATCTCAAATGAAAAATCTCCGTCTAACCTGTGCAGATGTGAGCAACTCACTTATCCTCTTTGAACATTTCTTTAACAACCCCAGCATCCTTGCTTTCTAACTCAAGTACAAACTTATCTGGCAAGAGAAGACATTAGGGAAAGAGTTTTCAACATGGGTACAATTGAAACTGTGGGAACAGGGTAATTCATTGTGGAGGTTGTCCTGATGGTATAGGAGTTTTACCAGCATCTCTGTCTACTACCTGTTATAGTAGATGCCAATAGCACTTTCCCAGTTGTCATAACTAAGCATATTTGCTTGTATTTCCAACTCTCTCCTAAAAGAACAAAGCCACTTCCCCCTTGGAAGACCCTGCAGTGGAAAAGAGGCTGAAAATAGGGGAGGCCCCAGGCCAAAACCACTGATTCCCAATTTCCCCTATTGCTTGATAGGGAAAGACTCAAATCTACTACTATGAGCTCTCACACCCCCACAAAGACTCACTCTAAATCACAAAAGACAAATGGGCTGAATCTCTTTTGTGAAGGATATCAGACCTACTGAAGCAAAGGGCATAAGAAGTGTTCAAGAAATGTGTTTGTCAATCCATCAATAACATTAACCATAATAAAAATAACTAAGCTTTACCAAGCCCTTGCTTCTATGGAATCACTTTACCAGAAGGTCTCATTTATTTCTTGATTACATACCTGAGAGTTTGACATAATTACCCCTTTTAAACATGAGAAAACTAAGGCCCAGTACTTAAGTCATTGATGGCACAGAGAGTGAAGGATCAAGATTCAATACAAGAAAGCTATGTCTACACTTATGCATAGAGATCAAACAAAATGCTAACCACATAAAAATTTCCATAACCCTTATCATTAAAGCTAGTGCAAAAGCATTTCCAGATAGCAACTCTGTAGTGATGGCAAGGTGCATCTGTTTGTACCTGAAACAGCAGTTAAAACACCCAGAGCCTTAGCTAAAAAGGCATTGGGCAAATCCCAGCAATCATTTCTTTGTGTTTCTGATTTTTGGTCTCCAACCCAGAGAGACCGACCCCTCCCACATACCCAGCTAGAAGCCTGAGAACTATACTCACTTGTGGGTAGTGATCCAGCCAATAGCCCTTCTGTGCACCTGGGGGGATCAGGTCAAGGTGTCGAGGCTGACGGAGGCTGAATCTGCCACAGAAGGGCTCTGTCCCACTGGTGAGGTCCCCACGGGAGCTGGAGCCTTCGAGACCTGGATGTAGTTTGATAAAACAAGAAGACAAACACGGGTGTTAAACCAGACACAGCCTGTCAATGTGTGCGCGGAGAGTGAGTGTGAATTCAATGTAATCTTGGTTCTTCAGTCCTCATGAGACAGACCTAAGGAGGGCCTGAGCAGCCAGCATCCCCAGCTCAGAGGCCCCAACTGTGAGAAACCCTGTGTCCAACCACAAATATAAGATTCTATTACCATTTTCCCTGTGTGCCAAGACAGGAATACCAACTGAGAAGCAAAAAAACAAAAAAATTATATATATGCATATATATGTATATATATGGCAACTGGAATTTAGTTCACCTTGGTATAATTTTTAAAACATTTTCACATTTTAAACTCTGTAGGACTTTCTTAGGTAATAATTCCTTTAGGTGCAATTGGAGTTAAACAAGATTTTACAGTTGTATTTCGCCACATCTGCATCCTCACCCACTGTGTAGCGTGGGAACATCTGGGCCACGCTTTACCTCCTAGTGTCATGAGGACTGGCTCGCTTTTCCTTAGTCACTGCACTGAACTCCTCCCTCCCCAGCATGGAGCAACTGCCTTGGTCAGTCAGTGTCCAAAACCCATTTTCCTATTTTATTTGACTCTGTTAGCTCCTTAGACGGAACTGAAGATTGCTCCTATTTTATAGAAAGTAAAAAGACAACAAACAGCAACACCTTGTTCAAATCCAAGTCGAAGTAGGATGTTAGCTGAGGGCGGTTCCAGTTTGCATTTTACTGCAAGTAACTTTTCAATGGCGGTTTGAATCTATTTAAGAGGAAACATAATACCATAAGTTCACACCGTAGGCATAAAGATTGCCCCTAGTTCTCCCATTTCCAACCCTCCTTGTCTGAAGCGGGATCCCACCTGGTGAGCGGTGGCATTTGCAGGAAGTGGCTGGCTGGAAATGGTGTCCCAAGTAAGGGAAAAGTCCCCCTTGCCTGATACAGTCAGCGTCTATGAAGTGAAGAGAACAGGAGTAATGGACACGTGCCAGGGAAACCCGAGAGTCAGGTTAGGAACGCAGAATAGACCTCCTCGGCCAGCTATCCCGGTAAGTTTTCTGCATGTGTTACCATCTAGAAAGAATACAGTCATCACCTAATGGAAACAGTTTTCGGAATAAACTGCCTCACTGCTTTTCTGTGTCCCTTCTCCTAGGGTGGGAGACATCAAGTTTGGCCCATTTTCAGTCCTCAGCAACTGTTTTTCTCAGCAGTGGCCCGGAGGCAATGGCACCCGTCCTGTCCCGGATCCTGTGCAATCTTTTGCTTCCTACATTCTCTGGAGAACACATTACCTGGAGTGACTTCTCTAACTTTTCACCTATTAAATCACTTGTTATTTTCTACCTTGTTCTATAGCTATTCACATACAAGTTACTGTTAAATGGGAGACTTTAGAAGGCATAATTCACATTGATTCATATTGTGTATCAAAAAATGAACAAAAAGTACAATGAAATTGCTCAACAAAAATAACAATTTGCAATGCACTAACCATTGTTACTCTCCTACAATCTTTTTTTTTTTTTTTTTTTTTTTTGTATCAGGGATTAAACTCATGACCTAGCCAGGCAAGGGCTTATGCCACTGAGCTAAATCCCTGGCTTCTGTCCTACAATCTTGTTTTGAAACTTTTTACCACTGTTTTTACTGGGGTTTTTTTCTTTAAAATAAAATTTAAAAAAGGAAAAGAAAATATGGGGCACATAAAACTCTTTATGAATTAGACTTAGAAAACATAAAACATAGGTAACTAGGAACTGAATCACTTAAAAAGCTATGATATCTGTGTGTGTGTGTGTGTGTCTGTGTGTACCTGTGTGTGTCTGTGTGTGCCTGTATGGGTGTGTGTGGGTGTGTGGTATGTGTGTTTGAAGGACGTTAACTGTACTCTAGGGAATAAGTTAAAAAAAAAAAAACGATCTGTTACATAAATTCTAAAACTAAGTCAATGAGTAAAGTAACATCAATAACATGGTCCAATTGAATAGACATCCTATATATTTGTCAGTGAAGTTGGAATTACAACTCAGCTTCACTGGATCTCAACCAGTGGTCATTCTATGAGCAAAAAAGAACTCTTTCCTCTCCCCAGAGCTCAATCCTGTAGGACTGGAAAGAGAGACAAACCTGTATTTCTGGAAGTCTCTGGGCTCTGACACTGATCTGGTGCTTCTCTCGGAGGTAAGTGGTGACCACATCAGGATTCAGCCAGGTGTTGTGGATCTGGACACCAATTCTCATTCCACTGCTGGGGGCTGTCCCATGATGCTCTGCCTCCAGGTAGTACCTGGCTCCCCCCAACAGTTCCAGTTTGGGACTCTTCTGCTGCCAGGTCCCTTCACTCCCACTCTGCTCCCAGGAGTCAAACCAGTCAGCAGTGCCAACCTGAATGGAGGCCACTTTCACCTAAGTCCAGTAAGTATATCAAAATCAACATCAGGAAGCTTGGGCATTGTTTCCTCAAATAGGAAACATAGCAAAGCCACTAACATTGAAGTGTTTCAACAAGTCAGCCTTTTCCAACAAGTTAATTTACTTTGGCCCTTTGGTTTTTTTATGCTTCTCTGTCTCTCTGTCTCTTCCTGCCTTTCTTCCTGTCTGTCTGTCTGTCTGTCTGTCGCTCTCTCTCTCTCTCTCCCTCTCTCTTTCTGTGTGTCTCCATCTGTGTTGTCTCTATTTCTCTATCTTTCTCTCTGTCTCTCTCTCTCTCTCTATATATATATATACACACACACACACACACACACACACACACACACACACACACATGTATATGTCTGCTGAACCGTATTCAAATGAGGTTAAATGGGTATAGTTAGAGCAGGAACAGCCAATTTAACACCTACTGTTTTGTGAAAAAGTAACATTAAGTCCTTGAGAGACCTAGAATGACTTCACTACATACAAATCCATTACTTTTTTTCAACCAACTAGCAAGTCAATTTCAAAGATTACTAAAACACTGTGGCTCTTTGTCAAAGTCACAAATAAATTCTGGCTGCTTGTTAGAGGCATCTTTTCTTAACCTTTAAAGTTGATGGTGAGATTTCTGCATGAGGCTAGCTACATCTCTGCCCAAATTCAGTAGAAAAGGCACAAGGATTGGCATCAGACAAATCTGAGTTTGAATCCTGTCTCTTTATTTGACCCAACTGGTCCTAGATTAGCCATACAATTCTTCAAAGCTTCAATTTCCTCATATGCCAAAGTAGAAATGAATATACGTATTTCATAGAGATACAGTGAAAACAAAAAATATATGGACTAGTTTAAGGTAAGGGCTCAATCAATAGTATACACCATTATAATTCACGCAAATTTTTTTCAGAATTTAAAGCCCCTGGTCACTTAATGGTAAATTAAAACTATCCATAAAAACATGAGAGCTTCGGTTTTAATTCTTCCTTTAGTCAAGGATACAAGACTGAGGACAAAGAAAAAGAAAGTAAGGTGAATACCTTGGTCCTCGGTTCTTCTGACCAACTGAAATGCAAGGAAGCTTGGCTGTCTGCCTGGATCCAGAATGTGTAATTATTTGTCTCTGGAGCCACAAAGAATCCACTGAGTCGTGCTCTGTAAAGCAAAAGAATAGAGTCAAGCAAGAGTAACCAGGTCACAAATCAACAAAGCAACAAATGGTTGCCCTTGAACTTTGCATTTCTTTATTGTAATGGCAAAGAGAAATCTTGACTCTACACACATGCTTGTCCAGCACATTCTAAATGAGCCCACAGTATGACATACTAGCAAGTCTCAGTGTCTGTCTTCACACAGACACAAATTCATTTGAGGCCACAGCATACGACTGTACAAAAATTCAGCTGACAAAAGCACCCACCAAGCCAGTGTAGACCATGGACCACTACAGTAACTCAGTCACTATTAAATATTATTCTTTCTTTTTTAAATTTTTTATTTTAGAGAAGAAAATAAAACAAAACAGAACAAAGCAAATCAGAACAGAACAATGCAAGCAACACAGGATTTCACAACAAGACAACAGTATAGCAACAGTGGCTACCATAATGTCTCTTGTTTTCTTCAAAACAGTTGACCATACCTCCACATAATAATATCACACAAAACAAAACAGTATAAAACCAATCAAAATAATGAAAGCATTACAGGACTTCAAGAAATGAACGATGGCTACTATAATATCTCATTTTTCCTCAAAGAATTTGTTTATACTGTCCCACATAATAAAATCAAGTAAAACACATCAGGATAGAACCAATCAAAATAAAAGAGCAAAAGCATAGTAAGACTTCAAAACAAGATGATAGGAAATCAGCAATATTTCCTTCAAATAGCTGTTCATACCACCACACATAACGAAATCAAACAAAACAAAACAGAATAAAACCAATTAAACAAACAAATGAAAACATCATAAGATTTCAAAACAATATAATAGGAAACCAACTGTGATTACCATAATACATCCCATTATGTTCAAAATAGCTGCCCATACCATCAGAAAAAGTAAAATCTAACAAAACAAGACAGAACAAAACCAAATCTAAAAAAAGTTATGAAAACAATGTAAGCATTCAAGACAGGGCAATAAGAAATTAACAGTAGCTACCACCTTTCTCTCATTCTTACAATAACTATTTTGCTTTTGAATCCCATTAACTCCTTTTTCTTATGCTAGGATTCACACATATGAGTTCCAACTGTTTCACCCATGAACATGATCTCCAGTTGCATCCATTTACCCACAAGAGCCCCGAGATGATTCTACTTTATAGTTGGGTTGCTTCCCACTGCATGAAAATACCGTATCTTTCTTATCCATTCTGCGATTGCAAGTTACTCTTGCTTTTTTTCTGGTCTCTTGTCACATAGCACAATTGTTTTCTCTTTTAATTTTCAGTCTATGAATTTCCTTTTCAGGTAAATGTGTTTCTTGTATACAATATATTGATGGATCATGTTTCTTGATTCCCTCTCCCTGTGTTCCAACCTGAGGTTGTCTACATTAATGGTTACAGCCAGCACACACTGGTTTGTGTCTGCCATGCTACCCTCCTGTTGTTGGCTCTTCACTTTTTCCCTTCATTCAATTGCCTGTCTTGTTTGGCAATCCTCCTTTGCTGCTGTTCCTGGAACCATGGGCATCTTTATCTCTCTCTAGAATATCCTTTAGCATTCTTTGTAGTTTTGGTTTGGTAGGCATGAATTCCTTCAGTTGTTCTTTATGATGAAAATATCTTATTTTTCCATCAATTTTGAAAGGTAGTTTTGCAGGTAGATCAACCTTGGTTGGAAGTTATTTTCTTTCAGGATTAGAAATGCTTCACTCTAAACTCTTCTTATCTTGATGGTTTGTGTTGATAAGTCTGCTGTGATTCTGATTGGTTTTCCTTTATAGGTGATCTGTCTCTTTTCTCTAAGAGCTTTTAATATTCTGTTCTTGTGCTGAATTTCTGGGATCTTGATTATTATATATCTTGGTGTATATTTACTTTGGTTATGGCTAGTTGGAATCCTATATGCCTCACTTATCTGCATGCCAGATCCATTTCCCGTGTTTGGGAAGTTTTCTGCTATACCATTTAACATCATTTGTGTTGACCTCTGTTCCCTCACTGATACCTATTACTCTTAAATTATGCTTCTTTGCATCATCTTGCAGACTTTGAATTGTAATTTCTTGATTCCTTATTATTTTTAAGAGATCTTCCCTTTCACGGTCACTAGCTGCAATCCTGTCTTCTAGATTTGAAAATCTATCTTCAGCCTCTTTCAAGTGGTTTGGCCAGCTTTGGATTGACATTTTAATTTCGTGGATTTCTCTTTGAATCTGTTTTACACATTGTAATTCCTTTCTATATTCATTCAAGGTTTCCATCATTTGGAAACCATATGCTCCTCTTTTTCATCTATGTCTCCTTTAGATATGCTGAGTAATTCTTTTATTATGTTTGTGATTTCTCCTTTGAACTGAGACATTATTTCTAATTTGTTGTTTCCTTACTTCAGTTGCTGTCCTCCCAGAGATTTCAGGTATATGACTTCCATTTTCTTTCATGACTGTATCTCCCAGACTGATTCTGTGAGGGCTGGGGGTCTGAGATTGCCTTTTGCTCCTTTATCTTGACATTCTCCAGGTTCCTCCCAACAAGATAGTTGTGGGGTCCCAGGCACTTCCCCCATTGGCTGCCCCTCCACAGTGTAGGGGGATGGGACAGACACCTAGGATCCTCTAATTCCAGATTTACATGAGGGTACCAAGGTATGGGGAGGGCTTCTCCAGACCTGTGCAGCTACACTGGGGCTTCCCTCATAATCAGTGATGCATAGAGATGAGGCTGCTTCTCTGAGCCTGTGTATCTACACTGGGACTCCTGCGATGGTGGCAGGTACATAGGATGTGTTTGTCTGGTGGATGATGGCTCCCCAAAGGAACCAAGGGCCTCCAATGGTGGCCTACTGATGCACAGGGCTTGTCTGGCTGCACATCCCTGCTCTTGCTGGCTGCACAGGAGGGAGCCTTTTGGTGGCCATGCCCAGCAGGAGGAAGTGGATCTGTCTGGTTCTCTATATCTGCACTGGCTGCCCACAGGAAGGGGCCTTCCTTTGGGTGGGGGGATAGCAGCAGAGGTGGATCTGCTGGCTCTCTCTGCCCATGCTGGCTGCCCACAGGAAGGGGCCCTCCTGTGGCAATGTCCAGCAGGTGGAGGTGAATCTCCTGGTTCTCTCTCTCAAATATTATTCTTATTATTAATAATCAATGACCAAAACTTGATCTGAACTTACCAGATACTTCAATACCTGCAGAATATTTTTCCAATTAGAAATAATTATTGTCCCTAAAGAAGTGAATTAAGCTGTTGACAATTTCAAATTAAAAGCCATAAAATGCAACTTTGAAATATTGCAGGTAATATTATGAAACATTTTTAAAATAAAACCTTCTTTTACATAGTTAAGATAAATTCTAGTGATAATGTTAGAGAGATGGTTTCTAAAATGATCAAACTGCCAAAATAAATATAAAAATATTTTTTAATCCATGGATCCTCAATATAAAGAGTTTTTTTAAGTTTTGCCTTAATGTATATATTTTTATCTTTAGAGAATGTATACATTTTATATTTGAAATGATTTCAAAAATTACTTTTTGGGCTGGGGATGTAGCTCAGTGGCACAGGACCTGCCTGGCAAGTGCCAGATCCTGAGTTCAATTCCCAGTACCAAAACAAAATGAAATTAACTTTTTTAAGTCCATCAATATATTAATTTATCATTCAGTAAACAAATATTCCAATTTTTATTTTAAACATTTAGATTTTCAAAAAATGAATGAAAGAATGAAAAATGAGTTACCTTCTGATTTATAACTCCTCAAAATAGCAGTGAAAAGAAAAAACCCTACAAATCCTACCATGCAAGTACAAATGGTTCTTTTGCCCTTTAAGGTGGTCTGACTCCCTCATCTACATACTAAATATGATTGAACAGTTTTTTTCAAAATCTTGTTAATGGTCCTCAAAAAATATGGGAAGGTGCATATTAGGCACTATGGTGGAGCCCCAAATGAGTCTCATTTTTTAAACTATAAATTCTGCATTAAGTATCTACCCAATAAGGTTCAGAAGGCACCCTTTTCTTTACTGGTTACCTTTTCTCCCTGGCTTTCACTCCACAATTTGTTATCTACAGTATACCCTCTGGGGAGGAGGTCACAGATTAGCTAAAATTCACACTCTAAAGTCACCTGTGGCCCCCTGAAGAGGATTTGAAGAGGGAGGAGATTCATCACCTTGTACAGGAGCCATCCCTCTACCTGTACTCCGGGAACACCAAGGAAGCAGTGTCTAAGAAACGCTCATGCTTTCTATTTAAGATCACTTTACAAGACTCTGAATGTTGGCACTGAAGAAATTATAAAGAATCAAAACAAAACTATCCAGGAAAATCATGATCACAAGTAATTGCTACTATAGAAAACTACAGCTCTCAGAGCCCACAAGAGAGCCTCCACCTATACATGGTGGCTGGATCAACCTTCTTTAGTAGATGATTTTTCCAGCGGAGACCCCAATGGCTAAGAATTTTATTTATTTTAAAAAGTAAACAGAAGAAGGATAGAAATAATACAGAATTTCCAAAAGAACAGTAACAAGCCAACACTAGTTAATATTCTGCATATTGTTTTCTTAGATGGAGATGTCCAGTTTACAAGATCTAGGCATAAAAAATGATAGAACAATTGAAAAATAATAGCCCAAACTGTTCTTTTCAATGAGCTAACAGAGATTAGTGGTATAGTTACCTATCTTGCACACGTCTGTCTTTGGTGTCAGCCAGAAGTTAGTCTTACCACAACTACACACCTACAGCAAGTTTTACTCTGCTGACCACCAAGTCTCCTGGCCTTTTAAGCTCAATATAGCAACATGCAATCATTTCCCTAAATCAGATTGCAGAATTTTAAAAACTATAAATTTTACATATTGATCAATAGTTGAATTAGAATCTACAAATGATCTACGAATTGCTAGCATAACCAACAATGGTTGAAAAACACCTCAAATTCTATTGTTGAATTGGTTGGAGTGATAAATTCTCCCCTGGAAATCTAACTGCCTTTTTCATCCATACCCCAGCTTCACCAACTTGGTAAATATGCTTTTGATGTGAACTCCTGCTTTTCCTACAACATACCTGAAAGGCTGTCCTTCCTTTGACCAAAATCCAAATGAAGAACTAGCATTAGGCACAATCTGCCTCCGGTACCCAGGGGTGGCTTCTGTCAGTTCCAAGCCTGCGACAGCATCTCCAACTTCAAAAAGAAGCCCTCGATTGCCTGTAAGATATATGTATCTCATAACCAGCAGAAACATTCCTCTCCAAACTAGGAGCATATTCCAAATCAGAGTAAAAGATGATTCAGATACAATTCACAACCCCAAATGGAGAAGTCACATGAGATACTCTACAGATATTACAAATATCTGGAAGCAGAAAGTAGTCCTTGGGTAGAATTCAGCCTCTTGTAAAGAGGGTCTTGTTCAGAAATAGTGAGGGAAAGAGTCCTAGAGAATCAAAGGGTAAGAAGCCCTTTCTAATGACAGACTTAAAGAAGAGCCAAGTACTGCAAAAAAAAAAAAAAATGTGAAAGAGAAATACACACTGCAGTTGAGTGGAAAAGGACAAGGTAAATGGCTCTGGCATGACTTGGCTTTGTGCGTCCCAGAGCCTGAAGTACACATCAATATCTTTTAATGTCAAGTTCATCCTGAGAATTATATTCCATAAAGTCCTTTTCCCAGAATCTGACAACCCTTAAACCTTTTTAAGTACCATGATCTCAAGTTATAGACCTGTACGTGGACTTCATTATGGGTCATGCTGCTACCATGTGACATTTTAGATAATGTACTTACCAATTTGCGTTTACATAAAGAAAACCCTGAGGCCAAAGGTACAGTTACAATCAGCATTGGACCCTGACTTGGGTGAAGGTAAAATCTCTATGCTCATATCACTCTGGGTTCAGATTCCATGTCTGCACATACTAGATGTATAGCTGTGAGCCCCTGTGCTTAATTTCTCTGTGTCTTCAGTTCCTCATGCATCAAAATGGGGCAAATAACAGACAGAGACAATACACCAGGACTAGTGGAGCTGGACACACCTACAAAAACAGCCTGAACCACACTAAGTGAACTATAAAGGACAGCTATGATAATTATCACTCTTCTAAACTACGATCATAGTTCCTCATTTACTAAGATGGAGAGGTGTATAAGGGATATGCAGAAAATGGAGAGCATATTTTAAAACATTACTTCACCCTGGAGTTTCTCAGCCTCACCAGTGCTAACGTTTTAGACCAGGTGACCCTCTTGCATTACAAGCCGTTTAGCAGCATCCCTGGCCTGCACCCTCCAGATGACAGTGGCACAGCACCATCCCATGGTGTAACTGTCAAAATTCCTTCCAGACACTGCCAAATGTCCTCTTGAGGCAAAATCACACCTCCCCACCTCTGTGGAATGGTTTGCACAGTACTGTGCCTCACTCCCATGGAAGAAACTCTAAAAGCTTTTCATAAGGGGCATTACTAACTGTCAAAAGCAGTTAGTAATTAACCCACCACTACTTGAGTCATGAAAGCAGGAATCATTCAATAAAGGAGCAAGCTTTCTGTTTCCTGTTGCAGGAAACACACATTCTCCTGATTACTTGTTTTAGTTGTTCTGCTCCCTTGGATGGGCACCTTCCTCAAATAAACACTGCAGATCTGGGAGCTGGAGAATTCTCAATGCAAGTTCTGCTGCATTTTCACACCTCTGAATGACCTTTCTTTAGAAGGTTTCCTTCCTATAGGGCAACTCTCTTTGCAGGTATTGAGCCTCTGAAGCTGATGCTCACTGCTTCTAGTTTACCCATGGAGTAAGCCCCAGTGCAAAAAAGAACAACTGTGGATCTAGGCCGAAACAATGCCAGCTACAGTAATCCTCAACCATACTCAAGACTCCAGGTCTAATGCTTAGCAGAAATGTTCTTGCAGCCATGATGGAAGCTTTAAACAAAGAACAGGTGGGACCTTCTACCTTGCCTCTTCTACTTCTGCTTATTACAGGTATATGCTGGTGTCACATACATCTCTATTTTTCAAAACATCAGACAGACAGATGCTCATGGGAATATAAAACAACATTTAAATGCACCCTCTTCTGCCCCAGTCTCTGGCTTTGTCTAATTCTGTTGCAAGGAGCACAGGAAACTCTAACCCATGATATATAAGGAAGCAGTTTGTGGGGCTACTCAGCAGCTACCATATTGTGCCTGGTGATGTTTTCTGGATCATGGTATCCACTGAACTCGACTTGCCACACAACTGGGCCTGAGTACAGTGTTGCTAAGCTCTTGAGTCAAGCATCCCACATATGAAAGCTTTGACAATGGTAATGTACACTCAGCGTTCGCTGAGTTAACCAAACAACTGAGACAGAATTCAAGCACATTTGTGTCTACTCCCAGACCCTCCTGATTAAGCAAGTTCATTGAGCAGCCCTGGTGACTTCCTTACCTGCCTGAGGAGCAGTGAGCCTTGCACCTTTTCCTGGCGCCCTGGTAGTGCACTCAATCTTCCTGGGAGACACATGGCTGATATCACATGGAATGCCTAAGAAGAATTTTTTTAATTTCGTAGAATACAGACAGATCTAGATAGATAGGCAACAATATGATGGCAGGAAAGAATGAAGTCAAAGAGTCCTATTCTAAGATAAAATAGTAAAAGTTGTTATCCAATGGAAACAAAGGAAAGGGAGAATAGAGAACAGTTGCACACAGGGCAACTCACAGTAGACTCACTGGGGATGTGCTGAACTGTTGAGCTGAGCAGGGTGAAGTGACATGAATGTTAAGACATTGCCTCATACTATGTGTCACCAACTAGAGGACCATCCCATCTGGGGGAAGAAAAGGTTCTAGACAGGTACTGTAAGAGCTTACCCAATGAGCATTTCAGAGGACTTTACAGAGCAAATGCCTACCCACTCCAGCTAAGGAGAGAGGTTGCTTTTTTAGTAGAAGTAAACCTTGGTGAAGAAAGGTTCTTCCTTCAACCTCAAGACAAGGGAATCATATAGTGAGCACCTCTGCAGGACATCCTGTCCCTGTAACATGCTTGCAGAGTGACAGGACCAAAATTCCACCTGGCCTCAGACAAACAGGTAAAGACCTTAGTGATATGATATAATGGAGAGGAACAAATTCTTCCCCTCTAGGCACGAGAGATGCATAAGGTCCTACAGAATTTAAGACCGAACCATATCTAGCCATTTCAACAGCTACCTGCAGTGGTAACCTGGGAAGAACTGTCAAAGAAGTCTCCTGTAATTGTGATGTCTGTTCCTCCTCCAAGGCTCCCAGTTTCTGGAAACACAGATAGTATTTCTGCAAGAATTTAAAAAAAAAAAAGTTAGCTTCCAAACATAGATCAGCATATGACCCAGATAATAAGGTAATAATAGAAGCTATTATAATTTATTTCTTACTTTAACTTTCTAAATCCAGCAACAGTTGGAACTTTTTTCTAGTAATCGTCATCTTAAGAGGATATGCAACAAGAAAAAGACCATAAGTGAATATTTGAAAGGAAAGGGATACACAGAGTCACTCACTGAGTAGAAGCCCTCCTACCCCATGATGCTTGCTTAGGAAATCTGTCTCTTGAGTGCAAGAACTTGATTTACAAGGAAAGGAAGGGGATGTTACACCATATGGAGGAATCGGCTTCAGACACCCTGAGCCAGGCTTCAGTTCACTCATAGGAATAAGGCATTTGCTCTAAGCAAAGAAATGCAGTTCCCAGTTTCCAGGACCCTTCCACCCTGCCCCAAGCCACATGCCCCCCCCTCCTGATGTCACCTCATCCCAGTTCCTCCCTGCTGCTCCCTGTGCTCGAATCCTTGACAATGATATTGTAGACCTGGGCTACAATGCTATTCAAGACTGGCTAGCAATGTGCCACATGTTGCTAACCCAAGATTTCACTTTTTCTCTTCCTTTCCTCTCCCATGATCAAACACTTTGACAGTTTGAAGTTCTATTCCCTCTAAGGACAAGAAGAGTTATGTTTTCAGGTAAACTGAAGGCAAGATTAAGGAAGGACTAATCATGAATGGTTACCACTTCAAAAATGAATTGTATGAGGATGCTATCCAGTGCTTTTGCCCATAAAACAAGTCAGAATATAGGACAACAAGAATCAATATATGAGAGTGACCAGATGTACTCCAAACATGTACAGAAAAAAAGGGAAGTATCAAAATTTACCACTAATAGTAACAATCTTCTGTTAACTGACTTTTATCGCTTTTTTATACTGACATTGGAATTTTTCTGCATTAACTTATATAAAGATTAATACATTTCTTTTTTTAGATGATGTCTTTCTATCTATGCAGCCCAAACTGACTTTCAGCTTCAACTTCCAGAATAGTTGGCACTACAGGCCCACACCCCCATGCCTGACTAACACATTCTTTTGCTATTTGTTCAAAATTACACAGATCATAGACTTAACCAATTTAGGAAGTTCTTCAACTTCCAAAAGAATTATAAATATTTTACAAAATTTTTCAACATTCACAGAAAACCTACTCTATGGTATTAGGAATAAAAATATGGATAAAAACATAGCTTTTGTCTTCAAGGAGGTCAGTATGGTTAGAAAGGGCAGGTACACAAAAGTATTATTCTAATGCTTTGGGTTAGCAAAATCAGAGAGTGCGTGAAAAACAGAGAAGTTCAGGAGTGGGGAGACACAGAAGAAATTTTCTATAGATAATGTCTGAACCGTATTAGAACTGACCAAGTAGAGAGATGAGAGAGGACATTTACGGCAAGGGTGAGCGGAACATGGACAGAAGGAACTGCATGGAGTATGTAAGTTTTGCTGGAATCTGCAAACAGAAACATGGAGCTGGAAGAGCAGGCAGGAGGAGGTAGAAGCTGAGGCCATTTCTTGTAGGGATGGGAAAGGACCCTTTAGAGGCTGGTACACAACGAAGGAACACCGGGTGAGTGCTTGATGTCAAGCACAGATCAGCAGGGGATGCGTGGCAGATTGGATACCACTTAGAAACCACTGCAGCATGCTATGCAAGCAGCGACTGGATGCACTCCAGACACATACAGAAAACAGGGAAAGAGATCAAGAGATGGGTAGAGGAGGAAGGCAGAGAAGGATGAAAAAATGAATTAAGATGGGTTATGTACATGTACCAACTCTGCACAAGGAATATAAACATACATACATACATACATACATACATACATACATAATTGTTACTGACACAGTAATAATTTATAAAATAAAATTTTTACTGTAAAACTAGGTAGAGACAGTGTTTTACTCCTGTAATCCAGCATTTGGGAGGTAGAGAATGACAAGTTTAAACCCAGCCACAGCTATTTAACAAGCTACACCTTGTTGCTAAACAAACAAACAACAATGCTAGGGATGTTGGAAATTTTAGAAGTATATGGGAGATGAAACTGGAAGAGACTAGTTGGTGATGCATATGGAAATGAGAGAGAGAAATTTTAGGTGATTTCCAACGTTTTTGTTCATCAATTAATTTAGACAATTTGTGAAACTAGAAGAGCAGAATAACTGAGAAGCTCAGGGTATGATAGCGAGGAGAATGTGCTTTCCAGATTAGACTGGCTATGTCCAAAAGATTGGGAATTAGGCCTGCACTCTGTGGCACTAAGACCTTTGGACAAGCTACTTTCCATCTCTGTTTACCCATCTGCAAAATGTGGCTAATATTACCTATCTTATAGTTAAATAAAATATTGAAATTATATGTAACACATTCAACAAATCCTTATCATTTACAAGTCACTATCACCATCACCTCAGGGGATTCTTCTAACCTGTCTATCCTGTTGAAAGTAAAGAATGACAAGGTACATAACTTAGGACAGGCAATCCAGAATGAATGTCATTTTCCATGATGTATAAAATACCTTGCATTTTCTGCAAAGCTAGAGTTTGATTGTTTCTGGAATCTGTGCACATCTCACTGACATGTTTTCAGTGGTATGATGAATACAATAAAATCTAGACTCTAGATGCTCTTCTTTAGTAGCCAACTTTCTACTTGAAACTGAGTTTGCAATTTTGTTTCCAACTTTTACACCAGTTTTTAAGTATGAGTGTTTACTTATAAGATGGTAACAAAATAGCCTAGTATTCGTGCCAGCAAATCAGAAATTACTGAATAATTCTCAGAGGTGGAGCACTGGAGTAACTGGGAAAAAGCGCTACCTCTTTTTGAATTCTTTCTTTCTTTCTTTCTTTCTTTCTTTCTTTCTTTCTTCCTTCCTTCCTTCCTTCCTTCCTTCCTTCCTTCCTTCCTTCCTTTCCTGCAACATAAGATAAGGTATGACTTCCCTTTCATTCAATATTTAACCTGAGACCTTGTATAAAAGTCTGTGAACATGCTTTTTTTAATATAGTCATGCAGACTTCCAGGAGAACATGGCAGATAGATAACAGCAGCTATGGATGCTCTCTGAGATAGCTAGCTTAGATTCCAGGAATGGTGCTGTGTGGAGTGTCCTAAGCAGGGGGAGATATACCCTGCCGACCCAGGAATGGACTAAACTGAGAGAAACCAACTGGAAATGCAATCCTGGTTCTATGACTGGAACAGCTAAAGTCTCAGTGCTGAAGCTGGAACCGTGCCTCTGGAAACCACGGCTTGAATTACCTGCCACTGCTGCTGCTGCATCTGAATCGGCACAGCAGGGATAGAGACACAAAAGCTCTGAGGGCAGGAATCAGTGAATCAAATTGAGAGCAGAGCTGGCAGGGAGCCCTGCATCAAACTGCAGTGAGTGAGAGGAACAGGGACCCTTCCATAGACTAGGAGGCTCCAACAGAGGACATTCTGGGACTCAGCAGACTAGCCAGAAAAGGACACTGCAGTGACTTCAGTCACATATTCCCCTCTCAGGTGGGATTGGTGGGGAGTGCTTGACCTGGGTGACGCTGCAGACTAAGACCCAGTAGGCTAGACCAAACCAGGTCCCTGCGCCTGGAGGTGCACCCTAATGCACTGAAGACTTCAGCAGGTTGACTGATATAGATGGGCGGGCCCAGCATAGGCTGCCCAGGTCTGTGTCTCTCTAGTACACTGCAGTGGGTGGGAACACCTAGCCAGCATGATTCAAACAACCTGTAACCGACAAAGAAAGAAACTGGGCCCCCTATATACACTTGTATGGAAGGAACAAGAAGTATGGGAAGAGGGAGCAACAAGAAAGGGTCCTCAGTCCCCGATTCTGAGAACACTGATCCAGGAAAGGTAAATGCAAAGGAAAATGAGGATGGAAAACATGCAATAACAGGCACAGGACCAATAGACATAAAGTGATATATCTGGGACCTCATAGACAAGTTCAAAAGTGAAGTATTTAACCAAGTAAAGCAGAATATAAGTAGAATAGTTAAAGAAACACTAAGCACCTCTCAAGAAAAAACAGATGGTGGAATGGAAGAACAGAAAAAAAGGGGAGAATTGTTTGATGGAGAAAATAGAGAAAATGTAGAATACATGAAGCAGGTTCAAAGAGATCACCAGGAAACTGAAAAACTCTATTGAAAGCTGGCACAACAGCTTGAAAGTAACTAAGGATAGATTATCTGAACTGCAGGACAGATTTGTAATGTGGGAGCATGAAATGAAAAACTTCTTAAAAATAACAAGGAAACAAGCAGTAACAATACAAAGGCTAAGAAGATGATAAGAGGATTCATAATTTAAGAATTAAGAATGTAAAGGAAGAAGCAGGAATACAAACAAATGAACTGCAAAGGCTATTCACAGAAATAATCAAGGAGAGCTTCCCCAATATGGCAAAGGGTAAAGATACTCAGATCTATTGAGGCATACAGGACCCCAGCCACCCAGCTACCTACAACCCAAACAGAACTACACCCAGGCATATAATAATCAAAATTCCAGAAATCCAATATAAGAACAGAATATTAAAAGCTGTCAGAAACAAGAAACAGATCACTTACAAGGGAACACCCATCAGAATTATAGCAGACTTCTCACCACAAACCATCAAATTATGAAGAGCTTGGTCTAAACAATTCAAGCTTTGAAAGACAATAACCTCCAGACAAGATTGATATATCCTGCACAACTGTCCCTAGAAATTAATGGAGAAAAAAGGTGCTTCCAGGATAAAGAGGAACTATGGGAATTTGCAATCACCAATTCAACTCTACAGAGAATACCACAGGACATTCTAAAAAAGAAAAATACCAAGATTCCAGAAACAGTGGCAGAGAGGCCACAATGAATGGAGCAGAAAGTGAAATGAAGAAGACAAACTGACAACTAATGACAGCGAAAGAGCTCAACAGAAATGAGGCAGAGAAGGTTGGATGGTGGGAACAGCTATTTTGGAGAAAACAAGACATCATAATAGCTAGTGCTGATTTAATATCACCTTGTTTTGAAGTCCCATCAAACTTTTGCTCTTCTGTCTCCATTGGTCTTAACATGTTGTATCTTATTGGATTGTACTATATGTGATAATATAAACAAAACTTTCATAGACAAGGAGATAATACAGAAACCATTTTTTGTTTTCTGTTAGTTGGTTCTAAATACCCTGTAATACTGTCATTCTCTTGAATGGTTTTACATTGTCTTAATATGTTTGATACTACAGTATACAAAGTTATACTCAAAGATTTCAAGGAAAGAGACACTATGCTCAGGATATCTTGTGGTGAAACATTATTGTGCTTAGAAACGGTTATGTTCTGACCTGTGCTGTTTTGTTGTTATGTTCTCTTTTATCTCAATCTCCTTTTTTAATATTTATTATTTTATCTTTGTAAATAAGGGAAAAATAAAAAATAGCAGGATATATTATAGTAACTCACTTTGATTTCCTATTAACTTGATTTGAAGCCCTGTATTGCTCTCACCATCTTGTTTTGACGGTTCTCCTCTATTCTGTTTTGCTTGATAGTACCAAGTTTGAGAGTATAGGCAACAACTGTGAAGACAATAAGATTCACTATGATGCCCATTCTAGTTTTACTATTATCTTCTTTTAAAGTCCTCTAATGTCTCCAATGTTTTGGTTTTATTGGTTTTGTTCAATTTTATTATAACTGATGATATAGGCAATTCTTTTTAAGATAGCAAGAGGCATTATGGTGACCATTGTTGATCACCTTGTATTCTGTTTTTACATTATGTACCATGTCCATCCTTTTGATTTGACTGACTCTGTTTTGTTATTTCACATTTGGTTTTATTCTCTTCAAAAAAAAGTAATAAGAACTGTGGGAGTAATAAAACCCAAAATGTATAATTGTCATTGTAAAAAAGAGAGGAAAAGAAAGTGCTCTAAAGGATATAATTGCATGTATATTTAAGTGTATAAGAGAGGTAACCATATTACTGAGTTTTTGTTGGATCATTGAACACAACTGTTTGCAGTCTCACTATTTGAATGTCCACTTTATATGCTTTAATTTTGTAACTCGAATAACTATTTCTAAGATGACAATATGTAATCTATTAACTAGTGATTTCCTACTGTTTATTTTTTTTGAAATTCTGTATAACTTGTATCCTTTTTCTGTTTTTTTCTTTTTCTCCTTAAATAAAGTTTAAAAATATATATAGTCATGCACCACAAAACAATGTATCAATGAGAAATATTGGTCAAATAAAATAATAATGAAGCTGAAAACTACTTATTTCCTACTCATATTGTAACTGCTCTAAGGATAACATACATAGGAGATTGCATTATTTGCATATTTGTGAGTAGGCTGGTGTAAATAAACCTACTGCAGTCCCAGTCAATAAAAATATAGTGCATACAATTATGGACAATGCATAATATGTGGTAACAATAAACAACTGTTGTGTTACTGGTTTATGTGTTTACTATACTATACTTTTCATCATTATCTCAAAGCATAATTTTTTTCCTTACGTGTTATCTTTCCTATTGGTGGAACATAATAACAAATAATCATGATTTAAAGGAGGAGACCTTTTCTTGGCTCACAGTTGCAGAGGATTCAGTCTGTTATTGGCTGGCTCCAAGGTGTAAATACTGTAGCAAAAGGGCGCAGCCAGGCGAAGCTGCTTAGCTGGTGGTGACAGGAAAGCAAAGCAGGGAGCAGAGCAGAGACAAAGGGCTGGGGACCCAGTGCAGTACCCACAGTCATGACTCCATGGTCCCTCCAGACATACCCAGAAGTGTGCTTACTAACCTCAAGGCAATTCCTAAACCAATCAAATTCACAGGTAAGAGTTTCACAATAAGAATTTATAAAATAAAAAGTTTACTGTAAAACGAGGTAGGGGCAGTATTTCACTCCTGTAATCCCAGCATTTGGGAGGTGAAACATCACAAGTTTGAGCCCAGCCAAGACAATTTAACAAGCTACATCTTCTTGCCAAATGAACAAATAAACATGCTGGGGATGTAACCCAGTGTTCAATCCCCAATATCATAAAAACTTAAAACCAATATACAGTGTAACACTAATTACAGCCTCATAGATCACATGTTTGCCTTGTGTCTTGATTACATTAAGAAGCCATGTGAAGTGATTGATCTGTATCATCTAAGTTTGTATAAACGTACTCAATGATGGTCTCACCATGATGAAATCACTTTAATGATGCATTTTCCAGAACATCAGTAAACAATATATAGGAACAAAGCTGATCTGATAGAAGAAACTTAATCTTAACTAAAACCACAGTGCCAGCTGAGCAGAGGCTTCTAGGAGCATCATCAGATTTAATGGCCATGGATAAACTGCAGGAAGAAAGAGAAGTCTAATGCTGAGTGACGCATAGGGATAGGGACCCAATGCCCAGAGAGAAGGGAAATAGTACCTGAGTGTGTCTGGTACAGGAAAAGGTCCTGTTTGGCACTGATCAGCCATGCACTTTTGTTTACCATTGACCTTCAAAACAGACAAAGTTGTGATTTGTGATACAGTATTACCTGTGATTACATTTTTTAAATTGGCTACCAGAAAGAAAAATCATGAACTAACATCTAATGACCTTCAGAACTATTTGGATACCAGCAGCTCTTAGTAACCATAGGACAGTATCAGTGGGACAAAGTATGTTTTGTGATATATAAAATTATTGTTTGGCAATAACAGCCACTTCACAGTATTAGGAAGGAAGAATGAAAAGGCCTTGTACTAAATGGTCTACAGGAGATGTTAGACATTAGATTTATTCTTGAGAGGAAGAGAGAAAGAAAACAAAGTTTTGACTTTTGGACAGAACTGCTGTATATAAAGTGTCACTATTATTATAATGAAATGAATATCAGTTAGATAACATACTTTCAAGTATACTATACTTAGCAAACTACATAGTGATGAAATGTGGAGTAAAGGCAAACAGAAATCCAGAATCCTAACTTATCTCTCCAAAGCTTGATCGCCATACTGAAAAACTTACAATGTGGAGAAGTGAGGCACAAGACATAATTATGTCAAGAAAATGTATTGATGATGGTTGGATTATCTATTATAAATATTTTTAAAAAATAGCAAGGTGAGAGAGGTCGATAGTACAAGATGAAAGCAAATTTGCCTACACCTAGGTACTTACTTTCCTTTGTTAAATACTGAGAAGCTAACATTCTGGGAGCCTGAAACATAAAAAAGATATTAATACAGAAATCTTTATGACTGCCAGGCTGCTACTGTCACATACTCAAAGACTCCAATGCTATCACTTTGACACTTAAACCTATCATTTCTTCAGTGGTGCTCAAAAGAACCATCCTCAGGCTTAGAATCACTGACAGTACAGGCTTCCAAGAATGCAAGAACAAATGCCGTGTTTCATAGCATGTAAGAGCCCAGGCATGGATTTAGACTGAGCATGATTTAAACCCTGATCTATAGGTTACCAAATCAAATTTTCTGACCTGTAAAATGAACAGTTCCTTCAATCCCATAAGTTACTGTAGGGATTGAGTTATTTTACATAGACTCTGCTATGTACAGTGTTGTTGACTTTTCCCAACAAACATTTATCCTCTTTATTATTATTCTCTTGAAAACTAATTCTTAGGATTAATCTTTTTTCCTGGATACAAAGAAAGAAATGAGTACAATATTAAAATTATACTACTTCTCTACCAGACCTATGTAATCGCCTTCCACACGGCATGTCAGAGTCCCAAGACCACGGTCTTCCTGGAAAGGGTAGCTGAGGAGAAAACAAACAGACATGAGAAGTACCACACGACTAGCAAGCTCTGGCTCTTTAATCAGGAAAGGAATACATAAAATAAAAAGTGAGGTAGCCGGAGAAAACTGATAGCTATTAAAGGTAGAATAAGTTCATCTAGGCAATTTTGAGGGTAATCAAGAATTATCAATATGTATGTTACCAGTCAAACACACTGTGAAAGACCATTTGGTCCTCCCTTTCCAAAATCTATTCTATAACAAGAATGGCAAAATCCTCATCAAAAAATGTATGAACCTCAAAAGGACAATCCTGTGCAAACAAATTAAAGGTACTGGTATAAACAATATTATAGAATCTGACTCCATTTAACACTAGTCTTCAAAAATTAAGCCATACAGTGTAATTCTTGTAAAGCTCTCAAAGCAAGTTTAATCCACCAAGTCCACAGCAAAATGTTGCTTGTATGAACTGGAGCACTTAGACACTCATTTTTTCAAAAATCAGACACTTTTTTCTTTGGTGAGTTCCCATATAGTAGTAGTTGAGAGAGTGAGCTTTGGAGGCTGGTTAGTCAGACAGGGTTCCAAACTCAGCTCTCTGGCTTCCTCTCTATGAGATTGTGAGCAAGTTCCTTAAAGCTCTGTATGCCTCAGTTCCCTCATCTGTAAAGAGACTAATAACCACACATATTCACAAAACTATTGAGTGACCTCAATGTAAAGCATTAGAGCAAACCTCAGCCTAAAAAGACCCTTAATCAATATTAGTGGTTTATTTTCAAGAACGATGCCACTTCTAGTCTACTTCATTTTACATTTTGAATAAAATCCTGCATCTTTTCCACTAAGTCTAAAGATAAGGGAATTACTAGTTATGAGTGATTTATATTTTCAAAAACCATGTGTGTGTGTGTGTGTGTGTGTGTGTGTGTGTGTGTGTATTGTATTCATATGAAATAACAAAACCTAAAGTGTATATGTTGGCAAGAAAAGAAAGACACTCACTGGTTTCCTGTCTGCCTGTTTATAAGAGAACAAGGAGTGATCCACTTTTCCCTTTGAGCCTCCAAGACCAATGGGCTGGACAAAAAAAGGAAACAAAACATAAGAGACAACCATGTAATACTCCCAGTGAACACTGATGCAAAGATCAGAGAAAATGCAGTGTGGACCCTCTGCTCTGGATTTACAGAGCACAATGGCAGGGAGGCTGGATGCTATGCCCTTAAAGGACATTAACTCAAGATCCCAGCCCAAGGGGGTACTCAGAGCCCACACTGAATTCACAATGCCAAGGAAGTATTTACCTCCCAATCAAAAAGTCATTATCACATTGACTATCTTGGTCCCCATAGAGGAACTGCCTTATTCCACCTCTGTAAGGCTGGACCACTGGCCATGGCTAAGATGAAACCAAGTAATGAATATAGTATATCATCAAGAAAGTACTTAGGATTTCTATTCCCAATAGAAGGAGTGATTTCTTTAGGAGACAAACTGACCATTACTTAATTTCAGAATTGTAGCTCAGCAGCAAATGGATAAAGGAGAGAGGAGAATGAGTCTAATTCATCCAGGGGTGAAGGAAAGATCAGACACAGTGTGTAATCTTTCTGCAGCTTTGTGAATAATGAGATTATGCTTCTTATGCCTTATAAACACTTACTATAGTAAGTTCTTTTTTTACGGAATGATGGCAGTTTGTTTAATTTCTCACAAACTCCACAATCTCAATGTTTTCCATCTTATTCTCCTCTCTCCCTGCCATGGGTGATTGAATAGTATAATTTTCGACATAGCAAGACTCCAGTGAAAAAAGCTCTGTTGACATTTCAGTCACTCCCAGAAAATACTGAAAGTTTAATGGCTCCTAGTACCTGAGCCCGTGTTTTCTTCTGATCCCACTAACAGAATTTCTAAATGCACAAATAAACAACTGGGCAAGAAAGTTATGGTGAGCTTGTGGTTACATAGCATTTTACAAAGAATTTACTTTAGCCTAAGAGACAAAGGCCGAATCAAAAAGGAAAACCTACAGATACAATTACTGTACAATTCATAAAAAGCCTAGAGTGATTAATTGTCAGTAAATAAATGGACCAGCTTAATTGTCCAGATACAATTACATTAATAGAATAAAAGCTGAAGTCCAGCTCATCAGGGAACATAAACTGCAAAGTGAAAAATAAAAATTCTGTGCCAGCATCTTAAAATGTATTGCTGCATGGAATCTGACCCCAGGAAGCCATCCAGCAAACACGTAACTTGTTGAACACAAAAACACTCAAACACACGCTTACCTATCAATGTACTCAGCATCAGCATCAAAGGTTTCCAGCTTTCCAGTGATAATCCAACCATATACATGTATTAGTTTTCCTGTTTTAAGAAGATTTTTTTAAAATTTTAATGTGCTTAACTCAAACTCCAAATGTATAATGAAACCATTTGTTTGGATTCCATATACCCAGTATGCCAAAGCTGGTCATATGTATAAACTAACACTTTTTATAAATTGTATGATCCTAGAGACAATCGCACAATCCAGTGATCATTAAGAGACACTAGAAAGGCTAAAATAAGCAATTATTTCAAACACAGATGCAATCGTCTATGCACAAAGGGTGGAAGGGATAACAGGTCTTCTTCACAGTTCCATAAAGTGGGTAAATTGCGGGAAGGATGACTGATTTCTACCCACTGCCTGTCTACTCTGTGTAGATCACCTACCTAAAATGACTCTTAGGAATGATTTGCCCTGGGGTGCCTCATCTTCATGGGGCTTTCCTCTGGACACTTGCTAAAATAAACAAATCATACCTCATGATCTCACCCATGTGAAACTGTAAAAAGTTGATATAGTAGAAACTGAGAATAACATAGTGGTTAACTGAGGTTGAGGAGAATGAGAGGTAAAAACAAGCTGTCCATTGAGAGATATAGAAAAAATAAGCCCTGGTGTTCCACTGCACAATAGGGTGAATGTAGATGATGATAATGTACTGTATTTGCATTAAAAGCTGGAAGAATTTTGAATGTCTTCACAACAAATAAATGACAAATATTTGAGAAAACATGCTTACCCTGATTTGAACATTATACAATATTTAAATGATTTGAAACATCAAATGGTACCCCATAAATATGTACAATTTTATATGTCATTCACATAGTAATTAAAATAAAAAGCAATATAAAAAATTCATAGCATATAATTTGATGGATATTCAGAGACTCTAAGCTACTTTTCATATCTCAAAGTATAAAAGATAAACACTGTGGATGTCCCAAGATTAAAGAAGGGTATAAAACAGCTCATATCTCATTCATTCAAAAAATTGGTTTATGTGCAAAGATGGGACACACCAGGCACAGTGGCATGTACTCGTGCTCTCTGCTATTCCAGCTGAACCAGGAAGACTGCTCCATCCCAAGAGTCTGAAGTCAAATGGGGCAACATAGCAAGACTCTGTCTTTAAAAGGAGAAAAAAAATGATAGGGCAAATTAGGTGTCTGGAAACAGTTTTATTTGCCTAACTATTGATATAGGTAGGGATAGCCCTTGTACCTCTGAGTCTGCTCTCTGCAACTTTCTGGAATTCCCAGTGGGTAGCAAGTATCTCCTAACTCTGCTCTTTTGAGTCTACAAGCAATACAGAAAACCCTCTCAGCAAGACACACTCTCAGTGCTATCTTACGCTGATTGTAGGAGCCATGAAAGTTATTTAATGTAGCACCATCTCATAAACAGCTTGTGAAACCCTATCAAATACTATATGAGTTGATGTACTCTAATTTGAAGTATAGCTACTGAAAGAGCTTTGGCCCAGACAGGACACAGTAGCCAGTAAAGCCTCAGGCAGAACCAAGGAGCACCATCTCCCCCACCCATAGGAATTTACCTGTGGCCCTATCTGCCCCACCCCTAGGAATTTGCCTCTGGCACCAAACTAGTGCCAATGAGATACTTGTGCATCCCTAATGCCTCCTCAGACACCACCCCCAACTAAGCTACATGTATGCCCCCACTCCACGTGTCCCACAGAGAGATCATCGACCCTGGGGGGAGATGCCACACCCCAGGGTGTCGGGGTGGTCTCTCCCCACATTCTTAAAATAAAGGTGATTTAAATCTCATACTTCTTATCTTTTCAGCGTCCACCCTCATATGGTTCCCTGACCAGGAACAGCAGACGAGACTTCTGGGGCTCTCCCAGTCTGAGTCCCCTGCCGTTCAGGACCAGGACTGGACTAATTCCTCACTTCTACACTGGGGAGCTGTAAACTTGTCGCTGCTGGTTCGCAAACAACACCGACCCAATTTACCACAGGTGAGCAACCCCCGGAGATTGCCACTGGACCAGGCCCCAGGTGGATTTTCTCCCCCTTTCTGTGGATTCAAGTGATGCTCTCACATCCTTAGATAGCCCAAGGCAGAGTTTTTCTGGGCCACCCTGTGTCCACACTGGAAGACTCTTATGTCCTTCAGAGCTTTTTAAGTTCTCACGGGTAGAGCTGTTACTAACTTCATGGAAAAAAATCCACTCATATATATATTGGTGACGGCCAATTATTACAAGCTTTGGAACCAAAATACTAATCGGTCTAAAACAAGTAAAAAGTTATGACTTAAACTTAGTAGACCATGGTCCATTGCCTTATCGGGCTATAACTCCGTAGGCCAGACCCCACACCAGATTTTATCTTGGGGACCACTTCCTGTCCCCCCCCCCAAAAAAACCATACCTATCTATGGCTTATCACACTGATGACAAGTTTACAAAACTCTCTATTTTTAAGCCTTTGTTTTAAGAATATCTGTCCTTTCCTGCCAGTGTCCGCTTTGTTTCCTTGCCACTTCCTCTACCCCTTCGCCATGCACGCTGACCCATTCCCCGCCAAGATGGGAGGTGCGCCCAAACAGTGTTAAGAGATATGAGCAGGCTACTTTAGGCTTTCACGCTGTGCCTCAACTCTGTGCAGTGTCTTGGCTCTCATGCCACACTCCAGCTCCGTCTAGGGTTCGGCTCTAACACCACACCCTAATCCGCATGCCCCATGAGCGTTCCGGCTCCAGGTGGCGGCTCAGCTCCGCGTCAGTCTGGCTACCTGCAACATGCCCTGCAAGCAGTTCCAGCTTCACATGGTACCCCAGCTTCACACAGGGTCCCGGCACACAGGGTCTCAGCATGCAGGGTCCCAGCACACCGCACGCCAGCCGCCACAACCACCACCCCCACCTTGCATGCATTTTGCGGGCAGTTCCAGCCCACCCTGTGCACTACATCCTGATGCTTGCCCCACCTTCACTCTGTGTGCACCGCCCCCCACGCTGGGCATGCTCTGCATGCTGGACCTGTCCCCACTTCCAAGCACAAGTGCTCCTCTGACCACAAACACAGATAAACAGCAGCTCGGCACCTCGTCTTAGAGATCCTATTTCTTGGTCCACATCAGGCTTTTTTTGCATTCTCAAACCATTTAATCAAGGTTTATTTAGCTTAAAATAAGCTGGCAATAGACAAGACTTTGGCTGATAAACAGGGAAGTAGCTACCTGGTAATTTTACCAGCCTTGTTTATCAATTAAAGCCTTCATTAATCTCCATAGCATTATATGAGATACCGCAACTAAAGTTCATATGACTAAGACAATTCATAGTTGCTGATCTGATGGTAAAATTAGAAAATAATTATAAATTCCTTTTGCTGGGAACCACTAACTCTTTTCCAAGACAAGGGTTATATGATACATGGAAAACAACAAGACCAACACTGCGGCAAAAGCCAAACTTAAGCTTTACCCAGCCTGTCTGCCTACACTGGCTCAGCCCTCCACCAAGCCATAATTAACTATATTCAACTGATATTAAATAACACCATAGCTGATTTCTCTCCTAAATAAAAAGGTAAAAATTAATCAAAAAGGCAATCCTCCAAAAATCAGATGGCATTAGACATTTTACTAACATAAAGAGATACTTATATATGACATAAATGACATGTCAATTCCTAAAATTTCTTGGACTTTGTTCTCCTTATGAGAAATCATTACTAAAGTCATAAATACCCTGTTGATTGTATTTGACTCCTGCATACTTGCTTAATTCTATACATACCTTCTACTGTAGACCAGATCCCACAACAAAGAAGCAAAACTTGACCTTCAAGCTCCATAGAGACCTCCTTAATATGGCTTTTCATGTTTTCAACAATAGAGATAACAATAACACTTGTGACACTTGGAGTTCTGAGACAGGTAAACCAACACAAGGTGGAGCTGCCTGGGTTCCCCCATGGACCACACCTCAAATGCAGCAGAAGACATTGGGCAAAAGAGTGCCCCATCATGGCATTCCTTTGGGATCTTACCCCAGGGCTACTGGACTGTCCTAGCCACCAGAGAGTGGGTAAGCCATCCTAACTTCCAGCCCTCACAGGAAATGCCAACACTGCCAGATTCATCGCTGACAGATCTGCTTAAACTTGCTGCTGAAGACTGACAGGGCTCAGGGCCAACAACAGCCCACTTTAAGGTGTCCATCTCATCCCAAGTCCCACTAAAGTCTCAGGTAGGACATTCTCTATATTTGTGAACATAGAGGCCATATATATAGAGTTCTTCCTGAGTTTTCAGGCTGCTATAATAAGTCCTCAATCTCTAGGAGATATTAAAGGTCAACCTATGCCATTTACAAACAGGGCCTATTTCGTGCAGGTTCCAGACTGCTTCTTCCTAATCCACCCAGTGGTGCCAAATCTTCCCTCCACTGCTCACTCTACAGTCCTAAATCTTAAAAATGCTTTTTATTCCCTTGTGTTCATACAGGCTGACCCAGACACTGAAGCCTCAACAGCTTATACCTGTTATCACTAATAAACCTCTCCTCAGTAATATAAATCACCCCCTTCATTTCTTATTCACCAATTTCTCAGACAACCCTGGTCAAGACTGACAGATAAATTTTGTCTTCTCACTTTGTTTATATTTTTTCAGAATACATAAAAGCCTTTCACACAATCAGGGAGAATGCTTATATACTTACTAAAATTCTGTTATAGCAAATCATTCCAAGGACTACAACCAGGTTACAGCGGCTCATACCTGATATTCTTGGCAACCTCAACAGAGATCAAAGTTGCTAAACTGCCATCCTGATTTCACATCACTCAGGCTAAGTGATGCCCTTCCAGCCTTAGATCTAACCATCCTGTTGCCTACTCATCTCCATTTCACCAAAGCCTCACAGCCACTACTCTCAGGCTGTCATGTTTTGTTATCCAATTTGGTTTCTAATTTCTTACCCTTTTTTACAGAAGGACTCTCAACAGTATTTCCTAAAGACTCCCCGTCACAAGAGGGTAAGAGAAAAGCCTTACCCTCTTAACTTTTACCCTTTCAGATTGGGGAGTAATCACCTTTCATAACTTCACTCCTCCTAACCCCCCATTTATTTTTCAGAATTCTACCTTACCTTGACAATGATCCTACCTCAACATGGTCCTGATATAATGACATGTGTAAATCAAAGGCACCTTTCCTTCTACCTCACCTGGTCCTTAAATATAACAGTGCCATGCCTCCTCATAACATCTTGTCTCTTTGTTTTTCCAGTCTAACATATGTGCATTCACCAGTGAAGTTGTCCTGGCTAAAACACCTGGCACCAGCTTCTACATGGGCATCAACCGTCATCCCGTCGACTCCCCTAGACCCCAGTACAGCATCCCCTTCCAGCAGGAAGTAGTAAAAAAAAATCTCTGCCCCGTTTCCTAATAATAATAATCATAAGACAGGATATGAAAGAGTTTTGCCCAGACAGGACACTGTAGCCAGTAAAGCCTCAAGTGGAACCAAGGAGCCCCACCTCCCCCACCCCTAGGAATTTAACTGTGGCCCTATCTTCCCCACCCCTAGGAATTTGCCCCTGGCACCAAACAAGTGCCAATGAGATACCTGTGCATCCCTAATGGCCCCTCAGGCACCATCCCCAACCTAAGCTACATGTATGCCCCCACTCCACGTGTCCCATGGAGAGATCGCCGACCCTGGGGGGAGATGCCTACATTCTTAAAATAAAGGTTATTTATATTTCATACTTCTTATCTTTTCAGCCGCCACCCCCACAATTCTATCAGCTACACTGTCTTGAGCAAATGCACAAGACAAACTTTTAGAGAAACACAGCATAGCAAGATGATATAGTTAACATTCACCATATGATGAGCCTGCTAAATTGAGAACTTAGTCATCTGTACTCTGACTTCCATATCACAGAAAATATTTAGAGATGAAAGAGATATTATTTAGTGATATATAACCTTAAAAAGTAGAAGAGAAACAGGTTTTTTTGTGTGTGGCTTGGGAGATCACCAAATCCACAAGATTTTGGAGTTTCCTCATGAACAATTAGCACCATTAAAGATGTTCCTTTCATACTGAATTAGTGTATTAAGAAGTGTCTTACACTGGATAACCTGCACTAAAATAAAAGCATCCTTTCAAGTGATACACAACTGTTTTTAAGGATAAATGGATATAAACAGCAGGAACCTAATGACTTCAACAAAGGTCATAGAGTTCATGAAAGTCTGGCACCTTAAGTTTTCTGCTTCTGCTAAAAACTGCCAGAACAATTCTTTCTAATTAATAATTGATCTTCTAGTGTTAATGGGCCAGACTCCTAGGGTCAATAAGCACAATTTTAAAAACAAATAACAAATTATAGAAATTAGGAAGCCATGTGAGTGTTCGTTTTGTTTCTAAACAAAGAAGCCCCACAGAGGCTGATGAATGGCTAAGCCAATCTGCAATCCATTGCCAGGGGAGTCTGCATCACAGTGAGGGACTATTAACCACTGACACAACTCCAACTGCTTAAAAACCTTGTGTCTCCTGTCTTCACTTCCTCCCCCATCTCCCTGGCTGCTGCACTGGGCAGGTTTCCTACATGAATAAGAGTAATCATCTGGAAAGTGATAGAAAGACGCAGCCATGCAGCTCTGCATGAAGGAACCGCTCCAGCTGGGCCAGCCACCAACTATCCCCCCAGAAGGTGGAAGAAACAATGTGCAGAATTCCTGTTCAGTGGGAGAAACAGGCTTGGCACAGCTGGGCATTAATCTAAATAAATATCACATCTCTAAGGGCTGGCTCTTTCCTCTTCCCTCACCCTAACAAGACCTCTGCCATCTAAACAAGAGCTTTCTGACACTCAAGTAGGAACCAAATATCTGCATGTGACTTAAAATTTAATGTTAATAAAACATCTTCTTGTCTTGATTACTCAGACTAATGGAATGAAACAGATCTGTGAAAACTCCATATGGGTAAAATAATGCCAACTTCAGATATATATGTATTTTAATCTGTGTTTATATATGTTCAGACAAAACACAAGTATTTTTCAACACTATGGATATTTATTCTAGCATTCGTGATTAATCAAGCCGATCAAAACAATTAGATCAGATTATGCATTTAGATACAACCTTAAAAAAAGTTCAATAACTTATATTGCCATTTTTAGGTCACTCTGAAAACTCAACCAAATGAAAATCCCAAAATTGAGATAGGAATTTGAAAAAAAGTAAGACTGCAAACTATATATAATCCTCACCGTGTTTCCTAGATTTTTTTAGTGCAAATTTAGCAGTTCCAGAATGTATTAGGAGGAATTCCTTCTTTATTGAAATCCTGAAACTGTACATAATCTTTTCATCTTTTATACCTTTATATAGCTGTATTCTCTAACTCACAAACAAATGATCTAAATGAAGATCAGGGCTAATGGCCTTCCATGTGGCTCACACTACTCAACACAAAGCACAATAGTAGACCTCTGGGCCTCTCTGGGTTCAAACCTCAGCTTGTCAAAATGGAAATAGTAAACTCTTGTATCATTGAGTTTTTATGAAAACATAAGGAAATAATATAAATGAGTTTACAGTGAAACTTGGCACACAGTAGAGTTTTAGTAAAAGTTTGTTATTATGTGGATGATTATAAAGTTAAGAGTGGTAATGATTTCTATTTCCTCCATTCTCTAGTACTAACTGGTTTGATTCTCTTATCATGTTTGTGTTTCTTATCAGTGAAGCAATAGAATGAAAGTGCTCAGAGGAGAAACCAATCCAGGTTTAAAATGAACCAGAGGCTGATACGTTCTCAAAACAACATCAGCTGAGAAGCTTAATTGCCCCATTTATTGAGACCACCCACCTGGATAGAAGAGTTTCCAACAAGCTTTGTTTTATTTCAATTTGACAGATGATTTATTACCTGGAACTCCATTTGGTGGATTAACTTGGTAAATAACAGGTGTCTGTGCCTTAGAAAACTGTTTAGAAAATATAATCACAAGAGAGAATTCCATTAGAATATCCATGAACACAAGAGGCAGAAGCCATTCTTCCTAAAACATTAGTCTAACATAGTAAATGAATGTGTTGTCTCAACCACCTTCATACATACTTCTTTTTATCCTCATATTTCTGGAAACAGAAATGGCAGGTACTATTACATTTCTTTTACATATAAAGCAAAGAGAACTTGATCAAAGTTATACAGCTCTCTACCTTGCACCACCATATTGTCCAAATCTCGACAAGCCTGTTCCTACATGCCCACCTGTCATACCCAGGAACACATTTTACCAGAAAGAAAAGTAAGTGAGGCATCATCCAAATATCAATATTTTAATTCCTTTTTGGATTGTGTTTTAAATTATTTTCAGCCAATATCTTGGTAGGAATCAGCGAGCTATGACAAATCAGTAGCTAGATGTATATACAAGTGAGATACTTGATGAAGAATCAGAATGTGCTTCTGGAAGGAAGATGATTCAAAAGATTCAAGGAATAGCAAGCATCTTTTCTTCAAGATGGAGGAAAATGGTAACAAGATGAGAGATATGAGGCTCCCAAAGCCTGGTCCTAACACTCCAAATCAAATTACAATGCCCCTTCACCTGAAATATATCACGTTAAACATAGTTCGGTATAGAAAGACCAAAAGCCTGGTATGTTGAAGACATCCGAATTTTTGTAAATGGATGGAGTAGCCCAATCTGCTATGACTGATCCACTGCTGGGAGGGAAAGATGGGCTGAGTAATTCTATTACACATACAGGCATCTGGATTAGCCTAAGACTATTTGCCACTCTATCAGAAAGCTACAACAGGGCCAGTATGAAGAAATGGAGAAGTACAAAGGACAAAATGACCAACTAGTGGCCAGAAATGATAGAAGACACCAGAAGTAGAGGAAGGGAGGGAATCTGGTATCAAAATATAGTTAGACAAAAATAAGCACAGGTATTCTGTAGCACAAATAGAATGATTATAATTCACAGAATTTATTATAGATTTTAGTTTAAAAATTGGAGGGAGAATTCGAAGTTTCCCAACACAAAGTAATAATAAGTCTTTAAAGAGATGAGACAGGGCAGAGGGAGGATGGATTGACCAGATGGTTTGACCCATGAGCCTAATCTCTAACCAGGAAGAGGCTTGTCCACCTCACATTCACTGGGCCTCTAGACAGCCTCCACCCCACACTCCCTATCGTGTTTCCCATTTGTAAAACAAACTAAAGCCAATAGTTCTGTTTGGTCTGTGTCCAGCACCACAGAAGTCCATCTGCCCAGGGAAAATATCACCAGAGAATAGTTTGTTAATCAACAACACTAAACAGATACTGAGAATCAACAAACATGTCAACCAAGTTGATGGCACCTGTCAAGTGTGGGTTTTTAGTGTTGATCTACATGGCTACAGAGTATGTCATCAGGCTAATCTTCCTCATTCACTAAAGGAAAAGATTTGAAAACAGTCCATAGAAAGTATACCGGGAAATCAAGATCAGAATGCTGTAACTTCACAGAGCAAGAGCTGGCTCTGATCTCATCAAAAGATAAAAATAAATGCAGCTGCATATACACCTGCCAAATAGCCTGCCCCACTGGGCTGGCCATCATGCCCACATCATCTCATTTGGGAACTTTACCTCAGGAGCACGGGAGGGAGAGCATGCTCATTGCCCCATCTTGCACAAATTAGAAAATGAGGAAGAAGGAACAACAGAGTTCAAACCAAGGAAAGAAGCATACGTCTAGGTTTCCAGTTTGAAATATAAAATTCAAGATTGCCTGTAATCTTTCTACAGGAAATTTGTGAGCACAATAGTAATTCCTTTATTGCTCTCTCCCAAGCCGTCAGAAACTGATGGAGCATGCTCAGGGTCAAGCCACAAAAAAAGACTTCACTTATGATTCTCTCTGAACTGACACGGAGCATACAACGGTACAGTTCTAAGAGAAACAGGCTCCCAGTCACCCACCAGGAGAGACGTACGACACTGAAAAATTAATGAGCTTCTAAATCAAGCTTCCCACAAGCTGATCCTTGAGCCCTAGTGAGGTCAGCAGGATGGGGAGAGGGAGCAGTGGATTAGAATGATAAAGCCACAGCCACCAGCTGCTTTATGAACTTTCTGTGAGCTGCTCAAACTTGTCATGCCCGCAGCAGGCTCTTTGGAGCGGACTGGCAAGATAAAATTAATTTTTAATATTTGTGTTTCCCTGGTCCCTGTCCCAAAACAAAGAGATATACCATATTTTAGTTAGCTTGGAATGCCTCTCATTTAACTGCATCCCTGGTGATTTTTCATCAATTCACCACACTATGCTTGTTTTCTTTAGTGTGCAATTTTAGGATGGGTTTCTCTTATTTCCCTCTCTCTCTTTACCAATCCTTTGTTAAGAAAAGTACTATCTGGGGTGAAAAGGAGCATGGTAATTAAAAAGCATGCCTGGCCATCTCTCTTTTACATTCCTTGAGACACTGGAGAGGTAGTGGCACAGCCTTTAATAGGAAAGGATGATGTAACTATTTTTCTTTCTGCTCTATATGTACAGAAGTAAGCTTACAGAAAATGAGATTTTCATGGACTGAGAAGCCAACTGTTAAGTGTAGATGGACAACAAACTCCAATTCAGAACCAAATTTCCTATATAAAATGTGAATAATATTAGAGATGAATTTGAAAAGTGGAGTCTTGCTCTAAAAGAATATCAGTTAGTAACTCAATTGAGTTCTTTGAAATTGCTCCTAAAACAGAGGAGCTTTTGTAAATAAGAACAATGCTTAGGTGCTGCCTTTTAAGGAAAGTTTGGAGCTCACCCTTCAGAGATCATGTTAGTGTAAAACTAATCAGAAATGGAACTTAGACTGAACCAAACCTGAAGTTAAGTCCCAGTATAGATACACAGGCTCTAAATTAAGTCAGGCACTGTCCTCATTAATTCTTCCCTCCCCTCCTCCTCCTCTACTTCCTCTCTCTCTCTCTCTCTCTCTCTCTCTCTCTCTCTCTCTCTCTCTCTGTCTCTGTCTCTCTCTCTCTCTCCCTCCCTCCCTCCCTTGCTCTTTCTCTGTCTCCTCTCTCTCTACCCCATAAAAGAGAGTCTCACCAGGAATTGCCCTTGTCAGTCTAGCATTGGAAAGAGTAGCAGAAATCTACCATAAATCTACCATAAAGCAGAAGGATGAGTAGAATGTGGGTCTCTTCACCAGAAAACTCTGGTTCCTGCGTCCCTTCATTGAGCTCATTTAAAAAAAAAAAAAAAAACACTGACCCACAAAGGTAACCTTTGTGATGCCTCTGTGAACTTCAGGTTAAATATGGATTTAGCCAGCGGCAGGTTCAAATCCTGGTTTTGCCATTTGCTGCCTGGATGGCATGGGCAAATTATTTAATCACACCTTGCCTCAGTTGCTCACATGTAAACACAATATAATAAATTGGTACCACATAAAATTGCTGTGAGTATTACTCATTATACAGTATACATAAAGCAGTTCTCTAGAGCCTGACCAAAGTGTTTAATACTTGGCTTTCACTAGAAACTTCATAAATTCCACCCTTCTTTCTTCTTACTCTGTGAAAGTAGACTTTCTGGCTGACTTATAATTCGCTTGTTGACAACACAAGCGGACTTAAAATTAGGCAAACAACACATTTCTGTATCCTTTGAGCCCACCTTGAAAGTACAGTTGTCCTGTGGTCCCACCACCTGTCCACCAGAGCGCACTTCCAGGGAATACAGACCCTCATATGCTTGGGATAACAGAGATCTGAGAACAGAAAGGGGAAATCCTTAGCAATCAGAAGCCTTGAACTCCAAGCAACCGGCTCACTTAACCACTTCAAATTTCTCCCTGCATTTGTAAAAAATCAAACCTTCTTATATTTCATCTTTTACCTCCCAGATTCACTTATAATTACCTTAGACCTAGATTCTTGAACAGTTCTCTGATAACTGTTTCAGAGAAGGCAGTTGTGTCTTTTTATAATGACTGTGGCACCATTTCATTGATAATAAACTATACATTTTTACACTTAAATGTTAATTGAATTTGATATCCATCTTCCAGTCAATTAGTATAATTAAGAGGGTATATTTTTTTTCTCTAAAAGATGCCATAAAACTAATGGTGCATCTTAATGTCATTAGTATGTTGGAACTGAGTAGATAAGATATATAAATCCTTAGAATTTTACTGGCAAATTCTTGTAGAAAGTCTATGCTTACATGTACCATGAAAGCTAAGGAAAGCATAATAACTCAGTTTTAAAATCAGTAGCTCGTTGAACAGATATAGATTGAGTGTTGTCTACTTGTAAAGCATTGTGCAATGAACACTACAATTATGACAGTAAACATGCCCCCGGGATCTGAACCACTTAATTCTATGAGAATGAACATAGCAAATTCAGCGGGCCAATTATCAAGAGAAACATAGAACTGAAGAAACAAGGTCACTAAGGTACGCATGTTGCACCTTTGTGTAGATTTCAAAAAAGATCCACCCTTCAGGATGAGAGCACATGAGCAGGGTGTGGTGGCATAGACCTTTAATTCCAGCACCTGGAAAGCTGAGGCAGAAGGATCACTGTGAGTTCAAGACTAGCCTGGGCTACATAGCAAGACTCTGTGTCAAAAGAATAAAAACAAACAAAAATGATGAGAGTACAGGAAAATATGTGGGCACATATACATCCCGAGAATGAATAAATTAGAAAGCATTCCTTCTTTCCCTTTTAAAAGAGGGAAAGGTTTTGCTGGGTAGTATGTTCAGGGATGAGATGGCACTTGTAGTGTGGAGGGTAGACTTCAGTGAGCAGATAGGGAGGGAGGAAATCTTCCAGAAAGTAGAAACAGAAACCAAAAGGAAATGACAATGCCCTTCCTTTCCCTTGTGGTTCATTTGCATGCAACATCTCTTAAGACATGCATAAAGAATAAAGGAATTCATGCAAATTTCATAGGTAAACAAAAATCTGAGTAGAACAATAGAATACCTGGAGTCCTATAAAAGTATTTCCTCAATAGAAGTATGGTAAAATCACACTGAGCAACAAATTGAGCCCAAGCAAATTTCTTTCCTAATTGGTTTTGGATTTATGCACAATCATTCCAAATGCAAAGCATTATTTATTGAAACACTAATAGCCATAAGGCTCCTAGCAAAAGTCAAATGCAAACACCACCAAGCCCTTCCCTGTAAATATCTTTAAATTCTTCCCCATTCCCTCATCTTCCATTAAATCCTACAGACCTGGTAGGAACCTTTTAAAAAGTATACCCACGCAGAAATTTTTCAGAAACGATAGTTGATAATTGTAGTTACCACAGGAATTGCTGTAGTATGCCACCAAAAGCTACTGAGTTGTGCAAAACCCACTCCTTCAGTCTTTTTCTTCCAGATAGAGATACCTGGTCTGGCACATCACTACAGGCACAGCCAAGAAAACAGGAGTGATGTCACAGGGGACGCTTGGCAGTGCAGGTACTGCCACATTCACCAGGCTTATCTCCAGTCGAGAGCCGTTGTTGGGGTAAAGAACACTCAAGTCCCAACCTGAGCGTAAAGGACAGAGAATCAGAGGCTCAGCAGTTGTGATCCACGCAGGTTAATGCAAAAACATGGCCACACGGGGGCAATGTAAGACATTCGGTTTGTCTAAGGATTAAATTGATACTCCTTTCCAAAAGCATTTGTGGTTGCTATATAATGGAGCTGTTTTATGTACGAGCTTATAAAAGAAGAGCCTCTCTTCAGATCTGCCTAAAACCAGGAAAGAATTTTTCAACCCTCAAAATTACTCTGTACCATGCTCCAAATGGCTACACTGAGCCATGGTTTACAAGATCTCAGCTATAGAATCATCTAAAAGGAGTAAGTCAAATTCCTGACTGGAAGACAGAGGCCATATGGCACGCACTTCCCTAACATCTCATTTAGGGTAGCTAGAATCCCATCTCCAGCTTTAGAGAGGAAAATGGACTTCAATGTGAGACTACTAAGACATTAACCAGTGAGCATCTGAAAAAATAGAATAAGTCAATCTGTCCATCTTTCTCAGACCCTCCTTTATACCCATCCTTAAGCAAGGAAAGCAGTGATTTATTTTCTTTAGAACTGGAGCCAATAGACAAGACACCCACACTTGGTAAAACACAAACCTACCATCAAATGTGATTGTGATCCACATTCCACCTGCCAAGCTACCTTCTTCAGGCTCAATATGTAAACTCAGGTGAGGTACTGTAAATATTAAGAAATACAATGGTTTTTTAGTGTCTGATTTGATTCATTTACTTCCTCAGTACTTTCAAGCAAAATTTGGTGTGCATCAGAATCATTAGAAGAGCCCGATACAGCAGAGATCACTGGACCCCATCCCCAGGGTTTCTGGTTCAGCATTTGCATTTTTAACCAGATAATACTGGCCTGGGAAACACAGCTTCAGAACTCCCATTTTATGGAAAATTGATCCCTCTCTTTAGACCCCAGAATCCCAGTATTTACCAAAACAATCAGATTTCTACTTCCTTCAGAAGTACAATCAAGGATTTGGTTCCTAATTGAATGCATGCTACACCACTCCTCTCTCCCCCACCTTTAATCAAACATTCATATTTAAGGGTAAAACTACCACTTATTTCTTATATTGCCAAATCCTATAGAAGGGAGGAATTTCTGGTAGCTCTATCTGCTTCAATTCTCCTGCTCAATACCCAGTTCTGTAGCTTTCCATTTAGAATACATGAATGATTCCCCAAATCAATGCAAAATTTCCTATACTTTTGCCTTGACTCTTCAGAAAGGGCTAAAATTTTTCCTAGGATTTCCTGAAAATATATCAATATGGACTTCATATGGTAAGCCAGATTGTGTTCTCTCAAACAGACCATCTGTAAGCCTGATCTTAACAAATCCTTCCATCTTTAATAATGCTTCTGGTCTACGGCCATACCACCCTGAACACGCCCAATCTCGTCTGACAATGCTTCTGGACATGCCTTAGCGAAGGGACACCTTTTCAAGGAAGCCAGGAGAAAGTCAGACAGCTCCTTAGTGAAGTAATAAGGATAGACAGCATAATTTTTTGTGGGATACTTTCTCATTTCCATAGCATAAAAATTAAAGGATAATCCACACCTGTGACTACCTCAGGGCCCCATGTATAGTCAGCCATGAGGTGCCACGTGTCACACCTGGGATGGCAGCAGTCACATCAGCATGACCATCGTGGCAAGCCCAGCCAGCCCACCCTTGTCCCTCAGAGATGACTAGATGTTCTCAGCCAGAGACAAAGATAAATGTCATAAGAAGATACAGAGGATAACTAAATTCACCAAAAACTGTAGACATGATTTTGATAAAAAGAAATTGTAACACAAGCAGTAATTAATCACTATGATAAGTTACTCCCTTAAGGGTGGTTGGGTGATAAAATCTAAAAAGAATTACATCATACAGCTCAAAAAGGAATTATAAAAGAAAGATTATAAATTATTACTGAAAGCTTTGAACTATCACAGTAACCTCTAATGGCTGTTAAAAGTGGACATTTCTATCCACAACTATTTAGTACATGATATTAATAATATTCATAAAAATACTAATCAGAAAAAATTATTAAATAGAAATTTTTTATCTAGATGCCCCCTATTTCAATATTTCCTTTCAAAATAATATGTTGGATTTATGTTTTCAATTGCCAAATAAAAATTACATTTATATATATTCATAGTACACAACCAAAATATTTTAATTAATAATAATAATTCGCAAGAAAGGTAACCCAATGAGGTCTAATTTATAATCCACTTAAACACATTCTACTCACCTGACAAAAGTAGTACTTCAATACTCATCAGAGAGATCACCCAGCCAGTCATGGTGTCCAATGAAGTCAATGCTTATAAAATTTCTTAGGCACTCAAAACATTTTCACTGTTGATTGGAGAAGCATGACTTTGATGCTTTATACAAAGTAAAGCAAAAAAATACTATCTTTTTTCTTACATACTATCATTGGCTCCCCCTAGTCCCTTCCTGTATCCCCCAATTGTTTCCATGGCACCATGAGCCCCTGGCCCTTCCTCCTCCCCCAAATCTTTCCCCTGTCATTTCAGTTCTTTGACCTGCCTTAGAAACTTCCAGCTCACGTCCTGTGAGCCTGACCATCATTCATTTTTCAGAGGGTACTTTCCTTGAGGAGACCCAGATACCAGTCTTCTATCTCTGTAAGTCAGTGCAAAGATCCCACACAATGCCCAGTAAATTCTACTTGATGGATGCATTTTAAATACTATAAATCTGATTTTATCTCCAGTGAGAAAAACGGATTTTATGATCATGTAGGACAGGCAGAAACCACAGAAGCCTGGCTAAAGACACTTCTGATGCCCATTTGTCACCAGCTCCAGTGATGCCCACCTAGTGCCTGCTTTAAGAAGGGGATTAAGCTGCTCTTCACTCCCAGTAAACATAAAATCCTTTTAGTACTGTTCTGAGGTCTTCTGAAATTCCAAAAAATAAAGATATGTAATGCATACATGTTTTACTACATACAAATTTAACTTAAAGTTAAAAAAATACTGATAGTAGTAAAAGTTACACAATTTCTGAAAAGACAAAAATCCTGCTATGTACTTAGAAAAAAAGACTAGCTCCCAAAAACTTGCAGTAAACTTATCATCCAGGTATACACTGAATAAGATAGCCCAAAATTTAAAATCACTCACATTAACTCAACAATATAAAGATTCACTGTATGCTCACCAAATGTGTTAGGATCTAGAAAAACAAACAATCGGTGTATCTGCCCCCGGACATTAGCAAATGAGATAGGAACGGAAGCTGATTGCACTTATGAAAAGACTTCTACAAATTCCAAGTAGATTCATGAGTTCTTTAAATTGCAAAAATCTCTACAAAAATTTAATTCTTTTTGGAATATAATTCAACTTAGCAAACATTTGATTTTTCAGAAATCCATCTACTGCATAGAGAAGAGTATTCAGAACTGTTCGCTACATAAGTCCAGAAGCACAGTCTCTGACTTGCTTCTTCCACACAAAATAATATACTAAGCACAAAAGACTTTACTTTCGATCTAGTTGTATGATTCACATTTCATTTTAGCACATATTCTCGAACTTAGGGCAATGAAAATAAATATTCACACATTTTTAACAACTCTGTGTTGAGAGTATCTTTTTCCCCTTAAAATAGAGCAGTCGAATCAATAATAAATGTAACTTTGCTTTGTATGGATTAATCAATCCACTAATTCTTCCTAAAGATAAACTTAGTCTCTCTTTTTTCTTTTAACTAGAAACTTCTCAGCCACACAGGAGATGAGTGTACATTTAGTCCATTTTCTTTCTCCTCTTTTTTCTCGTTTCTCTGCTGCTTCTCTCCCTTCTCTTCCTTTCTTACCCCTTCTTTTCCCCACTTTCCACCTTTGAAAAGCAAAGCAGCCAGGCTTTTGCTATAGACCCCCCATTTCCTTTCGCCCACCCAAAATTAGCAAGAGATGTAAAACCTAGAAGATGAACAGCACTTTAGTTTTCTGAATCAAACAGTACCTTTTTCTGCTTCTGCCTTGTCGTGACTTAAAGGAGGAATTATCTTTGCTTTCTAAGTGATCTGTTTCTGCCAAGAACCGATGACTGTGTTATTTGGTTTGAGCTCAGCCAGCCACTACTACCCAGGTAACTCAGTCATGTCGGAATATAACCCACCTAACTTGTTTGTGTCCTGGCCAAACGTGAACCACAGTGAAAGTTCAGAACTGGCCATAAGGCAACATTTAATGATTAACACAAGCTACATTGCCTTTTTTCTTGGGGCCCTTTATTAAAGACCAAAGAAAGTGTCTTACATTTTTTTCCACTGACTTCATATGCCCCAGACAAGAATTTTAAATAAAATTCCAACCAGCAGGACAAACAGCTATTCAATGATTGAAAGAATTTGCCAATAAGTCAGTAACTGAACTGAGAGTGGGAGAGAAAGGTCCTCTACAGGGCTGGTCTTCATCTATGAGCAGTCTGTGCCTCTTCAAGAAAAGAAATTTGTACATGCTTGTGGTTGGGCTCACATTGGTGTACTCATGTCAAGAGTATGGGCCTGAAAAGCAGAGAGAAGTGACTTGTCCAAAGTCCTTCTGAGAAAGAGCTCATAACCATCTGATTCTTCGCCATCCATTGTCCCGTCTCACTTCACTTTCTTAACCAAGGGCAAGTCTTTAACTTGCATCATCACCTTCCATGAAAGTAAGTTTTAGTCATTTTTTCTGACAGTCTCTTAATAAAGAACCAAGACCTAAGAGAGTCAAAGCTACCTGCTTAATTTAGTCTGTATCTGACTTCTCTGTCCTTGTTCCATTGTCCATTCCAATTTACATCATCTGTTCACATCAGTCTATACCTTATGGTTTTAAGTAAGACTATTTCATCTTCTTTCCCTACTTTTTCATTTAGGGAGAGAAGTCATTTTAGTGTAAATTAGTAGTCTTTTGTCCTTCTCTAAGGAACATCAAGAGATCTGGAGAAGTAATCTATTGCAGCAAAATCCTATTTAATCCATGGAAGGCACAAATTTGACAGTATGGAACCATCCCCTAGAAGGTCAGAGTTTATACCAACTCTTCTGTGTAGCACTGCTTGGCAATTAGTGATGAATCAAAAGATTTTGTGGAGCTGAGCTAGAAATGCAGAGAGAGGGTGCCTGGCCAAGTTGGGGCGCCAGGGAGTAATCTCCCTCACTATAACTCACAAGACTCATTTGTGTTATGGCCAAACAAGTGCCAGAGTAAACGTTCAAAGCCTGCCTGCCCATTAAGCCTCAATTTCCATTCTGGATTCCTCCAGTGCAGGTCAACTAATCATCATTTGAACTATGTCTGTGTGTTGGGCACAGAATATTGGGGAAAGAACCAGTTTAGTTTGGGTGAAATGGTCAAATGAAATGTCAACATTATTGGTAATTTTATATTTTTTGTAGAAAAAATTATGTTCATAAATCACTCTGATGGTTTTAGGTTTTGTTATGTAATCCAAATCTATTTCATAAAGTTAAAAGCATCAAATTAAATTTATCACAGTTTGTCATTTTCTAGGCTGTTTCCATGCTATTATTATTGCTGGTTATACCACTAGATGGGTACAAGGGGACAAGGAAATGGATCTCTTACAAAAGGTAAGTGGTCTAAGAGGAAAAGCATCAGGGGTGAGGAGGAGGGCGAGGAGAAAAAAGTGGAATAAAGTTATGCCATATATGAGAACTTAACCTCAATTAATGTAAACATTATGTGCTGTAACGTGTGCTAAGATTAACAACACCAACAAGAATGGAAAATGGGATAAAGGAATTGAAGGAGGGATCACCAAAAGAAAGGGGATTTACAAAAAGGAACAAGTTGTATTACACACAAGTAATGACTCCTTAAGATGACTGTAAACTGCATGAACTATGTTCTAAGAAAATAAAAAAATTAAAATAAAAAAGGCTCAAGCTTAAAACTTTATGTGTGACATAAAAATTTCTGTGTGACGGGTTTGAAATATGATTAGATGGAAAATTGAGGCTCGTCTGGAGGTTGTGTTTGCATAGCAAACTTAGGCCTGTGTGTACATTTGAAAGTCTTAGGGTCAGTAGTGGAGCTCACACAAATTTTACAATTTCTCCTTTTAGGCATGAAATGATTCACTTTATTTCCTTAACAATAAAATTTGATTTTCTGCCAGAAAGTTGATAGAGCTAAGAGCCCAGATACCAAAGTCTTGGAAATCATTAAATGTTCAAATGAACAAGAGTGGAGAGGTATATCTCCCCTAAAAATGTTGAGGTGCTTTTAGGATGGGCTCTTGATAGCTAGGCTGCCAAAAAGAATTATAAATATAGATTATATACTATTTATCCAAGAGTAGATGGGACTAATTTATGAAAACCTTTTACTGAAGTGCCAAGAAATGAAATGTGAGTTAAAATTCATAAATTTCTGCTATGATATTAGCTATTACACCTTGTGCTGCTATAAACATACATTGCTATGGTATGATGATTTTAATTTATCTGGGAAAATACCCAGAAGGGGAATAGTTGGATGGAATGGGACCTCCAAACCTAGTTTTTTGAGGATTCTCCACACTTATTTGCACAGTGAACACCAACAGTAAAGAGGGGTACCAACAGTAAAGAGGGGTTGCTTTTTCCTACAGTCATGCCAACATTTGTTACTGGTTAATTTCTTGATAATAGCCTTTATTTCTAAAGTGAGATAGAATCTCAGCATTGTCTTAATTTGTGTCTGTTGACACAAATGACCTATGATGTTGAATGTTGTTTCATACATTTATTTTCCATGTCTAGTTCTTCATCTCAGAAGTGTCCATTCATTTCAGACAACTGTTATTGGCTTGGGTCTTTAAAGTTGGGGAGTCTGATTATTTTGATTTCTTTACATATTCTAGATAGTACTCCTTTGTTTGAGGAACAGCTGACAAAAGTTTCTTCCCACACCGTGGGTTGTCTCTTCACTCTGTTGATGGTTTCTCTTGCTGTGCAAAAGCTTTTTAATAAGATGAGATCTCCATTGGTGATTCTTTGGTTTGTCTAAGATTGGGAGCTTTCGCAGGACATAGAACTTTTAGTGCTCGTACAAGGAAAATGCCAAGCACAACAAAATGTTTGATCATCATACATCTAAAGAGAGACAGTGAGAGAGAGAGAGAGAGAGAGAGAGAGAGAGAGAAATGAGTGAAATACATTAGACAGATTTTATTCCAGAAAAAAACCGACATTTTCTAAAACTTCACACACAAAATGGTGAACTTCAATTGCTCACAAAATTCACTTATGCATAGTAACTCAAATCCTCAATCATAGAAGCATTTGTATGTTGAGCATCTGTGAGATGTTGAGCATCTGTGTATGATGTGCATCTGTGAGAGATGTCAGCAAAAGAGCACATGTCAGTTTCTGAATTATAGTACAGCTTCTCCTCTCTGGGTTCAGCAGAATTTAAAATAAACCATATCAGCAGGGAGCAACAATGGGAAAGCAATTAATTTTTGTAGTTTAATACCACGTTACTATCTGAGGTCCAGAAACCCATCTGAGAATTCAGAAGTACATCTCACAGTTAGTTTTTAAATTATGAGTGACATTGAAACCTTACATTCCTGGGCTCAATGGAAAACTTGCTTCAGCAGCAGAATGTTATGATACTACCAAGTTTTATGTCTTAATAGAAGTTAATTTTACAATAGAAGAAATATCTGCCCCTTTTCTGGAAAATGTTGCACAACTGATAAAACAACATGGAGTCCAGTGGCTGACAGGAGGGACAGAGAAGCAATCAAAGGAAGGGACGCCAAGACTCCAGAAATAAGGTTGTCTGCATGAACCAATTAATGGGCCAAAATGCTCAGTAAGATTGATAGTTATTAACACAGTTCAGCAAACCATTCAAACAGCTCATTTGAGACAATTAGCATTAGTTATTAGTAGTATAGCATTTTTTAGTAGTATAGCATTTTTTTAAAAATATGGTCCAAAATTTTGTCAATCACCTCACACAAAGGTGGAGTCTAGATGGTCCTCCTTATGAATCCGTATGGACTTGTGACTCATTTAAAAACAGAGAAAGGCAACAGTCACAAATGTGGCTACCGTGTCTAAAAGTCAAGGATAAAACTGCATCATTCTACTCAACATTTTAAAGATTTCTTTCACTACCACCACTACCGAATTGGGTTACACTTCTACCAGGGTTAATAAAGTTTATCTACCTAAAAGGCAGCAGTATGGGAGAGTAAGGCAGAGTGAGCATCTCAAATGTTCTAAGAGCTAGAACATAGCAGACACTGAGTAGGTATCTGTTGGATGAATGAGTGAACAATTGTAACCAGGATATACTCATATCAGATATTCAATGTAAGTTAATAATTACTCCTCTCTGGTCTCCGGACAATTTTTCACAGGCTCATCTCTTCCTCACAACCAGTCTACCTGGTAAGCTGTAACAGTGTCTTCATTTTACACATATGGGAAATGCGACACAGAGTAGCTGTGAAACTTGCCTAAGATCTTCCAGCTAATGAAGGGTAGGGCTGAGTTTGGTAGAAAAATATGTCTGATTCTGGTCCTGAGTGATTTTGTGGTGAAGGGTACTTTTGTGGAGAAGGTTGGATGCCCTTAAACATTAAAATGCAGCAATCACCCCTACTTCTTAGTACCATCCAGCTTTCCCCACCTTTTAATTTTGGTATATCTTATATGGTATGTGGTAGGTGTGTAACAAAATAAATAGTGAATAGATAGATGAATATACAAATTAATAAAGCTAGAAATAATAAGCAGGGTTATGGCAACACTTCTGCTGTGTTGATTATGTATGAAACACTGTAATAGTACCCTATAATAATATATTTGGGTTTGTTGTTGTTATTGTTTGAGGGAATTGCTTGTTTTTTCAACGTTTTCCTTTATTTTAGCACATGAAGACATGTGTAGTCATTACTATAGCCTTGTAGGTTATTGTACCATTTTACAGATGGAACAAATGTGGCACTAAGAAATGTCAAGCAACTCTTCTAAAGTCACAGTTGATTATGGGGAGTCAGGACTAGCAATCAAATCTCTGAATTAGAGACCCAAATGCATTACCTTAGCCATAATGGGTATAAACCTCTACTGGCTGGACTGAATCGGATCAATGACCCAGGGAACCTTAGGTGACATAGAAAAGGAAATATCTTCTGCCAACATGAGGATTCCAGCACAGATGGACTCAGCAACAGTCCTGAAGAACTGACCCAACAACTGTAGCATGCTGCCATTAATTCAGTTCACTGATTTAACACTTAATGAAAAACTGAATGAGCACAGGGAAAATCAGGACTCTTGTTTCTAATTTGCACCAAAAAAAAAAAAAAATGTTGGCACAGCACCTTTGATGCTACAGTAACTGCAGTGAAGCCTACAGCACAGCTCTGCCCACCTGAAGTTTTCCGTCTGGCTGAAAAAGACCAAACATTTACAAGCAAAGCAACTTAAGGCAAAATGCAGAAAGTACCTGAGAAGAGGAACAAATGATACATGCAGAGGGAGGAATCGTCCCTTCACTCAGGCAGCCACTGGAGGAGTTAACGTGGAAGACTGTCTGAGGTTTCCAAGAGAGGGAGATAGGACAAGGACAATTTTTGTTTATAAAGGAATAGGAACACCAAAGGACAGCTGAAAGCTGCATACTGAGAAAAGGAAGACATAGAGTAAGGGTAGGCTCAGCTGCCCCGGGAGAAAGATGGCAGTGCAGAGTTAAAGTATGTGGACATTAGAGCTCATTGGTGATGGCCATGAAGTCTCATATTTCGAGATTTCTTCAGTTAAATTCAATAGATTAATTTCTATGAACTTTGCATAAAATAAAGACAAAAGATCTTTACTTACGAATAAAATTAGTTTATATAGCCTTTCTAAACAAGAAGTTGTTTTACAGCATAAGGAACAAACAAATCATTTAATGGGGGAAAAATTACTATTTCATGTGATCCAGCATTGTGCTTTTTGGAGCTCCCTCCCAAACCAAAATGAAGGCTTCTAATCATGCCAGAATCTCCCCTTCTCAGGCTTCAAAATCTCTTCTCTGTCCAGGTTGCAGACTCACCTGGAACTGATTTTTCCCTTCTGTAAAGATGAATTACTGTACATCACTTTAAGAAATCATTGATTCCTCCATATCTTTTCAGCATAGGCAACGAACACCAATACGGATCTCCCAAATAAATCAACTTAAATTCTATCAGTGTAGGTTGGAAGCAAAGCCTGGGTTAATTGAAAAGAAGCAAGACTGTGATCATTAAAGAATAATCTTTGATCTTCTGATATTTAAAAAGCAAATAAGTAAAATATGGGATATGACTGAAAAATTTAGTTTATTTAAATTTTTATCACATTAAATGACATATATCATTAATATTCCTTAAAACACTCCCCCTCACTTTTTACTTATCATAATGTATTTTATTAACTTCACAATAGTTGTCCATTCCATCAGACATAGTAAAATAGAATAAAGCCAATTAGAGCATTGAATAAAGCATAACACTAAATTGCAATAAAGAAAACAGTGACAACAATATTGAATTTCAAAAATGAAACAGAGGAAAATCCCTCATATTTGCTATGTTGCATACTGTTATTCTCCAAATAGGTGCTCATAGTGCCAGCTTAGGCTTGCAAAGTCAATCAAACAATATGTGCATTTAGTTGTTTGTATACCTCAATTACTATCAACTCAGCCTGTCCTCCAAACCAGCCAGTTGCTTACTAAAGGAAGGGAGTGCTTCTTGATTCTCAGCCCACATGCCAGTCAGCTAAAGGGAAGGTTGAACTGGTGTGTCTCTTCCTGGGTCCTTCATGGTTTTCACAGCTTACCAGAAGGGTAAACTTGCTTCTTAATGTGCTCCTCCCAGACCAAACTTGGCTTCTGCCAACTTGTAGACTCTCCCTCACTTTAAACTTAGTAATTCCATTGTTCTTGCCACTCTCTAAAGCAGTTCTAAAACTCCTCTTTCCTAAGTATCTTTAGTTGCTTGATCGTGGCTACCTCTATATTCTCAATCAATTTAAAACCTTTCTCTTGCAGTCATTTTGACTTTCGGGAAGAACCAGAAGTTGCCCAGTACCAGATCCGTTGATCTGGTGAATACGGTGGATGAGGACACATTTTAACACTTACTTGAGCTTGTCTTTCCTTTGAACAACACTTAGCAGCAGCCTTTACCTCGTTATTTTTTTTACCAGAACTCATACAGATATAAAAGAGAACTTTCAACACTGCTTCAGAAAGTGACAAGAATCATGGTATAAGTGTGTTTGAACTGGGATGGTATATGGAATGACAATGTCTTTTACTATAATGCTTTTTTAAAAAATTTAAACATTTGCTTTTTATAAATCTTAATCAGATAGATTATTCTAGGTTAAAGCAAGGGGAACACAAAAGAAAGTGAAATCTATGTCATAGTAACTTGGTTTGAACCTGGAATCAAAACAAGACTCTGTGACTCAGTTTCAAATCCACCATCATTTTATCCAACAAAAACTTAGTAGACATCTGAGAAAGAGTAAACATTTGCTGTGACTGGGAGACTGAGAGAAATGCCAATGAACGTGTGCTATAGGATGAGTAATGGAGATCATGTTTGCCCATGACACGAAAATAGTATTTCATTCTATAGGATTTGGAAAGCTGCCCCTGATTTTAGGACATCTAACGATATAAACATACACAAAAGGTTAACTCTGAAGGCTCTGTAGGATGGGAGAGGGGGAAATGGCTGCAAAAAAGGAAATGATCCAAGAAAAAAGAGCAAATATAATGATGGTGAATATATTTCTATAATGTAATAGTAATGCTAATGAATGCCTCAAGAATAAATTTGAAAGGAATTTCTAGTACAAATCAAGAGAACTTGACCAATGACATAATGCAACATAAATGTCAAATATGAGTAAGATTCCTGATGTGGCCAGCTGCTATTATAGATGGCAGTGTGATGACCAAGATCACAGAGTGAGGATGTTACTGCTCAGCTCAGTCTCCCTCTACCCGGCCACCCTGGCTGCTATGACTGTGTTATCCTTTTTCTGAAGAAACATCAGCAGCACTGGGAGCCACTTTGTCCTACATAGATTACACCCTTCTCTCAAGGTAACCCAAACATTGAGTGACTTCTGTGAAATGTGAAAGACCAGCCTGTCTGCCTCAAAGATGGAAAACTCTGATGCTACCCACTCTCCAGAGCTCCTTGAGAGATTAGACTTCAACTAAACCACATCATTGTTTGGCTTCAGGTCCTGCTCAGTTTCTATACAAGTTATCTGCAGAGGCCACTCTCTCAATAAACACCTTAGCTAAGAATATATGTACAAGCTCTGTTTCTAGGGAAGCCAACCTAAAACAGCAAGATTCATAGGAAGAGCACATAGTTTAAATATAATATGATGACTTCAATTTGAGCTTCCAAAGAGATTATTTAAAAAACAAAAAAGGAATCTGGAATGAAATATCAGACAAATATAACTTCAAATCTGTAAATCTACTTGTCTTATAGTCTTGGACAAATGACTTAACCACAAACTAGCCACAGCTGTGCAGAGTTCTGGCTGACTTCAGCAAGGGACAGCTGGAGACCGAGACCAGTTACGTCTGCCTTGAGCAGCTCTATCAGTTGACCCCACAAAGAAGTTTACATAAAGTCATTTCTATGTGTTTTTTGAAAGGAAAATGATCCATCTGAGAAAGAGTAAACATTTGAGGAAACAGTATTTACCCTCTCTGCAACCCTGCTTTCTCCTCTGTAAAGTAAAAATTCTTATACTCCAACCCTAGATTTCAGTCAGTGAGAATGAGACAAAACACCCTGGAGGAGTAGAGTCAAAGACAAGAATACAAGAGTCAGCCAATGAAGGGAGCTTCAACAGTGCTACCGCCCTGGGAGATACTCAGGAGATCCTGCTGCTCAAGAAAAGTGAACTAATGTGGACTACTACTCTTTACCATTTTTATTTATTTTTAGGAAGATAAAACAGAATAAAATCAATGAAAACAAACCAGTGTAAGAGATATAGGACTTCAAAATATTACAAAATCAACAATAGGTACCATAATGCCTTTTGATGTCTTCAAAATACCTTCAGATAACTTCTGACATAGTAAATAGTAAAACAGAAACAATAAAACAAAACAATGAATGCAATAAAGGACTTAAAACAAGCCAACAGTAAATCCAAAATTGTTACCATAATATATCTTGCTGTCTTTGAAGTAGCTGCTCCTGCCATCAGATTTGACATAACCAAATAAAATCTAATCCAACAAAACAATGGAAATGATATAGACTTCCAAAACAAGATAGGGAATCAACAATGGCTGCAACCCTCAGAAGGATTTTCCCCCTAGAAGTCACACTTTATACTTCTGTCCTCTGAACCTATGACCAGACCACTGACCTAGACCTGCAATGTTAGGGTAACAGCAAAGTATCACAGGCATTCAATTGCATTTCACCTCCATAGCCATCATCATAGCCTGTGTTTCTCCAGATAAGCCATTTGCTTACAATGGAGGGGGAGCGGGGGATTGATATTTCTTGTTTCAGCCCACTGGCTGAAAGGGGCTGGGATCTGTCTGTTTCAGTCTAGCTGAAACTCATACCTGGTGCTGGTTCCTAGTCTGGGCTTGACTACTACACTTTACTCCAAAAATCTGTGTCTTTTTTTATTCCTTCTTCTTAAAAAAAAAGAAAGCAAGAAAGAGTCATCCCTAACACTGTCCTACACTTTCAATATTCTCACAACTGGGCCATGCCCTTCATCTTATGGCTTTGATAGTACTGGGCATGCCTTATTTATAAACAACAACTGGTACAGAATTTCAAAGACGACACACATACCCAAGGCAGAGATGTGGAAGGAACACTCTGGAGTGCTGAATTCCCAAGTTTAGAATGAAAGGACAGTACACAAAAGCCTCTGGGATCTACCTCTGAACCATGCCAGGAATGCCCACTTGTGCCCAGTGGGATAGATGGCCTGAGTCCTTTTGTCAGTCCTACAGCACAGCTGTCAGCCAAGGTAGATGACACAAGAGGGCTTCACTTGACCACTGAACACACTCATTTACTAGGCTAATTCATGGCCTTAGAGACTGTGGCTTCTAGAAAATGAATACCTAGTTTTCACCTTAAAACATTTAAAAACAAAAACTAGTGACTTCCAAAAAGCAAACACCTAGTTTTTACCTTAAAATATTTAAGAACAAACTAGCAAAAGCCAGGGTACAAGACTGAAAATTGGCCCTCTCCAAAATGTCCATGTTCTAAGCCCTAGAACCTCTAAATGTGTGACTTTATATAGTGAAAAGGACTTCAGTGATGTGACTAAGTAAAAGATCTGCACAAAAGAAGATTACCCTGGATAACCCAGTGAGGCCCAGTGTAATGACAATGGTTCTCCTAATAGAGAAGCAATGATCTAGATCAGATCAAGTGTGGTAATGAAGGTAGTGTGAGTGGACACAGTCTATGAACCAAGGAGTGCAGATTCCTTCAGAAGCTGAAAAAGGAAAGAAAACAGGCCCTCCTCTCAGTTCCCCAAGGGAACAGCCTTACCAGCACGTTGATGTAAGGAGACTGGGTTCGGACTTTTGTTCTCCAGAACTGTATGACAGTGAATCAATGTTTTAATCTAACTTTATGGGGCTTTGTTACAGCAGTCATAGGAAACCATACAAGAGCCAGGAAAGACCAGCATTTGGTGGCTTAGAAGTGTGCATATGTCACTTAGAAGAAATATCCTAGAAGGTATTTGTGTAATTATCTATGGAACAGTGAACTACTTAAATCGTGTATCACCTCTTCAGTATCGCACCTGTTTCTCAACCCACCCTTTTTGAAAGGACCAAAAACATACAAGAAACAAGATGTTAACTGAAATTTAAATAAATGCACCTTGAGGAAGTCAAGAAACAAAATTTAACTGAAAGTGGAATGATATGAATTTACATGTACATATGTAGATAAAACCCTACAAGGACATATTTGCCAAAATGAAAATAGTTAACTGCTAAGCAATAAGATTATTATTTTTAATTTTTTATTTTGTTTACTTCTACTCTTTCATTGCAAAATAAATACATATTATCTGTATCAAAGGGTTTTAAGTATTACCATGCAAAATAACAACATTATCATTTTAATGACTCAAAAAAATTTTTTTCTGATGAAAAAGATACCAAAGTCACATTGCAGATTTAGGACAGTATCATAGAAAACTCAGGATTGGACTGACACTCAGGAAGCAATACTGATCACTTAAAGATGAACACAGAACTAAACTGTTGTAAATAAATCCTAACATGACAAAGTTAGCTACCATAAATTTAAAATTTTAGATTCTTCAGTTCCCAATGTGGCCCCAAAATATCCTCCTACCAATCATTTTCACTGAGTAGCACTACAGAAATTTCTTTTATTTGAGACAATCTATAAACTCTATGAAACTCACTAATTCAGAAAGATAATTGTGACTTTAATCAAGATATGCCAGCTCCAAAAAATTAAGAAACATCTAGCAGATTAGTACAGCACAGTTCTGGAGGAGTCTATGGATGACTTCCATGAAGACCAGCAAAAAGAGAGAGCATGATCCACTCTGGATATGGGTGGCACCAACCAATGAACTTTTGTCCTGCATGAAATAAAATAGTGAAAAGAATGAGACATTGTCATTTCTGAAAAGCTCCGATCTTTGCTATAGCCTTTGATATCAGTTTCCAGTCTCTCCAGCTCTCCAGTGCATTTGCACTGGCAGCTCCACAGTGAGCTTCCAGGCCTTCAGCCTTGGAAGAGTGCTGACCTTGAATTCCTCTTCTTCTGCTGCTTCCATCGTTTTGGGCTTGAGCTGCTGTTGGGTCTTCCAGCTCTCCAGCACACAAATGACCCTGGTGGATTCTTCTGCTTCTGATGCCACAGGTGGCCACTGTATACTATCCCACGTCTGATCCTGTAAGCCTACCTAACGGATAACTTTGGAAAACTGTACATGTATTTCTCCTGATTCTGTTCCTCTAGAGAATCCTAATCAATACAATGATTCATGGAAAAACAAGTTTTATGGTCAATTAAAGGTGGGAAATTTTCAATTATATCCTTTCTTAAAGACTTACTAAGTAGAGCACTCTCATAAAGCCTCTGAGAGGTTCATAAGAAAGAAATCCTATGAAATTCATTCATGTAACTCCCAAATAGTTGTCTTACCACAAATCCATTTTTCTTTTTGGAAATAGAATTTCCAATATTCTTTGGAAAATTCTGATTTGCACAGTTGGATATAAAAACCTCCAATGTTACCTGAGTGAAGCAAAGTGGGATTTCAGGTGTCAGCTTTCTTCTACAGAGAGGTGTCAAACAATACCATGCAGGTTCCAATGTGTCTTTTCAAATGATCCTAATCAGACTTGCATGGTAAACTGAGGCAACTGAGCAAAGACATTGTCACCACATGACCCCTCAGCAGGGGAAGAGGCATTGATGGAAAGAATCAGATCAGGAAAGGGAGCAGGTGTCTCTAGAAACATCTACACTAATGGACAGTGTGAAGAAAAGCAGCCTGAGAGAGGGCACAAACCAAAACTGAGTCCTAAGTGCTTAAAAGCTGAGAATGATGTTCTTCTGTTCTTTGTTCATGCAGCTATCTGGAGCTGGCATCAAGGGACATTAGAGTTATCAATCTATCAACTATCAGCATAATCAATATCGGTCAACTCATCTCATCCCCTCATTTTAATGATGAGGAAACTGAAGCTCAGGGACAGGAAATTACTTGCCAAAGATCCACACTGCTGGCTGAGGAGTGAGACCCAGCACCTAACGGCCTCAAAAGGGCCCCTGCTTGATCAGAGGCACTTGATACATAGAAACTTTGAGGCACACCATATGTGATTTTCTGGCAGCTTTGGCATTGGTTCCTTTACTAAGTCTAAACCTTACTTTGATTCATGCTTTAAGGATAAGCTTTTTTTCCCCAATTCTCCCTTTCAGGAGCAATGAGAAGTTATTCTAGTAATTTAGATTATCAGCCATGAAACAGAATGAAATGAAACCAAAGCCCTTTACCTTGTACCCAGCCAAACCTTGGAAATGGAGTCCAGATAATGCTGGGTCCCCGTATCTGAGTACAAGTTTCAAGTAAATCCTTTTCTGAGTTTCACCTTTGTAACTCCAAAGTCTTCCCAGCAACATTTTTCTGAAGGTGAAATACTGGCAAAATGAATTCTGTGTACCAGATGTTTAAATTGGCAGAGTTTGAGGGGAGATGGTGGAGTAGGATGTGGAGGAGCCATCTCACCTGGCTGGTTTTCCTCAATGATGATGGGATGTGCAGGGGACATGGAGGGCCATGGACGTGGGTTGTATGTATCGTTCCCTGGGTTTGTCATTTCTGCATTGCTTCACTCAAGCTAGCTGCCTCCTTGAAATCCCTGTCCATCACCTCTTCACCAAATCACTAGCCCCTAGCCCCTAAACTTTAAAACACCAACTTAATTAAATCAGAAGACTTCAAGGATTTCACCAGGATCAGGGGCCACACAGGAGCCTCCTAAACAGTGATGTAAGATCATGGAGTAAACTAGGAACTAGACCAGATTTGTCACCCACCTCCCACAAACAAGCAGCCTCCTTTTCCCTCTTCCTTTGCCTCATTTACCCCATATCACTGTGGTCTGCTGGCAGGGACTGTTTTCTGAGAATCTTTAAAAGATATGCAGATGCCCAGCATAAGCTGCAGACTCCTCCCAGTAAATAACCGCTTTTGCTCTAACCACCTGTGAATGGAGCCCTCTTGGGGGACTGACTTTTCCCAGCTGAAGGCACACAGTGGTGGGGAGCTCCTTGGCAGAGGAGGAAAGATCTTAGGTGGACTCTGCAATGTGTCGGTCTCTGCAATCTCTTGTTCTATCTTTCAGATTCTTCACAAAAATGTTCAACAAAGTTCATTGATTTGTTTCTTTTGAATATTAGATGAGAGAATAAATGTAACTATGTGATGCAAAGTGTAAAGTGCCCTCAAGTGCTATAGTTCACTGTTATTGGAAATTTTCACTAAGAGGATATATTCATGCATGCCACATGAGATTTAAATATTCAAGGTGGAAGATACTAAATTAATTAATTAAGGTACATGGAAACTAACTTTAAATGAAATGAGAAGCAAAAAAAGCTGAAATGAAACAATTTTTCAAAGTATGAGTTGTGATTTTGATCATTCATTTCAGTGAAAAGTTGAAATGAACACTGAAAGTATCTGGCCAGCCTCCACCCGGCTGCCCCTCCAGAAGCCCCCATCCATCCCGGGGCCTCGTGACTCATCACCTTTCTTTGGAGCCTGCTAATCCCTTGCACACACTTGACAGCCATCAGCAAGGCTTCTCAGGGCAATACGAGATTCCTGAAATGTGATCCTTGGCTCACAGTCCCAGGGACAGTTGTTCACAGTGGAAAAAATCTCCCTGTGGTATTCAGTCTGATTGGCAGTCTCTGCTGAGGAAGGGGGAAATTTTCAAAGGATTTGGTGGCACAGCACTCCCTTGATCCACCTGCTCCCTCTGCTCCCAAAGGGAGGCAGCTGCCTGTCCTCAGAGCATGCCATCTTCTGCCCAAGAATTAAAAGGTCTGACTGTACACCCAGGTGCTGTGGAGTCAGAAGCTGCCTAAAGGAGACACATAGAGGACCTCGGCACAAGCCAGATATTCATTCACAGAGAACAGCTGTTCCAAAGAAACCAGAATGGGACCAGAGAGAATCGTGCTGAGGGGTTGAACAAATTCAGCAAAGTCTGAATTTAAAATAAAACTTAACAAAATAATTAATTAAACCAGTTTTCAGTGTTGTTAAAGAAGGTGAGAGCTAGGCATAGTAACACACAGTTGCAATCTCAGCACTCGGAGGCTGAGGCAGGGGACTGTCTCAAGTTCAAGGCCAGCTTGGGCTACATAGTGAAACCCTATCTCAAAAAAAGAAAAAAATGGAGAAGAGCAAAAAGGAATTGTAATTTTCACATATACTTTCCTACAGTGAAATTTTATGACAAATAATTTTTAAACTTTTAAATAGTAAAAGAAAAACAATGTACACCTTGGCATAACCCATTTATTTTGATTGGAAGACAGCAACATGATCATGGACCTATACTAAGATCCTCTTTTCAATTTAAGATAGTTTCATTAGTTCTACACTCTTGACTTTTTGAGCCACCAATTGCCCTGATGCCAGTAATAGCCGATAGTAGTGCTCTGAGCACAGATACATGCAGAAGCTCCAAAAGGAAAAGATGTTCTCATCTGCAGATGATTTAGGTGACTGTCACCATTCCCTCATCACAGCCAGTTGGTTGATGGAGCTGACTCTGGAGCAGCGGTAGAGGACTATGGCATTCATTCCACAGCACGTATGCAGTGTCCTCTCCGTGGGCAGGTGAGCAAAGTAGGTCCAGCAGCTAAGCATCAGATAATAGTTCTTTCGTTTTGTTTTTTAAACTAAAAGCTGAGTGTTCAGGTTTAATTGTAGCATTGTCGCTTTGTGATATTTAGGTGGGTTTGGGATTGCAGTTTGGGCACATGGTCTCTAAAAGGCTCAAGTAATGCAGAAAGTAATGCAGACAGGAGACCTAAAAACTGAACTGAGTCTAAAGACAGAATTGAAATCACCGACATCTCTCAGTTTTCTTGGGAGATCAGTTCCAAATCCCCCTGAGAATACCAAAATGCCTGGCAGCTCATATGCCTAATATAAAATGGCATGGTATTTGCATATAATTCATACACATATTCCCCTATATTTTTAATCATTGCTAGATTACTCATAATACCTACTACAATGCAAATACCATGTAATTATTCTTATGCTGCATAATTTAGAAAATCATGAACACAAAAAGTCCATACATATACAGTACAGATAAAAAATTTTTCTAATATTCTTTATCCTCAGTGCCTTGAATCAAATATACAACATATGTAGATAAGGAGGCTGACTGTGTGTCCCAAGTAGCCCTGATGAAAAGATCATAGGTAGAATTCCATAGGAAGAAGAGCTGGCCTTTACAATTCCTGTTGGACATTGAGTACCGTGACACGCAGTATAATAGATGACCCTTCCCAGAGAGAAATAGCCATGCTAGAACTCTAAAAACACTTGGTGAGTTTTGGTCTCACAGGTATCTGATCGCAGTTTTTGTTTATCATCCACTTCCATGGTTCCATGTACTATCTATGTGCCAATGACTCAAATCTTCTGAGCTCCTGACCTGAATATCCAATTTCCAGCACAGTGTTTCCACTCAGCTGTCTCTCAGACACTTGAAGCGCAGTGCATTCAAACACGCTGAGCCTTTAGCTTCGGCCTGAAACTTCTTCCTCCTCTAGCACTCTGTCTCCAGGAATAGAAAGACCATTCACACAGGTACTCATACTAGAAACTTTAGATTTGGTCTTGATGCAGCTTTGTTTCCTGCTTTTAATTAATCACCAAGCCTTACAGATTCAGTCCCTTGACAGTTCTGAACCCACATCTTTTCACTACTCACGTAAGCTCCTTAGGTAAGTGGTTATCATCTCTTTCTCAAACTCCTGCAAGATTTTGATGTCCACATTCATTCTTGTCCCAAGTCTCTAAATCTCCTTTTAAATGTAAGTCCAATATTTCTCTCTTTAAAATCATTGAATGACTTTCTTATAAAGTCTAGAATTTGACTACCAAGCTCTCCTTAATTTTTCATTCACTCAATAAATGTCTACTAAGAACTACTATGTGCAAAGCACTGTTCAAGCACTAAAATTCAGCAGTGAATGAAACATATAAAAATCTCTGACTTCAGGAAGCTTAGGTCCAGAAACAGAGACAAAAAATCTGAAAAACAAAATAAGTAGCATATATAACACTTTCTAGTGTAAGTACCACAGTGAAAAATAAGGAAGGAAAGAAGAGAAGAAACACTGGAACAAAGACTAAAATATGTGGTAGAGAAGTGAAGGAAGCTCTCAGATAGACAGGAAAGAGTGAGGAAGCAAATGTCTGTCGGTATCTCAGGGAAAGATACTTCATCCAGGGACAGAGAGTGAACAGCCCCTGGGAAAGCATCCTGCTTTGCGTGTTCAACACTTAGTATGCAGGCTAGTGTGACAAGAGTGAGCTCCACAAGGTGGGTTGGCAGGTAGGAGAGAGGCTGTAGATCATAAAGGATATCAGACCCTCAAAAGTACAAGACCTTTCCCTCAGCATTAAGTGGGAAGATCTGAGGAGTTGTGAACAGGGGTGTGACTTACAGGCTATTGCTGCTGCTCGGGGGATTTTGGCCCCCGGAACTGAGTGTTAGGTAATGGTGTATCAGTATCTGTGTGCTTCACCAAGTCTGTATTCTATTGGCAGAAGATAAGCAATGCACAATAAATACGTGAGCAAGATAATCTCAGATCATGAGAAACAGGGATAAAATTAAGATACAGTGAGATGCTAGGATAACAAGGCTGCCTCACATTTTCAGGTACTCAAGGAAGGGCATTCTGAGGCAGAGATGTGTTCATTCAGACAGAAATGTCAAGTAGGAGATGTGTCGCGGGAAGAACTGGAAATAAATGCAGAGGGCTTGAGGTGGGCATGAGCTGTAAAATCCACAGACTGGACAGGAGGCAGCATGGTTGGAGAACAGTGCAAGATGAAAGGTGTTGGTTGGAGACTGACCTGAGAGAAACTGTAGGGGGCCATGAAATTTATGGAACAGTCATGGGAAAGATTTTTTGATTTTGTTTTAAATAAAATGGAACTTTACTGCAAGATTTTAAACCCTGAAATAATCAGATTCATGATTTTAAATCTGTCATGACTAAAGGGGCTGGGCATTTAGCTCAGTGGCATAAGCATCTACCTTGCAGGCATGCAGTTGTGAGTTTGATCCCTGGTACCAAAAAAAAAGTCATAAACCAGACAAAAATGCTGGAATAAAGCAGTACTGGGCAGGAGGAGACAGATGGGAAGACATGGCTGTGGAGTGTGACGAAAATGAACAAAAATTATACCAAACTTGAGTTCAGGCCTCAGCTGCCGAGTTTCATGTCCTGCAGTAGAAGAAGAGGGAAAAACATAAAGTGGAGGTGAGAACAAAGAGTTATGATTGGGCCGTGTTAAATTTGAGTTACTGCTTAGACTTCCAAACTGAAACTTCAGGTAGGAAGCTGAATGTCTAAGGACAAAGGTAAAGAGAAGTCAGCTTTGAGGCATCTGCATGTGGGTGCTATGTAAAGTTTTAGGCTCTATAAAATTTCCAGGGAAAGATCATAACTACAGTGGAGTCTGGGGTTCCCAAGTCATGCTAATATTTACTGGCCAAATACAGAAATGGCCAGGAAAATCACTGAGAAGATGCAATAAGTGACTTGAACAGGTCAAATAGGACTAGAAAAACAGCTGAATTAACCATGTGAAAGACATTGGTGACTTTGCAAGAGTAATCTCACTGTAGAGAGAACAGAAACCTAAGTGCTGGAGAAAGGAGAAAATAGACAAGAATGTGGATCCTGAGACCGTAGACAATTTTCTTAAGAATTCTCCTAGGCAGATTTGTTGTTTTTATTGGTGATCTTGGAACATACTATATGATGACAACAGTGAAGATTCAGGAGAGAGGGAAATAGAATCTTAACAAGGGACTTAATTCTAGTGCATTGTTCTGACTTTGAGTTAATTAACTTAAATCCCAAACCTGCTTCCAGTTGACTTTTCTGTCTCTCAGAACCTCTGTCTCCATCTATGGTCAGCCATCAGGAAAAAGATAATCCTTCATCACAGGGGCCTGGACAACAGAATGTAGATAGATCAGTTCAAATCCAATGCAGCTAGAGAAGTTCATGGAGGCCACAAAGAAGGTGAGTCAGCTACAACACTAAAAGTTTACACATCTGTCAACAAAATACACCAGCTTTTAAATATGAGGATTGTTCTCAATACATAGCAAGGGTCCATATCTCTTCAAGAAAAGGGAATGCCTCTAATTCACTTCATAGCCACACCTCTAATAGTAGGCACACAAAAGGCCTTCAATAAAAGTTTGTTGAGGGACAGAAAGGAGGCAGGATGAAGGAAGATACAGGAAAAGGAAGGAAGGGTTTATATAAAATACAAGGTTACCGCCGCATTGCAGTTCTGATGACCTATGTAAGTTTCAATACGACTTCTTTAAAACTCATCACACACACCAAGTAAACTAAAATACTTATTTAAATGTGACTTCTTCACTAATCCCCTCCCTCAACACAGGCACACACTACTCATACAAAAACACAGTTTATGCATAGTACATGACCCTGTCAGAGATTAGTAAAGTCAAAGTTTAAACTTGCATTTTGCAGAGAAAGAAAATAGAGCAGACACAAGTTCACAAGATTATTTTACCACTTCTGCAAAAAAAAAATGCATCTATGAAGTCATAAAGACCAATACAATAAGAAGCCCCTGAGAAGCCCAGAGAAAGGATTGCAAGGAAGGGGCTCTTCAACACTCTCTTGGGAACACAATAGTAGAATCACTCTGTGGTGTGCTAAAGGTCCCACCCTGCCTAAGGAAACACAAAGGAAAAGAAAGCCTGAATAAGAGCCTGGGATCCTCCTGCTCTGAGCTGGATGAAGAACCAGAGGAAAATCTACTGACTGTGAGTGTTCCTATTTTACTGCCTCCTGAACACCAGCCACTGGGGCTGCTTTTATCAGCAATTTATGGCTTCTGCAGCTGCTCTGAGAACAGGTTTGGGGCTTCTTTGGTTTCAGCCATCAGTTCAGCCCCATGTACCATTCTTTATCTGCCAGGGCTTAGGAGTTATGCTATCAGACACCCTCATCAGTGGGATAAAAGATGTTCTGGGAAAGGAGAGAGACTAAGAAGTCTCACCTTCTGGACTCTCACCTTCCAGACATCATAGGATTTCAACTCTAGCTTTCTGCAGATATGGTCAAAAATAAGCCTGGAACATGGACTTATACTACTAAACAGTCTGCCTGTTACTCACACTTTTGTTTATTCTATGATACATATTTGTGGGAGTAGACAAGCAGATCAGTAAACTCCCTTGTCTTATAGTAAAGATGTCAGTGATGTTCAAATCTTCATATTAACCAAGTGTTCCTTGATAGTTCAAGACATTAATCATATAGCCTTCTAGATATCATCACAATATGCTTCAACTGAACTCATAGCACCTCCACCAAAAGCCACCTTCGTAAACTATCTACAATAGCCAAGCTGATGAAGTCCTTTCCCCGTCTCTCGAATCCGGGCAACCTCACTTTCTTCACAACCGTTATCCTTACTGGAGCCTAACATATTTTGCTTGACCATTTACTTCTGAAAATCCCTCATTTCGCTGACCCTTCTCCACCCCCATCCTTTCTAAACTAATAAAGATTCTTCCTCTAACAAGTGTCCTTTTAGACTGTGGCAATTTTAAGGATTCTGCTGCTGGCTCGAGTAGTAATTGGGCCCCTGTGAGTCACAGTTGTAGCAGCCTCTGAGTGCCTGATTCACTGCTAATACTGTGGGTACACTTTCTCAAGTAGCCCTGTATATGCAGGGCATTCTGGGGCCCTTGTTTTGTATGTAATGCTAAGGACTGAACCTAGGGTCTTTACTCTGAGGTACATCTCCACCAGCCTTTAAAAAAAATTTTTTTTGAGACAGCATCTTGTTAAATTGCCTAGGCTAAACTTAAACTTACTATCTTCCTACCTCAGCATCCCAGAATGCTGGGATTCAGGTATGTACCACCACATCTTGCTCATATGGGCATTCCCTTTTTTGCCAAACTCTATTTTTTCTTTGACTCTGATTTTTTTTTCTGATTCTCATTGCCATTCTGACTAAAAGCAACCAGCAGTGTCCATGCTGCATCTGAGCACTGATTTGTTTTAAAATTTCTCCCACCAGAACAATTAGGCCACAACCTGAAAATCGGCACTCAGGAGGTTGAGACAGGAGGATGACAATTCAGGACAGCCCAGTTTGCATAGTGAGATTATATAGTGAGACCAAGTCTCAAAAATTTTTTAAAAAATGAAAGGTCAGGCACAGTAGAACACACTTGTACTGTAATGCCTAAAGGTGGCCCTGCATTCAATGCCAAATATCGCAAACAAATCACCTTAACATGGAGTCTTAAGACCTGGAAAAAATGTAAACAAGTTCATTGCCAAAATCTCACATGAATGGCTTCTAGCCCAATTTTCAAAAAAAAAAAATTTTAAACTAAAACATTGTGAGCCTCTGCTGTTTGCATTCCCATAAGCTCTCTGACCTTACGAGTTCCAAATAGTATCACCAATTAAGCTTGGCTTACAGCATTCTAGGTCTTTTCTAACCCATGTCTTCAAACCTTTCCAAACATCTAAAAACCAATTCCAAACAGTCCTGAGAAACATTTTCAGGTACAGTCACACCACTGAATTGGCACCACTTTCCCATGCCAGTCACTTTTCCATTACTGGAACAAAACACCCAACACCTCTACCTTAAAGGAAGACAGATATATTCTGACTCACAACTCCAGATGGTTCAATTCGGTGTTGGCTGGCTCCAAAGCAGTACTGGCATGGCACAAGTGGATGGGAGAAAAAAATGCATTCATCTCATGGAAGTTGGAAAGCAGAGAGAAAAAAAGATGAGTCAAGAACAAGAGTACACCTTCCAGATCATGCCTCCAGGGACCCATTTCCTCCAACCAGTACATTCGGCTCTGACTTATCAGTGGATTAACCCACTTACAAATACAGTGCTCCCATGATCCCATCATCTCCCGAAAGCCTCACCTCTGAACATATGAGGTTTGGGGGAAAGTTCATATCTAAATCATAAGAGTGAGTCACTATACTTCTAGTTGGCCTTCCAGTTTATCTCCTTTGCAACTGCCAGAGGAAGTGGCACAAAATATGATCTGACTACTGACCACTCATTAACCGATGAGGGACGGCATCACATAAAGACTGGAACATATGAGGCCCTCCACCCCTTGGTCTTTTCCTATATTTCCAATCTCTGTTTCTATTATGTTGCTAGGTCAATATTTTAATAGTTTTGTTGAAATATAATTGACTTATAATAAGTATAGCTTATTTAAAATGCACTGTTGAATACTTTTTTGGCAGATGCATATATTCTTGAAATTATCACCAGTGTTATGATTGTGAAAATACCCTGTAGTATTCCAGAGGTTTACTCATGCCCTTTGGAAAACCTCCATCCCAGTCATTCCAGTCCCATCTCTCCAAGCAAAAAGCTATCTGTTGTCTGTTACAGTTTCAGTTTGTACTTTCTAGTTTAAAAATAAATGATTTATCTAATGTTTTCTTATTTTGTCTGAATTCTTTAAACATAATTCTTGTGACATGTATTCATGTTGTATCACATATCAATAGTTAATTTCTTTTTATATATCCTGAAAAGTTTTTTATAAGCTATAAAAATCTGCAAATACTTTCTCCAGCCTCTTATTTTTTATTTTCTCAGTGATGGGTTCTGTAAACACCAATATTTTTAATTTTTATTAAGGATAATTTACCTTTTTTCTCCTTTTTCAAATTACGTTGTTATTATCTAAGAAATCTTTGTATGACCCAATGTCACAGAAATTTCCTTAGATTTTTTGGAGGAGTTTTATAGCTTTAGGTTTTACATTTGGGCTTATGATCCATTTTGAGATAATTTTATGTGGCTAGACTATGGATCAGCTCTCTCCTTTTCCACATGCATATGCAGCTGTTCCCACCTTGCTTGTTAAAAAATTATCCTTTGTCCACTAAATCTCCTTTCCACCTTTGTTAAAATCAGTTGCCTGTTTATGTATAGGCTTATTTCTACTGTCTCTCTTAATGCAAAAGTCTGTTATTGCAACTTTATAGTAATTCATGAAATAATATTAGACCTCTCAATTTGTTATTCTTTTTAAAAATTATTTTGTGGATTTTGTGATCATTGTGAATTTTGGAATGAACCTTGTCATTTTACACTGGGATTCCCATTTTCAGAGATTTTTGTTTGGGGTTGTAGCATATTATAGAATAAATTGAAGATAATTGATACAACAACACTGGATTTCAAACCCATGATCACAGTCTATCTCTCCATTATTTGGTCTCCTTTAACTTCTCTTGGCAGTGTTTTGTAATTTGCAGTGAAATATAGCCACTTTGATCTAAGATGCTTATTCTGAATCCTCTATGTAAAGAATCCACCAGGCTTAATTTGCGTCCCTATCCCCACACCAAAACTGGGATGCTGTTACAAAGTAGAGGTCTAGGGATGTCACAGAACTCCCCTCATTTGTTTGTGCCTCTCAAGGACTTTTTTCATTTGCTAGTGTCCAGTTTCTTAAAAAGTTCTGTACCTTTTTTCTGAGCTTCATGGTTACTTCAGGCAGGAAAATATGTCTGTCCCCTACACCTTATCAAAAGTGTTAATCTCCACTAAACTCTCTGATTCCTCATGAATATGCATTCTGTTTCCTGCTTTGAGGTTTTGATCATATACTATTCCACTTGGAGTGACTTTTCTCCCCTCACCAAGCTGGGTAACTCTTGCTTATTTCTGAAAACTCAAATGTTAACTTCTCTAAAACCATCTCCTCTGTATCCCAAGGATGAATTTTCCTCCCCTCATCCTCACTCCCAGATTATTTTGTGAATATGTTTATTCCCCTTCTTTATCACCTTATATTCTTATAAGGTGATAATTTTCTTATAAGTATCCTACTGCGTGATTATGAGCCCTCAAAGAGAAGGGCACAAGTTTACTCTATTTCTATTCTTGGTGTCTGATAAGACCTTGGCACACAGTAGGCACTCCATAAATGTTTGTTGTCCTTTATCTTTGGGACACAAATTACAAGCAATAGGTAAGGAATGGCTATCTCCCTTAGGGACTGTCACCTCCAGGAGGGCAGAGACAGTGCTTTCTTCTGAGAACAACTATCACTTCTACTAGTTCACTTCCACTGTTGTTCAGTGAGTGTTACTGCTACATGGTGGATTTCTGGATCATAGGACATTTTTTAAATGGAGAGCTGGTGGCATGTTATCCTCCAAGACTGGAGGACACTCAATTTATGCATACAATAATGTATAGGAGATTTTATTTATCCTCAACAATACTATGGAGTTGATTATTGGTTTGTGTATACTTTTTTAAGTAATTTTTTTAAGTTTGTGTCCATCTAATGTGACAAAATAGTGTCTTATTGCTAAAATTACATTTTGCTATTTTTAGTGAGATTGAAGGATTTGAAATAAATCATTTAAACTATGGCATAATTCCTATTTACACTTCCAGCTATAAGTCCTAGTGGTAACCATCTGTATTAATTACTTCTAGTGTTGCTGAGACAAAATACCGCTATCTGAGCCTAAGAAAGAAAAGGTTTATTTCACTCACAGTTTGTAGTGGGTCACAGTTAGCTGTCTCCAAAGCAGAGTGACATAACAGAAGCATCGAAGAGGAGAAAGTCCAGGCAAGGCAGGAAGGCAGCAAAGCAGCGAAATAACAAAGTAGCAGAAGCAAGCCTTCTTTCCGTCCTCTGTGTTCCATCCAGCCAGGCTAGTAACTCTTTGGGCAGGTAGCGCTCATACCCAGGTGGGGCAGCCTTAATCCCAGGACCACACATTCTAGATCTGGCCGTCCCCAAAAAGCCTCACCTATGACTGCATGAAGACTTAGGGGAACATCTAAATACAAGCCATAACACCAGCCTGCTGTTCTCTTTATCCTCCCCCCCCCCTCCAGCACCACAGATCCATTCTCCTTTCTATTTCTATGCTATGCTTTGGCTCAGTTGCATAAGGGAAGACCCCCCCATGACTCTGCTCTCTCCAGACCCCAAAACATTATTTCTTCTCCTTCTGCCTCCAAGCATTTGTTACTATTTATTTATTTATTTATTTAAAGTATGATTTCTCTATGCAGTTTAGGCTGGCCTTGAACTCACTATGTAGCATTACTTTCAACCTTGTGACAATCCTCCTGCCTGAGCTTTCTGAGTGCTGGGATTACAGGTATACACTGCCATGCCCAGTTGTCGCAGTCCTGGTCACTGTTCTGAAAACAGTCCCTTTGTTAAACTATTCCTCACTAAAATCCTTTGAGAAAGCCACTGCTTCCTATTAAGACCTGGTTGATAGAATAACCTTTGCCTATTCTCATATTGTAATCTCACTGTATAGATTATCAGACTGTACAAACTAGGTTTACTGTATTGTGCATACTTTCCTTTTTAATATATATATAAATAAAATATATATTAAATATATATTATTTCTCCTTATATATAATTTGTTTTTTAAGATAGTCGTATTTTTCTAGCATACAAGTGTCTTCTTCTCCCCCCCCCCCCCAGTTTAGCTTTATGGTTACAATGACAAACTCTAAGCTCCAGAAACACAGTAATTGTGTCTCTCCATCCTTAGCTCCCAGCAATAGTGCCCCTCACAGAATCGGTGTGCAATAATCTTGCATTGAATGAATGACTGGCACATCAGGAGGAATAGCGTTTCGTCTCTGCTTCCCTGCTCCTCAGTCCTGCACCTTTGTGTGATTTACCTAGCACATGTTGGGCCAATTACTGTCTCTCATGGAATGGAGCTTGTCGTGTCATTTATCCCATAAAGTACCAATAAATAACACCTATGCCCCTCAGATCTTCTAGAAATTCAGTGCAGAGCAGGAGCCCAGGTATGGGTAGGAAGATTTTCACATGGAAGTCGTTTATTTGCCCAATAGCAAAAACCCTGATGGAAGATAGAGTTGCACATCTCTTTTCTTCATTTTAAAACTGCGAAGCATTTGCTCTATGAAGAGATTAGAATCAGGACAGATCCCCGAATATAGGAAAAAGAATTCTACCACTTGGAAAAGGGTTGTAATCAACAGTAGAATTTATTGTGGAAAAGGCAAGAAAGACTGTCTGAAGAGACAGGGAAAGGACACTGGAACACTGATCAGAGTTTGCATATCTGGGCCACATCCCGCAGCCATGATAAAAATGGAGCTATGGTGTGGAAGACACCGAGCAAGGCACTGTGTGAAGCATCCAGGGGTCTGGAAGCTGGGACGCTTTAGCAGGTTGTCCACTGTGAGAATAAACTAGTCATTCAGTAGTTCTAATCATTTAGGGAATGTCAGTAAGTGAAATATTAATTTGCACTTTAGTCATTATCCTTTCTATGAATTTTGCAAGTGAGTTTTACATATTTACTTTTCAGGGATGATTTATAAGAGGCTAGGACCCAACAGGTAAAAGTACTCTAACACGCATTTATTTTTCTGTCTATGAGATTAATCCTTATTATTTCCCAGACATTTATAAACCCTCAGAAGACCAACTTCTAGACTCCTGGAATAAAGCAAGGAAAGTTGGAAGAGCTCTGCCAGGACATTCTAAGCTGGGAAACAGGGATGTGGAATCCTCTGATACACAGTCCAGTCCTTCATTCTTACCATGCAATTACAAATAAAGTTTATTTCAGTAAAGTTTTCCTTTGTTTTCTCTCCTCCTCAATACAGGCTAAATGTCAAACATTTACTCACTTCTTTTCTCCTGTTGCCCACATTAACCATATTTAATCAAAATTCCAAAACATTCTCCCAGGGTGGTTAAGACAGGTTAATGATTAACTTATCACAAAAGAGCTAAGGACATGGCCCTTCTAGAAACTACTCTGATTAAATCACCCAATGAATACCCAGCTATTCTGTGAACACATCTCAAGGACAACCTTGTGGCTGGTTTGTTTCAAAGGACCCAAGACCCACATTGGTGTCACCTTCCACTAATCTCCAAGACCCCTTCCCTTGCCCTAAAATCCTAGAGTCTTAGATGATTTTTCTTTCTCCACATAAATGCTAATAACATTCTTCTCTGAGAGAATATGCAGAATTATTGACATAACAGTCCAGTGTTCTTTGCCCAAGAGAACACAGAGGGGGTTTCAGCATGAAGGCCCTTTGTGCTGTGGGGAATTTCCTCCTGTTTAACAGGCTTTATACTTAAACATTAACTAGGCAACTTGCCAGTCTTGATCTTGCAAGGCAGGCCAAGTGAAAGAAACAGGTGGGAAGGAGTGCCACTCTGTGCGATGATGGGGAGGCCAGGCACTCCCCACTCCCCTGCCACCATCATGAGAATCACCCTCCTATGTGACCTTCAAATGATTCTGGGGGCTCCAGGGACCTGTCTCAACCAGTACAATAGAAGGTTTAGGGAGAGGATCTTGATCAAGGAGAAAAACACTGACTTTATCTAGAGTTATTACAAAAACAGTAGTTTACAGCTCTGCTTCTTGTGAAAGAGGGGATGGCACTGGTAACTCTAGAGGCAGCTGATAGGAAGAAGGAAAGGATTTTACCAGTTGTCGCTACAAGGTTTTTATATGTAACCTGAGTTTTCACAGGACCCCAATGTACACTGGAATGTGGCAGCAAATGTGGTGTCATTAACCAAGTGCCACCGCACTTGCTCTTATCTACAGCTCAGAAGAAATTTAGCTTCCTACAGTGCCCCCTTAAAAATGTCAAAATTTCTGAGATTTCTTAAAAGGGCTTTTACATGGCTGCACATAAATGTACTGGCTGCAATAGCCTCTTCTAGGTCCTCCCCACACTCCCTAGGGTACTGCTGAGTGGATAATTGATGCCAAACTACTTTCTGTGCATTATAATCAATGCTTTTTATGATCACATCACTCTACAAATTTAATATTTATTCATTTACACAGATTAAATATTAAGATATACTTAGAAAGACATGTAGCCTATTTTTTCTTGTGTGATAAGACACTTAGATAGAATATAAATTACATATATGGTACAGTTTGTGAAAATATCACTCTATTATTTGAAAAAAAGAGTTGTACTTCAGTGTGGTACAGTCCAATCTGATATTCTGAATTAAATGGTTTATTAATTCCAGTCGGAAAATGTAAAAGACATTCCCTTGGATTCTTCCTCCAGTTTAGATTTGCTTGCCTACATTTGTAACCTGGAACATTTTCCAGTGGAGGGAACTCTTTTCACTATTTTATATGCAAGTGCACTTAAATCTAAAGACTCTGTGACACTCAAATGCCATAAGCTCTGAGAAGGATAATACTTTAGATCCATGCCATAATAAATCATTTACATGAGGTAAGTTAGAGGAGAGTACCACAAAAATAGCCACTGGGTTCCTCAAGTCTTCTCTCCCCATCTGTTATGGTTTGTGTCTGGATGCCCCCCCGCAAAAGCCTCATGAAGTCATGGTGGGGACGGACTTTTCAAAGATGGCTGAATGTGGAGTTTGTGATTGGTTCACTATCTAGCTCTGGATTGGCTGTGTGAGTGCTGCCTTGGAGTCAGGTCAGTATGGACTGAAGCCTCCACAAACTGTAAGCTGAATAAGCCTTTCCTTCTTTCGTTTTGGGTATCAGGTATTTTGTCTCAGCAACAAGAGAAAGATAACTGAGACACTACCCTAACCCCAAGAAAACATTTTGGTTAGTGGTGTAAAGTCTAGAACAAATAGGGTCCTTCTAACAGATAAAAAGACATGGAAAGTCCAGTGGAAATCACTTCTAGTCCTTGGTTTCATATATACTGCACTGAAACTCATCTCCTGCTACCTCCATCTAATTCCACTTTACAAAAAGAAATCTGTACCTTTAATAATCCTCTTGATTTTCTCTTATGGTAGATTTTTTTTGAAGGTGTAAAAAGAATTCTGGGGTGTCAAGCAAAGATAATTCAAAATGTTGGTATCTACAAAACCTACTTCATTCAAGCTTCCCTGAAACTACAATAAAGTTGCCTATTTTACCCATCTTTCTTTTTTTTGGTCTTTTTGAGACAGGTTCTCACTATGCAGTTCAGGCTGGCCTTGAGCTCACTTTTGTAGCCCAGGCTGGCCTTGAACTCACAATAATCCACCTGCCTCAGCCTCCTGAGTGCTGGGATTACAGGCATGAATCACCATGCCTGGCTTATTTTATCCATCTTTAATGTATTGCCCATCTTTAATTGTACATGTCTGCCATTAGACATGATTTTGGATAGATACCAGGGTATTCAGAATTTAGATACATGTAGAAAGAAAAATTTAGACGTGATGACAATTTTAATAACTAACTTTTTATTTCCTTACTATCAAGGAATGCATTACTCCAAGGCAGTCACTTAAGATTAGATATGAATAATAAACTATCTTGCAATATCTTTTATTTTCAAACGTCTAGGTTTGAAAACCAAAAGGTACATTTTTGTTGATAAAAACTGAGAGTATTAAAAATTAGCAATGTTCATTATGTAAGATGAAGTGTTATATGATTGTAAAAAAATTATATTAATATACTGTTTATAACTATAATGTTGCTAAATGCCATAAGCAGCATTCCTTGGTTCAGTGATCTGTTCATTCATTTATCCAATAGACATGTGTAACTACTAAATGTCAAGCACTAATCAGGGTACTTCAGGTTTCTTAGCAACAAAACAAGGACTTCTTCCCTTATTGAGTTTATACTCCAGCAGGGAAAACTATAGAGAGGTTAAATTATCTACTATAACAAATTGCCATGCAGTTTAACAGCTTAAAACAACTTATCTCATAATTTCTGTGAAACAGAAATCCAGGCCAAACTTTAGTACATACACTGCCTTACAATCTTTTACAAGGCTGCAATGAATGTCAGCCCTAGATTGTAGTCTAACCCAAACGGGTAGACAAACAGACAAGATTCCCTTCTAAGCTCACTCAGCAATGGGAGACAGAACACATCTCCATGCAGTTGCTTAACTGCCTCAGTTACTATCAGGCTGCTGACCAGAGTCCTTCAGTTTCTCCTTTACTTGAGCTTCTCCCACCTGGAAACTCACTTTATCAAAATAAATGAATTGAAAAGGTGATTCAAAGAATCTGCTAGCAAAACAGAAGCCGAACTCTGTGGAAGCATTGGCCAGCGGTATGTATAAAATGACAAAGATAAAAGATCTTTGGAATCAAAAACCTCCACCTCTTGGAATCCAGTGTTGAAGATTAAAAAATAGCCCAAGGGCCACAGTCCACAGAGGATGAAAACACGTCATCTTAAGGAATGTATGCTCTGGCCCTTGTCCTCCCCGTACGCTAAGGTCAGTCAGATAACAGACTACCCTATCCTGCCCTGTCCTTTCCCTGTTCTCTACATGAATTCTTGTCCTTTTGTCCTTTATCCTTGCTTCCTGGTTCTATCAATAAAAAACCACAGAAGCTTCAATTTGGATCTGATTTCTTCCTGAGGCTCTCATGCTGATGGGTCACAGGCAAAAGGCAGAACCTCTAGGCTCTTGGAGGTAACTGGACATGGACTCTGAATAATCTCTCATCCTTCACACTGCCATGGTCTAGTATAACAAAAAGCTCATATAAACTAATCATAGAAGAAACATCCCATCAGCTTCGCTATGTTCTATCAGTTAGAAACAAGTCACTGAAAGGGAAGGAATTATATGGGCTGTGAAGACCTGGAGAAGGAGATCCCTGTGGATATCCAGAGGGATCTTCCACAGAGCGTAAAGGGAAATACAGGTGCTAAGCCAAGGAATATGGATAGCAAGTTTTAATTCATCCTCAGAGTAAGTGACAAAACCCTCAAGTGAAAGTGTCAGCCATACTATTATTTATAGAAGATACTTCAGGCCGATGAAACGCCAAAGTAAAAGAAACTTTGTCATGCAGAAGAGGCATATCAGGGTGATGAAGGGAGCAGGAAAAGGGGGAGGGAGGGGAAGAGGTGGTTGGGAGAGAGGGGACCAAGTAGGATCTTATAGACCACTGTAAAGATAATGGATGTTATTGTGGCTTAAATTTACACTGAACCTTCACTCCTACCATTAGTGAGATCCATTTCTATATCTATGAATACACAGAAAAACAAAAAAAAAACTATCAACTTCATAAAACACAAATTTCTAAAATGTTTATTTTTGTTTTTGTAATTATTATTTGCAATATATTTATGCTACTTTGAGCAACCATATAAAAGTAATAATCATAATAATAATTTAATCCAAAAGAAAACTTTTAAAATTTAGCTCTAAGGTCACAAAAAATCAGAACTTTTTATTTTTTAGATAAAAGGTCTTATTCTCAAGTTTAATTTAAATGTTTGTATATAATTCATCTAGAAGTCTGACAGGATAATATATAAAGCCCTTGCAAACACAATACACTACATTAAAATAGAATTTGTTGTAGGAAATAAAATGAGAAAATATAGGTTCCAGAAGAAAAAAAAAATGTTGCCAATTTCCAGCCTCTTGGTCCTCTTGCTTGCTTCTCTCATTCATTAATGAAAGATGGTAGGTGTCAAACTGCTTTGGATTGGACTCCTTTGGGTACACTTTGAAGATGCTATAACATTTGAACTGTAAGTATCCATACTTTCAATGCATCAGAAGGTAAATCCTTTGGACAACTACAATTTTAAGAATCAGATACAATGGGGATGTCATTTTTAAAAATTCAGTAATACACAAATAGGGCGTGGCTTATATATTTTAAAATAATCTGACTACAGAAAGCTGTAACAAAATAAGAAAGATAAAGGAAACAAACCCTGCCCTGGAATTTAGCATGTATGTGGACCACACAGTAGTTTTATATGATTATATAAGAAAAAATATCTGAAAGCATGAAATTGTCTCAGAGTAGGAGCCAAACAATTTAATTTCCTCTAAACTTAACTAAAACCTTTTTGCTGCATTGAAATCATATGTTCCTTTGTCCTATGGTGCAGGGAGACCAGATGACTAATAATCAATTTTTCTTCCACATCTCTTCAGTTAAAGAGAGTTAAATTATTTTTCCAGTTTATTTTAAATTTTAAGAAGCCTCAAATGTTAAATTTTTTAAAAAAGAATAAGAAATAGAAGGAAAAGGGAAGAGGAAAAGAAGAAACAAAAATTTTTTTCTTCCAAAATCAAGCAACAGAGTAGATTTTGTGCTGATTTAAGCACACATCTAACCAAATGAATTTTCCATTGTTTACACCTGTTTCTCAAATAGCTTCAACTTTTTTGCCTTTGACCTAATTTGGCCCAGTGCTATCTGGAATACCCCACTTCTGGGCTTCTCCACCACAGAGCTGGCCATGGCAGCAGCTGGGAAAACCCTTCGGGAACAGCTGGTGTTCAAGGCATCGCTTCTCTGCCTTCGGGACTTGTTGGTGACACATTTCAATAAAATAACCTTTGTATTTGTCTAGTAAAATACTACTTACCGATAATTAATCATCTTATATCATCGCAATAATGAGAACAAACCAGGCCTGATATAAGTGTGTGAATCAGAAGCCAAAGGTCAGCTGAGTTCTGACCCTGGTTCTGGTGTTGATTCCAAAAGTGACATTGGAAAACACACACACACACACACACACACATGCGTGCACACACACACACACACACACACACACACACACTCCTTTAGCTCTCAAGGCTTCATTTCCTTACTGCAGAATAAAATGTCTGAACTAAATTTTCCCTTTCCAGGGGTTGGAAATACCTCAACTCCACAGTCACCAAAGTTAACCCTACCCACCTCTAAATCTACATTTATGAAACCCAAACTTGTCTCTTCCCTTAACACATCACATATTGCTCACCGTATCAAAAGGACAATTGAAACAAAATAAAATAAACTAAGTCCTTTAATTCTCCAAAAACATCTAAAAGAGAGGGACTTCTATCCTTAGACAGAAACATGAAGGTGAGAATCAGTTGTTTCTGGCAACCACACAGTAGGTGGTAAGTTCAACCCTTGGAGATCTGAGGAAACAATTGTCTTGGAAGTAAAAAATGCAAGTTCATTGCTAACAATACCCTCCTCGTAGGTGTCTAGCTATGGTAACTGACAACTGTCAACCATTTGGTTGGAAACAGAACAATCAGCTGAGATACATGATACTTTACTTGACCTCTGATCTACACAAGCCAGCTTACAAAGCCATATGAGCCTTCATTTCAAAGTCAAAATTAAAATTCTAAGATCAAACTTAAATTTCAAGCGAATTTTCATATTTCTACTTCCTTGAGGGCAGAGATGGTACCCCAAGTGGTAACATCCTGTGTGCCCCCACCCGCTTGTTGATTTGTTTCTCCCAGATCAGAGTGGGTCTGTTCTTGACAACTGGGGACCACATTTAGCCAAGCAGCTGCCCACTGGTGTCTAAAGCCTCCAATATGTAGTTCTGGAAGCATTTCAAAGGATTTATTATTATCATCCCATGATTTCATTATTAATATTATCACTCTTGTGACATTCAGTAGCTGGGCCCACTACAAAGCATTGGAGTGATTTTTACCATGAACAGGCTGTCTTCCACATTCCCGCACAGTTGTAGGTCCCTCCCCTTTCACATGCACAAGGTTCTAGTTGCTGCTGAAGGTCTTTAAGAGGTGAAAAAGCCACCCTGAGTATTCTCTCCCCCCCCACCACCACCACACTCTCTCGTGGAAGCTTTCAGAAAGAGAAGCCTCTTCCAAGGCCTCTGCACTAAACAAGAGACAATCACCATGTTACCCAGATTCTAGTCCTGAGGCCAGTGGAAAGTATCCGGCTAACCTGGTACTGGTGCCTTCATGAACTAAATGAAGTAACCGAGTAAGAGGCCTTGAAAAATAGTGAGCGGCTGCGCTCATATTGGTTCTAATTTTATTTTTTCTCTGGTTTCCAGAGTTTCCATGGGGAAGAGCCCTTGTTAGAATTTCAGGAAGAGATTCTCCTGTTCTTCACCTTCCCTCCTACTTCATCCATCCACTTGTATCATTAAAAGCAATCTGGTTTGGATAAGACTTTAGGCAAAGCAAAAGTCAAGATTCTTGACTTAAACAGAGGAGAAAATAGAACTGATCCAGGTCCTAAGACTTGGTCTGATTGTACGATTTTTCAGTAACTGGCCATGTAATTCCTTTGTTGCTTTATATCTGATTCCTCATCTTCCAAATTTTAACACCAATCTCTCTCTGACATGTCTACCCAAGAAAGTCCTTGAGGCTCATTTTTTAGCTTCAAAATGTAAAGTATGATCCTATTCAGATAAATTATTACATTAACATGCGCGCCTTCTTGACTTTAGGCAAAACAATAAAGAACTAAAAGATTGATTGAACATTAAAAAGATGGCATCCTCTGTTGAGTTTAGTTTGTACTATAGAGTTTTAGCAAATAAATCTTTTGATTCTGTTTTATTTTAACAAGTACTTATTAAGAGCCTTCTTTATGTGTTACATTCTGCTGGAAAAAGAAGGAAGGAAGGAAGGAAGGAAGGAAGGAAGGAAGGAAGGAAGGAAGGAAGGAAAAAGAAAGAAAGAAAGAAAGAAAGAAAGAAAGAAAGAAAGAAAGAAAGAAAGAAAAGTAAGTATAAACTTGACCCCCAGGTGTTTACAGTGTTATAAATTCCAGACTCATAAAAACTGTATAACGAATTTTAAACAGTGTGAAGACATGTGAAAGTGTGTGTGGACCCATAATGACTGCATAATCCAGCCACTGGAAGCTGAGCTTTCAAGGAAGGAGGGAAATGTGTTGAGCAGAGTTTAGCACAGACCATGTGAGACGAAACAATGCTGGTAGGCCAAGATGGAGTTTCTGTAGCAGTTTCTATACTTGTGCAAACAAACTTCAGTAAGAAACTTCAGGGGAAAAGATGGGAAATATAAGTTTAATACTTAAGGAGAGAAACGTCTGTTTCTTTCTGACTATTCAATAGCAACAAACTTTAGAAAATGGTTATTCAGGTATTACTATAAATATCAGGGAATTCAAATTCATACTCATTTAAGTTGTAGAAACTATGTCAACATTATAGCATCGCTTTTTAGAGGAAGATCCTATATATATGTGGCCTTAAGAGACTCAGAAAAGTGAGACCTCTTACCGTTGCACATTCCATATGGCTGCTTTGTGCCCACAGCCTTCCCCAGATGAATCCTTCACAGCGCACTGGATCTAGTCACACTTGATCAGCATCTCCTATCCGGACTGCATTATCCTGCCTGTGTGCATTTTTCCAGGCTGCCGCCCTATCTTAGAAGACCCTTCCCGCCCCTCTCCATGTAGGTAAGCCCTCCCTGTCCTTCAGAACTCAGCTGAAACCCAACCCCCACCATGAAGCTATCATTGCCTGACCCACCACTCAGCAGTCTCTCCTTCTGAATGCCAATATTACTTATTTTCTTACGCATCATACTGTACCATACATATATATCCCACTGGATTTATACATATAGTCCTCCCAGACTCAAGTTCCACCCCTAAAAGAGCCTGTAAGCCTCTCAAAGGCAGGGAATGCAGGCTTTCCTTCTCCTATTAGTGCTTAACATGATGAGCTGTGATTTTGGGAGCCACTCACTAATTATATGTTATTGAGCATTAAAGTCAAATCCTAAACCAATCATGTTTTGTAACATCACCACACCCACTCCCATTTGAAAAGTGGCCTAAATTAGCTGTGTTTTAAATGGTATAACTTTGATACAATTGATAAGAAACCTAATATCAGAGATAAACATTCATTCATTTCAAAAAACTAATAATCTCGCTCTTTAAAGTAATATAGCCATAGTGTAAGTATACTCCATAAATAGAAACATTAATATGGATCTGACTATCTGAAAAAGGAGTTAGCAAAGGACAATTTCTCTTTGCAATGGGACAGCTGAAGAAGTGTAATTTAACAGCTTTTAGAAGCCCGTCACTGGGGTGATTGAGGTGGACAGAAGGCATGGACATGACCAAGGCTCTTAAAAGACACAAACAGGTGGGAGAGTGTGCTGGGGGTGGGCAGAGGGTTGGAGAGTACAAAAACCAGAGGTTTGCCTTCGGGAAGCAGATACAGAGAAGACAGGGAGTGAGACTGGCTGAGGAGGAGAGGAGAGAGGAGAAGAAAGGAGAGGAGAGGAGAGGAGAGGAGAGGAGAGGAGAGGAGAGGAGAGGAGAGGAGAGGAGAGGAGAGGAGAGGAGAGGAGAGGAGAGGTCACATCTGAACAGCACCCAAGTCAGAGATACAACTAGAAAAAAATGACAGAAGGAAAGAATAAAGACAAATGGGTGAACAGGACACAGATGGGGAAACGACCAACTAGTTGGGAAAGACAGACAATGTGCTCAGGAAGATGGTTTCTCTAGGTCACTAAGAGGGTAGGGATTAAAGAGATCAGAGGAAAGGAAAGTGAGGAAAAGGGAAATCAGTAAGGAGATCAAATAAGTTATCGGTGCCCAAGTGCATATCTAAATGCTTAGAAAATCCCCAGGCTGTTGGGCTCACCCAGAAGAGCCACAGCCATACCCAAGAGGGGACCATCAGAAAGACAGAAGCAGGCAATTTAAGCAGCCAGCTACTGGGATAGGAAAAAAAAAAAGAAAAGAAAAGAAAAAAATAGAAGACAGAAAAGGTGAGAAGCAGGAAAGGAAAAGCCCAGAGGAGGCACTGGCCCAGAAACCTTTTTAACTTTCTGTAAGAATCTTTAAGGCCCCAAACTAGGCCAGGATTCTGACTGACATTTCTGAGCGCACCAGCTGCTGTTTCTCGGGGAGGATTCTGACAGGAAGGCATAGAAATGCAAGCCAACACTGCCAGCCCTGGAAGTAAATAAATAATATTCTGCGAAACATGTCAATGGGGACAGAAGCCTGCGGGAAGAAAGCCCACAGAGGAGGTGGCACCAGCCTGCACCTCTCCCCAGGTATGTGCTGAGCTCGCTCTGCATGCTGCTTTCTCCTCTAATCGTCCCCTGGCTGTTCCTGCCTCGCCCATCTGTCTTTCTTTCTTTGAGAATTTTTGGGAAGCCCTGCGGGGGATCTATCATCGACAGCCAGCAAGGCAGCGTTCTATAGAAGCAGGTGAAGTTACAAGTTCTGTGTCTCAAATAGGCAAGAGAGGACACAAGAATCCAGGGCCAACAGGCAGAGCTGTGAGGGAAAATGAATGAGAGAAACAGCCCCGGCTGCAGGGCTGTGTGTGAGGATGACTTGCTGGCTAGTCCTGAGGGTGGACCTGCCTCTCTGCCTTGAGGCTTGAAACAGAGGCAGAGAGGGCCTGAGGATGGGCCTGAAAAACTGATATACAGTGAAAGCAGAGATTTCCAATTATCACCCAAGGGGCTGGTTCATTACCTAAAAAAGAGTTGTTACCAGTGTTAGATGCTATCTAAAGGTAGATGGGCAAGAACTTGACAGCAGGTCACATTGAACTTGCAACTCGCCTTTCAAGTACCTCAGAAAAATATTTTAAATGTATATTAATTTTTTTCAAGCAACTCAAAAAGAATTTTTTATTATGTTGTTTATCTCAACTATTCAATTGCTAAACGAGGCTAGGTTTCAGATGACCCCCCATCCCCGCCATGTCCCCAATAAGACAATGTGAACTGTTACACTTTTTTGACAAAGTCCCTGAGTGATTAAATTCTTTGGAAAGATTCCCTATTACATCTTAGATATTAAACCATTCTTAATCCTCGCACACTAATAGGAGCATTTTTTTAAAAAAAGAAAAATATCTTAGAGCTAAAAAAGCTTCATGGTCAGTCTGTATTATTGCACTGAATTATATTATTATTATGATCTCTCTGTACATATTACACAAGGTCCTGAGAGTCAGTGGGCCCTCTGCTGGTCTGTCTCCTCAACAAATGCAGTCACCTAATTTTGTATTGATAAATATTGCAACCAAACAAATCATTCCAAGGAACATACAATTGCTTAAGCCAAAAGTCCTGGATAACTCCCTGAACAAGGCTTCCCTGTCTGTCTGTTGGCTGACCATCGTTCTGCTGCCTCCTTGGTGAAAGCAGTGAGGATCACACCTATGAAAAGCATTTACCCTTGGCTTCTGTTAGCTTTGACTTCCCTTCATCATCTCTTCATGTTATTGCATCTGTGATAGAAGGGCCAGTTGTTTGCCCTTAGCTTGCACAGCGTCAGGAACACTGACCTAGGGCAGTGGATCTCAATGGAGTCCCCCATCCATCTGAATAAGCATTACCTAGAAACAAGCTAGAAATTCAAACTCGCAAATTCTACCACAGACTTTCTGCATCAGAAGCTCTGGTGGGAGGACCTAGCACTTTGTGTTTTAGGTAGCTACCCAAGTGACTTAGATGCACTAGGTTAGAAAGTTAAGATTCTTTTTAAGTACTGTTTCCTTGAACCCACAGGGTTCAGATTGCCTAACAGGTTAATTAATTAATTAATTAATTTTTAAAACCCTTCAAAAAGCAGCAACTTCTTCATTCCAGTTCCTTATTTCTTTCACCTGCAACATAGGAACAGTTCCAATGTAAATTACTTGTTACAGTGCGGAGAGCACAGCAGGTACTCAACAAAGGCTGTGGGAGTGTCATGGGTTTCACTCTTGCTAAATAAAAGGCTTTTCCCGGGGGACTGAGAAGTCAAAACTGAAGCTGTACAGATGCCAGTCCTCTGAGAATATGCATTTCAGGTACCCAAGAATTAGACTGCAAAGGTAGATGTAACCTGCTGTACAGCCAGTTAAAAACAACAAGCATAAGAAATAGAAAACTTGGAGAAGAAAGTATTATGTGAATTGAGTCTTAGAGAAAGAACTATTTTAACTCTGAAGACAGGAAAAGGAAAGGAATATTCCAGATGAAAGCTGAGGATCAGGAATATTAGGGAAGGGGAACAGTGATCAGAGTGTTTTTTCTGTCACTAATGTTTATCTTTTTTCTGGGTCTAATCATTTATCATCAGGTTTGTAGAAATTCTTCCCTTAATCCAAGATAAGTAATTTTCCTTAGACTGTTGTGAAGTGAGTCATTTCCAATATTAATGATTTTATTACTTGAGAAAGCCTATCTTTCTCATTATTCAATCAATGCTTTTCCAAGTCCTCTGACTACCTGCAGGGTAATAATGCAGAAGTGATTGTAAAATCACCAATGCCTAGGCCTTCCCCCTAAGTCACTTATTAAGCTATTTTTGAAAGCAAATCAGAAAATCTGCAACACTTGTGTCACAGCTCTAATGTCACTCAGATTTGAAATCAACTCCCTCCCTTAGAGGTGTCCTTTCCCAAATCTGTTGTGCATAGAAGTCACCCGGAAACTCTTGTCATCAAGGTGACTCCCAGCCAGTCCCATGGAGATTCTGGTTACAGGGCTCTACAGTAGAGTACAAGGGATAGAATTCTTATTAAGTCCCTCTGTGATACTAAGACAGGCAAGGTAGGGAAACAGCATATTAGAATGAATGTGTGCTTTGGGCTAGAGAAACATCAGGTCATAGGTCTGTCATTCACTAGCTGTGTGATTTTTGGCATGTTAACCATTTTCTGCCTCCCAAGTCATTAATGTCCTTGAGATACTTTTGTCCTATCTATAAAACATACTTCATAGGATTGTTGAAAAGATAAATGCTACAAGTAACTGGCTTATTATAATTGTGGTGCCCTGTCCTCCTCTTCCTCCATGCTCTCTGAAGTTCCTAGGTCTTCTGGTTGAGAATCAGGACAACACAATAGGGATTGTAAGATGCCACCAATACTAACGTTCTCTGAGAAAGGTGATAGAATTTGTGCAGAAAGAGAAGTTGAGCTCCTGGGGCTGGCAGTGCTCCTGTTGCCCCTGGGAAGTTAAAATGGGACTCATAGCCATGATTGAAAAAGCATGCAGAAGTAGTCAGTCCTTTAAAAATAACAAGATGTTCTGGCTGAGCCCTAGGAAAAACAAATCTGACATAAAATCCCATGCTTGCCCTGAAAGGAGGGACCACTACTTTATTTCCTATTCCTCAGGTCACTGATGGTAAGTCCCAAACAATTTGGCTTTGACTTGTGCAATTCCAGAATAGCTTCTGTTTCATGGACAGCCACCAAGAACACCAAGAGTAGATAATGGTGCTTAAGGTCAGGAGCCATAAGATTTGGGGTGTGTTTGGACATTGGGTATGTCTCTGTAGGCTTCTTCCCTGCAAACAAACACCAGTAGTACCCTGATTCCCCTAAAAGCATGACACTCTGAATACATAGTAACAAACTGTTATGGGTTATTTAAAGCTTTTAAGTTTGGCTGGGCTAAGGGTTAGGGAGAGCAAAGCTGGCTACATCAGAAGCTGAGCAAGTGAGCTACAGGTGATGTTGTGCAGAAAGTCCTGGTTTCCCCTCCTCATCCCGCGAAGGCCTGCATGCTAAAGTCAGAGTTTTGTCAAGGAGCAAATGCTTTGCAGTCGATAAGGGGACAGTTGGCACCTCACCAAGTGTATCCTTTCATAAAGGTGGCAAAAATGGAGCTCAAACTCTGGAACTCATTATCTGTAATAGTACAGAAAATTAAGCTTCCTCAACAAATTCTTTTCAAACATGTGAAGATACTTTTAATACTTTTTAAAGAGAAAAAACAATAAAAACAAAGATACAGAATTTCAAAAGCAAGGTAACAGGAAATTGACAATGATTAATGTATTGCATTTGTTATCTTCAAGTAATTGCTCAGATTACAAGATATAGGCATGCATAATTGATCAAACAATATAAGTAATATAAGTTGTATAATTATCTTAGCTATCTTTTATGTATATATATATATATTTATATATATGTTTTCTTTTCCTTTCATTCTTTTATCCTTTCACCCATCCCAGTTGTTTCTTTTGAGCTGTTTCTTTCCCTTTCACAGTATCTGTTTTAGATTTTTGAGTCTTATTTATTTTTCAGTTTCTTACACTAGAGAGACAGTTTACACATGTGGGTCTAGTTTATTTCCTTTGTGAGTATGGACTCTAGTTGAATTTATTTATTTATAAAAGCCTTGAGTTTTTCCTTCTTTACAGCGGAATAGTACTCCATTGTATAAAAATACCACATCTTTTTAATCCATTCCTCAGTTGATGGGCATTTGGGTTGTTTGCAAAACTTAGCTATTACAAATTGTGCTTCTATAAGTGTGTGCTATGATGTTTTTAATTCATCTGGGAAAACACTCAGAAGGGGACTAGCTAGGTCAAATTCGACCTCTAATCTGAGTTTTTTGAAGAATCTCCACATTGATTTCCACAATGGTTGTACAGTCTACACACCCACCAACAGTGGAGAAGTGTTCCTTCTCCCCGCTGCTCTGCTAGCATTTGTTACTTGATTTTTTGATGACAGACATTCTTTCTGGGGAGAGAAGGAATCCCAGTGTTGTTTTAATTTGCATTTCTTGAATGACCAGTGATGTTGAACATTTCTTCATGTATTTATTTGCCATTTGTATTCTTCAGCTGAGAAGTGTGTATTTATCTTTGATGCCCATTTCTGGAGTGGGTCTTTGAACTGGGGGAGGATTCTTAGTTTTTTACAATTCTTCATATGTTTGAGATAGAAGTGTTTTGTCTGAAGGACAGTTAGGTAACATTTTTTCCCATTCTCTTAGTTTTCTTTCCACTCTGTTGGTGATTTCTTTTGAGATGCAAAAACTTTTTAATAAGATGAGATCCTAGTTGTTGATTCTTTGAAGTACTTCCTGGGTAGTCTGATTTTTACTCATGAACTCTGCCTACTTCTGTGTCTTAAAGATATCTACCTACTTTCTCTTCCAGTAGATTTAGTGTTTCTGTTTTAATATTTACATCTTTGATCCACTTTGACCTTAATTTAGTGCATGATGATAGGCATGGGTTTAATTTTGGTCTTCAACACATGGAAAACCAATTTTTCCAGCACCATTTATTAAACAGATTATCTTACTTCCAGCAAATAAGTTTTGCCCCTTTGTCAAAGATAAGGTGACTGAGTATGTTTGTGACTGGGTTTACTTCTTCTAATTTGTTCCATTGGTCTTTGGATCTGGTTTTTGTGTTTTGTTTTGGTTTGGTTTGGTTTTTTCCAGTACCATACCAGTTTTATCACAGTGGCTTTGAATACTTTTTTAAGCAGACTAGAATTGGAGGAAGAATACCTTTTCATACTATTTAAGCGTTCCCAAATATCTATGAACCACCACTTAGATGAAAATGAGTGTTATATTAATGAAACCCTTTAAAGTAACTAAAGTATCCTATGAGGACTTCATGCAGTGGGTTGGTTCAGCTTCTGCGTTAATATGAGTTGATGTGTTAAATTAAAAAACAGTACCATTTATTAGACTTCTAATACTAGAGTCACAGCACATTGCAAAAGTCTATCTCCCTGAAGTCTCCTGTTGAATGCACACTATTACTCCCACTTTGTGTATAAAGAAATTGAGCCATAAAGAGGCTAAGTAGCTTGCTCAAGGTCACAGGCGCCCAAGCCGTATTTTTCCTACCTCTACCCCCCTGTAGCAAATAATCTTGGAGATCATAACACTGTGTTAGTCTATAATTCCAACTTCTTGTCTCAATCTGCCCTTGATTTTGCTCAGACCCAGGAGGCTTTCTTAGAGTCATCAATGGGAATTCACCATCCTCATGCCTCTGTAATGCAGTGTCTTGATCATTTATGTTCAAATACACAAATGTTCTTCTGAGCTCAGAAACAGAACCATAATTGCTACTCATGATTTTAATGCTATTTTTATTGTTACCTAAGACCTGAATGCCTCTAAATAGTGTTTACTACTCAGGAACAAGAGAAAGGACAGCTTAGTAATGTAAAGTTTTTGAATGATTATCCAATTATGGGACAAGTTGAGTGGTAGGAGGTAAATCTTTTCAATAACAAGTTGAGTGACATTTTATATTTCTATTGTTTGTTCTCTTAAGAAACTCAAGATCTTTACATATGCTATACCACTAATCTTAATTCCATCCTTTGGTGAGCAGATGAGATTACACAACTGCTACTTTGAGATAAGTGGTCTGGAATCTCGAAGGAGATTATGAGAAAAGCAATGATTTTTCCAACATCACGCACACACAAGTGGCCAGATTATGTGCCACATTTCTTGATAATTCATACTAACGCCACCTAACAAAGTCAAAAGATCCAGGCAGATAGAAAACTAAATGAATAATATGGGAAAATCTACACCCAACTGCCACATCAATGCCCTCTGCCCTAAGCAGAGCAGAGAAACATGTTTTTATGTTTCTCAGCTTAGCATCCTTCCTCTCATTTTTGCCTTGTCTTAAATGTATTGGATGTTTCTCCCCCTAGCCTGCCTTTTACTACATTTTTAAATCTTAAATCTGATTTAAGGGGGCTGGGGATTTAGCTCAGCAGCATAAGCACCTGCCTTGCAAGCAGGGGGTCGTGAGTTCGATCCCCAGTACCGATAAAAAGACACACACACAAAAAAATCTGATTTAAGGAAAAGAGACGAGGGTTTAAATAAGACCTTTACAGTAAATATTCCCATTTCAAACAGTCTCTTTATTTTCAGAATTTTTTGTATTCTAAAGTGATAAGAATTTTATTTCCTGGGCTCATGAACTGTTCAGTAATTGATTATTAACGGCTTTTAAAAGTTGTTTTGTTTTTGCGGTAATAGATAGTGAACCCTGGACCTTCAGACCGAGATACAGCCCGAGCCTTTTTTGTTTAAACACAGCATCAAACTAAGTCCCTAACTTGCCCAGACTGGGCTGGAACTTATTATCCTCCTTCTTAGTTTCCCAGAGTGCTGGAATTATCAGTATGTATTACCATTCCTGATTGGACATTAATACTTAAATTTTTTTCCTGCAGATTTTGAAGTGAATTTTCAAGCAGCCTTATGATCCTGTGAGGGTGGGCTTAATGAAGATAAAACAGCTCACACCCAAATGCTAGGGACAGTGTCATGCGATAGTTAGCACTCCCTTGGCTATCTCAAGTTCTTTCCCTGACAATCTTCACTCATGTTCTTACATAAATTCTCCACTTTCTGGGCTTCACCATGGCTATGAAATTTTAAGTCTCTGAAGGCTGGCTCTTTACAGTTCTCTGGACCACGAAACTGAATGGTTCTTCTCATCTAAATAGATCCTCACTGCTGACAACTCCCCTGTCACACCCTCCGGAGGATCTGGATCTGATACATTTATTAGTCACAGTGAACATGGTCTCTGCTCTGAAGTTCTCTGGATCCTTGGAAGACATGAGACATTTTCCTTTTCACAAAAGCACTACCACATTTCCTTCTTTGACCTGAGACCTTCCCCTGCCCTCCCCTCCTATAGTCCCCAAGCTGTGTTTTTGATAGATCACTGTCCCCAAATGTGGAGGAGATAGATAGAGCAGCCCCAAAGCCTCATTTGAAACTTGTACCTGATTCTGGGAAGAAACTGTTTTCAAAGAGAACTTTATATAGACATTGGTTTGGATTAAACGGGTTACTGAACCATTTCCAAGCCAGAAAGAGTTTGACTGGAATGCCAAGGCTATTTCCCTATTTTCCTAAAGAATACCACATGTCTAAGTCACCGGTATCACCCCCAGTGCAAAGCTACAGAATGCTAGAAAGCACACAGAGTGTGAACCTAATTGTGTTTTCCTTCTTTCCCTCTTTCCCTGCCTCCTCCTTCCTTCTTTCTCAACACTTCTTACCTTCCAACCCTCTCTCCATAGGTTGACTCAGGGACGTCCCTCTAATCTAATTAGATTTTAAAGGAATTACTTTTACCTCTATGTAGATTATATGACTCTCATCTTCCTCATCTGTAAAGCCAGATAAAATAGTTACTACTTCATGGAGTAGTGAAGATCCAGGAGGCTACATAGAACATTGGAAATCCCACCTAGAAAATGTGTTGAAAAAGTTACCTGCTATTGCTCTTAGATTTTATTACCTGCTATTGTTAAATTTCATGAGCCACCCTCACCAACACAGCCTCAAAACTTCTTTGGGCCTAATTCTTGACATTCTTATCCCTGTTTTCTGGCAGAGAATCAATGCCATGAATCCAAAATCCCCACCTCCCTCTAGCTGGGTGGCCGGTCCAGACCCCAAGGGTCTCCCAGCTGTCAGTGTGCCCCCTCTCCTACAGCTCAGCCCTCACAGATTGTGGGGCAGGTGATGAGTGGGCTGGGGGAACAGAAACCTAACCAAAAAATCACCCCAACAATAAGCAGTTGTGCTTGGAATGCTGAGCGGCAGCTGCAGTATCCCAGCTCACTAGCACCATACAGTAGAAGCACAATAGGGCTGGGCCCACCCTCTGCAAGAAATAGGTCTCTGCACACACACAGAGTGGGTCTCTTCTGTTTAATTTTCCCTTTGCTGATTCCAAACATGAAAATAAGAACCCTATCAATATTCACAGTGCAATGTCAGAAAATTTGTTAATGGTAATGACAATGGATTTGCTAGATGTTAATTGCACCAAAATGAGTCCATAAAATTTCTTGTCATTTATATTTCTGAACAAACAGTAGGAAAAGAAGCTCTGTCCCAATAAGCACTGCCATCCCTCACAGCAGATTTAGTCCAGGATGGTTGGGGGTGGGGTAGATTTGCATGAGGTTTGGTCCCAGGGGTCCCCCTTTCAAATGTCCCCACCTAGGTAAGGAGGAAAGGCAAGTGGCCCCAGAGCTGGGCTGCTTCCGGTGACGCTGCTTCCCAAGGCCACATGCTTCTTTATATCCCCATAGGGATTACTTTGCTATGGAATGTAAGGAAGTGTGTGGCTTTGGCAAGTGCTTCTTCATGGCCCCAAGGCCTCACCCAGAGCAAGAGCTTGCTGACTCCCTCGCTCCCAGCCACACTCCCTCACCAATAAGCAAGGTCCTTCTGGCCCCATGGGGCTGCTCAGCCCATACCTTCTTCTGAGATCTTAGTCCATGCAGGGCTTCCGGCCACTGTCTGTGGCCCATAAGACCCATCCAGGCCCACCGCCCAAACCCCTCCTCACATCCACTAGGGGGAGAGAGGACACTTTTCCCAAAGGTTTCCCTGAATCCTTCTAGCTTCTTCCTCTATTCGTGTTGATCCTGAATGGGCTGTTTCTGCTAACCAAGCTGAACCATAGTTCCTTTATGACCACCGTACTAGGGGCCTGTGGTGCTTCCTGCATCCTGAGGGTTTTCACCATGGACAAAGGGCAGACACCCTGAGGCTGAAAACTCAGCGATGGTGAGCAGCTCACCTCTGGTCCTGAGTCTCCTGACCTCACTCTGCTATTCTTTCTACCCACCACAGCCCGATCAGAGGCCACTTCCTGGAAAGGATGCTGGAGGAAAATGTTGAGAAGGTAAAATAGCAATTCAGGAGCAGCACTTTCCAAGGCTGAGGCAGGAGAATCACAGTTTCAAGGCCAGCCTGGACAGCTTGGTGACTTAGGGACACCCTGTATCAATATAAAAAATTTTAAAAAGTTTAGAGTTGTAGCTCAGTGCAAAGCCCCTGGATTCAATCCCCAGTAACACAAGAAAAAAAAAAAGAAAAGCAACCTTGTCTTTGACCCCTATGTTCTCAGCTCCACCAGGGCTCTGAGTCTGCACCTAGAGGGAGCTGAACTCTCAGAGGGCAGCTGAGGAGATCCCACGGGGGCCTACAGCCTGTGCCTCACTCCCCACAGAGCTTCTGAGAAAGACACAAGGATGAGGAGCCCCCACCCACTGCTGAGCCCAAGGATGGCTTCAGGTGCTTCCTCTACCCACTGGAGCCCTGACTCTTTGTTTTCAAGGTGAGCATGTATAAAACAAGAGTCTCACCTCACTGAATTCATGTCAAATCTATAAGCAGAACCACAAAAGGAATACCACAGGGTTTGAGGACAGAGGCCGAGATGCACGGGAGAGAGATAGGAGGTGTGAAACGGAACTGGCAGCACAGAGTCAGGACAGGGGAAGAGACGGAGGGAGGCAAAGGAACCCATGCCCGTCTGCTGGGTGGGAAGCAGGGACTGGGGTGCTATCGCCTCAGACAAGACATGCACAGCACACTGGACAGCGTGTCCCCGTGCAGGCTGCAGCTGCTCTTCAGACATTACTCACTGGCCTCTCTCAGAGACAATTGTAGCTGTGCTCAAGGACACACCAAGGATATACTCTCAGAGGAGCAGGTGTAAAAAGGCAGAGAGTTACTAAGCTGAGGCGGCCATAGGACCAAACACAGAAGCAAATGATTTAAATCAATTGGAGGCAACTTGTCTCCCTGACAGAGAATATTTGACAAACTTTGCATACTTTATCAGTTGTCACATTTGTAGGTTTCCTGGCAGCACTTAGGGAAGCTATTAACATCCTACACTGCACAGGACAGCCCTCCACAACAAAAAACTTATCCAGCCCCCAAAAGGTCCCTATGCTAAGGATAAAAACTCTTGCCTTTGACAATGATGCTTTGAATAAACAGGGTGTCTGACCCTGGCGTATCATGATACCCCATATTCCAAAAGAAATTACTGCCCTTTATTCTACAGACCTTGGTCTCTGTGCTTTGTAGAGTAAGAAAATGCCTCACGTTTGTGCTTCTCTCCAATGACACCTCTTTCCTTTTCCTAAACTCCAAAATTGTTTTCTTTTTCCTATTCTGGACACTGAGTTCACCTCAGAAATTCGGGTGTGTTACAGGAGTGGGCCTGTTGCTGGGGCGGGGCAGAGCATACGTGAAAAAGGGGAGAGAGATTGTGGAAGAATGAATGAAGAATTTCCCTGAAAGAGGCTGGCCGTTCTGACCTGTGAGCCAGGCACGCATTTTCCAGTCCTGGTTTCACAATGCGCAGCTGCCCTCTGCCCACAGCTGCCTCCCCACGCTCCCCCAGGAGGAGCTGGAAGACAGGGCCAAGGAGATTGGCCAGAGGACGAGCGGGCTGGCAGCGCTCCGAGACACATGTGTCACAGGGGGAAGGGGGATGGAGCAGGTAAGACACTGACTGCAGAGCCAGGAGGACGTGTACAGCAGAATTCGGTACAAGAAGGAAGATTCAAAAATCACGGTGCACAGAGCATCCTAAAGCCACGTCGTATTTTGTCAGATCCTGCCTTCTCATCACCATCACAGTGTGCTGTCCCCCACGCCATGTCAGCAGTATTTTCTCGAGTGTGTTCACATTCTAGATAATCTTATTTATCCAGGACAGACAGAACTTACAAACTAGAGTCCATCTGGCAGAATGGCTAAGCCACTTCTAGGTTCTCTGATCACTGTTTTGAACAATTTGAGGAATGAATGAAAATCCACACAGCTCAGGAAAAGGAAACATGCACAAGACAGGCTGGAATCGAGTGGAACATTGGCTTCAAAAGCAGTCAGAATTCATTGTCTTAAGGACTTCCCCACCATCCTGCTAGTGTCCTCTGTGTCCTCTAGGGACCCTTTCCTTCATTGTCACTAAGCCTCCAAACAAGCAAGTAAGCCAAGCATGAGATGCAGAAGCTCTTACAGTATATGACACAGATTTACAAATGTTGTGAAAGTTCCTGAAAGCAAAAGAGCCATAAAACTGAGAGGTCCAAACTCAAATAAATGGGACTCCAACACCATACACTTTCTACTGGATGACATTTCTCTTTATCAAGAAGAGGAAAGAGAAGGGCAAGCCATGCCTGCCCCCAAGAGGAAAAGGCAGTTTCCTAGAATCATTCAAACTATCCTTTCCACTCCCCTCTTCCCCAGTCTGCTGCCATTTATTGTGAAGGCTGCCAGGCCACCTTTTTGGGGAGCATCTCCCTAAACTGCTCCCGCTCCCTCAACCACACTTCTCCCCAGGGAGAAGCCCATGGCTACTTCTGCACCTCCACGGACCTCAAACCTGGCCACTTCAGAGCCATCTGCAAGGCAGGTCGCTGCACGGGTTTCTTTCCTCACGCATGTGCTTTGAGCTGGAAAAGCCACATTTACGTTCCTTTTGTTAGGTCAGCCTGTAAGCTCTCTCACACCATATTCATTAAAACCTACAAGAATCAAAGATTTTCTCATTCCTTTGAGAAACTGTTTAATCAGTTTGATTGTCAAATGGAACAAACTCAATGGCTATGGCTGTGAGAATGAAAAAATAAACCAATTGTCATATATTTAAAATAGAGGGCCATAAAACAATGAAAATTAATAAACTACAGCAGCTCATCAATATGCATGAATCTTACAGGTATCATTTTAAATGAAAATACCAACTTATAAAGTACGGATGATATTAAGCTATTAAGATATATAGTTTGTTTAGAAATTTTTACACAAATGCCAAAAAACTATAAAGAAAAACATTTAAATTATAAGAAGAAATAAAACAATATTGTAGTTACATCTCTGGAGAAACCTGAGGAGGTAAATGAGGAAATTATTTAGGAAGTTGCAACAGTATGGTACAGAACAATAAAAATTATTTTAAGGAAGATGGTTGTTCATGAGTGCAGCTTTATCATGATGTATGATTACTTTAATTTATTTTATTTAATAAACACTTTTTGTAAGTGGAAATAGCATGAAAGAAATTATATAGAATTATAGGTAAGGAAAATGACAGAATCCCATAATTCTCTCCCATCTTCTAAAATAAATTTAACATCTTGATGGATAATCACATGCATTAAATAGACATATGTATTGTATACAGTCTCCCATAAATGTGTCATACTTGAATTAAAAAACTTTAAAAATGCAAGGTGTTCAAAGAATGTACACTAAAATGTTAAATTTATTTTGGAAGATGAGAAAAGGAAGAGTTATGGATTCTGTCTTTTCCATAGTCTATAATTCAACATCATTTTTACTCTTCATAATGTTTTTACTTGAAAAAAGAATTTAAAATGAAATGCAATATATTGAAACCATACAATGCAAAATACAAAGTATGTGTCAAAGTCACAAATTATCTGTGGTTGCTGGAAGAAGACATTCTGAGCAAGGCCAGCTCCCGGGGTTTGGTATGCGCTAATGCTGATTCTCTCTGTGTTACAGGCCTGGACGAGGGACAGTGGACTCTCCAATATCTGTTCTAGAGGCTACCACACCTCATGAGGGAGCTGCCCCTTGCTCTGGCTGGTCAAACGGAACCAAGTCCGTCTTCCTGAGAGGTTTGGTCCCCTTCAACCAGCTACAGCAGGGCTGGCAATGCCCAGTTCTTGGAGAAATAGAAGAGATTCGCCTACAGATGAAATTATCTGCTAAAATTTTCCATGTGAAAAATAACTGTTAGCTGATCATCATACCTGCATGATTCCAAGGAAGGCAGAAAAATAGAAGACCCAGGTTCAAAAGAAAGCAAGGTGCTCAACACATAAAGGTTTTGTGGCCAACTAGAGCCACTATGTACCCTTGACATGAACAGCTTTAACGATGATGTCTGTACAGCCCTGGCCAGCCAAGGGAGGACACTCAGGCTTGGAGGGCAGACAGGGAAGGCAAGGCTGTCAGTGGCCTCGGTAAAGAAACTAGACTTCTAACTATGGCACAGTTCAATGGAATTGCAGGTCAGATCACAGCAAGTACCAAGACATAATTCTTACATAGCCCACCAAGTATGCCTAGGATGTATTTGCCATGTTATTAACTTCAAATAACCCTTTATTTTCTCATCTGTAAAATAGAGACCATGACATATACCTCAAAGTGCTGTAAGATTTTTTTTTTAAATAATAGTCAAATATAGGAAATGGTCATTGCTGTCATTTTGCTCTTGTATATGGTTTTAGCATGAGGACAAGCCCTTGTCCAGAGGTATTCATACCTGGAATGGAAGGGCCGAATTTTAAAAACATAGGAGTACTCAAAGCATAAAACTTTATTTCAGGTTACTTTTATTCCATCCATTAATTCCACTAGCAGGTAAACTGTGCTCGTTCTACTCCGCATTATTAGACTGTAGCAAAAATATGAGGCACACATTACCTTCTTAAAGAAATATCTTGCCTGAGAAGCTTTGGTTAATACGTGCTCTCATGACCCAGTCTACAGCCACATGTCCTCCTGTATTTGACAGCCATGGAGTATGGACACCAAAGGTCAGTTCAGAGCAGAGCTGTGAGGTGTGCTGGAACTAGACCACCTGGGTTCAAGCCCCAGCTCCCTATTTACCAGCTGTGCTACCTTGCTTGGGTTTCTTGACCTCTCTGGACCTATGCTTTCTCAGCAGTAGAGTGGGGATATTGATAACAGTAGCTTATAGAGTATTCATGCAAATGAAATGAAAATATATGTTAAGGCCTGAAACTATTACTGGGTACATAACAAGATCTCAAGAGGTTTTACCTATGGCAATGTTCCTGAAATTAAACTGGTATCCTATAAAAACTTCTTAATAAACAATCATCTTCTGTGTTTATTCTACACACAAACTATGGGGTGGTGTAACTTCTAGTTCCAGTGCAGTCCTGCTCACTGATTGCAGCACATTGGTGCAAGCAATTGTAAAGGGAGGGAGTGGCCGCTTCTCTCTTCCTCCTCAGTTGTGTGGTACAATGGAGCCTCCCCAAGAGGTAGATATCCACCTGCAGGAGTAGAAGCAGGATGATCGGGAAGCACAGTCATGAAGCAGTCACCTGGAAGACCCCCAAAAGCACAGAAAGGTTAAGGCACATGAAAATACTATGGCACGGTCAGTACTGCCTAGGAGTACTTACCACGGGCAGTACGGGTGGGGGTCAGAGGTCAAGTACATAAAGATTAGATGAGCAATAGCTGAGACAGCCAGGAGCACAGCAAAGACAGAGTCACTCTCAGATGGTAAAATGCCTGATAATTGATGACACTGAACAGGACAAGGCTTAAGGCCAAATAATGTCTTTCTCTATGTTCTAAAGAAGCCAAAGCCACACTCCACTGTATCTGGAGCACACCCAGCCACCTCCCACCTACTGGGAGGGTGGAGAAGCAATTTTGACTTCTGGTAGGTATATGGGGAACATGAGATACTTATTCCCATCCAAACTCCTTCGCCAAACCTTTTTTTTTTTTTTTTTTTTTTTTATTCCTTGAGACAGTCTGGCCTTAAACTCACTATGTAGCTGCTCCGGAGCTCATGGCAAGCATCCTGCCTCAGCCTCCCCAATGCTGGGGGTACAGAAGTGTTGACCAAATTTGTGAGGGCCACAAGATGAAAGTCATTCTAGTTACAGTCTACATCCAAAGGTAAAGTGGCACGCTGGCTTCTCTGGAGAACACTACTTCAAGTCTGTTTCATTTTTGTAAAACCAGAAGGGGGCAAATGTATTTCTGCCCCCACTCACCACTGAAAAGAGAGAATTTTTAAGAAAACACACTTCCTAATACTCTGAACGGTCTTAATCTCTCTGGCTAAAGTCCCACAAGTTCGATCACTTCATTTTTGTAAAAAATAAACCAAAATCAAAGACTTGGGCATCCTGTCCTGCACTGCTGTGCCTCATATTACCACAGTCCTTCCTCGGGGAAACATCTAGGTTAAGCCACCCAGTGGGTCATGTGGTTTCACTATCACTGTGCGATCCTTCATGTGTATTCCTGTGTAATCATCATCCCTGTGCCAGTAAGAGGCAGCATAGGACGTCATTCAGTCAGACATGATGACTCTGGGCCACCTTCAAAATGAGTCTCACCCCACATCGGGTGAGTGTTATCTCTCAGGCACACAGAAGCAGAAAGCGCTCCTGAGAGTGGTGCTGGGGTTTGCCACCTGGCAGAAATTTGAACAAACAGGAAGCTCCTGCTAGATGCAAATCAGCAGAGATTTTTCTTTCTGGTGATAATTCCCCATGCTGGAAAGGCTGTCAGCCCACAGGTAGCTCATGTGCTGCTCACAGGGGTGAGTGCTGGCATGTGCTCTTTAGAGTGTAGTTAATCAACAGGCCCCCCAGAAGACATTACTTCTCCTCTACTCAGAATCCTCCCTCCCTTGACTGTCCCCTTAACGGGTCCTGTCCCTCCAGCACCAGGCTTCCACAGGAACCTCTCACTGCTACCCACCACCAACAATCCAGAGAGTCCTGGTCTGCAAAAATAAGGGCTACATTTCCTTGAAAAGGCAACATGGAAAGGAGTGAAGCCCCACAACTCTTCCTAGTATTTTTCACCAGTGTTCAGTAAGAGAGAAGAATGAACAAAAAAGAAATCAAAAAGAAGAGGTATAAAGTCCTGCAGGTATTTAAATTCTGGCCCCTGCTGTTTGCAAGACCCACTTGCTATAACCAACATTCTTATTACCTAAAGTACTTATTACTGAAATTCTCACTTAGAAACCATCATAATTCACAGGGTGTCAGATAAATACTCTTAGGCACTTAGTGTTATCTAAAGACATACTTTTCAGTCCTACAAACAAACTAACATGATCCATTTTTGCTTTTTTAAAACAGGAGGTAGTTAAGAACAAAGTATAACATGCATGACTGAATATGTCACAATGAAACCTATAATTCAGTATAATTAATATGCAATGATAAAATATATGTATGACTATACTGAGAAGAATGTGGAACAAAAGCCATCAGTAATATATCCAGATAGTGGCTTTTTGAGGAAAGATTTTCTGGATTTTGCCGCATTAGTGTATATTACTTGTAGCAAAAAAATAAGCAGCAGAAGTTTTTATTTTTATATTTTCTATTTTGCTCAAAGCTACACATTACACTATTTGAAATTCTAAGGCTTATAACAAAAAATAGTAGCCTTCTGCCCCATCCCAATTTTTATTACAAGTGGCATCTACATTTAAAGTAAAAGGGCTGGGATGTGGATAAATGTAGAGCGCTTGTCTTGCAAGCCCAAGGCACCATGTTCGATCCCCATCAAAAAAGAAAATAAGAATACTGATGGAGAGAGCACATGTCATTACTACAAATTCGGTCTGGAGATTACTGTGAATCAGCTCTTAGCAGTCCTGTGCTACCACACGACTGTTCTTTAGGGTAACAGCCTGTGGACTTTTTGAAAGGCTGAGTCCTGATAATGACTTCGTGTATGCACACACACACACACACACACACACACACACACACACACACACCCCTGACTCAGTGTAGGCGGAGGTGGTGAGGCCACTGCAGAGGCCACTCCATGCAAGATCCAGCACAGATTCTCTCTGGCTTCCCAGAGTTTGGAAGAAAGAAGCTCTGTGCACATGCCTGGAAGACCCTGGCTCCAGAAAGTTCCCCTGTACCCCACGGGCAGTCCCTACTGCCTTGTGAACCCCTTTTCCTTGAGGTTTCCAATGGGCAAAGTTAACAGCTGTATTTTCATCTACAAAATAGTTTCCAGTTCTCCATGGTCAATAAATGGGTCTCATATTCTTAGAATTTTCAACTGAATATCAGGAATTCTTGTTCTCTTCACCATACACTTAAAGTACTACATCTACAACATATGCAAGTATTAAGTATACACACCCCAAACTTCCTGACATCCCACAACTTGACTCAGTGAACCATACCCACGTAATTGAATCATTCCACAGATAAAATAGAGTTCTCCAGAGAAATAAAACCAGTAGGGTGTGTGTGTGTGTGTGTGTGTGTGTGTGTGTGTGTGTAGAATTTGTTTGCACAGTTTTAAAACTTTCAAGAGAAAGATTCAAAGAGGCAGTGCATCAAGAGATCTGGCCCAAAGTTAGGCAGTAGGAATTCTCTCTTCTCTCACATGAGAGTCAACTTTTAGGTCTACTCAGACCTTTGACTGACTGGATGAGGTTTGTCTACTTTACAGAGGGCAACCAGCATTCAGCAATCCACTGATCTTTTCCTCCCTCACAGAAACATCCAGAAAACTGTTTGAACAAATCTGAGGTAACTTCCAGCCTGCTCAAGTTAATACATAACATTAACCGTAACAACGAATTTTGCTTTCATGTAAAAAAGATATACAATAGCCTTTTTTCATAATTATAAAAAACTTAATCTGCATGAAAGAAAAATACCTTTAATGTAGTTATTTAAAATTTCCTTACTTCTCCTTTTTTCATATTGGCCTAAAATATTATTGTGGCCTTTTTTATATAACTGCTTTCTACCTCAAATGTTTATACATTTAGACTTATTTCATAACTCAAAAAAACAAGCCAATAACTTTTCCTTATTAGCAAATTACTTTTACCAGCACATTAATCCCTCTGCAGGCCGTAACCCATCCCAGACCCCCAACCACTCTTAATGTCTCCAACCCCAGCCTCTCTCCCTGCCTCTGGGGTCAGAAGGTGATACAGGTGATGCAGGCAGACTGACAAAATTTGTTTCTTGTAAGAAGAACTAAAGGCTTGTGCCCCTTTCTTTAGTCCTTATTGAAATATGCCAGTAGCTGTATCATATATTTAAAAAATATTCCTCAGTCAGCACACACAAAGGTCTGCACTGAGGCCCAGGACCAAAGGAGGTACTGAAGGAGGGGTCTTGTGGTATGTGGTGGCCGTGGAGAGCAATCATACTCTGACCAGCAGTGTCCTCAGGGTAATATGCGTACTTCTCTTCCTCAGGTTTCATGGAGAAGCACCACTGGTCAGACATTCTATTCCAAGGCCTCTGCTCATATTAAGTATGCCCACAAGGCAACTAACCTGCCCGAATCAGCTGTCCAGCACATGTTGGAGTCCCAATGGCCTCTGTCCCTCCTGTCCATTACCCACTTCTCAAATCATATACCAGAAGCACCAACTGCAGAAACCCTGGAGATCTGGAAGAATGCCATTCCAGAAAAACAGCCAACAGTCAGCACGCTTTTCCTGGGCTTCAACCTCCCAAACCAAGAGCGCTCATCAAGCCGTGAGCTCAGAGTGACCTACAGCTCTACCTGACTCAGCCAGACTGAACTCCCCACGAGGCCTAGGGCAGCAGAAACTCACATTGTCACTCCTCCCCTCTCCTCTCTCTCATCTTTTCATAATTCTAAAAAAATTAATCTACATAACAGAAAAATACCTTTATTCTTAACATTATTATTTAAATTTTCTGCTGGGTATGGTGGCAAATGCCTACAGTCCCAGCATTCAGGAAGCTAAGGCAAGGAGGATTGCCACAAGTCTGAGGGCCGCCTGTGCTACACAGTGAGTTCAAGGCCAACTTGGGCTACATAGTGAGACTGTCTCAAAAAACCAATAATACTAACAACAACACAATTTCCTTACTTCTCCCCCTTTTTCATATTAGCCAAGTACCCAAAATGTTACTGCTGCTATTTTGATTTTGATGCAACTGCTTTTTATCTCAAGATGTTTGGACATTCAGACCTAATTTTTAACTTTAAAAAACAAACAAATTTCTCTTTCCCTCCCTCCCTCTTTCTCTTTCTCAGCATGGAAATAAAGAATGAATTCCTGAGAAGAAAGGATGAAAGGAATCTTCAACAAAATAAGCTTCTTATATTATAGACATTCTTTTGGCTTCCAGTATTTTCCAAAAAGCAAGTGGCACTTTCAGTGTCGTCTGTCAAAGTTTATCAACAGGTTGCATGCATCTCCATGTACTTGTGTGAGGAGTGGAGTGTCCTGGGCTGGGGCGGGGTGGGGGGAGATGCACAAAAGTCAAAAAAAGATGGAGCAGAGTATGAATGGAAATGAAAAAAAAAAAAACAGATTTTTAAATCTTGAGAGCAAATACAACACCACATTCCTGAGTTACATACCTTCCACATAACTAGCTCATGTTGAGAAGTTCTTAAGAAAGAAGTAACTCCTCACACAGCAATTTGCCAACTCTAACAAGGTAGGCCAGATGTGATTTTCAATGAAGAAGGAAGTTGCCAAAAATACTTCCACGGAGACCGATTTGGAAAGCTGTCAGGAGACAAAATTTAGGGGGAAAAAAACCCATTAGAAAAAACAAACACTAAAAATTCCGTATGCATTCCTAATTTCAGGTTATTTGTCTTTGTTATCCTATTCCCTTCTCGTGTTTCCTTCTCCCTCTCCTCCTCTCCTTCTCTGTCTCCCTCTCTCCCTGTCTTCCTCTCTCTCCACCTCTCTGGATTTCCCAGGATGCCCCTGCCTTAATTCTACAAATCACAATGGGTCCTGGGCTCACAGGTGGGCCACGCGTGTGGCTGTCACCCCCAGAGCCTCAGTTTCTCCAGAGCTGAGACACTACCCCATCCTTTGATTTGCAGAGATATCACAGAGCACCCAAGCTTCAAACTGGCTGACGTAGTGGAGGGACACAGAGGGCAAGTCTCCCCTCTGCACTGGTGTGAAGGGGAAGGATGGTCATCAAAGTAGATCAGGAAAAATCCAAGAGCATCGTAGGAGTACGAGCTGAAGAGAAGATTATTGGAAGCCTCCAAAGTCTCCAAAGAGCACCTTCCTGGAAGGGCACTCGATCACCATATGCGTTCCCTCCAACGGCACGTACAGTGAGTAACCTCTGGCACTGAGGCTTTGACATTTCATTAGTGACTCCAAAAGCCCATGATGTTATAAAATAATTTTGCTGAAACAGAACTTTGTTTTCCTTCTGAGGTGGTTGTGCAGAAGTGAGTCATTAGGAAGTGAGTGAGACCCAGCAGGCTGCCCTACATCCGCCCCGCAGTTTTAGGGGTTCTCATTTTATCCACGATGTCATATAACCCCAAACAGAGTTAGCAGATAACTGTCTATGTCTCCATTTTGAAGAGGATGAACCTGCAAAATCAAACACTAGAATCAGATACTTGAGATACAGGTATTTTCAAACATTTAGAGCCCTGAAGCACAGAAAATCAGACAGTAAGATCTGAAACGTGTACCTAAAAGATCAACCCCAGAACTTGAGAAGAACTAGTCACTATAACAGAGCACTAAACATAGCTATGAGATTCCTAGAAACCAAGGGATAGAAATACATCTTGGCAAGCAAGAGAGCATAGCATTTCTATTTTCAAGCTACTGTCTCACGAATCATCTGTATTTGGTAGCTATAAGAAATTTGTTGAAAGCTGTCTTCAGTCTGGATACCACGACAGTTTCTGTTTCATGGACTTAAGTTTCTCAGTGGAACCTGGGTGGCGATTCTTACTGTCCACCTCCTGCTAATGCATCAACACTTCTAAAACATCTCTTCTCGTCAATACAGTCACTCATTTCAGAAGGTTCACAGAGGCATTGTAAAGTTGTTTTAATAAAAATAACAGACTGGTGCTAAATGTGCAAAAGCCATCTCACTCAATAGACAGCTCAGAAAGGAGGTCAGTTTACCCAGAGATAGCATACCAAGGGGTCACAAAAATCTCCAAGGAATCTTGGAGATCTTCCTATACATATATTTACATACACTATGTTAATATGTCTATGCTATATATTAATTAGATATATTCATATATAATTTATAACAAAGTAATAGAGTAAATATAATAATAAAATGACAAAGTAGTAAAAAACGTCAGTGTTAATCTAAAACCAGCAAAAAGTCCAGGAGCCTCTGTAAGTGAACGCTTCAAGACAGAGTTAAGTACCATTTTAAAAATTGGTGAGGAAATAGACAAACAGCAAATACTAGGCTAGACTATAATCTTTGTAATAAAATCATTTACAACTTTCAAACAAGTAAATTCTATAGTCATTTTCTTTAATTTGAATTTTTATTTATTCTGGGAGCAGGTTTGACACAGGGTCTTGCTAGGTATGCTGGCTAACCCTAACCCTAACCCTAACTCACTCTGTAGCCTAGTCTGGCCTCAAATTCACAGTGATCTCCTGCCTCAGCTTCTCAAGTGCTGGGATAACAGGGGTGCCTGTTATGATTTTCATTTATGGATGAATATGGATATGATGGCCTTAGATAAAATATTAGCTAACCAAATGTGAATGTCAATACAACAATAATAAAATAAAGCATAAATAATATATATCATGATGAGGTAGATGCCAAAAATGATAAAGGTAGCTCAGAAAAACCCATCAGTGGGATCTACTCCATTAATAGACTAATATTAATGTGCAAGGCCCAGAGTTTGATCCCGAGAAAAAGAAAAAAGAAAAATTGATAGAGAAAGAAAGCAAAATGATTACTTCAATAGTTACAGAACAGTTACACAGCAAATTTCATCCACTTTGTAGAAGTTTAAAAACAACTCTTAACAAACTAAGTTATATTTCAACTTGGTAAGTGTTTCATGGCAAAAACAACAGCAAACAATACTTCACTGAAAAACTCTGATGCACTTCCTTAAAATTAGGGACAAGGTAAAGAAATTTCCCACACTACACTGTACTAGTATGTTAAACAGGGCCTGATAGGCCCAGATGAGGAGGTGTGGGTGGCATTTAAGCATGGAAAAAAAGACATAAAATTCTAATTATTGATATACGATATGATTATTTCAAATCAATACCAACAGAATCAACAGAAAAACTATTTTAAAGCAGGAAAAGAAAATAAAAAGAGCATTCAACAAAGTTTTATTTAAAAAAAACAGCATTTTTCAACATCAGCAATAATCAACCACAAAATTTGTTTTAAAAGTAAGATACAATTTGGAGTTATAATAAAATTATCCAGTATTTTTTAAAAACAGGTAATAAAAACTTTACTTGGAAAGTCAAGAGCAGGTGGGAAAGCACCCCAGCTTAAACAGTGGGAGGGGCCACTCTAATACAAGGATTCAGACTAGTCCACCCCCAAGAGGGTGGGCAGCTATCAAGCATTAGCTGTTGGGTTGAGTCCAGAAGTCATAAGTGAGAGGTTTTTTTTAAGATAACTTTTAAATTCAATAAAGGCTACTAAGAATGATATGTATAATTTGCTCTCTGCCCATGGGCTGGATGCTTGGTTAATATCACATAGAGGTCAATCCTCCCATTAAACTGTACATTTCATGTAATCCAAGTGGAATTGGTACCTATTTTTTAAGAACCAACTCAATTCAGTCAAAGTTTAAGGAAAGAATAAATAATAACAGCCAGTTAAGTGAACCTAAAAAATAAAATACGTATCTTGCCCTACGAGACGTTAAGATCTACCACAAAACTGTACCCATAAATTACTTCAGAATAATGTTGATGCAAAATAGAAAACTGACCTTATAAAAAGTGAGAAAGCTTGAAAATATAGACTCTCATATTTAGGGAAACAATACGATTTTTAAAAACAGCATCATATATCAATGAGGAAAAGCAATACTTAGAAAATGTAGAAAAAATGTATTTTACAGAAAGATATGAACCCAGACTTCTGTGTAACATTACATACAAAGACAGGCTCCAAGTAAAGAGTCTGATGTGCAAAGCAAACCTCTGAAGTTAATAGAAGAAAACACTGAACAACTTTGATACCTTAGGTAGTAAAAAGCACTCCTTAAAAATCTTCAACCATAAAGCAGAAATACAGATCAATCCAAATATTTAGAATCCTATAATCCTAGCACTCTGAAAGACAGAGGCAGAAGAACTAAAGACATAACTGGGGATTTGTCTCAGTGCAGAGGCCCTGGGTTTAATTCCCTGTACTAGAAAAAGTCAAAGAAGAAAGAAGAGAAAGTAAACATAAAATGACTACAAAAAATTATGGATTTCTGTTCATAAGGAACATCCATGGAAGATTAACAAATAAACCACACTTAGAAAAAAACTTTTAAAGCATAAAATAAGCATTACAAATTTAAACAACTAATGTTTATAATGTGCAAGTAAATCCCCGCATTCTGCAATGAAGCGAAGAAATCCAAGACAACAGATCTTAAAAGAGTTGTTCAAAGTTCATTGTAATCAGAGAAATGCTTATGTAAACAACAGTGAAATATTACTTGACACATACTAAATTTACAAAACATTTAGCGAGAGATCTGGGATCCCTCACAGCCTTCTAAGGGTGTGAAGAATAAACAGTTCTAGCTCTTCCTGGTGAAAAGATCTGATCACATTTTGTGACTGTGAACGCTCATTCCTATGTGAAAGATCGTGCACGAGGTTGTTTATTATGTCTTATTAGTGGCAGAAGTAGGGACCAAGGGTGCCAGCAGGGAGTGACCCAGAACCCATCACTAGGAGAGAGGCTGGGAAAAAGGTAGATACAGATCAAAGAGCCAGAACAGTGTCCAAACTGAGCTCACAGCAAGTCGAATGCCCTTACAGCAGTCCTGTGTGACCTGTGAAGAAATCACTGAGATCAATATCACAGTATCATATGGGTAAGTTTTTAAAAAACAGTACATGTGCACAAATCAATACACATTTTGCCAGAACTCATTCAAGCAAAAGCAAACACATTGAGCTCCTTTTAAGGCTTGCCTGGGATAGATGCAAGATGATGGGAAGAGGCTGTGGGAATAAGATGCAGGAAGAAGGAACAGAGAGAAAGGCTTTGAACAAACCAGTGTTGATGATTAATAACTTGAGGATGATTAGCTCAGCCTTGGGATCCAAAAGAAGAGGGGAACGTATTCATGAAAAACTGTGAATGCATTATGTGAATGCATATGAAGGTTTCTTGCAAGAAGCATCTTCCCCTTTGAACAAGCCCACTGCCTCCCGCTCCCAGGGACCAGGGGTGGCAGCCAGAGCGGAGCACAGCATGTTTGTCGTTCCTTCAGAGTGGCAGCAGCCAGATGAAAGCAGGTCACTCAAAGAAACAAACAAGATACACCAAGCCACTGACTAACTAATTTGGCCTCCAGGAAGGTGATTTTCAGAGATCTAACTCCGAGCCATGAGGAAAACTTCGCTTCTGATACTCCACGAATGATTTCTCACAGCAATTTAAAGTAATGTCATTTTCCTGGCCTCAATTTCTGTATCTATTCAATGATGAGAAGCAGAAATGATACAACAGTGAAGTTTACAAGTAAATGAGACCAGCAGGCCCAAAAGACAAAGAATGAAATTGAACCATTTCTAACACATGCTCCTTCACTCACAGAGTTTACTGCAGTTCCGCATTCCTGTACTGCTCCGAGCACAGAGGTAGACAAGGGTACAGATTACAACATTTGCAATGAAACCTACTACCCAAGATCAAAACCTTCAGAGACTGTGTGTTCCTTAAGCAACTAAAGAATTAATAAGTATTGGTCTGTTGTTGGTAGGCAAAAAAAAAAAAAAAAAAACTGGAAACATTTAGACTAATCTTGCATGGTTTGCTTCTTTACTGCTTCAGCTGAATTAATCACCACCTCCTCCAGTACACACACACACACACACACACACACACACACACACACACACTCGCATTTTAAAAACTCGTAAAGCAAATGATTTTTGCTTTTAAATCTATCCTGTCTCAAATATAAAATAGTTTTTCTTTTAGATCTTTGCATGAGCAAAATTTTAAACATATTTTAAAGGCCTACTCTAAATGTTCAACAGAAACAAAGCACTTAAAACAGTCTGGTTTAAGTTAGTGGCAAACACAGTATAAATACTTGTTTGCCAAACATGAGCAAATTAGTCTCTACTGAAATCTTCTGCTATTCCTCAAATTTGCCACCAGATGACAGCAGTTGATAATAAGAAAGATAGTTCGGCCCCTACTTCACTAATGCTTCCTCCACTGAAGCGTCAGGACCATCCTTTAACGTGCTTTATTAAGCACAGTCCTTTGTAAAGCCTTGTTAATGAGTCAGAAAAACTCTTCTCTCTAGAATTGAGTAGGAGAGAAAAGGTTTTAGACCCTCCTATGGCAAAAGATTAGTACAGGCAAATGTAACACCTTTACTTAATGAAGTTTTATATGACTTGGAAATCTCCAGAAAGGAAAACAGGGGAAACTATTTCTATGCTAAGTCTGATGAAAGAGATAGATAATGATGATGAAATATGACTGCAAAAACAGAAATATCATTAGGCAAGAAAAAGAATAATATGATCTAATGGTGGTAAATAAGGGCGTGCTGAGAAAGGCTTGTTCAGATTCTCTTCTTCTTCAGTGCAAAGCTCTCCTTCTCCCAGGCATGAGGCATAACACCTGTCACTTGAGGTTTTTCAAAGGAGAAGGGAGGAGAACAGAGACCACGTACAGTTTGTTTTAAAGAAAACAAGTTGTAGTCTGTGACTTGACTTAGGGAAGAGAAATTCTAATTCTTATGTCTGGAACAGGAGAGAAAGCACAGTACAAGAAAGAGTAGGAAATGTCATAAAGAACCTTATTTCCGGGACTCTCCCCATCTATAGTCCAAGATACTTAACATGCTATACTATGGATAATCATGTTATGAACCACAATAACTCCTACTCAGATACATATGCTGCCAGCAAGGATTTAACCAGAGAGGGACACACTATTGATAGACATATCATTAGAGGTATTTTGAGGTAAAAATTAAGAAGGATAGGATTTATCTCAAACCAGATCTTTACAATGGAGAAACTGCCCACACCACTGGAAGATGCTGCTCATAAAATGTGATCTCATTCACCTGTCAAAATCACAGATTCTGATTTTAATTAACTTTGACTTCTTTTTAAGCCCTTTAAATTTTAAACTATAACTTAAGGAAGAAAACATACAAAATTTATCATCTTAACCATTTTTGTATTGCCTTTTTGTCTTTTTGAAAGAGTCTCACTATGCAGTTCACGCTGGCCTTGAGCTCACTGTGTAGCCCAGGTTGGCCTCAAACTTGCAATGATCCTCCTGCCTCAGCCCCTCAAGTTCTGGGATTATAGGCATGTGCTACCATGCCCAGCTATCTTAACCATCTTAACTGTACCTTTCAGTGTCACTAAGTGCAACAGACCTCCCAGAATTTTTTCATCTTGCAACATTGAAACTCTGCCTCCATAAAACAACTCCCTTTTCTCTGACTCCCTCTCACTGATTTTAATTGAACAATAAGTGGCAGAGTTTATGTAGATCAAGGGTTGTATGAGTCAGATTAAATCCCCAAAACCAGGATAATATTCAGCCTCTCCGTTCTAAAATAAGCTGCCTTGGCTGTGTGAATACCTTAGTCCCTTAAGAAAGAAGGAGAAAGTAGAATTGCTGAAGAAAATTGAGCCAAAGAAGTAAAAATCAGCCTCCTGAGTTGTCAAATTCTAGTCTACAGGTCTGAGGTTCCACTGGAGGATACCAGTCATGGATGCTTTTGCCTCTAAGAATACTGGATTGGGTGCAGACAAGTTGAGTTTAAATTCTAATTTTGCTACTTAATATCCTACTAAGAATTTCTTTGACCTCTTTGAGCCTTAACCTACTGATATGGAAATAACATTTTTCTGGAAGGATTATAAATAAAGGTAAAATGAACTTTAACTAGTTAATACTCACTAAATTAATACTTAGTAATATTAATAGTATTTTTATCACTACATAAATATATGCTAGGTTTGAGGACAGAGAACCAAGTTGAGATATAAGTTCATGGATCTGAGAAAGATAATAAAATACACATACACTTGTGACGAGTGAAAGAGAAGCAGCCAGAATGCTGTGCAAGTCCTTACGAGTATATTTAGTCAGTCTGAGAAGCAAATAGCACTTTCCCTGGAAAAGGGAGAAACTAAACTGGGAATGAAAATGATAAGCAGAATCAAGGCACAGAGTCTTCAGTAAAGACACGAAAGGAGAGATTGTATTGTAATATAATCATCACTAAACCTAACCCTTTCTAAGTGCATGGTAAGTGTCAAACACTTTTATAAGTACTTCTCAAACATAAATGCATTTACTTTTCACAGTAACCCCATGGAGAATTGTCATCCCTGTTTATAGATGAGAAGACTCAGACACAAACTAACACGCCCAAGGTCACAGTAGCCACTGGTTATCAAGCCTTGAAATATGGCTTATAGGAATGAGAAAGTGATTACTAAATATTATTTAATTTTTATTAGTTATAACATATTTAAAAATTGGAGCAATGTAAAATAGTTCCCTGATAAATGCAAATATATTGTTTTGGTGTAATTACATTTCCCATTAACCGTTGTGACACATTATAATGAGTGAATTGGAATATGTCTTTTCTAATGTCTTGTTAATGATTTTTTAACCCATTCAAGGGTTTAAATTAAGTACAGCACATTCTTCCTTGTTTTAAGTACAATTCTGTGATCTTCATCTAAATATTATATGTGGGGGCCTTGGCAGAGCATCTTTAACATGAAACTCCTTGTGATCCTGGCCAGTTCTCAAGGAAAAGCTCTTTCTTAGCTATCTAGAAGGCATAAATGTTTCCTCCGGAAACCTGGTCACATTTTAGGGACCACAAACTCCCTGCCTATGGTTATGCACACAGAACACTGCCACTTTTTCTCAACTGCGAATTAAGGGGACTCACTGGTGAGCGGACTTTGAGTCCCCTTCATGGGGAAGACACTTTGCCCAGGACTCCAAATCGGAGCCTGAAAGCTGTGTAGCAGGACTCCTCAGTGCTGGACTGGAATTTCAGGTGTTCAAGTTCTTCCAGTCTGGTGATGTAACTTGCTTTGTGAACTTTCACTTTCTTCTGTGTAGATGTGTATGTGTTGATTTACAGTTTATTAAACTTTGCTTTTATGCTTTCACTTTGGTATTAGAGACTTTTGTTATCTATGAATCCAGTCTTCTAAATCAAACAGCTGTGACTACTATATCCTCATTAAGGCAACATCAATGCATAGCGTTTTAGCTATCTTTTAGTATATGTGCTGCCAAAGAGAGCATGTTTTAGCTAAATTTTAAATAACATATTATTAAAATTCACTTCACCTGTTTCTTTTTATATTTTACCAATTTATGAAACTGATTATGTTTCCCACATTATTTTTCTAATTTCTCAGTATTTTAAAAGAAACTCTGAAGGTTGCATTCAGAGAAAAATCAGAGAAGAGCCCAAAACAGAGGATTTAGTTCATCTTACACATTTCTTAGTGACATGGCTCTGTACTTTTACTATGTAAATTGTTTGAGCTTGAACTAGAACAAGAAACAAAAATTCAGAACTCCCAAGATCTGGCCATGGTGGAGCTCAGGCAGCTTATTCACCCGCCCTCTTGGTAAGAGCCTGCAGCCTGGGCCTGGAAGAGAACCATTACCTGTGAGCCTACTGCCACGAGGGCTGAAAATCAAGCACCCTTCCCCCGCCCTCCCCCTGACCCCATAGCTACTGGGGATAGATGTCTCAGCATCTCTTGGGAGGATGCCCATATGCAGCATAGCAAATATGGGGGATTTCCTTCTATCTTCTGTTTGAAGGCAAAGGTTGTTTTCACTGTTTTGTTATGTTTCTTTTGCTCTATTCAGTATTCTCAATCAGTTTTATAATGTTCTATTTTTGGTTTGATTTTGCTATATCTAATTGACTGGACAACTAATGTGAAGTTAAAGAGATATACTATAGTACATATTACTATTATCCCAGTATCCTGCTGTGAAATTGTACCAATTTCACTACATTGTCTTGATTGGCTTTGTTCTGTCTTGTGCTGTTGCATTTTTTACTACTTTCAAAATAAAATTTTAAAAAACTGATTAAAGAAACAAAAATTCACTCAAAAATTTTAGCTCCAATGTTTAAATTCATGTGTTGCAACAAACAGATACTGAAGACTCAGACAAGAGAAAGAACAGCCCATGATAAACTTAGCCAAAGTCCTTAATCTTCTTGTACTGTGCCTGTTTCCTCACTTGGAGTGGGCAAGATGCTTCTGAAGGTGCATTGATGTAGTGAAGTCTTGTGATAAAAACAAGCTGTCAGAGCTCATTCTTCTGAAGTTGAGAGAAAAGCCAGCCCGTGCTCACAGAGTATGACAGAGTAGAAAGACAAGTACCTTCACCCAAGGTAAATGAGTTTCACGTACTCATTCACCACCTGAAGCCCATCTACTTGTTGCCTACACATCCCGGCATTCCCCTCACATCCTATTATCTGGCTAAACACAGAGATAAACTTCACCCCTACCTAAACACTGACTGAAAAAGATGGTGCCAATCTTGAGACCATCCACTCATTCAGCAAATATTACTCTGCACAAGGCACCTGATAAGTGCTGAAAATGAGATGTGAGCAAAACTGAAAAATCATCTGCCTCCAGAGAGTTTAAATTATAGCAGAAGAAAAGATATTTAAGAGAGTGTTATGTAGGTAAGTATTTAATTTATTACAATGTGTGAAAAAGAAACTCTGAGCATGAAGAAGATTCACAACAGGAACACTCACCTTACTCAAGTCATGTTCTGACCTGTGTTGGAAGTCAGTGTAACTCAGTGATGAAAAACTGGATTTCATGTGCCAACTGCTGGGTTCAAAGGCAAACTATACAGCCTACTAATGATGCAATTTGGGACATATTATTTGGGCATTTTATTCTTTATTTTCCTCACCTGAAAAATAGAGACAATAGTTATATCTTCTTTCAAGGTAGTTGGAAAAGTTTATGTGAATCAATTCAGAAATCCAAAGGGCCAGTTAGAAAATTCCTGGAAAACAATACGCACTATTGCCCAAGGGTTTGTAATCATCTTTGGAGATTCCAGTGAGTTTTGAAGATCACTCTAGGATGTATAGTTGAGCCCATTTTAAAGATCTTCTTTATTCACACCTACAAATTCTACTTACAAATTTTAGATTGCCTTCAAATAGGCTAGGTATCAGAATAAAAACAATACTTTCCATAAATTTTCAAGCCAGAAAAATAGCTGATAATTCACAGAAAAGAAAATCCAAGGGCCAATAGGCTAAGAAAAAAATCATCCATCTACAGAGTTTTCAGTAAAATATAAATTATAAGTTAAGCATAGTTCTTTGTGTGTCAATTGGCAAAATATTTGTTGCTGTTCATGATAGCGTGTCTTTTAGTTTAGCTTATTCATGATAATGACAATACCTGGAAGGAGCCAGTGAAATGGATAATTATCATTTCTTGCATTCAATAAATTAAATCATATATATCATTTCTCAACTAGTCAGAATATATGGGAACCCAAGATTCCAGAAAGCAATTTGATAAGATAAACATGTCTCTTGAAAGTATGAAGAATCATATCCTACAAATTTTATACTTAGAATCCTAAGAAAATAATCCAAAATGTAGAGAAGTATTTATGTGCAGAGATGCTCTTCACAGTATTATAACAGCATATTAGAAATAGTCTCTTTACTCAATAGCATGTTAATGTTAAACAAACTTTGGTATAGCCAAAAAAAGGAATTTGAGGTTATCTGTCAAAAATATTTTTTCCTGCCCTCTTGTGTTTGAGTCTGTCAAAAATATTAACCAAATAAATTTATGAAGACTTTTAATCACATATGAAAATATATATCACACAATTGTAAATTTTTTAAAAGTTGGATATAAAATTGTATATTCAGGCTAATGTGAAATACATAATGCAGTAGACAGAGAGAAATATACAAAAAATATTAACAAGATTTATCTTGAAGTATCAAGAGATAGGTGAATTTTTTTTATCAGAAGAATACATTTCTACATGTCCCAGCTTTACAAAATGTACACAGAAATGTAAGTTGATTTATTTCTCTATTAAGTCAATAATGATAAACATAGGTGTGTGACCAGAGATGCCTAGGGCCACATCAGACATGAGTGGCTCCAGGTCACTGGGCCCTAATCAAGGCTGTAACCCTAAGGTTTAGAGATGCAAGACACTGGACTGTCAGCTCATGACAAAGCAAAATGAAAGAAAGAAAGAAAAAAAGAAAGAAAGAAAGAAAAGCAAAATACCACTCTCCTCTGCCTGCTCAGCATCCTCACATTAAGGCCCCTTTCCTCATTGCACTTTTGTCCCTGTAAATCTTCACCTCAACTCTTAGGTGCAACTTAGAGGTCAGCAAAGATGTTTAAGTAACCCCCACAGTTTAGTGCAAAGTTAGTATCATTCTACTTTCAATTTAATAAGAGAGTTCCAAAGAATAGCAAAGCTTGTCTGAAGGCAAAAAATTTATCTCACAATGATACTGAAGCCCTTTAAGGACTTCCTGGTGAGAGAAATGGGACAATCTGACAATATTTTGAAGATGCTGTGGATCTAACTTCCCTAAATGCAAATACGTCCTGTGCTTTCACTAAGTCTTTAACCCTTCTACTTTCTTCCTCTGTGGGGAGCAGGAGGATTTAATCCTCCAGTGACTATCATTCTCTAGTATCCACGACCTAGTACATAACAGACTGGCTGGGTCTCCCTTACCCAAACTGATATGAATCTCATTAAAGATTAATTAATTTTATCATTTTTTTCAATCCCCATCTCACTTCAGATCAATGCTGTAATAGGAGCCTGAAACGCTTTTCAGATATCTACAGCTACATGACATACACAGTGATGGAATGTGTCTTTCTAAGAAGGTTCTGAGAGCTGAACCAAATACAAATGGACTTAGTGGATACATACAAAGTGTTCCACCCAACAACAACATATTGTACTATATTCTTTTCAACAGCATGTATTACTTTCTGTAAAATTCACCACGAACTAGCTAATGAAGCTCACCTAAGTCAATGCAAAAAAATCAAAATTTTACCATGCATATTATCAGGTTACAGTGCAATGAAACTAGAAATCAACAGCAAAGAAACCACAGAAACTATGCAAATGTATGGAAATTAAACAACGCACTCTTAAATAATCAATGGGTCACAAAGAAAATTAAGAAAGAAATAAGACAGTTCCTAGAATTAAGCATTAGTGCCAGTACACGTACCAAAACCTGTGGAATGCAAAGGAGTTCTATAGAAGTGAATATTCAGATCAGAAAAATAGAACAAGCCCAAATAAGTTACCTACTGATGCAATCAAAATCTTACAAAAACAAGAACACTCCAAACCCGGAGTTTGTACAAGGCAGGAAATTGTAAAAGAGCAGAGCAGAAACAAATAAAATGGAGACTGAAAGAAAATTTCAAAAAATCAATGAGGCAAAGAGCTAGTTCTTCAAAAAAGTACGTGATATAGACAAACTCTCATCCAGTATTATCCCAGTATAAGAGGAAAGAGAAGACACAATGCAATTAGAAATGAAAAAGGTGAAATCACAGCAGACACTGCCAAACATCCAGAAAATTATTAGTGACTACTTCATAAACATAGATGCTAAATAATTGGAGAACTCAGAAGAAATGAAAAGATTCTTAGATACGTATAAATTACCAAAACTGAACCAAGAAGAGTTAAAAATCATTTTTTAACTTAAAAATCTTAAACAGTCAAGAAAAAGGCTGAAACTGAAATAGTAATTAAAAAAAAAAAAAAAACCTACCAACTCAGAACAGGCCAGGACCTGATGTATTCACAGCCAAATTCTACAAGATTTTTCTAGAAAGATATAATACCAATACTCCTCAAACTTTTCAGTGAAATTGAGAGGGGAGGAAGACTTGCAGAATTATTTTCAGAAGCTAACATTATCCTTATCCAAAAATCAGACAAGGATACAACAAAAAAATAGAACTATAGGCCAATTTCTCTAACAAAGATGCATGCAAAAATGTTTAACAAGATATGAGAAAAAGAATGTAAGAAATAATCAAAACATTATACACAATGACCAAGTAGGCTTCATCCCAGAGATGTAAAGGATAACTCAACATGGACAAATCAATAAATGAAATTCAACACGTACACAGCAGCAAAGATAAAAATCACATAATCATCTCAATAGATAAAGAAGCCTCCAAAATCAGGAATATGACAAGAATGTGCACTATCTCCATGCCTGTTCAACAACATAGTCCTCAAAACATTAACCAGAGCATTTTGGCAAGATAAATAAATAAAAGGGATACATCTAAGAAAGGACAAAATCAAAATGTAATTATTCACAGAGGGCATGATCCTGTTCTTATGAGACCAAAAAAAAAAAAACTTCACCAGAATACTTCTGTAATTGATAACCACATTAATTAGTGTAGCAAGATACAACGTAAACACAAAATTCAATAAGATTCCTGTATACTAATAATGAACTCATTGAAAAAGAAATTATGAAAACAGTACTACTCACCACAGCATCAAAAAAAAAAATACTTCAGTAAGTAGTGCTGGGAAAATTGCATATCCATATGCAGAAGATTGAGTCTAGACCCATGTCTCTCCCCACATACTAAACTAAAATCAAAATGGATCAAAGATCTGAATGTTAAAACAGAGATGCTTATTGTGTTGGAAGATAAAATAGGTACAACTCTTGAAGGCATAACCATAGGCAAAGGCTTTCAGAACAGAACCCCAAAGGGTGTAAGAAATAATACTGAGAATCAACAAATGAGAGCATATCAAATCAAAAAGCTTCTACACAGCAAAAAAGAATCAATCAATACAGTAAGGAGATAACCTACTGGATGGGGGAAAAAACCTTTGCCACCTATCCCAGAACAGAAGACTAACATCAAGAATATGTAAAGAACTCACACACACACACAAACATCCTATGAACCCAGGGTTGAGAACCTGGAGAAGAAGCCCCTGCCCCCTCCCCAGTAAGTCTATCACCATGGTCCCAGAGGACAAGAAGCCACACCCCCTGGTGAGCCGGCCACAGGCCCAGAGGAAAAGCCATGCCCTCTGCTGCAGGGCCAGAGAAGAGGAGGCCACGCCCCAAGGCCCCATCATCAGTTGAGGAGCATCTACCATCCACCTCCCCACTCCACTCCGCCACCCCAGGAACCTCGTATCAGAGGAACCCAGCTGCCTAGTCCAGTGCCTTCCACATAGGAATGGGCAGCCAGTGAAGCAAGTGCCTGGACTCAGCAACCAGCTCATTCGGAGGAACATGGGAAAATGTCAAGATGAAGGAGCAAGGTGCAATCCCAGACCTCCAGCCCAGCAGAACAAGTCCAGGACACACAGACAAAAAAGAAATTAAAAGTCGCTCACCTGAAATTCCTGAAATGATAGCAACTGAAGTAAAGAAACAACTTAGTGCTTATACTGCTTGATTAACTTTGCAGGCCTATATCTGGTAGTCTGAGCAACTGTTTAGAGGATAACAATGCACAATACAGTAACTATTGTAGATTTCCTACTGTCTTGTTTTTGAAATCCAAGATTGTTCTCATTGTTTTGTTTCATATTATTGTTCTGTTTTATTCTCTTTAAAGTAAAAAAACCACACCCCCAAAATAAAAGACTCAAACAAAAAATGGGCAACTAAAATCAACAGACACTTCAGAAGAAGTACAAATGACCAATAATTACAGGAAAAATACTTATCATCCCTGCCCATCAGAAAAAGGCAAATTAAAACTGTACACTGACGTACCACCTTACCACAGAAAGAATGGCTATCATCAAAAAATATAATAATAACAAATGCTGGTGAGGATATGGGAAAAAGAACTCTTCCACATTGTTGATGGGAATGTAAACTAGTACAACCATTATGAAAATCAATGTAGAGATTGCTCAAAAAACTAAAAACAGAAATTAAATTTGACCTAGCTATCCCCCTTCTAGGTGTCTTCCTAAAAGATTTTAAATCATTATATTATAGGTAAACATGCATATCCAAGTTTTTTTTTTTAATTTTTTTTTAAATTTTATTTAAGGAGAAAAGAAAAAAAAAGGCAGAGAAAGGGTACAAGTTATACAGATTTGCAGGAAAAAAAATGAACAGTAGGAAATTACTAGTTAATGGATTACATATTGTCATCTTAGAAATAATTGTTCAAGTCACAAAATTAAAGCTTGTAAAGTGGACATTCCATCAATGATACTGCAAACAGTTCTGTTCAATGATCCAATAAAACTCTGTGATATCATATTCTATCTTATACACTTAAATATACATGCAGTTATATAGTTTAGAGCACTTTCTTTTCCTCTCTTTTGTACAATGACTATTACACATTTTGGGTTTCATTGCTCTCACGGTTCTTATTACTTTTTTGGAAGAGAGTAAAACCAAATGTGACATAACAGAACAGAATCGGTCAAGTCAAAAGGGTGGACATAATAGATAATGTGAAAACATAATACAAGGTGATCAACAATGGTTACCATAATGCCTCCCGCTATCTCTAATAGAATTGCCTATACCATTAGTTATAATACAATTGAACAAAACAGTAAAGAACAAAACCGACAAAACCAAACCATTGGAGACATTGTAGGTCTTCAAAAGTAGATAAAAGTCAACGAGAATGGGCGTTATAATGAATCTCATTATCTTCACAGCTGATGCCTAAACTTTCGAACCTGATACTATCCAGCAAAACAGAATAGGGGAACATCAGTTAAAAACCAGATGGTGAGAGTAATACAGGGCTTTAAATCGAGGTAATGGAAAGTCAAAGTGGGTTACTATAATATATCCTGCTATTTTTTTCCTTTAATTAAAAGGATAAAAATAAAAAGTATTAAAAAAGTAAATAATGGAGTGGAGATTGAGATAAAAGAGGGCATAACAACGAAACAGCACAGATCAAAACATAACCACATATCCAAGTTTATAGTAGCACAATTTATAATAGCTAGATCTTGGGAATACTCCATTCATCTATTGTTGGAGTATATGTCCATGAATAGATGAATGGATAAGGAAAATGTGATTTTTATACACAATGGAACATTACACTTCCACAGAGAAGGAGAAACTTGAAGCACTGGTAGGTAAATAGATGCAACCTGAAAACATAATGCTAAGTGAAATAAATCAGACACACAAGCTCAAAAATCACATGGTTTCTCATATATGGGAAACAAAATATATATAAGCATACAAATAAAGAACAGAATAAAATAACTATAAAATAGAACAGTTACAAAAACAACATGATATTGCCACAAAAGCAGACATGTGAATCAATAGAATGAAGTGGAACAGCATGGAAAGGAATGGAATGGAACAGAATGGAACAGAACAAAACAGAACAGAACAGAACAGAACAGAACAGAACAGAACAGAACAGAACAGGTGGACACAGAAACAACCTCAGCCACATTCAGATATCTTTGATAAAGTGGAGCCAAAAACTTGCACTGCAGGAAAGCTAGCCTCTTTAACAAATGGTGCAAGGAAAACTAGCTATCCACATGCAGAAGGTAGACCCATATCTCTTACCATGTATCAAAGAAAATTCAAAAATCCAATCTAGTGAAAGATAAAATAGGTACTAGTAATCTACTGGAAGATAAAATAGATAAGTCTTAAAGACATATGCATAGACAATGACTTTCTGAACAGAGTTCAATTAGACAAGAAACAATGTCAAAGGTCAACAAATGTGATCATGTGAAATTAAAAACCTGCACAGCAAAGAAAATAACCAACAAATAAAAAGACAATTTGAAGAATGAGAAAGAATTTACCAGCTACTACTTGAAGAGAGAACTTATACCTTGAATAATCAAAGAGCTCAAAAGAAATTAGACCTCCAAAATAAAAGACCTCATCAAAAACTGAGCAACAGAAAGAAATAGGTACTTCGCTGAGGCAAAAGTGTAAATCGTCAATAAAAGTATGAAAAAATTCAACTCTGATCTTCACAAAAATGTAAATTAAAACAACACTAACGTTCCATTTTACTCCGGAAAGAATGACTGTCATAAAAAAAAAAATCAAACAATGACAAGCACAAGCAAAGCCATAGGGGTGGGGAGAGGAACACTTACGCATTTTTGATGAGAATACAAATTAGTACAACCACTATCAAAGTCAGTATGGAGATTTGTGAAGAAAAAAATAGAAATTCCATTTGACGCAGCTATTCGTCTTCCAGATACCTTTCCAACAGAGTGAAAGACATCATCTTACAATGACACATGCATGCTCACGTCACAGCAGCACAAATCATAATGTCTAAAACGCAGAAGCAGGCTATACGTCCACCAACAGATGAAGGAATAAGGAAACTTGTGCTATTTATCTCAATTACTCTTCTGCTACAGGTAAAGATGGATTTGAGAAATTTGTAAGAAAATGGGTGCACCTTAAGACCATGATATTAAGTGAAATAAATCAGACCCACAAGCTTAAATATCTAATGGTTTCTTTTATATGAGAAATCTAGAATATAAATAAAGAGCAAAATAAAAGAGATTTAGTAGGGGACAAGGTGATAGATCTTTTGCAAATTGGAAAGGTGAGAAGCAAGACATGGAGGGGAAGGAAGAGGAGGAACAGGGAAATGTAAAAGGTGTTAAGATGTGTGTATGTGCCAGCTTTCCATGAGGAATGTAAATCTTTTGCACCCCAAACAAGTACTAGTAGATGTTTTTAATTTAAGAGAAAAATGAAAAGAACCTTGGAGACACATCCAAAGGTGGGCTTTACCACTTTTCTAGGTATCTCCCAACAGTCCAGTTAATAACCAAGACGAACCGTCACAGCTGCGTTCCAGCTTTAGCACCTAGGACCTTTTGAAGAATCTGAAAACCGTATCTTTGAAGTCTAATTAACAAAGGAAATACTGTCCCTATCTCAGTTTCTGTGGCAGGTACTGGCTAAATTTCAGAGGGCAACTCATTCTGTTACTAAGTTACCTCCTGTCATAAAAATGAGCTTAGGACCAGGGACGTAGCTCAGCTGCATAGCACTGCCTGGCAGGCACAAGGCCCTGAGTTTGATTCCTGGAACCCCCCTCCTCAAAATGAGTTTATTCTTCTTTCAGGTAAAGCCCCATAAGTAACACAGATATACAGCCTAATTACTAAGTGAATGAAGATGAACGTTGAATGACAAATGATACTGTGCAATCTTTTCACTGGGGAAAAATTACTGTTTATGTTGAGTAACTGTATGTGCTGTATTATATAAAAGGGTGAGCATTCTTTCTGTCTTCAGTCTCATAGTGAGTTTCATAATGCACACTCCGCATTCTGGTGTTACTTTTGCAATGTTCAAGCTGCTTTTTTTTTTTTTTTTTTTTTTTTGTAATTCTGTTGAGTGGATCTCTGGATTGAGAGAATATTTTTTTGAATGTTATATATCTCCAACAATCCTCAACTGTGAGAACCTTGCTGATTTTAGGATTTTTTTGTCAGGCTTTAACTAGATCATGAATCATAATTCAAAAAATTTTCATATCTTAGATCAAAGATGTGAAGAAGAAAACACAACTGTATCAGTTTTTCTTTAAAAATTTCAAAAATTTTTGAAAAATAATTATTTTGACCATGCTCTCTTCTGTCAATAATAGCTGACAAAAACTAAATAAGTACTTTATTAAAGATATATAATAAAATCTTTATTACTTTAATAATGAAGATCAAATTCTATTTATAAGCACATTCTTTCTTTTATTTCCAATACTTAACATTTGATACATTTTCAAGATTGTTTTTTAACTGAATATTGTTAATGGCGTAAATTCAAAATAAAATCAATAGATTCTTCTTATTCAATATGCTTTTCCCATTACATTTCATTTTCCTCGCATCCACAGGCCTTTGTAACTGTCTCAACTATGTACTAAGTTTTCATCATACATATGTACTTTTTTCCCTATACTTATTTGTATAAGTATATAATAAATGGCACCCATTGAATGCTCTCCTCTGATACCTTATAATTATATAAGGGATCTAACTGACCAATGAATTTCATTAGGTTAAACTGGAGCACATTTATTTCTGAAGTATCTACTTTTTAAAAAGCTTTACTTTTGTGACATTTAGTACATGGGGAATTTAGGATACACTATTTCCACTTGTTCAGCCATAAATATGAATTTTTGCCCTTAAATATGACCAATTTCAAATCTCTTCATTATCTAGTATTTTTAAATGCCTATGGTGAGCTTATTACATCACCATAAATCAGCAATTAATTCATTAAAGATAATGAATAATAGTTTAGTAAACTTTTAAAGTTCATTTTAAATATGATAGATTGTAGAAGAGCCAGTATTTTAACTTGTGAACCTTTAGTCTAACTTCACTGAAAGAAATTTGAGTACAGTATTACTGAAAATGAGGAATAGAGAGATTAAAAATCACTTTAAGCCTGTAGAAGACTGATTGGCTAAGCTGTTGGGAGATTGTATGGATAATCTCCTGTAGAAGATTGATTGGATAAGCTGTTATTTCTGGTTTTCATTCTGTAAAATATAAATATAGAACCATATCTACATGTCACCTGTCTATAGACAAGAAGCAAACCAGCCCATGCTAATATCATAGTACATCCATAAGTTATGTTTGGCAACAAGTAGCATTCTGATAACCAGGATTTTCCTTTCTTTAGATGTCTTGTTATTTTTTGGACTCTGAAGCCATCTTCTGCTCAGAGTGGCAGGCCCCAGAAGAAAGAATTTACCCTTCCATGAAATTCTTGATGCATAAAATTTTGAGCTTCAGCAAGAATTCATTGTTGTTGATGATGAATATAATGATGATTAAAAATAACATATTTATGACTCTAGCCCCAGAGCATTAGAGAGTATTTATTAATCCTAATTTACAATGTAGACATTATTGTTATTAATATTATTACTATTATTTCTGCCATTTCAAAGTTAAGGAACTTTGAAGTTTAGACTATTAAGTAACTTGACAAGATCACATAGCCAGTAGTAACAGTAAAGGAAGGGGTGTCAGACTCCAAAACTTTCCTTTAGTGTACAAATTTTCTAAGTGGATCTCAACAAGTACTTCTTCTAATACTGTATATTTCTTCAATAGTTGTTTATTGGATGGATGGGTGGATGGAGATGTTTGATAGAACAACCACTAAGCAAAACATTTCTGCTGAGATCCAGACCCAAAAAAAGCCTTTATGAAGACTTCCTATGTACACCAAGCACATGTGTTGACTGGCCTGCCTGTGATATCTATTTACTCATCATCTCTGGCTGATTTTGTGTTTACCTTTTAGACGTAAGATCCCCACATTTGACTGCAAAACTGTATGCAGCAGATCTTACCAAAGACAATCTGAAAACCACATAGGCTCAGTATGATCCACGCAGACCTGCATTAAAGCATACAACTAGTTTTAAAGGTCATGCATGCATCTGCTTTTGACCTTTTCACCAGAGAAAGCATCCTGAGGAGTTCACCAACAATATTAATCAGTCACCATCTGTGTTGTACACAGTGCTAAGAACTATAATTTTAAAAGTTTAACAGCAAAAGACCAAAAATTATAGATATATAGATATATGTACCATATATGCATTGGTAAATTATGTAACAGAGACACACATATATTCAAAATTGAAATGTAATGTCACTAACAAAATAAAAGCTGCCACATTATTCACACTGAGAAAGAATAACAAAGCTCAACAAGCCATGCTTGCCTAGGTTTAATGGTATGGAGCAAAGAAACTACTTTACCATCTACTTGGTTTTTTGTACACTCACCATTTAGAATATCCTCCAGGCCACACATCTTTGAAAACAGGGTTCACCTGACCACAGGCTGTAGCCGCAGCATCCAACTGAACTAAATCATCTTCCTCAGACAGAGCTAGTGAGACAAGCAGCTCCTGTTAGGCCAGTGAGTGAAACTGGACGGACCAAAAGCACAGGAAGATCTGCAGGGGAGATATGTAGCTCAGGGGAGGAGAAACACAGACATTGTTTTTGAGCTCTTTCGCCAGAGCTTTTCTGAATCCCAGCTTGTAATTCCTCACCCTCGTTTTACTGACATATCTTTAAATTACCTTATACTAGTAATTTAGCTTCACATTTCTGCTTACACAACTTAGAATTTCTATTACAGAAAAAGAGGCAATAATCTTTAATATTTTAAATAAAACAGAAGCAGTAACACAAAATGCCTTATATATTCCATAATAATATGTGTTTAAGCAAAAGTCTTAAGGTTTTTATTGTTTCATTGTTGAATAATGAATGTTGCAGAATGAATTTAAAATGCATTAACAGATAAATGACATATACAGATAACTAAACTCTAGCCTAGCATTTAAAACATTTTTAAAAATGGCATCAGGATGTTCTCAAAATTAGTTTCTCTTCACCTGTTCTCATTTTTGCTTAGTATTAAGTTCATAAAGTTTAAATCAATACTAATCTCATATTTTAAACCATGGGTCCTGCACAGCAGTTCTCCATACTGAGAATGCATTGACTATAATGTTCTATTTTTGCAGAAAACATAGAGAAACAATTTGATTCATAGGCAACATATAAGATTCCCCCATGGGTACCGAGATTATGCCTCCTCCAACACTTTTCCTTTAAAAATAAACTAATCCACCAGCAAATTAAATACTAGTTATTTTAACTTGATCCTCAGTGAAACATAGACATATAGGAACTTCTCTATGACCATCCTTTGTTTTCTTTTCCGAAAATCTCTATACTGCAAGAGTCATAAAAAATATATGTTGGGCTTCTCTCAGTTTGCACACAGGGATAGGACTAGATAGACATCGTCAATAAAACAGAGACAAGGATAAGAATAAATGCAAGCAATGCAACAAATAGATGAATTGGATGAAAATAATTGATAAACAAGAAAACAAAATATCATCAGTTCTCAGTAACTGACTGAATATCATCTTATTGGCAGATGTTACCTTGGATTGACAAAAGAGACCATGGACTCTCAAGTCTGAATCTTTTATTCTGTGATGACTGAAAACTTTGATACACAGAACAATGTTGTAGAGACTAAATAAAATAAATAAATGGATAACTGAAATCTTCCTTTTGATGTTATAATAATAATTTAATTAACATTTGTACCTATCCTATGGAATACCACTGTTTTTCATGTACTCATGTACCTTTTGGTTGTAAGTACTTTTGCTGAAGTTTTAATAACTACTGCTTTTGCAATATTATCTAGAATTCTTAACAAGCTTCATGATATCTGTCAATGTAAGTGTATTTTTATTATTGTATTTGACTGTCACAAATCTGTGACTAGATTACACTACTTGTATTTATGTTCTTACAGACAAGACAGTGTGCTTTTCTTAATAAAATTGTTGACATCAGCACAATTTATAATTGTTCTTGTGAAGCAAAGATTCTTTCTCCACCATGGGAAAGTATAAATCAGAGGACTGCAAGTTGGAAGAACCTGAACAAAGAAACCTTTCATTCTATATCTACTACAGCCATTAAACACCGAATGTATTCCATTATAATTAAAAATCTCACACTACTAGAACTACAAAGAAAGTTTATTATCCTAATCCAGTCTGTTGGATTTCAGCACTGTTTTTTGTTTGTTTGGTTGGTTGGTTGGTTTTTTTAATCATTAAGTTGTAGTATATCATTTATGAGGTTAAGCTAAAACAAAAAAAAAAATCATGATTTCCAAGTGAGGTGAGTTCACAAAGGCTATTCTACTTATGAAACAAAGCATGCACAACCATGTGGGTCTTTATCTTTTTTGCTTTTTAGTGTGAACAACATCACTCTCCAACCAAAACGCTATCACTTCACAAATACAGAACTCTAACATAATTCTACTTAGCACGCAGGTGTTAAAATTATTACTGCTATGAAGAAATTGTCTGTGAAGTCAAGGAAAAAATTAAAATTTAGTAGTAAATAAATATATAACAGTAGCCAGTTGGTTAAATAGTTCGTTGCTCATCTATTCCTCAAAATGTTAGGTAGCTAATCTACTTCAAACTCTCTCTGTCTCTCTGTCTCTGTCTCTCTCTGTCTCTGTCTCTCTCTCTCTCTCTCTCTCTCTCTCTGTCTCTGTCTCTCTGTCTCTCTCTCTCTCACACACACACACACACACACATGTACACATGCACACGCGTTCATGCAAAACTAAAAACAGAGGGGGAAATTGTTTAGAAGATATTATAAGGAAAAAATAGTTACAAATAGTATTATAATGTGGCATGATTTTGTAGAATAAAATAGATTTTCTGAAACAAAACATTGAAAATAATACCAATGGAAAGTATACTTCAAAAGCTTTTCTAAAAACTAGAATTATGAGACTAGATATATAGCGAGATAAACAGATAATAATTGATATGCAGATAGATAATGACTGATACACAGATAGATGACTGATAGATAATAGAGCTATAGACAGATATGGAATGGAGTTCTGGGTTAAGTTCAGTGCAATATAAACATTGTAATTCATTTATTTTCTGTGCAGCAATATGAAAACTAGAACTACCAGCCTAATAATTGTACCAGGGACTTTTCTAGTCATCAGCATGCTTGTGCGTGCTATCCAGGTTTGGATATGCTCTGTTTTCCAGGTTGTCTACCTGAGAAGACTGATTTGTTAACCAGTGTAAGTAGATATTCTAATGAGCACACAATCAGTATTCTTCAGACCTAATATCCCCCTTTCTTCAAAAGGATTTTTATCCCTAGTCAAATCTATAAATATGCATATTTTATCAACATTCTTTGAGCACATGGCACATGCCAGTATTATTTAATTTATTATTTATTATGTGTATTATTTAATTTATTCCTCACAACCATATACCAAAGGGGCATGTGTCATTACTACTTCCACTTTGTAGGTAAATAAGCTGAAATGTATATGATGTGATTGTCCTAGGACAGATAGTCACTAAGGTGAAGCTGCCACCTGATACTGGGGAATATCTGAATCTAAAAACTTGTACGTAACTTGCCCTTATACTATTCAAGGTCTTTTATAAGCCCCTGATGAAAATTTATTTCAAAACATAAAGATAAAGAAAAAAGCTACCTACTTTAAGGAATTTGCTAGCTTTTTTCTCATCATGACAACTATGTTACTGTGTCTATTTCCTTTTCTCTTTGGTTACTAGGAAGTCTTAGCGATTTGGCTTTGAGTATTCCTTGCCAAGATCTTTGCTTTCACTTCTATTTCTACATTCCCAGTGCCTGGTTCATATTTGTCCTGCTTTATTACCCAAGTTTTTGCTATAAACTGTCTCAAATTCTCCAAATAAATAAAGGGATACATCATCATTATGTCCTGATTATACCATGTTTCCAATTCATGAGCCACCATGTCACCATCTCATCCTCTAGACTGTTCAGAAAAGAAAAAGTAATTATCAACTTTTTCCAAGTTCAAATGCTGTACCTTTCCTTTTAAATACATTCTATAGTTTTTGAAATCATATTAACTTCAAAATTGCTCAAAAGAAAATAAAGATGATAACCTGATAGCTCAACCACAATGTGTGGTTTGGTTTGCTTGTTTAATTTTAGACCATGCTTTCCAGTGACATCCGTTCAGACCTGAAACCAGTCACTTGCTGACCTTGATTCTTTGAGTATTAGATGAAGTCAGCATTACCAAAAGGAAGGCACCTCAGTGAAATAAATTTGCATGTACCTGCTAATTTGTAGATACATATTTCTGAGTTCATTTGTTTGAAAAAATGGAAAGTTTTCTGACCCACTTTAAATCAGTGTTTCAGTAAAAGATCAGTGAGAAATTCACCTAAGGAAGAGGATTGGTTTCCATGAGGTTAATCGTATTGCTTAAAGGAGAAACTGACATGCTCAAATGACCTGTTTGATTATAGACTTCAGGGATGTAGTGTGGTTGTTTTGAGATGACGTGATATGATTGATCTTTTACCCTCTCATCAGTTTCCATACATTGGCTCCAGGCTTTGAGTTCTCCATTGAGAACGTGTTCAGAAAAAAATCCCTTTTGCTCAAGTAACACAAATATTACACACTTTTTAAAACTCATCAGAGACAGGCTTTTTAATCAGACACCTCACATGGATAATGTAATGACTGTTTGATGTTATTTTGAACATAAAAATTTGCTTTATTTTTTAAACATGTCCAAACAGTTTCATGATCCAAGTCCATCAAAGTAACCTGACCTAAACTAAGTAAGAAAAATATCAAAAACCAATAGTAGAATTTAATGAGACAATAGTCTCTCATGGTAATCTTACAAGAGAAAACAACAAGAGAATTCTCCCCAGTTACTCATTATCTCATTCAATAAAAACCAAGATCAAGAAAGATACAGTCTGTCTGATGCACACCATTAAACAAAATAGCACTTACCTCCTCAAATAGTCATTTTTAAATTCAGTACATATTAATTCTTTAACAATGATACAGGGCCTCCTTTTTGCAGAGACCAGTATAATATTTTAAATTTAGTTTTGAATTGTTTTGACTTGTTCTTGCTTGTGCTTTTTCATTAGTACATGTTTGCAATACATAGTGATTACATTCATTGTGAGTTTTTTTTAAAAAAAAAGACTACAGAATAGAATTTAATGAGACAATAGTCTCTCATGGTAATCTTACAAGCTAAGCAATAAATAAAAATAAACTGTTTCATACTTTCAGCAACATGCAAGTTTCCAACACATTAAACAAGACTCCACAGTACTTTCTCCTAGCTACTAAAGTAAGAATTTTTCTATCATTCTTTGTATTATTCTTTATTATAAGTAGAAAAGAATGATTTTTAATGGCCTAATAATTTCAAAGCCTTGAAAATTATTTCCCTAAATCTATAAGCCCACAAAATTTCATTTCTATCATCCCTTCAAATAATTACTCAGCGGCTAAAAAGTCCTCCTGTTCACCTGTTCCTCGCCTTCTGCTCCTATTCCTAACCCTGACCCCTGCAGGGTCCTCACCTCTTTTGGTCATCTGCTTCAAGCCCTCAGAAAAGCAAGATTGGTAAACCTGAAGATAACCACTAAGCAAAATAATCATCTCCAATTTACTGCTCCTGTTTATTCCTTATCATTTTCTTTCTCCAAATTCGACAATCAAACTCTAGTTGGTATAAAAACTCACTTTATAGAACAAAAAACTAACCCTCAAAAAGGTGAACTAAGACTCAAAAAGACCCAGAACCACAGTGAAAACAAAAGTGTCCTCTCACACAGTGTTCTAGACATTCTGACCTTCAGTCCAGCATTCCTTCTACCTCAGAAGACTTAGGTGCAACTCGAACCAGCATCTCCCCGAAACAAACAAAGGAAGGGCCCCGTCACTCTGCACACCTTCTTTGTGCTTTCACACACTCCTCAAACTGGAAGAACAACCCTTCCAAGCTTAGCTCGGGCTAAGCCTATGATTGAGAAATTACCCCCAGCTTCAATCATGACATCAAAATAATGTCAATAAGAATTGACATTTCAAAGAACGGCACACAGGCATGGGAAACAGCACTGGACTGGGAAGAATGACTAGGGTCAATTTTTTCCCATCACCACCTGTAAAAAAAATTGATCACAAGAAAATTCTTCTACCTCATCCTTGCTAAAAGCAGCAAGAAGGAAGCCCTACTCTAGGGTGACAAGGACAGACTGCGACTCCATCACAGTACCATCAAAAGGATCAGAGTAGACAGCCAAGCCATTAGGTAACTTAGCAGGGTCATTAAGATGCATCTGGATTATTAAAAAAAAAAAGATTCTGAACCTCTGAAGTAGCATTGCTCATATTATAAATTAATCAAAATATTGGACACTTACTATTGACAACACATGATGCAAAGTGATACAAAGACTAATGTAATAGGCACCTGTGTTCAAGTGACCTTTGGCTCAGCAAAAAGTCAATATGTAAACAAAGGACATACAATTCCAGAGACAACTGAATGACTGGCCAGGTATCGAAGACGCAGCAGCATGGAAGCTCCCTGTGAAGACCTGTGTTGTATAAAGGGGTACATCTGGCACCAGGTAGTTACAGACAAGATGACATGGAGCCACACCAATCGGAATCCACAGGCGCCTCCTCCCTAGCGTTATCATGTGTGTCCTGTTTTTCTGTTTTTGAGATGAAGCTATTCTCAAGGACCTGACATCAAAGATCGTGTCACTGACAGACTAGAAAGGCAGAAAGTATTGCTTTCCCTTTCCTTCTTTTCCTGTTCTTATTACTCTCTGCTCCTGCTGCCTCCTTCTCTCTACCTCCATCATCTTTCTTTGGTCTCCATCTCCACCTGCAATTACGTTCTCCTTTTGTCCAGCTATCTTCCCTGATGCTTCAATGCTCATCTCACTCCTCCTTAAAGAATTTCATGAACTTCAACCTTCAGGCTGGGGCACAAGGTCAGCAGTTGAACATTTGCCTAGCATATGAGAGGTCCTCGATATGATGACCAGCACTGAAAGGGATACAGTGACTGGGCATGCCTAAATAGCAAATCTCATGTATCTTCAACATTGTTACTTCCTTGATCTGAGTAGATACACAACAAAACAATTATTAAACTCAGTTAAATATTATGTGTCCTGTTGTTAATTATTTATTTAGTTTTTTATATGACAGGGCCTTAAGTAGTTTCTATAATAGTGCTACTATTTCCTGCCAGAGACTCTGGTGACGAACGCAAAACTCAAGTGGAAAATCAAGGCACAGGGTACCAGAAGAATTGTGTACTATGTCATATACTTATTTACACAATAGGCACTAAAATGGAACATAGCTATGGCAGCTTCAGATATGTCCTTAAATATGAGCTCTGGCCCTTAGTAAAGCATGTGCTTGTACTTTTGCTGTGCTTCCAACAAACACTAGTTCTTTGGTGAAAAAGGGAAGGATGCAGTCTGTAGAAACGTGACCTTCCACCCTTGCCACCTGTCTCCAGAGCACATACGAAGGGGTGGTTCTTCTCTGACCTCATTTGGGGACGGAACTTTTCATCAAAAGAGTGTCACCCCTCAAACCCACTGTGACACGCCAACGCATGTGACCACACAGGGAGTAAGGACTATAAGAAGCAGAAGGTAATGCTGCACTCTGTCCACCTCACAGCAAACACAAGCGCATCCAACCCCGGTTGATTGGGAAAAGCAGCGATGCTTCCTGGGACGCCTTCTTCAATGGTGAGTCCTGTACTGATGTGCACTGCACTTAGAGACTTGGACCAGATTACATTTCTGGACTGTAGCATGAAATGTTGGTCTCTGTTGGAAATCTGTGAGTTTTGTGTATGTAGGATAAGAAATGAAACATTTGGTAGATGCTTAAATCGTTGCACATTTTCAGGAACTGATACACATCAGTTTGAAAGCTGATATTAAAACTGAAAGATTGTTATATTGGGGCTAAACCACATAAGGAGTGTCTCATGATGCTGTGCAGTAAAAAAGAATGCTTATTGTCAATCTGTTTTCCGAAGTTCAGAGTATTTAATATACTCCCACGGCACTTTTCTTTAATATATATTAAAATGGGTTACTATCCTTGAGGACCTGGAAGCTGTAAAAACAAACTTTATTTCCATTGTGTTTATGCCATAGCCTAGTACATTAAAACTATATATTTTAGTAAGATATATGTTTAAATGTGCTCTAGAATAAATGAATGTTATAAAAGATTTTATTTAAAAATCTATTTTGAAATGCAATTTTATTACAGAATTGATGCATTGTGAATTCAGAAAAATGTGTTCAGAACATATAAAGGACAGCTAGTTCTTAGTTACATATTTCGCCAGTGGTGCAAGTATCATTTCTAACATGAATACTGACACACAATGGATTTTCCACAGCCATTGCTTCCAAGGTGTATGTTTGAAAGAATGGTAGGATTAAGAACAGGGTGCAGAAAGACATTTCCTCCTAGAATATTAAAGTTATTTGTTCTCCCATTGACCTGACAATGATGCATTTGCAGTTGGGCTGATGACATGATGTGGCTTGGCATTTTACTGAAATTATTGCCAGCCAGTGTATAACGTTATTTTTCCTAAGTCAAAAGAAAGATGTTGATAGTGGGTACTGTCAATAGTCCAGTCTTCACATGATTTGGGCCATCTAATAGTTTTTCAACTAACTTATATGAAGTTTTTCTCAGAATATAATGTTTGTTATTATATTAGCAATCATCAAAATAAACTTGCCAACAAAAATCACAGGCTAACGCAGCCTCTCATCTCTCTCTTCTTTACCACGCAGTTCCGATCATTGCTGCTGCTGAGTCTGATGGCTACAGTGAAGGCAGGAATACCAATCCCACGAAATCCAGGGTGTCCAACTGCTACTGAAGGCAAGAACTTCCTCCAGAATGTCAAGCTCAACCTGAGCATCTTCAATCCTCTTACCCAAAATGTGAATTCCAGAAGGTCTTCAGACTACTACAAACGATCCACATCACCTTGGACTCTCCAGTACGTAAGAGTCTCAGATAAAATCTCTGTGTTCTTCACCTCTCCTGTGCATCATCCTGCCAGTTAAGTCAGCCCTACGATGATCTTGCCCAGAAATCAGCCAAACATGAAGGAGTGATTGTGCACAGTCGTGATTCTCAAACTATCATAGTATAGACCACTTTCAAGAGAGCACAGCTCATGGAAACTCCTGACACTTAATCCTGATGGAGCTCATGGACACTGACAACAAACAGTTACCCCAAATTAGCAGTAATCTTTATTCAAACATTTATGAGACCTTGAATCCCTTGTTTATTTGTTCAAAAACTTAGACATTTATGATAGAGGATTCATTTTTTTTTTAATTCTTTCTACCAGTTCTGTTATTAAGAGGACTTATTGAAAATAACTAAATAATCAACTCAGGCTTTTGTGCTTATCTTTTGGGGGAAAGTTATAAACCCTGGGGAAATATAGCTCAAGTTTAAGGGAGAAAGTAACATGCTGGGTGTTTCTGCTCCTCTGACAGTCTCGTTCTACATCCCTAGTATATCCACACTTGCTCTGTCCCACTATTTAGACTCCATCAAAGACTCGATAAAAAATGAACTTTGCTCATTTGAGTTTATGCAAACAAGCCTGTTATAAGAAATGTCCAGACCTATCTGTAAGATTTCTTTGCCTTGTCCCAAAAAATCAAAAGTCAAAGCAAATCATTTATTCAGCTGGAGGAGAAAGGAAAGAGAAGGTAAGAGAGGGACTTAAGCTTCTGTTCCCAGTGCTTCATATCCCCACTCAGCTGCAGCTCATGAAAATGCTTTCAAAGTAAAACCCTGATGTAATCCTGCTTCCCAAGACAAATTTCATCAAATCAAATCAGACAATTAATTATCTTATTCCTAGATCATTCCCAGTCTACTCTGGCTTTCGGCTTTTTGTTTTCTCAATCAAATTTACCCTAAAATTTTATCTTTTGTGTCATGCTTAAGTCCTTTCTGTGGTCTAACTTATTTCATTCATTTTTCAAAGAAATTGAGTGGAGAAATGATATCTTTTTTTCTATAGTAACTAATCTGCTTGAAAGTCCAAGTTTCAGGGCTAGAAGTGCAGTCCAGTGCTACAATGTGCATCTTGCATGCACAAGGCAATGCAATGCATTAATTATTTTAAACATCCAAGTGTTTCCCAAAATTCTTCAACCTTAACCACTTACAAATTTGCAGTGCCTATGATTTGTCCCCCAATAAATTTTTCTCCTTTTGTTTATTCATGTTTGATTCACTTTCTGCTTTACCTGGAATTCACTTTACCACTTGGCCTTGGTCTCCCTTGCAGCCGTAACGAGAACCCCAACAGATACCCACCTGTGATCTGGGAGGCAGAATGCCGTTACTCGGGCTGTGTCAATGCAGCGGGGAAGGAGGACCACCATGTGAGCTCCGTCCCCATCCAGCAAGAGATCCTGGTCCTGCAGAGGGAACCTCAGAACTGCCCGCTTTCCTTCCGCCTGGAGAAGATGAAGGTGACCGTGGGCTGCACCTGTGTCACCCCCATCGTCCGCCACGTGGGTTAAGAGTTTTGGTGAGAGCCCAACTCGCCAGAAGAGCAGACCTAGCACTCAAGAACCCTTGTCCTCCTAAGACCCAGCCCCACTTCAGACCAAACTTGCTAGAGTTCTTAAGAAGCTCATCCTACTGAGATTTGGGAAGCAATACTGTTCCAAGATGGAATCAGAATCACCGTCCTCTCTCACTAGAGAAGAAGGTTTAATTTGCTTCTTGTTTGTTTATCTAAGTTTGTTATTTATGTATTTAATATGCCCTGAGATTGCTATGGGGCATAAGATTTCATTTTAATGAATTATCTATGTTGGAAATTTTATTATTTAAAAAGTAAAACATATTTATATGAGCTATTTATGAATTTGTTTCCTAAGTCTTTTGCTAGCCTTTGTGTGTGTGTGTGTGTGTGTGTGTGTGTGTCGTAGTGGGGATCAAACTCATGACCTCACACTTGCGAGGTAGGCACTTATGCCGCTGAGCTAGGTCCCCAGCTGTTTCCTAAGTCTTTAGAGAAAGGTAAAAGTTCAATTATTAGTTCCATCTAGGGTAATCCTAGATAGGATTAAATGGAAACTGGAAATTTATCAGCTTTTGTATGTATGAGCAAAAAAAATTGTTCCTTTTGCCTCTTAGAAGTACGTGATGCGACCGAAAAGAGAGAAAGACTAAATCTAGCTTCATATTTGTTAACTTAAGCTTTTAAATTATTGAGGTTTCATCAGAGGGATGGCAAGTCTAACTCTGTTCTGTTGAACCTTGTAACCCAATCATTTTGTGATAATAAAAGTTGGGAAGAAAATTTGTTACCTTACTCTTTCTCATTAAAAGCACAGTTGGTACTTCACATCCATACATTTTGTATCTTTGGGTATAATCAATTAGGAATCAGAAATGCAGTTACCCCTGTGTTGGCTGGTTCGGTACGGAACACATACAGACTTTTTCCTTGTCATTATTTCCTATGCAATACAGTATAAGAACTATTTACACAGCACTTACACAGTGTGAGGTATTATAAGTCATCTAGAGATTATTTAAAGTATACAGAAGGATGTGTGTAGGTTAGATGCAAATACTACCGATTTATATAACAGCCTCACACATCTACAGATTCTGTTGTCTGGTGGCGAATGCCCATCACAAATCCCCAAAGATACTGAAGAACAACTGTACTTCATCAAATTCAGCTCTTTCCTAGTGAGAAGAGTGCTAATCCACCAACAGAACAAAGCAAAAGATGACTTTGAGCAGCTTGCCCTAGAATCATTCAAGTCTAAGTTTTCAATTTCAGATGCCTTTCAATCAAAGATAAGATTTTCATATTATTAGACAAGGCTGTGAACAGTAGCATTCCAAAATAATACAGCAAATAAAATAATGTCCAAGGAAAAATTAACTAAAGATCAAATAGGAAAAATTTTTTAAATCTCCCAAAAATATAAACTAAAATTTGACATAAAAAAGGAAATGCTGAGAGGAGACATTGTTTTCAAACTATCAGGTCTAGAGACTCCCCAAAAGCCAGATTTCTTTGAGGATTAAGGTCCACCAGAGATTTACAGATGTCACTCTCCTAGGACCTGGTCTCTGATCTAACATACCCAAGGACACAGAAAGGTGCCTATAAGGCAGAACATGAGGAAAAAAGCATGAGAAAAAGCTCAGTGCAAGTAAAATAAAAACTGAATGACATTCAATTTCAGAGTAGCTTTAAGTTTCAAATCGTAACCACCCCCTCTCATGGCCCATCCTGCCCTACTTCTGGAGGTCTCTAGAGGATCTTTAGCCAGTTTCCCAGGCCACCTGCTTCTTGGAATCTGCCCCCTTCAGTCCTGCTGCAACTCCATCTATGGTCACACAGCCTTTGTCTAGTCCTTTCCAAGTTCCGCATTCTGAGGTCAAATTCTCCAGTTCTGTGACACCGCCCCTCTCAGTAACATTTTGTACTCCTATATATTTTTTTAAATGATGTTTTATTTTCCATCAACCTCATTCCCATTTTGCTGAAATGTCTACAGAACAGCTCAAGACCACTTGATGGTGATTCCTACCTACTCAGTGGCCTGCACGTTGGGGGCTGCAGACCAGCATTCTGAGCACTTCAGGCTTTGATAGAGAACTGCTGAATGGGCACAGAGGGCCCCTGGCAAGCCTTCAGACCAGTCTGCAACCTCAGGCTGAGCAGCAGTGAACTCAGGAGCTGGTGCAACCCATTCACCCTGCAATTCCTCCATGGTCACTGCTTTTTCAGCAGCAATTTGTTCTTCCTTTCAGTCTCTTCAGGATCCCTGTAGAAGTAGAGAGCAGGCATGATTTCCCACAAGCGTTGTGTGGGAGATGGTGCCACACATGTGCAGCACTTCCCAGGTCAGCATCCACCACATCAGACCCACTGACTGAGCTCCCTTATTGTTGCCCCGGACTCGAGGTCCACATAATGCAGAGGAGAATCTGTTACACAGAGCAATGGTTGGCAAGTTGACATACTGGAATGTAAGTTGACTGCCCTGGAATCAGTAATCACCAGAAGAAATGGCTCTCAGAAGCCTTCCTGGATCTGGTTAGTGAAGGTTCTAGGAGTGAAGCAGGCAGAGACAGGAGTAGCTTTAGTGGTAGCAGCAAACTCCAGCATAGCCCACTAGCCAGTGTTCCTTGAGGATGAGATGTCAGCAGGATTTTCAATGGCAGTTAGGGCTCCAGCTTCCAGCAGAAGCTTCTCCCAGATTGGCTTCAGATTTATGATGCAGAGCCCATCACTTTTCCTGTTGTAGATATACTGCTCCTCCTGGACATCCAGGTTGGTGCCGCCTAAATGGGTTCCTGCAGCAAAGAATTTGAGGACATCTTCCTGCTTCATTTGCAGGACACCAAGAGTTCTAGACATTGTGAAAATTTCCCTTTAAGTTACTATGGAAATCAATAAAAATGCCATTCAGAAGCAGCTCCCCTCCCTAGTAAGCGGCTGTGGTGTGGCAGACTGCGGCCCCTCCAGAGGGAGAACCACAGTGTCTCCTGAGATCCACACCATCTGTGAACTTAGGACACTGGGAAACCAAACAAGCAGTTCACCTCCCAGTAAGTGGCTGCAGTGTGGCAGGCTGCGGCCCTGCCAGGGGGAGAACCACCAGTGTCTCCTGAGATCCACACCATGTTGGAACTTAGGATGCTGGGAAACCAAGCAACCAGCCTGCCTCCCTGGTAAGCTGTGGTGGTGTGGCAGACTGCAGCCCTTCCAGGAGGAGAACCACCAATGTCTCCTGAGATCCGTGCCATGTTGGAACGCTGGGAAACCAAGCAACCAGCCTGCCTCCCTGCTAAGCAATAGTGAACCTACTGGTGCACAGACTAGAGTCAAACATCCCACTTCCCCTACCCTCTTCTCCTGTCCCCCCCCCTTAGCAAATGAGAACCAGAAATCTGAGCATCTCTTGGAAGCAAATAAGGAGGATTTCCTTCTACCATCTCTTTGAAGGCAAATATTTTTATTACTGCTTTGCTTTATTCTGATTAATGGTACTGCTCTATTCAATATTCTGTTTTGATAAGTTCTATAATGTTCTGTATTTCATTTTATTTTGATATACATGATTGAAAGAACAACTATTTTAAAGATAACGAAATATACTGTGATACCTATTACTGTTATCCCAGTAACCTGCTGGGAATTTCTGTACAATTTCACTACACAGTCTCAGTTGGCTTTATTGTCTTGTTCTGTTGTATTTTACCTCTTTCAAAAAAAAACAAACAAAAATGCCATTCGGACCCCTACCTGGGCAGCATGAAAAGCTACTGTACATCTTTGTTCTTGTTGCTGTTCAGGTCTCCAGTTTCCTAAAGGCCATTCATGTACAGCTAATACTCACAGGTTCTCACAGCTTCATGCTTCACAACTCATCACTGAAAACACACTGGTCATTATTTATTCTTTCCTGAGTGGTGCAGAGAAAAATTTATTTTTCCTTTGGAATGCAGGCAAGAGAAGGGAGTATGTATTTCTATGGTCCTGAACCATTATTTTACACTAGATTGTTTTTTGGATGAGAAGAAGCAGTTGTCTTTTGTGTTAGACCATTTTGTGTTCTTATAACAAAATACCCAAGGTTGGAAATGTTGTAGAGAAAAAGAAGTTTATTTAGCTCACAGTTCTGGAGATTCAAAAGCAAGACTCCAGCAACTGCTTGGCTTCTGGGAAGGATCTTGTGTTAGATAGCATCATATGGCAAGGGGCTGTGCCAAAGAAGAGGAGTTCAAAGAAGGTTCCAGGTTTGCTTATACAACTCATTCTCAAGACAATTCCATGAGACCTGGTGCATGCTCATGAGATAGTATTAATCCCTTCTGTGAGTGATACCCTGTCTGAGTACCTTGGACTGTGCCTCGCATCTTAAAGGTTCTCCCCCTCACCACTGCCCCACTACGGATCAAGAATCAACCTCAGGAACTTTTAGGACAATGTATATCTGAACCATAGCATGTACTACATCCCCTGTCCCTAAAAGGCTTCCTCTCACAGACCTCAGTTAGCACTGTTGTCTACATCATCATCCAAGCTAGGAACTGGTGAGCCTTCTCCATCCTATCTTTTCCTCTTCCTCACCATTAGTATCTACATACACATCACCAAACTTGCTACGTTTGCTTCCCAAATGTTTTCAGATAGATTGCCTTCCCGCCTTCAATACTATGCTGCCCAGGTTCAGGACTTCATCTCTTCTCATGTCTTTCCTCATTTATTGTTGCAACTCCCCACTTGGTCCTCCCATTATTCCTGTCCCCTTCAAGCCACCCTCCAACATCTGGCACAGTCAAACATAGCAGAAAGTTCCCTCAGGAACCCTCCCCTTATCTGTCTCATGCCACTTCCTCCATGGTGTGTTATGTTCTGGTTGCAGTAATGAGGTTCTGGGAGCAACCACTGTGCTTGACCTCAGCCCTGCTGGCGCTCTATGCATAGCCTGCCCGCTTGGCTCTGCCCATCCTGCTCCTCCACATAGATGCCTTCTCCTCTAAGGAGCTTCTCAGACTCATCATCCCTGTTAACCTACATTGGGCCTCTCTTCTGACCCCAAGATCAGTATCGATATCCTTTATCACTGATCTCATAGATTATATCTGCTTCATTTATTTAACCAGTTTACAATCCGTTGAAAGCAGTGACATCAACATCTGATCTGGTATGTAGTAGAAAGTCAATGCTGAACTGAATCTGAATCAGTAGTCTACTGACACCTTAAAGTACACATAGACAAAACTATATTCACTAAACTTACTCCCAAACTGTTCCCGAAATGGCACCACCCATTCATCTGAGGCAGAAACTGAGCTTTCTCTCTGCTCCTCATTCTTCTCATTTAATCAGTGATAAATCCCTCACTGACATCTCTTGTGTCCTCTCTCCCTCTCTCCAAATTCAAGGTCACCACTGCAATTACTTTGTGGTTCATCTTGATTGAATTGAGAAAAACCTAGCCAATTAGAAAGGCACACTTCTGAGTATTTTGGTTAGTGTGCTTCCAGAGACAAATTTCAGGTGGGTCAGCCAACTGATGTGGGAGATTCACCCTGAATGGGCGCCACCATCCAGTAGAATGGGGGCCCATTGCAAGAAAGGCAGTAGGATGCCTTCTCATCCCCCTTCCTTGCTTTGCTCTGCCACTTCCTTGTGCCATGGTGCTTTGCCTCAATAGAAGCCCACAGCAATGGAACCAGTCAATGTGGACTAAAAACCTCCAAAACCGTGAGCCAGTTTTGACTTTTTCTGCTATTTTCCCACAGCAATGAAAAGCTGACTAACTCAGATTGGACTCGCTGGTATCTCTGCCTGTCTTTTACTTAAATAACTCATCTCTCAAATGTTCAGGGACTGAATACCAGGTAATTAAGGTTTCTGCAAAACCAAAATTAAAGTTCATTACTGTGTATATTATTGTTCAGCATGGGTCCTAGGGAAGCTTTGGTCCACCACCACTGCCCCTCCCTCTTTACCACTCAGAGATCAGGCCAGCAGGTTCCATCTTCTTAGATCAGCTCACTCGAAACTGCATTGTCTCATTCAGCAGCTGACAAACATTTATGGCCATTGAGTGCTTGAAATAGTGACAGTCTCCCCCATTGGTTTTAATGCATTCTCTTTAGCAACCATCCATAGATCAGCCTTTTGAAATCACTGATGGAGAAGATCAGCTTCAGAAACTGCAATAAACATTAACAAATAAATAAATTGATGAACATAAATTATATATATATAAGCTATGGAGCAGAGATAAAATACATGAATCACAGGAATTTGAAAGAAGAAACCTAAATAAATTAAGATGAAATAAAGGCAATTATAATAGGAAAAAGGGATTATAGATTAAGGAAATTTTTAACTCTAAAAACTAAGTGTAGACAAAATTAACTATGAAATTATATCCAACTGCAGTCAATTTTCTTATTTTAGGAATTAAAAACATATGAGACTCAATAAGAAAAATACATAAAATCAGAAATCAAAATGTATATTTACATCATACTTTTTCACATCAGACACTAGGAGAAAATGGAGTAGTCTTCAAGACTCAGGAGAGAGCAGATATCAGACAGTATCCAGCAGGCAAATTTTTCTGGACCTCTCTGATAAGTTGCAATATTAGATTGACTCATATGCTTATACGTTGTACATTTCGTTATATTATGTAAGTAATTTGTCAGCACAGGTGCGGGTATGGTGGTCCCCAAAACAGAAAGATTAAGTGATTTTACAGCTTCTAAATGCTCAAAGAGTTTTCACTCTCAGATTTCTTTACCCTCACAATTTCCAGGACTCTAACAACAATCTTTTTGCCTTCTGGTAAAATACTAAGGAATTTGACTGGCCAGGGGGTCTCCCACAAATGATCCAGATCACACTTTAGTAAAGCTCAGAGTTCAAAAATTTACCTATATATACTGAGATTCCAATTGGCTTCTATCTTAATCTTGAGCAGACTTCTAGGGGGGAAAATCCCTCTAACATACAAACAGTGTCATAGTTTATGTCAGTGGTCCCCAAACCTCATGCAATTATGTGTTTGTCTAGCACTCATATTGGTGGTGTGAGTGCTACACCCCCCTAGGGGTGAAGCTAGGATATGACGTAACAGCAGGAGGAAGGTGTGTGTGTCTCTCTCTTGGCTGGTACAGGCCTTGCTATTTGTAGCCAACAATGAAAGGTGTCCCACCATGTCACCCTGCTGCTGGGAACCAACTGAGTATGGCATGAAACTTCCAAGAGTTGTAAGAAACAAACCTTCCTTTCCCTAACTTTGGGCATCAGCTATTTTGCTCAACAATAAGTAAAAAGTTACTAAGGCAGAATTTGATAATAGGGGAATGGGGTCATTGCTCTGATTATATGTGACCATGTGGTTCAAGAGCCTTTGGAAATAGCTTGTAGGAAGTTTGGGAAGGCTTGGAGATGTCACCTGAAAGAGTGGCCTTGGAAAAGCTTAGGCTGTTCTGTAGGGCAGATTCTGGTCAGAAGTCAGGAGACCAGAAGGATGGTAGAAAGCCTGCCAGTAAACACCAGACTTGGGAGGTTTCTGCTGGGAGGAAGAATTGCATTGGTTGTTGGACTCCAGACCATGTGTGTTATGGCTTAGCAGAAAGTTTATCTGAATTTTGCTCATGTCCAGAGACTTTGTCTGAGATTGAGATTCAGGGCAGAGGATTTATTAACCTGGCAAAGGAAATTTCAAGTCAGTGGCATGGCTATTATTGGAAGATTTTAATGAGATTTATGTTGCAAATTAAGAACAAAGAGCCCAGCAGGATAATTTAAAATACTGTGAGTTTGGCCAGAAGAAAAACTCCAGTAAAGCTGTGGATTGTAAAAACAGAGCTGACACTTTGATTGTTGAGAAGGAACACAGAAATAAAAAAGATGGCCAGGTGGTATCCCAGGAAGCAGTGTGTCTCCATCCTTTGTAGCCTCAAAACTGCAAAAGTGAAAGACTTTGCTCAGAGGAGAAACCTGCAGAGAACCATTCTCCAGAATGGTGATGCAGGCCACATTGGTGGCAGCCAGATGAGGTTCCAAACCTCATGCAATTATGTGTTTGTGATTGGTTCATTGTCTAGCACTCAGACTGGTGGTGTGCATGCTACACCTGTCTAGGGGTGGAGCCAGTTTAGGATGTAACAGCAAGAGAAAGGTGTGTGTCTCTCTCTTACTAGTGTGCACCTTGCTGTTTGCAGCCAGTCATGAAAGGTGGCCCATCATGCCACCCTGCCACTTGGAGCCAACTGAGTATGGACTGAAAGAGTTGTAAGAAATAAACCTTCCCTTCCCTAACTTTGGGCATCAGATACTTTGTCTCAACAACAAGTAAAAAGTAACCAAGACAGACAGGTAATAAAGAAGAAAGGAAGAAAGGAAGGAAGAAAGAAAGAAAGAAAGAAAGAAAGAAAGAAAGAAAGAAAGAAAGAAAGAAAGTGGGAAGGAGGGAGGGAGGGGGAAAGAGGAAGGAGAGAGGAAGAGAGAGAAGTGAGCATTAGGAAAAACAGTAAAGATGCAAGCAACCCCCCACAAAAATATGTTAAAGCCTAGGCTAAAGAGCTCAAAGACAGACCTACAATGCACAATGGCTGAACAAATCTTTGTTTCTCACTCTCATAATGTTTTGAGTGATTGTTGAGTACTGTTGAGTGTTCATGTCTCTACCATGTGGGAATTAGGGACCAAATTTCCTCTTTTTTCATTTTTTTTTAACTTTAAAGAGGGTAAGATTAAACATAACACAATGGAACAAAACAGATCATAAGGAAACAATTTTAAGAAACATGGATTTCAAAGTAAGTCCCCTGGAGATCTTCACTGTCTATCATATTGTCTCTAGTTTTCTTCCAAATAGTCATCCCCATCTTCACACATATTGAATACATACTGAACATTATAGAACTAATCTGACCATTATAGGGTGAGGAAGGCTTTTTAGGTCTTCAAGACCTGACCGTGGGGAAGTCAATAATGACTACTGTAATGTCTCTCATTCTCTTTGTAGTAGCTGCCCTTATCTTTACGTAAGCTGAAATTGAACATAAGAGACTAGACTAATAACACTCTGAACAGTGAATAATAGTATTGTAAGATTTTATATCAGAATGCTATAGAATTAGCATTGAGTTTCTTAGTGTCTCTTCTTCAGAGTATCTGTTCATTACACCATGCATTATATAATCTGTTCCTATAAACAGTTTAGAAATTCTCCCCATATGTGAATCTCTACGTGTATATCTATCCTTTCTGTATTATAGGGAAAAACAGATCATAACAAGGCAGAAAAACAAATTCCTAGAAAAACATGAAATGAAAAAGACATATAAAACCACAATATTAGGTGATCTACAGTAATGCCTTGTCTTGTTATTTTCAATAGAATTGTCATATTCAATTCAAATTCAATATAATTGTCATCATCAGGCACAATATAATTGAACATAGCATTATATAGCTATTTTAATAAAACCACAACTTTGGAGACATTGTAGGACTTCAAAAGCAGTTAATAGTCAAACTGGAATGGGTATCTTATTACATCTTGTCGTCTTCAGAGGTGCTGCCTCTACTCTTAGACTTGATACTATCAAGCATACCAAAATCGAATAAAATCAGTCAAGGCAAAACAGCGGTCTAACCAGCTTCAATAAGATCAGTCATAGTAAGACAATGTAAGTAATACAGGGCTTCAGTTTAAGTTAATAGGAAATTAATGATGGTTACCGTGGTATAGCCTGCTATTTTTGGGATAGCTGTCTGTGCCCTCAAATGTAGTGAGTACACAGACCAGAACAAAATAAAATCAAACTAAACAGAGCGATAAAATTACTGTGACTTTTAAATCCTGATACACTATTAACAATGTCCTCTGCCTTCCTTTACAGGCAATTCCTCACCTTTCCCCTTCTCAGGATGCTTTGTATATTTTGGGTCCCACTAACTCCTTTAGTTTTTAGATTAGGGGATCAATCCATTCTCTATCTGGTGCTAAGCCTTTTTACCTCTGAGCTTGATCTTGAGCTGTACTCCTTTACTTACTAAAGCCACAAGGTTTTCCTTCCTTCCAGCTGTGTAGTTCTACACTGCACAAAACTGTCATAGCTTTCCAACCTATCTGAGGCTGCTGGACAAGTTGTCCCTATTTCTCTCGGGTTCCTTGTCACATGGAGCATCATTTTCTCATCTTTGACTTTCAGTTTATTAACCTTCTTTCAGGTTGAATATATCTCCTATTCAGAGCTTCTTGATGGATCCTGCTTCCTAATCTACTCTGCCTGTGTTTCTTTTTGTTAGTGTATCAAGGCTATCTATATTAAAGATTATAGCCTACCTTCTCTGGCTCATCTCTGCTATTCTATTTTTGTGCTATTATTTGTCCACTTTTCTCCTTCATTCAACTGTCTGCCCCACTCATTGAGGCCTCTCTGTCACTGTTGCTGGAATCCTGGTATTTTTTTCTCTCTTTCACTAGAATGTCCTTCAGTATTTTTTGTAGGGTTGGATTGGTGGTCATGAACTCCCACAGTTCCTCCTTGTCTTTGGAAACATCTAATTTCTCCATTAATTTTGAGAGAGGGTTTTTCAGGGTACATCAATCTGAGTTGGAAGTTATTTTCTTTTAGGACTTGAACTATTTCCCCCCAGGCTCTTCTCGATTTGAGAGTTTGTGTTAATAAGTCTGTCATTATGTTGATAATTTTTCCTTTGTAGGTGGTCTGCTTCTTTTCTCTGGCCACTTTTAATATTCTGTTCTTGTGGTGGATTTCTGGACCTTGATTATTATATGTCTGGGTGTAGACCTGTTTTGGTTGTAGTTGGTTGGAGTTCTGTATGCCTTGTTTATCTGCATATCATTTCCTTTTCCCATGCTTGGGAAGTTTTCCTTAATTATTTCTGTGAATAGTCTTTGTAATTCATTTGTGGTTATTCCTGCTTCTTTGCTCACTTTTTATTCTTAAGTTATAGATCCTCTTGTCATCTTCTAGCCTTTGAATTGTTTCTTCCTGGTTCCTTGTTATTTTTAAGAGATCTTTTCTTTCAGGATCACACGTTATAAATCTCTCTTCAAGTTTCAAAAGGCTAACTTTAGTTTCTGTCAAAGCATTTTGCCAGCTTTCAAAGGAGTTTTTAGTTTCCTGGTAATCTCTTTGGATCTGTTTCATGTATTCTAGATTTTGTTTATATTCTTCACCAAAGGTTTCTCTTCCTTTTCAGGTTTCCTCCAGTCTTCCACAAATGTTTTCTTGAGAGGGGCTTAGCATTTCTTTAATTAATCTCTTTATATCTTGCCTCACTTGGATTAGAATTTCAGTTTTAAGTTCGTCTATGAGGTCATGAAGGTATTTCTTTATGTCCGCTGATGTTGTGGCTAATATTGCATGACTGCTGCACTGGTTCTCTTCCATATTTACCTCTCCTGGACTTGTTTTCCCAGGGTCAGAGGCTGGAGGTTTTTTCTTACTTCTATCTCTTGTCATGTTTCTGGTTTCTTTCAGACAGGTGTGTCATGGAGGTCTCAGGCCCTTTCTGTTTTGCTTACAGTTTTACTGAAGCGTGCTGACTGGGGTTTTGCTGCCCTCTCCAATTTGCTGTTATCTGAGGTGCACACAGGGACGATGTGGGCAGCCCTTCACCTCTGAGCCAATCAACCAGCAAGTGCCTTCAGCAATTTAGCCTGTGCTTTGCAGATGTCACAGGGTCGGGACAGTTTCTTCCCTGGCTATTGGGTCCCAACCAAGGGCATGGCTCAGCCTGAGCAGATCCCACCAGTCCTCTCTGGGTCAAGAGTGGCTGACTGATGCCACTGTGGCACCGGACTGTGTCCCACTCCAAGATATTGTCCAGCCAGCAACACCCACTGTGAAATCCAATTTCCAGCACTCATTGTGAACTATTAAAGTTCTCCAACTTGGCTCCACTCTATGCTGCACTGCATCCTCCTGCCAAAGGCCCAGGACTCACCAACTCCCATTATCAGCACCCATGGCTTCAACATGATCTTGAGTCACCCGACTCCAGGGTGCTCCCAACACAGTGCAGGACTGGTCTCAGTGAGCACATTGGGCTCCAGCCCCCCACCCGCATTTTTCCTTCCTCTTCTTATTTTTCTTTTTCCTTCAATTTCCTCCTGGGTTTGTGAGAGTCCCTCTCCACTCATCTGGCCCTCTCCATGTTGTCAAATTCCAGCATCTGAGCTCTTTTTCCAGAGAGGTTCTCCACCCAGTTATCTAGCAAGCCACCATCTTCTCTCAATCCTCCCAATTTCCTCATCTCATGGATGTAAAAGGGCTGGAAAATAAAGTCCCTGGATGAGCAGAAACCTCCCAAATGCAACTCTCTGGATGGAATGTGAGGGCAGCTGTTAGTTTGCTTCACTGTCCCACCTCACAGGCCCCAGTGTTTCCCAGGTCCCACAGACAGCCTCTCTAGAATACATTCCTATAAAATCCTCCCTGGAGGGCCCTTCCCAGTGGAATTGTTGCCTTCTCTTTATTAGCTGGGGTTATGTTTGTTCAAGTGGTTCTTCAAAACTAAGCAACTAATACAGCAGCACAATTTGTAGTAGCCAAATCTTGGAAACAACTCAAATGCCATCAACTGAGGAGCAGATAAAAAAAAAGATATGGTACTTTTATGCAGTGGAGTACTACTCAGCTATAAAGAAGGATCACACTGAGGCTTTATAGGTAAAAGATGCAACCTGAGACCATACTCAAAAGGAAAATAAATCAAACTCACATGTGTAAATAAAGTATTATCTCCCTCATGTAAGAAACTGAAAGAGTAAATAAGATCCAAAATCTTGAATACATATTGTGAAAGGTTAACCTTTCACAAACTGCTCAAAGGGGAAAATATCTTGGATAGGGAAAAGGAGGAAAGGAAAGGAAAAGAAAGATATAAATTTGTATATATACACCAGATCACTAAGATGATTGTACAACTAATTCTATTAGTTCTTGGAACAAAACAGTTAACACTCATAGCATTAGATCAATTTTTCATGTCTATATCTGGTAATCTGAGTAAGCCTTTTGAAGATAACCATGCAAAATAACATTTGTTATTGAAAGCCTATATTGTTATTGTTTGGGGTTTTTTGTTATTTTGTTTATTTGTCTCTTTTGTTTCTTGTTGTTCTTGTATTTTTGTTTTGTTTTGGTTTTCCCTCTTTAAAATACAATAAGGAAGACTAAGCAACTAAACTAAACACTTAAGGATACAGACAGATGTAATACAACTCTAAAGAAAAACAAGGGCTGAGTGGACACAGAAGGCAGAGTGGTGGTTCCTTCGAGAGGGATAAATGGATAGGCCAGGGGCACCAGGGCAATATTTCACTTCTTACTCTGTATTTTCAAGGATTTGAGTTTGTTTGTTTTCTTTAGATTGCACACATACATTTGATTCATTCTGTTGTATGTATGATACAGGTCACAACTGAAAGTTTTTAAAGCATACGAAAGAAACCACAGACAAAAATGAAGATATGTTTTCATAATCAAAACTGTACATTTATCATTTTAAAATATTTACCCGGAAACCAAACAAGTTAAAGAAATATTTGATACAAATACTGAAGGGGTTCACTGAAGCTACTAACCCAGCCACTAGGTAGGAGCACGTCTCCCTCTAGCCCTTGTCCTGCTGTCCCCTCTGCCCGGCACACTCTTCCACTGAACAAACCTGCTGAACAAACTCTCACTTCATTTCTGCAAATGTTACTTTCTTGGTGAATCCATCCCTGACCACATCAGCACATACTTCCCTAACTTGTTTCTCTCCATGGCATTCACCTCTTACTGGTCTATTGTTAAACTTACTCCTTGTGGTTTTGTCTATCTAATCCCACTGGAATGAAAGCTCTGTGCAGGCAGAACTGATTTTCTGCTTTACTTCTACTACTGAGAATAGTGCCTGGCACAAGGTAGGTGCTCAATAAACATTTGTTGAATGAATGAATAGATGGATGAACGACTGTATAAAGAATTTATAATAACAGTAACATCATCTGCTGATCAGACAAAGGATAAAAACTGATAATTTACATGAAATAAGACATTAAAATGTCAAAGAAGTGTGTTGGAGAAATGTTAGGTATCATTCAGGATCAAATAAATTATATTAAACAGTCTTTTGCCTAACAAATTAAAGTGATTTAATTCTTAACTTTAATGTTAAGAATGTGGTAAATTGAGCAATTATTCATTGCTAGTAAGCATAAATGAGTTAAAAGGAATTATATGCTCTAAATGCTTTAAAAAGGTTCATATTTTTGGATCCAATAGCTACAACAAAATATTAAAAAACAAAATTCTGCAAATATACACCATGAAACCTTTTTAAATGTTCAAAGTGTAGTACATAGGTAAAAATCATGAGAGGGAAAGACTGATTCAACTACTTTAAATAAAACATTGAAAAACAATAATATGGGGGCTGGGGATTTAGCTCAGCGGCATAAGCACCTGCCTTGCAAGCAGGCAGTCGTGAGTTCGATCCCTGGTACCGATAAAAACGAAAAAGACCAAAAAAAAAAAAAGAAAGAAAAAGAAAAAGAAAAACAGTAATATGAGCTGGGGATTTAGCTCAGTGGCCTAAGTGCCTGCCTGCCTGGCAAGCGCAAGGTCAGGAGTTTGATCCCCAGTACCAAAAAAAAAAAGAAAAGAAAAGAAAAAAAAGACTACATGAAAATACTAACAAATTACTCTGCATTGTGAGGAACAGTTTTTCTTTGTGATTTCTGACTTTAAGTGACTTTTTTCTAAATTGTGGAGCATACTCGTGATCTGAAATTTTACAGCTTTAAGCATAACTGCTTTTTGTGAATTGGGTGTGTTCTTTCCAATCTTAAAACAATAGCATAATGAATGGTGAAAATGAGATTATAAAAATGGTCCAAACACAGAATCAATATGTAAAATCTGGAACCTCAAATTGAAAAATAAAACAAAACAAAACCTGGCTACCAGAGTTCTGGTCTCTTGCATCCCCTGGTGGCCGCACCCTGAAGCAGAAGAAAAGCAAAGTGAGAATCCACTCAAGATGGGGAAGCTACAAAGTAGCAAATGTTTCACTCTAAAAACAAATCTTCTTAAAAACATCAAGAAAAAGCTCTCATACACACATAGCAACAACGAAAAAAAGCATAGACTTTCGTCCTTTTATGTTGCCCCTGCTTAAAATTAAAGGCTGGAGCCACTTGTATTGTGCTGTATCTGCCCCACATTAAGCAGCCTTTCACATTAAAGAACTGGACAAGTCTACCGTGAAGCGTAAAACGCCACAAAGAAACTAATGATCAAAGGAGATCGTGTCCTCAGCCGTATCACACCCGAAGGGACAAATCAATTGAAAGGATCAAAAGCAGTGTTGGGGGGACACTGGGTTCAGCGCACAGAGCCTGCCTGGCAGGCATGAGGCCCTGCGTTGGACTCCTGGTATGAAAAATTTAAACATTTTTAAAAACTGGGTTCGGAAGTTTTTAAGAATCAAAATGTCCCAAGTTGAAATGCTGAGATGGTAATTTTGTGCCATTTCAACACCTGCTCTAGGCAAGCATTTCCACCTCGTCCTTCTCAGAGAACAGGCCTGCCACCCTCCCAGCGACTTTCCGGTTAGCGAATTCCAAGTTACTGTCGTCTTCATCTTGCCCCACCCTCCTCCCGCCAGCATGGGACACCCTCCTTCATCCTCTGTTTCCTGGCCTCATCTTTCCATCACAAGTCTCCTGCAGGTAATAAAGCACAGCAAAGGGGGCCACAGGACGAAGGCGAAGACAGTAAAGAAGCACCGTGCTCCCCGCGCTTTGCTGTGTGCCAGGTGAGGGCCGGGCGCTGCGCAAGTCACCGCGCTGCAGTCTGCTCAGCTCTGCTTCCTCATCTCCACCCGTTAAAGCAGGGAAACCTGAATTAAAGGCCTGGCTACGTCTTTTCTCAGCCCTCCTCTTCAGGCGACACTGGGGAAGGCCACGTCTGTAGGCTCTTTCTCATGCTGTCAGCAAGAAAGTCTGAGCTGACTTTCTGGAGGCAAAGCAAAGGCTCCACTTTGACAGAAACAGAGAAATCTGCACGTCCGCCCCTCCTGCAGCCCACTCTGCCTGCAAGCATAGCTCACACCCTCCCCTGCTATCCTGGGGCCCCTAGTCTGACCTCGTGTTGGGAGAGTTACCTACTCTCCCTGAGGATCTGCTCATTTCAAATATCTCAGGCTCTGAAAGGTCCTCAAAGCGCCCACCAGGTCTTCCCTGGATAAAATCGTCAATGAGGTTAAACCTGGCTGTGCAGGGCCTTGCCCAACACTTTGTCATTGCCAATTGTAATTCCCCATTCTGTGACATGGTTTTCAAAGGGAAATACCTCAACACCTGAAGTGATGTGAGCCACCTCTGGAGGAACCATTCTTAGGATGAAGATGCATAAATATCAAAGTATTGACATTTTCGGAACACAAACTGATTTAGGGTGCAACAGGAAGAATATTTAAATTTTGAACTGGTTTACACAATTGCAAGACAGTTGGTTGCTCTTCTTCCAAAACATCTCTGTATTTACCTCTCCCCAGCAAACCGAGCATCGTGTCTTCCATCTTTCCTCAGCAGGAAAGGTTTCCATGGCAAGAAGGCTTCCATTCTGCACCAGGGTGTGAGTGACTTACACTAATGTGTCCTGCTCCCCTCACATCTCCGTTTCCAGAGTGGATCTCCAATGACCCAAAACAGTCACTTCCATTAGGGGACCCACGAGCATCAGCAGCAGTCAGAGGAACAAAGACTTTTCTAGCCTACAACAAAATACAGAGTATAAACTTCTCCCCCAGCTCTGATCAGAATCCAGCTGCAGTTCTAATAATCTTCTGATGTTTGGAAATCTATGTGATATTTCTATACCTCCATTTCACCTTTGCAAAATAAAAATGACAATAGAAACAACAGATAAATTTGTTTTTATAACTAAATTAAATACTGTTTATTTCACTGGTAGCATGCTGATGGTGCCTGGGATATAGAAAATGCTCAATAAAGATGATTTTGTATTGTGTTTATTTTATTGTATTCATATCTGCTGGACAACTGGCTGTGCTCTGTACGAAAATGCTCTACAAGAACTCCTGGGTCACCATTGATAAACTGGTCAGTATGGACAGGAAAAAGGCAATGAAACTGGGTCCATATAATTCTGTCTGTGTCTGGTTTTGTCACTGGGGTGGTATCCCCTTTAACTGCCGCAAATGCCCTCCATTCCCTTTTGCTTGGGTTTGCCACGCATTTGGGGTTAGTCTGCCTGCCCTACCGTCACTGCCCTGTAGTTGGCGCTCATCCAGCATCAGCGATAGGAACTGGAAATTTCAACATAATCTTGTCTGATACTTTGGTTTTGTTTCTATTTTTTGATAGTTGATGAATTTTCTGATTCTCTCAGATAGTCATTGGATGTTTAACCTCTAGGTGTTTTTGTGCTAAGCCCTAGAGGACATAAAAAGGAAATAGACAATCTCTACAGAGGAGATAATGAGATAATATCCACCATTCCTCCTCCCTTGCCCCTTCCCTCTTCTTCTGGCTGCTCTGTTTGAGACAGAAGTTCACCAGGAAGAATGAAAGACAAGGGATGGGGGAGGGGTCCATAGACAGGTTCATTTTGCAAATTTTTTTCATTTTGCAACTTTTTAAAGACTTGACGCCTCTTTTGAAAGTTTGTGCACAATAGGGCCATTCATTAAAAAAAAATGCATGAATATCCAAGCATTGTGTATATATAAATATCTCAGGTGAATAAATTTTCACATTAGTTGACGAACGTGTTCATTTCCTTTGTAGAAGCATGTAATTTAAATTCATTTTGACTTCACTGGGCTCCATTGGCATTTTGAAGCAAATTAATTCCTTTTCCTACTTATCAAAAATTCTTATGCAGTAAAAAAATTCTGTGCCACTAATTCTGTGACCTAGACCTTACTGGACACAACAGTCATGGTGGAGGTTGTATTTAAGTCCTAGCTCTACTATTCAAGTCTGAAAGTTTGACTAAGTTTCATAGCTCTGTGAATTTCAGTCACACATTCAATTACTGAGAAGCAAAACTGCACAGTGAAAGATTTTTGCCCTCGTATAAATTACTGTACAAGTATGGTGGCGGTCTAATGTGGCGGAAGGCCAAGGCAGGAATGCTTACTAATTCTTGCTTCTTCTTCAGCCTTAATTGTAACTCCCCTTCCTGTTTGCAGGCATAGAGAATTCCAATCGGTTCCTCACACGTCACCAATATCTACCCCATGCACCACTTCCAATCAGAGGCCATGTAACCCTCTGCCTCTCTATGTCCATTCGAAGGAGACAGCCCAACCTCCATGGGTTGCATGCTCCTTTCCACGTCCTCAACTAATAAACCTGGTCATTTTGTACTTTTTGCTTCTCTTATGCCAGAAAACTCTTAACACACAGAACTAACTTCATTCCTCTAGGCTCATCTCCAAAAGGTTCAACCACCTCCCAATAGCACCACAAGCCAGAGACCAAGCCTTCAACATATTGAGCCCTTGCAGGACACTTGCTCAAACCACAGCATGCTTGTGATTGTTCCTAGTCTCACACTTTGAGCCTCATGCTTTGTATTCTGAAAAAACAAAACTCTTTGCTATACATTTATGGACAGCTTGTCCCCTTTGTGTTCCATGTCTCAGGACTTTTGCTTTCCTATGCCTTGAAGAGGATGCTGCAAGGTCACAAAGTGATAAAAGGTGCTTGCAGGTGGGCCTGTACAACCAGGACTGGACCCCAATGAAGCACCTCAGAGCATCAGTGGTAGATATGCTTGCAGAGAAGTGACAGATTCCCTAACTGAACTGATGGGTTGTTCTCCATCAGACCAAACCCAAATAACAAAATACACTTCATTTTTTTCTCAGATATAGCAACTGTAATCCACAGTACCGCAGATCAAATGTAATAAAAGCTAATCATCTTTTTAAGTTACATTGAGCATCCACTTCAAGTAAACAACCATGTAGAGGTCCAAAGATCAGGAAAGGAGTTCCTATTCTCCAAGAGTCCACAGTCTAGTGAAGGAGTTGGAGACGGAAAACAAGCGTGAAGAAAGGCTAGGGTCTCACAGCAAACACAGGCTACATTACTGGCACCAATTATAAATCTATCAAAGACTTTCAAAGGGAATGCATCTCACTGTCGGAAATGTAGAGATTACAGGGGAACTTGTTTATCCCTACACATTCTCACATTCTGTGCTACCAACTTCTGTGGGGTGTACATTTTAGGCCATAGCTGACGTGGCTCTCAAAGCATGAAGCTCACTCTCGATGATATATAAGAAACTGACACATGTCTGTGGTTAAATGCAAACATCTTTAAAAGGCAAAGATCAAAGGTGACCTGTGTTTCATGTGCCTTAAATCAGAACCCCACAGGCAAGTTCCTCTAGTAAGTTCCTGGAAAGAGCACAGGGCACAGTGGTTTGCTCATTCCCATACATGCACGAAATATGAGTGACAGTGATGGTAAAGATGATGGTGATGGAGATTCAGTCATCAACTAACATTTATTGAGGACACATGTGTCACTAATCCCATGTTAATTACTGGAAAGACAAAGATGGGAAGATTGGCTCATTCACCTGTACCTACCCAGTGACATCACAGAGGAACAAGCTGATTCTTGTTAGATGATTATAATTATGAAATCATTATGCTGAAACAATTTGAATGATCTTCCAATTTATTTCACTTCCAAAAGACAATAGTATCCATGAGAAAAAATATCATCAAATCTTCTATAAAGAACTCCAAATATAGAAACTTCATAATTCAGTGATCTATTATCAAAAAAAGCAAGTTCTTTTAAACATCTAACTAAAATCTTGGATCATGTATATTGTATAACTTTTACTTTGAGGGAGATGCAGCAAGGTATCAAAGAAGCCATAATAACCTTATTTTTAATTTAGAAAAATAAATACATAGAACTGATTCAAGAAATAAAGTAGTGTTATATAAGAATATAATAATTTATTAAGTTGTCCACCCTCTTGCTAAGCACCTCTAGTGTGGGCCAGGAGGAGAATCAGTGCTCCCAAGATCCAGCCATGGTGGAATTTAGGCAGCTTATTTGCCCGCCCTCTTGCTAAGTGCCTCCTAGCTTGGGCCAGGAGGAGAACCAGTGGCTCCCATGAGCCTACTGGCTTGCAGGCTGAGAATCAAACACCATCCCACCCCATCCTCACAGCAACCGGGGATAAATGTCTCAGCATCTCTTCGGAGGATGACCATGTGCAATATAGCAAATGTGGAGGATTCCCTTCTATCTTCTGCTTGAAGACAAAGGTTGTTTTCACTGTTCTGTTTTGTTATGTTTGTTTTGCTCTATTCAATACTCTCTTTCAATTGGTTTTATAATATTCTGTTTTTAGTTTGATTTCGCTATACCTAATTGACTGGACAACTATTATGAAGATAACGAGATATACTATTACTACTGTCCCAATATTCTGCTGTGAAGTTCTGTGTCAGTTTCACTGAGTGTCTCAATTGGCTTTGTTCTGTCTTGTTCTGTTGTACTTTTGCTACCTTCAAAATAAAACTTAAAAAATAATAATAATAATTTATTAAATGGTGTCCAACAAATTTTATATTGCATAGTGGTATTCTCATGTTGGGAAGATCTGTAGTAATGTTAATTAAGCGAGAACCACAAAGATACTTTCTGGGGAAAGAATTCTGGAAAAATAAAGCTGAGATGTGACACAATGGAAACCAGGGAGCAAATGGAGAAGTTGGTCTCAGCTAGGAGTGCAGTCAGTTCATCATGAGTTTTAAGTAGGTGAATAGAATGTTCAGACATTGTCTTCTGGGTTGTTTTTATTTGCTGCATAAAATAAGAAATAAGGTCACCTGCTGAGTGTGAAAAGGGTGGAGGTAGGATTGGAGATTTAAGGAGTGTATCAAAATAGACTCAGAAATTAAAGGCAGTGAGTTGATAACCAGCACAAGAGATAAGAAAACTATCGAGTAGTCATATGGGAGAGTGGGAGGGTAACTTCCTATTTGGGTAGAATTATGGAGCCAGTCAAGGTTAGTGGTCACACATTTAAAAGGAGATCAATCAGTAGGGTTGCATGTTTTTCTCTAGCCACAATCAACTGTGTACCTTCAAGCGCACACTTAAGTGGATACTTGAATATAACAGGGATTGGGATTTTTATCAGTTGAAAATGACAGGGAAAAAGAAGCAAAATCAACAGCATATGCCCTACAATGACTGCAATATTTGGACATGAGAGTCAGGTTGGGTAAGGGAAATGGGACTTAAGCACAAATGACATAACAATTATAGGTCTTAACAGAGACAGACTTAAAGATTGTTGGAGTCCTCAATTCTGACATATAATCACCAACGACTATTAATTTTTCCATTCCATTTGCACATCAGTGAAGCTAAGGTAATTTAATCACATAATTGTTGTATCTGACTCCAGTCCAGCATAAAGAATGATGGATTTCATAATATGCACAAAATCCAATCCAGATTGTAGGTTGAGGTGCAGATGAGAAAGCTCAGTTAAGGCTTAGACTCCTAATATGTGGTTGAGTGATGAAGCAGTCAAGAAAAGTATCCAAGATACAATAAAATCCTTGACTAGAAGATGATACCCACCCCCGCTTTGGTAATAACATACGTGTATAACAAGGGTTTGCAGAATATGTTTGAAGAATAAAATTGAATGGAGTAATTTTTTAAAATATGATTTTCCTGAGGAAGAGGGTAAGAAATGGCAGTGGAAATAGTAAGGATAAAATCCATACGGCCTGATAGGGTAGTTGGGAAGAATTAAATGGAAACATTTTGAACATGGCGAATGGGGTAGAAGATAATACCTTTGATAGGATAAGGAATAGAAGTGGTCAATGGAAGTGGTCAATCAGCTTTGCACATGCTGAGTTTAAGACGTCTGTGGGATTAAACCAGTGGGAATGTCCCAGGGAAAAATGGAGAAATGAGTCTTAAACTCAGGAAGAGTTTAAATTTGAGGATCTTTGGAGAGTACAGCATTTTTGGCAAAAGTAGGTGGTATCTAAAGCAAGGTGTGGGCAGGTAATTACCAGAAATCATAAGTTTGTTGCTGTCTCCTAATGTGAAGTTACAGAATGAAAGGTGCTGATGGATATAGATGGAACCTGCAGCACTGTGATCCCTAAAGATCAAGAGAAGGAGTCCATGAAAGAGACAAAGAAAAAAACAGTTCAAAAAATACCCAAAGATTTTTGGAAAAAGAAGTCAACAGAATAGAGCACTTAAAGAAACATGAAGTGTTGAGCTGAATCAAATGCCAAGAAATGTCAAATAAGTTGTGACCTGAAAAGCATCTGTTGGCCATAACAAATGAGTCATCAAATTCTACAGGAGGACGTTCCTTTGAGTATCAAAAGCCCAAATAGAGTTACTGGAGTTACTGGAAGGGTAGGAAGTGGGAGACACTTTTTAAAAGGCTCTTTTTCCAAAGAATTTGTTCCTAAAAAACAAGAATAATGACCATGGGAACCTGTGAATTGCAGATTTTGTGGTTTGTTTTTTAAAAACTGAAAATTCGTGACCATGTTAGTAAACTGTGAAGAAAGGGCCAGGGGCTGAAGATGTAAGACAATGTTCACAGCAGTAAAATTCCTCAGACAGAGGCAGACACAGTCTAAAGCACAGAAGGACGTCCACCCCTTCCCCTGTTGGAAGGAGCCAAGAATGACTCAGACGAAGGGAGGAATGTGCCTCCACACTTCCTAGGAGATGCATCTGCCCTAGTTCTTCCACTTCCTGATTACCTAATGCTCTCTTCTGGTTTCTGATTCTATCATTTTGCTGAAACTACATTTCCAAAAGTCTCAAATAGTCTTCCAAATTCGAATTCAGGGAGTTCGTATCAGTTCTCATCTTCTAAACCTCTACTCAGCTTTAATTCTGTGGAATGCCCTCTCTTTCCTGAATATCACTCTTCCTTTGGTTTCTGTGGTCCTGGGACATTCTACCTTATCTCCCTATGATTTTTCCCCTTTCTGTATATAGATCTTGAGCCCTAAGTGAGGTCACTCTCCTAAGATCTATAACTTCAGCTCTTATCTCTTTGTTTTTTGTTTTTTGTTTTGTACCAGGAATTGAACTCATTACCTCACACTTGCACACTTGCCAGAAAGGTGCTTTATAGCACTGAGCTAAATCCCTGGCCCCTCAGCTCTCATCTTTATAAGCATGGCACTCACAGTTTTTTTTCTCATCCTTATCATGTGTTTTCAGTTGTTTCTGTAATGTATGCTTTCCTTCTAAGACATTTGTGAGAAAGAAATCAATCAGAGTCTGCAGGCATTGTTAAGGCCCCAAATCAGCAGGAGAATGGGAATAAGTAGTGACAACTGACCAAAGTTTCTGATATTTGGATAATATTCAGTGACTGTAGTAAGCACGTAAGTATCACCTGGGATGGGTTCCAAGTAAAAATTAATGAGAACCCAGATGGAAATAAGAAAAAAGGAAAAGACATGCTCAGCACTCTAAGATAGAATTGGAACCAGATTAATATCATAAATATACACTGAGGAGTGAGGGTTTCCTCACAAGCCCTAACCCACAAGGTGACGGAACTACAAATAAAAATCAGGGAAGCTCTCTTAAGTGCATTTGTTGTAGTTTATCTTCTGGTAAGTCACTTTGAAAATTGTTCCACAGTTGAATAGACATTATAAGCTTCAGCAATCTTCCTCCTAGGTGTTCAAAAAGAAATAAGTGGCTACACAAAGATCCGTACGTAAATTTTGGTAAAAACTATGAACAATCAAATGTTTGTCAACTGATAAATGAATAGGTAAATTTGAACCTAACCAAACTCTATTCAACAATTTAAAAGAACAAACCAGTAATACACCATATGCATGAATTTTAAAAACATTATGCTACAGTAAAAGAAGCATCTATCTGAGAATACAACCTCAAACTGCTGCCAATTTTTAGCAAAAGCATTGTTTAAAATGAAAAAAAAAGCATTTCTATGAAACTTACATTCTTAATACCATTAATACCGTTTCACTATATCAGAGATGAGCAAACCATTTTGCCCAAAGAGAAGTTCCAGAGGAAAAAAAGGAAGATATTTGCAGGCAGCAGTTTATTTTATACATTATTTATTTCTTCTATCAGAAAATACTGTCTTCCTGGCAAGCGCGAGGTTGTGAGTTCAATCCCCGGTGCCACAAAAAAAGAAAATACTCTGTTTTCAATGGGCTTAAGCATTAGTTTTGTATTTCTTTAACCAAGAGTTTCACATTATTTGTCAAAGTGTCTGCAAGGACACAAGGAACACAGTGCAGTATCTGATTTTACCTTTTGCCCTCGATAGCTATTACTGAGTAAAATAGCAATGAGGCTCTTCGCTGGCCCAGATAACCTAGACTGCATCTCTGCATGACCTTCAAGCTGACTCCACAAGTCCCCGGCTCTCTAGCCTCTGTGGCCTTATCTCTCAGCAAGCCATGTGGTTAACCAAACTGTCTACAGAACTTCTTGATAAATTAGTGGCTCACCATGTGGTGTTCACCACAACAATATGTTAGCCCTGTTCTCAGGTCCAGACAGCAGGAGGGGAGAAAACCAGACACACGCCCTGTACATTGCAGCAATACAGAAATTCTCGTGGGCGAAATAGCACGGCTGACACTCTCCAGTGTCATTTGCTTTGAGGTGCCCTTCCTTTTAAGATTCCTTGTCTGCTTAAATACCAGCTGAAAAAAAAACTAAACAGAACAAACTTTTGATTACATTTAGAAAAATCAAAATATTCCACACTCATTATTCAACCTGAAGTACTCCTGAGGTATTCCAGTAGTTGTGATTTTTCAAAATTTGTCTAAAACTAGCAGGTCAAAAAAGTAGTTCCTAAACAAAAAAGATTAAAAGGGAGGTAGAAGGGATTGGAGGGCTTGGTTGGTTAGTCCTATGGAGAAACTACTACTCAACATGCATGACACTTCTAAATATTCATTTTGAATCACTCTTTAAGTGTCCTGAAATGGACCTTTGATAGTCTACTACTGAGAAAGCTAGACTAAGGCTAATATATCTATCAGCTAAATACTCAGATATGACTGAAAGAATCAATGACCTTAATCACCCATGTTAATGTGAGAGGCACATCTTAGCCAACTGGGCCTCTCATCCTTAAACATAAGTGTGATTCTGCTGCTATCTCATCTCTCATCAGATCAGTAACAATCAAACATGACAGGTGAATTTCAGAGACATTTATCATGCTTCATCTTACAGAATGAAATACAGTGTTCAAGTGTATGTGATTGAGAATATATTTTTACAGCATGTAAATTTAACCAAATGTAGTATGTTAAACAATGAAAACTTAAAATAGACACGTATATAATGTTAATATAAATGCTGTTAATAATGTATGCTTAGTTCTGGGAGAACATGGTGAATAGATAACAGCAGCTACAGAGGCTCTCTGAGATAGCCAGCTTAGAATCCAGGAATGGTGCGGTGTGAGGAGTCCTAAGCAAGGTGAAATATATCTGCCAACCCAGGAATGAACTAAGCTGAGAGAAACCAAGTGGAAATGCAATCCCAGTGCTATAACCAGAACAGATAATTCTGGCTTCAGTGTGGAAGCTGGAACCTGTGCCTCTGGAAACTGCGATTTGGATTTCCTGCTGCCACTGCTGCATCTGAATCGGCAGGCAGGGACAGGAACGTGCAAAAGCTCTGAGAGCAGGAATCTGCGAACTGAGTTGAGAGTGGAACTGTCAAGGAGCCCTGCATTGACCTGCAGTGAGTGAGAGGAACAGGGACCCTTCCATAGACTAGAAGGCTCCCACAGAGGACATTCTGGGACTGAGCAGACTAGCTGGAACAGGACGCTGCAGTGACTTCAGTCGCATATTCGCCTCTCAAGCAGGATTGTTGGGGAGTGCTTGGCCTGGGTGATGCCGTGGACTAAGACCCAATAGGCTAGTTCAAACCAGGTCCCAGCGCCTGGAGGTGCACCCCAGCAGTAAAGCTGTCAGTAGGTTGACCTGGAGGAGCGAGCCCAGTGGGGGCTGCCCAGGTCTGTGTCTCCCTAGTACGCTGCAGTGAGCGGGAACACCTAGCCAGTGCAATTCAAACAAACTGTAACAGATAAAGAAAGAAACCTCCTATACACGCTTGTATGGAAGGAACAAAAAGTATGGGAAGAGGAAGCAACAAGAAAGGATCCTCAGACCCCAATCCTGAGAACACTGATCAAGGAAAAGTAAATGCAAAGGAGAATGAGGACAGAAAACATGCAATATCAGGCATGGCACCAATAGATATAAAGCAATATCTCCGGAGCCTCATAGACGAGTTCAAAAATGCAGTATTTAACAAAATAAAGCAAGATATAAGTAGAATAGTTAGAGAAATGCTAAGCACTGCCCAAGAAAAAACAGATGGTGGAATGGAAGAATAGAAAAAAAAGGGAGAATTGTTTGATGGAGAAAATAGAGAAAACATAGAATATGTTTTAATATACACAGTATTCAAGTGTATATGAAGCAGGTTCAAAGAGATTACCAGGAAATTAAAAACTCTATTGAAAGCTGGCATAACAGCTTGAAAGAAATTAAGGATAGATTATCTGAACTGGAGGACAGATTTGTAATGTGGGAGCATGAAATGAAAAACTTCTTAAAAATAACAAGGAAACAAGCAATACCAATACAAAGGCTAGAAGATAAGAGGATCTATAACTTAAGAATTAAGAATATAAAGGAAGAAGCAGGAATACAAACAAATGAACTGCAAAGGTTATTCACAGAAATAATCAAGAACTTCCCTAATATGGGAAAAGGTAAAGATACTCAGATCTATTGAGGCATACAGGACCCCAGCCACCTACAACCCAAACAAAACTACACCCAGGCATATAATAATCAAAATTCCAGAAATCCAATATAACAGAATATTAAAAACTGAGAGACAAGAAACAGATCACTTACAAGGGAACACCCATCAGAATTATAGCAGACTTCTCACCACAAACCATCAAATCACGAAGAGCATGGAGCAAAATAATTCAAGCTTTGAAAGATAATAACCTCCAGCCAAGATTGATATATCCTGCACAACTGTCCCTAAAAATTGATGGAAAAACAAGGTGCTTCCAGGATAAAGAGGAACTAGGGGAATTTGCAACCACCAATTCAACTCTACAGAGAATACTGCAGGATATTCTAAAAAAAACAAACAAACAAGATTCCAGAAACAGTGGCAGAGAGGCCACAATGAATGGAGCAGAACGTGAAATGAAGAAGACAAACTGACAACTAATGACAGAAAAAGAGCTCAACAGAAATGAGGCAGAGAAGGTTGGATGGTAGGAACAGTTATTTTGGAGAAAACAAGACATCATAATAGCTAATGCTGATTTAATATCATCTTGTTTTGAAGTCCCATCAAGCTTTTGTTCTTCTGTCTCCATCGGTCTTAACATGTATCATATTGGATTTTATTATATGTGATAAGATAAAAAATTTATAGACAAGGAGATTATACAGAAACCATTGTTCATTTTCTGTTAGTTGATTCTAAATACCCTGTAATAGTGTCATTCTCTTGAATGGTTTTACATTGTCTTGATATGTTTGATACTACAGTATACGAAGTTATACTCAAAGATTTCAAGGAAAGAGACACTATGGTAACTACTTTTATGTCAGGATATCTTGTGGTGAAACACTATTTTGCTTAAATGGTTATGTTTTTACCTCAGCTGTTTTGTTGATATGCCCTCTAATCTCAATCTCCTTTTTTTATTATTTACTTTTTTATTTTTATCTTTTTAATTAAGGGAAAAATAAATAAAAATAGTAGGATATATTATAATAACCCAGTTTGATTTCCTATTAACTTGATTTGAAACCCTGTATTGCTCTCACCATCTTGTTTTGACTGATTTTCCTCTATTCTGTTTTGCTTGATAGTACCAAGTTCGAAAGTATAGGCAACAACTGTGAAAACAATATGATTCATTAGGACACCCATTCTGGTTGACTATTGTCTTCTTTTGAAGTCCTTTAATGTCTCCAGTGTTTTGGTTTTATTGCTTTTGTTCTTTACTGTTTTGTTCAATTTTATTATAACTGATGATATAGGCAATTTTTCTTAAGATAGCAAGAGGCATTATGGTAACCATTGTTGATCACCTTGTATTTTGTTTTTACATTACGTATTATGTCCATCCTTTTGATTTGACTGGCTCTATTTTATTATGTCACATTTGGTTTTACTCTCTTCAAAAAAAGTAATAAGAACTGTGGGAGTAATAAAACCCATGTAATTGTCATTGTACAAAAGAGAGGAAAAGAAAGTGCTCTACAGGATATAATTGCATGTATATTTAAGTGTATAAGATAGATGACCACATTACTGAGTTTTGTTGGATCACTGAATAGAACTGTTCGCAGTCTCACTGTTTGAATATCCACTTTATATGTTTTAATTTTGTAACTTGAACAACTATTTCTAAAATGACCATATGTAATTAACTAGTGATTTCCTACTGTTTATTTTTCTGAAATTCTGTATAACTTGTACCCTTTTTTTTCCTCTTTAAATAAAATTTTTAAAAAAATTATGTATGCTTATTCAACTCATTAATATGTCTCAGAAGACATGATTCCTGTGTTCTCTGTCACTTGAGTATATTTAGGAGCATCTGCAGGAGTGATTTCCACACCTACTGTGTCAGCATTTCCACTCTCTTCAAGATCCAAACCTCACCTTCATGCTCTTTCTGCTCCCCAGAAAACCTTTCTCAATAGAGACCTCCAATCATGCACACTTTCCTTCAGTTACAGGGCTCCTTTCTGCCCCTGAGGCACCTTGCCCCATGTCTGCCCTGTCAGCTTCTGAATTTTTCTTGAAGCCACTTAGTATTCCCTTTTTCCTTCTTCTTGGTGAGATCCCACCAGTGTGTTATGCAGTGTTTCAAGAAAATGATCTAAGGCAGCAATGCCCAGACCTGTGTATCAAAACCTCTATATGACATTCAGCAGCAGCCTGCTCCAAAACAAGGGGTCCAAGAGGTCTGTCTTTGTTACAGGGCACATTTTCAGCCTTTCTGGTGATCACTGTAGTCTCTGTTGCATCTTCAAGGCCAGACGTAAAGAGGGAGAGGTCAGTGCCTGCCACCTCCACATCGTTTCCTCTCCTGCTTCCTGAGCCCTTTCATTTGTCTTCTGTGACAACAGTGTGATTGGAACTGGTCTTTCTAGGATTACCTTCTAGATACATGTGGAAAAGATCAGCATTCTTAATTTCCCAACATTTCACAGTCTGATCCTCATTTATGGTGAAATGGTCTCCTCTCGTGATCCCTCTTCCTCCTGTAAGAAAATATACCACAAGAACTTGTCTTCAGTCCAGCTTTAACAAAATGACACATGCTGACTCCCATCTTTCAAATCTTTCATTCCTTCTTTCTTTCACTCCTCCTACCACAAGCAAACCTTATAGCCAGTCCAGCTGTCAACTCTCAATGAACAGTTAGCTTATTTCTGCCTTCTTGGTTGATGATCCAGGTGGTACCAGAGTCTCGATACTGACCACAACACAAGTAGCTTTTGTAAAATTCTCCCAGTGAGCATGTCTGTTGAATATCTTTATGGAAATCCTAGGAGACTTGACCAGCTATCTTGCTGTATGCTCACAGTCACTGTGAGCATACTAGAAACCGTAATGATGCCTCCATGGGTGTAAGGACTCAGATGTCTCTAAGAAAGACATCTTTCCTGTAGCCATGGGAACTTCATCCCAAAGTTACCAGAAACAGCTGGAATTATTTGCCATAACCATGTGACAGAAAAAATTGCTAGTTAAAACCACAACCGACTTAACTGCTTTTGCCCTAAAAGTATTCCATCACATGTCCCCAGAGAATGAGTATGTGCAAAAGAAAGTGGAAGGCAACATTTAGTACCAAAGACAAGGTAAATGGATCTAGCAGGTAGCAAAGAAACAAACAGCAAAAAAAAAAAAAAATACTGCAAATGGAAGATACTAGAATGTGGTGAGGGGCAATTAGAAGAGAGGAGAAATAGATTCAGGGGCAGAGCTGTGAGGAGGCAGCCTAGACAGGGGAGCAATATTTGTTTCTGAGACTTTCTCACTTCCAGTAATGGCTGAAGACTGTTTAATCACAAGACTATCTACAGAGTGTAGAGTATGTGGCACCACAGTGCTGGGGTACCCCTCTCTGTCACTCCACATTTTCAGGGACCTCTATCAGATGTAAGAATGCTCAGTGTACTCTTCTCACAGGGCAAAGTGTCCATGTCAGCTCTGAGCACAGTCATCTTGCAGGTGATCAGAGAAGACCAGGACTGCAGTGCCCTATGAAACCAGGCTACTATAAGGAACCTGAGCCAGGCACGGTCACGGGGGTGGGAGCTTGGCAACTTGCTTCAACTGATTGTTGTCTACCAATTTAACAGGTATGATGACCCAGCTACCAGGAGTTGCATTACTTAACTTCTTTTCTATCTCCTTTTATAGGTCATAGGCATGATATAAATGAAAAGAATGATTCCTTGTTCTCTGGTTCCCCAGTGGTTGATATAGTACTGAACTCTTCAAAGTCAGGTTTTTGAAGGAGATATAAGAAATTGAACCTACCTTTCTACATTTATGCATCAACCTCCTAGAAGTGTGTATCTTTCCAAAAGCCCTCACAAATGATCTTCCAAAGAATATTTCAGCAGGGCACAACATTTTGGGGCTGAATGTCCTCCTACCACCCCAAAATCCTATATAGAAATGGTCCCTTTTGCTAAGGTTGAGACCCAGTTACAGCTGACATCCCTAGAGCCACACAAAGAGAATGAAGAAGGAGGCCCAAGTGGAAGGGACAGATTGTCCTAATGACATAACACAGCAGGACCATAGACAAATAATCCCTCACTCAAAATTTTTCCCTGTTGCCCTTTCATTGGAAAACTCAAAGCTTAATGCTTATAAAGGATTTCATGTAATCCTTATAGAAATGTGACTTGCATGCAATGTTTATTTTTATGCATTCAACTTTGAACCATTATGAGTAGAATGAAAGTCATTTCAAAGGCCAGCAATGTAGGTCAAGCATCTTGGTTTAAGTTTGTGGAAAGAGCGCTCCCCCAACACTGACTTCCTTCCCTTGGGGTTACTGTAAAAAGTTGCCTGTGTCAGCCAGATGGTGAGAAGCTAACTTTAGGTCCCAGCTTTTCATTGTCTCCCACACACCAAGCACCAGTCAAATTGAAATGGCATCCCTGCTGCCCCCTTTCAGAACCGGCCAGACAGCTGAGTCAGAAGCATTTCCCAGCCTGCATTGCCTGCTGACCACTGTTTGTGGAAAATTGCCATAATAGATTAATTGCATTGAATTAAATCCTGGGCACAATGCATCTGAATTGCTGTTTTGCAATTGACAGTGGCATAGAGATTACAAACAGGTTGTGCCTAGTAATCCCTAGAATGCTCCTCTTCCAGCCGGGGAACAAAATACTTAGGCAAAGCACCTATGTCAGTGAAGAATTATTCCAACAAGAAGGATTTTCAAAAAAGAAAACATTCAAATGCACATAAAATTTTATTAGTCTCTTCTAACAAATATCCACACATATTGTAGCTTAAAGCAATACACATTTATTCTCTCACTGTACTGGGCCAAAGTCAAGGTGTCAACAGCGGCATCCCTCCAGGAGCTTTGGCGAAGAATCACTTTTTTGCCTTTGTGAGCTTCTGGATAAATGGAACAAATGCAGTCACTGATTTTGTTGGCTCCATCTTCAGAGACTGCCAAAGAGAATCTCATTTCACAGCAAAATCTAACTGGAAAAAAAAGCATCTCATTTCATCCTCACATTGCTGTCTGTCTCTGTGTTGAGGTCTCCCTACACCCCTCTCTCCTGTGGTCCCTAATTATTATGTTTAGGGCCCATATGGATAATTCAGATAGGCTTCCCATATCAAAGTCTGAGGCATTTGATCACATGCACAAATTTAAGACTGAGTGAACATTTAGAATATATAATAATTCTGAGATTTATAGTCTAAAGTAATTAATATTAGGGATCTGATGTGATTATTATTGCCAAAATTTCTTCTTGGGAAACCACGATTGTTTTTGATCAAAAATTTCGAAAAAGGTTCAGTTTTCTCTTGGATGCTTGTCAGCAGTGTAAGTTCATGGGCATACAACCTGTGTGAACAAATCCTTTAAAGGGGATCCATGATTGCTTCAATGTTGTTTGACATTCCTAATTTTTTAACAGGAAGCCAAACATATCAATTTTGCTCTAGAACCCACCAATTCTGTAGCTGGTCTTGTCAATCAGGTTGCATACAAAGGTTGGCAGGGACTGCATTAATTGAAATCCACTCAGCCAAAGCATCGAAGATGATTAGTTCAGTGTCTGGCACTTGATAATGACTGTCAGCTAGGAACCCATCTGGGACCCTCAAGCACCAAATCTGGCCTTCCCAGCATGGCATTCCCAGTGCAGCTGGGTTACTTGCATGGCAGTTGGTTCCCCTAGAGTGAGCACCCAACAATACAATATAACAGCGACATAAGCTTTTGAAATCTGGCTTTAGACATCATCAAAGTTACCAGGGCTTTAGTGTAGGTAACTCAGTGGGGCAGAGATTTGTTTCCAAAATCAGATAATCCAGCAATGTGGTAAACAAATTCAGAAAAAAATGAGGGAAATAAAGATGCTGCTCAGAAATTCCTAAAATCTCTTGTGAAAAGGGTCTGGTAAAGAACTAGATTTGCTACAGACAAGCAAGTTGCCGTTATAATTCCATGTGTTTATGGAAGAAGATGAGCCAAAAGCTCTCTTAATTACATTTTCAATGATCTTTCTCTCTAGCTTAAAATTCTATAATTATATAACTAAGCAAACATTGAAAGTAGATATCTCCTTGACCACTCAAAGAGAGAGTGATCCTCAAAGAAGATTCTATGGTTGACAGATTTCAATACCACAAAGTAATTTATGGCAGGTCTCCTACAAAACATCAGCATAGGTTGGTGAAACCTTGCGAACCAACAGTCTATAAACTGAATGCAAAAAACCATATCTTGGATCTCACAGGAACACAAAGAAATTGGAAGTGACTAGAGTGAATATAGCCCTACTGTGGACACCACAGACTGACAGTGCCTGACAGAAAAACTCATATATCGGAAATAAAACATGTCAGTAATGACTCTTTGTGGATTCCAAAACTGCAGACAGTGAAAAGAAACCAGTAATTCAAACACAATGAGAAGATGGCAAAGCAATAAACAGAAGAAAAAGAGCAGCTCCAAGATTTGGTGTCCAGACACTGGAATATAGCAACATGAGGAAGACAAGAGGAGGGAAGTGGGTCCCCAGGACCCAGGAAGAATCTGAAGTGGAATTGAAGCCCCTAGGGAAAGCAAAGAGAGAGACCTCAAGGAAGAAAGAGGACGTAGCAGGCAGCACTTTCTCCCTGAATCCACGCTCACTGCCTGGGAGCGGTGACTCAGACTTGCATTTGCCTGGTCACTGCTCAAAACTCAGAGGCCTCCACAGAGAAATGCACCTGTGGAGTGGAGCAGAGGATGCAGCTGACTGCGGTGACTGTTGAGTTTTCACATTCAGATATTCCCCAGGACAGGGTGACGGCCAGTAACCATCTTGGAGAGGAGCCAGTTGAGCTCAGAACTCCCAACAGCCTTAGGATGGCTCCATCTAGCAGCTCCCAGTGTCTGGGTGAGAGAGCCAAGTTTAAGTGGACGGGAGGTCACGAAGCTGAGTTCAAACTGTCAGGAACCAAATTCAAAGAGGCAGGAGGGGTGTGGAATGTTACAGGATTAACAATTTGGGTTCCAGCTCACACCCAGAAACCAAGCCTGAACTCACAGAAGCTAAAGATTCAGGCTTGAGATTATCCTCTAATCCTCTGTAAAGCTACCGCTAGCCTATAGGGATTAATAAACTCAAATCTGAACTCTGCCCTCATGGTCTACCTGTGACAGCAGAGACAACCTCCCACTCAGACTGATGTACCTTGCAAAACTATCTTTAAAATTGATGGAGAGATCTGGAGATTTGGCTCAGTGATGTAAGAGCCTTCCTGGAAAGCACAAGGTCATGAGTTCAATCCCTAGTACTAAAGGAAAAAAAAACTGATAGAGAAATAAGGTGCTTACATGGCAAAGAACAATTGAGGAAATTCATGACCACTAAACCAACACTCCAAAACGTTCTCAAGGACATTCTAGAAAGAGATAACATGAACCCCAAACAGAATGAATCCAAGAGGCAAGGCAAGCAATTAAACAAAGGGGAAAATAGAGCAAACAACCAGAAAATAACATAACAATAATAAAAAAAAATGCATACTGGTTACAACCATCAATGTTAATGGTCTCAATTCACCCATCAAAAAAAAAAAAAAAAAAACAGACTGACAGAATGAATCAAAAAGCAAGATTCAACAATATACTGCATACAAAAAACGTATCAAACATTCAAAATGAAATTCATAGACTGAAAGAACGGAAAACAATATTCCATGTAACAGTAACCTAGAAAAAAGTAGAGGTAGCTATTCTATTTATAGGAAAAGTGAATTTTAAGTTATGACTGATTAAGAGAGGCAGAAAAGGCCACTACATCCTTATAAAGGGAACAATTCAAGAGTAAGAGATACCAGTTGTAAATACATATACAACAAATGTCAGTACAACTATATAAAACAATTATTAACAGACATGAAAACTTAAACAAGCACTAATAGAATTGTTATGGGTGACCTTAATAGCCCACTGACACAAAGAGATCAACTAGACATAAAAACAATGAAATGTCAGAATTGAACCAAACTTTTAAACAAATGGAGTTGGTAAATGTCTACAGGTGTTCCACCCAACAATATCAGAATACGCATTCTTCTCAGCTGCACATGAGACATTCTTCAAAATAGACCACATAATAACTCGTTAAACAGGGCTGGGGATTTAGCTCAGTGGCATAAGTGCCTGCCTTGCAAGCAGGCAGTCGTGAGTTCGATCCCTGGTACCGATAAAAAAAATCTAAGAAAAACAAAACAACAATAACTCATAGAACATGCTTAAGTAAATGCAAAGGAATTGCAATTATCCCATGCATATTATCAGATTATAGTGCAATGAAATTGGAAATCAATGGCAAAAGAAGCCACGAAACCTTCATAAGCACATGGAACTTAAATAGCACCCCCCTGAAAAGCCAATAGGTCACAAAGAAATTAAACAAGAAATTAGACAGAAACAACTCCAATCACACTCAATCACCTTATCTTTGACCAAGGGGCCAAAATACCTTCACTAGCAGTAAGATCGCCTCCTTAGTAAATAGTGATGGAAAAACTGGCTTTCCACATGCTGAAGATTAAAACTAGACTTCTATCTTTCCTAATGCATTAAAATAAAATCTAAATGGATCAAATATCTAAATGTTAAGACAAAAACACCAAATCTGCTGGAAGATAGAATATGTAGAACTTTGGTTTAGGCAAACACTTTATGAACAAAACTCTGACTGCACAGGAAATACCATGAAGAATCAACAACTGAGATCTCATCTTATTAAAAAATTTTGCACAGTAAGAAACCACCAGCGGAGTGAAAAGACAGCTCACAGCTGCACTTTTGCTAACTATGCCTCAGACAAAAGACTGCTATCTGATAAATATAAAGAACTCAAAAAATCAACACCTCCAAATTTAAAGATGTAATCCAAAAATGAGTATCTGAAATGAATAGACATTGCTCAGATGAAGAACTAGAAATGGCAAATAAATATATGAAAAAATATGCACCATCACTGATCATTCAAGAGACACAAATTTTTAAAATGCCGAGGTTCCATCTCAATCCAGAAAAAATGGCTGTTATCAAGAATTCAAGCAATAACATGCTGACAGGGCTGTGGGGAAAAATTAATCCTTCTCCACTGTTGGTGGGAGTTAAGCTGATGCAACCACTGTGGAAATCAGTGTGGATGATCCTCAAAAAATTAAAACTAAAGGTTCCATTTGACCCAGTTATTCCCCTTCCTTGTATCTTTCTGAGAGAATTAAAAGCATCATAGCAAAGCAATATATGTATACCCATGTTTATAGCGGCACTGTTGTAATACCAAAATCTTGGAAACAGAACCAGGAGTGGGGGGGTACGTGTCTGTAATCTCAGCACTCAGGAGGCTGAGTCAGGAGGATTATGGAAAGTTCAAGACCACCTTGGGCTACAAAGTGAGCTCAAGGCCAGCCTGCACTGCATAGTGAGACTGTCTCGACAGAGACAAAAAAAATAAACTTGGAAACCACTTAAATGTCTGTCAACTGAAGAATGGACAAAGATGTTTTTTACAGCTGCGGTGGCCCAGGACACGGGCCCCGGGTGTTTACTGGGACCCGCACCATGCTGGGACCTGGAGTGCAGGGAAACCAAGCAACCCCTCCTCCCACTGCCTGTCTTGTTTTGTTGAACTTCAATATACATGAAAGTATGGACAGCTATTTTGAAGAGAACAAGAGATTCTAAGACAGCCATTAGTGACTTCCCTATTGTCTGGTTTTGAAGACCTAAAACACCTTCCTCATTCTGTTTGGATCAGTTTGATACTATGTTTTTTTTGTGTAAATTCTCTGTATGCAAAGACATGGACAACTATTTGGAAGAAAACAAGAGACAATGTGATAGATAATGAAGATCCCAGGTCATCTAGCTTTGAAATTTATATCTTACATTGTTTTCTTATGTCCTATTTTGTTCTGTTTTGTTATGTTTAATTTTACTCCCTTTAAAATAAAAATCTTTTTAAAAGATGTCTTTTATATACAATGGAGTACTACTTTGCCATAAAGAAAACCAAGGTTGAGCAATTTCTAGTTAAATGGATACCGCTTGGCAGCATACTCCTAATGAGATAGATGATACACATGTAAATATCACATGGTTTCTGTGATGTAAGAAACCAAAAATGTAAATAAGTACCAAAGTACTGGGAAATGAGTAGGACATGTTCAAATGATAAAAGGAATGATGGGAAGAAAGAAGAAGAAAAAAACTAGAAGGAAAAAATGGAAACCAAGATTTTGTATATGAAGACAGGGAGAACAGGCAAGGGGAGGAGATTGGGAAAACAGAGAATCCAAGCATAGCATGCACAGGTACCAATTCCCTATGATGAATGTGAGCACTACAAAAGTATCCAGTTTATCCTTCTTTAGGGCTGAGTAGTACCCCATTGTATAAATATACCACTCTTTTTTATCTATTCCTCAGTCAATAGACATTTAGGCTGTTTCCAAGACTTTATTGTTATACATTGTGTTGCTATGAACACAGGTGCACATATGTCACTGTGGTATGATGTTTCTAATTCTTTTGAGAAGACACCCAGAAGGGGAATAGCTGCATAAGAATCTATGGGACACAATGAAAGCATTCCTCTAGAAGAAGTTTATAGCTGTGAATGCCCAAATCATAAAAATCGAGCCAGCCCAAATAACCTCATGATGCATCTAAGGTTCCTAGAAAAACAAGAACAATTCAAATGCAAAGTTAGTACAAGCAAGGATATTATTAAGATCCACCCCCCAGAAAAAGGTACCAGCAGAAATCAATGAAATTGACTTTAAAAAAATAAATGATAAATGAATCAAAGATAGATTTCTTTGAAAGAACAAACAAAACAGACAAACACTTAGACAATCTTACCCCAGAAAAGGAAAACATTTATATCAATACAATTAGAAATAAAAAGATAAAATAACAACAGGCTCTCAAATTCCAGAGAATGATTAATAGTTACGTTGAAAACCTGTACTCCGAGGGAGAACATGGCGGACAGACAACAGCGACTACTGAAGGCTCTCTGAAAGGCTCGGCTCAGAGGCCAGGAATGATGCGGACTAAGGAGACACGAACCAGTAGAGATATGCTCTGCTGACTCAGGAACGAACTGGGCTGAGAGAATCCAACTTAGAATACAGTCCTGGCGCTAAAATAGGAACAGAAAAGTCTCGGTGTGGAGGCTCGGCCCCGCGCCATTGGAAACCGCGATTTGGGTTTCCCTCCGCCCGCGGCTGGCTGCCTCCACAGCAGCTCGGCAAGGAGAGACGCGCCGAGCTCTGGGAACGGGAGTCTGTGAACGGAGTCGGAAACAGGACAGACAAGGAGGCATACACGAAAACTGACTGGTGGCGAGGTGAGCGAGAAACTGACCCCCTACCACAGTTTGACTCCAGCTGAGGTTTTTCTGGTCTCAGGCAGTCCTGTAAGAGCAGGGCGTGGTGGCAACTCCAGCCACACATTCCCCTCTCGGACGGGATTGGTGAAAAGTGCCTGGCCTGAGTGACGCTGCTGGCGGACTCCCTAGGCTGGCCTAACCCAGATCCCAGAGCCTGAGGGTGGCCCGGAGGAGCGACCGACTCCCGCGTAGGCTGCCTCCTCCGCAACTCCCTGGGGCGCAGCAGTGGGCGGGAACAACTAGCCAGCGCAATTTGATCAGGCTGTGGCTGACAGGCAGGGAAGCCGGGCCTCCTATGTAAGATTGCATTTTATAAGGAACAGAAAATATGGGGAAGGGAAGCAACAAAAAAGGCTCCTCGGCCCCCAATCCTGAGAATCAGGCAACAGTGGACACCGCACCAATATACATTAAGCGCCATATAGAGAGCCTCATAGAGCAATTCAGGAATGAAGTTATCAATGACCTGAAGCTAGAAGTATGCAGAATAGTTAGAGAAATGCTAAGCACCACCCAGGAAAAAGCAGATGGTGGAATGGAAGAACAGAAAAAGAGGGGAGAATTGCTTGATGGAGAAAACAGAGAAAGCATTGAGTATGTGAAGCAGGTTCAAAGGGACTATCAAGAAATTAAGAAGTCTATCCAAGACTGGCATAACAGCTTGAAAGAAACTAAGGACAGACTATCTGAATTGGAGGGCAGACTTGAAACATGGGAGAATGAAATGAAAAACTTCTTAAAAATAACAAAGAAACACACAGCAATAATACAAAGACAAGAGGATGATAAGAGGAGCCATAACTTAAGGATTAAGAACATAAAAGAAGAAGTAGGGACACAAACAAGTGAACTACAAAAGCTACTCACAGAAATAATCCAGGAGAATTTTCCTAATTTAGCAAAAGGTAAAGATACTCAGATGTATGAGGCATACAGGACCCCAGCTACCTACAACACTAACAGAGAAACACCCAGGCATATAATAATAAAAATTCCAGAAATTCAATACAAGAACAGAATATTAAAAGCTGTAAGAGACAAGAAACAGATCACTTACAAGGGAATACCCATCAGAATTACAGCAGATTTCTCTTCACAAACCATCAAATCACGAAGAGCATGGGGAGAATAATTCAAGCTTTGAAAGATAATAATCTCCAGCCAAGATTGAGATATCCTGCACAACTGTCCCTGGAAATTGATGGAAAAACGAGGTGCTTCCAGGATAAAGAGGAACTGGGGGAATTTGCAACCACCAATTCAACCCTACAGAAAGTATTGCAGGATATTCTAAAAAAAGAAAAATACCAAGAACCCAGAAATAGTGGCGGGGAGTCCACAACGAATGGAGCAGAGAACAAAATGAAGAAGACAAACTGACAGCTACTGACAGAAAAAGAGCTCAACAGAAATGAGACAGAGAAGACTGGATGATAGGAACAGCTTTTTTTGGAGAAAATGACATCTTAATAGGTAAGGCTGATTTAGTACCATCTTGTTTTGAAGTCTCATCTAGCTTTTGTTCTTCTGTCTCCAATGGTCTAAACAGGTTGTATCTTATTGGATTTTGTTATGTACGATAGTATAAGCAAAAACCTTTTAAGGACAAGGAGATTATACAGAGACCATTGTTCATTTTCTGTTAGTCGATTCTAAATACTCTATAATGCTGTCATTCTCTTAAATGGTTTTACATTGTTTTGATATACTTAATGCTACAGTATATGAAGTTGTACTCAAGGACTTCAGGGAGGGAGTCAATATGGTAACTATTTTTGGGTCAGGATTATCTGGTGGTGAAACACTATTCTGCTTAAATGGTTATGTTTTGATCTGCCCTGTTTCGCTGTTATGCCCTCTTTTTTCTCAATCTCCACTCCATTATTTACTTTTTTATTTTTATCCGTTTAATTAAAGGGAAAAATATAGCAGGATATAATATAGTAACCCACTTTGACTTTCTATTATCTCGATTTGAAGCCCTGTATTACTCTCACCATCTTGTTTTTGACTGAGGTTCCTCTATTCTGTTTTGCTGGATAGTATCAGGTTCAAAAGTTTAGGCATCAGCTGAGAAGATAATGAGATTCATTATAACGCCCATTCTCATTGACTTTTATCTACTTTTGAAGACCTACAATATCTCCAATGTTTTGGTTTTGTCGGTTTTATTCTTTACGGTTTTGTTCAATTGTATTACAACTAATGATATAGGCAATTCTATTAGAAATAGCGGGAGGCATTATGGTAACCATTGTTGATCACCTTGTATTATGTTTTTATATTATCTATTATGTCCACCCTTTTGACTTGACCGATTCTGTTCTGTTATGTCACATTTGGTTTTACTCTCTTCCAAAAAAGTAATAAGAACCGTGGTAGCAATGAAACCTAAAATGTGTAATAGTCATTGTACAAAAGAGAGGAAAAGAAAGTGCTCTAAACTATATAACTGCATGTATATTTAAGTGTATAAGATAGAAAATGATATCACAGAGTTTTATTGAATCATTGAACAGAACTGTTTGCAGTATCATTGTTGGAATGTCCACTCTACAAGCTTTAATTTTGTGACTTGAACAATTATTTCTAAGATGGCAATATGTAATCCATTAACTAGTGATTTCCTACTGCGCATTTTTTTCTTCTGTAAATCTGTATAACTTGTACCCCTTCACTGTTTTTTTTTCTTTCTTTTCTTTTCTCCTTAAATAAAAATAAAAAAAAAGAAAACCTGTACTCCAATAAATGAGAATGTAGAAGAAATTAAGATTCCTAAATGCGTATGAATCGCCAAAACTAAAGAAAGAAGATATTTAAAAAATCTAAATAATCCAAAGACAGACAATAAAACTGAGGCAAAGATAAGAAATCTACCAGTAAGAGAACCCTAAGACCTGACGGCTTTACTGCTGAATTCTATAAGAACCTGAGGGAAGATATAAAGCCAAAGTTTCTCAACTCTTTAATGAAATTGAAAGAGAAAGTATACTTCCAAAGTCACTCCTAGAACAAACACTCAACTAAAATAGAAAACTACAGGCCAATCTGTTTAGTGAATGAACACAGAAGCAAAGATCCTAAACGAGATTCTGGCAAACTCAATGCAACAAATCATTCAAAAAATCACATATTATTACTAAGTAGACTTCATTCTGGAATAGAAAGATGGTTCAACATAATACACCACATAAACAGAAGCAAGAACAAAACTCATGTGATCATCCCAACAGATTCAGAAAAAGCCTTTGACAAAATTCAGCATTTTTTATCATTCATTTTTTAAGAACCTGAGTAAAACAGGTATAAAAGAACTTATCTCAATCTGATCAAGCAATTTATGGCAAAACTATTGCCAATGTCATATTAAATGAGGAAAGCTGAAAGTTTTCCCTCTAAAATCAGGAAAAGTACAAAAATATACACTATCACCCTCCTATTTATTGTATTGTACAATTAATTGTAGATTAACCAGAGCAATCAGGCAAGGAAAAGAAATAAAAAACATGCATAAAGGAGACAAGTCAAATTACTATTATTTCCAGATGATATGATCACATATATAGAAGATTTTAAAAACCTCCAGTAAGACTCCAAAGGATTAATAACCAAAGTCAGCAATGCAGCAGGATAAAAAATCAATACACAAAAATCAACACTGTTCCTGCACACAAATAATGAACTCATTGAGAAAGAAATTAGGAAAACAATACTGTATACAACAGCATCAAGAAAATTTAAATAATTAATGATTAATCTCATCAAGGAAGTGAAAGAATTCTACAAGGAAATGAAAACTATAGTACTCTTTTAAAAAGAGAGATTAAAGAAAACATCAGAAAATGGAACGATATCCCTTGGTCCTACCAAAGTTGGTATCCTTCTGTAGCAAAAAATGTTCCCCTCCTCCAGCCAGTTAGACTTCAGTTTGTTAGTTACCCAGGTAACAGATCCTGTTTCAGTTCCGTTTGCTCCTGTTTCTTAGAAACAGCTGGGCACTGTGATGCATAGTTGCCTGCTATGATGCACACTGTATAAACCAGTTCCCAGTTGGCCAGCCATCCTGCCTCTGTACTTCCTGCTTGCTTATTCCACATAAGCCCTAGACCACCACAGTTCAGGGCCTGAGGCCCTGGGAATGATGCCGATCAGTGCTCATCAACATAAATAATCTGCCTCCAAATCCTGGGTGTCATTTTGCTGTTTCTATTTGTCACTGTACTTCCACAGCTGACATACAGATTAAATGCAATCCTAAACAAAATATCTATGGCATTCCTCACAGAACCAGAGAAATAATTCTCAAATTCTTTTTTTTAAATCCTCATATTCTTACCTAACCAAAAGAGACACAGAATAGCAAAAGCAATCATGTGCAACAAGGGAAAAGCAGGAGGCATCAAAATCCTGATTTAACTTCTATTAGAAAGCTTCACTGATAAAAACAGCATGGTAATTTTTACATCATGTGCTATGTCTATCCTTGGTTTTGACTGATAGCTTTGTTTTGCCATATTTGACTTTATTCTCTTCCAAAAAAAATTAATAAGAACTAAGGAATAATAACACCCAAAATGTGTAAATTGTGTTGTAAAAAAGAGAGGGAAAAAAAGTGCTCTAAAGGATACAATTGCAAGTGTGTTTAGGGGTGTTAAATAGATGACCATATTAATGTTTTTGGTTGGATCATTGAACACAACTGTTTGCAGTCTCACTGTCTGAGTGTCCACTTGTATGCTTTGATACTGTGACTTGAGCAACTATCTCTAAGATGATAATATGTAATCTATTAACTGGTGATTTCTTACTGTTTTTTTTTTTTTTTGTAGTTCTGTATTACTTGTACCCTTACACCGCTTTGTTTTGTTTTGTTTTTTCTCTTTTTCCTTTTAAATAAAAATCAAAAAAAAGAAACCATACTCATAAGCGAAAAAAATCAAACACATATATAAATACTGTATAGTCTCCCTAGTATAAGAAATTGTAAAAGTACATAAGAGTTTATATTAATCATGATTCCCCATTACATTGCTCTGAAGCCTTATAACGTCTGCATTCATTCGTTGGAATGGTTTTATCCTAGGTTGTTTGATTTTATTATCTGTGATAGTATAAACAGCTCTTTTACAGAAAAGAAGACGTTAGAATCATCAGAGTAGATTTAGAATCATCTTAGTCTGAAATCCTACCATGCTTTTGTTTTTCGTTTGCCTTTGGTACTGTCCTGTTATATGTTATTGGATATTATTATGTGTGATAGTATAAACAAATTTCCTATAGAAAATGAGATAATATTGTAGCCATTGTTCATTTTCTAATCTTTGGTTCTGAAAGCCCTGTAATGCTTTCATTCTCTTGAATTGTTTTATATTGTTTTGTTATGCTTGATTCTATCGCATATGAAGCTATGCTCAACTATTTCAAAGAAAGAGACACCATGGTAGTAACTGTTAATTATGGGTTGTCTTCTGGTGAAATGCTGTGTTACTTGCATTGTTCTGATCTGATCTGCTTTGTTATGTCCTCGTTCATCTTAATCTCTCTAAAATAAAAAAATAAAAAGGAAATAAAAAAAAAACCCAGCATGGTACGGACATAAAATCAAGCATGGTTCTGAGGATACAGAAACCATTTGAGTCACATTCAGCCATCTGACCTTTGACAAAGGGGCCCAAAACATACCGGATGAAAAATGACACTTTAACAAATGGTGCTCGAAAAACTGACTATCCACATGCAGAAGGTTGAATCCAGACCTGCATCTATCACCCCATACTAACCTAAAAACAAAACAGATCAAAGATGTAAATGTTAAAGAGAAATACTTAATCTACTAGAAGATAAAATAGCTAAAACTCTTCAACACATAGGTGTAGACAAGGAATTTCTGTGTAGAACCTCAATTGCACAAGAAATAACTTTAAGAATCAAAAATGGGATTAAATCAAATAAGAAACTGCACAGCTAAAGAAACAACCAGCAGAAGTATAGAGATGGCCTACACAGTGGGAAAACTCTCTTAAGTCATTCCTTAAACAGTATACTAAGATCTAGAGTAATTAAAGAGCTAAGAAAATTAGATCCCCAAAATCAAAGACTCAGTCAAAAAATGGGCAACTGAAATGAACAGACAATTCTCAGACATACAAATGACCAGTAAATACATGGAAAAAAATCAGTACCTCTGATCATTAGAGAAATGTAAATTAAAACAATACTGAGAGTCCATCTCACTCCGGAAAGAATGGCTATCACCACAAAATCAAATAATAGCAAATGCTGGCAAGGCCATTGGGATAAAGGAGCCCCTTGTTGGTAGGAATGTAAACTAGTATACCACTATAGAAATGACTAAGGAAATACCTCAAAACTAAGAATGGAAATTCCATTCAAACCAGCTATTCTTCTTCTATGTTCTTCCCCAAAGAATGAAAGACAGCATATTACAGTGATACATGCATATCCGCATTTATAGCAGCATGACTCACAACAGCTAAATCACGCTGTCTATGTATCCAAAAACAGATGATGGGTGTTGAGAATGTGTTATTTCTATACATTTGATTACTGCTTTTCGTCAAAGGATAAACTTCAGGTGTTTGTAAGAAAGTGGATGCAATGTAAGACCATACTATTAAGTGAAATAAATCAGCTTAACTATTATATCATCTGTCTTATATGAGAAACCCAAAGTATAAATAAATTAAAAAGAAAAATTAAAGGTAGATCATACAAAACAAAGAGATAGATTTTTTGGCAAATGTGAGAGGAACAAGGCAGGGAGGGTGGAGTGAGGGAGGGGAAACAAAGTACAAGCAAAAAGAATTAAAACGTGTTACGCGCATGTAGCGTCCCATGATGACTGTAACCATTATGTACTGCAAATATGTACTAATAAAATTAAATCTAAAATAAAGAAAATAACTCACATCATGCCTCATTTTTCTTATTTAATGAGGCTACTTTCTCTTTTCCACCTCATAGAATTATGACAGTGGTTAAATTTTAAAAATGCATATAAAAAATTGAGGACTGCTCAATTTCTATTCTATTGTAACAGTGTTAGTTTTCATTACAAATGGCTCTGGTAATCAGCAGAATAATCAGGGTTCCCTTATTCATATCTTGTAAAATAGTAGTAATTATATTATTACTTCAATGGATAAAATTCACCTCCACATGACAAAAACTGTAATTCATCCAAATTATTAAATCCAAATTATTCTATGTGATAGAGCTCCCAAAGCTAAGCAACATAGATCCAAAAGAAAGAGTTCTGTTTTATTCTTAATTCTATTTTCCATGTATTTGCAAACGTATCATCCAGAAAGTTGTCACCTTGTAAACAGGCATAGTCAAAAGTACAAGGTGGAAGCAAACTTTGCTTTCTTAATAGATCCTACTTGGGGTTTGAGGTGACCACAAAAGGTAATATGTTTTCTAACAAGTGGTCTGTGGGAAACCTGGGGTTTTTTCTTCTCGGATGTTAAGAAACCCAGGAGTTGGAATCAACAGAAGCCTACAATCCAAGGGAGTTGTGACCTGATGGATTAGTAGTTTAGGAATCCTTAACACCTTCCCATGAGTGTGCTGTTCTTTCCAAGGGGGACAGTCACACTCAGGTCTACCCCTGCACTCAGCACACAATGACCTTCCAGAACTGTGTCTCCCAGAGCTGGTTTCTGTCAGTAATTAACGCGTGGTTGGGGGAAATGGTTATGGGGCTTCTGGTGTTGTCACCATTACAAACAAAGTTTTGTCCTTGTCTCTAGTCATAGCAAGGACTGTGGCGTGTTAACTACAAATAGCACACAAGGAAACCACAGACGTAAGCAGTGGAATCAGAAATCTGAAATGTGTGACAGCCACAACCCCAGGACAACTCATAAATCCATTTTTGTGTAATGCTTTGATTTACTTGACTTTGAAAATAAAATACTCAAGGGACTCCAAAATGGAGACAACAAGGCAAACATGACCCAATAGCCCAATGGGGAGAGTAAATCTTACAGGGAGAATAGATAAACAGAAACATAAACAAATAAAAGTAATCAAGTGCTAGAAAAATAAAATAATAATCAAATACCTTTCAATAATAATACTAAACATAAATGGCCTCAACTCTCCAATCAAAAGACACAGACTAGAAGATTGAATCAAAAAAAAAAACAAAATTTCACTATGTGCCTACAAGATATTCATTCATTCATAAAGAAACACAGATTGAAAGAATGGAAAAATGTACTCCATGTAGCTGAAGTCTATGCTAATATCTGATAAGGCTGACTTCAAAAACTGTTTAGAAAAACAAAGATATTCACTATATAGTGGTAGATAGAACAGTTCACAAAGCAGCGATAACAACTGTAAATATATACCCACACTCGATTTTTTTTTATTTGAGATATGATCTTGCCATGTAGCTTAGCTGGTCTTGAACTCACTATGTTAGCATAGGATGGTGTCAAACCTGTGGCAATCCTCCTCTCTCACCCTCCTCAGTGCTGAGATTACAGGTGTCAGCTACCATGTCCAGCTGTGACACACTCAATTGCATAAAACAAAAACTATTTGATATAAAATGGCAGATAAACACTAACGTCATTGTAGAGGAAATTTTAATATCCTACTCTCAAAAATAAAAAGGTCAACCAGACCAAAAAATTCAGCAAATAAATGTGAGCTAAATCTCACCCTAAAACAAATGAATCTAATCACTATTTACAGAGTATATCAATCCAACAACAGCAGAATATACAGTCCTCTCAGCAGCCCATGAAATTTTCTCAAAAATAAACAATACTTTAAGCCATAATTCTTGTCTCAATAAATACAGAAGAACTGAAATAATCTCTCGCATTTTAATATCACAATAGAATGAAATTAGAAATCAATAACACTAGATAAGGCACTCAACAGAAATTGAACAACAGACTTTTAAATGATCAAAGGATCATAGAAGAAATTTTAAAATTCCTAGCACTGAATGAAAATGAAAATATTATCATAATTTGTGAGCTACAATGAAAGCAGTTCTAAAATACTAAAACCCTGAAAATAGTAATTAAAAGGTAGGAGCACATATCCACAAGCACTTCTTAACCAGTAAGCATAAGAGCTAGTTGGAGCTGGGAGCTACCCTAAATGTCTTGCATTTGTTATCTTTTAATCCATATCACAATCCAGTAAGGCAGGTACTGTTATAATTCCATTTTAAAGCTTAAAAATTGAGACTCAATAAATTAAGTAACTTTCCCAAGGTACACAGTAAATTTGGAGGCAAATAAGATTTTAATATGTAAATCAGTGAGAGAGAAAGACACTTCTGTTTGTATTATGATTCACAATAAAAATAATTAAAATAGTTACAAGTATTATTTTTTAATTGGAAATCATTAAATTCCAAAAATAAAGGAATAAATTTTGGCTCATCTTGAAAGAACTAAAAGTCATTATGAAGATTCTGTGGAAGCCTTGGAAATATATGAAATATAACAAGTTAAAAATTATCAAATGTAAATTGCATGTATGTTGCAGTTAAAGACTTATAAAATACTATATAGTTATAAAATACTGAAATGAATGAATACACAACAAAGTGAAGTATTAAGAGTGAAACATTATTTTGGTGGAATAATGGTTAGCTTTTCTCTTTTTACTAATACCCCAAACCACACACTTGCCGTGTCAGGTACTGTTGTCTTATATAAATTACTTTATTCTCGCATTGAGAACTCCTTGAAGTAGGTACAGGAATCATGCTGATTTTATAATTGAGGAAGGGCAGGAAAGAGAATCTAGGTAACATGCTCAGATCCTTAGCAACAGGCATGCCTGGTAAAACCCAGAACTGACATTTTAAGTTTAGAATCTGTACACCTAGTCATATCGTGAGGTCCCCACCACAACTACAGTGCCTATAGAGTTTAAGAGAATAGATAAGTATTTTTCAGATAACATATTTTTTTACTTTTTTCTTGATTATGTAAATTAATGGATTTCTTTTTGTATGCATACATATAACTTAATTTGATCATTTGCACCCTCCCATCAATTCCTCTCACGCCACCCACCCCCGTTAGTTTCACAGTTGATTGGGGGTTCAATGTTTATATGTTACTCATACCTGTCCCCATCTATCAGCTACCCTCACACACCTCCCCCTACTTATTCTCTTCCTCTTGTCTAATAATAGTTTCTCGTCTACTTCCTTATCTCTTTTCTAGGTTTCCAATAAGAAAACATTTTAATGTACAAACGGTCTTCTTTTGAACCCGAGACCGTCATACTGAACTGTTACCACATCGCCAGCCCTTTTTCTATAATTTATTTTGAGACAGTATCTTACTGAGTTGCTCAGTTGCTGTGGTTGGCTCAAACTTGCAATCATTGTACCTCAGCCTCCCAGCAAGGGGTCAGTGTCATAAATCATACAGGTTTACGTGCACACAGCTGACATGGACCACTCCTAAAATTTATCTAATGCAAAATGTTTTCTTACTAATTATACAAAGTAAACTGCTATGAACAGTTGTGGGGCACAGAGGCATAATGTATTGAATCTGTAGTTTCCTTGACTTGTCTTCTTTTTGATTTTAAAAGAAAAAATAAAAACAAAGATACATACTTTCAAGACAATAATAGGAGATTAACAATGGTTAATATATTGCATATTATCTTCAAACCACTTGCTCAGATTACAAGACATAGGCACGAAAAAATGATCAAACAATGAAAGCACAGTTGTTTTTGATGAATGAGCAGAGATTAGTAGTATAATTATCTGTCTTGTGTGTATGTATATATAAAACATACATATAATATTTTCCCTTTTCTTTCTCCTTTTCCAAATCCCAGTTGTCCTCTTGTAAAATTTTTATCACAAATGTGTGTTGGACTTTATCAAAAGCTTTTTCTGTATCTATTTGAGATAATCATGTGAATTTTGTCTTTGGCTTTGCTGTTATGGTGTATTACATTTATTGGTTTGCGTATGTTGAACCATCCCCACATTCCTGGAATGAATCCCACTTGGTCATGATGTATAATCTTCTAGATGATTTGCTGCTTTTTGTGTGCTAGTATTTTTTGAGGATTTTTGCATATATGTTCATTAGCGAGACTACCCTGTAGTTCTCTTTTTAGACTGGGTTTTTGTCTAGTTTTGGTATCAGAGTAATACTTGCCTCCAGGATTAAGTTGGGAAAAATTGTCCATCCATCTCAGTTCTAAGGAGTGTCAGGTATTGCTGGAAGACAGGCATAATGTCTGTTGGACAGGGGGCAGCTAGAAACCCTTGGCATACCTAGAAACAGTCTCTCCAGGTAAAGTTGTTTAACAAATATGTACGGTACAAATTAAGGTTAGTAGTCAAAAGGATCAGGATAAAATATTTACAGTGTATATATGTTTATGCTTGAAAGGGACTTCTGATGTTCTACTAGGACCGGAAAAGAAACGATACTGTTTCAGGCATGTCAAGTTATCATGCATCTAGCACTGCATGCATGGTTGTTGTGCATCGTTTACAACTGAACCCTCTACCTAAGTCATTTCTTCTACAGGTACACAAGCTGGGCCCACCAGTGAAAAATAAATCCTGCTCATTCTGCTCAGTATGGTCTCAAAACTTTCTTCCAAAAAGCAGTCATATGCTTCCTCCCAGCTAATGATAAGCAATCCGAGACTGAATAGGTGTGGTGTGCCATCTTGTGAGCAGGAGAGGCTGTGCAATTTCCTTTCTTAAATGTAATTACTTTTGGGGCTGGGGATTTAGCTCACCGGCATAAGTGCCTGCCTTGCAAGCAGGCAGTCATGAGTTTGATCCCTGGTACCAATAAAAAGGAAAAAGACCAAAAAGTAATTACTTTCCATTTTTATTATTATATACACATTGGCAGTACATAATAATTATGTTCATTTTTGGAATTTGTTACAGGTATATAACATATCTTAATTCTTTTTACTTCTTATTCCTTCCCTTCATGCTATTTTTTAAATGACAAACAACCTCAGCAAAAGCCTGGATGGCAAGCGGTACTCAGGGTCCCAGCCTCTGAAAGTTCCATGTACAATGCATTTGGAAATGTGGGGTATGGAGGTCCTCTGACCCTCTCCCAAGGCCAGCCCTGGACCAAAAAAGAAGCAACTGAAATGGGTCTTGTTTGGGCAAACTGTGGCTTTGCTATAAAAGTAGCACAAAAAGTCATAAACTTGGAGTTGGTGAACAAGTCAATTCCTTCATGTGACATTTGCAAATAAGAAAGACAGACCAGGCAATCCATAGAGGTCCATCTGACGCTAACAATGTGATTCTAGTATTTACAAAAAAATCTCTTCTCTCTGATGTTAACTGGCCTCCAGATTTTTCATCCTTTTGCACATTTTCACCAGTATTCTTGTGAAACGCAGCATTCTATTGTCATTCCTGCAGTAGGGTACACAAAGCTACCCACAACTGGCCCCTTTGGCCTGTGGCTTTTTAGCTACAGCTGTGTTCATTCATTCATTCTAAAGAAAAGCTTCCTATGTGCTTCCCACTGTGTCCCCATAGCAACAGTATCAGAATACTTGGGACTCCTTACTGCCCACTTAACATTGCTTATGTTGTTTCATTGCAAGGAATCCTCTTCTCACATCCTCCTCCAGATCAACTTCTCTGTATCTCACTGCAAATATCATCTTCTTCCTGAAATTTCCCAGCTATTATTTTTTGTGTTTTCCTATCATTTCACACCTTGATCAGAGTGTTTAACGCCCAGGCATGAAGTTACATGTGTACATGCTTAGTGAGATGATATCTTGATACACTCAGCGGTGTAACTTTTTTCCTCCTGCAGTTTTCTTCCTCTTTGTGCTCTCCTCACTATCCAGCCTGAGAATCTTCTATTCATGGCTCATGCGATAGGATTATTATTGTCAAGAGGAACAGAGAAAGGAAAATTCCTTGCACAGAATTGGACAGCTAAGTGGACTTTTGAAGCTCATAACAAACTACAATAGCTGAGAAAGGTTTTTATATTCCAAGAGCCTGACTATTTTAAATACAAAAATTAGTATTTATACCTCAAGCAAAAGATTCTAAAGTGAAAATGTGAAGACCTTGCCTTCCCAGGTACTCCCGTTCCCCTACCAACCAATTGCAAGAATTAGAAAAGGGAATCAGTTTTCTGCAATCTGCCAGTTCTCAAGCCAAGTCCTCGATGGGAAGAAGAATTTATGTTCCACTTCCTTTCTAGAACCTGTAAGCCGGCATCAATGCAGAATTGCCCTGAGCCAGCAGCATGATAGCAGTAAAGGTATGTTGGGGCAAAGCAAAGGAGGCAGGAAAGGGTCTCCGAGTTTCCCAGAGAGGCAAAAAGAATGAAATCTAGAAGTTGGTGTGCTCCAAAGAAGCCTGTGGAAGAATGAAAGATTATCCCCAAAAGATCCAGAAGTCATACAGAAGGAAAATATAAAGTGACCACATGGCCCTAATGACTGGGCTTCCGAGATGACAGCTGCTGACATTGTGTCCTTTCTGTATATATTTCTTAACTTTACTCTGTTGCACGGATGGAATGTAGCACTGTTTGTTTTGTAAAAGAAAGCACCCAGAAGGTTGAAACATTAATGTGTTACCTGGAAACATGAGTTCTGTTTGCACCATTTTCTTTAATTCTCCATGTAACTAGCATTCAGGTACCATTAATAATAAACTAACTCTAATACCAGTGCTCTAATGAGGAAATACAAAACACAAATGAAAGAATGTAGGATTTTGAGATACTTAGAGCTATAAGATCTTTGAGTACAATCTGAGACTAGAAACAAGCACCTCAAACATTTTCAGTTAATATTTTATTATATTATTACTGGATATATTAATTTTTCTGCTAACTGATTATATATTTAACAGATCATAAATACATGGACCATTCCTTCACAAATATAAATATCTACTAGTTCAGGCCAGTATCATTTATGTTTAGCAAATGCTTCCTGTAGACATATTCACCAGATCCTTGTTCACACACTTACCATCCCACCCCAACCCACATGGCCCCTTCTATACCCTCATACATTATGACTGCATTTTCTGTTTCCATTTTAGCAACAGAAATCCCAGGGAAAAGCTCTAGAATGCAGTGGTCATCATGATGAGGTGGTCATGTAACATAATGGGCAGTGGGCTCCATAATGCTCCTCCTCATCCACTTTCATGAGGATGGAAAACTGGAACACATCTGAAGCGTCCTAGGAAAGTAATACTATAGCTAATACAAAGCTTTGAGAATTTCATGCAGGGCTTAGTAAGAGTTCTATGAAGTACAGAGAATGAGGAGTCTGACAGAATTTGCTTCAGGGCACTGGATAAGGAATGGCTTTGCTCCAGCTTCTTCAGTTCAGCTGTCAGGCCACGTGGTGAACGATGGGGGTGACACAAGTGCAGCCAACAGTCACTAGAACTTTCTCCAATTGGAAAGAGTGAGAGCAACCTTGTGGCTTCCTCCGCAGAACCAGGATCTCTTGCTGGATGGCGACGGAGTTCATGGAGTTGTCTTCCTGCCCCTGGGCATTGATGCAGCCTGAGTGTCTGCACCGGGCCTCTACAATCTCAGGGGGGAAGCGGTGGGGGTCCCGGGTGACGCTGCAGGAGAAGCAAGACGAAGCAGAAGGAGAGAGAAGAGGAACAGGGATCAGAGCCCCACAGGGCAGTCTGGAGTCACCCGGGCTGCACAGGCCCAGGAACCAACCTCTGGAAGTTGCTTAACTCCCTACCACTCAGTTTCTTCAAATAGAAAATGGAATTCATACATCATGCTCTCATAGAATAGTCAAGAACATTTTAGTAGTGCAAATGCCTGTAAAGCACCCCTCTGTACAGCATTAGCACCCAATTAACGTTAGTTCTTTTGGTTTACCTTTTTATTCTATAGTGATAATTAGTCCCCATCCTAAAGATTGAGCAGCACCTGTAGGTGTCCCAACATACAATCTATGAACCAGTGCATGGAAAGGAAAACCAAAGCTCGGGTATCTGTGAATCTCACAGCTTCTCTCAATGCTCCCTCAATAGTCAGCTCTGCCTGAGGACATAAAAGCATTAAAGCCAACCAGCTAGTTTGCCACCATGCAGACTCCTGTCATGGAAAGAGACATGGAACGACTCCAAAAGCACTCTTAATCCTCCCTGGAATCTGCTCTCATGCTTATACTTGGAAAGTATAGATGGTTGACTGACTTTCCTAGGACCTGTATCTTTAGGCAAAAATCACAAGAATACCCTGAAGAGGATCACCTGGCATCCCCATCCCAAAAATGGCCTTTCTCTCCCACTCCTCACCTGCATTCTCAAAGTTCAATGCCAAATCTGAGTGCATCTCCTGAAACGGATTTTTTGTTTTCTACTTATTAAAAAATATACATATGAACTGATTTAAAGGAGCTTCTCTGCCAACAGAGAAAATCTGTAATTCTACCTAGGACTACACAAAAAGGACAGAGTCGAAGGGAATGTAGAAGCAAAATATGAGGGCCTTCAATCCCATAGGTGCACCTAACACAAAACAGCAAGAAAAATCTGAGCTCCTAAGGAAAGCGAAACTTCTGTTGATAAGAGTGAATGGTGAGGGTTTTTCTTGTTCTATATTCTAACTTTCCTACCTTATGATTGTTAGGGCTTGTATCTAGATGTCCCCCCAAAGCCTCATGTGGTCGTAGGTGGGGGTTTTCAGAGGTAGCTGGATCCAGCATGTGTGGTGCTGGGATTATGGTGTGTGATTACTAAATCAGCCCCCTGACTGGTTTAGCACAGTTCTGGGTGTCAATAATGGGCAGCCCCACCTGGGTGAGGTGACACTACCTAGAAGGTGAACAGCTCGAAGGAGATTAAAAGAGAAATGCAGGCAGAATCTCACTTTTGCTTTTGCTTCTCCTGCTGCTGCAGCCATTGCTTGCTGTTTGGTGCCTTCTGCCTGTCCTGCCATGTCATGGACTGTTTCTCCTCTGTGACGCCCCTCTGCTGTGCCTCTCTCCCTTAGAATCAGCCATCCAGGGACTGAAACCTCTGCATGTGAGGCAAATAAACCGTTCTTCCTTTAACTTGTGAGCACTGGGTTTTGTCTCAGCAATAAGAAAATAACTGAGACAATGGTTAAAATAAATTAGCATGTTTTCCAAAAGAATGTGAAGAGCCATCTGCCATGCACTTACTTGTAATCCCATGGGGAGCTGGAGCGGTTCCGGAAGTCGTGTGTGATGGGAGTGCCCTGCCTCTGATTGAGGATTCGAATGTCAACTCTGACAGTGTTGTCCACCATAGGAGGGCAATTGCCAGGTTTTTGAAGGTCAGTATTACCCACTCTAAGGGTTTTCCAAGCTGCCACCTCCCTCAGGAGGGTGATCCCCAGCATCAACAGCAGCAGGAACTTGACCTGGAAAATAGGGAAGGTTTGCAGTTGCTTAGAGACACAGTTGTCACTTGCTGGCAAGACACAGTGCGTGCTTTAGCACTCTTGGTCCTTTACTCTAGACCTCAGGTCCTCACCTGGGAATGGAACCAGTCACACTGAAGATATCAGGGCACCCAACTGAAAACCTCATTAGCCCAGTGACTGAAGCCCTCTATTCTCTGATACCCCTTGAGGGGAGACAGAGAGGATCAGGGTCTGGGACTGGGTTAAAATCTTATCCTGGCTTTCCTGTTAAACCCTTGATTTCTCTTCTTCTCAACTGTGTTACAGCAATTACTTCATAGTAATATTAATAACAGTAAATGAGATGTTTAATATAAACCACCCATAAATGTGTCTAACAAAAGTAGAAGCTTAATAAATGATATATTTTGTTTTTAATTCCAACTTCATGTCCCACAGATCCCCAAGGCATCCTTCCTCCCAGCCATTCTTCCTCTTAGAGTCCCCTGCCAGATTCTTCTCTGCCACTAAGGCTCATTCAGAGGTGCTTCGGTTAGAAGTACATTTACCATTGTTAAATAATAAAGCTTTTGCCTTTTATCTCTCAAGCATCATTTTCTTACTGCCTAGAAATGTAGAATTTGTGACCATGTTGTAACCTCCTGAAGGACAGTGTGCATGGAAGGTGTGCCCCATAAGCCCTTTCCGGATGAGTGAATGAGCAGGTGAGTGCATAAATGCTTAGAAGGATACAGTCAAATGGGAATATAGTTGAGCTACACCACAATGAAACTCAATGCATTAAGAAAAGCATTATGCAACACCAACTATAGAAAAGCTCCAGTTGGGGCCAGGAGTTTAGCTCAGTGGTTTAAGTGCCTGGCTGCCAAACAAAAAGTCAGAAAGGTCATGAGTTCGATCCCTGGCACCAAAAACAAGCAAAAAAAAGAAAAGCTCCAGTTATCCATGGTAACTGAAAGAAGCAAGAACACTAATGTTTTATACATGTTTTATACTGACATTGAAATATTAGTTTATCTGGTGCTACAGGAATGTAAGAAGAAAGTGCTCCATAAAGACCTAACCAAAAGAAGAGCTAAAATGCTTGCTGGCTTCCCTTTGTCTCTGCTGTTCTTTGCTCACTCTAACATCACTACTGACTCTTTATTGGTGATGGATGAAGACCATTGCACAAAGAACAGGAGCTGAAGCTGTGTTGGTTTCATTCTCTGGGCCTGAAGTGGTTCGTGGTTTATGCTTTCTACCTAGGGTTGGTGATTAGACAGCTGAGAAGAAAACTCTCCTTGGTTTTTTGTTTGTTTGTTTTTGTTTTGTTTTTATTGTTATTGTTGGTCTTTTTTTTTGTTTTGTTTCATTTTTTGCTTTTTGGCAGATGCTGGAAACCAAAAAAAAAAAAAAAAAAGGTAAGTACAAATTAAAAGCTCGTGGCATCAGCTTACTATACAAGGTAGCTGATACCAAAAATAACTTGAAATCAAGACCAACCAAGATAAGCTAGAATGGAGCTGATTTGCCTTCAGATAACCAGCAGGCATCTACTTTCATGCCCCACAATCATGCATTCAACAACTAGTGCTCAGCTCTGCAGTGTGGTGGCTGAGGGCATGGTCCCTCGAGTCAAATGTCCAGGGCCTGTCTCTCACTGCTGGGACTCCCCCCAGGTGTGATTCCATTTCCTCCATGAGAAGATATGAAAATTAAACGAGGTGATCCATATAAAACACAAAGCTCTCTGCCAGCTCATGACAAGCATTTCCTACAGGTGGCAACTCCTGGCTGTGTACTAACTTCATGTTCCACAAAGATACACAGGAGATAAGACTCATATATCTCTGTCTTGACAAAGTGCTAAGAAGTTCCCCAAAAAAATAAGCCAGCTTAGATGAGGACATGCTAAGGATGCTTTCATTCTATCAAGCACTTCCTTAGGTTCCTCAGGTAAATCCCTGCATTGAATTTTCTTTCTCTTTCCTTGTGTATCATGGTCACTTTCAAGCTTTAAAAGTAACCGTGCCTTTAGATCACATGATTTAATAAAAATTATCATGCTTCTAACAAGTCAATATTACTTTCATTTACATATTCTTAATATATTTTAGAAAATTTTCTCACATCTCTTTAAAACTTGCATTCTAACAAGGAATGTACACAAAGCTCATCTTACCTACCCCAGTTAGGTGAAGGAGTTATGTCTAGGAGGAAACAGATACCTTGATTGGACTCATCAGCCAAGGGTATTCTGGAGATGGAGATCTAACCTAAGTGTCGGTGATCAGTGCTATTGTCAATGACTGAATGTCATTGCTGTTACTATCAACATGAATCTTGGCTTTTCTCACTAGAGGTCTCAAGCATTTTATACAACATGACAGCTCTCAGAATTGCATATGTGCTGTAGATCACATGGTCCTCTGTGACAAAAATCAAATGCTATCTGCAAATCTGCAAATTTGTTGTGGCCCTTGGAGCTATACTTGTTATGTAGTTTAGAGCCGGGGTCGAATAAGACTCTTTCTGCTTCTTCCCATCAAAGTTCAGAGCATTTTGTAGGTTTGGATTCTTATATGCCACTTATAAATCAAGTAACTAGACATTACTCCCATCCTGCAGAATAGGAAACAGGGGGAGGAGAAGCAGCGGCTGCTAGCAGGCTGTGACAGGACACAACCCTTTCCACCCTCGCTTTGTACCTCACTGTAACTGAAAAAGCCCAGCTGAGAATCCATCTGAACATATGCACCTCTGCTCATCAACAGCGCATGCCCCTGAATGTAGGAATGAACTACAGGCCTGGCTAGCTCCTAGGTCCATGAAAATTTGCCTTAACTGCTTATTGAAGATGTCCTATCCAATCGCACCACCCAACTTCTAATCCTACTCCAGTGCTCCTTGGACTACCACGTTCCTTACTGTCAGCTCAACAGATTTCTTCAAAGAAATCAGAAAAATGAATTTAGAGCACAGAACTATTCAACAATTTTGGTTGAAATGCTTTAAATTCAGAAATTTTGTTTCTGAATCATTCAAAGAGGAGCATAGTATGCTTGGAGCCAGAAAACTTAATTTATTAATTCTTCTGTTTACAGTATCCAGTGTTATTAAACAATGACTTAATTGAACTCTGAACTCTTCTTAATCTGCAGGAAAGTAATCCTTAACTACTTCAGTGGGTTGATCAGTGTCTCAGAGGTAATAACCATAGTATTAATAATTAATACTTAATGAACGCATTCTCGGTCTTTATCTGTTATTGTGTATGATAACACCCAACTTAAATGAAAGCTAAGCATGCACAGATGTGCCATGATAGATTTGTTTATTCTCAGCCATATTAATTAGTCCCTCCTAAAATGCCATGAGGGAGAAACAATTATTTTTCTACTATACATTTGAGGAAAATGAACCACAGAGAGGGTAAGTAACTAATCTAAAATTCCACATGTCAATTATTGGAACCAGGTCTGTCTGACTCCAAAGCCTATGCCCCAAAATACTGTGCCTTGCCACATTCCTTGTTACCCCTAAAATAATATACAAATTCAAAACCAATGTATTATTGTTCCCATATGTCGTGAACCTTATAAATTGTATAGCTTGTGAAAAGAAAAGAGGAATTACATAAGCAAATAAAATGGTGTGTGATTTCCCAAGCTTTGTTTCCATATACCTCTATATTAAATTCTTCCCAAGACTTAAATGATTACTAAGGTCCGGTGAGAATCTAAACCCAAGGAGAAGAGGATACATCTCCATCACATTAGCATTCTTCTTGACTCTAAGAGGAATAGAATGATGGCTCTCAGACACACAGGAAATTCCTCTTCTCTAGGAACTTACCCAAAATTTCACCATTGGGTGATTGCACTTCCTCAGCCAGGGCATGCTATAGTCTGGGGAGTGTCATTAAACTCCTTTGAAGCCCAAGTTCTTCAGGAAAAATCTGACTATACACACACTCCTCAAGGGCTGGCCAGGTTTCCCCTATGAAATAAGAGTTTCTGGCCACCTAGCTCCACAAGTGACCATCCGAGAGTCCATGCTGGCTGTCTGTGATAGCAGAGACTGACCCACATGGGCAGCAACTGTCAGACTAGGACTAGTTTTTGAACCCTGTTATAAATTTTCTGTTCATTTTCTTCTTATTCTCCATTGAGTAAGAGTCAAAATTAGAAGTCACTTTTGTCTTTTTTTAAAAAATACTTTTAGACTCCAGTGAAGCCTAACTCCTTAGAAATATGCTTCTGTGAGATCCTAGGCATGATTATCCTTAAGGTGGAATTATTAACACTACTCACCATGGTTGAGCTGTGCAGGCTTTTCATTGCTGGTTCCCTCTGGTGCTGGCTCTGTGCAGCAAGGTCTTTCTGGTTATGGCCTCCGGGGTATGCCTGTGTGTGTCAGTGAGAATACCTGTTGGTTTTATAGCAATCAGTGCCCTTGTTTCAATTGACCTGTTTACTGTCTTTAAGTTGTGGTTGGCCCAGAGTTACTGACGAATGCAGTTTTTTTTTTTTTTTTTAATTTTTTTCTATTCCACTTCCTGAAGGGAAACCAAAGAGGGACCCTAACGGGGGATGACGGAAAAAGGATTAAATCTTCCTCTTCTTCTACCCTACTTCAGCCCCCCTTAACTGACTACAGAGATGAACCAAAGGATGAATTACTGTCATGATCGTATAGATTCTTCCGCAAAATATCATCACCCTTGTCACGCATTGTATGCTCTACTTTCCAGACAGGCAACATGAACCATGATTTAAATGGGAGATATATCATTTTACTAAGAATTATATTAAACAAGAGGAAAGTCTTTATTCCATTTTATGAATGGATAACAAAACCCAGAAAAATTACATCATTGAGAGACTCAGAGATTATATCACCAGATAGATTTGTGATAACTAATTTTCTTTAACCCTATGATTAGACTCCAACTAGTACTTTGTCATCATTATTCATTCAACTTAAAAATGGCTATTTATCCCTGCCATCTCTGTTTAAGGGTCTCTTTTTCTTTTCCACCAAAATGAATTAGCATACAGAAGCATTTACATGCCCTTACTTGTGATATTTTGAATGATGGGCAAACCGTTCCTTTTTTTACAGTTTGGTTAGGTAAACATTTATGAAGCACACGCTATATGCAGGTGTTATACCCCAGGGACATACAGACGTTTTCAAAAGAACCCCAATAACTTTTTAAATCTCTGTGAGGACCACATAAAATTACACATGTTCTTTTTCAAAAAGCAGAACATTCTAGCAGAGCCGTTATTTTCTTCTTTTGCAACATGCCTGAACAACTGTCCTTCACTTTCTCTAACTGGAGAAAGAGAGAGAGCTACCCTTGGGCTCCTTGGAAAGGCTTCCAAAGTTGATCGAGATTCTGCGGTCCACATCGCTCCTTTCCTCCCTGTGGAATCTGTGCAGGCTTCTCCCCCGAAACAATCAGAAATTTAACACCTAGGAGAGGACTTTCTCAAATTGCCTTCTCAGGCGTGGTTCATTCCTCATGACCACTTACTTCATATTGCATCTGTCTGCTACTTACCTGTTTTAGGGTGCTTCTTTTGGTGGTTTGTAGATTTGGGGTAACATTAGCCCCTCCCCCATAACCTCTACCACCTCTATCTACAAATACACAATCTAAATGTTAACACTGTATTTTTTTCTATGCAAGCACAAATTCAAGACTAGTGTGCTTGCTAACCCCTTCTAGCCAGACTGAAATTCCTCAGTCTACCTTATAGAAAATTTTAAGGCTCATCAGATACAATCTTCCATGCACACTGTGAAGCTAGCTTCGTGAAACCAAGAAGCGTGCTTTTAGCTTACAACTTTGCTTGTATCACTCATGCTACCAAAGCCACATGTGAAACAGACCCTTAATTTGGACTAAATTGAGTGGGTTGAGTTGCGCATTTTCTCCACTGGTCTGCTCCATGCAGAGTCACCCCTCAATGCATACTCTGTTGGAGGGATACTCCGGCTCTCTTGAAGAAAGGAACAAGTAAATCACTTGAACGGAGAGTACTTTGTTCAATATCAGAGAATTTTCTGGGTTGCAAAGTAACTCCTTACATAAGAAAGAAGCAACATTGACCTTTATGACCAATGGTCACAAAGTCTCTCCTCTTGGGGTAAAAATAACTATCTTATCAAGGTGCCAAACTAATAGGAACTGGCTAGTTTAACCAAGTATAAACAGAATCAACAAATCCAAATAATTAGTTCATATAATATTTATTGAGTATTTCCTGTAATGCAATCATGTGATAATATTGAGAACATAATAATGAATATACAGTGAGCATATGTCTGAATATGGAGTCACTGACTAGCCTTGTAATACCTGGGCCATGTTGTCACCAGTTTTGAACGTTGCAGTAATCCATCAGAACTGTCATGCAACATACCAAAACTTCCAAGAGCCTATAGAACAAGGCATTAGAAAACTCTGTAATTCTAGTTTTTAGTTACACACAGATTTGTAGGTAGTAAAATGGTATAGCTAGTCAAACATTAAGATCTGAAGGGTTTTTATTTGTTTGTTTGCTTGGTTTTTTGATTGTTTGTTGACTGTGTTAGGCCTGGAACACAGGGCCTTGTACAAGCTTAGGCAGAAGTTCTGCCAATGAGTTACATCCCCGGTTGTTTTTATGTTTTAGGATCTCATTAAATTGTCCAGGCTGCTTCATATTTGCTATCATCCTTCCTCAGACTCCTGAGAAGCTAGGATTATATGTATAAGCAGCAGGCTTGTTGAATGTTTCATGATGTCCTTGGAGCTCCACCATATCATTGAAAAATATGGTGACTGTTTAAAATTTTAATTTATTACACATTGCCAGTAGTACCCCTCAAAATACCTTACTTTGAACACAACTAGTCATTCTTGCCACTTTCTAAAGCAGTTCTGGAAGTCCTTTTTATGTCTTTAGTTGCAACTCATGACTGCCTCAATACCTGGTATCAAATCAAAACATTTAGCTTTCATGGTCATTTTGACTTTGAGGAAGAGCCAGAAGTCAGTAAATAAGTGCCAGATTCAGTGCATGGGAGTGATGAGGGCGGTACTGTTTTTACAGGCCTGCCTTTCCATTAGATGGCACTTGAAAGCTACATTCACCACTGTTTTGACACTCATGGTAGAGGAACTGCTTCAAAAGTAGCACCAACAGTGGAGTAAGTCTGAAGCCAGGAGGAGCACTGTGAGGAAGGTTAACAGCAAAGTGCCTCGTACTGGAGTGATTTCTTTTAATTTAAACTTTCAAAATATATTTTGATCACACCTTGCAAATATGTTTGTTGAAGCTACTATTGTAGGTAATAGACTATACAATCACAGCTCTGCCTTAATAAGCTTAAAATCCAACATAATGACATGAGGTTATTGGGGATATTGATGGTGTAAATGTCCACATTTAGTTTTATATAAATCCTACTTTGAAAGGTTTTATCCTCTTTCAAAAATGGTGACTCTAATGATGACTCTAATGATCATCTGATCATCTAATCATCTAATCTATGATATGCTGCCATATCATTGAAATATATCAAAAGATACAGAGTTGATGCCACAGTTGAGGCACTACCATAACGTAAGGATAAGTTATCCTTATGGTATCATAACAATGGTCAGGTGCAGCTGTAACCATAAGGACAGTCAAACTCTAAGCTGGAGAAATAACAATCTGTGCTTTATAATGGCAAAATTATTGCCTAGATTATCCTGAGAAGCAGATCTTGAACCAAATAAACCTGTAGCTCTAGAGAAAGAAACTGGAAGAAAAGAACACTAGTCAGGTGTGTTAGAGACTATTTTCTGCATGTGACAAAAAAATGCAAGAAAGAGGTGAGCTCAGGAATGAGTTGACAAGTTTCCAAACAAAACAGAATTTTAAAAATCCAAAAATGTACTGCCCTGCAAGATTAAAGAAGCAACTATTTCTATGCTCCAAAGTGAAAGCCAGCATTGAAAAGCTTTTGAGAGATAAATATGCACTAAAACTTTTCAGGCAAATAAATTTCCTAAAGGCAAGAATAAGACTGAAGCATGAAGTAAATAGTTTTAATTAGAATAGAATTCAGAATAAGAGGCTGTTTCTCAAGTACAGTACTTAAGCACCAATCACTGGATAGGGCAGTGGTTATGGTAAAACAAAGCAGAAGCAGTGCCAGCATTGAAGAGTTTGCACTTTAGTGCAAAAGACAGCAGTGGGCCTTTCCAAGAGCCAGTGAAGAGAATCGAGAAGCCAAACCACACCTTCCCAATGAGCCAGCAGCAGCCAAGGGGGATTGGGAAGGAACTCAAGAGGCCAAATCACACTTTCCCATGAGCCAGCCAGAGCTTAGGTTAGTGGACAGGAAAAGCAACCCCCACTTCCCGCCCCATAAGCAACTGGCTGATTCAGAGGAATTCAGGCTGAGATGATAGCAACTGAATTTAAAAAAATATTAATAACTTAATGCTCGTATTATTTGATTGACTTTTCAGGCCTAAAAGCTGGTAGTCTGAGTATCTATTTGGCGGATAACAATATGCATTAGAGCAACTATGGGGGATTTCCTTCTATCTTGTTTAGAAATCCAATGTTTCATTCCATTTTATTGTTTTGTTTTATTCTTGTATCTGGTAACCTGAGCAACTATTTTGAAGATATATACCATTTAACAATCATTGTTAAATTCCTATCAGCTTGTTTTGAAAACCTATATTACTATTGGTTTTTCTTTTTCCCAAGATACAAGTCACTGTACTCAATCATTATGGCATTCAAAGATCACTAAAGTCATGGTCAAAATGAGCCCAGCTATTGCTGTCACTGGGAGCAGACCTCGGTGTCTTCTCTATGGTGCTGGTTTTATAAACACAGAATGAAAATATTATGGGGTCATAGAGACTTCCACACAGATTTCAAAAGAATGCGTAAGAGGCCAGCAAAGGTGTGGCAGGAGCAGAATTCCTTCAGATAGCCCTTAAGGGGTAATACATAAAGCTGTGAGAATGAAGCAAAGCCCGCAGTGGAAACGTCAGAGAGCTGGTAGTGCCAGGAATGTGGAACATCTGCCCTGCTGGGTTTTGGTCCCAGTAGTTTCTATCCTTCTATCGCTACCTTTTGGGTTTTTTCCATACCAGAAATCAAACTCGTGACCTTGATCTTGTGCTTGCTAGGCAGGCACTGAACCACTAAACTATATCCCTGGCCCTATACCTTCCTTTTGGAATGGGAATGTTTGAAAATATATGACTTGCTTTTTAATGTTACAAGGGCTCACAACTGAGAGTTTTACCTGAATTTCAGAAGATATTCTGGTCTTGGCCATTTGAGGAAGGGAGAACTACTGAGACTTTGGGAAGGAAATTCATGTTTTCAGGTGTACATGGGATAATCACATCAGGCTAGGCAGAATTATGACTTTGCAGTTGTTTATTTGGAGATTCATTATAATTATTCAAGGGGATTTGACTATGTGTCAAAATGACAAGGGGTGGACTCGTGATGGTTCATCTTGATTGACAACTGGATTGGATGGAAGAATATGTAAGAAACCAGCAAAGGTCACTTTTGAGTTAGCTGAATGTATCTTGGCATTAGATACACATTGCTCTGCTGCATCTATATCACAGTGAGTGAGTTTTCAGAGATAACCATTACATGACACAGCAAAGTGATGGGGGAGACCCGCCCTGAATGTAGATGGCAACATCCAATAGGTGAACAGGGCTCCAGATAGAACAAAAGTAGAAAGAGGAAAATCCCACTAACCTGCTCACTTCCTCTCATTCTGTGTTTCCTTCTCTAGCTAAACAGGTCCCTCTTCCCATCCTCATCAAAGTCTGGGAAGTTTCTATTTGTAAGCCCTTGGAAACGTTATTGGAATTCCAGGGCGTTAATTCCAATCTACCACTTCCAGTGCAACTCACAATGAAAATAAAGACACCATCTTAGTTACTTTTGACTGGTCACTGAGACAAAATAACTGATGCCCGAAGTCTGGAAAGGAAAGGTCTTTTCTTACAGTTTTTGGAGGTGTCAGTCCATACTCAGTTGGCTCCAAGGCAGGGTGGCGTGGAGAGATCCAGTTCATGGCAGCTGCAAACAGCAAGGCAGAAACCTACAAAAAAGTGAGACACGCCTTCTTCTTGCCATTACATCACATCCTGGCTCTACCCCTAGGCTGGTGTAGCACTCACACCCCAATCCAAACACTAGACAATGAACCAATCACAAATGCATAATGCAAAGGCATGAGGCTTGAGGGCCATTGACATAAACCATGACATTTTACCCTTGGCCCTCAAAGACTCATGACATCCTTTATACAAAAAACATTTAGTCCATCACTAAGAGTTGCCAAAGTCCTAACATTTTTAGCATTGTTGAGAAGTCCAAGTCCCAAGTCTTCTCTGATATCTATGGCAAACTGTTAACTGTAACTCCTTGTACAATTGAAACAATGTTAAACATTTCTGAAATGCAAAGGCACAAGATAAACATTACCATTCCAAAAGTTACAAATGGGAATATAAAGCATTGGAAGCAAAGCAAGTCCAGCATCCAACAGGGTGAACATTAAGTCTTAGAGTTTTATCCTCAGCATTTGAAGCAATCTGGTTGCAAGCTCCAAAAGGCTTGGGTCATTTCATCCTCATGGCACTTCCAGGGATTTCAGCTCTCGTAACTTTTCTCTTAAACACTCTCTGCTCGCTTTTTGCAGCTTTTCTTGATCCACGTTTTTGGCTTTTTCAACTTTTGGGGTTTTTCCTGTACCTTTGGCTTCACCTTTGTATCTTTATAAATTGCCCTCTCAAGGGCACACTGCTTGGCCTCCCAGGCCCTTGGCAATCAAAGTGGAAGCCGTCTTACCCTCAGAATTTGTGCATTTTCTTTGCACCTAAAGTCAGCACCAAGTGGATGCTGCCAAGGTTTGCTGCTAGCTGGAGCAGCAGCCAGGCTTTTTTCTCTCTTAGTTGTAGGGGTCAGTTGCCTGGATCACTGGTCTCTGTTTACCTGATTATGAGGAAAAGCTTTTCTATGTTGCCACCATTCTGGAACCTCATGTGGCATCCATCGCCATTTTGGAGCATGGTGTTCTGTAGCTTTTTCCTCTGAGCAAATTTTTTTACTTTTGCAGTTTTGAGGCTGCAAAGGGTGGAGACCTGCTGCTTCCTAGGATGCCTGTGACCATCTTTTTTATCCCTCTGTTTCTTCTCAGCAATCAAAGTCTCAGGTCTTATCTTTACAATCCATAGCTTTACTGGAATTTTCCTTCTGGCCAAACTCACAGCATTTTAGATTACCCTGCTGGGCTCTTTGCTCTTGAGTTGCAACATAAAGCTGGCTAAAAGCCCCCAACAATAGCCATGCCACAGCCTCAACATTGACTGCCTTGAAATTTCATTTACCAGATTAATCAATCCATTGCCCTTAGTCTCGGTCTCAGGCAAAGTTTCTGGGCATGAGCAAAATGCAGACAAACTTTCTTCCAAGCCATAACACACATTGTGGGGAATCCAACAACCAGTGGCAGTCCTTCGTCCCAGCAGAAACCTCCCAAACCTGGTCTTTATCATGAGGCTTTGTATCACCTTTTTGGTCTCCTGAGCTCTGACCAGAATCTCCTCTATAGAGCAGCCTAAGCTGCTCCAGCTCTATGCATCCAGGCAACATGGCCAACCCTTTCCAAACTCTACCCACAAGCCATTTTCAAAGCCTCTAAAAAAACATGGTCAGGTATAGTCACACTAACGACCCCACTTTGGTATCCCTGGTACCAAATTCTGTCTTAGTTATTTTTTACTGGTCACTGAGACAAAATAACTGATACCCAAAGTTGGAGAAGGAAAGGTTTTTTCCTTCCAGTTTTTGGAGGTTTCTGTCCATACTCAGTTGGCCCCAAGGCAGGATGGCATGGAGAGACCCAGTTCATGGTGGTTGCAAACAGCAATGCAAAAACCAGCAAGAGAGTAAGACACGCCTTCTTCCTGCCATTATTTCACATCCTGGTTCTACCCCTAGGCTGGTGTAGCATTCACACCCCCAATCCAAGTGCTAGACAATAAACCAATCATAAATGCATAATGAAAAGGCATGAGGCTTGGGGGCCACAGACATAAACCACGACGACACTGAGATATATTTACAGTTATGGGGGGCCAAGGAGTCCTGACTGGGGTCCAGATGAATGTTCATGAAACAAAGACCTCAACCCAAGGCCTAAATTAGATTTTATTAATTTATAAAGAAGGGAGTGGCTAGAGGATTAATGACTGTGAGGATAACCAGAATTATATGAGCACTGTGAGCTGGGCTAGGCAGGAGGCTTTAAAGCATCTCTGTAATACACAGAGAGAAGGATATGCAGGAAGACCAATCTGTACAACACAACTGAGGTAGCATTTAATGTTCAGTAGGCTGGGGCTTCAATTCTGGTACATAAATCTTGTCTGCCCTGGAAAGTCATAGTCTCTTGTCTCAACACTCAAACCAGTTGACATCCCTGGAGCACTGATTCAGCATCCTGCAGGATTCAACTGTTTAGGAGACACTGAGATGAGAAAGCAGTGACTGGCATCTGGCTTCAAAGATTATGCATCAGTACTTCAGCTAGTCCTATTTACATTGCCAATTGAAGGGAAAAGGAAATAACTTAGCCAGCTCTGTACATATTGGTACACGGAGATGGGGCCAGGTTTAGCCAAAGCGGAGGTAATTGCTGTATATTCAAGGAGAGTCATCCAGATGGTCTTCTACAACCATCTCCATCTCCTTCTCTCCATTACCTCCTCACTCCCTCTCACTTTTTCCTGGCCACATGAGGTGGCCAGGTGTGCTCTGCCACATACCTCTGCTTCTCTTGGTGCCATGATATTCTGCCTCATCACAGGCCCAACGGTCAGCTAACTAGAGAATGAAACCTCTTAACACTGAGCCAAAACAAACCTTCCTCCTCTAGGTTGCTTTTTTACAGTTATTTTGTCACAGGGATAAGAGCTGACTAATACAACTACAGAACTTTTAGATCTAGTATTAAAATTATTTCCAAATCTACATTGGCCTTTAATTCTCTCATGACTTTTAGGTCTAAGGTAACATTTTCATTTTCAAAAAATTCTTGAAATATCTACATAAAGTGACATCAGCTTCAGGACCACAGCTTCAGGAGGGGAGGCAGCAAGCATGGGTCAAGCAAACTTTGGACGGAGAAAGCAAGCACTACCCCTGATTCTGCAGTTTAGGGGGACCCTGCTCAAAGTTGGTCCCAGGACCAACAAAATCTAGCTTGTCAGCCCTAAGGAGCTTGTTTAAAACATACTCTTGGTTACACATCTTACGCCACCTAAATCAGACCGTGATTTCACAAGAGGCCCACATGATTCACATCACATGAGAGTCTGCGATGCACTGCTTTAAGGAACATCAAGAAGCACTACAAGCCTCACAAAACTGCAGTGGAGTCACTGAGCGCATTTCTAAAATTGAGAAACTGACAAACATCCTTGAAAGGCTGTTAAGATAAGAAGAAAAATCTCAGGGCTTCACTTCCTCCTAGCTAAAACCACACCGAGTCTACACTCTGGAAGGCTTGTTGGTAAATCTGAGTATGAAGAGAGTAGGAAACTGAGGCTGTTCTGGGTCAAAATTCTGCCAAGGCCTCCCTGGCCACAGCCTATTTTAGTAACTATGCTACAGCTCCACCAAGTTCCGTGCAGACTTTGACTCAGTTGACGGCCAGGTCCATTTCCTGCATTGAGGTGGATCGAATTAGTCAACACACCACAAGAAGGTGATACTCGGGGAAAGCCCAGCAGAGTGTCGAACACTGTCGAGTTTCCTGTCTTCCTCCCACTGAAGTTTCTCCTCAGCGTGTTCCTACCAGGGTTATACAGGAATCAGGGATCAGCAACTTTACCCCTGTACTTTCCCCCACAATCATAGTACTGACAACCAACAAAGTTTTGGGATGGTGAGTTGGGCTGGCAAGTCACAGACCAGAAAGATGAACTTTCACTCCATTCTTAGCTCTAGAATAAATTACCAATTCCTTCTACATTGGCTCAGATCTCATGCATGTTCTTGACCCAATTTATTAAAGCAGATTCTTTTCCCAAAACTTCCACATAAACTATCAAAATCATTTTTCTCTTCACTGAGACATGATACCTGACACCTACAAATTTAAAAAAAAAAAAGGTTTACCTTGGTTCACAGTAAAGGTTTCAGTCCAAAGTCTGAAGCCAGGAGAGCACAGCAGAGGGGCAGAGCACAGAAGAAGCTACTTAAGTCATGGCGACTGTGAACAGACAATGAAGAGAAGAACCAGGAAAGGAGATAAACCTTTCCAGGTCATGCACTTCTTACAACCAGATCCCTCCTCCTAACAGCAAGGCAGCTAGAAGCCCCATCATCCAATCATTTCCAAATCACGTGAAGTTCTTGGGAGATATCTAGATATAAACCATCACATAAAGCAAGTTAAATTTTCAGCTTTGGCTCCACAAGTGTCTTGTATTTCTGAGTTCTCACCCTCTGCAGGGTAATTTCTTGTTCTGCAATGACCACTTCAGTTCTCTGCTCATGGGAGCTCTATGCAAACTCCCAGCCTCATACGCATCTATAGACTCTTACTAAAAATCTGCTTGCGTCTTTCCCTCTTCAGAATTCTTGGTTTACTGTCATGATATTTAACTTAGCAATTAACCAGTCAACCTTTCTATTGCCTACTTTAATCGCTATTTGGACACTTTTTAAAATTTTCAAGTATTTACACCTAATCTGTCCTCTGGATTTTAAACTCTAAAAGAGACAAGGATGATTTCTGCCATTTTGTATTCCCACCTTAGACACCCAGCACCTTATTCTGTTCATACCTGGTGCTCAATAAATATTCACTTGATTTGATTTTGTTGATATTTTATTTCCTCTTGCACCCAATTCCTTACCTGCTTCAATTCTCATTACATCATACAAGTTGCCAAATTATTGAGGAGGGGTTATTTTGAAGAATACTAACAGTATTATTTTCAAATATTTGGGAAGTTTTTTCAAACGGGAGAAGAATTAAACTGTCATAAGATGATCACATGAAAGAATGGTGAGCAACTGGCTGTGATGCTCTAGAGGGACACAGGGGTGGCCTTTTTAACTGGACCACCTCCAAGGTCCCTTTCACTTTAGGATCCTATTGAAACAAATGAAATATTAATCATAATATCTCAGTCATGACATGGAAGCAAGTGTGTCACATACATATATGAAGCAGGGTAACATACCCTATACCCCTGCCCCTGTCTTCAGATTTTATTCCTTTCTATGGAAAATTCCATGACTCCTAACGCTAAAATTGTGTCTAATAACTGGATATTTCTCATGAAAATCCTGATTAAGAGGAAAATAATCAGTGGAGAAGAGAGAGCACTAAGACAACCACATTTGTGAGAAATACGTCACTTTCACTCCTGCCTGGATATGACTCAGAATGGTGATCCTCAGTCTCCTGATTTGGGCAGAAATGCCCAAATTAGGACAGGATGAAATGGGCTTCCTGTGAGGGACAGTTCATCATCTTTGCAGAGGCGACAGCTTGAAGGATGCATGGAAGAGGAAACAAGGGAAGAGGGGAACACCTGCCAAGAAAAAGCAGGACGCTGATGCCTATTCCTTTCTGCCTCCCAGACACACAGGGCAGAGGGCCTGTGCTCCCAGCCCAGCAGGGGTCAGGTCACTGCTCTCTGCTGCCTTGACTGGAGGCTAGGCGATAGGAGGATGGGCAAGAAATACACTGAGAGAGCACGGACTCTGAGAAGGTCCTTGATGCCACAGACCCCAGACTTACATTAATGTCTCAATTGCGTGGATTGCTAAGGGAATGGCTGAAGAGAATTCCCCAGCTGGTTAGGATCTGACATCTTACAGAGCACCCCTAGCACTGGCAGCCAAGTTAGAGGAGCCTTTCAGGCAGGCAAAACCACTCTTTGTTGTCTGCTCCTGTGGAGACCGTAGGAACTGCCCAGATCTTCATAATCAAGTTGTCTCAACCCTCTTAGCTGCTGATGGAGGCTGAGCGGTTTTCCTACAGAGAGCCACGGTGAAGTCTGGCCGCAAGCCTCTTGGTTTCTTTTCTCCATTTACAAATGAGAAGATGCTTCTCTTCAATTCCAGGGGCGTTTTTCTGTGACCTAGCTCTAACAGTTCTTTCTTGGACAAAGGCTGGAAATGATTATATTATAGCCTACATTGTAGATCAAGCCACACAGTTCACAAAGCATTTTCAGACATTTTTTATTTGTTCTCACAAGAATCCCATGAGGAGATTATGATAAATCTTTCCTGCACAGATTAGGAAACAGATTTAAAGAGTTCATGAAAATTATTCAAAGTAGAACTACTACTGTATTAAATAGCAGAGCTTTCAGCTCCAGATCTTCAAGCTCCAATTCCAGAGATGTAAAATTGTGTTCTTCAGATGCAGCTTAGAGGGTTACTGGTACACAGATGCCAGCACACGGTAGAAAGGAGAGGGGCCCCCAGAGGATCAAGCTTATAGAAAGCAGCACCTTCCAAATGTGTTACAGGCAACTCAGCCTGCTCTCTGAAATGGTGAGAATTGAAATCAGTGTTTGCTTTTTAAATTTTGAACCCTTTTTACCTTTTGCATTGTCATCTTATATATTTTTTTGTATTAAGTTAAATGAAAACCATATCGGGCCAGGTGGTTTCAATGATAGATCTTAAGATATCTTCCCCTACCAACTTCTCACTTCTTGTCCTCAATTACAGTGATGGGAAGTTATCTTTTCTACCTTTGCAATACGTTAATGATAGGTTTTTATTTTTGAGACAGGGTCTCACTATGTAGTCCAGCCTAGCCTCAAACTTGCTGTGATTCTCCTGCCTCTGCTCCTGAGTGCTAGGACCACAAGTATGCAACACCTCACTTGACAGAAGAAATTTTAAACCACCTCAATAACTGAATTTTAGGTACTACTGAAGGCAAACAGCAGTCATTGTCAGATAGGATTCTTTGCCCTCGGGGTAAATTTCTGAGATTGCTAAAAGCTCAAACAGCTCTAGAAGGTCTTTGATTTTATCTCTTAACTGATAACCAGACTACAGAGCACTGAACTCGGTCCACCAGCTTGTTTCAGCTATAGCTCTGACCCTACAACTTCTCCTTTAAAGGGAGCATACAGTTTGCTACTTGGTACATAGTAGGTACAAATCAAAGCAGCCCACCACCTACTAGCTATTAAATCCTAGAGAAATTACCTAATCCTCTAGACCTATTTTCTCTTCTATAAAACAGAGTTAATAAAATTCATGTCATAGGAAGGCAGGGAAGATTTAATTAGATCATTTATATAGTGCTTAGCATATTATAACATAATCACTCCTCATCCAATCATGCATGAAGTTGTTTATGGAGTCAGCATTTGCTTGGGATCTTGGAAATATATACACATCATCCTGTGTTGACTCCAATTTACTTAATATTATCCTTTAGAGTTATATGTGATTTGTAATTGTGGGGGATGCTGAGGTTTCAAAGCTCAGGTCAGCTGAGTACATGTAAGGACTGTCTTGCACAGGCATAGAGCAGGATAAACTTACGGAACCATACCTCAGCATTAGATAATCATGCATGCATGCATACGAGAACGTAAATAAGTGATAACGACATATATAAGAAATAAACAACACAGATGCACTTGCTCTTTCTTGCTGCTGCCTGCCTTTAACTGCTGTCTGCCCATGTGCTTTCTTTTGCCTAGGGATCTCACTGCAAAAATAATGCTCCAGGCCCCAGCCTTGACAATGTTTGCATTTCTTCTGCAGTTAGATTTTCAAAGTTTGAAAAAACATAGTTTCTAAATTTCTACAGATGAGCCTCGTTCTTAAATGCCCAATCTGAAACTTGCTGGTGCAACTGAATATATTGTGAAGAATCACTCTAAAAATTCATCAAAAATAAATTATCTTAGTTACATCAGGGTCATAAGATTATTTTTTGTTCTTTATTATTCCAAATATCCCTTGTTATTTTGTTAGTCACAGTGTTACCGGCCACTTAGGGTCATAGCTAGTTTCATTTGCTGACTGGTGACCAAATAAGGAAGCCTCATATTTTGGTAAGAAGGACAAAATATTTTATTCAAAGCTATCCCTGAGGAGATGGAGGGTTCATTTGCCTCAATCACTATCTCACTAGGTACAGGTAGCTAAGGGTCCTTTTATAGCAAGGTACAGAGGGAGGGGACAGAGAGAGAGAGAGTGCAAACCTCCATGCCTGCTGTATCACTGTTACTCATCTGCTCACTGTCCCCTTTCTTGTGGAAAGGAAAACAGGCTCAAGACCTGAATTATCAGCCTTGTTTCTATTACTTCTTTTGGTTTGAGGAGAGGAGCAAGTATTTATGTGCTCAGCAGAAGGTAGTTTGGAGAAGTTGCTTCTCTAAAAGAAAAAAAATCCATCTTTTAAAGTTCCATCATGCAGTGCCAGTAACAACAGAACTTTCAAAACAATGGAACTAGCGGGATGTGGTGGCTCACACCTGTAATCCCAGCACTCGGGAGGCTGAGGCAGGAGGATCGTTGTGAGTTCGAGACCAGCCTGGGCTACAAAGTGAGCTCAAGGCCAGCCTGAACTGCATAGCAAGACCCTGTCTCAAAAAAGACAAAAAAAAAAAAAAAAAAAAAAACGATGACACTATGTACATAGTAGTTAAACTCCAACCACATACTTTGTTTTTGGAGATTTTTATTGGGCTTTGTTACAGCTCTCATTCTAGGGTCCATTCACTTAAATTAGAAACAGCATACTTCACAGCTGACCTTTCTATTGCAAGGTGCTCAGCAAGGTTAAATAGTGGTACTTTATTAAACATGGAAGGCCTAGTTTCCTGCAAAAAGTACCTGCTGGGAAAGCTATTATCAGAATGGTAAATCTCAGCAGAAGCTAATATCCTCCTACAAGCTATGAGAAAATACTCAGGACTTAATAGTAAAAATATTCAGGAAAATAATTTAGAATCTTAATTCCCTCCCTTGAGAAAAGACAAGAAAATGAGGTAGGATTGCATGCTGATTCATAATGGACCAGCCAGAATCCAAGACGCATCACTGAGGTGTCAGACCTGAGAAAGAAAGTAAAGTAGGTATATATTTCAGTAAAGTAAAGTAGAACTAAAATTAACTTTTTTGTAAGTCTGTCCTAGGAATTAAGTAAAATCCCTTGAGATCCCTGGAAAAGTCCTAGGTGCTAGGCATTAAAAGAGGGAAGCACAGAAATGAGATCCTTAGTAGGCAGACAGTCCTTTGTAGCCACAGGCTTGGTATCTGTACATTTGCCCAAACCCAGATCGAAAACATTCCAACAGTGTACTGTACATACTTTTTCTTATCATTTCCTTAACAATTATTTACATAGAGCCGGGAATTTACCTCAGTGGCATAAGCGCTTGCCTGGCAAGCTCGAGGTCGTAAGTTTGATCCCTGGTACCAAAAAATAAAAATAAAAATAAAGAATAAAAAAATAATTTAAATAACAAAGTACATGGGAGTCTGAATGTAGGTTACGTGGCAAATGGGCACCCTTAGAGGCTATGGAGGAATGACTAACAGGTGACGAACGACCCATTCTGACCTGTTTGCGGAGTGACTCAGCTTTTATAGTGGTGCCAGGACTAAGATAAGATATCTTGTAAGTAGAAGTGATGGTGGTCACTGCATCACATTTATAATTACCAAAAAGACCTCACAGTTCAACCACTCACTTCCCAGACAAAGAAACCATGTACTTCCCTTTGAGGATGTGGCTGGCCTCAGAACTGGTATAGAACTCAAAAGCGTAACATTGGGAAAGGAACCTGAAAGGAGCAGCAAAGGGCTCATTATCATTTGCCAGCTGCTGGCTCCCTGGTTGAGTTTCCTCTGCAGCCTGTGCAAACTGCTCCACCTCCTTCCAGAAAGCAGAAGTGGCCCTGCCGGGCTTCAGAAGAAGGGAGTGGAAGGCCGAGAAGGGGGTAAACTCAATGCAGGGCTGTTACTAGTACTGAGTTATCCGGGGCCTGGCCAAGATCCTCAATCTCCCAAATGAGTGTACAACCAAGATTTAAATAAATAAGACAAGGAGTATGATTTTAGTGCTCCAGGATCAAAACCCTCTAGCAGAGTTCAAGATTCTGGGGGCTGTGACAAAGAGCTTCTCTGGGAGGCCCATACTCATTAGGTTTTCAAAGACAGGGGACACTGAGGAAAGTACAGGAACTGAGCAGGACCTTGGGAGTCACTTCAAAGACTTCTCCAAGTATAAATTATGTCAATTTAGAGGAACTGTCTTATCTCCATGATATTTATGATGGGAATGAGACAGCAGGAGGGAAATGCTGCAGCTGCAGGCTCTATCTGCTTAATTGGGTTGGAGGCAGGTGTCCGCAGCTGTGACCTTACTTTGCCTTTGAGGAGTCTCTGGCATCACAGGCCACTACAGGTCTCAGCCAGGACCAGTGATTCACAGAGGTTCACTTACCATGAGTCCACTGCCCATCTCCAGACAAGGGGCCTCGGCCTAGGCCAGACTCACAGATAATTTTAAATCCTGCTCAGTGCTGCTTTGTAGTGGTTTCCATCCCTGAGTATCTTGAGGCAGCAAGAACATAGATGACACTGCAACCAGCCTTAATCCACTGAGCAAACCCTTTGGACAGACCTAATCTCAAGTCTGGGATCATTTGGACAGAAAGTTTAGTTTGGACACTTCTCTGGAGAAATGAGAAAACAACCAGCTGATTTTTTGTTTTGGGAGGCAACTAAAGTGACTCCCCTTGAATGCAGAACAATTGCTGCAACTGTGATTATATGGAGATTATACTGATATGTACAGAGCTGGCTATGGTATTTCCTTTTCTCTTCAATTGGCTCTAAGCATTACAAACAAGGCCAGCTGAGGTAGAGACATCAGCTCCAGGAATGTCAACTGGGTATGAGCCTCAAAGTAAAGAGGCCATGAATCCCCAGAACACAAAAATTTACATATCAGAAATGGAAGAAACAGCCTCCAAAAACAATTCAGTTGCTACCTTAACTGAATTATGCAAATTGATCCTTTTGTGTATCCTTATCTCAGCATTTTGAAGAGGTGCTTTTCTCCCTACCTGGCTAGGCAGCTCATGATTCCGGACATCCTTACTGTCACTCATTGTGGAGCCACCCCCTTCTCACAGGATGATAAATTCTGAGAGAGGCCTTGGATCAGGGCCTTTGTCCGCACATCCTCATGGGGACTGGACTTAGGACCTGTTGGCTGCCCTAAATGTGGAATATGTCTTGGTGTCTTTATTCTCACCAAGGGTTGCATTGGAGGTGGTAGATTGGAATTAACTTGCTGGGATTCCAATAATATGTCATGGGATTGTAAATATAACTTTTTGGATTGTGAGTGATAGAACTGGATTCCCGGTCAGGGAACCATATGATAGAATTGTGGCATGGCTGAAAAGAAGTATGAAATATAAATGACCTTTATTTTAAGAATGTGGGGAGAGACCCCTGACCCACCGGGGTCTGGCATTCTCTCCGGGGTCTGGCAATCTCTTCGTGGGACAGGTGAAGTGGAGGCATACATGTAGCTTAGGTTTGGGGTGATGCCTGAGGGGCATTAGTGATGCGCAGGTAGCCCACTGGTGTTCATTTAGCCCCACAGGTAATTCCTAGAGGTGGGGAAGATAGAGCTCCTTGGTTCCATCTCCAAGGCTTTACCAGCTACAGTGTCCGGCCTAGGGCAAGATTCTTTCAGTGAGGAAGACTAGGGAAGGGATTACACAATACTTGGATGACTGCACACAATATTTGGGATTACAGTATCTGTAAAGTGTCCTCTTTCTCCTCCATGTTTTCTGAATGACCCTACCTTGTAAACTGTCGTGAGAAAGCTGAAGAATCTGCTGTCACAAGCCCTAAGTAATGATCCTCCCTGAGAGAAGTGAGTCGAAATGACAGACTGGAGGACAGATGCCATCAAGGAACGGAAGATAGGAGAGGCAAGACGTCAGGGATACCACAAGGAGAAAGGAATACTGGGGACTGACCCCAGGGCACAAGACATGCTAATCAAGTGCTCTACCACTGACCTTTATTGCCTATTCTTCTGTTGAGACTGTTTGGTCTTATTTATCAGAATGAATGCTCTTTTTCTTAGTGGGCCCTGGGAACTGTAGCAGGAATACTGCTACCATGGAGTAGTTACATGCCAAGCAAGCACTTGGTACCTGCTCTCCTGTTCATATTTCAGACACATCCTACAAGGCAGTGATTAACCCTGAAATAAAGAACAGCTGAAATAAAGGGCAGTTCAAATTTTACCACAAGTTACTTGGTGACAGACTGCCAATCTTGCAACAGTCACCAAATGGACTTGGAATTATTTATTTGTTCTTGAACATTTATTTGTTCAAGAGCGAATGAATGAGGTACCATGATTTTTCGAGACAGATAAACTTACACCTCTAAGCACCACAAATTATTTCAACTACTTCAGATAGTATGCCTACATGTAAGCAAACTTCCCCTTTGGAATGAAGCATTTAGGAAATTTGTACTTTTTTCTGATCAGTTTGGGTCAGTGCATGGCACTGGCCATGCCCTCAGTGTAACAACTGGTCTGTGGGCTGAGAACCTGCCTGAATTTCTCTTTTAGATTCCTAAACCAGGTCCTGGAGGGAGCCACTTGAAAATCACCAACTTCTTTTGGAAGACAATACATGAAAGCTCCTTAAAACTCAATATAAATATTCATTGAGTTCCTGAACCCAGTTATTTTAATACAATTGACACCTACTAATGTGTGGCTGGGATGCAGCTCTTCGGTAGAGCACCTGCCTGGCATGCACAAGGCCCTAGGGTTGATCCTCAGCACCACAAATAACCAAAATAGAAAAAAAAAAATCAAAAAAAGATTAATTGTGACAGCTGGACATACTATCTGTTATACACTAACAAAAAGAGCTTCGTTATGTTTGTTATGTTTATGCCCAAGTTATATGACCAAATTACCTGTAGCGCCCGTCATACTGTTCTGTATGCACCATCTTCCTGGGTGACCTAATCGGTGTTAATCATTGCTCCCCTCTGCAAAGGACTGTAAATTCCTGGGAATCTGACCTGATTGATATGTTAACTATTTTTCCCCTCTGCAAAGGACAGATGTTATCTAAAATTAGTTGACAAAGGATTGTAAATTCCTGTGAGAATCCTCTGTCCTCTGCAAAGGGAAACAAAGGTCTTCCTCATTCCTTAGCAGATCAAGGATTTTCTTATTTTCTGATCCATACCCATAACCCATTACTGTGTAAATCCTGCTTTCTACAAAAGTCTGTAAAGTTTTGAGTGAGACACACAGCTTTTGCAAACACCAACTGCACTGTGTCGCTGGGCCCAGAATAAAATAAATCAGTACTGCTTTTTAAAAAACATGTCTTGCCCCATTTTGGGACACCAAATTGGGGGTCTCGTTTGTGGGCTATAAGACTACCTTTACTCTTTGGCTAGCTGGAAAAGAGCAGAAATGGTCAAAAAGATAAAATGTGAATGCTTCAAAAGCCTGACGTTATTCAGGTCTTAGGTTTTTGGAAGTTTATTAATAATGACATCAGTAATCTAGTGAAGAGTTCGTTCAGGGCTACACATGCTGTTGGGGTGGAGGTCTGGCTGGAAGAGCTCACTGTGGGCGTGGCCTGGAAGGGTGATGTCCCTCCTGGGCTCCTACTTTAGCTGCAAAGACTACAGCAGCTTTTCTCTACTTACACCCTTTCTGCAGACCATGGATTGAATCCTTTAAAAACTGTGAGGCAGGGGCTGGGGATTTAGCTCAGCAGCATAAGTGCCTGCCTTCCAAGCAGGCAGTCCTGAGTTTGATCCCCGGTACCGATAAAAAGGAAAAAGACCAAAAAAAGAAAAAAGATTCTAAAAACTGTGAGGCAAAATAAACCTCTTCTACTTTTGCCCCAGTGACAAGAAAGTGATTAAGACAACTGTAACTTATCAAAATGATAGCACTATCTCCCTCTTTGTGTCGTTTTCCTCAAAGGCAAAGGATAAAGGAGCTCCTCTAGAACAGATCATTTTAGGCCCCCTAAAAGCCCTAGCATTTTTTCATAGTAATATCCTGTAAGGAGCCCCAACCCTTCTTGAGATGCTCATGGTATCCCTCAATTCCTCCTACTGTGTGCGCCCGCATTATATAACAAACTCCCTTTAAAATGCTCATGAAATACACATCATGTTCTTAGCCCACTGCCCTCAGCTGGAAGTCCTACCTTGGCCCCACTGCTAGACCTTGCACCACTCTGACTCACTACCATATTCAATATCCAGTTCCTCCTCCCAGGACTATGGCACCCTCCTTTGAAACTGTGTTCTAGATTTCTCTGAATAGGACCTGGACTTCACATCTGTGGGAAAATAAATAAATCACAAAAATGAAACTGAACTCCCCAATAATTTCATCCTCCATTAAAAACTTTTGTCATGAAAAGCCAGACAATCTTCTGTTTTATGGTTTCAGTTAACCCCAGCCCCCAGCAAAGTTAGAAAGAAGCACCTCAAAAACCTTACGGCTGACAGCAGGCACTGGGGAAATGGCCTCCAGTCTATGTGACTCAGGCCTCTGGAAAGTCACCCATTTTATTTTTAAAGTAACTTTAAAAGTTCTTTGGAAGCTGTTCAAGCCATACAACAGTAGTAAAGAAGGCTTGTTCTGGCCTTTCCACAAACTTCTGTACAAACAGGCTAATAAATCCCAAAGGCAGCATACTAGGTAACTTCTAAATTATCTTATAATGGGATCTCTTTATGGACAAGATGAGCCTATGTGACAAAATGTGTCTGAGGGTCCAAGGTTTGCCCCAGCACAAAGCAAGCCATTTCAGACCTCTTCAGGGCAACCCCAGGGAATGCAGGATTGGCCCTCTGTTCCACCTCCAACGCAGTATTAACCCCTGACATGGGTGTCCAGGTCATCCCCTCAGGAATCTATGGACCCCTCCCCCCGGGACTTTTGGACTTATTGTTGGATGTAGTAGCACTACGCTTAAAGGATTACAAGTTCTGCCCGGGATAGTAGATAGTGATTTCACAGGGTAAATAAAAGTCATGGCTTCTCCCCTTGTTGGTGTCATCCCAGTCAGGGCAGGGCAACGCCTTGCTTAATTGCTGCTATTGCCATTGGCTCAAATGTCTAACAAATCCGTAACTCCCTAGAGGGGGACTCCTTTCCTGGGACTTCAGATGTATATTGGGCCCAACATATCTCCACAGAAAAGCCCCTCATGACTCTATATTTAGATGGAAAATGTTTCTCAGGCCTCATTGATACGGGCGCAGATGTTACCATTATCAGAAAGGAGGAGTGGCCTGCTGCCTGGCCTCTAGAAACAACTTTAACACATCTCCGAGGGATTGGACTCCTCAACTTGTCTCCATCTCTCTTTGTCTCCCCCCATGTTCTTTATCATCCCAGTTCCTCCTCCAGGTACACCCCACGGATTGATCTGTGGGCCAGATCAAGTGGCGCCCAGCGTGGGGGCTCTTGGCACGGGGGAGTTAAGGAGGGAGCCATTCGAGAATGCCTGCTGAAAGTGAAAATAAACTGAATCAAGGCCGAGGCCTGCGCGGATGACCGCCCAACGTGCCGCCAGAGTCACAGTGAGTGAACGGCAACCCCATCCCCTTTCCCGGACATGGGTCAAGCATTGAGCGAACATGAATTGTTCCTGGGAGGCCTTAGCAAGACATTAAAGACAAGAGGGGTAAGGGTTAGAACAAAAGAATTGTTGCAGTATTTTCAGTTTATTCATAAAGTGTGCCCTTGGTTCCCCCTAGAGGGCTCTATAGATACCAAGAGGTGGAAAAGAGTAGGAGATGCTCTAAAAGATTATTATAGGGTCTTTGTCTGGAAAAGGTTCCGGTGACCACTTTTGCATACTGGAATTTAATCTCTGAGCTGCTTACTCAGTGGCATGCAGATCCTCAGATTGAGGAGACGGTTGCACAGGGTGAGGCTGCCCTGTGTGACTCCCTTAATTCTACCCCAAAACCGTCCTCAGAAAAATCTGAAGCCTCTGATCTCTCAGACGCAGAGGCTGATGGCTTGTTAGAGGTCCTCCAAGATGGTGATCTGCCACCACTTCCTCCTGTTGACATGATTGACAGGTTCCAAGATGGCAGACCCCAACCCCCACCCCTCCATGGCCAATTGGAGATTCATATAAGTCTTTATACCCCGATCTCTCCGATTTTCAAGAGGTCGACTGGGAACACCTAGCACAGCAAGCCTCTACATACCACCCTGACCCTGTTGCGGCACTGGCCGCCATTAAGCCCCCTGACTATGATGATGCACTTAGTGTCTGCCCTCAACCTTCTAGCATGCTAGCAGAATTAGAACAAAGAAAAAGGGATCTTTTAAAACAGATACAGCTAGAAAAAGAATGCCAAAATCTTTCAACTCAATTGCAGGCCCTCTGAGCTACACAGCCTTATAGTTCTCCTAAGATGGCACCTGTCTCCGGCAAGCCTCGTGGCACTCTTAAAATGGCGCCTGCATCTGGCAGCCAGCCCAAAATGGCATTCCCAGTCACGGAGGCCATTGTTCCCCCACGGGATGTTGAAGAGGGCACTGAACCACAAGTGGTTAGGATACACATACCTCTCACCATGACAGCCCTAAAAGAGTTAAAGGCCGCAGTCTCTCAATATGGCCCAACTGCCACCTATACTATTGCAGTTCTACATTCTTTGACTCAGGGTTGGATTATTCCTAATGAGTGGAAAGACTCAGCAAAAGCCACCCTCTCTGGAGGCAATTATCTATTATGGAAATCTGAATTTTTTGATCAATATGAGGGCATAGCCAGAGATAACACCACATGGCAAAACCCCTAGACTCTTGCTATGCTTACAGAAACAGGAGATTTTGCCACAAAAGAGACCCAAATGCGGTTCGATTCGGGCCTCTTTGCGCAGATTAACATGGCAGCCACTAGAGCGTGGAAACGGCTCCCCTCAGGAGGCGAGCCTACCTTGTCTCTCACCCAAATAAAACAAAAGACTGAAGAGCTCTTTTCAGATTTTGTCAATTGCCACCTATAGGCGGTAGAGCGTCTTTTCGGCTCCACAGAAACAAACTCTGCCCTGGTCAAAAAATTGGCTTATGAAAATGCAACCTCAGCTTGTCAAGCTGCAATTCGACCGCATCACAAAAAGGAGGACCTATCAGGTTATATTCACCTATGCGCAGATATTGGGCCTGCTTATCATCAAGGCCTAGCCATGGCTGCGGCACAACAAGGTTGCACAGTTAAACAGCTCCTCTTTCGTCCTAAAAAAGATATTGTTTGTTTCAAATGTGGCCAAATTGGCCACATGGCTCATGATTGCAAAAGTAAAAATCAAAATCAGTCCTCTACAAAAAAAACCAGGGCTATGTCCCAGATGCAAAGACCACCGCTGGGCTAATGACTGCAGATCCAAAAGGGATGTTCACGGTAACCCTCTTCCCCCACAGGGAAACGGGACATGGGGCTAGCCCCAGGCATCCAATTCCAGACAAACCCCTGGGGAACCAAGGTTTGTCCAAGCAGGGCCTTGCCCACAGGAGTATAAATCATATCAGATAGAGATGCATAGCTCCTGTTATGATGCTGTACAAGAATGTACTGGCTTAGATAATGCCACTCATTTTACAGCCATACTTACAAAAATAAAAATGGCAGCAGCCAGAGGCGTTTGGGGCCTCAACCCCTCTGTATCAGGAAGCCCCGTATACTCCCAAGCCTCCTGCAAAGGCGAAATCAACAAGCCGGTCTGTTGGTATAACAGGGCTCCAAACCATGTCTCAGATGGGGGAGGTCCTCAAGACAAAATGAGAGAACTTTAAAAGAAATAGAAGACAGTCTATTCCCAAAGATCAATTATCACCCGTTAGCTCTCCCCAAATCACGGGGTATGGATTTAGACCCACAAACTTATGATATCCTTTCAGCCACTCATCATGTACTTAACCTCATTAACCCTGCTTTAGCGCAAGACTGTTGGTTGTGCATGGCCTTAGGCACTCTTTTGCCCTTAGCCATCCCCTCCAACTCAACAATTGACCCCTTTGGTGATCCACATAATTTTACCTATAGACCTTCTCAATCATTTCTAGTCCAGCCATTAATAACACCCAACATATCCATGACCTGCCTACAGGGCTCTCTCCAAAATGATTCTACCCTTATAGATATGGGCCATCTCCTGTCCAACGCCTGTGTTCAATTTGTCAATCATACAGGCCCCCTGTGCCCCCCAACAGGACACATTTTTGTCTGCAGTAATAATAGGGCCTATACCTATATTCCAGCCAACTGGACAGGTACATGCATAACTGCTTCCTCCTGCCCGACATATTGTCTCAGGTGACCAACCTGTCCCGGTGCCAACATTTAATTACATTGCTAGCCACCAAAAACGAGCGGCAACACTGATCCCGCTTTTGGTGGGAATGGGCCTCACTGGTGCTGTAGCTATGGGTGCTGCTGGCCTCGCCATTACCTTAGATAAATATACTGTCCTGTCCAACCAGTTGTCTGCAGATGTTCAAGCCTTATCCTTTGCAGTAAAAACTCTCCAAAACCAATTAGACTCACTGGCAGAGGTCATCTGACAACAGACGAGGGCTAGACCTGCTCACAGCAGAGCAGGGAGGAATCTGTCTTGCCTTACAGGAAAAATGTTGCTTCTATGTCAATCAGTCCAGTGTTATGCAAGGCAAGTTCCAAGAAATAGAAGAACGACTTCAACAGTGACGACAACAAATGGCCGCTAACCCCTTCTCCTCGATGTGAGGGGGGGGTGCTTTTCCCTTACCTAGCGCCTCTTTTGGGTCCCCTAGCTGCCCTGTTGCTTCTCCTCTCTGTGGGCCCTTGTATTTTTCAGAGGATTATGATGCTCATTAATAACCCGATAGACGCGTTCATGGCAAAGCCCATTCAGGTACACTATCACCAGCTGGAGATGGCAGATCAACAAACCTACCGGGAAAGAAATTCCCATGAGTGGCCCATATGACAATGCGGCCTAACAGCCCTGGGGCAATGGACAGGCAGCCAGAGACGGGCAACTAGGACATATATGTTACACCATCGGCCACCTAAGACAGGCACAGGACCAACTGCTGTCCTGCAAGCCCATGACGGGTAAGGCCTGGTTGGGTTCATATAATGAGGTCCTTGACCTAAGACAGGCGCTGTCCTCACAGGGCCTGCCATACTCCTAATTAAATAATATAGAAAGGGAGGAAATTCTACTCCTAGACTTTCACTCACTAGCCTCCCCATGGTCTTTTAGCTATTCCAAATCAGCAGGATCTGGTTTACTCAATCAGGGCTAACAGATACATGCTGCTCCTGAGGACAAAAAATACACATAACCACCCCCATCAAAGAAATGACAGCAGGCTGCTGCCACCTTGTGATGTCTTGGTGCAAATGCAACAGCAGCAAATCCAACAGGCTGTTTTCCAGAAAAACAAAACCAAATGTGTGTGTAAAGCATAAAGTATTAACACACAATGTACAAAGCAGTTCCGTTTATTCAGTGCCCCAAATACTTAGATCAAAAGCACATATTAGTCTGCAAAGAAAGGTTTTTGGCCTGCACAGGCTGTTTCAGTGTCTACCAGCATAAAACTCAAAGCCTTTTCCAGACCAAAGTGCTCAAGAGCAAAAACACCAACCACAACAACAAAAAAAACTCACCAGTCAACAAACACAGAAAGGATAAACAGAAACTCTGTGCCCACAAACACACTCAAAAGTTATGTTTATACAAAATAACACAGAATCTATTTGGGGACGGAGAACAGGTGTATGATCCAGTTCTCCTGCTGTGAAGAAGCAGAGTTCTGGTCCTTTCCCACTTCTGGCTCTCCACCCCATGACAGCTATCATCATCCATTCCCAAAGCTGCCAGCAAGTCCTGATCCATCTTCACCTTGTGCACCTCAGCTTCAGTTCAATTACACACTATCTGGGGAACGAAGGCAGAGCCAAGGGTGGAGGGAGGGGCAGGAGTTCAGAGATGAGACCTCCTCAGATGAGGAAGACGATGCCCTCAGACAGCATGACCTGGTTGTCATCCTGCATCTTGTCCAGTGCAGCTTGGATTTCCTCTGCAGAGAAGGGCTCTTCCTTGCCCTGATTGATGGATTCTGTGAGGCGAGTCAGACCCACTGACTGTGCATGAGCTTCCTGGAACACGTTCAAGAGGGCTGCCTTGAAGGCTTTCAACCTGCCACAACGGGAGAAAAGGTAGATGAGGTTAACCTTGGCTAAGGAGATTCTCCTTACAGAAAGACAAACTTTTCTGAAACTTCAGCAAAAATTCTTTATCTCAAAACAAACACCAGATTTATGGGAAAAAATAAAACTGTATTTTACAAGAAGAATCCAAGGTTATAGGAAGATAGAAATCTTGACCTTGCTTAGTCTTCTTCCTGATCCCACAACATGGTAATTCAAATTCCCATGAAGGCAGTAAAGTATATGGTAAATGCAAAAGAAAACAGGAATTCTGGGTAAAAGGTTATTCAAGTCTGCTTATACTATCCTTGCAACTTTCCTGTAAATCTGACAGTATAATCAGAGTGCAAAATGTTTTAAAATCCTAGCATAGTGATGCAGAATCTTTTAGAGCTTTCCATGATAACAAACAGCTGGCTGCAGTGTGCTGCAGCATGTGTGCCAAAGGGTCACCACCACTCTGCAGGGCCTTTAGTTTGAGCGCGGCGGGGAAGCTGCTTGCTGTGCACCCTCTCCCTGGGGCTAGGCCTCACCAAGGCAGGAATTCACAAAGTACAAGACCAACTTCCCCTACTCACCGGGACTCACTAAGCTCCACCTTCTGGGATTCCTGGGTCTCCTGCGATTCTGCAGTCTTCGAGGTCTCCTGTGAGTCTGCAGTCTTCGGGGTATGTACTTCAGTGGATTAAAGGTTGCAGAAATGGGGGAGACAGCAAGGTCAAACCATTTCCAGTAACACCAGGAAAGTCACTTTCTGCAATCCCCACCTATCACTGAACATACTAACACTCCTGCTTCCAGTGTTCTTAGAGAGCCAGTAGAACAATTAAGAAAGAGAAATCCCCAATAGGATGATAAGGGAACTGAGTCAGGCGAGAGGTCCTCAACATAGAGGTACTCATACTGAGGCTCAGCAGAAGATCACAGTTCATTCAAAAGGAGGCAAACAATGAACAAAGTCTGTTTTCACTGTGGGTTTCCCCTGAAACTCGCCTAGAACAAGCCTCTTGGACGCAAAGTCCTAAGCAGGGAACTAGACAGGAAAATACAGAGCACACAGCAAATTTTAAAAATCAAGAGTCAAAAGAACCTCTCTGATCAGTCAGGGGATACCTGCTTACCTTGAGGCATTTCCTCCTCTGTGTCACTGAAGTCATAGGGGTCATAGGGATCCCCATCCTTGGCATCTGACTGACGAGTCTTCCTCCTAAAATACCCACACAGCAGCTAAAGGCCTTCGGTAGCTCTACCCTGCACCTTGGATCTCACAGAAAAGGACAAGAACCATCCACAAACTGCTGCTTCTTCTCAAAGACTTTCTCCAGACTAGAATAAATATGAATAGGCCAACACCGTTGGCTCTTTTCCCCCTATCACCCTTCCTTATAAGTTCAGTCACAGGCACAAGGGAAAAACACAATTGCATGAATTTTGAAGTATATTACTCAAAACCTGCAGTGAGTAGGTTACTGCTCCTGCTATAAGCACATCTGTAAAGCAGGTAAGGGATCCAAAGCATCACACCAAATGCAACAGAGGGGCTTATTCCCACCTCCCTTTGCTTGGGTTATCTTCATCCTCAAACTCTGCAGGTCCCCGAAGAACCTGACGTCAACAAGCAGCACGGGAACCAGCTTCCACCCCTCTGCGAGCCCAAGCAGGAGTCTTTTTTATCTAATATTGCCTTGCCCCACCTTAACCTTTTCCTCTTCTGCTCATGCTCCTCCTGGCTTTTCTCTTCATCATCCTCTGTCTCAGATTCATCCTCACTTCGCTTCTTACGTTTCTTCTCCTTCTCCAGAACCTAAAACCAAGGCAAGTGTGAGTGCTGGAAAGGTCACTGGTGACAGGGAACCGAATTAAGAAATCTGGATCAGAGGCCCCTTTACACTATTAGCAGAAATGACTTCCACATTTCTAATGACTTACCTACCCCCACCTCCGGTCCCCAGCTTCCAGAATCAAGGGCAACACAATAGCGTGAGGGGCATCTTTAATATATTCCCCCAGCTTGCACCACTGGTGGTACAAATGGATCTATTCTACACACTTTGATTGTTCTTTTTGCTAACAAAATTAATAAATAGCTGCCCAATGGGACAGTGATGCATGTACTACTGGTACCCAACAGTGAGATGAATTACAGCCCTATCCTGAACATGTTAAAAAAAATTCTAGGAGGCCTGGCACACAGCCCAGTACTCAATAAATATTTACCAAGTGGGAAAAAAAAAGAGGTATCTAAACCACAATGTTAAAGTGGAAACAATTCATTTCTTTAGCAATCAGGTGTTTAACTGAATGTTAAGATAACTCCAAAGCTAACAAAGAGAAAAAGTGTATCACACTCACAACTAAATCTCCAAGAGGTATAATTCATCAGATGTGGGAAGGGGTGGGCAGCAAAGAAAAGGAAATCAAAGCACCAAGATCTGTGGTCTATAAAACGACACAGGCAATGTTACAAATAGAAACCAGGTAGTAGTTGTGACAGTTCAACATTTTGACACCAGTGTTTGAGGTGCTAGTGGAACACAAAGAGACTGCACAGGGAAGGAACACGGAGAAGAGGATTATCAAGGTAATTGCTTTAGAAACACAAATTAGCTAAAGATGCAAAGGAAGCAGCTGGCTGAATGTGTGGCACGTCAATTGAATCAGAATCTCTAGGAGTCCTGGCATCAACGTTTTAGGTAAATAGTATCAGGGCATATTAGGATTAACTGAAACTTAATAAAGTATATAAGCTTACTCATAAATATAGAGATTACGATTTATTAAGCCGAGGATCCCATTCAGACAACAGTGTTTTAAAAAGAAAAGCACCCTAGTTTGGTGCACACCCATCTCATGAGAAGCACCTTCTGTCTGGACTTCAGGCTCAGCTGCACGCAGCCAAGGCTGAGGATCACTGTGTATTCTGAGGAAGCAGCGAGGCAAACAGAACACTGGCAGACAAATGCAACTCTGTAGTGTTCGTGGTTTATTGAGAAGGACTGAACTCCAGGTCCCTAATGTGCTAGGTAAGCTATATCCCAGCCCCACAGATGCTATTTTCTGCTGAAAATCCTAATGCAGATGTCAAGTCACAGAGAGCAGGGAAGTCAGTGCACCCTATGACTTATTAAAAAGAGCCGCTTACATCCAGGCATCTGAATCCTCACCTTCTTGAAGTAAGCATACTGGACCAGCTCCACGGCTTCCTCTGCATCCTGCAGGTCCACAGTCTTGCTCATGCGAGCCTTTGCATGGGCAGTGGACAGTCGAATCAGAGTTTCCAGGGTTCGTGCTGTAACTGGAGATGTCTGAGGAAAGATCGGGAGAAGATAATTTATACAGAATTCTTTGGCCAATTTTACTACTCCTTCTCCACAGAAGGCGAATAAAGACACCACCAGAAAAGCTCAAGGGAGAAGAGCTCCCTATTCTCTATGGGTATCATTTAAAATTCAAAGAGAAAACTGATCAAAGAAATGTATGGGAGTGCGGAGGGAGGGAGGAGCAGGTGAATGAGGGGTAAGAAAATTAGGCATCTAACAGCTGGGAAGGTAAAAGGTTAAACAAGTTACAGAAGTGACAGGGTGAAACTAGTCACTCCTTGCAGGTGTACAAAGCACCATGAAGTGTGTTTTAATTCACTCTAAAATTTACCTCTTAGGAGCTTAGAGGACTTTTACAGATGAAGAAAATCAAAGAGCTTCATGTAATTTGTCCAAGATCAACACTAAGGGGTGGGGAGTGAGAGGTAATTTGAGGGCACATTTTTAACAGTTGGACATAATCACTGATGTCCAGGATGAAAGTGCTTCTCATGAGGTAGGTACACCCAAACTAGAGTGCTTTTCTTTTTACAGTGCTATTTATTGTCTGAATGGGATCCTCGGCCTAGTAAATCATAATCTCTAAAGTTATGCCTGGACTTGTTGGATCTTACAAATTTCAGTTAGTTAATCCTGATATCACCTAACCTAATTTGATGGGTATGGAAACTGACCTGCATTGAGAGGATTAGCAAAGTTCAAAAGTCAATTGCAAAAAAAAAAAAAAAAAAAAAAGTCAATTGCAGACTGGGATCAAACATAGGGTAGATTCTTTCCAGCATCCCATTATATAACACTTCAGTGATGTATCCTCTTTTCTATTTGCAAGCTTTCTTAATTCCACTTATATCCACACCAACATTTAAAAAAAAAAGACCTTTAAATACCTTCCCCAGATCCTTCACTGATTTCAAACGATACCAAAGTTTGAAGGTTACATACTGCATTACAAGTTCCAGTCTTGGAATTAAGAGCTTACTCCCAGAGGCCATCAGTGTTCTGAGCACACTATCCCTGCAGGGTTCCTAGCAGGAACACCAGAAGACAGAGCAGGTGTGAGGCTGGGTAGTCACCTGGAATTAAGTCTAAATCTAGGAACTTAAGAACTACAATGCTCCCCAAAAGATTTAAATAAATTCAAGGGCACTTAAATTGGCTTAGCAAAAACTGCCTTGAGTAACCTCCATGATGCTTAACTCCTGGTTATTTATCAAAGTCCAGACCATATATTGCACACTCCAGGAATCCTTCCCTGACATGCATACTCTTGCAACCAGGGAATTAGATAGGAAAAGTCACTTATCATCTTCATCGGCACTCAAATCACTTCCCTCACTCCTTTACAAGAATCACACTGGTGTATGTATTTATAAATATGTATTTGTGATTTTTTCTACCTACCTTTCTCCTTTCCCCTCAACAGGAATCTAAGCTCTTTAAGGATAGCTGTTGTTATTTTCACCTGCATGTAAGTATACCCTAGAACAGTTCCTAGAAGTCACTCGTATTTGCTGAATGCTATGCACATTACTCTGGGATCCTTACTTCATTTTCCTTTGTAAAACAAAATGATCAAAACTGTATCAACGGAGAAGTCCTTCAGACCAGGAAGGAGTAACAAAACTGCATGCTACCAAAGCTCCAGATGGCAAAGATTCCTGCCCCAGCCTCGCAACTAAGAGACCGCCAGGGCCATGCTGCTCCTAGGCACTCACCCTGGCGGTATCCAAGCTCATGCTGTCCTGGCTGCGCAGGCGTGAGTACTCTTCTGCAATGTAGGTAGCCGACTCCTGTGTGAGGACGGGCTTGATGATTTTGGCCACATGGATGTACTTCTTCATGAATGCTGCACTCACCATCTTCTCCCTGGACCCACACACAAAGAGTTCCACTTCTCCGCCACACCTTACTGCCTGCTTGGGACAGCAGCTTTGCTTGTCAGGGAAGTCAAGACCAAGCAGCACAGCAGAGACATCTGCCTCTAGAACCCATCATCATAAACACCATTTACATGGAACATAGACCAGAAAGGCTCTTTCACATTACTTACATTTAGGTGTTAATTTTAAATTAGTTTAGATAGCAGGTAGAGTGTAAGTTTTATCTGCCTTATTTTATAAATAGGAAACCTATGACTCAAGGAAGCTAATGAGTACTCTGGTTCAGTTTTCTGACTCCAAATTCTATACAATTAAACCAAATAGCAGCAGCTTTGCCTCTGTTGCACCATAGCCAAAAACAGGGACACATGATCCTACATTTCATACTTTGAGCATCAGCTCACATGTCATCTCCAACCAAATCTACTTGCACAATCTCCAGTGCTAAAAAACTCCAGTGCTTGCTACTTACTGGCCCTTAATCATAAATGCACAATAACATGAGGCAGATGCCACACCGTCAATGCGAATGTCATCAAACCTTAGGAGAACACCTGATCATGGACTGAATCACCCACAAAGAACTTGGCAAGGTGTATCTGTGGACCCAGAAAACAGGCTCTCCTGCTTATGACTCCATGCATACATGACCTTGCCTGAGCATACAATGCCCTAACCTCATGTGTTTTAATAGGACATAAATCTCAGCTCCCCTAAGGGAGAGATAAAAGGAATTCTCACCTTTTCTTCTTGGTCCCATGCAGAAGATTGTCATGCTTCTCATAAATCTGAGTGTCCTGTTGGTCATCCTGGCTAAAGTTAGGGTCATCTGTGGCCAGGATATCGACAGCACTACCCAAGGGCATAGCTGGTAAACCCAAGGAAAAAAGAGACGAACGGAGATTAACCTAAGGGAAATCACTTCTTCCACAGCACAGAAAGGCAAGAGATCAAGAACCACAAAGCAAGGATCCAGAAGAACACAACCTCATGGAAATGATAAAGAAAGTGGAACTGCATGGCCCATGGAAGATACTCAAAGGTATCCTAAAACACAAAAAAGATGATACTTCTTAGAATAATCTCCAAAGAGCAGGGAAGTGAAGGCATTTGCACTGAACCACCATCCCCCGGGTTGGACCTCAGACAATGACATCAGTTCAGGATCCTCCCTTGGCACTATTCTTCTCATGGCCTCACCGTCGCCATCCTGCTCCCCAGGTGCTCTGTAACGGTGCATCCTGAGGACATGGTCTGAGATCTCTCGATCCTGCTCAGGATCCATCTGATCCAGCATGATGAAGAGCAAGTCAAATCGAGACAGCAGCGAGTCCTGAAGTCCAATGTTCTCCATTGGGGTCTTGTACTGATCATACTGGGGAACACAAGAAAGAAGCAATTAGAGGCAACAATAATAGAAAAGGCAATGCGACAGATCAGTTCTGAGAGTAGGAATGAAAGGTTACATCATCAAGAACAAAACTAAAAAAGGAAGGATTTTCAAGCTATTAAAATATGCAGATCTCTCTCCCACTTGCAACCCTCCCCTGGCTAAAGCCCAGGTAACGTGGACTAACTCAGCAGCCGCCTCTTGCAGAAACCTCTCACAGGCTTTGCATGGTGGCACTACCAGCCCCATCCTGCCAGGCTTGAGCCTGCTCTTCTCACTTCCAAGTCAGGATCAGCTCTGACAGAAGATTCCTCCTGTCTTAGGTGGCAGGAAGACAGGGCTAGCTGGCAGGTCAGAAGCACCTGGGTCTATGGTGTTCCTTACTGAAAGGATAAATCTCAACTAAGATGGCCAGTGACCCATAAATAATTAAGTCTTAGCAATCTAGGGAGCTTTTCCTTGAGATTTAAGAACATATATGTTATCTTTCAATTCCTACTGAACTGAAGCCTACCCACTCATATACACTTCACAGTCAGAAGCATTGTAACAACCCGCAGGTAATAATAGTGATTTCGAATATGCTCACATTTCAGAGCTTACATTCCCATTAATTTAAAAACCTATGGTTCTCAGCCCAGCTGGCATATCATAGCCTTTCTAAAGCATAGCTAAACATACCTCCAACACAGAGTTTTCAATTCAAAAACTCTGGTCTAAGGACCACATATATCTACATTTAAAGAGTCACCAAAATAAATATCCCATGCACTGCAGGATTATATACTGCCAGGATACCACTTGAGCTCTGAGTCAAATCCCAGCCCTGCCATTTTCTAGTTTGTGGCATATGAACAAACTATATAACCTGTGTTATACAGGTTCTCATCTATAAAATGAAAATACCTGCCTTGTATTATGAAGAAAAGGTAATAAATTTAAAGTATGTGTAAGTACTAGTTAATGGAAGTACTATTAAGATGCAATATTTAAAAAACAATGTGTCATTCTCTGCAAATCAAAAATGCACATAACAAATAATCCAGTAATTCCACTGTTAGGCATTCAGACTACAGATTCCAAGAATACTACAAAATACAGATAGCTGGATATTCATTAAAGCTTCTTTCATAATAGCCCAGTTGGCGATGAGGTGATAGGGACAAACGCCCACTGAAGGGAGAATAGTTAAATAAGCTACTATAGGTCTACACCGGTGGTAGCAAACCTACCACGTATGTGCCACAGTGGACATGTCACCAGCACTGTCTCAGCAGCCAAGCATCAGATAACAGCACACACAGGGACCATGTACATGCTCAGAAATTAGCAGCAGTGCCTGGCGATGGCATCACTAGCAGCTTGAGCACCTGGTCTCTAAAAGGTTTACCACAGCTGTACAAAATGGCAAATCCTATCACTCAGATTGAGGCAGCAGGTCCATGGCAAGTTCAAGGCCAGCCTGGCTACATAGTGAAATGCATAGCAAGACCCTGTGTCAAAAACAAATAAATAAAAATAAAAATAAAAGGTTCTCCACCATTGCTTTATATAACAAAGTACTGGAAAACTATTTAAAACAACTCCAAGGAGACTAAATAGAAGATATCTAGGCATATCACAGTGATGTTAAAAACAAAAAGGTAATTCTGAACAAGGACCTAGTGTACTTGCTGGTACAGCACATGCTTAAATTGTTTCTTTTCATCTCCAAACTGTTAATGGTTATCTCTTAGAAAAGGGACAGGACAGAAACAAGGCTTTCAATTTGTATATTGTATCTTGGTTTTGTTCAGAAATTCTGCTGTTCTGTGCATGTAGTACTTTGAATTTAATGACAATAGAACTTCATTGGATTCTGAGACCATGGAACATTTTGTGTACTTCTTGTTTTTATATTTCTAAAAAAGTTATTTATAAATTTTAGCTTTCAAGAGGAGTGTGCGGTATAAGAATGTGTCAGGAACCACTGCTCCAAACTAAAGACAACAAGGTAACGAATTTCTCTTACTCTTGAGCCTATTTTTCCCCTAGAGAAAACTCAGTCCAGTTACTCAGCAAAGTCAAATGAAGACGAGGGCAAGAGTTAGGGGTGATTTCCACTCACCCTGCCATACACAGGGTTGGCAGCTGCCAAAACACTACAGCGGGCATTCAGCCGAGCATGGATGCCAGCCTTGGCAATGGTCACTCGTCCCTGCTCCATGACCTCATGGATGGCTGTGCGGTCCATATCAGACATCTTGTCAAATTCATCGATGCAAACCACACCTCTGTCAGCCAGAACCATGGCCCCTGCTTCAAGACGACGCTCCCCTGGAAAGAAAAGAGATCAAAAAAAAAAAAAATTGTACATGGTACAGGGAGTAGAGATTCCAATTTCCTTTCTAGATATATCTCACTGTAGTAAGAGAATACGGTAAAGAATTTCTTACAGGCTTTCTCAAGGCTTACAGGAAACTTGATGGGTTACCTTTTTAGTTCCAACCTGAACAGTATCTTTTTGTCTCACTTTGACCCCCAAGCTAGCCCCTCACAAACTTTATAAAGTCTCTCTCCATCCCCAACCTCAAGATATTTAAGTAACTTCTCTTTTCATTGGTCTTTAAAATCCTTCCTCTAGTTCATAACAGTCCAATCTTCATTTTTATTGCCCTTCCAAACTGCTACGCTTCCTCTTTTGAAAGTCTTCCAAGTTACTTTCTAGGAAATATTGTCAGTGTCATGCAAAGTCTAGAATAATTCACCCACCATTATAGGTACTCACTCCTGTATAATCTAGCCTAACTACCCTTTCAGCTGTATCCCCAGAACACAAGCCAGTACCTAAAACAAACTCAAAGCATCCACTTGGTGACATGCTGGGCCTTTGCCGAGGACTCACACAGCCTTACCTGTTTCCTGGTCTGTGGTGACAGCAGCTGTCAGACCCACTCCAGAGGAGCCCCGGCCAGTGGTGGGGATAGCGCACGGTGCTGTGCAAAGCACATACCGCAGAAGCTGAGACTTGGCAACTGATGGATCTCCTGCGGGACAGGAACAATCAAGGATTCTCTGGGAATTCTCTCCACCCTAGCAAGTTCTGCCTGTACAGCACAGGTCCTGGCATAACAGAGACGGCTGATCTTTCAAAAGTTTCATTTGAGCCTTTTGCTCTCTGATGGGACTAAAACACTACCAGGAACATAATATACAATTTACATATTACAGATCCTCACAACCCCACTCTTCATTGTTATGAGCGAGTCTGAAGTAAATCCCCAAGACCATACCTATCAGAAGAATATTGATGTCCCCACGGATATGGCTGCCATTCTCCAGGTCTCGTTCCACCCCTCCCAGCAGCAAGCAGAGGATGGCCTTCTTGACGTAGTCATGCCCATGGATACTAGGGGCCAATGATCTAGCCAGCTGGTCAAAGATATCCTGGAGGAGAAAGAACCCACGGAGTGAGATGCTTCGTAAGCACCAACGTGGTTTCCCAGAGCTCCCCTTTAGATTTTTGCTTTCAGAAAATGCTTAAAGAAATATACAGATTTAAACACTATTTTAATTACAAAAGCCTCTTCTATAAGACAAATCACCTTAGCAAACCACTGTCAGAGCAGGTACAGAGGTAGCTTAGATGCCAGTTTGTTTAGAAGCTTCATCTTCAAGAAAAAAAGAAGCATTCCCAAGCTAAAAACCTTTTAGGCTCAATAAGAATGTGCACTGCATTTTAATAGTAATCTTTACAACACATTCCTATATTTTGTTCAATTCTAAATGTAGACAGTTTGCCTTTAAAAAGGAAGAAAAAAGTAACAGTTGGAGAACTGAAAAGTAACATAACATTTTAAATTTAAGTAACAATGCACCATTGATATCTTTAATAATAAAGCAGACTCCATGGTAACATTGACAACCTAATTCCTATCCTAACATTTGCATTAGGTTCAGCTAGGAGTCCAGCAGGTAACCAGACAGAAATATTACAGGCCAAACAACAAGAAAATTCTTTCATTTGCTGATGAGAACAAAACTGAAAGAAGCTAGTAACAAATATTTCAGAAGGGGAAAAAACCCTCACCTTCCTCCCAATTCAGAACAAAGACAGCCACACACTCAAACAAAACTCTGCAAATCCATTCCCACGCTCAAATTCCTGAAAGATGCACACACCTTGGAACGAGTTTTACTGAACTTCTTGATCTTGGCGATATCCTCAGCAGAAAATGAAGGCTGAATGTCCTTGCTCATTTGCTTTACATTGCAGGCAATCAGGACAGTCCTGGGACAAAGAGGAGAGCAAGAGGAAGCCTGCTATAAATATTCAGTTCCCCAAATCTGTAGTTACTGCTACCAGTAGCAGGAAGACATTTAGGCTAATTAACATGACAACTGAATTCGGGGAAGAAAAAGTTGTTCTGAACTCAGTAATTGAGCCTCTGTCCATAACCCAAATAGGCTGATGACCCCATCTCTGAAATTTATTTATCCTCTGCTGACTCACAGATTCAGACAGAAATACAAATGGAAAAGATCTGGGAACAAGTAAGAAAGTCCCAGGTAAGCCAGAAGGCTATAATCGTATCACCAATGTTGACCTAAGATGGTTTAAATGTCACAACTGTATCTGACAGGCGAGAGGTGGAAGCCATCCCAACTCACAGGAAGTGTGCTCCACCTGTTGGCTAGAGCTCTTTGGAATGAGGCAAACTGGAGAAAGGATAACACCAGACACAGACGCTGCTACCAGTACTGCAAAGGCTTCATGGTAGCCCTTCTACCTGAAGGTCCCTGAGGTGTAGCCTCCTTTCTTTCCAGGAAGGCAGCGGTAGGTCCCCACCACCTGGACTCGGTCACCAGGCTTCACTTTATCCACCAAGTCATCATCCAGAATGACATCCACAGAGCGGGGCAGCTGGCCAGCTGGGGCCTTCTCAGGCATCTCCTGGATGGTGATGATCTGGTGGTCCTTATAGACAGAAAGGCCGTATTCTGTCTCTAGAGGGTTGTTCTCCTCATCCTAGAAAATGGCATAGAGAAAAAGAGTTACTCTCATCTCAAAACTGTCATACTCATTGGGTATAGGAAAACATAATTCAGTGATGACTTCATGAAATTTTAGTATCTAGAAATTACAAAAGAGCCAAGTAGCTCCCCAGCTTCTTCCATTCCTATCTCTGGCCCAATAACTCTCTAATGGCAGGGATAATGTGTGCTCAGATGAAACCACAGCTGTCTTGACATTTAAATCAGCATTCCTTAGGCTGGGGATTTAGCTCAGTGGCACAAGCAACTACTTGTGTGAGAATGTGAGTTTGATCTCCAATTAAAATAAATAAATAAATAAGCATTCCTACCCCCTCTACTAAAGGTGAGTACATGGTTTACACTCTTGACAGTTCTCCCACTCCTTGGTAATATCCAATATACGTCTTCACTCAAAGCCATTCACTGTAATAGCACTATTACAGCACTATTCCTAATACAGTGACGATGTGGACGTTTGGGTTTTTGTTTTACGTCGTGTATCTGTGTCAAAGGTGTTTAAGATTCATTTTGTTGGACTTACAAATGGATCCAACTTACAAGCTTTCTCCCAAAATGAAATTCATTTGTAAGTTGAGATTTACTGTAAACAGAAATCCAAAAGCATCCATGTCAATAGTAGAATGGCTAAATAAATGTGATATAACCACATAAATTAATACTATGCAACAATCTATACTCTTACCCATCACGATAGCATGGCACTTTGCCTTCTGACTGTCAGTAAATTCCCATTTCCTGGCTTGACTGCTGGCTACACACACTCAGCTTACAATTCATCACATTACATACTACCAAACAGTAGACTACATGTATCTTAAATTCTGAAAGTAATTTCATTTCTTTGATATTTGAAGTTTTAAAAACAAAATAGCTATCATTTACTAAATACTTGCTATGTCCCAGGATCTGTGATTATTTTAGGAAATTATCTCACATAATTACAGAAATCTTGTAAAGCAGGTATTTCCCACATTTTATGGGCACACTGGGAGAGGTTAAATTAAATCTCCCAGTCAGACAGTGAGCAACAGTGCCAGGACTCAATGCAAGTGAAACTTCAAAGCCCATGATCTTAAGCACTAAGGCAGATTATTTCCAGGAGACACGGCCCAGAGTATCTGCTCTCAAGCAAAGTTTGAGAAATCAGCAAAAGAACACTCCCTGAAGAAGAAACTGTAAAATCAGGAATCTTAATGAAGAAGACAGGGTGACAAAAAATGTAACTGGCTTCAACAAAAGACACATGCGTTTCAGTTAAGAGTCATCACTCACTGCAACCATACACGAGTTACTTAACCTCTCATTTTTCCTGGAGGTAGACTAACAGAAAACGAAGTGTATTTCAGTTATAATGTAAGATAGTCTTGCTTTAATTCTTTGTAAGTTTGATTTCCGCTTGAAGACAATCTTGTCAACTGCTTCTTCCTTGTATCTGATTTCCATAGTCCCTAAGAGTTCTGTACTATGGATACACTAAAACTCAATTAAAATTTGCATAGAGGATGAGTTCAGACATCAAGTAATCAATTTTAATGATCTTTTGTCTCATTAAGAAAGCTTTGTCCTCAATTCAGATCGATCTAAGTAGTCTAAGGCCCTTTCTATGGCAGCCTTTCTCCCAAGTCCAATGAAACATTTGCAAAGATTACACAATATAGTTCATTTCCCACTTTACTTTTAAAAAGCAAATGATAAGTTATATTTGATTTTAACTTAGCTAAAAATTCTATATAGATGACTGTCTTCCTATAATATTTCGTATTTCCCAAAGTAAATATTCTTTTTTGTTTGGTTTTTTGAGACAGAATCTCACTATGTGGTTCAGGCTGGCCTTGAATTCTCTAAATAGCCCAGGCTGGCCTTAAACTCAAGGTGATTCTCCTGCTTCAGCTTAAAAGTACTGGGTGGGCAGCACCACCACATCTGGTTTATTCTCTTAAAACAAAAAAGCATTACTGAGTTTTCTCATTAAACTTGAGCTTATAATCAATCTGCCCTTTGAATTAATCCTTACTGTGTGTACTACATACTTCAGAAGAAAGATTACAGCTTTTAACAGAATTACTTTCATTAAATCTTGGGACTGGAGGACATAGCTCAGGGGCAAAGCATTTGCCTAAACCTAGGTTTAGGCACTACTGGGGGAGGGGAAATACACAGAACACAACAAGTACCTTGACTCCAACCCCCAAGGAGAGCAAACTAATTCCCCGGCCCTTACCTTGGTAGGATAAACAGAACTGGATGGAAAAGCCACCAGGTTAGTGAGATCAGAATAACGTCGCTCTATAGTCTTCTTGGTAGCAGGGCAGTAGTGGACACTGCGAACAACTTTGGGACGAACTAGAGAGCCTAGAAATGGGAAATGTACATATAAAATCATCCAACTACACAGTGACAGAGGTAGCCTCTAAACCCATGCAAGCCAGTGATGATTTCAATACTGTTTCCCAACTCCCCATCATTCCTACTCCCCGTCATTCATTCATTCTCATATTTATATACACAGAACACCTCAACTCCCATAAAAATTAAGTATTCCTGACTCTAAGTAACAAGAGGTATTCCGGTTGGAAAGAAACTGTCAGAAGCCCACACTTCTACAGCTGTCATCCAAATTCATTATTCTGCCAGATCACAGCACTCCCTCAAAGTCTCCCTAACCACTGTGCACATCTGAGCTCCTCCAAGTTTCACGACACAATTTCAGTGCTCTCCCTTTCTGATCCTTGCCACAAGCTATGCAGACTACTCCACCTCCCTGCTTTCCCAGCCTCTTTAAGCCTCCTCTAGTTTCGTTTTCTTAGTGACCTCATCCACTCACATTTAGTGACAATGCCCTCCACACAGACCACACAGCTGAGGAAGCAGGAAGTAAGAGTCCGGGGAGACACATGCTTGGAGCCAAAGCTGCCCTCCAATCCTATATAGAACTCTTCATATTGCTTGGCATAGGTAGCATCAATGGAGGCCACAAACTCTTTTAAGGCCCGTTGGAAGGCAACCAGCTCCTCAAATGCATTGCTCAGAAGGCTGTGAAAGGACAAAAGAAAGGATTATGTAGAAGAGGCAGAACTCAAAAAAAAAAAAAAAATCCACAAAACAGAAGTGGACATTCTTAGATCACTACAGTCAAGGAAAGAAAATTCAACTCCTCCTTTCTCCTGCAACCCTGTAAGACTACATAATAACAAAGGACAAACTTCTGGTCAACTTAACAAAGATGGAAAAATACACTGGCAGGAATGACACACTTCACAGGGAAATGCTCATTTTTTTTAGAATTAAAAAAAATACAGATACAAGTGCAGGTGAGGCAACAAGGGTTTCTAGGTAAATCCTCTGCCTTTCATGTCCTTCCCTGGGAAGCCCATTCCAATCTGAGCAAAGGGGAGTTGGTTGAAGCCATTCTCACTTAAAAGCCAGGATGTTTGTGACCCCCCATCACCACCCCACAAAACCCTTATTACTCACAGGTTTGCTCTCTTTTCATTTTTTCTGCGTAAGTCATTCACACTGACAATCAGCCGGTATTGACTATCACTAATCATGTCTCGAACTTTGCTCTGATAAATTCCCTGGTCTTCCTGCAAAACAATCATCATGTGTCACAAGCCACAAATTTAAAACCCTGATGTTACTGAATAGAAGCAGCTCACATAGCAAATCAGGTATGTCACCAAGGTAAGTCAATCTCTGCAGCAGAGCTGAATCCCAAGTAGGTGCTCATCAATTTTTTCATCACCAGCCTGACTCTACCCCCTCAGGGGGCTGTAAAGAATTATAATGACTGCCTCAGGGTCCATGTTCTTATTCCTATTATCTTCAACAGCTCTCTGTACACTGTTATTTCTCAACATCCAGCGGAAATTAAAATGGGTTTATAAGAAGCCTATAAAGACTATACATAAAAACTTTGTTAAAATGTAAACTTAACATAGGTTCAGCAGCACAGCACCTGCATGGCAAGCATGAGCTCCTGAGTTCGATTCCGAGTACTATAAAAATAAAGGAATAGGTTAATTTCCTTGACTGTAGTATCATTTTATTATATTCCAAAACACTGTTATACACAAATATATACGATAAAAAATGTAACTTAAGCAAATTTATAATTCAGATACAAATTGCTTTTTACTTATAATCAAGTTTTCAAGATGCTTTATTAACATTTTGTAGTTTACATCTCATCTGGCATAAGAAAAAAACAACCCAGTTAGCAAGTCGTCGTCCTCCACCAGTCCGTCAGTCAAGGCAAGTTTGCAAAGCACTCTACAGGGTGGCCCACAGCGACAAACGCACCGCAGTCCGTCCCACCCCGCCGGAGTTCAGACATGGCCGGCGGAGCAGAAGGACGAGGCGGGCTGTGCCCTTTTGTTGGCAGAGGTCTGTCGCCCTAGGCGCCACCGCCACCACTCGTAATTGGGATCAAGTGGCAAGGAGTTCACCCGTGGAACACACAAGAGTGACTCTCCCCATTGCGAGATGAGGCGAGTCGCCAGAGTGGGCGGGAGGCTCCGCTGCAGGACGCCCGCCCTGGCAGCAGGACTGAAAGAGGAGTCCGAGCGGCCTCCCTCTGCAGGCTGCAGACCATCCGCGGCTCACAACGCACCCAAGCCCGCCTCCAGGCGTCCCCTCACCTCATCATCCAAGAAGTCTAGGTAATCTCTCTGAGCCTCCCGCAGCTCCACGTCGTCCAGCACCACGGTGCCCGCCATGCCTACTGCTCAGAAGGGTACCTTTAGCTCCGCGCGAAAAACTTCCCAATTTTTCCCGCCACCAGAGCGGACCAAGAGGAAGAGGCGGGGAGTCCGTGAGCAGATTCGTAATTCTATTGGCTAAACATTCTGACGCCAGAGTAGTGAGTGTCCAATGGAGGAATTAGTTTTTCCAACTTTCTTCCGGGTTTCTGGGGCTGGCGGGAAATGTGCCATCCGGAGGCCTCTGTTTCTCTCCTCCCTACTGCGCCCTGCGCAGAGGAAGACTGACCAATGGAGAAGAGAAGTGACAAGCGACCCCTGCTCATTGGGCATGTGGAAGGTGCGGCCCTGAGAGATGGTGAAGCGCTGCATTATGGGAGTTGCAGTCCTCGCCTTTTTCTGGCGTCTAGCTTTTGAAAGCTGTAGTTCTCAGACTCGCTTCGGTATCCAAATTAGCCCCGTAGTTGGTCTTTTCTGGAAAGGAAACAAAACGTCACAGAATGGAATTTTATAGCTCAGAGTGGTAAAAACGTAAAAGTAAATAGTTTTTACAGTGTATCCAATTTATAACTTCCCTCTAGCGGCATCCTGGAGGGGAAGATGAATTTCGAGAATCTGTGAGAGGAAGAGACTCATTAGCACCTTAGGAAGAGGTTATTTAGTTCAGAAACCTTTTGCTATCATGATACCGTTTCCTGAGTACACTATTTAAAATATCAGGCCGCGGAGGAATGAGAAGTGAAAGAAACTTTTCAGTATGCACACGCACACATACACACACACACACTCACACACACACACGTTTCATGTTGCACAAAATTCTAGACAAAGTTATTACACCATCTTACTGAAAACATTTAAAAGAAAGACCTTCTTGCATTATAAAAATATCACTGGATCCTCTTAAGTAATTTGGATTACCTAAAGATTAACACGAGAAAAAAATATTTCGTGCTACCATTGGTTAAGTATCAATCAGTAATTAAGAAACTGTAGCACGTCAGAAATTATAATTATTAAAAGTTTAATGGCATATCTAGGCTTTTGTTTGTTTTTAGTCTTTTGAGATTAGCTTTTTATTATATTTTTATTCTCGAGGTACAATTTATAGACAGTATAAGGCACAAATCTAAAGTATACAGTTCAATGATGTTTTACCTACCAGTGTAACCACACAGTATACAGTTAAGAACATGTCTTAATTGTAATTGAACATGTCCCAACATGTCTTTATAATTTTGTTATACATGAAGTTAAAGTAGTAGATTGCTCAGAAAACATTTAGTAACTCTTTCTGAAATTTCACCAATTGATTATAGCTGTGTTTGGAGGTCTCTGCTTCACTATGTGCTGATAAATATCCTAAGTATATAATCAGTCTAAACAAAATACGTGTGTCATTTTTATGTATGTGTATATGAACTTCTAGTTATCATTGTCCAGTTTTTTGGTTTTTTGGGAGGTTTTTTTGTCTTTTTCCTTTTTATTCAGGGATTGAACTCATGACTGCCTGCTTGGATGGCAGGCGCTTACGCCGCTGAGCTAAATCTCCAGCCCCCATTGTCCAGTTTTTAGTTACTATGTGGTTTGTACCAACTAGTGAGCAGATGAGAAAAGAATCTCACTTGCTTTTGTATAGATAGACAAAGGGGATGGGAGTCCTTGAATGAGGGTCCTGTCTGCAATTACATAATGCATAGTAAGAGATCATTATTAAATTAATATCTTTATCACTTGATCATAACTCTCATGTTATGAATATATTGGATGCAATATTGATAATAATCTCTTCTGTAGAAACAACCTGAAATTCACACTAAAAGAATCTTGAAGCTTAGTTCATACTAAGTAAAGAGATCAATTCATTTGCAGTGAAAAGCCAAAAGAATGATAGTCTGGACACCACATCTTTGAATCTAATACACATTTATTTCTGGGCTTCAGTTTCCTCTTAAGAAAAAATTAAATTAGCCTCCAATAAACCTATACTACTGTAACATTGCATGAGCCTATGTCAAATTTAGAATTTGAAGACAAATTCCATTTCACGAATTAATCATGTCCTTGATAGAGACTTGATTTTTCCCTGATGTCATCATCTTTGGCCATGAAGGTCCCAGGGATGTTTAATTGGTATTTCCCCCTACTTTCATGAGGACATAAGAAAAAGTATATTTCCTTGGTTATCCCCCACTCCTCCAAATTGGCCCAAGAGATCAACCAGGTTATTCCTAAAGAAAAATTAGGAGTATTTGTGTATAACTTATTCCAAGTCCAGGTGACTTAGCTACCCCTACTACCTACCACACTTATGACTCAAAATGAAACACAGGTAATCTAATTCTACAGTCTCCAAATTTGTTCAAGTTCTTGCTTTCCCCTGTGTGTTTTCTGGCCTCTACCTCCAGCTGATATATGTAGACCCAAACTGATCTCCAAGGCCATACAAACACTAGAGGGCTCTCTAGAATTCAGAGGAAAATAAAGATCACAAAGTATATGTAATATTGCCATGTTTTCATGTCTTCAGAAACCAGAAGGTACTCAAAGGCACAAACACAAAATCCATAATAAACATTACTAATACTTCTTAAAATACAAACCAATGAGTGTTCTATGTTGAAATATTTAAATGACATGCTGTAGTTAATAACTTGTTTTAGTTATTATCAAATGCATTATTCTTGCCAGGTGGAAGGTTCTATGGGGATTCTTTCCAGGTTTTTGCTGTGTTGAACAAAGAATTGGACAAGACATTGAAAAGGCAGCAGAAGTGTACATTTACTGAAGGTAGAAAAGAAGCACACTACAGACAATGAGCCAAGTAAGGGGAGGAAAAGGCTTACAGTAGGAGCTTCCCAAGAATAAGGGAAAGGGGTCTTTTGTATCCTAAATTCCCAGACTTTCTTTAATGTAGATAAAGCATTGATACAGTGGGCCTCTCAAGCACTCACCTGACATCATGCCTTCTGTAAACTGTCCTGTCAGAAAAAAATTCATTTGACTTCCTGTTACATGTAAATGAAGGATCAAAATTAGTGTCTTCTAATTATGTCCATATGCAAATGAAGGATTGAAAAGAGCGTCTTCTGATTGGACCCGCAAACATCACCAAATCTGAAAATAGCAAGGTTTTGTTTGGTCCCAAATAGCACTTTTCTGCTTGGTTCTGGGTACAGCAACGATAGTGTCACTGCATTAGGAGTGTCCCTCCCACTGGACGTATTCCTCTCCTGTCTTATTATCAATGCTTTGACACTCACTCTTGGGCCACAGAAGACTGAAGTTCAGATAATCTGTGTCTCCAAGTGCAAGGAAAGTTTAAGGAATAATCTGCAGATGCAGGCCAGCCCCAGTCAAGTAGATCTGTTCCTCTGGCGTGAACTAATCCAGATTGTCAAACACTGAGACAATCAAAGTTGTTGACTATATGTTCTCTACTTATTAGCTATGTGATTATAGGCAACTTACTTAAGGCCTCTATATGTCAATTTCCTCACCTTTCAAATTAGGTTAAAAGTAACATCTAACTCAAAGAACGCTTTGAGTTTTCAGTGATGTGATAACAGATGTAAAATATTGAGAACTGTGAGGAAACATCTTAGGACATTCTGGAACAATTCAGATGACCAAATTCAAGCCTCTTCCCATTTCCACACAAACTCACACTAGAGCCAACCCAGATATTTCCTTGAATAAGAAATTGTCTGCTCAAAGGCCAGTTGGCCAAAAGAGTAACTCAGTCATAGAGAAGTTATTGTTTGGCTCCAGTTCTTCCAGTGTGAAAGCCACCAGACACAGTTCTTCCATGCTTAAGGAATGTTTTGGAATACCAAATGGTCCCTGGAATCCACCTTTCCTATGTTCCTATCCTTTCCTTCCCGGAGTCCTTCAGGTTAAAAATGCTAAGAGAGCAGGAAAATTCAGGAAGCAGAGAGCATCTGATTTTTCATTAAATTTGACAGCACAGTTGGCCTACCAACAATTTGTGGTTAATTGTCATTTACCAAAGTTAATTTCAGTGATCTGATTTCTTAGTCTTTGAGAAGTTGTTCTCATTCTCAACTGCATAATGTCTCTCTGAGCATCTATTCAAAGAGCTTAACTTCAGTGTTTAAAGCCACCGATTTGCAGAAGAAAAATGTCAAAAAATAGGGGGCTGGGGATTTAGCTCAGCGGCATAAGCGCCTGCCTTGCAAGCAGGCAGTCGTGAGTTCAATCCCTGGTACCGATAAAAATGAAAAAGACAAAAAAAAAAAAAAAAAAGACAAAATGTCAAAAAATAACTCAGTAAATGCAAAACAGAATATGGAATTTTAATATAACAACTCCAACCTATTAATATAATAACTGTCTGCATTTGTCAAAAGGGTGTATTTTGAAAGATATAGTTATTTAATACAAAACAATGATGCACAGACTAATCAAATATTAGTCGACTGTCTGCATACCTAATTCTGTCCCTAAACTTTGGATGATTATTGACCAATAAAAATATAATGTAAGATACATGGATCAAAGACCTAAATATTAACACAGAAACACTAAATCTTCTGGATGAGAGAATAGACAGAACTCTTAAGGAAGATTTCGTGAACAAAACCTTAATCACACAGGAAATAATACAAAGAATCAATAACTGGGACCTCATTTTATTAAAAAGAATTTGCACAACAAAAGAAATCACTAACAGAGTGAAAAGAAAACCCACAATGTGGGAAAAAATTTTAGCCAACTGTCCCTCAGACAAAGGAATTCTATCTAGAGCATATAAAGAATTGAAAAAATCAGACCCCCCCCCAAATTCAATCCAAAAATGGGCATCTGAGAACACACACCTTTCAGATGAAGAAATACAAAGGCCAAATAAATATATTAATAAATATTCAGGATTGCTGGTCATTCAAGAAATGAAAATTACAACAACACAGATTCCATCTCACTCCAGAAAAATGGTTATTGTCAAGAAACCAACCAATAACAAATGTGGGAGGGGCTGTAGGGAAAAAGGAACACTTCTCTACTGTTGGTGGGAGTATAGACTGGTGCAATCACTGTGAAAATCGGTGAAGGAATTCATCAAAACACTAGGATTAAAAATTCCATTTGATCCAGTTATTCCCCTTCTGGGTATCTTCCTAGAAGAATTAAAAACAGCATATCTCAGAAATATATACGCACCCATGTTGATAGATAGCAGAACGGTTTATAATAGCTAAATCTTGGAAACAACTCAGATGCCCATCAATCAAGAAATGGATAAAGATTATATATATATGTCATTGTGACCAAAATACCTGGTGTACTACAGGGTATTAAAAAAGAATAAGTTTTTAGGCATTTCTAGGTAAATGGATGAACTTAAAACCATATTCTTTATGTGAAATAAAAAAGGTTCACAGGTATAATCATTGCATTGTCTACCTGGTGTGAGAAAGTAAAAGAGTAAATAAGGACCAAAATGTACTATAGATATTATGAAATGGGAAGAAAATATTCAAAATATTCAAAAGAACCAAGGTGGGGTGGGGAAAAGGAAGAAAGGAAAAAGGAAAAATTATTCTATTTATTTTAGAAAAATGATTTTTAAAAAAGGATAAAATGGAAACAAAGCTTTGTAAATAGGGAGGGAAAGATGGGCTGAAGAGAGGAGAGGGGTTTGGGAAAAAAGAAGAATCAAAATATATCATGTATGGATACAAATTCCCTATGGTAAATATGATCATTATGAATATCTAAAACATACAAATAAATTTAATTGGTAAGAAAAGATACAGGGGCTGGGGATTTAGCTCAGCGGCATAAGCACCTGCCTTGCAAGCAGGCAGTCGTGAATTCGATCCCTGGTACCAAAAAAAAAAAGACCAAAAAAAAAAAAAAAAAAAGAAAAGATACATCTTAAAGGCACACATGGCATACATCTGTAATTCCAGAACTCAGGAGGCTGAGGCAGGAGGATTACCACAAATTCGAGGCAATCCTGGACTATATAGTAAGTTCAAGACCAGCCTAAACTACATAGCAAGACCTTGTCTCAAAAACAAACAAAAAAGATATTTTTTAAATTTTTCATAGCCATATTCTATATGGTAAAATTACTAATATGTCTTATTGAATCCAAAATGTTACCATTTTAACATGTAATCAGTGTAAAAAATATCAATAACTTTTTTATACTGTCTTAAAAATTCAGTGTATAAATTCAGTGTGTTAACCACATCTGATCAGACCAGCCACACTTCAGATGCTCACGCACTACATTTGGCTCGGGGCTGCCGTTTGAGACTGAATAGCCTCAGAGTATAAAAATCTACCTCTTTGAAATAGCTTATGATTTAGCTTGTATGGGGTCAATTTTTTGTCATTGTGACCAAAACACCTGGTGTACACAACTGAAAGGAGAAAAGGTTTTAGTTCTTGTCCAGCTGGTTCCAAGGCAGAAACATCCCAGTGGAAGAAAGTTGCTCACTTGGTAACAGCAGGGCGGAGACAGAGGAAAGATACAGCCTTCAAAGACTCCCGCAGGGACTGGCTTCCTCTTCTGGGCCCCCTCTCAACAAGAAGAACACCCTCATGATGCCATTGCCTCCCCAAAGCCCCACCTCTGAGCGTATGAGAATTTTAGGGGAGATTTAGATTAAACCATAACAGCTTGAGATAAAAGCACCCATTTAAATTGGCTGTGGTGGTGCCCACCTAAAACCCTGGTGCTCTGAGAGCCTGGGGTAGGAAGCCGGAAGTTCAAGCCTGGACTGAGAAACATAACAAGGCAGATTTAAGGGCATCAAAGTTTTACTAAACAAGAACTACAGTTATTGAAAGAATAAATGAATGAGCTGATTAAGAGCTCAGGAAATCACCTATAATGGATCACAGTAAAGGAAAATATAATCTGAAAAATAATTTCATACTCCTTGCTTAAGATTTATATTTTATATTCTTTTTTTTTCTTCTCTCTTTTTTGAAACAGAGTCTCTATGCAGTTCAGGCAGTCCTCATGCTCACTTTGTAGCCCAGGCTGGTCTCAAACTCACAATGATCCTCCTGCCTCAGCCTCCTGAGTGCTGGGATTACAAGGCGTGAGCCACCAGCCCAGCATATTTTATATTCTTATAAATGCAAACAAAATAATGGCAGACAAAGAAATAGGTAAGCATGAAGAACTGGTTCTGAAAATCAGTATTGCTAGTAATGACAGCATGAGAACGGAAACTAGGTAAGAATAATCAGCAGTGTCTAATACTACTTTCTTAAATGAAGAAAATGTTCCATTCCTACTCTGTCCAATATGGTAGCTGTTAGCAACAAGTGGCTACTGAGTTTTTGAAATGTGGCTACTGCGTCTAAGAAATTGTTTAATTTGTGCAACACCAGTTAATTTCACATAGCAGCTAGCAGCTACTGTGTTAGGCAGCACATCTTCAGATAACAGTGCTACGGCAGGTGACTGGAGCTGACCAAGGTCCACATTCAAGTTGTTTGGAGTACTTGGGAAAAGAATGCAGATTCTGAAGGAAGTTGTTAATATTAAAAATTTAAGGACAAGAATTAGAAAAATTAAAACAGAATATACATTTCCAAAATAATAGACTGAAAAGAATAAGAAATAGGAGGGGTTCACTATCAACACACATAAGGAGGGAAAGAAGTGGAAAAAATATATAAAGGGAACGCAGGAAAGCATGGTAAATAGCATTATATATATATATATATATATATATATATATATATATGGCATAACCTGGTGTGACAGCACATACCTATAAACCTACCACTTAGGAGGATGAGGCAGGAGAATTTCCATGAGATAGAGACCAGTGTTGACTACTAGTGAATTTTTCCAAATAAACAAACTGATTCATTCTTGCAATGGAGCTACCATATGAAAAGAACATTGAGTAAAAAAAAAAAAAAAAAAAAAGCCAGCAAAGATACGCATATTGTACCTTTTATGTAAGGTTTTAAAACACCCAGTATTTTTGTTTAGCTTCATGAAGATGTATGGGAGAATGAATGACCCATTTCAGGGTAGAGCCTTCATAAGGAAGAAGGATAAAGTAAGGGGCATGACTTGCTGACACGCAATACTCTGTTTTAGAGTAGTAGGTATTTAAATTTGATTGTAGCCTATCAATGCGTGTGTGCAGCACACGGTGTCTACACCACATGGGAGCTGGTGTGGGGACAGAGCACAGCCTCGTCCTCTCATCACCGTGCCCTTTCCCTTCCGTCTCCTCCCTCCACCCAGCTCTGAGCCCCTCCCTTTTTGGATAAGGGGGTACATGTTTGCAGGGGAATGTTTACATTCTTCGTGTGGAGTTGGTTCGTGGACATAAAACATTCCGATTCCTTTTTTAGCTCATTTCTTATTTTTGAGTCTGGATCTCCCCCTGTAGTCCTGGCCAGACTTGAAGTCAATATGAAGCCCAGGATGCTCATAAACTTTGATCCTTCTGCCTCAGACTCCCAAATGCTGGCATTATAAATGTGTATCACCCATCTAGTTAAATAGACTATCTTTTAAAATATTTTAAACAAATGTAACAAAATACTAACGTATAAAATCTAATATTCCAAATATTTTGTTTGACATTGATAGTAGTTGCAAAGTTTTATCTTTCATAGATAAAAACTAAAGTTTTTTTTAAAAACCGCATTAAATCAAACCATTCATTTTCTCAGTGTTGAGTTATTTTTGTGATGAGTTTAGACATTAAACTTCAATTAAACTTGCTTTAGGGGTTTGTTTGCTTGTTTGTTTGAGATGGGTTGTGCTATGTAGTGCAAATTGGCCTTGAACTCACTATATAGCCCAGGCTGGCCTCAAAATTGGCCATTCTCCTGCCTCAGCCTCCCAAGTGCTAGGATTACAGGCGTGAGCCACTGTGCCCAGGTTAAACTTGATTTATTGTTGCTTGGGAAGTTTCTGCTCACAAAATAAGCTAACACAATGAGCCTACTCTCTAGCAAGGGCTAAGGAGGGCCGTGTCCTCACTCCATCAAGAAATGTTGTTTCCTCAGAACAAAGAATCAACATCTACAGAACGAGGTCAGAACATGGGTCTGAACCCCTGTGTTGTTAGTGTGACAGGGGAGCACCCTTGAGCAACACTAGCTAGCAATGGAAGAGGAAGAAAGAGAAAGAAAACGGAAAAAGGAGAGAGAGAACAGGAGGAGAAAGGTTTATCTGTTACAAGAGAGCCACCAGCAGCTTATCCTCGCAGAAGAAATGGGACAGAGTGACCTTATAGTTTTGCTTTGATGTTTTTCCTTGGGAGCTTCTTTCATGACAGCTAGTGTTTACATATCTGACTCTGTGCCATATTCTACTTCTTACTCTAAGTGCTTAGCACGGTGTGCGGTGTAGAGTCAGCTTTAATTTGTTGCATTAATACTGAACACATAACTTCAGGTCATAAATAATTTTTTTGGCTTCCTTCGTTATGGTTTAGATCTAATATGTCTCCCTCCCAAAAGTCTCATATATGTGTATGGTGATTGGATTAGGAGAACATTATCTGTGGATTGATGAGTCCGTAGCTGACTGTGGATTAAGAAGAGGCACATCACCGTGTGACCTGGAAGGGTGTGTTCCTGTCCCAGCCGTCTCTCCTTTCTCCCTCTGTGCCTCCTCGCCTCTCTGAGGTAACCAGCTTCCCTCTGCCAGGCCCTTTCGCCCTGAGGTCTTTGCCTTAGCGCTGACTGACAGTGGGCTGAACCCACAAAACTGAGCCAAAATAAACCTGTACATTAAATTGTGGACATCAGGTGTTTCGTCTTAGCAATCGGAAAGTTAACCAACCTAACCTCTGAGACTCCAACCCTCACCTTTTTGACTCATCACATGTATGGGTCCTCTTGCAGGATCTCAAAATTTGAAACTGTTGAGCATTTTCCACATTTGGCCTCTATGCGGTGTCATCCAAACCATTTTCTAGGTGGCCCACAAGGAAGATGAGGGAGACTGGCTGAGGAGGGAAAGAGGAACTCTCTGGGTCCCAGGAGTGTCACAAATTCCTCACCTGGCCTTTTTTTTTTTTTTTTTTTTTGTAGCCTCTTGGGGGCTGGGACAGAGAGTCCTGATGGGAAGCACAGAGGACAGGGTTGTGGCAGTCCTAACACTAGTATTCACATCCTTCCTCTCCCTTTGTTCCAGCTGACATTTGGAGCGCCGAGGGCATTTTCTCACACCGCAGGTCTTCCCTTCTAAAGCCAGCCCTGGCCTGTTTGATAACAATCTTCTCTTCTAGAGAAGTCAGCTAAGTTTACAGCCATGGATGGGATTGTTCTGAGAAAGAAAGCAGTCTGGCCTGGCGAGTTATTTCTGTTATCTGTGCTGTAGAGCTCTGCATTCTCCACAGTTGCAACTCAAGGGATTTCCCAACAGAGATGTAGAGCACCACAAGTCCGCTGGAATTGGCTGACCCCACCTCAAGTCTGCCTCCTCCCTAGCCGGCAAGCTCAGACCCTGCTGGCCTCCTGGCAGTGGTGTTCAGGAGCCACACTGAAGCACTCACAAATCAGGAGGAACGTTAAACGATGCATGGGTAATTGCTAAGTCGCTGTAACACTCAGCATTGAGGGAGGCGCTTGGCTACCTGTGGCTTACTTAGAGGAAATCTTTTTGCTTCAGGAGAGGTGGCAGTGATTGGCCAAGGAGACTCTTCACATGGTATCCAGTCTGTGTGGGTCCTATGAGCTGGGTTCATAAACAACAATATAGGAATCTAAGCAGCCAAACTGATAAATTTGGAATTTAATTAACTGAGCTCAGGACCACTCAAATATAGACTTCCCCAGTTTAGGGTCCAAACAAGTGCCCCTGAACTGAAAAGTTACACAGTTTTTAAACTCTGTGAGAGAATCACAAAAGACATCTTGTCGGAAACAATTTGGCTCGGCTCTTTTACTAATTTTTGATTGAAACTGCTATCCTGCTTCTTTTGTTGAGTAGGGCAATTTTTCTCTTGTAGGTACAGTTCATTCTGCTTTTTTTATGGGACCCTGAGTAATTTTTATTTTTCTGAATATAGGGAACTAGTTAAATGCAGGGCTTAAGATGGCATCAGTTATGCCCAGCTACAACATCCTACATAAGTCTGGAATTTGGGGGTTGGTCAGCCTAGGTGGATGGGAGCCAGGAAAGCAACTGTGGTTTTGTCCCTCCCTGCCAAAGGCTCTAGCCTGACCCCAGCACAAGGCATATGATGTTAGCAAGCTCAGCTACCTTAGAGCCTGCCCAGCATCTCCTAGGAGCTTCTGCCACAATCTCCAGAAGATGAAGGTGCACAAAAAGTAGCAGTCTCTGCAAATTCTGTGTCAGCAGAGCCTCCAGGGGATGGGGGGCGGCTCCTCAGTGACATTGCCTCCCCACAGACTGCCAGACCAGCCCCTCTCTGAAATACAGAAACATGTTAAGCCTGTCCCTTCTCACCAGCAGGGCTGTAAAGAAAGGACAGAAATCCACTGAGTGTGGCAGTGCTCACCTGTAACGACAGCCCTCTGCAAGGCTGAGGCAGGAGGATGGCAAGTTTGAGCCCAACCTGGGCAACTAAGGGACTCAGTGAAACCCTGTCTCAAAACAAAAAACAGTGAAAGGTAGGAAGACGTAACGCAGTGTGAAGACCTTGGTTCAATCCCCTATACTGATAAAAGTACTCCACAAAGAACGATAAACTTTAGAGAAATGACAGACACTTACACCAGCAGCTCTCCAGGGGGCATCCAGGCCTTCAGCCTTGGACTGAAGCTACTCATTGTTCTGAACTTGCAGGGTTTTGGGGGCTAAATAACTACTGGTTTCTGAGGCTCCCCTGTCTGCAGATAGACACTGAGGACTACTTAGGACTATTCAGCCTTAGATCATGTAAGCCAATCTAATAAATCCTCTCCTATTAAAATATGTGTGTGTGTACCCCCAAAAAGGTGCAGAAAGAGATGGTTACTTTCCTTTATTTTTATTTCTGTCAAAAAGATAAGATCACTTACACTGTCAGGCATTTAGCTTAAAAATTAACTTTACATTTTCTTGTTTCACCTCTTTCTTATGAAGAAGAACTTGCTTTATGGGAAGAAAGAAAAGGAGGGAGAAGGAAGAGAAAGAGGGAGAGAGAGAGACAGAGAGAGGAGCCTGGGTGCACAAGCAGGCTGCCCGGCAGCTCAAGGTCACGACATCAATCCCTGGTTCCCCAGAGCCACCCCTCCCCCTCCCACCCCCCAAAAAAAAAACAAGAAAGAGGGGGAAGGGAAAGAGAAAGGAAGGAAGGGAAAGTCTCCTTGTGGCTCTGCTGCTGTACTTTCTGCCCCCTTCCCTTCCCCTTACAAATGACAGCTTAGCTCACTGCCGCTGATCAAGAAGAAACGCTTCTACTTTCTTTGCCTTGTGGTTTCCTTTGATGTAAGACATCTTCCTGATCAGCCCTTCCGGTTCTTCCCCTAGCCACACTCACCAATCTAAGTGAGTCAGTTTGCTTTCTCCTCAGCTACTAATTCAGGTTACCACCCAGGCCGAGTGCTTCCACAAAGCCACTTAGGCTCTGAAGTGCTTCAGGAGGGCGCTGCCCAGCTGAGAAGGTCCCATTTCCGCTGCCCCCCGAGGGGCGGGTCCCCTCCTGCGGATAAGATGCTTTCTATTAATTGGCTGGGGAAAGAGGAAGGAAAACGTTGGCTTTCACAAATGGCATTTTAAAACAGAGAAGTGGATAAAGGCATCCTAAGAGCTTAATTTTGTTGCACAGCTTGTGATCACCTTTACTAACCGCTCTGATCCGCCCCTTCTCCCTAAGTTTTGTTCTTAGGCCTGCACTTTCTTCATCTCTCTGTGGCTTCCACACAAAGTCTTTTTATAAACTTGAAAACCTCCCTGTGCCAAGGCCTACAGTATGCGGACCTACTGTAAACGCCTCCCTGAACCACCTCCTTGGGTCACACTGAGACCCAAGTGGCCGACCCTATCCCATCTCGTCCTCAGCTTCTTGAGTGAGCCCACGGTTTGGGAAGTGTGCATCCCATCCTGCGCACATCTGTCGTCCCACAACCTCTCACCTTCCTTTTTCAAAAGGATTTCTAGCTTGCACAAGTTTCAAGAAGAGCCCAATGAACTCCAGTCTGCCTTCCATCTGGACTTGCCAACTATTCCCTTGGTCCCGTGTTAGGGCACTTTTATGCTACAGGAAGGACCCTCACCCCAAGTCACCCTCCTCTGAGGGGTCTGCACTTTCAAGGATGGAAAACTGGCTTTGGAGCTAAAGAATATTAAACTGCAAGTTTCCTCCAGAAATCGTGACCCCAGACTCCAGAGATCATTTTGGATGTTGGATACCTGTGCTGTTGACCTTTCTGCTCCTAGCAATGAAAAGAAAAGTCTATCAATTTACTCAAGGTTGGAGCTTAGCTGAAAGCATATCCTCATGACAGAGTAGAGCTGATCTGCTGGGATAGATCATAGGTGAGGATGCGTCATCACCTGGCAGAGGACACTGAGCTGGGTGTTGCAGTTTGGGAAAGTTAGGATGGAAAAGGCAGAAAAGGAGAGAGCAGAAAGGAAGAGAGGGGAGAGGGATATAGGAGAGGAGAGAGAAAGAGAGGAGGAGAGGGAAAGGGAAGAGAGAAGAGAGAGAGGAGAGGAGTTGCTCTATGAGTACAGGACATCTCAGCTACTGCCCAGTATTCTACACAGGCACAAAATCTGTAAGTCAACGACTATCCCTTTCTGGAGCCTGGTCATATCACATGTTAACAAGTAATACCCCTTATGCTTTCACTCTGTCTTATAGGCATTCATTTGTAGGGTTAGAAGTGAAATTTGGGAAGCCTTCATAAGCATAATGTTTGTTTGCTCATTCTGTATCCACAAAGTCAGGGAAAATAAAGGGGAAGGGAAAAAAGGAGAGAAAAAAAAATTAAAGGAACTCCAAAGCAAGACAGATCACAAACTTCTACAGATAGCCTGTTGGCTGCTTATTCCTTCCACAACTCTTATGTCCCTAACGTGTACTGATATTCTACAAGGCAGTAGGTTATGGCAGTAAGCAAAATAGTCAAGACTCACTTTCTTGAGAAATTTATATGCTAGTGTGTGTGGGGGAGAAATAAACAGATAAATATATACATATGACTTTTAAAAAATAAGTTATGGTGGGTATAGTGGCACACATACCTGCATAATCCTAACGCTCAGGAGTCTGAAGCAGGTGGGTCTCAGGCTTGAGGCCAACCTGGACTACGTGGTAAGATCTTGTCTCCAAAAGTTCTATAGAAGACGTGTAGCAGAGCTAGGGTGGGGCCAGCATTCTAGATGGCTGACCCAGGAAAGAGTACCTGAGACGGAAGTGAGACTTGAGTAGTGAGATAGAGTTAGACTAAAAGTATCTGGGAAAGCGTTTCATACAAAAGCAACACCACATGCAAACACACCAATGCCTCGTACCAGTGGCTATAGGCATGGATATCATAATACCTTCCAAGAGGTAGGCAACACACTGTTTTTGTGTCTGAGTGGTATGGTCCTTGATGTCTAAGACTATTTATAATACGGCTTTGCAGCTTGCCCAGCTGACCTAATTACCTCACCTATAATTTGCTAAATGCTTTCCTTGAGCAGATGCCCTCCCCCATACCCAACATTCATCCATGCCTCTGATGATCTTTTTTGCTCTTGTCTTACCTACAGCATTCTTTTCCCTGTCTTGTCCTTTACAGTCTAAAGTTACATCTCCTCCAGTGAAAATGATTCTTACCTAGAGCTGTTCAGTGTCTTGACTGCAGAGGTTGGACAGTTTTACATAGAGGTGATAAAATTATATAGCACTTAACATACATATGTCAATGAGTACAAGCAAAATTGAGGGAACCTAAATAAAGTCAGTAGACTGTAATGACACCAATGTCCTGATTTTATCACTTTACCAAAGTTTTACAAAATATGATCACTAGAGGTAGGTGAACAAACTTTTTAGGATGTTTATTATTTCTTATGACTGCATGTAAATCTATGATTACATCAACTTTTTTAAAAAATTGAATAACCAAAATCCTGTATTTTTTGGAGACAATGAAATTTAATATTCCTTATTAATCTCAAAAAATATTTCCTAGTTATGATGAATCCATCTGTCTATACATTTCCAAATTGTTCATTGTGATGAACAGAGTGCATTGTTTAAATAGAAACATAACGGTCTTTTACCTTATCATAAAGGGCAGTTAGCTTTGACTAGGATGATTTCTTCTCAGAGAAAAGTTGCTGGTACAGCACTTAATTCTCCTTTTACGTTTATAGATTGCCCTTGACGATCTTTACCCAGGACTCACATCTTCGGTGCAGAATCAACTTTCTTTTCATAAAATGGAACAGCGTGTACCCATCTACAGCGTCCTGGCATTGCTCCCTGGCTCCACAGCCCCTGAACAACTGCCAGCAGTCTTCTCATGTATAGCTTCTATTGAGACCCCAGTCGGATTTTGTCCAAGCTTGGAGACACAAGCGCCTTCAAAGCCGGCATTGTCTTACTGTACCCCACACATTCTAGGCCTCAGTGTCCTCCCACTGGTATTTGGATGAAAAGCATTGAACTTCCCCGTGTGTGGAGCCGGGAAGCTGGTGTCTGAAAGTGGAAGCCAACAGGTCCTGCATGCAAACCAGATTCTATTGTTTTCCAGAGCTATGATCTAGGTTATTCATTTCTTTGAACTTCTAGATGCTAGTTTATTCATTTCATTCTACAGGCTTGGTTATTCATTTCTTTGAACATCAGTTTGTTCATCTATAAAATAGAAAAATAATAGCTGTTGTTAGGCTGTCAGGTTAAAGTGAAGATTAAGTAATATCTGTAAGAGTGCTGAGCACAAACTACAGTTAATAGTGAAGCACATGAAATGAACAGATTTCCTCACACATCTGTGGGTTGATGGGATTCCAGAGTAGGAGAGTACTTTGTGAGAGCAGTACTCTTTTTTTCCAGTACTACTGGGGATCAAACTCACAACCGCCTGCTTGCAAGGCAGGTGCTTATGCCACTGAGCTAAATCCCCAGCCCTAGAGAACAGCACTCTCGAGATAGTCTGTGTCAGCACCAGCCAGGACCTCCCTCGCCGGTTACCATCACAAACTCCACTCTCAAGCAACTGCCTTCCCTCCCAAAAAGGCTTTGCTCTGTGTTAGCTACTTTAAGTCATTAATGTTTAGAATGGAGATTAAAAATTTCCATTGTATAGCTGAGGAAACTGACACACAGAGATTTCAAATAACAGTAATAGAATTCAGTCCAGATCTATCTGCATCTGAAGCACCTGATCTTGTCTGCAACACTACACCATCTTTTCAAAAAGACTGTTCTAAAATGCGGTGTCCCAATTTAGTTGTATCCTTTTGGCATGGCCCATCTAGTACCTGCTGAAAACTCCTCTGTTGAAGTGTTTACTCCAGTGTGATGGTGTTTAGAGGTAAGGCCTTTGGGAGATACTTTAGGGTTAGCTGAGACTATGGGGTCTGGAATCTGACAATGGGATTAGTGTCCTTATAAGAAGAGATACCAGAGAGCTTGCCCTGCTACACGCCAGCATGCAAATGAGAGGTCATGTGAGCCCCCAGCAAGACGGTGGCCAACCAGAAGACAGCAAAAGAGTCTCAGAATGAAACCTACCATGCTAGGACCTTGATGTTAGACTTTTCAGCTTCCAGAACTGTAAGAAATACATTTTTGCTGTTTGAGCATCTGGTTCACAGGATTTTGTTAGGCAGCCTGGGCCCACTATACCTTTATCATATCTATACTCCTTTCTCTACACGGCATTTTTCAAATTGGAGCTGATTAATGACCTTGCCTGCTCCGTCCAGGGCTCAGTTTTCTGCCTTCCCCTGTGTGGATGGCATAGTGTTTGGTTTCCAACAGTTCTTTCATCTTCTGGAGACGTTCCCCTGTTTGGTGTCTGGCACCATATAAACACACCTGTGTTTTTTTTTCCTGAATAGCTTGACATTGGCTTGACTATCTCGATACTCCAAACTTTAAAAAGGAGTCCTTTTTAACCAAATCTCCCAGTGCTTCAAATTGACTTACTAGCTTCTACTTTGAGAAACTTTGAGTCCAGTTTCCTCTCAGACCAGTAGTGACCTCTCACTCTCTGTTTTGCCAGGATCTGTAGCTGATGGCCAGACAAAGAAGGAGGTTCTGAGTATGCTATGTGACCTTTCCTGTTTCTGACACTTACCTTCCAAGAATTACTCTGACAGTTTTATTTATTGTAACAGTTTAGCCTTTAATTCTAAGGTATTGTACTCATATAGGCAAGTGCTCGTGACCTACAGTTCTTCCCAGGGTCTACAAAAATATTTGTGACCCAGAAGACAATAGATTTTTTTTAATCTTGTAAAATGAACATGGTATCATGATAATTCCAGCATATGGGAGACTAAGGCAGGAGGATCACAAATTCGAGGACCACCTGGGCTATATAGCAAGATCTTGTCTCAAAAACAAAATACCCCTTGCAAAATCAAAATTCATATATCCTTAAATGTCCAAGAATTTAACATTAATAAATAACTATAAACTGGCAGCCAAGGTGTCACACACCTATAATCCCAGTACTTAGGAGGGTGAAGCAAAAGAATTGCTTCAAGCTGGAAGCTAGCTGGGCTACACTGCACCTGAAAAAAAAGCTACAGCCCATGTCATAAGCAGTAACATAAGCAATTGATGTAAAATGTGAGTTCAGTGAAATACATTTTCACAACACAAGAAAGGTAACACTTTTGAACATAAGAATGTCTATGAATTATAGTCTTAAGACTGTTCTGCTTAGCTATGCATGATGGCATAGTGGATTGTAATTTCTCATGTATTCTTGATGTCACCATAAAATGAATCAACAGGCAGCCCAATCCTTCAGCGTACTCTGTAGCTCCCAAGTGTTAAGTACTGTCCTTAGCACAGGGTGAGATGACAGAAGAACACAAAAGATAAAATGGAGTCTCAGGCTTGAGGAGTTCAAGTTAATGAAAAGTGGCTTCATCTTTTCCCAAATTTCCTTGCCTCTCTTGCTCTCTTTTGGCTACTCAGATCCACTCAGCTCTGTCCTTCCTAGCTCAGAGCCTTTGCAGATGCTGATTCTTGGGATATTTGTCTTGCCAGACTTTGCGTGGCTTTCAATTCCTACCATCTTTAGGCATCTGTAAATATCACTCCCCCATGGAACCTCACCTCCCTCTGCCTCCTCCCTTCATCCCGTGTAATTTAGGTACCTTTGTGGTTCTTTCATATTTTCCTGTTTGTGTTTTTGCCTTTCCAGATTTTAGCACATGGAAGTAATCTGTGTCCATTTGTTTGTCTTTTTATTTACAGCTGTCTTGCCTCATAGAAGGAAGAATTAGGACAAAAACATGATATATTTTGTTCACCATTCTATATTCAGTACCAGTCACACCATTTGGCAGGCAGTAAGTGTTCATTAAGTATTAGTTTAATAAATAAGAGAGGAAAGGCATATCTCTGATGATAGCTAACAGTAATGGGAAAATGCCAAGAATCAAAAGAAGATCAGAAAGCAGATGTGGGCAGAGGAAAATGAACTGTAGTGTAGATAGTGAACTGGACAAAGAACAGAGATGATGGTCAGGGAGACCAACTAGCAGAACTTGCAGTCAGTTAAGGTCGATGCCAAGGGCTCTTTGAAAGCAGAGATCCTAATTGTTATTCATTTATATCCACCATAGTAAATTCCAAGTACTTCAGACTTTGAACCATAGCTGATATAGATAAGAAAACATGACATCACATACACACACATACCCCAGTTGATACGTAATTAGAAAAAAATGCAAAAACACAAGCATACATTTCCTTTAACATTTCAGAGCAGTTTGAATCATGGGTTTTTTGTTTTCATGGACTATCATCAGGTATCTGAGGTAACTTGCCACATCCCAGACAGCCCTTGAGATTCTTGGGGTGAAGGACCACGAGAGGATGAGAAAAATAAGAGACAAGCTAGGGGTCAGGTGGAGTGTCCTTTTCTTCCTGATGGGAGGAAAGGTAACTGGCTCCTCACTGCAGAGGCGTTTATTTATACCTTTTAACAACTTAATGTCACATGACATCCTGCTGTCCTAGCAATGGCTGTTCAGATTGTCTTGGAGGCAGGTGTTCTCGGGGTGAAGCAGTGTCCCTGGTGCTCTTTGTTCTTAGAATGGTCAAGCTCCAGCCTTGCATGTCAATTTCTAGCTTTAACGGCTCCCAATATAACAGCTCTAAATATAGCGTGTGAGTTTACATCTCCTCTCACTAAACACAGAACAGGTTTACACAGAACAGGTCTTCCACCTCCACTATTTGTGTTTCTTACCCCAGTGCTGTCGCCATCTTTCCCACGTGCCTGACAGAGCCCCATCTGTCTCTGGAGCACTAAGCGCTGATGGGGAGTCTGGGAGCACTGGGTTTGCTGCTGTCCTCTGACTGGGCGTCTCCACAAGTATCTTCATCTTTTCTAGTTCTTTTAAAGTTTTTCTTTGACTTAAGGGTTTGATGAAATGGGAAAATGCTTATTTCATCTGAAATACAAATCTTATAACTAAAAAGATCTTGAACTATGATTCTGAAATACAAGTTTCCGTGCGTTGGTGAAAAATGACAGTGTTATTCATATTGTGTGCAGGTGTGGGTGTAGGTGTGGTGTTAGGGATCAAACCCAGGGTCTTGTGCATATGTTTTTGTATTTTTGTTTTTGTTTAAATTGGGATCTTGCTATACTGACCAGGCTGGCTTCAAACTCCCATTCTCCTGCCTCAGCTTCCAAAGTAGCTGGCAGTACAGGCACATGCCACTGCAACCAATGCTGTGTTTATATTTTCTGATGTGGAAGAAGCCCACATACATGGCAGTGACCCCCATGCCCACTTTCCTCTAGGTCCATAGTGTAGAACCCTTGGGGGCCACCTGGCTTCTGGAACAAAGACTGCCTTTCTGCCTTCCCTAATTGCTAGTTGTGGACATTTGTCTAAGTCTTTGATGTGACTATGGCAATGTAATTAATTTTTTATGTCATTTTCCCTCTTTGAAGTTCAAAGCTATTTATAATTTTTCAGAAATAGCACCTGTGTCACTAGGCAAAATTTCAATATCCATAGTATTCAAGATATTATAATATTTCAAGGTGTAAAATACTTTACAGCTATTTTAATCACTTTCCAACCCACTCTTGGACACTGTTTTTACTTATTTTAATATCTGTAAATTTCTTTGAAAGAAAATAAGAATAGTTAAGATGAAAACAAGTAATCAGATTTCATTTTTAAATGATCAGTAATTTCTTGGTAATTATTTAGAGAAAAATATTTAGACCACTTATTTGACATTTTAATACCCAATTTAGGGCAAGTAATGTGTAATTAACAGTATCTATATTTTACATGATAAAGCTGATTTAATAGGTATTTTATATCTCTCGAGAGTCTTTGTGAGTTAAGCAACAGAAGCCAACTACAACTAATTGAAAGGATTAATTTTAAAACTATATAGAAGAAGTTTTCCAGGATGTGAAACTCAAGTTTAGAGTCCATATTGCAGAACTAGAATTTCTTAAGAAATTCAAGTTCTGTAGCCTTACAAGTAGAACTACCTAGAAAAGAGAAAACTTCCTAGCTGAGCAAAGGCACCATTTGGTGACCTTGGAGTGCCCTGGGGAATAAAGGCACTTGAGTAGAGAAACAGGAAACAATGACCTCCAGGCTTAAATTAAATTTACTTAATGGATGCTGATGACCAATCTTTCTAATTTAATTCAAGTGCAAAGACATCCACCATCTCATAAATCTTACAAAACTGACACCAAGGGACATTTTAAATAATGCGTATGTGCTCTCTGTTGTATTACTAACACAGATTAACATGCTCAATATTAAATACTCACCTAATGTATTTGTACAGATTTAAGGCTCAAAAAGTTTCCTCCCTGCCAGTCTGTATTATTCACTGAGGCCACCATTAAGAATTTCAGAAGAGCAGAGTGAGTTATTGGCAATGCTCAGGTCCCGGGCAGGGAGCCAGACCGGGCATTCTAATGGAGAATGTTGCTATACAAAGGGACCTGTGAATTCCTCCTTTGTTCCCTCTGCAGATGGTTCTTACAAGTCACTAAGATGTCTTAAATCTGGCTGGTTTTAAGTTTAGAAAGATAAGGTGGGAAATAGTAAATCTTTGTACACCTGTTCATCAGTATGGGTCATGCCCTTTGGGACTGTATCTCAGAGCATGGGCTAGAAATGTCCCTGCCCCTAACTGTGCAGGCTGACCATTACTTGCAGCTGCTTAAAGGGAAACACCACACTGATATTCCCCATTGGCCAATCTTGTGACTGTTTATTTGTTTTGTTTTGTTTTTTTGCTGTTTTGAGAAGGGTCTCACTGTATAGTTCAGGCTGGCCTGGACTCACTGCATAGGCCAGGCTGGCCTTGAACTTGTGGCAATCCTCCTGCCTCGGCCTCTCAAGTTCTAGAATTATAGGTATGTGACACCACACCTGGCTTCTTATGACTTTAAAGGCAAGAAGAAAGAATGATGGTTCCAATACTTTCTAGCATTTACTGAGTATACAATATGTGACTAGGATTGCACCGGCCATTTAGAGGCTTTGTATGCTTTTGTTCCCTTGAAAATCCTACAAAAAATGATTGCTGTCCCTTCATTGGACAGCTGAGGAGCTGCATGACTTCTTCTAGGATAAACATGTAAGTAGGGCAAGGCAGCCTGAAACTAGAACCCATGAAGTTTCTGTACTTCTTCTCCAGGTCTTAGTACTTTTGCAGACAAAAAAGGACTCAGACTTCTTGAAACATACTGTATTCAAAACCTCTAGCTTTGTCTACTTACCCAAATAAGATCTGAAACTTCTGAGAAACCTGAGTCCTCCCTGAAGAAGCTAGAACTCTTTCTATAAATCACAAGTTCTGTGACAAAATTTCCTTTTCTTTTCTCTCTCCTTTCCTTTCTTTTTCTTTTTTGAATGTAGCCCAGGCAGACTTCTAACTTGAGATCATCCTGCCTCAGCCTCTGGAGTGCTGGAATTAGAAGCATGCACCACTTCACGTGACTAATTGTTTTCCTTTTTTTTTTTTTTGTCTTTTTCCTTTTTATCAGTACCAGGGATCGAACTCACAACTATCTGCTTGCAAGGCAGGTGCTTATGCCGCTGAGCTAAATCCCCAGCCTAAAGATCTTAACAAATGGACTTTTCAAACTGTTTCCAAACTTTTATTATTACAACAAACTTTGCAAGGCCAGGTACAGGGGCATGCACCTGTCCTCTCAACATTTTGAGAGACTGAGGCAGAAGGATTGGAAGTTCAAGGCTAACCTGAGCAACTTAGCAAGACCCTGTCTCAAAATTTTAAGACAGGAAAATTGAAAAGAGCTAAGGTGAAGCTCAGGGATAGAACATCCTTATATTCAATTCTCAGTCCCACAAATAATGATGATGATGATGATGATAAATTTTTGAAAAACAAGTGCTATACAGTATGTCTGTGGGACAAATTTCTGGAATAGAATTTCCCATATTTTTCTTCAAAGATGTGGCACATATGTGTGTTTCCTCAGACCCTCATTGGCTTATTGAGACAAAACATTTTTCATGCTTACCAGTCAATATCTGAGAAGTGATACTTCCATGAATTTCAATTTCATTTCTTTTTTTTTTTTTATCAGTACTGGGGATCAAACTCACGACCGCTTGCTTGCAAGGCAGGTGCTTATGACGCTGAGCTAAATCCCCAGCCCCTTCATTTCTTTTTTTTATGAGAAGTTGAGCATGTTTCTATACACCTAAGAGTCATTTCTATTTCTGCATCTGTGGATTCTCTGTTCCTCTGTCCCATTTATGTGTTGTGCTTTGGGTCTTTTCTTAATGCCTTGTACGGACATTAACTCTTGATTCTGATAGAATTTGCAAATACTGGCCACTGTGCTCTCTCTTTTCCAGTGGCCCACTCTCACTCTGCAGAGTGTCCTTCTTTTCCTACTTAATTGACCCACAATCACTCTATAGAGCATATTTATTTTCCTATCTTTGGTACTTTTAATAAATATAAAACTTTGATATCTTTTGCGCTTGTCTTGACCAATTTTTAATTCAGAATGACAGGAACCTAGAAAATATCTCTAGAAGCTTTCCACAGCACCCATAGCCTTGCTAACATTTTTGGCAAAGCCAGACAGGAAGAGAGGTCTCATGATGCATCATGGAAAACCCCATACAGATTCCAGATACTTTACCATTAGGCTGTATCCTTAAAAACTGGGAACAATTTAACCCTGACAATCTTTGTTTTTAAAAGCACTTTTTAATTTTTTTTTATCTCTTCTCGGTGGTACTGGGAATTGAACCCAGGCCTCACACATGGTAGGCAAGCCCTCAATCACTAAGCCACGTACTGACTATATCCACTCCCAGAGAGGGGTCAGGCCAGTCAAAACCCTCATCTTCCACTCTGATGAAGAGGACTAACAGGGCCTGGGACAACATATGATTCCTCTATCCTGGACATCTCCACCTCCTATGAGAAATCCTGAGTGACCCTGTATATCATAGGTAAGCAATTTCAATTCCTTTGACTTCTGTTCTCTAGAAAATCTTCTTCTGATCTTTAGCCATAATTGCAATCAAAGAAAGCCCTGGCCAGAATTTCTTTATTTCAGTGCTCACATGTCAATTCAAAAGTCAAATGTATAATCATAAGTGTTGAATTGTCCCACAATGTTCTGCTGCTTTACTAGGAAGAGATTTACCAGTAAAATCGGAGGTAATCTATCTTCCCAGTCAGGTTGTTGTTACTCATTGCAAGAGAAACCTTGCATGTATAAAGTCTTCTTGGGAAATCAAAAAGCTGATAGGCCAAAAGGGGACCCTCAAAACCCTAATCATGTTCCTAGTTCCTGAGGAACTATTAAAACCAGTCTAGAAAACCAAGTGGTCTTTCCTCAAGGGACACAGCCAGCTATAAAAACACTATATGGGGAATGGTCACTTGCATCTTCATAGGACTGGCCTGGCAGCAGCCACCCAATGGATCTGCAAAGCTTGCTGGTTCTGTGATTCCATGAACCCTGGCAAGGTCAGACCACCTTCTTTGTTAGAAACCGAACAGGGGAGAGAAACATACCCTGAGGAGGACTGACAATTAAAAAACCAGCCCCATCTGAACCATCCGAGAAAAGAAGACCACTGGAAAGAGGAAAGCTATCGTATTGCTATGACCCTCAGGAAGACCTGAGGGTCCCCTTCAAAAAGGAAAAGACTCCAGTACCGTTTAAGGTGTGGATAAGCAGAGTCACTAATGACCCCTAACCTACCACAGTAAAAATAGGCACTGGTAGCTTATCTAATCTCCTTCTTTGACATAGTTTCTCCTCCACAGAAAAAGCACAAATATCCTGACCTACTCTTTCTTACATTAGGGCTTTGTATCTTCAACAAAATACTAAATTTTATCTGTTCAAGGCTTCAGATGATGATCCAGACTACATCTCATGACTCCAGACAAATGCACCAGCTTTCCTCCCACTGAACCAGTAGCTCAACAGCTCTTGATATCTAGACACTAACTCCTTTCTTAATGTCTGCTGACAAGGTTTTCAACCTAGCCAACGAGCCATGGCATCCCAGGTAGTTGAAGAGATCATAATTCTCAGTAGAAAGAGCCCACAGCCTTTTTCAGCTGGGGGTAAATATATGAAGAGAGACCTCCACACCCTCAGAACCCCTGTCATGGTTTATGTCTGTGGCAGGCCTAATGAGTGCATTGTGCATTTGTGATGGTTCATTGTCTAGTGCTTGGATTGATGGTGTCAGTGCTACACCCACATAGGGGTGGAGCCAGGATGTGATGTAATGGCAAGAAGAAGGTGTGTCTTGCTCTTTGCTGGTTCTTGCTTGCTGTTTGCAGCCACCATGAACTGCGGCCCAGCCATGCCCACCTGCCTTGGAGCCAACTGAGTGTGGACTGAAACCTCCAAAAATTGTAAAGAAAAATCTTTCCTTTCCCAACTTGAGCTTCAGGTATTTTGTTTCAGTGATGAGTAAAAACTAACTAAGACAGAATTTGGTACCGAGGAGTGGGGTCGTTTGTTGTGACTATACCTGACCATGTTTCTCGAGAGGCTTTGGAGATGGCTTGTGGGCAGAGTTTAGAAAGATTTAGACGTGTCGCCTGGATGCACAGAGCTGGAGCAGTTTAGGCTGTTCTGTAGAAGAGATTCTGGTCAGAGCTCAGGAGACCAGAAGGCTGATAGAAAGCCTGATGGTAAAGACCAGACTTGGGAGGTTTCTGCTGGGAAGAAGGACTGCATTGGTTGTTGGACTCCCCATGATGTGTGTTAAGGCTTGGAAAAAAGTTTGTCTGCATTTTGCTCATGCCCAGAGACTTTGCCTGAGACTGAGACAAAGGGCAATGGACTGATTAATCTTGAAAAGGAAATTAAAAAGCAATTGAATGCTGAGTCTGTGGCATGGCTATTGTTGGGGGCTTTTAGCCAGCTTTATGTTGCAAATCAAGAGCAAAGAGCCCAGCAGGATAATTTGCAATACTGAGAGTTTGGCCAGAAGGAAAATGCTAGGAAAGCTGTGGATTGTAAAGACAGAGTTGAGATTTTGATTGCTGAGGAGAAACAGAGAGATAAGAAAAATGGCCCTGGGGCATCCCAGGAGGTGGGTCCCCACCCTTTGCAGCCTCACTGCAAAGGTGACAGAATTTGCTCAGAGGGAAAACCTGCAGAGCGCCATGCTCCAGAATGGTGATAGAGGCCACATGAGGTTCCAGAATTGCGGCAATGTAGAGAAGCTTTTCCTCACAATCAGATAAACAGAGCCCTGCAATGCAGGCAATTGACCCCTACAGCCAAGAGAGAGAAAAGCCTTGTACTGCTCCAGCTAGCAGCAAACTTTGGCGACATCCACATGGTGCTGATTTTAGGTGCAAGGAAAATGCACGAATTCTGAGGGTAAGATGGCTTCCACCTCGATTGCAAAGGGCCTGGGAGGCCAAGCAGTGTGCCCCTGAGAAGGCAATTTGTGCATATGTAAGGGTGAAGCCAAACATGCAGTGGAGACCCCAGAAGTTTGAAAAGCCAGGAACATGGGTGATCCAAGGAAAGCTGCAAAAAGTGAGCAGAGAGGATTTAAGAGAGAAGCTGTGGGAACTGATATCCCTGGAAGTGCCATGGGGGTGGAATCACCCAAGCCTTTTGGAGCTTGTAACCAGATTGTTTCAGATGCTGAGCATGGAACTCTAGGACTTAATGTTTGTCCTACTGGATGTTGGACTTGCTTTGTTTCCAACACTTTATATTCCCCTGTTTGTAACTTTTGGAATGGTAATGTTTATCTTGTGCCTTTGCATTTCAGAAATGTTTAATCTTGTTTCATTTGTACAGGGGGTTGCAGTTTTCCATAGATCTCGGAGGAGACTCGGCCCTTAGACTGTTCAGCAATGCTGAAACTTAGGACTTCGGCAACTCTTGGAGGTGGACTAAATGTCTTTTGTATAAAGGATGTACATCAGTCCTGGGGGCCAGAGGTGGAATGTCATGGTTTATGTCTGTGACCCCAGGCCTCATGAATTTGCACTGTGCATTTGTGATGGTTCATTGTCTAGTGCTTGGATAGATGGTGTCAGTGCTACACCCACCTAGGAGTGGAACCAGGACGTGATGTAGTGGCAGAAAGAAGGTATGACTTGCTCTTTGCTAGTTCCTGCTTGCTGTTTGCAGCCACCATGAACTGCAGCCCAGCCAGGCCCACCTGCCTTGGAGCCAACTGTGTGCGGATTGCAACCTCCAAAAATTATAAGAAATAAATTTTTCCTTTCCCAACTTGGGCTTTAAGTATTTTTTCTCAGCGATGAGTAAAAAGTAACTAAGACAATCCCTTAAAGAATTGTGAAGATTTATATCCCTCAGGGGAAACTGAGGCAGGAGATTAGGGCATGGCTAAGCAGCTGGGAAAGTGAGTATGAAGTGTTAATCATGGGAATCCAGGACTTACGCTCAGAAAAACAATTCCTAAAGCCCTCACCTGAGCCAATCAGGAAGTGCCACCTTCGGTCCCTCTTGTGAGAAATCAAGCAGGTTTTATTTTTTTGAATCAGATGATGAGTAGTTTTCCCATTTTCTTTCTCTTTTTTTTGCCAGTTTTTAAATTTTTAAATAGTAAAACAGCAAAAAAGGGTATAAATAATGCAGATTTCAAAAAAAGTAATAAATCAGCCCAGTTAATATGTTACATATTGTTTACCTTTCAAGTTACAAAATCAAAGCATAAAAAATGAACAGACAGGAATTTAGCTCAGTGGCATAAGTGCCTGCCTTACAAGCAGGCAGTCGTGAGTTCAACCCCCGGTACCGATAAAAAGAAAAAAGACAAACAAAAAAAAAATGAACAGACAATCAAACAATGACATTTGTAAATATTTCGTCTCTCTGGTATAAACTGAAAGAGTAACAAGATCCAAAATGGGAAAGAACTTACCTTTTTATACATCATTTGAAAATTAATGTGAATTCATATAAAAATTTCATTTGTGATGTGTGTGTGTATGCATGTTTAATCTATGGAAGAGAGAATTTTCTTTTTCTAAAGATGAGTAACTTTTACTTTATCTATATACCACTTTTTGTTTATTTATTCTTCAGATGCTTTTTAGTGTGAAAAATGTATTTTTGGGAGGGATTCTAGCACTTATAGCAACCAATTAATGTTTTTTAAAAAATTCTCTTTACTTTCTTCTACAGTGGATTTAGTTTATTTTTTTAATTTTATTTATTTATTTATTTATTTATTTTTAGCCAAGAGTAGTCACACATTATCTATGATCCCAGCACTCTCGGTAACTGAGGCAGAATGATCACAAGTTCAAGACCCAGTTGGGCAACTTAGCATGACTGTTTCAAAATTAAAAAAAAAAAAAAAATTAAAGGGAGGGGATGTAGCTCACTGGGAAAGCCCTGGTTCAATCCCCAATGCCATAAAGATAAATAAATAAAAGAATTCCAAAACTTTACATTTAAAATTTTGATCCACTAGAATAAAATTTCAAAATATTTATTCTAGTCTAACACATGAAGTTAGAAACTAACAAGGTTCAGTTTACCAAACGACAGATTCTGAAGCAGATTGCATGTAGGATGAGCTTGCTGCTCCATGCCTCTTAGAGAGTAAAGAAAACAAAATTGAGCCAAAAAGGATGAATGGAAAACAGTGTCAACAAAACTGTCAGCCAGTTCTATGCTTTCTGGACCTGGAATCATGCTTTAGAATTTTCTTAAACAGAGAGGAAGAGAGGGGGCATTTATACCCCAGGATAAAGTAGGCATTAGATATGAGCAATCCCTGGGATACAGTTTTGGACAAAGCAGCTTCCTTTGGCTGAGAACAATTGTTTTGTTTTGTTTTGTTTTGTTTTGTAACAGGGATCAAACTGAGGACCTTGCACTTGCCAAGCAGACATTTATGCCACTGAGCTATTCCCCCAGCGAGAGAACAGCTCTTGAAGAGGGACTCACCCGGCAACAGTACTGACCTCCAATAGTACTGATCCCAGAAGAAATCAGTAGGTTGATCCTGAACAGGGCCTATGGGGTGGCAGGCCACGGTGTCTGCCATACTGTCTCTTTAATAATGCTCACTGACTAATGCGTCTCTGTGCCACTTTTATTCTGTACCAAATTCCATATGCATTTGGGTCCAGCCCTAGACGTCTCCATCTATTTGCTCATTTGTCACTAGTATACTGTACTGTGTTAAAAAGTGCAATTTTGTTAAAATATGCTTTAATATTTATTATACTTTTATCTTTAATATTTCATATACTTGTCCCTTCTCTTTAATTTCAGGTTTTTCCTGGTCATTTTTGCTGGCTTATTTTTCTGTATAAAGTCTTAGGTTATCTTGTTACTTAAATGAAGAAAGTGTGAATGGATTAAATTTATAGATTTATCAGAAAAGAAAAGGTACTTTTTATGATGTCATCATCTCTAAGAATTCGCTTTGACTTTCTATTTGTTCACTTATCTTTTGTGATATTCAGTTGCGTTCTATGTTTTTCTTTAGATAAGTATGCATCTTCTGTTGAGTTCCTAACGGATATTTTATCTCCTTGAGAGTTTCGTGAGTGGGAAATTGTCAATATATTGCTAACTCATTATTTGTATATATGACAGTAAATTATTTCTGTATATTAATCTTGAACAGAATCACCTTACTGTATTTTTACTGTTGATTATAGTTTTTTTTAAATTTATTATCTTATAGTTGCTGAGTATACAATTATGTCACTTAAGGTAATAATATCCTTATCTCTTTTTTTATAATTTGGGGGGTGAGACAGGGTCACACTATGTAGTTCAGACTATCCTCAAATTTGTAATGATCCTTCTGCCTCAGCCTCCCGAGTTCTGATATTATAGGTGTGTGCTCCCATACTTGGTTTCTTTTCTAATTATCAAGCCTCTACTTTTTAAATTTTGCTTCAATTAGGCATAAGATCTTGTTATGAGACAGTCTTCCACTGTGTACTCCAGGGCAGCCTTCAGCCTGTTATGGTACCTGTAGAGCGGCCTTGGACTTGTGACTTTCCTGTCAGCTTCCTGTGCCCTGGGATTACAGGTGTGCACCACCACGCCTGGAAAATCCAAGATATTTTAAAACACTAAAACTATGTGATAGCTAATCTTGATTGGTTAATTTGGTTGGACTGAGAAACGCCCAGGAAATGAGTAAAGCAGATTTCTAGGTGTGTCTTTGGTTGTTCCCAGCAACAACTGCATCATGAGGGCTCCAATGTCATCAGTGAGTTCATTCATTGATAAGATTATAATTGATGGCATGATTTGGAGGTGATGAAAATAGGAAGTGGGGCCTGGATGGAGGAACTGGATCAAGGGTGTGGTTAGAATTGAGGACCATATCTGGTCTATGGCCCCTTCCTCTTGTTCTGTTTCCTCTTGTTCCCTTATGAAGAAAGAAGCTCCCACCACCCTGTCCTACTATGTCATGTCTACCTTGCCAGCTGTGGAATGAAACCTCTGACACTGAAATCTTTTCTCCTTTCAGTTGTTTATGTCAGGCTTTTATCCCGGCAATGGAAACATGACCAATATAAATCCTAAAACATGATTCACAATAAGCTGTTTTACAGCTGTGGTTACCACATAGTTTTATAATTATATGATTATAATCCTCTTAGTAGAAGTCTGTATCACTAAATTATGACCTTCCTTGAGGGCAGGAACCATTATTCCCCTTTATGTCTCCAACAGTTAGCTTAGTTTGTTGGATATAAATGTTTGTTGATAATTTAAACAAAAAACCAATAACCAAACAATAAATTAAAAAAACTACTATTTAAAAGTGTCTGCTAGCATCATCTGGCATTAATGTTAGCTACTCTATTTCTCTTAAAAATTTTGAGGTTCTTGTATATAATATGATTTTTTTTTTTTTTACGTTGGAGCATCTTGTAATCTCAGTCTAGTTCTCAATTCTGTCAGATAAGTACCTGCTCCAGATACCAAACATCTTTCCTCTGTCAGCAAACACCATCTGCTCATGTTTAAGTGAAGTGTGCCCCTTGGTTTTCAGTGCTCAGGAAACCTGCAAAGTTGAAGACTAGGAGCTCCAGTGGAAGGCAGAAATAATGTGTATCCTTCCAGATACAGGGTAGCACAGCGTGAAGGGGACTGAAATCCTTCTGACCAGCTGCGATCTCTGGTTTCTGTTATTCCCAACCTTCTTTGGAAAAAAAAGGAATAAAAATAAAATTTGCTCTACTTTGAGATCTTTTGAATTTTTAGTGATTCAAAACATTCTCAATGAATCCACCATGATGTGCAACTAAGAATGGTTTTTTAAAAATTATGCTACCTCAACTGAAAGGAATGTTATGCCACCACTAAAATGTAATGATGATGATTATGTAATAATTCATGAAAATAGCACTTTTCGACAGCATTAAGTTAAAACACACACACACACACACACACACACACACACACACACACACTCCACCAGTGACTGGAGATATCATTCTATGATAGAGTGGTTACCTAGCACACTCAAAGCCCTGAGTTCAATCGCTGGAAACATGTGAAAACAAAACACAACAATACAAATATACAAAGATGAGAAAGACCAAGACAGAGAGCAAAGGGGAGAGAAACAGAAAAAATAAATTATATGTATTAGGAAGATGTAAGAAACCAAAATATTTATCCTAAATAGTTAATTAAAAGTTTCTTGAGTTGAAAACAAAACAAATGACAAAAAAAAAAAAAAAAAAGAACACCAGAGGGAATTGCTTTTCCTTTCCAGAGAATCACAAAGGTTTCTTACTCTATCCCTCACCCTTTTCCATAAAGAAAAGATGGACATTCTTCTTTGTAGCACTTGCTTACCTGCTGAGAGGTCCCAGTGCCAGACAATCCTGGAAATAGACTTCCTTCTCATAAATTTATTTTCGCACTTTTACTATCGCTCAAGCCTGGTGATTTCCTTTCTTCTCTTGTCTCTCTATAATTTATTATTCTTTGCTAAAATCATTTTTTTTCAGTACCAGGGTTTGAACCTGAGGCCTTCACACTGAGTTACACCCTCATTCTTTTTATTATTTTTTCATTTAGAGGCAGGGTCTCACTAAGCCACTAAACTGCCCAAGCTGGCCTCCAATTTGTGGTCCTCTTGCCTCAGCCTCCCCGACTACTGGGATTATAGGCATGCGCCACCATGCTTGGCTCTGTTAAAATACTATTTAAAGCAAACTCGTGAAACACTGCCTAAAGTCATTTTTCTCTGATTTGATGTAAACAGCAAGACTTAAAAACTTGCTCACTTTTTTCTTGTTAATCTGCCTTTAAGTCTTCCAAGTACAAATTTATAGATTGAAGAAAATTATAATTTTTCCCCATCAGTGGTGGGATTGATACAATTAAAAACTGCTGCAGTTTTTTGAGGATCCTCCAAAGGTGGAGATTTCTAATGCGAGAGGATCTCTAAGGAGCACCCTCAGAATTGTATTTGTGGGGATGTAATGAAGCAAACACTGGTGGAGGAAACTCTGGACTTCAGTCCAGTTCCACTCACCACCCCTTGGAGAAGCTGGACTGCCAGAGGGAAGTAGGGTTGATTGACAGTGAGGCAGCCGGTGGGCAGCTTTCTCTGGGGGACCTTGTAAAGGGGAGGCTAATGGGAAAAGCTACAGTGTCCACCACTACAGCTGGTCTGAAGCCTTTCCATTACATTCATTATCTGCATCTTCCACCACGCATAGTAGAGTCTCCTCACGTTTTGGGCTCAGTAATTCTTTTAAGTGAGATGACCCAGATTTCTTTGTCCTAGGGGCCTGCAGTCCTGCTCAACTTGCTAGTTATAGGCTCTGGCTCCTTCAAAGGAATACCAAGTAAATCACGTGGAGTCCAATATATTCTTTCTGTCCCCATTCTATAACAATAGTCTCGGCCAGATGTGGGGGTCAGTTATCCCTTCAAACTGTCATTAGCATGGGTTCTTGCTTTAGCGATCATGAAATTAAAACTGAAGCAGCAGTAAAAATTGATAGGCAAAACTGGAAAGTAAGAGAAAATAAAGTGGAACATAATTCTGATAAAGATTGAGTCTGTCCCCTAACAAAGGGAAGTAAGGGAAAGTAGCTTCACTTTAAAAAACCGAAGGGACATGGATATGGAGAGATAAATCAGATTGGTCTGTTCACAAAAGAACCCACTCACCTTCCCACGGTTTTCCCATCTCTGAAGCCTAGTGCTTTTCTTTCCTTTCCGATCACCTCTGTAATTTATTGTTCATTGCTAAAATACTGCATTTTATGGAGTGTGGAGGGCTGAGATCCAGTCCATCATTATCTCAGTCCTGGTTTTGCAGCTCTAGAGGAATCTTTATGGTTTGAGGGGTGATCTGGGTCCTATGAAATGATTGTCTTTCTGTCAGATTCAGTCATATGACTCTCTGCTTTTCCTGGAGCCCAGATGACAGTGGCTAAAGACTTCTAGGTGTCACTCCAAAGACAGGTCTATAACTGGATATTATGAATGCTGGCAGTCAGATACCTTATAAATCCTGAGGCTTTCTTTAGTTACTCTATCTTGCTGTTTTCCGTCCTGAAGAAGGAAGAAACAAGTTAGGTAAATTTAGTGCCAGTAAATCTTATTTTGCCAATTTCTCTTAAATGATTAGTGTATCTATATCCAAAGTTTTAAAGTAATAAAGGATAAAAATAAAGATCAAGTTTTTTCTGATTTTAATTATCTACGTAACTTATCTGGAGGCTCAAGGGAAGAGTTTTGGTTTTTAGTAGAAGCCACTTTAAATCCTGGACTGCTCAGAAGAAAATGCAAATGGTGTTTTTAGAGAATCACAGGTTAAGGGCCAGGAGTTTGTCTCCCACACTATGGTAGTATCTGACTACATCAAGACCAGCAACTTCTTGTCACACCTGCTGATTTTTTGGCATGAAGAACATTAAGTGACTGAGTAACCAAAATAACTTGAGATTCTTGCTGTGTACCTATGTGGAACATTTTCTTCCTTAAAGCCAGTATCTCTAAACTTGCAATTTCAGAGTAACAGGGACAGAAAGCAAAAATTTTCCAGTTGGGTCCTTGAGCATGCAGATAAGCAGAGTCACATCTACTGCTGCCCTTCATTCTCAGGACTGTACACTCTACCTATAATGGACATCACATTATAGAATTATTATGTGTAGTGGTTTTTGACGTAGGGTATGCTCAGTGGCACCAAACAAGCCATTCCACTGTCCATCTATCCAGTGTAGAATAGAATACGGTGAACTGATCCATGGTCATGCACTCACTGCCACACCTCCTACGCTTATTCCAATGTGATCTTTTGCAAGATTTCCTTAGCAAATTAAACATTCTGTAAGCCTTTAGCCCATAGTGTTATCTGAGGCCCTGAACACAGGAAAGGCACTTCCAGGGTGAAATACGTATCGATTCAAATAGAAATGAATTGTCTTTCTTACTGAGACAGCCAGAGACCACCAGGTGAACAAACAGCAGGAGCACTCCTGGTCCTTCACTCAGGACCTGTTACCCATTAAAAGTAGGGTGTGTGTTCTTCCCCACCCCCTCATGTTCCCAAATAATCTTAGTAGCTTCAAAAACCAGGTACATCATTAGAGCCAGGATGCCTTCACCATAGCACCTCCAAGAATAAGGTAGATGCAATGCTCTTGAGACTCTTCTTGAAAATCTAGGAGCTATTTTTTCTTTCCATATTTTCAACAAAAATTCTCCTAAATTCCTCCTTTGATTTATAAATTCATTATTTAACATTTGCCGAACCATGATTCTGGTATACTTGGTAACATCTGGAGACTTGTACAGGGATCTGAGATTAATAGAGAGATGTTAAATTCCAAGTAGTCATGCAGACAAAGCCAATGATGAATACAACAAACTCCTTTTAACAAGGTCCACCGTATCAACCTCCTGAAGAGAGCACATGCCTGCTAAACCCCAACATGACATCCAACAAAGACTCTTTAGATTAGTTCTCTGGAGAAAGTTCCCTACTGCCATCCCCCGTACATCAATTTCTTCCAGCATGAAGAAGCTAGATTAGGTCTGTGCCCATTCTCCTTTAATGGCAGCTAAGGATATTTCTTCAGAATGGGGAAAGTATGGAAAGTAGTTAGCATATGAGGGATGCAGCTACCTAAGAGAAGGGCCTGAAATGGACATGGATAATCAGCCACACTAACGGGAATTTAAATAATAGTGAACTGGGACCTTGGGCAAGAATAAACTTTCTCAGGCATCATGTAATCAGTCCACTCCCTCCTAAAGAGACATGCAGTCACCTGATTCTGAGTTCCTGTGTTCTGAGGAAATTATAGTGTAATTTACAGTATAAAATGTTTATTTTCTCTAAAATCCCAGCTTACTGTAAACACTATGTGGAAAAACTGGGTTGGAAAGTCTGAGCTGCAATTTTTTTAACTTCACAGAGCCAACCATGACAGTGTCCACCAAACACGTAAGCAATTCCTATGACCTGCTTACCAATAAGTGACTCTACATTGAGAGGCCACAGTGAAACCCACTCAGGATGTCCCCTGAAAATTCAGGTGCTGTACTTCCAACAAAAACTCTCCTGACCTCCCCTACCCAAAAGAATAAGCTAGATGAGAAAATAAAATTCATGGAGATTGAAATAGAAAGGCTAGGGCAAACTGGACAGCTAACTGAGTGAAATGTGTTAAAGTCATGAAAATCCATGTTTAATAAGTAAGTTGAAGGAGACGTTTCCTACAAAGAGAAGACATTTGTAAAACACTGGACTCAAAATGGCTCTAAGCTTATGGTTCTTGAGCATTGCCCATGGGATCAACTAGAAAGCTATACTTTCCATTTTTCACGCACATATGGATACAACCAATCAAAAGAACCATTTCTGACCCTTCATTCATATTTTCTGAGATGCCAAGTGAGTTTTACAGTAGGATAATTTACATGTGGCATGAAGTCAAGTGGGCTTTTGATAAGACAATTGTTCCAAAACCATATTTATAGGAAGAGGAGGCAAATCCAAGTATTTCAGATATTAAAACTCCTTCATTTTATCTTCAAGGCTACCCTAAACCTTTACACTGCCTGGCTCTCACCCTGTAGAGTGTATTTTGTTTTCTATATTCAGTAAATCTATACTCTCACTGCCTTTTTTGTGTGTCTTTGTCCATTCTTTATGTAGAACACCAAGGACACCTTATCCAGTAACATTTCTACAGATTCCCAATGGGTTGCTAAGAAAAAGACAACTTGTCACTTTCATCTTTCTTTTGTATCTGTTCCATTTATCATTTTAAAACTTTGGATCAGATTCCTGGTGAGTTGTGTACATAGGCAGATTAATCACATAGGCAGTGTCTAAAACTAGTGATGCAAGATTTATTAGCTCCCAATTTCCTAGCCTATCTCATCTTTATTCAAGACTAAGAACACCAAGATAAGAGATTTTCAGGGACATTCACCGATCAGCTTTTACCCCCTGGAATGGGTGCCTAACAGTCTCTAGTGGAGACAGGAGATTTGGGAGTGGTAAAGCTCCGTGGGGCAGTAAGTGTGACCTGTTAATTACAAAATCCCAGGACACAGTGCAGAATGGATTCCTGTATATAGACTTCTCATGAGAATTCAAGCAGGTTTTTCAATAAGATGGCCTAGACCTGATGTCAGCCTGAGGAGTGGGTGATACAAAAAAGACAGTTGCCACTGAGTTTTTGCCACTGTGTTTGCTCTTGCGTGGTGGCCCACCCACACACTGTAGGATAGACTTCTTTTGTCACTTTTAGTAGACACAAACTCACCCTGCAGAGCCTATTTCTTTTCCTACCTCTAAAAAAACTGCTACCATTTATGCTTGTCTTGACCAATTCTTTACTTAGGACAGAAAGAACGTAGGCCTGGCAAGTGTGAGGTGGTGAGTTCAATTCCTGGAACAGAAAGAAAGAAAGAAAGAAAGAAAGAAAGAAAGAAAGAAAGAAAGAAAGAAAGAAAGATGAAAGAAAGAAAGAAAGAAAGAAAGAAAGAAAGAAAGAAAGAACCTACAAACCACCTCCAGGGATTTCCAATATCTTAAAACCTGGTAACAGCGATTGCCCTAAACCTGGTTACCTAAGCTATCAGCAGAGCTTCTGTAAAACTGAGACTGTCCTCAAACAGAAGCAATCATGTCATGGAAGCGGAAAGATTCTTGCCCTAGAATAAATTACTGTACGGTTGCGGGCGAAGAAAACTCCAGTCAGCTCCTCATGCATCATCAATGCCTGCCCTAAGGGCAGCTCCCAGTCAGAGGTTGTATGTATATCTCATACTCCACCTTCCGGGCAGAGGTAGCCAGGCTGTCATGGACGCCTCTCCATGTTCTTGGAATAAAGGCTATTTTTTACTTTGTATTTTCTCTCTCTCTCTCTCTTTTTTTTATCGGTACCAGGGGTCGAACTCATGCCCGCCTGCTTGCAAGGCAGGTGCTTATGCAGCTGAGCTAAATCCCCAGCCCCTATTTTTATCATGCTGAAAACTCTTTCAGAAGCTAGTTTGCCTTCCTGAGCCATAAAGACCACTGGAGCTGTGAAACCAGAACTAAGATAACAGACCCTAGCCTATCTTAGCAGTCTTATTGAAACTGGCCTCTTCCTTTTGTTGAGGGGCAAGTTTGATTTTCTTCATTAGAGCTGTGTCTTCAGATTTTCTCTTCAAGCTGAAATTCTTCCATATTTCCTCTTATTTTCCACTAAAGCTCTTGTCTGTAGACTTGTGCTATTGCTTCAGTTTTAATTTCCATTACCAAGGAAGTAAAGGCCCATGCTAGTCAGAAACATTTCCAGAGCCTTTGTTTTTGCTTTAATAAAAAGTGTTCTTTGAGATTTACCATTGAAAATGGTCATCTGTTAGTTTTTCCAGCTTTACATAAGAAATTCACTGAAGTATGCTCTGTTCTAGGAGATATTTGATTCCTTTTTCCACTGCCTCCAACAAAGGTGCTTGCATTTATTTCTCATTTAACGTTGACACCACTTTCACTGTCTCAGAGCCATTCTAAAAGTTTGTCCCAGGGCCCGCTAAATTCTGTATCCCAAGCAGATTTTATGTTCTTCTTCCCCTGTATCCATTTCTCTCAGAATCTAATTCCATGGGTTCTCACTCAGCTCTACAGGAACATACTGACCAGGCTCTCATTCCTGTAAGGAGTTCCTCCTTTAGTTGTAAGAATTCAATATTTTCTGGAGCTTTACTACTTTTATGCTTAAATGCTGAGCCTGATCTTCATTTTTATTTCCAGCGGCAGGATATCAGAGTTGCATTCTACTCCTGAAAGGAAATCTTCTGGTCTTTATGTTTAGCTGGTTAATTGTTAATGACTCTTAGCCTTTGCTTGTCTTCCTCAAGTGCATCTTTTGCCCCTAGTAACAGTCATCTTTTTTTTTTTTTTTTTTTTTTTTTTTTTTTTTTTTTTTTGTCTTTTTCCTTTTTATCAGTACCGGGGATCGAACTCACGACTGCCTGCTTGCAAGGCAGGTGCTTATGCCGCTGAGCTAAATCCCCAGCCCCAGTAACAGTCATCTTATTCCACTGTCTTTAGAATTATTAAATTTCTTCTTGCTGTTCAAGTACTGATTCCATTGTCCTAGCCAGTGCATTTCTTTCTAAAGTAATCCCATCCCAGAGAGTATCAACAATCCCAATGTCATTGTATGCCCCTCTTCATCCGTGTTCTACCAAGCACCCATGGTGGGCTCTCTTTCCAGCCAGCTGATGGTTGACTTACCTTTAGGGAGTGCTTTCTTTCATCATTCCTGCCATCTAGGTTTCCTGGGAAGTAAACTCTGCAGAGTGAAGCAGCAGGACTGAGCACAGAGCTGCTTGACTGTGCTACCCCTACAATAAGCACTTGCAGCTGTTGTTTTTTGAAGCCTCTGGATGAATCTAAAGAATTTTCCCAAAGTTGGGAGTGGTGACTAGTGTCATTGGCTGTGAGCTGTCCCAGGCAAGAGAAAATGACCTTGGATGAAGTGCCTCCCTCATTAGAGGATAATTGCAAAGAGAAGGGCTTAAGTAGAAGCAGTCAGCTATCGGCCTTCTGTAGCACATCAAGTGCACTTACAGACAAGATTAAAATTGTGGCGACAGAAATGAATCATTTAAAAAATTTCTCCGTAGAAAATGCCAATACCCTTTGAGTTCATTAGATCAGACTGAGTAATTCGTCCAGAGGAATTTTCCCCACCTGAAGAATGACCCACGCCTCCCACAAAACAAATAAAGATCTGGGAGTGGCTTGCTCAGCGCAGTTGCTGATAAAGTCCAGTCAACCTCTTGTCTGTCCCCACGTATTCAACCTAGACCAAAAGAAGGCAGGTCAGAGTGTGTGCTTTAGGTTTCCTGTAGCACAACAAGCAAGGAAACTGTACAACGCAAATAAATGAATCAAGGCTTGTACACTTCTGCTTAGAGATTTGTCACTATATATCACTGACAGTAAGAAATGTAAATCTGACTATAAAGGCCTTGAGAAATAACTTGCAACTTTACAGAAAACTGATGAAAAGCAACTTTTAGTACACTTAAAAGAGAATACTTTCTAAAAAATCCTATTTGGCCAGCAAATTTCTGGGTTCCATTCATCTGCTGTTGTTCTCTGAATCTTTTTGCCACTGCTGCAAAACTGTGAAAGACTCTGCTCCCCATCTTTTGGCTTTGTTACTTTCCTTGTCAACTATATATGCAAATTAATTTTTGTATGTAAATCAGGTTAGTGTTCTCTAGAGTGTTTTTTGTTGGCCTTTTCTACTTACTTTGCTGTGTTTGGACTTGGGATTGTTTTCTTTTGTTTTGTTTTGATTTGTTTTGTGGTTGGGAGTCAAGCCAAGGACTTCACTCATGCTAGGTAAGCATACTACCACTGAGCTACATTCTTTTTTAAAATTTTTTTTATTTTAAAGAGAGTAAAATTAAACACAACAGAGCAAAACAGATCATAAGAAAACAATTTAAGAAACACAGATTTTAAAAAAAGATTAAGATAAAAGAGGACATAACACGGGTCAGAACAGAACAATTTAAGCAATACAGTATTTCACCACAAGACAACCCAACATGAGAGTAGTTACAATAGTGTCTCTTTCCTTGAAATATTTGAGTATACCTTCCATATACTATAGTATCAAACATAATAAGACAATGTAAAACCATTCAAGAGAATGAAAGTATTACAGAGTATTCAGAACCAACTAATAGAAAATGAACAAGGATTACTATATTATCTCCTTGTCTATAAAAATTTTTGTTTATACTATCACATATAATAAAATCCAACAAGACACAACATGATAAAACCAATGGAGACAGAAGAACAAAAACTTGGTGAGACTTCAAAATAAGATGATATTAAATCATCACTAGCTATTAGCTGTTCATACCATCACAGCAATAAAATCAAACAACCGAGAATAAAACTATTCCAACTAATGAATGAAAACATAAGGCTTCAAAGAAATATAATGGGGAATCATTATTACCACATACTTTTATGTATTCTTACCATTTCTTACACTAGGGAAACTATTCAGTATTTATACATGTGACTTTATGTCGCTTATGAGTATAGTCTCAAGCTGCATCCATTTATTTATAAATATCTCAATGTGATCATTCTTTATAACTGAGTAGTACTCCATTGTATAAAAAAACCACATCTTTTTTTTTAAAGGAAAAAAAAAACCAAAACAATATAAGGGTACAAGTAATACAGAATTTCAAAAAAAAAACAGTAAGAAATCACTAGTTAATAGATTACATATTGTCATCTTAGAGATAGTTGTTCAAGTTACAGAATTAAAGCATACAAAATGGACATTCAAACAGTGAGACTGCAAACAGTTGGGCTCGATGATCCAACAAAAACTTAGTAATATGGTCATATATCTTACACATCTAAATACACTTGCAGTTGTATCCTTTAGAGCACTTTTTTCCCCTCTCTTTTTCTACAACAACACTTACACATTTTGGGTTTTACTACTCCCATACTTCTTATTACTTTTTTTGGAAGAAAATAAAACCAAATATGACAAAACAAAGCAGTCAATCAAATCAAAGGATAGGTATAGCACATGATATAAAAACAGAATACAAGGTAATCAACAATGGTTACCATAATGCCTCTTGCTACCTTAAAAAGAATTGCCTATATCATTAGGTATAATAAAATTGAACAAAACAGTACAGAACAAGACCAATAAAACCTAAACATTGTAAACATTACAGGACTTCAAAAGAAGATAATAGTCAAACCAGAATGGGCATCATAGTGAGTCTTATTGCCTTCAAAGTAGTTGCCTATATCCTTAAACTTGATACTATCAAACAGAACAGAATAGATTAAAATCAGTCAAAACAAGATGGTGGGAGCAATACAGGGCTTCAAATCAAGTTAATAGGAAATCAAAGTGGGTTACTATAATATATCCTGCTAATTTTTTTGCTTTTTTCCCTTAATCAAAAAAATAATAAAAAAATAAATAATTTTTTTTAAAAAAGGGGGAGATTGAGATAAAAGAGGATATAACAACATAACAATACAGGTCAAAGTATAACAATTTCAGCAACCTAGTGCTTCTCCACAAGGTAACCCGACTTAATAGTAGTTACCATAGTGTCTCTTTCCTTGAAATATTTGAATATAACTTTGTATACTATGACTTCAAACAAATCAAGGCAGTGTGAAACCATTCAAGAGGATGAAAGTATTACAGGGTACTTAGAACCAGCTAACGGAAAATGAACAATGATTTCTATATTATCTCTTTTCCTATAAAAATTTTTGTTTACACTATCACATATAATAAAATCCAGTAAGATACAACATGTTAAAACCGGTGGAGACAGAAGAACAAAAACTTTATGGGACTTCAAAACAAGATGATATTAAATCAGCACTAGCTATTATGATGTCTTGTTTTCTTCAAAGTAGTTGTTCTTATTATCACAGGCAATAAAATCAAACAGCCCAGAATAAAGCCATTCCAATTAATGAATGAAAACTTTATAAGTCTTCAAAGCCACATAATGGGGGATCATGATTACCACATACTTTTATATATTTGAATCATTTCTTACAATAGGGAAACTATTTGGTATTCATACATGTGAGTTTGATTTATTTCACTTGTGAGTATGGTCTCAAGCTGCGTCCATTTATTTATAAATATCTCAATGTGATCCTTCTTTATAGCTGAGTAGTACTGCATTGTATAAAAATACCACAACTTTTTTATCCATTCCTCAGTTGATGGACACTTAGGTTGTTTCCAAGGTCTGGCTATTACAAATTGTGCTGCTATAAACATGGGTGCACATATATCACTGTGTTATGATGTTTTCAGTTCTTCTGGGAATATGCCTAGAAGTGGAACAGCTGGAACAAATGGGACTTCCAATCCCAGCTTTTTGAGAAATCTCCAGACTGACCTCCACAATGGTTGTACCAGTCTACACTCCCACCAACAGTGCAGGAGAGTTTCTGTTTCCCCACAGCCTCTCCAGAATTTGTTGTTGGTAGTTTTCTTGATCCTGGCCATTCTTTCAGGAGTGAGATGGAATCTCAGTGTGGTTTTAATTTGCATTTCTCTAATGAGTAATGATGATGAACATTTTTTCATGCACTTATTTTCCATTTGTATTTCTTCGTCTGAGAAGTGTGTATTCATCTCAGATGCCCATTTTTGGATTGGATCTTTGAATTTTGGGGGTCTGATTTTTTTTAATTCTTTATATGTTTTAGACAGAAGTCCTTTGTCTGAGGGACAGTTCACTAAGAATTTTTCCCAGTTTGTGGGGTTTCTTTTCACTATGCTGGGGATTTCTTTTGACATGTAGAAGGTTTTTTTTTTTTTTTTTTTTTTTTTTTTTTTTTTTTTTTTTTTATTTAAGAGGAAAAAGAGAAAAACACAAAACAAACCAAAGCGGCGTAAGGGTGCACGCAATACAGAACTACAAAACAAAACAAAACAAAACAAAACAAAAAACCATAACAGTAAGAAATTACCTGCTAGTAGATTACACACTATTTTCTTGAAAATAGTTCCTCAAATCACAGTATCAAAGAACACAAGGTGGACATTCAAACAGGGAGACTGCAAACAGCTGTGTTCAATGTTCCAAAAACATTGATAAAGTCAGCTATTTAACACCCCCAAACACACTTGCTGTTATATCCGTTAGAGCTCCTTTTCTTTTTTTTTTTTTTTCCCTCTCTTTTTTACAACAAAATTTACACCTCTTGGATTTTATTACTCCTTAGTGCTTATTACTTTCTTTGGGGGGGGGGGAAGAATACAGTCAAATATGGCAAAACAAAGCTGTCAGTCAATACCAAGGATAGACGTAGCACATGGTGTAGAACAGAGTACAAGTTTATCCACAATGGTTATCAACGTTGTCCCTTGTTTCCTTAAAAAGAATTGTCTATCTTATTAGATATTATAAAGTTGGACAAAACAGTAGAGAACAAGACCAATAAAACTTAGGCATTGTAAACATTACAGGACTTCCAAAGAAGACAATAGTCAAACCAGAATGGGTATCTTAGTGAATCTTATTGACTTCAAAGTAGTTGCCTATGTCTTCAAACTTGATACTATCATATAGAATGGAACAGAGTCTAATCAGTCAAAATAAGATCGTGGGAGTACTACAGGACTTCAAAACAAGTTAATAGGAAATCGAAAAGAGTTACTATTTATATATCCTAATTTTTTTGAATTTTTTCTTTAATTAAGACAAACATAAGAAATGACTAAATAATTTTTTTTGAAACAATAAGGGGGAGATTGAGATAAAACAGGACATAACAATATAACAATAGAGGTCACAGCATGACTGTTTCAATAACCTAGTACTTCACCTTATAACCTGACTTAATAGTAGTTACCATAGTGTCTTTTTCCTTGAAATATTTGGGTAAGACTTCATATACTCTAGCTTCAAATATTTTCATATCAAGAAGCCCAGAATAAAACCTTTCTAATTAATGAGTGAAAACTTTATAAGGCTTCAAGGCCACCTAATGGGGAATCATGATTACCACATATTTTTATATATTTGAATCATTACTTACATTAGGGAAACTATTCGGTATTCACACATGCGAGATTGATTTATTTCACTTATGAGTATGGTCTCAAGCTGTGCCCATTTATTGATAAATATCTCAATGTGATCCTTCTTTATAGCTGAATAATACTCCATTGTATAGAAATACCACAACTTTTTTATCCATTCCTCAGTTGATGGGCACTTGGGTTGTTTCCAAGATCTGGCGATTACAAATTGTGCTGCTATAAACATAGGTGCACATATATCACTGTGGTATGATGCTTTCAGTTCTTCTGGGAATATGCCTAGAAGTGGAGTAGCTGGAATAAATGGGATTTCCAGTCCCAACTTTTTGAGAAATCTCCAGACAGCTCTCCACAAAGGCTGTACCAGTCTACACTCCCACCAGCAGTGCAGGAGAGATCCTTTTTCCCCACAGCCTCTCCAGCATTTGTTGTCGGTCTTCTTGATCCTGGCCATTCTTTCAGGAGTGAGATGGTATCTCAGTGTGGTTTTAATTTGCATTTCTCTAATGACCAATGATGATGAGCATTTTTTCATGTATTTATTTGCCATTTGCATTTCCTCATCTGAGAATTGCATATTCATCTCAGATGCCCATTTTTGGATTGGATCTTTGAATTTCGGAGGTCTGAGTTTCTTTAATTCTTTGTATGTTTTAGACAAGAGGCCCTTGTCTGAGAGAGAGTTCACTAAAATCTTTTCCCAGTTTGTGGGTTTTCTTTTCACTATGCTGGAGATTTCTTTTGACATGCAGAAACTTTTTAATAAGAAGTGGTCCCAGTTATTGATTCTGGGAAGTATTTCCCGTGCGGTTTGAGTCCTGTTCATGAATTCTTTACCTACTCCTATGTCTCCAAGGTTTCTACCTATTTTGTCTTCCAATAGATTTAGTGTTTCTGTTTTAATATTCAGATCTTTGACCCATTTACACTTTAATTTAGTACATGGTGATAGACATGGGTCTAGCTTTAGTTTTCGGCAAATGGAGAGCCAGTTTTTCCAGCACCATTTATTAAAGAGACTGTCGTTCTTCCAGTGAACCTGCTTGGCTCCTTTATCAAAAATAAGGTGGTTGAGTGTGTTCGTAGTTGTGGTTGTATCTTCTAATCTATTCCACTGATCTTCAGCTCTGTTTTGATTCCAATACCATGTTGATTTTACTACTGTTGCTTTGTAGTATAACTTCAAGTCAGGGATTGTGATGCCTCCTGCTTTGTCTTTGCTGCTTAGAATTGCCTTTGCGATTCTAGGTCTCTTCTGGTTCCAGATGAAATTTAGGAGTGATTTCTCTAGATCTATAAGGTATGTTGATGGTATTTCTATTGGGATTGCATTGAATCTGTATAACAGTTTTGGGAGAATGGCCATTTTCACAATGTTTGTTCTTCCTATCCATGAGCAAGGGATGTCTTTCCATTTTCTGAGATCATCTTCAATTTCCTTTTTCAGTGTATTATAATTTTCACTGTATAAGTCTTTCACTTCTTTCGTAAGAGTAATTCCTAAATATTTCATTTTTTTTGCTTGCTAATATGAATAGTCCAGTTTCTCTTATTTCCCTCTCTGTAATTTTGTTGTTCATGTATAGGAATGCTATTGATTTCTGAGTATTGATTTTGTATCCAGCCACATTACTGAATTTATTTATTGTATCTAAGAGTATTTCAATGGAGTTTAGGGGGTCTTCTATGTAGAGTATCATGTCATCTGCAAACAATGATAATTTAACTTCTTCTTTTCCTATCTTTACCCCTTTTATTTCTCTTTCTTGCCTAATTGCTCTGGCTAGTACTTCCAGTACTATATTAAATAGGAGTGGTGATAAAGGACATCCTTGTCTTGTACCCGATTTTAAAGTAAAGGCTTTCAATTTTTGGCCATTTAGTATGATGCTGGCTGTTGGTTTGTCATAAATGGCCTTTATTATATTGAGGTAAAGACCATTTATTCCAATTTTCTGTAAAGTTCTTATCATGAATAAGTGTTGGACCGTATCGAAGGCTTTTTCTGCATCTATAGAGATGATCATGTGATTCTTATTTTTGGCTTTATTGATATGGTGGATTACATTTATTGATTTGCGTATGTTGAACCATCCTTGCATTCCTGGGATGAATCCCACCTGGTCATGGTGTATAATCTTCTTGATGATTTGCTGGATCCTATTTGCCAATATTTTATTGAGGATTTTTGCATCTGTGTTCATTAGGGAGATCGGTCTATAGTTCTCTTTTATAGTTGGGTCTTTCTCAGGTTTTGGTACTAGAGTAATATTTGCTTCCAGGAATGACTTAGGAAGGATTGCTTCCCTTTCAATTTCATTGAATAGTTTGAGGAGTGTCAGCATTAGGTCTTCTTTATATTTCTTGTAGAATTCTGCAGTGAATCCATCTGGGCCTGGGCTCTTCTTGGTGGGCAAGGACCCAATTACATTCTCAATTTCATTAGCAGAGATTGGGTTATTCAACAGTTTTATATCCTCTTGATCTAGCTTTGGTACTTCATATGCTTCTAAGAATCTGTCTATTTCTTCTGTGTTATCAAACTTTTGAGAGTAGAGGTTTTCAAAATAGGTGTTGATGATCCTCTGTATTTCTATTGGGTCTGTAGTGATTTCTCCTTTTTCATTTCTTATTGCATGAATTTGAGCTTTTTCTTTCCTTTTTTTAATAAGGTTGGCTAGGGGCTTATCGATTTTATTTATTCTTTCAAAGAACCAACTCTTTGATTCGTTGATTCTTTGGATTGTTTTCTTAGTCTCTATTGCATTGATTTCTGCTCTGATTCTTATAATTTCCTCTCTTCTTTTGGCTTTGGGCTTGACTTGCTCTTCTTTTTCTAGCTGTTTGAGGTGTAGCATCAAGTTATTTACTTGTATTCGTTCTGTTTTCCTGATGTGGGAACTCAGTGCAATAAATTTTCCTCTCAGAACGGCTTTCATTGCATCCCACAGATTCCGGTAAGTTGTATCTGCATTTTCATTTTCTTTTAGGTATTGTTTAATTTCTTCTTTAATTTCTTCTGTGACCCACTGATTACTCAAGAGTGTGTTATTTAGTTTCCATGTGTTTGCGGAATTTTTGCAGTATCCTTTGTCATTAATTTCTAATTTCAGAGCGCTATGATCCGATAATATGCAAGGGATGATTTCAACTCTTTTGCATTTGCTTAAATATGTTCTGTGAGCTAATATATGGTCTATTTTAGAAAATGATCCATGTACTGCTGAGAAGAATGTGTATTCTGATGTTGTTGGGTGGAACATTCTGTATATGTCTATCAAACCCATTTGTTCACAGGTGTGATTCAGTTCTGTTATTTCTTTGATCATTTTCTGTCTGGTTGATCTGTCCCTTGGTGTCAGTGGTGTATTAAGGTCTCCTGTTACAATTGTGTTACTGATAATTTGAGTTTTCATTTCTGTTAATAATTGTTTTATATAACTGGGTGCTCTGGAGTTTGGTGCGTATATATTTAAGATAGTTATCTCTTCCTCTTGGAGTTTTCCCCTTACGAGTATGTAGTGACCTTCTTTGTCCTTTATGGTCATTGTTGGTTTAAAGTTCACGTTGTCTGCAAACAGAATGGCTACTCCTGCCTTTTTTTGGATTCCTGCTGCATGAAGAATTGTTTTCCATCCTTTGACTTTCAGTCTGTGAGTATCTTTCTGGGTTAGATGGGTTTCCTGTAAACAGCATATGGTTGGATTTTGTTTCTTGATCCATTCTGCTAGTCTGTTTCTTTTGATTGGTGCATTGAGACCATTTACATTAATGGTTATTACTGTTAAATGCTGGTTAATTGTAGGAATGTTATCTCTCTGCTGTTGCATCTTTATCTTTCGGTTCTGTTTAATTATTTGCTTTGCTTAGTGGTTTTTTCCTTTGTGTATCTAAACTGTCTTTCAATATTTTTTGCAGGGTTGGTTTGGTGTTCATGAAGTTCTTCAGCTGTTCTTTGTCATGGAAGTATCGTATTGCACCATCTATTTTGAATGATAGTTTTGCAGGATATATCAGTCTTGGTTGGAAATCATTTTGCTTTAGGATCTGGAATACTTCACTCCATGCTCTTCTTGACTTTATCGTTTGTGCTGAGAAGTCTGCTGTGATTCTGATAGGTTTTCCTTTATAAGTGATTTGTCTTTTCTCTCTGACAGCTTTTAATAATCTATTCTTGTGTTGGATTTCTGGGATGGTGACTATTATATGTCTGGGTGTAGTTTTATTTTGGTTATGACTGTTTGGAGTTCTATATGCATCACTGATCCTGATGTCAGTTTCTGATCTCATGCTTGGGAAATTTTCAGCTATTACTTCTCTAAATATCCTCCTGACATCCTTCATGTTGTCTCCCTCTCTTTCATTAATCCCTATCATTCTTATGTTATTCTTCTTTGCATCGTCTTGCAGTTGTTGAATTGTTGTTTCCTGGTTCCTTGTTATTTTCAAAAGATCTTTCCTTTCCTGTTCACTAGCTGCAATCTTGTCTTCAAGGTCTGAAATTCTATCTTCACTTTCATTAAGGCGGTTTTTACAACTTTCAGTGGAGTTTTTTATTTCCTGTATATCTCTGTGCATCTGCATTATGTATTCTGTTTGTTTCTTATATTGCTCGTCTAGGGATTCTATCTTTTTGTTTAGTTCCTCCAATTTTTTGTCTGTGTTTTCTTTAGATATATTTAGAATCTCTTTCATTTCTTTTATCATTTCTTCTTTTATCTGGGAGATTATTTCGAGTTTGAATTTCTTTAAAGCTTCCTGGAGTTGCTTGTCAATTTCAGTGGCTATTGTGTCCGATATATAAGGTGGATGGGATATATTTTCTTCTATATACATCGCTCCTAGGGTTTCTTGAGATGGGCTGGAGGTTTGAGGTTGTAATTTGGTCTTTCGTTTTGTCATTTTCCTATATTTCTGTGTTTCAAGTGTTACTTGAAAGCTTCCTCAGGATCTGTTGAAAATCCCCTTCTATGTTTGGAGCTACTGGGACTCTGGCGCCGCGCTACTCCAAGCCATTAGGCCTACAGAACCAGTGGCCCTCCTCTGCCTGCTCAGAACTCCGCAGTTCCAGACAAGCTGGGCCTCAGGGACACTGTGCGCCCACCTGCCCCTTGGAAGCTCCACAGTTCTTCAATCGCAGCCAGGTTAGGGTACTCACCACAGGCCGCAGTGCTTCAGGAACCTGTGGACCCTCCCTGGTTGCAGAGATATCCACAGTCCTCCAGACACGCAGAGAGGCCAGTGAGGGCACCCCAGATCTGCCCAGCTCCTCCTCTGCAGACCTGTGGCCAGGCGCGGCAGCTAAACAGGCTGGGCTAGGCTGGTAGTGTGGGCCAGCCCACCTATTGGGAGCTCAGCAGGTCTCCAAATGAAGCCGGGAATGGGGAGGCTGATGTAGAAGCCTTAAACCCACCTCTCTCCTTCACTGCACCTGGAAGCCTGAGGGAACTCCAGCAGTCTGGGCGCAGAAATCCAGAGTCCTCCAGACACGCAGAGAGGCCAGTGAGGGCACCCCAGATCTGCCCAGCTCCTCCTCTGCAGACCTATGGCCAGGCGCGGCTGCTAAACAGGCTGGGCTAGGCTGGTTGTGTGGGCCAGCCCACCTATCGGGAGCTCAGCAGGTCTCCAAATGAAGCCTGGAATGGGGAGGCTGATGTGGAAGCCTCAAACCCACCTCTCTCCTTCACTGCACCTGGAAGCCTGAGGGAACTCCAGCAGTCTGGGCGCAGAAATCCAGAGTCCTCCAGACACGCAGAGAGGCCAGTGACATGTAGAAGGTTTTTAATAAGATATGATCCCTGTTACTGATTCTGGGAAGTATTTCCCGTGCGGTTTGAGTCCTGTTCATGAATTTTCTACCTAGCCCTACGTCTTCAAGGTTTTTACCCAATTTGTCTTTCAATAGATTTAGTGTTTCTGTTTTAATATTCAGATCTTTGATCCATTTAGATTTTAATTTAGTACATGGTGACAGGCATGGGTCTAGTTTTAGTTTTCAGGATGTGGAGAGTCAGGTTTTTTTTTTCTTTTTCTTTTTCTTTTTTTTTTTTTGTCTTTTTCATTTTTATCGGTACCAGGGATCGAACTCACAACCGCCTGCTTGTAAGGCAGGTGCTTATGCAGCTGAGCTAAATCCCCAGCTCCCGAGAGTCAGTTTTGCCAACACCGTTTATTAAAGAGACTGTCCTTCTTCCAGTGAATATGTTTGGCCCCTTTATCAAAGATAGGGTGGTTGAGTGTGTTTGTAGTTGTGGTATATCTTCTAATCTATTCCACTGATCTTCGGCTCTGTGTTGACTCCATTTCCATGTTTATTTTACTACAGTTGCTTTGTAGTATAACTTCAAGTCTGGGATTGTGATGCCTCATGCCTTGCCTTTGCTGCTTAGAACTGTCTTTGCTATTCTAGGTCTCTTCTGGTTCCAGATGAATTTTAGGAGTGATTTGTCTAGATCTATGAGATATGTTGATGGTATTTTTATTGGGATTGCATTGAATCTGTATAACAGTTTTGAGAGAATGGCCATTTTCACAATATTTATTCTTCCTATCCATAAGCAAGGGATGTCTTTCCATTTTCTGAGATGGAATTTCTTTTTACAGTCTATTATAATTTTCCCTGTATAGATCTTTCACAAGAATAATTCCTAAATATTTCTTTTTTTTTTTTTTTTGGTTGCTAGTGTGAAGGGTGTGACTTCTCTTATTTCTCTCTCTGTGATTTTGTTGTTAGTATATAGAAATACTATTGATTTTTTTTTTTGTCTTTTTCCTTTTTATCGGTACCGGGATCGAACTCACGACTGCCTGCTTGCAAGGCAGGCGCTTATGCCGTTGAGCTAAATCCCCAGCCCCAATACTATTGATTTTTGAGTTTGATTTTGTATGCAGCTACATTGCTGAATTTATTTATTATATCTAGGAGTCTTTCAATGGAGTTTTGGGAGTCTTTTATGCAGAGTATCATGTCATCCCCAAATAATGATAATTTAAGTTTTTCTTTTCCTATCTTTAACCATTGTATTTCTCTCTCTTGTCTAATTGCTCTGGCTAGTATTTCCAGTACTATATTAAATAGGAGTGGTAATAAGGGACATCTTTGTCTTATGCCTGATTTTAAGGTAAAGTCTTTCAGTTTTTGGCCATTTAGTATGATACTGGCTGTTGGTTTGTCATAGATGGCCTTTATCATATTGAGGTAAAGACCATCTATTCCAATTTTCTATAAGGTTCTTATCATGAATGAGTGTTGGACCTTATCAAAAGCTTTTTCTGCATCTATAGAAATGATCATGTGATTCTTACTTTTGGCTTTATTGATGTGGTGGATTACATTTACTGATTTACATATGTTGAACCATCCCTGCATTCCCAGGATGAATCCCACTTAGTCATGGTGTATAATCTTATTGATGATTTGCTGCATCCTATTTGCCAAAATTTTGTTGAGGATTTTTGCATCTGTATTCATTAGGGAGATTGGCCTGTAGTGCTTTTTTTTAGTTGGTCTTTCTCAGGTTTGGTACTAGAGTAATATTTACTTCTAGGAATGACTTAGGAAGGATTGCTTCCCTTTTGATTTCACTGAAGAGTTTGAGGAGTGTCAGCATTAAGTCTTCTTTGTATTTCTTGTAGAATTCTGCAGTGAATCCGTCTGAGCCTGGGCTCTTCTTTGTAGGTAAGGACTTAATTACATTTTCAATTTCATTAATAGAAATTGGGCTATTCAGCAGTTTTATATCTTCTTGATCTAGCTTTGGTACTTCATATGTTTCTACGAATCTATCTATTTCTTCTGTGTTATCAAACCTATGAGAGTAGAGATTTTTGAAATAGGTGTTGATGATATTCTGTATTTCTACAGAATCTATAGTGATTTCACCTGTTTCATTCCTTATTGCATGAATTTGAGCTTTTCCTTCCCTTTTTAAATAAGGTTGGCTAGGGGCTTATCAATTTTATTTATTCTTTCAAAGAACCAACTCTTTGATTTATTGATTCTTTGGATTGTTTTCTTGGTCTCTATTGCATTAATTTCTGCTCTGATTTTTATAATTTCCTCCCTTCTCTTGGCTTTGGGCTTGACTTACTCTTCTTTTTCTAGATGTTTGAAGTGTAGCATCAGGTTATTTATTTGTATTCATTCTGTTTTCCTGATGTGGGATCTCAGTGCAATAGATTTTCCTTGAGGACAGCTTTCATTGCACCCCACAGATTCCAATAAGTTGTACTTGGAATTTTTGTTTGCTTGTAGGTACTTTTTAATTTCTTCTTTAATTTCCCCTGTGACCCACTGATTACTCAAGAGTGTGTTATTCAGTTTCCATGTGTTTGTTGGGTTTTTGAAGTATCGTTTATCATTAATTTCTAATTTCATGGCACTATGATCTGATAACATTTCAACTCTTTTGCATTTATTCAAATATGTTCTGTGGGCTAGTATATGGTCTATTTTAGAGAATGTCCCATGTATTGCTGAGAAAAACGTGTATTCTGATGTTGTTCGATGAAACATTCTGTGTATGTCTATCAAGTCCATTTGTTCACAGGTGTGATTCAGTTCTGTTATTTCTTTGCTGATTTTCTGTCTGGTTGATCTGTCCCTTGGAATCAATTGTGTGTTAAGGTCTTCTATTATAATTGTGTTATTGCTAGTTTGGTTTTTCATTTCTGTTAATACTTGCTTTATATAACTGGGTCCTCTGGAATTTGTTGCATATATATTTAAGATTGTTATCTCTTCCTCTTAAAGTTTTCCCCTAACCAGTATGTATTGACCTTCTTTATCTCTTCGGATCATTCTTGGTTTGAAGTTCACATTGTCTGCAAACAGAATAGCTACCCCCACTTTTTTGAGGGTGGGGGGCTCCGGTTGCATGAAGTATTGTTTTCCATCCTTTGACTTTCAGTCTGTGAGTGTCCTTTTGGGTTAGATAGTTTTCTTGTAGACAGCATATGGTTGGATGTTTTTTCTTGATCCATTTTGCCAGTCTGTTTCTTTTAATTGGTGCATTGAGACCATTTACATTCATGGTTATAACTGTTATCTGTTGGTTTATTGTTGACATGTTATCTTTCTTCTACTGCATCTTTACCTTTCCGTTCTGTTTAATTGTCTGCTTTGCTTAGTGGTTTTTTTCCTAAGTGTATCTAAACTGTTTTTCAGTATTCTTTGCAGGGTTGGCTTGGTGATCATGAGGTTCTTCAGGTGTTCTTTGTCATGGAAGTATCTTATTTCTCTGTCGATTTTGAAGGACAGTTTTGCAGGGTACATCAGTCTACATTGGAAATCATTTTCCTTTAGGATCTGAAATAGTTCCCTCCATGCTCTTCTTCTCTTTATTGTTTTTGCTGAGAAGTCTGCTGTGATTCTGATAGGTTTTCCTTTATAGGTGGTCTGTCTTTTCTCTCTAACAGCTTTTAATATTCTATTCTTATGTTGGATTTCTGGGATGATAATAATTATATATCTGGGTGTAGTTTTATTTTGGTTATGTGTCCTGGCCTGTGGATAAGTCCACGGAGACCCTAGAGGGGGAGTGGGGATGAGAGGGGACAAGAGACGAGAAGAATGGAGACAAGTCAGAAATCCGATCAAGTCTTATTTATTCAAGGAAAGAGTGGTATTGCGGGAGGAGGGAGTTGGGTTCTGAGATGTCAGCAGGTAACTTAGCAACAGTGGCAAGACTGAGGGTTATAGGTTAATTCAAATTTTCAAATTTCCCGTGGGCGGGCTGATTAACATAATCCTTGAATGAGCCAAACAGACTAGGCAAGGAGCTGTTTAACTACCAAACTAACTCCTAGAGGGAATTAAGGTGGTGTGGCCTGCAGATATAAGGTAGCAGCCAATTACAGGGCTTCCAACAGGTCCCTCTTTACTTTAAAATATAAGAGGCTGCATCCTTGAAGAGACTGCCTATCTTGGGTCAGGTCACTTCCACAGGAAGGCCAACCTAGCCTTACCCATTATTGGAAGGCAGGGTAGCAAGAGGCCCAGTTTCTGTCTTAGATGGAGGTTGGCGTCCCTTGTGAGGCCCAGTTGCCCATCTGTGGCTATCCAGTCTATTGCACCAAGGTAAGAGAAATGGGGTGGGCAGCATAGTTTCACAAAGCATTATCATAATACAGTTTTGCAGGCTCCACGTAATTTTCTTTGTCAGCCATTATAATCCTATGGTAATGGACCTGTATAGGTTGCATTTTTATGTCACCCACCTGTTGTTTGACAAAAGCCATCAACTTATTAAAAAGAAAAAGGCTTAATGAGAGTAAAATCAACAGTCCAAGCAATAGTCCAACTAATTATAGGACTGTAGTTAGTGAAGGTGAAAACCCAACATCAATGTCAGAGGTATCATTATGAGAACTTCCCTGGAGGTAGGGAAAATCTCTAAAACCTATAGGCTGCACTCTAAAGGGGAGGCTGGCACTACACTTTAAGTCAGGACATGGGTCTAATTGATCCTTATTTTGGGGGGGTTTTAGGAAGCTTAGGGAGACATACCCATTTTTGTGCATTGCCTCCTTCCACTTGGGATTTGTATTGAAGGAATGCCATCTTATCATTGTAATCTGTCATTCTAGTGTCAGAGGTGGGCTTAGTTTTAACTATACCTCCCTTTCAATCACATGGGGAACCGAACAGAGTGGCACTCAGAGCCCTTGCATTGCAAGGAGGTCCAAAGCCTCCCTTTTCTGGCAGCAGTAAAATCATCATAATCCCAAGGGACAGGATCCAGGCTGTCAGTTCCATCTTCTGAAAAACAAGAGCTGGGAAAAATCTCTCAGGGGTCATTTTTGTCCCTGGAGTCATCTGAACATTATCCTCTATTTGTTGCACTTGATCTATTTGTTTAATCAATTGTTCTGGCAGCCATCTCACAGATTTCATCTCTTTAGAGTAAATGCATACTGATCCTCATCCCCAGATAAGGACTGGGTCTGGACCATGCCATGAATTAGACAGGGGGTCTCTCCATAGTACAGAAGCAAATCACTTTTGTGTTTCAGTATGCCAAAAATGGGTGGCTGCTGATTGTCCAGCAGCATCCAAATTTAAAAAATTAAGGATGAATAAGTCATGAGATAGAATATTTCTAGGTGTCCCCCTTGTGGGGTACCATTTCCCCTTTTTTATTTTATCAACAGGTGTGCCCTTTTAATTATGCCTATTATATTTAATATTAAGATGTTCTATCTTTGGAGTCCTTTATATAGTTCTTTGCAAAATGACCAGTTTCTCCACAGGTAAACCATTTTTGTTTATGCTTTTCAGATAAGAGTTGTTTAACTATAAACCCTTGCAAGGCAGCAGCCATTGCAAGGCCTTGCTGATAAGCAGTTCCAATGTCAATGGTACCAGGAATTGAACTCACAGCCTTTCATTTGCCAGGCAGGCACTTGTGCCACTGAGCTAAATCCCCATCCCCAGGGACCGAACTCACAACCTTGTGCTTAGCTGGCAGCTGCTTAGGCCACTGAGCCAAACCGCCAGCACTATGCCTTGAACTTAATTTCTCCAGAATAATCATTATCAATTATGCCTGGAAAAACCTGTAGTCCATGCTTCCCAGGCACTTGCAAGGCGGGCTCTTATGCTGCTGAGCTAAATCCCTGGCCCTTGCTTAATGCTAGTGAGAGAGGAACTCATATTGCCCTTTGTAGGCAGTTTTCTCCAAGCTCAAGTAGCTGCTGTTTGAATTTGAGCAAAAAGTACTGGGTTAAATTGCTTTTGGGCCTCTCTGTCTGCATAGGCACCTTTCCCTATCAACATATCAAGGTCCCACCCATTGCCGGCTTGCACCTGGTGGTCTCTTTGCAATTTTGTATATATTCTTATTTCCACAAAAGATAATCCCCACCCAATAAAGTTTCTTGGGCCAATCCTTGCCAATCTATAGGTGTGAGCCAGCAGCCATCAGCCAAAGAACCCAAGACAGCAAGAGTATACGCGGCTGTGTCTCCCTACTGTGCAACCAGTTTTTTAATTCTCAGTTTGAAATCGAAACCAGAGTAGTGGTGGAAAACTCCGCCTTCTGTGTCCATCCTTTCCTTCACAGGGAAAGCCTCCATATCATGTATATTCAATATTGGGTCAGGCCAGGGGGTAAAATTATAAATCATGCCCCTCAGGGGGGGTCGCTGAATGGGACTTTCACTCTTTATTTTGAACTTTGCCATTTTTAGCCTTTAGAAAGGCTAAATTAGAATTGAGCTATCAAATCCTGATGTTCTTTTTCTAATGTAATCCTGCTCTTTTAAAAGTTTAATTTGGTCTCTTAATTCCTTCCTAGCATCGAAAGTTAAACACACTGAAGCAGGAGCAGTGCGGCCATTACAGTATGGGGAAGGGGCGCGGCTAGGGCCCCACTAAGGGCTTTGTCTGCACAGCCACCTGGTGCAGGGTGGTCCTACAGTGTGCTAAGCCTGGAGGGGGTTGGGCATTAGCAATTACCAGATCGCTTTGCTCCTGAGATAAAAAGAAGCCCTAATGGACACAATTGCTTAATTTTTTCCTTTACTCTTTGCGTCTTTAAAGCTTTTATAAACTTTCAACAAAAATCTCATGCTGGCTCATTTCTTGCCCTAATGGACACAACTGCTTAATTTTTTCCTTTACCCCTCGTGTCCTTAAAGCTTTTCTAAACTTTCAACAAAAACCTCATGCTGGCTAATTTCTTGTGCCATAATCGCTGTTCACTTACCGAGGTTCAGCGGTGCAGCAGGCTCCCACATCATCAGGTCCTCTATTTTCTTTTTCTTTTTCTACTTTGGACCCACAAACAGCATCCCTCACAAAGTCCCCCATTCTCGAGTCTCACGTTGCGGCACCACTTCTCCTGCCTGCGGGTAAGTCCACAGAGACCCCAGAGGGGGAGTGGGGATGAGAGGGGACAAGAGCGAGAAGAATGGAGACAAGTCAGAAATCTGATCAAGTCTCATTTATTCAAGGAAAGAGTAACAAATATATAGGGTATTGGGGGAGGAGGGAGTTGGGACATCAGCAGGTAATTTAGCAACAGTGGCAAGACTGAAGGTTATAGGTTAATTCAAATTTTCAAATTTCCTATGTGCGGGATGATTAACATAATCCTTGAATGAGCCAAACAGACTAGGCAAGGAGCTGTTTAACTACCAAACTCAACTCCTAGAGGGGGTTAAGGTGGTGCTGCCTGCAGATATAAGGTGGCAGCCAATTACAGGGCTTCCCACAGTTATGGCTATTTGGAGTTCTATATGCTTCACTGATCCTGATGTCAGTTTCTGTTCTCATGTCTGGGAAATTTTCAGCTATTATTTCTCTAAATATCCTCTTGACATGCTTTATGTTGTCTCCTTCTTTTTCATTTATCCCTATCAATCTTATGTTGTTCTTCTTTGAATCATCTTGCAGCTGTTGAATTGTTATTTCCTGATTCCTTGTTATTTATAAAAGATTTTTCTTTTCTTGTTCACTAGCTGCAATCTTGTCTTTGAGGTCTGAAATTCTATCTTCACTTTTGTTGAGGCAGTTTTTACAACTTTCAATGGAATTTTTGATATCCTGGATATCTCTTTGCATCTGCTTTATGTATTCTGTTTGTTTCTTATATTGTTCATCCAGGGGTTCTATCTTTTTGTTTAGTTCCTCTAATTTTTAAACTGTGTCCTCTTTAGATATGTTCAGCATCTCTTTCATTTCTTTTATTATTTCTCCTTTTACCTGGGAGAATATTTCTAGTTTGAATTCCTTTAAAGCTTTCTGGAGTTGCTTCTTTATTTCAGTTGCTATTATTTCAGGTATTTCAGGTGTATGTCATATATTTTCTTCTATGTACATAGCTCCTAAGGCTTCTTGGGATGGGCTAGAGGTTTGAGATTGTATTTTGGTCTTTCATTTTGTCATTTTCCTATATTTCTGTGTTTCAAGTGTTATTCCAAGGCTTCCCCAGGGCCTGTTGGAAATCCTCTCCTATGCCCTCAGCTCCTGGAACTCTAGCAACCCAGTTCCCAGGATTGAGAGAGGGTCACTGGGGGTGGGGCAGGCAGGCCCAAGCCCTGTGGGGCCAGTCAAGTGTGGCAGGAAGCTGTGAAGTTCTTTGGCTGATGGAAGCAATGATCCCAAACTCCCAGGATCAGGATGGTGCAGGGACACTCACCCCCGGCCACCCAGTCTCCAGAATTGAGGGCTCAGGCAGGCCCAAATCCAGAAACACAGATTTCAAAGCAAAACCACCAGAGATCTTCACTATCATACTGCCTCATTTTCTTCCAAGTAGTTGTTCATATCTTCATACGCAGTGAATTCATACAAAACAAAATAGTATTAAACTGATCAGAACAGGATGATGAAGACATTTTTTGTCTTCAAGACCAGAAAATAGGGAAGTCAACAATGGTTGCCATGATGTCTCACATTCTCTTCAAAACAGCTGTCCATATCTTTACGTATGTTGAAATTAAACAGAAGAAAACACTAATATCACTCTGAACAGACAATAATAATACTGCTAGATTTTATATCATGATGCTACGGAATTAGCACTGGGTATCTTAGTGTCTCTTTTTCTTCAGAGTATCTGTTCATTACATCATGCATTATATAATCTATTCCCATAAACTGTTTAGAAGTTCTATGCATGCATGAGTCTCTACATGTATACCAATCCTTTCTGTATTAGAAGGAAAAACAAATCAAAACAAGACAACAAAACAAATTCCTAGAAAAACATGAAACAAAAGACATATAAAACCACAATACTAGATGATCTACAGTAGTTACTGTGATGTCTCTTGTTATTTTCAATAGCATTGTCTATATCATCAGGCATAGTATAATTAAACATAGCAGTACATGGCAATATTAATAAAAACAAAACATTGGAGACATTATAGGACTTCAAAAGCAGTTAATAATCAAATCAGAGTGGGTATGCTATTGAATCTTGTAGTCTTCAGAGTAGTTGCCTCTACTCTCAGACTTGATACTGTCAAGCATACTAGATTTGAATAAAATCAGTCAAGGCATAACAGCAGTCTAACAAACCAGATTGAAATAAGATCAGTCATAGTATGACAGTGTAAGTAATACAGGGCTTCAGATTATGTTAATAGGAAATTAAGGATAGTTACCATAGTATAGCCTGCTATTTTTGAGATAGCTGTCTGTGCCCTCAAATCTAGTAGGAGCAGACAGATTGGAACAGAATAAAATCAAACTAAACAGAGCAATAAGAATAATGTGGCTTTTAAATCCTGATACACTATTCAGAATGTCCTCTGCCTTCCTTCTTTAGACAATTCCTCCCCTTTCCCTTTCTCAGGGGGCTTTGTAGATTTTTGGGTCCCTCTAACTCCTTTAGCTTTTAGATTAGGGGGCAACCCACTATCTACCTAAGTGGTTCTGAACCTTTTTTCCCTGAGCTTGATCTAGAGATGTATTCCTTTACCTACTAAAGCCTCCAGGTTTTTCTTCCTTATAATTGAGTAGTTCTCCACTGCACAACAGTGTCATGACTTTCCAACCTATCTGCAGCTGCTGGACGAGCTGTCCCTGTTTCTCTCTGGCCCCTTGTCACATAAAGCATTGTTTTCTCATCTTTGGCTTTTGGTTCATTACCCTCCTTTCAGGTTTATTATATTTCCTATTCAGAGCATCTCAATGGACCCTTTTTCCTGATCTACTCTGCCTGTGTTTCTTTTTGGTAGTGTATCAAGGCCATCTGTGTTAGAGATTATAGCCAATCTTCTCTGCCTTTTCTCTGCTATGATATTTTTCTGCTGCTATTTGTCCACTTTTCTCCTTCATTCCACTTTCTTCCCCATTCATTGAGGCCTCTCTGACACTGTTTCTGGGATCCTGGTAATTTTTTTCTCTCTCTAGAATGTCCTTAAGTACTTTTTATAGGGTTAGATTGGTGGTCATGAGCTCCCCAGTTCCTTTTTGTCATGGAAACATGTTGTTTCTCCATTAACTTTGAGAGATAGTTTTTCAGGGTACATCAATCTGTATTGTAGGTTATTTTGTTTCAGGGCTTGGAATACTTCACTCCAAGCTCTTCTTGATTTGATGGTTTGTGTCGAGAAGTCTGTCGTGATTTCGATGGGTTTTCCTTTATAGGTTATCTGTTTCTTTTCTCTGACTGATTTTAATATTCTGTTGTTGTAATGAATTTCTGGGATCTTGATTATTATATGTCTGGATGTAGATCTGTTTTTATTGTAGCTGGCTGGAGTTCTGTAGGCCTCATATATCTGAATATCATCTCCTTTTCCTATGCTTGGGAAGCTTTCCTTAACTATTTCTGTGAATAGCCTTTGTATTTCATTTGTGTTTACCCCTGCTTCTTTGTTCACATTTTCCTATTCTTAAGTTATAGATCCTCTTGTTGTCTTCTAGCTTTTGAATTGTCACTTCCTGGTTCCTTGTTATTTTTAAGACATCTTTCCTTCCACAATCACACATTGCAAATCTATCTTCAAGTTTTGAAAGTCTAACTTTAGTTTTTGTCAAGCAATTTTGCCAGCTTTCATTGGAGTCTTTAATCCTGGTACTCTCTTTGGATCTGTTTCATGTATTCTAAAATTTGTTTATATTCTTCATCAAAGGTTTCTCTCCTTTTTCTGGGTCCTCCATTTTTCCATCTGTGTCTTCTTAAGAGATGCTTAGCATTTATTTTATTAATCTTCTTATATCTTGCTTCACTTGAATTAGAATTTCAGTTTTAAGTTTGTCTATGAGGTCATGAAGGTATTTCTTTATGTCTGCTGATGTTGTGTCCAATATTGCATGTTTGCTGCCCTTGATCTCTTCTGTATTTACTCTCCTGGATTCATTTTCCCTGGGTCAGTGGCTGGAGGCTTTTCTTCTTTCCGTCTCTTGTCATGTTTCTGGTTTCTTTCAGACAGGTGTATTGTGGAGGTCTCAGGCCCTTTTCATATTGTTTATAGTTTTTCTGAAGCATGCTGGCTAGAGCATTGCTGTCTCTCCAGTTTGCTGTTGATCTGTGACATGCACTCAGGGATTATGTGCGCTGGCCTCTCTCCTCTGAGCCAGTCAACCAGTGAGTGCCTTCATCACATTAGTCTGTACTGTGTGGACGTCACAGGTTCAGGACAGTTTTGTCCCTGGATATTGGGTCCTGATCAAGGGCATGACCCAGCCCAACCAGATCCCACCAGTCCACTTTGGGCCAAGAGCAGCCAACTGATGCCACTACAGTTGCACTTTCAGGCCCATCCTGCCAACTCCAATATGTCATCCAGTTGGTCACCCTCCTCACAGGACCAAATTCCTAGCACTCACCACAGGTTAAGGCAGGTCTCCATGCTGGTTCCCCCTCCATTGCGGTGTATCCTCCTGCCAAGGGACTTGGGCTCACCAACGCCCGATTTCAGCATGAACTTGACTTGAGCATGACTGTGAGTCATCCAAGGTGCTCAGCACAGCGCAGGACTGGCTTCAGTGAGAGCACATCTAGTTCCAGCCTTTTGTCCACATTTTTTCTTTCTTTCTTCCTTTCTTTTTGTTTTTCTTTTTCCTCAGTTTCTTCCTGGGTCATGAGAATCCCTCTCCTGTTGTCTGGTCTTCTCCATGGTGTTAAATTCTAGCATCTGAGTTGTCTTCCTCAGAGAGGCTCACTACCATGCTGCCTATCAATCCACCACCTTCCCAGCAGAGATCCACTGAGCTACATTCTTAGTGCCTTCTCTGCATTTTAAAATTTTTAAATTTTTTGTTTCCTCATTATAGTGAGTCGCACTCACAGGGCAAACATGGATTCCTTAACAGAGTGGAGGGAATGTAAAATCTGATCCTGTCACACTTGATTTGCAAAATATGTTATATTTTAATGCTATGCAGCAGTATCTTGGTTTGCAAAGGCAATCAGAAATACAAAAAAACACCCAGGATTTGAAGGCAGATATATTTATGCTGATAGACAATGATCGAGATCATTCCCAGAATATCAGGCCCCAATCTCTGGTCGTCTAAGGCTTTTATATTTTGCATAAACAGGAAATACAAAAGAGGTACCAAAGCAGGACAGAACAGCCTGGAAGTTCTTCTGATTCACTAGCAGGGTGAGATCATTCACAAAGGTAGATTAATGATCATGAAGCTTGATATAATGGTATGATGAGGCATCCCATATGTTAGGTTACACTTTCATAGTTATAGAGGTCAAGAAAGTAATTACAAAGCCATGAAGCAGTTACAAACTAGGCAGTTTCAAAAGAGCAAAGTTTTAAAAAGAACAATTTCTCTTGCATATTTTTCCCTTTCAGGTTCACAAATTTAATTCTTTCCATAATTCTGGTCACAGATTTGCATTACATTTATAACTACAACCAAAAAACTTAGGTTTGTGAACCAAGGTACCACTATATTTGATGATGACATATATCACAAGATGAAAACTCAATAGTAAACTAAAATGCATAAATGTTAGACTAGGGAAGACTGCCATGACAAACAACCCTCATATTTATATAGTGTAGTATAACAAATGTGCATTTCCCCCTCTATTTTAGTTCAGGTTGTCTGAGAAGTAAATGCCAGGAGGACATTTGAGACACAAGGCATTTATTTGGGAAAGTGCCAGTCAGAAAAATCAGTCATCCTCCTTTCAGGTACGTTCCCAGAAGACTGAAAACATCATGCCACAGTGATATATGTGCATCCATGTTCATAGCAGCACAATTTGTAATAGCTAAGTCTTGGAAACAACTCAAAGGTCCATCAAACATGGAACGAATAAAAAACATGTAACAGTTTTATACAATAGAGTACCACTCAGGTATAAAGAAGGGTAAGTTAGAGGCTTTTATAGATACATGGATGCAAGTTGAGAACATACTCATAAATAAAATAAATCAGACTCACAGGTATAAACATTGTATTGTCTCCCTAGTGTAAAAAACTGAGAGTAAATAAAATCCAAATGTCTAATAGATATTGTGAAAGTGACAGAGGAAGAAATTGCTCAAAAGAAGAGAACAACTTGGATGGGGAGTGGAGAAAAAAAAGAAAGGAAAAGGTTTTATATATATATATACGCACACATATATACATATATATATATATATATATATACATGATAATTATACTCCTAATCTCTGTTCATCAAAAAGAACAAGTTTGTGATTTAATTGCTTGATTATTTTTTATGCTTAAATCTTATAATCTGAGCGACTGAAGACAAAAATACACAATATATTCACCATTGTTAATCTCCTAAAAAAAAAAAGCAGCATTACTTTGTTAGTTCTGTTAAATAGTTTTCAATTTTAGGGAGAGGGGTTTAGCCCAGTAGTACCAAAAAAAAGTTTTCCATTTTAGAACAGAAAAGGATCTTTACAAAATGGCATACTAAAACCCAATCTACCTTCTGCACTGTAGGGATGGCATAGGAGATGCAAACATAGATTTTGGACTTGCCCAGACCAAGCTTTGGTCCTAATTTTTACTCCGTCAGTTGTATGACCTTGGGAAAGTTACCCATATCTAGCTTTACCCTCTGTAACTGAAGTATGGTATTACCAACCTCACTGATGATTTATTGAGGTATGTGAGGCATTTAGCACAAGAACTGGAAAGTAGAAAGCACTCAGTAAATTTTATAAGTGGATAAAAATACCTCTTAAAAGATAATGCCTCTTACTGCTTTCTTCATGGGGTTGCTGGCCAAATGAGATAATGTACAGGAAAGAAAAATATAAGGTCTATTATTAGGATGAAAATATACCATGTGGAAGGTCACACAGTAAACTAGAAATTCCCAGAGTTCCTCGGTAATTGGGTTATGCTATGGAGTTAGAGGGGAGGACAGAGCCAGAAGAAAGGGGAGAAGGTAAAAATGAGCCAAGTTTTTGCTGTTTTCCCCAGAGCTGGCCCTTATTCCAATAATAGACACTGTAACATAAAGGTGCAGTTTATTAATATAGACCTGTTGAGAAAAAAAGGAAATCTGCGTCTGGCAGAGCTGGGGAAAGTAGTTGGAATAAAGGGAGCAGAAAATACATTGCTTGAAGATTCACATATCAAAAACGTCATTCTGGCTGACTTCAATGCCAGGCTCCCTTCCTGCCTGCCCTTCCCTGAGTCTTTGTAGAAAACATGCACAAGCCCTGTGTAAAGGAAGAATCCAAAATAGCATGACTGAAAATAAACCATCTTCTTGTGCAAATGGAGAGATCAGAAACCCCTGGAGGTGGGCAAGCGAGTTCTTGCTTCCTGCCTAACTCATCCCTGACTTTGGCCCCCACTACCACAAAGAGCTAGAATTAAACTTCATTCTCTCCATGCCCCTTCCCTTTATTGCTTCTCATAGGAGCATAACAATAAAAGCACCTACTAATGGCCAAAGAGGACCCACTAAGGGTGCCTATCCCAACCAGTTCCCCATTCCATTTATCTTTATTCCTGTTGGAAACTAAACACTGCTGAGGAAATGAATTTTTCACTGTGGATTAATTTTTCAGCGCACAGTGTTCTGATCAGCATCCATCTTTCCTGTTACTTCATCCCAAGAGGTGCAGAATCTAAAGTCTGTTAGAATTTAAGGTCAGGCTGCCTTCTGTAGCTGGAGGCAGCCGCTGGCAGCTTGAGGCTTTACACTGTTCAAGCTGTGTCAGGGACATATAGGGCTGGGCAGAGTGGGGCATGTGGGCAGAGGCAGTGGGACCAGCTCTGCTACCTGCCGAACAGGTGGCAATGCTGGCTGGATCAGCCAGCCAAGAGGGACAGCCTTGGTTCTGACCCAGGGGCAGCTTATAAATCCTTCTTGATTACTAACCTCCAAGACCTCACATGCTATAATTTTCTGAGACAGACCTGTTGTTACACATGCTCAAACTAATAATTACCACCCTGGCCCAGGTATTCTAAAAAAGTGTCATGTAAGCTTGTGCTAAAGAAAACAATCAAAGGATATCTGCCCAGCAAAAACATTCGTACGCCTTGCCCTGCCTTCTACCATCTTCCCAGAGCCCTATCAAGGTCCCTGCACATCACCAAACTGTGTTTATATAGTGGATGCCATTTTAATAATCCATATGCAAAGTTTTAAGAGATTATTTAATTACATCCAATTCAATTGAGCAACTTTGTACTTGTATTTCAGCACCTATTCTGTCCCTGTCTCAGTGGGATGACACGTGAATTAAAATATTGGCTCTGTCTTGAAGGTCTATTCAACAGAGTTGTAGAATTAAAAACTTTTTCTTTGTCTTTTTAAGGACAGTGGGTAAGAATGCCTCTGGTTTTCCTGCCTACACTCCAGACTCTCCAAAGACCAGAAGTCATACTTCTCCCTCTCCCTCTTGCTCTGGAGGAGAAGAATTGAACCTGTTGTCAAAAGCTTCTCACCCTCCTCAGAATTTGAAACTTATGGTGATTTTGCATCATCACCAACTTATTCTTTCATTGTCAACCTCTTTCCACTGCCTGAGAAACATGTTCGAATATAACCCATCCATACAGCTCCTTATCTCCTTTTATTCCTTGGGCCATAGTTTTTCATTCTTCATTTTTCATTTATGCAGCTTTTAACCATTTACAAATGCTTAGTAATGGACACTATGATGGACACTATGGCAAGGGCATCTTCCAGGTTACAGACATGGAAACAAACAAGATCTTCTTGGTCCATGTCTTTGAGGAGTCCACTTTGTTGCTGGAGTGAAGCATTTATTTTTAATTTTTTTTCTTTTTTGAAATAGGGTCTTACTCTATAATCCAGGCTGACCTGGAACTGGGGAGCCTCTGGTTTCACCCTTACCCTCACATTCAATCAGGTAACTACTGATGTGTCATTTCTCTTTCTGTCATTGTCATATTCATTGTCACATTCAGTGTCTTTGTCCCTCACAGCTCTCCTGAAACACAGAAGTCTGCTCTGGCTTCTCAGTTACTAAATAACCAGGCTTCGTTGTCACTCACAGCATGATTTCAAGGAGACAGAGACAGATTCTGGATCCTATTCCAGCTACACCACTTACTAACTGTGTGGTCTGCATGAGGCACACATTGTAAGACTTAGTTTATCCTGAGACTGTCAACTTAGAGTAATAATATCTCTATGCCAGGATTATCACGAAAATTAAATGAAATATTGCAGAGGAAGTTCTATCACATGGTAGCTGATAATATTAGTCATCTTTTTTTTGGATAGCATTATACACTGATAAATTTTTGCCTGTTTCTCTGACCACATAACCAGAATATCTTAGCTGAACTTTTGACCTCCTTTTCCTCATGAACAAGGCATTAATAGTAGGAATTTTGTGGGACATGTGCTCACCTGTAATCCTAGTACTTACGAAGCTGAGACAAGAAGACTGCCAACAATTTGAGGACAGCATGGACTACATAGTAAGTTCAAGGATACATACATAAAGATTTTTTTCTACTCATCATCCTTTAAACGATACAGTTTAACAACTATTTATATAGCATTAACATTCTATTAGGCATAGTAAGTTCAGCCTTGGCTACACAGTGAGACAAAAAACAAAACACATAAACAAATAACATTTAAAAGGAGCCGAGAAATGTAACTCAATGTGAAAGCCCTGGGTTCACTATTACTGAAAAAAGTTTAAATTTAAAAATTGGATAAAAAAGAATAGAAATTTGATTTTGGTGGAACTCTCAGGATCCCCTTTATAAAATTCCAGGGAACTCTAATATTTCTATTTGGACAGTCTGCCTTTGCCAATCTCCAGCTCTATCCCTCATCCCTGACTCACTGGTTTTCTTGGAATAGAGCTGAGAATGACATGTGACTCAGGGCTGGCCAATCAACAGCCTTGCATTCCCCTGGACCTTTGTTTAGTGACAGGTTCACAAATGGGCTCAGGACTCTTCAGAGTCACCAAGACTCTGTGAAACTTCTGTTAAGGACTTTGGAAGAGAACTGAATTTTTTTTTTTCCTCACTGTTAAAATCAGAAGTTACTGTGGACATTTTGTACCATGAGGGAAGCTCAGGCCATGAGTGGAGCTAAGCCAGAGGAAGCAGAACCAAGACAAGGAAAGAAAATATGGGTCCTAGTGACATCATCCAGGCCTCTACCTATAGCCATCCCCATACCAACATAACTGCTGCCCTTCTTTGCTTACCTGAGCTATTGAGTCACCTTTTTGCTTAAGCTTTTTGGATTGGATTTTTTGACACTTCACAAGAAAGAGTGTTAACTGAAAAGGGAACATATTTAAGGATCATTCCTTGTTATTGTTTATTGAGCATCTTCTGTGTAATGAGAACTGTGATAATAACCATGGATGTACTGTTTGGCCTCAACCCTGCTTGCAACAAGATTACAGGTTAGCAAAAAAATAAATATAACGAAGTAATGACAAAACTATGTCACTATAACTGCACGAAGGGGCTGACAGCATGCTCTGGAAACACAAAGAAAGGATCTGGGAGCTGGTGTTAAGAAGTTGTGGGAAACTGTCTAGAAGATACATTCTTTTTCTTTTTTTTTTTTTTTTTAAGGTATATTCTATGGAGACTTGCAAGACACAGTCAGGCAGTAATTCCTGAAAAGTGGAGAGTTCACACAGTGGGGAAGTGGCAAGAAAAGATCAGAGAAAACAAAGAGTGTTTTTGTTTTGTTTTTTGTTCTTTGTCCTTTTAAGAGCTGTCAGTAGTTCAACAGAATTCTAGAGTCATCCATCAAAAATCTAGACAAGTAAGCAAAAACTAAAGCATAGAAGTCCTGAAAGCTTAAGGAATTTCTGTGGCAATCTGAAAAGCTTGGTAGTGGAAGAGTACATGGAAATGGGAACCCACCGCTACATACTCTCACAGCCATATGTGTCATCAGCTCCTGGGTAGACGGTGTCCAAATACATGACTTGGGCCTCTGTTGGGAGCTCCAGGTGGGCCGCTCCACATGGGTACCAGACGGGAGCTTCAAGAGAATCTCCATCCTCCTCCCTTCTCTCTCACTCTGCTTGAGCTCCCAAATTCAGTAAAAACCCTTCTTTCCAGTCACCGGTTTTAAAGCCCTGAGTCATCTTTATTTCTTCCTCTCCTTTTTTCCCTACTCAGTCATTGGCAAATCACAGCGATTCTATTTCCAGAATATCTCTCATTTTCATGTGAACTGGAAGAGCTATATTTTTTATTTCTGAGAAAGTTTTCTCATCCTCCTCCTTCTTCTGGTATCCAAGTTGGGTATTTGGCTCAGGCCTGGGTATTGGTGCTGTGCTTGGTAAAAATATGATAAGTTCTCCTCTCCAGGAACCTCAGTTTCCAGGATTCATGTCTTTGTGTGATCCACTCTCCTTGAGTATGGGGAGATCCATACTTTGTTTTAATTCAATAAACTATGGCAAAGGTAATAGAATTTCATTCCAATTGCATTATGTATAAGATGCCTCTTTCTGACAGATTTGTTCTGAAAACTTCCTCAGCTTGTTTGATGAAGTAAATAGCCATAATGCGGAAGCCTATGTAAGTAGCCTGGCAAGGAACTATGAGCTAGCTAAAAGCAGCCTCCAGCCAATAGCCGGCAGCAAGCCAAGACCTCAGTCCTACAACCTGAAGGAAATAAATTCTGCCCAAGAACTTGAATGACCTTAGAAGTAAACCCTCTCTCGGTTGAGCCTCTAGTAAAACTCTACCATTGGCCAACCTCTTGATTTCTGCCTTGTGGAGAACCCACTTCAGCTGTATCCAAACTGTTAAGAAAAACTACAAGATGAGAAAGGTATCTTCTTTTAAATCACTAGGTTGGTGATAAATTTTTATGGAGTAGAAAATTAACACAGTGTTCCACTCTCATTGCCTGGCAGGTAGGTTAGTTACATATGCACTGACCATTTTTATCTACATTCTTTCTATTAGAACACTGATTTTTTTTCTTAGACACAGTCTGCCTCCCATATCTGTGGACCTCACATCCATAGATTAAACCAACAACAGCCTGAAAATATATTTTACAAATCTCAGGGAGTTTCAAAAATAACACCTGGATTTGCCACACACTGAGCACAACTTTAAATCCACACAAATAAAGTAACTTGTAGATATCATCTGCCATTATTAACATTAAGGTAACATGTAGATACAATTTTACAGGTCTTTGGTTTCTCTCCAGTAGTTACTGTTTGTCTCATGTCTTGTTTGTGTACTGTGTAATTAGGCCTGTGTTGCTTATACCCATGCTACATACATAAAGATTTTTTTCTACTCATCCTTTAAACGATACAGTTTAACAACTATTTATATAGCATTAACATTCTATTAGGCATTATAAGTAATCTAGAGATGATTTAAAGTTTATGGGAAGCTGAGTGTGGTGGTACACACCTGTAATGACAGCACTCCAGGAGGCTGAAGCAAGAGGATTACCACAAGTTCAAAGCCAGCCTGGGACACATAGTAAGTTTAAGGCCAAAGTGATCAATATAGAAGCAAGAACCTGTCTCAAAACAAACAAACAAGCAAAAAGTATATGGAAAGATGTTCATAACTTACATGCAAAGACTATGAAAGGTATCCTGGGACCAATATACCTTGGATACTGAAGGACAGCCATATTGGATATCCACATGCTTCAAGGATCCAAAGAGTAGATGTTGATACATACAAGTCAATTTTGTCCATCCAATATACCTCACCAGTAACTGGCTATACCAACATTTGTATGTGATACAAAATTAATGTATGAAATTGAAAAGATTTTCTAAGAAGTTTCCTCACCCTAAATATAGATGCAGCCTTCCTGCCCTGAACTTTGTTATGTGAGAAAATGATTCTTGGAAATGCCAGTAGCCATCTTGCCACTGAAGGAAAGTCTATGCAGAGAAGCCTGTTGAGGGCCCTGACATTGTCAAATAACTTTATTAACCTGCCTCAGAACTTCTCATAAGTAAAACATCATTATTTAAATCATGTTTCTTCTGTAGCTCCTCCCCCCAAGCACTTTGGCTGAAATCTTGTGAAAGGATGTGACCAAAGCAGGGCCTCTCAGAGTTGCTTCTTGGAACCGAGGTCCAGGTTCTGGACAAAGGGACAAGGTGTGCTACATTAGAGGACCTGCTGGAAACTTACTTTGCAATCTTTGAGGGCCTCTGTGCAGGAAAGAATGAGGCTAAAGTTGCAGAGAGAGGGAGAGAAACCTGGCAGTAATGGGTCCCCATAGTGTCACTGAAGCTTTTGTGTCCTGCAGTTCATTTTGTTTGATTCTTTAATACAACTCACATTCTTCCCTGCTGTGTCAGCCAGTACATGTTCTTCTTACATGAGTTTGAGTTGAATTTCTGTTGCTTGCAAGTAACACACTTGCTCTCCTGCCCCTCTGGAACTATAAAACCTTCACCTAGTTTACCACTCACTAGTGGGTGTCTCTCCTCCTTCCACTGTGCTTCCCCTATATCTATTTATTCTGCCTTCCTCCTGAAGGTAACTGTGAAGCCAAGCTCCTCAGACTGATGTGCACCATATAGTCCCAGCCTACCTTTGCTATTTTCTATCACAGTGCTTCTTAAACTTGCACTTTTACCATCACCCTCCATACAAAACGTTGCATATAGACACTTTAAACATATATTTTCAACCACTGCAAAATAATTAAAAGCTCCTAACTTACCTTGAAAGGAACAATAATAATCTAGTTCCCTTTCATCTTTAATTCCAAGAATCATTTGTTCAGTGACTTACATTATTTTAAGAAAAATCTTTTTTTGTCTCTTACATATATGAATAGGAAATAAAGTACTGTGTTTAATATAAATTAATATGCTTATAGATTCAAAGATTTGCTTAGGGAAAAAACTCGTTTTAGTTTTCATTAGTATGTTTGTAGTACATAATGACCACGTTAATTGTAGGGAATTCATAGATGTATATATCACACTTTAACTCTTTTGATGTCCCCTACTTCCTCTTCTCTATATCTTTTTGTCATCTTCCTATTTGTAAAAGATCTATCTCCTTGTTTCCTGTTATCTGTCTTTTATTTTGTTCTTTCTATTTTTATATTTGGGTTTCTCATATAAGAGAAGCCATGTGATATTTAAGTTTGTGAGTCTGATTTATTTCACTTAACATTATAGTCTCAATTCCATTTTTCTACAAATGACTCAAATTTATCTTTTCTTGTAGCATGGAAGTATTCCATTATGTATAAATGTCATATTTTATCTGAAAAAGTGATTTTATAACTTAATCAAAGGAAGCCAGTGAAAAATGCCCCATCAAGTGGCCTGAAATATATTGTCCTTAAACTTGATTTAAGGAAATATGACAAAAGCTTGCACTCATGCTCATATAACAAGTTCCAAGCATCCCTAATGCCAGTACCGCCAGCCTCCGTTATGAACACATTCTTCTTAACATCTTGCATCCTTTTTCCATAAACTGCCAGGCTCAAGTTACCATTTTCTTTTTCATGTATTTTTTAAACTTTTTTATTTTGGATACTTGTAGATTCACGTGCAATTGTAAAATAATGACACAGAGAGATCTCAGATATCTTTCACCCAGTTTCACCCAACAGTACCATCCTGCATAACTTTAGTAGAATATCACAACCAGGAAACTGGTATCTATTCAGTTCACCCACTTGGTTCAAATGCCATTAGTTTTGTATGCACCCATGTGTTTGCATCTGTGTGTCTGTACATGCATTAGTTCTATCAGATTTATCACCAATACAATGACACCATTACAGTAAAAAAACAGAAAAGTTCTGTTGTGGTTTATATCTAGACATCTCCCTAGAGCCTCAGGCCGGGCTTTGGAGAGATGATTGGGTTTTGGAGGTTTATCTCTCACTTGCTGTTAGAAGATAGGGTCAGGGATTTAGTTCTGTGGTGTAAGTACCTGCCTGGCAAATGTGGGGTCATGAGTTCCACCCCCGGTACAAAAAAGAAAAAAATAGGGTCAGATAGGAAGAGAAGATTACTAGTGGCATGACGTGGAAGGGTTTATTTCCCTACTCTGTTCCTCCCTCCACTCTGTTCTTCCTGTCCACTGTGCTGTGAGCAGTTCCCCTCCACCATAGCCCTGTGAAGTGCCATCCTCACTTGGAGCCATTCACTTTAGACTGGACCATGCGCCAAAATCAGCATCACCTTAAGTTATCAGTATTGGGTATTTTACCCAGCAATGAAGAAAATCACTAAGTTCCATCACTGAAATTCTTTGTGCTACTTTTTAGCACTACAGCCCCTTCCCCAAGCTTTCCGCCAATCCCAGCCTTTGGTGTCCATTAATCTGTTCTCAATTTCTGTAATTCAGCTCTTCCAATGATGTCATCTTGAGTGGATAATTCAGTAAGTACCTTTTTATAATTTCTGTTTTTCATTCAGCGTGCTTCCCTGGAGATCCATCCACACTGTTGTCTCAATCAATGTGTTCTTTTTATTGCTGAGTACTGTACTATGTAGATATATCACTTTTTAGTTAAAAGATATTTGTGTTGTTTCCAGTTTAGGGCTGTTCTGAATAAAGCTACTATAAAAATTCATGTAAAGAACAAAACTAAACTGAGTATGTTAGCTTATACCTGTAATCCCAGCATTCTGGAAGGCTGGGCAATAGAATTATGGGTTTAAACACATCAATTTAGTGAGCCCTTGTCTGAAAACAAAAAATTGAAAAGGCTTAAAGATGCAGCTCAGTGCACAGGCTCTGGATTCCATCCCCAGTACACACACACACACACACACACACACACACACACACATGCACACATGCACACATGCACATACACACATATGCACATGCACACATAGAGAGACATATTCACACACAGGCACATACACAGAGAACAACACTAAGTTAAACAAATGCTGGTTGTTGTCCACTAAGCCAATTTCATAAGTAAATAATGAGCATGACCTAGAATTTTAAAAGAAGCCTTCAATTATTTAGACACATTAACCTTTTCTCAAGCCACATGACAAGACTCCCTTTCTTTGGATGTGCCTGATAAACTTCCCTTTCTCTACTCCTGTTCAGACTGTCTATTCTATTCTAGTCTTTGTGTCAAGAATGCTGTCCCTGAAACATCTGTCTATTGAAGTTTTACTTACTAGTGAAAATTTAGGGATGTGATTGGCTACCAATCACAGGAAATTTGACTGCAGTATCTTTTTTAAAAAGACATTTCTTTTCTACTGTGAAATTAGATCCTGCCTGGAGCAAGTACTGACAAACATTTTTATAAAGGCTCAAATAGTAAACATTTTGGACTTCGCAGACTGAGAAGTAAAACTGAAGCTATTATCGAGACACTTACAAGTGTGTAACAGAAAGTGAAACTCCTTCCCTGCCCATGTGCTGGGTGGAAAGCACACTAATGGGCCAGTTGCCTTCGCCTGGAGACATTCCTGAAAGAGTTTACCTGCCCAAGGAAGACATGCCTGGCCAGCTGAGTGCCCATTGGAGTTGGCAACTCCCATGGCGAGCTGGCAATGCCCCCAGTCACTTGAACTTGGGCAGCTAACCAGAGACAAGATGTCTTGTATTGGTACCAGCTTCCAGACATAGAGACCAGCACTCAGTGCCCAGCAGCTGCAGCAGTGAAGTCTCAGAGTATTGGAGGCTTCTAGCTTGGCAATGCATAGCTGTCCACTGAAAGGTAAATTCTGAAACCAGAAATGAAAGTAGAAGCAGAAAAGAATGTGCTGCTTTAGTCTCAGTGGCTCCCATGCTAGGCTGTCCAGGCAGTGGTCCTGAACCACACACACACACACACACACACACACACACACACACACACACACATGTGCCATGTGAGCTGTAGTTTGCTATCCTTCACTTGCCACCCTTCAGCATAATGTTTGGGTGGCTTGATACTAGGACTGTTATCTTTGCAATTCTCTTGCATTTGAGAATTCATAACATTTTCATTCAAGTCAGGAGGGAGGAAACATAGAAGGAATTATTACCGTCTCTTTTTCTCACAAAAGCTACATCCAGTATATTATCTTTAAGTTGTATGCACCAGACTGAGTCCACAGCTTCAGTCTTAGAGGCTCTTAAAAATGGGGATCTGTATCCCAACAGCAGCATTGGGTTTGCATGTTCCTCAAAAAGCAGGGGATGCAAAAGAAAAGTGTATCTCTTTGCTAATGATCCCTGGCAGTCTTAGAGAAAACATCAGCTGGGCTCCTTTGGTTTACATTTCCATCTTCATGGCCATGTGGTATGAAAAAGCCCTCTGGCTATCATGGGTCCATTTCCTTTCCATAAACCAGGGGATAAGATGTTGGCACAGCCAGATAAGGGAGGGTAAGCTCCTAAACAAAAAGGGCCAGACAGAGCAGCCACACACTCCAGAGAAAGTCAATACAACTTTGCTAAATTAAGACAGTGATTATGATACCTAAGATTTTAGTGGATTTTTAAATGTTGCTATACTGCCAGCATTCTAGCCAATATAAAAAATAATTAATTATTTTTATCTTTAAGGAGCATACAGCATGAAAGCCAGGCTTGATTGTGAAGGCTGTAATCCTAAAACTCTGGGAGGCTGGAGAGGAGGATTGAAAGCTCAAGTCCAGACTGGCAACTTAGAAATTTAGTGAAACTCTGTCTCAGGATTAAACATGTTTAAAGGACTGAGGATGTAGTTCACTGTAAAGGTCCTGGATTGAATTTTTCGTATTATTCCATATATATGTATAGATAGATAGATAGACAGATAGAAGACAATAGGTTAGATATAATTATTTTGGTGACAAATGAAAATATGTAATAAACTAGCAAAGATATAGACTGAAGAAAAAGAAATAAAGAAAAAAGAAGTTATTTCTAACCAGAAGGGTATAGTTTTGCTGATTCGTTCCCATTTATATTTTTTTGAGTTATAATTCACATATCATAAATTCACCATTTTAAAGCATTAAGTATTTCCACAGTGTTGTACAATCAATATTCCCATCTAATCTAGAATTTATTTATTTATTTATTTTTGAGCAGGGTCTTGCTGTGTAATTCAGGCTGGTCTTGAACTCATTGCATAGCCCAGGCTGGCCTCGAACCCACAGCAATCCTCTTTCCTCAGCCTCTCGAGTCCTGGGATTACAGGCATGTGCTAACAAGTCTGGTTAAACTAAAATATTTTCATCATCCACAAAAGAAGCCTTATGCCCCAACCCCACCCCTTAGCAACTATGAATTTGCTTTGTATGTCTATGGATTTGCCTGTGCTATGAATGGTCACCTATTTCCTGACAAGTCTCTTATCTGTAGGATCAGACTAAAATTCTTCCCTTGAGATTCCATGAATATCTCAAACCCAACAGGATGAAAATAAAGCTGTCATTTGGGACTCATACTTTCTTTTCCTCTAGTTTGTCCCTTAGTTAATAGCTTCCATGTTTTAGGCCATCTATGTGTGGGCTGTTCTTTGTGGCATTTATTGATTTGTTTAGCCTGTCAGCTAGTTTTTCTAGTGATCTGTTTCTATGAGGCATAGGACTCTGAGCAGGAAGCGCAACTGAGAACAGGATGCACACTGTTTTAGCTTGCATACAACTGCACAGAAGACTTCAATCAAAAATTACAGCAGAGATGAGAATTCACCGTAGGAAACACAAGGATCTTTGTGCATGTATAGCATGGGGCCCCACCTCCTACCTCTAATAAGTCACCAAATGCTATTGATTTTGCCTTCTAAATGCCTCTTGAATGTGGCATTTACTTTTTAACCACAGCACCTCACTCGAATTGCCTCTTTCCTACAGTACTACACATTTTTCCTAACTGGTCTCCTTTGTCTTATTTCTTCTGTCCCCAGCCTTGATAGTCTCAGATCTTTCTCCCACATAGCTGCCAATCAGATCTTTCAAAAATAAAAGTCTTCTTGAATGAAACATCTTTCTCGATTTGAGAAATTGAGGCCTTCTCAAATCCTCTCAAACCATCTCCATAACAAGCAGCCTAACACCCAAGGACCTTGTGGTGGTATAGCATGAAGTATATGTACTTGATTGGCTTTGGGATCCACCTAGGGGATTAGTGGAACACACGTCTGGAAATATCTGGCTGGGCCATGAGGTTTGCCCTTCAGGTCTATCTACGGTCCCTGGTCCCTTCCTCTTTGGTGCTATTCTCCTACTCCACTTTCCCATTGTCACAAGCTAAGCACCTTTGTTTCACCAGGCTCCTCCACCATGATATCCCCACCTTGGAGCCATCTGACCATGGACTGAATCCCTCAAACCATGAGCTAAATTAACCCTTTCCTCCTTTAACTAATAATGGGATGATGGCATGTATCTGTAATCCCAGCACTCGAGAGGCTGACACAAAGAGGATTTCTGGGAGTTCAAAGCCATCCTAAACTATATAGTGTGACCTTGCCTCAAAAAATAAAAAATTTTTTTAAAAGCTGACTAATACAAACTATAAAATGATCCCTTTGGACAAAGGCCCACAAATGCAACCCTTGATGACATGAAGCCTGAAGGAATGTTTGCCTTTCTTCTCCAACACTAGGGGAAAATTCATAATATAGTGCAAGTTTCTTCCTAAAATGTATTATTCATCTCAGGATCCCTGCTTCCTTCTCTAACTTCTCACAACTTCCCACTGTTGCTCTCTCCTCGATGGTTAAATTTTCTTTCTGCTTAGTCTTCCCGAATCCCCAAGGTCAGTGCATTATCAGTTGAGAATGTTCCTTTAAGGAAAAGTTGACAGGTTTTCTTTTCATATGATGACATGCAAATGTTTTGTAAGCGGGTGCTAACCTAGCCTGATTACAGACTTTGAACATTTGACCTGAGACTATTTTATGCTTTCTTTCCCCCATCCACTTGCCTTGAAACCATTGATTTGGTCCAATAGCAGGAAGTGAATGGATTTGAGTGACTAATGCACAGAAAGAGGAAGAGCGCTGGGCAGAGTTGGAAGTGTAGGGAACAGGTTTAAAAGGACCAAAGAATTGAGGAAGGACAAAGGAGACAGAGAGAGACAATTCTCCTATCCTTTTTATACAAAGTGCTGGAAACAGGGCCTCTGCTAAACATCGGTGCTACTTACAGGGTGAGCACAAGAGAAAAGAGCTGCCTCTGAACACCTGTGCTCTGAGATTTGTGAGTCAGAACATTCCACTGGAAACCAAAGTGGAGGACTGTGTTTACATTTTTGTATTCTCTGTGTATAATTAAATGACTAACAGTAGCTTGTTTGGTCATGGACTGTACATCTCTTCCTTCCACATTGTGGAGATGACCAGGGTCACATTCACATGTGTCCTACACACTACACACTGTCATTCTCTGCAAGTACCATGTGTGCCTTATATGCTATTCATTGTCATTCCCTGTTGTGTGCTTCTGTGCATTTTGTATCTGCTGTTCCCTTCTGCCTGTTCCCCTCTGGGTGGGCACTGCATTCATCTTTTATGACTCACCTTGGAGCTGTTGCTGACCCTCCTGATGTTAAAAAGGAGCTGGGAGCCTCTTCTGTTTTTCTGTGAAGCTCAGCGTGTGTCCCTGTCAGCCCTTGTAACACAGTACTGTGATCATTAGTTTAATATGTCTTTTCACTGTATGGAAGGATAGTAATTGCATGATGTCTGTCTCTATGTTCTGGTCTTAGCAAAATTCTCTTAACACCTGGTGGTGTCCAATAAATATTTTCTGGACAGACAAAAGAATTAATAATAGCATATCACAAATTGAATAGTAGCCTTATATCCCTTTATCTCAGACTAAATCTTATTTAGTGTCCCCAGGGTACCTTAATAAGGTGCTTCCCTTCTGACCAGAACAATTTGTTGACCCCTTGTCAGAAACCAAGGGGATCAGGGCTAACTGGATTTGCCTGAAGGGAAAGAAAGAAAGAAAGATTTAACTGCAGCCAGGCAGCATCCTGCCACAACGCTTGCTAGATGCAATCTCAATAAAATTGAATCAGCTGGCACAATCCTCTTTCTGCTTTGATTTAATAGAAGGGACAAGAGACATTGAGTGTGCCATTAAAGAGGAGCGTGGGAGGGAGGGCACTGATCCAGATCCACTGGGACTGGTCAGAGGAGCCAGTTGCACCCACTAGTACCTGTTAAGAAAAGGGACACATTGCCTGTCACACTCAGAGTCCCCTCAAAGAACCTCAGGTTCCTGGAAGTGTAAGCAGCCTGAGTCTGACGTCTCTGCCACCCACTTGCAGTGAGCTATGGATGGTGTAAGATTCTTACAGTCTCTGGTTGCTTTTAGCCTCTTTGAACATCTTTAAAAGTGAATAAGGAGTCTCATTTGTTTTTGTTATAATCTCATAAGTACAGCATGCCTACAAAGCACCCCAATATCGCTGTAATAATTGCTACAATTAACTTCATTTTTTATAATAATATTCAATTAACTATAGCTCATTCAAATTATGCTTTGGCATGGGACAGTGACCATTTATTTAGGTATTTATACAATTAAGGATATTTTGAAAATTACAAAAAGGAAATTAGGTTCTGGAAATATGAATAAAGAGTTTTCTTTTTCTTTTCTTTGTTTTTGGGTTTTGCTTTTTGTTTTGGGGGAGTTTGTTTTTTCTTTTGGAGACAAGGTCTATCTATGCAGTGCAGGTTGGCCTTGAACTCACTTGTGTAGATCAAACTCATGGCAACCCTTCCACCTCAGCCTCCCAAACGCTGGGATTATAGGTGGGTACCATCATGCCCAGGTCTTTGTTCTTAGTTTTTCAACATGTACGGATATTTCTGTATGTATTGGACAGATTTCCCGTTTCTCTGTCATGTGGTTTAAATGGTTTTTGAAGACTGTACGGTATTCCATTCCATGCATAGACCTTAGTTATTTAGTCCTCAACCACTGTATCTCACTGTAGGAACTACTTACCCCTGACTCCTTCCTCCCAGAACTCCCTTTGGCATTGCCAAGACTCCAGAACAGGCCAAAATCCAAGGCTGTCAGGTAATTCTTGGAGGCTCTCAGAAACGTTAAGAAGCAAGATCCAATAAAACTGGGTCTTCATAACCAGAATGGCTTCCAAGGTCCACTCTGATAGCCTCAGGGGTAGAGAATCTCAGACAAATGGTTAGGGAAATCAGAGAAACTCAGTGAGAGGGAGAACGAAAGCAGAGAATTTTCCTGTAATTTAACCTATCCAGGGTGATCCTTCAGTAGGTCATATTTAATTCAGTTTGGCACTTTAAAAATTGAATAATCTATCACTGTGGCACATCCTGCTGGGGACCCAGCATTGCTGCTGCTCATCCTTTTTCCTTCTCTCATCCTCACTCTTAGGTGGAAACATATGCTTTTCCTTGTTTTTTTTTTTTTTTTTTTTTTTTTTTTTCTTCTTATCTATGTTGTTTCCATCCCCGGGACATGTTCTCTTCTACTCCATTTCTAGATTATTCTAGTGTCTTCTAAGAGTTCTGGAGTAAATAATCATGATCTCTTAGCTAAGTAGATTCCCAATAAACATTCACATTATCTGGTTCTTTCATCCAACAAATCCTTTTTGACACATATGTGCTGTGTTAAACTGGACTGTCAGTTGGATCGGTTTGCAAGCCACCTAAGGGAATTAGTAAGATACCCTCCTGGATGTGTCTGAGGTGAGTCATGGAAGCCTGACCTCTGGTACCCTTCCTCTCTGATGCTGTTCCCTTGCTGTGGTTCCTAGCCACCATGAAGTAAGAAACTTAGCTTTACCATCCCCTTCTATCATGACTTTCCTGCCTTGGAGCCAGTCAACCAGGGATAGAATCCACTTAAACAACAGCACCTTCCCTTCTTAAAGCTGCAGGAGTCAGATATTTTGTCCTGTAGTAGAAAAGCTGACCAATACAAGTCATATGAGTTTGACAGTGAACATCGTGTACATCAACCTTGTTCTGTATGAACTTAGCCTAGTGGAGCCAAAGAACTAAAGAAATGAGAAATACAAGATGACACTCTTATGTAAGGAGACTCAACACAGGATGCTAGGTTTTGTTTGACCAAAGATTACTCTAGCTCAAACCCAACATTCGGTCACTGAGGGGTACAAATACAAACTGGAGAAGACCTCAACTTATGTGCCCTTATTTTCAGATCTGGGGTAGGATATAGCCTAGTTTTATTTATTCTCAGTAGCTTTTGAGATGGCCATATCCACAGGCCAATTTGGCTCCCTAACTCAGCCAGCTACAACGAAAATAGACTGGGTAAACATGAGCTGAATTAAACTGGCCAATATATGCATTGATTTTTTTCCTTTGTAAATCATTAAAAGCCTGAAATCATGCCAGAATTAAGTACGAATAATGCAATTGTTACTCATCTTGTCCAAGACTTCCATTTTCATCTTCCCATCCTATTTAAAGGAACTGAGCCAAGATAGGTCTCCTTGAGAAAGATTTAAACTAAAGAGGTAGGGAGAGAATGCTCTGTCCCTTTTGGGCATTCTGAGCACTTCCACACAGCTCTCGTATGCTAACTGTCAGTGCGACAAAGTCCACAGAATCAAGCCTCAGTTCTCCATCCTGAGTCACTTCACATGATTCTTTCTCTTGTCCTAAATCTGAGAGACTTCCCTTCAAAATCTTCTCTTATTGTATGGTCCACACGGAATGGGGCAGAATGAAAAATACGGGTTTCTCTAAACTTTCTGCATCAGTCTGGAGTTCAATTCTGATTTTCTAGATGATCAAGGATTGCATACCTCCTACAAGAGTAAAGCAAACAGAAGAAATAAAATTCTCAGGACTTTTAACTGGGGAGGGAGGCACAATCATTGCAATTCATCATTAGACTTTTTAGTTGCAAATTTCTGCTAAAGAATAAACAAAGGTCTGATGTTCTCATATCCATACTATTATTTGCCATTAAATTACTCTGATTCAGTTACATAGTATATTAACTAAATATAAGTTTATTGTAGGAAAAAGTGTTAAATTAACAACTCAGCTGGGTAGGATGGCACATACCTGTAATCTCAGCACTTGGTAAACTGAAGCAGAAGGATGGCCATGAGTTTGAGGCCAAGCTGGGCTACATGGTGAATTTAAGGCCAGCCTGAACTATGCAAAGAGACTCTGTATCAAAACAAAACATAATTAGCACACATATGTTGTTGCAATTTAGGAATTTTCAGCTTTTTTAAGGATATAAAAAGTTCCTGGTTGGTCACTTTATCACTCATTCTTACATACTGACCCCCTGAAACTCATATATCAGAGAGGGGGAGATCAGATACGAAAGTTCACAACTTTAAATGTCCTCAGATTTACTGAAGGCCCACAAGTAATTCCTACATCTTCTATTACCTACATGTGTTAATTTATTCTCAGAGTTAATGGATTATTTGCTATTAAGAAATAAAAAGAAGTGAACAATGCCAAATGAAAATCAAACTAGCTTTCGTGAATTCCTAGCACTCTACTATTAAATAAGATATATAGGCACTATATATACTAGGAAAAAAACCCTCTGATTTAACTCCATTTTTTTTCATAGAAGGTCTCACTGTATAGTGCAGGCTGGCCTCGAGTTGATCCTCCTGGCTTAGCATTGCAAGTGCTGAGATTATAGGCATAAACCACCACTCCCAGCTCTCCACACCAATTTTTTAGCACACTGTATGTGAAACAGATGCACTTTAGCAGCAAGGTTGCTTTCTCCATTTGATCAGCTGGTGGGGGTGCTAAATGGAAAGGCCAGGATAGGTGGCTCTGATGATAGAATGTGAAGGAACACACAGATTTGACTTTAGGGTTAAAAACTGCAGATATCCAAGTTTTCCTGAACTCTTTCCATGCAGTCCTCTGGGAAAGTATATCTTATCTTCAAGTAGAAAGTACTGAAACAAAGATCCATAAATAACTATTTAAATCAAGCCACTGGCTTTTTATCCACAATTCTGAATTCCTTCTTGTGTGATATATACAATGCTAAGTGCGTAAGATGTGTCATTTCATTTAATTCTAGCAATAACTAAAGAAAGTGGGTAGTTATTTCCATGTTATGGATTAAGGATCCAAAAGCACAGAAGAGTTAGGTTACTAACTGAAGGCTTAAAGAGATGACATTGTCAGTTTAGTATGTACACAATAAAATAGACCTTGTTAGAAGTCCTTAATCTTGCATTTCTATTTTTAGATATGCCTGTTGCCTGTATCTATGGCTGTCAAGGACAATTTGCAAAGGAAATAGTGTCTGACAGAATTTTGATTGGATTAGCAGTGAGTGAAGTCTTCTTCTGGAGGAAACACTGCAAGTTTTTATAAAAACCTCAGATCAAAGTTTTGCCTGATGCAAATGGTAGATGGAGGGAAGGTCGCTGTGAATTTCCCTCGAGCAAAGGCCATTCTGCATGCCCCTTGTGAATGATCTGACAGGCTTTTGTTATGATTCCAAAGTAGAAAGTTCACTCTAGAACTTTTCTGTCCAGAAGTACCCAAATGTCACTTCTCCTGCCCAAACGTAGATTATTACCTCTAGGAAGAAAGTGGAAAGAACTTGCACAGGAACCAAGTCATTTTAACAGGAAGGGCGGATAAAAGGTGGGAAAACACCATTGCTATCTTATAAACAAGACGGTTCGCTCTCCTACAATCGTGCCTTCTTCCTTCTATTTGCATGCATGGTCACATCTAAGGACACATGTTGCTCTGAGAAAGATTAGATAATTACCTTGTAAGAAATTAGGGCAGAAGAATTCTCTGGGGAAAAAAGTGCAGCAAAAACAACCCGTGCGTTTTGCACTTTGGCTCTCACTATGCAGCTCACTTCAGTAGGACTGAGTGTGAGGGTGAGCCTTGGGATTTGTTTAGGTATACTTCACCTCCTCTTAATCATTTTTGTTATACAACTATAATCCCTGGTTAAAACATGAATGTCCGATGATGTCACAGGTTCACAACTTGGGGTGAAGAAAAGATAGAGGCAGAAAACTATGCAAGGCCTTCCATGACATTTCCGCCAGTGTCTGTGTACTGGACTGGGGTCCAAGACAGGCCCCTGGACTCTTTCCTGGTGGTGACTGTTTTAAACCTGTTCAGAATCCAAACATCTTCACTTAAGAAAACGGCATAATCTTACAAGACAGCCTACTTTCTTTGCTTCCTGATGCTCTGCTGAAGAGTCTATCACAGTGGATTTCCAAACGTTTAGAACAGTGAAAACACTGTACTGAGCTGCTGTTAGACCCGTCACTGAAACTGGGTGCTGTAAAGAAAAAGTGCTAGAAATCAGAAGACCAAAATAGGCCTGTCTCGGAATAGTAATGAATTTGATGGGTCTCTTACAGTAACATCCATACAAGCCCTCTTCTCAGGCTGAGTTTCTCTCTTCTCCTGGAAATGCAGCATGCTTTTTTTCTTAACAGCAGAGCCAAGTCCATTTGTTAATGCATGGCCCTACTTTCCAGGTGTGTCTCCCAGGGTCATAGGGCATGGTGGGTAAGGGGCAAGCAGGACTCCCGTCGGCAGGACCGCTGTGGTTGAGGGAATCTACAGATGGAAGCGGGCTCTCTGGGATCCCCATACGTGCATTTGTGTGATGCAGTCATGAGACAGCCACCCACGGGTGTATCCCAGGGGTGTGACAGTATGTCCTTAAGGGTCTTCGTGGTGTGGTACAGCATGATTTCCTTCATAGGCATGGCTCAGAAGCTTCGTGCGAGGATGAGGAAAGAACGCCAGGATTTAAATCGGTCTCGAGATGGCAGGTGAAATTAGTTGCTATCGCCCCCACCACGCTCACCCCCCAAAAATCCAGGGACTGGGGCAAGGCCATGAAAGCAGCTTTTTCTCAAGCCCTTGCATTTCCTGCAGCAGAATTGGGGTCCCAAAGGGCTGAATCCCCGGCTGGAGGAAGCGGCGTCAGTCAACTTCCTCGGTGGCGGTGGGGGTGCTCGGGACTGCGCGTCCCGCCCCCGGGGAGGGGCGGAGCCGGGCGTCACCCGCCCAGCGGTCCCCTCCTCCCGGCCGCGCACCCAGCCTGGGCGGTCACAGCAGCCGCCTGCAGCCTCGCTACTAAGCCAGAGCGAGACTGCAGGTCGGGCCGGGCCGGGCCGAGCCGGGCTGGGCTGCGCCGGGGGCTCGGTCGCCACCCGTGTCGGTGAGTGCAACCGCGGGAGCAAGCAACAGGGAGCCGGTCGAGTTGGGGACGAGGACTGGGCCGCCAAGACCGCGAGTTTGAAGAACCTAGGACCCCTGCCTGGAGGGACACTCCAGAGCCGCACTATCGGGGAACCCCAGCCGCGGGAAGGTGGGTTAAGAACCCCGACTGAGAGTTTCAGCTCTCCCAGAATGAGAGTAGGACGGCTGATGTGGACCATGGTGTTGGGGAGCTCTGATTCCTAAAAATCTGAAGCAGGGATGAGGGGCCAGGTCAGCGATGTTGAGATCTCCAGTGCGGGAGCGCAAAAAACTGGGGAACGAATGGAGGTGTCAGGACCGCTGCGTAGATGAGCCCAAGAGGGCGGGTCGAGGGGTGTCCCGTTCTTTCTTGGGGCGCCCTCCGCAGGGCAAAGGGGAACGGAACCCTAGAGCAAAAGAACCACCGGGCTGGGAGGGGAACCCCGGAAAGAGTGGGGTGGGGCGGGTCAAGTGGCTTCTGCCTGAAACGGCGAAGAGAGGGCGTCTTCGCAGTGAGCGGGTAGAGTGCTGTTGAAAACTGGGGATGAGTACAGCAGGGATGGGGTGGTCGGAGGAGTGGGAATGCCGTGACCATGGTCAGAGGTGGCAGGTGAGGAACAGACACGGGCAGCCGTGGCAACGCAGTAACGTCTGTGGAATGGGGTCGTGGACTTGACAAATATGGGCACTCCCAGACAACGGTGAGTAGGAGCCCAGGACCAAGCCAGTTCCGAGAGTATGGGAAGCCCAGCAGGATTACATCTAGCTAACGTGTGCAGGCTCCTGAAGCAGCCTGTACCTTGAAGTTTCCAGTTGAGCCGCAGGCGCACCCCATCCTCACCCCCATGCATGGACTATGGGATCCCCTTCTTTGTTTTGCCCTAAATTACACCACAGACGAGCGTGGTGGCACATACCTGTAATCGCAGAACTCAAGAGGCTGAGGCAGGAGGATTGTGTGTTCAAGGCCAGTCTGGGCTACAAAGTGAGTTCAAGGCCAATCTGAACTGCAGAGTGAAACTGTATCTCAAAAACAACTACACCCCATATTTCTGAGCTGAGTTAGAAGTGATTTTTGCCCAGGGATCCCATGAGAAGAGCCTAGACCAAAAAGAATAGCAATATCCACCTGTGTATGCCTATTATAATTCATGTAATAAAAATGTAATTTTTAGAACCACACCTACAACTTGCTCCTTACCCTGAGAGGCTGTCTGTGAGTAAAAACTTGAGGAAAGTCAGTAATCCACACATACATACACAACCACAAGTGCACTACCTTTCAGTATCAAGTAAACAGGAGGTAGATGGGACAGTTTGGGGTTGTCTGTGTCAACGAAGGCTTCCTCCGCTACAGGTAATAGGAAGCATCTAGTATAGAAGGCACATTGCCCTTGATTGCCTAAGACCGTCCACACCTGTACCCACTCTTGACTTTGTACCCTTGACAAGTCAGCTAAAAGGAGCCAGACAGCCCACCTTTCTCACCTCAGCTGATGGGTGCCTTAAGTGTATGTGTAAAACAAATGACCAGGGCTTGGTCTGTTTATTATTCTATTGTTTGCCTTCGGCTAGTTAATTTGACTATGGTATATTAATTTATCCTATACTGTTAATTATGCATAATGATTAGTTTATGCATAATGATTAGTTTTATTATGCAACTGATTCAGGAAGGCCTGGGTTCTAGGAATCCTATTAAGTAGGTTTCTGTGATGGAAGATACCTGGATTAGAGAGAGAGGAAAAAGGCCCACCTTCCACCTTTCTTTGCCATGTAGAGGTCTGACTTTCTGACCTACTGCAGGAGCCTCCTGGACAGAAGGAACCAAGGATAGCTCTGACAAATAGCATTTGTTGCTACTATTGTTTTTTCATGAACAGCATGTCTCTTCAATAATTGCACAAGTTAAATGGACAATGATGTATTCATTTTTCAAGTGTCATTTCAGGAAAACTTTGTTCCCTTAGGAGGGTGGGTGAATATAGCTTAATGAATGGTAAGAACTATGCACCAAAAATCTGCATTATCATTATTATGACAGCATTATTTATTCACTTGGACATAAAGCTAGTTGAGGATTCCAATTATTTATTCAAATGTTAAAATAAATATGCCCATATGTATACATTCTCATTTTCTCCTATTCAGAAGCCTCTTAGAAAGCTGTGTACTAATTCTAGTGAAGCTGTTACGGCTGAGAATAATTTTGGATCTCCTGCTTTGGAGTTGCCTTTATAGTTTGCAACACATTTACTGAATTGCCTCAGTGATGATAAAACCTCCTCAGTTGGGAAAGCACCAAATGCCTATTGGTAAAATAATGTTCATTAAACTGGTGAATATTCTCTTGACAAACTGGTAGTTCTAAAACAGATGTCTAGGAAATGTATGATATATGGATTAAGTATTAAAAAACAATGACTTCAAAGTAAGTTTTCTGTCTCTGATAAAATATTTCCTGTAATCCATGTAGAGGGAAGAAAGATTTTGGCCATGGTTTAAGAGGTTTCAGTCCATGGTCACTTGGCCCTGTTGCTTTGGGCCTGTAATGAGGCAGAGCATCATGGGAGGGAACATGTGATAGAGAAAAGCTGTTCACCTCATGGCAGCTGGAATGAGGGTGGGCATCCAGGACCCCAACATACATTTCAAGGGCATATCATCCAGGGATCTCCTTACTCCAACTAGATCTCACCTTAGTGTCCACCACCTCACATTAGAGCCACAAGCTATAGAATAAAACCAGACAAAATGAAGCAGAATAAAACCAATCAAAACAAAACAGTGAAAGTGATACAGGACTTCAAAACAAGATAATAAGAAATCAACAATGGCTACCATAATGCCTCATTATCATCAAAATAGGTGCCCATTCAGTGCTTGAGTTTTGATGGGAAAGGATTTATGTAGGAGAAGGTAGATGAGAATGACTGCTGAAAGTCCATGTCAAGTATAAGATTCCAGGTCACACAGTTGAGGAAATAATAGAATATATCGTCCTCTTCTTTCCTAAGTGCCCCCAATTTTTCTGGATTATATACCATAAAGCTGCATACAGCCATGGCTTAAATCTTGATCTAACCATCATTTTGGGCAAATTGTTTCCCCTCTTTTGGCCTCAGTTTTCTTACCCTAAAATGAAGATACTGATAAATACATACCTCAAACACTGTGATGAATGTTAAATAAGATTTATGCATATAGAATTCTGAGTTTGGTGCAAGATGGGTAATGAGTACTCAAAAACAGTCTAAAAATTATTGGTGGCATTATACTAAAATTCCTTTAAAGTCATGCAAATTTTTAACTGTCAGATAATAATATTCCTTTCAACTGGACTTTTTTTTTTTTTTTTTTTTTTTTTTTTTGTCTTTTTCGGTATCAGGGATCGAACTCACGACTGCCTGCTTGCAAGGCAGGCGTTTATGCTGCTGAGCCAAATCCCCAGCCCCCTCAACTGGACTTTTCAACAGTATGTAAATAAGAAATTTTGTTTTTAGCCATGTAACATGCTAATTTTTAAAGGGTGACTTTAAAAGCAACGACAGCTAATTACTTTATTTTAAATTCAGATTTTTGTTTTGTTTGTTTGTTCATTTGTTTGGAGAGAGGGCCTTGTTATGTAGTTCAGGCTGCTTTGAATTCATTGGGTAACCCAGGCTGGCTTCCAACTCAGCTATCTTTTTGCCTCAACCTCCTGAGTATTGAGATTACAGGGGTGCCCCACCATGCCTGACTGAACTCAAATATTTTTAAAATGAATGTTCATGTTATGATTGTATGACATACATTATACAATTTGATATAGTAGTGAAAATCTGAAGAAAAAACTGGAATTTAAAAGCCTCTTTTATACTTTTTTTTCCGGAGCCAATGAAAACATTTTTCTAACAAAACAGCTATAGTTCTCTTGGCAAGTATTGAAAGGGACAATTCCAGTAAACATTCTTTTCAATTAAGACCTGAAATTTGCTTTATTTTGTGTTGCAACGGACATGAAAGAATAGTCTGATGCTAAATTCTTAATTCTTCCATAAATATTAGCATTATTTCTTTTCAAATTTGTGAATTTTACTTTTATGTATAAGATATACACTAGAAAGGTGAGAAAATAAGCTTATCTTAATCAATTTGGGTTTGCTACGCAAGAGATAATATTCTGTGAAATTTCAGCTTTTAAGAGGATTCCCAATTGCTGCTTGTTAATCTAGATGTCCCTCCAAAGTGGTCATAGATAGGACTTTTTGGAGGTGGCTAGGTACAGGCGGTGTGTGCTGCTGAGACCGGGAATATAGGCTGGGTTTGATTCACAGTGCAGTGCTAGGGTGAAGGATGTGAGTGCTACCTACCCTGATGGTGGGTATCCTAGATAAGAGGCAAGAGACAGACGGCTAGTGCTTTTTTTCTTGTTACTTGACACTTGCTGCCTGCTGCCTTCTGCTTGCCATGAATGATTTCTTCTCTGTGATGCCCCCTGCCTTAGAGCCAGCCAACTATGAACTGAAACTTCTACAAATTGAGTCAAATAAACCTTTTTTTCTTTAACTTTAGGTGTTGGATATTTTGTCTCAGCAGCAAGAAAAGTTAAGACACCTTTGTTTTAGGCACACAGGAGCTAGAGATGGAGCAGGCTTTACCCTCCTAAAGCTTGCATAATCTGCAGTGCAAATATTGTTTCTCCTTATGGATTATGCAGCTGAGAATTAATATGCACTTCACTACATGTTCTTTTCCTTCAGTATCTTGCAAAAGACTAGATAGGTACAGTATATATCATAAGGGTGTTCATATTTTTGATGTAGGTTATCTGTCTTAGGATTAGACTCACTATACACTCATATGCTACAAAAGGAGGTAGTGTGTCTGAAAGTCCTTAGCCAGCAGCGTAGTGTATATAACTGTAGGATATAGCAGTGTTATAGCTGCACTCTATTTTCCTGGAGGGATGTGGCTTATGCACTTACAAAGTACCAGGAAACAACACACAAGGTAGCTTAGCCTAGAGCAGTGGTTCTCAGTTGGGAGGGGGCGTGATCCTTCCTACCCCCTAGAAACTTGGAAATAGCAAAGACATTTTTGACTGTCATAATCGAATGGGTGGTATCCAATGGGTGAACACCAAGATGCTCCTAGGCATCTTATGTAGCCCCTCATAACAAAGAACTGTCTGGTCCAAGGTGTTAGTAGTACTGAAAAATCCTGGCGTACAGCCTAGGACATGGTGTGAATGAGAATAAACCAGTGCTACCACCTGACACCATCAAGTAGTTGCCACACCTGAGTAAGTTATTTAACTTGAATACCCAGAAAATGCACATCTGAGGACATGCCAGAGTTAAATAAGAGTGTACATGAAGTGCTTAGTATTCAGCAGATACTCAACAAATGCTCATCTTAGTATGATGAGCAGTTAATGGATAAGGGTCAAAATCCGAAGATTGGACTTTTAAACAAACATAGCTTTGTGTGCTTGTTTGTGTGTGGCAGTGGGATGCATGTTTTGATATAGTTGCTTATCTCTTGGTATGAGACAGACTCACGGTTATACAGTCCAGGCTACCCTCAAAATTGCAAAAGACTTCTGAGTGCTTATCTCTTGGTATGAGACAGACTCACGGTATACAGTCCAGGCTACCCACAAAATTGCAGACTTCTAAGTGCTGGGATTAAGGTCTGCACCACTGTATTGGCTAGCTTTGGGTTTTTAACCCATCAAGTACACAAAGAATCCAGGTCTCTCGGTTTATCCATATACCTGAAGGTAGGGCAAGGCTTAGAGTTATGCTTCCTCCTGCATTCTGGACCAGGTTCTGCCAAACAACTAAAAGCAGTGCGCAGGTCTCACCAAGCAAGTGAGGAGGATAGTCTCCAAGAGTGTTTTGTGTAAAGGAAAGATGACTGAGAGCAAAGATGTTTTCTGTTGCATCTGGGCTGTACCTGGAATGAAGAGCCCCCTCTCATTGAACTTATCTCCTAGGATTCAGCAAGGGCTTCTCATATCTAAGCTTCCCTCAGAGTAGCCAGGTCTGGCAGGTTCCCTTTGTTTTTCCTTAGCCTCTCATTCTTAACCAAGAAGTTCCTGTAGGGATCCCTTTACTTTTAACAAGGTACTGCAATCTGTTCCAGGTTTTGCTTTGCTTGGTGTCACCCTGCCACCTGGGAGAGGAAGCCGAAGATTTCCTTTGATGCTCATTCATTCTGGGCTTTCCTCAGCCACCAATAACCAAATAACCAAACTGCCATAATAAGCAGATCTTCAGGAGAATGGGAGTGCAGTAGGGGGAGGCAAATTCCTTGCTCCAGAGAGTTTTTAGCACACATGGATGTAAATAAGTGGTTTTTCTGCCTGTGAGCCAGAAGTCCTGAGGACTCTGTATCGGGTGTACAATAGAATCACCTGGGACTGCCTTGACACAACCCAAACCTCATTAGAATCTTTTTTTTTTTTTTTTTTAGTCTTTAAAAAAATGTTTTTTCTATTTTAAAGAAAATAAAACAAAACAAAATAGAACAAAGCAGTTCAGAACAAAACAATACAAGCAACACACGATCTCAAAGCAAGACAACAGGAAATGAACAGTGGCTACCATAATATCTCTTATTTTCTTCAAAATAGCTGTCCATATCTTCACACACAATGAATTCAAAGAAAACAAAATAGTATGAGATGGATCAAAACCAAAGAATGAAAGCATTATAGGCCTTCAAAGCCAGACAATAGGAAAATCAACAATGGGTACCATAATGTCTCTTGTTCTCTTCAAAATAGTTGTCCAGGGGCTGGGGATTTAGCTCAGCGGCATAAGCGCCTGCCTTGCAAGCAAGCAGTCGTGAGTTTGATCCCTGGTACCGATAAAAATGAAAAAGACAAAAAAATTTAAAAATTAAAAAAACAAGAACAACAACAACAAAACAAAATATCTGTCCATACCTTCACACATATTGAAATCAAATAATAGAAAACAGACTAAAACAAACAAAGCATTATTGGACTTCAAAACAAGATGAAAGGAAATTAGCAATGGCTACCATAATGTCTCATTTTCTTCTAAGTGGCTGATTAGAATCTTAGTAGGTAGGGCCTGAGTATTAGATGCTTAAAAATGCTTCTCAGATGATTCTGATGCCCAATAACTGAAAGTCAAAGACCATTGGCTTATGAAATTAATGGCTGGCATTTAAAAACAGAAAAAAGAAAACGGAATTTAAAATACCAAAATAACACAAGTATTATTTTGTTAAGCTTTTGCTTCAGTAATAGGTATATTACACTGGTGGCTGCAGTGTAAAAGGTTTCTTCTAATAGGTGTAGTCAGAGAAGTTTGAAAAAATTGTTTCAGAGCTTTAGTAGTGTTCAATTAATATTGATATATTTGCCTTGTTCAATAATTCTGTGTGTACACTGCTGTTTTCAGAGTGCTTTTATATATCTTGAAAAATATGATTTTGCTACCATCCTCTGAGGCCTACAGTTGATATCATCATTGACTTTTTTAATACATGATAAATTTACAGCTTGGAGTAGAAAGTACAAGAAATTTTTCAAAGTCACAAAGAGAAAATGGAAAAATAGGGACTCTGTCTACAACTTTGAATTCTGTCTGAGTTCCTAATGTTATGGGCAAAGATAGAGTCTTTGCTTTTAGTGCTAATGGAAATTAAAACTAAAGTAAGAATTTGCAAGGGAAGCTTTAACTGGAAATTAAGAGAGAAGACAGGGAAAGGGCTCCAGCTGGAGCAGTAGCTGCAGGGGGTGTCCTGTGATGCAGGGTTTACTCTGACCTGCTGACAAAAGCCGGAGGCAAATTTAGCAAGCACAGGCCAAAGTCTTGGTTTCTTAGCCCTGGAGAAATCTTCATGGCTTGAGAGTAAGTTGCATTTCCATGAAATCACTTTCTTTGTGACAGCTTCAGTCCTATGAGGTTCTGCTTCTGGGACAAAACAATGGCTGAAGACTTCTAGGTGCTGCCTGCTCCAACAGGGGAAAAGACTGTGACAGGATGTTGCAAAAGCTGGTGACACGATGGCCCTGTGAATCTTGAAAATTAGTGACTTTTCTTGAAAGTGGATGATAGCCCATGCAAATTTAGTGCTAATAAACTTCATTTTGCCAACTGTTAATTTTTTAATGAATTAATTGAGACAGGGTTCCACTATACAGTTCAGACTGGGCTTAGACTTACTTTGTAAAGCTCAGGCTGGTCTTAAACTCATGGTAATCTACCTGCTTCAGCCTCTTGAATGTTGGAATTACAGATGTGTGTGCCATGCCTGGTGCACTCTACCAACTTTTAGGCAGATACTCTCTAAATGACTAACATGCCTATATGCAAAGCTAAATTTTGATAGAGGTAATCAGTCACAATTTTAAGAACTCATGTGGAGAGGAGGTAGGCTTACCTTGCTTTAGACTTATCTGGTTCCTGACTTGAAGCCCTGTTTCCTAGCAGTGTAAGAATTTGAGGGAGACCAGATAGCTAGGGTTACTGATTTAAAGACTTTTTATTGGTCTTGAGACCCAGCTGGCAACAGAAGTGATGACATTTATTCTTCTAAAGTAATATGTCAAAGATTAAAAAGAGCATAGAAGGAAAAAATTTGTATTTACAAGGAATAGAGAATGTAATGTTTTAATCAGTGCCTTAATATATATATATATATATATATATATAGCCTTTCCACTGCACGCCCAACATGGGCTGAAAGAATCAGGAGATCGGCCTCTGCCTGCCAGGCACCACCACTGGAAGGCCCTTTCCACTGCACGTCCAACACAGGCGAGCAAACCAGGAGATCTGCCTCTATCAGCCAAGCGCCATCCCAGATGTCTCCTTTTTCATGCACATCTCTGTGCAGTGCGAGTGAGGGAGATGGACAGATCCTCCTCTGCCTGCTGTGCACCACCACCAAAAGGCCATGTCCTGCAGGTGGCCAGTGTGGGCAGAGAGAAGGTGGGCAGCAGACCCACCTTCACCCTCAGGGAGCTGCCATGAGAAGGCTTCTTCCTGCAGGCAGCTAGCAGGAGCAGGGACACACAGTCAGGTAAACCCTGTGCATCTATAGTCCCTTGGTTCCCTCAGGCAGCCATCCCCCACTAGCAGAATCAGACAAACACAATCCCATGTGTCTGCCACCATCGTAGGAGTCCTATTGTAGACACATAGCCTGAGAGAAGCAGCTCCACCTCCACGCACCCCTGATCATTAGCAAAGCCACAGTGTAGCTGCATAGGTCTAGAGAAGCCTGCTCCACGCCCTACTATCTCCCCGTAAATCTGGAATTACAGGAACCCAGATGCCTGTCTCACCCCCTTACAGTGCCTAGAGGCAGCCAACATGGGAAGTGCCTGGGGCCCCACACCAGCTTGTTGGGAGGAACCCAGGAGAATGTCAAGATGAAGGAGCAAAAGGCAAACTTCGACCTCTAGCCCACACAGAATAAGTCTGGAAGATATAGTCATGGTCATGGAAGCAAATGGAAGTCACACACCTGAAATCTCTTAAGAGGATAGCAACTGAAGTAAGGAAACAACTTCACGAGATTATAAAAGCAGTCAAATCAGAAATAATGTGGCCAGTAAAAGAAAAAATCACAAACATACTGAAAGAATTATCCAGCAGGTCTAAAGAAGACAGACACAATAAAAAGGAACATAGGAAAATGATGGAAACCTTAAATGAAACCTTGAATTAAATGCATGATACAGATTCAAAGAAAGCTGCCAAAACTGCTTGAAAGAGAATGACGATAGACTTTCAAACCTTGAAGACAGGATTGCAGCTAGTGATCGTAAAAGGAAAGAGCTCTTAAAAATAACATGGAATCAGGAAATAACAACCTAACTGGCTGCAAGATGATGCAAAGAAGCATAACTTAATAGTGATAGGTGAAGGTGAACAAGCAGGGGTCAAAACAAAACAAATTAAAAGGATATTCACAGAAGTAATAGAAGAAAACTTCCCAAACATGGGAAATGGATCTGGCATGCAGATAAGTAAGACATAAAGGACTCCCAACGAGCCATAACCAAACTAAATCTACACCCAGACATATAATAATCAAGATCCCAGAAATTCAGCACAATAATAGAATGTTAAAAGCTGTTAGAGAAAAGAGACAGATCACTTATAAAGGAAAACCAATCAGAATCACAGCAGACTTGTCAACATAAATCATCAAGTCAAGAAGGGTTTGGAGTGTTTCAAACCTGAAGGAAAACAACTTCCAACTCAGACTGATAGTTTTACCCTGTAAAACTATCTTTCAAAATTGATGGAAAAATAAGATACTTCCATGAAAAAGAATGACTGAAGGAATTCATGACTACCAAACCAACCCTACAGAGAGTGTTAAAGAATATTCTAGAGAGAGAGAAAACTGACCATTGTTCCAGGAACAGCAGAAGAGGAGGATCGCTAAACAAGACAGGCAGTTGAATGAAGGGGAAAAGTGGAGGGCCAACAACAGAAGGATAGCAGGGCAGAGACAAACCAATGTATACTGGCCATAACCATTAGTGTAGATGGCCATCTACATTAGGTCAGCATAAAAAGCAACACAGGGAGGAGTGGGTCAAGAAACAAGATCCATCGATGCACTGTACACAAGAAATACATTTAACTGGAAAGAAAATTCATACTCTGAAAATCAAAAGAGAAAACAATTGTTTCATGTGACAGGAGACAAAAAAAAAAAAAAAAAAAAAAAAAAAAGCAAGAGTAACTTGCCCATTGACCACAGAATGGATAAGACATGGTATTTTCATGCAGTGGAAAGCTACCCAGCTATAAAGTAGGATAATCTCAAGGCTCCTGTAGATAAATGGATACAACTAGAGATCATGTTCATGGCTGAAACAGTTCAGACTCAACATGTGTGAACCCTAGCATAAGAAACAGGATTTAATGGGATTCAAAAGTGAAATAATTAATGTTAAGAGCAAACGGCAGGAAATACTTGGGAAGGAAAGGTGGAAACTACTGTCAATTTCTTATTATCTTGAACTCTTGCATTGTTTATATAATTTTGTTAGGTTTGGCTTTGTTCTGCCTTGTTTTGTTAGATTCTATGCTGTTGGATGGTAGGGGCAGCTATTTTGAATATAATGGGATATATTATGGTAATCATGGTTTCCTGTTATATTGCTTTGAAGTCTTATAATGCTTTCATTCGTTTGTTTTATTCTGTTTTGTTTGATTTTATTACATGTAATGGTATGAATAGCTATTTTGAAGAAAACAAGACATTTTGGTAGCCGTTGCTGATTTTCTATCATCATGCTTTGAAGTCCTGCCGTGCTTTTGTTCTTGTTTTGATTGGTTCTATCCTGTTGTGGTTTATTTGATTTTATTATGTGTGATGGTACAGACAAATTTTTGAGGCAAATGAGATATTATAGTAGCCATTGTCCATTTCCCATTACTTGTTCCTGTAATGCTTTCATTCTTTTGCATTGTTTTATACTATATTGTTATGTTTGATATTAATGTGTGAAGGTATGCTCAACTATTTCGAAGAAAAGAGACATTTTGGTAGTTACTGTTGATGTCCAGTTGTCTGGTTGTGAAGTGCTATGTTGCTTACATTGTTCTATTATGACTTGCTTTGTTCTGTTCCCTTTTGTTTTATTCTCTTTAAAATAAAACACCTTTTAAAAATTAAAAAAAGCAAATATATGTGTATATATATACACATATATTTTTTCTTGGGAATATATGAGAAATATATTCTTTTTTACATCTTCAGCTGATTTTACATACATACATATATATTATTCTGACATTGCCTATAGATCATAGTTTTGTTTAAAATAAACCTTTTTGTTGGTGAAAACTTTCTTCTTGGGCTCACTGTAAAGTACTTGATGAGGTTGTTTAAGCCCAGAAAGACCTTGTTCAAAAATGGAAGGTGAAAACTGAATAACAGCTCTTAAATTACAAAATTTATGTCTTGCATAGTGAATTCATTCCATACACGCCACCTTAGTTCCCTACTCCTGCACTTAAGACAAAGTCATTAATATTATTCCCTTGAGTTGCCAGGTAACCTGAAAACTTTATTAAATAGAATGAGTCAGTTTCATGCACAGATAAATATGGAATTACCTGCAGTAGTAAAATGTCATATAGATAGCCTCAAGAACGTTACTGGTACTGAGTGGCATTTCAGGAAGCTAAAATTAATGAAATCTCAATTTGATGAAGTGTTTGAGGTCAATTCATGAAGTGCTATCGGCATTTCTTGGATTGCATGGCTTTTCCCCCATTCAAAATATCCTGAATAACGACATGTTCATGACAAATACCTGGAGATGCAGACACCTTCTGACATGCTTCTGTCAACTCGTAAGGCCCTGATGGTTTTCTGTTTCATCTGGGATCTTAATACTTTAGACCTCTGCAGCTAGAGAGTTCTTCTAACCCAGCAGGGAATTTGTGAGAAGGGAGAAAAGGAAAAGAAACCAATACTATTGGAATATAAATGGAATCAGGCAGCAGAGGTGGAGTTCAAATAGGCAGCCTGTTAGTTGATCTGTAGAGATTTTTGAGCACTTAGTAAGTACCTAAGCTGTTTAAAGAATATAAGAAAATTTCATGTTAAAAATGTATATATATATATATATTTTAAGAGCTTATAAGACACTGGGGCATCCAACTTTTCTTATGAGAGAAAATTCTGGACTGTTTATAATTGTATGCTAGGCAATGCAGCTGTCGTAGTAGGCACAGCACCACTCAGTTTAGGACAGCATAACTTGGAGTGATCACTTGTCACACAGTATAATTCAGAAGAAATATCCCCAGTGAGATTTTTTAAAGAGGGGTAACATTTAGATGGAGAGGACATTTTTGATGGGAAACAGCTTTCAACAATAGTAAAAGGACAAAATCAGAGTGGTATATGATATGCATTACCCCAGGAAATCACTTTATTCTGCCTAATTTTCTTCATATTATTTGGCACTTTGTCATATATCACATGTGTACACTGTCTTCAGCACTGAGTCACAGGGGCCAGCTATTTAAGAATATATAAAACTGAATCACAGATCTAATTTCTCTCTTGTAGTATGATGCCTGGAGAAAGGAAAAGGAAACTAAATCATGTTTAAAATATTTTCAAGGATCTATATATGTTTGGCACAGTTCTAGGTGCTACAGATTCAGACATGAACAAGATTGCCACCTGCATGTAACAAATATACTCTTATGGGGGCAAGGGAGACAATAAACAATCAGGGAAAAAGATATACTTTTAGATAGTGAAAATTGCTCTGAAGAAAAATATACTGGGATAAAGTGAAAGAGGGTACCAGTTTTAGGTAATGATAAAGATTTTAAAATCAAACTTAACTTCCATAGAGAAACCAAAGACCACTAAGGCATTTGCTAAGCGAGTAGTTATCACTTATATTCATCTTGTTCATTGCCATGTGCCAGCAATATATGCACAGTGATATTCAGCAAGTGATTCATAACAATAACAGTGGTCTTACTGGACTTACATTGGACTACATTTTTTCTCTTCACTTCTTTTCTCCTACTTTTTCTTTCAGTTTACAACATACTCTCAACAGGCATTTACAGAAGTGTGAATCATAGGGGAGAAACATATAGGTACTGATGACAACAACATATTAATCTATTCAACTTTGTGGAGGAAAAAAATTTAATGTACAGCTGCATGAACATTTTGTAAAATGAAGTAGAAAATATTAAACTGTTTATAGTTACATGACTGTGGTAGATCTCATGGCCTGGAGAATCACTAGGTCTAAATACTAGCCAATTTAAAAAAAAAAAAAACAGTAACAACATCTATCTTGGTTACTTTTCTCTTGTTGTTTGGACAAAATACCTGACACCCAAAGTTAGGGAGGGAATGATTTATTTAGCTTATAGTTTTGAAGGTTTCAGTCCCTACTCAGATGGCTAGCTACAAGGTAGGGTGGTGTGGCTGACGGTCAACCATTCATGGTGGCTGCAGCATATACTGCAAGTGATCAGAGCAGAAGGGCAAAAGGGGAGAAGCATGGAGAGAAGACTTTTTCTGTCCCTTATATGGTGTGTAGGGCACACCCACTTGGGTGTCCATAATCCCAGCATTGGACCATGAGTCATTCAAAAACTTCAGAAGTCTGCCTTCATGACTGCATGAGGCTTTGGGGGAGACATCAACAAAAACCATAACAACATATTTATCTAGACATAAAGGCTTACAGACATAAAATAGCTACAGTGTATTAAGGAATTAGTATGACTCACTTAATTGCATTATCTCTAATTCGTAGAACAATCTTATAAGGTTATAAATGGGACAACAGATGAAGTAGCCAGCCCAGAGTCATAGCTGTTAGTGTCAAGAGCTGTGATGGCAAATTCCTTGTTTGTGAAGGGTGTGGGTTAGGGTTTGAGAATGTAGTTTAATTAAGGGCTCTCTTAATATCTAGCCTGGAATTAGTTCAGGGTGGGGTTTCCAGTATATCCAGCTCAGCACCATATCCAAGAAGTTCTGGAAGCTGGGAGTTTCTGGAACTGATTCTGAGTTGATACAAGTGGTTCTCTAAATCCACTGGACATATAGACTAGGGTAAGGTAGGATGGATGTATTCATTGAGCATTGTTTTATATCCCCACAAAACTACATATGTGTGTCAGACAGCTGTTGCACAGTGCATTTTGAACCTGGAAGCTCTTGGCTTTTGGCTGGTGTGATAGCTCAGTTTGAAAGTAGCAGCTCCGTTACTCCTGCCTTATGATATTATGTATCTATAAAAGATATACGACAATTAGTATTTTGATGAATGTGGCAGGTAGAGTATATTTCCAAAGGTAGAGAACTAATAACTTCTTATTGATGGTGAACAGTGGATTCTCAGTGTGTCCCACCCTATCCTACCCTGAGAACCCTTGTCCCTAGAGAGACAGGCTGCTGTTGGGGTACGTCTATGGTCTGGGAATGATGCCTGTAAGAACCTCTCTGATCTATAACAGATTATGTTTACAAAACACATGTTGTATGCTGACAGTTTCAGTGTATTATCTTCTATCTTTCTCTTAAAATTTGTATCATAGTAATTTTCAAATAGAAGTGGACAGAACAGTATAATAAACTCCCACATGTTCATCATCTAACTTCAGTAATTATCAACTTGTGACCAATTCTTTTTTATATACCTTAAGGACCAAATGGTTTTGAAGAAATCTCATACTTCCTATCATTTGCAAATATTCCAGAATGTGATTTTAAAAGATAGGACTCTTATTATAATTCTTTAAATTTCACAACTGCCCTCTTAGTAGAAACCATGGGGTCCAATCCCTAAGTGAAGACAGTGATACACAAGAAAGTTAACTGACTTGATCCAGATCACCCAACTTGTAAGGGCAGAATCAGCATTCATATTGAGCTGCATGACTCCAGACCCTATCCTGTTAACCACCATGCTGTACAGTTGCCACCAGACCCCTTTGCTGGGGCTAATCCTTACACTACATTACACTACACTACATTACTGGATCCTGAGACTAGAAGAGCTAACTTCCAGAGACATAGCTACTATTTCTATAAATTGAGTCACCAAACTATTGCTGCAAACTAAATCTATTTAGGTACACAAGGACAAATAGCTGGGTTGTTATCGTCTGGTGTGAGGGATCATCTTGAAATATTAATATAACCTACTAGACAGAAAAACTGAAACCATTATTATGATAGTGTTTAAAATGTAGAAATCCGTAATGAAAAAGGACAGAGGAAAAATACAGCTATCACTGGGCTACAGCTACCAAGGCAACTAAAGTTTCTTTTAAAATGCATTTTCCTTTGGCTTTCTCTTAGAAAGAATCAGTGTTCGCATTGAGTCTTTTCAGTTGGTTTCTAGCACAGCTAATTGTTTGCCTGCAGAATCACATGCTTGCCTCCTCCTCTCCCTTGCCTTTTCTTAAGGTCTCTTGCCTGCTATGTACTGCTTTTACTGCCAGAAATGTTGTTCTCACCTGGGAGCCAGTTGGCTGACAACACTGAGATGTTAGGAGACCAACTCTGCCTCTCCAGAGATCTGACCCCTTCACACATACCTCCAATAGAGGACAGAGAGACTAGATAGGCTGACTGTGGAAACAACCATATTTTTTTTGCCTTAAATGCCCTCACTTAATCTATCAGAAAATAAGTAAACACTGTTTATTAATTGATCAAAAAGTTTTGCTAGTCCAAGAAATTGATTCTTAAATTTTTGCCTGGAAAAACAAGTTTTGCTTAGTACTTTTTTGCTTAATATTTTCTTTATCATTGAGAGTCACTGACAATCACTTGATTCTGACTGCCCAGTTTAATCACAGAAGTCAAATAACTGCTGGAGAACTAACCAGCCCCTTAATGCTCTCACATATGAAGCACCAAAAGTGGTGTCACAGTAAATTGGAAGTATTCCTCCATGGGATAATCCAACAAAAACTTCAGTTTCCTTTTCAGAGAACATGTATTTTCTTTAAACATTTGTTGTTGGACATATTTTTAAAGAGTTTTTCCTTTTGACATGACTTCTGCTTTTTAAAATTATAGTGGGGAAAACAATGTAGCACAAATGTAGCACAAATCAGCTGTCTCAAGTAGAGCCAGCTCAAGAATAGCAAATTATGGCTCTGTGTTACAGCTCCCTCCTGAGCCTGGCTTCCCTCCAGGGCCTGTGGTAGATACTGTTAATCCATCACATCTTTTCTCTTAGCTTTAGTTCAGGCCTGGAACACACCTCAAAACATGACTCCAGGAAAGCTTCATGGAACATCAGGGTTGGTAAGAATGGGGAACTCAGTTTGCCATTTCCTCAATAAGGCATCTGTAAAACTGTTCCCATACTAAGATTGTGAGCCATTTGCCTTGGTTACATGAGGTCCCTCAGAGCTAAGTTTCTCCTCTTTGACTAAGGATCTTTCAAGGATGCCAAAATCATTTCTGGAACACTGAGATGGCAAAAACAAATTTTTAAATACTGATAGTTCATATTTAGAGGTCAAACTGTCCCTTTCAACTTATAGCATGTCATTGAGTGGGCTTATACATGGGTTGGTTAGTCCGTAAAACTAACGTCATTCTTTCGGGGAGAAATGGGACACTTAATATAATGCTCAAGAAGAATAAAAGGAAATCAAAATCTAGAGCCTCTCTCTGAGGAGTTCCTAATCTAGGATAGCTGTTGCAGTAAGCTGCATTCAGGTTCAGTGTAGTTTAGTGAAAGGAGAAAACAAACATAGGGCCACCAGGCAGGGTGGTGATACCTATATGCCAGCCCAAAGAGCTGAGGCAGGAGGATTACTGTGAGTTGTAGGCCAGCCTGGACTACATAGTGAGTTCAAAGGCACTACAAAGCAAGACCTCAAAACAAACAAACAAACAAAGAGAAATGAAACATAGTGCCTAGTTATAAACAACTCATCAGTTAATATAATTGAAGAAGTTTGAAGACATTACAAGAATAGGACTTCCTTGACAGAAGCTGTGTTAAGTGGTCATGACTGTATTATACATCATGCATTACACAGCCACCATAAATCATTTCCACCTGATAAGCTATGTAGACAGAAGCTGCACAGGCCACCTCAAGTGCTGCTATCTCTAGGAAGACTAACAGAGGAAGTCAGGCTGTCTTTGGGTGGTGAAATCATATTGGGTGTGCATTAGTGTGGGTTCCTTTTGTTTTAACTAACAGTACATTCTTGTACTGTTGAAAACTAATCCACACACTTTGGAATGCTTTGATGTCACACACTAAGGACAAACAGAGATACTTTTCCAGTTACAGTCTCAACTATTTTGAGTATTGGGGAAGGGACAACAGCCTCTCTCCTCCAACTAAAGGCATATTTTTATCTATTAAAGCTTATCTAAAAGTCAGACTTCATCCTAGATTACTTGTGGCTTACTATTATTCTTTACTTTCTGCATCTTTTTTTTTTTCTTTTTGGAGATCCTATAAAAAGAGATCAACAAATAATCATTTCCTTGTTACCTGGAAATGTTGAATTGAATTCTCTGGAGGGATGAATGGCAGGTGAAGCAGCAAGTTGGGGGATGAATGTGGCTTTTCAGTGGATAGGGCACTCCTTTGTCAAAGTGAGAACTGGGTGACAGAATTAAAACCACAAGTGCCGACCTTGAACTTTCTGTAACATTGAGTTCTTGTGTCTTCTTAGCCCAGCTGATCTGTGAACTGACTCAAAGAGCTTCTTACTGGCACTGTACCCTTTGTTTCCTGATGGCATACTGGGGCCAAGGGTACTCTTTAGGCTTTGATTGTTAATTTGATGATAAACTTATATAGTACTGGCTTTAATAAGTGACACTTGGTAGAGCTTTAATCATAACACTTGTAATTGTCTTCATTTTTTCAACTTTAATTCAGAAATCCCTACTTGTGAGTCTGTTATTTTTCTTTTTATAGATGGTATTGTTGGTGCCAGAAGGATTGTGGTTTATTTTTAAATATTTGCTTCATTAAATTTGACAAGAGTATGGCTTGGGCTGTCTGCCTTCCAGCCCACTTTACCTCTGAGATCAATACAACTTCGAAGAAGAAAACTTTATGGTGTTTATAATAGATATGCCTTGTTGATACTGGTAAATGTATTCATTACAATATAGCTTTGATACAAGTGTTCAGTTAAACTAATTCATACATTCCATCTTGAAGAAAAAGCATCAAAACATAGGCAAATCAAGTGCTATTAGGATTTTTATTAAAATGCAATTTAATGGTAAATGGTAACTGTAGACACAGTCCAATTTTTCCTGGCTATGGCTGCTTCCATTAGCCACACTGTATATTAATACAGACTATTCTGAATTATCAAAATTGTATTCACTTACTCCTTTAGGAAAATAATTTCTAAAATGAGGTTAAAAACACAAAGCACTTCTCAAACAACATACAAGTTTAGACATAGGCTGTGGAGCCTGAGTACACAGCTACAGATTTTTGGCTTCAACAGAAATCTGTCTGACTTTGGGCAAAGGACTTTATTTCCTGATCTGTACCACAGCTAAAATGAATAATTTCAATTTCATTTAGCTGCAAGTAATAAATGAGCTAATACACAAATGAGCTGATATACAGAATGATGCTAATACACAGTAAGTGCTTGATATGTGTTAATTATCATCAACATCTAGATAAAGAGGAACACTGCTGAAGGAGAAGGAAAAATTTTTCTTGTTTCTAGTGTGTGTACCTAGGTGTCGTTTACTCAGGAATAAGGAACACGGTGCAGTGGAGGAGATTTAATTCTCATTCCCTCTTAAAAATGTTCATTTTGCGATACCTTGGTTATAGCTGAGAAGAGATACCAAGTGGGCACTGGTTATACCTCATTCCAGAAAGTTAAGTTTTCTGCATCTTTTCTTTAGTTCTCCTGTGGAACTTTTCTCCCCATACAATGGAGGCCCTGAACTAAAAATGTCCTGCCCCTGCCTTTTTTTAAAATTTTGAGACAAAGTCTTGGTGAGTTGTCCAAGTTAGTTTGAATTTGTGATCCTCCTGCTTCAGCTTCCCAGAGTGCTGGGGTTATAGATGTTTGCTTACCAAACTCAGCTTCCTGAGAACTTGTGAACTCTCCACAAAATCAAATTCTACTGCTTCATATTTCCATCTAAATATTAATGAGTAATGGTAAAAAGATTTTCAGCAAACATTTGTCAAGGGGGTAATTGCTTTCTAAAGGTCTCAAATTTGTTATATAAAAGTAATGTGTAAATATAAATGGAAATATACTATGATAAAAACCAAATTGAGATTTTTTTGATCTAGAAACCAGGAAAAGAAAGGGCAGAATAACTCCTATATATCTTTCCTTTACCCATCATTTAGGGTTGGTTTTATGTTTGTTTTGTTTTGTTTTTGAGAGAGTGTCTTGCTATATAGTTCAGGCTGGTTTAGAACTCACTATGTAGCCTACGCTGCCCCAAACTATCCTCCTACCTCAGCCTCCCGAGTGCTAAGATTACAGGTGTACACTGCCACACCCAGCTATTTTTGCTTTTTAGTAAATGTTTGAAGTACATAGTGATTGCATTTCTCATGGGGAGTTGGTACATATGTGCATAACACATCTTTATTCTTGTTTATGTCCCCTTCCCTTACTTCACATTACTTTATGCCAAGTACTATTCTAGGTACAGGGGTTACAACAGTGAACAATGTGCAGATCCCTGTGCTAATGAGACCCACATTTTGGGCCAGCAGTGAGGCAAGGAAGAACAAAAAATGAGCATAATCAATAAAAATAATGTATCAGCCTTATTCCCCTTCAGATGGCTACTTTCAAAGAGACAAAACAAGTAATGGTGAGGGTGGGGAGAAATTGGAACACTTTCACATTGCTGATGGATTACAACCTCTTTGGAAAACAGTCTGGCAATTCCTCAAAAAATTGAAAACAAGCATATGATGCAGCAATCCTGTTTCTGGGTATGTCTGTATTAAAAGAATTAAAAGGGGGGGCTTGGAGAGACAGTTGTACATCCATGTTCACAGCAACATTATTTACAATAGCTAAAAGGTGAAACTGTTCAGTGATGGATGAATAGACAACATGTAATGTGTACACACAATGGAATATTGTTGAGCCTTAAAAGAAAGAAATTCTCAAACATGCTACAACATGAATGAACCTGGAAGACACTATTCAAGAGAAATGTCAGTCACAAAATGAAAAAAGCTTTCAGATTTTCATGATTATAAGATTCCAGAGTAGTCTGATTCACATAGATGGAACGTGCAATGGTTCTCTACCAGAGACTGATAGAGAGAGAGGAATGAGGAGTTGTTCAAAGAGTTTTAGGTTTGGAAGATGAAAGAGTTCTGAAAATAGGCTGCACAATGTGAATGTACTTCACACTACTGAACTATACTAGAATGGTTAAGATGATAAATTTTATGTGTATCTCAACACAGTAAATAAAACTATGGGAAAGTAATAAATCGTCACAAAGTGCTAAGCACTATGTAAGACAAAGAAGTAGAGGGAAATAGGGAGTATAAAAATGCATCACTGAATCAAGAGGGTAGTTGGGAAGCTTCCTTGCAAAGGTGAGATTTGAGCAAGGGCTGGAAGGAATTGTCTCTTGGCTGTAACAATCTGTGCCTAAATTCTCAGTGTGTGGCAAACAATGCTGGGCAACAAACATATAGTGTGTTTCGGTAGAGTATACATCAGTGGACACGACTATTTCAACTTCATTGGAAAACAATCCAGGCACACAGGTAGCATTTATATAGGTCATAATCAGATGTCTCCTGAGACTTGAGGTTGTGTTATTGTGAAGATAAATGTTTATTCTTATATGTGGCCTTTTCTAAAATCAAACTATAACTTAGAAGTAAAAACCAGGTGCTTGATTTTTCAGTTACTCCTAAGTTTCTATGTTGTCATTTAGTCCAAGGAGTCATAGTTTCTTGGATGCTGAGAAAAACATTCTTTTCTACTATCAATTTTGCTTCTTTAGATCATCATAGAACTATAATTTTCAAACTTTTAGCTGGCCTTCCTGTCAACTCCTAACTAGGAAGGACAACTCAGGTGTCCTTAATTTCAGCTCATATGGCATGGAATGGTGAGCTACTTGTAAAACTTCTGTGACCCAGACATGTTTTATTAGGAATTTATAAAACCAGTATAAGCAAACAGCAACTTGCCATCATTTAAAACAATATTCTGCACTTATGAAAAAATTGAACTGATTTTTCCATATATCAATTTTTAACCGTACTTTTCTAGCTCTAATAAAAAAATTCAGTGATCATGTCTCTGTACTTTGGAGTGAGCAAGAAATCTCTCCTTCCCCACTCCTCTCACTGAAATTGGGAGGAATGAACATCTATGGATGGGCAGGTGCCTTTGCCACTCCCCCTACAAACCTCTCCCAGGCCAAGGATTTTGAAGCTACGCTAGTTGCCATTCAAAACACATATGATTGGTTGTGACTTTGCCAGATTAAAGCTGTAAAATATTTACTAAGGGTACATGGGAAAGAGAAACTTGTTCTCCATTCTTTGTATACTGCAGTGAAAAGCATCAGTTTGCTGAGAAAAGCACAACACCAATCTCAAAAATTCCTTCCCACTCCAGGTTTTGGTAACCTAGCCTTCCAATACTTGATTTCTTTTAGTTCTGAACAACAAAAACTATGTAAGAATATGTGTGTTCTGAGGATTGAATTCCAGATCATGTGCATGCTAAGCACATGGCGTTACTCTGAATTACACCCCAACTTTGAACAAAATTTTAATAAAATTATTGATATAAATGAAGTATCTTGGATAATTTAACAAGAAAGAGCAAGAATATTTTCCTTGTTCTTTATGCACAGGTAGCTACTTACAGTCATAGCTGGCTTTGAGCTCAGGGAACACACTTCCTATATCTCTAATTTCTCCCAGCACACAATGAAGAAGCTTGTTGTGAAGAAGCTTGTCTGATGACAGAGACAAGCTTCTTCACAACCACAATGCTGAAATGATAATGCATGGGAATTAAGCAACCATTAGGTGTATACTGTTATCAACAAGTATATATTATTAGGTGGTGACAGCAGTGCTTAGTACAAAAGAAGGAAAGTTTAGCAAGATTCAGTGGGCATTCACTGAAAGTCCACTCTAGGCAGACATCTATGTCAGGTTCAAAGTGAGGAGGAGAGGGAATTTAATACCATCAGCGCAGTACTTACTCTAAGAAACTCATGGCCTGCTAGAATCATGGAGAAAGAACCCAGACAGCTCTAGGACAATGTTATATATGGTAACATAATTTAATTAATGATAAACTAAAGACTATAGGAGTAGGATGAAGATGTCACTTTAACTGGATAAGGTAGCAGATCCCTCAAAGTTAGATCACAGCTTTGTGGAATAGAGATTGGGAGGAAATCATTTCTGGCAAATAAGCCTGAATAGACCTGGGAAAAGACTTGAAAAGGAATTCTCTTTTAGTCATATATCCAAGAAGATATGGACACTGCAGCCTTGTTTGTCATAGTGAAGAAGTAGAAACAATCTCCATGTATATTCAAAGGAGGATGGACAAATAAATTTTGGTATATTCACCCAATGGAAAATATTTAGCAGAGAACATTAATTGAATAGAAAATCACACAGGACTTGCTGTATAAAAAAACTACAAAACATATTAAATAAAAGAAGGCTACAGAATGTTGGTTACACACTTGAATAAAGGTTAAAGTATCTAAAGCAGTATATACTGTTTATGAATATACAATTTCATAATGCTTTTATGTGAAAACACTGAGAATGAAAATCTCCCAATTTAGGGCATGGTGACTACTGCTAGTGGGTTAGGAGGAAAGCTAGGTTTCCACTGTATACTTTATAGACAGAGACAGATGAATAGGGCAGGTGCACACTCATAGACAGATAGATTGATAGACATATACACACATATGTGTTAAGACCTAAGTAAATATGACTTGCTAAGATTTGACAATTGTTATATTATCCTTGAAATACCTCATAATTTTCAGATGAAGAACAAAGTCTTAGTGCATGTTTAGGAATAACAAATGATACAGATATGTGGATTTTTTTAACTCTAATAACATGACATTTTGGTAATATTTTAGGAACCAGGACTTTTGTGACACTACTTATTCCTCCCATAAGGGATATACCCTGACACATTCTTTCCACTTATTCTCTCTCATATGGTGTGAAATCAGATAGTGGAAGATGCCTGCTAATGTGGATTAGGGCCAGGTCACAGAAGGCTTCAGCTACCAGGCTCAGGAGTGTGAGCTTTGGTTGGCAGAAAGGAGAAGACCACTGGTGGCTTCTGGGGATGTTATTTTCTGAGCTGAACTTTAATAAAAAGCATAGCTACTAGGGCCAAAGATTAAAAGATCCAAGGTGAGTCAGGAAGCTATCACTAAAAGTGCAGCTGGGATAGTATATAAGTATGCAGAAGTTAAAAGAAGGCACAGGTTTGGATATGCATTAAGCAAAAAAGATTTAATAACTGGAGTCTAAGGGAAAGGGAAAAGAAAGGACAAATTTCATGCTTGACTTCAAGTCTTGGTGACTATCAAGTCTTGGTCATATCAATAACAGAACTAGGTATGTATAGCAGAAGTTTGTCTTTAAGCAAAATTTTTTTTTGAGACAAGATCTCACTATATAGTTCAAGGTGGTCTTGAACTCATTATGTGCCCAGGCTGGCCTTCTGCTCACAGTGATTCTACTGCTTCAGCCTCCCAAGTGCTGGGATTACAAGCATATGTCAGCATTGAAACAGTTTTCAATGTTCTAATGGAGAACTCCAGATGGATACATTAGGTCTTGATTAAGGTTAAAAGGCATGAAATCATAATGCTCTCATAATTATATGACTTCTCAGCACTGTACCCAGTGAAGGGAAAAAAATGAAATTAGCTCAACTATATAATTATAATCAAGGTGGAGCTAGGCAGGCTGGCCCAGCAAATGTATGGGGGTGGAGGGTAAGAAATGCTGGCTAGAGTAAAAGTGAAATGGCATTGGGTTAGGTCTGTGATGAGATGGCACTGGGACCAGATGAAGTGGATGGACTAAGACAGACGGAGGGTTTGGGTACTGGAGGGTATGGGGAGTACAAAGATCAAGGTCAGCAGGTGTGTGGAAGTATTACAGATAGAAGTCAGGAGTATTATAAACTGCAATCAAAAAGGAAGAATTTCAAACTGGAGCTCCTGGAGCAAATAAACTCAGAGAGCTAAGTAATTACTACCCTCATAGGAACTGCAGCCTAGCCAGGTGGGTAGCTATAATATAATGGACATGAAAGTTGTAGCACTACAGTAGTTCTTGGTGACTTATCTGAACTTGGTGACTGACTTTTCAAATGAAGCTCCTCTGTAGAATACCTAAAGAATGTTTTTTTGTTTTGTTTTGTTTTGTTTTTTGGTGGGGAAGTGAGGGTACTGGGATTGAACCCAGGACTTTCACAGAGTTACATTCCCAGACCTTTTTTCATTTGTTGAGACAGGGTCTCACTCAGTCAATCACTAAGGTGGCTAGGCTGGGATTGAACTTGTCATTTTCCTGACTCAACCTCCCAGAGTGCTGAGATAATAGGCATGTACCACCACACCTGGATATGACTAAGGGTTTTTAAAGCAGATCAACTCTAATAATTTTTTAATTAGATCAACTAACTGCAGATCAACTCTAATAATTTTTTAATTAGATCAACTAACTATTGATTATGAATTACTATTTCAAACTGTGAGGAAGGCCACACTGGGAAATGGGATGGGATCTTTCAGGGTACCTTTAGGTGATCCCTCATGGAATACCTTGGGAAAGGAGGCCCTGCACGGTGCTCATTGGTAACAGCCAGGATTCCTAGTCCATTATCAGCTCAGAGGCAAATAGACACCCTCTTGTCATCTAGCACTGCCTTGTCATTCCTAGCTGACCTTTACTGAGACTCAGTCAGCTGGCTGGACCCTTGTGATGCAGCGATCAGAGATAATGAGGTATACTATTGCTGGTTTGGTTTAAGGCCTTGAATAGATCCCTTAAATTCTCAGGGGCCTCAACTAGTCTCAACAAACTGTATTTTTTTCAGATTTTTTTGATACTGGAAATCAAACTCAGGACCTTATGCTGGCCAGGCAGGCGCTTGTGCCACTGAGCTATATCCCCAGCCCACAAACTATATTTTTTAAAAATGTCTTAAATAACTTTCTTATATAACTCAGTGAATTTCATATTTTAATGTAATGGAAGACACATATATAGCCAGTTACAGCATAATGCTAAGAGACTACAATGACTGAATGTTTGTGTGCCCCAAGATATACATGTTGAGATCCTAAGAAGCAATGTGAGGCTATTAGGGGCCTTTGGGATATGATTTGGTCATCAAATGATTGGATTTAATGCCTGCATGAGAGTAGAGAGCTAAAAGAGGCTTCTTGTGCCATGTGAGGACAGATCTAGAACACAGCCACGTGTGAAGTGAAAGTCTTCACCAGGCATCAGGTGTGCTGGTGTCTCGACGGTAGACTTCCCAGCTTCAAGAACTGTGAGGAATACATGTCTGCTGTTTGTAAACCACCTAGCCTATGGGATTTTGTTACAGCATCCTGCATGGACGAAGACACCAGGTCTAATGGGACATGATTAATTGTGCTTGAAGCTGCTGCATTTCACAGAAAAGGTTCTAGCTAGGACTGAACTGGAGTGAGAAGCAGACTTTGTAGGCATAGCAGTGTACAGTAACATTGGTGAGGCCAAGTAAGGAGCTTGTTCAGGGAACCAGAATACCCTATTCTGCCTTTTTCTATACAACAAGAAATTAGATCTCATTCTTTCCAATGTTGCTTTACATTACTTTTTTCTGCCTGGCCTCCCCATTTCCTAAATCTTTGCTTAGGCATTCTTGGGCACATGCATACCAATGGCAGGAGACGAAAGTCCAAAATACATTTCAGGAATTAGAAGTCCAATTAGAAATTTAAATATTGTTTTGAATGTCTGCCAGCCAGATGAACCACATACTGATAAACAATTTCCAACTCAAAGGTTTTTTTTTCCCCCCTTTGGAAAATACTCCACATTTTTATTATCTAACATCTTACGGCTTTTACTCTTAGAAGCAGGCAAAGAATACTTTTATTTTACTTTATCTTTAGATAATTATTATCTATTAATGAATTCTAAGGTAAAACTACCTTTACTCTGGTAGTTTGCTGACAAGAGAGAGAGATGAGTAAGTTAGCATTCTTGTCTGAAGGAACTTTCAGTTCCACAGACAAAAGACAGGCAGAAGAGACACAGCAGTGAGATAATGTGGAATGTTGTACTTACCGAAACAGATGAAATAATTACGTTGAGGGGAAAAGAAATCCAAATGTCCTGAAGAAGGCTTCCTGGGTAGTCAGATTTGAACTAGGCCTTGAGAATGTCTGAGTAACTAAGAAGAGCAAATAAGAAAGCCAGGTCTGGGGGCCCTCAGGAGAATGTACCTTATCAACTGCAGAAGGGTTAATGTTAACTTTGTTGTTATTACTGAATGCAGCAATCTACAAGGTGCTCTAAGTTCCAGCTCATTTGTTACTAGATTCTTCTGCTATACAAGGGCAATTCCAGGATTGATTTCCTGCCTATGGAAATCAGCAGCTGCCGTCAAGAGTTCACCTGGGCTGGCCCAGGTCCCTGGAGGTTTGCATATCCGTGGAAGCTTCTTGCCAGCTAAAGACTAGCTCCAGCTTCCGGGCTGAAGTCAAATTCTACCTAGTGAAGCCAGTCCGTACATTCTGATAGAAAGTACAGAGGGACTTCTATCCCTAGGCTTAATTAGCAGGCACCTCACACAGCAGAGTTTATCTGTACCCAAACAAGAAGTCTTGAAAGAAAAATAATCCTCAGGCAATTGACCTGTTGATTGGTGTTAGATTACTCACTGTGTTCTTCCAAATTTCCCAGCTCCTCGGAATTCTCCCACCTGACAGACAAAACACAGATGCTATTTTTTTCATGGGGTAGATGGTTTATGCGTCTGTAATGGATTGTTTTGCAAACAGTACCTGATCAAGCGAGATTAGTCAAGATGAAGGAGGAAAAGGAAGTAACAACAGTCAGGAATTCTAGCTAGAGTGTTCCAGATGAGCAAGAGAAAAAGGCACTCAGAGGAATTGTGCTCTGCTTATGTTTCCCTAGGAGCACTGCAGCAAATAAAGGTTGTCTTTTTATTGTTATGAATATAGTAGGGAGGCACAGAGGAAAGACTCAGAGGAGAGGTCACTGAGCTCAAAAGGTGACACACATTCCTGCCCTATCTGTGGCATGCAGGTGCACCTTACTTTTCTGATAGGCAAAGATCAGTCCGTGCCACAAACCCACAAGGTCTGGGATTGCTATGATTGAGTTGCTTATTAGGGCCTTTGAGGTTTGTGTGCCATGGGAAAAGTCTCTTGACAATATTGTATGTGATACAAGCTTTCCCAATCTAGGAGAAGAAGACTGCTGCATTAATACATGTGACATATTTTACTCCCTTTATATGTTTTACACCCATAACCATTAACTCATATTATAGCAAATATAGTCACTTTACTCTTAATAATTTTATTAGTATGGTATGCTAAATAGTCAAATTCAAAATCCACAGAATAATGCACACATATATGTATTTCTTTATAATGCTTGATTGTTATTTGAGGAGTAAAAGTTTATCAAAATTTTTCTAAATTGTTAAGACTATAAACCTTCAGATTAAAGAAGTTCAATGAAGCCCAAACAAAATAAAGTAAAAAAAAAAAATACAAAGTCATTCCCTATAGTTTATAAATAGATACAAATGATAAGATCAACAAGTAGCAAAGGCAAATCCCCAATAGTGATTATGAGGCCTGAAAGTCTAATTAGTAACATTCATTTTACCAATTAATAAGTTTTACTAATTTTTGCATATTTATACCAAAAGTCCTTCCTTATTTTCTTTCTTTCTCTCTCTCTCTCTCTCTCTCTCTCTCTCTCTCTCTCTCTCTCTCTCTCTCTCTCTCTCTTTCTTCTTTCATGGATACCAAGAACCAAACTCAGGACTTGGCACTTGCCAGGCAGGCACTGCACTGCTTAGCTATATCTCACCCCCCCCATCCCTATCTGCAGACTATCAATTTTTCCAATGTAAAATTAAGAGCTCATTTATTTAAAAAAGGTATTCTAATAACTGTATGTGCCCCAGAAGTAACATTCCCTATAACCCACCATCTAACAATAGCAGTAATGGGAAGGAGACCAAGAGACTGAGTAAGTGGGGAGGGAGAGGAAGAGAAGGGGGTATAAAAAGAATTAAGATGTGCCATGTAGAGCCAGGGTAGAGCTCAGCAACACAATGCCTGCCTGGCAAGCACAAGGTCTTGAGTTCAATTCCTAGAACCAAAAAAAAAAGCGCCATGTACATGTACCACCTCATCACAATGAATGTAATCATGTACTGCAAACATGTACCCATAAAAAACTTAAAAATAGCCATGTTATTCAGATTACATATACATCTATAATTTTTCTGTGCTGTATTTAAATGTTTACAAAAATAGGACATATACTTTTACTCTGCTTTTGCCTTGCAAGCATGTTTTTCATTTCTTCAACAAATCATTTTGAGCATGTCTGATGTGCAAGTCAGTCATTGTCTAAGTGCAGGGGAGGATATCACAGAAAAAAAGGTGGTGATCTAGATATGTCATGTGTATCTTTCCATAAATGTAAATAAACTTCATAATAATTTAATAAGTACATTATTGCATAGAATTCTATTGCATAGATATAGTGTGATTTACTTAATCAGTCTTTCATTTGGGATATTGAGATACCATCTATCACATTTTCTTGAATATAGGGGAAATATAAATTGATCCGTTGGTGAATGCAAATCCATGTTGAAATTATCTCTGCTAATACAATTCTACTGGTGGTGCTACTCTTTAAAATATGACTTTATAAACAGTGATTAGATTCTTGGCAAAGTGGCTACAAAGATCAGTCAGTGTGTGCCCAGCAGTCTCTCACGTGATGGATGACTGTGGAGGATCCTGGAGACAGCTGAAGTTTTTCTAATCCACTGCTGTCCCAAGTCAGGTCAGAACAGGGCTCTAGGCCTTATAAATGTACATCACGTTGCCATTTTGGCTGTTTTTGCTCCTTCTCAGCCATTTATGGTTGTGCAGTGATATGTGGTGCTGGCCTTCTGGGATATTTAGAAAGCATTTGTTCTCCCTTTGATGGGAATTGCTACTTTTTGTTCTCTGTCCAGCAGTCAGCAGGCCACCTTCCTGCCATGTGTTTTACTCCTTCACACACGAACATGAAGTAATGTCATGGAATCTGTTGGTGATCCCAGTACCCTGTTTGATGTTCAGTACAAAGCAAAACATAATCCAGGTGAAATATAAAACTGTATAATAGTAGAACTCATATAAATTGTACTTTCATTTTATGGAAATGGACACTGAGGTACAGAGAGGTTGAATGAGTTTTTAAAGTCACAATTAGCTATAGAGCTGAAACTAGAAATTAGGGCTTCTAATTTCTTTCTCTTTTTTGGGTTTTTGAGACAAGTTCTCACTATGTAGTTGGCCTTGAACTTACTGTATAGCCAGACTGGCCTTAGACTCATGGCAAATCTCCTGCGTAAGCCTCCTAAGCACTGATATTACTGACATGCCCCACCACACCCAGCCCTTGACTTCTAATTTCTTGTCCAGTGTTCATCCCAGGAAATCAGGTATGTCAAGTTTGTGCTAGGATCACATAGGGTCCTTGTCAGGGAACATCACTGCTTTGAACCTATATGGCCTCCAGTTAAAATGTCCTCTCTACAAAACTATACCAATGTCATAAATGTACAGGTTTTATTTAATTTTTCACTTTGTTTATCTGATGGAGGCTTTTAAATAGCATCTGTATGTAAGCAGAGTTCAGTAACCATCTTTGATGTTAGTATGCTTTCCACCCACAGGCTGATTTATGACTTCTGTCTTTAGGTTTATGATTGGAATGTCTCTCTGTGCCAGTTCCACAAAGCAGGCCCCATGGGCTGCATGTTAAATGAACATGTCCCATCAAGTTTATGATCAGACTTAGCTGAGCCATGGACTCTCTCAGACTGTTTGGCAGATTCCACTCGGATTTTCTGGAGGTCACATTTTCTTCTCCTAGAGGGTACCAACATCTGATTTACAAATAAACTCAGTTCCAAAGAACTGAGTATTGCAGTGAGAGCTGTTTTGTTAAGGCCGTCTGTAAACTATCTTTGCTAATGGACCAAAGCAGTGTTGCAGCAGCATATCTGAAATTGAGCATTATCAAAAAATAGTAAGGTTTAGTCTTAGAGTGTAGTTTTGGAGGGCACAGTGAGTAACAGCCCACCTCTGGAGTTAACTGCTTATGGTTAACTCTTAGAGCTACCATGTATTATGTACTTAATCTCTGTTTTCGCCTATGGAAAATAGAGATGATAATAACAATACTGGGTACCAAGTAGTTTCTGAGAAGTTTAAATGAGGTGATACTCTCAAATACCCTAAAATGCTGTCTGGCACATGTTAAAAACCATGTAACAGTTTGCTATTATTATTCTCATTCCATTCATTGTGACATCTTCTATGTGATAGGCTCAGTGATATATGATAATAATAAAAAAAAGGACTTCCAGCCCTTGAAGAATCTTGTTAAAACATGTCATACAAACCATAACATTCTAGGTATACAGTAAGAAAAGTACTATAATGGAGTAAAATAGTTAATTTTGTATACGCCTGAGTTTTTTGTCTCTCAAAACCAAAGGCTAGCTTTGAGGACAAAAGGAAAAATTTTGGAGAGTATTAGAAATAATAAGAAAGAAGCAGCTCTTGGTGAATGCCCACCAGGGGAAAGAAGTCCCACAGGCTTTCTCTGTCTTAGTGTCACATACTATGGGGGTGGGGAGTCTTTCAAATGAAATGAGTTCAAAAAGAAACTTGTATTTCTAGTATTTTCTCAAAGTCTCCTTGAAGTCAAAGTCCCAGTTAGTAAGGGGCTACTGACTAACACAGTGGTACCTTCTTTCTGGGAAGAAAGGCCCTTATCTCACTCTTTATTATAGTTTTTACCCTTTCTCTTGTGTTCATCTTTCCATATTTAAGCTGGTTGGCTGCTTTAGTTTTTTTTTTTTTTTTTTTTTTTTTTTTTTTTTTTTTTTTTTTTTTTTTAAATTTAAGGAGAAAAAGAAAAAAAAACAGAAAAAGGGTACAAGTAATACAAAATTTAAAAAGTAAACAGTAAGAAATCACTAATTCATAGATTACATATTCTCATCTTAGAAATAGTTGTTCAAGTTACAAAATAGAAGTATATAAAGTGGACTTTCAAACAGTGAGAGTGCAGTTTGTTCAGTGATCCAAAAAAACTCAGTAATATGGTTATCTACCTTATACACTTATGCAGTTTTAACCTTTAGAGCTCTTTCTTTTCTTTTGTACAACGACAATTACACATTTTGGGTGCTGCTTTAGTTTTTAATGGTGGGTTATTTTCCTTCCTGGGACTCTGTAGTTGCATTCTCATAATAACGAAGCTACTGCATTCTCCCTTCTGAAGTGGTCCTGCCATAAGGAAGGGGGTGAAGCTCACTCTGGCTTCATCCAGCTAAAGAAGCCAGTGTAAGGGAGATGGCAGTCAGGGATTTTCTTCAGAAAACTAATCTAAGTAGACCTTGGCAGAGTTGACTTAAATAAAAATATTATAGGCAGTCAGACAGGGATAGCCCCTTGAGGAAATCAGAACAGAGGATAAAACACATTACAACTGTGGCCAGCGGTGCATCTGTTGGAGACCAGGCTTCAAGATAAATGACCAAGGCTACATACTTCGCCCAGGGGATAATTGATTATCACCTGGTTCAATAAAATCTAGATACATATCAGTCACCCAGATGGGTGGCAAGGACCTCTAATCCATCCCTTCCTAAAGGGGGGGGGGGACACGGTATTGTTCTTCCTATGTACACTTGTTACATGACCTGCTTAAGCAGCTATACTTATAAGCTGACTGGTTTATTGTAATTTTGACCCATGTTGTATCCACCTTGTGATTTTGTACCCATCTTGTAATTTTGATCTTTAAAACTTTCTTTGAAAAGTGAGCTCATTGGCATTTCACTTTCGGAACTCCTCCTGTCTCTCAGGAGCTATCATTCTCAATAAACCCTTCCTACTCTTAACCTCTGATGTTCTTTAGAATTCATTCTCTTTTTTTTTTTTTTTTAATTTTATTTAAGGAGAAAAGAAAAAAAAAGGAGAGAAAGGGTACAAGTTATACAGATTTGCAGAAAAAAAAATGAACAGTAGGAAATTACTAGTTAATGGATTACATATTGTCATCTTAGAAATAATTGTTCAAGTCACAAAATTAAAGCTTGTAAAGTGGACATTCCATCAATGATACTGCAAACAGTTCTGTTCAATGATCCAATAAAACTCTGTGATACGATATTCTATCTTATACACTTAAGTATACATGCAGTTATATAGTTTAGAGCACTTTCTTTTCCTCTCTTTTGTACAATGACTATTACACATTTTGGGTTTCATTGCTCTCACGGTTCTTATTACTTTTTTTGGAAGAGAGTAAAACCAAATGTGACATAACAGAACAGAATCAGTCAAGTCAAAAGGGTGGACATAAGAGATAATGTGAAAACATAATACAAGGTGATCAACAGTGGTTACTATAATGCCTCCCTCTATCTCTAATAGAATTGCCTATACCATTAGTTATAATACAATTGAACAAAACAGTAAAGGACAAAACCAAACCATTGGAGACATTGTAGGTCTTCAAAAGTAGATAAAAGTCAACGAGAATGGGCGTTATAATGAATCTCATTATCTTCACAGCTGATGCCTAAATTTTCAAACCTGATACTATCCAGCAAAACAGAATAGGGGAACATCAGTTAAAAACCAGATGGTGAGAGTAATACAGGGCTTTAAATCGAGGTAATGGAAAGTCAAAGTGGGTTACTATAATATATCCTGTTATTTTTTTTCCTTTAATTAAAAGGATAAAAATTTTAAAAAAGTATTAAAAAAGTAAATAATGGAGTGGAGATTGAGATAAAAGAGGGCATAACAACGAAACAGCACAGATCAAAACATAACCATTTAAGCAGAATAGTGTTTCACCACCAGATAATCCTGACCTAAAAGTAGTTACCATATTGTCTCTTTCCTTGAAATCCTTGAGTACAACTTCGTATACTGTAGCATTAAGTATATCAAAACAATGTAAAACCATTTAAGAGAATGACAGCATTACAGAGTATTTAGAATCGACTAACAGAAAATGAATAATGGTTTCTGTATAATCTCCTTGTCTTTAAAAGGTTTTTGCTTATACTATCGTACATAATAAAATCCAGTAAGATACAACCTATTTAGACCATTGGAGACAGAAGGACAAAAGCTAGATGAGACTTCAAAACAAGATGATACTAAATCAGTATTACCTATTAAGATGTCATTTTCTCCAAAATAGCTGTTCCTATCATCCAATCTTCTCTGCCTCATTTCTGTTGAGCTCTTATTCTGTCAGTAGCTGTCAGTTTGTCTTCTTCACTTTGTTCTCTGCTCCATTAGTTGTGGCCTCCACTATTTCTGGATTCTTTGTATTTTTCTTTTTTTAGAATATCCTGCAATACTCTCTGTAGAGTTGAATTGGTGGTTGCAAATTCCCCCAGTTCCTCTTTATCCTGGAAGCACCTTGTTTTTCCATCAATTTCCAGGGACAGTTGTGCAGGATATCTCAATCTTGGCTGGAGATTATTATCTTTCAAAGCTTGAATTATTTCCCCCCACGCTCTTCGTGATTTGATGGTTTGTGCAGAGAAATCTGCTGTAATTCTGATGGGTGCTCCCTTGTAAGTGGTCTGTTTCTTGTCTCTGACAGCTTTTAATATTCTGTTCTTGTATTGAATTTCTGGAATTTTTATTATTATATGCCTGGGTGTTGCTCTGTTTGGGTTGTAGGTAGCTGGGGTCCTGTATGCCTCATACATCTGAGTATCTTTACCTTTTGCTAAATTAGGAAAATTCTCCTGGATTATTTCTGTGAGTAGCTTTTGTAGTTCATTTGTTTGTGTCCCTACTTCTTCTTTTATGTTCTTAATCCTTAAGTTATGGATCCTCTTATCATCTTCTTGTCTTTGTATTATTGCTTTTTGTTTCTTTGTTATTTTTAAGAAGTTTTTCATTTCATTCTCCCATATTACAATTCTGCCCTCCAGTTCAGATAGTCTGTCCTTAGTTTCTTTCAAGCTGTTATGCCAGTCTTCGATAGACTTCTTAGTTTCTTGGTAGTCCCTTTGAACCTGCTTCACGTATTCTATGCTTTCCCTGTTTTCTCCATCAAACAATTCTCCCCTCTTTTTCTGTTCTTCCATTCCACCATCTGTTTTTTCTTGGGTGGGGCTTAGCATTTCTCTAACTATTCTGCATACTTCTAGCTTCAGGTCGTTGATAACTTCATTCCTGAATTGGTCTATGAGGCTCTCTATATGGTGCTTTATGTGTATTGGTGTGGTGTCCGCTATTGCCTGTTTCTCAGAATTGGAGGCCGAGGAGCCTTTCTTGTTGCTGCCTCTTCCCATATTCTCTGTTCCTTATATATGCAAGCTTATATGAGAGGCCCAGCTTCTCTCCCTGTCAGCCACAGCCTGATCGAATTGCGCCGGTTAGGTGTTCCCACTCACCGCTGCGCACCAGGCAGCCTATGCGGGGCCTGCCCCTCCGGGCCTCCGTCGGGCTCTGGGATCTGGATTGGGCCAGCCTACGGGGTCCGCCGGCAGCGTCACGCAGGCCAGGCACTTTTCACCAATCCCGCCCGAGAGGGGAATGTGTGGCTGGAGTCGCCAGCGCGCCCTGCTCCCGCAGGACTGCTCGGGCCCAGAAAGTCCGCTGGAGTCAAACTGTGGTGGAGTGTCAGTTTCTCTCACTCACCTCGCCACAAGTCAGAACATGCCTCCCTGCCCGTCCTGTTTTCGACTCCGTTCGCAGAGCTTCTGCGCGTCTCTCTCCTTGCCGAGCCAATGTAGAGGCAGCCAGCCACTGCACGGCGGGAAACCCAAATTGCGGCTTCCAATGGCGCAGGGTCCAGCCTCAGCAGCGAGACTTTTCTGTTCCAGTTTTAGCACCAGGACTGCATTCCAAGTTGGTTTCTCTCAGCTGAGTTTGTTCCTGAGACAGCAGAGCATAATTCCACCTGCTTATGTCTCTTTAGTCCGCACCATACCTGGCTTCTGAGCCTAGTTTTTCAGAGAGCCTCCGGTAGTTGCTGTTATCTGTCCGCCATGTTCTCCCGGAAGTTCCTCTCATTCTCTCTTTTTTTTTTTTTTCATTTTTATTGGTACCAGGGATCAAACTCGCGACTGCCTGCTTGCAAGGCAGGCGCTTATGTCCCTGAGCTAAATCCCCAGCCCCCCCCCTTTTTTTTTGTCTTTTTTTTTTTAATCGGTACCAGGGATCGAACTCACAACTGCCTGCTTGCAAGGCAGGCCCTTATGCTGCTGAGCTAAATCCCCAGCCCCCATTCTTTGATTTTTGAAGAATACAAACTCAGAATCTCTTGACATGTGGCAGGTTGGAAGTTACGTTTATTTCCCACTATGTCTTTTGGCAGCTCCACCAAGATAATCAGGAGGTGAAATTCATGGATTCTGCCTTTGCTTCATGGATTCTAGACTGTGACTTGTTTAGATAATCAAAAACTGTTATCCTTGTTTGTTAGTTACTTATGCCTTGAATTTTGAATGCTTAGGTCTTGTTTGTTTTGTCTTTTTTTGAGACAGGATCTCACTATGCTGTTCAGGCTGGTTTTGAGATCACTTTGTAGCCCAGGCTGGTCTTTCAAAGATCCTCCTGCCTCAGCCTTTCAAGTGCTGTGATTACAGGAGTGCGCCACCACACCTAGCTATTGTTTTTTTTTTTTAGACCATCTTTTTGTTGTTGTTGTTGTTAAAATGGTAAATCTGAGAAAGATTGTTTCTTTGATAGGATATGTTACTTTTGCTGGCAAAATCTTCTGTTTCTGTTTTTGTATATGCTACATTTAGATTTACCTAGTTGCTGAATTTATTGGCAGTCTTTGCTTGACCTGTTTGACTTCTTTTTGACTATTGTGGGTTTGTCCTCAGTTGTAGGGAAAAGTAAGGTTAGAGTGACTCCTAGTGGACTTGGATACTAACCAAAATGTAAATTTATAAAATTCTATAAAATGGGTCTTTTTATGATATATAGTATTTAAAAAAATATACATACCTATAAATAAATCATGGAACCCTGCCAGTCAAGGCAGTAGGCCAGCAACCATTCTTAAGACTTGGAGGACAGATTTCACCAAGACAGTCTGGCCTGATCCCTCCTCTATATTCCAGAGGGAGTGTTTCCTTTCAGGTCTGATCTTCCACTGGTGAGCAAAAATCTTAGCTCTTTAGATTCCCCAATCTCATCTTTTCAGGCTGAGAGTGATGACTCATAAGCAAATTGTCTTTTTTTTTTTTTTTTGTCTTTTTCATTTTTATCAGTACCAGGGATTGAACTCACGACTGCCTGCTTGCAAGGCAGGTGCTTATGCCGCTGAGCTAAATCCCCAGCCCCCCAAATTGTCTTAATAATTTATCTTTTTCTGATCTTATTTCTGATGATTTAAAAGTACAATTTTCCTCTTCTCTTGTTAACCTATTTCTCATATCCATCCTCAATAGGAAATTACTTCCTCCCACCCACCCTCCTAAAGAGAAAAATGATGCTATGTAGTTAAATGTCTTGGGCATGGTCACACAGTTAATTAAATAAAGCAAATATTGACATCCAGATTTCATTTATTTTTTCTACTGGTCTTCATTCAGTAGATAATCTTTTATATGCCAGACAGTATTTAAAAAATAGGAACTTCTACACTAAATAATCTCTGTCCTTAAAGGAGCTGGCAGCAAATGGTGATGTAAGGGAATAAATCAATCATCATGACTGCAAGAAAGAACAAGCAGAAGCAAAACTAGATACTACAGAGCTGGGAAGAGCTGTAATCCCCTCTAAGGGTTAAGAAAGGCTTCCTGAGCTGGTTGTGATGGCACATTCCTGTAATCCCACAACTCAGGAGGCTGAAGTAGGAGGATTGGCCAGTTTGGGCAACATATTGAGTCCTGATACTTTGTCTCAAAAAGCCAAAAGAAAAGGGGAAGGGGAAGGCTTCCTGGAAGAGTTTGTTCCTGAGGGGCTGTTGAATGTGAGCTAGAGTTGCTGGGAGGAGGCACTGCGGAATAATTCTCAGCATTACAAGGCAGGCCTCAGGTCATAGAAACTGGGTTGGGGTAGTATAGACTGACTAAGGAGGCTAGAATAAGAAGGTCAAAAGAGAAAGGTCATGTTTGCATGATAAGGATTACAAGTTTCCACTGTAGACAAACTATGGTGAGTTTGGGAATACCACAGTTGACAGAGATGGTGGGAATAAAAAACAGAGGCAGAGCCAAAAAGGAGGCATTGACTAGCTGTGGAAGTCCTGCAGAGCTCAAGGGAAATAAGCATTTAAATCCGCCAAAATTTTCAGGGTAGAGAAGTGATTCCCGTTTTCCTTCTGTAACATCAAATCTGAGATTTTACTGATGCCACTGCCTCATTCAACTCTTCTTCCTCATCATTTCTCTTCTGCTTGTGGACCCACCAAGAACTCAATTAATTCCCACGTGCATACTGTCAGTGGATAGGAGCCAAGTATTTTTGACCTTTTATATGCTCTTTCATTGCCTGCTACTGATGAAATCAAAATATCACTCCCCATACTAGGCTGGTGTCTCACAAAGTCAAAGAATGAAAGCACAGACAAAAGCAGTTAGGAGGAATCCTTATTAGATGTATAAGAAAGAAAAAAAGCTCCCAATAGTTGGAAGGGGACCTTAATAAAGGTTGCCAGAGTGGACTGTCTAGGGTCTTTTATGTTAAGGTGGCCAGGTTTCTGTCCTTAAGGAGTGACGGCAGGTTTAGCCTATAGAATTTGTCTATGCTCACAGACCAGGTAGTGGCCACACACTGATCACACACTGTTTGGCCACTCAGGAACCATGCTGTGTAATAGAAGAAAGTAAAAGAGGAGGAGGATCAGCCTACAATGGCCATTTCCCGTGTTGTTACATTCCTGAGCTCAGTGATCTGTATGGCTTGAGTTAACCCTTAAACTTGTATACCTGCTATTTTCTTTTAAGGCTGATCAGCTTAACACCATCTTAGTAAAAGACAAATGTCTTTTACTGGTTGCCTACTTATAAGCTAATAGGCTATACTGCCTACCACAAAAGGGAGCCACTTATTTTAGTGAAAAGGAAAATGGATTTATTCTAAGCTAGCTCCAAGGAGATGGAGGGGCCTGTCTGGTTCAAATCACCATCTCACGGGTGTGTACAGGTGTGTTAGGGTCTTTCATAGCAGGAACAGTGCCGGGAGAAAAATACAGTGAGACAATAGTTATGTCCAGGTTTATTCCTTCCCTTTCTGAACCCAGATCTCTCTTTGCCTTGCCTGAGGAAATGAAATTGGATTAGACCTCTTGGTGTCAGCCTGTGCATATTCTGTCTATTCATCCAGACTGAGGAAAGGTGGGGGTAGCTAGGTGTTTATGTCCTAGGCCTGGGAAAGGCTGGGGAAGTCACTTAGCACTAAAAGAAAAAAATGTAACTTCTTTTTGTTATGGGATCAAACTCACGACCATATGCCACTGAGCTAAATCCCCAGCCCCAAAAATGTAATTTCTAAGGTTACATTTTGTGGTGCTACACCAGGAGGTCCCCTGAGGAGCTAGGCACCTCAAGTTGGCTTATGCAGGATCTTGACTTACTGAAAATGCAGTAAAGCATTTCAGGATGTATCAGGGAGAGGGACAGGCTGATTTATTACATAGATTTAGAAAGTAAGGCAGAATGGGAAGGGACTTCATTTTGAGGACCTAAAGGGACAGTGCTTTGAGGAAGAATAAGGCCAGTTTTTTCAGAGGGGCTCAGGTGGGCTATGGAATGGTTTTTTGTTGTTGTTATTATTGTTTTTAAATTTTATTTAAGGAGAAAAAGAAAACACAGAAAAAGGGTATAAGTTATACAGAATTTCAGAAAAAATAAACAGTAGGAAATCACTAGTTAATAGATTACATATTGTCATCTTAGAAATAGTTGTTCAAGTTACAAATTTAAAGCATATAAAGTGGATATTCAAACTGTGAGACTGCAAACAGTTCTGTTCAGTGATCCAACAAAACTCAGTAATATGGTTATGTATCTTATACACTTAAATATACATGCAGTTAAATCCTTTAGAGCACTTTATTTTCCTCTCTTTTGTACAATGACAATTACACATTTTGGGTTTTATTACTCCCACAGTTCTTATTACTTTTTTTGAAGAGAATAAAACCAAATGTGACATAACGAAACAGAGTCAGTCAAATCAAAAGGATGGACAAAATACATACTGTAAAAACAAAATACAAGGTGATCAACAATGGTTACCATAATTCCTCTTGCTATCTTAAAAAGAACTGCCTATATCATCAGTTATAATAAAATTGAACAAAACAGTAAAGAACAAAACCAATAAAACCAAAACACTGGAGACATTACAGGACTTCAAAAGATAATAGTCAAACCAAGAATGGGCATCATAATGAATCTTATTGTCTTCACAGTTGTTGCCTATACTCTCGAACTTAGTAGTATCAAGCAAAACAGAATAGAGTAAAATCAGTCAAAACAAGATGGTGAGAGCAATGCAGGGTTTCAAATCAAGTTAATAGGAAATCAAAGTGGGTTACTATAATATAACCTACTATTTTTTATTTTTCCCTTAATTAAAAAGATAAAAATAAAAAAATAAATAATAAAAAAAGGTTGAGATAAAAAAGGGCATATCAACAAAACAGCTGAGATCAAAACATAACCATTTAAGCAAAATAGTGTTTCACCACAAGATATATCGACATAAAAGTAGTTACCATAGTGTCTCTTTCCTTGAAATCTTTGGGTATAACTTCGTCCACTGTAGCATCAAACATATCAAGACAATGTAAAACCATTCAAGAGAATGACAGTATTACAGGGTATTTAGAATCAACTAACAGAAAATGAACAATGATTTCTGTATAATCTCCTTGTCTATAAAAGTTTGTTTATATTATCACATATAATAAAATCCAGTAAGATACAACATGTTAAGACCGGTAGAGACAGAAGAACAAAAGCTTGATGAGACTTCAAAACAAGATGATATTAAATTAGCACCAGCTATTATGATGTCTTGTTTTCTCCAAAATAGCTGTTCCTACCATCCAACCTTCTCTACCTCATTTCTGTTGAGCTCTTTTTCTGTCATTAGTTGTCAGTTTGTCTTCTTCATTTTGCTTTCTGCTCCATTCATTGTGGCCTCTCTGCCACTGTTTCTGGAATTTTGGTATTTTTCATTTTTTAGAATGTCCTGCAGTATTCTCTGCAGAGTTGAATTGGTGGTTGCAAATTCCCCTAGTTCCTCTTTATCCTGGAAGCACCTTGTTTTTCCATCAATTTCTAGGGACAGTTGTGCAGGATATCTCAATCTTGGCTGGAGATTATTATCTTTCAAAGCTTGAATTATTTCCCCCCAGGCTATTCATGATTTGATGGTTTGTGCCAAGAAGTCTGCTGTAATTCTGATAGATGTTCCCTTGTAAGTGATTTGTTTCTTGTCTCTGACAGCTTTTAGTATTCTGTTCTTATATTGGATTTCTGGAATTTTGATTATTATATGCCTGGGTGTAGCTTTGTTTGGGTTGTAGTTGGCTGGGGTCCTGTATGCCTCATACCTCTGAGTATCTTTACCTTTTGCTAAATTAGGAAAATTTTCCTGGATTATTTTTGTGACTAGTCTTTGTAGTTCATTTGTTTGTGTCCCTACTTCTTTTACATTCTTAATTCTTAAGTTATAGATCCTCTTATCTTCAAGCCTTTCTATTATTGCTGTTTGTTTCCTTGTTATTTTTAAGAAGTTTTTCATTTCATGCTCCCACATTACAAATCTGTTCTCCAGTTCAAATAACCTATCCTTAGTTTCTTTCAAGCTGTTATGCCAGCTTTCAATAGAGTTTTTAGTTTCCTGGTAATCTCTTTGAACCTGCTTCACGTATTCTATGTTTTCTCTATTTTCTCCATCAAACAATTCTCCCCTTTTTTTTCTGTTCTTCCATTCCACCATCTGTTTTTTCTTGGGCGATGCTTAGCATTTCTCTAACTGTTCTACTTATATCTTGCTTTACTTCTTTAAATACTTCAGTTTTGAACTCATCTATGAGGCTCTGGAGATATCGCTTTATGTCTGTTGGTGCCGTGTCTGATATTACATGTTTTCTGTTCTCATTCTCCTTTGCATTTACCTTTCCTGGATCAGTGTTCTCAGGATTGGGGGCCAAGGACCCTTTCTTGTTGCTCCCTCTTCCCATACTTTTTGTTCCATACAAGCATATATAGGAGGCCCAGTTTCTTTCTTTGTTGGTTACAATTTGTTTGAATTGTACCGGCTAGGTGTTCCCGCCCACTGCAGTGTACTAGGGAGACACATACCTGGGCAGCCTCTGCTGGGCCTGCTCCTCCAGGTCAACCTACTGAAGACTGCACTGGTAGGGTGCACCACCAGGGGTGGGACCTGGTTTGGGCTAGCCTACTGGGTCTTAGTCCACAGCATCACCCAGGCCAAGTGCTCCCCACCAATCCCGCTTTGGAGGGGAATATGTAACTGAAGTCACTGCAGTGTCCTGTTCCGGCTAGTCTGCCCAGTCCCAGAATGTCCTCTGTTGGCGCCTCCTTATCTATGGAGGGGTCCCCGTTTCTCTCACTCACCATGGCAGGTTGATGCAGGGCTCCCCGCCAGTCCCTCTCAACTCCATTCACTGATTTCCGCTCTCAGAGGTTTTACATCTCTGTCACTGCTGTGTCGATTCAGATGCAGCAGTGGTGGCAGGAAATTCAAATCACGATTTACAGAGGCGCGGGTTCCAGCTTCCGTGCTGAGATTTTATCCGTTCCAGTAATAGCACCGGGATTACATTTCCAGTTGGTTTCTCTCAGCTTAATTCGTTCCTGGGTTGGCAGGGTATATCTCCCCTTGTTTAGGACTCCTCATACTGCACCATTCCTGGATTCTAAGCTGGCTAACTGAGAGAGCCTCCATAGCTGCTGTTATCTATCCACCATGTTCTCCCAGAAGTCCGAATGGTTTTATCTCAGTTGTAATTTTGTAAAGTCTGGAAAAAAATTTGTAAAGTCATTGCTTGAGAGAGCAGTTGATTTCTACAGGATGATTACTTCTACTTTGGCAGTCTCAGTTTTGAGGAGGTTCTGCTGGAACACAAGGTAATGACCAGAGAACTGAGTGCTCACTGATAGTTGAATGTCTCTGTTAATCTCTTAACTTTATATCTTTACTCTTGAAAGGAGATGAAGTAAGTTATATGAATTCAAGGATAATCAACACTGTAGTGCCAATTTTTAAACAGACATTCCCTAAATGATTAATACACTTATATGCAGACTTGTACAAGCACCCTACTCAACATTTTAAAGCAATAAGGGAAACAGATACAAATTCTGCTTTTAGATCTTGGGATGTAGCTCAGTGGCACAGTGTCTGCCTGGTAAGCACAAGACCCTGAGTTCAACTCCCAGTACCCAAAAACAAAACAAAAAAATTACAGTTTTTTAAATTCTGCTTTTAGTTACCTGTGGAGCATCTGCAAGCCCAAATGAAAAGTCTTTCTTGTTATTGTTTTGTTTTGCTTTCTTTTTGTTTTAATAACAAAAGCAGTTTTCAAGTCCTTGAGTGCCTCAGAAGAAAACAAATCATTCTTTTATTGAATAAAAGGTTAGTGGCCTACATCTGTCCCTAGAATGGTCTTTGTCTTAGTATTTTGCTTCTTTCTCAGGATGCAGTATCCTCACTTGTCTAATCTCTATTCAGCCTTCCTCATCTAACACAAGTCTATTTTCCCCATGGCTGCCCTAGCATGCTCTATTCTAAGCAGATCTGTTTGTATTTCATGCAACTGTATGCCATCTGGTGTTTTTGGCTGTCTTCTTACAAGCTTCTTGGTGTCAGGGGTCTTATTTTATTCTTCCCCTGTGGCCTTTAAATCCTAGAATAGTAAAGAATCCTCACTCTAAAAAATAATCCTCACTCTAAAAAAGCTTTGGTTAATAAAAATTATTTACTTCACCATATACTATTCATGAGGATTCCTAAGGAAGATTTAAATTTCAGCTGTCCCAGCTGAAACCCATGCAAAGGATATTATCCTGAGCTAAGAACAGCATTAGCCTGGGTAGCATGTGTGCAGAGAGAGAGGCTAGGAATGAGGGAGGGGCCTTACAGCAGCATCCACAAAGGCTGGAAGGCATGCCTGTGTGATGTCCATATGCGGTTCCTCCAAAATCAGCTCCTACTTTGCAGCTGGCCCTTTGAGGTCTCTTTTTGGAAGCACTGTCCACTCTGGCTTAGTGAACACCACCTATCATGGAATGGGGAATAAGACCTCACTGGATAGTGGCTTCTGAGTTTAATGTTAATAAAAGAATTACAACTCATTATCATTGTCATGGCTGTGAGGAAAGAGGTAGTTGTGAAGGAATGGAAAAAGAATTCCCTCTTTTTGACCATAAACTTAGAATTTTCCCCCTGCACTTCCAAAGGGAAATTTAAGACTATTTCACACAGATACCTTTGCAACATCCTCATTGCTGAGTGAGTTAAGGAATTATACTGTTTTAAAATTAATATACATTCATGATACACAATTACATTCATCTTAGGAAATTAATAAATATACATATTGTGTCTTGATCAGTTTTACTTTCCCTTCTCCTCCTACTCTCCACCCCCATCATTTCCTAGATTCCCTTTCTATCTCCACAGAGTCTGCCTTTCTGTTTCCTGCCATCTCTCTTTGATTTTGCATTTTGTTTATATTTTGGGTCTACTATTCATGAAACCATGTAACATTTAATCTTCATGGACTTACTTCATTTAGCATTATGGTCTCAAGGTGTATCCATTTCTCTTACAGATGACTCAAGTTACCCTTATGGCTGAGTACTATATGTACCACAGTCTCTCTTATCTATTCATCCTTGAATGGGCACATAGACCATTTCCATAATTTAGCTATTGTGACTTTTGCTGTTATAAAGATGGATATGCATGTAATATGACTTTAACTCTTTCAGGAAAGTACCCAGAATAGCTCTAGCTAGGTCAAATGAAATCTCCAGTTTTAGTTTTTTTAAGGATCTCCATACTGATTTCCACAGTGGTTGTCCTAGTTTAAGGTCCCAGAGAAAAGTTCCTTCCCCCCCCCCAACCTGGCCAGCATTTGTTGTCTGCTGAGTCTTTGAGAGTTGAAGGTGATAGTGCTTATGTCCCTGGACTATAAAGTCTCTCTATGCATATCACGTTACTCAACAAAGGACACAGTTACTCAGGTGACTCAAAGACTAGTGTGACTGCATTTAATGGATAATGTAAAACTAGCTGGGTACTAAAAAAATAGAAGCTACCATCAGTCATATCAATATTATCAAATATTATATTGCACTGTATTTATAATATTTCAGTCCTGCCTAATAATTACTTTATTGCAATATTGTGGATTAAACCTGGGTTTTCACACTGAGCTGCATACCCATCCCTTTTTTTAACCTTTTATTTCTGACACAGAGTCCTGTTAAGTCACTAAATTGCCTTGGCTAGGCTCCACCTTGCCATCCTCCTGCTTCAGCTTCCCTGAGTGTGGAGGTAACAGACCGTTGGGTACCACACCTGGCTCGAGGATTACATTTTCATAACATCTCGGAAGCCCTCCATCCTTCACAAGTAGCCTAATTTACCTTCTAGATATCATTAACCCTTGCGTGGCATGCAATCACGTGCGAGTAGCACATGATGATTTCACAAGATGTGCGCCCGCCTCCCTCCTGCTGTCAGTGTGGTAAACAAACATCCTCATCCTGGGAGTGGCAAGGAAAGGCGGCCCCGCGGCTCCTCACTTTCCCCTCCTGCCCTAGAACGCCATGCTGCATTAAGACTAGACTGCTCAGCTCAGCCTCGCCAACCCGCTTCTGCCTCTCCTCCTCAGGTGGCCCCGGGCGCCGCCATGACGACCGCCATCTTGGAGCGCCTCAGCACGCTGTCGGTGAGCGGCCCGCAGCTGCGCCGCCTGCCCAAGATCCTGGAGGGCGGCCTTCCGCAGATGCCCCGCACCGTCCCCGAGACCGACGTGCCACAGCTCTTCCGCGAGCCCTACATCCGCGCCGGCTACCGCCCCACTGGCCACGAGTGGCGCTACTACTTCCTGAGCCTCTTTCAGAAGCACAACGAGGTGGTGAATGTGTGGACGCACCTGCTGGCGGCGCTCGCCGTGCTGCTGCGCTTCTGGGCCTTCGCCGAGGCCGAGGCCTTGGCCTGGACCGCGCCGCGCGCCCTGCCGCTGCTGCTCTTCGTGCTGTCCTCCCTCACCTACCTCACGTGCAGCCTGCTGGCGCACCTGCTGCAGTCCAAGTCCGAGCTGTCGCACTACACCTTCTACTTCCTGGACTACGTGGGCGTCAGCGTCTACCAGTACGGCAGCGCGCTTGCGCACTTCTTCTACAGCTCCGACCAGGCCTGGTACGAGCGCTTCTGGCTCTTCTTCCTGCCCGCGGCCGCCTTCTGCGGCTGGCTGTCCTGTGCTGGCTGCTGCTACGCCAAGTACCGTTACCGCAGGCCCTACCCGGTGATGAGGAAGCTCTGCCAGGTGGTCCCGGCGGGGCTGGCCTTCGTGCTGGACATCAGCCCGGTGGCGCACAGAGTGGCGCTCTGCCACCTGGCCGGCTGCCAGGAGCAGGCGGCCTGGTACCACACCCTCCAGATCCTCTTCTTCCTGGTCAGCGCCTACTTCTTCTCCTGCCCGGTGCCTGAGAAGTACTTCCCTGGGTCCTGTGACATAGTGGGGCACGGGCATCAAATCTTCCACGCCTTTCTGTCAGTCTGCACGCTGTCACAGCTGGAGGCCATCCTCCTGGACTACCAGGGGCGCCATGAGCTCTTCTTGCAGCGCCATGGTCCCATGTCTGTCTACGCAGCCTGCCTGTCCTTCTTCTTCTTGGCTGCCTGCAGTGCTGCCACTGCAGCGCTCCTGAGGCATAAAGTCAAGGCCAGACTGATCAAGAAAGATTCCTGAGGCTGCAGGTGGGGGCAAGGTACAGAGGTGGCCCCTTGTGATTCGGGGAGTACTTGATGCAGCAACGGAAGTTGACTTTTCATTTTTAAGTGTTGATTTTTAAATTAACGTGCGTTTCCAAGGATACACTGTGGCTGCAGCATTTCAAAGCCAAAGGATTCAAGAATTTTGTTATTAATAAAAGGAAAATTCCTTTTTTCTATGGGTCATGGACTCACAGGGAAAGGATTTTGGGTAAGACTTGTGAGACACAGAACTAGAAAGAACCTTCCATCTTTGTGTCTGAAAATTTAGCAGAATTCTCACTAAGGATTCCAGAGGCAAGTCCTAGAACTGAATGTATAATAGAATTGGTCTGGAAAGTAAGTAGGTGGCTGGTCCTCATCCTACGGTAATGGCCATTGTACCGTGTTGGTCTTTGGCAGTTGAACGTGTTGACCTCGGGACCCTGTCTTATTTGGAGTTAAGATTACCTAGGGTGGAAGTCACAATATTCAAGATGATATAGTGAAACCCATAATGAATTACACACAATGAATTATTTGGTTCATCTGATTTCTAGTCCCTACTATAACACCCTTTTCTCAGGACAACTGTCTGCCTGACTGTTTAGTCTGAAATAGTGTTTACTCCCATCCCTGTTTTGCATGATAATATAAAGGACTATGAAGCAGTCTTATTTACTCCAGGAAATTCTTGGAGCCAGGTAATCATTCAGGAAGCTTATTCTGACATAACACCAATGTAAATGGTACTAGAAAGTACGTGCCAAGAGCCACCAGGAGGCCAACCACCAAGTATAGACACCCTTCCTTGATCTGTGTCATGGACCCTTTTTGTTTTATACTGTAGTAGGCAGAATTGGTTGGGAGCTATTAAATAGGGCTGCCTTACTGACCCTAGATCTGGGTGTTGCTCCAGGGATCTGCAGATTTGATCAGCATGTTTAAAATGACTTTGTTAGGGTGAACTGGTTCTAAGGATCCTCTGGAGGATCTGATTATTTCAAGAGGGATTTAAGGTCCAGTCTTTATGTAGATTCTGCCCCCTGTAGGATCGACATAACTACCCTAATCCAGGGTTTTCAGGCAGACAGTTGTGGCTGTTTAGAGTCGAACCCTTAAAATAGTCAACTCCTGGGACAAGCAAACATGCATGCGCCATGTGGTTGGTCCCTGGAAGCCTCCTTTTGAGTAAGAATGAATGAAGCACGCACCTTGTAGCCAAAACATCATTGGGAACATTGCTCCCCAGCAGCTTCTGTGGGACAAGGGGTACTGCAGTTAAAGTGTTCCAGCCACATACCCCTAAGAACTGCCTTCTGCGCTAATCCAGTGAAGATGGCTGCGCAGAGGAGGGGCTGTGGAGCCCTCTCTTCACAGACTACACTTCCCAGCAGTGTGACATCCCTGTTTACTAAGAAATGGAAGTGGCTTGTTTTAACTTCAGTTTAATGAGCCTTTATTATTAGGTTTTTTGTTTTCAAGCCTTTATGTTTTTTTTCTTTGAGAGAATTGTGAGTTTTGTGCCTTATAAATGCAAATGTATGAACACTTTAATATATGCGTATGTGGAATTTTCTGTTTAGGATTATTGAGACAAGAAAAAACTTCACTGTTGTCTAGCCAATGACTAAAGGAAACCTCAGAAAGTTATAATTACTTATCATTCAAGATTTGCAGTCTGTATTTGGCAAAAAAAAAAAATTCACCTGAAGATTTCCTATAATCTTTAAATCAAGAAAGCATGTGTCCTGTGTTACACTGTTTTGCTACATGAATTTCTTGTTAATTCTGAAATATCTGAACTTTTTATGCTACCTAAAGTGTCTTACACGAGCTTCTGTTGTCTATGCCAAATTCACAGCAAATAAAGTTAACAGAACTAAACTGGAGTGAACTGATTAAGCATATGTGCTGCTGAAGGGAGCATGTACTGAACAAAATTATGGGGAAAATGTGCAAACATTTCGAGAATCAGTGTAAAGTGGGGGTCTGATAAGAGTTCATAGTTTTCATTGCAATGGACTCAAAGACTTAAAAATTAGTGGAAGTGAGATCAAAACAAGGGAGGAATGTGTGAATGAAGCCCTTGAATATAATTGGTAGTACTGATGGGCAGAAGTTGTTAGATCATATCAGGCTTTTTTGTTTAAGGCAGTGTGTTTTGTAGTCACTTGTAGTCCAGACTGGCCTTGAACTTATGATCCTCCTGCCTCAGCTTCCCCAGTGCTGGGATTATAGGCATATGCCACCATGTCCAACTGTCATCTGCATAGTTTTTAGAAGAGACAACAGGAGTTAGATACTGACCCTCAAATGGATCCACAAATCCTTGCCAGTCTGCACACTGCCAGTGGTGGTCCAGGCACCATGAAAACACAAAGAAGCACTAAACTTTGAGATATTGCCATACATTTTTTATTCTGACTTACCCAAATAATGACTCTCAAGTGATTGGAATTTAAAAGAAAGGAAAGAAGAAAGCAAAGAAGAAAGTTGCTTAATAGATAATTGAGAAGCATTGAAGTGGGTAAAAATGTTCCCAAAATACCAGTATCTCATTAGAAATGTAGAAACAGCAAGTGTAGCTGGTAAATTATTCAGAATTTTTGGGGGGAGGAGGGAGAGTACTTCTTTTAAAACATTTTTATTAAAATAAGTATCAGTAAGAACACCCTAGTTAAAAAAGAAATAATTAAGAATTTTGTAAAGGAGATAGTTATCTTGTTCTATCATAGTCACTCCAGCCGTTGACATCTACTAGAAATTCTGACTTTCTCACAATGTCTGTCTCTTAAGGCTTTTAATCTATTAAATGTGAATGCCTTTAATTAAAATGTCAGTCATTTATATCTTTGGGTGAATAAAAATTCTGATGATTTGTATGAGGCAGGGACACATGTCTATTTCCTTCCTTCCTAGTTCTTCCTGAACTGTATTTGCTGATGAGTTAACTTACAGCTCTTAAGATATTACAGTTTAATTTACAATTTTGGCAGAAAGTATCTCAGGAACGATATTGCAGGAGTCACACTTGAAGCTTGAAATAGTAGGAGTTCAGGGACATTAAATGAAGGTAATTTATCCCTGGCTTTGTTGTCTGCTTGTGCATAAATCATATCAATAATTGAAAACATCAGGTTCTTTGGTTACTGCTTGTTGTTTCAAATAAGTCCTCCAGATGGCGCTCATGTATTGCTCAGGGCATAGCTATTGTCTGTGCAGCCTCCCCCCACCCAGTTTCTGCCTACTAATTATATTGCTCCTGTGTTTTGCTTGATTGCTTGGCACAGAAAATGTGGAAATATTTCCTGTCTTTATAAATCTATTTACATGAATAACTATTAAAAATTTTTTTGCATATAGGTTGTAGTGTTGAGTTTAGAAGAAACAACTATCTTCTTTGAGAAGACTTGACAAGGACCACTTTGCTAAAGCCTATCTTAAAGAAAGGTTTATCTAGACAAATGTAAGTGTAAAAAAAAAGAATAAAAGCTTCCTTAAAAGTCTGTATACCCAACCTCCCAAAAAACACACACATCCTAATCTCTACTTGTGAGTAGAATCAACTGCCCCTTAAAAAGCTCTTCTCAAAATTTCTCTGAGAATTTCAGTCTAGTTGAATAAATGTGTCTAGTGGTACAAACAATAGCATTAAAGATTTCAATATTTTTAATTGATGAACTACATTTTTAAAGTCTAAGAATAGTGAATTATACTATATTTCTATTGTAACAAGTACTATAAAACATGTTGTGAGGGGCCAGGAATTTAGCTTAGTGGCCAGAGTGTCTGCTTGGCAAGTCTGAGGTTTGAGTTTGATCCCTGGTACTAAAAAAAAAAAAGGTGTTATGGAATGTAGCATCTATCAACCAAATGATTTGTAGTCTTCACTAGTAGATTTATTTAACTATTAGATTTAAATAGCATGCAAAAGGTGATTCTCTGGGTTACTTCTGTTTTAGTCTGTAATGCTATCAAATGGTAATAAAATAGCATTTCTATGGGCAAAGTCTCCAGTAGAACTACAAATGTTCCTGTTGGCTAAACCTTCCACCCTTCAGTTACTGAGTCAGCAAGAATTTATTAAGCATCTCTTGGTGGCAAGTGCCATGTTCTGTAGAGACTATAGTTAGGAAAAATAAACATAGGACCTGCAAGCAGTCTGGTAAATGAGGACCAGCATCCTCCCCTCATCCTCATGACAGGTTTCTGCTTTCTAGATCTTGATCCCAATCAGGCTGAGGTTCAGGGGGCCTAAGGAGGCTGAGACCTTCTTTGGGACAGAAACTTTTCAAAAGGATTGAAGTCGCTATGCCCTTACTCTAGAGACTAGAAATCTCTCCCCACCAGCCAAGAAGTCACCTCACCCTCCTGTTACTTTTACTCCCTCACTACCCTCTTTCACAACCCTCGTTATTTTAATTTGAGCCTGAGCACTTTTTTTTTTAAACAATTTATTTGTTTGTTTGATTTGTTTTGTTTTGTTTTTTGGTGCCAGCGATTGAACTCAAGACTCAGGCTCTCACACTTACCAGGCAGGCACCTGAGCAACTGAGCTAAATCCCCAGCCGAGCCTGAGGATTCTTTACACTTCTAGATACAGAGGTGTGTAAAGCCCTAAACCTCCACTAGCAATATACACTTCTCAGATACATAAAGTCTCATCCTTCAGGGAAGAGTATGTAAGGTTTCAACCAGAGTAGTTTCCTGATTTGACAAATTAAAAACAGCATGTTGCATTCTAGCTGTCTTTTTTAAAACAAAATTAAAACACTATTCATCATGAAAGTTTATGTAAAGAAAAGTCATTACATTTACACATTAACTTGGGGAGCATATCTAAGGTAAGGGGCTTTCTTATACCACACGTTTCTCATAGGAAGAATTCACTGTATGTTAAGACACGGGAGAATCTCGACCAAATCAGAGCATAAAGAGTAACATCTCTGATTTTAGCGTCTGTCATGCTTTCCCAAACATTTCCACATCCATTTAAACTTCTGAATAGCTATATGAAGCAAGAAGGTCAAAAAGTCTTTATTGATGTAGAAAACAAAGAAGAGTGACTGGTTTGAAGTTGCACCATTAGTCATGATGTTTAAACTTATTTTCCTTTCGTTAATTCAGAGTCAAGCAAATCAGGAGCATCAGCACCAAATATTTGTAGAGTTCATCACAAATTTATGTACTACGTATACCTTAACTTAACCTTAATGTAATTTCTAATCCTAAATACCTGATCAGTAACCAAAGTTGTACTTCTTCTTTTTGAGTTAAATGACTTTAATCCATGCAACTTCCTTGGATATCAAATAAAAGCATTCCTTGCCCCACAGAGGCTTCCCAGAAACCCAAAAGTCCATTGTCTAGTGGTCCATGGCCTATTGTTCATTGTCCATTGTTAGTCTACATTACAAAATCAAATCCTCTTCAACAGTCACAGTTTTTTGAACACACCTTTGAATCTCTGCATGAGAAATTCATTTTGCCTTGATGATCTTCTCTAATCCCAAATCCCCTCTCGAAATCTTTCAGTGGGATTCCCAGTTCCTCAATTGCTGTCCCACAAATTTAAATAAGATAGCGATTTGAATGTGGCATTTTAAACATTTTTCTCTGCTTTATAAAAGAGTTGCTAGACTTAGTAGGTTGCTAGAAATTTTTAAGTTGTTGATTATTTCTCATTTTTTAAATTTATTTTTTATTACGCTATTAGGGATTGAACCCAGAGCCTCACATAGTAGACGAGCATTCAATTACTGAACTACATTCCCAGCTATTTCTCATTTTAAAGTAACACATGCTTGTTAAAGAAAATGTGGAAATGTAAGAAGAAAAGATAGTCCTACCACGGGAGTAAAATCCCTTTTAGGGGAAAAAAGGCTTTTGTCAAAATATTGGCAATCACAGAAGGTAAATTAGCAGTATCAGGTAAAACTTTCTGAAAACCCTGAAATCGGGAACTAAAAAATTTAGGTAACCTAATAATCTCATTTATAAGGTACAAAATCAGTCTTTGGTTCAGTTTATAAGCATACTAAGTTACATTACACTCCCTCCTGATTACATTATGTAGGTAATTTGATGCTGCTATAGCTGAGGTACCAGCTCATAAAACAAAACCAACAATACATTATCTCTCATGTTAGAAGAACTGTATGAAATGCCTTTTCTGAATCAGACCCTTAAGAGATACTGCTGAAAAGACCTTCACTGAAGGCAAGACCCAGCCTGTTGAACTAGTGAATATTTGAATTAAGTGTCATTCCACAAATAAAAAGCACTACTAGGTGACAGCCTCTGTTCCAGGCACCTGGGAAACAGCAATGAATAAAAGACAAAACTTTTTGCCTGTTTAGTTACTTTTCTCATTGCTGAGACAAAATAAATGACACAGAATTAAAGGAGAAAGATTTATTTTGGCTTAGTGTTTGTAGAGATTTTAGTCTGTAGTTGGCTAGCTGCAAGGCAGAGGGGTACAGACAGAGGCGCATCGCAGAGAAGCAGTCCATGGCAGGCAGCAAGGACCCAAGCAGTGAAACAGAGAAGCATTAAGCAATAAGCAGCAACAGCAACTTTATTTCTATCCCTTATAGTCTACCCATGTTACCTACCCTTAGGGCAAACAGGACTCACACCCAGGATGGGGCATCCTTCATCCTAGCACCGAATTGTGAATCAATCCCAGGATCACATCCTTGATCATGCCCACTTGATCCAACCATCTCCAAAAAGCCCCACCTATAACTGCATGTGGCTTTGGGGAATCATCTAGACATAAGCCATAACACTGCCATATGGCAAAAGAGTGAACCAAATAAATATATTTTATAGTATGTTAGATAGTGGTGTTGCCAAGGAGAGAGAATAAGACAGAGGAATAGGCTGGAGGGTTGGGGTAAGTATACAGTTTTAAATAGAATCAGTGAGGGCCACAAAAAGAGAACACTAGTTAATGTTTCTCCCCCAGGCAGAAAGAAGCAGAGCAAGGGCAAGACACGCCAGGAATAGCAATGAGGTCAGCGTGACCAAGGAAGGTAAGTGGAACAGGAGTCAGGATGAAGGGATGAAGGCCTTGTAAGGACTGTGGCTTTTAGTGACTTCAAGAAGGGGCATGCCGGGAAGTTGTTGTGGTATTGGGGATTGCATATGATAAAAAATTCTGTGTAACTGTTTATTTATGTGGGTTAATTACCAATTGCACATTTAGACTCTATTTTCTGGATTCTCCATGAATTCAAGTTATCATTACTTTATTGTAATTGTGGATCTGGCTCAAAAATGAGTTCTTGTGGACACAGGATACAGTATTCTTCTCAGCGTATTTTTAAAGTGCCTGAGAAACAGGTTTCCACTTCCTAGGGAAGCTCTGAATATTTCCGCACTGTTGATACTAATTTGTGCTCTGGGAAGAAATGAGATAACACATCCAAGGCAGAGTCTATAAATTAGGAATAACAAGAGTTTATATTATCTAGCACACATTACTTACCAAGGACTAAGCTGAGCCATTTTCTTAGATTCTTTCATGTGACTCTTATATCCTTTGTGTAGGTAATACTGTGTAGATATTACTGTTACAAATGAGGAAAGTGATGCATAGATGAGGTACATTTGCCCCAAGACTACTGGTTGTTAAATAATGGAATCTCACAGAAACTTAGGATTTTGAACCCAAAGTCCATATTTGTAACCACCAAAATTAAGGAACCATAGTTTATTTCCCCAACATCACTGTGTGATTCAGAAAAGGTTTAAAAGTTAGAGGAAAAGGTGATGGAGATCTTTTAGGATAAATGAAGTAAGCTTAAAGGTAGTTTGCATTTTGTTTCTAGACACACTGACCAAGTAAAAACCCTTTTCCTGCTACTGTTGAAATAGCACAAGTGATGAGGTTCTTCAATTTATTTTTGCTAGAATTCAACCTAGACCTGCTCATATTACAAACATTTTAACAGAGTGTACCCATGAAAACCATTTAACCTGCTTTAACAACCATTGTACTCAAATTATTTCCCATAATTCTTGGACATGTATGTATAAAAAGACTGTAGTGGGGGCTGGGGATTTAGCTCAGCGGCATAAGCTCCTGCCTTGCAAGCAGGCAGTCGTGAGTTCGATCCCTGGTACCGATAAAAAGGAAAAAGACCAAAAAAAAAAGAAAGAAAAAGAGTAGATACAGATAATTCGGTGAGAAAGGGGATTATCAAAGTAATTCCCAGTTGTTTCAAAGATGCTATTTTTCTACCCTTGTCTAGAATACAAAACCATTCAATTTGATGACCACGTCATTTTCACACTTCTCTTTCTTTCTATAATGGAGATGTTTCATGAGTAGGATGCCAAGATAAAAGATTTCTCCTGTGCTAAACAAAGAATGTCTTTTATAGCTCATGTCATTCCATGAGTGTAAGAAATACTCAGTTGGGAACCACTTATTAGCTAATGATTCTTTAGTCTCTTTTCATCTTTGGATTTCTCATTAGTAAAATAATGGGCTGGATTTTATCAATGGTTCTCTAAACTTTTTACTGTGGTCACAATAAATACCCACAATGTAAATGTGTGTGTATGCTTGCATCACAAATTTTTTTTCACTGAATTATTCTTACTTACATAGCATGGGATGCATCTTGAGAATTTATTCCATTCCTTCCTTTAAAAATCTGGTCAGTCATGATCTATTAACATTAAGAAGCATTAATGAGGATCCATTGGCAATTTTTAAAAAGGCATCATTCATTTATTATTACTTGGTCAGACATTTTATAATACTCTAATGAGTATCAATGGGGTGCCATAGATGGGAGCTAGAAAAATGTTATGAAAAGAGTAAAGACTCTATCCTTAAGAGGCTTACATCCTGTGTGGTGTGTTTGATAAGCTTCAAAGAAGGAAGGAAATTCCAACTGAATCAGCTAAAGCCACTGAATGGGTTTAATTTAGGAACAAAAAACCATCAGAAATGTAGGTTTTCCCAAATCCTAGGCAACCAGTCACAGTAAGATAAAGTAGTCTAAACCCCAAGTTGTGTGATTTTTGTGTCAATTAATTTCCTGTGAATCCAAATCTACTCCAGAATCAGCTTGACAATTACTGGATATCTCTCTTTCTCTTTCCCATTCTTTTCAAAGATTAAAGTAGTTGACTAGGCCCTCTTTTAAGATAAGAAATTCCAGAAACCAGAAGCTGGAGGAAGTACATGGCCATCTTATCCTCATATTCACACACTCTCCATACAGCATTTGCAAACCTGTAGGCGTTTAGCAAATGTCCCCCTTCACCCCCAAAAATCATACCTTACTTTTTTTACCCAGCAGATGGAAGAACCACCCCTAAATCACTACAGAATAACCCAGGACACAAAGATACCACCATCTGATTTCTCCTGAGAATTTAGATACGGAAAGGCAAGAATGTAACAGGACTGAAAAATTCTGGGCAGAGTGAAGAAAGAAATGTTTCTTTTCAGTGACTGCTCATGGCCTGTCCCAGCAAGATGTTTTCCAATTGGATTCTCTGGGAAATATCTCTTTGCAAGCTTAGATGCTGGTAGCATGATCTTTCCAATTTTCTTTCATTTGCCAAGCTTTGAAACACCGGCTAAAATTATGCAATATCTCTGTTTTTTCTTACTTCAAGCTTTATGCAATGGTCTTCCAACCATAGTACTTCCTACTTTAGCAGTTAGGGATGGTTATCACAGACTAATCGAGCCCACCACCTCCCAAATAAGTGGATGGTGAAGGCTTAAATAAGAGACGAATGGTATGATTTGAGGGCTACAGAAGGATCAAAACCGTTTAGCAAAATTCAACATTCTCTGGGGGTTAAGACAAAGAACTTCTGTGGGTGGCCCATATTTATTTGGTTTTCAGACAAAGGAAAGGATTAAAGTGGATAGTGTGGGAGAACCGGCAAAGCTCCCTGTGAGGCAGCAAAAGTTACTCTGGCCAGGGGAGAACTGGAACCCAAGCTTCCTCCATGAACCTGCAGAAGTTGTGCTGGATGGGGAGAACCAGGAAGCCACACACACACACATACAAACATACCATAAATCAGCCACAGACCAGGAGAGAAGAGCTGTTTCCCCCACCCCCAAGCAACTGGTAGATTCAGTGGGACACAGGCTGAGATAATAGCAACTGAAGTAAAGAAACAAGTTAATGCTTGTATTGGTTGATTGACTTTGTAGGCCTAAAGCCAGTAGTCCTAACAAATATTTAGAGGATAATGAGAGGCATTATGGTAGCCATTGTTAATTTCCTATTATCTTGTTTTGAAGTCCTGTATCATTTTCATTGTTTTGTTTTGATTTCATTTCATTTTGTTTTGTTTGATTTTATTATGTCTGATGGTATGGGCAGCTATTTTGAAGATAACAGAATATATTATGGTAGCCATTGTTGACTTTCTATTTTCTTGTTTTGAAGTCCTGTATTACTTTCATTGTTTTGCTTTAATTAGCTTTATCCTGTTGTACTTTAGTTTTTATTCTCTTTAAAATTAAAGACAAAATTTCCCTTAAAAATTAAAAAAAAAATAAAGTGGATAGCATGGGAACTGAGCAGGACCTTACCAATCAGTTCAGAGTTCTCTTTTTTTTTTTTTTTTTTTTTGGTACCAGGGATCGAACTCACGACCTCGCGCTTGCCAGGCAGGCGCTTATGCCGCTGAGCTAAATCCCCAGCCCTAGAGTTCTCTAAGTAATAAATAATGTAGTTAGGAGAACTGTCTTATATCCAAGTGGACATTCACCACAGGAGTAAGACACTTGCAGCTACAGTCTCTATTTAGTTAACTGAAGTTGGAGGTAGGCATCAGCGGGGCCTCTTTTTTGAGGCATCATGGCATCACAGACCACTACAGGCCTCATCCAGGACCAGTGATTCATAGAGATTTACTTACTATGAATCTGATGCTCATTTTCAGACAAGGGGCTTAGATCTGGGACAGACCTACAAGTAAACATAGAAAGCCAATTGATTAACTTTAAATCCCACCCAGACCACTTTTTAATGGTCTTCATCAGATGGTCATTCCTATCTTCTTCTGTTCCACAATGTGGGAAATGGTTGGTACAGATGGAAGTACAATATATGCTTAATAGCTCTGTTTGGAGAAATAATATATAAACTCTCAATAATACCAAACCTTCTCAGGATCCAGGTTGTTCTGTTATCGTTTCTTTAACAGACATAACTATAATAGTCTATTTTCTGTTGTCATGGAAGAATGCCTGAGACTAAGTGATTTATCAAGACTAGAGGTTTATTCTGAGTCTTAATTCTGGAGGCCAGAAAGTCCAACACCATGCTGATGACATCTTCTTGGCTGCTGGTAAGGGCTACATGCTACTTCCGTGCACTCAAAAAAATCAAAGAGCAAGTGGAAGACAGCAAACACAAGGGGAAGCCTTGCTCTGCAATAACTACTTTGGGATAACTAATTTTCTCCTATGAGAGCAAGAAGTCACTCATAAGAGAAAGACATTAATTCATTCATGAGGGTAGTAATGATCCAATCATTTCTTAAAAGTCCCACCTTCCACCACCACAATAGCAATTAAATTTCAATACGAGTTTGACAGAGAATAAATCAGATTCAAACCAGAGTAGCAACATTGGTGGCTTGTCCCAGGGGATGGCATTTTTATAAGGACATAGACCAACAGTTTCCTGCACTCATGCACTTCTGATGTACAAAGTAGATAAAAGATATTCTATTAACCATTTAACTAGCATTCTTTTCTGGGAAGAAGTCAGTTGAGGGATAAGCCCCACAACTCCTTCCCCACCCAACCATGCAGTTCAGGCAGGAAGGTCCTTCCACATGTATCCTCATGACATGGGATTTTCTTTTAGTAAAACATTTAGAAAAAACCCCAGGGAATTGGTGAGCAATGTCAAATTACTGAAAACTGAAATTACCCATCCATTGCATTATCCCTTATCCACAGTATAGGATGGGAGCCAGCTATTGGGAGAACTGTTTTCACCAATTCCCTGGGGTTTTTTCTAAATGTTTTACAGTCCTGCTTTACCATCAGAAAATGAAAAGAAAAAAAAAATTTAAGACAAGAACACGAAACAGAAGTAGTAAGAGAAAAAAAAGAGTCATCAGAAGAGTAACTTTTGGGCAGGATAAGATAAAATGTCACCAATAGTTGCTTTAGTTGTCACTTAGAGCATCCATATCCTGGGCTTCCTGAGCCTTACATGAATTAGTGAAACCCAACAAGAAGATCAGCTCTGACAAACAGCAGTATAAATAAAGCTGCTGTCTGTATTACTAGTAACTATCCATGTCCCTGAAGTATGCCTTTTACGTGAGGTTTATCACCTATCATGTCCCAAAAACTGGCTGGTCAGAAATACGTTTTTTTTTTTTTAATTCACTTTGACAAATCTCTGGACACCTGGATTTTGGGTTTTGTTTGCTCTTTGTTTTTATTTTCAAACTCTCCCGTGCTGCTAGTAATCTATGTTTCTTTCCCTGATAATGTTTCAGGAATAGGCTTACATTTTTTTTTAAGGAAGAAAGAATCCATACAAGCTCTCTACAAAGCAGCAAGACAAAAATGTCCACGGTGCTGACAGTATTTCTTTTTCCTCATTTAAGTCTTTCCCTCTGAAGGATCTGCATTCTGATCAAGTCATAGATGATGCAGGTATAAGCCAGAAGTTATGATGAACACTCTCCAGCTCTTAGGCCAACAAATACCACAGACCTGTGCACTGAGACCTGAAGAAGGTTGCAAGGACGGCTTGAAACCATAGCGAGGCAGGGACTGTGGGTACAGTAAAGAAAGGGTGGGGGAGAAGGATATACCACCCGCATAAATTAAGATGATTTCGCCAGTTCACTGACCATTCCTGAGCAACTCTTGGCCCACAAAAGCAAGGGTCGGGGCCATTAACACTTTGACCTTGACCAATCATTTACCTTTCAGTCGAACCTGGACAGCAACCTTTTCCCAGAGCTAGGAGAAAGGAGTGCCTGACCCGGAACGAGAGGACTAGGGCGGCGCAGGGGAAGGAGCAGCCGCCTTCTAACCACTTGCTCCAGCTCGCGACCTCCTTGAATGAGCTAACGCCAAACTGCACCACTCTGTCTTCCTCTCCGCAGTCCACCACGCCTGCCGCGTCTTCCCAGCTCCTGGAGAGGCCACGCCGAGGCGAGGGGGCGGAGCCATCGTCACATTTTTTTTCCCCCCCAAACCCGCCCCCTTTTTCCGTGGCCGCCTTGAGAAGGCGGAGGCTCGCAAACAGCGCACGCGCAGACGGATTCCCCTCGCGTCGCAGGCCCCGCCCCTCTGGCGGAAGCTCTGGATTCGGCGCTGTCGTGGTCGCCGAGCCCCGCCCGACGCTGTGTGTTGCCGGGGCAACCCGAAAGGACTCAGCCAAACCAAACGCAAGTGGCGACGGCTATACGGGCAGCAACGATGTCTAACCCTGTGCACGGTCTGCCTTTTCTCCCGGGCACGTCCTTTAGGGACTCTACGGTGAGGATTTAGGTGCCCACCCCAAACTGTCCTCATCTGGCGGCCCGAAAAACCCGCTACTTAGTGCATCTCTATTCTCTGCCCTCTCTCTTCAAACTTGTCGTCGGCTCCGACTTCCTCCATACCGAGGTTCGCCAGTACTCTCCGGCACAGGCTCCCTCACCTACCTCTGCCCTCCGCCCCATTCCTCCAGCGTTTGCGCAGCCTTCGAGTTCCAGAGCGCTCTTCGCGCAGTAGGAATTGCTCAGCTCCTCCGGCTCGCACCCCTTCTCCCAGTTGTCCCTGTGCGCCCTCCCGTCCCCTGCCCTCGGGCTCTGCTTAACCCTGAGCTCTTTGTCTGACCTCAAACCCCGTCTCAGCTCATCCTCCTTAACCCCCAGCCTCCGCCCATTGACACACTCGGCTCCCTCTGCCTTCACTTCCATCGCGTCCGCTTTCCCCAGAACCAGCGTTCTCGCCCTGCCCTCTTCCTCCTCAGAATCCTGGACCAAGTAATCTTTCCACTTCCACTTCCAGCTCCGCTTTTAGTCTGTGTCTCTATCATTTCCACTCATTCGCTTCCTTCTGCCAGGTATTTTTCCACAGTATCCACCCTTGTTGTTTAAACTTCCATTTAACCTAACCTTTTTCTCTCTCAGGCTTCTTCTTCTTCTTCTTCTTCTTCTTCTTCTTCTTCTTCTTCTTCTTCTTCTTCTTCTTCTTCTTCTTCTTCTCTTCCTCACCTTTTCTTTTTTTCTTCTTTTTCTCCTCCTCCTCCTCCTCCTTCTTCTTATCAAATCCTGCTCTCTGCCTTCTACCCCTACTTCTGAACCCCATTCCCCATTTTGTTTTCTCTTCAACACTTACCGGTCTTCCCTGTAAGCCATCCTTCCCTTCTCTGTAAAGGATAGGTATCCTATTTGGGTTTCCTCAACTGTAGTGGATTAGTTGCTGTTAGCCCTATACTTTTCGCTCTGGCATTTTCTATAAAATACTTATATTTTGCTCTTTCTACCAACATTAAGAGAAATGCAACAACAGCAGATTGAGTTCTTTTTCCTCTTGACGTAGTTTAGCTCTTAAATTTAGTATTTGTTTTAATTCTAATAGTGTTGCTAAAATATATGTTCTGGAAAATAATTATGGAGATTTAGAAGACTAATTATCACAGATTAGCCAATAGTAATTATGTAGTTTAATGGTTTGAACTCAAGTTCTTCACAATCATAAATTAAAATATTAATATACTTATATGATTCAGGATAATCTAAATTTAAATTGAAAGTGCGGTGAAGGAATTTGGAATCCACATCTGTTATTATTATTGCTTTGAGAAAAATTCATAGATTTTAAATTTCGGTGGACTTCAGTTTTATGTAATTTAGAAAATGTAAGCATTTTCCTGCCATCCACTGAGTCAGCCTAAGTGTTTGGTGTCAGTGAGTGGGGTTACTCACAAGGCAGGATTCAGTTGATTCAGGGGATTATAAACGTGGATGGAAAACAGGCTGTACATGCCACACCATAAGCAAGCTGAGCTGTGCATTGGGCAAATTTCATGTTGTAAAAATACTGCCCAGAGTGTCCACCTTTTTAACTTAATTCAAATTTGACATGCGCAGTCACTGACTTCAGCAGAGACAGAATAGATGTATGTAACTAAAATATTCTAAGGTTGAATCATCATGTTAAGCAAAATGTGGAGGCTTGAGGATGCCTTGCCTGGATTGAGCCATTGTGCTCTGTGACTCATAGCCAAGTGGAACTGGAGACATTTATCCAAAATAATAAAAGTAAACTGCCGCCATTGGTGTTGCTCCTGATTTTTTGATCCTGGGGATTAAGTTCAGGGCCTTGCACAGGCCACGTGTGCATTCTACCACCAAGCTGCATTCTCAGCAGTTACTGATACTCAGCGGTTACTGTTTCTGTCGGTAGAGGCAGAGAAAGAGAAATTTTAAGCTATGCAAGTTACCCAGTGGAGAAGTCAATCAGCCCATTTTGTTCTATGTCTTGTGTGTTATGCACCTAGAACAGTTGTTGTAAACTGATTTGTGACCTTGAATGTGTATAACATTTTTTTAAAAGTCCACAAATAATAAGTTTTGGCAAAAGAAGCTTTTCTGTTGTATCTTTTGTGTTAGTACAGGTCTCAAAAGATAATAGGCTGGGCAGTAAAAGAATTAGGATGTGGGCTGGTAAGACTTTTTCTTCGTAAAAATATATTTCATGATAATATATATATGTGTAACTATAATTACTACATAAAATTTAAAAGTGACCTCACATTTATACAGAACAAAACAAGAGAAGCCACCAAGTTAATTTTCTAATTTGTTTTTCTACTCTTTTTTAATCTTTTATTTTTTTAATTAGTAATAAAAAATGTTCATTACAAAAAACATCATTTAGAAATGTATGATACATATAGAGGACATTCACCAAATCCATTCTCTTTTCACACAAATGCTTGCAAGCTTATAATTGTAGTATATATATAATTTTACCTGTTGTCTTTTTGGTGTTTTTGCATCATAAGTACTTTTCCCAAGATTGCTAAATGATTTTTAAAACTATTATTTTAACATCTAGATAATATTCCATGGAGGTTTTCAAAAGTCTTTTGGTTTTTTTCAAAGTTATTCTTTTGTAAATAACATGGTTAGTGCTAGCTTTAGGCAAACAGTTCTATCACATGATTTTGGATAATTTCCTTGAAATTTAAATGATTGATGGAGAATTATTAAGTTCAAAATTTAAATATATGCTATTCAGTTGCTTTACAAAGAGTTGTATGAATGTATGCGTCACTCAAGAAAGTGGTTAAAAAATAAAATTCACAGAACCAGATCTTTTGCATTCCTTCATTTGTGATCTTCAGAGAAGATGAAAAATTGGAGGACTATTGAAAAATTAACAGTGTAAATTAGATAGTATTTTATGTAAGATGAGCTGGTAGTTAACTTGGGTTTTACAGAATATAGCTTTAAATTTTAAGCTCCGATGGCCATTCCTACCTTCCTCGTTCTTGTTCAGTGTCTTAGTTTAAGATACAGAACATTTTAATGTCAGGAAAATTTTTGAAATTTTGTGATGTCCATAAGCAAAGGTTTAAGTTATAATATTTTTAAAAGTTAATTGCTATACTTACAAATACTTAGTGTTATTAATAACATACTTCTTTTCTTCTTCTTCAGAAAATAGCCTTTCACAGAAGCCAGACGCTGGGCTACAGAAATGGCTATGCAGTTGTACGACGCCCAACAGTTGCGATTGGTGGGGACCGGCTTCAGGTTAACCAGCTGTCCCAGGCTGAGCTGGATGAGTTGGCCAGGAACGCACCCTTTCTAACTTATGGCCAACCGAAGCAGGCTCCACCTGCAGAGTTTATTCCTGCATATGTGGCTTTTGACAAGAAGGTATCATCTGGGATTTTAGGGAACCTCTCAAATTCAAATGTCTTTGAGCCAACTGCTTACAGAAAAGCTAACACTAAAACCACAGGGCTCTCAAGTGCTCTGAAGAGAAAATTGTTCAAATGCCTCAGCCCTTAGTCACAGACAGCTGAATTCAGTCTTGAAAGAAGCTTTCTTTAGTCAGGAAACTGATTGCAGAAAATAATTCCCTGCAGACTTCACTGGAATATTTTCCAAATACGGTTAAAGAAGAGTTATATGGATTCTAAATTCTTAAGTTCGTATTGCCCTGTGTTGACCTGCTCTTTGCTTTCCATTTTTTAAGAATACTGTATTCTATAATGATAAGTCCTTTATCTCTGCGAAATGCAAAATAGCATCATGAAAACAGTGATTCCATCTATTGTCATTTTTTTCTAGGCTAGCTCAGTAAGTTTTCAGAGAACGTTTCACATTTGGTATTACATAACCAGAAGGTGGTATTATAGTTTTGGTTGTTTCTTAGTTATCTTTATGCTTTTGCAGTGTGGGTTGCTTTTATTTCCATCTGTTGGTATTTCCTCATTACCCTTGTTTTTCAATAAAAAGGAGTAAACCTACCACTAACCATACATCAGAATCATTGGTGAGACTTTTAGGAAATCAGATGTCATGACAGCCTCCATGGAGATATATGTGGATATATATATGTATGTATACTGGATCTGTGAACTACTCATCAGTTTTTATAAGTTAGCTTTCTTACTTTACAAACTGTTTCGTTCCTCCATTCCACGCTTTCCTTTTTCCTTCCTGCTTTCTTCCCCTCCTCTCTCCCTCCTTTTCTATTTCCTTCCTTCGTGGACTGGGATTAAACACAGGCTGTTTACATTGAGCTACATCCTAGTCCTTTAAAAAGAAAAAAAAATTTTTTTGAGACTAGAGTCTCTATCCGGGCAGGGCTCAAACTTTTGATCCTCCTGGATCAGCCTCCCAGAGTACTAGGTGCTAGGATTAGGATTGCAGGCATCGGGCCACCACACTGGGCTTTTTTTTTTTTTTTTTTTTTTAAGACACGGTCTCACTTTATAGTTCAACCTGGTCTGGAATTGTGTATAATCCCACATGGCAATCTTCCTGCTTCAGCCCCCTAAGAGCTGGGATTACAGGTATGTACCACCATGCCCAACTCCTTTTTTTTTTTAATTAAAAAAAATGTTTTTTATAAATATGTGTCACATTTTCAGCCAGCCAGCCACCTTTTATTGAGTGTCTAATCTAAGCTAGAGTTTGGAGAAAAACTACTATTACATTAATAATCACTTTGTTTAAAATTGCTTTCATTCTGTCAGCCAGAATCCATGTCATCTGCTCTTTCCCATTTCAGCTTACTTAATTATAGGAACATGTTCAGTCACCCATTCATAGACAGAACTTAAACATCCACTACAATATAAATATTATAATTGGTTGTGTGGCTTCTTTCTCATATTTATAGCTCAATCGGCACTGCAAAATCAGTAACAGAAGGGAGAATGGTGAAAATACAAGGGGTGTGGGCTAGAGGATTAATGATTTATCAAGTTATAAATTCTAGTGTACTTAATTTTTATTTAAAAGAATAGCAAATAGCTAATAAAGTGAAAGGTGATAAAGTGATACATGGCATAAGAATTAGTGAAATTCAAAAGAAAAATTATACCTGAATAGGAAATACTTTTTCTGTCATTTTATATTGTCATTAATTTATACTAACAATATTCGTAATTCATTTATCAAAGATAGTACATGTTACTGAGCCTGGTTTGATATGCATGCCTTAACTCCAGTACTTGGAGGGCTGAGGCAGGAGGATTATGAGTTTGCAGCCAACCTGGGCTGCAGAGCACATTCAAAGTTTGCCTGGACTACATAGCAAGACCCTTCCTCTGAAAAAACAAAAGAAAAAAGAATATGTTAATTTTTATTTTACAATGAATTTGTTTGGATGTTTATAATTTCTATATAAATTATACTCAGCAGCAGAAATCTGTGGTTTTGAAATTGCAGTAAGGCCATTATAGTTTTTCTGAATTGAATTAGTTCAGCTTTTGTAAGGAGTATCCGAAAGTGTACTTAATAGCCAACATACTTATCCATAATTTTGAATATTCTTGAGGCTATTTCTCCTGAACTATAGAATATAACCACTTTTTCTTTGGTGATGAGACCAGAACATCTGCTCTATGTGCCCTGATCTTTTCTCCTTGCTCTCACATAATTTTCTCTGTCATCACCTATGATAGTCTGTTTCCCAGGTAACTTTCCATTTTGGGTTCCCAATGTCATTCTTCAACTTTCATTCTTTTCTTTTTTTTAAACCATCCTGGCAACGTCTTCTCCAGTTTGGATCATAACTGTGGCATCCCAAACTCCCTTTCTACCTTTAAGCAAGAGTTTATTATTCATCTGACTGTCAGATTATTAGTCTGACCCACTTCACCCTTAAACCCAAAACTACTGTTCCTAGATGGCCGGGGCTGTCGTTTGTACAGCTCCTGGAGGTTTGCTTTGCTGGGTTCTCTCTGGCCTGTTGGCGGCATCTGGCATTGATGACTCTGCCCTCCTGTGAGCCTCGCTCTCAAGACTTTCTGCTCTCCTGATGTTCTTCCTCCTCTCTACCTGCTTGCTTTCTCTCAGGCTTTCCTTCTCTCATTTCTATGTTGACAGCATTTTTAAGGTTGTTCTCATGCTTTATGTTATTTTCTTGCAAGATCTAGCTGGCCTTTGTGGTTTCAATTACTGTATCTTCTCAATTTAGACAACTGACAATATTAGTTTCAACTCTGTCTCCAGGAGACTCCAGGCCTCTGGCACCCTGCCCGTGGGACACCTTCACCTGGATGAGCTGTTAGCCCCTAAACTTCTGTGTGTCTGATGCCCTCTGTCACCTTCCCCTCCAACCTGCCCACAGGCTACCCAAGCCAGAAACACGAGCCGTCTTTCTTCCTCCGCGTCAAGTATGTCCCATTTTCATCTTTTTTGTCATTTCTTAGTTCAAATGAACCATCTGTCCATTTAACTGTGGTATCACACTCATACTTAGTCTGCATGTTCCTAACAGATTTACTGCTTGACTTATTTCCCAAACCGCAGCTCTAATGATATCATTTCTGGGGAAAATGCCATCAGAGTGTGATAACCAATACAGTAAACATCATCGCTATCTACTGAGTGCTTCTGAATGTCATCTTTGATTCTTCTTTCCCTTCACAACTCACATCCCATCTCTTAACCGACTGTTGCTTCTACCTCTAAAACATGTAACTAATCTGTGCACTTATGTCTATTTCCACTATTAATATACACTCATTCTTTATAAAGCAGGCAGGCTTACCTTTTAAAATTGGATTATGTCAGCACTGCCTTCAAACACTTCCGTTATTTCCTTGTCATGCATGGAACAAAGTTCAACTCTGCAGAGCCCCAGCTAGAACTGACCCTCCCTGGTGTTTCCCCACACTCATCTCAGGCCCCCCTTTTCCTCATTTATGGTGTTTGTTTCAACTTCATTGGGTTTCTTTTCCTCAGTTCCTTGAAATTGTGAGCACCTCACCCTTCAGGGCTTCTACAGGGGCTCTTTCTCTAAGCTGGATTTGCTTCCCTCTGCCCATCATGGCTGACTCCATCATTTCATCTGTCCGTGGGTCTTCTATAAGGCTTTTCCTAGCCCTTGTAGTAAGCAACTCCCTTTCTTTCTTTCTTTCTTTCTTTCTTTCTGTCTGTCTGTCTGTCTGTCTTTCTGTCTTTCTTTCTTTCTTTCTTTCTTTCTTTCTTTCTTTCTTTCTTTCTTTCTTTTGGTACCGGGTATCGAACTCACAACTGCACACTTGAAAGACAGGTGCTTATGCTGCTGAGCTAAATCCCCAGCCCTCCCTTTCTATTTTTCTCTTATAAGTTGCCTCATTTTGTTTTCTTCACAGCACTAATTTTTGTCTCTATCACTACTAAAAATGGATAAACTTAATGGGTGGCACATATATGTAATAAGTGAAATAAAAATACTACTAGGCTTATTATAATTGGGTGTGATACAAAAGTATTTATAATTTTTTGTCTCTCAATCTTGAAGTAAGCACAGATGTTTTCGTATTTATATGGCATTCTGAGTATTTCTTGGGAGTGAAAGAACTTGAGTTCTAATTCTGGATCTCCTGCCAATAGCTTTGTAACCTTGGAAAGGCACAGTGGTTGGTTTCCTTATCCATGAATGCAGAAGATTAGAATGTGTCACTGAGAACCTGGCCTGCTGTAAAATTCTATGAAAAGTATATCATATTTATTTTTATTTATGTATTTATTTTGAGACAGGGTTTTGCTATGTAGTTCAGGCTGGGCTCACAGGAATTTATCACCACACTAGGTTCTTTAGGAGGTGTTTTAATAAATGAAATTTTTATCATATAAAAGTTTTGTGTCAGTGGACTCTCAATAAACCAGAGAACTTGAGAATTTAATGCTCTAGTTAATTGACTAGTTAATTTCTTAGGTGAGTTCCCAAAATATTACATGTACATAATTTTATGTCTGAATAGAATCTAAACATAATAAAATGAATATAAAATATATATATATTATTTAGATCTTCTTTGCTTCAAAAGGAATGTTTAAATTTTTTGTTTGTTTTTTGTTGTTTGTTTTGAGTCCGGGTCTTGTTAATGTACTTCAGACTGGCCTTGAACTTGTGGTAATCCTCTTGCCTCAGCCTTCTGAATGCTGGAATTGTATTCATGCTCTACCATACCTGAAAAATTTTTGGATTTTTAAACAATGACCATGTTGTCAGAATTCTATAGATGCACAAAGATAGGCGATTAAGATTTGTCTATACTGATCATATGGCATAGTCTAGGTTTGCTCATAAAGAACTGATTGTTGAACATTTTGAAAACAGAATTCAAAAATTCTGCTCACATAAGCCTTTCATATTACTACACACACACACACACACACACACACACACACACACACACACACACCTGTGGCTCTGGAATCAGTCTTTGGGCCTCTTTTCCATCTCTGCTTACTCTTGTTAAATTCCAGATTCATGGCCTGCATGTCCTTTTAATATATGTACGTGTGATTACCTATTTGACATCGCTTGTTGAATATCTAGTAGATATATATCAAACAAAACTGAGCTGATTTTATCTCCCCCCCTCTCCAAATCTGTTGTGCTGCAGTGGTCTGCATTACTATCCATTTCATAATAATTCCATCCTTTTTGTTGTTTTGGCTCAAAATGTTTGAGTCATCTTTTTCTGTGCGCTAACATTGGCTTCCTTCCCATAACCCAGTCCTGCATTTTAAATTACCCCCAGCAATATCAGATTGTGCTGTCACCGAAATTCAGATGTCTATAATCAAATTCACCATCTGCCCTACCAAAATGATCTTTTCCCAAGTTTCCATTTCTATGGGATCATTACTCTATTCCCAGTGCTGTTTTTCTCACCTAGTTTCCATTCACCACTTGCTTACTAATAGTCCAGTCAGCCTTGCTCAGATTTTCCATCGATGATAACTATTAACTCAGATCTGAACCCTCAGAGGGGCTTTCATTCTGGTTGCCATGTGTAGCACTCCCCCACCACCCATCCTGCACTGTAGCCCGCATCCTGCTGCTGGGTTTCCTTCCTCTGCTTCTGTTTTTACCATTGCTTAGAATCTCCTCTGGTCTCCTTTATTTAGCTAAAACTTTACCACTCTTCAAAGTCTAATAACTTCTGTTCTTCTGAGTTAAGCTTTCTCTTTAGCTTTAGCCCCCACAGATTCCTTTTTTGAACCGCTGTAGTATCTGTTATCCAGGTAGTGAGACGCGAGGAAAACATGGGGTTGTAAGTTAGTAGACTCCCAGAGTTTCAGTGCCAGCTCTGAGCCTAACTCCTTTTCTGGCCTCAGATAAACCACAATAAATACTCACAGTACAAATGCATGTATTTATATATCTTGAACTTTTTTCACTAAATTATTTGCACCTGTAAAACATGATATGCATCATAATACTTTCTACTCTGTTTCTTCCTTTTTTTCTTAATTTGATTGTAGTCACAAGCCACTAAGTAGATTTTTAAGAAGTACCAGTGAGGCTGAGTGTTGTGGCATACACCTGTAATCCCAGCACTTGGGAGACTGAGGCAGGAGGATAGCAAGTTGGAGGCCAGCCTGGACTATATAGAAGGCTTCTATCTCAAACAAAACACTAAAAACAACAAAACAGCCCAACAATACAAAACAGAAAACCAAAAGTAGTACTAATGGGAATCTGCTGGCCAGTTGAAAGTTTTTTTGTTAACAGGTGATCTCTAAATTGAGGTTCATTTGTCTGTTTTGTTGGTCTGTTATTTTGTGACAGTTTATTGAGTATCTATGTGGTGTCATAGATGGGATCTAGGAAAATGAATGAAACAAACCAAAAACTATCCGTAAGAAGTTTACATCTTGTGTAGAATGTTTGGTAAGCTTTGAAGAAGGAATTGGCTAAAGCCATTGAATGGGTCTGAATGCTTTCTTTATAAAGCAAATAGGATTGGACTAGCTTTGGCATTTTGCATATTTATCAATTTGTCACTGAAATATAGGTTATTTCATATATCAATTATTTTGATCACATTCCTATCTTGCAAAATATTATCTATATTTTTGCTTTTTTGTGCTTTTATACATTCTACTGCAGACATCCCATTTCCTGTTTTTATGAGTTTCAAAAACTTCATTCCATTATATTTATATTTCTCCTATATGATAGCCAGTTTTCTTTTGTTTTTGTTTGTTTGAGACAGGATGTCACTCACTACTCTTTGGTTTCTATTTTGGCCTTCTCCAGACATCGAACCCCTATTAGGAACAACACTCATTCATAAAATTATTTCATCTTCCCACGTATCAAGCCACATTTGTGTCTTAATATTCAAGGGTCTTTCTGATTTGCTCCGGTCAGTCTAGAGGTTTCAGGTATATTCTTTTGCCAACATGGAATATCTCTGCATTACTTTCTTTCCCAGCTAACAAATATTAAATATAGAAGCAGTAACAGAAATTTAAAAACTAATCCCAAAGTATCTCAACGTAGCTGAGTGTATGTTACACACCTATCACTCTAGCTACTTGGTCTGAGCCAGGAGAATCACAAATTTGAGGCCTCCCTGGCCAATTTAGTGAGACCCTGTCTCAAAATTTTTAAAAAATTTTGAAGGCTGGCGATGTAGTTCAGTGGTAGAGTACCTCTAGGCTGGATTCCTAGTGTTGTCAGAACAAAACGAACCATGCTTTCATCATCCTGTTTCATACACGTGTATCTTTTTCTCTTTGGGAAATGGAGTCTTGCTGTGGAGTGCAGGATAGCCTTGAGTCTGTGATCCTCCTGCTTTAGCCTCCTGAGTTGTTGGGGTTACATGCACAAGCCACTGTGCCCATCTGTTTTATATTTTTGAAAATGTGAAATAAATGTTCCATTTTGACTTCATGTTGATGTTTTTGCTTCCCAGACGACCAAGGATATGGTCTGTATAATATGCATGTTTCTGAGGACTATGAGAACATTTACACACTCTCCAAATATTCTACGGTGATTTCAAATAGAATAAGAATGAATATACCATTAATGCGTGTCCACAAGGGACTCCATTTCTACAGAATTGAGCTTGAGCCTTTATTTTCACTTTAAAACTTAAAATTGTGGTCCTATCCAAAAGTTGTTTTGTTTTGTTACTGTTTTCAGCAGCCTGCAAGAGACGTGGAGGAAACTAGTAAAAGTCCTTTAAACTGTCTTACACAGAACACACAAAAGAAATAGTCCACACACACTGATGAGTATTGAGAGCAGATATCAGCAAGCCTTTTCTGTAAAGTACCACATAGTAAACGTTTGGGGTTTCCTCTGCTTCCTCTGTTACAGTGATGTTAATCTACCTAGGCTGCCATAACACAATGCCATGGGCAGGGTGACTTACTTATCTCACAGTTTTAGAAGCACGAAATGGAACATCAGGCTCCAGCCAATTCAGTTTCTGATTAGGGCTCTTGTCCTGGCTCCCAACAGCTGTCTTCTTGCCTGTATCCTCTCATGGCCTTTGCTCAGTGCTTGCTCAGATTGCTTTCTCTCTGTCTCTGTCTTTCTCCCCCCCACCACCACTTTTCTTCTTCCTTCCTTCTTTCCTTCCTTCCTTCCTTCCTTCCTTCCTTCCTTCCTTCCTTCCGCTTTCTTCTTTTAAAAAGCTATTCGTTTTGCAAGCACAAGGTCATGAGTTCAATCCCAAGTACCGGGGGAAAAAAAACCTATAGGTTTTGCCTGTGGTGGCACATGCCTGGGTTCCCAGTACTCAGGAGGCTGAGGCAGGAGGATCAAGCAAGTTGACCAACCTGGCTACAAAAGTGAGCTCAAGGCCAGCCTGTACTGCATAGCAAAACCCTGTCTCATAAAGGAAAAAAAAGTACTACCTATTGGATTAAGGCTTCAACCACTTAACTTTACATCCAAAAGACTGTAGTCATATTGGCAGTAGGGCTTTAATACATGACTTTGCATGGGGAGGAACTCATAATTCTGTTCGTAGTGGCAGCCCACATATCTCTTATCATTCCTTATAATGGAGGATCAACCACTAATGTTTTAATTATTTACATAATTTCTTTATTTGGGGCAATTTGAATTTTAAACAATTTCCATGTTTTCATATAATTTTCTGTTATGAAATATTCTTTTTAGGCTGGGTGTGGTGATACACTCCTATAATCCCAGCACTCTGGTGGCTGAACCAGGAGAATCACTGCAAATTCCAGACCAGCCTGGGGTACAAAGTGAGCCTAAAGTCAGTCTAAACCACATAGGGAGACCCTGGCTCAAAAATACAAAGAAAGAAAAGAAAATGCTTTTAAAACTTCTTTGACCTCTTAAATGTGAAGAAAAAAAGCTTATAGAGCATACAGAAAATGGGTGGCAGAACAGATTTGTCCCATAGACTATAGTTTTTCAATTCTTGAGTTAGAGGATAAGGTTGATGAATATTCAGATCATCCTGTGCGGTTCTATTGTCAGAAAGATACTTGATTTTTTTTACAAGATGACAAATTGATGCCACACCATTTCTTTTTCCTTATAGGTGCTGAAATTTGATGCCTATTTTCAAGAAGATATTCCTGCATCGGCTGAGGAACATTATAGAATTCGTCAAGTGAACATTTACTACTATCTGGAAGATGACAGCATGTCTATCATGGAGCCAATTGTGGAAAACTCTGGGATGCCTCAAGGCAAGTTAGTCAAACGCCATTGCTTACCCAAGAATGATGTGGGAGACCATTACCATTGGAAAGACCTAAATCGAGGAATAGACATCACAATTTATGGCAGAACTTTTCGCATTGTCGACTGTGACCAGTTCACACAGGTACATTATGTGTTTTTGGAAGCCGTGGGGTCTGAGGCATCATTCTAATTTATGGCAGGTATATTTCATGTATTAGGCTAAGGAGAAGACACTGTTACTCTGTCCTGCATAAATTATTTTCAAGTTAACTAAGTGTGCGTGTGTGTATGAGCTGATATGACAAGCTTGTGTAATAACATTAGTCTTTCAGAATAATATTAATACATATCCAGATAAAATCAGACTCCATCATACTGAATCATTTGCTAAAAAACAGTTCAGCAATAGCTCAAACAGAGTCAAGGAAGTAATAACTCTGGTAGCTTTGAAGTAGGGAAGAAGCATTGGACATTTAAGTTTGAGTTATAATAATAGTTCTATCTCTGTTAGCAAATAAAAGCCTAAATATTTATACAATTTATAAGCAAATAAAAGCCTAAATTTTTGTACAATTTATATAACATTTAAAAAATAGCATATGCTATTGTCTAGGAAAACTTTTCTAAGTGAATAACTTATTGTCAGAATTCTGAGGTTCAAGATGTATATATTTAATCAATCTTAGGACTTAACGCTGTTCTTGGGACCCTAACTTGATTGCTGGACTGAGCTACATTCACATCCAAACCCAATTTCCTTATCAACCTATCTTTCAGTTATCTTAGCACATTACCAGTACCATTGTATTAGTTTCTTTTGGGGTAGGAGAGGTATTGGGGACTCAACCCAGGGCCTTCACACTGAACTACATTCCCAGGCCTTTTTAAAAAATTTTTAGGGTCTTGCTAAGTTACTATGTTGCTCAGGCTGTATTCAAACTTGTGATCCTCCTGCCTCAGCCTCCCAGAGTGTCAGGATTGCAGTTCTGTGCTACCACACTCAGCTAGCAATTTTTATTTATTTATTTTTTATCGGTACCAGGGATTGAACTCCCAACCACTTGCTTGCAAGGCAGGTGCTTATGCCACTGAGCTAAATCCCCAGCCCCTCTCAGCTAGCAATTTTATAATACAGAATATTTCAGGAAATTGCCAATTATAACCTGCATTATAGAATTGAGTCAGTTGGGGACAGTATTTCTAAGATGAGCTCAAACTGAAACTAATGTTTAATTTGAGCAGTGGCATAGAAATTATTATACTTATTTTTATACTGTCAGTTTATTACTTGAAGAAACTCTAAGCAAGATGATCATTATTACTTTTGAAATATTTAGGCATTTTTGGAAAGTCAAGGAATTGAATTAAATCCACCAGAGAAGATGGCCCTTGACCCTTACACTGAACTCCGGAAACAACCTGTTCGCAAGTATGTCACTCCCTCGAATTTCGACCAACTCAGGAGATTTCTCACCTTTGACAAAAAAGTGAGTCACCTGGGCCAGGAGGGTTCCTTGTTTCCAAATGTGCATATTTATTGCACACCTTCTGTATTGTTTCCTATGCTAAAACATTGCATGTGTGATTTAACCGCTTGTATACAGTGCTATCATTCTAGTTTCCTCTAGGGTTGTTAGAGAAGGACCAGTGTCTAAGTTTATTACACCTTTGAAGACAGAATTAAGTTGTGTAAATCCTGTCAAACATTTATATTTTAAAACACTCGAGCTGTATCTGCTTCTCCCTACATTTCTGTTGACCATTTGTTTCCGTTAAATAAGTTAATCTCATAGGATCCTTTGAGAAACTTAAGTGGATTAATTAGGAAATTTCAAAGCTGTTGTATATTTGTCAGTCTCTAATATCAAAATAGTTAATTTCACAGAAATAATTATAAATGCTTTCTTTTTAAATGTCATATTATAGTTGGAATACAGAATGTTCTGAGAACTTTCCAACTGTCTCAACATCCCTGATCTTCTCCCTTATGAGCAGATTTGAATCATCTCATAACAGATTTGAATTCTCTTTCTGCACTAAAGGAAAAGAGAAAAAGGAGTAATTATCCTTAATGCTTCTTTGTTGCTCTTTTTTTCACTCTAGATACTTAACTTTCTTTAGTTCAGAAGTTTTATCTAATGTTAGCATGGCCTAAGGATTTTATTAGAAGACCATGATATTACACATATATGTGGTATTACTCTATATTTAAAAATGTATTGATATAGTTACTACAAAGTATGTGTTTATAGGACCAAAAATCAAAATAAATAAAAGCCTGGTTAATAAATGAAAATCCTTTCCATACTAATTATATATAAATCATTTACTTGTTTGTTTTTGTTTTGAGACAGGATCTCACTATGTAGTTTAGCCTTAAACTCACTACATTGCCCAGGTTGGCCGAGAGCTTGTGGCCCGAGCCTCCTGAGTATTGGAATTACAGATATGCACCACTTTACCCGGGCACACCTATATCTTTTTAAATACATGTAAACCACTTAAAGAGGGCCCCATTGCTCTTTTAACTCAGTTTCTCATTCATTAATATTTTGGGTCAAAATAAGTTCTTGTTACAAAATTATTTTTTGGAGTTGTTGACATCTGGTACACAATTTCCAGTGGTTTTGTATCTTTAATGAATGTTTTCTTTTTTTGCTTTGCCATCTGAGATTACTTCTTAGTCTTTATAGTTAGTCCTTTCATCGTTGTCTGATATATAAAGACCAATGTGGTGAACCCTTCACTTTTCGAATTCTTACTTAAGTCACTGCTTTGGCTTCCTCAAAGGTTCTTCGCTTCTATGCGATCTGGGATGACACTGACAGCATGTTTGGTGAATGTCAGAACTACATTATTCATTACTATCTTATGGATGATACAGTGGAAATTCAAGAGGTCCATGAACGGAATGATGGGAGAGATCCTTTCCCACTGCTGATGAACCGCCGGCGCATTCCCAAGGTCCTGGTGGAAAATGCAAGTATGTTTGGTTTAACATAAGGCTTACAAGTTTGTCCCTGTTACTGGAACCTTTGTTCTGTATCTCCAAGGAGTAACTTAATCAGCCTTGAGAGGCTCTAGTCATGTTTTCCTGGGTGCTCAGCAACTGTCTTTCCCACAGCCTCCCACCTTTATCTCCCTCCCTGCCCAAGGCCTGCCTCCCAGTCTGTAGGGATGGTTGGTATGCAGAACTCGATAACAAAAACAGAAGAGCGGCAGGAGATTCACTCAAAGAAAGGTAGAAACGAGGATTCGAAACTGAAGCAATCTAAGAGCAGATTTTTAATGTATTTTTCAAATAGCTCTATTTCCATCTAAAAATATAACTGCTAAGCTATATTCTTACATGCTTCCCTGACTTTGCTTCTCATCTTAACTACTTTCTAAGCAGGAAGTTTCTGTAGGGTTTAACCTGAGGTCTGGAAAGGCTTACCTGTGTCTTGTAGACGTAAGAGTCCCATTGTGTAGAGCATGACTCTTTCTTTGCTTGTTTAAAATAATTTGCATACTAGGATATGGGAAAGGAGCAAAGGAAGGAAAAAGGTATAAATTTGTTTATATATATATATATATATATATATATATATATATATATAAAATAGCTAAGATGATTATACTACTAATTCTATTAGTTCTTGGAAAAGAACAGTTAATACTCATAGATTAGATCAGTTTGCATGTCTATATCTAGTAATCTAAGCAACTCTTGAAGATAACACTATGCCGTATTACAACCACTGTTAAATTCCTATCATCTTGTTTTGAAAGCATATATCGTTATTGCTTTGGATTTTTTGTTGTTCTTGTAGTTGTTTGTCTCTTGTTTTTTGTTTTTCTTTTTTTGTGTTTTTTTCTCTTTAAAAAAATTTAAAAAAATAAAGTAAATCCACTCATAAAAAATAAATAACTTGGGTTAAATAAATAAATAAATAAATAAAATAACTTGGGATATTGGAGAGTAGAAAGGCAACAAAAGGTCAGTAGCTACCTGCTGTCACTATTTCTTAGGGTAACTAGTCATGATTTAATTATCAACTCTGCAATTAAACAAATGCAAAAATGTGTTCTTAGTCACATGTAGGGATGTCTCTCATGTTGAGACACGAGACAGAATTCTGTAAATACTTCCTTGATTTATTTTGTCTTTTTACACAATTTTTGGGAGCCAGAGATAAAAAATTCTCATAGAGTAGGAGGTCTGTATAGGTTGAATAAAGACTATAAACAAAGTTGACATTCTAAAGGCTAAATTCACCCCACCCACATGGATTCTGGGCCTCCTGCAGGTGTTTTAATTTAATGAGTATTATTTGTGGGCAAGGACTCAGGGTTTTTAATCATCGTGAGATGAGATAATCAAATGCACTAACAATACACCTTGGTTAACATGCAGTAGGTAGAAGCAACAAACAAGATGTATACCGAAGACAGAGGAGATGTTAAAGGTATAATGCTGTGTAGAAAAGTAGTAAAAAGCCATACTGCAGTAGCATTTACATAATGTGAAATCTACACACAGCATAATGCACATGGTACACATTCAGTCAGAAAGTGGCACATTATTGGCAGTGGAGACTCTGGCTGCCATGGTGATTGTCAGGATCCAGGGAGAATCTGCAGTGCTTGACCACAGGCCAGTTTTTGTGAATGAGGCGTCTGAATCCACGCTAGTCCCAGACGGAGGCTTGATGGGGATGGATTACCCTTTTTAGGTGCTCTCTGCTTTGTGCTGATATGAAATAAATTATGCTATATCTCAGTAAACTAGAAAAATAAGAACAAACTAAATCAGAGTTAGCATTTGGAAACAAGAAAGATCAAATCAGCAAATGAAATAGAGACTTAAAAACTAAAAAGGATCAATTAAAAAAAGATCTGGTTCTTTAAAAAGATGAACAGGATTGGCAAACCCTAAACTAGACTAACTGAAAAGAAAGAGAAGGCTAAAATAAAATCGGAGATGAAAAAGGACATATTAAAATTATTATGCACAATTATATGACAACAAATTAGATAAACTAGAAGAAGTAGAAAATTTTCTGAACATTTTACTTAGCAAGATCAACACAAGGAGTACAAAACTAGAATAGACTAATAAAAGTAACAAGACTGAAGCATTAATAAGAAGCCTCCTATTAAAAGCCCAAGACCAGAGGGCTTCACTGCTGAATTAATCAAACATTTAAAGAAGAATATACCAATTATTCTTAAATTACGCCCCCAAAAGTTAAAGAGGAAAGAATTCTTCCAAACGTTCTTTGATGTCAGCATTACGTTAATAAAGTAACTACAGGTCAGTATCCTTATGAATATAGATATGCAAATCCCCAACAAAATACTATCAAGCTGAATCTATCAGCTCACTTTAAAGATAACTCACTGTGATTAAGTTGGATTTATCCCACCAATGCCAGCATGGTTCAGATATACAAAGTAATAGATCCGATGCAGCATATCACAGAATGAAACACAAAGTCATGTGGTCATCTCAACAGATGCAGAAAAAGCACTCAATCAAACTTAACATCCCTTTATAATAACGTGGAACAAAACTGACATGGAATGTGTATACCTCAGTTTAATAATGGCCACTAAGCCAATAGCTAACATTTCCTGATTGAAAGAGAAACTGAACACTTTCTAAGTTTTGAAACAAAAGAGGGATCTCCACTTTTACTACTTTTATTCAACATAGAGTTGAAATTCCTAGTTAGAGCAATAAGTCAAAACAAAATAAAAGCATTCAAATTGGAAACTAGGACGTCAGTTTATCATTTGCAGATGGCATGATCTTCACATCTAGAAAACCTCAGACATTGCCAAAAACAATTGGAACCAGTAAATGAATTTAGTAAACTTACAAGATAAAAAAGTAAACATATAAAAATTAAGTGTTGCTATGTACCAGTGACTAATTATCTGAAACAGAAATAAAGAAAGCAATCATATTTACAATAGGTAGAAGAGATGTCTACAAATAAATTTAACCATCCCATGTCCATGAGACTCAGTATTGTTAAAATGCCCTTAGTACCAAAGCAAATTACAGATTCAATGTGATCGATCAAATTACTGATGAAATTCTTCCCAGAACTGGAAAGACCAATCCTAAAATTTGTATGAGAACAACAAAACATACAAAGAAAAAATATAACCAAAGCTGTTTTGAGAAGGAACAAAACAGGAAGCATTATACTACCTGATATGAAAATATGCTACAAAGCTGTAGTACTCAAAACAACATAGTATTGGCATAAAAACAGACATATAGAACAATGAAATAGAATAGAGAGCCTAAATGTAACACACACTCACACACACACTCACACACACACAAATCTTTTTTTTGAGATTTTTTTTATTTAAGGAGAAAAGAAAAGAAAGAAAAAAAAACAGTGAAGGGGTACAAGTTATACAGATTTACAGAAGAAAAAAATGCACAGTAGGAAATCACTAGTTAATGGATTACATATTGCCATCTTAGAAATAATTGTTCAAGTCACAAAATTAAAGCTTGTAGAGTGGACATTCCAACAATGATACTGCAAACAGTTCTGTTCAATGATCCAATAAAATCTTGAGCTAAGTAATTTTGATAGAAGTGCTAAGAGCATACACTGGCAAAAGGACAGTGCTCAAAAAATAATGTTAGGAAAATTGGGTATCCACATGCTGAGAAGGGAGATCAGACCTTTGTCTCTTTCCAGTTAAATCAACTCAAAATAGATTGAAGACCTAAATGTAAGACACAAAACTGAAACTTTAAAAAGAAAACATAGGACAGATACTTTAGGATATTGGAACGGCCAAGGATTTCACAAGGACAAGATGCCCGAAGCACAGGGAAGAAAGAAAAAGAAAAAAGCATAACTAGATAAATAGGGTTATGAAAAAGTAAAGTTTTCTCCACAGCAAAGGGAAAAAAAATCAAGAATATGAAGAGACAACCTACAGAACAGGAGAAAATATTTGCAAATTAAACCATTGACCAAGAGTTAATATTCAGAATATACGAACTGAAAAATCTCATTTGCTAAACAAACAAACAAACAAACAAATCCACTTAAAATTGGACAGCAGAGTCTTGCTGAAACTGAATCCCTTAAAATCTCATGTTCCAGATTTGTCTCTGCCTTATCGGTGTGACAGAAGTTTAAACTTTTTAATACACAATTACCATCTTCTATAACTTCTCAGTGGTAAGTATTTTCCTTAGAGTTGAATGGAGAAGCAGTGAGGTGACATATGTACTGTTTTTTAGAGAGACAGGAAACATCTTTGTATGCAAGTCAATGTTAGTCATAAGGCAGTTGTATGGAAAAGACTCCAGCTCCTGTCAGTTAAATAATTACTTGAATGAGAGTAGTGGGATTAAAGAAAAGGCATTTAATTGAGTCTAAAAGGCATTTATCCAATGGTTGATTTTTCTTAAATTCAGTTAAACATCAGTTAAATAACTGCTGTAGCAACCGTTTCATATGCTAAGAGCTATGGAGCACCTTTATTGGCTTAGTCATTTAAATAATGATAATTGAACATACTTATGAATGAAGGGAACACTATGTTTGGAGTGAAAAATCCAAAACTAAGTATAAGTCCATATTTCGAAGACTTTATAATCTTATGAGAAGTGTGCATCAATAGCAGGTATTTACACTATATCAATATTACCACATTGATACTATAATTTCAAATGTAAATATACCTCCATTGTTTGGCTAGAATACTGGAGACAGTGACACAGTAAGGAAAGTTCTCAAGAACCAGAAGCAAAGAAGGACTTACCAATTCACAAAGATAAGCAAACACTAGAGTTGGAGGCAGGTGAGGTGGTGCACTTCTGTAATTCCAGTACTCAGGAGGCTGAGGCAGGAGAAACCTTTCAAATCTGAGACCAGCCTGTGCTACAAATTGAGGCCAAGGCCAACCTGAATCACATAGCGAGATCCTGTCCCAAAAAGACCAAAAAAACCCAAAACAAAACAAATCTAGTGGCGGAATTTGTACAAAACCGTATAAGCACACAAGAGAGAAAGCCAGGGGAAACAAACAGGATGACCAGGATTGCCTATGAAGCTGAGATCTCAGAAGGATGATCATCAGAGGGTGAACTCTTCTACAGAAAATTTGCTTTCCTCTTCAGTCTTAACTCTGAGTAGAAAAGGAAGAAAGAAGTCTTTCAAGAAGTTTCCACAACCAACATTTTCACATATGCAGCCAGAATTGAATTTATATACTGTATATGTTCTCAGAATACTAAATTGAAAATTCAGATTAAATTGACCTGGCATAGTAATGCCACAGTTGCCAGGTGAAACAAACACAAATCATTGTGAAAGGATTTCTTTTTAAACCCATGATTCAAGAAATTCTCACAAACACAAATCAGTAGCAAGACCTACATATAAAGAATTTTCATATGATTAGAACACCAATGCACACGTGACCTTTTCTCTCATACACATCACAATAATAATAATAATGACAATAATTATACCTCATCAGAAAGCAGAAAGAAATAACTAATAATGTGCTCTTACAAAGAGTGCAACTACTTGAACTATAGAGAATAAAAATAAATATATTCAGTAAGTTTTACAAAAAGAAAAGGTTTCAGAATACTGAGAGGTTATCAAAATTGACCAAACAGGTTTGGGAAAGAACCCAAGAGAAATTCAGAGAAGTATAAACATAATCATTGGTATAAGAAAGTCCATAGAAGGTAAAATAGTAGACTAGCCATAGGTGAAGAAAGAATCAATCTAAAAGAAGCTGGACAAAGAAGGTTTAAGATACGTGAAGAACAGAAACACAGTAAATCTAGTTGGAATTCCAGATGGAGAAACTAATGATAAATGAGGGAGAAGCAAATGTATGCTCACTAAGGTTGCACAATTCATATACGTTAAAAGTTAGAACAGCAGTGATAGCGCAAATCTAAAGGAATTTCAATGAAATAAATAAAATAAGCCTGGAAATAATAAAATTGAAAACAAAGATAACAGAGATTTGTTAAAGCAAAGGTGGTTTCTTTGAAACTAATAAAATAACTATTGACAAGATTTTCTAGGGGGTAAAGGAATATATGTAAAATATTAAAAGCAAAAGAGTCATTTTTAAAAATGCAAAAGGGATTAAACATAAGAGAATATCAAGTTTCTGCCGATAAATTTGAAAATAAGCAAATTTTCAAAAAATTATACAGTAGTTTTCTCAAGAAGAAATAGATAGCAAATGTCTATAACCATTAAAGAAGCAAATTCAGTTTTTAAATTCCCCACAGAGAAAATACCAGAGTAGGTAAATTTTATAGATTGTTTTTACCAAACACTCAAAGAATAATTTTAAGTTCTTTCAGAGAAAAATAAAGTGCTTACTTCATTCATTTAAAACAGGTGAGTGAAACCAAAGGCATTGTGGGAATAAAAATTACAGTAAATCTCACTCATAAACATAGATGCAAAAATCCTGAAGTATCAGTAATGCATGAAAAAAAAATAGTTTTTTGATCAAAAAAGTCAAATGACTGAGTAAGATGCACGCGAGTACCAGATCTCCCGGAACATGATACACTGAGAAACTCAAGCAGCTGTGAATTACGCCTCCTGTTGCTCATCACTTCCTGGGCTACTCAAGGAACTGGTGGGGCTGGGCAGCAGATATGGGAGAAGGCTCCTTAGACTATCCAGGATGCATGCTTGGGAAAATGACAGCACCTCCTTACTCTGAAGAAGGAGATGACGTCTGGCTGTAGCAGACTCAGTCTTTCTCCTGTTTTTCTGTCATAGCAATTATCAGCTAGGAAAATACAAGTTTACTTTCATTCTCTTTGAGATCAGGGTCCTGCATTCAAAATTGATGGTTGTAACTTTAAGATGCACCCCGCCAGAATTTACTGACTCATGATTTCTATGAAGGCCAAGCTGTAAGGACTCAATCTTAGACAAGTTAACGTTTCATTCTCGTAAGACACTATGACAAAACTGGATTTGTTCCAAACATGCAAGTCTGCCTCTAAAAAATCTGTTGATTCCCACAGGAATGGATTACTGTAATCATCTCATTAACTGTCTCTGCCCTCTGCCTCCAGGACTAGGTCACACTGTCCTAATAGCAGTGATTACAACTGAAATGAAACCATTCTTTATGTAATTGTTTAGTGTCTGTTTCCCAAACAGAATATTTTCTCCATGAAGGCAGGAGTTGTGTCTGTACTATTACTTGTTGTAATGCTGTATTTAGCCATGTATTTAGCATTGGAGTAGTTACTAAGAATTGTTGCATGCACATATGAATGTGTGGGAAGCTGAACCAAATAACTTGGATCCTCCCTAGATCTGAGACTCTTGCCTGTCCTATAAAAGGTCATTTGTTCTTTCCTCCCATAGTGGTTTCTTCTAAGAACTAATTGTGTTAAGCTTTGTGATTTTGAGTAAAGATCCTGCTGAATATGGGAAAGACTTTACACAAACCATCTGGGATGTTATTTATGTGTCCTGTCAACAGCTGCAAATATATAGCCTTCTGTACTTGTGTGAATGTAAAAGAATCCCTGCCTCTGGACAGAGTGTACTTCCCTAGTCTCAAGAATGCTGGTCCTTGTGTGTCAGTCCTTCTTCCTATACCCATTTCTTCTTTCTGTTTAACTCCACTTTACGTTAGAGAACTTCCCCCAGTGTGTGCTGGAGATCTCTGACCAGGAGGTCTTGGAATGGTACACTGCCAAAGACTTCATCGTAGGGAAACCGCTCACTATCCTCGGGAGAACTTTCTTCATCTATGATTGTGATGAATTTACTCGACAGTTCTACAAAGAAAAGTTTGGAATCGCCGACTTACCACGTATTGATGTAAGCAAGAAGGAACCACCTCCCATAAAACAGGTAATGGAGCAGGAGTCCTGAGTGTAGTGAGAAAAACATTTTTCTTTTACCTAGAAATTAAAAAAAGAGAAAGAATTTCTCCATGAATACAATACTTAGTAAAAATGGACAAAGTATAGATAGTGGAGTAGTTCGCAAAAAAACAAATGGCTGAGAAACATTTAAAGAATCTCAATTTAACTGGTGATCCAAGAAGTCAAATGAAAACAGTGTGAGGCTGATTAAAATCTGCTCAATGGGGGAAACAGGATGGCAGCCCTTTAGTTCCTCTGGAATCATTTCAGCTGTAGGGGAAGAGGCTGGGGGGGGGGGGATGTAACAACAATGGCCACTTGCCTTTTATCTTCCCCTCTCTGACCAGAAGTAGCCATTACTGAAGAGAGCACAGATCAGCAGTATTTGGAGGATAGGGCACTCGTGTGCCCAGTCTGGCTCCCGCTCGCTGTGTGCAGGTGCCATAAGCTGCACACCACAGATCTAGCCAGGTAGGATGTGTAGCTGCCACTCTGCTAAGAGTTACTGTCCATGGCTTCCCCTAGACATTAGAAGGCTGCAGTGAAGTCTAGAGATCTAAAATGCTGACCTTGGGTGGATTCTGCCAGTGTGATTGCTGTCTAGGTAGGGAGACCTACTCCTTGTGCCCATCGTGTTCTCTTAGCACCTAATTTTCCCTCATATTACTTTTACATTTTAGTTTTTTTTTAAATGACATCTTTTTGAAATTACATAATCCATGGCATTTCTTTGTCTGTTGCCTGTTTATCAGTTTTTCACTTAAAAAAATGATTGGGGCCTGGTGTGGTGGCACACACCTTTAATGCCAGCTCTCAGGGAGACTGAGGCAGGAGAATTGCTGGGAGTTTGGGGCCAGCCTGAGCTGCATAGTGAAACCCTGTGTCAATAAAAAGATGGCAGCAAAACAAAGACTGATTAGCTGATGCTGGAAGACAGCTTTCTTTCACTGCAATATAGGCGTCCTTAGAACCATACAGAGCCACACAGTTCCGTTCTGTGCACCATAAAACCTCACTCTGATCTGAGTTTTCATGCCAGTTTTAATGCACCAAAATGATAATCTGATAAACTTGATCCTTCATAACTTCAGCCAAGACACATATTTTAAAGAGTTTCAAATAAACATTGTATGTCTTAAATTTCATATTATATAGCAAATTCATGATGTATCTAAGGTGTTAAGATGATGCAGTATCATGGACTAAAAGCAGTGATATTTGCTATACTGGAGCTGATGCAACTCGTGTTAACCTCTGTTTCTTGCCTATGTATAAAATAGGATTTTAATACTGGCATCTCGTATTTATACTGCCACTGTATACACAAAGCTATGTCATTGGACTTTTTCTCATGAAAAGAAATGATTTTAAAAAGGTGAAATTGTTGAATTTCTCCATGCCAAGCCCTTCTCCACCCCATTTGCTTCTCGCCTTGCTTGTGCTTGATCACCAGTCATTCTGAATTATGTGTGATTCTGTTCTGTTTCTCTGGATTTTTCTGGTTCTCTTCCATCTGCTTGATCACCTTTCCATCATTATTTCCCACAGCTCTTTTTTATACTTCAATATTTGATATAGGCCTCCTCTCCAAAAAGATTTCCCTAAAGCTCCAGGCAAGGCTAAAAGCCTTATGTCTATGTTCTTGGGGGTATTGTCTGTCTCCCTCCTGTATTATATTAAAGTATCTGTTTGAAACTTTTTCTACTAGACTGTAAATTCCTTGAGGGCAGGCCCCATGTCCTAGTCCTCTTTCTGCTCTGAACACTAATACAATCTCTTATAAACAGCAAGCAGGTGATAATGTTTCTTGAACTGGACTGAGGAAAGATGTCTATGCAATATGTATGGTGTTTCCTAGAAAGATAGTGATGTCCTATGCAAGACATTGTAAAACAAAGCTTCATAAAAACAATTACAAAAAGATTGAATTTTGGTGGGCTAGTAGTTCCCAGGGGCAATGAAATTTCTAGAAAGAAGTGTGCCACCTCTGTGCTGTCAGTTTTCTTTCTGACAGAACTCTTTATCAATAGATGTGCTCATTGTTTAAGAATTATAATAAGCCTCTTGCCCCTAAATTTGTCTTACAGCACTTGATCTATTCTACAAGGGAAAAATAGCACAGGAACAGATCTAGATTTTGATCAAGTGGCATATTCTACAAATTTAGTTTATAGATATGAGTAGGGTGAGATAACAGTTTAAATTGTCTCAACTTGTCTAGGGTTCCATTGTCAGGTACAAGGATATTTCTATTATATGTCAAAAATTAATACAAAGTGGGCTGGGGATGTGGCTCAGTGGTAGAGCTCTTACCTTGCATGCACAAGGCCCTGGGTTTGATCCCTGGCACCATCAGAAAAACAAACAAACAAAACAACAACAAAATTAATACAAGAAGGAGGTAAGCTGGGGAGGGACTGCCACGTAGTAACATACTTTTTATCCAATGAAAGCTTTTGCATCTAAGAGCACACTGTGCCTCATCATCATAACTATGATCTTTTTTCTTATAACCTATCCTCTAAGGAAAGAAAAGACAGGGGAAACTGACATAAAGGTGAGATAACTGAAGAACCACTGTAGCTTTTGTCTGGTGTGTTTGTTTTTCCCCATCCCAGCCCCTCTGTTCTAATAATCTAATCCTATATAATGAAACATCTATACTTTATTTCTAGTGATTTCTCTATGATATGTAATTCTAATATAAATAAGTTTTCCCTGCTCATCCTTGAAGTCTTTGTCAGAAATGAGTAGGAGAGCACCACTTATCAAGAAGCAGTAATTTTTAGGCAGTATATGAATGTGCCTAGTCATTACACTTCAGTCATTTTAATCCTAAGCAATATAAATAGAAACCACGGATGAGAGTTGATGGCCAGGTCAAGAGAGAAAGCTAGAGCCAAGCCAATGATCATGAACAGAAGTGGAGATAGATGGGTGTATTCAACTTCAGAATTACGATAAGTCTACAGGTCAAGCTGATCTGCTGGGTCAGCATTAAGTAAATATGGATCTGATGGAAAAGTATGTTTTACGTTAGGCTTGTTCCATCTGAAGGAGGAGGAAGCTAGAGCCAAAAGAACTTATCTGTAATGGGGGTGGCTGCTAAAAGAAGATCTGAAGGATTATGAGACTCAAGATCTAAGTGCACTAGACCAGGAGAGCTCAGCAGAACCATGTCCACAGTCAGAGTAGCTTGTGTAATTTGGAACAGAACCCAGAGAGTAGCGATAAGTATAAAAAAGAAAGCAAGAAATCAGAACTTCAGGTGTGTGGGCTGATGTTTAGGGACAGATTTACCATAGTCCAGGGAAGTGAACTGTGATTCAGGGAAAACTCAGTTCTCAGTCCAGCTCCAACCTGACACGCTCATTGTATGTTCATACAAATCCTAAACAGGTTCAAGTTATACCACCTTGCAGTTTCTGTCTAATGTCCTCAGAAACTCAGATGTTTAGCACGTTGTAGCTCAGCCTTGGGTCCCTTCTTCATGAGAGCCTGTATCCTCACTGGGTAGTGATTTTGCTCATTGTCCCTCTGCTGAATATGCTAGTCATATTCTGGCCATATTTATCACTTTAACTGTAGCCTTTGCAAGTGGATGAGGGAAGTCAGTATTCCAACTAGTATACTTTGGATGAATGTGGTAAGATCATTTGTTCAGTACCCTGTCATGACTGGTATAAATACTGGTGGTATGGGCTGATTTGATGAAGTACCTGCAAACAATATAAAACAAGATTTGGGGAAAGTAAAAGAATATATGAGCTGAGGTTCCTAAGAAAGACAACAAAAAAGAACTGGGGGAAAAGAACCCTGTTACTCTTTACTGAATGCTGTTGAGGAAGAAGAAATTAGCCATTCACCTGAAGATTTTAAGTAAGGAATCTTAGCTTCCTATAGTGATGCTTTAAGCACTTCATGGAGCTTGAATGAAACATAAGCATGTCTGTCATCTTCTGTGTCAGGTTTTTCTCAACCCTTCTCCAAATCCAACACACACACACACACACACACACACACACACACACACACACACAAACACACACACACGTTCAGTGATCCAAGGGAATAGTTTCTAAGTCTGCTAGGTCGAGGCCTACATCTTGAAACAAAATGATTACAGACCACATCATCCTAGGGTGACTCAGGGTCGTCTGCGGTTGGGAGAGAAGATGGGATTGGGCCTGCTGTGGCAGGAAGGGGTCAGTGGACAGAATCAGTAGTGTGCACCTAGCCTCCAGCAAGTGCTGCATGGCATCATTAATGACCCCTGCCATCAGCGAACAGGATGAAAATCATAAAGGAATAAGTGATATTATGTTTTCTGACCACATTTATAATATATGGGAATTTTTTGGAATGTGTTTTACATACTTTTTAAAGAAACTTGTAAATATCTTTAATGTACTTGAACACATTGCTTCCTGTATTTTTCTAGGAATTACCTCCGTATAACGGTTATGGACTACTTGAAGATTCTGCTCAGAATTGCTTTGCTCTCATTCCGAAACCTCCAAAAAAAGATATTAAAATGCTGCTGAGTGACAACAAGGTGCTTCGTTATTTGGCTGCACTGGTAGGGCTAATTTTAAATTTTTATTTTTCTAATTAGTGCATATGGTTGGATTAAGTTGTGTGTTTTATTTTGTTATATTTGTATGAGTATAAAATACACTTTGACCACCACACCTCCAGAAACCCCTCTCTTTTTCCTCTCCCTCCCCAACCCCCTTCCTCCTTTATTTTCCTGTCATTTGTTTTTTAAAAATTCACCCTTAGATCTTTCATATGGCAGAACATATGCTATATCTGATTTTCTCAGTATGGGTTATTCCTGTTGTTTTCCTGCAAATGACATGATTTTGCTCTTTATGACTGAATAGTATTCCACTCTGTGTGCCACATTTTCTTTATCCATTCATCTGCAAAGGGCATTACCCTGTTTCCATAGATTAGCTATTATGAATTGTCCTGCAATAGATGTGAGTATGCAGAACTACACTGATTTCAGTTCCTTCAGGGCTATAACAAAAAATGATATAGTAAGATCACAGCAGGCCCAATCCCACTTTCTCTCCCAACTGCAGATGACCCTGTAGTCACCATAGGATGATGTGGTCTGTGAGTTTGTCTGTAATCACTTTGTTCCAAGATGTGGACCTCAACCTAACAGACTTAGAAAGTATTCCCTCCTATTGTTGATGTGGTGTCAATTATTTTCCTACTGATTTAGTGGTGATGGAGAACATCTTTGTGTTTTTCCTGACTTTAGACGGAAAGCTCTCAGTTTTTCCCCATGTAATACGATGTTGGCAGCAGGTTTGTCACAAATGGCTTTCATCACGTGATGTTTTTCTATACCTATTTTCTTCAGGTTTTTTTTTTTGTCATGAAAGGATTGTAGGGTTATTTTAAAATTCTATTTATTAAGGAATCCCCGTGCTGAACCTCCATGCTGGCTTTTGTAATGGTGGTACTAATTTACATTTCTACCAACAGTGTAGAAGAGTTCTCTGCCCACCCTATCCTCCTGCTTTGCTCTTGCTTTTTCTAGGATTGCTTTTGCTATTCTAGGTCTCTTCTGATTCCTTATCAATGTTGGGCTTATTCTCTCCACTGCTGTGAAGCATGCTATTGGAGTTTTGATTTGATTAGGGTTGTGTTAAATCTGTATATCAGCTGACAAAGTATGGCCATTGTGACTGTCTGTCCAAGAGCAGGAGCCATCTTTCCTTCTTCTGATGTCTTCTTCAATCTCCTTTTTCAGTTTTTGTTGTAGAGCATTTTGCCTCATTAGTTATGTTATGTTAATTCCTCAGTATTTAACTTTCCTTGGTGCTATGGTGAGTGGTATTTTTCTCTAATTTGTTTCTCACTGGGTTCATTATTAGTGTACAGAAGAAATACTGTTAATTTTTTGTGTTGACATTTTGACTGTTAACATTTTGCATGTTGCTACATTATTGAATTTGATTATTATTTTAGTGGATTTTTGGATTGTATATGTGGAAGGTGTCACTGGAAATTATTAATAATACTTTGACTTCTTTTTTTTCCTGAACATATCCCTTTTATTTCTTTTTCTCCCCTAACTGCTCTTCCTAACATTTCAAGTATTTAAACAGAAGTGGTGATGGAGGACATCCTTGCTTCTTCCTGACTTTAGAGGGAAAGCTTTCAGTTTTTCCTCAGGTAATATGATGTTGGTGGCAGGTTTGTCACAAATGGCTTTTATCACATTAAGATTGTCGGTGTCGCTCCCGGCCGGCAGGAAGAACACACGACAGGATCTGGCAGTGGCAAGGCGCTTTTATTTTCTCTCCCTTTCACAGTCTGCCCCGGGAATCCTCCCGGCCGAAGCCTCTGTTGGTCCGCTCCCCGCGGCTCCTTCCGTGCTTCTCTTCCGCAGGGTGGAGGCGCTGGCTTATATACCGATACAACCTCCAATCATATCGAAGCAGTTCGGGCGAGCTGATTGGCTAGCGTCACTGGTGACTAGGTAGACTATTCTGCTGAGCAGGCGCTTAATGCAGAGATACAGATCAGGAAGCAGGAAATAGGCGCCATCTCGGCGTGCTCGATGGGAGGGGTAATCTCAGGCTTTGCTCTTTCCTACGGGCCTCGCGACCGTCACTCAGGGTGACCTAGTGGTGCTGTGGCTCCTAACGTCTCCCCCTTTTTTATTTTTTATGAATGTGCGCATCGTAGCCCTTCCTGGACTGGGTGCAGAGGCTTATGCCCTATGCGGAGGCCCACCGTAGGTCCTTGGCTTAGACCCTGGTCGGCCGTCCCATGGTCTGCCAAGGCCCTGAGGCCCTCGTCCTTTTTCTAGGGCCAGGCACAAACTGGACGGAACCTGGATGCACACAAGCTTGCACTCATTTCCTCTCCGTAAAGAAATCCCCTCGGAGAGAAATTTAGACCTGGGCAGCATCTAACAGTCCAGCGGCTTACGTGCAGGATAGGGTAGGGCCTGGCTTAGGTTGAGCCGCACCGGGGGAGTACGCTCTTACCCGTCATTGACTCTCCTACCCAGCTATGTCATAATTTTTTAGAGGAGGAGTGTGGGAAGCTCACCGTCCCTAGACTCGGTCGTAGGCTAGGCGAGCGAGCCATGCATATGCCTGAGGATCTTCTTGTCCATTTTGGGCTACCGCTATTTCTATTCATCTTGTTGGTTGGTCTGTGATGGATCTCCGGTAGGGCAGGTCTGATCTTCAGTCGAGGGCTTTGTCGCCCGTGTCAGTCTCTCCGGTACCCACAGTGGTTCTCGTCCCGGTTCCTGTGGGAAGACACAAACCGCACCTCGGTTCCAGCTGACCACTGGATCCGGGCCCATCCATTGTCCTGTCAGGACATCTTTCCACTTCACCCACCCTTTATGGTTGGGGGAAGGGTTGCAGTGCTCCATAGCTGGGGAGCAATTATCATTATTTAAATTTAAAAAATTGTGTGTGAATAGTGCCATGGATAATCGTGCCTTTGGGGGCAGTCCTTGACCTACTCCCCCTTTTTGTTTATCTAGAATTGCTTTGAGACTTCTGTGAGCCCTTTCGATAATTCCCTGACCTTGAGGATTGTATGGGATACCATGTTTTAACTGGACTTCCATCATTGCGCAGAAGTCATTGAAGGCTTTCCCCGTGTAAGCTGGTCCGTTATCGGTCTTTAATGTTTTGGGTTTGCCCCATGCGGCCCAAGCCGCCAGGCAATGATTGATCACATTAGACACTTTTTCACCTGTTTCTGGTGTTGCAAATATGACGTGAGAACAGGTGTCTGTGGAAACATGAACATATTTAAGAGTCCCAAACTCCTGTATATGTGTGATGTCCATCTGCCAAACATCACCAGGGATCAAACCTCGAGGGTTTACTCCCATCGGTATGGCAGGTTTGTATGTGGCACAGGAGCCACATAGTCGCACGATATCTCATGCATCTGCTCTGGGAACATGGAAATGGTTTGCTAGTGTCCTGGCATTGACATGAAACTTATCATGGAAGGCACGGGCTCGCTCGATTGGTGTTAGTAAGGTAAAAATCCATAACGGGTGAGTGGCAGTGTCAGCAGCCGCATTCCCCTGTGCCATAGGCCCTGGCAGGGATGTATGTGCTCTTATGTGGGTGGTGAAGACCTTATGGTGTCTGTTCTGAAGCAATGTCTGGATAGACAGGAACAGCCCAGCCACTGTGGAAGTGGATCTAATTAAACCGGCAGTCTCAAGCACTTGCATAGCATTGACCACATACCTAGAATCGGAGACAATGTTAATGGCTCCTGAGAACCTTTCAAGAATCATTTTAACGATCTGCAGTTCCACCACCTGAGGCTGATCTGGTTCAAATTGTATGGTAACCGGGGGCTTGCCTAGGATCACATAGGCGCCTATCCCCGTCTTGGAGCCATCTGTATATATTGTAGTTGCTGGGACTAATGGCTCAGAGGCAGTAACCTTTGGAAAAATTACAGGGTGCTGAGTAACAAATGACAAGATAGGGTCTTTAGGGTATTGATTGTCTATATCCCCATGGAAAACACATCTCAAAATGGCCCAAGTATCTATGCAGGCAGCCAGGGTCTTGATCTGGCTGGCGGTATAGGGTACTCGGATGGCTTGTGGTCCTGAGCCAAAATGTTGGACAGCTCTATCATGCGCTTCAAGGGCCAATGAAGCGACTGCCTCCGGGTAATGTTCTATGACTTTTGCAGGTGAGACCTTAGGGTGTATCCACAGGAGTGGTCTTTTCTGCCAAATCACCGCTGTGGGCTGTAGACTAGTCTGTAGCAAACAGACGTCAAAGGGTCGCCCTGGTTCAATTCTGTGTAAGGTAGCCCCACCTAAGGCTTCCTCCACTCTCTGTAAGGCAGCTCTTGCCTCAGGAGTGAGCCTCCTGTGGGAGGCTATATCTGGGTCTCCCTTCAGAAGGTCGAACAGGGGTTTGAGATCTGAATTTGGTATATGTAAATATGGCCTAATCCAATTAATGTCTCCCAATAGCTTTTGCATGTCATTTAGGGTCGTAACGCCATCTGTCCTAATGGTGACCTTCTGCGGAGAGACTAGCATAGGGGAGATTCTCGCGCCTAAGTAGGTCACCATTTCTCCTCCCTGAATCTTGTCGGGGGCAACATGCAGATTGGCTTGTCTCAGGGCCTCGACCAACTGGCCGAGCATATTATTTAGCATGTCTGGGTCCCTGTCGCTGAGCAAAAGGTCGTCCATGTAATGCACACATCTTATCTTGGGAAAGGATTTCCGTAGGGGGGCCAGTAGGGAATCAAGGTAAATCTGACACATAGTGGGACTGTTGGCCATACCTTGGGGCAGTGTTATCCACTCGTATCTGAGATCAGGGCTTTCTTGGTTAATGGTGGGTAAAGTAAAGGTGAACCTATGGGTGTCCTCTGGATGCAGGGGGATTGAGAAGAAACAGTCTCTAAGATCTATAACATAAATCGGCCAAGACTGAGGGATGGCTGAGAGAGCTGGCAGCCCCCTCTGGACCGCCCCCAGGGACTGCATCTGCGCGTTGACCGCCCTTAGATCATGGAGCAGCCTCCACTTGCCAGACTTTTTCTTAATTATAAAAATGGGGGTGTTCCATGGGGAGGTCGACGGCTTAATGTGTCCTAATCTAAGTTGTGTACTGACTATTTCTGACAAGGCTAATAGCTTCTCCTTAGGCAGGGGCCACTGAGGTACCCAAACCGGATCATTTGATTTCCAGGTGATTTTGATCGAAGTGGGTAGGAGAGCTTCTTCAGCGGCCCCTAAGAAAAACCCAGCCCTTGCCTACCTTTTCTGTTCTCTACTGGTATTGGGGATGTCCGACCCTGTAGGGCATTGCCCAAGCCTTTGCCGGGGGTATATCCCTGGTTCCTGAGTATATCCTTAGCCTGGGGGGAGCAGTTTGACGTAAGTGTGACATCCATCTGAGTGAGGATGTCCCTTCCCCATAGAGACACTGGCAACTGCAACACAAATGGTTGGAAATGGCCCTGATGACCCTCCTCATCGCACCAGAGCAGGGTTGAAGCACTAACCTGAGGAGCTGACACCATCCCCAGGCCCTGCAGCGTGTTATCTGCAGTGTTGGTGGGCCAGTTGGAAGGCCAATCCTTTCTGGAGATAATGGAGCGGTCAGCTCCTGTGTCCAAGAGTCCTGTTATATTCCTACCATTAATCTTAAGTGAGAGCATAGGCCTTTTATCAAGTGTCATATGCAGTCCTTCGAAGACTTCTCCTGAGGAGCCAAAATTCTGACTGTCCCTAGTCTTTTGTTTTGAAGGGAATCTCTAATGGAGACTGGGAAGCAGCAGGAGCTGCGCTATCTTATTCCCCTCATTAATTACCATTGTGCCTACAAGAGATTGGACCATGATTTTGATATTTCCTGTGTAATCCGAGTCAATGACCCCTGGGACCACCGTGAGACCCCGAAGGGCCGTGGAGGATCTCCCGATCACCAGACCCACGGAATTTTCAGGTAACGGTCCCTTAAAGGTGGTTTCAACCACTTGAACACCCATGTCAGGCGCTAATATGAGTCTGGAGGCGACACTGAGGTCCACACCTGCTGACCCAGGGGTGGCCCTTGTTGAAGGCTGCCATCCTGCGCTGTCCTGTCTCTGGGGCAGGGGCCCGCCTGTGAGGAGGGCCCCCTCTGGCCGTTTTTTGGCTCTCTAGCATCTCGTCCACAAATACGGTTGCCCTGAGCATCAAAGACCGACCTACACTCCTCAGCTTTGTGTGGTCCCTTCTTGCATCGCCCACAAACATATGGCTCTTCATTCCTAGGACGGGGCCTAGCATCTGCATTGTTTGGGCAGTGACGTTTAATGTGTCCTGGCTCCCCGCAGGCAAAACACCCTCTGGCCTTACGTTCCTCTCCTGATCCGCGGGGTCCCTTCTGCTGTACAGCTGCTGCCAGGAGAGCAGCCACTCCCGAGTTGGAGAGCGGCCCCCCTATCTCTCTGCATATCCTAATCCAGGTGTTGAGGTCCTTGTTCTTATGAGGGGCTATTGCTGCCTTGCACTCCTTTGTGCATTGCTCGAAAATCAGCTGCCTTACCAGCGGTCGAGCCACTCCCGGATCAGAAAATATTTTATCGGCAGCATCTTGCATTCGGGCCACAAAGTCAACAAATGGCTCTGTGGTACCCTGAATTATTTTTGAAAGACACAGGGAGGCTGTTCCGGCACCACTTACCTGCTTCCAGGCGCGGAGCCCTATGGCATTGATTTGTTCATAGACAGCGCCGGGGAACTGAGTCTGATCATCAGCGTGCTGACCTTCTCCCATAAGCATTTCCTTGTTCCACCCCCGGTTTCCCCGATTGGCGTTTCTCTCAGCCTGCTCGGCAGAGAACTCGGCGTACCAGGCTCGCCAATCCAGGTAACTACCTGAGGGCAGACAAGCCTTCGCCAGCTGAACCCAATCTGCAGGGGTAAGGGGCCCAGAAGACAGGTTCTCCAGCATGGCAATGGTGTAAGGCGCAGTCGGCCCAAAGGTTGTAACTGCATTTTTAAGTTCTCTAATCTGCTTTATCTTAATCTCAAAAGGCTCCCATGCATTACGTCCCTGGCCCATAGCTATTTGTACAGGAAATATCCCGTAGGGGCCACTATCTATCCCAGGTAGTGGATGTACCTCATGAGACAAACGTCCCCCCTGCCAAAGCCGCCTGTAAAAATACCGACCCGCCGGCGGTGGAGCATCATAAGACGGCGGCCGTGATTGGGCGGAAAATGGCGGCCTGTGCATCACTTCCTGTTCTGGCGAAAGGGGAGGGAGCTCCCACGCGTCCGCCTCGTGGCGAGGGATCGCTTCCGGGAACAGCCCCCAAGGTGGGGCGGAAGGCTTCGCCTCCCTCTCCCGCCAGGGGGCGCTCAGGAGCTCTCTACTCCTCCGCAGACCAAGTTGAGCGGAGCGCAATTCGCGGCGCAACGCTGCGAAAGAACCCTGCAACTCCTTATCGAGCGGCCTATCCTCTTGGCATCTAGGCTCCTTGGTCTCATTGTTGTCTAAGCCTTCCTCGTTCTCGGAGTCAGACGACTCCGAGGCCTGAGCCCCGTCTTCCTCCTTTATATCTTTGTCCCCCTTGACGGACCCCTCCCGGGAGCTCCCTGACTGGGCCTGTTCGAATGCCCTACGCACTTTAATGAGCTCTTGAGAGCCTTCCCTGCAACCACCCTCGCTCTTCAAGCATGCATATATCATTTCCCACAGTGGCCGAGCGAAGACCGAAGCCCTGCCCTCCCTTTCCGCTAGAGAAAGATCCCTGCCCAACTTCTCCCACGAGGGCAGGTTTAAGTGCCCTGTGGGCAAGAACCAGGGAGCGAAACTATCAATCTCCTCAAAAAAGCTCTCCAGCGTTTTGCGTCCTACCTTGAGGTCTCTGGACTTTAAGAGCTTCCGGAGGACCTGTACCAAGGGCTGGGTGTCGTTACTCGGTACGTTACCCATATTTAATATGTTACTCACCGCGTGAGGCCCAAAAATCCGCCACTTACGCGTGAGCCTGAGAGGAGTCTACAAACCCTGTAGGTGCGCGCCACCCAGGGCCCAGGTTTATCCTCTACTCACCTGTCCTGCAGCTCTGTGTCAGAGAACGTCGTCCACTGCCTCATCTCAGGGCTGATCAGCTCCCCGTACGGGCCACCAGATGTCGGTGTCGCTCCCGGCTGGCAGGAAGAACACACGACAGGATCTGGCAGTGGCAAGGCACTTTTATTTTCTCTCCCTTTCACAGTCTGCCCCGGGAATCCTCCTGGCCGAAGCCTCTGTTGGTCCGCTCCCCGCGGCTCCTTCCGTGCTTCCCTTCCGCAGGGTGGAGGCGCTGGCTTATATACCGATACAACCTCCAATCATATCGAAGCAGTTCGGGCGAGCTGATTGGCTAGCGTCACTGGTGACTAGGTAGACTATTCTGCTGAGCAGGCGCTTAATGCAGAGATACAGATCAGGAAGCAGGAAATAGGCGCCAGCTCGGCGTGCTCGATGGGAGGGGTAATCCCAGGCTTTGCTCTTTCCTACGGGCCTCGCGACCGTCACTCAGGGTGACCTAGTGGTGCTGTGGCTCCCAACATAAGATGTTTTTCTATACCTGTTTTCTTCATGTTTTTTTTTATCATGAAAGGATAGTAAATTTTGTTAAAGGCTTTTGTCCTTGCTTCTGTTTATGTAATATTACATTAATCAATCTGTGTATGTTGAACTATCCTTCATCCTTAGGATGAAGCCTATTTGGTCATGATGAATGGCTGTTTTGATGATTCATTGCATGCTGTTTGCCAGTATCTTGTTGAGGATTTTTGCATCTGTATTCATTAAAGAGATTGGTCTATAGTTCTCTTTTTTGGTTAGATTCTTACTTGGTTTTTGAATCAGGTTTATGGTAGCTTCCTGGAATGACTTTGGGAGTACTCTTTCAATTTAAGTTCCATTAAAAAGCTTGAGGAATATTGGTGTTAGAACTTCCTTGAAGTTTTTATAGAATTTAGCAGTGAACTTGTCTGGACCTGGGCTTTCCTTGGTAGATTATTAGTGCTTCAATTTCATTGCCCATTATTGTATTATTCGGGGTTTTTAAATTTACTTGGTTCAATTTTCAAAATTCATATGTACTAGGAATATATCCATCTTTTCTAAATTCTCCAATTTATTGGTGTTATGGCTCATGTCTAGATGCCCCTGCAAATCCTCATATAGTCAAGGGTGGGGTTTTTTTTCAGAGGTGGCTGCATCTAGAGTGCCTTAAACCCAATAGCCTAGATCAACTTTCAATAGAATATTTAATCTCCTAACATTCTATTAGAAGTTCTCTTATGGCTCTTTTCCTTGTCTTGATCTGTTTTGCCAGGCTGTGTCTTTTGATTGGGGAATTAAGACCATTTACATGGAGAGTTATTGCTAAATATTGACTGATTCCTATCATTGCCTTATTTTCATATTGTTGATTCCCTGTCTTTCCCTTCTAGTTAACTGTTCACCTTACCTGGTATAGTCATTCTATTAGACTTTTTCTCATATTAACCTCATTGTCTCTTTCTAGGGTATCCTTGGGAAGCTTTTGTGGGCTGTTTTCATGGGCACACATTTCTTTAGGTGCTGTTTATTATGAAAGTATCTTATTTTTCCATTAGCTTTGAAAGATAGTTTTGTAGGATATGTCAACCTGGGTTGGATATTGTTTACTTTTAGGGCTTGAAACACTTCACTCCAATCTCTCCTGGCCTTTAAGTTTTGTGTTAAGAATTCTGTGATGGGGTGGAACAAAGATGGCAGATAGACAACGGCTGGCTACAGAGGCTCCCTAAGATAGGCAACTTAGAATTCAACATAATGCAGCGTGGGGAGCCCTGAACAGAGGGAGATGAATTCTCTCATCCCAAGAAGAAACTAAGGTGAGAAGAACCAATCAAACATACAGTCCTGGTGCTATTAATGGAACAGCTAAAGGTTCAGTGTTCACACCGCAGCAGGCGACTTGCCAAGCCATCTGAGGTCCTGCTGCTTCGACTCACTGGAGGCACAGTCACACTGAGGTTGGGGGTCAGCCAGCTGAATGGACAGCTGAGCTGGTGGGGAGCCTCCATCGACCTGTGGTGAGTCACGGGAGTGGAGCCATTCCACAGAAAGGGGGGCTCCAGCATACAACATTCTGAAACCGGGCAAGACTGGCAAGTACAAGGGGCAGCAGTGACTTCAGTCAGTTATTCCCTTCCTGAACGGGATTGGTAGAGTGAACTTGGCCTGGGTCATGCGACCTGGCTGAGACCCAATAGGATATCTCAAATCAATTCCCTATGGCGGTGGCACACACTAATGCAGTGAAACCTCAGAAGTTTGACTGACCCGGAGGGGAGGTGGCACAGAGTAATACAGTGCAGGCCTCAGCAGCTTGGCTGATCCAGAGGGAAGGGGCCTGCATACACTGCCCCTGTTTGCAACTCACTAGCACATTGCAGTGGGAAAGGTCACCTAGCCAGTGTGCTTCAGAAGAATTGTAACCAGCAAAGAAAGAAACTGGGGCCTCCTGGAAGAAACAAAAAAGATGGGAAGAGGAAGCAACAACAAAAAGTCCCCAGGTCCCAACCCTGAGAACATTGACCCAGGACAGGTAAATACAAAGGAGAATGAGAACAGCAAACATGCAATATCAGACATGGCACCAGTGGACATAAAGAGATATCTTTGGGACTTCATAGATGAGTTCAAAAGGGAAATATTTAGCCAAGTAAAGCATGATATAAGGAGATTAATAAAAGAGATGCTAAGCACCCCTCAAGCAGACACAGACGGAAGAAGGGAGGAACTCAAACAAAGGAAAGAACCATTTGATGAAGAATATAAAGAAAATATAGAATACATAAAGCAGATTCAAAGAGATTACTAGGAAATTAAAAACTACATGGAAAAATGGCAAATCTGCTTGAAAGAAACTAAGGATAGATTATCCAAACTGGAGGACAGTTTTGCAATGTGGGATTATGAAAAGAAAAACTTTTTAAAAATAACAAGGAAACAAGCAGTAACAATGCAAAGGCTAGAAGACGACAAGAAGATCTATAACTTGAGAATAAAGAATGTCAATGAAGAATCAGGGGTACAAACAAAGGAACTACAAAGGCTATTCACAGAAATAATTAAGGAAAACTTCTGAAACATAGGAAAAGGAAATGATATTCTGATGTATGTGGCATACAGAACTCCAGGCACCTACTACCAAAACAGAGCTATACCCAGGCATATAATAATCAAGATCCCAGAAATTCAATATAAGAACAGAATTTTAAAAGCTGTTAGAGACAAGAAACAGATAACCTATAAAGGAAGGCCCATCAGAGTAATGGCAGACATCTTGACACAAACCATCAAGTTAAGAAGAGCCTGGAGCAAAATATTCTAAGCCCTGAAAGAAAATAACTGTCAACCCAGATTGATATACCCTGATAAACTGTCTTTAGAAATTAATGGAGAAACAAAATGCTTCCAAGACAAAGAGGAACTTGGGAAATTCGCAACCACCAATACAACTCTACAGAGAATACTGCAGGACATTCTAGAAAGAGAAAAGTACTAGGATTCCAGGAATAGTGGCAGGGAGGCCTCAATGAATGGAGCAGAAAACAGAATGAAGAAGATAAGCAGACAACTAATGGCAAAAAAGATAGCATAACAGAAATGAGGCAGAGAAGGCTGGTTATAATCTCTAATATAGATGACCTTGATATATTACATTTTAAAAAAAGAACTACAAATAGAGTAGATCAGGAGGCAAGGTCCACCGAGATGCTATTTATAGGAAATATAATTAATATATAACATATAATTAATATAATTAACATGAAAAAGAGTACATCAACTGAAAATCAAATATGAGAAAACAATGCTCTATGTGACAGAGAACCAGAGAGTAATAGGGCAACTAGACCAGTATTTGTGGATAGGTTTGAAAGACAGGCTTTAATAGGTAGAGGAATATAATTACAGAATATATTTATATACTAGAGAATATAATTAAGTCCAGGAGAGAGAAGGTTCGGAACCACTTAGGTAAATAGCAGGTTGCCCCCTCCCCAATTTAAAACCAAGGGTCTCAGTGAGACCCAAAAATGCACGTGTACCCTGGGGAAGTGAAAGGGGAGGAAGAGTCTTAAAAAAGATGGCAAAAAATATTGTTAATAGTATACTAGGATTTAAAACCTACATTACTCGCACCACTCTGCTTAGATAGATTCTATTCTTTTTTTGATAGATTTTATTCTACTACAGTTTGTCCACTTGCGTTGGATTTGAGAGCACAGACAGCTATCCCAAAAACATCAGGATATAGCACAATAATCATCTTTAATTTCCTATTATCTTAATCAGGAGCTCTGTATGACTTATACTGTTTTATCATGACTGATCTTAGTTAAATCTGGTTTGTTTGATTGCTGTTTGGTAATGACAGACTTTATTCAAAACTGATATGATTGATAGTATCAAGTCTGAGAGTATGGGCAACTACACCGAAGATGACAAGACTCACTATGATACACATTCTGGTTTGATAACTGCCTGTTTTTGAAGTTTTACACTATATACAAAGTTGTGTTTTTATTAATACTGTTATATACTGATATATTAAATTATATTATGTCTGATGATATAGCCAATTCTATTGAAGATAACAAGAGACAACACAGGAATTATGGTAGAACTCCTTGTACAACGGTCTTATATGTATTTTTCATTTCATGTGTTTATAGGAATATGTTTTGTTTTGTCTTGCTTTGTTTTGTTTCTCCCTCTAATTTGAAAGGATAGAAATACATGTTAAAACTCATGCATGTGTAGAACCTATAAACAGTTTATGAGAACTGATCTTATGACACATGTTGAAATGAACAGATACTTTGAAGAAAAAGAGACACTAAAGTACCCAGTGCTAATTCTAGTGTGTCATAGTGTGAAACCCAGCAATAGTATTATTCCTTGTTCAGAGTGATATTAGTCTGCTTAGATTTGTTCAATCTCAACATAATTGAAGCTATGGATGACAGCATATGTATGTGTAAGTATATAGGATTGATAACCATATTTCTAAGTTTTTGTTGGATAGTTGAACAGAACTGGTTGCAGTCTCACTGTTTGAATCCCTACTTTGTATGCTCCACTTTATATCTTGAATAACTATTTGTAAGAGGACTCTATGTAATCATCAACCAGTGATTTCTTACTGTTTATTTTTTTCTTTGAAAGTAAGTATTATTTCTATCCATTTTCTGTTTTTTTTTTTTGTTTTTTTTTTTTTTTTTTTTAGTCTTTCTTTAAATAAATTTTTTTTTAAAAAGACACTAAAGTACCCAGTGCTGATCCTGGAGTGTCATGATGTGAAATTCAGCAATACTACTATTCTTTGTTCAAAATGATTTTAGCCTGCTTTAGTTTGTTTAATCTCAACATAAATGAAGCTATGGATAGCTGCATGTATGTGTAAGTGTATAGGATTGATAATCATATTACTAAGTTTTTGTTGGATAGTTGAACAGAACTGTTTGCAGTCTCGCTCTTTGAATTCCCACTTTATATGTTCCACTTTTGTATCTTAAACAACTATTTGTATAAGGACAGTATATAAACATTAACTAGTAATTTCTTACTGTTTATTTTTTCTCTGAATGTATATATTATTTCTACCCATTTTCTGTTTTGTTTAGTCTTTCTTTAAATAAAATTTTTAAAAAATTCTGCTATAACTCTAATGGGTTCCTTTAAAAGTGATTTTCTGATTTTCTCAAATCACTTTTAAAATTCTAATTGTGTTGGACTTCTAGAATTTTCACTATAATACATCATGGAGAGGTTCTTTCCTGATCATGGCTATGTGGATTTCTATAAGCCTCACTTATCTGTATGTAAAATTCATTGATCCTATTTGGAAAGTTTTTCACTCTTATTTCAATAAACAGGTTTTTATGCAGTTTTGTTATCTTCTGATTTTTCACTAGTTCCAATTAATTTTATATGAGTCTTCTTTGCATCATCTAGAAGGTATTGGACCCATTTTTAATGTTGTCTTGTTTCTTAAGGTGCCTTTCAGTAATTGTTCATTGACAATAGAGACTATGTCCCCATATTGGTGACTTCTGTCAATACTTTCAGTAGAACATTTAATCTCCTGATTTCTATTTGGAACTCTTTTATGGGCTCTATTCTCTTTCTATGCTGCTGATATGTGTTTTCCATCATTTTGTTTAGTTTTTTTTTATTAGTGTCTTCTTTAGACTCACTAGTGATTTTGTTTAATTAGCCCAGTATCATCTTTCTTATATCTGCTATGATCTTCCACTTACCTTGTTAAACTGCTTTGTTAGCTCTCCTGATCCTATTTTGGATCATTTGGGCGTGAAGCTTTTGGTTTCCTCCCATTTGATGCTCCCTGGATCAGCTTTAGGGGAGCTGGGAGTTTGGGAGGCATTTTGTTTGCTTGTCTTCTCATGTTTCTACTTTTTTTGCTTGTTTGTTTTGTGTTAAAGCTTGTGAGCTTATTGTAGTGGAAAGTTTTGTTTGAAGTGTGGATCTCTTTAATGTCTACTTTTCAGTAGTGTTCCTTAGGTGTGACTAACTGCTGGCCTTTACTTCTGTCCTGGGATCCATCTCCCTCCATTTACTTGAGATGGGTGGTTGTAGCATGCTGGGTCCAATACCCACTTCTCCCAGAATTGGCCACAGTTAATGACCCCAAGGGAATGTAAATATTGGAAACTCAATGAAACCAACTGATAGGAATAGCTATGACACATTGGGTATAGTAATAAAGTCAGCACCTATTGTAGTATTAAATACAAACTGACTATTGACAAACCCTTAAGACCAATATTTATTGATGGAGTAAATTTGTTTTGATGTCAATTTTTGTCGATTCTGAATACTCAGTCTCTGCTGAAAGAGTAACTAGCAAAGATTTTCTCCCTTTCTGTCAGCTGTCTCTTCACTTTGTTGTTTCTTTTGACATGCAGAAGCTTTCAAATGTAATGTAATCCCATTTGTTGAGATTTCAGAATCTCCTATGACCCTTGTCCTGGCTTGGGGAAACAATGGAAAAAGATGTCCTTTACTTGAAAGTTTCATTAATAACCAGGTGTAGTAGCACATGCCTATAATCTCTGCACTCAGAGGCTGAGGCTTGAGGATCACTTTGTGTTCAAGGCCAGCCTGGGCTACATAGTGACCTGCATGAACTATACAATGAGATCTTGTCTGAGAGAGAGAGAGAGAGAGGAAGAAGAAGAAGAGGAAGAGGAAGAGGAAGAGGAAGAAGAAGAAAGCTCCTTTGAAAACTCCCAGTCTTAATCTGCAATCCTTGTAACTATGTCTTCTGCTGGTCCTGATGTAGTCTTCCTATTTCTAAAAGTCCTTTTAAACATTATTTTCAAGACAATATTTTTATAGCTAAATTCTGAGGTTAAACCTAGTGGATATGACCTTAGAAATTCTATGATTATTCATGTAAAGATCAAAGTATTACATGCTCTGTGCTCTTTAGTTGTTAGGGCTATAAAAGCAAAACCGTTTTTCATGCTGGTGTACCTAACATTAGTGAATGGATACATGTGCTGGAAATAGAGTAATGCTGGCCTGCCCTTAGCATGTCAACTGGGTCTCTGCATGCTTACTGAAATCCTTTCTGTGAAGCCACTTTGTTGGGTTTCTGTTGGGGTTAGGTACAGACCCTGCAATTTCTTCTTCCTGTCCAAGCTCTCCTGCCAAGATAGTGCTTCCCTATTCAGCTCAGTGTGAGCAGGGGTAGTGGCCACTCTATGGGTTATCTGCCAGCTTTGATTCAGGACAGTGTTTGATGGAGCATTACTGACCTGAAAATACAAATCACATCTGTAGAAAAAAGAAATAAAATTCAGTTCCAAAAAATAAAAAAGAATAAGATCAGTATATTTTCTCAATAAAATATTCCTACATATTATAAATTTATAATAATTAAAACAGTTATGTTATTGGTACAAAGACAGATCTTTAGGACAGTGGAATAGAATAGTCAGCCCAAAACGGAACTCGACAGCAGAGGGCATCAAAACAGGTTTCTATCCATATAGGAAAAAAGAAGACAAGGTGACTTCTAACTCATACCAAAAATAGAAATAAATTCTGGGTAGATAATCTTAATGATAGTATAATCTGAACCTTTGTCAGGATACAGAGAGAAGTAGTTTTAAAAATGGAGAATGTTAACTACACTAGAATGAAGAATTTTTGTTCCTCAGAAAACATCTTTGTAAAGTTAGAAAAACATGGTGAGAGTGGGAGATATTTACTACAGAACTCATATCCAGAATGAATAGAGAACACTCTCAAAATATTAAGAAAAATTAGCAAAAAACTTGAATAAAAATTTCACAAAAGAGAATATCCAAAAACCATTGATGAGCTGTCTCTGCTTACCAACCAGGAGGGTTAGTATGCTGGTGAGAATAAGGAGCCATAGGAATGCTTACATGCTCAGTGATACAGCCACTTACTAAAGCAGCTTGGCATAATCAGATATACTAGATCATTACACTGAACATACTCAAAAGACAAGAATGATCATAGCAATACAATTCATAATAGCCAAAATAATATTCATAATAGACCCAAATGTCTATCTATAAGACACTGAATAAATAATGACATATTTACTCAATGATTTGAATTCTGTTAAATGAAAATTAATGAACCACAGTTTCAAATAGCAACATGAATAAATCACATAAACATAACTGTAAGAATCCAGACACAAATGAATATATGCATATTATGTAATTCCATTTATATGCAGATTTAAAAATAGGTAAAACAAAACTGTTTAGAAATTCCCATTTGTGAGAGAAGAGATAAAAATTATAAAACTACAAGTAGTGTTTTCCTTGGTGAGGGAAAGGTAGAATACTGATTAGAGTACTTTCTGTGTCCTATGGGTCCTGTTTGTCTACCTGGGTGGAGATGACTTGGGTGATCATTGTATGGAAACACTTCAAGCTGTACATTTGGGTTGTATAAAATTTTCTCCGTGTCACAGTTCACAGTAAAAAGATTTAGAACTATTAGGGAATAGTGGATATTTTTGTATGCATTAGATAAAAGAAGTGATATTCTGGGCATGATAATTTGCAGATGTTTTTCCCTGACCTATTTGCAGAAATAGAAACTGTATTTGTTAGGCTCATCACAAAAGTTCTGCAGGAAGAAAGAAAGAGGAAAAGGTTTAGGAGTGAAATGGAACTGCATAAGATGGACATTTTTTAAAAAGGGAGTATACTGGAAAAATGATTCAAGAAATAAGACCTATGATGGAGTTCAGACAAGGACACTGGACATGTTCTGAGCGAACAAAGAATACTGAACTCCAACAGGCAATTGGTGTCTAAGGAAAAATATGCTGGTAAACGCCCTGGGGCTCAGAGAGGAGTTCTGACTAGGGGCTGGGGAAGCACTAGAAGAGCTTCTGATGATCTCTAAAACAGTGTGTATCCTCCAAGGGGCATGCAGGAAAGTACAATCTGTGATATTAACAAAATATTATTTAAAACTAAGACCAACTTTGGTCTGCTCTTTGTTGCCTTATGACCATAATTTTATACATCAGTAGTAAATGATGTATCAGAAGAACTCATCTCCAGAGACGGCTCCTGCATACAGTAGAATTTCAGTTATTACATGTAAGAGGAAAGAGCAAAATAGAAAATTACCATCAGTTACATGCCTCAGCAATAATCACTGCAGACACCCATCAGTGAATGTGTCTTACAGTTAATGGGAAAATTATATAAGATGCTAACTTAAGAGGAAAGTGGTGAAGCATATATCATTCTTCATATTACTTATGCAGCTTTTCTATAAGTGTAAACCTGGATCAAAATTAAAAAACAAAAACATTTTTAAGCTTTAAAGTATTTCTTCCAGCCCTGTTGAAACATTGTCGCGGCTGCCCCACCCCTCAATATGTGCCCCTGCCTAGAGCTGTGTGTTTTATTTGAAGTATGACGGGAACCCCCTGATGCTTGCAGGCAGAAAAGCAATGTGATTTGAGTTTATTAATTGTATTGTAGGCATTTATTTAATATTTATTTTTCATTACATTGGTATCCAATCAAAAACAAATTAGGGAGTGGTATAAGAAAATTATTTTATTAAGGGGAAACCTAAAGACATTCATCAGTGCATAAGAAATCATTACAATAATTATTGCATAGGCTGAATGAGAATACATGTGATGAGTTGCAATACGAGAAGAAATGTGAAAGGAATGAGCATACCTGTATTAAGACCTGGGCATTGTGCAGTTTATCCTGTAAGGGTTGTGTGCTCACTCACAAGAGTGTTGTCTCCAGATAGTTTCTTTGGATCACTTTCAATTTTGTGATTTTATATTACTCATTCTTCTGCTCCCTTCCCCCCATCTCTATCTCTCTGTCTCTCTGTCTCTGTCCAGGGAGTTGAATGCAACGTTAGACACAAGGTCTCGAACTGGCTGAATGTAGCCCACATGTATGTTGTGTTTGGGGCACATGTTGCTTTAAAAGATTTGGAGTCAGCATTTTTAAAAATCAAAGGTTTTAAATTGTAATTTAGATTTCTATCTTCTCTTGAAAAACGGGAAGATCTGACAATATTGGGCCTAGCTTCCTTCATGGCAGGGATCGGCAGGAGATGAGTTGGGGCCACACCCTCAGGTCTTCACGAGTGAAGGCTGCCGTCTCCCTAAACACAGTGTGTTTATATTACGTGAACCTGAGTTGTGTCCCTTATATTTACACCTGACTCCTGTAGGCATCTGACTGGATGATGAACCCTCATAATCTCCTGTTTTCTTCACTTTTCTAGGAATCCCCCGTCCCAGAAGACAAAGACCGCCGATTTATCTTCTCTTATTTTCTAGCCACCAATACCATCAGTATCTTTGAGCCTCCTGTTCGAAACTCTGGTATCATTGGGGGCAAGTACCTCGGCAGGTCTAGAGTTATGAAGCCCTTTTCCCCTGTGGACAACCCCAACTACTATGGCCCTGGTGACTTCTTCATTGGTGCTGTGATTGAGGGTGGGTCTAAACACAGACCAGTTTCCTACTGACTGGGTAAATAGGTTCTTAATTGTAATTTAATTCATTTAAGCCTCATAAGAGGCATTAGCGTGTATAAATCTAATATTCTTATGTAAATAACATAATGTCTTCATCTCTTTCTCAAGTAAACTCTATTGGTTGCATTTTTTAGATGTTGACACTGAACTTGCTAAACCCTAAGAAGACTGCTATATATAAATTTATATGGCAATTGAAAATTCTTTAGTCTGAGCCACAAATGCGTATATGTGAATTTACCCTTGAGGGCTCCTATTGTTTACTTCTGATTATACGAGAGAAACATAATCCAACCAAGTGCCCTGCGGTTCTTTCCCAGTGTTCAGCCACCGGTTCGTCATCCTTGATACTGATGAGTATGTCTTAAAATACATGGAGAGCAATGCTGAGCAGTTTTCACCAGAAGCAATTGCATCAGTCCAAAACCACATCCGAAAACAAGAGGCTGCCGCACCAGAGCTGGAAAAGTACGTGTGACCGCCCAGTGTCCTTTTTGGCTTTGGCATATACAAGATACTCAGGAAGTGACTCCTGGTAAAACAGAGGGGTAATCATTTCAGATTTTCAGATCTGTTTTACAAGGTAGGAGTTATTAGGCATACACAGAAGGTTCCTTTAAAGTGTTCGGCTTCATTTGTTTAGCAAATAATCAAATGACTGAGTTTCAGATGCTATCAGTAGGCCATTGAGCTTTATCGGTAAGCAGAACAGACAAGAAGTTGCTGTCCTCGAGTTGATCTATCTACTAAGGAGCAGAAGCTAGACAGTCACACAAATGAGTACCTTATGCAGTATGTCAAGTGAAAGATGCCGTGGGAAAGTGGAGCCAACACGGGTGATGAGAGTTTCTGGAGAGTGACAGTAGGTTGCAGTTGCTCAGAGTGGCTGGTTGTGCCTGGAGAACATAATGTTGAACCAACACAGGAGGTAAGGGATGAGTTGGGAGCAAGAAAACCCCTCCAGTGAGCCCTCACCCTGCCAATAGTACAGTCACCACCTCCTCATAACACAGTCGGGTATGAACTCATAAGCACAGTGTCCCCATGATCCCGTCACCTTGCAGACACACCTGAGACTTTGGGGTATGTTTTGATCTAAACCAAACACACAGCAACTCCTAATTGGTGTTGCAAATGAAATAAGGGCTGTATTATGAAGACGCAGAGGGAGGAATCTTGGGGAGGTAGCCACCACCATCTCCCAGAACTGCCATGTCTGCCTAGCTACTCCCACAGGGCACCTGCTAATTCATCTCAGTGTCTCTTCTATGCTAATTCATCTATGCTGTCTCTTCCTTAATGCATTACACACTTCCGTTAGATCAGTCATCCTGGAACTTGGCTCTGAACTCACTTTTAAAAAGTTGGCATTGCTTAAAATTGTGAAGTGCTTAGACTGATATCTAAGAACGTCCACAATGTGATTCCCAATTACCATCAAAATTGGAGTTCTAATTCACATTTCCACATGCTCTGCAGCCCAGACATGGGCTTGTCACACTGACTTCAAGCATTCTTAGCCTGTCGCTGTCACCCAGTTTCTTTAACTGATTCCAAACATCCAGACCTTCACATCCTTTAGGGTCTAGGTCAGGTCTACCTGCTTACTTCAGCTCTTCCTCTTTACCTATCTTAAACAGAACTGATATATTTCTTTCTTTGATGATTTTAAAATCTGCCTTAACTCTTAGACAAAAAAGTATCCTTACTAAAAACAAAATGTTGTCATACTCAAGGTTTTTTTTTCCTCCTGCGTCAAAGCGAGCAAGAATCTAACATGTCTAATCAATCGTTAAATGAAGAAATATTTTTCCTAGGAATGTGAATAAAACTTTTACCACTTATCATTTGTTGTGTTTTTGCTGTCAAACACTAAGTAATTTATACATAATAATTTATTTAATTCTTATAACAACCTTTATGAGGTGGTGTCCTTTATTTATTTTACTGGGAATCAAACTCAGGACTTGTACTTGCCAGGCAGAGCACTTTGCCACTGTGTTATATCCCAGTCCGACGGGGCACCCTTTACAACCCCCACATCACAGATGAAGCAGCTGAGCTGCAGAGTAATGAAATAATCGAATCAAGATCATGTGGCCTCTTAAGTGGCAAAGCTGAGACTTTGAACCAGGTGGTCAGATTGCAGAGCTCATCCTCTTTACTATAACCTTTTCTGCTTTACCAGAGAAAGCACCAATTCATTGGGTTACTCTTTTTAAAATAAATATCTTGACTGTATCTGAGCTCTCTGGGCAGATGACTGCCTGTCTTGAAAATGGGTTCGACATCACTAGAGCAGGTGACAGCTAAGGTCAGGCCAGGTGGTCCAGACCAATAAAAATAGAAATGGTCATTTTTAAACTCTGGCACTGTATCTGTGTTAGAGTTGCCTGCCACCAAAAAGAAATACTGCTGTGGTCAGATATAGTAGTGCACTCCTGTAATCCCAGCCCTCAGGAGGCTGAGGCAGGAGGATCACCTTGAGTTAAAGCCACCCTGGGCTACATAGTGAGTTCAAGGCCACCATGAACTGCATAGTGAGACCCTGTTTCAAAAAGACAAAAAAAAAAAAAAAAAGTACTTTTGGGAGACTTGCAGACTATTTGTTTCTTTAAAAAGCAATTCTTGATAAGTGGAGGATTTTGCCAAGTGCTTGAAACAGAGTATTGTAATAGACTGAAAAACCAAGACATCTTTCTTAGATGTCAAACTCACATGCTTTTTATGGCAAGAAGGGTAGCACAACACAGGGCTTGGCACAGGGTTCACCCAGCATGCTGGCACCCCCTAGCCACTTCTCAGCTGGCAGTCCCTGAGGCACTCAGCCAGCTGCCCTGGGTTGCCTTGTTGGCCCCTGGGAACACAGCCTTGCCCCAGCGCTGGGAGCTCTCTCATGGATTGGACCCTGACAGTCAAACGGAGACTGTAACTTTAACTGGCTATGCTTCAGACAGTACCACCTGTTGCCATCTGTCTGCGCACTGATTTCAGCTTGCTCAGAGCAGCTGATGTGCTGGTGTTTTCCCCGCTGTGTGAAGGAGAATGGATATCTGGCTTCTTCAGGGAGAGAGAGAGTTATCGCCTGTGTTGTCATTTTTCCCAAAATGATGGAATGATGACATTTTGTGCTTTGATTTTCTGAGAGTAGTCTACTCTTCCTGCAGCATTGCCAGTGATTACATTATTAATCTATTGCTTGATTATAGTATAAAAGGCTTAATGTCCTATGTTTGGACATTTACAGTATCTTAACATAGCCTAATAGATTTAACTTTGCACACAACCCATGACTTTCATTAGGACAGAGTATTTGAAATTCCACTATAGGCTTTTGTTCCTTGTTTCCAAACGGCTTCTGAAAAGTTATGCAGCAGCTAAAAGAAGTTGTTGGCAATTATGAACTTTTAAATATTATATACATGGAAAAGTAAGAACATAAACATAATGGTGGGTCCCGGAAGAGGGAGCTGGGCAGTAGAGTGAGGTGTGGGTTCCGGTGCCAGCCCTGTGTGGGGTCGGGGTGAGTCTGTTGGTCTCCTGTCTGTGTGAAGCCAGTCTGTGTTATGTGGTGAGTTAAACTCCACAGTGAGACCTGTCTTAAAAAACGCATCCAAAATTAAAGAATACATTTTTAAAATGAAAATTTCTATTTTATAATTGTAGCTTCATTTTCCGAGGAAAAAGAAATTGAGCTTCTGCTTCTGGTGCTTGTGTTTTTAAGGGATCAACACCCTTCTTCCACTGCTCTATGTTTCTCTTCTCTCTTCCTCTTAGGAATTGCTAAGCCTAAACTTCTCACCACTACACAGAGTAGTCCCTTACCGCCTAGAGATGACCTTTCACAAAAACCAGTGAGAACCGGAGAGAGAATATTAAGAGATTCCTAGTTGCATAGTTACATATACATTTTTCAGAAGCATGTATCGATTCTTGCATGGAATAATGTTAATCTGCAGCAGCAGTAGGGGACCATCGTGTGATTCCTACAAATACTGGACTTGGGATGGTGCTGATGTTAGATTTGGAGCTCTTTGGTTGCAGTAATTTAATGGATGGCAAACAGGAAGAAGTTCAAAAACTGCCTGGTCAGACCTTCTTGATGCGGGGGTGATCATCTGGCAGCCTCTGTACTCTGACCAGTAGTGTTCCGCCACCGGTCAGTTCAGTGTCAAGCTGTTTGTCATCAGAAATTCCTCAGCGTCACTAAGTGAGAACTTTGGTTACTGAGATAAGACTTGTCAGGGAATAAATACCACAGTCCAGTCATTTCCTTCCTTTTTCTACAGCAAACAAGCTGAAGAGGATCCAAGCATACACGAACTGGAAGCATTAATAGACACAATCCAGAAGCAACTGAAAGATCATCCATGCAAAAACAGCATTCATGAAGCGTTTCAAAGTCACGACAAAGAAGCATCGGGCTATGTGGACAGAGACACATTCTTCAAAGTCTGTGATTCTCTGAATGTCCCAGTTGATGACTCTGTGGTCAAGGAGGTCAGTATGGATTGTGTTTGAGAGGTTAACAAGGGCTCAGCACTGATCATTCTTTCCTAAAGGCAACCGCGTGTGTGTTTATTTTAGCTGGGGAACATTTAGGATGTTTAAATCAGGTCTCCTGTTTTGTCCTGATAGGGCCATTTCCCTGATTCTAACACTGACTGTTTTTCAAGCTGCTGTTGCCAGGCATCTTTTTCAGATATCCTGGAGTGGATGACAGACCAACATTGTCAGGACTGAAGGGAGCAGCAGAGATGATCTTCTAGGGGCAGCTGCCAAGGGGACATCCAGAGAACGTTGATGAAATGAGATCATTGGTGGCCTTTGATATCCTCCAGGGCTGGAACCTACCTTAGCGTGTCTGTAGGATCAGCATGCAGGATGACATGGCCACTGTCCAAAGGGGCAATGAGGGCCTATAAGGGTAGCGTGGCTTAGTTGCAAGTGTGGAGCTTTCCTGCATTAAAAATCTCTTTACTCATGGTTCCCATAGAAGTCAGAATAAAATCTACCCTCACAATTGCCAAGGATTTTGGTTTAACTTTTAGGACATTTTCACTGGTTAACAAGAGTGAGGTTCTTCAGACCTTCTTAAAGGGTTTTAAGCAAAGAATATTCAGAAGTTGAAATCTATTTAGGCAAGTTTCTTGGGAGGCTAAAATGACTAGCTTGGAAATGATTTTATTTTTTTTTAATAGACAGGAACATTTTCAAGGAGTTGGGGAGGGCCCGTGGAGGTGTATTTGTTCATGTGGGCCAAAGCATTTAGTTCTCTAAATATGAGATTGAACACGTGCCTAGTTTCCATGGAACTAACATGGGAGATGTGAAGCAGTCATGGAAAGTGGGACAGGGATGGAAGGGGTGGGGACAGATCCACAAGTATCTTCTAATGATAACCAAAATAAGTCATTCTGCTATCAGTCACATCTGAGTTTCAGGGGACATGGTTTAAGCAATAACATAGATGTTTCTGTTGGGCTGTGATAAGAGGAACCTATTTTTTTGTTTTTTTTTTAAAAGAATCATGGTCTTTGGTGGACAGAGTCTTATATTTGCATATAAAAATTAAACTGCTTTAAAAAATGACAAAACCTTTATGAATATGGATGCTAACCCGAAAGTCTTGGGCAGGCTATTTACTCCCCCCAGCTTTGGTTTCATAAAGTGGAAGACAAGAATAATGTCTAACCTGCCTACTTAGGATCATTTTGGGATCCCCTAAGGCTAGAAAACCCGAGTTTGGGACTGGGATCCCTGTACTTACGTACTGTCTGCAGGAAGTGGAAGGAAGTCCTGGCTGCCTGTCTCACCTTTTCTGTGCTTTCTTCTGCAGTTAATCAGGTTGTGCTCTCCCGGAGAAGACAGGGTTAACTACTATAACTTTGTCCGTGCTTTCTCAAACTGACCTGGCTGGTGACTGAACACAACATAAATTTTTGATGTTGGACCTGAACTTGGGATTACATCTTGTGTTCCTCATAGAAAGATCTACAGAACCCCTGAAATTATATTTCTTTTTTGGTTCTTGTTCCACAACTGCTGAAGTCTGAATTAAATTGATTCTAAGATTAAATAAGATCTAATATTGGTGCCTCTTTATGGGTGGTTAGGGGAATTGTAATGGCTAATTTGGCCAACTTGACTGGGTCACAGGGTGTCCAGGTATTTCACTTCAGTCCAGAAAATACTCACTGAACTGGGGCTGTACCTTAGTGGTCGACAGCTTGCCTACCATGCCTGACGCCCCAGGTTTGTTCTGCAGCACCACTAAATGAACTCAGTACTCAGCTGTAACCTGCCTTCCCAGGAAAGGAAGCCCCTAGTAGAGAGTGTGTTGTGTGTGTTAAACGCGCCCTCAGTGGTGGATGCTGACAGCCTATCAAAAAAAGTAGCACTCAGTACTCTTTCCATCACCCCCGTCTCCTGTGGAAAAGTTCACCAAAGCCTTGGCCCCCGTTTCAGAACATCTTTCATGGATCCACCCAGTTGAAAGCATATGAAAACACTTTGCATTTTCATCCTGAGCTCTGGGCTGAAATGGAGATTTAGGACTTTCATACACTCTTAGCCACCTGCTGAAATCCAAGTGCTCACAGCCCTTTGCTTGAGTTCTGGCTGCTCATCTCTCCTTTATTTTTTCCACTAGGTGCAATAGTGAATGCAATGAGGTCTCCGGTTAAAATGCCAGCCCTACTGTCAGAAGCCCCAGTTGTCAGAAGTCTCTAAGCTTGCCTTCCACCCCTCGCCTTGCATCTCCTTCCAAGTTTACCTGTAACTGAGATCTCAGGGCATCATTGCAAGGTGTGAAAGCTACTTTGGGAAGGACCATAGCAGGTCATTTATGTGGCCTTCTCACACTCACTGATCACCTCTGTTAGATTATACAAGGCAGCCAATATAGGGACTACCCAAAGTCAGACCAAAACACTTTCCTACTGTGTGCCAGTCACAGCTGGCGTACATCTGGAGTCCTGGGCTCAAGTGATGGAACAGAGCTGAGCACTGGCATGCACCAAACAATACTTTGAGGAGAAGAAATGATCATCACATTACATTGGCTAACTGGCACTTGAATCAGAGCATATTAACATTACCAGTATTTTCCGTGGAGGAACCCTGCTAGTTCTATCAAATTTAACTGAAGGATGTTTCTAAAACTGACTGCAATGTCTTAGAGCTTCAAGGGCTTCCAAGAGGAAAAAATAATCTGTAGAGGTTAAAGAAGTGGAGACTGCCTCTAAACTAGCTGCTCTGAGTCCTAAGGCTGTACCTGAATGTAGCACTAGAAGCCCCCAAAATACTATTAACTAAGATCTATAAAACTCATGCATGAACTTTGAGGGGATTTGAGGCTAGCAGGTAGAGAAGACTTCTCCAAATGTTGGGTAAGTAATTATGAAGTATCCTGATGACACGTACATATCAATACGTTCATTGAAAAAATAAATACGTTGACTATTTGACACGTACCATGAATTTAGTATTCACTGTCACCATTCACCATTCTCCAGGAAACAAAAATAAACTTAGAAGACACAAATGAGCAAATTGGCTGAGAAAGGTTATCCTCCTCCACGCAGTGTACCTCAGTGTGGCTATTAGTCTCACTCACCCTCACCTGAAGTAAACTGTCCTGGTCGTTCTCCTAGCCTGTGAGTGTCCCACCTGTAACTGCAATCATCCCCTACACTATCTCAGATGGTTCTGGAAAACACAGCAAAACAGCTGTGGCTGTTTAAGGCCACCCATATTAGTGATACTGGGGTGTCTTCTGTAAGCACCAGCATGTGCAGTGGCTTTTCCATACACTGAACCCCAGCTGCTCCAAGGCAAACGACTCCACAGGACACCACAGGACATGGAGGACTTCCTTCCCTCCTGTCCATTTTAAGAAAACCTTCTTTTCCATGGAATAAATAACAATGATACCTATTGTTATCTGCAATGCGATGTAACTGATTCTTCTTCTTGAATTTCAGTTCCTTGATTCACATCACCACAATGGATAGCTATATCTCAAGAAACACAGGCAATGACTAGTGAAAAACTGTAGACAACAGGGCTAAAATGCATGCAAGCTCATTTTCAAGTGAAAGCCAAAAGCATTATATAAAAGCATGTAAAGGAATTAGACACAAAAAAGACTGATAATTCTATGCCTTTTATTCAGTTATTTCAGAAAATATTTGATTTTTTTTCAAAATGTACATTTAAAAAATCCATACAAAACTGTGATTTGCTTTAAAACCAGACAGAAACAGTGGAAAAAGGATTTTGAAAAAAGTTCACCAAAAGTAAAAAGACACCCCTCCCTCCCAACCCTTTTACATGAAAACATAAATACGGCAGGTACAAATGTTCCTTGAGTTCCTTGTTGCAATTTGGTCCATAACATGAAGAGGCTAAAGTAGAAAAACAGACAATGTGTACACATTTGCATTATGAGTTGCTCTGGGTACCAGCAGCCTCAGCGCATCCTTCAGGTGTTTATTACACAAAGTGAGGTTTACAGTCTCATCACATCAACACTGGAGTCTCCCCAGCAGATGGTGGTGCCATCATAGCCAGATTCCAGCCCCCCGGGGAGATTCTCAAGAAATCCCCACCTTCTCCACAGGAACAAGACACTGTGGAATGCTCTCAAGCAGAGTGGCAGTCATGCCACCAGGATAGTCCTAGACACTGACTTGATTCCCATCCTGACAAATTTTTTCCTTTCAAAAGATTTTTTTAAAATATACTTCTAAGATGGTACATGTCCTAGAAAAGAGGCATAGAAACTCTCCCAGGATGACGCAAATGGCAGCAACGAAGGGAAAGCGGCCAACACACCCCCTGTAAGGAATAACCACCCCTCCCGTGGGTCCCCTTTCTCCCTACTGCAGGGTGTCGACAGGGACACCAAGGCCTGTGGAAGGACAACTGTGGGGACAGTTATTGCACAACCCGGAGGAACAGGCAGGCAAGGGGCAGGGAAGGGCTGCTGCCACAAAGGACCACCTGCCTCAGAAGTCAGGTCTGCGCTTGTGGTCCAGACCCACTGTCAGACAATCTACATGCAACCCCCACCAGGGAGTACCAGGAAACACCTTCCCCGTAGGAACTTCGGGCTGTATGGGAAGTGACACAGATGGAAAGAAAGAGGATGCAAGGCCACCTTTGTGTCTACCCTGGGATGGAGGGATCCTGAGGGCTAGAAGCACTGGGGGCTGGGTGCGCTGAGTTTCATTAACTGTGCCCTGCCTTGAGCTACATCTCAGGCTTCACAGCCAGCCAGCCAGCCTGGTTGGGGGAAGCTGACCAAGGGAGAAACCAGAAACAACGCATGGAACATACCAGACCCTACCACTCTAGGGGAGGGAACGGATGAGGGAAACCTGTCAGTCCATGGCCCTTTCCTGCATTAACTCTGCTGAGGTACAGTGTCTATGGCTGCATGCACCCAACAGCCCTGCAGCCTCAGCAGCTGGCGGCTGACTGCACAGTACAGACCAAGGCACACGGCGATGTAAGGCACTTGCGATACAAAAGGAGTAACAGACTGGTCAGGACAAGGACAGACGCCCGAGCAGGAAACGCTGGCAGCTGTGGGTCCCACTGCCCCTCTTAGCCGCTGCACTGACAAATGACCTGTACAAAGTACCAGGCAGAAGGCTGCTGGGGAGGGAGGGAAGAAAGTTAGCTATGCCGACTCCCCTGTCTTCTCCCAAACCAATTGGGAAAGCTGTAGCATAGAAAACACACCCAAAGGCCTTCCCCCGCCACGGGGGCCACCAAGCCTCTTTTAATAAAAGCATTTGTGAAACAGCATAATCATGGAATTCCTGGAGATCATATACTCTTGGTTCCTACTTCTGATTTACCACTTGGAAAAAAAGGTCATAATGAATTGAGGAAGGAGGTTCCAAAAGAAAACCTAGAAAACACTCTTAGAGATCCCTGGTGTTAGGTACTCTCAAGAGTCCTAGAATTCCAGTCAAGAAGAGAATGGAGGAAGAGGTCCAGAGCACAGGTATCTAATTTGGTTTCCTAGCAGTTGCTAGGTTCTGCCTTGGCATGGGAATAGGCAAGCAGCTCAGCAACCATCTGTATCTGGCGGCCCTCGACCACTCAGGGCTGTGACTGATGGCACAGGGAGACAGCTATCCTTTCCCCCACAGCCATCCTACCTTCAAGAGGAACACATGGAATTATTAATAGTGAAGCTATCACAGCCTGGATGGTAAAAATAACTCTATCACTGAACCTCCCAGGAGAGAAGTCAGCACCAGGGAGCGCTCCTTCCATCAAAGGCCAAACCCTCCCACCACTGCCATCTGCTGGTGTCCCCACACAGGTGTGCCAGGGAGGGATGCTGTGAGGTGCCTGGCTGCTGAGGTAGATTGGCATCTTCTGCCCTTGGTGGATGGCGCTTCGCTGGCATCTCACACCAGGAGGATCGGACAGGGCTTTCACAACTGGTTTGGCACTTTGGAGACAGGAGACTACAGAAAAATAAAGAAAATAGCCAACGTGCCCAAACTGATACAAGCTAGTCCAACATAATCACAGGATGAAGAACTGAGTTATTTAAAACCTGGTTTGTGCCAACTTAACAATGACTTGACTTTACTGACATAAACGTGCCAGGGAGATGAGTACAGGTAATAAAGTGTCCTGTAATCACCCTCTACGCCCCCTAAACATCCCTGAAGTCCAAGTTGGAGAGCTATCATCCTTATTCATGATCTCAGGGTTTTCTTTAACATAGGATCTCCTGTCACAGAGGAAATATTTGTCCTTTAGGATCCAGGCCCTAAGGCGACCCTTACCCCTGGGTTTGTGGTATCACACCCAAAGCACAATGAACTGGTAGCACCAGATGCTTGTAGGAGACTTAGGGAGAAGACATGTCATCTCTGGCACCCAGGTAGCCGGGGACAGAGCAATGGAGATCTATATGCTCTGTGGGGCCGCTAAACCCAAGATGCTAGCTGCTTTGACTACCACGCCCAGGTCCCCTTCTCATAGCACAGCACCAGCTCAGCCAAGCCTCTCCAGCAGATAGCTATTGTGGCGCTGCCCATGACACAACCTGGGGAAAACCGAGCAGGGCAGCAAGGCTCCTGAGGGAGGCGGAGCTTAGGAGGCCGCTGGCCACACCCTGCCTCCCCCAGCAGTTCCAAGCAGGGCAGGAAGCATTTGGCTAAGGGCCCTGTTCAGCTCTGCTGGGTTCATATCAAGCTGCCCTTTACCACCTGGGAAACAGAGGGAAGCAGAAGATGCCTACTTTAAAAAATGCTGTCCTGCTTCCTAAGGGTAATCAAAAGAAGCCAGAGGCACTTCTTCCCAATTCCACCTGCACTCCTGGGCAGAGAGATGACAGTCTACAATGGTGTCTGGAAACAAATCCCTTAGTTATTGTAAGTTTGAGTTTGTAATACTGGTGAACTCGAGTAGGGCAGTTTCCTTGAGGAAAAGATGCATCTCTCCCTTTTTTGGTAAAAATGGTCTCTACTATGAAAAATCAGCAAGAACACCAGTATGCCAGGTGAAATTAACATTCCCGTGCCACCCTGTACTCCCCTTTATCTCAGCACAGAATCCAAGCATTCTTAATCAGGACCTCTAAAAGCCTCCCTCCCCTTGTGAAGTCCTCACAAAGCACCATAAGGACCTGGCAGCCCCATCTTCAGGTGGAAAGGGAGGAACAAATACTGTTGGGAGGGGACTGAAAGACTCCTGGTGACATGACTATGTCTGCTCATCCAACCGAAAAGCAACTCTGAATCAGTCCTAGTTCCACACTGTGGGTGTGCCTTACACACATAAGCAAATGACAACTTCAAAGAGCATTCAGGCCAAATGGAAGGTGGTCAGGTGACCCCCTCTGGGACCCTAGAGACTGGTGTGAGGCTGCAGCCCTTGAGGCTTAGTGTCTCTGCAGCTGGAGAGATAAAGTCCAGGTTGCAAGGTTGCCCTGACCGGGCTGGCTGGTTCTAGGCTTTAGACAGGCACGTCTAGGGGAGGTCGGCTAACAGCTGTTTCGTTTGGTTTTGAATGCTGGTGAATGGCTGAAGACACACAGCTGCTGGCAGCAGTGCAGAAAGGCCTAAGTCAACTGACTGTGCTGTCCTTCCTGTCGTGTCTGTTACATTTCCGGAAGTGCCTCCTGTTTAGCATACTTGACTCTTGCTCTCCAAGTGGGAAGTATCCTTCTTCAGCATGTATCTCCACAGCAAGGGTTTCCAGCCCACGGCCAGCAATGGTGAGCTCTCTGCAGTCACGAGACCTACAGAATGCACAATGTCCTTCTAGATGGAGTTGCCAGGAGCCAGAGCCAAAGGCCTCAGCATCCTTCCCAACCGGCAGCAGCTGCTGCATCTCCAGCTGGTTTGTGCGGGACCAGAATCATACATCTCCACATCAATCAGCACCAAGGAGGTTGTGATCCAAGGGGGCAGCTCTCCTCGTCCTGCCCCTCCACACAAGGAGTACTGCAGGGCCTGCCACTGGCCCCGGGAGAAGCTCCTTAGCGTGAGGCTTCCAGATTGCCAGCTCCTGCGACTCACAGACAGGACTGCAATCTTAGCTCCCTCTCATTGTAAAAATCAGATGCAGAAAAATTGCACGTTAAGGTAAAATTAAGAAGTAAAAAGGAAAAGCAGCAGCTATGAATGAAGAGTAAGAAGAGGTAAGCTGAAAGAGAACCATGAAAAGAATCTAGGTTTCCAGAAAACCCAACACAGGACAGAAGTGAAGCCATGAGGTGGCTTGAAGGAGTGAGAGAAAGATTTTTGGCTTTATTGAGAAAGGTATGTGGAAGAATAGGAAGAGAAAGCCAAGAAATAAGAAAGAGAAAACCCCCTTTGACAGGTTCCTGCGGACTGAGACGGAGCGTTTCGAGGAGGAAGGAGGAGGCAGTGTGGGGCCCGGGCTCCTGCCTCCTGGCCAGTCCCCCACTAAAGATTCCTGTTCTCAGCACTTTGGCCTTAAGGAGACTTGAGTTTCTTAGTCCGTGGAGAGGTTCCGTTCTCTGCTTTCACCACTCCATTTTCATGGTAACCTGGGGAGTGGAGAGAGACAGACACATGTAGGGTTCCGCTGGAGCCACAGATAGGAATAGTGAGTAGGGCCATGCTGGGGGTGGTCCGTGGGCTGCCCCAGGGGGCTGGGACTCCTAGTAGCGGTGGAAGCCAGCAGACCGCTCCTAGCACAGTCCTGCTCCCCCAGCGTCTTGGACAAGTGCCCTTGTTTGAGGCGCTTGGTATCAGTCCTTTGGCAAGGAAGCCTACAGAAACCCAGACACAGGCCTGAACCGGGGCAGAAGCTGGCTGGAATCACTCAGAAGCTGCCAGTGTCCTCGGCTCCTCTCAGCTCCCTCGGGATGCCGCAACTCAGAACAGTGGCAACACGAGTGAGGAGGCGCAAGAGGCCACAGGGACCAGGCCTGCCTCGGCTGCCTGACACAGGCAGAAACAGGGTGCTTTCCGTTGCCTTCACTGCAGCACAGGCAGTGTGCTGCAGCCCACACCACGCCCCTGCCCAGGCCGCCTCCTCGGCACACCCAGCTACACACGAGTCTGCCTCAAACACAGATGCCTGTGCCAAGGAGGCGGATCCTCGGAGAAGAGCAGATGAGTCAGGAAACAGATCCTGCTGTAGACAGGCCCCCAGGCTGGGCAGAAAGTACACCTCTAGGTGATTACTGGAGCGTGCACAAAGGCCAGAGAAGTGGGTGTCCCGCCCCTGCCGCCCACAAAACACTGTGTCACTGTGAGTCATTTCTGGAGACAGAGGAGCCACCCTGCCAGGAGGCAGGGGCAGGCCCAGATGTAGGGCACAGGGGCAGGTGAGGACACGGCCAGCCGCTGTGTAGTATAACGCATGGGTGGCGACAACGGCAACAGAACTTGGTTGGGCTCCAGGAGCCACCCCGAGGAGACACTTCCCACCAGAAGGCCTTACCCAGTGCTGCCCTGCCCTGAAGTACCAGGGTTCTGGGTCTAGTTCGGGCCAGCCCCACCCACAGTGCCCCTGACCCGTGCCCAGGCACACGTCAGTCAGCCAGGGAGCCTCCGGCCTAGGGACACAGTTGGGAAGGAGGAGCCACAGGATTGGTGTAAGGAGTGCACAAGATTCCCAGCTCCTCCCCACCATTCCGACAGACCTCATCCAGTTTTCTGGGCTGCAGGGCCTGGCACTCACCAGATTCCCTCTTGGTGAGCCTGGCTGGGAGCCTGGGGACAGCTGGGACTCTCCGCTTGGCATTCTGCTCGTTCCAGTATTCACGCCAGTGTCGCAGCTGAGAGTGGATGAAGCGCCACATGAGCCAGGCCTGGGCAGCACACACCAGCAGCAGCATGAAAAGCCTGTGGAAGGCAGAGCAGGGCTCAAGGGAGGCAAGGCAGAAACCCCGTGGCTCAAAGGCCACTGCTACCAGAAGAGTGGAGCCTTGGTGGTCAGTCTGGGCTCCGGGACACTCAGCAGTACGAAGGGACTGTCCAGGGAGAGGGCAACGAAGCAGCGACCAGGGCTGCCTAGTTGCACAGCTCCACCTAGTTGACTCCCACACCTGGGATCCCCAGCCACATGGCTTTAGTGTGCACAGTATCAGGTAAGGCTGATGTAAACTCCACAAATACTGGAGGGCTTCAGATGAGCTGCATTATGAGATGGCTAAAACAATTCTGCAAAAGTAGCTTCTTGTCTGGCAAGTCACTCAAAGGTAAAGCAAGTATAGACAAATCACATGCCCTCCAGGTCCTACGGGCTTATGGCTGCCATCCTCGATGGTAGGAAAGACTATTGGCCAACCCAAGGACACCATAGGGTTTTTTCCTCATGACTTTTTAGTATTTGCACACTGGCCATCCATATTAATGGATTTCATTCTGGCAACAAAGTCTCTGCATGCTTGGGATGATTGGTTGACAGACTAAGAAAACTCTCTTAACACTGAGTAAAGGTAAAGGAATCTGCAGTTGATTAAAACCCTGACTGCAGCCTAAGCACTCCCACAGGCAGGGAGCAACAGGGGTTTTGAAGGAAGCAGGAGGATTCTTTTTCCCTCATATCTGATGTCTAGATATTTTCAGCTAAATGTCAGTATGTGGGAGATTCCAGGACCTACCACCCCTGACCTTTTGTGGAAGTTGTGCCAAGGTCAGGAGGCTCTTGGCAGGGCTCCAGGGAACCCTGATTCACCACCTGGAGCTTCAGCCCGACTCACCTGCAGAGCAAGGTGTTGAAGTTCCCTTTCTCAGGGTCAAAGGCCTGGTTTTCTGTACGAGCCAGTCCAAAGCCGATGGCCAGAACCGCGAGGGTGAGGATGAAGAGACGTGTAACCCCAAATACAGCAGCCCAAGCATTAAACCTGATCACGGGGGGCAAGGAAATGATGTCAGCCTTTAGGATCCTCAAAGTAACCTTCACCCATGAATCCAGAACAACTGAGTGGGAAAAGGCCTCACGGGGGGCCTGAGAAGTTCCAGGAAAGAGCAACCTAGGGTTAAGCTTACACCCAAAGGCAGGAGCCTCTGATGTTCAGCACCCTCAAGGAGTACCCCAGGAGCCCCACTTACAGCTTCTCGTTGTTCTCATCTGCAAAGTAGAAGAGGCGAGCCATGTAGAAGAGGAACTCTGTGGAGTACTGCAGCAGCAGCAAGATGAGGCCCAGGCGGCTCAGGCTGCAGAGGGGAAAAGACAAGGCGGAAGCCGTCACCCTCTCTGCGTTCAGGCTGTCCTCTGACTCCACTTTCTCACTGGCCCTGTCCCATCCTTTAGGATGCAATTTAGCTGCTGCACCTGTAGGAATTCTCCCTAAGACTGCCCCTGGTCTGTGGCTTGTCCTGTCCAGCAGCTTCCATAAACCCACTCTGCCTGGATCGTATCAGCCCAAAGCAGAGTGAGGTGAGCCTGTGCCCTCCAAGGCTCATCTGGAAACTAATATGGTTTCAGGCTTCCAGACAGGAAATGGTGAGAGCAGCTGCCCTCTAAGACTCTGTTAACCCAAATCCAGTCATTTTCACAGGACATCAGCTATGAGGACCCTGGAAACGGGTCCAGGGAACTCCAGGCCCTTAGCAACAGTTCTCAAGTCCCAGCCTAGAGAAAGTACTGGCTCGTCTCCTACTCTTCAGTAAAGATCAAGACAAGTCAAATTGTCAGTGGTGCAGCCTACTCATCAGTAGGATTCTTTTCATAAAATCAAGGTCAAAGACTACAGCAAAGCTTCTTACTTATAGAACCACCACACAGTGAACTAATCTTCATTTCATTACAAACCAAAGAAAAGAGAATCCCAGACTATAGACTCCAGTGGAATCTGTACCCTGTGAAGCAGGGGCCCAGCTTCAGCTGCCTTCAGGCTTCAAGGCTATCGTTCAAGGCCAGCAACCATGAGAAGTCTTTCCTGGCTCCCCACAGCCAGTGATACAGACCTAATCACAGTGCTTCTTGCAGTAAACTGTCCTGACCTTGTCTGTCTGTCCCACTAGGTGGGATGAATCATTGAAAATGAAGGAATTGTTCTTTCTTTGTATTCCCAAGTCGTAGCATGGTACTCAGCACACAGATGCTACCTAGCAAATGCTTAATTGAGAGATTATACGGTGACTTACTTTTCTCCTGCTCCTGAGACAAAATTCTCGATGCCCAAAATTAAAGAAGGAAAGGTTTATTTAGCTCATCCTTTGTGGAGGTTACAGTCACAATCAGTTGGCTCCAAGGCAGGATGGCGTGTCAGAGGAGCAACAGTTTTTATGGATAGATACAAGGGCAAAGCAACTTGGCTGCTCAAGTCCTCACTTACTTTAAGAGGTACGCTCCAGCTATGTGGACCAGGTACAGACAAATATACTGGAGTTGGCGGGGAATTTCCTCCTAGAAACAAGAGATGCAGATGGTGACTGCTCATTCCCCATTGAAGATACAAGGGATGCCGGGAACAAAGAAGAGCCAGGCCCCCATCTCTCTAGGCCTAGACAGCTTTGGTTACAGTCCCATGTCACTCCAGAGTCCCCTGCACTGGACTGCTGAAAAGTCCAAGGCTGAGATTCAGCTTCAGGCCCAGTGTAAAACAAAGTTTGAGTTGAGATAGAAGAGACAGGGACTGGGGAAGAAGGTTTTGGGAAATAATTCATAAGAAAACTGTTTTTTTTTTTTTTAAAAAAAAAGACTGCAAGAATGGCAAAAACCTCTCCCATTTATCTAGGAGTTAGATTTCCCCAAAGTCACAGGCCTAGTGGAAGAGGCAGGCTAGGTACTGGCACTGGGATTCTGCTCTCCTGGGGGCCTCAAGGCACTTCTACTGTGTTTTCCTCAAGCCCAGCACATCCCTTTCCTGACCACATGCCTGCTTCTAGAGGAAGGAAAGAAAAGCCATGGGGGGAGTAGCAGGATGGACATGGAAAGGTGGGCAGAGTACTCACCTTTCGTACCTTCTGGAAGTAAAGCTCGGGAAGTGCGTGTAGCCAGTAGGCAAGCTGGCATAGGTAGAAAAACTTCACCTGGAAGCTGGAGACAGAAAGTGAGTGTCCCAAAAGGGTCTAATGAGTGCATGGAGAAAAGATGGCCAAGGCTGTGTGAAGACCCTGGAGCATATCAGGGACAGGAAAAGGCCAAGGAAAAAAAAAACATGAGTGATTAAAAGCGTGTGGGGTAGGGAACTCCAGGGAAAGTTGATCGCAGGATACTATGACAGATTCAGAGCCTGCTACTTTGAATACACTGAACCGCCATGGCCCTAGGTGGCAATGGAAGATTCAGTCTTCTCTGTCCTTTGCTCCTGTTGTTCTGAAAGGCCTTGGACACACAGCACAGCCTCTTGAGGGAGCCAGGCCAAGCAGCAGAGAGGCAAGGGAGGCTTTCTCCAGGGGAGCAAAGGCTGTGGTGAATGTAAGGAGGCAGAAGGAGACAAAGCCAAGCACCTTTCCAAAGGGTTCTGCTTTGATCTGACCCATGCATGTAAGGACGTGTAAGGGGTACAGTACAGGTGAACACCACCTGGGGTTCTCGTTCCGGGCACACTAACAGGTCCACTGTCCTCACACATGCCCTGATAGACCCAGGACATGATTTGGTCCCCATACCAGCCGGCTACCCACAGAGAAGCCCAGTACCAACTCACTCCTCCCTGGGGACGACGGCATACAAATACTCACGAGAGGTACACGTGCGGGTAGTCTTCCCAGAGGCTTCTTGGGTTCGTTATATATCCTTCCTGTGGTGGGAGAGAAGAAACGGCAATTACAGATGTGAACATGTGGCCAGTCCCAGCATCATGGATGCAATCAGCCACCACCTGCTAGGAAGAGGAAGGAACGGAGATGTGACAAGGAGGGACCTGTCCAATGGTGAAAGCTGTGATGCAGCAGGATCTGGAGACCTGTGTCTTAGCTCAGGTCTGGCATCTGCGAGCTGCAAATGCTGAGCAAGTCCACAAGCGACTCGAAGCTCCCACTGGCTTATTTGTGAAATGAGGATAAAAATACCACCCTCACAGTTATTGCTGGAAATGTGACAGTTCATGTGGCGGTGTCTAGTACTATGACTGGCATGCAGATACTCAGGAAATGCTTACAAAATGAGTAAGCAGATGCTCTAGAATTGCCACCCACTGGAAAACTGAAGAGCAGTTGGCTTTCCACATCCCCAGGATAAAAAGAACAGCAGATTGGGGCTGGGGATTTAGCTCAGCGGCATAAGCACCTGCCTTGCAAGGTCGTGAGTTCGATCCTTGGTACCAATAAAAATGAAAAAGACAAAAAAAAAGAACAGCAGGTCCCTGCAGGCCTCTGTGCGTCTAGACTCAGACCCCCATCGCACTGCATCAGTTTCACCAGTTATTCCTGCTGCTGTAGGTTCCCCATACTAAGGCATTTGCACTTGTTTATTTGTTTATTCATTTAGTGGCACTGGGGTTGAACCTAGGACCTTCACACAGGGCTACATTCTCAGTACCTTTTTATTTTGAGATATGGTCTAAGTTGCTAAATTTCAATTTTTTGATCCTCCTGCTTCATCCCCTCTGAGTGTTGGGATTCCAGGCATGTATCACCACATCCAGAGCGAGGTTTTTATTTTGTTTTGTTTTGTTTGTTTTGTTTTACAGTCCAGTCTAGCCTTGAACTTTCTTATGCAGCCCTTGCTGGCCTCAAACTCATGGTGATCCTCCTGCCTCAGTCTCCCCAGTGTAGGATTACAGGCATGCGCTATCATGCCAGGCTCAGAGCCAGGGTTTTTGTGCGCATGTCAGAACAGAAGATGGTCATGAGAGGAGAAAACCAAGACCCTAGTATAAAATCAGGACCCTTATATTTCAGAGAAAAAAAAAATGATGTAGAAAGTATTTATCGATTAAAAAAAAAAAAGGCCTGCTCAGCCTAGAATGAAAACAAAAACATTCACTCTAAAATCTATGACACCAAGTTATGGATCTGAAGTTCAAAGACATACCAGAAACCACCAGGCCAATAAATTCATACTAACAGTGTTGACGGCCGGTGATATCTTAGGTACATGCCTTCACCCAAGAAAGATGAAGATGTCAAAGTTTATAACTCAAGATTATAAAACTCAGAAGAAATACTACTCCTCCAGCAAGAGTCAGTTGATATCACAAGAGTCCAAGAAACATGTGTTGGTTGAACCAATGAATGATGAATGTTTCAGGAAATTTTTTCTTCTAAAGAAAGCTTTTACTGGACTGGGGATTTAGCTCAGCGGCATAAGTACCTGCCTTGCAAGCAGGCGGTCGCGAGTTCGATCCCTGGTACCGGAAAAAAGGAAAGGGAAAAAAAAAATTATACAAAGAAAGCTTTAACTTGTCACTCAGGGAAGGTCAGACTGGCATGACCTCTTGTAGGAAGAAGGAAAATAAGGAACAGATAGGAACCAGCTCTGAAATGAGATGATGTTTTAGCAGCATGGCTGAAGTCCAGCTGAGCTGCCAACTTCCTGGTCCTAGAACCTCAGGCAGGTTGCTTCTATCAGTCAGAAAGTCAGCTGATCTGGAGCTTTGAAGAAAAGGCTGAGAACCTCAACTGTTCACCTGGGGATTACAGGCAGGAACTTAATAATCTTGAATGAAAGAGATGGCTTGGTGGGAACCCAGTCTGAAATCCGCAGCTGGATTCCAAGGGGGAACTGATCCACCCACTCTTGAATCACTGTGTGCCCTCTGACCTATAAGCATGCATTCCACTTATAGTCTACAGCACCAGGGCCACACCCTTGGCCTCCAAGAGCACACTGACCTAACTAATCAGTTCCATCAGATGCACTAAGCACTGCAGTCATGGTAATTGAGATTGCAAGAGAAAATCTCACCCAAACTTTAAGGCCTATCTATCATCTCACTATCCTAACCTCCCTCTCTGAGGCACGTAGACAGGAGGCTGTAGCCACTAGGTGGTGTGTGGTGGCTCTTCTTACATGCACACAGTTGCCATATGTGTCAACTTCCCCCGTGACATTCACAAATCTGCCTTCATGAACCTCTGGCCCCATACAGACTATACCTGGTCTTGCATACTCTTGCATACTCTTGCATACTTCCTTCCAGGGAAACCACAGAGGTGAGAACACCTCTTTCTGAAGGAAGCAGTAAAGTGTTTCACAGAAAAAAATAGTATTTCTGGGACTGAGATGGGAGAGGCATTTGTGTCACCCTACCCCCGCCCCCTAAGATTTGGCCAAGAGCAGGAGCTTGCAAGAAATCCTCCAGCCTGGAGGGCCTTACAGTTTTAAGGAGGCGCCTCCTCAGACTGGCCTCCTTACTTTGGAGACAGAAGCCAGAACTCTGACACCAATAAACCAAGAAAATGCTGCCCACTTGCAAGGGTCCAGCCTGCAGGGACTGGAGGAGGTGGAGAAGGGAGCAGAGCAAGGGAGCGGGAAGAAAATGACTCACTGCTCTGAGAACAGCCTTTTCCAGCCCTCTGTCCAGGCATCTGTGTATAGGACACTGGGGCTGGGCAGCTTCGGAGCTCAGACATGCATGCCAAGGCACCTGAGTCCCCAGACCAAATGCAGCACAGTGCATGCCCACAAACCCTTCCACAGTCTAGGGCTCAGTGGATGGTTTGGAGAACCCCAAAGTCCTTTGTTCTCTTAATTTCCCACATCACCCCTTGAGCTAAGCAAGACCTCAGCACATTGAAGTTATCCCTCTTGTTTTCCTAGCAGCATTCTTTGCTAGTCTATGAACAAAAAGAACCACAAAAACAGCAGAATCAGACAACACAGCCAGCCACTACCGAGATTCAGATGCACTCTGTATCATTTGAACAGCTAAGCACTAACCAATCTGCTCCAAAAGTAACGAATCTGTTAGCAGCAACCAGTTCTGATAGTGGGGTCCTTCTACCCAGTTCTTACTGACCAATGGATTTTAGGTTTTAAAATATGAAGTCAGACACTCGACGGAAGTCAGACAGGGGAGACCAGATGTCTGCCCACTCTACCCTCTCCAGTGGAAGAACTTTACTGTTGTTTTCCCCTCTTTTCTCTTGAACAACCAGTAGTATACTAAAAATAGATTAAAAGTTAGAGGTTGACATTCTTAGAAAGTCACTTATTGGCCTACCCACAGTCCTGTTACTGCCCTTAAACCTATGCAGAGAAAAAACACCCAAATAATAAAACTGGTATTTTTGGTAGGTGCAGTGTGGGGTACATTTGCTTTCTTTTTTTGAACTTCTCTGTATTTTTAAAAAATAATCATCTGTGATGTTTATGAAAACCATTAGTCAATTATGCAAAAAACTTGAAGGTTAGAGAAAGAAGACACAACTGTAACTTATTTATCAGCCTCACATGAGCACTTAGTATGTGTGAGGTGCTGTAGGAGGGTACAGCAGTGAACTCGGTGCCTGCTAGCAAGGAGCTCAGGGGCCACCGTGGGAGAAACAGACACAAAGAATGCACACCTCAATCAGAGAGATGTCAGCAATGAAGGCAGAGTGGCAAATGCAACTGGGGGCTCTCGCAGGTAGAGAGCAGCTGGCAGAAGCAGCTGACCATCCAAGATCTCTGCACTGAGAACCTGAGCAGAGGAAGCTCAACTACAAAGCCCCAGGGGCAGGAATGGCCAGGATAGTGAGGAAAGCAAGAGTAAAAACATCACGGCTGTGTCCACTCAGCTGAGACCACCAACGCTGGCAGGATCCAGGTCATGTGAGCGAGGAAGAAAAAATAATTTCACTGTAGCCATGAGGGGAGTTTTTAAGCAGGGAAATGCATAATTTGACTTATGTTTTTAACAGACCCATCTGGCCGAACAGACAGTAAATGTGATGGGAGAGCCCAGAGTGGAAGCAGAATCCTTCTGGAAAGAAAATAACCAGCAGTGAGGCAAAAGATGAGGGGGGCTTAGGCTTCCCAGCCTGATATTTGGGGTGGGGACTGTCGTGGAGCTTTCCCGCTCACCGCGGATGTCAGCAGCACCTAGGAAACACAAGTAGGAACACCCTGTGAGGGGCGAACTCCCCCACCACACTAGGGCACTGGAGCAGTAGGAAGCAATGGACAGCATCCCAGAGCACCGAGGAGGCGGAGCTGGCAGAACCCGCTGAGAAACTCACTTTGGAGAATGAAGGAAAGGACTGCAAAAAATCTGTCCCATAATAGAAAACTATGGTGTAAATAATTAGTTGTTTTTAGTCTTTTTAAAAAATCTCTTCTACAAACTACCTCTCTCTTGTTCTTCAGTCACTCTCCTACCAAGCAGATGGTCTGGGGGGAGGAGGGCAGGCAAGGAGGAAAAGGATGTCACGAGGAGTTGGGGCCATCGGAGTCTGCAAGGTTCCCTGGCCTCCAGCCCTGCTGAACACACTGTGAGGATCTGGCTCTCACCAAAACAAAAGAGAGAAGCCCTATATGCTTCCCATCTAATTTTCATCAAGGTTTTCTAGTCCTTAAGGGACTGAAAGCAAACAGAGCAGTTGAGCACATCACATGCTGGAAGGGGTGTTAGTAACTTGGCTCTGGCCTCCAAATCTGGCCTGCATGTGTCGCAGCTGGGGTGGAATGTCTGGGAGTGAAATGCACAGGGTAAAGGTGACTCAGAGATGAAGCGATGCTTCTCATAAACATCAGCTCAAAGGCCTTTGTGCTCACAGCAACCCAGATCTCAGGGTGGACCTGAACTCATCATGGGGTGGGGAGAAGTCTGAAACCCAGAAGTACAAGACTCCTGTGCTTTATACAGGCAGGGGTACCCCTCAATCAGTGTAATCCACCCACCCCCAGCAGGGTGACAAGGTACCCAGCTTGCAAGGAGAGAAATTTAGCTCCTGAATTTAACATTCCTAACTTTGAAAAACTGTTCTGCAATGAAATGATATTAGGAATAAAAGCAATACGCAAAAGGACATGTTGATTCCTGCTTTGAAAATATGAATGTTCAGCTCTGGAAACAAGAGTTCTTTGTGATATGGGAGACTGTCACTGTCATAAAGAGAAAGAAAGTAAAGGATCTGTAGGAGGCAGGAAGGAAATCTCAGAAGTCATAGGGTCACTGAATTTTCCAAGCCTCAGACCTCAACATCTCATTGGACCAGGTTACACACACGAGAGGCTCTAGGTGAGGGTGGAGGTAATTAAACGCTTCCTACTATGACAGGCAGGATCTTGTTAACAGCGAACCCCAGAGGACTGTCCATATTCCTTTGTACAAAGGAATTTTGCTATATCAGAGGAGGCCTGAAATATGAGCCCTATTGCGGAAAGGCAAAGTAGATAAATGTTCTGGTCCTGCAAGTGTGTGTGGGAATGGCACTAGCCCTCACAAGATTTGACATGTGGACACGGTCCACATGCTGGCCTTGCATAGGGTAGGTCAAGGCCCAAAAACAAAGTTGCTGTAATTGAAACTGGACCTCCAAGTCCAGGTCATCCTTGCCACTTCAAAGGCATGTGGTTGCTGTAGCAAAATACAAGCTCGGGACTCTTCAATCTAGTAACAAAGGTCCTGGAATGAACATGATATTTATCCCTTAGGATAGCATGTGTAGGCAGGCAAGTAAAACAATACAGCCTTAAGAGGATACATGGTATGCTTATTTTAATATCAGGTTAGCAAGTGTTTACTTTTGAACACAGTGACTCTTTCTAGCTATGAAATAGCATCCATAACACTTGGTCTCTCACTGTAATACCTTGAGGAAAGCAAAAAGTTTCAATTCTAAATATGCTCTTTCTCTTCCCTGCAAACCGTTTGCAATCCTTTTATCAGGAATCTAACAGACAAAGACAAGGCTGCCTCATGACTGCCTCTCACTCTCCTGGGGTCCTGAGGGCTACTCACCGTCACCACCACGTAGAAGCACCATATCACTGAGCTGAGATGAAAGATGACCAGCTGCCCAGATTCATTGAACTTGCTGTGTTTGACCTTGGAGAGATGAAGTCGTTTGCTGATTTTCTAATAAATAAAGAAAATCCAACACATTAATGTCCAAGTATATCCATAGTGAGCAGATTTCCAACTCCTGTCTTCTCCCCACAAAGGTGAGCATTGTTTGAACTTTTATCCTGGCTAAAACCCAAATTATTTAGTGTAAGCCTAGTTTAAGGCAAGTATTTTGAGATAGGGTAAGATTAACATCTTTAGCTTATACAGGAAGAAAACATCCCCCAAGCATGCTATGTATGACAGATCCCTAAGGACACTGTCACGTTATTCTTCAGACAATGTATTAAATATTGCTGTTCCTGTGCTGATTAAAGAAGGCTGTGGAAAGGGGCAGAGACCAACACGGGCCCAGCCAACAGGACCCACCAAAAGGTGCTAATCAGGGGACACAAGGATGCAGAGCTGGTTTCTTCCAAGGTCAGGTCCTCCACCCCAAGACATCTCTCCGGCTTCTGATTGCGCCATCTAGGTATGTCACTTACATCTAAAATGTACTCCTGAACCACAGCGTGCAAGATGATGGTGATGAAGATGTAGAACAAGATTGTGACCAGGTCTTTCGGGCCGTAGTGGTAGTACACCATCTCACTGTCTGTGGGGTGAGAAGATCCCGTCAGACCCCAAAGTGAAGAGATGAGAAGCAGAATGTGCCATCAAATACCACCCACTTGCTATAGCCCTAGACTCAGAAGAAAGTTTCTCCCCAAACACCCTATGCAACCTCCAGACTTGGCCTTTGGGAAGCACTAATGGGGAAGGCTAAGTGTATCGCTATATTACCATGACCGTGTGTCTCCTGAGTGTGGGCACAAGAACAATGAAATTAGGAGCCAAGGATTAGGGACTATCAGCCCTCGCACTGGGCCCATTACTCCTTGGATGTGTGACTAAGGGTAAGCAATGAACTTGCTATGCCATACTTCCCTGAAGAGGCACAGTGAGGGAGCTAGAAATGTGAAATCAGAAGCGGGAGCGCCTGACTTTGTATCCCAGTTCTGTCCTTTACATTCTATGTGACCTTGAGGTCCTATGGATAGCCTTTCTGCATCTCAGTTTCCTCATCTTCAAAATGAGACTAACAGATTCCATATCATAGGGCTATTGTGAGAAATGAATTAATAACTGTAGGTGTTTGGAATAGTGTCCGGCACATAGTAAGGGCTACAGTATATCTGCTGTTATTTTTCCTGTTGGGATAGTGTAAGGATTCTATGAAATATTTTGTACTTCAGATGTGCATCACACTACCTGTAACTTACAAGAAGCCTTTAACAAATGGGGTCTTATCATATACATGACAATGATACATTAGAATACCACAGACTTAAGTCTCATAACACCCTGCCACTGTGGCTTCCTTCCCCATGGACAGATGAGAATTCAGCCCTGGCCTCTGTAGCCAGCTGCAGGCCAACAGGAGATGGAAGAAAGGCTGCCTGGGCCTCGGTGGATGCCTGGCCAGCTGTGCTGCTTTGCCCTGAGTCACACACACATGAGTCATCACTCTGCCGGAATGCATTTACCAGAAGGTAGGCCAGGGTCATTTTGACTCTGGGTGGCCAGAGAATGAAGTAAAGGCAAACCGAATCTCTTTCGGAATCACCTCTAACCTCAGCCACCTTGGATGGGGAGGAGGGGAGTCAGCAGACTGAACAGCAGAGAACATGAACTCCAAAATCTGGCAAACGTTGTTTCTCCTCTTTCCTCTTCCTTTCCACTAAGACCTACTATGGGAGAGGCGCTGGACTAACAGCTGAAATACAAAGATAAAAGTCACTGCCCTTAGTGGCCAAGTTCCGCAGGGGGATGGACAAATGGACAATCATCCTACAGACAGGCCTTACTGCCAAGAAATAAACAGCACAGCTGGGGCTGGGCTCCAGCTGGGGTGGCGTATGGAGCTAGCACTGCGCAGCATGAGCAGGATGCCACGGAAGCCAGGGGATGGGCAGGTTGTAGTGCAGGTATCTCAAGTCCAGGAAGTGGATCTGTGGGGCCACTGGGCTAGTAGGGAGGGAGGCAGGGCGAACAACAAGGCTGACATGCACTGTCCATATGGCATGGAAAGGGTGGCGCCATTACCCTTAAGACAATACAAACACCCAAGAATGCAAATTAAACAGGAAAATGAAACTTGTGTTTTGGAAGGTTTACTTGCCAGCTGTGAACAGATAGCAGCAATGCCTGGAGGCCAGGTCACCCGACAGGAAGCTGCTCTGTGACCCAGCAAAGGAGCTATGGGGCCTCAATTAAGTTGGAAGAGACAGGAGGGCAGAGGAAGGCAGTTCACCGCAAAAAAACAGAGTGACGTGACAGCTGACCTACTGACAGGGCCAGACACTGGAGATGAGGGAGGAGAGACACACATGTGACTCTACCTCCCGCCTCTGCTGACATTTACACCACCTCATTTCACCTGCCTCCTTAAGGGAGGACCAAAGGACACTAGCTAGATGGTAGTGTGAGTGTGTGTGCCTGTGTGGTTTACTGGTATTGATCCCAAGGCCTTCACACTGAGCTACAAGCCTAACCATGGTACAGGGGATCGAACTAACAAGCTTGTGCTTGCCAGGCAGGGTCTATTGTTTCTTAAGTTAGCAGCTCACTAAGTTGCTTGGCTTGGCTTGAACTTGTTGGCTTCTTGCCTCAGTCTCCCCATTAGCTAGGGCTATAAGAGCAGCATATTTTCAAACTATAAATAACCAAACACATGCAAGGTTTCATCAAGACATCATCATGATTATTAGATAAAATGAGACTTATACTCAACAGAACAAGCACTGTCTGAAACTGGAAGTTGACACCCATCAGAGGCTTCAGGTTATTTGTTCTAATGCCTTCCCAGGGCTACCTGACTTTCTTTACTTCAAATATCATGGTTCCAAAGTAAAGCTTTCTTGAAACAAGAGTGGATGCGGGGTGGGCAGGGAGGAGATATGTAGCTCACTTGCTTTGCATTCTAGGTTCAATCTCTAGCCCATCCCCCAAGTAAAAGAAAACAAAACACACACACACCGTATGAATAGGTCCACTCTGTTTCCTTCCACGAGAACTGTGTGTATGCACGCTCATCAGCCACAAACTGTACACAGGGGCTGGGGTAGGAGTGGAGGGGATGGCACTGAGCAGTGGGCACAGCCCCTGCCCTCAGAGCACAGCAGCACACATTGAATTCTCATGCACTTAAAACACAGTGCCCAAGAAACTTCAAATCAATGATCAATGCAAAAATGAAGCAACTTGATTAAAAAATGGTTAAGACTCATTTTTCTGAGGAAGACATGCCAAAGGCCAATAAGGACACGAGAGGATGCTTAGCGTCACTAATCATTAGGGAAATGCTCATCAGAGCCTCACAGCCAAGCAACAGTTACGATTTTAAAAAACAGACAGTAACAAGTGTTGGTGAGAATGTGTGCAAGCTTTGTGGTCTGGAAGGAATGCAAAATGGTGTATCAATGAAAGAAAACAGTATGGTAGTTCCAAAAACACAAAAGATTAAAAACAGAATTACAATATGAACCAGCAATTCAACTTTTGAGGATAAAAGTGAAAAAACTGAAGGCAAGAGCTCAATGAAATTTTTGTACATCCATAGGCTCAACGTTCTCAATGGTAAATTGGTAGAAGTAACTCAAATGTCCATCAATAGATGAATGAATGGAGATGCAAAATATGGTCGATACACACACACACACACACACACACACACACACACACACACACAGAGTACTACTCAGCCTGAAAAATGCCTTTTTTTTTTTCATCTTTCTATGCCGCTGAGCTAAATCCAAGGCAATTCTGACCCACTACAACATGGGATGGATTGCACTAACAAGAGGTCCCCAGAGGAATCAAATTCATAGAGACAGAAAGTAGAATGGGTGTTGCCTCGGGTCAGGGATGGAGAAGAATCAAAGTAGCTGTTTAATGGCATACAGTTTCAGTTTCTCAAGATGCAATTAGCTCCAGGGACCGGCTGTACACAGTGCAGGAGTACCTAACATTACTGAACTATATACTTGGAAACCATTCAGATGGTGAAGTGTATGTTACGTATATTTTACCATAGTTTTAAAATCAAAGAACAAACCAGCAGCCACTGCAATAAGTGATCTGTGGTGGACTGAGGCTGGGGTTGGAGTTGGTAGGGTCTGCAAGGGTAGGAGATCCATAAGGTTCTCCACGGATCACAGGAGATGGAGGATGAAGACCCCCCTCTGCTATGAGGAGAAAGGGGGGCCTGTGGGTGTCCGCAGGGAGGCGGGAGTGCCCTACGCATGGCAGGAAAGATAGATTCACTAGAGGATTCTAGATGATGGAATCAGAAGAGTCACCGAATGGACTGGCCTCAGGAAATGAGTCTGACGATCCTTCTGGATCTTTAGCTGTATTCTCTAGCCTTCCTTTTTAATTTCAGAAATCTTCAACAAGCATTGTCTCATTTGATCCTTGAAATCATCTCATGTGATGGGTAAACGAAGTAGAAAAAAAGTTCTCAGGTCTCCCAGTGTCTGACTTCAGTCTGGCTTCCACCCTGCCCTAACACCTCACAGCTTCATACGAGATTCAAAAAACTGTCCTCCAATTTACACAAATTATCAATTGCTTTCACTCTTATCTGCGAGCTTCCTAGTTTTGATCAGAATAGGAAAGTAAATTGGTTTGACTCTAGCTTTCTAAAGAGCTATAGGGATTGGAACTTTGTTTAAATATACTGATAAATGGTAATTTTAATTTTTAAAAAAATAGGGGAGTGGTTTGCTCACTAATTCTTATAAATCTGCTTTCATGATCCAAATTAGAGGTCCTGGTCCCCAACCCTGTCCTGTAAGGCTCTCTAAAAGGACAGCTGTTTTGGGGGAGTAACCTATTCTAAATTTTCAAAATGAAATGTTTCAGCGACACAAATGAACACAGTGGCTCAGGAGTCTTAAGGTACAACCTCTGAACAAGGAGGCCCAGTGCAGGAAGCGAACCACTGTCTTCCTTCCACAAAGAAAAATGTTTTTAGCTGTTCTTCAAATGTGTATCACTACCTCATTGGTCCATCTTTCATATCTCCACTTTGTGAAACAAGTTTAAGAAACACTCTTTAAAAAACGTTACTCAGAGAAACACAACAATTAAAACTGCGATAAACAATTGTTAAGCAGCCTCAGTGTCAGGGACACACTAGAGAGGAACAACAACTAGAAAACTCCAAAACTCATATCCCATGGGTGCTGGAGGTCCTGGGGACACCGTTTCTTGGCCACTGTGGCCAAAGGAGAGGTACAGCCCAGTGTGGGCATATGCCTGGTATTTTGAAAACCAGAGAGAGAGAGAGAGAGAGAGAGATCTTCACAAGAGATCATTTGATTTTCAAACGATGGTGACTAATTCAAAACATTTAAAAACACTATATGGGCCAACACTAAACTGACCAAGGAAAATACATCTTCAGGCCAATTTTGACCATGGGCCATGAAGTGCAATGTCTGGCCAAGATGACCCTGACACCAATGATCTGCGTCTTCTTTCATCACCCCATGCCCCACTGCTGCAGGATACACAAATGCATCCTGCAGTAGGAATCAGTGTAGCCACGGAACAAAGTGCCTTCAATAATGATCCTGCAATCCAAAGTGATACCTGCCCTGCTTGTCTCTAATCATAGTATAAAAAGATCTGAAATAACCAGTAAGAGCCTTGGCAGTTTTGATGATCTCTTTGGGCAACTGTCACTTTTGGGGAGTAACATTCTTCTTGACCTCCTGTTTTGTTGCCTGTGACTAACAGACATTTTCCTATTTCCTTCTGACATACACTGTAAGCAGCTTCACCTGCCTACCTGCCCTCACATTTTCCGGCATTGTTTGAATAATACGGGGGAATCTCTGGCTTCCTCCTCCTGACCTGAGCTGGTGTCTATTTGTTACTACATCCCATCTGCTTTTCTGACTCATTAGACTCTTGGCATCTGCACAGAAAGTTTCTTCCTTCATCTGAAGAACTGGTTGCTCACAGGATCCTTCTATCTCTCTCGCTTTGCTCCTAATCCTTGCAAATTTGGATTGGTAAATCAACTTTTACAGGTTTCTATGCTGACAGCCAACTCTGTTTTTCGTATCATTTCAAATCTCACTTGCCAGGAATATAGATATGAAAAACAAACAAAAAAAATCATCATGAACAAAATCAAGAGACAAATGGAGCTGGGTGGTGGCACAGTACTTGCCTAGCATGATCAAGGACCTAGCTAGGTTCAATCTCCAGCACCACTGCAAAAAAGACAAATGATCATCTAGTAAAATATTTATAATTCAGATGAGACATAAATGACTTATCTTGCTAATATGTAAAAAGCTTCTAGAACTTAAGGAATAAAAGGTCAAAAACTAGCAGAAAAATAGGCAAAGGAAATAGACAATTCACGGAAAAAGGAAACACAGATGGCTCCTACACATTTATGCTGAGCCTTACACAGAAGAGAAATGCAAATTAAAACTACACTGAGGTTTCATTTCATACTTATCAGATTGGCAAAAATTCAAAGCATGGCTGAGGTGGTGGTGATATAAGCTCCCTTATGCCCTGGTGAGTGAGGGGAGCACAAAAATGGTACTACCTCTTTGGAGGGCATTTGGTAATTTCTGTTAAGATTACAAATGTATCAATTCTTGATGCAGTGATTCCACTTCTGGGAATTTGTCCTATAACTAGTATTTGCCATGACAAAAATGCTCTATGTACACAGCTATGTGCTATAGCAGTGGTGGAGAACTCATGGCACGTGTGTCGCACCAAGCTATCTATATCAGGGAAAGCTCTAGAAAGTCTGCCAACACTGCTCTATACCAGCACTGCTTCTATGTGTTTGTTTTGTGGTATGCAGATTGAATCCAGGTCTTCCGAACTGAGCTACACCCCTATCCCTCTTAAAATTTTAAGACAGTATCTTGCTAAAGTATTAAATTGTCTGGGCTAGGCTTGAATTTAAGATCCTCCTGCCTTCAGCCTTTCAGAGTGCTGAGATTATTATAAGCATGTGCCACTGACAGCATTACTTTTAACAATAAACTAATGAAAACAACCTAAAGTGTTTCAATCTATAAGAAACTTGTACATAAATTATAGATGCACAGGTTAAGCAACTCTCATTTGAAAAGTTTCAAAATCCAAATATTTTTAAGCACGAACCTGAAGCCACAAGTGAAAAATTCCACACATGACCTCATGTGACAGGATGAAGCTAAAACGTAAGTGCACTAAAACTACTGGATAAAGTTACTTTCAGGCTATATACACAAGGTAGATACGAAACATAAATGAATTTTATGTTTAGACTTGGGTCCAACTGTCACAGTTTATTACACATATGAATATATTCCAAAATTTTAAAAAATCTGAAATCCATAATACATTAGGGGAATGGGATATTCAATTTGTGATGCACCAAGGCTACTTACTCAACATGTTGCCATTTGAGCTTAGAAATGCCCATCTGGGGCCCCCTCCAGGCCAACTGGGTCAAAAATTCAAGAGTTTCTGTGTTTAACCCAGAATGTGTGGTTAACAACATCTCCAAGTAATTCAGACCCAATTAAAAATTAAAGAAGGAGTGATGCTTGGGTAAAACTAATCAGGGGACTCGGAACAGCAATTATTTCAGGAGGCGGTACTTCCTGGAAGGGGCAAAAGGCAGCTGCATCTTGAGCTACACCTGATCACGTGAGCACGTACAATCTAAAAATTCAGCACATCGTACTATTAATAATATGAAAACTTTATTGAATGTGTTGCATACTTTTATGAAATAGGACCCAACATATATTACTTAGTGGAAAGAAGTGATATACAGAAGAAAAAATAGTATTCCGCCTACAAGAAAATAAGGGGAAAAAGAAAAAATATGTATTTGTATTTGCATGCTGTAGTGCTACGTATAAGGCAGAACAGAAATCCTGGAAGGTGCTCAGGAGAAAATGCCCGCCCGTGGGTGGGGGAGGAAACAGGACAGAGTAGGAACAAGACTTGCTCTGTTCCTTTTCACACAGGCTTACACTTGAACTGTGCACACATACCTTTTGCTCAAAGAGTAACTTTCAAAATAAATGAATGCATGGATTCTCCTGGATTTGCACAAATAAAGGTTAAAAATGGGGTCTTCTCAGTTGATTGTCTTCCTCCCTCCTTTTCCCATAGCAGTCAGGAACATGGGTGACAAGACCTGATGCTTACTTTGGAGCTGCTACTGCTGTGATCCAGAATCTCTCTTTCTCAGTCACACTTCTGGACAATGAGAAGAAAACTACCTTTTCTCACAAAGCTGTAAGAATAAAATACGTATTTGACTCCTAAGCTATAAAGTGTTGTGTAAATAGATAAAATCAATATGACTGTTTCCCACAGAAAGAATCAGTAGATAAAGGACAGGACAGTTATTATGCAACTCCAATCCCCGAAAAAAATCCCACCACCTATTAGAATTTTCATGTAAAGTAAATAATACTAATGGCAGTTACAAGCCATTTATTGGCCATGCATTCAACTGAAGTGTCTAGTAAATGACATCATGTACTCCTCACAGTAATCCTGAGTGTTATCCCTGTTTACTGACACAGCAGCTGAGGCTCAGAGACAAGCAGGACAGCAGCCTATTGGACCTGCAGCTAGTGGGGGTGGGTCTGGCCTGCTAGTGCCAGGGGGGCCACATCTACCAGGTCCCCACCACGCCTCTGGGGTTTTTTTAACCCCCTTACCCCCGCGTGGGACGGAGGAGAGGAATACACAAGATGAGCAGGGTACACAGCTTCAAAGGTCAGCATTCTGACCTCAGCTCATGCCCCATGGCCCAGGTCCTAGGTTGTTTGGCCACACCCCTCCTAGCCTTTCCACCTGGAAGACACCTCAGGAATGTTTTGACCTCGGGCACTGTGCTGGTCTCAGATACATGTGTGCACAAAAACACACATACACACATGCATACCATCATGAGTTGAACTGCTCTCCTGTCCTCCCCCCAAAAGTATCTACAGCCCTAATCCCTATGACTTTATTTGGAAGCAGGATCTTTATAGGGCTAACAAGTTTAAATGAGGTCACTAGGGTGGGACTAGTTCAAATATGACTGCTTCCTTATAAAAATAGGACATCTGAGTCAGGCCCAGTAAGCAGCACAATAGCTACTTGGGAGGCTGAGGCGATTGGACAGCAAGTCCAAGGTCAGCCTCGGCAACATGGAGGGACTGTGTGGAAAGAGGAGGAAAAGGGGGAAGGAGCAAAATGGGAGGAGGAGAAAGAAGGAAAAGAAAACCAGAAAGGAATGAAGGGGGAAAAGAAGAAAGAGAAGAGGAGGAAAGAATGGAAGGAGGAGAAAGCAGAGAGGGAGAGAGGCTGGGGTGGCGCAGTGGAAGATGCTTGCCTACCATGTGTAAGGCTGGGGTTTCATCCTCAGTACACCAAAAAATAAATAAATTAACACAGACACACAGAAAAGGAAGACAATGTGAGGAGACAGGGAGAAGGCAGCTATCTGCGAATCAAGACAGGCCTAGAAGAGACCTTCCCCAATGCCTCAGAGGGAGCCAAGCCTGCTGACACCTTGAGTTCAGACTTGCTGTCTCTATATTTGCAAGATTGCTTCTGCTGCCTCGGCCAGCCAGTCTGCATACTGTTATCTCAGCACACACGCAGTCCAGTCCTGAGAATTAAAGACCTCACTGACAGGTTTGCAAAGCCACCATTTTAACCTATGCTGATGGTTTGGAATATATTTTCTCCAGTTTTAGAGTGCCATAGGGAGATTTTAAAACACATTATTTCTATGACATGAAAAGATGCCTCAAAAATAAGAAAAGGGTTAAAGAGAAATTGGAAAGACCGCTGCTTCTCAACTGTCTCCTCGAGGCGTCATTCCTTTATATAGAGTACTAACACTTCCTGTGGCCTTCCAGAAAGAAACGTAACAATAGCTGCCATGGTGGCACCAGCCTGTAATCCCAACTACTTGGGAAGCTGAGGCAGGATAATCACAAGATCTGTCTGGCAACTCAGAGAGACCTTTTCTCAAAATCAAACGAAAAGGGCGGGGGATATAACTTGGCACCCCTACAGATCAATTCCCAATACCACAAACAAAAGGGAAGGGAATGGAAAGAGAAAACAGAGGAGAGGGGAGGACAAGGGAAGAGAGGGGAAGGAAGGAGAAAGAGAAGAAAAGGGAGGGAGGGAGAGGAAGGGAGGGAGGGGAAAAGGAGGGGAGGAGGGAGGAAAAACAGGGAAGAGGAGAGAAAAAGAGAGAGAGGAAAAAGCAGAAGGAAAGGAGGGAGGAAAGGGAGGAGGAGAGGCAGGCAGGAAGAAAGTCACCGCAATTTACAAATCTGTGGCTTCTTAGGAAACAACGGGACACAACACATGCATCCAAGAGGCTGCGACATTTGAAGAATGCTTACAGGTGAGGGAAGGCCTACACTTTCAAGAAAACTCACTAAGAGCCATAAAGGAAGAATAATCTCTCAAAGATCAGATAGGAGAGCAACAAAAAAATCTAAAATCAGGGCCTTCTTTACTTGTATAAAAATAACAATTTCAACAAACTCATTGCTAAACTAAAGACAAATATTTCAGAAAGAACAAATGAATAAGGGGGGAAAAGATGCTACCTAGACAAGAGAAACAAAGATCTGATCAGGAGAAAGGGGAAGTGAAAATCAGTAAAAAATAAATCCAGGCTGACCCAAAGTCCTGGACAGAGGACCCCTCAGCCAGGCACTCTGGTCCCTAATTTATTTTTCTTCAATCACGCAGATAGGACCTGAGGACCAGAGGTGATCCTGTTGGCTACCTGGCACAACACAGCCAGAAGATGGCCAGGTCTCTGCCTCCCAGAAACCAGCATCCCCTTAGGCCCACTCTGGCATCCCTAAACCCAGCCTTTCTAAAGCTTTCCTGGACCTGGTCTACAGGGGTGTGAGCTGTCCAGCCCCTCCTCTGTCCTCCTAGTGCATCACAGGGTACATCAATCAACTCTCTGAAACCACTTCCTTAGGGGCAGGATAGATGAGACCCTAGTCTCTTCTAAGTGGTAAGGGCCCCAAGTAGAGACTGGGTAGCTTTCATTTGCAAGCAAGTTCAGCTTCCATCTCCAAGGCTACCGGTATCCACCTGTCTCTTCCTTTCTTGCCCCCCATGAGCTCATCTTACAAAAAGGGCTCAGTTTGATATGTGACGCCAATCTTTCAAGTGTAGGACACAAGCAGGAGACAACACCAATTCCTGCCAACCAGCAGAGGAAACAAGAACCACTCGGAGCCTGCACAAAGGCCTTCAGCTGAATGAGGCTTTAAAGCCATCTGTCTGAGCTTTGTATTAATGGCCAGTGCATCTCGGCCTGGAAGGGGCTGTGAGAACAAGGGCCAAGCTATGCTGTAGGAGGCTCCTGGGCATTTCATCTCTAGCTGCAAAATGCAACCCAGCAGATGGCAGTGATAAAACCAATGGGATCCATAGAGCCAAGGGAGAATTCTATTGCCTTTGATCCCTGCAAAACAAGGCCTTCTCTTGAAGGACTCACTGCCACCGAGGCTTCACGCTCCAGGTATGCAAAAACAGGCAGGCTCACGAGCACTTGTCTGAGCTACCATGACTCTGACCCAACCGTGCTGCAAACAAGCTCATGCTTTCGAGGGGGTTGTGGCCCTCACTAGCACCCAACCCACTCAGCCCTCCCTAGACCAAATATTTATAGAAAACCAAAACTAGAAGGGAACAGAAAGAGGCAAATGAGTTACTGGATTTACGTTACTTTGAGGTTAAAAACACAAGATTATTGGAAAGCCTAACTGGAGCTTTTCACTCATGCAATGTAAAAGCCAGCTTTTCAAACTTTAATGAAACTTTGGAAATCTTGTTAAATATAATTCTGATTTAGGAAGTATGCACTGTGAATCCATTTCTAACAAGGCTAGGGACCATGCCCATGATACTGGTCTACAGAAAATCTCAGGAGCACACACTTAAAAGGAATCCCAGGGCATCCTACCCTTTAGAACCCATGGGGTGAGGCCGTGACTGTTGCTCTCTGTGCCCATTACTGGTGAGTGGTGGGTAGGACTCCAGATGCCAGTCACCTGCCCAGGACAATCCAGCACACAACCCACACACAGTATCTATATAAATAAATGCCTGGTCTTCTGTGTGCTCACCTGTTCTATAGCAGAACAAGGGCAGGCAGGCCTCAGGTCTGCCTGAGGGAAGAACCAAACTCCTATCACTTTTTGATCTTTGAGTCTGTATATTTCTGACCATCATACATGATATTCTGTGGTATTTTAGGCAGAAAGAAGAGGCTAAGTACTCTAATATTAAGTATCTAGTGATAAGATGGAAAGTCTGACATTAATAATTTTCTAGTATAGTTTCTAGTATGTATAATTTGGGATATACTCAAACTAAAAACAAAAAGATAAAGTATCTGTTTATCTGAAATTCAACCCTTAACCAGCAGTCCTGGATTTGTATTTGCAAAGTCTAGTGACCCTGACAAGAATAGGTAGCTGAAATTCAGAGAACAGAGATTTGGATTTAAAAAAAAAGGACCCTTCCTGCTTTATCACTGTTGACCTTAAAGATACCACTAGGATACAAACATGGTGGGCACTGTACTAGGATGCACAGCTGTACTGCCCCTCTCTCTCTCCTCCTCTCTCTGTCTCTGTCTCTCTCTCCCTGCCTGAAGCTTAATTTTCTTAATCTGCTGATTATAATGTGACAAAAATCACACAATTCTACCTAGTAGTGTGGCTTATGATGGCCTTATAATTCACATGTTGATGTCCTACTGCTCAGAACTCTCAAATGTGACCTTATTTAGAAAAAGGGTTTTGCAGATGTCATTAGTCAAGACAAGTCCTTAGTGGAATAGGGCAATTTGGATACAGAGATTGACATGAGATGACTGAAGAGCTTCCACAAGCCAAGGAACTACTGGAAGAAGCTTAAATAAAGGCCTGAACAGATCCCTTCCTTGCTCTCCAACTGTGAGATATAAGTTTCTACTGCTTAAGCCATTGAGTTTGTGGTGTTTGTTACATCAGCCCTAGGAAGAGTACAGATGGGAGTTGGGAAACAGCAGAAAAAAAGCTACAGCAAAACAAAGCAGTGACAAAAGAACCCCCAAAACACTGTCATGATAGCTTTTCACCCTAGAAGTCTCAGCTGAGGAAGATATAGGGATTTAGAAATGATAAGCCATGTTGTATGAAAACAGCTCCTATGCTACTAAAATTCAATTTTAAATGCCGAAATGAACAAGTTTAATCTTAGCAGTCAAAATTTACTCAGGTTATACAAAAAAGGATACAATTCCAAGTACTTCAGGCACTAAGGAGACTTTCAGAAATCATAACCTTAATAGACCTCTTATTTAAAATGTTGTTTGTTTTTTTCCCATGAGAAGTTTGCTCTCCTCCAGTTCTTACAAACTAAACATTACCATATTAGGTTGTTGATTAAGGAGCTCCAACAAAATTAAGCAGCCTCCTCTGATTTCATTGTCTCTCTTGATTATTTGCTTGTCATATTTCAAATAACCCCAAATGGCAAGATTCAAACAACAGATAGCCTATTTAACACTACTTTTTCTCCTTCTAACGTAACTAAAACCCCCTCAATCTAGCATGGATTCTGATGTAGCCTTACCAAGGCCTCTTGTAGACCAGGAGGAGGACCCAGAAGCAGACTTCAAGTCTCACCCCGACACAAAGCAATCTCACCGGCGTCAGGTACACATTCAGCCACTGGAGCCCACCTGGTGTTCGATCTCACTGAAGGCCTCTGCAGATACTGAGCTCTGTGCCAGGGATGCCCCTTCTGACCAAATCCTTTCCTGTGCCCACAACACAACTGTCCCTGAAGCCCCCACAGCTCAATAGTCAGACATCCTCCTCATCACCATTTTATTTTTGCTCATCACACAGCCTTTTGTATTTCCTGCATCATCCTACCCCATTACAGTATAATTACTGTTTATCTATTTGTTACGCATCGTTCCCTTTTATACCAAGGCTTGACCTACAATAGGCACATACATTTTTGTCTAAGATTGATCAATTAATTAGTTAGACAAATAACAAAGGCATGATGTGACCACAGTTAGACAACAAAGGCATGATGTGACCCACAGTGGCACACGCTGAGACTTGATGGAAAGTTCTTCATGCCCAGAGGCTTTCAGTCTGGTCCAGAAGCCTGTACTTTTCATCCTGCTGAAAGATGGGTGCTTTAGGATGTCACTCTTCTACTTTCTTTGGGAAAGTCAAAGGATATCGCTTTTCTACTTTCTTCCTATAATTAAAGAGTGCCCTAGTCATATGTGCCATTAATTGTCATGGTTCCCAGGACAACAGTTTTTTACAATAAAATTCTAATGCAATTTTGGGTCATTATCTGGTATTCCATAAAATCTGATTCAGAGAAATTTAATGCAAATATCAACACGTAATTTGATAGCCGAGGGTAGCGGGGAAGATGGTGAATCAATAAGAAGCAAAGTAAAAAGCCTCTCTGACAAAAACACCTCAGATGTTGGATCACTGAACAAAACTGTTTGCAGTCTCACTGTTTGAAAGTCCACTTTATACGCTTTAATTTTGTAACTTGAACAACTATTTCTAAGATAACAATATGTAATCTATTAACTAGTGATTCCCTACTGCTTATTCTTTCTGAAATTCTGTATAACTTGTACCCTTTTTCTGTTTTTTTTTCTTTTTCTCCTTAAATAAAATTAAAAAAGAAAGAAAGAAAGAAAGAAAGAAAGAAAGAAAGAAAGAAAGAAAGAAAGAGAAAGAAAGAGCTCAGATGCTGGAACATCACACTCTGGAGAACACCAGATGGAAGGAGATGGATCCTTTCGACCCAGGAAGAAACTAAAGTGGAAAAAAAAAAAAAAAGAAAGAAAGAAAAACTTGGACAGAAGGTGGTAGCCAGACGCACTCTCACCAGAGCCGGTCCCACTGTGTGTGAAGTGCCACTGGAATCCAAAGCCACATGGTCATGGTAAAGTTGGCAGTTGGCAAGCCCGAGGGCCTCTGTGGGAGGACACAGTCATGGAGGGGAGCAGTGGACCAGAGAACTGCACCAGCTCATGGTGAGTGTGGGGAACTCAGCCCTCCAGCAGGAGTGGGCGATTGGCCGGGCAACATTTTAGAGTTGGGCAGGATAAGCCTGGAACCAGAACTGCAGCTGGGTTCATTCAGCTGCTCCTAGAGCAGCGCAGATTGGTGAGAACTGCTTGGACCGAGTCCTGTCCTTGTGCGCTATCCAATAGCCAACGCCAAGGTTTCCTTAAAGCTGTCCCTAACCAGCCCTGACCATGCAGCACACACTAACATGGCAAAGACTCCCAGTGGTTAACCAGCTCGGAAAGGGAAGGGCCAGCCTGCTCCGCCCCTGCTTATAGTCCAGTAGTCACCAGCAGATTGGGGAAGGCTGCAATCCCTGGTCAGCATGCTTCAGACTAATTCTAACCAATACAAGAAGTGCCAGAGACCCCATTATCCACTTGTCTGGATGAAACCAGAAACATGACAAGAGGAAGAAAAAAAAGGCAGTTTCCAGTCTCCAGTTTAAGAACTACTGGCCCAGGGGAGGTAAACACAGAAGAGATGGGGAGTTGCACACCTGCAGTTTCTGAAGCAACAGCATCTGACATAAAGAAATATCTTCGTGAAATTATAAAACAACTTAAAACACAATATTAAATATTGTGTTATTACACAATTAATATTGATATTAACAATTAATATTAATATTAACTATTAATATTAATATTAACAATTAATATTAATATTAACAATTAATATTAATACAAGTAAAGGAAAATATAAGAAAAATAAAAGAAATACTAAGCACCTCTCAAGAAGCCACAGATGGAAGAATGGAGGAGCATAAAAAAAAGGAGGGGAACCTTCGATGAATATAAAAAAAATTTAGAATACATGAAACAGATTCAAAGATAGTACCAGGAAATTGAAAACTCCATTGAAAGCTGTCAAACTAGTTGAAAAAACTAAAGATGGACTATCAAAACTTGAAGACAGGTTTGCAACTTGTGATAGCAAAAGGAAAGACTTCTTAAAAATAACAAGGAGCCAGAAGTAACTACAAAGCGTAGAAGATGACAAGAGGATCTATAACTTAAGAATAAAAAATGTAAGTGAATAAGCAGAGGTAAACACAAATGAAATACAAAAGCTAGTTACAGAAAGAAAACTTCCCAAGCATAGGAAAAAGAAATGATACTCAGATATACGAGGCATACAGAATTCCAGCCAGCTATAACCAAAATAGAGCCATACCCAGACATATAATAATCAAGATCCCTGAAATTCAACCAGAACCCCTGAAATTCAACAAGAACAGAATATTAAAAGCTGTCAGAGAAAAGACACAGATCATCTATAAAGGAAAACCCATCAGAATCATGGCAGACTTCTAGACACAAACCATCAAATCAAGAAGAGCTTGGAGTGAAGTATTCTAAGCCCTGAAAGAAAATAACCTCCAAGCCAGACTGATGTACTTTGCAAAAACTATCTCTCAAAATTAATGGAAAAACAAGATGCTTCCCTGACAAAGAACAACTGGGGGAGTTCATGACCACCAATTCAATCCTACAAAAATTACTGAAGGACACTCTGAAGAGAAAAAAGACCATGGTTTCAGGAACAGCAGCAGAGGGGGCTCACAGAATGGGGCAGACAGTGGAATGAAGGGGAAAAGTAGACAACTGACAGCAGAAAAATAGCATGGCAGAGATGAGGCAGAGAAGGTCGGCTGTAATCACTAATATAGATGGCCTCAATACACTAATAAACACAGGCAGAGTGAATCAGGAGACAGGGTCCATCAAGATGCTCTACATAAGAAATATAATTAATCTAAAAGAGAATTTACGGACTAAAAGTTAAAGATGAGAAAATAATGTCCTATGTGACAGGAAACCAGAAAAAAGTGGGGATAGCTCCTCTTTCAGCTGCAGATTGGCTGGAAAGACATGACACTTTTATACAATGGCGAACTACTCAACTATAAGGAAAGAAAACCTTGAGGCTCTTGTAGGTTAATGGATACAACTTGAAATCATGCTCAGCGGTAAGAAGGTTCAGAACCACCTAAGTAAATAGCAGGTTGCTTCCCTAATCTAAAAACTAAAGGAGTTAGTGGAATATAAAATGTATAATGCACCCTGTGAAAATAAAAGGGAGGAATTGTCTAAAAAGGAAAGACAGAGGCCACTGTTAATCTTGAATCATGATTTGAAACCCATATTGTTTTCATCGCTCTGTTTAGTTTGGTTGTATTCTGTTCCACTTTGTCTACTTGTACTAGATTTGATGGCATGGACAGCTATTCCAAAGATAGCAGCATATACTATGGTAACCATTTTTTATTTTCTATTAACTTAATTTGAAGCCCTATATTGCTTTCACTGTCTTGTTTTGACTCATTTTATTTGAATCTGTTATATTTGATAGTATCATGTCTGAGGGTATAGGCAACTACTCTGAAGACAATAAGATTCACTATGATACCCACTCTGGTTTGACTATTATCTTCTTTTGAAGTCCTACAATGTCTCCAATGTTTTGTTTTTATTGATTTTGTTCTGTACTGCCATGTTCAGTTTTATTATGCCTAATGATATGGGCAATTCCATTGAAGATAACAAGAGACATTATGGTAACCATTGTTGACTATCTTGTATTTTGGTTTTAAGTCATGTACTATACCCATCTTTTTGCTTTGACTGACCCCATTTTGTTTTCTCTCATTTGGTTTTATTCACTCCAAAATAAAAAAAATTAAAAATTAAAATTAAAAACAATTTGATAGTTGAACATCTTGTAAATTTATGAATCAGCATTCTGACACACAGATAAAAAACAGAAAACTTGTACTTTGCATTTACAAAAATGCCTTAAAAACTTGAAGTTTATGGATTGTAAGTATTAGATAATAAAAGTATTTTGGCAAATATAAGATCTTTAACATATACATACTCCTGAGCCCAGAAATTCCTAATACAGGAATTTATCCTGACAAAATAATCATGAATGAATGAAAAAATTGAGCCATGAGACTGTTCACAATACTTTACAAAGAGGAAACTAGAAATGTAAATATCCAACAATATTAAGTTGATTAGATAAATCTGTAGTAGTCTCTATCAAAAGTAACTCTAAACATTTAAAAAAATGTCTCGTTAATGGAATGATAAATAATGGTATGAGAAAAAGTCTATCGCATCCTATGGTAAAAAAGTGTATTATTAATGAATATGCCAGTTTTTGTTGAGTGTTAAGAGTCATGTGTGGTTTTTCATCTTATGTTTTTCTTTATTTAGTATATTTTATCTAAGACTTTTATATGACTTATGTAACTATATTTTTAAAATGTCTATTTAAAAATTAACTCTTAACCAGTTTCAACAGGACAAACACTGTATGAGTCTATGCATATAAGGTACCAGGTGTATCTAATCAGAGACAGAAAGTGGCATGGTGGTTGCCAAGGGAAGTGGGGAGGGTAGGACAGGAAGTTACTGTTCACGGCTATAGTGTTCCAGTTTTGCAAGACGAAAAGAGTTCCAGATATAGACAGCAGTACAATGTGAATGTACTTAATGTCACTGCAACATAATCTTAAAAATAACGAAGATGATAAATTTTGGGCTGGGCACAGTGGCATGTATCAGGAGTCCTAGCTACTGGGAAGCTGAGGTAGGCTGCCTGAGCCCAGGAGTTCCAGGTCAGCTGGGGTAACACAGTAATACCCCATTTCAAAAATGAAAAAAAAAAGTGGCAAAATACACTTAATCTTTGTGTTTTGAGAGGGAGTCTTGGTGTCTTGCTTAGGCTGACTGGAACTCCTGGGCTCAAGTGATCCTATCCTACTAACTCAGCCTCCCAAGTAGCTGGGAATACAAATGTGTACCACTGGATCAGGTTATTTTACCACAATTGAAAACATTTTTTAAAAATCACTAAAGCATAAATACAGCTGGACTGACAGATTGTCTGAGGATTTTCAAGTAACAAGAATAAAAGAAGTCTGACTTTGATTTTGGGCCACACGACACAGAGCAACAGAATTCACTGTTTCCACCAGTGCTAGAGTGGTCCAGGGCATGAGGTGGCAGCTAAGAAAGAGTGATGCCTGGTTCCTGGGGTGAACCTGAGAACTCCAAGGCTGTAGGTCAACAGTCTAAGGATGTGCTAGTTTAATCTACTTAACGCTGGGCTTTGTGATACTCACAAAATTTTTAAATTAACTTCAGTATTTAAAAATGGGGTATTTCTACCTAAAAAGTTTTGTTTTTTCCAATTTTCTTGGGGAATAATAAGGCTACTGGCTACTCTATGTTTATAACCACCTCCAGTGAGTAGCAACTATCCATTTAAACAGATCCTATCTCTCCCCAGCTCAGCCCAGCTCTGCATCTACCTAGCCCTGCTGCTCCTGAGCTAGAAGCTTATGATGCAACAGCTGGGGTCAGTGGCCTTCCTGATGGTCCTGTGTCAACACATATGTCTGGGCCTATTCCTGATCTTGACTCAGTCAAAAGGCAGCACTATCCTCAGGCCCATTTCCAGGTGCCATCAAAGTGCAATACCCGGCTCACTCTCCTCTTAAAAATTTAAAAAGGAGACCACATTCTTGAGAAGGAATCAGTGATCACAGTGCCTAAAATCCTGTCCCCGATAAAGGCCAAAATGGGATGCTTTGGATAGAGGTGGCAGGGCTTTTCCTCTGATTGCTGCAGCTGAAAAACAGAGAAATGTTCCCAGTTGATGCCACTATGTCCCTGCTGCAGGGGTGGGAAGATATTTGAAACCCAGGTTATGTATCTAACCAATCACTGCAGAGAAAAGGGAAGGCAATCCTATGGGGTTAAGCAGGACAGGGGAGATGAAGACCAGAACTTTTCTTACCTGCTGTAGGCACACTAACATTATACTGAGGTAAAATAAATAGGAAGGCAGTCTTGGCTGTGACCTGTAAAACAAGGGGAAAAGCTTCAGTTTAACTTCTCAGCCATGTGGAGCCATCTACCACCATAGGTACCCATCCCTTCTACACCTTAGGCAGTTTCCTTTTGGAGAAGAGATTTTACCTAATGCAGAGTTTCTGTTCCATTTTTTTTTTTGTTAATGACACCCCTCCCAATACCTACTCCAAAACAAAACAAAACTTTGGGTCTCAAAGTATTTGATCCTAAAGTATCTGTATTCACTGTAGATAGAAAGAAACAAGCTGTGCTTGGTGGGCCAAGAGCTCCAAGCAAGGGATTCAAATCTGCCTGTCATTCATTCATTCACTCATATCATTCACAGATGTATCAAGTTAGTTCTGTGCACTCATTACAGAACATGAAGTCACAGCTTCCCAGGGCTTAGGACCAGCTCGCTTCCCTAGCACTTAGGTTGTTGCACACTGGTCAGCAGACCTTCGTTTCTAGAATAGAGAATTCTAACTGCTAATTACAGACCTGCTCAACTGAGGGACATAGGACAAAACAAGACTTGCTTATTTTGAAAGTTGCCTTTGAAATTTTAGTTGTACTGTGAAAAAAAAACTGTGGTTGTCACCTGATTATTAATAGCCAAATCAGTACTACCACAGTTTCACAAGTGGAGGAGAAATTAACAAAATGAAGAGCTTGAAGCTTGGACTGAAGAATCAAATGCCTGGATTGAAATCTGGTTCTTCTATCACGTACCTACAGTAAATAACTTCACACTGTATGCCTGGGTGCCTTGTCCATAAATCCTGAATATTTGTAGGATGTCAGCTGGTGTGGGGCACTGTAGACTGTGATGGCACTGGCCCAGCTGTTAAATGCTATTTACAGCTCCCCAGATGTGCAGCTGGGGCAGAACACCGCCCACACTGTTCTGAGAAACGGCCCAAGGCCAGGGGAGGAGGAGGCACCTTCCCAGGTGGCCTCCGAAGATACCTCATCCATGCGGGGCTACTGGCTCCACTCTATGCACAGATGTCAGAAGGAAGTAATGGGGTAGAGTTGCAAATATAACTCTGGACACTCCATAAGCGATAACCATCCTCAGCTTACCCTACAGAGTCAGCTCTGTTCTTTGAAGAGAAAAGCTCTCCCTGCCCAACAAGATCTGTGACTCTGCAGTGGGGTTTTGTAGACTTCTCACAGGCAATGATGACTGAGGAGGCTTTTTGTGTATTTGCGCCTGTCTCTCAAACATACTCAACCAAGCTTACAGGGAAATCCCAAGGTTAGGAATGAGAAAGAGCTTTGGAAATCTAAGTACTATCTATACACAGGTCTTTTTCCAATCCCCACCCTAAAACCTTACTTAGTACTTTAGTTCTTAAGACCTTTCAAAGTGTTCCTGACCAATTCTCTGAATTTTCTTTAGAACAGATGTGCTTGGTTTCTGCCAAGGTTTCACTCACTACATTCTCTGAAGAGCTTCGGTCCCTTCTCGCTTTGAATTCTCCTTCTATCAACCCATTAATCAATCAGAATCTCACTCCTCTTTCCTGGCCCCATTCAAAAGGCATCTCTTCTACAAAGCTTCCTAGCTCCTCCAGGGAATGATCTCATCACTGGAAGCATGCACACCATACTTCTGTGGGGTCATCATTTCCACAGAGCAGCTGATAGCTCTCACAGAGCTGTCACTTCCTTCAAGACAGGGGTCACACTGTCTCCTTATACTCACATACACCCTCACATATACCCTCAAGTAACTAGCCTGATGCATACAGTAAGTGCTGAGTACCTGCTTCACAAAACCAGTGACAGTTGACCCCAATGTTGTCACTTGAGCTGTCCTCTGCCACTAACAACTTCTTGGTGACCTGTCCATACCACCTTGACCCACCTCTACCATGAAGCCCCTCCTGACCACTCCTGCCAGTGTGGCTCTCCTCTCTGAACTCTGTTCCCAGGGGTCATCCTGGACTCAATCACCTAACTCTGCACTGTCTTGTCTGCCATTACACTTTGAGGTTACACTTTGTGTTCATGCACTAAAATCCCTGTGAGTGTGGGCCAGAGGAAATGATGGAAATGAGAGAAAGGAAAGAGAAGAGAAAGATGGGTAGGCAAAAAAAAATATTCACCAAACACTTTACAAATCCTCAGCAGACATCTCTCATTTGGTTCCGTCCAAGAAATGCATTTGTTTTGGAAGACCACGGGCAGAGGTTCGCCTAGAGAGCTGTGTCTATCTGACAGTTACTTTCCTCATCTAACAGCACAGGGTTCCCTGGGAAACACATCCCCTAACTGTGTAAGGGCACAGGCTATGTTTGAGCTCACTTAAGAATGTCCACCTCCTTCCTGGGACGGTAAAGGGAAGAGACCCTTCCCCAGAACAGAGCTCAGGCAGGTGGACACCCTCTCTTGAGCTCTGGGTCTACTGGGCAGGACCAGAGAAAGTGCGGTCAGAGCTAAGAACCTATAGAGTCCTCTTGTGATTTCTGCAGTCCTGGCCCTGGAGTGCCCTTGGGTCATCAGCCTCCCATCAGCTGTGTGAGCCCCAGGCTTCCTTCAGATGCTCAGCATCCCTTTCTAAGAATTATTATTCAATATGCAGAGTACCAGAGTTCAACCTTGGCTACAATGAGAATCCCTGGAGGAGCTTTTAAAATCTCTATGCCAGGGCCATACCCCAACTATACCCACTAGGGCACCAGCCTTTTGTGTAACTCCCCAGAGCATTCCAACATGGCGCCAGGTTGAAAATCACTGCCTGTTTTCTTTGTAAAGGAAGAGAGAGATTTGGAATGCGAGCTCCATATACACTCTTGTTACAGAACCCTGCTTATGGTATTTGCCAATTCTCATTATTCGTGGTAGATATGGTCCATGAAGTCACTATAAAAACTGAATTAGGAAATACTGAAGTGCTATATCTTGGAATAATACAAACTTAAATTGCTTCACCCTCTGGTCACATTTTGACAAAATATCAAATATAACCTTGTGTTATGTGTACTTGTGTCCAAAGACACTTGGTTTAATATTTATTGCTGATTCATTAACACTGAACTTGTGACCAACAGTTGTACTATATATAGAGCTCAGGCCTAACGAAGCTTACCTAACACATACACACACACTTTCTCCCCAGAGTGCATTGCAACCTTCTTAGCAAGGAACTTAGCAAGCAACACTAGACAGCACTTCAGCACTATACTTAGGGATTAGATTGGAAGAGTGAAATCTCAACAAAAAGCACAAATGGCAAAAAAGTAAATAAATAAAGTGGCACAACATAGACTGTGAAAATGATACTTATTTGCAGTATGAGAGCTGAAACAGAAAATCAAGAACATCTCCTCCTTTACCTCAGCTGGAAGCACTCATGTTACCAAAGTCAAAGCTTTTTTTGTTCCTCTATGCACATCTGTGACTGACCACAACAGCCAAGTATTGATTTGGGGGGTTACAAATAACTTTTAGCAGGTAAGCAAATTCTCAGGAATAAAATCCACAAATAATGAGGAATTGAATTTACTAGGGCAAACCCGAATGTCAGTTCCAGGAGGAACAAGATATTTTTTAACACCTTTATTGAGGTATAATTTACACGCCATGAAATTCTCCCATTGTATGTGTACAGCTCTACAGGATTTACTTTCCTTTTTAAACTGTCTCTTCCTTTATGGACATGTAAGATCTTAGAGGAGGAGGAACTTACCTGCCTCAGTGATCTTCAGTTCATAGACTCACATGGTGCACAAGACAGAGCTGACTCAGTAACAAATGCTCATTCCCAGGACACAGTAATTGAGCAGGAGAATCAGAGTCATGCTCAACTGTCTGATCCTCAGCCTGTCACCCACCCACGTTTATACTTCTGTGCACATGTTTTCTCTTCCTGGGACCATCCCAGTGCTGGGCATGTAGTAGGTTATCTCATAAATACTTATTTGATGAACTCATGCTGAAAGCAGCCATAATATTCCGTAACCACAGATGAATGCTTAACACATGTTTTATGAACACAAGTGTAAGAGAACAGGATCTAGGATTCTGACTTAAGGTAAAAAATAAAATAAAATAAAATACTAGATTCCAGTATTTTTCCACCCTATGCTCCTGGCAGTGGCAGCAGAAACCAATTCTAAGATGTGTGTCTTTCCTTGGAAGCAGTTACACTTGCTCCCACTTCAGCCAGATGGTGTCAGTTTCTGTGTCATAGATGAAGACACTAAACTTGGGGAACAGAGAAGTAACCTCCTAAGAACTCACAGTGACACAAGCAGAAAAGGCAGCAGCCAATTTGGTTTCTTATAAACTTGTTCTCAAAACAAATGTAGTGCATAGGTAATACAGCCCATAATATTAGAACAGTAACATAAAATGGACAACAGCAAAAACAGTAACATAAAAAGAACAACAACAAAAATAAAACGTGTACCAAAGGCAAAAAGAATGAGCAAGAAATGAGGCTGATCCGCAAAACATACTCCAGGAAGTCCTATTCATTAGCTAAAGGGGAACAAAAATTTGGCTGTACGGTTTTTCAGTCATCCAAAGGAGGAAAAAGTGATCATATCCTAAATTCATCACAGCAACTAATAAACACAAAAAAGAAGAAAAAGGCACTGGCCAAAAAGTGCAAACCTATAAAAACCACTTTGTGCTTTCAAAGGCCCTGTGGCATCCCAATCTTTATTCTATAACCTTATTCTGACCCCAGACCAGAATCAAATAATTAACAAGCCCCTCTCTGCAGTGTGGGTTGGGTTTGTGCAGCACTGAGGGCTAAAAAATAGGGACTATTAAAAATGTCATTCCAATTATCTCTCATCCCTGTAAGGCTGTTTATAGGAAACATTATTGAGTTTAATAGCATTTTAAATGCCAAGCTCAGTAGGCAAAAGGTTCAAAGTGACAACATGCTAACACACTAATGCAAAGGGAAAACACTAAATTACATGAGTGACCACAAGTCTCTCTCTCTCTTTCTCTCTCTCTTACACACACACACACACACACACACACACACACACACCTAGCTTCACTAAACTTTTAACTCAAACAGGGCATCAAACACAAAAGCAGAGGTACTGTGTGAGCTGGTGCAGGTGAAACACAACCCAGACTGCTCAGATGCCATTTCTAATACAGGCACAGGAACCTGAGCTGTTGGTTGCAGAACGACTTTAAAATGCTGGCAAAACTGCTGCTACTAGCTCAGGGTACTGCATATGGATTCCATGCCCAGCACAGTCACCTTGACCAAGGTATTTTACTTCTGGACCCAAGTTTCATCCATTAGGGGTAATAGCAGTTAATGACACCAAGGGCTCACTCAGTACCAGGTACAGCTCTCAGCACTTTGTAAGTCATTTTGTCATTCAATGCTTAAGGCAGACATTAGAAATGTCTCCATTTTATAGACTGGCACAGAAAAAAGGAGTTAGCTAGATGAGTGTCCTTAAAGGCCCTTCCCATGCTCAGCTCCAAAAGATTATCTTTTCTGCATCCCTTGTGGCCTTCAATGCCTAAATCACAGCCTCCCATGGACAAACTTGCCAAGAGGGCTTTCCAAAAGTGTATCATCTGTCATTGCTTCTCTACCTGATGAAGATGAGGTCTGGGTATCATCTCTGTGTGACAGGCAAGGGCAGGCCTCCTGGGCTGACCTGTGGGCCTGCCAGACCTAGGCACCAGGATTCCCTGGGTTTCAAATGCCCTGGTCCACTCTTCTTTCCTGGCAAACTGATAGTGGGGTACCAAAGATAAGAGATACCCTGGATGAAAGCGGTCTTGCGGCTTCCCTGAAGGCATTAAGCCCTGAATGCATCCAGTGAATCCCACTTTTCTCTTGGCAGACACATCCACACACTGGCCCTTGGAGGGGGCTGTGTGGGCGGAGCAGACTAGGATGGGGAGTGAGGACCTACTGTCACAGAAGCAGCTCTGCTCTGAACTGCTCTGCTGTACCTCAGGGCTGACACACAGGGGCACGGTCCCACCGCTCACACCCAGGGCATGCATTTTCTCTTCATTAGAAGCACAGCTTAAAGCCAAGTGAACTGTCCCACTGAAATTGGAAAAGAGGGCACTTAAAACCCCCCTCTTCCCCCAGCTCAGCTCAGCATTGTTCTCAAGAGGCCAGAGGATCTCCACTCAGATTTTCCCAAAACGTATTTTGCATCTTTCTGCTGAGGCAATAGGAAAATTTCAGTCAGACAGGAAAACATTGGAAAGTTACACCCAACTGGTGGACATCTTTCTTTTAAAATAAAATAAAAAATAAAAAACAACAGTCAACTAAATAAGTTTTAAGTAGGATCTTTCTTCCCCTGGAGTGTTTGGCACCCTGAGCTTCTTCCTTTGCGACAGCCCGTGGGTCCATGGATCACCAGCATGCACAGTGTAGGCGGCAGGACACAATAACATGATCTGCAGCCTTCTGATGTTCAGTAAGACACAGAAAGCTGGGACAAAGATGTTTTTCACTCTTAGTGTCTAATCTGTTTTGGATGAGGAGCAGCTGACAGGGAGGGCAGAGTGGCTGAAGTACAGAGGGCAGAGTTCTGACAGTACGTGTCTGTACGGCTTTTAGCAACACCTGGAGATTCTGGTTTCCTTGCTTGAAGAACTGTCTTGATAGAGAAAGTGTGGCAGAGGTAAAGAGGCACAAGAGACTCTCTAAGAGCAGGGATCATAATACATTCACTAATAACAGGCAAGATTAAAGGATGACAAGGTATAGGCATGAGAAAACTTGTCAGAGGAATAGCCATTGTTTTAGTTACCTTTCTCCTCTATTGCTGACATAAAATATCTGACACCCAAAGTTAAAGGAGGAAACGTGTATTTAACTCAGTTTGTGAAGTCTAGCTCCAAGGTAGGGTGCCAGTGCAGAAAAGAAACAGTTCACAGCAGGCACAAGGTAGCAAACATGGCGCTACAGCAGCCTTTTTCTGCCAATTTTATACTCTATCTAGGTTACAATGATTCAGGTGGTGTCAAATCAATCCGTGGAATGATTTAATAATCACATACCCTTAATCCCAGCATTGCTCCATGAATCAACCACATACCACTGATCTAGCCACCTCTGAAAAAGTCCCACTTTAGGACCATAAGAAGCTTTGGGGAGACATCTAAACACAAGCCATTAACATTGCACCTCTGGGCCCTCAAAGACTCATGGATATCCCTTTACGTAAAAGGCATTTAGTCTACCTCCAAGAGTTACCAAAGCCCTACAAATTCTAAATCCAAAGTCTCCTCTGAGATTTAAAGCAAACTCTTAGCTGGGAGCACCTGTACAAATGACAAGAAAGTTAAACATTCAGTGGCACAACATAGACATTTCCATGCCAAAAGGTACAAATACACGGATACAAAGGAATGGAATCAAAGCAAGTCCAAAATCCAGCAGAGCAAATATTAAGTTCCATAATTCCACTTTCAGCATCCCTGGAAATCTGTGACAAGTTGTTTTCCAAACAATTTGGGTGGTTCCATCCCTACAGCGCTTGAAGTGGTTGTAGCTCCCAAGGCTTCTTTCTTTGGTTAGGCATTGCTTCCTCCTTGCAGTTTGCCTTGGACAATGAACATTTCTGGCTGCTCCAATCTTCTGGGGACACCACTATACCTTTAGCTTCACCTCACACCTTCACACACTTCTCTCTCTGGAGCACACTGGCCTAACTACCTTCTGAAATCTGGATGGAAGCCTTTCTGACCCCACAGCTCTTGCACTCTGCATGTGCCTAAAACCAACACCTTGTGGATGACATCAAGTTCCACTGCCACCTGGAGCAGCAGCCACCAAGGACCACCCGAATTAGGGCACCTAAGAGGCAGAACTTAACAGCAATAGCCTGATCCAAGCAACTTACATCAATCCCAAGAAGATAATAAAAAGCATCCAGGCATACTAAGAGCATAGCTCCATGGTAGAGCATTTGCCTTGCATAAGCAAGGCTGTGGGGTGCATCCCCAGCTCCACAATAAAAAGAAAAGCATCTGACACTCAAACACTCCTAGGAGTTCCTCAGCAAAGGATATTCACAACTGGATATTCAGAACCACCTTCAAAGTGGAAGTAGGAAAGGATATCATAAAAGGCAGGACTTCTCAGGAAGCATGCTAGAGAGGAACAGAGAAGAAAGCTCTACTACCATCATCATGGCTCATGTAAACACCACTCACACTGTCACAGCCAGTTACCCTGCACTCCCAAAGCCAATAAGCTCAGTGTGGGCAAGTGTCAGTATTTAGATTAAGTGCCACATTCCAAGACTGATCAATCTCTCTGTCTCTCTCACACACAGACACATACACAGTTATATACATTACTATAAAACAGTATATTATTGTTATGGATTAAGAACTGATGGTCGGGCTGGGGATTTAGCTCAGCGGCATAAGCACCTGCCTTGCAATCAAGCAGGCAGTCATGAGTTCGATCCCTGGTACCGATAAAAAAGAAAAAGACAAAAAAATAAAAAACAAAAACTGATGGTCAACTTAATGCCAGCTGGATTACATCAGCATGGCACTGAGTGAAGATGCTCCACCTGAGGAAAGCTGCCAGCATAAATAGGTGGAGAAGGAGAAAGAAGGCATTGAGGTGTTAATGTGTTATTGCATGGAGGTATTGTGGGTTTTCCTACGAGTTGCTGTTTGAGCCGGTAGATTCTCCTGGAGAATTTGGTCCTTGCATCGAGCACTGCTTCCTGGCCTTGGAGGGGAAGATGTGTGCTGCTTGGTCTCCAGGATGAACTTGTCACGCTAACTTCCTGGCATGTACCTGACCGTACTTGTCGTCAGAGGAGCTCGGGGCCTCCGTGTCACTAAGGGTGGCTATGCTGCTTTTCAGGATAGCCCTGGTCTTTGTTTTGAGTGTGACTTCTCAGCTCTAGCGTAGAACCCTCATCCTACCAACACAGCTCCTTCACCCTGCTGGCATGGGCTTTCTGGCTTCCACCGCTGACCCTTGGGTCTTCCTGGCATGGATCCATAAAAAGAGACTGGCGTGAGTCCTTCTTGTGGGCTCTTGGACTCATGGGAGGCATCGTCATGAGCTCTGGGTTTTCATCTGGATTCATGTGGGACATTGCTGTGAGAGTTAGACCCTTGACTAAATATTCTATGTCTTTGGTGTTACAGATAGATTTCCTGCATTTTCTTGTGTTAACTCCTGTGACCATTATAAAAATATTATAAACTCCATGTTCTGATCCTAATTGTTCCCTGTGCTCAACCCCTGACTACAACTATTATCTTCAAAGTGACATCAAAAGCTGCACATGGTGGCATACACCTGTAATCTGAGCACTTGGGAGGCTGAGGCAGGAGGACTGCTACAAGTTTGAGGCCAACCAGTACTACATAATGAGGCCCTGTTTCAAAAAAATAAAAATAAAAATAAAAATACTTATGATAACTTATATCTAGATGTTATCCCAAAGCCTCATGCAGTCATAAGTGGGGCTTTTTCAAAGGTGGTTGGATGCACAGTATGTGATGCTGGGGTTAGGAGTGCGTGATTACTTATTAGTGTGGAACCCACGCAATGCCAGATGTCCTGTATAGAATATAAAAGATGCAGAAAGAAGTGCTATGGTCCCTTGCTTGCTTGCTTTGTTACCTCCTGCCTGCCAGGAACTGCTTCTTTGTGTGCCCCTCTGCCATGCCACCTTGCCTTGAAGCCAACTGACAGGACCAAAACCTCTACAAACTGTGAGCGGAAACAAACCTTTCCTCTTTAACTCTAGGTGTCACATATTTTGTCTCAGCAATGAGAAAAGTAACTACGACAGTGCTCTTCCTCAGCCTGGTAGGGCCAGGCTCTGCCTCAGCCCCTCAGCACCACAGTAGTTTGGCTGTGACCTCAGGGAAAGGCAGCTCAGGAACCAAACACCAAGGGATGACACAGAACTCATCTGAACTTACAGCTGCTCCTCAGTACTAACAAGAGGCATCAGGAGCCTTCACCCAATGCTCAACGGGCGAAGCCCCCCAGATGAAGGTTGTAGTCTCAGAGCAAGTCCTTCAAGAAGCCAGGTGTCCCCACTCTGGCTCCATAGTAACACTATTTCAGACAGTAGATTAGACACAGGGCTGCCGGGCCACCAGTGACCTTAAGCTTTCTTCAAAAAGCACAGATAACCTCTTTGTGAGACAATTACAGTGAACCACTGAGGAAGAAAGATATACACAGAAAGGGAGGCAATATGTGAAGAAACTTCCCAGCCAAGGCCTTGTAAGCCCACGTGGAGGCAGCTCTTTCTTTCCCTCCTTCAGTCACTACTATGGTCCCCTCACCTGGCTGTACTCACACTCCCAGACAAGATCAAGGTCACCAGCCAGGCATGGGGCAGATTAAAGACCAATCTTTGGGTATAGTTTTTGCCATCTGCTCTTGATCAGGCCCTGAAAAACACATGCCCTGTTCCATAGTCCTCCTGCCTCCCCACTGCCAAGGAAAAAAACCAAGATCCCTGCCTGATATCTCAGGATTTCATAGGTAGCTCCCGCCTCAACTTCTAGACACCAGAATTCTGGCCTTCACCCTTAACACCATCCCAGGCAGGACAGGCAACAGCACCCAGATTTGCAGGTGAGTCAGATAAAGTAGTATGCAAAAGATCATTTACAACTGCTATGACTTGGGTATAATCTGAGTATCCCTCAATATCCCATGTATCACACAGACGTGGTCCCCAGGAGGGCACTACTGGGAGGTGGAGGTGAGGTCTACTGGGAGACCTCTTCTCCCCTCCTTTCCCCTTCTTAACTCAAGAAATAAGAGCTCGACTTCCAGGATAACATGGCGGACAGATAGCAGCAGCTTTCAGAGGCTCTCTGAGACACCCAGCTTAGAGTTCAGGAATGGTGCTGAGTAAGGAATCATAAGCAAGAGGAGATACGCCCCGGTGACCCAAGAACGAACTGGGCTGAGAGAAACCAACTGAGAATGCAATCCTGGTGCTATAACAGGAACAGATAAAGCCTCAGCGTGGAAGCTGGAGCCCGCACCATTGGAAGCCGCGATTTGGGTTTCCCGCCGCCGCCAATGCTGCATCTGCATTGGCTCGGCAGGGAGAGAGATGCTCGGAAGCTCTGAGAACGAGAATCTGTGAACCAAGCTGAGAGCGGGACGGGCGGGGAGCTGTGCATCCACCTCCGGTGAGTGAGGGAAAACTGGGACTCTTCCACGGTCTAGGAGACTCCAACAGAGGACATTCTGGGACCAGGCAGACTTGCGGGAACAGGGCGTTGCAGTGACTTCAGTCACCAATCCCCCTCTCAAGCGGGATTGGTGAGCAGTGCCTAGCCCATGTGATGCTGCTGGCTGAGACCCAGTAGGCTAGCACAGCCTAGGTCCCAGCGCCTGAAGGTAGATTGACCTGGAGGGGCGGGCCCCGCATAGGCTGCCTGGTCTGCAACTTCCTGGTGCACTGCGGTGGGTGGGAACACCTAGCCGGCGCAATTCAATCAGACTGTGGCTGACAGGGAAGGAAGCCGGGCCTCCTATATATGCTTGCATATATAAGGAACAAAGAATATGGGAAGAGGCAGCAACAAGAAAGGCTCCTTGGCCCCTAATCCTGAGAAACAGGCAACAGCAGACCCAGCACCAATAGATATAAAGCGCTATCTCGAGAGCCTCATAGACAAGTTCAAGAATGAAATTATTAATGACCTGAAGCAGGACATGAGCAGAATAGTCAGAGAAATGCTAAGCACCACCCAAGAAAAAACAGATGGTGGAATGAAAGAACAGAAAAAGAGGGGAGAATTGTTTAATGGAGAAAATAGAGAAAGCATAGAATTTGTGAAGCAGGTTCAAAGAGAATACCAAGAAACTAAAAAGTCTATCGAAAACTGGCATAACAGCTTGAAAGAAACTAAGGACAGATTATCTGAACTGGAGGACAGATTTGTAATATGGGAGAATGAAATGAAAAACTTCTTAAAAATAACAAAGAAACAAACAGCAATAATACAAAGACTAGAAGATGATAAGGGGTCTATAACTTAAGAATTACGAACATAAAACAAGTAGGTACACAAACAAATGAACTACAAAAGCTACTCACAGAAATAATCCAGGAGAATTTTCCTAATTTAGCAAAAGGTAAAGATACTCAGTTGTATGAAGCATACAGGACCCCAGCCACCTACAACCCAAACAGAGCAACACCCAGGCATATAATAATTAAAATTCCAGAAATCCAATACAAGAACAGAATACTAAAAGCCGTCAGAGACAAGAAACAGATCACTTACAAGGGAACACCCATCAGAATTACAGCAGACTTCTCGGCACAGACCATCAAATCACGAAGATAATTCAAGTTTTGAAAGATAATCTCCAGCCAAGATTGATATATCCTGCACAACTATCCCTGGAAATTGATGGAAAAACAAGGTGCTTCCAGGATAAAGAGGAACTAGGGGAATATGCAACCACCAATTCAACTCTACAGAGAATACTGCAAGATATTCTAAAAAAGAAAAATACAAAGAATCCAGAAGTAGCGGCAGAGAGGCCACAATGAATGGAGCAGAAAACAAAATGAAGAAGACAAACTGACAACTAATGACAGAAAAAGAGCTCAACAGAAATGAGGCAGAAAAAATTGGATGACAGGAACAGCTATTTTGGAGAAAATGACATCTTAAGAGGTAATACTGATTTAGTATCATCTTGTTTTGAAGTCTCATCAAGCTTTTGTTCTTCTGTCTCCATTGGTCTAAACAGGAGGTATCTTATTGGATTTTATTATATATGATAGTATAAGCAAAACCTTTTATAGACAAGGAGATTATACAGAAACTATTGTTTATTTTCTGTTAGTTGATTCTAAATACCCTGTAATACTGTCATTCTCTTAAATGGTTTTACATTGTTTTGATATATTTGATGCTACAGTATACGAAGTTATACTCAAAGATTTCAAGGAAAGAGACAATATGGTAACTACTTTTATGTCAGGATAATCTTGTGGTGAAACACTATTTTGCTTAAATGGTTATGTTTTGATCTGCACTGATTTGCTGTTATGCCCTCTTTTATCTCAATCTCCATTTTATTATTTACTTTTTTATCCTTTTAATTAAGGGAAAAATAAATTTAAAAATAGCAGGATATATTATAGTAACGCACTTCGACTTTCCATTATCTTGATTTAAAGCCCTGTATTGCTCTCACCATCTTGTTTTGACTGATGTTCCTCTATTCTGTTTTGCTTGATAGTACCAGGTTCAAAAGTTTAGGCAACAGCTGTGAAGATAGTGGAATTCATTATGACGCCCATTCTGGTTGACTATTATCTACTTTTGAAGACCTATAATGTCTCCAATGTTTTGGTTTTGTTAGTTTTGTTCTTTACTGTTTTGTTCCATTTTATTATAACTAAAGATATAGGCAATTCTATTAGAGATAGCGGGAGGCATTATGGTAACCATTGTTGATCACCTAGTACTATGCTTTTACATTATCTATTACCTCCACCCTTTTGATTTGACTGACTGTTCTGTTATGTCACATTTGGTTCTACTCTCTTCCAGAAAAGTAATAAGAACTGTGGGAGCAACAAAACCCAAAATGTGTAATTGTCATTGTACAAAAGAGAGGAAAAGAAAGTGCTCTAAACGATATAACTGCATGTATATTTAAGTGTATTAAATAGATAATAATATTACTGAGTTTTGTTGGATCATTGAACAGAACTGTTTGCAGTCTCACTGTTGGAATGTCCACTTTATAAGCTTTAATTTTGTAACTTGAACAATTGTTTCTGAGATGACAAAATGTAATCCATTAACTAGTAATTTCCTACTGTTTATTTTTTTCTGTAAATCTGTATAACTTGTACCCTTTCTCTGCTTTTTTTCTCTTTTTCTCCTTAAATAAAATTTAAAAAAAAGAAATAAGAGCTCCCTCTGACTTACAGTCCCACCATAGTGCTGCCCTCACCAGAGGCCAAAACTCATGGAACTTCTCAGCCTTGGACTTGAACCTCTAGAGCCATGAGCTAAAACAGACCTCTCTATACTTCATGCTTGGCCTGTATCAGCAGTCTCATCTTAGAGACAGAAGCTAAGTAACACACCACCAAAAAAATCACTGCTGTAGTTTGGATCTTAAAGTACCCCCAAGATGCCCATGTGTTAAAGGCTTGGTACTCAGGCTGCCGCTAAGCAGAAGGAATGGGACTTTTAGGACACGAGTCTCACAGAAGGACTGTAAGTCACAGCTTGTGGGACCCCAGTCACTTCTTTTTCTTTTGCTCCCTAGCTCTTAATGAGGTAAGTGGTTTTACTCAACCATGGGTCCCACCATAATGTGCTGTTTCACAACAGATCTAAACCAAAGAGACACAGACAGTCATGGACTGGAACCTCCCAACATGAGAGCTGAAATCAGCCTTCTCTGTTTATAGGTGAGTTATCTTGGGAATTTTGTTACAGAGATAGAAAGCTATCAATCATCACTATGAGAAGACAGGCTCAGGTGGTGCAGGAGACAAGCAGAGAGCTCAGACCAACAAAGGGTTTGAGGCCACCTCGTCCCTCAAGGAAAACTTCGTCTAGGAAGCCATGCCTGACCTGAATCTTAATGTCTCAACAAGCATAAAGGAAGCAAGAAGAGCACTGCAGGCAGAGGGAACCAGGAGCATGAACAGAAGCAGGAAAAATACATGACCAGGGAAATGGTCTACATATAGAAGGCCAGGCTTGGAAGGCTGGTGGGAGTCAGGTCTTTGGAAGAGCCCTCAATGGTACATGTGAATATTCGATTTATTCTATATGGGAGAGGTAGCCACATAGGACTTCAAAGCATTTACAGATTTAAACACAATATGATTTCCACTGCAGAGAACTCTCCATATCATGGTATGCAGCATGGCTGGAGCAGGGAGGCTACAGAAGGGATGCTATCTACAGACATCGACAGACTTGGGTTGGCATGTGGTGATTTTCAGAAGTCAGTGGCACACAAAGTTAAGGTAAAAATGGGGTCAAGAGTGGTGCTTGGGTCTTGAACACAGATACGTAAGTGTGCAATTTAAATGAAATGTCTAGATATGATGACAGTCATTCACAGGGTGCCATGGGCAGCTAGGGGTAGCAGAAACGAGGAGACAGCTGGAAAAGCCAGAGGAACACCAGAAGGGGGCCCTGTAGCCATGAGAGGACAGGGCTCCAAGGAGTCCTCCTGGCAGTACCAGATGCTCCAGGTTGCTCGTCAACCTCAGATGGCAATGGGAGTATACCAGGGCAGCGTCTTTATTGTGCTTATGCACAGATCTCAATATACTAGACAGTGCCTGGCACACAGTGAGGGAAATACAAGTGGTGGTACAAACATATGGTGAATGTTTAAAGAATTTACTATAGTAAAAGACACACTGCCGTAATTCTCTTCTAAATACTGTATTGCCTCTCTTTGAGCACATTTATCCTATTGTTCACGTCACTTCTGAGGCGGTTCTGGAAATCCTCTTTTGTGAGTATCTTTATTAGGCTTGATCAAAAATATAGTGGATGCTGCTGCCAAGAATCATCCATGAAAGGCAGACTTGTAAAAACACTACAGTGTGTCCTCACCCACTTTAACCACCAGATCTAGCACCGTGTAACTCCTGGCTCTTCCCTAAAGTCAAAATGACCATGAAAGGCAAGCATTTTGAATTGATTCAAGACATCAAGGCGGCCGTGACAGCTCAACTAAAGACATTCATGGAAGAGGACTTCCAGAACTGCTTCAGAAAGTGGCAAGAACGGCAGGTGTATTCTGAGTGGTGGTGGTGGAGGGCTTCAAGAGCATTAATGGCAACGCTGTTCACTGTGATAAATTTTTAAAAATTTAAACATTATGTTTTTTTATCACACCTGGTATATGTGGATAAAAGAATGCATAAAGTGTTCATCAGATCCACAGTAAAGGAAGGGGCAGAAGGTGATGCGTGTGGAGGTGCATAGAGTGGGAGGCAAGGAGGTTGCAGACTGCCTGTTTGGGCAGCCTGACTGACAGAAAGCCAAACAGACAGCAGAGGCAGGAGGGGAGAAGCCTGCACCTGTATGCCATAGGGAGAGAGGGATTTTTGTTATTTTTTAAACTTACCTACCCATGAAATGAAATATTATTTGCACCTCATGGTACAGATAAAGCTCAGAGCGATTATGCCACTTTCCCAAGGTCACATAGCCAGTAAATGAAACAGCAGAGAAAAGGATTAAGTATTCAAAGAAAAGGGGCTGGAATGAGGGGCTTCTTTGAATTACATCCACACCATAACTGCTTCTTTAACTGCAGGGAAGGGATGTCCACATGGGAGCACTAGCCCTAGGCGCTCTCTGAGTCCCCCCTGATCCTAAGGCTCCTGCTCCTTCTGTGATTCTTATACTTGTCTCATCTCAATGCATCAGCTAGCTGTAGAGAAGAGGCTGAATAAACACCTCTTAAAATGACATAATTCAGAGGAGGTGAAGCATAAGAGGGAGCTGAGGAAGCATATGGGAACCTGGGGAGAGAGAGGCAAAAACAAAATTAAGGCTCTTTTTCCCTTACATTCACAAAGGCCTAGGAAAACTTAATTAATTCTTTTGAACTGATGCTACAGCCACTCTCAGCAGCCAATGACCTCACTTTCAGCCCCTCTCAGAGAAAGAGGCAGGGCCACCAGATGTGTGCACAGTGTTCCTAGGAGGAGACATGTTAGGGTGCTGAGGGCTGCAGCCATGAGAGGCCTCCAGTTTCCTATCGTCTCAGGCGCGACTGCCTCCGGGCCAGACTGCTGTTGGGTCTGGAATCAGAATCCTGAGACAGACAGATAAGCTGCCGCCCTGAGCCAGGGCCTGGGCTCTGAGGTGGCTGTGACTGCCACAATGAAGCTGCCAGCCTCCTCCCACACTCTACAAAAGCTGTACCACATTTTCTCAACAGACGCATCAAGGAAAGTATTAGAAGTAAGGTGTATGTGTGCACATACACATGCAAAGTTGGCCAAGACATCATTTCACCACCTAAAAACATGTCTTCCTAAAATGTTCTCTCTACAAAACAGAATTTAAAAGCATAAAAAACGGGTTAAAGCATAACCCAAGCACTCCAGGAAGCTCAGGCAAGAGGATCACAAGTTCAAGCCTAACCCGGGCAACTTGCTGAGACCTTGCCTCAAAATAAAAAATAAAAGGGCTGACAATGTAAGTCAGTGAGAAGGCCCTCGGTTCAACCTCCAGGACCAAAAAAAAATCAATCCTTTAATCACAAAATACTTATTAAGATGTGCTCTAGGCCCGCACAATACCACAGGAGATGCAAAAAATTATAAGGCCCACCTATTTCCTTCAAAGGCTCGGAGACAAGTCAGGTATAGTGGCACACACCTATAATCCCAGTACTTGGGAAACAGGGGCAGGAGCATCACTGCAAGTTAAGGGCTAATTAGGCTACACAAAGAACTGAAGGCCAGCCTGAAGTATTTTTTTAAAAAAAAGAGCAAAGGTCAGAGACAAAAATCAGGGGCTATGCCATCAATCTAACTCTCCTATTAAAGAGACAACCACATCTCCTTAAACATTTATTGTAAGCCCAGCAAAGTTATAGTTTTTTATGTGATTATCTCAAATAATCTGCCACAACCCCCTGAAAAACAACAGTGACACTAATATGTGAGATTACTAACTGCCAGGCACTGCACTATCAGAGGTGACCTCTCTCTCACCAACTCTACAATGAACTATTCCACTCCTATCTGCTAGTTCCTGCCACATGCCAGGAAGTACTCTGAACAATGAGACACAAATGGTCTCATCTAATCCTTCCAGATGCCCTAATGGACAGAAAAAGAGAGGTTTAAGGACCTTAAAGCACTTTCTTAAAAGCACAAAGCTAATAAGCCCCAGAAGAGTAACTGAAAGCCACACTCACTTTGTGATATACAGTCCCCTTACCTGCAGAAAGGGTTAGTTTTAAGATTAGAAAAGATGCCACAGGTCAGGATTGGATATGGCAAAGTTCAAATGGAGCCTTCCTCTTGCTAAGGATCAGAGAACATGCATCCATTTGTCTTTATGTTCTCGGTGTGCTTGGCATGAAGAAGAAACACAGTAAATACCTGTCAGTGTTCCGGGTTTCCAAGGGACTTAAATCTCCTCTGCAAGATTTGAGGGTAGGGTGAACTGAGGCAGGAAGATATACAGAGTGGAGGGTGAGACCATTACTGGAGGGGCCCTGGAAATATAGCAGGTCAGCTTTACACAGTCACAGTGGCTCTGGGGGACCGTCCAATGTGTGGTCCAATTTCAGATCTCTCCTGTGCATCAGTCTCAAACAACCTAGTCTTAAGTGGAAAGAGGAAAGGAAATCCAGCCCTCAGCCCTTCAAAGCCCTTTATTCACTCATTTATTTATTCCTTCCTCAAAAAGCTGCTGGGCATCATTATCTTTTTTTTTTTTTTGGTACCAAGGATCGAACTCAAGACCTTGCACTTGCCACTCAGGGGCTTATTCCACTGAGCTAAATCCCCAGCCCCTGCACATCATTATCTTCTAAAGCAATTACTCAGTATAAGACACAGCAATACACAGCATAATAACTCTTGTTATTCTCTTGTTTGGTTATGAAAGTCTTTCATTTTTTCATAAAAGAAAATAAAAAGCTGCTGGGCCACAAGGCAGACTGTCTTTGTCTCTGCGTTCATTAGTGGAGACACCATTAAGCACCTTGCATACTTCCGAGTCTTGCTTCTCCAAATGACTCAAGCCCAAGAGTTGAGTGCATCCTTCAAAGTAAAGGAGACAACACTATAACAATTTAAACTTTCTCCTTCTAGCCACAGTGCTCTAAAACCTGTTCCATATTTCATAATTTACTGATTAAATTTAATCAGTCTTAATGGAAGCATGAGTCTGAGCTTCTCTATATGAAACCGTTGAGGAAGCAATTTCCTGTTAGATACAGATATTCAAAGACTAGTGGTAACTGGATACAGTGATTAGAAACCCATTTATGCTGCATGAAAACTCTTGTTGGTCCCTGAGGGCTGAGTGTGCAAAGCACTGGGGTAAAAGAAGGAAATGGGTTTAAGTGGTACTTGAGTATTATCTAAATCAGCAGTAGCTGCCGGAAGAGAAGTCAGTGCTGCCTCTTTAAGAACTCAGGAGGGTATTCTGGTCTCACCAGAAATCAGGCCTAGGAACTTAAAGTAGTTGTGTTAAATTATTACGTCACAGATTGTAGTATTTTGGGATCATCAGTTTAGTTTTGCCATCCTTTCTGTGTCATCACACGTGAGACAGAGTTCAAACAGGAGACAGAGCAGAAGCAGAAGTATATGCTCCTGGGCAGGATAATTCTCCACCCTGCCCAGTGTCCCGGGACACGGAGTATGACTTTCATGGAATATATATTCAAGGGCTCTGAGTCAAACCTGCAGAGGACCAGAAGACAAAAGGAAGGTACCCTCCCCGCTGCGGGGCAGCTGCAGTAGTGACCGCAATCCTCTTTGGCCTCTTGTCTAGCCCCGCTCCTCTTTTTTTCTTTTCTTTTTCCTCTTTTGTTGTTTTTGGTTTTTTGTTTGTTTGTTGAGACAGAGTCTCAATATGTAGCACAGGCTGGCCTTCAATTTGAGGGGATCCTCCTGCCTCCACCTCTCAACTGCTGGGATTACAGGGGGTTCAGCCCCTCTGCCTTAACCACAGCTCTCACCAGCACTGCCTCTGGATCTCTCTCTTCTCAGTCTCAGTTCCCTTCCACTCGACCCACCGGCCCGTCAGATTCAGTGTATCTACCCACTTCTGCAAGTCCTGAGGTGATTCACTGTTCCCTACCTGCCCTTCCCCACCCAATTCAGTGTATGCCCTAGTTATCAGTGCCCCTTCAATAACCATTCCTCAATGGCTCCAGCTTTGTTCTAATAGGACCCTCACTGCTGCAGGCAGGTTCCTCAAACAAAAGGCTTACTGCCAACACTATAGGATAGTAACTAGCCTCACCTACAGAACTCCTGGCAATACACACTAACTGAGAAAAACTTCCTTCTGGGTACATGAGCTGCTACTACCCCACACGCAACCAGTGGGCAATAGACCAACCGCCACTCAGTTGCCCAGGCTGGGCTTGTAGCTGTGATCCTCCTGCCTCAACATCCCAGAGTGGTGGGATTATAGGCAAGTGCCAACATATCTGGTTGGCCACAGAACTTTTATTATTATTTTTGGGGGAAAAAAAAAAACCCCGTTATGACTGGGATCTGGCTTTATACTGACAAATACTGTTCTTCAAATAGTAACTAATCCGCCACAGTCAGGAAGTCAAGGACCTCAGATGCTCCATAACAGGTACTGTACAGAAGGGACCGCTCTAGGAGTCCCCAGTCAGAAACTTCCTTTTCACAAAGGGAATCTTCCCTCTTATTTTTTAAGGATAGAGCAGAAAATGGATTGAGGGTGGGCACAAGGAGGAAGGTAACCAGGAAAAGAGAGAAAGTCTGCAAACAAACGGGCCACTTATCTGGGGATGTCTTTCTACCTTTTTCTACAGCTGAGTAGCTTGGGGGCAAGTTGTCTGCCAAGCTTCCCGCCTGTGTAAACACTCTGGCACCAGCTGGGGTTTGGAATCTGCTGAGTCTCTGCCAGCTGGACCTGGAGAGGGGGTCAGATTAAAGGAATGCATAATGAGGGAGGGGGTGGAAACAGAGGCTGTATTTACACAGTGAGGGTCTAGGGGGGAATCAGCAATAAAGGGGCCCAGGAGGTTCTGCCAATGGAAAAATAGGAAGGGATCTCTACTGGGCTAGGCACCTGGCCCCACCCAAGCGGCCCCAGGGGTTACGTTCATTTGTTATTTTTCCTTTTAAAAACTGACTTCTTTGTCCCCTGTAGCATCTCCCAAACCAATTACACATAGCCCTTTGAAAAGTTTGCAGCTGGCGGCTGGAGAAGGCTCAGTGTGATCAGAGGACTCTGACACTTGATCTCCTGTGATCCCAATTTGGGAACGTTAACGTGGAAACCCAAGCCACGTGCTGACAAGCAGGCCCTGGGCCACAGCCGGCCCTAGACCAAGGCCAGAGAGAGGGGAGGGCACAGACAGCTGGCAGTCCTGGGCAGCCAGGCCGACTTCCAGCCGTGATACTTCAGGCCACCCTGGCAAGGTCCAGAGGACAAGGATGCAGAGGAGACAGCACACAGGACAAGGCCCGGCAGCTGCTTAGCCCTCCACTGCCCGCGGAGCTCAACGGATGTCGGCAACCAGAGTGCAGTCAGAGCGCGGTGAGGCTGGAGGCCCCATCTGTTTGAAGGCCACCTGAGCCCCAGGAGACACCTGTGGATGTCCAACCTCAAAGGGCGAGACTGTGTCACCCAGAAAAGGAAGCAGGCAGCCCAGCACAGACAGCAAAGGAAGAAACGGTGGGAAGGTCTGCTCGGACTGCTCAGTGCAGCCAGAGGGGAGCTCGGCTACTCCCACTCCCTCCTAGACCTTCTTATCTTTGAAAGGAGGTTCTCTGAAGTCCCTCTGCCCCCATGAGTTCATTCTTGGGCTTCCAGGACAGTGACTCATCCCCAGACCAAGGGTTCAAAACGCTGCTCCTCTAGCTCCCTTGGGACCCCTGCTCCAGCAGCCACCTCTATCCCAGAGAGCCTGGAATCTGGTTTTCCTACCCAGCCCTCTGACCTAGGGAGGGTCTAAGAGTGCACCATTAAATGTTTGGTGCAGATAGCGCAGATACACAGTTATACATTTTTAGCACACTAAAGGCTCTGACCAGCCCTGACATAAAAAAACATGTTTTGCCTAGCATTTCTGTCTCCTTTCATATCATCAGCCCTGTTAACCGTTTGCAATCATTCTCTGAATGCCTCTTCTTGCCTGGAACACCAGCTCTCGGTTCTCTCTTCGACTTGCTCTTCTGCTCTGACTTACCCAGGAGGGTTAGCTTTCTCCCCATCGTGACCTGAGCCCTGAGTCTGCTTCCTTCTCTCATAGCACAGCATCCCCTGCCTGTAACCCCTTGCTGAGAAGGTAAGCACCCTAGATTCTGTGTTCAGAAACACCTGTGTTAAGATCCTGCACTCAGGCTAAAACAGAATTGTTTGGCTTGTTTAGCGTAGACAGAGATGGGATCAATGAAAAAAGTACTGTTGAGAGAGGGATTAGAAGGTCAAAAGTAACACATCACAGGTATTCATTAAGTAGCAATTACTTTTTTAAAAAAAGTATTGCTTTGTTATTAGTGATTTTCAATACCATCTTCTACATGGGAAGTCCAAGCCCGACACTATTCATCCTGATGGTTAACCCCGTGCCCAGGGCTAATAGACGTGGACTGGGGTGCAGTCCTGCCCTCTCTACATAAACTGGCTTTAACAAATATGTGTTGATCACTAACCACCAGCAGCTCCACCTTCCACACCACAACAGGTAAACCTGTACCTCACACCTCACCTCTTGCCTGATGGCACTGCACCCCAATCCAAGTTTATCCGCCCTGCACACGGGGTCAACCATCCGGAGACCCTTCGAGGTAGCTGCACCGTCTGCCTTCACAGAACCCCAGCACCTGCCCCCATCTGCCTCATTACGTCCTTCCTGCACCCAAGGTAGGGCCTGGAGGGCAAACGCCTTTAGGAAACTAAAAAATGGGAACAGTTCTACTCGAAAGCACGCTAGGAAGCCTGCTTCTACCATCACGGGGTGGCCACGGTCTAAATGTTGGAGCGTCCACTTTAAATTTTCAATTGCTGTTTTTAAAAGCTTAAAATTCTACCACAGACCATTTCGTTCATGTGACTTGTGCGGTTAATATGCAGAACTGAGAAATTTCATTTCCACTTCTTGTCAACCTTGAGGTTTTCTTGATGCTTTTGTAAGAGCTTTACGGGATGGTTTAAAATACTCATTTTCACCCTCCAGTCACTCTTCAAGGGGCTTCTGGAAAGCAACACTGTCCTTCAGGCAGTGAGAACAGTAACTAAAACCAGGGCATGGCTCCTCTCTCCAGCACCTACTAGCCAGCCGCTCCACGGCAGCCCCTCCTGCCGCCCCTCACACCCACTCTGGACCCAGACAGCTCCTTCCTGCCTCCCTCCAGACACCTTTCCTCCATCTGAGCAAAGGGCTCCTCCACAAGCCAAGCTGTCTATCTTTCCATTACCGAAATGATGAAAGAGCCTTAACATGCCCTTTTCTGATCACCCATACAAACCCACATCTGGTAAAATAAATATATACACAGATACGAGCCGACAGATACAAGCATGGAAAAAACTTAAAATTACATGAAATTGTACCACAAAGACCACCACCAATACACTATTTTTTTTTTCTTTCTTTCCTTTCTTCCTTCTATAGTTCCTTTCTTGTGGGGAATACCACCCTGGACCACATGAGTTATGAGCAAGTATGCTACCAGCAAGTATGCTGAGTTATACTACCCAGCTCTCAATAATATTATTTTGATGACCATCTATAAAGGTTTTTTAAAAAAACTTTTACCAAAAATATTCACACAAATATGGCACTCTATAATCTGTTTTTAAAAATGATCCCATGTTTTAGACATCATTCTATAATATCAAACACAGACTTAAGGTAGTATTTTAAATTCACCTAACCAATTGCTTACAAGCAGACATTTAAGAATAACCTCATCTTTTAAGAATTCTAGTATCTCAAATATTTGGATTTTTTTTTTTTTAAGACAGAGTCTGGCTATGTATTCCAGGTTGGCCTTGAATTCATTATGTAACTCCAGGTGGCCTCACACTCATGGCAATCCTCCTGCCTCAGCCTGAATGTCAGGATTACAGTTCTGCACCGTGGTGTCCAGCTAGATATACTACTGAGTAGGGGCAAAAAAAACCCTTAGAATTCACCTTGCATCATGGTGCATGCCTGTAATCCTAGCATGTAAGATGCTGAGGCAGGAGGATCAGCATGAGCTCCAGGTCAACCTGGCTACATAAGAGTTCAAGGGCTGCCTGCACTACATTGTGAGACTCTGTCCCCAAAAACTAAAAAAAGAAAAAAAAATCAGAATTTCATCTGTGCATTTTTATTAAAACCCTCACTTAATTTCCACACAAATTAAGTCAACTGCATTAAGTGGAAAATCTTGAGGAAGTCTTTTTTATAACAAAAAGTTATATTTAAACAGCAAAGAGAGCCCTTTAACAACAACTTACAAAATGTAAATTTTAAAGAATGTTATGGTGGTTAGGTCATGCTTCAGAAAAAAGTATTTCAAGTAGCTGATCACCATGTAATTTAACCTCATAGTTTTCTTCCCTATGGGAGAGGAAGACAGCAATACCAAAGCTCTAGGATTCCTGAGAATGGCTAAACCTGGCATTTGCAGGATGATCTTGTATATAAGATCATGGGCAGGGGGCTTGGGCTCATGGGGACAAGAGAAGAGGGCCCCAGGCTGCCAGGGAAAAGCCCCCAAAAGACTCACTTGTCCTGTACATTTCTGAACAGTCTTGGTGCTGCAAGCTGCAAGACTTGGTTATGGAAGCTGTTTCTGTGAGGACAGACACACCAGAAGGTACAGACAGTGCATAATCTGTGTAGGAAAATTAGAGGCTCAGGAAAAAAAAAAGGCATCTTAATGATAGCTGCAAAATTCATGGATTAATTAATAGTCATGTACTACAAACAACTCACACAGTTTAAGCCCATGCTATACATTGGGCTCTAAAACTGCTATGCGTGCTTTATTAGCTTACTTGATCCTTCCAAAAACTCAATGAGATACATACGAGTTTGGGGGTTGTTTGTTTTTGAGACAGGGTCTCTCAGGTTGGCCTTGAACCCACTACAGAGCCCTTGAACTCATGGCAATCCTCTTCCCTCAGCCTCCCACATGCTGGGATTACAGGACTGTGCAACCATGCCCAGCAGGTTTAAGTATTTTAATCTCCCTTTTAAGAATAAGAATGCGGGTACAGTTGAGTAATCTGATCAAGTTACCAAGTTAAGTGAAAGAATGGATGAAAAATTCGACAATTTTTGAATTCAAAATCTGTCCTTGGGTTGTACACATGGACCTGTATTTATAAGTTGGACATAATGTGACAACAAGTAATAGAGAATAAAAGTACATCTGCAGGCAAGGTACTCAAAGGAGCCTCCAACCTGCAGCCTGTTTTTATGGGGAAGATAATACACCTTCTCTGGAGGTCACCATGGAAATGCACAAGTCCAAATGCAGTCTGGAGCCAGCACTCTCTGATCTGTTCAGTGTTACACGTCACTGCTCTGAGACTTGGCCATATCACCATAGTCACTTTTTTGATGTGAAAAGGAGAAAAGGCACAGAGGGTAGTCACAGAAGTCATCCCCGGAGAGAGCTGAGTTTGCAAGTTGAAGGACAGTATATTTAGCTTCAACATGATGGTGGAAAGTCAAGGACACTATATTTGGGCAAACCGTTGATTTGGGGTTTGATGTAGTTCTGGTTTTGGCAGTGGCACCCTCCTGCCCTTCCGCCACCCAGACTACATGGGCCCGGCTAGAGAGTCAGCACTCACACGGGCACAATCAGTAGACGTGGTCTTCCAGGGCTCTGGAGAGCAGAGGCAGGAAGCCTGAGGAACAGCAACTTGGAAGCTCTGGGTAGGTCTCACTGGCCCTGCCTGCAAGCACGGGAGCCCCTTGAGCATCCAGGACAAGCCCTTCACCACTCCAGCCATACTGAACTATTACCATTATCTTTCTGATCCTTCTTTCCCACCAGACTCAGTGGGTTAGTGTGTCTTAATCATCTCTGAGCAGGTGCTCATAAATATTTGTGGAATGAATGAATACTTCTAGAGACTGGATGTGCACTGTGAATGCATCTAATAATATCTAACTACACACTGTAGAATGGTCAAGATGGTAGATTTTGTAAGTATTATATCACAAGTTTAAAAACACAATAATGACATACTACAGACCAAAACACAAAACAAGAGAAACAAGAGGTGGTGGCTCTCAAATCCTTCCAATATTCACTGCATGAAATTTGATAGAGCATAGGTTAAAAGATTTAAAAACTAGCAGGAGGCCGGGCATGGTGGCACCTCCCTGCAATCCCAGAATTCCCGAGGCTGAGGCAGGAGGACTATAGCAAGTTCAAGGTAAGCCTGAGCTACAAAGTGAGTTCAAGGTCAGCCTGAACTGCATAGTGAAACCTGACTCAAAAAGAACAAACAAACAACAAAAACACCTACCAGGATGGTTAATTAGGTAACTATAATCAACAGTGAACTGTGGTTTATTGAAACAAAAAGTCGCAAAAGTCTCAAAGAAATGGTAAATGGGACCCTGTCATCAGGCTTACCACTATGTCTTAAAGCAGGAAAATTCAATAAAATGTGTAAGAGACTACAGATGGGACTCTAAACCCATCCCAAGCAACACCATGAACATAGGACAGCAAGAGGGAGAGGACTGATGAACCTGTCATAGGAGATCCTGGATGCTCTTACAAGCCAATAGAAAGTGACGGTCACACAGGTCTGAGAAAGCCGGGCACAGCTTTCAAAGATGTAAAAGGCATGTGAATCCCCCAGCCTCCCACTGCCAACCCCAGGTTTGCCTCAGCATGCAGACCACATCAGGAAACATCAGTGTCACAAATGAGAGACGCTGAGACTACGCTGCGCTCAGTTCCTCGTTGCCTATTTACAACTGTGTTATCTTGGGCAAGAAAGTTCAATTCTCTAGATCTCGGTCTCCTGTTAAAATGGAACACAGAACTCCAGTTGTGAAGTCAGACGCATGGCTCTGAATTCTGGCCCCGGCCTTTCTGAGCCATGGGAGTCCAGTCAGGTCAGACTTTCTAAACCTCAGTTCACTCATGTGTGAAATGGGAGTAATCACAGTATCCACCTCCCAGGGTGACTGTGAGAACTAGGGGAGAAAACAGACAAAGTGCCTATTATTACCATGCTTGGGGCAGAGGAAGCACTGGAGACACAACAGATGTTTGTTATCTTAGATTCTACAAACTGTCAAGTGCTATATAAATGCTACATCCTTTAAGGGCCAGCCAACTCCTATTCTCTCTGAAGATTCCCTGAGGGATAGAATCTAAAAATTCGCTCACTACTGGACTTGCACACTTTAGAAGCCCACTCTGCTCACCACATGGATACAGGCATTTAGTGGTATGTCAGTAGGTAGTAGTATACTCCACACTGGTACCTAGTGTCTCAGAAGGAATTCTTAAGTGCATTTTTTCCAAAACAGAATTTTGGGGAGCGGTGCGGCTTGTCTTCTACAACCTACCTCCTTAGAGATAAAATCAAGTTTGACAATCTGCTGTGATCTTCCTGGATTTTTATCTCTGCATAAGTAAACGAGCTCTTTTATTAAAATGGGCTCATCCTATACATGCTAATTTGAAACCTATTTTTTTTCTATTACACCAGTCCATGCCAATATATAAAAGCAAACCTCCACCTCTTTAAATACTGAGAGTGTCCCACTGTATGGCTATACCATATTCATGTAATTGGTTCAAAGCAGATGCACCTTTAGATTACTTCAAATGGATTTACGGTATTAGGGCAAAGAATGTGGCTTGGCATCTACACAGAGTTAGCACAGTACGCATGGTCAGCCTTCTGTCCCATGAACTCTGACATGAACCCAAGTCACAATTACAGTCCCACGGCCCATCAAATCAACCCCAGTACCGGCTGTTTGAAGCCAGAAAAATGAACAATATTTGTGATAGTAGCCTTAGAAAAACTCTTACATCAAAAGAATAAACTGTTCAATATAGTTTCCTGCCCTATGTTAGTTATTTAATGATCTAGATATTCTACTCCTAGGTGAAATATACTCAAGAGAACTGAAAACAACAGCATTATTCATAATTTCCAAAAAGCAGAAACAACTCAAGTGCCAATCAACTGATAAGTAGATAAACAAAATATAATATCTCCATGCAACGGAATGTAACTAATAAAAACGAAGTACTGATACATGCTACAACCTGGATAAGTCTCAAAAACATTACGCTATTGAAAGAAGCCAGACAAGGCTGGGCGTGGTGGCGCACACCTGTAATCCCAACACTCAGAGGTTGAGGCAAGAGGATCATTGAGAGTTTGAGATCTGCTTGGGCTACAAAGAAAGCTCAAGGCCAGCCTAAACTGTGTGGTGAGAAGCTGTCTCAAAAGGACAAAAAAAACCACAAAAAGCCAGGTGTGGTGGCATGCACCTGTAATCCCACTCAGAAAGCTGAGAAAGAAAAATCTTTGAGAGTTCGAGTCCAGCCTCAATTACAAAATGAGCCCAAGGCCAGCCTGAACTGCATAGTGAGATTCTATCTCAAAAAGACTAAACAAAACAAAACAAGCAAACAAACAAACCCACCTTGAAGAATATACTAAAATGACTAATGGTAAAATAGCCCAACTAAAATGCATAAAGTAGTCAGGTGTGGTGGCACACCTCCACAATCCCAGTGGTCAGGAGGAGGCAGGAGGATCACGTGTTTTGAGGTTAGCACAGGCAGTTTAGCTAGACCTTTTCTCAAAATAAAATTTAAAAGGCTGCAAAAATAGTTCAGGGATAGAGTGCTTGCCTAGCACGTGCAAGACCCTAGGTCCAATCTCTGATACCAAAATAATAAAATAAATAAATAAACAAACAAACCAATAAAGAAATAAAACAAAAAGCTAACAAACAAAAAAACAAGTGCAACACAGAAAGCACAGGGAATTTGGAGAGCTGAGGCAAGAGTAAATGCCTGGGGGTGGGAGATGCTTTCAAGAAAAGGTAGACTGTGGCCTAGTGAATGAGGGACAGTTGCCAAGCAAAAGAAAGAAGAAAGAAAGAAAGAAGGAAGGAAGGAAGGAAGGAAGGAAGGAAGGAAGGAAGGAAGAAAGAAAAGAAAAGAAAAGAAAAGAAAAGAAAAGAAAAGAAAAGAAAAGAAAAGAAAAGAAAAGAACTTTCCCAAAGCAGAGCCAGAGGCAGGAGAAGCATCATGAGGAGCTGGAAGGTAATCAACAGGAATGCACTATAATACACAGCCATGCCAAACACTGACTTTAAAAATCCAACAAGAATTTGATCCTGTTATACCCTGGCCACTGTGCTAGATGAGAACACATGAGCAAGTGAGACAGATGTGTGCATGGGTAGAGCTTGTATCACAGACACAGCTATAAATACAGATACCTACTTATCTACCTATACACCCCCACCACGGGTAACTGGTAAACAGTCTATGTTAGTGATTTGCTGACTTGAACCTGGAATTTAAAAAGGACAATGAGCTGGGGATTTTGCTCAGTGGTGTAAGCACCTGCCTGGCAAGCACAAGGTCATGAATTTGATCCCTGGTACAAAAAAAAAAAAAAAAAAAAAATGATTTAAAAAAAAATCTTTACTCACTAAATGGGAATAATAATAATAATAATAATAATGGAAATCATCCACATATTTTGAAGCCAGGCGTGGTGACAGCACTTGAGACGCTGAGTCAGGAGAATCATTTGTAAATTCAAAATCAGCCGAATGCAAGATAGTATGGACCATATGCCTCATTTTGCATAATGAAGGAACAAGTATGTATGTACTTAGAGATACTTAAAGACTATCTGTATCCTACAAATTTTTTGTTTCACCTTTTCCCCCGTACCGAGCATCGGTACTTGCCAGGCAGGTGCCTACTTTGCTGAGCTAAATCCCCAGCCCCATACACCTTACACATTTATAGTTGTTCATACCTGCATAAATAAACCCAACTGATAATGATATATAACAAAACTAATATAAGGGGCCATTTGAGGGTGAGAAGAAAGAACTGGATAAAAATAGGTAGGAAGGGAAATTTCTCAAAATATTCCTTTTTATATGGTTTTGATTTTTTTAATTTTAAAGAGAAAATAGAACAAACTTTCAAGACATGATAATTAGAAGTAACAATGGTTAATACATTGTATCTTGTTATCTTTAAATTAGGTATCCAGAGCACAAGATATCTCTATTTAATTGTCCAGACAGTATTAGCACAGACCATTCTTCTCAATCAACTAAGAGAAAACAGTCGTATAACTATCTTAACTTCTTAAGTATCACTTATATTATTTCTTTCAGCTTCTCACACTAGGGAGACAATGCGATGTTTATACATGTGCATCTGATTTATTTCACTTATAAGTATGGTTTCGAGCTGCATCCTTTTACCTATAAGGTTTTGATTTTTTGAGTCATGTGAATGTGATAACAGTACTCAATTCAAAAAACCTTTTTTCTCAGCTTAAAAGATTAAGGTTCTTTGTGTGCAGGCACATGCTATGGAAGATAGCATTCCTGATGTGCTCACAAGCATCTCTAATTGGTTACCTGACATCCAGAAGAGACAGAATGGACCTCAAAGCAACCAGTGATCACCAGCAGGCATGAGGCCACTCAAGACACACACTGCTCTGCAAATAACCGGCCCATTCCACACATTCACACCAGCTGTGTACTGGGTATAGCGTGTTGGGAACAACAAAAACAGGTGAAACACCTAACTCCTTTGGGATGAAGGATAACAAGCACACAGCAAGTTCAAAGAAACATGCTGGCCCTATGGCCCATAACCTGGTCATGTCACTCCCACGCTTCAACGATGTCGAAACCCCTGCCCTGTCCCTGGTGCCTCTCTTTACCTGGAATGCCCTCTCCCAGCTCATCTCCCTGGCCTCAAAGCCCGGTCCTGTTTAAATTCACTGTTCCTAACTCTTCCAGGAGCAGCTACACTTCCTTCCCAGCGCATACACTGTGCCTCCTTCATGTAAGTGATGCAGTGATGTGCTTGTCTCCCTGAGGCCTATGAGCTCCCAGAGCAGACAAAAGGATCTTGGCCTCTTCCTCCTTCATGTCCATCCCCAAGCACAGCACTTACCCAAAGCACTCAGGGCAGGTCTGGAGGAATAAGTAACCAAGAGGCCGAGAGAGTTCATAAAGTAAAGGAGGGAAAGGAAGGGGACACAGGATGGTGGTGCTTGAACAGGGACAGAGAGTAGGGAAGAGAAAGGGGTGCTCAGACACTGGGAGGCAGGTTTAAAAAGAGGGCTGGGCAGGGTGAGGGCTGAGAGGCAGAGGAGTCCAGAAGAAAGGCTGTGGGACCACAAGAAGTCTGACACCTTTAGGTAGTACCTGGGAGGAGTTAAGCAGGGGTGCTGCTCGCTCATTGGTAGCTGGGTACAGGATGGGTCAGGAGATGAGGCTAGGAGCCACTCAGGCTCCCCCAGGGCCATTTAGGTGAGGGATGGGAAGCATCTAAGCTACAACGAAGGGCTTTAAGGCAAGAGGAGACAGGAGGATTCAGGAGTAAAACTAACACTCAGGGAACAAACGTGGGGGGACAAAGCAAGGGAGAACAAGTGCCAGTTTCCACGCTGCTATTTGTACTCCTGCAGACTATGGAAACTAGAGTCCTGCATCAGGGAGGGAAGCTAACAGTGGTGGCACACCCTGTAATCTCAGCACTTGAGAAGCTGTGGCAGGAGGACTGCTGAGAGTTGAAGCCAGTCTGGGCTACACAGAGAGTTCAAAGCCAGAATGAAACACATAATGAAATTCTGTCTTAAGAAGAAGAAGAAGAGGAGGAGGAGGAGGAGGACAAAGAGAAGAAGGAGGAAATAAAGAAGATCCCTAGATTGTCAACTATGGTGAATTTCTATCTTACCTCACTGCATGTTTCTTGAGGCCTACAAAAGTTTAGGGATGATGGCTCCTAACGGACCACACTGTCAAACACACTTCAAAAAAGTATTTACTGACATTCCCATTAGGTATTCTCAGTGCACAATATGGACAGAACCCAACATATGGTGAATAAAGGCTACAGCAGGCTATGCCTACATTCTTCTGCCCACAAGCTACACCACGGTCCCCTTTCATCCCAAATAGCCCAAGAAACCCTGCCATGAAGGAAGTTCCCAATCCCTCTGCACCTACTTAGGAGCAAAGCCAGCCTCCTTGGGTCATGACGCTTACATGCAACCCACTGCATGGTTTATTCAGCAAAACAATACAATAAAAGGTAGAGGGGGAAAAAATATCCTAATTCATTAAAGCCCTATCTTTTAAAAATATCAGAAATCACATTATATGCAAACAAACACCACTTTAATAAGTCTGAAGATTTCAGTGATAAGGCAAGCAAAAGCAACACACGCCCGTCAAACAGGACAATATACATGCTTGAGGTTAAGACCCCCCTCGATGCAGGCTGTTTTAATTAGGTCTAAGGAAAAGCGGTTTCTCTCCCAGCTTCGGGTATCACTACTGCCCCACATAAGTGCCTTGCTGTTTGTGTGTCACATACAATGTAAAGGGACAGAGCTGAGAAGCAACACCAGTGAATGTGCAGGTATATGGGTCTCTGCTGGCCCCTGGGGTAACTTTTGGGCTGGAGGTCAAGACAGAAAGGTCTCCAGGTAAAAGTTCTCCAGGGCCACAGCCTTCAATCCAGGCTCCCTAGCTCCAATCTCACAAGCCACTTTCCAGGCAGCCTCCAGAGCAATTATATTACATCATCTCCTCTCCACCATGCAAAAGCTCCTCATTACCTCTAGGAAGAAGTCTACAATGCAAGGCCACCTGAGATGAGGCCCCATCTCCCACCCTTCCTTGTCCCCTCATCCCACCTCCAGAGCATCCTCTGTCACCAGCCTGCTGAGCACCTCGATGCTACATACAGCTTCCCACTGCGCCATGTGGCTTCCTGTCTAGATCCTCCCATATCTCCTCTGCCCCTGCCTTACACAGCATCCACCTACTCCAAATCCAAGCCTAGAGCCCCTCCTCCACATTCCCAAGCAGCCCCTCTGGGAGTAGGAGACTACTGTACACAGAACCCACTGTGTGTGAGGCACAGAGACCAGTGAGGCAGCCCACCTGCAGGACTCAGCTTCAAGCGACTGTCCCAACACCCTGAACATGGATGGCTCTCACAAAAGCTGTGTCATCAGTGTTTACACACTAAGGGGACAAGAACCATGTGCACAACATCACAGAAGAGTGGGACTGAGAGGCCAGCCCCACCAGCAAGTGACATTTGGCTACGCTGCAGCTGAAGATTAAAGGTGTGGTAAGCCCAGTGACATCTGGCAAGGCTGCAACTGCGGTGCCTGGAGTTATCTGGACCCAAGAATCGCAGGAAAGAGTAGCCAAGAGGCATCACGTTCTCCTGTTTCTCAAGCTCCAGTAATGATCACAGCAGAGCAAGCTGTGTCAACAAATGCGTCAGCTGCCTCCCACTTCAGATTTCACTGCCTGGAAGAGAAAAGGTGTATTTACTGAATGATTTTTTTTTTTTTTTTAAATTGAAAGGTCAGGTGGCTAAATAGCATTGAATGAGGCTACTTCTCTGGCTGGGTGCTGAGAATGCCAAAAATGCTTCTTTTACATTTCTTGGGTGCTATAATACTGTATACAGCAGATCAACTCTGCTTTTATTTTAGGGCTCTAAAACTGTGGCTCCCCAAAAATTTCTGGGGATGACTCATTCTGGTGAGCCAAATTGTCACTATGACTAAAGATCCAAGCTTGAAACTTTAACATTAGTTACTCTCAATGTGTATCTTTCAAAAAAAAAAAAAAAAATCCGTATGAGTGTGCAGAGTGAGAAGTATTCTGGGTTTCAGATTTTCTCAGATTTTGGAAAATTTGCAAATACATAATGAGAAATCATGGGAATAAAACCCAAATGAAAATGAAATTCTAAAAATAAAATTCATTTATATTGCTTAAAGATAATTTTATAAATAACTGTTTTTAATATTTTTTCATGAAACTAAGCTTCATTCATACTGTGGAATTTTCCACTGTCGTATCATGTCAGCGCTCAGAAAGTTTCAGACTCTGAAGCATTTTGGGTTTTGGATTTAGGAATTAGAAATATTCAACCTGTGTTGCATACTCTTTACTTGTTCATGGAGCTTCAGCGTAACTATCACCGAATATTGTACTGTAGTAGTCTATCATAATAACAGCTATTGGTTCATATACTAAATGATACAAAAAGTCTTTTTTTTTTGGGGGGGGGGTTGTTTCTTATGACTTCTAAGTATTCAATAAGAGATAACCCTCCCGGCTTTCAGCTACCACTACTAGTTATACTACCCCAGGCACTTTCATCTTTTTCTTCTTCTTTTCTCCCCTATAAACTTGGAAAACATAACCATGCTCCATCAGGCTGTGTGTAAAGTTGTGTGCAGATGGGCCATGGAATACATGGTACCTGAGGACAAGCGTAAGAGCATCTTCCAGCTGCTCTGACCTGCATCCTGATTCTCATCCTTAACTGGCTGGGGTGTGGGGTAAGATGTGCACCAAAAAGGACAAGTACCACACACACTGTTTTGGCAAAGAAGGGTAACGATTTAGAAAGCAATTAACATCAGTACGTTCTAGCTTGTGTGGTAAGTACCAAAGGACAAAATTTTCCTATCAAAATGCGCCAATTACCTAGTCAGACAAGTTTCAAAGCAGTCAAGTACTAAGGTATGACTGTACATTCCCAGTGAATGAAGCAGCCACAGAAAGGAAATGCACATAGCTAAAGTATTATTCCTCTACTTTATGAATGTAATAATAACAATAAGTAACACGTACTGGGCTCTTAGCTGTACCAAGCCCTCTCCGAAGTGCAGTATTTGTATTAACATTTCCAGCACTCTCAACAACTCTTTTACATACTATATTCCCATTTAACTAAGGAAGAAACTAGAGGAAACAGAAGTTAAGGAACTTGTCTATACGGCACTGGTAGAATGTCAAACAGAATTGAAACTCAAGCAGTATCAGGGCCACATGAGAGCTTAACTACTGTGATTCATGGCCTCTAATGGTTTCCTAATAGAACTACATCACAAGCATCCCCTACTACTTGTTATTGTAATAAATAAACTGTTATGGCTTGTATTTAGATATCTCTCTTCAGTCCTAGGTGGGCTTTTGGAGGCGGCAGATTGAATGCCTCATGCTAGGGGTAAGTGCTACCCACCCAAGGGCAGGTAGTGTGGACAGAATACAAGGGCTGGAAAGAAGGCTGCTGCTGCTGCTGCTGCTGCTTCACTGCCTTCACTGTCTGTTGCATGCCATAGATTCTTTCTCCTCTGCAAGTCTCCTCTCCTACGCACCCTACACCTCAGAGCCAACCAACTACAGACTGAAACCTCTACACACTGTGAGCTGAAATACACCTTTTCTCCTTTAATTCTGGATGTTTTAACTGGGTATTTTTGTCTCAGTAATGAAAAAGCAGCAAAATTAGAAACGCATAGGCAATGTATAGACCATCACAATCCAACAGAATTTTCTGTGATAACCAAAATGTTCTTAGCTGTACCATCAAGCACTTGAAATGTGCCTAGTATGACTAAAAACTACATTTTACTGTAATGAGCTTATATTTAAACAGCTGAATGTGGCAAGCAGCTACTGCATTGGTCGGTACTGATATAGAGTCAGCAGTGCCCACGTATCTCGGCCGAAACATTTTCTCCACTCCAGTACTGTTTTTAATTCACTCCATCATTCCGAGGAAGAAAGCGTGCTGAAGAGGCCAGTAGGAGATGAAGTGAGAACATACAGAAGTAACACTCCTACATGGGGAGCAAAGCCTTCGGAACACTACTGGAGGTCAGGTTCAGTCTCTAGGTTCACCCTACCGATCTCAAAAAAAAAAAAAAATAAGCCCCAGGAAGGCTGGGGATTTAGCTCAGCGGCATAAGCGCCTGCCTTGCAAGTGTGCAGTCGTTTGAATTTGATCCCTGGTACCAAAATAAATAAATAAATAAGCCACAGAAGTGCTTGTGTGTATATGATGACCATATCATCAAATATAAAAATAACTTCCGCAAGCCCAGGACCCTAGACCACATTCAGAGGACTACTATGAAAAAAATCTGACTTAGCTGAGGAGAAGTCCTGGACCATGCCAGGCGTGGTGGTGCACACCTGTAATTCCAGCATTCAGGAGGATGAGGCAAGAGGATCCCGAAAGTTCATGCCCAGCCTGGGCTACAAAGTGAGTTCAAGGCCAGCTTGAACTACAAAGTGAGAGTCTCAAAAACAAACAAACAAAAAACCAGAAGCCATGGGCCAATCTACCCAGGCAGGGATCACCTCTTAGTCTCCCTAGGTATCCTAGTGAGAGTCCAGCAGAGGCCCTTAGAGTACCTGACATGAAAAACACAAAGTCAAGTCCGCCATTCCCTCATCTCAAACAATTTCTTTCTAATCTATGGGGGGGAAGGGGGAGTCCCTTCCCCTAACCTAGGTTCCACTGGGCTGTAATTACATGCTGATCCCAAATTTAGGCTAGAACCCAATTTCAATGTAAATAAGAAATCCAATCAAGATGGGAAACTGGGCCTCCTAACCTGACAAAGGCATACTAGTTCCTACTCCTAAATCTGTAGGACTAGAGGAAGGTGCCTCCTGCTGTCTCCTAACTGTGGCCAGCAACTTAAGCCCTGTGCACATTTTCTGTTCCTGCTCTATCTGCTCATATTTTGGAGAGGCAACTAAACCCAGCCAAACCCTCCCTGGGAGCAAGGGCAGGCAGGAGAGGTGAAGGGTGCTGCATGAGCCACACTGCTGTTCCCTGGAAGAGTTGAGGCCTGAGTCCTCCTCCCTTCTACCACACCCCTCCCTGTGGCAGCCTTCACGGGGCACTTGCCAGGACTCTGCCCTGAAGACTGGAGAGAAGCACAAGTTCCTGCCTTCATTCTCAAACCAGAGACAAAACTGCTATATTAAAAAAAAAAAAAAAATAAGTTTTTAAAAAGCTATTACCCATTCCTTTCAACATCGCTCTTCCAAATAACAGTCACAAAATTCACACAAACAAGTTTACTGCAGTTTCTTCCTTGCCCACTGAAGTCAAAAGTTGGTGCAGTACAAATTCAGACTACACACTAAAAACATTCTCTAAACTCCACAAGCATATGGTCTAAAAAGTTCAATTCTGCTCCAACTTCCAAGGAATTCTTCCCTGCCGGAAACCGAGCATTGTAGAACAGGCCCTGCGACTTCCTGCAAGATTCCAGGCATGGCTGGAAGGGAGGCCTGTTATCCAAGAGCTGCTCCTTAGATCAGGAGCCCCAGACTGCTCTAAACCTTCAGGAAAAGCTGCTCACACATCCCTGGCACCTCAAAGCCCAAGATACACTCTCACTTACTCTGAATGCCACTCCCAAAGATCCTGGCGCTGTACTTGGCACCCAGCGAGAACCCCAACATATGCTGCCTGTCCTGTGCACCCCTCAAGCACAAGGGAAGGAGGGGCATATGTTCCATCACACTACCCACAGTCCTGAGCAAGACACATCTCTCTGCTTTCTCAATAGCATAGAAATCTCCATAATGGTGCTGAGAACTGCTTAATAGACCCTTAAAAATTCTCCAGAAAAAGAAAAATATTAAATAAAAATAAATATTCCTTCTGACAGACTATCTACCACATCTTTACAAATAAAGATGATGGAACAAACTGATTAAACAATCAATACTCTATCCTGCAAAATTCAGGTGTGCTCTATTAAGAATCCTTCCTATTTCAAGGCAAGAGCAGTGGAGACTTGGAGGACTTTATCCTTCCCTGCTAGGTACGATCACCTCTAACAACTCAACAGGAACACTACAGGTAATGCTGGAATGTTCAAATGCTTAAGAAACCATCTGGATGAGTCTCAACTTCAACTAGGTTTTCATTCAGTAAAAAGGTCTCGGAGCACATTACATACACATGCTGTTATGGGTGTTAAGTGCTCCCTCAAAATGTCCATGTTAAAATCCTAACCCCCAAACCAGATGTTGTGGCACACTCCTATAATCCCAGCACTCAGTAGGCTGAAACAGAAAGAAACATGTTCACATGTTCACAGTCAGTTCACAGAGCTCAGGACCAGCCTGAACTACAGAGCAAGACCCTGTCTTAAAAAACCAAAACATCCCAGCGTGGTGGTGCACACCTGTAATCCCAGCACTTAGGAGGCTAAGGTAGGAGAATCACAGTGAGTTCAAGGCCAGCCTAGGCTACACAGTGAGACCTTGCCTCAAAACAACCGAACACTCCTAATCCCCAGTGTGAAAACATATGGAGATAGGGCCTTCAGGAAATTAGGTCATAGGGTAGAAAATTCATAAATGAGGGGCTGGGGATTTAGTTCAGTGGCATAAGCGCCTGCCTTGGAAGCAGGGCAGTCGTGAGTTCGATCTCCGGTACCGATGAAAAAAAAAAATTTAACTCACTAATGGGAGGGAAAAAAAAAAAAAGAAAATTCATAAACGGGATTCGTGCCCTTATAAAACAGGCCATGGAGATTAGCTTCCCCCACCCACTCCTTCCCTTCTTTCTGCTATGTGAAGATGTAAAGAGACAACCATTATGAATAAGGTAATAGATCCTTCCCAGACACTGAATCTGCCACTGCATTGACCTTTGACTTGCCCAGTCTGCAGAACTATAAGAAATGGGTATTGGTTGCTTAAATCCCCAGGTCTATAGAATTTTCATGACAGCAGCCTCAACAGACTACTGACTATAGTGGTGGCACACACCTATAGTCACAATATTTAAGAGGCTGAGGCAGGAGGACTCTCATGAGTTCAAAGCCAATATGGGCTACATAGTGAGTTCAAGGTCAGAATGAATTACATAGTGAAACCCTGTCTCCAAAAAATAAAAAAAAAAACAAGTTCCAGCTGTGCCTCAGAAAATACCTAGGTGACCCCACCACCCTTCTCTAACTACTGACAACCCCACATCTAGAGTATTAGGTCTAAATTAATAAGACACCCCTTCAACCAAGAGAGAAGTTACTCAAAGTTGAGGCACAAGTATCTAAAGTTACACCTGACACCCATCTCTCATTTAAGACCTAAATCCTATCCACAAAGAAGGTAACAGTTTTTAATTGGTTGGCTGGTTTTGGTTTTGATTTTTTGAGACTACTTGCTATATAGTTCAGGCTGGCCTTGAACTTGCTTACTATATAGCTCACAGTGATCCTGCCTCAGCATCCCAAATGCTAGGATTACAGACACACACCACCACACCCAACCAGCTAGCAGTTTTAATTCATTAGAGTATAATCTCTTTGGACAGGAACCCACTTAATTCATTTTTGCAGTCCCAGATCCCAACAGTACACAGCAGGTACTCCAGAACTCCATAAAGATCTGCCAAATAAATAAGCACTTAAGAGCTCTTAAGAAAGATACCATTTGAAAACTTCTACATATAGACTGGCATTCAAAGAGTTGAGAATTCCAATAAGCATAAGTGTAGAAAATGCACAAGAGATAGATCAGAGATGTAGCTTCCTTTTGCTAAAAATTCATATTGGAGTGCTGGGCAATCTCCCCAACAGGGAAGGGGAAGCGTCATTTCCTCTCCTGTAAATACAGTAAGTGACTTATTGGGTTTTCTTCTCAGGGAAACTTATGTAAATTTAAGAACTTGTAAGTAAGAAAAAAAGATATGCCCTTGAGTTACAACCACAATATCAACCTGATGATAAAGACTGTGAACTTCTGACTGCCAAAAGCACCTTTTCTTACACAGATGTTGGCAGTAACCTTAGTGGTAGATAAAGCTTCTGCCCATTCGCCTGTACTCACATGTGATAGACACACACATTTGGGTTGTGTTCTGTGGTCTCTTTCAGGGAGATGCAAATTTCAATGATTATTCCAGGCAGAAAGCCTCCAAGTGGAACAATGTCCCACAGACATTACTTCCAGGTAATAAACAGATTCCACTCAGACAAAGAAAAATAAAGCTGCCTGTGGCTACATTCCATAGACGCCCCATTCCCCATTCGTGGAAGCATCAGGCTGAGCTCTAAATGCGAGCCAGACATTGCTGAATTCTTATTTTGGCTCCGTCTCTAATGCAGAGTGGATGGTCCTTGGCCAAGTCTCTCCTCTAGAAGCCAGGCTCTGGATGGTTATGACAACCCCCATAAACCATCCCGATTACAGGGTGAGGCCAGTAAAGCATTTCACAGATGTAAAATGCTGCCAACCTCTCCAGCCAAAAAGGAAGACATCAAGAGGCAACGTGGCTGTGGTGGCAAACCAGAGGGCAGCCCCTCTTCTAACCCTGGGGTCCCCCAAACTCACAGGAGGACTAGATGTCCCAGAGCCCCCCACCTCAAGATCTGGTCCCATTTTTTCTCTGCTGAAAAGCAGAAAAAGCTGTGTGAACTTACACCACCCAGAAGAATTGCTTGAAAACCTCTTTAAATCAGTTAACTTGTTTTTGTTTTTTTGTTTATTGGTACTGGGGGTCAAACTCACAACCACTGGCTTGCAAGGCAGGTGCTTATGCCACTGAGCTAAATCCTGAGCCCCAGAGTTAACTTGTAACATTACCAGCTATGATAAGGTTAAGTTTAGTTCTCCTCCAGGGGAAGAGATATGAGACAGTGAAGGTAAATCAAGGCAAAGTAGCAGACTGGAAAAAGTAACAGTCTGCTCATGAAACAAGAAGGGCTGTTCAGGAATCACATTAGTTTTACTGTTTACCCCTCCCCCTTTAACTATGAGGTACCAATGGATACCAGATACACAGTGCTGGATAAAAAGGTGAAGAGATAGTATCAGGAAACTTTCCCACCGAAGCCTGCTAATAGCACTCCTGCTGATTAGAAAGCACTTCTGTCATTTGGGAACTCTAAACCCACTCTTATCAAACCTCTGACTTCGTCATTTATCAGGGTGGGAATGAGAGGTACATCAGCTATGCCACAGAGTGATTTCTGGGGCCCCTGCCCATGAAGCAGCAGATCAAAAAGGAGTTCATGCCTGCCAAAGTGAAGCTTTCACCATAGCAACACATGTTATTCTACAAACAGTCAGGACTAAGGCTCTCTGTTGTGACCAGTCTGGACAGTGCCTCCGAAAAATGCATGACTGAGGTTCAGACAACAGTGCAAGCAAAAGAAAAGTAGCACCTACTTAGCTTGCGGGACAGTCTCCTCGTGGTTTTTACTCCTTCACAAAGCTGGCTGCAGCAGCACAGAGGACTCTCCAGTACCCAAGGCCTGTGCGCTGGATGCCAGAGAAAACTGATGTTCTGCACCAAGCATCCACACTACAAGGATTCCTGGGGAAAATGGGAGCTCAGGGTAGAGCTAGTGATCGACCCATCTGAAGAATCTGGGGGGAAATGTCTCCATCTCAAAACACGTCAGCTAGGATGACCCACTGAACCACCTACAGGTGGGAAATGAACTCATAGATCCAATGACAACGCCAGTAATAAAGCCTTCAGTGTGGCTGATGCACCCGTGCGCCAGTCACCACAATGGGTGTTTTCACATGTGCTAGTCTTCATCCTGCAGTTAGGGTCAAAAATTCACTAAGCGATCAATAGTATCTTTCTAGATATCACATTTTTGCCAAAGGAAGAAAACAGAATAAACTGTATGTCTTACATCCCCATAGGTTAGCACAAAAGAAGCCTGACCAGAAGAAAATCTAGCTCCAGATTTCTCCTCTGTTGTTCAAATCACTGAGCTATGCATGTAGAAAACCACCCACCAAACAAGGGAATCCAACACCAAACCCAAGAGAATGAAGTGAGCTCAAATTGTTGTATAACACTCATGAACTACGTCACAGGCTAAAGAGCAAGAAGCACGAAATCAGGAACTATAAGTACTGGCAAAGACATTAACTAAAGGATGGATAAAGATGTGGGGTTTTTGTTAAATATAATGGAGTAGTACTCTGTCATAAAGAAGGATTAAACTTGAGCCATTTCTAGCTAAATGGAGGCACCTTGAAATCATACCCTTAAGTGAAGTAAACAAGACACATGTGTAAATATCACATTGTTTCTCTGATGGGAGAAACCGAAAGTGTAAATAAAGACCAAAATGTATAACAGATATTTCGAAACAGGAACAAAATAGCCAAATGACAAGAGGAAGGGAGGGGGTAGGGAGGGACAAGGAAAAACAGAGACTACAAGTAAAAAGTGGAAGCAAAGCTTTTGTATATAAGGAGGGGAAGAGAGGATGAAGGGAGGTGAGAAGAATGGGGAAAAAAAAAGGATCAAGGTATAGGCAGGACATGGAAGTACACATCTGTAATCCCAGCCCTCAGGAGGCTGAGGCAGGAGAATCACTGAGAACTCAAGGTCAGCCTGAACTGCATAGCAAAACCCTATCTCAAAAAGACAACAACCACCAAAAAAAGTATATCATGTGCAGGTACAAATTCCGTGTGATAAATGTGATCATTATGTGAACCTAAAATGTACCGATAAACTTCAGAAAAAAAAAAAAATGAGGGGAAGTGGGGTTGAAGAGAAAGAGGAAATGGAAAAAAAGCAGCAGCAAGACCTCTCATATGCAAGTACAAATTCCCTATGATGAGTGTTATCAGTATGTACATCTAAAATGTACCAATAAACTTAATTTTTTTAAAAACTGGCAAAGAAACTTCTTCAAACATGCATCAGAATTTAGGCAGGGAAAGACAACTTATGTCCATAGATGCATGTCTGTGCCACTTACATGCTTCCCAGGAAACAGAAGCAGAATTGTTCCACAATGCTACCATTAAGAGACAGGCCTGGGGGCTGGGGATTTAGCTCAGCGGCATAAGCACCTGCCTTGCAAGCAGGCGGTCCTGAGTTTGATCCTGGTACCGATAAAAAAAAAAAAAAGTGTAAAAAAAAAAAAGAGACAGGCCTGAGGAGCCTCACTTCAGATATACCTCAGGACACATAGGCTGTCCAGGAGATTGTGAGCCAGGTGGCCAACCCCACACACTAAAGGCTGCAATGTAGGCAATGCGCTCCTGTTGGATATGCAGCAAACATTTTACCCTGACAAGTAACCTTGAGAAAGGGTAGATCCGTCACACCTGCCTCTAAAACAATTAAAAAGCAACAAGTGGCTACTACCCAAAAGCTCCCCTGGCTCCCAAACCTCTAAGGCATCACAGACCAAACAGAAACCAAACCTATAAATGCCAGTCTCAGAATTTCAGTAACATTTCTCTGCAGCTGCAGGGGCAGAGATAGAAGAAAAAAAAAAAGTTTCTGTCTTGAAATGACATTTTAAAGGTAGTATATAAATTGCTTCCTCCCTCTTCCTGCATCCCCCTTTTCCTCCTGCTTCATCCGCTAATGAAAGAGTTTTCCTCTTCTGCCAGTTTCAGTTGGAAACGTGGCACAAGACAGGACACTGGAAGGAAAAGGGAGGGAAGGCTGCTTTCTAACTGAGCCACACACACCCCAGCTGGACACCCGAGCCCTGCAGGGCCCACCGCCCAGACGGAGAAGGACTGAAGGACTGAACTGTGGAAGAAAAACCTCCCCTGTAAGCCACTTCTCCAAAAGCAGAGTTAAGAAAGAGAAAGCTGGAAAGGAAGGAGGGGGAAAATAAAGTTCCACATTCCTGACATTTTTTAGCCAAGTACTGTGGCTGCAAAGAACAGCTCTATTCCAAAGAGCCTGCAGAACAGGAGAAAACCTGGGTTCAGGGAGAAGAACCTGGCCTTGGAAATAGAGACCCAAAACTAAAGCAAAAGTGGGTGAGTCTGTGTGTGCATGCACAAGTGTGTGTGCACGTATGTGTTTGTATGTGTGTGGAGTTGGGGAGCTGGGTGTTCCCAAAAGGAAGTGACCCCAAGGGAAGGAATTTGCAGTCCACCTCTCCCTGAAGACAGAGAACTGAAGTCCTAGGGCTCCAAGGAAATGAATGCCCCCTGGACACTGCTGAAGGCTCAGCAAGGCAGGCCTGAGATGAGCACGAAGGGCTGTGGCTGCCCAGGGTGTTCTGGTAGGCAGCATGGGCCCAGCTCATAGGTAGAAGCTGGGCAGGGGCCCCAGAAGAAGGGGGAGAGGTCATTTTTTGGGGGGGAGAACTATAATGGAGTTTTTCCTACTCTGCTTCTCATTGAAGGCACATACCCACCCTGACCCAATGTGAAAAGTCAGGTGTCTGCTGGCCTGCCTCACTTCTAGGAAAAACTCTGTCAGGTTCTGGACTGCTTTCCTCCCCACCATACACATCCCTATGCATGACACAAGTGCCCACACCCCCCATGAGAACTCGGAAGGCCCTGGGCAAGCAGAAGACCCTGCTAAGTTCTGAGGCACCACCACTCTCTCCTCTTACCAGGCCCACTTTCCTGAAGATGAAGATGTTCACCTCGAGTCCCAAATGCTTCTGCTCTCATTGGTTTTGTTTCAAGGTCTCACTATGGTCATGAACTCACTATGTAATCCAGCCTGGCCATAAATTCACAGCAATCTTCCTGCCTCAGCCTCCCAACTGCTGTGATTACAAGTGTGCCACTGTACACACAGCTCTGCTCACTCAGTAGGACCAGAAGAGTTCCAAGCCCAGTACACACACATATACACACACATAAAATTCCCACCTCCTCAGAGTAGGGATAGACAATGGGGACCTACCAGCACAGAACACAAGCCCTCCACACTGGAGGTTGGAGGCAAAGCCTTCTTCTTGCTAGACCAGTATAGGCGATGACCCTATGTTTCCAAGAAGATACCTGCCCTGTATATCCTGTAAGTCTAAGGTACAACAGCAAGAGAAGCAGGAACGGTAGCCCTTTCCACACTCCCTAGTCCATTTCTAAGAAAGGAGAGCAGCTGTGTTTGTTTTTCCTCACCATGGGCCTTTCTTATCCATCAGTACTGGACAGAACAGTTCCTAACACCTTTCAAATTCCACAGATTGGCACGTTTAACACACAGGACTTTCCATCAGACTAGAGTCAGGGAAGGAAGGAGTGTGAAACTCAAATGCTAGGCAGTTTTGTTTTTTTTTTTTCTTTTCACAGATAAAACACGTAGAGCCAGAAACCTCCACAAACACTAAAAACACAGCAGAATCCTAAGTGATGCAAGAGACGTGGTCAGTCCTAGAGCTGGTAGGTTCTAGGAGGTTCATGGCTGAAACGTATGTCTTTCCAGCCATATCCTCCAAGACTGGCACTGGGAGGGCCTCTTAGAACTAAGGATAGAAAACAGACACAAGAATATTAGCTGGCAAAACAAATCCTTGGTTATTTCATTAAGCTATCGTGGTGATAAATATTATCAGGGATATAGGGGCAAGGAACAGGCACAGTGCTAGGAAACAGGACTCTCCCGCTGGCATGATCTCAGTTAAAACCTTCCTATGAAGAAAAGAGATTTTATCAATATCTTCAGAGTGGGACACCACCTTGTCCTACACATGACAAGAAAGCCACGATGGGGAGGAGAAGCACAGAACTGGAGGAGCATCATCAAAAGCAAGTCAGGACTGCTTCCTACACATCCTGAAGCCTAGGCAAGCCCACATGCACACATCCAACCCTAACCTGGCCACAAGAATGTTTCCAGCTTGAGGGCAGCTCCACCAGAAAGGACAAGGAACCCAGTTACAGAGGATTATGGAAGGAAAAACAAGCCCCACTGTAAGTCCTCCATCTCTACAGCTGCTTGTAAATGGTTACAGCTTCCTAACACATCCCCCAGAATACAGATAACAACCTGTCTAAAGGAAGGCCAAGGAGCCTGCAGAGAGGAGCCAAGGAGACAAGAGAAGTGCCACTTACACATCTCACTCCGAAACAGGACAGACCACCTCAATCTCAGTCCCAGTCTCCTTCAGTTCTTTCAACTTCCGAATAAGCACACTTACTCTGTAGGAGTTTGGAGTCCTTCACAGCAGCCCCCTAGGATCCTGACCCCTGGCCTACTAGAACTCCCTGTGCTGTGGCCTGCACTGCAGTCCAAGAGGGATCCCATCCTCTGTCCCGTTCCCACAGCTATAGTGAAGACTGTTCCTGTCCCTCTCCTCGCCCCAGTAAAGGGAATGAAATTCTAGGTCGGCCACACTTGAACTTAATCAGACAGTCCATAGAGTGACAAAAGGTTTCTCGAAACTGGCTTTTTAGATCATGATAAAAATAAATAAATAAGAGGATGGCAGAGGCTGGCATGAAGCCACACGTGAATACCTGCAGCATGCTCCTGAGGCGACAAGGATGCAAACCACCAGAAAATGAAAAGGGAGATGGGAAAGGCCAGGGTCCCGCCCTCTGGAAGAACTCAGAAGAGCCGGTAGCCCCCACATGGGAGGAGGAGGGTTGTGCAATGACTAGAGTCTGGAGTCTCAGGGCTTTAGCTTCTGGCCGCCAGAAAGGAAGCCCCACGCGTCGGGCCAGCGTGGCAGAGCTGCGGCTGGTTCGAGACCAGGCTAGGGTTTCGCAGCTGCAGCGAGGTGCAGAAATAAGGTGGGTGTCCGAAGGGACGCTAGAGCATGGCACCGCGGGCAGGGCGCGGAGCTGAGGTGCTGTGTGGGCTGACCCGAGGACAGGCCGAGGGTCACAGTGCACAAAGCCAGAGGCACTGATAACCTGCAGGGCACCAGATGTCCCGGCTCGTATGAGGCCCGGGGACCTACCGGAGAACGCGTCGCGGCGCACCAGCAGCCCTCCCCAGTCCTGCTCACCTCGAACATAAGCCCGATGAGGACGCACAGCACCAGGCAGAAGCCGATGTCCGCATGGTTGTGGATGACGAACTCCTGGCTGAAGAGCGGGTAACTTTTCGTCCTCCTGCGGAAAGCCATGGCAGCGGGCGCGCACGGCCGGCGGGGCCCGCACTCTGGCTCCCAGCCGCAGCGCAAACTTCCCCAGCCCCGGCTCCGTCAGCCCGCCGGCCCCGCGCCGCCCGCCGCCCGCGGCCCGCCGCCCTGCGAGGAACAACTTCGGGCCCCGCCCCCTTCCTGCGCCCCGCCCCCGTCCCCGCCCCCCGCCCCGAGCCGCCGGGCCTCAGCCCCCGCCCCGCCCCGCCCGCGCCGGCTCTCTGAACGCAGCGGCCCGGCCCCGCCCCCTGCCGCTTAACCCTCACGCAGCCGGCGTCGCGCGGCAGGCTACGGCTGCGCTGCGGTCTTCCGGGCGCGACTCTGGTGACCCCCGCTCCGCGCCCGCCCCGCGCCTGCCCGCATGTCCGGGGCGGTGCTCGGCCCACCGCGCGCGCCCCTCCGGACAGGAAGTGGGCCGGGACCCGCTTCGCGCTCCCGCTCCTCCTCCGAGGGAAGGGCCGGAGGCCCGGGCCGGATATGCTGGGGAGCCCGCGGGGGCTGAGGGCGGCGCGGGGTCGCAGGAGCCGGGGACCTCGGGCGGGCCTTCCCGGGGCGCCGCGCCTCCACGGGCGATGAATGAATGGGCGGCCAGCGCGGCCTTGGAGAGCTGGCCGTGGGCGAGGCGCGGCTCGGGCTCCCGCTGCCGACAACAAAGGCCCAGCCGCAGGGCGGCTGCGTTGGCCGCGACCCGGGAGACCCGCATCAAGATTGCCGGTCTGACCTTTGACAGTACCATGAATGTGTGCTCCAAGTCTCTCCCAAATCCTGTCGGCAGTGCTAGGGAATCTGAAGAACTATAGGAATAAACATTATGGAAGAAAGAAAATTCTCTTTTTCATTTCTGTTTTTAATATTGTCTTAAAAGTACTCCTGGAAAAGTAAACAGACTTTTTAATCATTTATATTGGCAAATATTGGATTTAATCCTTATAGTGAAGGAGCCTACTAACGCATTTCTAAATGTGTAGAATGCAAAATGAACAAGAAACTAATTAATTTCCATTTCTTTTTAAAAAAATTAGTTCCTCGCTTATTCTGCTTTAAGTAAATATAATCCTTAAAAATCACAATGTTAGAAATATAACTAAGACTAGATGGAGTTCCTAAAGCAATTTTACTTCCAAACTCAACACTGTTCCGTGGGTATTTGGTACACAACCTTTAGGTCTTTAATTCCCTTAGACACCCAAATAAATTAAGAAACACAGTAATGACTATATAGATCTAAACCTTATTAAACTTCAAGACTTAAAGTGTGAGTTTAACCTTATAAGAAACAGATCAATGATTTTGGAGTGTTTTGATTTTCTGTGCAGGAGCTATGTTCAAATTTTCAACTTGCATCCATGTCAGTTGGGGTGAACCCTGAGAAATTTCTTTGTGAGTCAAAACTGGAATTCCAATTTTCAGGATGGTTCATAGTAACAGTTTCCCCATTTTCCTCATAACAGTTTATGTGGTAATAGTTGCAGAGATTTCCAGCATAAGGTGGTGTGCTGTCAATTTCTTAAGGCCCAAAGTCATAGAACCTACACATTTATAAATGAGAAACCTGAGGTAAGGGGGCTGGCGTAAACATTGGGGTGCTGTGACTTCCAATCTGACCTTTGAAGTATAATGAAACAGGCTTCTAAAATGCTCGTCTTGACCTTTTAGTCACTCTAAAACCCAGGGAGACAGTACTGAATGCCTGCTTCAGGCATCATAGCCATCTCTTAATTCGAAGTTCCCAAAAACATCATGAGTCAACATGATTGGTTTACTATTTCCCAGAATTTTCAGCCTATACTAGGAACCTTAAAAAATTGACAGCACCTCATGTTTTGGAGAAATTCCAAAGCTTTTCTTTCAGTCACTGAGTCCTATAAATTCTTACCTAAGAATCTCTCCAACAAACCTCTACCATTCTACATTCACCCCACTCAAATTATCTATGAATCACCCTGCTTGCAGTATCTCTGCCTTTAACAATTTATTAAGAAATATCTGGATATATAATTATATGTATGTTTAAGTGTGCAAGACAGATAATCACACTACTAATTCTCTGTTCATCAAGAAGAATAGTTTGTGCTGTCATTCTTTGGTTCATTTTTATACTTACATTTTATAACTTGAACAACTACTTTAAGATAACAGTATGTAATATATTAACATGTTGATTTCTTACTGTTTTTTTTTAAATTCTGTATTATTTCTACCCTTTTTTCTGTTTTGCTTTTTAAAAATAAAAAGAAATATCTGTGGAACATTTACTATGTACCAGACACTGTGCTAGTTATAAGATACTAAGATATAAGACAAACCTTATGTAGTTCTCAAATTCCTCGATACATCTCCCTTTCCTTCAAGAAGTGGCAGTTCATTCCCCTTCCCATGAGTGTGGGCTGGAGTTAGTGGCTCACTGCTAACAAATAGACCACAACATAACTGTTGGTGTGTGACTTCCAAGACTAGGCTACAAAGACATTTGGGGTTTTTCCTCTTTTTTCTTGGGTCACTCTGGGGGAAGCCGTGTACATATTCTGAGAGTGTTTGAAGTCCTAGCTAAGTTGGAGCCGGATTGTAATGGGTTTTGAATACCATAAGAAGTCTCACTTTATTCTAAAACAATTTGAAGGAGTAGGAAGTTTTTAAGCAAGACTAGATCTGTCTTCAGAGGAAAACTACCTGCAGTGGAAGATCACTTTAAGCAGAATGATGTCAAGAAGATCACCTGAAAAACTATTACAGCAGTCCAACAAAGAAACAAACATTTCTCAAAAAAAATAAGAGATAACACCTGGATGTGGTGGTACAAGCTTGTAATCCCAGCCCTACGGAGGCTGATGCAGAAGGAGCACCATGAGTTCAAGGCCAGCCTGAACTACATAGCAAGGCCCCATCTCAAAAGACAATACAAGTTGGGGTTGAGTCAGAACATCCAAATCCATTCTTAGACAATTTAGGTGAAAACTGTTCCGGAGGAAAAAGTCAGTCACACTGGATCCTCTTCAGTCCAACTGGTGAAGCCACGACATTATAAGAATTTCTGGGTGGCAGAAAAAGCCTGAGGTGAGCAGAGTTCTAGTGAATCCTAACACTCAGAAGAAAGAGAAAGAGGAGGAGGAAAGAAAGTGGGTGAAGGAAGCCATGACACAGGGATTTACAAGGGTTGGTTAAATCATAGTACAAGAATGAGATGAACCCCTAGATTTGGCTTTTTTCTTTATTTCTTTTTTCTTTTCTTTTTTCAGTCAGGAGCAAGCTATGTTTCAAACTTTTGATCATTCTACCTCAGCCTCTCAAGTTATTGGACTTACAGACGGGTCACCATGCCTGGCTTACTAATGACCTCTGAGTGACTTTTTAATTGAACATTGGAGTGGACCTAACCCTGGGCAAAAGATGAAGAAATCAGAGAGTAGTCTATTTTTAAAAGAAGTTCCATAAGAATAGGGGAAAATGTGTTTTGAGGACTCTTGAAGACCTAGGGAAGGATTTTAAAGTTATCTTTAAATTTTTGCAATTAGAACATGTTTGGAAATACAGGAAACAGGGGAAGACACTGAATATATTGCAAGTATGGGAGAGCACTGATGAAATCAAAGGGGAGGCTAAAGAGCGACTCCACAATTGAAGCAAGATAGAAACTGATACAGACACAGAGATCAAAGAATGAGTAAATATGTAGTTATCTCTGGAGGTGAAAGAAATAATAACCCATCACGTGTATATTGCACTTTGCAGTTGCCCTGTAAGGGAAATCAGACAGTTACTATTAGTAAGCTCTTGTAGCTGTTTTGCATAAAAGACCCAAGGGCCACATAATTAGTGTACATGTGAACCTGGCCTCAGGCCAGACAATCCCAGCAACTAGTTCCCTGTGCCAGACTATGCTATGGCCTCTCGGGCTTCCCAGAGCATGGCACTGTCAGGTCAACTCCAGGAATCCAGTCACAGCTGCAACACACCTGCTCCATCAACTCTTACCTAAATTGAACCAGACCTGTGACCTCTAATCTCTCTCACAATCACCTTGTTCCTTGTCCCTTAACCTAACAGACAGCTATCTTTCAGTATAGACTGTGGACCTTTTCCTTTCCTAAATGTCAAGGCACAAGTCCAGGGGCATCCGCAGTATCTTGCAAGTACTGTGTATCTCATGTGATCCCAGGTTCTCGTGCCGTCATTGTCCTTGCCTCTAGGTTTTAGTTCCCATTGGATAGTATGGTTTCACGAGGCAGGAATCATGGCTTGAATGCAGTACAGTACTGTCATATTCCTGTAGTACTGAGCACAAGAGTCTCACATTTTGCATTATCAAGTGTTGGTTGAATGCATGATTGAGAGATGCTATTGCTATAGGCTCAAAAATTACTGTGCACTGTCTCTCTCCTTGTTGACATGGAGCTCGGCACACTTCTTTGTTGATGAATACTTTCCATTAGTTGTCAGTAACCAAAGGACCCTCAAAAGACAAAAACGTATAACAAGAAGTGAGGAGTTAGTTAATTCCCAGGAGTAGGTAATGCATCAAAGACCAGAGTCTCATTCTCCTTCTACTTGGGACTGGAGTTTGGTTTTGTGTCAGGCTCCTTTTTCATTGTTCCAAAGTGGCTGCCACAGCTAAAGGCATTCTGTCCTTCAACAAGGAGTAACTCAAACAACAAGACCAGAATTTAAACAAGAGGTGCCAAGCACAGTGGTGCACACCTGTAATCCCAGCACTCAAGGGGCTGAGGCAGGAGTGTCCCCCTGAGTTGGAGACCAGCCTGGGCTACACAATCAAGTTCAAGGCCCGTGTATACTATATAGTGAGACTGTCTAAAAAAAAAAAAAAAAAAAATCAAAATTCAGACAAGAAGGGAAGGGACATTTTGAGTAGTGAAAGCAAATTTCTCAGAAAGCCCAGGTGTTCCCTCACCTCATTGGCTAGAATTGTATTTCAAGCCCATTCCTAAACCAGTCATTGGCAGGGTGAACAAAATTGTAATAGCAGGAGAAAGGCAGAATTGATATGGAGCAAGAATCCAAAATATTAGTATTACAGATTTAATTTCCAGTGTTTCATCTTTCACATTGTTGCCTCTTTGTTTCACAGGATGTGTGCATTTTTATCCAAAAACAAGCCTTGTTTTCTGATTTCCATATTAAGCACATGAGCCTTGGGAGTGCTGCCCATCTAACAGTTACCTTTGAAGCATCTGGCTAAAGGATCTTTACCTTGACAGAGTGCAAGGGCTTGTACTACGGCAGTTGAATATACTATATCAGGTTCTCTAGCATCTTTCACCAAAGGGCGAGTCCACATTCATCAGATCTGACCACACCATCCCCAATGGTTTCATGGAATCAGTGGTGTACCAAGTGGTGGAGGGAGTCGAGGTGGACAGAGTTGGTGTGGGCAGCTCCCACAATGTCTCCTTTAACCTAGCAGATTCTAGGGACAGATCGTGGAAGAAACACTGTATATTGCATGTAAATGAATCCTAAAAATTCGCAACAGTCAGCGGGGCTATATCAGTGTACAGTCTTAGATGCACACATTTGACTGAAATTATCCAGTTTTGTTTCATGTGCAGTTTGTGTCTCCAGCCCAAGATGCTATAGATTCTTTCACTTTTCACCACAAATTTAAAACAAGCAATGATAGCACAGTGATTGTAACAATGAGGAAGCAGAACTTAAATTATTTTAATTCTGTCACTAAATAATTAAACATTTTATTTGCACTTAAAAATTAAAACAGTGAAATAGAGTACACATTTCCATTATTATTTGTTTCATGGCATGATTGTTTCTGGAATTATTTTTTTTTTTTCTTTCAGAGAAGATATAGAATGCTAAAAAGTTATATGCTTCAGGTATTGTTACCATATTTTGGGTGCTGGAATCTCTTTCTGAGTTTCTAGTTCGCTAGATTCCTCTCTGTCCTAAGCAAAGAATTGGTCAAAACAAGAGCAAACAGTAGCAAAGCTTTAGTAAATGTAGGAAAAGAAATGGGCTCTGAAAAGTGAGTTTGGGCCAAGTAAAAGAAGGAAAAGAAATACACCGGACAGTGTGAGGGTGGGCCACTGTGCAGGAGTGAACAATGGCAAAAAACTCAATGTGGACTTCTTTTGTATCGCCCACTTCTTGGGCTCATGTCAGCACTAGGCCATCCCATCAAAAGGTGCTCTAGTTCTTGCAAGAAGCCCGCATGCAGGACTTTGGGAACTGCTCTTCCAATGTGATGTGTCCTGGGACTTTGTAATTAACAGGACACATCCACTTCCTCAGTCAGTTATGTCATGCCCTAGTCTCCTGTTTCAGCATTAAATACTCTATGAGAGTGAACGAAATTAAAATACATCCCATCCCCATGTCCATCTTCTTTTATATTATTATTGTTGTTGTTTGTTTGTTTGTTTGAGACAGGGTTTCACTCACTATGTACTCCAGGCTGATCTTAAACTCTATGTATCCCAGTCTGGCTTTGAACTTGCTGAGTGCTGGAATTACAGGCATGAACCACCGAGCCTGCCCCACCCTGCCTGCCCCACCCTGCTTCCCTTAGCAGACAGGCAATAACTCAGAAAATCTGAGAGCCTTATTCACGTGGGCTAGGGACTCAATAGCAGAGTAAGGCACGGGAATCAGGACTCCTGCTGGCTGTGAAGCTCTAACCACCGGACCCCACTTCCCCTTTCCAAATTAATTCCAGGCCACTAATGAATGTGCCATCTGATTTTCAGATGGGAAAAGTATGGCCTTTTTATTTTTTAATTTTTTCCCCCTTCAGCTCGTGGGATTGAACCAAGGGCCGCATGCTTGGTTGGGTGGCATTTTAAAAAGGAGACACAACTTGACATTAGAGTTGAGTAAACTGCAGTAAGAATTTCCAAGAGAAAAAATATTGAAATATTCGGAAAGACAGGGAACAATTTCAACCACAGAATTCTCCCATTTAGCAAGCATTTTAGGATGGCAAAAAATTGAGAGCTTATACTGCTCATAAAGTGCTTGGTTTTTCTATGTACAAGAGAAACATTTATGATCAGACTGATGTAGTGGGGCATCACATTAGGGAAAACTCTACAGAAACAACTGTGGAAAGAAAATATTAAGGGGTCAAACACAATTCAGGAAACTCAGTTACTTGATTTTCATGTTGCCTTCTCTGAGCAGTGAAGAGAAGCTTAGACACTATCCTGAATAAATGCGGATACCTCCTCTTGAACTTTGTTACCAGTCCTTGAAATTTATCCCATGTGAGCTTCTCAGGTTACAGCCCAGTGTTCAGCAGCTATTATCAGGTGTGGACAGTGTTTGCAGCTACCAGTGTTCTGTCTTTGCACAGCTTCCTGCTACAATAATTGGTTAGGTGTGTTCTGATCCCCACTGACTAGTAATTGAGTTTTAACCACATCCGTGGAAGAATGATGGATAGTAAATAATGGAGGAATGGGTAGTGCATCAGTCAGTGTTTTATTAGAGAAACATGTAACACAAGATACACAAATGTATGAAAAACCACAAGATTGGCTTACAATGGTCAGCCACAGAGTTGGACGAGGAAGTGTGTAGAGGGTGTCTGCACACCGGAAACTAAAGGTTTCAGTCCAAAGTCTGGAGTTCACTGCAGTGTCCTGTGCAAATCTGTTATCAGGGACCGATGGGTCTGTGATGAAAGCCTGAAGGATCCAAGGCAGAAGCCTAAGAGTGAGCTAGAATCCAGGAGATGACATCCCAGCTGAAGAGAAAGACGGTGTTCTTCTGATGAACAGAAACAAGCCCTTCCTTCCTTCATTTCCCTTTTATACTATGAAGGAGACGAGCAGCCCTAGAATGGGTGCTCTACACCTTAAAGTGTAGAATTACTGAGTACATTGAGTTAGGCTTCTAAACTCAAGTTGACACAATCCATCAATCACTACATGTAGATAGGTAAATAGATGAATTGATAGGGTGAGTGGGTGGCTTGTGGATGCATAGGTACGTGGGTGGATTAATGAATAAATAGACAGACGGATGGTAGATATATTGAAAGGTGGATAGGTTGGTGGTTAATGGATCAAGTGCATGAGTGTATTATCATTTCATCCTTATATTGATCCCAAGGTAAGTTTGCAGTAAAGGGGTCCCAGGGATTCTGCTTTCACCCAGTCAATATGTCCAGAACCAAAGCTATATTTAGGTTTAGTAACAGTTTACCTTAGGATGACATTTCAGGCCCTAAAGACAAGAATACCTTTGTGTCTCCGTGACTTAGGAACCAACTTATTCCCTATCACATAGTAGCAACAAAATTAATAGTAGCAGACAGAAATAAATGAATGAATGAATGATTTGAAAAACACAGCAGTGGCTTCCTCTGACATTGAAATCCAACCCTATATTCTGACCCTCTATGCTTACACTCCAACATTAAAATTTCATTATAAATCAATCATACTCAGAAGTATCCTTCTATGATGCAAAATATCCCTTCTATGATGCAAAATCTAGATGTTAAAACATTAAACCCAACTGGGTGTGGTGGCTCACACCTGTAATCCCATCATTTGGGAGACTGCGGCAGGAGGATCTTTGCAAGTCTGGGCTACAAAGTGAGCTCACGGTCAGCCTGAACTACATAGTGAGACCCTGTCTCAAAAAGACAAAAAAAAAACAAAAGAAACCCTTCCCATCTGCTTTTCCTTTGGCAAGAATTCATGGTTCACACTGCTGTTTGTCTTGATTCTTCCCTGATGAGGTTGGGCATGGGGCAGATTTAGAGGTTTCTCTGACTGGGAGACAGACTCTTACTGGTAAGTGGGAGGAGCCCTTTACACAGTAATCTCCAGGACTGTGAGGAAAGACTCAAAGGCCTCCCTCTCACCTGACCTCAGGCAGCAGGCCGGCTGTGATTGCTTGTCTCTGCCTCTACTCCTGAGTGGACAGGAGTTCTTCACTTTGTCCCATGGGTTTCCACAAACTGAGCAGAGCACTGAGGTGTGGAAAGAAATGAAGAGAGAGTAAGAAAGATGAGATTAACAAGGAAACACAAAAAGAAATGAGACACACAACGGTAGAGAGAGAAGAGAGGAAAAAGAGCAGAGCGGAGAACTAGCAAATAGACTGCCTCTGCAACACAATGCCTCAAGTGCTAATATTAGCATTATCTTGCCTGAACAGATGTGAAAAGAGTACCATCTACTCATTATACTCCAAGAAAATGGAACATGTTTTTATCGGTCTCATCAGAAATCTTGGCAGATGCTGTCAGAAAATGCTTGCTCTTTCTGAGACGTGATTTTTCAATAGTGAATATTGTACTTTTTGCTCGGGTTGGGGAGAAGAGGAAAGGGGAGCTGACTGTCTTTTCTTTTGATCCTGTTTTTAATTTTAAGATTCTTTTCTCCATTGAGGGTCACATTGAGCTCCTTTGAATAGCCTTGATGTGGAGCTGGCCAGCAGTCTCGGGCCGCACTAAAGCCTCATGCTTAGGGCTCCTTCCTCTGAAACTGGCCCTTATAGCTCTTAGTTCCCCACACTACATTATGGTTTGTAGTTTCCCAGCCCTCTGTCCCGCTCTGACCTGCTGAAGTGTCCCTGTCTTGCAGAGGTATGTACAGTGTGTGACTCAAGGAAAGAGCGTGTTCATTCTCGGCTGAGCGAGGCTGAGGAGAAGCAGTACCAAGGAAGGAAGCAGGCACTGTTTGTGTCTGAACCAAAGCCACACAGCGCACAAGCTCCCAGAGCAAACACCACCTTGCCCTGGGAAGGCAGCCAAGGCCTGGAGCCCCGGGTAGGAAATCCCTGGTGAGAGGCCCTTCCTGAACTCCACAGAAAATGGTCCTTTTCATCGGCTCTGAGTCCCTTCCTTTCTAGCCATAATGCCCACTCACATCCCCCTTCCTGGCCTTCCACACCCTGTCTGCCTGCCAAGTGCCCCCAGCCCCGTGCCTCATGGCTCCTACACCTTTTCCGTTCTGTGCTTTAATGCCTCCCCTCATCCTCAGAAAGCCTCTTCCCTTCTCAACTCATGCCGTCTCTCTCGTAAAAAAACTGTTCCATGCCATGATCCGACATCTCCAGAGGCTCTGCTAGGGGTGAACAGAGATGAGTTGTTGATTTTTGCCAGATTAGCAAGCAGAGCAAATTCCATAGGTGCTTTTGCTCCTAAGTTTCAAAGTTCAGACCTGATAGAATGGAGGAGATGGAGGCAGCCCAAAATGGTCTGAAAGAGTAACAGCGGTAGCCGCTCTCCATGGAGCAATCGCCAGCTGGTTGGAGATAATCTAAAATCTTCATGTGAATTTTAAAATTTCATCCTTGCAACAATGCTCCATTTTACAAACAAGGAAATGGAGCACAGAAATATTAAGAAATGTGCTCAGGGCTGCGAGTTAGTAAGAGACAGAACCAGAGTGTTCAGGGGTGGGATTTCTGTGTCACCTACTACGTCTCTGATGTGCCCTGGGGATGACAGAAAATCTGGACTCCAGCCCAGCTCTGGGACTTACTTAGGCCAGCCACATTGTTTTCCCGATTCTCTGCTTCCTAATCAAAAAAATTATGGGACTTAAGGTGATTTCTTAAAGCTCTTCCCTTACAATGACGGTGTGGTTTTTTTCCTAATTATAAAAGTACTCAAATCTCCAAAGTTTCTGGACTTGGCCAACTGCACCAAGTCTTGAGGGTGCAACTTTCCCTCAGCCCAGATCAAGCCCTTGCTGTCCCTTGGGCCCCACGCAGAATCCCAAGGAGAGTGCAAAGAGGGCTTGTCTGTCACCTAATGACTTAAAGGAAGTACATGCCCTGCACTTCAGAGCAAGCGAGCCGAGCTTCTTATTAAAAGATAGCAGCTGTTAGCTGCTGAAATGCAGATGAAGGAATGAAATTGATGAGGAATCAGCTAGCAAAGCAAAAGAGGGTCAGAGTGAAAAGAAAGCTCCGAAAGGCTATGTCTACACCGGCTCCTCAACAGGTTACAAGGGTTACTAGTCATTATTTAGACATCTAAGGCTTTCTTCTTTGTCCTCGCTGAACCAGCTGTCTACAAAGAGCAAAGTTTCAGCTACTGACATAGTCTGGGGACAGTCAAAATCGAGAATTTATTTCAGCAAGTATCTGCTGGAAAATTCAAAGTTCAAGATGACTCTGTCTCAGATAGTCAAGAAAAAAAGACTCCAGCTGTACTGTGGGAAAATGACAAGAAATAGGTGTGGAAGTTAAGGACATAAAATTGGTTAAGTCACAAACAAATGTGTATAGATCAAGGGCAGTGAGCGCCCGGAAGCATAGCAGTCATGATATGATAAATGCTGTTATGGAATTGGAAGTGCCTCTCCCTGTTAGGGCATCATTTCAACCTGACTGGCTTTGAGATCTGCTCAGGAAGTTGGTTCAGCACACTGCTGGGTATGTGTGGGTGAATCATTAAGGCATGGCCTTCGGGGTCTTTGTCTGGCTCTGAGCGCCTGCCTTTCTCGTCACCAGGTAATAAATAAGCAGTTTTGCTCTATCATCGCCTTCTGCCGTGAAGTCTCTGCCTTGGAGTCAGCAGATCAGGGACTGAATCTGTGACCAAATGAAATCTCTCCTCTTTCAAATTGTGGGAGGATTGGCATTGTGTCTCTGTGACGAGAAAGCTGATTAATATACTCTCTGAAAGTTAAGATATTTTTTGGTATTTTAAAAGAGTAACCACAGTTTGGTCTGACCTTAGTAAATTCTTTCTAACTTTAATAAACTTGTGGTTTCTTGGAGAGAGAGAGAGAGAGAGAGAGGGTTGGGGAGAGAGAGAAAAAGAGAGAGAGGGAGAGGGAGAGAGAGAAAAAGAGAGAGAGGGAGAGGGAGAGAGACGGAGAGAGAGAAAGAGAGAGAGAGACAGAGAGAGAGAAAGAGAGAGAGAGAGAGAGAGAGAGAGAGAGAGAGAGAGAGAGCGCTAAAGGGCAGAGCAATTTTGAGTGTATCCTCCTTTGGGACAGAGGTGAGCACACTGACCATGCCATTCCTAGACAGGGATTGGATTATGGAAGCAGTATAACTGACTTGCTGCTAGTAGGTGAGGTCTGCTCAGGAGAGATAGGTCACACTATGGATGTGTCCCTAAAGCATACATATGCCTTCCCAGCTCCTCCCCAGCTCCCTGCTTCATGTCTCCCATGCTGTGAGAACCTTCTCCTCCACTATGCCCCTCAGTCATCCTGTCTTGCCTTGGAGCCGGCTGACTACAGACTAAGACTCTATAAATTGTGAGCCAAGTAAGCCTCACCTCCTTTCATCTGTGGGTGGCTGATACTGTGTCTCAGCAGTGAGGAAAGTGACTGAGACACTCTGCTAAGAAGCCTTTGGTGACTGTCCATTGCCTGCTGCAGGGAGACCTCATCCCTCAGGTTGGCTTCTAGGAGCTCCATGAGCAAGAGCTCCCTTCTTAGCTTGGTGTGGTTTCCTGGAAACTGGTTAGCACCTGCCCTTTTTAAATCCCACTCACCAATGGTGAAAAATTTGTATCATTTTTAGTATGTTCTAACATGCACACTTTTTTTCACATTGCACTTGACACTGAAGTTACAATTGATACCATGTTTTTTTTTGTAATGGAAATTGAACTCAGGGCCTTACGCTTGCCAGGCAGGTGTGGTGCTGCCGAGCTACATGTTGTTCTTCACTTCACGTTTTTCCACATGAAAATAATAGTGTATCCTATAACCGAAGGATCTCATAGCTGATGAAGGACAATAAATAGGATTCTCCAGATATAAGCTCTAGAAGCACAGCCGGAGGCTGAGAATCTGTGTATCCATTCTCTGAGTTTTTACTGTGGTAAAGGCTGGACCCTGATGTAATGGGGTGATCCCTGGGTCCCATTAGTATAGCCTAGCTGTTGCTGTGCATAATAGTCAAAATGTAACACTCAAACCCATTGAACAGAAGAGGGCTGGAACAGCTGGCATGTGTATCCTGGAACTTACTGCTCTCCAGCCCTTGCCACCACACTTATCACTTGTTCATTCCTAACCCTTTACCAATTTGCCCTCATTCTTTCTTTGGATATTTGATAGAACACTCATGTAATTTGGTCTGTCACCCAAACCCAGCAGATAATGCCTGATTAGTTTTTTTTTTTTTTTTTTTGTCTTTTTCATTTTTATCGGTACCAGGGATCGAACTCACGACTGTCTGCTTGCAAGGCAGGTGCTTATGCTGCTGAGCTAAATCCCCAGCCCCAAAGCCTGATTAGTTTAAGCCAAGCAGGATTGTCCAACTCCTTTGTCATCATTGGCTGTAGTGGGAAGCATGTGTACTTGTTTTCTATTTCTGTTGTAACAAATCACTACAACTTTAGCTTAAAACAACACAATTTTAAAAATGAAACAATGAAACTCCACCATTTGATTTCTTATAGTTATGTTGGTTCAGTGTCTAGGATGGATCTTACTTGGCTAAAATTAAGATGGCAACAGAATGATGCTCCTTTCTGGAGAGAGACTCTATGGGAGAATTTGTTTCCTTGCTCTTTCTGATATTGACAGTTTAGTTTCTTGAAGCTGTAGAACTGAGGTGTCAATTTTCTTGCTGGCTGTCAGGCAGAGGCCTCTATGAGTCTCTCTCTGGTCTGTCTGTACACATGGGCCCTGACGTCAGACTCATAACAAATCCTTCTTATTCTGTCCTCTCCCTCCCTCTGCTGGGTGGACATTCTAAGACTGAACACATTAGATAACCCAGGAGAACGTGCCATCTCAGAGTTCACGCCCTTGATCACTAAGTCCCTTTTGCCATGTAAAGTAACATATTCACAGTTCCAGGGGTCTAGAATGTGAACATTTCTAAAGGCATTATTATGCTTTCTATAATATCTGACTCATTCTGATTAAAGTAACATGTCAGGAAAATCTGCTGGAATATGGAGAAAGGAGTTTGATCCCTGATTAAAAAGAGAAACATTACCATTTTCCCTGCTCCTATCTACTTTGAGGTGATGTGAGCTGTGGCAGCTATTATATGACCATAAGACATCAAGGCCAAGGGTAAGAGCTCATTCCAGTATGCCTTGATTTGCTACTTGGTTGTCTCTTTGCCTGTCCTACCCAGTATTTTGGGCCTATTATACCATTGATACCCACCTTCTCCCTAAACATTATAGATTAAAAAAAAAAAAAAACAGTCTCCATATGTTGTCGACTGATCATGAACTCATGGATTCAGAGGATCTTCTCAACTCAGCCATCCAACTGCTGTGTCACCACAAGCCTGTGTCACCACAGATCTCCCACTCTCCTCGGCACTGCCTGCAGATTGTACTGGAGAGGGGACTGAATTTTGTCTGAACTAAAGTATCAAAGAAGAAATAAAGATAGGTGAAAAGGAGATAAGGAAAACTATGATTTTAAAGTTACTCAAGATTATTCATATTTGCATTCCACATCTTTTACTTTCTAGGCTTTATTTTTTCTATCTGGACCTGGGATCATACCAAATCCCTCAAAGATACTAGAAATTCATAAATTAGCCTAGTTACTTTTTAAGGGCAGCAACCTGAGATTGCTGAACAATGTAAGCAAGCATTAAGATTGAAGCAGATTCACCGTGTTTTTGAGATGGAAGGGGCAGCTGGGGATGGAGATGGAGATGGAGGTGCTTAGGGTGACATTAAAAAGAATAAAGACATGGTACATGTATGCATGAATGCCTCATGGTGAATATATTTATTACATATTGCAAACATGTACTAACAAAGTGGAGAGGAAGAAAAAAATACTGAGAGTAATATATCCTCTGCCCTTATCACTTTACTATATGAGGCCTCCATACTTCATCTTTAATTAGTTTATTTTATTTTTTTTAACTTTTTTGGTACCAGGAGTTGAATTTAGCATCTCCCACTTGCCAGGCAGGCACTGTGTGTATCACTGAGCTATTACCCAGCCCATAGTACTTTGTCTTTGTTTTTTCTTTCTATTTTTTTTTTTCTTTTTTGAGACAGTGTCTGCTGCGTAGTTCAGGCTGGCTTTGAACTCACAGTGATCCTCCTGCCTCGGGATCCTGGTTCTGGGATCACAAGCGTTGCTGCCATATCTGGCTGGCTCTTTATTCTGTTTTGGTGAATGTTTTGATTCCTTTGCTATGTATGTATGTGTTGATACACAATGTATAATATTGGGTTGTATTTTTTACTTTATATTCATGATATATAATGCACATATCCTTCTCAACCTAAGTTTTTAGTTCAATATTGCATGTTTTTCAATATTATTTTAAAAATAGAAGCAAAAATCAGGAGTGTTTTAATGAAAACATCTTAGATCACCCTTCTTAGTTTTTTGTTTTGTTTCATTTTGTTTTGTTTTGCTATTTGTTTTTTGAGACAAGATATCACTATGCAGTTCAGGCTGGTCTTGGACTCACTGTGTAGCCCAGGCTGGCCTCAAATTCATAGCAAGCCTCCTGCCTCAGCCTTCCAAGTGCTGGAATTACAACTGTGTGCCACCACAACCAGCCTCAGATTGTTATCTAGTAGCTCCTTCTAAAATTGGTTCACCGGTTAAATAATACTGAGTTCTGGGTTGCTGACTTCTTCAGGAGTTGGATTCTCAGTTCTTCTTTTCTTGAACAAAAAAATTGGACAAATGAGCAAAAAGCAGTGACAAGGTTTATTTGAAAAAGCAAAACTGAACAATGAGGAAGAAACTGGATCTGCAGAATGAGCTTGGGCCAAGTTCATGGAGGAAAAGCAAGATAAAATAAGCACGGGAGGAAGCGGGGCAGGCCACCAGGGGGAAATCACAATAGCAGGCTCCTCCTGGCATCTGTGTCCTTGTATGTTGCCCAAATCTCAGGGAAACCCCAAAAAACTTTTTCATATGGGTCCAGAGCTGGTGCTGAGACCCAGGGCCTCAGGCTGGTGTCAGGTTTAGGCCATCCTATGGAGAATCTGTGCAAATCCTGGTGAGGAGTCCGTGTGCAGGGATTTGGAAACTGTTCTGCGTGTGTTCTGGGACCTTGTAATTAACAGGTCATGTCTACTTCCCCAGCCAGTTTTGTCACACCCTACTCTCCTATCTCAAAATCACTCATCCTAAAGGACACCTCTAAGACTATAGAGAAGAGCACTGCGGCCTGAGGCTGGGGATAAACCCCATCCACGGTGCTGCTCTCAATCAGGGGCCCTCGAGGAGGGAGGCTGAGTTGTAACTTAAGACTATCTGGGCAAGCAGGCATAACCTATTAATGACAAAATCCCAGGACACACACACAGAACAGTTCCCAAAACACTGTACCTGAACGTCTGTTGAGAACTAGAGTAGGTTTCTGAGAGGGTGGCCTAGATCAGAGGCCACCTCAGCAGCAGCAGATAGAAACAGCACAGTTACCCACGAGCTCTTTGCTACTGTGTCCCTTCATGGTAGCCCACCATCTCTGGTTGAGTGTATATGTGCTTATCTTGACTAATTCCTTGCTCAGGACAGAAAAAACCTAGCAATCACCTCTAGAAGAGGCTCTAGCACCTCCAAACATGGTAACACCTTTACTCTATTTTCTCTGTGTACTATTTATTTACTTATAGGAAGCATCTTGCTCTATACTGCAGGCTGGGCTTGAACTCTCAATCCTCCGGCCTCAGCCTCCTGAGCTCCTGAGTACTGGGATAACAGACATGTGCCACTGCCTAGTAAGTGTGTATTTCTCTATCTCTGTAAGATAAAACCATTCTGTGCAATTTACTTTTGACTCCCAAAATTCTTTTTCTGTGAGCAGAGTTAAGTACCTATTCAGCAGGCTGAGTTAAGGTTTTAATTTCCTTTTTTGGGGACCTCCTCTCTCAGCAGGTTTTGGGGTACTGGAATCTCTTTCTGAGGTGCTAGGTTCCTAGATTCTTTCTGTCCAGAACAAACTGGCCAAGACAAGTGTAAATAGTAGCAAAGTTTTAGTAAACGCAGGAAAAGAAATAGGCTCTGAAAAGTGAGTTTGGGCCAAGTAAAAGCAGGAAAAGAAATACACCCTGCAGTGTGAGGGTAGGTCAGCAGGCAAGAGAGAACACAGTGGCAAAAACCCAGTGTGGACTATCTTTTTATATCATCCACTCCTTAGGCTGATGTCAGATCTAGGCATCCTATTGAAAGCCTGCTCAAGTTCTTAAGTCCACGGGCAGGGTACTGGGGACTACTCTGCACCTGTTTCATGATCTTTTCACCCCTGCTTTCCCAGCCAGTTTTAGCCTTGTCTCACTCTGATGCACTCAGTGACCAAGCTCATTATCCTTCAAACATGGTTGCTTGGAATGTGACCTGCCCTCACAGTGGCTCGCTCTGCCCCGCCCTGTGCCATCCAGTCCCAGCTTTTCCCTCCTTCTTAATCTTATTTCCAGGATCACGTCACACCCACAATCTGCCCATCCTCATGTTCCTGCTATTGAGGGAGGATAGAAGAAATAAAAATTATGTATAATGGGGACAAGGAAATCAAGAATTTTTGTTTTGTTCTGTTTTTTGACACAGGGTAGTTTAGGCTGGCCTTGAATTCACTATGTATCCCAGGCTGGCCTCAGCTTTGCAGTGATCTTCCTGCCTCAGCATCCTGTGTGCTGGGATTACATGCATGTGCCACCATGCCTGGCTGAAAATCAAGATTTTTTAAATTGTGTGTTTAAGAAAAAAATGTAGCATCAGAACACGAAGCCCCACCCCCCTTTATTTTCTCTTCTTTCAGAACACAGTAAACCTGGGCATCTCCCTTTCACTTAAAAATGAGTTTGCCCATTCCCTTTTCACTTCCTAAAGGTCTAATTTTATCTGTGAATAGACCACTTTTTAGAATTTTCTGTATGAATGGACCATTATCTAACTACAGATGGGCCATCCTCTTCATACACTGGACAAGACTAAGATTGTAGACCATGAAATTCCACAGATTTCTACCATCCAACACACACACAATGCTCCCAGTTCTCAGCTGTGTGTCTCAGTCATCTGAGCACCCACGCTCTGCTCTTGGGAGCCGTCTATATCTCTTGTCTCTTACTAATGCATCCTAAAAATCCTTGTTCTGCAATAAGGGTTGGCAAACCCAAAAACTTATTCTACAGAAAGGATGGGCTAAGCTCATTATTTCAGCCTCAGACACATCCTGGTGACAATGTGTCTTAGTTTTCACATTCACTAAGCCACTGCCACTCTTTGTGAGTGGAAAAGAAGGGATGTGAATGCAACAGTCCTAGCAGGTTTACTGCTGAGAGGGAGCTGTCTGTGAGCAGAACAGAGAGTCTCCTAAAGACTTTTTTTAGTGTTTTCTTAGGTAGGCTTTTGAGAGGGAGGGTCAGAGGCATGGTGGACGGTGGCTTGTTGAAGTGTCTGCTGTAACCTGAATATGATAGTTAAGTTAGGTAGAGATATTATAGGCAGTCAGACAGGGCTGGGCCCTCGAGAAAGGGAATCAGTACGAAAGATGAAAACACAACAAAACTATGCCTAGAGCACATGGAAAAAGATTAAAATCACAATGGCCAGATATGCATACGTACTTCCCTAAGGGATAAACAAAAAGTTGAGGTTATTGGTACCACCCTTTTGAGATTTCTCATAAATAAATCATTATCTCACTGGGGGGGGGAGCATCTTCTCTCACCCATTAAGCCTACTAAGAATAAAGCTAAAAACAAGATTAAAACTATAGATTATTAACTAAGGTTAATGATGTTGTCCATAAACATTGCTACTACTAGATCAATGTTAGCTAAATGACTATACTTATAATCTTACTGGTTGATTGTAATTTGACCCATGTTGTACCCACCTCGTGATTTTGCTCTGTAAACTCTCAAAAGAGTGGGCTCTGTGGAAATCCACTCTTGAGTCTCCTCTTGTCTCTCAAGAGCTATCTCTTTCAATAAATTTTCCAACTCTCAGCCACCATTGTCCCTTAAAATTCATTCTTCAATTTTAGAGAACAAGAACTTAGCATATCTGACATCTAGAAGGCTGACAGTTACATTGATGTCCCCTACATTATGCTGACTTGTCCCTTATGACCTACTGACATGTCCTTGGTGACCTAAGCAAAATGAAATCTACATTTCTCCAAAATGATAGGTGCCCTCGTTCGAGCTGGTAGTCTCCATGTCTGGGCTCTATCATTACTGGCTTTAAAGGGATATAGGAAAATGGGTCATCATTCTTTTCTGGGCTAATTCCTGCTGAGAGAGGACAACGAAGGCTTTTTTTTATGTTTTATAAAGGAAGGCCATTTTGATATAGGGGAAACTGTAGATGTCAAATATGCCTAGTTTATGTGCCCTGAAGTCAAAGAATGACTTCTAAGAAACAGTAGAGGTTAGAATAGGAAAACTGGAGAAAAGTAAAGGGGACTAGGATAGCTCCTGAGAGACGGGAGGAGCCATGAAGTGGTTGACAGCGAACCTACTTCTCGAAGGAAATTTTACAGAGCAAATCATGATGCAGGTAAAACATGGGTCAAAATTATGATCAACCAGTATTGCAAGTGTAGTTGCTTAGGTAATATTGATTTAATATTAGCAAGAGGACATCTTGCAAGTGTCCCAGTTGGTCAGAAATTTTTTTAATTGAAATATTTTGTTATGCATCTTAGCTAGCTGGGCACTCCACAGCACCATTGTTGATGTCATCTGTGATGCCATGAGGGTGCTAGTTGTCCACAATGCAGCCCACAGACTGGGCAGTCTCCAGGATTTCTTTAAGGGCTTCAGAGAGTTCTCTGGCTAAAGACTGGTGCTGTATCTATCAGGCAATGTTGACAATCTCATCAAAAGTGAGATTCCATGGTGTTTAATGTTTTTCTGCTTCTTTCAGTGCCTCAATGGCTCCTTGAGGGCTTTGATGATCAAGGCAAAGGCAGACAGCATCACCTCAGTCTGAACCTATCTCTTCTAAATGGTCAGCTTCACTGTAAACCTCAGACCCTTCCAGTCACAAGTTGCCTTGGGGATGTCATCATCCACTTTTTTGGGAGACAGACCTAAAAGATCGATCTTGGGGGCCAGGGCAGATGTGCTGACTTCACCACCGGTGCACCTCAGGTACACAACTTTGATCATGTTGGGGTCAAACTTGGGCAGCATGGTCCCTCAGAGAGTTCTTTTGTCAGCCTAGAAAACTCTGAAACCGAGACTTGTAGGGCTCCATCCCTGTTCCTGTGATTATTCCCAGTGTACCTGCTGTAGTGCCCTGGCATGGGTTATGGCGGGAGATGGGAGTAGGTAGATCTGTGTGCTAAGGAAGAGTGGGAGAGGAGGCCCAGTGTACAGGTTCTGGTCCAGTTGATGTGTAGAAAAATGTATAGCTTGTCTCCACACGCCCTGACCATGGCCATATCTAGAGAAAGGCATCCTATGAGATCAAACGGGGACAGGAGGAGGTTAGGGGGTGAGTTAGGAAGTAAATGTTGGACTACCTCAAATTTGGGACATATATGAAAGGAAGAGTTAAAAGGGAGAAAGGGGTGAGGCTAGTTGTAATATGCGGAATCTTCTTGGCTAAGAGTGGCAAAGCTTTGTTTAGGAAGACTCTCAGATCAGATGTACTGAGGCATTTGTGTTTTGGGGCACCCCAGTGGGCTAGGGTAGTGTCTCTTAGGGGGCCTTTCCCTTATCTTGGCAAATCAGATTGTGATAACTTTTAGATTGCCCTGGAAAGAAGTGTACATAGATATCTACAAAAGAGTTCTTAGCTGGTTAAAGCTGTGGTGATCAGAAGGTAGGAGGAGACGGATGATAGCTTTGCAGAGGGAGGAGTCTAAAGAGTCTGGCCACCTGGGGTAAAGTGATATTGCTTGGTTCAAGAAATGCACAGAGTAGTAGATTAGATTAGATGGAATCACATTTTTGAAGGAACTGGTTGAGAACTGCTGCCATAGTCAGTGAGCCTTGTAGGCCAATCTGATATCATTTAGTGCTCCTGTGAGTCTGACGTCTGTGCCCCTGGGATTGGCAGTCTCAGTGACGTGCACCCTGCAGAAGTGTTTATCTGTGTTCCAAGGGACAAACGGATTACTGAGTCTGATGTCTAGGAGAGATGAGACAGACCCAGCAGGCTGGTTTGATGGTTCCATTAAATGTTTAGAAGATTTTATTTTTTAAAATTAAGTTTAATGGTTTTAGATATGCATAATGAGAAAAGTCATCATATGGAATTTGTACTAGTACATATCTTGCTGGGTTTTTTTTACCCTTTACTTCCCCTCCATAGTTACAACAGCCTTTGCTTCCATTTTTCTTTCGTTCTTTTGTCTTTGTTTCCATTTTTCTTTCTTTCTTATGTCTTTTCTCTTGCTTCATTTCCCTTCATCCCATTTCCCCTTCCTCATTTGAATATTTTCTTCCTATTTCACAATGTCTAATATATATTTTAATCCTTTTTACACTTTTGGTATTTCACAAACTGTGAAATATTTGAATGTGCATGTCTGACTTATTTCATTTAAGAGTGTGGTTTTAAGGTGCATCATTTACCTAAAAATATCAAACTTAATTCTTCTCTATAGCTGAGTAATATTCCCATTGTATAAAAAATTTTCATCCATTCATCAGTCATTGAGTATTTGGGCCGTTTCCAGATTTAGCTATTACAAACAATGATGCTGTAATCACAGATGTGTATATATCACTGTGGTATGATGCTTTTATTTCATTTGGGAGGTACCAATCAGGGTGATAGCTAGGGCAAATGGAATCTCTAGTTTCAGTTCTTCAAAGAATCTCCACAGTAATTTCCACAGTGGTTGCACCAGTCTACAACCCCACCAACATAGTAGAAGGGTTCCTTTTTCTCCACAGCCTTACAAGCATTAGTTATTGAGTGACTTCTTGATAATAGGCATTCTTTCTAGAGTTGATGAATCTCAGCACTGTTTTAATTTGCATCTCTTGAAGGACCAGTGAGGGTCCTTCAAATTTTTCATATATTTGCTGTTTCTATTTCTTCATCTGAGAAGTATCTATTCATTTCAAGTGCCAGTTTTGGGTTGGTCTTTAAATTAGGGTGGGGGGTCTGATTTTAGGTCTAGATAGTAGTTCTTTGTCTGAGGAATAGCTGGAGAAGTTTTTTCCTCACATTGTGGGCTGTCCCTTCACTCTGTTGGTGGTTTCTCTTGCTGCGTAAACACTTTTTAGTAAGATCCCAGTTGTTAATCCTTAGTGATATTTCCTGTGTGATCAATGTTTTGTTGATAAAGCCATTGCCTACACCAATGTCTTTAAGTGTTCTACCTAGTCTGTCTCCAGTAGATTTAGTGTTTGTATTTTCATATTTAGATCTTTGATCCATAATGATTTTAGTTTAGTGTGTGGTGAAAGAAATAGGTCTAGTTTTTAATCTTTGGCGTATGGAAAGCCAGTCTTCTCAGTACCATTTACTAAAAGGATTATCTTTCTTCCAGCGACTCTTGGTTAAAGATAAAGTGGCAGATGAGTTTGGAGTTGTTTCTGCATCTTCCAATCTGTTCCATTGATCCTTGGGTGTTTTTATTGTTGCAGCTTTGTTTTTGTTCTTGTTGTTGGCTTTTTTTCTTGATTTTTGATGTTTTTGCCAGCACCGTGCTGATTTTATCACTGTAGCTTTGTAGTATAATTTTAAGTCAGCAATCTGAAGGCCCCTGCCTTGTCTTTGTTGCCCAGAATAGCTTTTTCTGTTCTAGGTCTCTTCCACTTCCACATGAAGTTTAGGGTTGTTTTCTCTAATTCTATGAGATATGCTATTTATATTTTTATCATGATTGCATTAAAGTCTGTATAGCAATTTTGGAAATATGGCCATTTTCTTTCTTTCTTTCTATCTTTTTTTTTTTTTTTGTCTTTTTGAGACAGGATCCCCTTATGCAATTCAGGCTGGCCTTGACCTCACTTTGCAGCCCAGGCTGGTCTCAAACTTGCATTGATCCTCCTGCCTCAGCTTCCTGAGTGCTGGAATTATATGTGTGCACCACTGTACCTTGCCAGTATGGTCACTTCCTCAATATATTGGTTCTTCCTACCAAAGAACAAGTGATATCTCCCCACTTTCTGATATCCCCTTAGATCTCCTTTTATAAAGCACTGTATTTTTCTTTTATTTTAATTAAATAAAAATTAGGTATACATAATGATCTCACTCATCAGAGGGAATTTGTACTTATACATTATATATCACGATTTTTTCCCATTCTCCTGTCCTCTCTTTGATCTCTCTTCCTCTCCATATTTACAAAATCTTTGTGTCTATTTTTTCATTATTTTCTCATTTTTTCTTTTCCCCTTCTTTTTTCCCCTCACTAGTTCCTCTTCCCATGTGAACGTGTTTTTCCTATTTCACAATATCTATTATTAATTTTGTTATTTATTTACACTTTTGGTTTCTCATGCCAGAGAAACTATGTGGTATTTATACACATGTGTCCTATTTATTTCATTTAAGAGTATGTTTTCAAGGTGTATCAATTTACCTAAGAATGTCTGAAGCTTATCCTTCTTTATGGCTGAGTAGTATTCTATTGTATGGAAAAAATTCAGTCTTTTTTCCATTCATTAGTTAATGGGTATTTGGACTGTTTTCAAGACTTAGCAATTACAAGGGCCAGGGGTTTAGGTGAGTGATGTAAGTGCCTGCCCTACAAGTGCGAGGTCACTAGTTCAATCCCTGGTACCAAAAAAAAAAAAAAAGATTTAGCTATTACAAACTGCCTGTGGTTCTCAGTGTAAGGGTTTTTAGTTTCTTCATAGACTGTTGTCTAAGTATTTCATTTGTTAGGGTGCTTCTATGAAAGGTGTGCTTTCCCTAATTTCTCCCCAGCAAACTTGTTATTCATGTACAGGAAGGCTAGTGGTTTTTGAGTGTTGACTTTGTATTTAGTTACTCTACTGAATTTGGTCTTAAATTTAGAAGTCTTTTGGTGGAGTTTTGGGGGTCTTCTATATAGAATATCATGTTATCTGCAAATAATGATAATTTAACTTCTTCCTTTCCTATCTTTATTCTTTTTATTTCCCTTATCTAGTTGCTGTGTCTAATGTTTCCAGGACTACACTGAATAAGGATGGTGACATTGTACATCTGTGTCTTGTTCCTGATTTTAGAGCGAAAGCTTTCAATTTTTGTCCGTTTGTATGATTTGGCTGTTGGATAGTCATATTCGGCTTTTATCGGATTGAGGTAGAGATCATCTACTCCAATTCACTGTAGGGCTTTTGTCATGAATAGGAATTGGACTTTGACAAATATCTTTTCTGCATCTGTTGAGATGATTACATGGTTTTTGTCCTTCACTCTGTTAATATGGTGCAATACATGTATTGATTTGTGTATGCTGAACTAGCCCTGCATCTCTGTGATGAATCTTCCTTCGTCATGGTGTAAAATCTTCTTGATGACTTGAGCCATTCTGCTTGCCAGTATCTTACAAAGGATCTTAGCATCAATGCTCATTAGGGGAATCAGTCTGTAGTACTCTTTCTTTGGTTGGATACTTCTCTGGTTTTGGTACCAGGGCAATGCTTGCTTCCAGGAATAAATTTGGGAGTATTTTCTTCCTTTCTATTTCATTAAAGAATTTAATAAGTAGAAACATAGGATCTTCTCTAAATTTCTTGTAGAATTTAGGACTGAATTCATCAGAGTCTGGGATTTTATTTGTTGGTAGGTTTTTAATTACATATTCAATTTCATTGACTGATATTGGTTAACTCAGAATTTTTATATCTTCTTGGTTCACCTTTGGTAGTGCATGTTTCTAGGAATCTGTCCATTTATTCTGTTTTCCATTTTACTAGAATACAGGTTCTTAGGTATTAATGATCTTTTGGATTTAGCAGAACCCGTTGTGATTTTATCTTTTTTTTTTTTTTTTTTTTAGTTCAGGCTGTCCTTGAACTCACTTTGTATCCCAGGCTGGTCTCAAACTCTCAGGGACCCTCCTGCCTCAGCCTCCCAAGTGCTGGGATTACAAGTGTGTGCTACCACACTCAGCCTGATTTCACCCTTTTCATTTCTAATTGCATGGGTTTCAATATTTTCTTTTTTTTTTTTGATAAGTTTGGCTCGTTTGTCAATTTCATTAAATTTTTCAAAGAACCAGCTCTTCAATACATTGATTTTTTGTATTGTTTTGCTATTTTTCCTTGCATTAACTTATGCTATGATCTTTAAAAGTTTCTCCCTCATAGGAACTTGGGACCTGACTTGATCTTCTTTTTCTAGAAGTTTGAGGTTCAACATCATGTTATTTATTTGAGCTCACCCTGTCTTTCTGATATGGGAATTCACAAATATAAATTCCCCTCATAGAGCTATTTTCATTGCTTTCTATTAGTTCTGTATATTATATTGATAATATCATTTCATTTTAGAAACTATCTAACTTATTTAATTTCTTCTGTGACCCATGGGCTGTTCAGGAGGGTGTTACTTAATTTCCATGTTTTTATGAAGTTCTTCTGGTTTCTTTTGCCGTTGATTTCTAATTTCATTGCACTATGGTCTAATAATATGCACGGGATGCTTTGAATTCTTTTGCCTTTATTTAAGCATGATCTATGAGCTAGAATGTGGTCTATTTTGGAGAACATTCCATGTGCAGCTGAGAAGAAAGTGTATTATGATGTTGTGGGGTAAAACACTCTGTAGACATCTACTAAGTACATTTGTTCAAAATTTTGGTTAATGCTAACATTTCATGTTTGGTTGTTTGCCTACTTGGTCAGTCTGATTGTGACAGTGGAATATTGAAGCTCTCAATTACAACTGTATTAGTACTTATTTGGTTTTTCTGTCCATTAATATTTTATATATTTATATATTTGGGTACTTGGTATTTGTTGCATATATAATTATAGTTATCTCTTCCTGTTGGATTGTTCCTTATACAAGGATATAGTGACTTTTTGTCTCTCTTTATCAGTTTTGGCTTGAAATGTACTTTGTCTGCAAATAGAATAGCTACCACTTTTTTTTTCTGGGTTCCTGTTGTATTCAGTATTGTTTTTCAACCTTTGACTTTTGGTCTATGAACTTCTTTTTGAGTTGGATGTGTTTCTTGTATGTAACATATTGTAGGATCTTGTTTCTTGATCAGCTCTGCCAATCTGCTTCTTTTGATTCACCAATTAAGACTCTTAACATTGTTATTTATAACTGATGCATATTGACAGCTTCTTATAATGTTAGGTTCCTGTTGTTGATTCCCATTTTTCCCCCTCTGCTTAACTGCTTGCCTTGCCTGGTGGCTTCATTATGTTGGGTTTCATGGAGCTGTAATCCTTGTTATCTTTCTAAAATGTCCTTCAGAACATTTTGAAGTGCCGATTTAGTGATCTTGAATTTCCTTAGCTGTTCTTTGTCATGGAAGTGTCTTATTTCTCCATCAATTTTGAAAGATATTTTTGTGAGTTACATCAATTTGAGTTGGAGGTTGCTTATTTGGGGAGCCTGAAATACTTCTTTCCCAACTCTTTGACTTGAGAGTTTATGTTGAGCAGTCTGATATGACTCTGATGGGCTTTCCTTTGGAGGTGATTTATTTCTTTTTTCTAACAGCTGTTGATATTTTGCTATTATACTGCATTTCTCAAATCCTATTATATGCCACAGTGTAGGGTTTTTGTTGTTTGTTTTGCATTTTTTTGATCATGGGTAATTGGAGTTTTGAATGTCTCACTTAACTATATGTCAAGTTCTTTTTCTTTGGGAATTTTTCTGCTGTGATCTCTGTGACCAGATTTTGTATGTTGTTTGGGCTATCTCGTGCTTTTTACATTTACTCTAGTTAATATTATGTTATTTTTCTTTGCACCGTGTAGCATCTGTTGGATTAATTTTTCAGGTTCCCTTGTTATTTTTTTTTGTCTTTTTTTTTTTTTTTTCATTTTTATCAGTACCGGGGATCGAACTCACGACCACCTGCCTGCAAGCAGGTGCTTATGCCGCTGAGCTAAATCCCCAGCCCCTCCCTTGTTATTTTTAAGAAATCTTTTTTCATGATTGCTAACTGCAATCCTATCTTCTATATCTGAGCTTCTGTTCTCACACTGACTTACTATACTGCATGTACTTTCAGCACAATTTTTAATCCCCTCGATATCTGTTTGAATCTGTTTCATGGATTCCATTTATTTCCTATGTTGAAGACTCATCCTTTTCCTAAGTTCATTTTAAAAATCTGTATTTTGGGGCTGGGGATTTAGCTCAGTGGCATAAGCGCCTGCCTTGTAAGCCGGCAGTGGTGAGTTCGATCCCTGGTACCAATAAAAAGGAAAAAAAAAGACAAAAAAAAATCTGTATTTTGTCTAGAGTCCCTAAGCATGTCTTTCATTATGGTCACCGTTTCTGAGGTTATCTGAGAAATTATTTCTGATTGATTTTTTACAAGCCTCGTTCATCTGCTTTGTTACTTCCACTCTTATGACTTTGAAGAGTCCACATAGGTGGTTTTTTAATTGTACTTCATTGACCCCTGGTTTTGTCTTTGGTAAGCTGGAAGTCTGATATTGCATCTTGCTTGTGTGTCTTCTCATTTTCTATATTTTAGTTTAATTTATGAGTTGATGACTGCTGTCTTAGTTACTTTTCTCTTATTGCTGTGACAAAGCTACCAATCCCCAAATATAAAGATGAAAAGGTTTATTTGGCTCACAGTTTATAGGGTTTTCAGTTCATAATTGGCTGACCCTAAAGCTGGGTGTCTTTGCCAAGGAATCTCAAAGAAACAAATCAGATTATGGCAAGAAGAAGACAGCAAAAATTATCAAGCAAGGCACCAGACAAGACCCTTTCTGATCCTCTATTGTATCCAGGCTACTGGGATTAGAGCAGTGCCAAACCAGTCAGTGGACTGATTTAGTAATCACCTGCTCTTAGCTCTTGCACCCTTAATCCTACCACTGCTACATGAATCAATCACACTCTCTAGGTTCAGCCACCTCATAAAAGCCCCATCTATGACCACATGAAGTTTGGGGGACATTTAAATAGAAACTATAACACTTTTGTATTTTGCATAGTAGGTATCATTATATCTAATATCAAAAGCCCTTAGGAAATGACTACATCTCAGAGATGTCTTCCAGGTGCAGTTGGCTTTTGGGTTTAAGTCTGTTGAAAAATCCTACCTCTTTAATTTATTGAGGATGACAAATCAGTGCCTATCCGTTCTAGCTCTTGGTTTTTTGGCACTCGCCTAGTTTATTGTTTATGGACCTCAGGTAATTTCAGTCTTAGTCTAGAAGAAAGAACAACTGATTAGAATATTTATGTCACCTTGGCTAAAGTAGTACAAGCAGTAATTAGAATAGCATGAAACACTCCCTAGAAAATGATAAATCACTATAAGTGTTAGTTTGCCACTTTAACCACACGCATAGGAGGATTTAATTACATAATCAAATCTAAAACAAACCAGAAAATTATGTACCATTTGGTGATTTGCTCTCAGGGGAAAAATTTTAAAAGGGGAAAAAGAAACAGAAGAGAAAGAGAACAGAAGCTAGTCTGGAAGTCGAAGGAAGATTATGGAAATTTTGGGAACTGGTGAAGATGACAGAAGGGGAAGAAAAAGGAAGAAACACAGACAAGAACAGAACAAAACAAACAAACACACACCCTAGAAACAATGTTCTAGGGTAAAATAAAAATACTTAAAAAGGGGGAAAATAGAAAGAAAAAAAAAGGAAGAAAATCAGGGGCATGTCTTCCCTGTCACTGGTTGATAAAGGGGTCAGTGAAGTCCAGGTTCATGTTGATTCATTCCAGCAAGACCGCGGTAGAATTCTAGCGGTGGTTGATAAGGGACCTTTAGCTTCACTGAGTTTCATGTTACTTTTGGTTTTTGGCTATGAGGCTGGGATTGGAGGTTTTCAGTCTGCAACACTCGAAGTGACTCCGGTGGGCTTGAACGTGGCTCCCTGACTTCCTGCCGGTTTGAACTCAGTTGCATCTCATCCTGACACTTGGAGCTGATAGGTGGCACAAACCCACAGCTGCTCTGAATTCTGACTTCCATTCACCCCTTGCCAAACTGGATACCAGTCAATTGCCCCTTCCTGGGGAGCATCTGAATCAAATAACTCACCAGCCACTGCAGTCCACAGTATATACTGCTCACTTCCACTGGTGTGTTTCTCCGTGGAGACCTCTGAGGCCCCTGCCAGCAGTCGCCATGCCTCTGAAGGTCTGGATTCCAAATATCAGAGAGGCCATTTCTCTGCTGCTCACCATTCTGCCATTTTTCCAGAAGTCCAGTTGGAATGATTTTAGCCATGTGAGTGTTTGATTGAGGTATCTAGGAAGGGGCTGTGTTGTGGTATTAAGGGTTAAGAGAATGAATAATATTAAAAAAAGAAATGACCAGAGCAGGAGAACACAGGAAGTAAAGGTAGTGATTTGTTCTGAGAAGTCTGTAAAGTTTCCTGTGGCTATCGGTCTTGGATTACATATCTAGGGACAAAGAGGGAGAATAATGGGGAAATTCTTCTATTAGGATCATCAGGAAATGGGCAAAGTTATGAAGAGAAAGGCTCAGGGAGCTATCTAGCTCTGTTTTTGATCTCTTTAGTCACAGGAGGCAATTTGGTGATCTTCAGCAACATGGGTATGTGTGGTGTGAACTGGAAAAGAGGAACTTTTTTATAGAAGAGAAGTGGATCCAGCAGCAGTAACCTTTTAATTTTGCTGCTTTGGGGGTGGTCAGGAGTATTGAAAAGTCTCTGTCCACTTCGGTTTTAATCCTGGAGAAGGATTAGGGTCTCCAGGTTGTAGGGCCGGAAGGGTGACAGTATCTAGGCCGTTGCAGGGTTTTGGGAGGGTGAAGTCAGCACAATTCCAAGTGAGATGCCTAAGGGTTTCAAATAAGGAATTTGAAAGACTGGAGAGAATTTAAAGACCTCTCTGGCTGTAGGTGCCTTCTACTGAATCTTCCTTGGTACCTGTGCCCTGCCACCTAGGCATGGTAACTTCCTACGCTTTTGTACCTTTCTTAGGATAGTGGAAATAGGAATAACCATTGGGTACTGTTTAGAATTAAATGGCCGGAAGAGTGACTGACTCAGCTCCTTTGTTTCTAACTGTACTACCATCGTGGCTGTTTCCAGATACCCGGGTGATGTCACTGAGCAAGGAGTTGGGAGGGGTATGTTCAGTAGCACACTATTGAATGTATTTCCACCAAAAGATGTTACTCATGAGAATAGCCTCAAGAGTGAAATAATTAGGATGTAGCGAGGTAGGATATTTATTAGCTGCCTTAAATCTAATTTATTCAATTGTAATTTCATGTAATGTAATTTTTAATGACTATATTTAACAATCATCTTGCAAATTTCCTGAAAATCAACAATGGGACTCACAAACTAGTTTGAACCAGCTCCAGCACACCACCGTTAAGAGTCTAGCATTATGCTTCACTTTTAATAGGCATGGAACAGTGGAGAGGATGCTAATAAAAGAACATGATTATCCACTTATGAGCTTTGAATGCAGCTGGTAATCTGGATTTCAGTACTCTTTTCTCTGTCTATTTCTTAGTTTTATCTCTCATGCTGAACAAAAAACCAAACAAAAAGTAGTCGAGGGTGGAGACCAAAAGATAGCAAGGGCTGCAAGTGTGGCTGCAAAGACTGACCTCTGCCCATGGTTAGGGTGAGGCCCTGTGACTGCTTTCATTTCAAAACTGTACCATGCAGTTTAAAAAGCCCTTGAGTGGAGCTGTCTCTTTGGCCACACCCACAATAGAATTACTGAAGAAAAGTCTTCAGTGAGATGATTGTTGCATTCCAGAGGGGATAGCCTCCCAGGAACTGGAGAGCCCAGAAAGAAGGGAACAGTAAATTGCAGCCTCCCAAGAGCACAAAGTCCTGTGCTGTAGCTGTCTTCAGCTTTTGTGATAGGTGGTGCAGGGATTTGAGGGGAAAGTGGAGTGGAGTGGGCCAGCACAGCTCTGCAAGCAGAGGGACAGCTGGAGAACCAGCTGTGTTGCATTACAGTGTGTACTAGCCTCGTCATGGCTCAGGGATTGTACCATATATGGACTCGAGCTCCGGACAGGCCGTCACGCTGATTTGCATCAGGGTTCCTCTAAAATTGCAGTTTGGGATTAGGTCATAGTTAGCAGCAGAAAGGAGACCTCAGAAAATTTGGTCATCATGAAGAAATCGGGTCACATTGTGGTCTGGCAAGGAAAAGATGAGAGAAGCAAACAGCCTCTTGCAGTCAAGCCCCTGGCGGAGGAAGACTGAGCGTGAGAAAACTGTGGGAGTGATTCACCATAGCGGTTGTCAGCTTAGCAAAGCACACCGCAGAAGATCAGCCCCTTAGGCAGAATCCATCCTATTGGAACTGGTGCTGCAAAGTGGAACTTTTAAAAGTAGATCCCCTACCCCGCACTGGGAGTCAAGTGGCTTCCAAACTTTTTCAGGCCTGGGGCGTAAATAACTCCTCAACTTCTCTATCAAGAGGAATGGACAGGGTATGCACACCAGTTGGACACCAGGTCAAGCCTGATTTCATTCCTTTAGGCGGTGGAGCAAGAGGTTGGGGCCCAGGAAGGGTTGGAACTAGCCTGAAAATGTCTGTTATTTCAAAAGACCCCAACACACCTGTATGTAGTGAGATGTGGATTGGAGGCAAATAGTCCCCTCCGTCTCCTTGGAGCTAGCTTTGAATATGTAAATCCTTTTTACCCAAATACATGGCCTTTTTTGATTTGGGTGATGGCATGTAGACAAGTCTAAGTGTATGAACCTTAGCAGCAGGTAACATTATCTCTCACTGGCCTGGGCCTTATCAGGAGGTAAACCATAACAACGGTCAAAGGGTCAAGGGGAAGAACTCCAAAACTGCACATGTGAGAAGCAACTTCTCTGGCTATAAATGAAGGTGTCCATGATGCGGCTGAAGACGTCAGAGTCCTACGGTCAGGAGGGAGACAGTCAAAGCTCGAGTTAGTCTGAGGTCCAGCCTGGCTCACCTGTGTGGAATGTAGTCCGTTAACTTTCAGGCCCTTGCGAGGGTCAGTCTAGTGTGACACAGCTGTAGGAATCCAAGGAAATGGGAAGGAAGCAGGAATGGGGGAGTGATCTGAGCAAGCGGCCTTTAGGAGATGGCTAATCAATCGGATCCAGTTTTTAAATTATACCAACTTTGTGTGTGTACGTATGTTTCAAAAACTTGGTTGCTTTAACTTTTTACTTTCCTTTAAGGATATTTCTCTCTGTGTCCATCTTGTTTTGGTTTAGAAGAGCAGAACTGTAGACTACTCCATGGCACAACAAGAATATAAACTACTCGATATGCAAAACACAGACAAATTTCACGAACATAATGTGGAGCAAAGAAGCCAGACACAAAGAGTACTGTGAAATCCCATTTACAGCAAGCTCAAAAACAGTCAAAGCCAATGTGCAGTGCTAGAAGTCAGGATAGTGGTATCTTTGTTGGTGAGTGGCCGGGAGGGGCTGAGGGCTGGTGATATACTAATTCTTGGTCTGGGTGCTGCTCTCATGCAGTTGGGCACCCTGGGCTGTCCACTGCAGACCTGTGTATACTTCTCCACATTTCAATCATAGCTTGGAAAGAAAGAAAGGAACCAGAATGTAGTCACGACATTAGGGATCATAGGAAGAATTTCTATATTTCTATAAACTCCTATTTAATAATCAAAAGCAAACCTTGGCGGATGATCTATTCTCTTTCTAGTCTTCCTTTCTCTCTTCCTTCCTTTTTTCTTTCCTTTCTTCCCTCCTTCCCTCCCTTCTTCCTTTCCTTCCTTCCACTTTTGAGGGTCTGGAGATTGAACCCAGGGCCTTCACACTGAACTACATCCCTAGTCCTTTTAAAACATTTATTTTTAATTTGAGATAAAATCTTGATAAGTTTCTCTAGCTGGGCTTGCACTTGCAATTCTCCTGCCTCAGCCCCCTGGAGTTCTGGGGTTGCAGACATGCGTCACCACACGTAGCTTTCCAGTCCTGTTTTTGTTCCTCATTGGTTCTTGAAGGGGTCTTGGAAACTTTGTTCCCCTGTTGCTTGCTTCCTCCACTGTGGAACAAGTGGTTCAGATTAGATTATATAAGAATATATTACCTCTCAGGAGATTCCTCTTTCCTATTTCAGTGGAGGTCAGATACGATTTAGCATCCATTTGGCCTCCTGTAACCTTACAGAGGAAAGTACTCCAGGCATTGTAGACTCACAGATTGGCTTCTACACCATCAAGACACACACACACACACACACACACACACACACACACATGCGCGCACACATGAACATGCACACACACGCATACAAGTCTAGCTATCACACTTACCCCCTCCTCCCTCATCACTACCTTTCTGTGTCTTAGTGCATTCATTTTGAAGGCTGACATAACAAAGCACAGTAAGGTGGTGGTTTAGGACAACAGAAACGTATTATCTCGTAGTTCTGGAGGCCAGACATTCAAAATTGAGGTGTCACCAGGGCCCTCTCCTTCTGGAGGGCTGGGAAATGATCTTTTTCCATGCACTCCTAGCTTTTGGTAGCCTCAGTGTTCTTGACTTGGAGGTGATTACTGCAGTGCCCCACCTGCCACGGCTCTTCCTGGTGTCTTTGTGGTATCTTCCCTCTGTGTGTGGCTGTGTCCACATTCTCCCTTTTTATACAGTCTCTTTTTATACAGATTGGATAAAGTCCACTCTAATGACCGAATTTTAACTTGCCTAGCACTATAAAGACCCTATTTTCTAATGAGATTACCCTTCGAGGGGCTAGAACTTTGACATAAATTTTCTGGGACACAAACAGCAAGCAGTAATCCAAAGGCTTCAGAAAAATTTAGTGTCCCCTAATACCACAACTCATCAGGCAATACTCAGGATCCCAGTTGAAGAGCAAATACCAAGTCAGTTGGATAAATCATCATCTTTTATACAGTGCTTCCCATTCCCAAAGCATTCCCATAATCATCACGTTACTCAGTTCTTCATAGTAAGAAGAGGAAGAACGTGGGCTCTGGGGCCATACTACTTGCTTTGACCCCAGCTCCATTTGCTCCCTGCAGCTTGACCCTTGACCCTTGTGCCTCAATTTCCTCATCTGAAAAAGTAGGATGCAGTGAAGACTGAAACAGTTAGGGGAGCACTTATGCTAGTGCAGCTACATAGTTAACAACTGATTAATGTTTGTTATCTCTATTTTTTTCTTTCTCTATCGGTACCAGGGATTGAAGTCGAGACTGCCTGCTTGCAAGGCAGGTGCTTATGCCGCTGAGCTAAATCCCCACCCCTCTTTTCTTTCTTTTTTGAGACAGAGTCTCACAATATACTTCAGGCTGATCTTGAGTTCACTGTGTAGCCCCAGCTGGCCTCAAATTCTCAGCAATCCTCTGCTTTCCAAGTGCTGGGAACTTGGAATAAGTGTGCAACTGAAATCAGCTTATTTTTTATTTTTAAGAGTGAAAAATTGAAGCCCGAAATCTCACAGGCCAAAGCTGGATCATTCAGCAAAAGATTAGGATATGAATGTGGACTCTGCTACCCCGGGGCTTGAGTTTGCAATCCCTGCAAAGAAATCATTGTTGCTAGTGTATAAACAAGTGAGAGTTGCTAGGGCCAATTTATGATATTTGTAAGTTCCCAAGGTCAGGCAAGACTCGTCTTTATCCATTCTTCATCTTTTTCCTTGGCATCAAGTACCTAACCCCATAGATATCACTTGTACTCCCATGTAAGTCGGTTTCTAAGAGCTTAAGAAGCCAAAAAGAAAGTAGCAAATGAAGGCTTCATAGTCAAGGCTGGGACTGTGCACCAATGGGATTACCTGATGGAGCTGGAGAGCACAGGAGGACCAAACATCAGAAGTGAGGGAGCTGGGGTACCTGTGCTCATAGGCTTGGTGTTATCTGTCAAGTTTGCAAGGAAGCAGACGTAAGCAGGAGCAGCCAGTGTTGCAAGAGGGAGGCTGGTCTCTGCTGAGTGCTTTAGGTGACTGCCTGGGATCACCTTCTGGCTTCCCATCCCAGGCGAAGCCCTAATAGAAGCAGTCCTTGTGGGCCCTTCCTGCTCAGACACACATCCTGAAGGACACATAGAGTTGTGCCTGGAGCCTGGATAATTGTGATTGTTTTGGTTTCCATTACTTTCCTCTCTTTGGCAGTGCTCAAGGTCTTTGATCTCTGCTGGCCCCATTCAGGGTGGTTGCCAATGGGCTGCCTGGGTCTCCCGTGGACCTCTGGTGAAGTGGGTGATTCAGGGATCATTTGGGGCAGGAAGTAAAAGATGTGGTAGAGAAGGGGTGGTGGACTGTATGGCTCTTTTCCAGCAGACTTTCAAGGACTCTTTTGTGAATCTTTTGTGATTCTCACTGGGCGAATGATTTACTGTGACGTAAGCCCCCCTCCCCCCAACACAATACCTCTGATCCCTGAACGGACTTTGATGGGACAGCAAAATAAAAGAGTCAGGTTTCTTCCCTTGACTTCTCTTGGGCATGTCTCAAAACTTTCAGGGGACTTAAAAGGTTTCCCAAAATAACTTGGGGCTCTGACTCTAGCAAAAGATGTTACTCCCGCCAAGGTAGGACTTTTATTGCTAGTTTCAGCATTAAGGATGTGTGACCGTTCTGTGTCTATCTAGAATTCCCCAAGGAAGACCAGAAAAGCACCCACAGACCCAGGCTTCTCAAAGGTGAGGGCATGGTTTGGGAGCTTCTGGAGATTTCACAATTTGCTGATGATAATCAGTGGGTCTGGGCAGGCACTGAGGAGCTGCAGCTCTGCAGGGTTCTGGAACTCTGAGTGAAGGAGGACTGTTTTTCTTACTGCCTGCCTTCACACACCTGTCCAGGCCCAAATCATAACAGGAGACAAAAACAGGGACACTGTACTTACTGGAAGTGTCTTACATGACCCCAAACAACTGGGAAGGGACTTATGATCTGGGATCTTGTATTAAGAATTCTAGCCCTTCCACATTCCTCAGTCCCAGAGTGGGTTTACACTTCATAGGATCAGAAAACAGGAAAAAGAACATTACTATACATGCAGAAACTGACTATGCAAATAATTCCCTTTTCCTATCCAAAACATATTCTTAGAGATGGCTTCAATTGATATATATGTCCAAACACTACTAAACTACAGGGTTAAAGGTAAAGCTTTACTATTTATTTGAGCTTTTCTGTAGTTCCCAAATTTTCTGAAAATAAATTTACATTATTATCATTTTTCTTAAACTCTAAACTTGAAATATCCTGTACAGACATTTTCCCCTATTGCTTGCTGACCTAGATGGAATTTTTAACATTTAAGGGCTGAGACTGTACCTACAAGAAGTCTGCAGATCATGATACTCATTCATGAGTCAGAGGAGGAACAGAAGCTTCTGATTTTGACTGCAAGGGAAATATTATAAAGAACCAACAAATGCGATCTTACTTTATTAAAAAGCTTTTACACAACAGAAGAAATCAACAGAGTGAAAAGATAAGTCTCAAAGTGGGAAAAATTATAACCAGTTGTCCTTCAGACAAAGGACCTACATCTAGAATATGTAAGGAATTGATAAAATCAGATTTCCCAAAATCAGAGGCCCCATCTAAAAATGGGCATCCTACATAAAATAAGCACTTCTCAGATGAAGAAAAACAAATGGCAAATAAAAACACACCAAAAATGTTTAACATCACTGGTCATTTGAGAGATGCCAATTAAAACAACACTGAGATTCCATCTCACTCCAGAATGAATGACTATCATCAATCAATAAGAAATGCTAGAAGGGCTGTGGGGAAGAAGAAACTCTTCTCTGTTGTTGGTAAGACTGTAGACTGGTGCAACCACTGTGAAAATCAGTGTAGTAGAGGTTCTTTAAAAGACTAGAACTAAGGGGCCAGGAGTTTAGCTTAGCGGCCTGTCCTGGCAAGTGCAAGGTTCAATCCCCAGTACCAAAACAAAACAAAACAAAACAAAACAAAACAAAACATCCCCCCTAGAATTAGTTCCCATTTGACCCAGCTATTCCCCTTCTGGGTATCTTCCCAGAAGACTTAACAACATCATACTACAGCAATATATGTACATCCATGTTTATAACAGCACAATTTGTACTAGCTATATCTTGGAAACAACCCAATGCCCACCAACTGAGGAATGGATAAAAAAGATGTGGTATTTTTATATAAGGGAGTACTACTCAGTCACAAAGAAGAGTACATTGGAGACTTTTATAGGTAAATGAGTGCAACTCAAGGTCATACTCATAGGTGAAATAAATCAGACCCATATGTGTAAATTTCATATTGTCTCACTAATGTGAGAAACTAAATGAATAAATAAGATCCAAAATATACAACAGGTTTGTGAATTGAGAAGAAACTGTCCAAAGGAAAAGACAAACCATGATGGGGAAAGGGAGAAAGGAAGAAAGGAATAAAGAAAAAAACATACACAAGATAGTTAAGATAGTTATACAGCTAGTTTCTATTAGTTGATTGAAAAGAAAGGTTTGCGCTTATATTGTTGGGACAAGATATGCCTATATTTTGTATTCTGAATATGAAGACAACAATATGAAATGTGGGAATTATTGTAGCTCTCCTACTAATATATTTTAAAGCTCTGTTTTATTTTTTTCCTCTTAAAAATAATTCTTGTTTTGAGGAAACAAATCTAGCAGGGCGAGAGGCACTGGAGGAAGATAGCAAAGCACGCTCGGGGTGCCCAGCCTCTGTCCCCTGAGGTCACACTGACGGCACACTGGCTCAAATCTGCTTCCTGTTAGTTTCTATGTGGTGAGCAAGGCCAACTGGCATGAGTGGTGGTCTTGCGTCTTGATGCGTGTTCACAAATCAGCGGATCATCTAGATGAATGAACCGGGATCTGTATACTTCATAGGTGAGAAAAGGGGACTCAGAGGAGGCATCTTGGAAAGCATGGCAGTGAGACTGTCACAATTCAGTTTTCCACCCCAGGGCATTTCCTTTTCAATAAAGTGCTTCAGAAGAGCCGGAGGAGCATAACTTTAAATACACTGCTTCCTTATCTGCTCTGCACTCTGTACATAGCAGGTACTTGCTCTTTTAAGTAGCTTAAATACAATTTTGAATATAAAGTTTTTTCCATGATGATCTGAGCACACAACTTGAAACAATTTTTAAAAATGATCACCCTAAAAAAAATGACCACCCTTTCTCACTGTTAAGTATAAAATTTGCAAAGAGGTTTGGATATACAATCCCACATGCCTGCTTACTCATATAATTAAAGACACTGTTTGGGATTATAAGAAACAAGAAAACATAACTCTAAAAGAAACAATAAAACAATGCACATAATGTGGCAGCACAGATTTTTTGAAAGACAGGGTCATTTGTGCAGTTTAGACTGGCCTTGAACTCACTATATACCAAAGGCTGGCCTCAAACTCACAGTGATCAGGAATGGGGATTTAGCTCAATGGCATAAATGCCTTCTTGGCAGACATGAGGTCCAGAGTTCAATCCCTGATACCACAAAACAACAACAACTCACAGTAATCCTCCTGCCTCAGCCACCAGACAGCTGGGATCACAGGTGTGCACCACCCTGCCTGGCCTTGTATAGATTTAAAACATTTGATTTTTAATATTTGAGGAAATAAAATTACAGAAAGTTTCTGTCTTCAGTCTTTCTGCCACTGCAGGAGGAGAATGGAGATGGTCTCTGTTACATCTTAACTGATTTGCCTGCTGACTTTGTGTTAGTCCCTCAATATTTGTTTTTAAGATATGGTCTTGTGGCTGGGGATTTAGCTCAGTGGCATAAGTGCCTGCCTGGCAAGGGCAAGGTAGTGAGTTTGATCCCCAGTACCAAAAAAAAAAATGATATGGTCTTGCTATACAGTTAAGGCTGGTCTTAAACTCACTGTGTAATCCAAGATGGCTTCACACTCATGGCAATCCTCCTGCCTCAGCCTCCTGAGTGCTGGGATTATAGGCATGCCACCATGCTCAGCGTGTCCCTCAATTTTTTGAATTATCTTTATTTCTGTGCTCTGGACTGTGAAAGAAAATATAAACATTTGCTCCTTTTATCTCCAGTCTTCACTCTTTAGGTTTTGTGCAGGTGTTCAATATTTTTATGGCTTCCTCTAAGAAAGAAAAAAAACAGTAACTCCTTTACAGAGAAGAACAGACAACTGATAACAATTTGAAGTAGCCTATTTCCACTGCAGGCCAAACCTGGGTTGACAGAATATGCCCTTTCAGGATCTCCTAATGTATTTTGAATCCTATGTTTCCACTGTGAAAATGTCTCTGCTCTCTGACTCTCTGCCTACTTTCCTGCACCTCTTATCAGTTCAGAGGAGCTGACATTGGCAACTTTGTTCTAACCACCTCATCTCTCCCCCTTTCAACATACCATCACTACCCATCCAACTGGCTTAGGTTTCATAAATATGCCCCTTAACTGTGCCAAGCAGGGGGAAGTTCACTTTTGAGATAAGGTACCTTTCAGCAACCCCATATAAGAGGCTCTGAAGGCTGATGACAAGTGAGTAGAGCCTCAATGGCATTGATTTACCCTTTATCAGGCCCACGTGTGGCAATGGCTTCCCAGTAGTGTTGGAGGGTCACTTTGCTCCCTAACTAAAGTGGATAAGATGAAAACCCAAGGAGGTATTTCCTAGCGTGACCCATTGCTACTGGGCATGTTCACATTGCCTTCTTTCATCCCATTGACTCTGGTCCAGCCCAAGTCTCCTCGCAGGCTGAGCCAGTTAAGACTTGGTTGGTTAATTTCCCATTCAGTGGGCTCGGTGTGTGCCCAAGACCACAGTGGTAATGAAGTGCATTCCCTGACCATCTTGCCAATGGTGAGTAGGCTATGGGGGAACCAAAAGACCAGATGTGAGATTCAGGAGCCCTCTTCCCTTGGCAGGAAACAGCCCCACATTTCTGCCAAGTCTGCTGTGCCTTATCAAGGTAGGACTGAACAAATAAAAATGAGGTGAAAAGTTGGGCACGGTGGCACATGCCTGTAATCCCAGCACCTGGGATGCTGAGGCAGGAGGATCATTATAAGCTTGAGACCAGCCTGGGCTAAAAATTGAGCTCAAGTCCAGCCTAAACTGCATAGCAAGACCCTGTCTCAAAATAACAAAAAATTAATAAAATAATAATAATGATACAGTTGAAAGGAGACAAAAGAAATTGAGCTTTAAACACCGTACTTTTAAGGAAAATGGCAACTTCAGGGCACAAAGGTTTCTGAAGACTTTTTTACTCTCCCAGGAAACTTGATTTTTAAAGAATCCTAATGATTCTTTTACAATAAGTCTGTAAATCTAGGTTCCTAAACTGTCCTTTTCAATGTCAAACACAATACAAGCAGGTGGCTTGTATTGTAACCTGATAGTGAGAATGCATCTCTCAGGTCTTAAAGACATCCCTTAAATGTGCCCAGCCGCAGCTTATAAAGCCTTTCCTTTCTCTGGGCTCCCACACTATGTTCCCAGTGCATTCAAAAATCTCTCTCTAGTGAACCCTTCTCTGGCTGAAAATTCTTTTTTTTTTTAATTTTATTTAAGGAGAAAAGAAAAAAAAACAGTGAAAGGGTACAAGTTATACAGATTTACAGAAAAAAAATGAACAGTAGGAAATCGCTAGTTAATGGATTACATATTGCCATCTTAGAAATAATTGTTCAAGTCACAAAATTAAAGCTTGTAGAGTGGACATTCCAACAATGATACTGCAAACAGTTCTGTTCAATGACCAATAAAACTCTGTGATATCATTTTCTATCTTATACACTTAAATATACATGCAGTTATATAGTTTAGAGCACTTTCTTTTCCTCTCTTTTGTACAATGACTATTACACATTTTGGATTTCATTGCTCCCACGGTTCTTATTGCTTTTTTGGAAGAGAGTAAAACCAAATGTGACATAACAGACCAGAATCGGTCAAGTCAAAAGGGTGGACATAATAGATAATGTAAAAACATAATACAAGGTGATCAACAATGGTTACCATAATGCCTCCCGCTACCTCTAATAGAATTGCCTATATCATTAGTTATAATACAATTGAACAAAACAGTAAAGAACAAAACCGACAAAACCAAACCATTGGAGACATTGTAGGTGTTCAAAAGTGGATAAAAGTCAACGAGAATGGGCGTTATAATGAATCTCATTATCTTCACAGCTGATGCCTAAACTTTCGAACCTGATACTATCCAGCAAAACAGAATAGGGGAACATCAGTCAAAAACAAGATGGTGAGAGTAATACAGGGCTTCAAATCGAGACAACAGAAAGTCAAAGTGGGTTACTATATTATATCCTGCTATTTTTTCCCCTTTAATTAAAAGGATAAAAATAAAAAAGTAAATAATGGAGTGGAGATTGAGATAAAAGAGGGCATAACAGCGAAACAGCGCAGATCAAAACATAACCATTTAAGCAGAATAGTGTTTCACCACCAGATAATTCCGACCCAAAAGTAGTTACCATATTGACTCTTTCCTTGTCCTTGAGTACAACCTCGTATACTACAGCATTAAGTATATCAAAACAATGTAAAACCATTTAAGAGAATGACAGCATTACAGAGTATTTAGAATCGACTAACAGAAAATGAACAATGGTTTCTGTATAATCTCCTTGTCTTTAAAAGGTTTTTGCTTATACTATCATACATAATAAAATCCAATAAGATACAACCTATTTAGACCATTGGAGGCAGAAGAACAAAAGCTAGATGAGACTTCAAAACAAGATGGTACTAAATCAGTATTACCTATTAAGATGTCATCTTCTCCAAAATAGCTGTTCTTATCATCCAATCTCTGTCTCATTTCTGTTGAGCTCTTTTTCTGTCAGTAGCTGTCAGTTCGTCTTCTTCATTTTGTTCTCTGCTCCATTCGTTGTGGCCTCCCCGCCACTATTTCTGGGTTCTTTGTATTTTTCTTTTTTTAGAATATCCTGCAATACTTTCTGTAGAGTTGAATTGGTGGTTGCAAATTCCCCCAGTTCCTCTTTATCCTGGAAGCACCTTGTTTTTCCATCAATTTCCAGGGACAGTTGTGCAGGATATCTCAATCTTGGCTGGAGATTATTATCTTTCAAAGCTTGAATTATTTCCCCCCACTGTCTTCGTGATTTGATGGTTTGTGCAGAGAAATCTGCTGTAATTCTGATGGGTGTTCCCTTGTAAGTGATCTGTTTCTTGTCTCTTACAGCTTTTAATATTCTGTTCTTGTATTGAATTTCTGGAATTTTTATTATTATATGCCTGGGTGTTTCTCTGTTAGGGTTGTAGGTAGCTGGGGTCCTGTATGCCTCATACATCTGAGTATCTTTACCTTTTGCTAAATTAGGAAAATTCTCCTGGATTATTTCTGTGAGTAGCTTTTGTAGTTCACTTGTTTGTGTCCCTACTTCTTCTTTTATGTTCTTAATCCTTAAGTTATGGCTCCTCTTATCATCTTCTTGTCTTTGTATTATTGCTGTTTGTTTCTTTGTTATTTTAAAGAAGTTTTTCATTTCATTCTCCCATATTACAAGTCTGCCCTCCAGTTCAGATAGTCTGTCCTTAGTTTCTTTCAAGCTGTTATGCCAGTCTTGGATAGACTTCTTAGTTTCTTGGTAGTCCCTTTGAACCTGCTTCACGTACTCTATGCTTTCTCTGTTTTCTCCATCAAACAATTCTCCCCTCTTTTTCTGTTCTTCCATTCCACCATCTGTTTTTTCTTGGGTGGTGCTTAGCATTTCTCTAACTATTCTGCATACTTCTAGCTTCAGGTCGTTGATAACTTCATTCCTGAACTGATCTATGAGGCTCTCTAGATATCGCTTTATGTCTATTGGTGTGGTGTCCGCTATTGCCTGTTTCTCAGAATTGGGGGCCGAGGAGCCTTTCTTGTTGCTGTCTTTTCCCATATTCTCTGTTCCTTATATATGAAAGCTTACATAGGAGGCCCAGCTTCCCTCCCTGTCAGCCAGAGCCTGATCGAATTGCACTGGCTAGGTGTTCCCGCCCACCGCAGTGCACCAGGGAGTTACGGACTAGGCAGCCTACGCGGGAGTCGCCCCTCCGGGCCACCGTCAGGCTCTGGGATCTGGGTTGGGCCAGCCTACGGAGTCCGCCAGCAGTGTCACGCAGGCCAGGCACTTTTCACCAATCCCATCCGAGAGGGGAATGTGTGGCTGGAGTCACCACCGCGCCCTGCTCTTACAGGACTGCCCGAGCCCAGAAAGTCCTCCGCTGGAGTCAAACTGTGGTAGAGTGTCAGTTTCTCTCACTCACCTCACCACAAGTCAGTGTACGCCTCCCTGCCCGTCCTGTTTTTGACTCCGTTCGCAGACTCCCGTTCTCAGAGCTTCTGTGCGTCTCTCTCCTTGCTGAGCCGTTGTAGAGGCAGTCGCCGCGCAGCGGGAAACCCAAATCGTGGCTTCCAATGGCGCAGGGTCCAGCCTCTACACCAAGACTTTTCTGTTCCTTTTTAAGCACCAGGACTGCATTCCAAGTTGGTTTCTCTCAGCCCAGTTCATTCCTGAGTCAGCAGAGCATATCTCTACCAGCTTATGTCTCCTTAGTCCGCACCATTCCTGACTTCTGAACCAAGCCTTTCAGAGAGCCTCCGTAGTATCTGCTATCTGTCCGCCATGTTCTCCTGGAAGTCCTGAAAATTCTTTTCCCAAGATGGGAGTCAGCAAACTTATCTTAAAAGGGTGAGGTAGATGCCTTATTTCAGCCTCAGGGACCCTCAGACACAGCCTGGTGGCATTTCCACTCTCCTGCAAGCGAGCTCCATGAGGAATATGAAAAGTAGCCCATCCTAAGGAAAAACATCCTGTCTCGGGGTGGGCCAGGAGCTGCTGCTAATGAAAACAGGGCTTCGTTCTCTTGCTACTGAGAGAATTCCAATTCCAAGCTGGAATTACAAGCTGGAATTGTAAGACCAGGACAAAGAGAACCCTCTGCTCATGGGGAAAGAGTCCAACATTTTCATTTTTTCTGTGCATGGCTGTTGTGTCATCTGTTTCAGAACTGTAAGACTCCAGCCAGTGGAGTGTAAGCTGGGGGCCTGGTCAGGACTGTAGGCATGGTGGGTTGCACAATCCCCTAGAAATTTCTAAGGGATCTTTCTAACCAACAGTCATCAACTCTGACTCATTTTTAGCCCCCCATAAAGGTACCTACAGGAAGGGATATTCAGTCTGAGGACATTAAATTGGGATAGCCAAAGAAAAATCTTCCTTGGATGTATGTGTTATAGGGCACTGGGTACAGTTACTTTCTAATATGAGAGTAGATGTGATTGAATTAAAGACTCCAAAAAGGGCAAATATAAATATTACTTATTTACCTATATTGAGAAATCATATAACATAGTGATTATACTCCTATACTTTGGCAACAGACATATCTGGGTTCAAACTCAGGGTGTATCTGCTGTGTGACTCTAGACAAGTTAGTTAAGTTCTCTGGACCTCAATTCCCTTATTTAAAAGATGGAAAAGGTCATAAGAGTACTTTCTAAGTAGAGTTATTATCAGAATTAAGTACACTGACACAAAGTGGTTAGGACAGTGCATTATTCGGAAAGTGCTAAACAACTATCAGTTGAATCTTAGTATTATACATAGCTAAGTTAGGTAGAAATGTATAAGCAATCAGACATGGTTGGGCCCTTAAGGGAGTCAGTACACAAGATGCGAACACATTACAACTGTGGCTGGAGGCACATCTGTTGAAGATCAGCCCTCAAGATAAAGGTAGCATGACCAGGCCTACATACCTACCCAGGGGATAATAGGTATCACATGGTCAAATAAAATCTAGATAGACATCAGTCACCCAGTAAGTGACCAGCACCCACCTGATCTATCTCTATCTAAAGAATATCTTTATTATTTCCATGTACACTTGCTATATGACTTATTTCCTCGTTGGATCAGTATTACTTAACTAACTACACTTGCAATCTTACTTGTTGATCATAGTTTTGATCCATGTTGTACTCACTTAGTGATTTTGCCCTATAAAACTCCCTTTGAGAAGTGGGCTTGTTAGCAACCCACTTCAGAGTCCGCCCCCCCCTTTCCCTCCTGTTTCCTACTCTTAACCTCCATTGTTCCTTACAATTCATTCTTTGATTTTGAGGAACACAAACTTGGCTTATCTGACATCTAACAGGTTGGGAGTTATATTATTTCCCCTATATCATTAGGAATGTGAGAGCCTATCATTTTGTGTGTGTGTGTGTGTGTGTGTGGTTTTTTGACACAGGGTCTTGCTATGCAGTTTGGGTACTCCTGGAGCTCACTTTGTAGCCCAGACTTGTCTTGAACTCACAACAATCCTCCTGTTTCAGCCTCCTGAGTGCTGGGATTACAGGCACGAGCCAACATGCCCAGCTAAGCTTATTATTTTAAAAAATAAAGTCAAGCTTTTTGGGTTCTAATTTGCATAGGGAAAAATCCAACCATTTTATCCCACAATTCTATGAATTTAAAAAAAATACATACAGGGGAGTTCCAGGAAGATGCTGGAGTGGCGAGTAGCAGAAAAAGAGCTTCTCTGAGATTTGGTGTCCAGACGCTGGAATATAGCAATGTGAAGAAGAGAAGAAAGTGGGAAGCAAGTCCCCAGGACCCAAGAAGGATGCTAAGCAAGAACTGAAACCTATGGGGAGAATGGAGAGAGACGGGAATACAGAAGAAGGGCGACAAGCAGTGCTTTCTCCTTGAGCCATGACTCCCTTCATGGAAGAGGTCAAACCTGAAGATGCATGGTGACTGCCAGTGACCCCAGAGGCCTTCATAGAGAAACACTCCACTGAAATAGAGCAGTGGACTTACTGAATACAGGATTAGTAAGTTAGTCACGTTGAGATGTCTCACAGTTGGGTGACTGACCAGGAGCCATCTGGGAGAAGGGCTAACTGAGCTCAGAACTCAGAGCAACTATCAGCTCCAACTAGGGGCTCTCAGCACCAGGTGAGGTTGCCAAAGTAACAAGGAGCTAAGTTCAAGCTGTAGGAGATGTGTGGAGTGTTACAAGCTGAACACGTTAGGTTCCAGGCAAATACTCAGAAACCAGCTGAACTTCAGTGGAACTAAAGGTGCAGGCTTCCTGGGATTATCCATGACCCTGTTATAAAGCCATGGCTGGTTTGATGGAATTAGTCAGCATGCATCTGGACTCTGGCCACATTGTCTACAAGTAATAGCAGAGACATGCCTTGAAATGGACAAGTTTTTCTTTGTCCTCTAGCCTTATCTCTAATTTTTCCATCTTCTTCTATTTCTCTATTTTCCCCCAAAAGCATTTTAAATTTTCACCCTTGATAAAATTGCCATATTGAGTGCTTATTTATTGTATACAATATCCTGGTTTGTTTTAGATTTTGTTACATAACCACAAATCTAATTCATATGATTAAAGGTGGTAAATTAATATCTACCAGAATTTGTCATTTTCTGGGGTATATTTGATGCTATTGTTGTGTGTGTGTGACTCCTATATAGTTGTTATTGCTGGTTGTACTACTTTAGCTAAAGGGACATAATTTTTTTTTTGTCTTTTCCCTTTTTTTTTTTTTTGTGGGTACCAGGGATCAAATTCACGACTGCCTGCTTGCAAGGCAGGCGCTTATGCTGCTGAGCTAAATCCCCAGCCCAAAGGGACATAACTATTCTAATCAGTTTTTCTTTCTGCTATACCAAGACTGAGATGCTCTAAGGCTCATAAACAATATTATAGGCAAGTGCCAAAGAGCTAAAGGCCAAGTATGCATCAGTGTGTTATCCCCCAATATATTGAAGAAGTATAATCATGCAAAAGACTCAAAACTCAAAACCCAGCTACACATGGAATACAACTCTAAAAATTAGTCATTTGCTAAATATTCTAAATACTAGTGATAAAGCTATTCACCATAAGCAATTTACAAGCATCGACCTAGGAATTAAATGAAAATAAATAGAAAATGAGAAGACACTTAAACGAGATGCGATCCAGGACTTCCAGCTCATCAAAGGCAAACCTTGTGGCCAGTGAGGTGGAGCAATTCAAAAGCCACCCACTTGGACTCTCTGGATGGGCCAACAGCAGAAATAACAAAGCAGTTAAATGGGAGGCTCTAGAAAAAATAAAAAATAATTTCTCAGATAACTACAGAAATAGTGAACATAATAAAAGGCATGCTTAGGGACTCTAGGTCAGATACAGATTTAAAAAAAAAAGAGGAGCTTAGGAAGATGATGAATGCCTAACATAGGAAAGAAATGGAATCCATGAAACAGAGTCAAACAGGTTTCCAGGAGATTAAAATTACCATTGAAAGTAATGCAACAGAATGAGCTAATGGAGGACAGAATCTCAGATATAGAGGACTGAATTGCAGTTAGCAATCATGAAAAGAAAGCTTAAAAATTGCAAGGAATCATGGTAAATCAATCCAAGGACTGCTATGTCATGCAAAGAATAACATAAGATTTTTGGAGTCAAAGAAAAAGTAGGAGATAGAGAAAATAAAAATAAAAACCCTGTTCACAGATATCATAGCAGAGAACTTCCAAAGAAGGGAAATAGAATTTGAAATAGATAAAAGTGAGGCATATAAAACTCCAATTAGTCATGATGAAAAAAATATACACCAAGGCATAAAAGGGTCAAGATTCCAGAAATGCAGGCTTGGTGGTAGTCCACACTTGTAATCTCAGCACTCTGGGAGGTTGAGGTAGGAAGACTGCAAATTTCAGCTAGCCTGGGCAAGTTAGCTACTGAGTGAGAGTCTGTCTCAACATTAAAAATAAAAGGATTGGGGGGAAGTAGCTCAGTGTGAAAGCCTTGGGTTCAAAAGCCCCAGTATAAAAAAGAATAAGCGGAAAGAGGAAGAGGAGGAGGAAGAGGAAAGCAAGAGGAAGAAGCCTTCCGTGAATGAACTTGCCGTGTCAGTCTTACCATGGGGATTATTTACTCAGTATGTACAGAGAGGCTTAATTCTTGTTTCTTTCATCTTTTTTTTTTATTTAAGGAGAAAAAGAAAAAAAAAGCAGAAAAAGGGTACAAGTTATACAGAATTTCAGAAAAAAAATAAACAGTAGGAAATCAGTAGTTAATGGATTACATATTGTCATCTTAGAAATAATTGTTCAAGTTACAAGATTAAAGCATATAAAGTGGACAGTCAAACAGTGAGACTGCAAACAGTTCTGTTCAATGATCCAACAAAACTCAGTAATATCATTGTCTATCTTATACACTTAAATTTACATGCAGTTATACCATTTAGAGCACTTTCTTTTCCTCTCTTTTGTACAATGACTATTACACATTTGGGGTTTTATTGTTCCCACAGTTCTTATTGCTTTTTTTGGAAGAGAGTAAAACCAAATGTGACTTTACAGAACAGAATTGGTTAAATCAAAAGGGTGGACATAATAGATAATGTAAAAACATAATACAAGGTGATCAACAATGGTTACCATAATGCCTCCCGCTATCTCAAATAGAGTTGCCTATATCATCAGTTATAATAAAATTGAACAAAACAGTAAAGAATGAAACCAACAAGACCAAAACATTGGAGACATTACAGGTCTTCAAAAGTAGATAATAGTCAACCAGTATGGGCGTCATAATGAATCCCACTATCTTCACAGCTGTTGCCTAAACTTTTGAACCTGGTACTATCAAGCAAAGCAGAATAGAGGAACATCAGTCAAAACAAGATGGTGAGAGCAGTATAGGGCTTCAAATCAAGTTAATAGAATATCAAAGTGGGTTACTATAATATATCCTGCTTTTTTTAAAATTTATTTTTCCTTTAATTAAAAGGATAAAAATAAAAAAGTAAATAATAAAATGGAGATTGAGATAAAAGAGGGCATAACAACTAACCAGTGCAGATCAATACATAACCATTTAAGCAAATTAGTGTTTCATCACAAGATAATCCCGACATAAAAGTAGTTACCATATTGTCTCTTTCCTTGAGATCTTTGAGTATAACTTTGTATACTGTAGCATCAAATATATCAACACAATGTATAACCATTCAAGAGAATGACAGTATTACAGGGTATTTAGAATCAACTAACAGATAATGAACTATGGTTTCTGTATAATCTCCTTGTCTATAAAAGTTTTTGTTTATACTATCACATATAATAAAATCCAATAAGATACAACATGTTAAGACATATGGAGACAGAAGAACAAAAGCTTGATGGGACTTCAAAATAAGATGATACCAAATCAGCACTACCTATTATGACGTCGTTTTCTCCAAAATAGCTGTTCCTATCATCCACTCTTCTCTGCCTCATTTCTCTTGAGCTCTTTTTCTGTCATTAGTTGTCAGTTTGTCTTCTTCATTTTGTTTTCTGCTCCATTCATTGTGGCCTCTCTGCCACTATTTCTAGAATCTTTGTATTTTTCTTTTTTAGAATATCCTGCAGTATTCTCTGTAGAGTTGAATTGGTGGTTGCATATTCCCCTAGTTCCTCTTTATCCTGAAAGCACCTTTTTTTCCATCAATTTCCAGGGATAGTTGTGCAGGATATCTCAATCTTGGCTGGAGGTTATTATCTTTCAAAGCTTGAATTATTTTCCCCCACGCTCTTCATGATTTGACGGTTTGTGCCGAGAAGTCTGCTGTAATTCTGATGGGTGTTCCCTTGTAAGTGATTTGTTTCTTGTCTCTTGACAGCTTTTTAATATTCTGTTCTTACATTGAATTTGTGGAATTTTGATTATTATATGCCTGGGTGTAGCTCTATTTGGGTTGTAGGTAGCTGGAGTCCTGTATGCCTCATATATCTGAGTATCTACCGTTTGCTAAATTAGGGAAATTCTCTTGGATTATTTCTGTGAATAGCTTTTGTAGTCCATTTGTTTGTGTCCCTACTTCTTCTCTTCTTAATTCTTAAGTTATAGACCCTCTTATCATCTTCTAGCTTTTGTATTATTGCTGTTTCTTTGTTATTTTTAAGAAGTTTTTCATTTCATTCTCCCATATTACAAATCTGCCCTCCAGTTCAGATATTCTGTCCTTAGTTTCTTTCAAGCTGTTATGCCAGTTTTCGATAGACTTTTTAGTTTCTTGGTAATCTCTTTGAACCTGCTTCACATATTCTATGTGTTCTCTATTTTCTTCATCAAATAATTCTCCCCTCTTTTTCTGTTCTTCCATTCCACCATCTGCTTTTTCTTGGGTGGTTCTTAGCATTTATCTGACTATTCTGCTTATGTCTTGCTTCAGGTCGTTAATAACTTCATTCCTGAACTCGTCTATGAGGCTCTGGAGATAGCCTTTTATGTCTATTGGTGCTGTGTCTGCTGTTGTCTCTGTCTCAGGATTGGGGGCTGAGGAGCCTTTCTTGTTGCTCCCTCTTCCCATATTCTTTGTTCCTTATATGTGCAAGCATATATAGAAGGCCCAGCTTCCTTCCCTGTCGGCCACAGTCTGGTTGAATTGCGCCAGCTAGGTGTTCCCGCCCACCACAGCGCACCAGGGTGTTAAGGACCAGGCAGTCTATGTGGGGCCCGCCCCTCCAGGTCAACCTACCGAAAGGCCTCACCGCTAGGGTGCACTTTCAGGCGCTGGGATCTGGGTTGTGCAAGCCTATTGGGTCTCAGCCAGCAGCATCACATAGGCTAGGCACTGCTCACCAATCCCACTTGAGAGGGGGATATGTGACTGAAGTCACTACAGCTCCCTGTTCCAGCAAGTCTGCCCGGTCCCAGAATGTCCTCTGTTGGCACCTCCTAGACCGTGGGAGAGTCCCAGTTTCCCTCACTCACCGGAGGTCAATGCATGCCCGCCTGCCCAGCTCTTAACTCCGTTCACCGATTCCTGTTCTCAGTGCTTTCACACGTCTCTCTCTCTGCCCAGCTGATTCAGATGCAGCCATGGCGGCAGGAAACCCAAATCATGGCTTTCAATGCCACGGGCTCCAGCTTCCACACTCTGGCTTTATCTGTTCCTGTTATAGCACCAGGATTGCATTCCCAGTTGGTATCTCTCAGCCCAATTCGTTCTTGGGTCAGCAGGGTATATCTCCTCTTGGTTAGGATTCCTCCCTCTGCACCATTCCTGGATTCTAAGCTGGGTCTCGGAGAGAGCCTGTGTAGCTGCTGCTATTTGTCTGCCATGTTCCGGAAGTCTCTCAAGAATAGAATCTTAAAAACTTTGTCCCCGGAAGCTCCAGCTGCGTGGGTCAGGCGAGCGCTCTCCTGGGTGACCTCTGCCATGCTCACCGCGTGGAAAGGTCCACTTAAAGGCACCGTGTGTGGAGCTGAGGAGTCTGCACCTGCCGCTGGAAGTCCTTGTGGGACTGCCTGTTTCTTTCATCTTATTTTGTTTTTGTTTTCTGAGCCAGGGTCTCACTACATAGCTCAGGCTGGCCTTGAACTAGCAGCCATACTCTTGCCTCAGCCTCCTAAGTGCTGGAAATACAGGCATACACCGTCATGCCCAGTGGGCTTACTTCTTGTATGACCTTGTGCTGTCTTTTGGACATGGGGGAAGATGATAAATATTAATATGGGTAAAATATCCCAAAATACTTTATACTGTACTCTGATCCACAAAGTGTATTGCCTGAGAAGGAAAGAGATAGCATTTTAACCAAACATTATGAGGTGTCCTCAAAATATTATACTATCATTTTACAAGGTGTTGGAAAATCAAGAGGTGACTCAAGTTTGTAGGACAATAACAAAGCTGCCATGGAGGAGAGAGTTGAGCTGTAATCTTGTTACGCAAACCTGTACTGATGCTAATAAAAAAGATGCTCAATGAGTCACCAGGAGTTAAAAAGCAATTAAGAAATAGTTTTCCAGATTTATATAACCCAACATTTGGTCTGTAGAACCAAGCGTAGCCCCTGTAGCCCCTGAATGGCCAATTCTGATACTGCACTGTGGCTTCAGCTTACCAATGTACCCTCTACTGTTTCACTTGTTTGTTTCATTTTTGAGCCAGGGTCTCACTATATTGTCTAGGCTGGCCTTAAACTCACTATATATCCCAGACTGGCCTCACACTCATAGCCATCCTTCTGCTCAGCTCCTGTGTACTGGGGTTACAAGCATACATCACTATGCCAGGCTTTCTTTTACTGTTTTAAGACTTTAAACACTGAACTATTTTGAGACTAGCGTGAGCTTTTGGATATTTATCATGAATGATTATTCAATTACTTGGATAACTAGCCACCAAATGCATCTTAGAGTTTTGGATTTTCAAGACACTTCAACAAAAAACCAGTAGAAAGCTGAACACACTGAACGTAGTGGACAGCCTCAGTGCTCAGTGTGGAGACTAAAATCAGATGGGAATTCAAAGGCTGCCAGTGCCTCTGCTGTGGGGGGCCTGGCAGGGAGGAAACACAGGAGGCAGGATGTAGGGAATGCTCTCAGTCCCTCCTCCCACAGAGGAAAGACACTTTTTGATACAGAACCATGCAAGGTTGCTCATCTCCTATTCTAACTTAGAAACCATGAGAAAATAAAACCCTAGTGCAAGGTTCCTGATATCATAGTTACTATAGAAGCAAGGAGAGCAATTGAGATCTTCTACTTAATGCTTAGGACAGTTTTAGGACAGTTTTGTGAGCGTAGCGAGAAAGAGCTTCCAAAATCCATCTAGACCTTGTGGCCCAAAGTAGGCAGAATGATTGGAGTGATCTCAGATGCAAAAGCACATCCTTATGAGCAGGCAGCACCAGACCTTTTGTTCACATAAAAACTCCTTCTCTCCTCTTAGTCTTCACAGTGTCTAATCTCTTTATCTTGAGCAAGTTGCTTCTAAATAATATAGTTGGACAGCACTAAGGATTTGCCACTTTCATACTGCATTACAAAGGATGGTACCTTTCATCCTGCTGAGACATTGCTGGCCTGAGTGCTTCAATGAAACAAGCTTCCCTGTTGGGAAAGCTCACATGGCCAGGAACTGAGGGTGTCCTCTGGAGGAGCTAAGGTCCAGCAACTCATAAGGAACTGAGTTCTGCCATTCATCATGTGAGTTTGGGGTGTATTCTTCTCCAGTTGGCCTCTGATGAGAACCCAGAACAGATCCCACCCACATAACAGACCCCAAGGCAAAGGAAATCTCAACAAGCCCATGCCACAAACTGAGAAGTAATCAATATAGTTTAAGTCCCTAAATCTTGGGATTAACTTGTTACACAGCAATGAATTACATAGTAAACATAAGAATACTTCCACAAATGAATGACAAAACCTGAAGGCCTCACCAAAGGAAGGGGGGAATTTAAGACTGGGGAAAGGGAACAGAGGTACAAAGACAATTGTTAAGGCTTTATGTCTGATGATGTCTTCTGGTTATAGAATCTAGAATTATGATTGAGAGAAGAACTTTCTCAGAGTTTTAGGGAGCAGAAACTTACCAGGTCAATGGACATTTTATATTCCTGGGCATTCTTTGTTTTTTTTTCCTAGGCACTCTTATACTTCATTAATGAGAATTTGTTTTCAGAGATGAACATCAAAGATTTGTCCTTGAGGATGCCAATTTGGATCTGAGTTATAGTTTATCAGATGCATAGTCTGGCTTGAGTAACCTTTATTTTGGATGATCTGTATTTTAATTTTGATCCAGGAGGTCCAAGTCTCATCTTGTATGTGTTTAGCTGCAGAATAGTATCAGGTTACATTAATCTAGTTACTTTAAAAATGGCAACAATGTCAATGAATTGGAATGGATTAGTGGAGTTTGATTGAGTTAATAGCCCAAATATAAATGCTGAATTTATAAACAGCTCCCATAATTTAAAGTGTCTCAGTTGATATTGCTTCAGAGTGATAAAAGGTACAGAAAAATAATGACATATTTCAGAGTTGCATTATGTTCCAACCTTCAGTCTCAATGGATGCCTACAAAATAGCTGCTTTCTGGTCTTCTAAGTCTCATATTTTTTCTGCCTAGTCACACATAGGAAATGCAATTACTACTGTAGTTTATCCTGGTTAAAGCTAATTTAAATAAAAACTCTGACTAATTAGTCAGTATTATTGTAATCTGCCATAACATTTAACGTTTATTTGCTCTCAAATAAAGGGCTTTCTTCTTCCTGTTAATTTGTTTTTCCACTAACATAAAAGGCTCATGGATAAGTATAAATGCATCTGATAACATAATGTGTCTTTAGATGTATCCAATAAGAGAGGTACAGGGTGAGCCAGAAAGGGAACCAGTCAGCATCTCCTGGCACATGGGCTGAGAATCAAACATCCCAACTCCCTCCACCCCACACACTGTTAGCAACTGGAGGCCAGAGGTCTGAGCATCTCTTGGGAGGATGACCATATGCAATATAGCAAATATGGGGGATTTCCTTCTACCATCTCTTTGCAAATATTGTTATCACTGTTTTGCTTTATCCTGATTAATTGTATTGCTCTATTCAATACTCTGTTTTGATAGGTTTTTAAAAATTTTTTATTTAAAGAAAGACAAAACAAAAAACAGGCAGAAATAGTACATACTTTCAAAGAAAAGAAATAAACAGTAATAAATCACTAGTTGAGGTACACATAGTGTCTCCCCACAAATAGTTGTTCAAGATACAAAAGTGGAACATATAAATGGGAACTAAATCAGGGAGACTGCATACAGTTCTGTTCAATTGTCCAACAAAAACTAAGTAATATGGCTATCAATCCTATACACTTAGACATGTATGCATTTATTCATATCTTCATTTATGTTGAGACCAAACATGTTTTCATAGGTTTTATGATGTTCTATTTTTGGTTTGATTTTGCTATACCTGATTGAATGTACAACTATGTGAAGACAATGAAATATACTATGGTACCTATTACTGTTATCCTGGTACCCTGCTGTGAAGTTCTGCACCAATCTCACTGTATTGTCTCGAATGACTTTGTTCTGTCTTGTTCTGTTGTATTTTACTATCTTCAAAAAATAGAGGGAGAGAGAGAGAAACAGAGAGAGAGAGAGAGAGAGAGAGAGAGAGAGAGAGAGAGAGAGAAAGAGAGAGATACTCATTTGGAGGACTACAAAAGTGTAATCCTGAAGTTAGGGATAGCTTATGAAGGGCCTATCTCCATTACAAAGATTTCCAGATCATCATTTGAAGAGATATACAAACACTGCTCTGTATATTACAATACCTAGCACTCACAAAGATCGTCAGATCAAGATTATTAAAGCTGCGATTTTAGGAGCCACTATCAAGAGGATCAGAAATTCAGATTAAAGCACCTGCAAAGTCACAAGGGGAATGGTCTGTACTCCATTGTTCTGACTTCCTCATGAGCTCTAGACACTCAGTTATCTTAGCCTGCTGCACACACTTTTAATTTCAGCCCTTAGGAGACTGAGGGAAGAGGATCACTGCAAGTCTGAGGACAACCCGGACTACACAGTGAGAGCCTGTCTCTGAATAAATAAATAATGATAGAAATCAAGCGTTCAGTCTTTTTCCTTTCACGACTCTCTCTGCTCCTTCACAAAATGGAACTGGGGGAGAGGGACATATTAACTACCTGAACCATCGTGAAACTGGAATAAAGGGATTCTGGGATCCATAAAGGTCTCTGAGTGCTCTGATCAGTCAACCCCCCACCCCCTGCCTTCCTCTGTTACCCAGTTAATCTGGCACTGCTCTCCCCCACTGATCCTTGCAGCTAAAATAGCCTCACAGATGCTGCAACATCTGGCCTCTTTCCAGGGTTCAGAGTGCCCTGATACTTTCAGTATTCTGGCTAGTATTAAATCATTCTCCACGTGGTCTCTATGGTAGGGTCATTTCCCTCATCACAATGGCGCACTCCCCAGTCGGTCACTTTCTCTCTCTTGCCTTAAGAGGAAACATCTGAACTCTACATATTTTATGGAAACTAAGATGGTCACTGTGACCCCAGATTCCTCAGAATTGGCCCTCTTGCAGGACTGGTATGATCTTTATTGGCTTTCTAGTCATTTGTGCTCTGACCAGAATCTCCCATACAGTATATTCTATGGCATTCCAGCTTTACTTTTTCAGCTGGCCTCTGTGAACCTTTTGAAACTCTCTCCACAAACCATTCTCAAAGGCTCTTGAACTACATGTTCAAGTATAGTCACAGCAACAACTGGCTGACTACAAAGTTCAAGCACAAACTGGAGAAAACAAACATACTAAGTGCCTCTGTCTTGGGCGTTCCTCTCCACATCCCCTCAGTTTCCCCAAAATGCAGAGATGGTGAAACTTAGCATTCCCTTCTGGCCTCATATGAGGCTCTCTTCTTCCACTGTCCATTTGGATGGCAGGAGAACCTTTATTTTTCCTTCCTGAATACCTGAAACTTCACTGTGTCACATCCCCCTCCTCGCCAACTCCAGTCTCCAGGGGGAGAATTACTGACAGACAAAAAACAGTATGTGAGAAAGACCCACTTACCCATAAAGGAACTACATCAGGAGGCATTTCAAAAATAGTATACCTTTTCTATAAGCCAACAGGAAATACACCATCTGGTTCAGAATAACAAAAGTCTAACTTGATTCAGATCCAAATGCAATTAGGACTTTATTAAATGCCAAATATCTATCAGCCTTTAAAAATGATGAGTTTTCTGTTAGGTACTATATATTTCCATTTATATAACACTCTGGAAAAAACAAAACTATCGGGACCAAAAACAGCTCCAAGGTTTGCCTGGAGTTGAAGAGCAGTTGTGATGAAAAAGCACAGAGAAATTCTTTGGGATGACAGCACTGTTCTCTACAGTGATTGTGGTGCTGGCTACATGGTTACACAGGTTGTAATCATGTTCCTAATACTAGAATCTAGAATGTTCTAAAATCCAAAATTTTTTGAGTGTTACTAAACACTTCCAATTTTCAAATGTTATGGTTTGTGTCTAGATGTCCCCCCAAACTTCGTATGATCATAGAGTGTTTTTCAGAGGTGGATGAATCTGGAGTATGTGATTGATTCATAGCGCAAAGCTGAGATTAAAGGTTCTGGGATCAACAGTGGGTGATTTCTGGATCAGTCCACTGATTGGATTGGTACCACCTTAACCCCAGAAGACTGAATACAATATAAGGGATGGAAAAAGCTCTCTCTCTCTCTCTCTCTCTCTCTCTCCTCTCTCCTCTCTTTCTCTCTTTATCTGTTTCTCTTACTCTCATTGTGGCTTCTGCTAGTTTCCATCACCATGAACTGTTGCCCCTCTGCCATGTGTCACTCTGCCTTGGAGCCAGCCAATTATGGAACGAAGCCTCTACAAACTGTGAGCTAAATCAACCTCACCTCCTTTAACTGTAAATGTTGAGTATTTTGGCTTAGCAAGGAGAAAAGTAAGTAAAAGAATTTGGTGCCAGGAGCCAGTTGTTGCTGTGACTATACTTGAACATGTGGTTCAAGAGCCTTTGAGAATGGTTTGTGGAGAGAGTTTCAAAAGGTTCACAGAGGCCAGCTGAAAAAGTAAAGCTGGAATGCCATAGAATATACTGTATGGGAGATTCTGGTCAGAGCGCAAAAGACTAGAAAGCCAATAAAAATCAGGATTGGGAGGTGTCCACTGGGAATAAGGACAACATTGGCTGTTGCACTCTAGACAACATGTGTTATGATTTGGCAGAAAATTTGTCTGCATTTTTCTCATTTCTGGAGATTTTACTTGAGACCAAGGTTAAGAGTGACACACTAATCTAGCAAAAGAAATTTTAAGGCAGTCCAACATTGAAGTGGTGGCATGGCTATTCTTGGGGGTCTTTAGCCACATATATGTTTAGAATCAAGGTAAACAGCCCAGCGGGATGGTTTAAAATATTGTGTGTTTGATCAGAAAAAAAGTTCCAGTAAATCTGTGGATTGTAAAAACAAAACAGAGAAGATATTGATTGCTAAGAAGGAATAGAAGAATAGAAAGTTTGCACTGTGGGCATCAGATGAAGTAGCAAGATTCTACTCTTTGCAGCCTCAAAGTTGCAAAAGTGAGTCTTTGCTTTGAGAAGAAAGCCCCAGTGCATCATGTTCCAGAATATTGGTAGCATAGAAAATTTGTTCCTCAGAATTGGATTTAGAGTACTCAGAAATCCATGCACTCAACTCCTGCAGCCAAGAGAGAGGGCAAGCCTGGCTACTGCTCCAGCTGGCAGCAGATCTTGGCATATTTCATGTGGTGCTGGTTTTAGGTGCATGCAGAATGGAAGGGTTGTGGGGCCAGGAAGCCCTCTACACAGATTTCAGAAGGTCTGGGAGGCCAGGCAGTGTGCTCCTGAGAGGGCCCAGTGAAAACTGTGAGTGTGAAACCAAAGGTGCAGTAGAGACCCCAGAAGTGGAGAAGTGAGGAATATGGGTTGCCTAAGGAAAGCTGCAAGGAGGGAGAAGAGTGAGCCCAAGAGAGAAGCCACGGGAGCTATGACCACCAGAAGTGCCAAAGGGTTGGGGCCACCCAAACTTTTTTGGAGTTCACAACTTGCCACAGATTACCTCAGATACTGCACATGGAATTACAAGGTTTAATGTTTGCACTGTTAGATTTTGGATTTGTTTTGGCATCATTCCTTGTACCTCCCTGTATGTAACTTTTGGAATAGAAATGTCTATCTTGTGTCCCTGAATGTGGGAAATGTTTAACTTTCTTTTCATTTGTATAAGGGCTCACAGCTAAGAGTTTGCCTTAAATCTCAGAGGAGACTTGGAACATGGACTTTTCAGCAATGTTGAAAATGTTAGGACTTTGGCAACTCTTGGAGATGGACTAAATGCCTTTTGCATAAAGGGATGTGCAGGAGTCTTCAAAGGACCAGGGAGAAATGTTATGATTGTGTCTAGATGTCCTCCAAAGCCTCAAGCAGTCATAGGTTTTTCAGTGGTGGCTAAATCTAGAGTATGTGATTAATTCATAGTGCAGTGCTGGTATTAGTGGTCCTGGGATTAATGGTGGGTGATTGCTCGTCAGTTCACTGATTGCATTGGCATCATCCTAATCCCAGTGTACTGAATACAATAAAAGGAACAGAAAGAAATCAGTCTCTCTCTCTCTCTCTCTCTCTCTCTCTCTCTCTCTCTCTCTCTCTCTCTCCCTCTCTCTCATTGTTCCTTCTGCAATCTTGTCCTTCTCATGTGCCAGTGTGCCTTGGAGCCAGCCAATTATGAAATGACACCTCTACAAACTGAGTTAAATAAACCTTTTTTCCTTTAATTTGTGGGTGTTGAATGTTTTGGCCCAATAAGGAAAAAAATAACTAACCCACCCGATTAGGAATATTAAGCCAGCCAATTCCATAAGAATATTTCAAAAAGTTAAATATTACAAAATGTGAATATTTCTGGTTCTAAGTATTTCAGATAAAGGAGCATTGACCTGTTTTTTCTTTTTTTTTTTTTTTTGTAATGAAATTTTCTTTGTTTTCTATAAAGATGAATAAGTTCTGATTTTGTTTTTTATTTAAAAATTACATATTTTTGAATTAAGTTTATATATATATATATATATATATATATATATCACATTCATCATAGGAAATTTGTACCTGTACGTAATATATCTTCATTCTTTTTTTGCCTTACCCTAATCTATCTTCAACCTATCTTCTCTTACTTATTTACAAAAGATTTGTTTCATTTTCATTCTTTTCTCTTTTTTTACTTTTTGCTTTTTTCCTTTCCTGCTTACCCTTCCTTTGTTCTCCTCACCATTTGAACTTTTCTTCCTATGTCACATGACCATTATATATTTTGGCCCTCATTTATATATTTGGGCTCACACACCAGAGAAACAATGTGGTATTTTCACATATTGTCACATTTATTTCACTTAAGAGTAAGGTCTCAAGATGCATCCATTTACCTAGAGATATCTCAAGCTTACCCTTTATGGCAGAGTAGTACTCCATTTTACAAGAAAAATCACATCTTCTTCATACATTCATTGGTTGATGGGTATTTGGTCTGTTTCCAAAATTTGACTATCACAAACTATGCTGCTACAAACGAGTATGTGTGTGTGTGTGCATATATTACTATAGTATGATGCTTTTTTATTCTCTTGGGAAGATATCAAGGACAGAGATAGCTGCATCAAATGGAATCTATAGTGTTAGGTTTTGAGGAATCTCCACACTGATTTCCACAGTGGTTTCAGTAGTTTACACTCCCACTAGCAGTGGAGAAGGGTTCCTTTTCCACTGCATCCCTGCCAGCATTTATTATTACTTTTTTTTCTTTTTATCTTTTTTGAGACAGGGTCTTGCTATGTAGTTCAGGTTCAACTTGGGCTCACTTTGTAGTCCAAGCTGGTTTTGAACTTGCAGTGATCCTCCTATCTCAGCTTCCTAAATGCTAGGATTACAGGCATGAACCAGCACATCTGGCTTGTTGATTGATTGCTTTATGCAGTGAGATGGAATCTCAGCATTGCTTTAATTTGCATCTCTTGAATGACCAGTGATGCTGAATATTTTTCACATATTTATTTGCTATTTCTTCTTCTTTATCTGAGAAGTGTCTATTCATTTCAGATATTCAGTGTTTTGGATTGGGTCTTTAAATTTGGAGGGTTTGAAGTTTCTGAGTTCTTCATATATTCTAGATAGTGATCCTTTTCCCATATTGTGAGTTGTCTCTTTACTCTGTTGGTGGTTTCTCTTGCTGTGCAAAAGCTTTTTAATAAGATGACATCCCAGTTGTTGATTCTTTGTGATAGCTCCTGTGCAATTGGGTTTTGTTCATAAAGTCTTTGCCTACATCAGTGTCTTAGAGTTCTACCTATTTTATCTTCCAGTAGATTTAGTGCTTTTGTTTTAATACTCAAATCTTCAATCCTTTCCAGTTTTATTTAGTGCATAGAGAAAGATATGGGTCTAATTTTAATCTTCAGGATGTGGAAAGACAGTTTTCCAGCACCAATTATTAAAGATGCTATCATTCTTCTAGTAAAGGGTGTTTGACACTTTTGCAAAGATAAGGGGACTAACTGCGTCTGGAGTTGTTTCTGTACCTTGTAGTCTGTTCCACTGATCCTTGGGTCTGTTGTTTTGCCAGTACCACAGGGTTTTTATAACAGTAGCTTCATAATATAATTTCAGATCTGGGATTGCAATGACCCCTGCTGTGCCTTTGTTGCTCAGAATTGCCTTTGTTAGTCTCTTCTGGTTTCATATGAATTTCAGGATTGCTTTCTCTAATTTTGTAAGATATGCTGTTGGAATTTTGATTGCGATTGCATTAAATCTGTGTAACAATTTTGGAAGTATGCTCATTTTCACTGTATTGAGTTTTCCTACCTAAGAGCAAGGGATATCTTTCCATTTTCTGAGTACTTCAGTTTTCAATGTAGAGGTCTTTCACTTCCTTCATTAGATTGATTCCTAGGTATTTCAGTTTTTTGGATGTTATTTTGAAAGTTGTTTTTTTCCCCTAATTTTTCTCTCAGAGGCTTATGTATCCCTGTGTTTTTTTTCTCTTGTCTAATTGTTCTGCCTAATGTTTCCAGAACAATATTGAATAAGAATGGTGACAGTGGTTATCCTTAGAGCGAAAGCATTCACTCTAACATATGTTGAACCATCATTACATTCCTGGGACAAATTCTGTTTGGTCATGGTGGAAAGTCTTCCTCATGATTTGCTACATACTGTTTGCCAGTATCTTATTAATAATTTTGCATCCATGTTTATTTGGCCTGTAGTTCACTTTTTTGGTTGGGTATTTCTCTGGTTTTGGTATCAATGTAATGCTTGCTTCTAGGAATGAATTTGAGAGTGTTGTTTTCCTTTCAATTTCATTGAAGAGCTTTTCTGTTTTTGTTTGTGTTTTTTTATTTAAAGAGAAAAAAAGAAAGGAAATAAAAAAACAAAGCAGTAAAAGGGTACAAATAATACAGTATTTCAAGAAAAAAAAATACAGCAAGAAATCACTAGTTAATAGGTTACATATTATCTTCCCAGAAACAGTTGTCCAAATTACAAAATTAAAGCAAATAAAGTGGACAATTTGTTTGTGTTTTGAGACAGGGTTTTATCATGTAACTCAGGCTGTTGTTGACCTTAATGTGTAGCTTAGACTGGACACTTACAATAACCCTCCTGCCTCAGCCTCCCAAGTGCTGGGATTACAGGCATGTGCCACTAAGATTGGCTTGAATTTCTTTTTTAATTTTTTTAGTTTTTGGAAAAATAAAATTAAATTTTATAACAAAATGCTTATAGAACAACAATAGTCAATGACCTGTTTATTGTTATCTTCAAAGCATTTATTCAGGATACAAGATACAGGTATAAAAAATTCTCCAAATAGTATTAGTACAAATCTTTCCTTTCAATGAACTAAGTGGAACTAGTAGTATAGCTGTCTTACATTTTGCTTTTTGTTTTTTTCCTTTCCCCTTCCTTTTTCTTTTCCCCCACTCTAGTTCCTCTTTCCTTTTTTAACAATTTCTTCCCATTTTACAATATCTATTGTACTTTTTGTTCCTTACTTACTCTTTTAGCTTCTCACATAAGGGATACAATACAATATTTATACATGTGAGTGTAATTTATTTCACTTAAATGTATGGTATCAGATTGCACCCATTTACCTATAAATGCCTCACATTTATCCTTCTTTATGGCTGAGCAATACTCTATTCCATAAAAAGACCGCACCTTTTTTAGCCATTCTGTAGCTGATGGGCATCTATGTTGTTTCCAAGACTTAGCTATTACAGATTGTATTTCTATAAGTAAAGGTGCGTGTATGTCACTGTGGTACACTGCTTTTAATTCTTTGGGGAATATACTCAGAAGAGGAATTACTGGGTTGAAGGGGACCTCTAATCTTAGTTTTTTGAGGAATCTCCACAACAATTTCCACACTGCTTACACCAGTCTACTCCTCCAGGGTTCTTCTTTTTTCCACCTCCTCTCCAGGATTTGTTATTGGTTGATTTCTTGATGATAGCCACTTCCAGAGTGAAATGGAATCTCAGCATTGTTTTAATTTGCATCTCTTGAATGAGTAATGATAGTGAGCTTTTTTCATATATTTATTTGCTATTTGTATTTCTTCTTCTGAGAAGTGTCTATTCATCTCAAATGTGCATTTTTGGATTGGGTCTTTGAATTTTGGGGTCTGGTATTTTTTCAGTTTATTATATGTTCTAGATATAAGTCCTTTGAGGGAAAACTGGCTGTAATTTTTTTCTCACTCTGTGTGTTGTCTTTTCACTCTGTTGGTGATTTCTTTTGCTGTATGTAGGATTTTTAATAGGATAAGATTCCAGTTATGGATTCTTTGTGTTATTTATCATGCAATCATGGTTTTGTTTATGAAGTCTTTGCCTAAACATATGGCTTCAAGGGTTTTGTCTTTTTCTCTCCCAACAGACTTGGTGTTTTTGTTTTAACATTTAATCAGTTTGATTTTAGTTTACTGCCTGATGATAGCCATGGGTCTATTTTCAGTCTCTGGAAAGTAGAAAGCCATTTTCTAACATGATTTATTAAAGAACCTTTCTTTCTTCTGGTAAGCATGTTTGGCTCTTTCATCATGATGAGGTGCCTTAATGTGGAGTGGTTTCTACATCTTCTAATCTGTTTCACTGATCCTAAAGTTCGGTGTGTGTCTCTGTGTGTGTGTGTGTGTGTGTGTGTGACTACCATGCTGACTTTATCACAGTAGCTTTGTAAGAGAATTTCAAGTTTGGATTGCAATGCCCCACGCTTTGCTTGCCTTGGTTGCCCAGAATTGTATTCACTATTCTATGTCTCTTCTGGTTCCAAATGAATTTTGGGATAGTTTTTGCTAACTCTGTCAGATTTGCTGCCAGAATTTTGACTGGTATTGCATTAAACCTATTACAGTTTGGGGAGTATGGCCATTTTCACTATGTTGGTTCTTCCTATTCATGAGACAGATGTATCTTTCTATTTTCTGATACTCTCATCTCCTTTTTCAGAATATTGTAATTTTCACTGTATGTAGTTTTTGTGATTTCTTTTGCTGTTAACTATCAATTTCACTGTACTGTGGTCAGATAGTAGGCATGGGATGATTTCAATTCCTCTGCATTCACTTAAACATGTTCTATGATCTAATATGTGACCTAGTTTGGAAAATGTTCATGTGCATCTGAGAAGAATTTGTATTTTGATGTTGGGGGATGGAACTCTCTGTAGACATCAACTAAATCTATTTGTTCACAAATTTGGTTTAAATCTGATATTTTTTGTTGATCTTTTTATCTAGTTAATCTATTTAATTGTGAGAGTGGGATATTAAGATCCTCCATTAAAATTGTTCATAGATATTTGAGTTTTCATATCTGCTAATATTTGTTTCATATGTACATCATCATTTAGTGCATATATGTTTATGATTGCTATCTCTTTTTCTTGGAGTTTTCCCTTAATAGGTATGCAGTGACTTTCTTTGTCTCTTTTGATCAATCTTGGCTTAAAGTTCACATTATCTGCATTTATAAGAGCTATCCTTGCTTTTTTCTAGGTTCCTGTAATATGGAGTATTATATTCCATCCTTTGACTTTCAGTCTATGAATTTGTTTTTGAGTAAATGTGTTTCTTGAATGCAGCACACTGTTGGATCTTACTTCTTGATCCATTCCACCAGCCTGACTGGTGAGTTCAAACCATTGACATTGATGGTTATAACTCATACTGACTTATTTTTTTCTGTGTTATTTTCTTGTTGTTAGTTCCTTATCTTTCCCCTCTATTTAACCGCTTACCTTGTCTTGATGCTTCTTCTTATTGGTGTTCTTGTGCTTGTGGTCTTCATTTTTGCTTTCTAATACAACCTTCAGAGCATTCTGAAGAGCTAGTTGGGTGGTCAATAATTTCTTTTCATGGAAGATCCTTCATAGAAGGATCTTCTTTCTCCATTGATTTGAAAGATAATTTTTCAGGGCACAACAATCTGGACAGGAGGTTGTTTTAGGAATTGGAGTACTTTCCTCCAAGATCTCCTTGTTTGGGAGAGTTTGTCTTGAGGCATTGCTGTGATTCTGATGGTCTTTTCTTTGTAGGTGATTTATTTCTTTCCTCTAGGTGCTTTTAATATTCTTTTTCTTGGGCTGAATTTCTGAAACCTTTATTATATGCATTAGTATATATTTATTTTTGTTATGGCAATTTGGAGTTCTATATTTATTTCTATGTCAAACTCTTTATCCATGTTTTAGAAGTTTTCTGCCATTATTTCTGTAAAAAGATTTTTTAATGCCTTTTGTGTTGTTTCCAGTTTTCTCACGTACTCCTATTTTTTTTTTTTTTTTTTTTTTTTTTTTTTGAGACAGGTCTCGCTATGCAGTTCAGGTTGGTGTTGAACTCACTTTGTAACCCAGGCTGGTCTCGAACTTGCAAGTATTCTCCCACCTCAGCCTCCTGAGTGCTGGGATTATAGGCATGAGCCATCACACCCAGCTCTGTGTGGTACCGGGGATTGAACTCACGACCTTGTACTTGCCAGGCAGGTGCTTATGCCCCTGAGCTAAATCCCCAGCCTCTCACTTACTCCTATTAATCTTATGTTGCTTTTCTTTGCTTTGTATATGTTGGATTGATTTTTCATGGTCTCTTGCTATTTTTATGTCATGTTTGTTTTTATGCTAACTCAACAAAATTGTATCTTCTAGATCTGATATACTATCCTTGACTTTATTCATTATGTTTTGTATACTTTCAATCAAGTTTTTAATCTCTTGGATTTCTGTTTCGATCTGTCTCATGAATTCCATTTCTTTTCTATTTTGAGCATTCTTGGTTTTCATCATTTCCTGAGCTCCTCTTTTTTTTATAGTGTCTTTTATTTTGGTCATCATTTCTTTTTGTACTTTAGAGATTATTTTTGTAGCCTCTTCTTATTTGTTTTTTTCACTTCTGTTGCTCTCATTTCGAATGTTCCAGTGGTTGGCTTTCAATTTCCTCTACCTCATTGTTCTAGGTGAGCTGGAGGTCTCGGGTTGCATTGTGCTTCTGTGTCTTGTTATGTCTATTTTCTATTTTGTTATTTTATTTCATTCTCTGTATTGATGCTTATAGATTTCATACGGTAGATAGCTTTCACCACAGTGTTGAGGGTTTTGCAGGAATGTCTGTTCCTCTGGATATCTTCTAGATGTAAGTTGTTCTACTTTCCCAATGTATTAAGGATGATAAGTTGCTATCTATTTGACTCAGCACCCAATCCTTTGGTACTAGGCTTTGGTGGTGGTTATGATCCCATACAATCACAGTTGTCATACAAGGGAAGAAAACTGATTATAACAGGTAAGACATTTTGGCTAAAGTAGTACAGTTAGCAATAACAATAGTCTCAAATATGGCCTTACTACTGACAAATTATGGTAGCTACTAACCTAATATCTTTAACCATAGGAGCAAATTCTAGTTATATAGCAAAGTCCAGCATATACCAGGAAATTATATGTAAGAATTTTCCCTTCCGTGAAGCAATTTTTACCCTGTTGTGTGGCTGGGTAGCTAAGCAGGATAGAGAACAAGACAGAGGGATGAATGGAATCAAATATTGTAGTAGTAAGCTTGAAGGGGAAGCGTTGATCACCCAAGTTTTGGGAGACTTGAGGTCACAGTAGGGTAACAATTGAAGAGAAACTAAAGGTATACTGAAGTGAACCATAAAGAGAAGAGACAATGTTTACTTACATGAAAGTATTACAATATCAAATGAGATAGTTGAAGGAGAGAAAGAAGATGAGTAGGAGAAAACAAAAAGAATGGTAAGAAGTGTAAATCATGAATGAAAGAAAGCTGCTTCCAACTTTCCCACTACTCTCCTCCCACCTGAGTTAGTATATGCACACCTACCAGGACCTGTGTTTCTTTTATGCAGCATATTATTTAATATTGCTTCTTGATCCATTCTGCAAGCTTATTTCTTTTAATTGATGAATTGAGGCCATTAATATTGATGGTTATAGTCTGGCGTGGTGGTGGATGCCTGTAATCATAATACTTAGGAGATTGAGGAAAAAGGATTACTATTAGTTTAAGACCAGCCTGAACTACATAGTAAGACTTTGTCTCGAAAACAAATAGGCTGGGGATTTAGCTTAGTGTCATATTAAGCTTGCCTGGCAAGTTTTAGGTTGTGAGTTCAATCCTCGGTACCAAAAACAAACAACAAACAGTAATGGTTATAACTGATATGCATTGATTTAGCATTGTCACACTATCTTCTTCTTGTTGGTTCTCTTTCTTTCTCCTTTAATTGTTTGCCTTGCCTGGTGGATTCATCCTCTTAGAATTTATTGAGTTGTGGTTACTGTTATATCGTTTTAGAATATTCTGTAGAGTTGTTCATGAATTTCCTCAGGTGTTCTTTGTCATAGAACTATAGATTTGTAGAACTTTGGATTTATTTTTCATAGTCCCTTGCTATTTCTAAGAATTTTTTTCATAACGTTTAACAACAATCCTATCTTCTACATCTAAGATTTTGTCCTCATGTTGGATCATTCTGCTGAGTACCTTTCAGTGGAATTTTTAATCTCCTGGATATCTATTTGAAGCTATTCTACAGGTTTTGTTTCTTTCCTATATTGGGCATTCATGGTTTCAATCATTTCTGAAGCTGCTCTATTTATCTATATCTGGTCTAGAGTCATTAAGCACATCTTTCATTATGTTCACAATCTCTGTAGTTAGCTGAGAAATTATTTCCAATTTGAGTTTTTTAAGAGTATCATTCATCTGCTTTGTTACCTCTGCTGTTACCACTTCAGGGAATCTAGGTGGGTGGCTTTTAAACCACCTTTTCATTGTCCGGTGGATTTGCCCATGTTGAGCTAGAAGTCTTGGGTTCTATCCTGGTCAAATGTCTTCTGATTTTCTATTTTCTTTTGTTTGTTTTAGTTTAAGTCCTAGATTGATGCTTGTAAATTGTTTATGTTGAGTAACTTTATTGCTGGTATTTTGAACCTTTAGGAAGTGACTACTTCTTGGAGTCATCTTCCAGGTATAGCTGGCTTTTGAGTCTGCTGTAAGATCCTACCTCTTCTATTTTTGCAGGGAAAGAAGCTGGTGCCTATTGGGCCTAACCCTGGTTCTTTGACACTCTGGCATATAGTATTGTTTACGATCTTTAAGCAATCTCTGTCTTAGTATACCATGAAGAAAAATTAGAAAAATTATGTCACCTTGGCTAAAGTAATATGATCAGCACTTACAATAGCATCAAACATAGCCTGGAATATGACATACTGTGGTAACTGTTAATTTGCTACCTTTAGCCATATGAATTAGATTTGTGGTTATATAACAAAATCTAAAATGAACCAGCAAATTTATATAGTAAATAAGCCCCGAGAATGGTAATTTTACCCTCAGGGGAGAAAAATTTAAAAGGAGTTGGAGGGAAATTTTTTTTGTCTTTTGAGACAGGGTCTCATTATGTAGTTCATGCTGGTCTCGAGCTCATTTTGTAAGAGCTGGTCTTGAACTCACAATGATACTCCTGCCTCTGCTCCTGAGTTCTGGGATTACAGACATGTGCCGCTACACCTGGCTAGGGAAAAAATTAGAGAAATAGAAGAAGAGGTTAGAAATAAGGCTGGAGGACAAAGGAAAGTTTCACAAACTTTGGAAAACTGGTAAAGAAGTTTTCTAGGAGCTACCTTCCTAGGAAAGAGAGAAGGCAGAAATAAAAAATAAGAACAGTAGTTCTTGTTGACACCATGTTGACACTCACATAAAAAGAGAACAAACAAGAACAACAAACCAAAATAAAAACAAAAACAGGAGAAAAGAAAAACATTAACCTAAAAAGCATGTCTCAGCTATGACTGATAGACAGTGTGTGCAGACAGATTCTAGATCTGAGTTGACTGATCCTAGCAGTCAACAGCTTTATGATGCGGTAGTGGATCATACCAGGAAGCCTGCCCCTTTAGTTTGGTCTGCCACTGAAGTTTGGTCTGGTTTCTGAGAGTAGGGCTAGACCCAATTTGTTCAGCCCATTACACTATTTGTGCCTCCAGACATCTTGAATTGGCTCCCTGACCTCCTGCCAGCTTGAATTTGGAAGCCTCCTCATGACATTTGGAACTTCTAGATGGAGTTAGCCCCACTGCTTCTGAGTTCCAAGCTTATTTGGCCACCCTCCAAGATGGCTATTGGCCAATCACCCTCTCCCAGGGGATGTCTGAATCTGAACAACCTGCCAGCAACTGCAGCCTGATGTGTCCACTGCTCCATTCCACTGGTGCATTTCTCCATGGGTGCTTCTGAGGTCCCCTATACTCCCCGTGTATCTGCAGATTCGAGCCATCCCTCCCATACAGTGGGTCTGGGCTTAGGGTGAAAATGCTGCCTGCCACCTCCTTCTTCTTTGTTGAAGGCTTTCTCTTTGCCCTTTCTATGGGCTTTAATTCTTGCTTCAGATCCTTGCTGGGTCTCAGGGATCTACTTTTTCACTTCTTTTCCCTCACTTTGTTATATTCCAGAGTCTGGACACCAAATCTTTGAGAGGCTCTTTTTTTGCTGCTCACCTCTCTGCCATCTTTCTAGAAATCTCCATAATAGTTGCTCAGTAAATATATACATTTTTTTGTACTGGGCATCAAATTCACAACCTCACACTTGCCAGGCAAGCACTTATGCTACTGAGCTAAACCCCTGGTTCAGTGAATATTTTCCACATGAATGAAGAGAGAGGGACAGAATGCTTTAGAAAGTTAACAGGTAAAGGTTCTCCTTCAAGAGTTGTAGTTTTTTTTTTTTTTAAAGATCGGTTGATATTTATTTCTCTGCACAATCTCGGACTTATTCTTCTGACTGGTAATTTCCTGGAAGTAGGAACCTTCATTTTTAAAAAATTATTTATTTATTTAGATACTGGGGAGCAAACTCATGACCTCATTCTTGCCAGGTAGGCACTTATCCTGCTGAGCTAAATTTCTAGCCTTCATTTTGTTCTTCTTGGGTTCTCAAAGCCTTTTCCAGGTTCTTAGTAAATATTTGCACCCAGGTAATCCATCATCCTGGTTTTTCTAGAACTGAGGATTTGTCCAAGATCTAAAGCACTCAATACTGAAATAAGGCAAGACCTGCCTGGGCAATGGGGACAATTGGATGTCACCTACAGTATGCATGTCTTCTGGCTAAGACATTACTTCCAGAAGTAACCTCCCAGCACGGAGGTTGACCCTGACGCTGTTTAGATGAGACCTGAGGTGGAAGGGTTTCTATGGTGTACTGAGCTGTGCTTGGGACTGTAGTATGGGCCTGAGCCTTAGTAAAAAGTGAGAGTAGGTTCCTGAGGAACCTTTTAAGCATCATAAAGCTAAACAAAATAACGTACATTGAGTTCTAGGGGAAAAAATGGCCCTGTACTCTAACTTTCCTGGGTGGGGCCAGGTCTATCATTCCATGCCTCCTCAAGTCTCTTGGCTGCTGAGGAATCAGGAAGGAACCAGTCTTAAAACAGGCAGTCGTGAGTTTGATCCCCGGTACCGATAAAAAGACAAAAAAAAAAAAAAGCTAACAACTGAAAACAATCAAACCATGAAGTAGCATTTGACAGCTGAGCAACACTTCAGCCTCACTTTGCCTCATCCTTTCCCTCTATAGTTGAGGACATTAAGAATCTGAGGCATTAGCTTCTCTGACAGTCACATTAGCTTGTAGGATCATCTTTATTTTCTTTCCTGCATGCAGAGCAGATCCTTTGAAATGTTATCTAAAGCTCCAGCCAAGACAATGCCTCTCAAGGTTTGTAATTAAAAGCTAAAATCTCTGATCCATTTCCTGCATTTGTCCTCAAAGCATGAAAAATCTAACTGAATCATTCTTTGAGAATGAAGCTCTTATAGACTCTTAAAGAATCATATGAGAAGGTTCCTTAAAGCAGTGCAAAGACAAATATTTTACCAATTGGAACCTATATGTATATATTCTTGTGGTAAGGATAATACCCACCACTGATGCTGTTACACACTCATGGCAGCCTGTGTGAGGTGTGGGTTGGTATGCTATATGTCTAATGTTTCGCTGCTTAGATATTTCTTCTGCCTGCTTCATTGCTTTAAAATTTTACCTTCCCTAAAGCCTAGGACATACACATAGCCCTGCCAGATTCTTTGTAATTGCATAATAAGTATGGCCTTTACCCTTTGTTCCTTATTCATATCTGAGACCTCTTTAGAATTGCCTTTATCATCTATCTTTCTACCAATGTTTTGTTTTGTTTTGTGTTTTGAAGGGTTTTTTGTTTGTTTGTTTTGTTTTACTTTTAGATAAGGACTTGCTATGTAATTCAGGCTGGACTTGAACTCACTGTTTCCCAAGTTTTCTTCAAACTCATAATGATCCTCCTGCCTCAGCCTCCTAGCTGCTGTGAGATTATAGACTTATACCAGCATTTTGATCATGACCATCTAAATAAGCTCTGTGGAGTTTCAGACTTTTCCTACAATTTTTCTCTTTCTCTGCACCTTCCCTAGAAATACTCTTAATACTTTTCTTATGGAAATATACACTTTTTCTAGCCTGATCTTTCACATTCTTCTCAGCCTCTGCCCATTGTCCACTTCCAAATACATGTTCACATTTTCAGTTGTAGCAAGTCTTTCTTCCTCATACTAAATTTCTCTTAGTCCATCTTGTCATATTATAGCAGAACTCCTGACACTGTATAATTTATAAAAAGACAGGATTTTTTTTCAGTACTAGGGAATGAACTCGGGACTTTTGCACTCAGCTACATATGCAGTATTTTTTAATTGTTTGAAACAGAACCTCACTAAGTCAGTAAGCTACCAAGGCTGGTTCAGACTTGGAATCCTGTGATCCTCCTGCTTCAGCCTCCCAGAGTGCTGGGATTACTGGCATGCACCACCTGGCAGAGATGAATTAATATTTCCAGTTTTGCAGGCTGGGAGAGCCAAGGTTAGAGAGAGTACATCTAGCAAGGGTCTTGCTGTGTCATTCAACAAAAGCATAAACTCGTTGGAGTGGGGAGAAAAGAAGGGGAGGAACTCATTCTTTATCAGTTAGCTACCCCATAACAACAAGCCCATTGTCTTGATAATGGCATTAACTATTCATTAGGGCAGAGGCCTCATGACTTACTCTCTTTTTAAATAAAGATCGTACCTGTACCTGTCAAAACTGTTGCATTGGAAATTAAGTATCAGACAGATGATGTTTGTGGGGAGGTTATATTCAAGCCATAGTACCATTCTCCAGATTTGAAAACAGTTTTGAATAATTAACAGCTTGAGGTTTTAGTGTTGTGTCTGTTCATTCAAAGCAAATAAGTTGGGATTTGAACCTAGAACTATCTCGTTTCAAAGTACGAGGTTTTCTTTAGCTGAAATTTACCTTATATCGAAGATACTTCTTTGTGTCTCACAGCCCCAGGCATGGAGGTTGCTCTGTGCTTTGTCTGGGGTGGTAGGTATGTAATAATATGCATAGCACTGGACACAGGAATGAACAAAGGAAGGCTCCTCCAGAGGATGTGAGGGACATTTTAGGGTGATTTGTGTTACAGAAATATTGGACACAGGAATTTAAACTATGAAAAATGAGTAGGTCTAATGTTTTTTTCACTAACTTCATCTTAGACCAAAGTTTTCTGGCAATAACTAGTGGGTTGGAGTGAAATTGCTTCTCTCCCATGGTCCATTTGAGATGTGTAATGAACAGTTTCTTACATAAGGCTCCCTTGTATGGTTTAACCAAGTACATAGAACTGAGTCCTCCAAAAACAGAGGCTTACGTCCAGGTTTTAAAAACCACCAACCAACCTGTATCCAGAAACAGTCATTCATTTAGATGTACAGGAACTGAGAGACTTCAGAATTGTTCCAAGTCAAATGGCACAGGGTTAAAAAACAAACAGCAGCAGCTTACTTGCATGATGTTTCCAGGAATCACCCTTCCCAATAAAGAAAACTGCCAGATCTGCGGGTTAACCAGTTCAAGCCTGGGAGTCCTACTCTGAGCTCAGCACTGCTTCACTGTTTTAAAACGCAAAAAAGAATAAGTGTCCAGAACTCAAAGCATTGAAAGTAGGCTAGGAACTCAAAGATAAATAGAAATGCCTGTTTAACCAATTACCATCAATCTTAGGAAGCAAGTACACAAACGAAACCTGCAATATTATGGTCATTAAAAACTGGAAAGCAACCTAAATATCCATTGATGGAAGAGGACTAATAAATTAAGTATTATTATATTAAGTATTATTGTGGAACTGAATGAACGAGAGAAAGGAAATTCTAATGGGCACTATAAGTACTCAGATGGAGAACTGTCTTTGTCATCTAGTTGAATAAGAAAAACAAATTGCAGAGAGTTGTGCATAGTTTGGCAATATTTCTGTATCAAAAATCAGAAAATAAAACTACATTTGACCAGCCCTTTATCTTTTGTGAAAATCAGTGCACTGAAATCCACAGTAAACTGATTCCTTTGGAGTGTGGATAGGCTAAGGGATAAGGACAAACAGGAACTTCAACTTTATTTATAAGTTAATGTTTACAAGGAGATGTACTCATGCATTTGTTGCATGAGTAAAAATATCACATAAGTCTTAATAATTTAGATTGAGAAAGAGAGACCTTAGAATGAGAAAGTCACCCAGATAGCTGGTAAATCCACTTAGGAAAGAAAAAAAATTGTGTTTTGACAGAGGGGTGGTTGCTTTTGGTGCTGGGGATTGAACCCATGGCTTCAGGCACGCTAAGCACACGCTCTACCACTGAACTGTTAGTTGCAGAAAGTAAATTTTAAATAAGAACTTTAGACTTCTCAATGACAAATTTCAATTTTTAGTGTTTTAAAACCATGAAAGAAATAACTAAATGAAACGCTGAAGGCTTTTTATTGACATGCTGAAGCCTTTATTGAAATGTTGAAAACTTTTATTATGAGGAAGTATTTAATGAATAAATTTAAAGAGTTAATAATCCTCCAAATTGAGAGTGAATAAATTATCTAGAGTTATGCTTAGTTTTCTGATAGATGAAAGATTATTGACTGGTAATTTAAAAGATGAAAAAATTATATCCATAATAGCAATAGAAAAGCATAAAGCATCCTAGAATATACAGGATCTATATTGCCAAAACTTAATTAGGAAACGTAAGACTGAAATAAATGGAAAAAAAGATTATGTTGTTTGTTAGAAAACAAACCATTGTAAAGGATGAATAAATCACACCAAATTAATTTATAAGATTGAGTCAATTCCAATGAAAATTCCAGTGGAATTTTGCTTATTGTGGAAAGCTAAGGACATAATTCTAAAATTCACATCAAAGCAGCTATTGATGAGAAAAATCAAGACAGTTTTTTTCAGTAATGAGGGTCTTCACACTGAGTTACATGCTCACTCCTTTTTCTTTTTTTCTCAGTCCTTTCTGTTTTTTTGTTTTGAGATGGATCTCACTAAACCACTAAGTTACCCAGCCTGTGCTCAAACTGGTGATCTTTTTGCCTCAGCTTCCTAGAGGGTCACCATTACCAGCTCCTACTTTTCTTTACTTTTTGTAAAAAATAAGTTCATCTGAAGCCCCAGCTCTTAGTTCTAAAATTTTGTGGAACTGACACAAATATCAAAAGAATTAGTACAATAGAATACAATATAGCCTAAAAGTCTGTTTTATCTCTGTTAATGTACAGTATTTGATAGCAATAGCATAATGATGAAACAAATAATATTTTGAAAATTTGGTTATATGAAAATAACAATAAAATCATCATTCTTTCCAGCATTTGGTTTCAAAATTTCCAAAACCATAAATTACATAAATTTTTATTTGAAAGACAAGGAATAGCCAGGCGTGGTGGCTCATGCCTGTAATCCCAGCACTCGGGATGCTGAGGTGGGAAGATCCTTGTGAGTTCGAGACCAGCCTGGGCTACAAAGTGAGCTTGAGGTCAGCCTGAACTGCATAGTGAGACCTTGTCTCAAAAAAGACCAAAAAAAAGAGAAAGAAAAACAAGGAAGGCAAACATGTACTAGTAAAAATATAAGTGATATTCATACAGAAAGACATTCTAAGCATAAAGAAAGAGATCATACAAGAAAAGATCATAGTTTGAACATACAAAAAGTAAAACTCTTTCACAGGTTTGAGTTGCACAAAGGCAGAGCAAGACTTGGTGATTCCTCGAGCCAGCACAGAAACAGCAGGGTCTTGTTTGTGTAAATCAAAAGCCATCATCTTCCTAAATTAGATAAAGGCAGACTGGAAAAGCATTTCAACATCTGTGACAAAGAGAATTGGACAGAGTGATCCTTTCAGCACAAGCTGACTCTCCCTCTTCTTGATCACACCCTGTCAATGACTTCATTATACCCAAGCAGAAACCAAAGGCTTCCCAGTGCCTCCTCACCCCAGGGCCCCCTCTGCTCTTTTCCTTTTCCACTCTAGCTGCGTTAGATTTTGTGATTTCAGCTTCCATGCCCTGGCCTTTACTTTATTCCCTCAGCTTCGAGGTTTTCTTCCTTATTTGCTCCAGATATCCAGGTCAGAGATGCTCCTCTTCAGGTTCTTCCTTTGTTTCGTTCCATGGCACTGGTTCCTAGTGACATATGTATATACTTTTTCTGTTTTCCACTTCCATGACCCTTAAACTTAGCTCCGCAAGAGCAGGAACAGAGTCATCTTCGAGGACTCCCAAGTTTCCAGCATCTAGAACAGTATCTGCACATATCACTCTGTACTGATTTGCAAAATGACTAAATGTATTTATTGGTTAATACTTTTTATTACAAGTAAAAGAGAACCATTTGAACCAATTTAAGATAATATCCTCTAAGAGTAGGGTGTTAGCTGGACCTCGGTTACTAGAATCAGAGACTAGAGCATTACAGGAGCTGCAGTCATTTCCTTTTACTTTTCTGGTTCATGTTTGCCTTTCCATGTACCCCACACATTTATTTCTCAGACTGCAAGGCAGGCTAATGCCACCCAAGTTTTCCTGTAACTGGTCCACCTATATGGAGAAAAGATGACTCAACTGTGTTGGTGTTCATTCCAAGTCCCTGGGGAAGGCTGCAAAGGACTTAGTTTGGATTCATGCTCATATTAGGAGTGGTTGAGTAGAGGGCAGAGTGGAAATGGTAGCCAGAATTGTACCGTGAAATTATGGCTGTTTCACTGCAACTGTGTAGACAGTGGAGAGGACAATTGCTAACCAGGTGTTAGGCAGAGAAGCCAGTAAGTGTCTCTACACACAAAAGAAAATGCTTGAATTCAGTTAGAAAGCATACCAATTTCTAGTCAAAAATGGAGGTGCATGTCTGCAATCCTAGCACTCTAGAAGTCTGAGGCAAGAGGTCTGAAAATCTGTGCCCAGCCTGAGCAACTTAGTGACTTAGCAGGACCTACATCAAAATAAACAAACAGACCAGGGACTGTAGCTCAGTGTGAGGGCTGTGGGTTCAAACCCTAGTACAGTAAAAAACAAAACAAGATAAATAGTCCCTCCAACATACACAATAACACACAGACAACAACAACAACAAAAAAACCAATCCTAATTTTAAAATGGAAAAGATATAAATAGATAACTTGTAAAAAAATTGGAGATGTATATATTTGTTCGACACAAGGGTTTGATTTCCTTTATAGCCCAAAAATAAAATATGAGAAAGGGAGAAGGGATAGAGGAGTGGAGTAAAAAAAAAATACAATATGAAAAGATAGCATACTGTAAAACAGTATGATACTCACATGAAGATAGACATATAGATGAATGGGAGAGAATGGAGAGCCCGGAAATAAGGCCTTTTGTATATGGTCACATGATCTTCGGCAAGCGTGCTAAGACCACACAATGCGGAAAGCATAGCCTCTTCAGGTAACAGCGCTGAGATAAGCAGATACGCACTTGCAAAAGAATGATGTTGGACACTACACTTAAGATATATACAACAATTAATTCAAAATGAATTAAATATACAAACTTAACGCCTAAAATATCTCTAATTTCTAGAAGAAAACAGGGAAAATCACAACTTCGGTCTTGGCTGTGATTTCTTAGATGCGACATCAAAATTACAAACTACAAAAGCAAGCATGGACTATAGGACTATACCACATCTGAAATCTATATATCAAAGAAAACAGTGAGCACAGAAAAAAAGCAGAATGGCAAAAATATTTGCAAATCATGTATCTGATGATAGGTAAATACAGAGTATGTAAAGAGCTACAACTGAATAACAAAAAAGAAAAGTGCACAGGGCTGGGGCTTAGCTCAGCGGCACAGTGCCTGCCTGGCAAGCATTATGTCCTGAGTTTGATTTCTGATACCAAAAATAAATAAATAAATAAGGGTAAAGGCAAGGCACACAGGCACACCTGTAACCCAGAATCCTGGAGGCTAAGGCAGGAGGATTGTAACTATGTGTGAATGAGCCCAGTCTGAGTAACTTAGTGATTTAGTAACTTTGTTTTGAAATTAAAATGTTTTTTAAAAGGGTTGAGGGCATAGTTCAGTTCTATCCCTACTACTAAAGCATAAAATAAATAATAAAATAAAAATAGGAAAGTAGTTTGAATAGATATTTTTCCAAAGAACATTACAAGTGACAAACAAACATAAAATTGCCACCATACAGAAATATCTCACACCTATTAATATGAGTAATATCAAACAAAATGCAAAATGTTGGTGAGGATGTAGGTAAATGTGAACCTTTGTCTATAACTTACGGGAATGTAAAACAAGCAATTGCTATGAAAAATGGTATGATGGTCCTAAAATAATTTCCCAATAAAATTGGTATATGATCCAGCAATCCCTTCTGAATGTATAGACAATGGAACTGAAAGCAGGATGTCAGGAAGATATTTGTATAATGTTATGGCTGGTATCTAGATGTCTCTCCAAAGCCTCATGCACTCATAGGAATAGCTTTTGGGGAGGTGACTGAATCATAAGGGTGTGAGATTCATCAGTGGATAAGTTCACTGGTGAGTTGATAGCTAAGTCTGATACTGGGAGGTAAAGTCTGCTTAGCGGAGGTGGGTCACTGGGGACGTTGTGTAGAAGGGTAGATATCCCTCCCTCTTCCCTTGATCCCTTTCTACTTCCTGCCTGCCATGACACAAGCTCTTTCTCTTCAGCCATGCCACTCTGCCTCGGAGACAGCTGACGATGAACTGAAACCTCTACAAACTGTGGGCCAAAACAAATGTTTCTTTCTTTAAATTGAAGTGTCAGGTGTCATGTCTCAGTGATGAGAAAAGTAACTAAAACATACCGTGTTCACTGCAACTTTATTCACAACAACTAAAAGATGGATGTGACACAAATGTTCATCAGTAGTTAAAGGGATAAACATACAACAACAGGGTATCATTTTTTAAATTTTTAAAAATTTTTATTTTAAAGGGGGTGAAATTAAACACAACAAAACAGAACAAAATTGGACATAAGAAAGCAATGTAAGAGATATAAATTTCAAAGCTAGACGACCTGAGATCTTCACTATTTATCGTATTGTCTCTTGTTTTCTTCCAAATAGTTGTCCATGTCTTTGCGTACAGTACAGGATATCATTTAAAAAGAATGATATCCTACCACATGGTACCAAATGGATGAGGCTGAGGACATTAGGCTAGGTGAAATAAGTCAGTCACAGAAAAGGTAAGTACTGTATGATTCACTTATCTGAAATACATAGAGTACTCAGATTCACAGAGACAGAAAGGATGGTGGTTGCCAGGGGAGGAAAAAATGGGGAGTTGTTTTTCAGTGACTATAGAGCTTCAGTTTTGCAAGATGAAAAAGTCCTAGAGATCTATTGCATAACAATATGAATATACTTAAGACCAGCAAACAATATATTTAGATTGGCTAAAATGGAAAAAATTAGTTTGTGTTTATTTTTTTTATACATGCCCAAAACTTAAAACTTATCTTCTCTCTCTTTCTTTTTAAAGAGAATAAAACAAAGCAAAATAAAACAGAATAAAGTCAATCAAAACAAACCAGTGTAAGTGACATAGGACTTCAAAACAATAGGAAATCAACAATGGTTACCATGCTTCTTGTTGTCTTCAAAATAGCTGCAGATATCTTCAGACACAGGAAAATCATACAAAACAGAACAGAATAGAACCAATAGAAATATGATGAATGCAATAAAGGATTTCAAAACAAGATAATAGTAAATCCAAAATACTATAATGTATCCTGCTATCTTTGAAATAGCTGCCATGCCATTGGATATAATAAAATTGAACAACACAAAACAGAATAAAACCCAACACAACAAAACAATGAAAATGGCACAGGACTTCAAAACAAAATATTAGGGAATTACAGTGGCTACCACCTTCAGAAGGAAATCTCTAAATGCTACATTTTATATTGTTATCCTCTGAATAGATGATTGGACTGCCAGCTTTAGACCTGCAAAGTCAGTGAAACCCTAAACACTACAAGCATTACATTGTATTTTACCTCTGTAGCTATCATTGCAGCCTGTGTTTCTCCAGAGCAGCTGGTCACTCATGGCAGAGGGGAGAAGGTTTGGCTCTTCTTGTTTCCCAGTCTGTGTATGGGTAGGGGCTGGCATTTGGCTTTCCCGGAGGCCCATGCATAGTGCCAATTCACAGGGAGGTCTTGCTTCTTGATGACTTCTTGTTCTCTTCTCTTGCAATCTGCAAACGGTGGTGACTCACAGGAAAAAGATTTATCTTCTCTTATGGGTAGGTTTATGTAAATTATAAATTTGGGTTATGCTAACACATTTCAGGAGGGAATGGGCAGAGTATATGTGCTTCATGGCCCTATTATTAATGCTAACCTCCCCTTTAGCTCTTACGTTCTTTTCAAATTCTTTTTAAAAAAATTTTTTGGAGAGAAAATAGCTTCTCTGAGACAAACAGTCCAGATACTGGAATATAGCATTGTGGGGAAGATAAGAAGGAAGGAAACGGGTCACCTTAATCCAGGAAAAACCTAAAGTGAGAATTGAAGCCACAGAGAGAGGAAAAAAAGAAAATCTTAAAGAAGAAGCAGGTAGCTGGCAACACCTTCACTTGTAGCCGGACCCACCATGTGAGAAGAGCTGTTGAAACCTGGGGATGCACACTCACAGTGATGGTGGTGTCTGGCAAGCCCAAAGGCCTCTGCAAAGAGACATGATGGCAGAGGGGAGCCGTGGACGTGGAGAACTGCGCAGGCTGGTGGTGAATATAGAGGACTCAGTCCTCCTGTGGGAGAGGGTGATTGGCCAGGAGCGATTTTGGAATCAGGCAGGATAAGCCCAGAACCAGAACTCAGCCAGCTTCCCTCATCCGTTCCTAGCTTGGAACAGACTGGTGGAAACTGCTTGGACTGAGTCCTGCCCCTGTGTGCATTCCAGCAGCCATCGCTGAGGTTTCCCTAAATCTATCCCCAACCAGCTCCGCCTGCTGCTTGTACTCTATGTGGTGGGGGCTCCCTGCTGTTAGCCATCTTGGGAGGGATGCAACAGCTTGCTCTGCCCCTGCTTGCACTCCACCAGCCACCAGTGAGCCAAAGCAGGTGGAAAAAAGCAGCAGAAAGCCCTGCACACCCAGCATACCCAATGGCCCCCTCAGATATCCTAGCCAGCACTGGCTAGAAAAATCAAACAGTCTCACTTCAGAGAAATTGTAGACAACAAGGGACGTGCCAGGGACCCCACTACCCACTTGAAAAGAAGAAACCAGGAATATGACAAGAGGAAGAAGCAAAAAGCAGCTTCTGACCTCCAACCCAAGCAATTCTGGTCCGGGAGACATAAATATGAAAGAGATTGGGAATTGTGTACCTGAAGTTTATGAAGTGATGGCAACTGAAGTAAAGAAAGAACTTCATGAGGCTATAAAAGAAATCAGAACTTAAATACCATCTCAGGTAAAAGAAGAGACGAGAAACATAATAAAAGAATTGCTAAGCACCTCTAAAGAAGACATAGATAAACAAGTAGAGGAGCATAGGAAAACAAGGGGAACCTTGAATGAACAATATAAAAAAGACTTAGAATACATGAAATAGATTCAAAGAAATATCCAGGAAATTAAAAACTCCATTGAAAGCTGCAAAACTGCTTGAAAGAAACTAAAGCTAGACTTTTTAAAACCTTGAAGACAAGTTTGCAGCTTGTGATCGTGAAAGGAAAGATCTCTTAAAAATTAACAACCAGGAAGTAATTCCAAGATTACAAGATGACGCAAAGAAGCACAGTTTAAGAATAATAAATGTGAATGAAAAAGCAGGGGTCAACACAAATGAAATACAAAGGCTATTTACAGAAATAATTACAGAAAACTTCCCAAGCATAGGAAAAGGAAATAATATTCAGATAAGTAAGGCATACAGAACTCCAGCCAGCCATAACCAAAATAAATTTATACTCATGCATATAATAATCAAGATCATTGAAATTCAACACAAGAACAGAATATTGGAAGCTGTTGGAGAAAAGAAACAGATCACTATAAAAGAAAACTCATCAGAATCATGACAGACTTCTCGACATAAAACATCAAGTCAAGAAGAGCGTGGAGTGAAGTATTTCAAATCCTGAAAGAAAACAACTTCCAATCCAGATTGATGTACCTTGCAAACCTACTTTCAAAATTAATGGAGAAATAAGATGCTTCCATGACAAAGAACCACTGAAGGAATCCATGACCACCAAACCAACCCTACGAAAAATACTGAAGGACATTCTATATAGAGAGAATAAAAGACCACTGTTTCAGGAACAGTAGCAGAGGGGGCTCACTGTGTGGAGCAGACCATGGAATGAAAGGGAAAAATAGACAACCAATGGCAGGAAAATAGCATGGCAGAGATGAGGCAGAGATTGTTGGCCATAAATCACTAATATAGATGGCCTCAATTCACCAATAAAATGAAACACAGACTGAGTGGATCAGGAGACAGGGTCCATCAATATGCTTTATTCAAGATACACATTTAATCTGAAAAGAAGTTTATAGACTGAAAGTCAAAGGTAAGAAAACAATGCTCTATGTAACAGGGAACCAGAAAAAAGTGGACATAGCTTGCCCATCAGCTGCAGACTGGTTAGAAAGCCATGACACTTTTATACAATGGAAAACTACTCAGCTATAAAGGAAGATAGCCTTGAGGCTCTTGTAGGTAAATGGATACAACTTGAGATCATGCTCAGGGTTAAAAATGCTCAGGGTCACATAGGTTAATAGTGTGTTGCCTCCCTTGTATAAAAACTAAAAGAGTTAGTGGGATCCAAAATGTACAATATGTCTTGTGAAAGTGAAAGGGGAGGAAGTATCTAAAAAGGGAAGGCAGTGGCCGTTGTTAATCTGTTATTGTGATTTGAAACCCATATTGTTTTCATTTTTCTGATTAGTTTGATTTTATTGTTTCAGTTTGTTGTATGATATTTGATGGCATGGACAGCTATTCCAAAGATATCAGGATATATATATATTATGGCAACCATTTTTGATTTCCTATTAGTTTGATTTGAAGCCCTGTGTTGCTTTCATTGTTCTGTTTTGACTGATTGTATTCTGTTGGGTTTTGTTGATGGTATCATGTCTGATGGTATAGGCAACTACTTTGAAGATAATAAGATGCATTATAATACCCATTGTAGTTTTATTATTACCTTCTTTTGAAGTCCTATATTGTTTCCATTGTTTCGTTTTCATTGGTTTTATTCTGTACTACTTTGTTTGATTTTATCACGCATGATGGTATGGGCAATTCTTTTGAAGATAACAAGAGGCATTATGGCAGCCATCGTTGATCTCCTTATATTTTGTTTTTAAGTCGTGTACCATGTTCATCCTTTTGTTTTGATTGACTCTTCCTTTTTTGTTTCACTTGGTTTTATTCTCTTCAAAATAAAAAAATGTTTTTGGATACACAATTATGACATATTATGTCATACACAATTATTACATACACAATTATGTCATATTAATTTCTTAGGAGTTTAACAGATATATTTTTGATTAAAAAATATAGTGCTGATGTTTTTATGTAGTAACTTGTGCTTACTTTCACAGATTTGTAGGGTTTGCTGAGGGTGGAGGGATACAGACTGAATTAGTAGTACAGGGTGAGGTCTGTCCAGGTTTACTGTTTGTTTGTTTGTTTTGTTTTGTGACAGTCCTGCTCTGTAGTCCAGGCTGACCTTGAATTCATGGCAATCTTCTTGCCTCAGCCTCCTGAGTGACTAGATTACAGGAGTGTACCACTATGCCTAGGTGTCCAGGTTTATCAGCAGAGGCTTTCAACTCCCAGGCGACAGACAGGTACTGGTCCACATCCTGTTAATAACTCGGTCACACAGCAGGCGGTGAACAATGGCCGAGAGTGCAGCTTCCTCTGTAGTTACAGCTGCTCCTACCGCTGACATCATGCCTGAACTCTTGTCAGACCAGTGGGCCTGAGATCCTCACAGGAACGGAAATTCTACTGTGAACTGTGCGTGTGAGGGATCTAGGTTGCAAGCTCTGTGTGTGACTCTAATGTAATAATACAAATTAAATACACAATGTAATGAAAATAGAAATAAAGTGGGTAACAAGTGTGATACTCTGTAATCATCCTAAAACTATCCCTTCCTTCCCCCCTCCTTCCACAGAAAAATTGTCTTGAACGAAACACAGTCCTGCTGCCAAAAAAGGTTAGGGGTCAGTGAATTATAGGACAAGATCTTCTGTGTTATTCTATATACTAAGGACTGTGATATTGTACCTATGATTTCAAACTTTGACAGTCTTAAACATAATTTTATAAGTGTTATCTGAAAAATATAACAAAACGTTCCATCAAACAAATCAATGAACCAGATGAAAAGAGGTAAGTTACAACTTCTACTTTCTTTTGCTTTTGTGCTTTTGAGGCAGGGCCTCGTGATTTAGTTCAGGTTGGCCTTGAACTTGAGGTAATCTCCTACCTCAGATTCCCAAGTGCTGGGATGAGATGCATTCACTATCACAACTGTGTGCCACTTTCAAAGTAGCCCTTGCCAGGGAGATTTAGTGCTGGTTTATATATACAACGCAAATAAGACTTTCAGAGATGGCCACCCTTTGGCATTGAGTGGAATGGAATTGCCTAGCTGCATGTAAGATATATAATATAGTTAATGTGTATAAGTAACAAAAGCTACTTTATTTTTATGCTTGTTAGTCTAATATTAAAAGGGGGGCAATAGGTCAGGCATAGTGGCACACACCTGTAACCCCAGCACTTGGGAGGCTGAGGCAGGAGAATTGGTACAAGTTTGAGGCCAGCCTGGGCTACACAGTGAGTTCAGTTCCACCCTGAACTGCATAGCAAGATCCTGTCTCAAAAAGAAAAACTGGGAGGCAAGGAACCCACAGACTGCAGTGTGGTTATACCTGCAAACGCATTGGCCAACGTGGCAAATTTCAATTATTAGAAAAAATTTACCCATAAATAAATAAAGAAATTTGTTAATTCCTCTGTTGGGCATCATGATCCACTCAGTAAGATGGAAAAAATACACTATCAAAATGGCTAATATAAAACATAAATGAAATACTATAGGTTGAGACTATAAATACTGTAAAGGTCAAACACATTTTTCCCATGCTGGAGATTAAATCCAGGACCTTCACACTAAGCTGCATATACCCACCCTTTTTTAAGTTTTTCTTTTGAGACACCAAATTGCCCAGGCTGGATTCCATCTTCCTGCTTCAACCTCCCAAAGGGCTAGGATTACAAGCACGTAACCATGCCTGATTGATCAAAATTCTTAAATGTACATTCTCATCACCGAACAAAATGCCTGACATCCACCATTTAAAGCTTATTTTGGCTCACAGTGTGAGAGAGCTGAGTTCATGGTCTGCGGGCTCCAAGGCACTAACACCATGACAGAAGAAAATATGCCTTTCCAGGTCAACCCCCATGACCCATCTCCAACCAGACCCTGCCTCCTGTTCTGTGTTCAGCAGTGGGGATTCAGCACAAAATCCCTGCACTGAGCTACATCCACAGCCCTTTTTAAAGTTTTGATACAGTCTTACTAAGTTACTAAATTGCCTGGGTTGGAGTCATATATGCAATCCTCCTGCCCCAAACTCCCAGACTGTTGGAAACAGAGGCTCATGGAGGACCTAGATCCTTATAATACACTCAGCTATGAGCTAATCAGAGGATTAATCCAGAGATGGGCATGGTGCACCCATGATCCATTTACCTTGCACAATTACAACCTCTGAACATTTTAGATCTAAAGCAGAGCATACATACTATTCAATGAATTTGCTCATACATACACACCATGAAACTGCACAAATATAAGACTGCAGCACTACAGAATTCTGTGTCTCTTCACAGTCAACCTCTCTTGAGAACATTTTAAAAATGATACTTGGTAGTTGTGGTTATATTAGGTTATAACATATCTTTAATAGAATTGCTAGTGTAAGCTTTCAACCAATTTTGAAATACTATCAAGAGTATACTGGTAATATCAGTTTTTCCCTAAAAGAATGGAGTTTCATGGAATCTACACTCAGTAATCCAGGATACAATATAATGTACTTATAGAGATTCTTACCATAGCAAAAAATTTGAAAAAATTAAGAATATCCCAAGTATTCACCATAAGCAAGTGCTTAGATTATACTCTATCTACTTGATGAAATAGTCTGTAGTCACTAAAAATTAGGCTTTTAGAAAACATAATGGCTGGATGCAGTGGTGCATACCTGCAATCCCAGCACTTGGGAGAATGAGACAGGAGCATCACTATGAGTTTTAAGACAGTCTGGGCTCTATAATGAGTTTAAGATCAGTCTGAACAACAACAAATAGTGAGACTGTCTTAGAAAAAGAAAATGTATGACATGATGGAGAAGTAAAGAGTATTTCTTTAAGTATCACAATGTTTATTGAGAGATACAAGTATACAAAATCAGGGCATGAACACGACTTGAGAAACTAAGTAGACTTAATTTCAATACTATAATAAAATAGACCAATTCAAATTCTCACCATTTGTTTCACACCCACAAAAATCACTTCAAGGGGATTAACAATCTCTCAAAACTGATCAGTTTTGTGTAAGCAAATCATGTTTCTTTCAGAAAGACAAGTGCACTTGCCAAGGCTCAAGAATATTAAAATCAAGCACATAAAGCCCATTACTAGAGGTAGAAATACAGGCAATACACTATTATGGCAACAATCATCAATTACCACTAAGAATTTTTCTGGAACAAGCATTCCTGAACACAAATAACAAACTCACTGACAGAGAGATTATGGAAATAATACCTTTCATAATAGCATCATAAAAATGAGATACTTAAGAATCAACCTAACAAAGGATGTAAAAGATCTATATATTGAAAACTATAGTACTCTAAAAAAGAAGATTAGAAATGTCAAAATTTAGAAAGGTAACACTTGTTCCTGGATAGGAAAAATCATAATAAAAATGGTTATACTCCCAAAACTGTTTTACAGACTTAATGCAATTCTGATCAAAACACCATTAATGTACCTCACAGATCTAGAGAAAACATTCCTAAATTTCATTTGGAACCACAGGAGACGTAGAAAAGCAAAGGCAATACTAGGCAACAAAGGTAAGGCAGGAGCATCACAATCCCTGACTTGAAATTATACTACAAAGCTTCTGTGATAAAATCAGCATGGTACTGGAAAAAAACAGACCTGAGGGCCAATGGAACAGATTAGAAGATGCAGACACAACTACATGTACACTTAGCCACCTTATCTTTGACAAAGAGGCTAAACATGTTCACTGGAGGAGAGATAGTTTCTTTAATAAATGGTGCTAGAAACATTGACTTTCATATGCTGAAGACTAAAACTAGATCCATGTCTATTACCATACACTAAATTAAAGTCAAAATGGATCAAAGATCTAAAACTCAAAATAAAAACACTAAATCTACTAGAAGGCAAAGTAGGTAGAAATCCTGAATACTTAGGGATTGGCAAAGAGTTCATGAACAAAACTCAAAGTCCTTGGAAACTCACAGTCACTGAAAGTCCTTGAAAGAATTAACAACTGGGATTTCATGTTTTTAAAAAGTTTTTATTCTTCAAAAGAAATCACCAACATAGTAAAATTAAAACCCACAGAATGGGAAAATATTTTAGTCAGCGGTCCCTCAGACAAAGAATTTCTATCTAGAACATATAAAGAATTTAAAAACATCAGGTTCCCCAAATTCAAAGACCCAGTCCAAAAATGGGCATCTGAGATGAACATACACTTCTCAGATAAAGAAATACAAATGGCAAATAAATACATGAAGACATGTTCAACATCACTGGTCAGTTGAGAAATACAACTTAAAATAACACCAAGATTTCCATCTTACTCCAGAAATAATTGCTGCCATCAAGAAATCAACCAATAACAAATATTGGGGGGTTGTGGGGGAAAAGGAATGCTTCTCTACTAATGGTGGGAGTGTACATTGATACAACCACTGTGGAGATTTCTCAGAAAACTGTGATTGGAAGTCCCATTCAATCCAGCCATTCCCCTTCTGGGCATTTTCCCAGAAAAATTGAAAATGTTATACCACAGCAATGTATGCACACCCATGTTTATAGTAACACAATTTGTAATAGCAAATTTTTGGAAACAACACAAATGCCCATGAACCACAGAATGAATTAAAAAGATGTATTTTTATACAGTGGAATATTACTCAGTTATAAAGAATGATAATTTTGAGACTTTTATAGGTAAATGGAAGCAATTTGAGGCTATACTCATAAGTGAAATAAATCAAACTCACATTTTTATTATTTTGAAGGTAATAAAGTACAACAGAACAAAGCCAAGTGAGACAGTACAGTGAAATTGGTACAGAACTTTACAGCAGATTATCAGGATAACACTAATAGGTATCACAGTATATCTCATTATCTTCAGAATAGTTCTTTCAATCATGTATAGCAAAATGAAATGAAGTACAGAACATTATAGAACTTATCAAAACAGAAAATTGAATAGAACAGTACCATTAATCAGAATAAAGCAAAACAGTAGTAAAAATATTTGCCTTCAAACACATGGTAGAAGGAAATCCTCCTTATTTGCTACATTGCATATGATCAGCCTCCCAAGAGATGCTCAGATCTCTGGTTCCTATCTGCTAAAAGGGGACAGGGGAAGTGGGATGTTTGACTCTAAGCCTGTGTATCAGTAGGCTCACTATTGCTTAACAGGGAGGCAGGCTGGTTGCTTGGTTTCCCAGTGTCTTAAGTTCCAACATGGCACGGATCTCAGGAGACTCCCCCTGGGGCTGCTTCAGCCTGATACACCACAGCTGCTTACCAGGGAGGCAGGCTGGCTGCTTGGTTTCCCAGCCTCCTAAGTTCCAACAGGCATGGATCTCAGGAGACGCTGGTGGTTCTCCCCCTGGGGTGGCTGCAGCCTGCCACACCACAGCCACTTACCAAGGAGGTGAGCCTAAACTCACATTTGTAATTACCATATTGTCTTCCTAGTGTGAAAAAAATAACTGAAATAAGATCCAAAGTGTACAACAAATGTTGTGATAATGAAAGGGAAAGAAAGTGCTCAAAAGTAAAGAACAACTGGGACAGGGGAAAGGGAAGAAGGAAGAAAGAAAAAGATTATATGTATATATAGGTACACATATATATGTGTGTGTATGTATGCATATATATATGTGATACATACTTATACTACTAATCTCTGTTAGTTCATAAAAATGAACAATTTGGAACTTCAGTGAGCAGCGCATGCAGGCCAGACTAGACCCAGGCCCTTCCTGTGACCTCCGCTGTCCCAGCAGACCACCTCGAAGGTCCGGGAACTCCAGCCAGTGGTATGCTCAGGGCCATGCTAGACCGAGGCTCCTCCCACAATTTCTGCTGTTCAGACTACCTTGTAGGTCCTGGGAACTCCAGCCAGTGGCACACGTGGGGCCAGGCTAGATCCAGGCCCCCCTCATGATGCCTGCCTTCCAGATAGACCACCTTGCAGGACCCAGGAATCCCAGCCAGCACTGTGGGCAGGGCTGGGCCAGAACTTCTCATGTCCTGGCAGTCCTAGCCACCCACCTCAGGGCCTGGAAATTCCAGCCCACTACGTGCACCCTCACAGCCCCACCACTGCCACTGGGGATCCCCCCACCTCCTAGACCTAGTACTTTTGTTGATCTTTGGCTCCCACACTTCCCCCTAGAACCTTGGACTGCAGTGGATTAACCATGCAGTATTGAGAGGAGACTCAGTAACCTCCAGAGTAGGCCTAGGAAGAATATAGGACTTACCCAGAGGCCCTGCAGGGAAATTCAGGTGATTGGCCCACATCTTCATTGTGGGACCCAGCAATCCGACAAACATCAACCTTACAGTAGGACCCCAAAATACACACTACCAATAGCTGGCACTAGTGGGACTGAAAGAACAAATATTAACCTGAAAGGGAAAAATGGCACAATGAAAAAGCAAAATGTAATCTCAAACAACTAGTCCACCATGAGCAAGTACAGCACACAGTGAAACAGAGGACTTCAAAAGTAACACACCAGAAGTCTCTGAAAAGATAGCAAGTGAAAAAAAAAAAAAACTCCATGAGGTTATACAGGAAATCAAGTTAGAGGTAGTCTCTCATGTAAAGACAGAAATAACAACCTTACTAAAGGAGTTGCTCAGCACAGCTAGAGAAGAAATAGATAAAAAAAAAGTACAGGAGCATGGAAAACTGATTGAAACCTTGAATGAACAATATAGAAAACAAGCAGAATTCACACACACACACACACACACACACACACACACACACACACACAAAAACCTCAAAGAGATATCCAAGAACAAAAATTCTATTGAAAGCTGGCAAAACCATTTAAATGAAGCTGAGGACAGAATTTCGGACCTTGAGCACAAGATTGCAATTAGCCATCATGAAAGGATAGAACTTTTAAAAATAACAAGGCAGCATGAAATGACAGTCCAACAGCTTCAAGATAATGCCAAGAGAAACAATGTAAGATTAATAGGCATCAGTGAAGATGCAGCAGTCAATGCAAATGACATAACTAAAATATTCACAGAAGTAATAGCAGAAAATTTTCCAAACATGGGAAAAAATCTGATATGCAGATAAGTGAGGCATGTAGAATGCCAAACAATCACAACCAACATAAATCTACACCTAGTATATAATAATGAAGATCTCAGTCATGCAGCATAAAAACAGAGTACTAAAAGCTCTTAGAGAAAAGACACAACTCACCTATCAAGGAAAACCCATTAGAATCACTGCAGACTTTTCAGCATAAACCCTCAAGTCAAGATGAGCTTGTGGGACAAAGTATTTTAAGATATTTGAGATATTTTAAGCCCTGAAAGAAAACAACTTTCAACCCAGACTGATGTACCAAGTAAAACTTTCATTCAAATTTAATGGAGAAACAAGATACTTCCATGACAAAGAACAAGTAAAGAAATTCGTGTTCATCAATCCAACCCTAGAAAGAGTATTGAAAGACTTAGTAGATAGAGATAAAAATGACCATAGTTTCCAGACCAACAGAAAGAAACCACAAGGTAGGACAAGCAATTAAACAAGGGGGAAAAGTACAAAGCAAACAACTGGAACATACCATGGTGAAGTCGAGCCAGTTCATATCAGCTATATCCATAAATGTAAATGGCCTCAATTCACCTATCAAAAGAAATAGGTTGACAGGATGGATCAAGAAACATGATCCTACAATATGCTATACACAAGAAACACATCTGATCCAAAAGGAAACTAGTAGATTAAAAGTCAAAGGGTGGAAAACAGTATTCCACGCAACAACAACCCAGAAAAAAGCAGGGGTAATTATTCTATTTGCAGACAATGTGAATTTCAAACCTAAAATGGTTAAAAGAGATAGAAGGGCACTGTACACTCTTTAGTGGAAAAATTTGAAGAGGAAGAAGTAACAATTATAAATATATATGCACCAAATACAGGAGCACCCAACTATATAAGACAAATATTTTTTAAAATTAAATAATTTTTTAATGAATAAGGGAGATGTTGAGATAAAAGGGAGCATAACAACATAACAATACAGGTCAAAGCATGACAGTTTTAGCAACCTAGTGCTTCACCACCAAATAACCCAACTTAATAGTAGTTACCATAGTGTCTTTTCCCTTGAAATATTTGATATAACTTCATATGCTATAGCATCAAATATATCAAGACAGTGTAACACCATTCAAGTGGATGAAAGCATTGTAGAGTATTTAGAACCAGCTAACAGAAAAATGAACAATGGTTTCTATATTGTCTCTTTGCCTATAACAATTTTTGTTTATACTACCACATACGACAAAACCTAGCAACATACAACATGATAAAATCAATGGAGACAGAGAGCCATAGTTTGGTGCGGTTTCAAAACAAGATGGTATTAAATCAGCACTAGTTATTATGATGTCTTGTTTTCTTCAAAATAGCTGTTCATTGCATCACAAGCCATAGTATCAAATAGCCCAAAATAAAGCCATTCCAATTAATGAGTGAAAACTTTATAAGGCTTCAAGGCCACATAATGGGGAATCATGGTTACCACATACTTTTATATATTTGAATCATTTCCTACACTAGGGAAACTATTTGGTGTTCACAGATGCGAGTTTGATTTATTTCACTTATAGGTATGGTTTCAAGCTGCTCCCATTTATTGATAAATACCTCAACGTGATCCTTCTTTATAGCAGAGTAGTACTCCATTGTACAGAAATACCACAACTTTTTTATCCATTCCTCAGTTGATGGACACTTGGGTTGTTTCCAAGATCTGGCGATTACAAATTGTGCTGCTATAAACATAGGTGCGCATATATCACTGTGGTATGATGCTTTTAGTTCTTCTGGGAATATGCCTAGAAGTGGAATAGCTGGAACAAATGGGACTTCCAATCCCAGCTTTTTGAGAAATCTCCAGACTGACCTCCACAAAGGTTGTACCAGTCTACACTCCCACCAACAGTGTAGGAGAGTTCCTTTTTCCCCACAGCCTCTCCAGCACTTGTTGTTGTTGGTTTTCTTGATCCTGGCCATTCTTTCAGGAGTGAGATGGAATTTCAGTGTGTTTTAATTTGCATTTCCCTAATAACCAATGATGATGAACATTTTTTCATGTATTTATTTGCCATTTGCATTTCTTCCTCTGAGAAGTGTGTATTCATCTCAGATGCCCATTTTTGGATTGGGTCTTTGAATTTTGGGGGTCTGAGTTTTTTTAATTCTTTATATGTTTTAGACAAAAGTCCCTTGTCTGAGGGGGAGTTCACTAAGATCTTTTCCCAGCTTGTGGGTTTTCTTTACACTATGCTGGAGAATTTTTTGACTTACAGAAACTTTTTAATAAGAGATGGTCCCAGTTATTGACTCTGGGAAGTATTTCCCGTGCAGTTTGAGTCCTGTTCATGAATTCTCTACCTACTCCTATGTCTTCAAGGTTTCTACCTAATTTGTTTTCCACTAGATTTAGTGTCTCTGTTTTAATATTCAGATCTTTGATCCATTTAGATTTTAATTTAGTACATGGTGATAGGATTGGGTCGAGTTTTAGTTTTCGGCAAATGGAGAGCCAGTTTTTCCAACACCATTTATTAAAAAGACTGTCATTTTTCCAGTGAACCTGCTTGGCTCCTTTATCAAAGATAAAGTGGTTGAGTGTGTTTGTAGTTGTGGTTGTATTTTCTAATCTATTCCATTGATCCTCTGCTCTATTTTGATTCTAGTACCATGTTGATTTTACTACTGTTGCTTTGTAGTATAACTTCAAGTCAGGGATTGTTATGTCTCCTGCCTTGCCTTTGCTGCTTAGAATTGCCCTTGATATTCTAGGTCTCTTCTGGTTCCAGATGGATTTTAGGAGTGATTTCTCTAGATCTATAAGGTATGTTGGTGGTATTTTTTATTGGGATTGCATTGAATCTGTATAACAGTTTTGAGAGAATGGCCATTTTCACAATGTTTGTTCTTCCTATCCATGAGCAAGGGATGTCTTTCCATTTTCTGAGATCATCTTCAATTTCTTTTTTCAGTGTATTATAATTTTCCCTGTATAGGTCTTTCACTTCTTTCATAAGAGTAATTCCTAAATATTTCATTTTTTTGCTTGCTAGTGTGAAGAGTGTGGTTTCTCTTATTTCCCTCTCTGTGATTTTGTTGTTAGTGTATAGGAATGCTATTGATTTCTGAGTATTGATTTTGTATCCAGCTACATTACTGAATTTATTTATTATATCTAAGAGTCTTTCAATTGAGTTTAGGGGGTCTTCCATGTAGAGTATCATGTAATCTGCAAATAATGACAATTTAACTTCTTCTTTTCCTATCTTTACCCCTTTTATTTTTCTCTCTTGTCTAATTGCTCTGGCTAGTACTTCCAGTACTATATTAAATAGGAGAGGCGATAAAGGACATCCTTGTCTTGTGCCTGATTTTAAAGTAACGGCTTTCAATTTTTGGCCATTTAGTATGATACTGGCTGTTGGTTTGTCATAGATGGCCTTTATTATATTGAGGTAAAGACCATCTATTCCACTTTTCTGTAAAGTTCTTATCATGAATGAATGTTGGACCTTGTTGAAGGCTTTTTCCTGCATCTATGGAAATGATCATGTGATTCTTACTTTTGGCTTTATTGATATGGTGGATTACATTTATTGATTTATGTATGTTGAACCATCCCTGCATGCCTGGGATGAATCCCACTTGGTCATGGTATATAATCTTCTTGATGATTTGCTGGATCCTATTTGCCAATATTTTATTGAGGATTTTTGCTCTGTGTTCATTAGGGAGATTGGTCTGTAGTTCTCTTTTTCAGTTGGGTCTTTCTCAGGTTTTGGTACTAGAGTAATATTTGCTTCCAGGAATGATTTGGGAAGGATTGCTTCCCTTTCAATTTCATTGAAGAGTTTGAGGAGTGTCAGTATTAGGTCTTCTTTGTATTTCTTGTAGAATTCTGCAGTGAATCCGTCTGGGCCTGGGCTCTTCTTTATAAGACAAATATTAATGGACATGAAAAACCAAGTACACAAGAACACAATTATAACCGGGGACCTTAATACCCCATTGTCACAAAGAAATAGATCAACTAGACAAAAAGTCAGCAAAGAAATAATAGAACTGCATCATACCTGTAAGCAATTGGACTTAGTAGATGTTTACAGAATGTTCCACCCAACCACATCAGAACACACATTCTTCTCAGCTGCACATGGGAAATTCTCCAAAATAGACCATATATTATCCCATAAAACATTCTTAAGTAATTGCAAAGGTATTGAAATTATCCCATGCAAATATCTGACCATAGTGCACTGAAATTGGAAAGTAATGGCAAAAGAAATCACAAAACCTGCATAAATATATGAAATTTAAATAAAAACCTTCTGAACAACTAGTGGGCTACAGATGAAATTAAAGAAGAAATAAAGCAATACCTACAATGCAATGAAAATGCAGAAACAACATACTGCAATCTGTGGGATACAATGAAAGCAGTCTTAGGAAGGAAATATACAGCAATAAATTGTCATATCAAGAAAACAGAACAAGCACAAATAATCAACCTAATGCTTCATCTCAAGCTTCTAGGAAAAGAAGAACAAGTTAAACCCAAACCTCATAGAAGAAAGAAAATTGTAAAGATTAGAGCATAAACAAATGCAAGTGAAAGTAAAAAAATACAAAGAATTAATGAATCAAAAAGCTGGTTTTTTGAGAGAATAAACAAAATTGACAAACCTGTAGCTAACCTTATTAAGAAAAAGAAAGAAAAAACCCAAATTCAACAATAAAGACTGAAAAGAGGGTAATTACTACAGATCCCATGGAAATTCAAAAGATCACGAATACCTGCTTTGAAAAATCTCTACTCACATAGAGTGAAAAACACAGAGGAAATGGACAGATTTCTAGACACATGTGAACTACCAAAGCTCAACCAAGAAGATATAGCAGTTTTGAATAACCCAATATCAGTTATTGAAATTGAAAATGCAATTAAAATCTTACCAACAAAGAAAAACTCAGGTCCTAATGGATTCATGGCTGAAATCTACAAGAAATTTAGAGAAGATTTGATGCCAACACTCCTTAAACTCTTCAATGAAATTGAAAAGGAAGCAATCCTTCCTAAATCATTCCTGGAGGCAAGTATTACTCTGATACCAAAACCAGAGTAAGACCCAACCAAAAAGGAAAACTATACGCCAATCTCACTAATGAACACTGATGCAAAGATTCTCAATAAAATACTGGCAAATAGAATGCAGCAAATTATCAAGATGATTATACATCATGACCAAGTGGGATTCATTCCAGGAATTCAGGGATAGTTTAACATACACAAATCAATAAATGTAATACAACACATCAACAGAGCCAAAAACAAAAACCACATGGTCATTTCAGTAGATGCAAAAAAGCTTTTGATAAAGTCCAACACACATTCATGGTAAAATCCCTTCAGGATCTCAGAATACACGCTGTCTACCTCAATCTCATAAAGGCCATCTATGACAAACCAACAACCAACATTATATTAAATGGACAAAAACTAAGCTTTCACTCTAAAATCAGGAACAGGACAAAATGTCCAGTATCACCACTCCTATTCAATACAGTTCTGCAAATACTAGCCAGGGCAATCAGACAAGAGAGAGAAATAAAAGGAATAGAGGTAGGAAAGGAAGAAGTTAAATTGTCACTATTTGCAGATGACATGGTATTCTAAGTAGAGGACCCAAAAATTCCATTAAAAGACTATCAGAGGTAATAAAAAAATTCAACAGTGTAGCTGGATACAAAGTCAGTGCTCAAAAATCAATAGCATTCCTGTATACAAATAAAAAATTCCATGAGAGAGAAATTATGGAAATATCTCCTTTCTCAATGGCATCTAAAAAAAGAGAAATACTTAGGAATCAACCTTACTAAGAATGTTAGAGACCTATATGCTGAAAATTATTCTATGCTTAAAAGGAGATTGAAGAGGATATTAGAAAATGGAAGGATATTCCTTGCTCTTGGCTAGAAAGAATCAACATTGTGAAAATGGGCATATTCTCAAAATTGTTATACAGATTTAATGCAATCCCAATCAAAATATCATTAACATATCTCACAGATCTAGAGAAAACACTCCTAAAGTTCATTTAGAAACAGAGAAAACCTAGAGCAGCAAAGACAATTCTGGGCAACAAAGGCAAGCAGAGACATTTCAATTGAAACTATAATACAAAGCTACAATGATAAAATCAACATGGTACTGGCAAAGAAATAGACCTGAGGATCAATGGAACAGATTAGAAGATGCAAACACAACTACAAAGACTCAGCCACTTGATGTTTGACAAAGGTGCTAAACATGTTCACTGGAGGAAAGATAGCTTCTTTAATAAATGGTGCTAGAAACATTGGCTTTCACTTACCGAAGACTGAAAATAGATCCATGCCTATCACCATGCACAAAACTAAAATCTAAATGGGTCAAAGATCTAAATATTAAAACAGAAACACAAAATCTACTGGAAGACAAGCGAGGTAGAGATCTTAGAGACATAGGGCTAGGCAGAGAATCTTTGAACAAAATGCAAACTACACAGGAAACACTTTAAAGAGTCAACAATTGGGATCTCATATTGTTAAAAGTTTCTGCATTTCAAAAGAAATCATCAACAGAGTGAAAAGAAAACCCACAGAATGGGAAAGAATTTTAGCCATCAACCCCTCACACAAAGGACTTATATCCAGTACATATAAAGAACTGAAAAACATCAAGCCCCCCCCCTCCCCAATTCAAAGACTCTCTTCAAAATGGGCATCTGAGATGAACACTCATTTCTTAGATAAAGATATACAAATGGCAAATAAATACATGAAGAAATGTTCACCATCACTAGTCATTAAAGAAATGCAAATTAAAACAGCACTGAGATTTCATCTCACTCCACCAGCTGCCACCAGTAAATCAACTGGTAACAAATGTTGGAGAGGCTGAGGGGAAAAAGGAACACTGCTCCACTGTTGGTGGGAGTGTAGACTGGTGCAGCCATTCAGGAAATCAGTGTGGAAATTTCTCAGAAGACTAGGACTGGAAGTTCCATTCAACCCAGCTATTCCCCTCTGGGTATTTTTTCAGAAAAACTGAGAAGTTCATATCACAGTGATATATGTGCACCCATGTTCATAGCAGCACAATTTGTAATAGCTAGGTCTTGGAAACAACCAAAATGCCCATCAACTGCAGAGTGGATGAAAAAGATGTGGTATTTTTATACAATGGAATATTACTCAGCTATAAAAAGGATGATCTTGAGGCCTTCATAGGTAAATGGAGGCAACTTGAGACTACCCTAGTAAGTGAAATAAATAGGAATTGTATTTATAAATATCACACTGTATCTCTAGTATAAAATGTAATAAGAACTATAGGAGTAATAAAACCCAAAATGTGTAATAGCTATTATAAAAAAGAGAAAAAAAGAAAGTGCTCTAAAGGATATAACTGCATGTTTAAGTGTATAAGATAGATAACCATATTACTAAGTTTATGTTGAATCAGTAAACAGAACTGTTTGCAGTCTCACTGTTTGAACGCTCACTTTGTATGCTTTAATTTTTTAACTTGAACGACTAAAATAACAATTTGTAATCTATGAACTAGTGATTTCTTACTTTTTTGGAAATTTTGTATTATTTCTATCATTTTATCTGTTTTGCTTTTTTTCTCTTTAAATAAATTTTTTTAAAAAATTCTTTAAACAAACAAAAAACATTTTGTGCTTTCATTGTTTGATTGTTCGATCATTTTTTAATGGTAACCAATGTTAACTCCCTATTATCTTGTTTTACAATCCTATATTTTCATTGTTATGTTTGGTTTGGTTTTATTCTGTTTTGTCTTGTTTGATTTTGCTATATATGATGGCATAAGTAGCTATTACAAAGATAACAAGATATATTATGGTTCTTTGATCATTTTTTCATGCTTAAATTTTGTAACCTGAACAACTATTTCTAAGATTAAAATATGCAATATATTAACTAGTGTTAATTTTCTACTTTTTAAAAAAATTCTGTATTTTTCTATCCTTTTTCTGTTTTGCTTTTTAAAACAAACATACAAAAAAACCCTCTAAGATGCATTTACTTTCCCTTGCTGGTTTTTTTAAAAAGTAAATGCATCATTATTGGTTCAATTTCTTTAACAATGACATAATAGCCTTTACATGATTTATTGTAATTTTTATAAAATTTATACCCGTGACTAAAGCAATGAAAACAATGTACAGAATAGATCAAAAGTCAGATGTGTTCATCTGTTAAGACTCATAGACAATTCATAGAGGCTTCGTGATGTCTTGTCAAAAGCAGATCAGGAACACTGTATAAAATTCTGTGCTATGGGCTGAGGTTATAGCTCAGTGGCACAAATGCCTGTCTGGCATGGGTGAGGTCATGAGTTTAATCCTTGGTACCAAAATTCTGTGCTGTGTCTCCAGTAGAAAGAGAGAAGGACCCATTTTTGTCTTCTTTCCAGAGTTAAAGAGAGAGATCAAAATCAATTTAATCCAGAATCTTCTGGAGGGAGCCCCAAATCCTCCAAATACTCACAAAACAGATTATACAAATAAATAAGCATCTGGCATGCAAACATCTTTAATAGTTTTAAAGTTCTTGACCAATGAGTAAAATGTGAGACCTGAAACTCTGTATTCCCTGGTGAACCCCTAGAGGGAAAAATTAACTTACTGACCTCTGTGCAATACGATCTATCTGTGGAGAGCAAGAATCTGCTAGTTTTATTTATATTTATTTTTATATTTTGCTTTAGAATTTCAATTTTCTCTCTATACAGAATATATCAGTATAGTGGTACAAGTATATATAATTTAAAATAAATATACACACAAATATTGATGTGAACATGCTTGCATTTTTAAAAATAAGTCCTCGCAAAAAAGAAAACATTTGAGACCAATTTTTTCAATTTATGTCAGAGAATTTCAGTGTAAGCCTTCAACTGAAATCTATTGTACTTAATATTTTATTGATAATAGTGAAGTACTTTATCAGTCTGAGATTTTAAAAAGTCAGAGCAGGGCTGTCAGTACCGCTCAGTGTTAGAACACAGGCATAACACATGCGAGGCCTTAGTGCCAAACACCCAACTAGAAATCAGAATAGATCCAGGCTCATCCTTTAACAGAATCAGTCTCACTTCTGACGTAGGTGGCATTCTCTCTTTTTTTTAGTAGAAAATAGACAAGCATTTATCTCACTCTGTTTTCTCCAAGGCCCTAAATTGGCCCTCACCATTAAAATGTCATTGAAAATTAAGAAAACTAGAACTCATTGGACTGCATTGTAGCTTCTTATTTTCTTTTAAGTGAGAAGCATGCATAGTGTATTGTAGGAATAAAAGATAAAATGTGTGTTAAGTAGTGCATAAGCATGAACGGTGCAATATACACTCACATTAATGCATATAATTACATGGTACATGCAATTATCAAACCAATGTTATGAGTGCAATTTGCATTAATGTTTTTAATTAATGGTACTATTTAAAACAGATTGTACATAGTCTTTCTTGAGACAAGGCCTCACTATATAGTACATGCTGACCTTGAATTCACTTATGTAGCCCAGGCTGGCTTAAGTTCATGTCAATCCTGCCTCGGCCTTCTGAGTGCTGGGATTGCAGACCTGTATCACTATGCCTGGCTTAAGCTTGTTCTTCAACCTAATACTTCATCTTGTTAATATATAACTATGGATAAATATACTGAGAAACAACTTGTTTTGCTTTTTTAAATAAAGTTTACAAAATACTTCTTCCATATTTTTCTATTTTGTTATAATTTTTGAAATTCCAAGTAACCAGATGGATAAAGTAATGAATCAAGACAAAATCTATAGTGCTAATTTTTCACTTTTCTAAGAAACATTTCTCTTTTTTTCCAATATTTGTGTAGTTCATGAAAAAGTAGCATGCTTGTGAATATTATCCACCATTTATGTTGTATGGGAGCATAGAAAGAAGACCAGAAATTTGGGCCTAGATTTGAATTCCATCCTTGAAAGTCTTTTCTCCATCAGTATCCCAGTCACTCTGATGGCTCCCCAGTCTCCTGGTCATTTCTGTGGATTAGAATTTCAGTGGTATGGATGGTGAAGAGCCTACAAAGGCTGTGAGGTATAGAGGTAGGAAAGAGAGCGGGTATAGTCATGGATAGTCTATGGCTGTGGGTGAGTCTGTGTGTTGGCTTTATTCCAAACCTCCCCCACACCAATAGAGACCAGCCATTTCTCAGGGTAACTCCCTACATAAGTATTTCCATCTATTCATGGCTTTGCTCAGCTATCAAGGGGCCACAGAAAAGTATATTAAAATGAGAGATTCTTCCATTCCCTCTAGGTCTCATAATGGTTTCGTCAACCCTGAAGATGGTGTGTATCAAAAAGGCAAAAATCAAGATCCTAAAGCAAAACTCTAACCCTAATACTAAACTAAACTAAACTAAACCAAGCCATTATACTAACTAAATCAAGAAAAACCTTCCTACAATGCAACAACCAACAACAAGAAGGGCTTTCTAGCTTTTGATTTAGAAATACTGAGCATGAGTTCCCCTGATTTATTAAGAAATAGCCATAAGTAGAATAATCAGAATTTAGACAGATCAGAAATTTGGCATAGATGGGATTAGAGTCCAGGGGATTTAAAATCTGGTTATAAAAGAAGCAGAGTTGGTAGACTGAGGAACGTGAGGTGAGGAGAGCTGTTTACCATGAGAATGGGTTATTGATGGAGATTATTCAAAGAACGTGTTCTCTTAGCAGACATTGAAATAATATAGACTATCATTCCTCTGGGACAGCAAATATCAGTCCTCAGAAAAAAATCCAAGTATCTAGGTATAAATCCCTAAGCATTTGAACTTCTTAAGACTCCAGATGATTTTAAACCATTGTGGGCTTAAAATTTACTGCATCAAATAAACTATTAGTCTTTTTTGACTGTGAATTTGTTGGCAGATATTAACAAGATTTTGGACCCTAATTTCACCAGTTGTTAATTCTAACTGGGAATAAATAGCAGGAAAAGATCTTGTTATGGCTTATACCTAGATGTCCCTCTAAATCTTCATGTGCTCATAGCTGGGCCTTTTGGGAGCTGGCTGGATTTAGGGTGTATGGACTTGGATATGTACCCAGTTAGTGCACCTATTGGTTTACTGTTTTTCTGGGTGTGGAAAATGGGGAGCTCTCCTGTAGGTGTGGGTGGCACCAAACAATAGACTTATAGCTTAGATGGAAAATAAGGAGGAAAGAAAGAAGACAGCCTCCTGCTTTCTGCTGCTGCTTTCTGCCCTGCCATGAACTGTTTCTCCTCTGCCATGCCCCTGTGCCATGCCACTGCAGGTGCATATTAGAGGAACATAAACAAAAACCCAGGGCAAAACCCAATGACTAACATTATAAAACCATCACCTACTTGTACCATGTACTTAAAAAAATGTACTCTACTTACCCTTATGAAAGTGTTACTTATATTTACTGCAAGCTGACCTTGTCTCCTTCTGAGAAACAAGGGCTAAAACCCTGACTGACCTAGACTAGATCAATCAGTGGGACAGTTATCTTTAGAAACTACCGCTACAAGTATGAAACACACTTCAAACTCACTGGGCATCCCAAGCGGGATGTTCCCTATCCTGTAGCACCACGCTGCTGCTAAAATAGCTCTTCTGTTTTCTCTGCCTTTGCTATATTTTAAATGAACTTTCACTTTCTATCAGTCTTGACTCCCACATTTCCTGTGAAGAGCCCCACTTCTTCATTCCTTGGAGTGAAGGCAAGGACCGGAAGAGAGGTGTAAGCTCATTAAAGGGGAACCCTAGTCTCCCATCCTCCACTGGACACAACACCATTGTGCCTTGGAGCCAGCCAGCTATGAAATGAAACCTATAAGAATGGGGAGCCAAAATAAACCGTTCCTTGTTTAACCTGTGGGTGTCAGGTATGTTTATCTCAGCAATGAGAAAAGTGACTAAGGCATATCTAGAGCAATCATAGAATTTACCAGTGCCACTAACAAAGGAATATATTATTTCATTACATTATAATGTGTTTTTTTAAAAAAAGTTTCCCCAGTGTTAACTATTCAGTTAGTATGTTTTTACGTATTTTCTATATCCTAATAGCACAGATTTTTACCTTTAATCACATTATCCTTAATTACAGTGTCAATATAACAATCTGTAATGCTCTTATTATTTGACTCACGCCTATTTCAAAGTTCAGAGTGGCATGTCAGTTTAACCCCCAGCTCTGAGGATTTCTCCCTTTGGCCCCAGGAATGGGTGAAACCTTCAGACCTTAGGTGGTCCAGGGGGCACCGAGTGATGTTTTAGCTGAGCAATGTCCTAACTATTTCATTTACCCTAAGCGAAGACAGGAACCATGGTGCTGAGCTGGGAGTGATGGAGCATCCCTGTAATCCCAGCACTACACAGGCTGAGGTAGGAGGATTGCTGTGAGGTTGAGGCCAGCTTGGGCTACATAGTGAGTTTGAAGTCATCCTAGGGTACTGTTGTAGTCAGGGGTTGTACACAGAGAACAATTCAGATCAGGACATGGAGTTTATAATATTTTTATAATGGTCACCGGAAGTTAATACAGAAGAATGCAGGAAATCTATCCGCAACACCAACAACATAGATTATATAAGTCAAGAGCCTAAACCCCACGGCAATGTCCCACATGAGTCCAGATAAAAACCCAGAGCTCAGGACAACGCCTCCACGAGTCCAACTGGAAGTCCAGGGCCCACAAGGACTCACGCCAGTCTCTTTTACGGATTCGTGCTGGGAAGACCCAAGGGTCAGTGGTGGAAGCCAGAAAGTCCATGCCAGCAGGATGAAGGAGCTGTGCTACTGGGATGAGAGTTCTACACTGGAGCTGAGAAGTCACACTCACAACAAAGAGCGGGGCTGTCCTGAAAAGAACCACAGCTGTCCTCAGTGACACGGAGGCCCAGAGCTCCTCCGACGACAAGCACAGTTAGGAACGTGCCAGGAAGCAGCGTGAGGAGTTCACCCTGGAGACCAGGCAGCACATGTCTTCCCCTCCGGAGCCAGGAAGCAATGCTCGATGTGAAGACCAAAGCTTCTCCAGGAGAACCAACAGCTCAGACAGCAACTTGTAGGAGAATTAACAATTCCTCCATAATGCCTCAATGCCTCTCCACACCTCTCTTCTTCTCCACCTATTTATCCTGGCAACCCTCCTCAGGTAGAGCATCTTCTCTCAATGCATGCTGATGTAATCCAGCTGGCGTTAAGTTGACCACTAGTTATCAAATCATAACAGGTACACAAGGAGAACTTGTGTCAAACACAAAACTAAACAAAACATCACAGTCTAGTGGTTTTTAATTTTACTTTATGAATTGATGAATATTTCAATTTAATATCCAAAAGTGAAGTTGAAGCAATAATTTGTTTGTCTAAGAAAGCAGATTTGGCCCAGAGGAGGCCCGATATGCAGAGTTCTAGGTTTAATTCCATTGCAGTTCCTTATGCAGAGGGACAGGAGCCTAATAATCCTCCTACTTAAGCTGAATGTTATGAAACATTTTGGAAAATGATTGTTTTCTACATGGCCTAATTCTATGATGAAAAGCATCCAGGACAAAACATGAGGAAGATTCAAACACAATTGCACAATTCTTGTGCACTCCACTCAATATAAAGTATCTTGTTTCTACAAAGATACCAGAATCATACACATACTGTTGTTGTTGGTGGTGGTGATGGAGGTGGTAAAGTTATTTTGTTGTTGTTTTTTACTTTGAATGACAACTTTCTTGGAATATATAAATTTCTAAACAAAAGTCTTTAAATTTTTAATTTACTATTACTAAGCAGAATGAATAAAGTATAAGACACATTCTGGGAATACATGAGAACTATGTAGAGTAACTACACCTATAAATTTGTTGCTTTTTATTCCATATAAGAAAGCAGATCAGAAGTGAAGTGAATAGAAATAGTGTTATTAATGATTGAACCCAGGGGGTCAGTATAAAACTCATGTTCATTGCACTAGTCTTTGCTAATATTTAATTTTATTAATTATGTTAATATTTAATTTCAATAGAAATGCAGTCAGTATAATCTTGTCAAGTAAATTGTATTTGGAGTAGTAATGAATCAATTAAATTTAAAATTACTCTAATAATAATATCAATTTAAAGGAGTTTTTTACTAGAGACTTCTGGCCTAACCATAATGGAGTAATTGCCAGGGGACAGTCCACAATTATAAATAACCACAATACCATGTGTTATATTTTAAAAAGACTCATGTATTGAGGGCTGGATTTCCAGTGCAGCAGCACTCAGGGGTGGCGCCTAGAGAGGGATCAAATCATGACAGCATTAATTTAATCCATTGATTTATACTTCAACTCACTTACTGGTAGGTGGGTAGATAACTAAGACACAGGTCACTGTGGGTGTGGCTTTGGAGATGTGCGTGGTCCCTGGACCCTTTTCTCTCAGGTTCTTTCTCTGTGCTCTGCTATCTCTCTAGCATGAAGCAAGAAGCTTTCCTCCACTGTACTCTTTTTAACATGATATTTCCACACTTTGGAGCCAGTTGACTATGACCTGAAACCGCTTAAACCATGAGCAACTTGCAACTGCTTAAACCATGAGCCAAAATAAACCTCTCCTCCTTTAAATTGTTTAGCTGGGATATTTGTCCCAGTGATGAAAAACTAACACACCATTACAAAGATGTAAAAGACCTATTTGCAGAATCTTTATAATAATCAGGGAAGACTATGATTCCTGAAAAAAATGTAAATAAACAAGATAAACTGCATGCACGCACACACACAAGTGGCTTTGCTGGTGAGTGATTTCAAAAATTTAAGGAAAACAAATACCCGTTTTATACAATACTTTAGCAAAAAGTAGCGGTGGTAGTGATGGAGAGAAACAGTCAGCAGCTCATGAGGCAAAGTTGATTATGATACCAAAGCCAGAAAAGAACATTACAAAAAATAAAACTACTGACTAACCTTGTCACATCCACGCAATCTCCTTAAAATTTTAGCAGATTGAACTCAGTAACATAGAAAAAGAATAAATATTGTGACTAAATGGAGTTCAATCTAGGAACGCCATGTTAGTCTAACATTTGAGTATGAATTGGTGCAATTTAACAGAATAAAAGATCATCATCTTAGCAGAAGCAAGAAAAGTACTTGATAAGTTCAACATGGTAAAACCTCTCAATAAACACAGAAGGAAATTTCTTTAAGATAATAAAGAAGATCGGTGAAAAATCTGTAGCTAACAATGTATTTAATAGTGAAAGATTAAAACATTTTTCCCTTAAGATTAAGATCAAGGCAAGTATGTGCCTGGTCCCTGGACCCTTCTCTCTCAGGCTCTTCCACATATATTCAAGATTTTAAATACTGTTTTTTAGAAGTGTTAATGCGATATGATAGAAAAGAAACAAAAAGCACAACATTGTAAACAAAGGAGTAAAACTACATTAATTTGCAGATGACATAATCAAATATACAGAATATCCTGGGTAACTTTTAAAACCTAGAGCTTATATGTGAGTTTAAGATGGTTATGGGGTGAGTTTAATAAACACAATGCTATTCTATTTCTATATATTAGCAAATGAACCTTTAAGATCTAAAATCTAAATAACACTATTTACAATAAAATAAAATCCACAATACTGAAGAATGCACTTAGTAAAATACAAGCCATGTACTCTGAAAATTACAGAATACTACTAAAACTCAAAGACAAAAATAGATAGACATACCTTTTTTTTTGTTTTGTTTTGTTTGAGGCAGGATCTCACTGTGTAGTTGAGGGTGGCCATGAACTCACTATGTAGCTCAGGCTGGCCTTGAACTAGCAGTGATTCTCCTGCTTTGTCCCCCCGAGTGCTGGGATTTCAGGCATGTGCCACAATACTTGGCAACATTTGCTATTAAGTTGAAACTTCCCCTAAATTTGTCTATAGATTCACCTCAACCTAATCAGAATCCCAGAATGCTTTTTAATAGAAACTGCCAAGTGGAGTATAATTTTTTTTCTAGAAAATTAAAGAAATAAAGCAATTCTAGAAACAAAGCTGGAAGATGTGCATTATCTAATTTCAAGATTGCTATAATAGTACAGTAATCAAGACTGTGGTACTGCCATAAAGTAGACAACAGATCACTACATTGCTGTGTAGCACAAAGGTAGGCCTTATATATTTGATTTTTTGATCAAAATGCCAAAGAAACTTAAAGAGGAAAGGTGATATTTCCATCAAGTTGTATTGGAACAATTGCTTACGTAGGCAGAAAAAAATATCAGTGGAAACTCATACCTCACACCAAACACCAAACACAAAAATTAATTTAAAACAGATCATAGTACTAAACAATAAAGCTGGAATCAAAAAGAAGTGTCTCTATTTGGTACCAAAAAGATGGATTTTGTGGGAGAAAAGTTTTCCATCAGGGCAGGGGAAAATTTCAGGATGATTCAAATAGATTAATTTGTTGTACATTTTATTCCCATTGTTATTCCACAGTGTACTCTGTTTCTCTTATTATTCCAGTAGATTTTCATACGGAGCATTAGCCCCTCTCTCCTCCACACTCACAGTTCACAGTAGGGTTTGTGCTCCTGTGAGAATCGAAGGCTGCAGCTGATCTGACAGGAACCACTGTGAGCCTCTGGTCTCAGCCTCCAGAGTGCTGGAATTACAAGAGGTACAAACAGCCAATGATACTTTTTATATAAATTAATTTTTATCTCTGTAAATATCTTGAAATATTCAGCTCAAAATGTAATATTTGTTCAGATATCTTACCAAAGAAGATCAGTGAACTGATGGATATGTTAACTAGCTTCACTTAATCATAATTTGCTTCACGATTCCAAAAAAGATGGCCATGGCCATGTTTGTTACCCAATGCAGAGTTCACAAACAAAAATGAAATTTTGCCAAGTCCTTCTTTTTGCATGCCAAATATGCATATATATATATATTTTTCATGCCACAGATCAAACTCAGAGCCTCTCACATGCTATGCTCAAACACAGAGCTATACTTCAAGTCCTAGAACTTTTTCATCACCCTCAAGAATTTTATCCAGCCTCTTTGCAGCCCATCCTCCTTTACTCTCAGTCTCATTGCTTTTTTTGTCACTGGTTCAAACAATTAATTTTATTGGTAAATTTTAGATATACATAATGATAATAATCATAGGGAATTTGTACCATTTTTGTCACTGTATTTGCATTTTCAGCCTAATTTTGTTTTACATTTTTGGCTCAAGTTTCTTCTTCTTGGCAGAATTTTGAATGAGGTTTGGCATGTGTGTTAGATTTATCAGTATTTATTCCTGTTTTATTGCTGAGTAGCATTCCATTGTACTGATGGACACCACATTTTGTTTATCCGTTCACTGGTGAAAGACATTTGGATTGTTTCCATTCTGGGCTGTTGTGAGTAAAGTTTCAATGAGCAATGATGCTTACAAAAATAAAGGTGGCATGTAAGACTATTTATTGATAGGGAAAGATACCTATAATCAGTTACTAAATGAGAAAAAGTTACAAAAAGTTTTGTAACAATATCAATCCATCTTTTAAATATTACATTGGTGTAAATAAGTAAATGTGTAGAATAACGTGCAAAATATTAATCAGGGTAATATCTGGATGTTGTGATTATATGATTTAAGTTGAAAAACCAAATGAGTAGGGCTGAGGGCATAGCTCGGTGGTAGAGTGCTTACCGAGTATGTGCAAGGCCCAGATCTCTATCTCTAGCATTACAGAACAAAAACAAAAATGAGAAATAAGAGGGCAAACACTTGAGAGGTACAGAACAGGTACCTCTCAAAGGAAAATATGTCAACAAGTATGTGAAAAGGTGCCTAACACCTTTAGTAACTACAGAAATTAAAATTAGCTGGGCGCAGTGGTGCATGCCCGTAATCCCAGCATTTGGGAGGCTGAGGCAGGAGGAGGAGGAGTACCATGGGTTCAAGGCTAACCTGTGCTACACAGTGAGTTCAAGACCAGCCTGGACTACATAATGAAACCCTGTCTCGTAGAAGAAGAAGAAAAAGGAGAAGGAGGAGGAGGAAGAAGAGGAGGAAGAGGAGGAGTATGAGGAGGATGGGAAGAAGAGGACATGAAAATTAAAGCCCTGATAAGATGCCATTGGTGATAGTACCAAATATTGGCAAGCTGTGGAGCCAGAAGAGCTCTCAGCTGTTACTGATGGGCAAGTGAAATCGTGTAACCACTTTGGAAATGGGTCTGGCAGTTTCTCATGAAATAAAGCATGCACCTACCCTATGACCTAGCAAATACACTTCTTGGTATTTACACAGGAGAAATGAAAACATTTGAACACAGAAAAGACTTGTACATTGATGTTCATCGCAGCTCTACTCATAATACTGAATTACTTCAGGAAAAAAATAGTGTTTCAAAAGCTTTATCAGGCTGAGTGTGCGCTCAGCATGCATGAGGCTCTGGGTTTCATCCTCAGCACCAAAACACAAAAGTAAAACCACTCCTCTCGCCAAAAGAAACCACCAACAGAAACTTTTTCCCTGATTCTTTTGTTTTTCCAACTTTGGCCTCAACAACTAGAATAGTAACAAACTAGAAACCACCAAATGTCTGTCAGCAGAATGAAGAAACAAACTGGGTGTATTTATTCTGTAGCATGCTACTTGGCAAGGACAGACACAGAACTCCAAAACACTAATCATGTGGATGAGTCTTAGCACTGTTACACTGAGGAAAAACAATCCAGAAACAATAGGATATGTATTGTCTGACTCAGTTTATAAGAAGATCTGGACCAGGCAAAATGAACTATGATGAAAGATCAGGGGGTGGGTTAGGAGTGTGCAAGGAATGATGGGATGGAGTTAAACCAATGTTCTTATCTTAATGAGAACATTGTATCCAGCTGCTGAAACTCCCACTGTATGTTTAAGGTTTGCTAGCTCCCTGAATGTAAATCATATTTCAGTACATATTGAGAAAATTAAAAAGAAAAAAAAAACAAGTCTATTATGCAACTTTTCAATTCTTTATTATGCAAAAAAGTAGAAAGGTAATGTAGTGAGCACTCCATTTGATTAGACTATTTACTTGCTAACTTAGTTGTTGGCAATAAATTGCTTTACACACACGTCAGAACTGGTCTTCACAAGCTCATGAGCAAGAATGATTGTATGTTCACTTTTTAAAAGGTTTCTTGTCCGTCTCAACAGGTTTCGTGCTTTGATAAATGGTGATGTTTTCTTGCCTTCTCAAAGATTTCAATAGAATATCAGAATTGGACCCACTGAGACCTACGGAAAAGCTTGCTTATTTCCAAATCAGCAGGGCTCCGTCTTTCAGGGTTGTTCACCAGTCAATTCTGCCTCTTAGGAGGGAACAACATGGACTGATTGATTTTAAAGGGAGCTCACTGTTGTTTGCCATTTTACCAAAGGAAGAAATACATTGATGGTTAATGCTATGCTTTTCTCCATTTTTATTTTAGAAGATGAATTAATGGGAAAAAACAAGGCTGATTTTAGTTAGAATGTTATTTTTGTCAATTATTTGTTATGTGATCTTGAATACATTTCTTAGTTTTTCCAGCCCTCCGTTTCCACATTATGAGGCATCTAACAATATCTAACCTATCTCAAAGTACCGTGATGGTGCCTCCCTCAGATTCTTAACAGCAGGAAAGAATGAACACTGCTTCTTCTGCTGCAGTTCAGAGATAAATGTACTCTAAAATGTGGATGTTCTTTGGTGAAAATATATGTGCCAATTGGAACATTTTTTTCTTTATTTCTTTTCAAAACTGGTGAGTAGGTTACATGCCCAGCGTTTTTCGCCATCATTATTAGTTAGTAGTAGGATTTTGAGACAGCGTCTCACTAGGTTGCTAGATTTCCCAGGCTGGGCTGGAATTTATGATCCTCCTGCCTCAGCCTCTAGCATGCTGGGAATATAGGTGTCAGCAAACGCACCTGGCTAATGTGAACCCTTATACACGGGAGGTGGAGATAGATGAGTTAAGTGGGTAAAGTAGGGAAGCCTGAGAGATGCTCACCTTTAATCTCCTTGGAACGTCATGAACATTTTAGAATAACTATATATTGTTTGCACTCTCTTTTGTTCTCTGAGCAAGAGCATCTGGAAAGCCATTCCTTGCAGTTGTGTCTGTTTTTACTGCTTACTGGGAAGCACTGATCTTGGACTTAGCTGCTATTTGGGAAGCCAGAGTTCCCAGGCTGGTGGAGAGGCGTGGCCGTGACTCTCTCCGCCTACACACTGTTCTGCAGTCCATGCACAGGCAGCACCCAGAGGCCTCTCGGCAGCCAAACCAGTGCCCTGCCTTTCCCTGAGTTTGAGATAGAGAAAGGACCCATTTTGGGGCTTTGTTACTCCCTACAGGGCCACCAGTCTTTTTTCTCTGTAAAGCCCAGCTCTGTCTTTATAATAAACACATTGGAGACCACCACTGGAAAGAGAGCAAAGAGCAAGTTGACATGCTGTGAAAGCTGTCTTTCTGCTTGGAGTATTCCGTGTTGCATGCTGGAGGGGACCGGGCGGATGCTGGATGACTTATAGACCAAGGCTTGTAGAAAATGTTTGTTTGGTTCATCTGAGTCATCACTTACATATTCCCCACATTAATTGTGATATATTTCCAAATTTAAAGTTTCAGAGTGTTAAAAAAGATAGCATTGGTTTTTGTACACTGGGTCACAAACATATATTTCATTAAACCTTTGTAACTTTGTATAGAGAACTCCTCTCAGTCCTTATCATAGTTTAAGGAGTTTAAATTTGTAATTCCATCAACAAGTTATTGGAATTCTAGTAAGTTAATTCCAGTGCACCACTTACAGCGCAACCCATGGCAAGAAGAAAGACACTAAGACACATTTATAGTTATGGGAGACAAGAGGGTCCTAAGTCCTACCAAGACAGTGGTTCACCAGAACAAAGGCCTCTACCCAGGGTTCAACCTGGATTTTATTAACTCATGAAGAAGAGAGAGGCTTGAGGAAGCGTGACTGTCAGAAAGACAGGAAGTACATAAATGTTATGAGCTGGGTTAGGTGAGTGGCCTGATATCAACTCTGCAGTACTCTGAGGGACAGATATGCAGACAGAGTAATCTGCATAGCACAGCTGAGGTAGCGTCTAACGTTGTGGGTGGTGCTCCCGTTGATGCATAAACTTTTCTGCCCTGGGAATTCGTAGCCTCTTATCTCAAAGTTATCCCAGTTGACAGCATGGAGAGGTGGCTCTTCATCCCACCTGGCTTAACTGTGCCTTTTGGGAGTCATGGTCTAGGAAACAGTGACTATTGCTTCAAAGATTATGCATCAGCGCCTCAGCCAGCCCTATTTACATTGTTTAGAGCTAACTGAAGGGATAAAGAAATGGCCTGGCCAGCTCTGTACATACTAGACTCAGAGATAGAACCAGTGTTATCCAAAATGGAGATAATAGCTCTTTAGTCAAGGGCAGTTATCTGGGTGGTCCTCCACGTTCTGTGAGGTGAGCGCTACACTTTGTATGTGGATTGTCCCCTAAAGTTTCAAGTGAGAGAGGCTTGACTTTCAGTGTGGCAGTGTTGAGAGGTGGTGGAATCTTTAAAAGCTAGGGCCTTGTGGAAGATGATTTAAACAATGGGGTTGTTGCCCCCAGTAGGGAAGAATGTAGTTTTCATGGGCCTGGTTAGTTCTGCGGACAGCAGGTTGTTACAAGTGAGGCCATTCCTTGGTTTGACCACTTCTGTACACAGCCCATCATTTTCCTTCTTGCTTCTCTGCTGTGTTGTGACACAGTCAAAACAGATGAAGCCACCCATTCTTGGACTTTAAACCTCCAAAACAGAGAACTAAATACGTCTCTTCCCTTTGTAAAGTACCAGCATTGGGTAATTTGTTGCAGCAACAGAAAATAGGCTAATAGAGTCTACTAGTCTATTTTGTATTAGATATATAGTCATATTATATATCATATCATATTAGATATGATTTTATTAGAATCTGTTTTGTTTGATAGTATCAAGTCTGAGAGTATAGACAATGACTTTGAAGACAATAAGATTCACTATGATACCCATTCTGGTTTGACTATTATCTTCCTTTAAAGTCATGTAATGTCTCCAGTGTTTTGTTTTTATTGATTTTGTTCTGTACTGCTATGTTCAATTTTATTATGCCTGATGATACAGGCAATTCTACTGAAGATAATAAGAGATATCATGGTAACCATTGTTGATCACCTTGTTTTTTGGTTTTAAGTCATGTACTATGTCCATCCTTTAGTTTTGACTGATCCCATTTTGTTTTCTTTCATTTGATTTTATTCCCTTCAAACTAAAAAAATAGCAATAAAAACACTGTCCCAGAAGCCAGGTTGTGGTGAGCTGGGGAGAGGGAGGAGTGGGATTATATTACTTGAAGTGTACAAAATTTCAATAATACAGGGTAAATCAACTCTGGAAATCCCAAGCACAGTCTGATGACTATAGTAGTAACATGGCATGTATACTTAACACTTGGGAAGAGAATACATTGAAAATGTTCTCCCCACAAAAAGAAAAATGGCAACTCTGAGGAGATGGAAAGGTTGATTAGCTGAAAGTAGTACTTTTCACAATGTTTCAAAACACCATGTTGTATATGTTAAGTGTGTACCATTTTTACTTGTCCATTATACCTCACTAGAGCTGGGAAAAATATTCAGCCCTATGCAATAGATTGAGAAATTATATAGCAATATCTGAGTATGAATTTAGCGAAGTATGAGTAGCAATTTATATTTTGCTACTCATAAGAGTGCCTTTGAAATTAAATTTTTCACTGTGGGATACACTGTATCCCACTGAGCTCAAAGATTGTTCAGTTTTTTTTGTCAGCTTGATGTATTTTTGTTAGTAGTGTTGACCACTGCAATGATTACCTTAGCAGAGAAATTTTTAGCAAACTTCCTGTGTTATTGTAAACTTCCTCCTACTAAACCACTATTCCTCTTCTCAGAACACTCATTACAGGCTTCAGGAGAGCTAATAATCAGCAGAAAATTAACACAGCAAGGTATGTGTTTAAAGGCATCAGCTTCCAGGAGACAGAAGTTTTTGTTTTGTGTTACCAAGCATTGCTTTTTATTTGTGGTATGTCTTTCAAAGTTAAAGATTACTTTTTGAAGATACGAACTTTCAGTTTAGTCTAGTTTGCAGGACAAGTTGAACATCCCTAATCCAAAATTCTAAACTTTAAAATCCAAAACTTTTTGAGCACTGGCATAATACCTCTGTGGGAATTTCCATCTTTGATCTCGTGAGCAAATTTAATTAGCACTTGGTACCAGGCACTATGCTATGTATCATATTATTTTACTAACGTGAAAAATTGTGACTCAGAGGAATTAATTTGTTTACTATATTAGAACATAGAAGTATCAAAGCTGGAAAGCAAAAATTATTTAAATAAAGTCTATGGTCTCATTACCTTTTTGCCATTTACACTATAGTAATTAAAGGATATGCTAGTGAACGCGGGAACCAATATGCTGCCTTTCAAAAATGAGATACTTGAATAAAGACTAACTCTGATCCCGACTAGACCAGTCCTTGGTATAGAATATGAAATTTTAAAAGCATATGAAAATAAAACCCAGGTACAATCCCTGTTGGATATATATGCCCTTTTACTGCCTCGTTCTATTTTTATAACCCAGCAATGTCTCCTTCTGACTTGGAAATTGTAGATTAATGCTAAGAAAGGCTCAGGTTAGCCTTCACTGAGTTGAGCACCAGAGTTGTGTTTAGTCACAAGGAAGCAGGACTTGGATGACCCCCATGCAGGAAGCAAGGGCTGATCTGTGCACAGGGTAGGACTCCTGAGGACACACTATGGTAATATTAGTTCAGAATCCCTTTTGGAGGCTGGTGCATCGCAGCACCAAGCCCGTATCCAGCTACAGATATCCAAACTGTTTCACCCATACGGCAACTGTTCAGTAAAGAACAGCTAAACTCAGAAAAACAAAACTTCAACTGAGCCTAGCTTTAATTGTGATGGGGAAGCGGAGTGCTTGCCGAAGAAGGTTTGTGACTCTAATGTGTATGTGTGCTATGTGATTTGGGGCTTAGATGACCCCTGTGCCCTGTCACTGCTTCCTTTTCCTAAGTTCCCCTCCCTTCATGGTCTCTCCTTTATCCTCATAAATTGTTGGTTTGTCTGCTGATAAACAGTTGGAGCAAGCCGGGCTTGTGGACATTTTTAGAGTCCTGTCTGCAGTAGTGAGAACCGCTGATTTTAGAAAGAAAGATAGAGACGAAAGCAGACAGAAAAAGGGAGAAGACACAAAGAATGCAATTGGCAGTTAAAGACAGTCACAGATAGGCCCTGCGGCTCAGCCAGAGAAAGAAGGAGACAGACCTGGAGAGACTCAGAAAGAGGATAGATTGGGGTGGGGACACAGGGGACAGTGAGTCATGAAGAGGGAGAACCAGAGCAAGTCAGCAGAGAGCCAGGCAGGAGACAGCGTCAAATGAGAGAATGGCATGCTGAGCAGACAGGGTGAGCAGGGATAGGAAGGAAGAGGCAGGAGCATGGGATAGTTTTGTAGGTCTGTCTCACCGGAAATGAGGAGTTGGATAGATTTTCCTGAAGTGACAGCCTTTTGGTTAGGACTGCTGAAGGGTGTGCACGTTGCCATCCTAAGCAGAGGCAAGAGTCCTTCCCCACAAGGACTTTCTGGAGGACTGGGCTTTCTGGAGGGCATCTGGTGGGTGTACGTGTCTGTGCTAGCACCCTGGGCTGCTGCAGGACCTCACAGAATTGCTGAACATTGGAACTGAGATCCTTGTGGTGTATGTGTGTGGCTTCTACCCATTTACCCTGTTTCCAGTAACAACCTCTAATGTTTGTGGGGAAACCAGCCCTCCCCTCTTTCAGTCACTGTGGCTTTTGTCAAGTTGATGGCATAGTACCTCCCTCACCCACCCATTCCAGGGATAGCTTCTCCTGTGGTCAGTCACTGCTTCGGGGATAGGTACATACATAATTTAAGGGAGGCAAATCAGAGCTAATAGTGTCACTTTGAAGATTTGTTGGGAGTCTTGGGTTTGTCCTCACATCCAGACTTGAAACATGAAGCCATGCTGGCTGGGGGTTAGGGTGCCATCTTGTCACCATGTGGTCTGGAAATGAAGCCAACACCCAGACAGCAGACAGCAAAATGAATAACTGGGTTCTTTTGGCCTCTTTGAGTGCTAGTCAGGCTGTTTTGGAAACTGGAACTATCTCTAGACTTTTTATTATTACATAAGCCAAAAATGTACCTTTTTGTTTAATAGTTTAACCAGCTTGGTTTTTTTTTTGTCACCTGATATTAAATTCTAATCGATACTATGTGTGTGTTATATGTCATGTGCAACCACATTTTATTTGAAAAGGGTTTAATAAACCTAATATTACAGCTAACTAACGGTAACATATGAACTGTTGTCTCATCTACCATGTGTCTCTTGCATCTCTGAACCCACTCTTTCATTCTTTCTACTTTATTTTATTTTTATAATATAGGGCCTGTTTTGCTCTAGAGATGCTGTAAGCTCTAGAAATACCAACCTTTCTGAAATTGTCACCTTAGACAATGCTCATCTTTCTTTAGCTATTTCCTTTTTCTCTGTCTTCTCTCTTCCTTCTAGACCATGGTAAGCAAAATATGACAGATAACATTGGTACTTTTAGGTAAATTTGATAAATAAACCAAATCTTTAAAAGACAATGGTGAAAAGATAACCAAAGAAATAAATTTCCAATGCAGGAATTCCACATATTGTGGCATGTGGTTAGTGCATTGAATTTGGAGTGGCCAAATCTCCTTAAAATTCTCTGAAATTGGGGCTGGAGATTTAGCTCAGCGGCATAAGCGCCTGCCTTGTAAGCAGGCAGTCGTGAGTTCGATCCCTGGTACCGATAAAAAGGAGAAAGGCAAAAAAAAAAAAAAAAAAATCTCTGAAATTCCATTCCTAAGTCCACTCTTTGTTTCCTAAGATTATAAATGACAATTCACTGAAGAATCCTGAAATGTGTCTCCTATGTAACGTACACAAAGTTTAGAGCAATAGTTCTCAAGCTTCTTTGTGTGTTAGAATCACTGGGGTCAAAACACAGATTGCTGAGTTCCACCCCAGTTTCAGGTTTAGTGGGCCTGAAAGCTTGCATTTCAGCAAGTTCCCAAATGGCACTGGTGTGGGTCTGGATGCTACACTTTGACATCTCTGTTTCTATTTAAGCATAAAACTCTACAGGAGGTTGTCCAGGTGGCATAAACCCTCAGAACACTTCTGCCTCAGTTCCAGAAGTTCAGGGTCACCCAGAAGAGACATGAACAAGAGTTCAAAGTGTAGCCTGGGAGATGGAGGAAGTCAAGGCCAGGGGCTCTGCTGTTCTGTAGGTGAGTCTACTGGTGAAGTTGCCAGATTATACCCAGAAGATCACAAGGACTACAAGTAGTTGATTCTTGGGTAGTAGGAAACTATTCTTTAAATTTAGGATTTTTTTTTAGCTTTCCAGTGCTGCAGTATTTCAGCTTTGCTCCTTCTTGCCCAGCCAACCCCTCATTCCAGACAATAGTTTGTGTTTTGTTTGCTGTTATCTTGCTTGATTTGGTCTTTTGAGACAGGGTCTGTCTCTGTAGTTCAGGCTGGCCTTGAGATCACTAGGTAGCCCAGGCTGGCCTCAAACTTGAGGTGATTCTCCTGCCTCAGCACTCTCAATTCTGGGATTGCAGGTGTGCGCCACTGTGTCTGGTTCCACACAACAGTTGAAACTATTCTCATTTTTCTGCATTAAGGAAGAGATGGTGCAATGCAAGCAGAGAAATGGGGAGTCTGTGTCTTGGCTCTTGTGTGTACAGGCAAGAGCTGCAGGCATGTGCCCAGTATAGATGTTTAGGGCACCATACTCAGAAAAGGGTCCTGAACTAGGGTTCAGTGATCTTTAGTGAATATCTTGGAATTCTTAAGTTTAGCTTTGAATTAAAGTCTTGCTGGACAATGCTGTGTACTCTAGGGACTTAAGGCCTTGGCTTTGTCCAGTCTTGGTCCTTGTCTGTTTCCTTTTTCCCTGGTCCCATATGTCCTGCCTTCTTGACTTTCCTCTGCCTGAATTTGGATCCTCTGTCTTCCTTCACATTTGGTAGGGACCTGGATACAGGTGCATGAAAGGTCAGAGTATATTTTGTATACCCTTCTGTATCTGGGGCTGGCATAAAGGCAGTAGCTTTCTGGCCCCAGACTGTGGGTGCCACAGCCATCTAGTAAACAGTCCTGTAGAAGTTCCTACCCACTCCCAATTCAGGCGCTCAATGCATTCAGCAGGAAGTTTTTTTTTCCTTCAGGGTTGCCAGCTTTTTGTAGGCTCATAGAATGAGGAGGTTCATTTTCCCATTGCCCAGCCCCAAATTTCCATCTTTGTCTGAGGTCTAAAAATGATATTACTGGCCCTGTATATGGGCCTGAAACAACTCTCAGAGACCTTTGTGCTTTTCTTCTAATTTTGCTACAACAAATGTGGTTTAATTATACAATATTTTTACAAGGCAGGAAAAGCTCTACCATGAAAAGGGACTCACAATGCTTATAGTAAAGATGACTTTATGATTCTAATCTCCCTTTTTCTGCATTGGGAAAAGAAATAAAGGGAATAATAAAAATGCACAAACCACAAAGTTTCATTCTCTTCCCCATTCACTGAATCCAGACAGAAACAAAAGAATGTAAATTCCCAGTGATTGACCAGAATGAAGGCAGGAACGTCCTAAAAGGACCAGGACTTCAGAGACCAAAGGCCTCCTCAGTGGCCTCTTCAGGGAGCGACTGCAGATGGAATAATAGCCTGTCTGTAGGATGATCTCAGCAGTTTACTGTACTTTCAGAATGGAAGTGGATTCTGTGACCAAACTAAATCTTTGTTGATAAAAATTCTTGTATAACCAAATAAGATCCAGGTTGTGACAAATCTCAAGAAGCTCAGATAAAACAAATCCACTCTGCCAAAGTACTTGAGTTAAGCCAGGCATAGTGGTGCATTCCTGTAATCCCAGCATTCCGATGGTGACGTAGGAGAATTGTCACAAGTTCAAGGACAGACTGAACTACATAGTAAGACACTGTCTCAAAACACCCAAAAACAAACAGAAGTATTTGAATATTTCTCTGGAGCTCCTTGGAAGTGAGTTGATTTATGAAAATTTGTAGCTTCTCTTTGTGGCACCAAACCTGCCTGCTATAAGACAGAATTTAATATAAATGCAATTGGTACCTGTGATAAGCCAAGAAAAAACTTCTATTCAAGAACCTGAAGCATCCCCAGAGGAAAAGGAGCAGAGAAACTCAGACTCAAAAAAAAAAAAAAAAAGACACCTAGTGACTTAGAGTGGAGAGCTGATTTATTTTTATGAACTCAGAGTAAAAGGTGCTTCCGAAGAAGTCAATCCCTGAACAGTTAGAAGAGTGAACACCCTACTTGGCTGGGTGCCTTCTTCATTGATGTGGCCTCTGGGCAAAGGGAATTGGGTTCCAGTTCTCAGAAGCTCATATTTCCTCACCATCAGGGACCCTGTTTAGTACTCAATGGGAATTTTGTCCTTATCAGCATCGTTTTTCGAAATTCCTCACCCTGATGCAGACTCACAAGAGAAGAAAAGTCCCTTTGGGATGTTTTACATCGTGACTCACTAGTCCCTTCCTGACTTTCTGGGGAATCTCATCCACACACAGAGGTTCCATTGACTCCTGTGGTCCCTGTCAAAGCCACATTCAAGAATGGAAAAGATGAGCTGGAGTCTGTTTCATGACAGACTTACTGGCTAAGTTCTGTTGCAGCCACAGGTCAGAGCAGCTTAGCCTGAAAGAGGCCCATTAGCACTGAATCCCTGAGGGAGAGGAAACTGCTTTCCTTCTTGGAAGATCTGAGGCATAAACTGCTGTTTTTCTTTGTCATCTCACTTTTAGCCTTTAAAAGAAAGAATATAATTCTAGTTTTGATGTTTGCTGGCAGATTTCAAGTCGTCTCCTCTTCAGCCCATAGCTAGTGTGAATGTTAAGCTGCTCTGTTCGCACCAGTTGGGAATTAAGAGATGCAATCTCCTCCCACATACAGTCAAGCTCATGCCAGCCATCATGAAAGCCAAGCCAGCCTCTTTCCTTGGCTCTTTGAAGCCATGTTTAGATCAGTTTGGCAGCCATCCTTACCTCTCAAAAAAGCTTCATCATGTGAATGATAAACATTTCCATATCCTTTTGGTGCATATGCAGCATCATCAGTCTCAAATCCAAATCAAATATGGAGTCCTGGGTCTATCCTGCTTCTATGAGCAAACACAACCACCCACACATGGCCATAATTGGTAAATACAGAGCAGATGAGAATCAAAAAGGGAAATATCAGAGAACCACAACATAGAGGAAGACCTCATTCACTGGAGAGTTGGAAAGCTGCCATCCTAGTTGTTTAAGAACCTGGGCTTATTTTCAAGTTTGCATGCATGAATCGGATCTTGAGGACCTTAAGATAGACTTTGGAGAAGGAACTAGACAAGAGGCTGTTGCAAAAGATGCCCGCTCCCCTGCCAGCATATTTGAGTCTGTTAGTTGCCCAGGTAATAGTTTTTATTTCAGTTCCTGTTGCTTCTGGTCTGTCAGATGCACAGCTGATTACATGATGCATATTGTAAGAACTCCAATCCCCAATTGACAATCCATTATGTCTCTGTATCTCCTGCTTGCTTATAATATATAAGCCCTAGACCACCTGATATTCTGGGAATGATCCCAATCAGTACATGAATAAATCTGCCTACAAATCATGGGTGTCAGTTGTCTGTTTCTGTTTGCAGTTGCTAGATCATTTCCCAATCACAGACTTGCCACTAGGTGGAGACTACATCACTTGGCTCCAAGTGGCAATGCAAAGGCTTTTAAAACTGCTGACACAGAAACCACAATTCATAAAAAGAGTGGCCAGAATTTGCAGCTGGAAACCAATTGGGTTGATTGCTTGTTAAAATAAAAAAGTCAACATTCCATAGAGCTTAAATATGACCCAGAATCGGTTAGGATGATTTTTCAAAATTTTCAAAATATAGTTCAAAATTATTCAGCATATAAAGAACTAAAAATTTTCCTACTTTAATACATATGTACATATGTTAAAATACAGTAAGTGTACATCAAACAAATTCTGATTACATTTAAGATATGCAAATACTCTTACAAGAAGCACACAATACAGTGTGGGAATAGAACTATAATGGATGATAAGGTGTTTAGTACTGCTATGGTTTCTATCTCGATGTCTCCTTAAAGCCTCATGCAGTTGGCAGGGGAAGGCTTTTCAGAGGTGGTTGACTCCAGAGTTTGTGATTGGTTCATGTTCCAGTGGTGGAATTAAGGGTGTGAGTGCTACACCTGCCCTTGGATGAGTAGCCTGCATACAATATAAGGACAGAAAGAAGTGTGGCTCTTCTCTCTCGGTTACTCCTTTTGCTGTCTTCTACCACCATAAACTGTTGCCCCTCTGCCATGTGCTGCCCTGCCTTGGAGCCAGCTGATTATGGACTGAAACCACCACAAACTGTAAACTAAATAAATATTTTCTCCTTTAATTTTGTGTGTTGGGTATTTTGTCTCAGCAATGAGAGAAAAGTAACTAAGACAAATACGTACAATGATAGTGATATAGGAAAATGGAGGAGCATGTTAGGGGTACCTAACCTAATTTAGGGAATGTGGATCAGGAATTTGGAATCAGCTTTAAGGAGGAAAAGATACGTATAAAAGAATGAGATGACAGTGAAATTGGGGAAGTAGAAGAAGGTATTCACATCTAAGTTAGGGGCAGTATGAGCAAAGATATCAGGGAAAGTGGGCATGGAGAACGGTAAGCAGTTGTGGGATTGTGGGGCGCAGTTATTTGCTGCCAGGATGGTGGAATATCCAGGACCAGGTCATGGAAGGTTTCATATAACATCATCTGCTACACTTAACCCTACGGGTCATCCTATCAGGAATCTGATCTTTGTTTTGTCAACACTAACACAAGAGTCATAGTGAAATCATGGTAGCATCTTGGACCTTGGTTTCTTGTGGCACATGTACCCATCTCTGTACAGTCTTCCCTGTTTCCCAGCCTCCCTTTCAACTATGTTCGTTGTGCAACTGACTCTGCCTATGGTTGTGAGTAAAAGCAATACGTGTCACAGTCCATGCTGAGATACTTATCCACACCTTAGAGGCCAACTATTGAAAGTTCATGAGGCAAGATGGAAGGAACCTGGATCACTGAGTCATCTCATGGGGGAGAGTTCCTGTCTAGGGATGCCCATGGTAGAGTTTTCATATGCAGTAAACTTTTACATGGTAGAATTTACTGTGCAGTAAACTTTTCCTGTATTTAGTCACTGAGATTTCATAGTTTATTAGTACATAATAATGTAGCCTGTCTGATTAACCAGTTTCTCCACCTCAAGAGCATGGATTGTCTCCTTCCAAAGTGTTCTCATACTTCCATAAATCTAACAATATAGAAAATTCCTCTCCCAGTTATCTGGAAGCTCCTCACTGCTTTGCCCAAGCTTCATTAGTCCTGCCTACATTCTTGTCCAGAATATTTCTGAATCTTACCGCATTATACCCTAGATATTCAGGTTGCATAAGCTCTCAGTGTTCAGCTAGTTTTCCTTTCTGTTTAGTGCCTGACTTACCTTGACAAGAGCTCTACTAAGTGGTGGTCCAGGGTCTGATTGAAAACCTCCAGTGACAAAACTCTTTGCTTTGACTATACAAAAATTCTTCCTCTTGGTCATTCTAAATAATGCCCACAAGTCTTAATCCCCATGAAATGTGCCTGTGGTCTCTACCTTTTATTTTTTAAATGAATAAATAATAAATCCATTTAAATAAATTAACAGTAACTCCAATTCAAATATTTGAATCTTTTCCTGATTTTGCCTCATAATGGCAAGAATTCTTTTGTTCCCTTTACACAATGAACTATTTATTTTCTAGTCAATGTGCATACATAGGTTATATGGCCTATGTGTGACAATCCAGAAATTATTCTTATACCAACTTCATACATCTACAAATAGGAAGCTCTTTCTTTGAGAGGTTTTTGTCTGCAATGTCAAGAATAAGGTCTGAATATAAGCAATAGCAGTCTCAAAATTCAATTATCTGGAAGCAATAGCCTACCTATAATCCCATGGAGACCCTCTGAAATCACAAACATCTTTCAAAAGCTAATACAGACTTCCGGGAGAACATGGCAGACAGATAACAGCAACTACCGGAGGCTCTCTGAAAGACTCGGCTCAGAAGCCAGGAATGGTGCGGACTAAGGAGATATAAACAGGTGGAGATATGCTCTGCTGACTCAGGAACGAACTGGGCTGAGAGAAACCAACTTGGAATGCAGTCCTGGTGCTAAAACAGGAACAGAAAAGCCTCGGGGTGGAGGCTGGACCCCGCGCCATTAGAAGCCGCGATTTGGGTTTCCCGCCGGGAGGCGGCTGGCTGCCTCCACAGCGGCTCGGCAAGGAGAGATGCGCGGAAGCTCTGAGAACGGCAATCTGTGAACGGAGTCGAAAACAGGACGGGCAGGGAGGTGTGCACTGACTTGTGGTGAGGTGAGTGAGAGAAACTGACACTCTACCACAGTTTGACTCCAGCGGAGGACTTTCTGGGCCCGAGCAGTCCTGCAGGAGCAGGGCCTGGTGGTGACTCCAGCCACACATCCCCCTCTTGGACGGGATTGGTGAAAAGTGCCTGGCCTGCTTGACGCTGCCAGTGGACCTGGTAGACTGTCCCAACCCAGATCCCAGAGCCTGACGGTGGCTGGGAGGGGCGACGCGTAGGCTGCCTGGTCTGTAACTCCCTAGTGCGCAGCAGTGAGCGGGAACACCTAACCGTCGCAATTCGATCAGGCTGTGGATGACTGGGAGAGAAGCTGAGCCTCTTATATAAGCTTGCATATATAAGGAACAGAGAATATGGGAAGAGGCAGCAACAAGAAAGGCTCCTTGGCCCCCAATTCTGAGAAACAGGCAATAGCGGACACCGCACCAATAGACATAAAGCGCCATATAGAGAGCCTCATAGACCAATTCAGGAATGAAGTTATCAATGACCTGAAGCTAGAAGTATGCAGAATAGTTAGAGAAATGCTAAGCACCACCCAAGAAAAAACAGATGGTGGAATGGAAGAACAGAAAAAGAGGGGAGAATTGTTTGATGGAGAAAACAGAGAAAGCATAGAATACGTGAAGCAGGTTCAAAGGGACTACCAAGATACTAAGAAGTCTATCGAAGACTGGCACAACAGCTTGAAAGAAACTAAGGACAGACTATCTGAACTGGAGGGCAGACTTGTAATATGGGAGAATGAAATGAAGAACTTCTTAAAAATAACAAAGAAACAAACAGCAATAATACAGACAAGAAGATGATAAGAGGATCCATAACTTAAGGATTAAGAACATAAAAGAAGAAGTAGGGACACAAACAAGTGAACTACAAAAACTACTCACAGAAATAATCCAGGAGAATTTTCCTAATTTAGCAAAAGGTAAAGATACTCAGTTGTATGAGGCATACAGGACCCCAGCTACCTACAACCCAAACAGAGCAACACCCAGGCATATAATAATAAAAATTCCAGAAATTCAATACAAGAACAGAATATTAAAAGCTGTCAGAGACAAGAAACAGACCATTTACAAGGGAACACCCATCAGAATTACAGCAGATTTCTCTGCACAAACCATCAAATCACGAAGAGTGTGGGGGGAAATAATTCAAGCTTTGAAAGATAATAATCTCCAGCCAAGATTGAGATATCCTGCACAATTATCCCTGGAAATTGATGGAAAAACAAGGTGCTTCCAGGATAAAGAGGAACTGGGGGAATTTGCAACCACCAGTTCAACTCTACAGAGAGTATTGCAGGATATTCTAAAAAAAAGAAAAATACAAAGAATCCAGAAATAGTGGCAGGGAGGCCACAACGAATGGAGCAGAGAACAAAATGAGGAAGACAAACTGACAGCTACTGACAGAAAAAGAGCTCAACAGAAATGAGGCAGAGAAGATTGGATGATAGGAACAGCTATTTTGGAGAAAATGACATCTTACTAGGTAATACTGATTTAGTATCATCTTGTTTTGAAGTCTCATCTAGCTTTTGTCCTTCTGTCTCCAATGGTCTAAATAGGTTGTATCTTATTGGATTTTATTATGTATGATAGTATAAGCAAAAACCTTTTAAAGACAAGGAGATTATACAGAAACCATTGTTCATTTTCTGTTAGTCGATTCTAAATACTCTGTAATGCTGTCATTCTCTTAAAGGTTTTACATTGTTTTGATATACTTAATGCTACAGTATACGAAGTTGTGCTCAAGGATTTTAAGGAAACAGACAATATGGTAACTATTTTTAGGTTAGGATTATCTGGTGGTGAAACACTATTCTGCTTAAATGGTTATGTTTTGATCTGCGCTGTTTCGTTGTTATGCCCTCTTTTATCTCAATCTCCACTCCATTATTTACTTTTTTATTTTTATTCTTTTAATTAAAGGAAAAAAATAGCAGGATATATTATAGTAACCCACTTTGACTTTCCATTACCTCGATTTAAAGCCCTGTATTACTCTCACCATCTGGTTTTTAACTGATGTTCCCCTATTCTGTTTTGCTGGATAGTATCAGGTTCGAAAGTTTAGGCATCAGCTGTGAAGATAATGAGATTCATTATGACGCCCATTCTCGTTGACTTTTATCTACTTTTGAAGACCTACAATGTCTCCAATGTTTTGGTTTTGTCGGTTTTATTCTTTACTGTTTTGTTCAATTGTATTATAACTAACGATATAGGCAATTCTATTAGAGATAGCGGGAGGCATTATGGTAACCATTGTTGATCACCTTGTATTATGTTTTTACATTATCTATTATGTCCACACTTTTGACTTGACCGATTCTGTTCTGTTATGTCACATTTGGTTTTACTGTCTTCCAAAAAAGTAATAAGAACCGTGGGAGCAATGAAACCCAAAATGTGTAATAGTCATGGTACAAAAGAGAGGAAAAGAAAGTGCTCTAAACTATATAACTGCATGTATATTTAAGTGTATAAGATAGAAAATGATATCACAGAGTTTTATTGGATCATTGAACAGAACTGTTTGCAGTATCATTGATGGAATGTCCACTTTACAAGCTTTAATTTTGTGACTTGAACAATTATTTCTAAGATGACAATATGTAATCCATTAACTAGTGATTTCCTACAGTTCATTTTTTTCTGTAAATCTGTATAACTTGTGCTCTTTCTCTGCTTTTTTTTTCTTTTCTCCTTAAATAAAATTAAAATAAGAAAAAAAAATAAACTTAGGAAAGCATAACATGAAAAAAAAAAGCTAATACAATAAAAACAGAATAGAAGTAAATATCTACTCCTGGTTAGGAAGTTTCAACATGAAAGCTATTCATAAAGGACTTCGTCTTTGATTCAATAGTTGTTCAGTGTGCATATTAGAACTTAATGAGTCACACTTCATCAAAATTTAAAATTTTGCTCTGCAAAAGATTCTGTGGAGAGTATGAAAATAAAAGTTACAGAATGGGAGAAAATATTTGCTCATCACATGTCTACTGAAGGACTAAAATCTAACATATACAAAAAACCCTCAAAACTCAATGGTAAGAAAATAAATAATCCAATTAGAAAATTGGCAAGGGATAGGTTGTAGCAAATAAGCTGTGGAAAGATGTTCAGCACTATTAGGTTTCAGGGACAGGCAAAGTAAAATCACACTGTGATATTGCTACACCTCTACTGAAATATAGGAGTGAATATGGATGCTGAAATATAAAATAGTACAACATCAGATGCTGGCAAAGATACAGAGAAACTGGATCACTCATATGTAGCTAGAAAGAATGTAAAATGGTACAACCATTCTGGAAGACACTGTTGTAATTTCTTTTAAAACTCAACATGCACTTCCATACTAACTAATAGTTTTTGCTCCAGGGCATTTATCCCAGGAAATGAAAATGGGCACTCAAAATATTACATGAGTATAGCAGGTTTATTCCTGATAGCCAAAACCTAGAAAAAACTCAGAGGGTTAAATTGGGGCCCACTCACACCACTAGATGGAAGGATCCTTGTGGTGATGGAAATGTGTTACCAATGTCACATCACTGTTTGTGGCATCGTATAGTCTTGGAAAATCTGTCCACTGAGGGGAGTTAGCTAAGGAATACAAGAGTCTTTACAGGTGAATCCAACACCATATGTCTGTCTACAGCTATCTCAATATATATTAAAAAATCAACTGAAATCTCTTCTCAGCCCTGGATAATGTCTGAGAATGAGAGCCAGGCGTTTTTCTTAGGTTATTCCAATAGAGCAAATTTGTGAATCACTAAATTAAGCATCTCAGAAACTTCCAAGCAATTCTTTAAGGAGAGGTAAAACTTTCCTAAAATTCCATCTTTAGATATATTTTTGTGAAAGGTAACAACAAAGACGCATCATACAACTTTTTGGCTAAAGTCTGTCAACAAAAAGGAAAAAAAAATACTTCTTATTCTTATTGGGCCCTTCTTATTTTCTGGTAGGCTCCTAGTCTTAAAGCTTCACTAATCAAAAATCTAAGCCTAAAAAACAATGTCATTAATTACCTCATTACTGGAATAACTCACCAAAACTGTCTTTAAAAGTCATTTCATAAGTACTGAAGTCTCTAATTCTCCATCTTCTTAATTAAGCATAATACCCTATTAATCTAGCCTGACCTGAGTTACATGACTGCTGTTAGATGCGCAGAGGCTGACTGAGATATCACAGGTATACTATTCTATTTTAAAAGTAATGATCCACCTACATCTGACTATACTTCAGATCCTTATATGATTTACTCTCCTTTTCAAGAAATTTCTCAGAGATCCCACTTGTTACAATAAGCATCCTCTTAGAGCAAACTGAAAAAGAAAGGAGGGAGAGAGATTGAACCTTTCTTCTTAAATTGTTCTTAACTTGACCTTTGTAGCAAGTCCAGTTGAACCATTGGAAGAATTTTTGAAGGCTTCTCAGTTGCATTTTTTCAGTTTTTATCATGCTCTACCCTTCTGTTTGAGACAAGCTCTCACTATGCTAGTCAGGCTGGCTTTGAACTCACCGTGTAGGCCTTGAGCTCACAGTGAACTCCTGCCTCAGCCTCCCGGGTGCTGGGATTGCAGCATGTACCATCATGCCTGGCATGCTCTACTTTTTTGGTCTAAGCCTTCTCTTGGACATTTTCTTTGACATTAAAACATTGTTGAATGCACTAGTAGAGTAACATTAAGGTAATGAGAAGAGTTAACCTTATCAAACATAATAATCTGGTTTTCCTGAAAGGTGTCATTTTTATTGCATTAAGTCTCCTTTCTTACAGGGATCTGAGAAAGATACAAATATTAACGATGTAAGTCAAATCTACTTTCTTACCAAGCTGATTTTCTGTGTGATTTTTACACTCTGAGAAGCAGAAGTACAGTAGCAGCTCCATGGAGATCAATGGAATAGGTAAAATGAAAACTATCTTTAATATTTTTTAATTTCCAAGAAATCTGTTTTGAGTAAGATGAAGTCGTGTTGTCCTTGTGTGCTAGTGTACACATGAAAATTCATTTGTTATCAAGGAGTCACTTCATTTGAGAGAGAAATTCTTCAGGGCCTCAACATGCACAGGTGTGTAACATTAAACGCATTGAATGTCAACCAATAGGAAACAACCTGTACAAGAAGATTACCTTTCACCCTACAATGTAAAATTCCCACTCAGCAACATCTGGAGACTGCATAGTCCAGATGTGATAAAATAGATGACTCAGATAGGAAAACCATACTGAGCCCTGGCTCTGTGTGAACCCAGCTTGTTTCCAAAACAATTCCCTCTGCCTAGAATCCACACCCTGCAGCTCCAACTACCCTCATCTAGTCCTCACAGGTCCCAGAGACCTCTCTCACCTAGACCCTCTGCTCAGTCCAAAGTGTTGTTCTACTAGTCACTTGCCCAGTGGATTCCTCTCAAATTCCAGATTTCAATTAAAACTATTTATTCCATCCTCCCCGCCACCCATACACTCTGGAGTCAGTTTCTGAATTGGCACCCTGTTTATTTCTGAGCCTTTCTCCAGGGCTTGATATCTAACAGAAAAATATCCTTTAAAATAATGTATGATTCCTCCAAAAATGAATAAATTAACATGTGCTTCTTTTAGCTGGAAACAAAACAAAACCAGCCCCCCAAACCCCTAGATGTCATACCACTTCTTCACTGAATTTTAGTGACAAATATTTTTAAACTCACACATGCATATGCTAATAAATCACAAAAGAATATTACGATTAGTTCAGACACTCAGGTCAGAGACTGCATTCCACTAATGCACACAGAACTTTAACAGGTGTCACACTGAGCACCCTGCAAGCTAGACCTGAGTGTTCCAGTTCACATCTGCTCCTTCTTCTGACTGCTCATGTGTGCCTATTACCTTGCCCCTTCATCCACTCGATAGGTACTTCTACTGCTTTGTGAATCTTCCCAACCTCTTCAACTAGAAGTCAAGCTGCTGGGAAAGAGGCACCACCTTGTTAATACTAATGATAAAATAAACATGGATGTGCATTTCCTACTGCTAGACATAATGCTATGTGCTCTTCTGTATTAGGAATAGATGTGATGCCTGATTTCCTTTATATGAGAATCCTAACATAAATAATTTAAAGAGCAAAATATAAGATGATAGAAAACAGGGGAACAGATTATTTGGAGATGAAAAGGGAATCTTGGGGAAAGAGAAGACCACAAGAAAGGGAGGAGAAGGAGAAGGTTAAAGAGGATCAAGATGTAATATGTGGACATACCAATGTGCTATGATGAATGTATTATTTATACATCACAAACATATATTAATAGAAATTCAAAACAAAACAAAAATTGATACTAGAAATTGTGGAAGATACATCAGTATCTTTTTTAGGCAACAAAGAACTCTGAGAAGATAATTTCACCTCACATGAGGGACAAAGTGATATATTCTTATGTGATTTTGGTCAAAGTAGTGTTTGAAGCATGAGAATAAACAAGAAAGAAAGAAAAGAATGAATAGATGCAGTGGAGCCACAGTTCTAACCCATGCCAACCAACCATGGATCCTACACACACACTGTTCTTAAACCTGAGTCTGAGACCTCTTTGCATGATCTTTTGCCATTTCCGTCTATTTTCTCCTCTGTAAGATGGGAAGACGGCATCTGCCTCAGGCAGTAAATCTGAAGAATTAATACCTATAAAATGCTTAGAACCAAGACCAGCACACGGCCTTAAAATGGGCATAACAATGTTTACAACAACTCATCCCACACTTTTCTACTATACATTTCTACTATATAATGGTAGCTGGCTGTGGCGCTCAGCTGCACCCGAGGGACACAGGAGCAATTTTTGTGTCTACCCACTCCCATATAGGATGAAGACTGGCAAAGTGTGTGCACAAAGTGTGTGCAAAAGTGTCAAACTGAATTTTCACCCATATTATGGACTAGCAGGATTTTGTATGTTCATCTGAGCATTTCAGGGGGTAAAATTTACCCACACTACTCTTCTGTTCTGTAAGCATGTATTTTACCATGAAGAAATGTGGATGTGACTCTCAGTAGCTGTACCTAGGGAAAGAAAAAAACCCATCTGTGCATTCACTCTCTTGGCAGGCAAATGGTGAGCTGTGCACAGGAGCTCTCCAAAACAGCAATAGGTAAGTTTTACCCATGAAATGCTCATTGTTAAATTTCTTTCATTGAGGATTTGTTATTTTTACAAAAGTTTTCTTTCGATTTTTCTGATAGAAGATTTTTCTGATACCAGTATTTTTCTGATAGTATCTCAATTCAATACAATGGCACATGAAAAGCCAGATTTGAGAGTCTTAGAGGAAGTCAAAAGTGAATCATCAGATTACTCATGCATGGATGATGACAATAATAATGACTTTGATATTGGGCATGTGGGCCAAAATTTCTATGATGATGAAATGGAGCAAAAATCGATCAATACAGACACAGGGAATGCAGATCTCCTTGATTGAGATGATGAAGTAAACAGGAATGTGAGTACACATTTGACTAGTCAAAATGGTACAGAATGGTCATGTAACCAAATGGAATGTTAGAACTAGGTCTAAAAATATAATGTGACTCTCAGCAAGGACGAAACCTATAGGATGAAATGCCAGTATTGCTATTCAATGTTGGAAATTATTTGAATAGATGAAATGCTGTGTTACAAGATGTGAAATACACAAATGCTGAAATACAAATCATTCTGTATGCACTGATGGCCATACTAAAAAAATGTGCTTATTAAGACACCTCACTAGCTGAACTGAAAGCCTTCTTAGGTCTGCTACACTGAGCAGAGCTTTCTCATGGTCATCATAGGAATGTAAAAGACTGATGGAAAACCGATGAGTGTGGGCTTGAGGTTTATAGAACAGTGATGACACTGAGATTTGGTTTCTTTCAAAACTGTCTGAGGTTTGATGCCAAAAAAGAAAGAAAAAGAATTGGTAATCTGGCTGGTATTCAATCACTGTTTGAGAGCTTTGTGGGTAACTGACAAGAAATTGACACACTATCTGAACACATGACTATTGATGAACTCCCTTGCAGCATTTCATGGTGGTTGTAACTTCAGGCAGAGTATTAGTAGAAAGACCTTCAAAACATGGCATAAAAATTTCTGCCCTTACAAATGCAAAAGCATATTATGTTCATAATTTAGAAATTTATCGTGGTACTCAGCCACCAGGTCTTTATTTGTATAGTAATAAACCAAATGATATTGTGAACAAATGAATTGAAATGTGACATTGCACAATTGGTTTACCAGTTTCCAATTGATGTCACATTTTCTAACTGAGCACAAGTTGACCAGTATACAAATTGTACACAGGAACAAAGCAGAAATTCCAAATGAAATGCTGCAATCTCAAACAGAGAACTGTAGAGTAAAATCTTTGAACTTCAGAAAGATGTAATATTGACCTCATGTATGGCAAAGAAAAACACACTTTTACTGCTGATGGCAATGCTGCACCATGATGGAAACATTACTAGGGAAATCCTGACAAAATGGAAGCCTGAAATGGTAATTTTTTACAACAAAATTAAAAGCAGAACAGATGTTATTGATGAGTTATGCAGCAACAATGATGCCTCTCGAAACACATATTGTTGGTCAATGGCTGTGTTTTACTTGATCCTAAACATGTGTGGCATAAATAGTTTGATGGTTTACAAAGAAAATAACAAGTGAAAAATACCAAAGAGAAATCTTAGAAAACTGGGACTGAAACTCATAAGAAATCATCTACAGAAGAGGAAAAACAAAATGTTTCCCGGGGAGTTAAGCAAAAAAAGCTGCACAGCACCCTGGTAAGGACAGGTAAACGGGTAAGTGAAGCATCAAAAAGACCTAATACAAAAACAGATGTTGGGAGCCGCGTCTGTGATAGCTCGCCTTGCGCGGCGGACGTGAGGCCTGTGGTAAAGAGCAAAGCCTGAGGTAGATTACCCCTCCCACCGAATATGTTAGTTTCCTGCTTACCGCGTAAACAACCCGCTCAACAATATAGTCTGCCTGGCAACTGATGATGTTAGCCAATCAGCTTGCCTTGCTTACTTTAACATGATTGGACACTGTACCCGTATATATACCGGTGCCACCCCTGGGCGGAAGAAGAAGCCAGGTAGAAGCCCGGAAGTAGAAGCCCAAAAGGAGCCGCGGAGAGCGGACCGGTAGAGGCTTCGGAGCGAAGCACAAAAGGAGCCGCGGGGAGCGGACCAGAGGAGGCTTCGGCTGGGAGCGATCCCAGGGCAGGCTGTACGGAGAAGAAAAATAAAAAGAAAAGGTTGTCCACTACCAGACTTTGTCGTGTGTCCTTCCTGCCGGCCGGGAGCGGACATCGACATTTGGAGGCCCGCCCGGGGACTGATCACCCCCGAGACGTGGAAGTGGACAACGCTCAAGTACAGAGCTGCGAGACAGGTGAGTTGGGGATAAGCCTGGGCTCTGGGTGGCGCGCACCTACAGGGCTTTTAGACTCCCCTCAGGCTCACGCGTAAGTGGCGGATTCCTTGGGCCTCACGCGGTGAGTAACATATTAAAAGATGGGAAACATGTTAGGTAGCAACACTAAGAGCGAGGGTGGTTGTGGAGAAAGCTCTCAAGAGCTTACAAAAGTACGCAGGGTATCTGAGCAGGCCCAGTCAGGGAGCTCCCGAGAGGGGTCCGTCAAGGGGAACAAGGATGCTAAGGAGGAGGACGGGGCTCTAGCCTCGGAGTCGTCTGACTCCGAGGACGAGGGAAAGTTGAATGGCAAGGAGGCCAAAGAGACCAGCTGTCAGGAGCCTAAGTCGCTCAATAAGGAGTCGCAGGGTTCTTTTCCAGCGTTGCCCCGCGAATTGCGCTCTGCTCAACCTGGTCTGCGGAGGAGTAGAGAGCTCCTGAGCGCTCCCCGGCGCGAGAGGGAGGCGAAGCCTTCCGCCCCACCTTGGGGGCCGTTTCCGGAGGCGATTCCTCGCCACGAGGCGGCCGCCTGGGAGCTCTCTCCCCTTTCGCCAGAACAGGAAGTGATGCACGGGCCCCCATTTTCCGCCCAATCACGGCCGCTGTCTTATGCTCCGCCGCCGGCGGGTCGGTATTTTTACAGGCGGCTTTGGCAGGGGGGACGCTTGTCTCATGAGGTACATCCACCTGGGATAGATAGTGGCCCCTACGGGATATTTCCTGTACAAGTAGCTATGGGCCAGGGACGCAATGTATGGGAGCCTTTTGAGATAAAGCAGATTAGAGAACTTAAAAATGCAGTTACAACCTTTGGGCCGACTGCGCCTTACACCATTGCCATGCTGGAGAATCTGTCTTCTGGGCCCCTCACCCCCGCGGACTGGATTCAGCTGGCAAAGGCGTGTCTGCCCTCGGGTAGTTACCTGGATTGGCGAGCCTGGTACACAGAGTTCTCTGCCGAGCAGGCTGAGAAAAACGCCGGTCGAGGAAATGGGAGCTGGGGATTTAGCTTAGCGGCATAAGCGCCTGCCTTGTAAGCAGGCAATCGCCAGTTCGATCCCTGGTACCAAAAAAAAAAAAAAAAAAAAAAAAAAAAAAACGAAAAAGATAAAAATAAAAAATAAAAAACAAAAAGGGGGAGTAAGCCAAGGCCTGCCTCCAAAGGCGCGGTTATCTATGGCATGACAATGGATGGGCCCGGATCCGGTAATCAGCTGGAACCGAGGCGCGGTTTGTGTTTTCCCACAGGAACCGGGACGAGAACCACTGTGGATACCGGAGAGACTGACACGGGCAACAAAGCCCTCGACTGAAGATCAGACCTGCCCTACTGGAGATCCATCACAGACCAACCAATAAGATGAATAGAAATAGCGGTAGCCCGAAATGGACAAGAAGATCCTCAGGCATATGCATGGCTTGCTCAATTGGCCCACGACCGAGTCTAGATATGGCGGGCATCCCTCATTCTCCTCCATAAGGTGACAATACACAGCAGGGTAGGTGAGTCAATGACGGGTAAGAGCGTGCCTCCCCAGCACGACTCGACCTAAGCCAGGCCCTACCCCATCCTGCACGTAAGCCGCTGGACTGTTAGATGCTGCCCAGGTCTAAATTTCTCTCCGAGGGAATTTCTTTACGGAGAGGAAATGAGTGCAAGCTTGTGTGCATCCAGGTTCCGTCCAGTTTGTGCCTGGCCCTAGAAAAAGGACGAGGGCCTCAGGGCCTTGGCAGACCATGGCATGGCCAACCAGGGTCTAAGCCAAGGACCTACGGTGGGCCTACACATAGGGCATAAGCCTCTGCACCCAGTCCAGGAAGGGCTACGATGCGCACATTCATAAAAAATAAAATAGGGGGAGATGTTGGGAGCCGCGTCTGTGATAGCTCGCCTTGCGCGGCGGACGTGAGGCCTGTGGTAAAGAGCAAAGCCTGAGGTAGATTACCCCTCCCATCGAATATGTTAGTTTCCTGCTTACCGCGTAAACAACCCGCTCAACAATATAGTCTGCCTGGCAACTGATGATGTTAGCCAATCAGCTTGCCTTGCTTACTTTAACATGATTGGACACTGTACCCGTATATATACCGGTGCCACCCCTGGGCGGAAGAAGAAGCCAGGTAGAAGCCCGGAAGTAGAAGCCCAAAAGGAGCCGCGGAGAGCGGACCGGTAGAGGCTTCGGAGCGAAGCACAAAAGGAGCCGCGGGGAGCGGACCAGAGGAGGCTTCGGCTGGGAGCAATCCCAGGGCAGGCTGTACGGAGAAGAAAAATAAAAAGAAAAGGTTGTCCACTACCAGACTTTGTCGTGTGTCCTTCCTGCCGGCCGGGAGCGGACATCGACAAACAGAAAACCCAAAAAGATGCCAACTGTGCCCTGCAAGAAAGGGCAGGAAATACGTGCTTTCAGGGTAAGCAGTATTTGGGTATGGAACATGGAGACTGCCTCAGGTGTGACAATTGAAGCCAAGCTTATTTCCGTGGTAGATTTTGTTTGCATTTATATTATGATTCACATAGAAATTTATTTCCAATGTTATCTTAGGTCTGGTAAGCAAGTAAACTGCTGGTGTGAAAATATTGATGTTTATTTGAAGCATTCACTACATATTTGATATTTTATGTTACTGATGTCTTATTTTCCTGCTAAGTGCACACTGTACAATACTGTAGGAAGCTCCTGACGAAACAGGAAGAGTGGTAGTAAGAATGATCTTCCCCCTAGAGAAAGAAAGCTCAGAACTTGTGCTCTCAGTGTTAAGTGAGACGGGTGCCTGGAAAATGCAGTTGTCAGGTGTGAAGACTACCTTCAGTGAGACAGGTGAAGCAAAGATTATTTTTGTTGCGGACTTTGATTTGCACTTACATTGTATTTCACATGGGACTTTGTTTCTGATGTTATCTTTTAGGTTTTGTAAGCAAGTGCACCGCTGATGTGAAAAATGTTGTTTATTCTAAACATGCAATACATACTCAGAATTTAATATTTTAATTGATATTTTATGTTCCCGTAAATTACACATTATATAATATAGTAAGAACCTCCTGACAAAACAGCAAGAGCAGCAAGATATCAAGTATGTCCTACAAAAAGGCCAGGAAAGCAAAGCACCTGTGCAGTCAGTGTAAGCAATACACATGCATGGAACATGTAGCTGTGAGACAACGGCCATACGTGTGAAAATTGAAGGAAAGATTGTTTTTGTAGAGTTCTACTGATATTTTCATTGTAGCTCATATAAGAATTTATTTCTGCTATTTTTTAGATTTTGTACCCCAAAAGTGAAAATTTGAAAATTTTTAATGAATTGAATATTAAAAAGTCAACACTTTATATTTTTGATATTTTTCCTGTTAAATACCCATTGTACAGTGAAATAAAACTTATGAAATTTAAATTAAATAATTCATCAATAGAAATATTCTAAATAATAAATATGGGCATTATACACCTGTTTCTGTACTTTCTTATGACAAAATTTAAGTTACAACCTTCGAGTTTTTAACCCTAGCTGTTGTACAGCCATTGTTTATATAGCAGGAAAGTCCCATGTGCAAAGAAACCCTTCAGTCCCTGTGTACCAGGCAGAAGTTCATCAGAGGTCCAGATGCCGGGTTCTGATGGTCCCTCTCCACCCCACCTTTCTCCTCCTCAGAGCACACTTCACAATTCTCCACTATGTTCTGTAACTGGCCTTTTCCTGCTCATGTCACAGAGATTTGGGAAACCGTAATCTTTAGTCTACAAGGCGTAGCATAGGAATTGTTCTTCCACATTATTTTCTCTATTTGTTAAGAGCAAACTACTTGATGGCTGGAAAGAGCTCTGTAGGGCTAAAGAGCAGGCCCGGATGAACGACGCCCTGCCCTCTAGTGCCCCCTGCTGTCTTTCCATGGGAAAGGCAACAGAAAGAAAATTCGTATTCTCCAACCAAGGTCCTAGGAGAAATACTTATAAATGAAAGTAGGTTCATGTTATTCTTTTCTTGACTCACTTCTTTGGATTTTAGTTGTTTGCTCTGCCTTTTCATAAATCGGCTTTTGCTTATACATTTCTTTCCTCGTTTATATTTTTTTATTTGGTCGTTTTGCTCTGGAGCTCTGAATTTTTGCCTTTTTCACTTTGGCAGAGGTAGAGACCGGCGCGCGGGAGCGAGAGGCTGCTGTCTCAGTGGGCGAAGGCTGGGAGCGCGGGGCGGTCGAGACCGAGAATGATCCGCCAGGCGCTGCCTCGCTGAGCCGCGGTAGAAGACAAATCCGCCCAGATTTAGAGCGCAAGCTGTTGTAGCCAATGGGACGCTAGCGCAAGACTGAATGGCACGCAGAGCTAGCCAATGAGATCCCGTTTCTGGAGATGTGGTCCCGCCCAGGCGTGGGCCGGGGGCTGGACTGGCCGGGGTGGGAGAAGGGTGAGCGTGGGTCGGGGCGCGCAGCTTCGGGAGACAGCTCGCGCCCCGCCAGGCCCCGCCAAATCCGAACCCCACACTCAGCCGCCCCGGAAGGCGGGTCGCTCGTCCGGATTGCGGCGTCCCCGAACTCGGGCGGGAAGGGCGCTAAGGCGACCGGTAGAGCAGCGGCAGGGCGAGGACGCAGGGCAGGTGAGGGGCGTAGCGGGAGGTGTCCGTGACTTAGCGGGGCGGGGGAGCCGCTGGGGGAGCCGCTCGGGCCCCGCCAACCGGGTCGGACCAGGTCCTGGAGACCAACGCCGCTCCTCCCGCCCTCAGCAGGGTGTCCAGTGAGTCACTTCACCCCGAGGAAGACTCCGTTCCTTCCTGTCAGCGACATCTGGGCTCAGGGAAGACAGGGTATAAGTGGGTTTTAGGCAAACCAAGTTCGAGAGTGTCAAATGCGGGGGCCAGAGCTTGGCAGATGCCTTTCCTTTCTCTTTCTCAGCCCTCCGGTGCTGCAGCCTTAAGTTTTGTTGCCTTCAGGGCAGGGGTGAAATCTCAGAAAGCAGGTAATGCAGGTTTATGAACTACTTTCAGAGAAAGTGTCAATCCCAACTCTTTATGAACGCGACCTTACGGAAGGTGCAGACCTTTGCTTCATAGTGGTTCAACCTGTAATTCTGCCAGTGGCAATTTTGGGAGAGCCATCCTTCCTAAATCATGTAAGACTTTCTAACTTGTAAACTTATGGCTTCCATGTAAGAGTTCTTGTCTCTGTGTGTCTTATCCTGTCATTGCAGATTATTGTGTGTTGATCAGAATCTGGCCAGCGAGAGACTCGCAATACTATTTTTTTTGGTCCAGTATCATTGAGTATTGTAAAAATGGATGCCTGCACTGGAAGAGCAAAAGGATTGGAGTTTGTTCACTTTAAAGATGAAGCCAGTGTGGAGAGGGGAAGCTGTGTGCTCCATCAAGGTTCCCTGTGTATGGATTTGATTTCTACGAGAATGGCATTCCTGGATCGTGATGATTGTCTGAGCTGCATGTGGTCAAGCATGCCATAGGAAGCAGAACTTGGGTACTTGTTCCTGTACAGATTAAGTAGAGAGTGAGACGTAAATAGGCAGATAAACTTCGGGAGGGCAGGTGGCACCTGATAGTTCTGTATGTGCATGTTTGGGGTATATGCCAAATGCTTCCTATGTAAGGATCCACGGATGTTACGAAATAAGCATTTAGTGCCATTTATAGAAGACAACACTGAGGCTCCGAGAGGACTGGGTGGAAGAGATCAGACAGTGCATAGGAGTGAACAACCAGAATCCCAGCTTCAGGGATGTCAGTCCCTGCTGTGTTTCTGCTGGAGGAAGCGAGCCTGGCTGGCAAGCCTAGAAGAAGCTCATAGTGTCAAAGGCTGTGAGGGAGGCAGGACTGCTAATGTACATGTATTGGGGTGAACTAGCTGGATTGCAATTTAGAAAAGTTTGGGAGGTCAGGTTTGGGTGTTTGGAGGGGATGAACTACTTTATAAAGTGGCACCTTGTAGCTCAAAGAGAATAGAGTACCCGTGGGTAATGTTACTGAGAAATGCCAGTGAGAATTAGAGCCAGAATCTAATTTTCAGAAGAAATTTTCCTAACTTTGACACTGAAAATCCCAAGCCCCAATAAACCCCATGGTTCCAGTTTTAGTGCAAAAAGTCCCTTGTTTATGGTTTAAGCGCTGGAAGTTTTGCTTTCCATGAAACTTCTAAGTTTTGGATTCAGCACTGAAGGTCCCCTAACTCTTCAGTAAGTCTGGACAATTGATCGACTTGCCTTTCTGTTGGAATAGGCCCCACATCAGAAGCAAACAAGGCTGGGTGGCCTTGGTAGAGACCTTCAAATGACAGCTGTGAAGAAAACTTGCTGTAGAGAATGTCTCGACCCTAAAGCTACTAAGGAGGAGATAGAGGAGTATGGGATATAGTTTTTTTTTAAAGTGACTAAATCTTTAAAAATTTATTACAGTAAAATACACATTGCCATCCACCCCCTCAAAATACTGTCTTATCTCATTCTTGCTGCTTTCTAAAGCAGTTCTGAACTTCATCTTTCATGAGTGTTTTTAGTTGCACTATTGTGGCTGCCTCCGTGGTTTGAATCAACTTAAAATGTTCGCCTTTCATGGTCCTTTTGAATTTGTGGAGGAGCCAGCAATTGCACGATGCCAGATCTGCTGTGTAAGGTGGATGAGGACACACTGTGTTTTAACAAGCCTGCATTTCTGTCGGATGGCACTTGGCAGCATTTTATCTTCATAAAGACAGTCACAAAAGAGGACTTCCAAAACCACGACACGAAGTGGCAAGAATGATAACTGTGTGAAGTGAGAAGGAGTGTTTTGAAGAAGACTGAAAGCAATCTACCTTTTGCTATAAAAATCTTTTTAATTTGAAGCTACGGTATATTTCAATCATACATCATACTTTGGTGATGTTGGAGAGGTGAGTTTCTCCTCAAGGTGTAGTTTATGCTCACTGCCAGCAACCTGCTGTTTACCTCCAGAATGCTCAGTGGGCTTCTTTCCTGTTCTTTCTGACCTTTGAGGGACCTTATTTCCTGTGATTTCCCTTTAGGACCTGAGCCAGAGAAGGCATCAGCCCTTAGCTTTCTCTGTTTACAGTTAAGGCCATTTGAGTTTTCAGTGCCTTCAATGTCTAAGAAAAGACAAAAGTGCTGATTTTATCACCTTTAGAGAGGGGAAAGCTGGGAGAAATTCAATACGATTAGTGGGAGCAAGGTAGGGTGTTCTCTCCTCCTGTGTTTGGAGAGCCAGCCTTTGGGTTCGTAGGGGCCAGGACAGCAATTAGACATCCCAAGTTTAGCACCGAAAACACTGGGAAGCCCTTCTTCGGAACTGAAAGACCTTGGTGTTTTGGCAGTGTGTATAAAATATTGGAAGAAAAGTACAAAACCTGTTTTGGAGGCTGGAAGCAGCACTGTCTGGTGTCAAGCGCGGATCAGAGCTTACCCACTTTCTGTATCCACTTTGCTGTTCTGTTTTCCTCTGATGTTGGCTACCATGGTTCACAGTTCCTGATCATGGTTATCTGTCCATTATTGCATAACTCAGTGATGTGATTTAAATGTACTGTAATTCATAGTGATGGTTCTGTCTTTGACTTTGCTTGGGGATTAACTTTTGTGATTTTTTTTTTCTTTGCACAGAGCTTTTTTTTTTTTTGAGACAGGATCTCACTAAGTTATTAAATTATCCACACTGGGTTCAAATTTGTGATCCTCCTACCTTGGCCTCCAATGTGCTGTGATTTCACGACGTTGTAAATATTGTGATCATCTTTTACTTATTTTTCTGTATGACAATATTTTTAAAAAACTCAGATAATGAAAATGAGGTCAGATTACCCCAATGCAGACATGACCCCATCATTGAAAAACAAAGCTAAAAGACTGTGCTATTTTAATAACAATGGAAAAGTACATACAACTTGTTTAGAGAGGTAAATAACCAAACAGAGCATACTACACAATATGCATAAAGGAATTTACAGTTGGTCATGGGGGAGAGGGGATATAGAAACATAAGGAGCATGAATTTCAACATCAAGGACAAAACAGCAAAGTTCTAAGTCAATAAGGAGTTTTGCTTTCTGAAAAGACACCAGGGTTGAGTCAAAACTAGTTACTGGACTGGCATGGGGCAAGTCACATAAACAAGCATTATCCTCTTAGTCTCTTGACTGTTCTGTGCAACTGAATAGTTACATGTTCTAATTCAGAGGTTGCAACTAAAATATCCTCAGATGAGCAAAAGGAGAATTTCTGCTAACAGGTACGTTGGCTTCTTGCCGTGTAGAGCTGATCCTGTCACATCTCACCAACAAGCATGCTTTCTACCATACGGTTTTACATGATACACTGAAGTGGAGCAACAAAACCTTTCCTGTAGCTCTTGGCTACTTCGACTTGAAAAGTGAAAATTTTTTTCAGTAATTATCTTGGTTTTTAAAAACCATCAAACTGGTTTTATTTTTGTCATGGACACATGCATGACATTGAAATTTGTCATTGTTTGGTTTGTTTCTTTTTTGTTTGTTTGAGACACTCTCGCTTATGTAGCCCAAGCTGGCCTCAAACTCATGGCAATCCTCCTGCCTCAATCTCCTGAGAGCTGGGATTATAGAAATGTACCACCACACCCAGTTTCTTTGTTTGGTTTCTTAAATGTTATGTAAGTGTGCGTTAAAGTATTTGTTTACATTTAAGAAGCGTTCTGTAAGCATAATTCTTTCTCAATATACTTTCCTATTTTGTTTCATACATAACCTAATCTAAAAAAATCATTTTTAAAAAACCACTCTTTGTTTTTATTAAGACAGAGTCTCACTCTGAAGTTCAGGCTGGCCTTGAACTCACTGTGCAGGCTAGGATGTCCTTGAACACATAGTACCCTCCTGCCTCAGCCTCCTGAGTGCTGGGATTACAGGCGTGGGCCAGCACACCTGGATAAGCCATCGACTCTTGAGATGTAGACTTGCACACAAAATTGGGGGTTGAGGAGATGTTCTCCTTGATTGTATAAATACCATTTTGTGTTTATTATCCATCAAGTGCTTCTCACAAACTCTCACTGTCTCCCAAATTGTTTTGCCAAATTAAACTGAGGTCTCTCAATTAAACTGAGAGAGACCTCTCAGTTTAATTGATAAAGATGCAGATAACATGACTATTTAAGGGCTGGGGGTTTAGCTCAGTGGCACCTGGCAGATGCAAGATCGTGAATTTGATTCTTGGTACCACCCCCCAAAAAAGATTGTTAAATATTGTTGAGTCCTACTGAAACAGTTTAGCTATGTCAACAAAAAAACATTTCAGAAGAGTGAATTCTTGACCATCAATATATGACATCTGACATCTAACAAAATTTTAAACTTAAGAAATAGTAAAATATGATTAAATTCACATTAGCCTTACAAAAAATTACAGAAATTCTTTTGGGGAATCAGAACCAATTCTATCCTAAACTTTCTAAAACTTATTTTTGAATCATCACTTTGAGTTAAAACTTAAATACAAAAGAATTTTACAGTGTCATAATTCCCAACACAGATTTCATTGGTTTTTGTTTAATGACTGCAACACTTCAGAAAATATATATCTATTGAAACATACCACCTACCTAGTGATTTAATAAAAAGCCACTCAAGATTATTTAGATAAACATTCTAGTTACTTTTCTGTAATAAAAGTAAAAAGATTTTACATGTTGGATGCATTTTACATTATAAATTATAAGTATATATAGGCTATAAAACTTAGAATTTTCAATCAATTTTATTTTAATTATGCAAACTACAAATAATACTAAGCTCAGTGCTGTCGTTACTTCCAAAATTTAAGTTTCTAGTTTTATTTTTATTCAGTACAAAAATGATCTTGCTCACACTATTGAACTGCTTAAAACTTTAGACATACATAACTCTTGGTTAAAGAACATATTACAAGAAATGTTTTCTATGTTCATATTTTTTAATGAACTAATTAATTTTGTTTATTTATTTTTGAGACAGGGTCTTGCTCTGTAATTCAGTCTGGTCTTAAACTTACTACATAGCCCAGGCTAGCTTTTGTTGTTGTTTGTTTATTTATGAAAAAAGTAAAACAAAATTTCATAACAAAATAAGCGAATAACAATAGTTAATACGTTGCATATTGTTATCTTTAAAGTAGTTACTCACAATACAAGATATGGGCACAAAAATTCTCCAATATTAGCACAAACCTTTTTTAATGAACTAATAGACAGTAGTCATATGACTATCTTGCATTTTTTCCTCTTTCCCTCACCCTGTTCCTTTTTCCCTTTGAACAATTTCGCCCCATTTCACAATATCTGACCTTATTTATTCTTTCAGTTTCTTACATCAGGGAGACAATATGATGTTTACACATGTGAGTCTGATTTATTTCATTTATGAGTATGGTCTCAAATTGCATCCATTTACCTAATATCTGTATTCTTATTTTAAAAACAAGTTTCTGGTATATGCAATCTAAATCAAAATTCACAAATCATAGCTGCAATCTTGTCAACTTTCTGCTTAATAGGGTGTAAATCCAGTGTAATGCAGAAGTAATTCAAAATTAAACATAATAGCACTATCAACAAGTCATAACTACTACATATCACCACTACTGGCTTCCGCTGTACTTCAGCCAGGCACAGCAGATGTGAACATCTGATGAACGCACTGCTTTGAAAATTAAAGCTGCAAATAAAGAATGCATAAATATGAACACAGCAATACCAACTTCTCTCTGTAAGGCATCTTCCACTGATTGATAAAGTTTTATAATTCATGTTTTACTTATGTTTGCTTTGCTCTGCTCTGAGACATGTTCTTGCTGTGTATCCCAGGCTGGCCCTGAACTGCCTCAGCCTCCTGAGTGCTGGGATTATAAGGATGTGCCACAGCCCCCAGGTATCATCCTTTTTAAAAGGAAATATTTTCTACATTGTCACATGCAGTAATTTCACTGTACATTCTTGACTATACCATAGTCTTCAAATTCTCTTACAGAGTTTGGCATATCAATTCCTCTAGAAAGTCAGCCTGTCGTATTTTTACTAGTGTTTAGTGCTTCAGTGGCCTTTTTCACTGTTTAAAATTTTTTAATAGTACATATTTTCCATACATAGCAATTCCATTTGTCATAGGGAATTCGTACGTGTCATGTCTTAATTCTTCTATTTTCCCCATTTCCCTCCTTTCCCTTAAACTGTTCTCCTCCACACTTACAAATCCTTATTTCCATTTTTTCCTTTCCATTCTTTTTAATCCCTTTTCCCTTCTTCCACATCTCCTTCCCATTTGAACATCTTACTTTACAATATCCATCCTCCATTTTTCTTCTTACTCTTTGGGTTTCTCATACAAAAGAAACAATGTGGTATTTAAACTTGTGTGTCTTATTTCATTTAACGTCATGGTCTCAAGGTGCGTCTATTTACCTAAAAATCAGCCAAGTTTATTCTCTATGGCAGAGTAGTACTCCATTGTATAAAAAAACACATTTTCTTTAAAATTCACAAGATTTAACGTGTCATAGGGTTCGTTCTTTGCTTTTTGTATTCTGGGGAATCCTGATATTCTTAGCCCCACAAAATCTCAAGGCTGCTTGACTCCTTCAGATTCCTCAAGGACTGTTGTATAAGACAGTGGGCATTACGTATTTATTGTCAGCCTAAAGCTAAGTCGAGATGAGACTGTCGGGTTCGTTCGTGGGAACAGATTATCCTGCAATAGACAAGATTTAAAGTACTTTCCAACTCTCAACTAGCATTTTTCCTAGATACCAAAGTCTAACCGTCCCTGGCTTGAAATGTAAAACCCATAATCTTGATTTCCCAGTCACAGCTGCAGGATCCGGTAGTGTCATTAAGGGTCCTGGGGCTTCAAACCCAGACAAAGCTGGGTTCTGCTTTGGGGTATCTTAGGCATTTCACCTCTTCAAACTTTCAGTGGTTCCTCCACTGAAAATGGGAATCATCTGCTAGACTTTATGTAAAATGCTTGGGTTAGAAGTCTTCTCATGAAGCTGGGGTTGCAGCTCAGTGGTAGAACATGTCACAGGATGCAGGAGGGGCCAGGTAAGATCCCCAGGACTGAGGATGGCTAAGGGACAAAACCTGTGAACACTTCTCCCCTTGTAGGATCCTTGTTACACCCTGCTATTCCGGCAGGGGGCAGCAGACGTCAGCCCCTGGTTCTGGGGTGGGGCGAGAGCAGGGGAGGCACTGCGCAAGCGCACAGCCAAGAAGCGGGGCCAGGTCGACGTGGGAGGGGCGCGGAGCTGGACCTCCTGCCGCAGGCTTCCGGGCTTCGGGCACCCCGCTTTTACTTTGGTAGGCCCCGACTTACCTTTCCAGCCGCGGGGAGGGTTCAGCGCTGCGGGTGAGCTGTGCGTGCCCACAGTCGGATTTTCCAGCAAAGGCACAGAATATGAAAGGGCGTTTGCTGAGCGTGACCCCCCCCCCATCGCTTCTTTCCTGGGAATGTCCTGAAGTCTGCCTTTTCCTGGCTGTAAATCGTCGCCCATCCTGCCTTCTACCCTGCTGCAACTGGGGTGTTTGTGAGGGTGGTGCGGTGGGGTCATGGACTATGGCACAAATGCCTGGTAGGGTTTTAGCTTTTCCAGCAGGCACTTCAAACTCCCCTCGAAACTGCCTTCCGAGCTCAGGGAGTAGGTCATTGTTGTACTGTTAGCGTGTGGACGTGCTTTGGCTATAGCAACATACACAAAATTTCTTTAATTGTTTGAATTTAGTTGTTTGATGCTGGGGCCCAGGCGTGGCTGGTAAATCATTTTGCTGCCTTTTACCCAAGATGTTTACAAACGGAGCGGAGCAGGTGATGGGCTCGCCGCCCTGCCGGCCCATCCTTTTTCATCCCTGTGCCTGACATGTGCGCTTTCTGGCCAGGCCAGATGGCCTCGCCATGGAAAAAGGGAAAGAGGTTAATTGCTTTTCGTCTGAGTTTCTCTGCAAAAATAGAAAGTTTTTGCAAGCGTTGGGAGTCTCCCAGTCAGTTCACTAAGGATGTTAGAGAGCTATTTGGTTCCTAGCAACGCAACCTCACGTCAGGAAGCTTCCTTGGATCTCTCACCCACTAACTTGGAATATCCTTAGCACTGACCCATGCAGGGAGTGTGTTTGGAGCTGGGAGGACAAAGGTGAACTGAGCCTGAGTTTGCCTTCAGGGGCTGACTGGCTAAGAGGGAGAATCCCAACGTGAGTAGCTCTACCTCCAGGTAAAGGGAATGTGTCCCCAAGAGAGGTCACTCAGTGGATGGACAGGAAATCTGCCTTTCATCTTTCTCAGTATTGGGAGAAAATTAAGTCCCCCAAATAACGTGAGGTTGAATCACCATCTGGGGAGCCTCAGATCCTTAAGGAAAGATGTTTTCCTGACTTCCTGGACACCTCCTCTCCCTCTACCACACACCTGCCTCTGTCCCAGGGACCAGTGGCAGGGCTGTCCCTACCTCTCCTAATGGCCCTTCCAAGCCAAAGGCTAAGAGCTATATCATTTCCGATTCGTCCCCACCCCTTAATCCCCACATCCAGGCCTGTTGATTCCCCATCCCTGAAGCTCTGAGTTCACTCAGGTTGTTCTAACCTGATCGCCAGCATGCTAGGCAAGGCTCCTGCCCGGAGCTAATTCATCTTCCCCCGCTGCAGCCAGGATGTGTTGCAGGAATTTAAATCTGAGTGTGAGGCTCACCTCGCTAACCTCACACTGCTCTCAGGACAGAAGCCAGGCTTCAGAGTGTGCAGCCCCTGTATTTCTCTCCTGACCCTCTCTTCATGACTTCCCTAGATTTGTTTTCATCTTGAAAATGTGACCTGCTTTCTCATGGCAAAAGGCCCCGTGCACACTGCTTCTTCGTGGCACATGGCTTCACTCCTCCCAGTCCTGCTTTCCCTCAGGTCACAGCTGGGACCCTGCTTCCCTGGCCATCGGTCCTCAGGCATCTCACGAGGCTCACTCAGCATCTGCCTCCTCCTGCTACGGTGCTGTGCATAGGTTCTGTGAGACCAAGGTCAGGTCCAAGGGCTTTTCTTGGCTTCTTACAGTATTTACAAAGAAGATGCTCAGTAAATGTCATTAAATAGAAATGAGTTTAAATGTCAGTTGTGATATGGTGTGATTCACTGAGTTCCTGACTCACAAATTCACCCTACCTCTGTTTCTCAGTGTGCTGAAATAGAAATGGCCTGACCTACATCAAGCCTAAATATAGGTGAAAGAGAAGGTAATTGTTATTATTGGAGCAGCAAGTGCACATGAAACTTGCCTGCAGCTGAAATCTTGGCAGTGCTGTGTGACTTTGGTGCATTGCCTGCCTTGTCTGTGCCTCAGTTTCATCACCTGAAAAAAGGGGGATAGAAAAGATAGCAGTAATTTTACCGTGTCATGAGGTGATGATTATGAGGCGCTACATATAAAGCCTTAGCACGGTGCCTATTTCCTGGTAATTGATGACCCACATTATCATCCTCGTTACTGTAACTACTTGTTTATCCATCATGCAGTCAATAGATGGTGTTGATCCAGCTCCTTCCTCCACGTTAGGTTCCGCATCGCCACCTCTGAGGTACAGATTAGCTCCTCTGTGTTCTTCATGTTCTCAGACTTCTTTTCCTCCTCAGACCCTTCCTCACAGGAAGTTGTCCTGACTCTCTGAAGTGAGCTCAGCACCTCTTTTCTGTTATAGTTACTACAGAGAGTAAAATCCTGGTTAATCAGTTGAGCAGTGAAAAAATTAAATAAACAATACACAAGAAATCTCATATATACCAAGATAATTTTCAGAACTAAGCACTTCCAGCTTGGTGGTAAACACTTCTAATTCCAGTACTTGGCAGGCTGAAGCAGGAGGGTCCCCATAAGTTCGCCAGTTTGGCCTGCATAGTGAACTCAAGGACAGCCTGAGGTACATGGTAAGCCCCATCTCAAAAAAAATGACAAAAATGCCTCAAGGAACTTTGATTTATTTATTTGTTTATTGGTACCAAGGATCAAATTCACAACCTCATGCTTACCAGGCAAGTGCTTGAGCCACTGAGCTAAATCCTGGCCCCCCCAAATTGTCTGTTTTTTGGTACTGGGAATCAAACTCATGACTTCGTGTTTGCCAGGCTGTGCTGTGCCACTGAGCTGTATCACCTCAGAGACTTGAGACTCCTCCATTGGCCTCACCTAGGAGGGACGTGGTGACGGAAGAGGTGGGGCTGGAGGAGCAGCAGCCTGTGTGGACTCCTCAGGCCTGTGGCCAGCACGCTCCCTGCTGTGTTTGAGAGTCGGGGCAGGACTTTACTGAAACTTCTTACCAGTGTGGAGCCTGCTGTTGGGGCGTACACACAGCAAGATTCACTGCCATTAATCAATGACTGATTGCCAGGACTTCTTTTAGTGATGCCATTAAGCGTGAATGTCTGCATCACTGCAGGAGAGCTGCCACAGCGGAGCAAATGACAGAGCAGATGCTTAGTGAGTCCTTCTTTCATTACTGAGCATTACCCCTTTTTGGTTCTTCAGTAAGAAACGAATGAAAGAATGAATATCTGCACAAATGTGAAAGTATTATAAGATAGAGTTACAGAAGTCAGAGAATTAGGAAGAGAAAGAAGCCATTTGCTGCAGACTAGAATGCCGGAGCGGGCTGAGTGCTAAGGAGAAGGGGGCTCCTTGCTAAGGGCGGAAGTCAGGGAGAAGCTTTAGAGGGCGGGGGTTGCAGAGGGTCGTGGGGTGTGAGGTGGAGAGAAGGAGGACCCTGCAGGCACAGAGGTGCAGCGTGAAGATGGAGTGTCAGGGCCCAGGGCCCAGGGAGGGGAGACCCAGCCAGCCGGGCAGAAGTCTGGGGTGAACGGGACACCTCTTTTCAGTTCCTCTGCATCAGTTCATTACTGGTTACTGCAGGGAATAAAAACCTGGTTAACCTGACTGATGAGCAGCTGCCTGAGCGTAAGAAAGATGGGAGGACACTTTGAGAGAGGTGAAGGCTGAGCTCCCTTCTTTAACTTCTATAATTCTGTGGAATACCTATCGCTTTTTTGTTTTCAAATTCATTGTATTTGAAGTAGAAAAAAGAAAAACAAAATTTCAAAACACGTCAATCAGGAGGCAACGATGCATTGCACATTGTCATCCCCAAATCATTCACCCAGAGCACAGGACATCTGCATTCAGTTGTCTGGACATACCAGCACAGATCTTTCTCATCAGTGAACTCAGAGAAATCAGTAGTGTAACTATCTTAACTGTTCCTGTGGCTGTTACTGTATGCACACTGCTTGTATTCTGTGTATTTATCCCTTTTCCCTTTAGAACTGCAGCCTCACCAATGGACCTGATCGGTTTTGGTTATGCAGCCTTTGTGACATTTGGAAGCATTTTGGGATACAAGCGGAGAGGTAAGCCTAAAGCAGAATTCTAGTTAGAGGGACTTTGTGGGGAGCTCAAAGCTGTGCTCAGGTCGTATGAGGACCTATAAGTGGGACAAGAAGCCAGAGATGCGTTGCAGATGGCTAAAGACTGGCTTGTCATGGTGGGATTTGTAGAGGAAGGGTTACACGGGGCTGAGTGTGACAGCCTTCCTAGCTGGGGCTTCTAGGCTCTGTCTGCCGTAGACTAATTTAACCTGAAATTATGAATTGCATAACTGCTTTACTTTTCAGGGCCACTCATTATTAAATAAGGGTTGCTTTTGTGTGCATAGTGTGTAAAAATACTGAGTTATACTGGTACTGTTGGTCAATACACTACTTAGATAGTATATCCATGTTTCATAGTCTGTTTTAAAGAGGACTGTTTAAAATCCTGATAAGGTTATTGGTGAAAATTATTTTTTGTCAAAAACATGTCTAAATAACGTGTATTACAGAACAGGAAAGAATAGTTCTGCCTTTTTGAAGGCTATGAGCAAGGTTGTGCGCTTGTGCGGGCACATATGTGTGTGTGTGCCTATATTGGCTGGCTGGCTGAATTTCCCGTGATATCAAAAAAAAGTAATAAAATAAAAATACCATGCTCGTACCCTCAGAGTTTCTAATCTAATAGATTTTAAATCAGAGGATCACTGTGAAGCAGTGACTCCATGTCACGTCACTGCTATGTCGCTCACAGTCCAGGGCCCAGGCAGTGCTTAGCATGTGTGCCTGGGGTCGGTGGCTTGGAGCTGGCTGGCTGGGGCTGGTGCTGGATCACCCCTCGTCTCCATAAGCCTCTTCTAGTCCTGGAGTCCTACATCGTGAGGCTTGAAGGTCCGTTAATTACGTAGCACCGAAGCAGCCCTTGCTTTGTGAGGCACGTGGCTTTTTACCATCAGCTACCAATGCCGTTGGTTCTCATCAACGTCATCACAACCTCCTAGTAAAAAGATTAAGCCAAAGTGAAGAAGAGCACACAAATGAACAGAAAGTAGCACCAAAAAGTCAACCGATTGCCCAGGATCAGGTAGAGTCAAAGCCGCTGTCACCGGCAGGGTTTCTTCCTCGTCCATGTGATTCCTGCCCAAGCACCGTGATGTGGCTGTTTCTCTGCTTTGCATTAGGGGTTCAACACAAAACAGTCAGTTCTTAGACACTATCGATGCAGAGGTCCATCTTTATTTTGGTGTTAAGTACTGATGTCCACTTGGAAGGACACTGGAAGGTGCGTGTGTTATTCGTGCAGTGGGGGATGAACTGCCTTTATTTTGGGACTCTCTTTATAAGCCTGTACTTTCTTCCCCAAGGTGGCGTTCCATCTTTCATTGGTGGTCTTTTTGTTGGATTTTTGGCTGCCTATGGAGCTTACCGGGTATCCAATGACAAACGAGATGTTAAACTGTCACTGTGTAAGTAACACTTTTTCCCCACTTACAGCGAACTGAACCTTGAGAAAACTGGTTGTCAGATGTTCAGTAACCTTGTGCACTGTACAACTCTTGTTTCTGCTGGACAAAACTGACATAAAAACAATAGTACTGCTGTGATGCTTTCCAACTCGAGTTTCTATAAAACTTGTTACTAGAAAAATGAAGTTAATTCTAATTTAGAAAAAGCAAAGAATTATTCTTGGACTTTCTGATTAATTTTATAAATGTACATTTAATATAGTTTTTACAATGCCAAGAAAATACTGTGTCTAAAAAGAGACAGTCTTACATTATGTGGCTGAGTTCACTTTTTGCTTTGCCCGAAGATACTCAGCTAAAGCAAGCTTACTTCTGTTTAGCTTTTCCCCCTAATGTGCTTAGTAAAAGAATGTTCACAGAAGAAGAAAATGGAAACCTGTGTGTTTAAACCCACAGGATATGTGCCTTTCTTTTTTTGTCTAGCTGGAAAGTGAGATATAGTTATGTAATTCTTATTCAAAAAACTATGCTGGGACATAGAGAAAATTACCAATGAACACAAAATTTTACCAGTTTTATATTTGAGGGAAGGAAAGCGATCTGGTGGGGTTTTTTCTCCTTTATTTTTTCTTCTCTCATTTTCCTCCTTTATTTTAAATACAGGTTAGGACTATTTTAAACAAAATTATGTCAGAAGATAAACCATATCAGCAAGCTATAGATAATGGGCATTTCATTCGTATTTAAGTTTGTATGTTTATTATCTATAATTTTATTTTTATGTCAATAAATGGTTTTTCTTTGAAAGCTGTTTTATCTTAGTTGTTCTCTCATTGCTGAGACATAATATCCAACATCCACAGTTTAAAATGCAAAAGGATTATTTCAGTTCACAGTTTGTAGAGGTTTCAGTCCATAGTTGGCTGGCTCCAAGGCAGGACGCCATGGCAGAAGAGAATTCCCCAGGACATGGTGGCAGGCAGCAGAGAGCTCTAGAGACAAGGGAGGGACATCTGGCCTTCCAGCACACGCCGGTGACCGGCTACTTCCAAGCAGGCTTCACCTCCCAAATCACGTTTGACTATAGAACATGCCCCACGATCTGGTGATTTTCCCGAAGCCTCACCTATGAGCACATCTGGATATAAACCATAACATTGTTCTTACACTGTGGCATTAATGCCTAATCCTATGGTGGTAAACCTAAACGACCCATGTTATTTGTTTAAGATAAAAAATGTTAGCATATGAGTTGTTTTTTTCTAAACGAAGACCTCAATATTCAGGTTTCATTGCAGTGCCGACACTTTTCAATAAGTAAGTGGGTTTTGGGTTGCAGTTGGGGCACTCGTCTCTAAAAGGTTCACCATCACTGTCCTAACCTCTTCCACAAAACCACCTCACAATCCTATTGGTGTAGTTCTTAAAAGGCGAAAGCAGTACTTGTGAATGTCATATTATTAGTCTCCAGACCTCAAATCCCTCAAAATGGAATGTTACAAAGAAAATATAGTCTTCTTCTTGATATTACTTTATAATCTGATCCTTTTTTTTAAAAAAAAATGTTATTTACTTACACTGAGTTACTGTTTTGGGAGGGGATACTGGAATTGGGCCCAGGGCCTTTTATTTTTTTTAGAGACAAAGTTTCTTTCTTTCTTTCTTTCTTTCTTTCTTTCTTTCTTTCTTTCTTTCTTTCTTTCTTTCTTTCATCTATCCTTCCTTCCTTCCTTCCTTTCTTCTTTTTTTTTCTTCCTTCCTTCCTTCCTTCCTTCCTTCCTTCCTTCCTTCCTTTTTTTTTCTTTCTCTCTTTCTAATGGTAACAAGTTTTATTAATGGTAAGGAAAGAAACAGGCTCTGCAAAGCAAGTTAGGGCCAACTAAGGTAGAAAAAGAAGTACACCCTAGCACGTGACGGCAGGCCACCATGCAAGAGAGAACGCAGGGGCCTAGACACGGGGCCCTGCTATGTCACTAAGTTGCCAGGCTGGGCTCAGACTTAAGATCTTGCTGTCTCAGCTTCCAGAGTGCTGGGGTTACAAGCATGTGCCACTACACCCAGGTTAACCATTTCGTAGGTATCTCTTGTGTCCAAGTGTACCACCTAGTGCTTCTGAAGAAAATTAAGTAGGACATGGGTCTAGCCTAGCCTTCCCAGAGTCTCCTAGGAGCAGAAATCAAGCAGGAAAAAGACTTTTGAAGATATTTCAGGAATAAATTCTAGCATGTTTGTTTACTGAGGAACTTTTTAATAAGCAAGTTTACAAACTTTCAGTGTAGTGCTTTATTCAAGAAAGCAGCAACTCAGGCCTATCTGAGTTACACTGAAAGCTTTGAATGTGCCTCCATTTCACAAGTGAGACCTGATAACATGGTGGAAGCTCTGACTCATGGGTTGGCTTGGCTTTCAGTTACAGCTTCCTTCCTGGCCACCATAATGGGTGTGAGATTTAAGAGATCCAAGAAAGTAATGCCCGCTGGGCTGGTTGCAGGTTTAAGGTAAGAACTCTTTTGATCTGTACTCTTCTTCCATCATTTTGAAGTACTGATTTTTTAAACCGAAAACTAGTTTTGATTTGAAAGGTCAGAGTAATTTTTTATTATAAGACACATGGCTGTGAAGACGGATCAGCAGTCACTGAGTCTTCGGCCTGTGTGTGCGTGGCACCCTTACGGGATGGCCTTGGTGTTGCTGTGGGATCAGCTTGCTGTTCCACCCTCACCTGCTTCAGAGTAAAGAGCTACATTTCGCCTCATTTTTCTTTAATTCACCGGAAGGAATAAACATGTTCGTAAGTCTCATTTGGAGAGTTGGACAATGACAGTCTGATGCTATTGTTTTGAATGTTAATGGAGAAAAATTTAATACTTTTTCAAAGGTATATAGCCTCGTTTCTCTTAATTTGACCCAGTAATTCTATTCATGAGATTAAGTATATTATCAAACATAAACTTGGAGATAATATTTTTAATTGCTCTTGGAAGCTGCCTTTATATGTTGAAAACCATAAACCTACTCATTTTCTTTGATACGCATTTTTATTTTTTGGAATTTGTTTCAAAGAAGTGATATGTACGTAAAGACTGATATTCATTGCAACTTTATTTTTTTAACTTTATGTTTAATGGAAAACGTAAACCGAAAAATTAGGAGCACCCTAGAAATTCACTATTAGGCAATAGTTCAGTAAATATTTTGCAATAAATGTTTTGTCCATTTAATGAAACATTGAGCAGGTATTTGCACTCCATTCTTCCAAAAACTATTTAGAGGCATTAGAAAACCTTAATCACATAATGATAAATAAGACAGGATTAAAGCCTATTAAGTGCAATGTGAAAGTTTTTTTAAATGTGTATAAAGCCTAGGGATGTTGGTACTTGGGAGGCTGAGGCAGAAGGATTGCTGCAAGTTCAAGGCCAACCTGTGCTACTTAGTTCAAGGCCTGCCTGAACTACATAGGAAGACACCATCTCAAAATAAAAATAAATAAGTAAATATGTCTGGGTATAAAATAAAATAAAAAGGAAATGCTTTACACTGTTAGTATTTTTTCTCTGGGTTGTTGCATAGTGAATAATTTAAATGTTCTTTCTGTTTTGCTGTACAATTTTTTAGTGTGGATTTGTTATGAGAGGGAAAAAAGTATGATTACAAAGGAAATCTTCCCATTAATGACTCTTGGTGTTGGGAAGATTCAGAAGTATAGTGTATTGACTAAGAAGGCCTCGGGCAGAGGAAAGTAGCTGCAACTGTAATAATAGCAGCCTTCCTATGGGCCCCTAGTTATTCCTGGATATTTATTTATTTATGGTGATACTGGGATTTGAACCCAGGGCCTTTCTTTGCACTGAGCATGTCTAGAACCCTCGCCACTTAAAAATTTTAGTATTTAGATGAGGTCTCACTAAGTTGTCCAGCCTGGGCTCAAACTTGGGGTCTTTCTGCTTCACTCTTCCTTGAGTGCTGGGATTACCCCACCATGCCCAGCTCCCTGAGTTTTTTTTGTTTTTTCCAAGTTGCTTTACTTGACAAGCTTTTGAACGTTGGTGTTTCTTCCCAAATACACCTCTCAAAATCCTCATCCCAGGTTTCCAGAACAGTGAGTTGTTTTCTCTCATTCATTCAGTGAAGCTTTTTCAGTTGGGTCTGGGCAGTCGGAATACAGGGATGGCGGGGTTGCTCCTGCTGGAGAATGGAGGGAAGAGAGCTGCAGAAGCCATGGCTGGATTGCGGCTGGTTGTCCTGTGTGACCCTCTGTCCGGGCCAGGTAAGAGTGACCCTTTCTTTGCCCCTGTTTTATTTGTGTGCAGCCTCTTGATGATCCTAAGGCTTGTCCTGCTGCTGCTCTGAGCGTCCAGAGGAGCCGCACTCGAAGTGCTCATCATTCCATGACGACGGGCAGAGCATATTCTTTGGACCTTAAAGGATAATTCCAACACACAATGTTAAGTGTTTTATGTTTGAAACAAAGGTAACACTGTCATCTTAAATCAACAGGAGTTTGAGTTTTTTTTTAAACGTAGAACTTTTAATTGTTTGTAATTGTCAAGCACTGTTTCCATTAAAGGTATTTAATAAGTCATGATATACTTTCATTTGCTGTGTCTGATACATATATCTATAGCTATACCTCTCTCTATATATATTATATATTGTTTAAATTTTATTTTAAAGGGGTAAAATTAAACGTAACACAACAGAACAAAACAGGTCAGAAGAAAACAATGTAAGAGACACAGAGTGCTGGGGTTACAAGCATGACACAGGAGATCATCACTGGCTATCACATTGTCTCTTGTTTTTTCTAAATAGTTGTCCGTATCTTCACACATAATGAATTCATACAAAACAAAATAGTCTTAGACTGATCAGAACAGGATGATCAAGGCAAGATCTTCAAAACCAGATGGTAGGGAAGTCAACAATGGCAGTCTTTGTGTCTCTTGTTCTCTTCAAAATACCTATCCATACCTTCATGTATGTTAAAGTTAAACAATACAAAACAGACTAAAATCACTCAGAACAAAGAATAATTGCTAGATTTTACAGTATGACGCTATGGAATCAGCACTGGGTATTTAAGAGTTTCTTTTGCTTCAAAGTAGCTATTCATTTCGTCATGCATTACGTAATCAATTTTCATGAACTGTTAAGGAGAAGTTCTATACATGCATGAGTCTTTACATGCATACCTATCCTTTTTGTGTTAGACGGAAAAATAAACCAAAACAATATAAAAGAAATTCCTAGAAAAACAGGAAACGAAAAAGACACAATAACAGAGAGCCCCAAACACTGACAATATAGGCCTTCAAAACAAGATGGTATGAACATCTCTAGGGTAGTTATTTTACATAATGATCTTCAAGAGGTCCTCTGATCACCATACAATAATATGCACAATTGTTCCAATCCTATGAATGTTAAGTATTTTGTATCAAGAACTTATAGAATCTGTAGCACAACCATCTTAGCTATCCTGTGTGTTTATGTAATTTTAGATATTTTTCTTTTCTCTTTCTTTTTCTTTTTCTTCATTTTCCTTGAGATATTATTTTCCCCCTTTAAGCAGACCCTTATCCTTTCACTATATTTATTGACTTTTTTATATCTTATGTACTCATACCATTTATTACACTTGGGAGACTATTGTATTTACACATGTGAGTTTGATTTATTTCACTTATGAATATGGTTTCGAGATGTATCCATTTACTTGTAAATATCTTAATGTGATCTTTATTTATAGCTGAGTAGTACTCCATTGTATAAAAATACCATATCTTTTTTATCCATTCCTCAGTTGATGGCATTTAGGTTGTTTCCAACATCTGGCTATTAGAATTGTGTTGTTAAAAACATATATCACTGTGGTATGACGTTTTCAGTCTTCTGTGAATATGCCCAGAAGTGAAATAGCTGGGTCAAATGGAACTTCCAATCCCAGCTTAATGAGGAATCTCCAGACTGACCTCCACAGAGGTTACACCAGTCTACACTCCCACCAACAGTGCAGGAGAGTTCCTTTTCCCTCTGTCTCTTCAGCGTTTGTTGTTGGTGGTTTTCTTTTTTTTTTTTTTTTTTTTTTTTTTTTGTCTTTTTTCGTTTTTATCGGTACCAGGGATCGAACTCATGACTGCCTGCTTGCAAGGCAGGCGCTTGTGCCGCTGAGCTAAATCCCCAGCCCTGTTGGTGGTTTTTTTGATCCTAGCTATTCTTTCTGGAGTGAGATGGAATCTCAGTGTGGTTTGAATTTGCATTTCTCTAATGAGTAATGATGCTGAACAATTTTTCATCCATTTATTTGTCATTTGTATTTCTTCATCTGAGAACTGTATTCATCTCAGATGCCCATTTTTGGATCAGGTCTTTGAATTTTGGGGATGTAATGTTTTTAAATTCTTTATATGTTCTGGAGAGAAGTCCTTTGTCTTGAGGGACAGTTTGCTAAGATTTTTTCCCAATTTGTGGGTTTTCTTTTCACTATGCTGGAGATTTCTCTTGCCGTGCAAAAACTCTTTAGTAATATGGGATCTCAGTTACTGATTCTGTGAAGTGTTTCACATACGATTTGATTCCTGTTCATGAATTCTCTACCTACCCCTATGTCTTCAAGATTTCTACCTACTTTGTCTTCTAACACATTTAGTGTTCCTGTTTTAAAATTTAGATCCATTTAGACTGTAGTACATGGAGATAGGCATGGGTCTAGTTTTAGGTTTCAGCATATGGAGAACCAATTTTTCCAGCACAATTTATTAAAGAGACTATCTTTCTTTCAGTGGACCTCTTTGGCCCCTTTATCAAAGATAAGGTGGCTGAGTATGTTTGTAGTTGTATCTTCTAATCTATTCCATTGATCTTCAGGTTTGTCTTTATTCCAGTACCATACTGACTTTAGTACAGTAGCTTTGTAGTATGACTTCAAGTCAGTGATTGTGATGCCTTTTGTCTTGCATTTGTTGCTTGGAACTGTCTTTGCTATTGTAGGTCTCTTCTGGTTCCAGATGAATTTTAGGAGTGATTTCTGTAGATCTGTGGGGTATGCTAGTGGTATTTTGATTTGGGATTGCATTGAATCTGTATAACAATTTGGTACAATGGCCATTTTCACAATGTTTGATCTTCCTATCCATGAACAAGGGATGTCTTTCCCTTTTCTGAGGTCCTTGTTGATTTCTTTTTCAGGGCATTATACTTTTCCCTGAATAGATCTTTGCTTCATTTGTTAGATTAATTCGTAAGGATTTCAATTTTTTGGGTGCTATTGTGAAGAGTGTGGCTTCTCTTATTTTTCACTCAGTGGTTTTGTTTTTAGTGTCTAGGAATGCTATTGATTTTTGAGTGTTGATTTTGTATCCAGCTACATTACTGAATCTATTTCTTATACCTATGAGTCTTTCAATGGAGTTTTTGGGGTCTTCTAGGTAGAGTACCATGTCATCTGCCAATAATGGTCATTTAACTTCATCTTTTTTTAATTTCTCTTTCTTGTCTAATTGCCCTTGCTGGTATGTCCACCACTATATTGAAGAGGAGTAGTGATAATGTTCCTGCTTTTAGGGTAAAGGCTTTCCTTTCAGTTTTTGGCTGTTTAATATGATGCTGGCTGTTGGTTTTTCATAGGTAGCTTTTATCATATTGAGGTAAAGACGATCTATTCTAATTTTCTGTAAGGTTCTCTCATGAATAAGTGTTGGACCTTATCTAAAGGTTTTTGTACATCTATACAAATGATTATGTGGTTCTTATTTTTGGCTCTGTTGATATGGTGGATTACATTTATTGATTTGCATATGTTGAGCCATCCCTGCATTCCTGGGATGAATCCACTTGATCATGGTGTATGATCTTCTTGATGATTTGCTGCATCCTGTTTGCCAAAATTATATTGAGAATTTTTAGATCTATGTTCATTAGGGAGATTGGCCTGTAGTTCTCTTTTTTGGTTGGGTCATTCTCAGATTTTGGTATTAGAGTAGTATTTGCTTCCAGGAATGAGTTAGGGAAAATTGCTTCCCTTTCAATTTCATTGAAGAGTTTGAGGAATGTCAGTTTAAGTCTTCTTTGAATTTCTTGTAGAATTCCACAGTGAATTCTTTTGGACCTGGGCTCTTCTTTGTTGGTAAGGATTTAATTACATTTTCAATTTTGTTAATTGAAATTGGGTTATTCAGCAGTGTTAAATCTTCTTAACCCAGCTCTGATAATTCATATGTTTCTAGGAATCTGTCCATTTCTTCTGTGTTATCAAGCCTACGAGAGTAGTTTTTTGAAATAGGTTTTGATGATCTTCTATATTTCTAAGGGTCTGTAGTGATTTCACCCTTTTCATTCCTTAGTGCATGAATTTGAGTTTTTTGTTTCCTTTTTTAAAATAAGATTAGCTAGGGGCTTATCAATGTTATATATTCTTTCAAAGAACCAACTCTTTGATTCGTTGATTCTTTGTATTGTTTTCTTAGTCTCTATTGCATTGATTTCTGCTCTGACCTTTATAATTTCATTCCTCCTTTCTTTTGGCTTTGGCTTGACTTGCTCTTCTTTTTCTAGATGTTTGAGGTATAGCATTAGGTTGTTTATTTGTGTTTATTCTGTTTTCCTGATGTGGGAATTCACTGCTATAAATTTTCCTCTGAGAACTGCTGTTTTCATTGCATCCCACTGGTTCCAGTAAGTTGTATTTCTATTTTTGTTTGTGTATAAATATTGTTTAATTTCTTCTTTAATGTCCTCCATGACCCACTGATTGCTCAGGAGTGTATTATTCAATTTTCAGGTGTTTGTGTGGTTTTTGCACTTTCTTTTGTCATTAATTTCTAGTCATGGCACTATGATCCATAATATGCATAGGATAATTTAAATTCTTTTGCATTTACTTAAGTAAATGTTCTATGGGCTACTATATGGAGTATTTTAGAGAATGTTTCATGTGCTATGAGAAGAATGTATATTCTGATGTTGTTGGGTGGAACATTCAATATACATCTACCAAGTCCATTTGTTCACAGGTGTGATCAGTTCTGTTTTTTGTTTGCTGATTTTCTGTCTAGTTGATCTGTCCCTTTGTGTCAATGGCATGTTAAGGTCTCCTGTTATAATTGTGTTATTGCTTATTTGATTTTTCATTTCTGTTAATATTTGTTTTGTATAGCTAGGTGCTCCCAAATTTGGTGCATATATATTTAAGATTGTTATCTCTTCCTCTTGAAGTTTTCTCCTAATTAGTATGTAGTAACCTTCTTTATCTCTTTGGATCATTCTTGGTTTGAAGTTCAGATTGTTTGCAAACAGAATAGCTATCTCTGCTTTTGGGGGAGGGGAGATCCTGTTGCATGGAGCATTGTTTTCTATCCTTTGACTTTTGGTCTGTCAGTTTCCTTTTGGGTTAAATGGGTTTCCTGTATACAGCATATGGTTGGATGTTGTTTCTTGATCCATTCTGCCAGGCATTTCTTTAAATGGGTGTATTGAGGCCATTTACATTAATGGTTATAACTGATATATATTGGTTTCCTTTTGACATGTTATCTTTCTGCTGTTGATTCTTTACCTTTCCACTGTTTGTTTGCCTTCCTTAGTGTTTTATTTTTTCTATGTCTATCTAGAATGTCTTTCTGTATTCTTTACAGGGTTGGTTTGGTGGTCATGAAGTTCTTTAGCTGTTCTTTGTTGTGGAAGTATCTTATTTCTCCATGCATTTCGAAGGACAGTTTTTCAGGATACATCAGTCTGGGTTGGAAGTTGTTTTCCTTTACAATCTGAAATACTTCACTCCATGCTCTTATTTCATTATTTGTTTGAGAAGTTTGCCGTGATTCTGATAGGCTTTCCTTTATAGGTGATCTGTCTCTTCTTTCTAGCAGCTTTTATGTTGGATTTTGGGATGTTGATTATTATGTGTCTGGGGGTAGTTTTCTTTTGGTTATGGTTATTTGGAGTTCTGCATGCTTCACTGATCTGTATGTCAGTTTCCATTCTCATGTTTGGGAAATTTGCAGCCATTACTTCTATAAATAACTTTTTGATATTATCTGTGTTGTCACCTTCTTTTATCCCTATCAGTTTATCCCTATCATCCCTTATTTTGTTTCTCTTTGCATCATCTTGCAGCTGTTGAATTGTTATTTCCTGATTCCTTGTTATTTTTAAGAGATCTTTCCTTTCCTATTTGCTAGCTGCAATCTTGTCTTCAAGGTCTGAAATTCTATCTTCACTTTCGTTGAGACAGTTTTGCCAACTTTCGATGGAATTTTTGATTTCCTGTATATCTCTTTGAATCTGCTTCATGCATTGTGTTTATTTCCTATATTGTTTATTGAGTTTCCATCTTTATCCATCGTTCCTCTATTTTTTAACTGTATCTTCTTTAGATGTACTCAGCATTTCTTTCATTACATTTATCATTTCTTCTTTTACGTGGGAGATTATTTCTGATCTGAGTTCTTTTATAGCTTCCTGGAGTTGTTTCTTTACTTCAGTTGTTATCATTTCAGGCATTCCAGGTGTATGGCTTATATTTTCTTCTGTGTCCATGTCTTCTGTGCTTGCTTAGGTTTGGCTAGAAGTTTGCGATTGCATTTTGGTCTTTTGTTTTGTCAATTTCCTATATCTCTGGGTTTCCAGTATTGTTCCAAAGCATCCTCCATGCACTGGGAATCATCTGGCCCACTTTTGGCTCGGGGGGCAGACTATAGGTAACTGCTAGGCAGTTGGAGGTTACTGAGTATGGCCCAGTTAGGCCCACAGGGACCTCCCATGCATCCTCTGATGATTTGGGGTGCTGGGTGTGGTCTTAGTGCCTGGGAGTGGGGTTCCAAAGCTTCCCCGTGCACTGGGATTCAACTGACGCAGGTTCAACGGCACCCAGAACTGAATTCAGGCCCCTGCTAGCCGCTTGGAGTTCACTGGGCATGGGCTTTATATTATATTTTTGAATACATTCATGACTCAAATAAGTTAAACTTCAAATTATCTGATGAAGGAAATCCTTACATGAAGTTCATAAAATGTTAATGTGCTACTTGATGCTTGTATTATATTTGAATTTTTTTCCTATTTTAACTGTATGCTGTCATTTTTGTCTTTCTCTTTAGAAGAATTCCATTCTTGGCTCACTTCGTTCCAACAGGATATATTCAGTATTCAAATAAAAGATATTTTGTTTTAAACTTGTTTCTTCAATTTTGGTGCCCTCTTTTTATATGCAAGTCATCTATGACATGTAAATGTTCAATTATTAATGAAACGAATTAGGAAAAGGTGTGATTAAGGCAATATTATACTTCTTCAGGGCAGATAATTTCTGTATGTGTGCATGTGTGTCTCTGGAATAGTAGTAATTCTGAGGGGAAAGATTTGGGCTAAAAACACTTCATTTTTAGGCATAGTCAAACTTTAAGTGTGCAGGGTAACTTTGGGCCCAAAATGAACATGAGGAGTCCTGAGACCCAGGCCAGCTGTCTTCCTGCCTCATGTACATTTTGAAAGATCATTCCCACTCTGAAATATACTTACCGATATCTGTAAGAAATTTTAAGCAAGATGCCAGATGTGTTGGCACATGCCTAGAATTCCTGCACCTGGGAGGCTGGGACAAGAGAACTGCCACAGGTTTGCTGTCAGACAGCTTTAACTACATAGTGAGTTTACTATATAGTTAGCATAGTGTAGCATAGCATACATAGCATAGTATAGCACAGTGAGCATGAATTATATAGTGAGACCCTATCACAAAAAAAAATATAAAAAATGAAAAAAAAAACACTTCAGAAAAGAAAAAAATTCCATAATCCTAATAGTTCTCAAGAGATTGTCACCCTAAGTCACACTAGGAGGTGATGTCTAATAGAATGTGCTACTTACTGGAAGCTACCAAAAACAGCTGAGGAGAGCCTTCAGGTTTGAGCTAGTAACAGCTTCTCTCAGACTGGGTAACACTGAAGTAGAAGCTGTGTGAGATGGGGCATAGAAACATATGCTGTGGTTTCTGTAGTTGCAGCTATGCTCTATGTTGGACTTTTCTCAAGAAGTAGTAGAAGTGATGATTATGTGCACACGTGTGTGTGTGTGTGTGTGTGTGTGTGTGTATGTGGTTTTGTTTTTAAAGTAAATCCTTGCTTAATTATGCTTAATTGCTTAATTATGCTTGCTTAATTATGATTCTGTTCTTTCACACTACTGGTGTATATAAAATTTAGAACTCTTATTTGGCTATTTCTAGCTAATTGGTGTCAGGGTGTCTTGGGAAAAATAGAAATGTTTCTGGCTTATAGGCATGCATGAGGTAGTTTATCTCTTCATGCACTTATTTTCTTCATTATTTTGTTAACTTGGCTTTGGGTATTTTTCTGGGCCTTACTACAAATATAGTATGAAGTATTTACTGAGTTCCTTAGGCCTTTTATCTGTTAATATTCAGTTATTATGGTGCTTGTAGTTTTGAGAAACACAGCATGTTCAAATGGAAACACATTCTTCACATTCCCAACGGATTTTCTATCCACCTGAGGCATCCTCTGGCTTCCAGGCTGCAGAAATTTGTTAATTTGGAGATGTGGCTATGCTTAAATTCCATGATCCATGAGATAGCAAAATACAGTAAATACAGATGAAGCATACTCTTACACCTGAGCAAAATGCATAAAATCTATATCCACACTGCTGCGGATGGTGGTGATGTAAATATAATTATCATACACTGTATAACAATACAAACTGATACTACTACCCTCTAAAAAGCACGTTGTAATATTTCTCAAGAAGTACAAAAATATAGGCTATAAATTGTATCTTAGTGATGTTAGATATGGAAAGAATATACCTTTAAAGATGCTGTTTGTTGCAATATTGTTTACAAAAGCAAACATTCCAAAGCATCCTGGTAGGCAGTTAGGAAAGGTTCTTATTTTTCATATGCCATGCTTCTGTTATGTAATCCTTGAAAACCTAACTAAATAACTGCATAAAATTCCATACATTAGCTATATTCACATTTATGTAGACATATTTCAAGTGTTTGACATTTAAGTTTGTGATTTTTACCTTTGAAAACAAGTACAGTAAGTGGAATGTTATGTAATGATACACATTTCCAAAAAAACACGTAACAATGAGGCAGACTCAATAACAATAGAAAACATGTTTATTATGTAATATGAAGTGGAAAATTGAGCCTACAGACTTATCACAACTCATGTTTAAAAAGCATACTTTTTAAAGATTATAGATAAATCCACTACTACATCGAAGTGTTGTAGGATGAAGTCCTGATATCTGACAGACATTTGAGTACCAGCCCCGGTACCTACTAACAATGTGGAAGCTATTTAACCTCTAAGCCTCATTTTCTGTGTACCTCGAGAAAGGACAAAATAAATGAAGTGATAGCCATTTGATTCTTGATAAAATGCATGACATATAGTAAGCTTCAGCAGCGGTTATGGTTATTAGTAAACAGTGTTTGTTTGCAGTGGTATTACCGGAAGTGTTCTCCCCTATTATATTGAGAGGAAAGCACTTTCATCAGGTTTCTACAACATTCCAGGCAAACTCTTTAAGACCTAAGAGATGTTGGAAACCTGTTACCGTTCCCTGTGCCAGTCTTGTGCTGTGACCCTCGTGTGCTCTCAGTATTTTGTTAATTTACCATGTTATATTAGAAGTACCTGTCTATGTATTTGTCTCCCGGACTCTCATACTTCTTGAGGGCATTTTTACTTTTCTATAACAAGTCTTGGCATAAAGAAGTTAGCAGATTCTTAAGTGATGATGAGTGAAAGAATAAGTGATAAAAAGTTTCTCTACCTTTCTGGGAGTCCTTTGGATAGCGAGGGAAGCCCGAGGGGACACTGAGTTTGCACTCAGGCCGTGACAGGACTTCAGGGAGCTGTGTTGATGCTGCTGGCAGCTCAGCCATAGCCCACATGGAACTCTTGCCGTGATCTCTTACACCTGCATGGTATTCGAGACGGGAGACGATTAGGGCGTACCTAACACATAACGACGATCCTGATTTAGCAGAAAGTGTTGTAGAAGTGAAGAGAACTGGTTTCCTTCGGCCTACCTGTATGAGTTGGATCCTGTCCCCTCTCTCTTGGGGTTCAGTTTAACCAAAAGATGTGGACTAGATTAAATTCCTCTGACTTGTACTTACTATAGAAGGCAGCTTCTTTCTAAAATGTTTTATTGTAAATTTATTATTTTTAATTAATTTTGTTTGTACATTTTTGCTAGAAGATCACATTCAGCATAGGGAATTTCTACCTGTATTTAATATATCTTGATTTCTCTGCTTTTTTCCCCTCCCCCTCCCACCCTTCCCTTCCTAATTTACAAAAGCTTTGTTCCAACTTTTTCCTTCTGTTCTTTTTTTTCCTTTTCCTTTCCTTTCCTCCTCCCTTCTCCCTTGCTCTCCTTTCCATTTGAACATTTTCTTCTGACTTCTCAATATCTATCATCTATTTTGGTCCTTATTTGGACCTTACTTTGACTTCTCTTACATGAGAAGCATGCTATATTAAAATGTGTATCTGACGTACTTCACTCAGAAGTATGGTCTCAAGGTGCTTTCACTTACCTAAAAATATCTCAGGTTTATCCTTCTTTAGGGCAGAGTAGTACCCTGCACTTCTGTGTCCATTCACCTGTTGATGCTCATCTAGCCTATTTCCAAGATTTAGCTGTTACAAATTGTGTTGCTATAAACATGGGTGTGCATATATTGCTGTGATAAAACACTTTTAACTCTTTCAAGAGTACATTAAGAAGGGAAATAGCTGGATCAAATAGAACCTCTACTTTCATTTTTTTTTTTTGAGGACTCTCCATACTGATTTCCAGATTGGCTGCATGAATTTACACTCCCACCAACAGTGGAGAAGGGTTCCTTTTCTCCCACAGCCCCGTCAGCATTTGTTATTGGTTGATGTCTTAAGATTATTCTTGAAAAGTTTTATTGTTGTTGAGAAGGGAAGAAGGAACACAAACTCAGCAGTCTAAGCAAGTTTTTTGCTAAACCTGAGAGAGTGTTCTTTGTTCGATCAGAACAGAGAAGGTCTCTTACAGGCTAACAGCCTTTTTGAGTAGCATTTTTGGGTGGGCTTTTGAGGGGGCAGGTAGGGAAACAATAGACTTGTGACTTGCTGATGTGTCCTCTGTAACCTGCTGGCATGTCCTCAGGGGCCTGCTCATGATCTGCTGGTGTGTCCTGTGTGGCCTGCCGCCTGGTGCTCTGTGACCTAAGTAAAATGAAACCTAATTTCTATTAGATGGCAGGTGGGCTCCTTTGAACTGGTGATGTCCCTGTCCAGGCTTTATCAGTTGTTAAATTTGAAGCTTTAATGACAGATATGTTTCTAGAAATTTATATTATTTTAATTTTAGACAGCAAAATTTTTTAAATATCCACATTTTTAGCAAAAATTTTTAAATATCCACATTTTAAAATGTGGAACTCAAAGCTAACCTTTATAAAATCCTTTGAAAATATGTTTACAACTCACCTGTCGTGTAACTAGAGATTCTATATATTGTAATTTATCAGAAATGTAGGAGCAGTAAATCAACAGAAGGAAAGGGAGGTAAGGCTAAAACAAATGTGTAAGGTGTTTGTTAGGGACACAGAGCCAGGATCAAATCTTTACCGTGAGCTTCCCTAGTCACTGACTAGGCATCAAGTTACAAAAGGAAATGGATTTTTACATTACACCATACTTTGTGATGACTCTTTCTTATAGTATGAAATTTCCAAAGGCTAAATCAAGACTAGGACAAAGGTTATGGGACTTCTGAGTGGAGCCAACAGTCATACAAAGGGCACCTGAGTTAGCCAAAGGTCATAACCTAATCAAGACTAGGACAGAGGTTTCCTTAAGCTTTGCTGGATTGACAGAAAATGAGACACAGAGAGACTGGACAATGCTCTGGTCATGCCAGTGAACCTCTTCCACAGTCAGTACCTGGGAGTGAGTCTCCCCTCTACAGCCACTCTGGCTAATATCCTGTCCACAAACCAGTAACCTGAAGTCAGAGAACACAACTGGTGTGTTTCACACATGGTGTGGTTCGTGGTGTGACTCCCTGGTTTCTAGTCACGGCTTCTCCACTGCCTCTTCTAGCATGGACAGTGTTGATTCACCTGGCTTATTCACAAATTGTGGATCCATTCCTTCTTGGTTTGGAGGTCATTTATGGCTATGAAGTAATGCTCAAACTCTTTTGAAAGCTAATTTGGGTGATCATGCACCAGCTTGGAGAAAGAAAACTCTGGTTTAGTCTCAAAAATCTTTGCTAATTTTGAAATGCCTGAAGTTCCGTTGTTCACTCACTGCCCTCATAATTCCAATTTGCCAGTTAGACACAGTTGTCATTCTTCCTTAAAGTGAGACGGAGTGTGTTGAGCAGGTTGAATGTGTCACACGAGTAAGCAAGTTTTGCAACTTATTCTGTGTCACTGAAATGTCCTGCAAGTGATAACTATTTTTCTACAAGAGATCTCTGGCATTGCTCTGCCCAGGCAAATTCTGGCCAGTTATCTCTTTTCATCTTCTCACTTCTGTGTACAGGAAGAGACATGCATGCTCAGTATCCATCTCCTCTCTGAGATCCACAAACAGATGTGAGTTAAGAATATGTACTTTCTTTTTTTATTATCACCATCTTTTTATTTTAAAGAGAATAAAACCAAACAAAACAATAAAGCAAATCAAGACAAACAATGAAAGTGATACAGGACTTCAAAACAAGGTAATAGGAAATCAACAATGACTACCATAATGCATCTTCAAAATAGCTGCTCATGCCATCACATACTAAAATCAAACAAAACAGAACAGAATAAAAACAATGAAAGCAATATAAGACTTCCAAGCAAGATAATAGGAAATCAACAATGTTATAATATATCTTGGTATTATCAAAATAGCTGCCCATGCCATCAGATATAATAAAATCAAACAAAGCAAAACAATAAAATCAAGCCAAACAAAATAATGAAAGTCATACAAACTTTAAAACAAGATAATAGGGAATTAATAATGGCTACCACCTTCAGAAGAAAATCCCCCATAATTGCTGTATTTCTGTGCATCCTTTTTCTAACAGGCTGTGGACTAGTACTTGTCTGTGGCTTGAGGGTTGATGATAATCTACTGTTTTATATTTAATTTTTTATGGTTATTTTTTTAAATTTTATTTTGAAAGTATACAACAGAACAAGTCAGAATAAAGCCAACTAAGATCATACAGTGAAATTGGTACAGAACTTCACAGCAGGCTACCAGGATAACAGTAATAGGTATCACAGTATATTTTGTTATCTTTATAATAGTTGTTCTTTCAATCACGTATATCAAAATGAGATGAAAGATAGAACACTATAGAACTTATCAAAACAGAATATTGAATAGAGCAGTACCATTTAATCAGAAAAGAACAAAACAGTTCTTTTGTTTGCCTTCAAAGAAATGGTAGAAGGAAGTTCCCCTGATTTGCTATGGTCAACCTCCCAAGAGATGCTCAGATTTCTGGTTCCCATTTGCTAATGGGCAGGGCCGGGGGGAGGGGGGTGCGGGAGGAGAAGGAGGATAGGGGAAGTGGGATGTTTGACTCTAGGCCATTTAGCAGTAGGTTCACTATTGCTTAGCAGGGAGGCAGGATGGTCATTGTTTCACAGTGTCCTTAGTTCCAACATGGCACGGATCTCAGGAGACTGCTGGTTCTCCCCCTGGAAGGGCTGCAGTCTGCCCCACTGCCTCCCCTTACCAGGGAGGGGAGGTGCTTGCTTGGTTCCCAGGGTCCTAGGTTCCAACATGGCGCAGATCCAGGAGACACTGCTGGTTCTCCCCCTGGAAGGGCTGCAGTCCACTCATATTTAATATTTTTGAGACAGGCTCTCTGTGTATCTCTGGTTGGCCTTAAAATCACAGCATTTCTCCTGCCTCAAACTCCTGAGTATTAGGATTTTAGGCATGAGCCATCATGGCTGTATTTGTTAATTCTAAGAAAAAGTATAGAAACTATTTAATTTTGTACATAATTAAAAGGGATGAATTGTAACTTGCTATGTCCACAGGCATTTTATCATATAATTAGCATTTATGTGGCACACAATCACAAAAGCATGTGCATGTTGCTGGTAAGTGCCATCCAACAGAAACGCAGGGATCTTCAGTGTGAGAAGCAGTGCATCAAACCTTTTTAAGTGTGTGGCAAATTTCAACTATTTCAAAACATTTTTTACAATCAATTTCAGTATGAGGCAAGTGAGTGTGAAATGTGTTCTGTGTTTTGACTATTTATCAGTCAATTTCGTGGAGTTACTTTGGATTACTTTGAGTCTATGGATATGATCCTGAGACCAAGGTTCAGAATTCTGAATAAAACCCAGTTCTCCTCTTGTGGAAATAAAAGTATAATCAAGTTACAATGTTAATGAGATATTGATTCTGTTTTTTGACCTTGATGGAATTGTGTGACAGATTTGTACCCAGGACCAACTGTGATGAACTCTGAATAGTCTAAGAGCTTATTAGAGCATTTTAAAAATGATGTTCACAGGAAGCCTGAGAAGGGGCAAACCGTTTCATCTTTCTGTTAAATAAAACATTGCAGAGTGCCCTCATCCACCTTATTGACTGGATCTGTTATGTAATAAAACTCCCATGGGAAACTGTAGCATAGGGGGAAAAGCCTCCCATAATCCGTACTGCTCAGACCATTATAAACAATTGCACTATTAAAGGGGTGATTTAGAAATTTTGGTACAGTGCTCAGAAATGCAAACATGAAAAAAAAAAAAAAACAAAAAACAAAAGAAACACACACATGGCCAGAGTTGGGCAACAGTGCATAGAATTGGTTGTGCAATCCTCTACGCTAAATGGGAAACAATTAGAATTAGAATTATTGGGTCTGAGGCATGTAACAGGATAATGACAAGGCCGAGTTCAGTCAGGGCAATTTTATGATTTATCTAAACCATACCTCAAAATAAAAGATAAAAAAGGCAGGGAATATAGCTCAGTGTGAAGGCCGTGGGTTCCTTCCTCCGCACTACCAAGGAGAAAAGAAAAAGTGAAAAAAGAGAGGGAGGCAAGGAGAGAGGGAGACAGAGAGGAATAGGGGAAAAGGCGGGGGGGGGGGGGGGAGGAGGAGAGCAAGACAGAAGGAGAGAGGAGGGGGCGGGAGAGAACAATTTACCTGGATTGGAGACCTAGTTTCAGACTTGGAGAAAGTCATGCAAAATAAGGAAATAAGCTTCCACCATTGTTAGTGTGGTGTTTGCATTAGTTAAGATCCTCTTTGAAAATAAAGAGCACTTCAAGAGGAAAACTACCTGAACTTATGCTAAGTAAAAAATCACGAGCCAAGACAAATATTGTACAATATGCAGGAGCTAAAAAGAAATTGGAGCAGTGCTGGCAAAACCTTTAGGGACTGAGTGGCCAAACTGCACCCAAAACTCGTTTATCACAAAGTGCCAGTATTGCAATGAAACCAGGATACTGAAGTTTTAGGTTAGAAAACAAAGCTGACTCATACTTTAAAATCTTTTGTCTTAAAATAATAGTACATGTGCCTCTGTCTTCTGCCACCCTTAGTGTGCTCGGCCACCTGCCTGGTGCTGAAGAATGCCTGCGTCTGCCTGCAGCTGTCTCCTGATAGCCAAATGTCACTCTTAGAATAAAGATGGGAATTGGGACTGTGGAGACCGTGTGTGTGGAAGGGAACTATGGGAAGGGAAATGCAGTGTCTGCTGGCGGGAACCCGAGTTGTACCCGAGTTGAGGAAAGAAAATAAGATGAAAGCACAGCTCCTTAGATTTGAGTAAAGGGAACCCCAGAAAAACCAGGGTCAGACCCCATCATGGAATAGAGCACTGGGAGAGGCAGATAGGTCCTGGGTTTGTCTCATTAAACAATGCAAAGCATTCTTTTTGAGGTGGCCTTTGCATCCAACTTCCTTGCATAACAAGATTACTTTCTTGCCTCAAGCCAGGCCCTAAACAACCATTTTGGAGGCCAAGGGGAGGTAGAGTGAAGACTGGATGAGGGCTGGAAGTCAGAAAAACACCAGCCCAAGGGTCTGAATATTAGATTCCCTGATTGGAAATGTGGGACTGTCTCTCGAGGTCATCAGATAGATAATGTGCTGCAGAGGGATGTCAGCTGTGGTGCCGGAGTCCAGTTCTTCCGCATGGTAGATAAGTTCAACCAGGTGACTGTCAGCCTTGCTCAGCTTGTTGCCAACCAGGTTTTCTTTTCCACAGCTCTTTAACACCTACAGAAATGAAAAATCAGACCAAGAGAAAGAACTTCACTAGAGCCTGGAGAGGATGCTTTTTCTGGTAGGGAGTGGGGTGAATCTACCATTGCCACCCGTGACCACATCGTTTGTTGCAAAGAGCAACCAGCAGGGTGAACTTTTCTCAGGAAGGTTTGTGTTTTGACACTTGAAATGTTTATTGGTAGGCATACACCTGGGGCCCAAAATATGAGAAATGTTTTCATTGTCCTATTGTCCATAATGAAAAATGTTTTCATTTTGGAGCCTTGGCCAATCACTGTGCTGATTCGCCTTGATTCTAGCCAAATAGAGGTTATTTATATCTACTTCCAACCACAGCTTCTCCTTCCTACAAGTATCACCCCTGCTATCATTCTCAAACTGTGATCTGGAAGCTCGTCCCACAGAAAACCAATGTCTGCACCACAGGTGTGGGAGGAAGACTTTATTCAGTGGTCACAGATACGAGGAGAGGATGCTTTCCTCACAAATCAGTTGTTCCACTCCACGGAGCTGAGGGATGAGGAAGGGCAAAGGTAGACTAATAAAGAGGGAAGAATGCTCATGTCTTTTCTTGGAACAGGCAGAGATCTTCAAAACCTGGAGTCCCGCCTCTTTTTCTCCCTCTGAGGTTTGATTCGGGTTGTGGTGGCTGGTAGGCATCTCTGGCCTTGAAGGGAGAGGAGTGAGGCTAAGCAAGTCTGTGGCAAGTTTCCCTGAGGTATAGTTTTGGACAAACATTTTTCAAATGTTCAGCATGTCCACACGTACGGTTGAGTAGAATCTGATCCAAAGGTTAAGGCAGCAAAGGAGCCAGAATAACGTGAAACGAAGAAGCAAGAGCTTTTTGTTGTTGCTGCTGTTGTTCAGTCACTCTGGAAATCTGCAAGCCCCAGTAAACAGTCCCTGCTGTCAAGAGGAGCAGGCTTCATGTTCCTGAAAAAAGTACCAGGTAACTCTTAGCATCTTAATCCACATACTAGAGATGTTATCTACAGTAAAACTACTGCTAGACTAATAATGTGTGGAGAGATGTGAGCTCCAAAATCAGTGTTTGTAGGTCAGCTAAAAGCAGGTAAAGAGAAATATTTAGATTTTCCCTAGGTGACAATACCAGATTAGGGTACCCTGTACAGTGGTTACTTAGGGTGTCTCTATAGGAAGACAGAAGCTTGGAAAGAGACAACACTTAGGACCCATGGACTGTCCCAACCCCACCCCAGGCACCAGAGACTTGCCTGATTGGATTCTGTGGTGCAGAAAACGTGGCAGGCCATCTGCTACTCAGGCTCATTGGGCTGTGCTTTGATCAAACACTAAATATGGGGAAACTAAAGGAAGTTTCCCCAAATTTGGGAGATGGGTTAGAAAGAGAGAAGAAGAAGGCAAAGGTCTGGTGGATCTCCAGAGACGATATCTTGCATCTCCTTTGGCTGAGCCAGTGAAGGGGGATCACAGAACCCCAAGCCTATGTTGTTTTTTCCTAAGAATTGCCCAGAAACCTGCAAGACCTCAGCGTTTTCTCATGCCCATCATGGAGAGTGAGCAAGAGAAAGATAGGCAGAAGTGCAGGAACAGCCTTTGGAAATGACCAATGTTATCTGTATGCAAAGAGACCAGCAGCCTGCCTTTTCATGCAGCCAAGGGAAAAGGGACAGACAAGCCAGAGCAGCACATGAAACAGGCTTCCTGTCAGAAGAACGGCAAGGTAGTGACTATGCTGACTGCTACCCTGGCTACACCTACGAGGACATACAGCAAAGGCCCAAGATGACAGCACTAGAGGGAGTCTAGACATCATCAGATCCAGCCTGAGGCTGGAAGGCAGAGAGGCCAGAAAGAAAAATTTAAAAATAAATGTGTTAGTTTTGTGCAGGAGAGGGACAGTGACACAGACTATATAGTATAATTGAATTCCTGGTTCATATAACAAAATGTCTTGGTATAGGTCATTATACCAATACAATCCAAATATAAAAAAATCTTTCTTTTAGTACCAGGGATTGAACTCACAACCTCACACTTACCAGGCAAGTCCTTAAACTGCTGGGCTGAATTTCTACCCCTGATAGGAACAAGTCTTAAGTAGCTATAAACACAAGAGAGACATTTCCAGATTCTAGAAATGAAAAGTTAAGCAAAAGCCAGAGTGGTAAGCGCAATTGAAACTAATGGTTTATTAGGTACCAAACCTAGAAATAGACTTCACTGGCTAGGGAAGATGTGTTAATATCCACGTGGGATTGGAGATAAAGCTAATAGAAGTTGAGAGCTAAACAGCTCGCTGATGAGAGATGGAAGTCACCGCCTGATGAACTATTTCATCTACAGAACAGAGGAAACCTGTCAACAGCCAGTTGGTGGGAAGAAGTGAAGTTTGGCATATTCTGAGTTAACATTATGTGTCATGGGAGAAATGGAAGTTGAAAACAAAGAGTCCTGATTAGTGAAAATGGAAGATCCTTCCAGGCATCTGCACAAACTAGTCCCCAGAGGATGTGGTCTTTCTTCATGTTATCAGCCCTGTTCTCTAACTTGTTAGCTAACAAGGTGAGCTAGACTACAAAGGCAGGAATGTGTTCAAGTATTGGCAGAGATATTAATTGGCAAGTGGTTGGTATTTTTCTTTTAACCCCTGATGCAGCAAATCAAGGAAACCTTGTAAGCTAAATGTTACAAACTCCCAGAAGTAGGTCTTAAACTGGATACTCCTAAGAGCCTGTCTGTAAAAAGGAATCAGATAGATCAGAGAGTCCCAAAATCTTAAGGACTACTCGATTGCCTGAAGAGAAAAATTCTTGTTGCTCTACAGCTAGAAACTAGTAAGTTTAGTCTCTAGCTGTAGTATGTCTCTGAGTGCATGTGTGCATGCACACACGTATGTGGGGTGTGTGTGTTTATACAGGCATTCACTGGGATTGGCCAAGACCTAGTGACAAGAGAAGTAGGATTTTTCCTCTCTCCTTTATGTTGCAAAAGATCACTGCAAAAGGAGAAATATTCTTTTTTTTTAATCCTGCTATTTTTTAATTTAGTTTTCCCTTAATTGAAAAAAAATAAGAAAAAATAGATTAATTTTTAAAAGGGTGGGATTGAGGTAAAAGAGGTCATTGTATTAGGACAACACAGGTCAGAACCGAACAATTTAAGCATCATTGTGTTTCACCCCCAGATAATCTAACATAATAGTAGTCACCATAGTGCTTCCTTCCTTGAATTATTTGGGTATAACATCATATACTATAGCATCAAGCATATCAAGTCAGTCTGAAGCTATTCAAGAGAATGAAGAAATTACAGGGTATTTAGAAGCAGTTAACAGAAAATGAACAATGGTTTCTATATTATCTCTTTGCCTATAAAAAATTTTGTTTATACTATCGCATATAGTAAAATATAGTAAGATATCACATGTTAAAATCAGTGGAAACAAGTGTACAACAGCTTGATGGGACTTCAAAACAAGATGATATTAAATCAGCACTAGCTTTTATGATGTGTTGTTTTCTTCAGAATAGCTATTTGTACTATCACCAATACTAAAATCGAACAACCCAGGTTAAAACCATTGCAATTAATGAGTGATAACATTATATGGATTCAAACTAATATGATTGGGAATCATGATTGCCACATACTTTTATGTATTCTTATCATTTCTTACACTAGGGAAACTATTCGGTATTTATACATGTGAGTTTGATTTATTTCACTTATGAGTATGGTCTCAAGCTGCGTCCATTTATTTATAAATATCTCAATGTAATCATTCTTTACAGCTGAGTAGTACTCCATTATATAGAAATACCACAACTTTTTTATCCATTCCTCAGTTGATGGACACGTAGGTTGTTTCCAAGATCTGGCTATTACAAATTGTGCTGCTATAAACATGGGTGCACATATATCACATATATCATGTATGATGCTTTCAGTTCTTCTGGGAATATGCCTAGAAGTGGAATAGCTGGGTCAAATGGGGCTTCCAGTCCCAGCTTTTTGAGAAATTGGAGAAATATTCTTACAGCACCAAGAACAGCAGAAAAATTAACACTTCCATCCTAGTTGCTCTGAAAATTATGTCACACTTAGCTTTGAATGCCCTTTCCTAAGAAATCATAGTACCAGGGGATTCTGTGCTGCGACTGACTTAAGACTGGCCATGCCTTGACCTCAGAGGCACTTGTGAAGACAGCAACAGGGTAACTTCTAACAATATGTAGTAAGAAGAAAATTCCTTACATTATTATAAATATTATTGAGTAGAGCAACAGTTGAAACCTGACACTCTCATAGCTGAACATAAATTTTGAAAAATAGTTGAAAGGAAAGAGGAAGAGAGGAAAGAAAGAAGAAAGGGAGGAAGAGAAGGAAAAGAAATTATAAACCAATCTCATATAGAAGTACAAAGGCAGACCTATACACTGGCTCACACTCTGGGAGGCTGCAGCAGGAGGATACCATGTTAAAGCCCACCCTGAACAATTTAGTGACTTAACAAGACCCTGTCTCAAAATATGAATAAAGGGCTGGGGATGTAATTCAGGGCAAAGCCTAGATTCAATCCCCAATAACACTCACACAGACACATATGTATACCAATTATATGATAAAAGACATTTGCACATTAGCGCTCTCTCTCTCTCTCTCTCTCTCTCTCTCTCTCTCTCTCTCTCTCTTTCTCTTGCTCTCTCTGTCTTTCTCTCTTTGTGCTTTCTGACCGCCACTAAGTGAGTAGCTTATTTGCATATTCATAGGCATAAGCAAGGACTTTTGGAACAGAATCCTAATGGTACAAGAACTAATACTGAGAATTACCAAATGTGAATTTATCAAATTAAAAACCTTTTGTACAGCAAAGGAAACAGCCAACAGAGTGAAGAGATAACCTATAGAGTGGCCCACAGAAAAAAATTTTCCCATCTATTTCTTGGACAGAGGACTAACATCTAGAAAATATAATGAACTCAAAACTTTAGACTTCGCAAAATAAAAGTCTCAGTGAAAAAATGAGCAAATGTCTCTTGGAAAATCTCTTGTCAGTTCATACAAAAGGGACCTAGCATCTGTGTGAGAGATTTCCTAGATTGGAAGTCTTTAGAGATTTTACTTTAGATAGAAGAATTAAAAGAAAGTTAAAAGATGAAGTCTTGACCTGTGAGGAGCAATTCTTGTTGCTTAGCCCTACCCATATCAAGTTGTTTTCTGAAGCTAGAGAATTACACCTTCTCCATCATTTCATGAGTCCATGGGACTTCAGCCTGAACTCTTAGTTTTAAAGAAAGAAGCACACAATAAATGCAAACTACAGTGCTTTTCCAGTTTGTGTTCTTTTTATAAATGAAAACACTGGTTTTTAATAATAATCAAACTTTGTGAGTCATATTCCAAACCTCTGGAAGGATAAGTGTGATATAAGAAGAGGAAGTAGAGACAATGCCTCAAGCAGCCAAGATTTCCTATTCTCTATTCCATTTTGAATGAAGAACTTGGACAACATTATGCAAGCCTTTAAGTTTTCTGTGACTAAAATCTGATTGTTATAGACCCCTCTATTGACTTTCTGGCTCAGATCTAAAATGTCACCCCAAGTGCTCATGTTAACACACGGGGCCTTTGGTAGATGATTAGATCATGAAGGCCATAACTTCTTCAGTGGATTAATTAATTGGTGGACTCATAATGTAGTGCTATTATTAGGAAGACGTGAAGGATTAGGAAGTATAGTCTGGTTCCATGGAGTGGGTCACAGAGGTATGATCTTGGTGCTTGTATCTTCTCTGTCTGTCTGTCTCTCTCTCTCTCTTTCTCTGTGTGTCTCTCTCTCTGTCTCTAGCTCTCTCTAGCTTGCTCTTTGTAGCTCTTTCTAGCTCTGTCTTTCTCTCTCTCTAGCTCTCCCTCTGTTCTTTTTCTCTTTCTCTCTAGCTCTCTCTTTCTCTGTGTTCTCTCTTTTGCTCTCTCTGTCTTTCTCTCTCCCTCTCTGTTCTCTCTCTCTTTCTCTCTAGCTCTCTCTTTCTCTCTTTATGCTTTCTGTCTGCCACTAAGTGAGCAGCTTATTTGCACCATGATTTGCCCTTATCATGTTTCTATTTTGACACACACCTAAAACCAATGAGTCCAGTTGACCATGGACTGGAACCTCAAAAAGCATGAGACAAAACAGATTTTTCTTCCTACAAGTTAATATTCTCAAGTATTTTATGACAACAGTAAAAACTAAATAGCACTCTTCATCAGCCTATCAACATCACTCACCCAGTCCTTCCCACCTCAGCCACCTTCCTGGGATGACCATGTACCATCTCTTGTGCTTTCCCTAAACTTGATGATTATTTTTGAGTGTGACTCTTCACACTTCATATTTCACCAGTTCTGTCTGTGAAGTCAACTGTATCTTGTCAAAATTGATTTTCTCCTTTGTACAACTAACAACCGCTCTGAGCCTCAGATTAAGCTGAGGGAGAGAGCTCTTCTAGAAGCTCTGCTTTTCCAACCAAAGTATCTTATCTAACAACAAGGTGGAAATTACTTAAGCCAAATCAATAACAAAGTAGACTGACACCAATATTCAATATCCTTAAAGGGAAATAAATAAAAGAGTGGTATGTCAAAATAGCAAGCATATATCAAAATCTTACTGGCAACTTGTCTTCCTGGAACACTTGACACACACCTGGTACATCTATAAACAGTTTCAAATCCTTAGTGACTTACTCCTCATACCAACCTATATCCTAGAAAACACAACGATGCCCATTTTATAGCTTAAAATATAGAGTCACAGAGATTTAGCGAGACAAGCAAGCATATGGAAAAGTTCATAATTAACTCATGCAGGCACAGAACTATAGTGTTGGGGTTAAACTTGTGTGATAACTCATGTGACCATACAATATCACAAAGTTTATATTTTTAAATTTAACCTGAAGGGAGGAAGCTGGGAAGATTGGCAGAACAATAAGCAGGAAAGTAAAGAGCCTCTCTGAGAGAAACAGCTCAGATGCTGGAATAAAGCATCCTGGAGAAGACCAGATGGAAGGAGATGGATCCTCTTGACCCAGGAAGAAACCAAAGTGGAAAAAAAAAAACCTGGATGGAGAGACTGTGGCCAGACATGCTCTCACCAGAGCTGGTCCCACTGTGTACAAAACACCACTGGAATGCGAAGACACATGTCGCAGTGTCTTTGGTCATGGTGAAGTTGGGGCTTGGTGAGCCCAAGGGCCTTGGCAGGAGGATGTGGTCGCAGAGAGTAATGGAAGAACAGAGAACTGCACTGGCTCACAGTGAGTGCAGGGAACTCAGTTCTCCTGCAGGAATGGGCAATTGGTCAGGTGACATTTTAGAGTCAGGCAGGATAAAACTGCAACCAGAACTGCAGCACATTCAGTCAGGCACTCCTAGTTCAGAGAAGACTGGTAAGAATTGTGCCCCTGTGTGTGATCCAATAGCCAAGGACAAGGTCTCCCTGAAACTATCCCTAACCAGCCATGTCCATGTGGCACACACTAACATGGTAAAGACTTCCAGTGGTTGAGCAGCTCAGGGGCCAGCCTGCCCTGCCCCTGCTTGTACTTTAGTGGCCACCAGCAGACTAGGGAGGGCAGCAATCCCTAGCCAGCATGCTTCAGAATAATCGTAGCCAATACAGGAAGTGTCGGGGACTCCCACTATCCACTTGTCTGGAAGAAACCAGAAACATGACATGAGGAAGAAACAAAAGGAAGTCTCCAGCCTCCAATCTAAACAGCATTGGCCCATGAGAGGTAAACACAGAAGATATTGAGGGTTGCACACCTGCATTTCTGAAGAAGCAGCATCTGACATGAAGAATTGTCTTCATGACAGTATACAATAACTTAAAACAGAAATACTAATACAAGTAAAGGAAGATATAAAAAAATAATAAAAGAAGTACCTCTCAAGAAGACACAGATGGAAGAATGGAGGAACATAGAAAAAGGAGAGAAATCTTCAATGAAGAATATTTTTAAAAATTAGAATATATGAAACAGAGTCAAAGAGATTACCAGAAAATTAAAAACTCCATTGAAAGCTGGCAAAACTGCTTGAAAGAAACTAAAGATAGACTATCAAACCTTGAAGACAGGTTTGCAACATGTGATCACAAAAGGAAAGATCTCTTACAAATAACAAAGAACCAGAAAGTAACAATACAAAGTCTAGAAGATGACAAGAGGATCTATAACTTAAGAATAAAAAGTGTGAGTGAACAAGCAGGGGTAAACACAAATGAAATATAAAGGCTATTTCTAAAATAATTAAAGAAAACTTCCCAAGCATAGGAAAAGGAAATGATATTCAGATATATGAGGCATACAGAACTCTAGTCAGCTATACCAAAGTAGATCTACACCCAGACATATAATAATCAAGATCCCAGAAATTCAACACAAGAACAGAATATTAAAAGTTGTCAGAGAAAAGAAACAGATCACCTATAAAGGAAAACCCATCAAAATCACAGCAGACTTCTCCACACAAACCAACAAATCAAGAAGAGCTTGGATTGAGGTATTCTAAGCCCTGAAAGAAAATAATCTCCAACCAAGATTGATGTACCCTGCAAAACTATCTTTCAAAATCAATGGAGAAACAAGATGCTTCCATGACAAAGAGGAACTGGGGGAGTTTGTGACCACCAATCCAACCCTACCAAAAATACTGAAGGATATTCTAGAGAGAAAGAAAAAAAGACCATGGTTTCAGGAACAGTGGCAGAGGGGCTCACTGAATGGCACAGACAGTGGAATGAAGGGGAAAAGTAGACAACCAACAGCAGAAAAATAGCATGGCAGAGATGAAGCAGAGAAGGTTGGCTGTAATTGCTAACATGGGTGGTCTTGATACACTAATAAAAAGAAACACAGGCAGATAGGGTCCATCAAGATGCCCTATATAAGAAATATAATTAATCTGAAAGAGGACTTATAGAATAGAAGTCAAAGATGAGAAAATAGGGGTAGCTCACCCATCAGCTGCAGATTGGTTGGAAAGACATGACACTATTATACAATAGAGAACTGTTCAGTTATAAAGAATGAAAACCTTGAGGCTCTTGTAGGTAAATGGATATAACTTGAGATCGTGCTCAGGGGTAAAAAGGCCCAGAATCACTTAGGTTAATAGCAGGTTGCCTCCCTAATCTAAAAACTAAAGGAGTTAGTGGGATACAAAATATACAGTGTACCCTGGGAAAGTGCAAGAAGAAGTATTGTCTAAAAACGGAAGGTAGAGGACACTGTTAATCTTGTATCATGATTTGGAATCCATATTGTTTTCATCGCTCTGTTTAGTTTGGTTATATTCTGTTCTAGTTTGTCTACTTGTACTAGATTTGAGGGCCAGACAGCTATTTTAAAGATAACAGAATATACTATGGTAACCATTTTTTATTTTCTATTAACTTAATCTAAATTCTGTATTGCTTTCACTGTCTTGTTTTTACTGATATTATTTGAATCTGTTTTGTTCAGTTGCTATCTTGTCTTGAGTGATTTTATTTGAATCTGTTATATTTGATAGTATTAAGTCTGAGAGTATAGGCAACTATTCTGAAGACAATAAGATTCACTATGATATGCATTCTGGTTTGATTATTACCCTCTTTTGTAGTCCTACAATTTCTTCAATGTTTTGTTTTTATTGATTTTGTTCTGTAGCATTAAGTTCAATTTTATTGTACCTGATGACATGGGCAATTCTATTGAAGATAACAAGAGACATCATGGTAACCATTGTAGATCACCTTGTATTGTGGTTTTGTTTTGAATGACCCTATTTTTTTTCTTACTTGGTTTTATTCTTTTCAAAATATAAATAAATAAATAAATAAACAAACAAACAAACAAATTTAACCTGGAGACTTTAATTATTTTTCTTAAGTTGAAGTTCCATAATGATGTCCTATGTATTCTAAACAAGGGAATTCTAGTTATAAGCATTAAAGCTGTGCAAAATCAGTGGCAGAATCTTACATGATTATTGGTCCATGGCGTATCTCGCTCTGAGGCCACACGTGTTCTATTCTAATCTCATTAGATGACAAAAACTTTCCTGAAATATACAACTCCATAACTATGAGCACTTTGTAGTCCCTTCCATGCAGTGACACCCTCCGAATCAAGAATTACCCATGGATAGCTGTATAGGTCAGGTTGCAAGTGAAGTCAATTTAAGAAAGAACCACTAAACCTGATGTGGTGGTGCATGCCTGCAATCCAAGTACTTGGGAGGCTGAGGCAGAAACATCAGTGTGAGTTTAAGATCAACCTGTACTACGAAGTGAGACACTGTCTCAAAAAGTTAAAAGAAAGGAAAAGAAAGAAAGAAAGAAAAAGCTTAGTTACATACTGGCAGTTATGCCTTCTTCTTGATGGATTTGCAAATTTCCCAATGGCTATGATCAAACTCTATGCCAAACTCAAAAATATTTCCTTTATATTAAATATCAGAGAGATATCAGAACATTAAATTTGAAATTATAGCCACGTGTGCATGCCTGCAATCCCAACACCTGGGAGGCTGAGACAGGAAAATGGTTGCAAGTTTCACAACAGCCTGAGCTACAAATTGAGCACGAGGCCAGCCTGAACTGCATAGTGAGACCCTGCCTCAAAAGGATAATGAATAAATAAATAAATAAATAAACTGTACTACTAATCTCCGTAAGTTCATCAAAAAGAACAGTTTGTGCTTTCATTGTTTTTTTAAATTTATTACTTTATTTGTTAATATTAAGAAGAAAAGGTAAAACAAATTTTCACAACAAAATAATGAAAAAGTAACAAATGTTCATAAATTATACAACATAATCTTTAGTCACTCAAGTACAAAATATGGGCATAAAAATTACTTCAATCAATATTAGCACAACCTTTCCTGTTCAGTGAACTAAGTGACACTAATGGTATAACTAACTTGCATTTTTTTCTTTTCCCTTCTATCCTTTCTCTTTTCCCCTATCTTATTTTCTTCTTTTTATTGAACAGTTTCCTTCCATTTCACAGTGACTATTGTATATTTTGAACCTTATGGTTTCACATATGTCACTGTGGTGTGATGTTTTTCAATCCTTCTGGGAAGATACACAGAAGGGGAATACCTGGGTTGAATGGGACCTCTAATCCTAATTTTTTGAGGAATCTCCACACTGATTTCCACAGTGTTTGTACTAATCTACTTTCTAACCAACAGTTGTAAAGGGTTTCTTTTTCCCTACAGAATCAGGAGCATTTTTTATTGGTTGATATATTTTTTTCTAAAAATTAAATGATTTTTTAATGAATAAGGGAGAGGATGAGATAAAAGGGGGCATAACAACATAACAATACAGGTTAAAGCATAACACTTTCAGCAACCTAGTGCTTCACCACCAAATAACCCGACTTAATAGTAGTTACCATAGTGTCTTTTCTTTGAAATATTTGAATATAACTTCATATGCTATAGCATCAAATATATCAAGACTGTGTAACACCATTCAAGTGGATGAAAGCATTGTAGAGTATTTAGAACCAGCTAACAGAAAAAAATGATCAATGGTTTCAATATTATCTCTTTGCCTATAACAATTTTTGTTTATACTACCACATATGTTAAAGTCCAGCAAATTACAACATAATAAAATCAATGGAGACAGGAGAACCATAGTTTGGTATGGCTTTAAGACAAGATGTTATTAAATCAGCACTAGCTGTTATTATGTCTTATTTTCTTCAAAGTGGCTGTTCATTGCATCACCGGCCATATCAAACAGCCCAGAATAAAGCCATTCCAAGTAATGAGTGACAATTTTTTTTTTAACTTTTTATCGGTACCAGGGATCGAACTCATAACCACCTGCTTGCAAGGCAGGTGCTTATGCCGCTGAGCTAAATCCCCAGCCCATGAGTGACAATTTTATAAGGCTTCAAGGCCATATAATCGGGAAACATGGTTATCACATACTTTTATATATTTGATTCATTTCCTACACTAGGGAAACTATTTGGAGTTCACAGATGCGAGCTTGATTTAGTTCACTTATGAGTATGGTTTCAAGCTGCACCCATTTATTGATAAATACCTCAATGTGATCCTTCTTTATAGCTGAGTAGTACTCCATTACATAGAAGTACCACAGATTTTTTATCCATTCCTCGGTTGATGGACATTTGGGTTGTTTCCATGATCTAGCAATTACAAATTGTGCTGCTATAAACATAGGTGCGCATATATCACTTTGGTATGATGCTTTCAGTTCTTCTGTGAAGATGCCTAGTAGTGGAATAGCGGGAACAAATGGGACTTCCAATCCCAGCTTTTTGAGAAATCTCCAGACTGACCTCCACAAAGGTTGTACCAGTCTACATTCCCACCAACAGTGTAGGAGAGTTCCTTTTTCCCCACAGCCTCTCCAGCATTTGTTGTTGTTGATTTTCTTGATCCTGGCCATTCTTCCAGGAGTGAGATGGTATCTCAGTGTGGCTTTAATTTGCATTTCCCTAATAACCAATGATGATGAAAAATACATTTTTTCATGTATTTATCTGCCATTTTTATTTCTTCCTCTGAGAAGTGTGTATTCATCTCAGATGCCCATTTTTGGATTGGGTCTTTGAATTTTGGGGGTCTGATTTTTTTTAATTCTTTATATATTTTAGACAAAAGTCCTTTGTCTGAGGGGGAGTTCACTAAGATCTTTTCCCAGTTTGTGGGTTTTCTTTTCATATGCTGGAGATTTTTTTTTGACTTACAAAATCTTTTTAATGAGAGGTAGTCCCAATTATTGATTCTGGGGAGTATTTTCCGTGCAGTTTGAATCCTGTTCATGAATTCTCTACCTACCCCTACGTCTTCAAGGTTTCTACCTAATTTGTCTTCCAATAGATTTAGTGTTTTTGTTTTAATATTCAGATCTTTAATCCATTTAGATTTTAATTTAGTACATGGTGATAGGCTTGGGTCGAGTTTTAGTTTTCGGCACATGGAGAGCCAGTTTTTCCAACACCATTTATTAAAAAGACTGTTGTTCTTCCAGTGAACCTGCCTGGCTACTTTATCGAAGATAAGGTGGTTGAGTGTGTTTGTAGTTGTGGTTGTATCTTCTAATCTATTCCATTGATCTTCGGCTCTGTTTTGATTCCAATACCATGTTGATTTTACTACTGTTGCTTTGTAGTATAACTTCAAGTCAGGGATTGTGATGCCTCCTGCTTTGTCTTTGCTGATTAGAATTGCCTTTGCTATTCTAGGTCTCTTCTGGTTCCAGATGAAATTTAGGAGTGATTTCTCTAGATCTATAAGGTATGTTTATGGTATTTTTTATTGGGATTGCATTGAATCTGTATAACAGTTTTGGGAGAATGGCCATTTTCACAATGTTTATTCTTCCTATCCATGAGTAAGGGATGTCTTTCCATTTTCTGAGATCATCTTCAATTTCTTCCTTCAGTGTATTATAATTTTCCCTGTATAGGTCTTTCACTTCGTTTGTAAGAGTAATTCCTCAATATTTCATTTTTTTGGTTGCTATGTGAAGAGTGTGGCTTCTCTTATTTCTCTCTCTGTGATTTTGTTGTTAGTATATAAGAATGCTATTGATTTCTGAGTGTTGATTTTGTACCCAGCTACATTACTGAATTTATTTATTATATCTAAGAGTCTTTCAATGGAGTTTAGGGGGTCTTCCATGTAGAGTATCACATGTCATCTGCAAATAATGACAATTTAACTTCTTCTTTTCCTATCTTTACCCCTCTTATTTTTCTCTCTTGTCTAATTGCTCTGGCTAGTACTTCCAGTACTATATTAAATAGGAGAGGTGATAAAGGACATCCTTGTCTTGTGCCTGATTTTAAAGTAAAGGCTTTCAATTTTTGGCCATTTTGTATGATACTGGCTGTTGGTTTGTCATAGACAGCCTTTATTATATTGAGGTAAAGACCATCCATTCCAATTTTCTGTAGAGTTCTTATCATGAAAGAATGTTGGCCCTTATCGAAGGCTTTTTCTGCATCTATGGAGATGATCATGTGATTCTTACTTTTGGCTTTATTGATATGATGGATTACATTTATTGATTTACATATGTTGAACCATCCCTGCCTGCCTGGGATGAATCCCACTTGGTCATGGCGTATAATCTTCTTGATGATTTGCTGCATCCTGTTTGCCAATATTTTATTGAGGATTTTTGCATCTCTGTTCATTAGGGAGATTGGTCTGTAGTACTCTTTTTCGGTTGGGTCTTTCCCGGGTTTTGGTACTAGAGTAATATTTGCTTCCAGGAATGACTTGGGAAGAATTGCTTCCCTTTCAATTTCATTGAAGAGTTTGAGTGTGGGTATTAGGTCTTGTTTGTAGTTCTTGTAGAATTCTGCAGTAAATCCGTCTGGGCCTGGGCTCTTCTTTGTGGGTAAGGAATTAATTACATGTTCAATTTCATTGATAGAGATTGGGTTATTCAGCAGTTTTTCATCCTCTTGATCTAGCTTTGGTACTTCATATGTTTCTAAGAATCTGTCTATTTCTTCTGTGTTATCAAACCTTTGAGAGTAGAGGTTTTCGAAATAGGTGTTGATGATCTTCTGTATTTCTATTGAGTCTGTGGTGACTTCACCTTTTTCATTTCTTATTGCATGGATTTGAGCTCTTTCTTCCCTTCATTTAATAAGGTTGGGTAGAGGCTTATTGATTTTATTTATTCTTTCAAAGAACAACTTTTTGATTCGTTGATTCTTTGGATTGTTTTCTTAGTCTCTATTGCATTGATTTCTGCTCTGATTTTTATAATTTCCTCTCTTCTTTTGGCTTTGGGCTTGACTTGCTCTTCTTTTTCCTAGCTGTTTGAGGTATAGCATCAGGTTATTTATTTGTATTCGTTCTGTTTTCCTGATGTGGGATCTCAGTGCAATAAATTTTCCTCTGAGGACGGCTTTCATTGCATCCCATAGATTCCGGTAAGTTGTATCTGTATTTTCATTTGTTTGTAGGTATTGCTTAATTTCTTTTTTAATTTCCTCTGTTACCCACTGATTACTCAAGAGTGTGTTATTCAGTTTCCATGTGTTTGTGGGATTTTTGCAATATCTTTTATCGTTGATTACTAATTTCATGGCGCTATGGTCCGATAACATGCAAACGATAATTTCAACCCTTTTGCATTTATTTAAATATGTTCTGTGAATTAATATATGGTCTATTTTAGAGAATGACCCATGTACTGCTGAGAAGAATGTGTATTCTGTTGTTGTTTGGTGGAATACTCTGTATATATCTATTAAGTCCATTTGTTCACAGGTGCAGTTCAGTTCTTTTATTTCTTTGTTGATTTTCTTTTTGGTTCATCTGTCCATTGGTGTCAGTGGTGTGTTAAGATCTCCTGGCAGAATTGTATTACTACTGATTTGGTTTTTCATTCTGTTAGTACTTGTTTTATATAACTGGGTGCTCTGGAGTATGGTGCATATATATTTAAGATAGTTATATCTTCCTCTTGGAGTTTTCCCCTAACCAGTATGTAGTGACCTTCTTTATCCTTTCTAATCATTATTGGCTTGAAGTTGACTTTGTCTGCAAACAGAATAGCTGCCCCACCTTTTTTTGGGGTTCCTGTTGCATGGAATGTTGTTTTTCATCCTTTGACTTTGAGTCTGTGAATATCCTTTTGAGTTAAGTGGGTTTCTTGTAAACAGCACATGGTTGGATTTTGTTTCTTGATCCATTCTGTCAGTCTGATTCTTTTAATTGGTGTATTGAGACCATTTACATTAATAGTAAGAACTGTTATAAATTGGTTTATTGTTGACATATTATCTTTCTGGCGTTGCATGTTTATCTTTCTGCTCTGTTCAACTGTCTGCTTTATTTAGTGGTTTTTTACCTAAATGTATCTAGGCTGTCTTTCAGTATTCTTTGCAGGGTTGACTTGGTGATCATGAAGTTTTTCAGCTGATCTTTGTCATGGAAGTATCGTATTTCTCCATCAAATTTGAAGGACAGTTTTGCAGGGTACATCAGCCTAGGTTGAAAATCATTTTCTTTTAGGATCTGAAATACATCAGTCCATGCTCTTCTTGACTTTATTGTTTGTGCTGAGAAGTCTGCTGTAATTCTGATAGGTTTTCCTTTATACATGATCTGTCTTTTCTCTCTGACAGCCTTTAATATTCTATTCTTTTGTTCAATTTTTGAGATGGTCATTATTATATGTCTGGGTATAGATTTATTTTGGTTGTGACTATTTGGAGACCTATATGCTTCATTGATCTTGATATCAGTTTCCAATCTCATGTTTGGGAAACTTTCAGCTATTACTGCTCTAAATATACTCTTGACATCCTTTATGTTGTCCCCTTCTTTTTCATTTATCCTTATCAATCTTATGTTGTTTCTCTTTGTGTCGTCCTGTAGGTGTTGAATTGTTATTTCCTGATTTCTTGTTATTTTTAAAAGATCTTTTCTTTCCTGTTCACTTGTTGCAATCTTGTCTTCGAGGTCTGAGATTCTATCTTCACATTCATTGAGGCGGTTTTTACAACTTTCAATGGAGTTTTTTATTTCCTGTATATCTCTTTGCATCTGTTTTATGTATTCTGTTTGCTTCCTATACTGTTCATCCAGGGATTCTATCCTTCCGTTTAATTCCTCTAATTTTTTAACTGCCTCTTCTTTAGCTATGTTTAGCATCTGCTTCATTTCTTTTATCAATTCTCCTTTCATCTGAGAGAATATTTCTAGTTTGAATTCCTTCAGGGCTTCCCATACTTGCTTCTTTATTTCGGTTACCATTATTTCAGGTATTTCAGTCATGTGGCATGTATTTTCTTCTATGCACATGGCACCTGGGCTTTCTTGGGATGGGCTGGATGTTTGAGATTGCATTTTAGACTTTCGTTTTCCTGTATTTGGAAGCTTCAAGTGTTGTTCCAGGTGTGAGAGAGAGATCCACCAGCCTGGGATGGGGTACCCTGCGATGGCCCCACTCACTTGACCCAGCAGGGAACTATGGCCTGCTCCTCAGACCAGAAAGAGTGTCTCAGGCTGGGCAGAGCTCCCAGCCGCTGCTGCCACAGTCTCTGATCTGGCCTGGTCCCTGGGTCTGGTAGAGACCTGGCCTGTGTCCCCAGGTCACAGCGAAAGTTCCCGCAGGCTGGGCGGAGCTCCGAGCCACCGATGTTACTCTTACCCTTCCGGTCTAGTCTCTGGTCTGGTAGGGAGCCCATCTGGTCCCCCAAGTCAGGGAGAAAGTTCCCGCAGGCTGGGCGGAACTCCCAGCCGCAGCTGCTATAGTCTCTGAACTGGGCTGGTCCCCGGGTCTTGTGGGAAACCGGCCTGGGTCCCCCGGTCAGGGCGGAAGTTCCCACAGGCTGGGTGGGGCTCCCAGCCGCAGCTGTTACTCTTACCCTTCGGTGGGGAGCCGGTCTGGTCCCCCAAGTCAGGGAGAAAGTTCCCGCAGGCTGGGCGGAGCTCTCAGTCGCAGCTGTTACTCTCACCCTTCTGGTCTGGTCTCTGGTCCAGTGGGGAGCCAGTCGGGTCCCCCAAGTCAGGGAGAAAGTTCCCGCAGGCGGTGGTACAAGCGCCTCTGTCACTGCTTTCGTTGGCCGCCCGGATCTTGCTGGAGTTTTATTCTCTCCCCCAGGTAACACACCGCGTCAAACTACACCTCGGCCGCGCCACTCACCAACACTCCGCTTCTCCCAGCCGCCCGGGCCACAGGCAGCAGCAGCCGCCGCCGACTGAGGAGCCGCAGCCCTGTTTTATTGTTAAATGTACTCCGCCTTCAGTTAGTGAGATGCTGAGTCGCAAGCTTCTCCAGCAAACGAGCTTTGAAGAGCAGGAGAGCTTCCCAGCGGAGATCGCTTTAGGTTATTCACCAACTGCTGCCGCCGCCTCTGGGCCGCACTCGGGGGCGCCACGCTCGCCTGCGACCGTCGCGGAGCCGCCGCGGCCTCCCCTGCTGCTTGGGCCCGGCGCCGGCCTCTGGGGCCCAGGCTTCCGCCGCCGCCGCGGCCCTGCGGCCCCCTCCTCTGGAGCAGGGGTCTCCCGCAGAGGGGTGCAGCACGACCCCGACGCGACTCTGTCCGAGACGACAGCGGCGAACAGGCAGCCGAGGTGCGCCAGGTCACAGTCCAACCGTCGGAGGACAGTGCACGACGAATCGCGTCAGTCTCCCGCTCGCTGGGCCTGAAGAACAGGCATTTCAGCCGCTCTCCGCAGCCGCCATGCTTTCATTGTTTGTTTGATCACTTTTTCATGCTTTTTTCTTGTAACCTGAACAACTACTTCTAAGATAAAAATATGTACTGTATTAATTAGTGTTAATTTCCTACTTTTAAAAAAATTTTTGTATTATTTCTATCTTTTGTTTTGTTTTTAAAGGAAAAAAGGGTCTACAACGCTATGGAATGAACTAACAATGACTTATTTACCACTTCTGCTTTCCACTCTGAAGAGAACTTTATAAAAACGAATAAAGACATGTAAAAGTTAAGTAATGGTAATTTCAGATATCTAAATGTTCCAGACACATACCTAGCAAAATGTATAAACACCAAGTAATTCCTTGGAATTGTAAAGTAGAAGTCAGGAATGGTGGAGAGGTAGAAAGTGTTGAAAATACAAGGGATGGAGCTTGTTAGGTGATCTGTGACTGTCTTAGGGCTCAGAAAGGCTTGGCTCTCTGAGTATTAGCTAAGGAACTGTTTTCAGTGCCCTCACAACCGTGTTTCCCTTGCTTTCTCATGGCTTCTGAATCATGACTGGGCTACAGGCAGCTCATGTTCCTACATTTCCCCAACCATCCAAACACATGACGGACATGCCTCAGATGAAAACAGAAATAGGCCCACTGGGTTATCTTGAGTTCTTTTCTTTCATGAATGTGACAAGGTCAGTCTCAGGCAATATTGTATGACTGGTATTGAGACAGTCTGGAATTCGCTGGAAGTTCTGGTGAGAATGTGAAGAGGGGAATAGTGAGAAACAATAACCAGAGACTCATTCTTGCCTTGAAAACCTGGACCAGTGTTCTTATTCAAGAACTTACAGATACCTGGATGCTAGAATCTGACAACATGGAGAGGGCAGATGATTGGAGAACAATTCTCACTAACCCAGGAGGAAAGGAAAAGGAAAATAAAAGTAGGAAGAGGAAGGAAAAATGCGGGTGGAGGGCTGAAGTATGATACGCTCACTGAGACCTGTTCCACACTGTACTGGAAGCTCCATGAAGTCTGACGATTCAAGGTCACACCAAAGCTACAGCTGCTGATAACAGGAGTTGGGGAGTCCCTGACCCTTAGCTGGAGGACGTAGCAGAGTGTGGAGTGGAGCCACAGTAGAGAGCTTTATTGGCTATCAGTGGGTGCTGGAAATTGGGTCTCGTGGGGTGAGAGGCTGACTGGTAACAAGAAATGACTGGAAAACATCTTGGAGTAGGGCAGAGCCTGGCACCATGATGGCATCAGTCAACCACCCATGGCCCAGAGAGGACTGGTGGGAGCAGCTTGGGTTGAACCACACTGCTGGTCGGGAACCAATAGCCAAGGATAAAATTGTTCTGACCCTGTGACATCTGCCACAGCACAGTTTAAAGTGCTGAAGGCAGTCACAGGTTGACTGCCTCAGAGGGGAAAGGCCATTCCGCAGCACCCGTGCATGCCACCTCAGATATCAGCAAACTGGAGAGAGCAGAAAATCAGAACACTTTAGAAAAACTGTAAGGAACACAGAGACAGCCTGAGACCTCCTCCAAACACCTGTCTGAAAGAAACCAGAAACATGATAAGAGCAAAAGATAAGACAAAACCTCCAGTCACTGACCCTGGGAAAATAAGTCCAGGGGAGGTAAGTACAGAAGAGAACCAGTCCAGCAATCATGCAGTGGTAGCCACAACATCAGCAGACATAAAGAAATACATTTGTGACCTCATAGATGAACTTAAAACTGAAATTGTAACCCAAGTGAGACAAGAAAAAAAAAAAGGTTAATAAAAGAAATTCTAAGCCTCTCTGAAGAAAACACAGAGGGAAGAAGGGAGGAACCCAGAAAAGGAAGAGAAACCTTTGGTGAAGAATATAAACAAAATCTAGAATACATGAAACAGATCCCAAGAGACTACCAGGACACTAAAAACTCCATTGAAAGCTGGCAAAATGCTTTGACAGAAACAAAAGTTAGCCTTTTGAAACTTGAAGAGAGATTTACAGTATGTGATCATGAAAGAAAAGACCTATTAAAAATAACAATGAGCCAAGAAATAACAATTCAAAGGCTAGAAGATGACAAGAGGATCTATAACTTAAGAATACAAAATGTAAGCAAAGAAGCAGGAGTAACCACAAATGAATTGCAAAGACTATTCACAGAAATAATTAAGGAAAACTTCCCAAGCATAGGAAAAAGGAATGATATCCAGATAAATGAGGCATATAGAACTCTAGCCAACTATAACCAAAACAGATCTATACCCAGACATAATAATCAAGATTCCAGAAATTCACCACAAGAACAGAATACTAAAAGTGGCCAGAGAAAAGAAGCAGATCACCTACAAAGGACAAATCATCAAAATAACGACAGACTTAACAACACAAACTATTAAACTGAGAAGAGCCAGGGAGGGAATAGTCCAAGCCCTGAAAGAAAATAACCTCCAACCAAGATTAATGTATCCTACAAATCTCTCTCTCAAAATTAATGAAGAAACAAGATGTTTCCAAGACAAAGAGGAACTGTGGGAGTTCATGGCCACCAACCCAACCCTACAGAAATACTGAAGGATATGCTAGAGAGCTAGAGAAAAGAAAAAAAAATACCAGGATTCTGGTAACAATGGCAGAGAGGCCTAAATGAACAAGGAGGACAGTGGAATGAAGGAGAAAAATGTACTAATAATAGCAGAAAAATAGAATAGCAGAGTTGAGGCAGAGAAGGTGGGCTATAATTTTTAACATAGCCTAGATAAACTAACAAAAAGAAACACAGGCAGAGTAGTTTAGGAGGCAGGATCTATTGAGATGCTCTGAATAGGAAATATACTCAACCTAAAAGAAGGTTAATAAACTGAAAGTCAAAGATGAGAAAATGAAGCTCTAAGTGACAGGGAACCAGAGAGAAACAGGAACAACTTGTCCAGCAGCCACAGACAGGTTGGAAAGTTATGACACTTTTGTGCAGTGTAGAACCACAAAGCTAGAAGGAAGGAAAACCTTGTGGCTTTAGTAAGTAAAAGAGTACAGCTCAAGATCAAGTTCAGGGGTAAAAAGGTTCAGCACCATTCGGATAGATAATGGGTTGCCCCCTTAATCTAAAAACTAAAGGAGTTAGTGGGACCCAAAATATACAAAACATCCTGAGAAAGGGAAATGTGAGGAACTGCCTAAAAAAGGAAGGCGGAGGACATTGTTAATAGTGTATCAGAATTTAAAAGCCACAGTAATCTTATCATTCTGCTTAGCTTGATTTTATTTTGTTAAGGTCAGTTTACTCATACTAGATTTGAGAACATAGATAGCTATTCCCAAAATAGCAAGCTATGCCATGGTAATTATCCTTAATTTCCTATTAACTTAAACTGAAGCCCTGTACTACTTACATTGTCTTACTATAACTGATCTTATTTGAAGCTGGCTTGTTAAACTGCTGTTTTGCCTTGACTGATCTTATTCGAATTTGGTATGCTTGATAATATTGAGTCTAGGAGTAGAGGCAACCACTCTGAAGGTGACAAGATGTAATAGTATACCCATTCTGGCTTGATTATTAACTGCTTTTGAAGTCCTACAATGTCTCCAAAGTTGTGTTTTTATTAAAATAGCTATGTTCAATTATTATATGTCTGATGAAGTGAACAACTCTATTGAAAATAACAAGAGAAAGCATAGAAACTACTGTAGATCCGCTAATAATGTAGTTTTATAAGTTTTTTTTTATTTCATGTTTTTCTCTTTTTTTTTTTTGTCTTTTTCATTTTTACCGGTACCAGGGATCGAACTCATGACTGCCTGCTTGCAAGGCAGGTGCTTATGCCGCTGAGCTAAATCCCCAGCCCCCATTTCATGTTTTTCTAAGAATTTGTTTTTTTGTCTTGTTATGATCTGTTTTTCCCTATATTACAGAAAGGATAGATATACATGTAGAGATTCACACGTGGGGAGAATTTCTAACCAGTTTATGGGACCAGATTATATAATGCATGATGTAACAAACACATACTCCGAAGAAGAAGAGACACTAAGAAATCCAGTGCTAATTCTTTAGCATTATGATATAAAATCTAGCAAAACTATTATTCACTGTTCAGAATGATATTAGTCTAGTCTCTTATGTTCAATTTCAGCGTACATAAAGATAATGACAGCTACTATAAAGAGAATGAGGGACATTATGGCAGTCACTGTTGACTTCCCAAAGTCAGATCTTGAAGAGCTAAAAAGCCTTCATCACCCTGTTATGATCGTATTCATTCTATAATGTTCAGTATGTTCAGATGGGGATACTATTTGGAAGAAAACTAGAGACAATAAGACAGAGAGTGAAGATCTCCAGTAGACTTGCTTTGAAATCAGTGTGTCTTAAAATTGTTTCCTTATGATCTGTTTTGTTCTGTTTTGTTTAATCTGATCCTCTTTAAGATATGGGCAGTTCTTTTGAAAATAGCAAAAAGCATTATAGTAGCCATTGTTGATCATCTTGTACTTTGTTTTTACATCATATACTATGTCTATTTTTGTTTTAACTGACTCCATTTTGCTTTGTCACATTTGGTTTTATTCTCTTCAAATAAAGTAATAAGAACTGTAGGAGTAATAAAACCTAAAGTGTGTAATTATTATTATAAAAAAGAGGAAAAGAAAGTGCTCTAAAGGATATAACCACATGTATATTTAAGTGTGTAAAACAGGTAACCAAATTACTAAGGTTTTATTTGGTCATTGAACAAAACCCTTTGCAGTCTCACCGTTTAAATGTTCACTTTGTATGCCTTAATTTTGAAACTTGAACAGCGACTTCTAAGATGACAATATGTAATCTATCAACTTGTGATTTCTTACTGTTTTTTGATATTCTATATTACTTCTACCTTTTTTCTCTTTTTCTTTTATTTCTCTTTAAATTACATCCTTTATAAAAGAAATAAAAATAACTCCAAATAGCCATAACCAAAACAAAACTACACCCAGACATACAATAATCACCATCCCAGAAATCCAACATAAAAATATTAAAAGCTGTTAGAGAGAAGAGACAGATCACCTATAAAGGAAAGCCTATCAGAATCACGGTAAATTTCTCAACACAAATAATGAAATAAGAAGAGCATGGAGTGAAGTATTTCAGGAAAATGATTTCCAACCTAGACTGAGGTACCTGCAAAACTGTCCTTCAAAATGGATGGAGAAATAAAATACTTCCATGACAAAGAATATCTAAAGAACTTCATGATGACCAAGCCAACCCTGCAAAGAATACTGAAAGACAGTTTAGATACACATAGAAAAAAACCAATAAGCAAAGCAGAAAATTAAACAGAATGAATAGATAAAGATGCAACAGCAAAAAGATAACATGTCAACAATAAACAAATATATAATAGCTATAACCATCAGTGTAATTCACCAATAAAAAAAAAGACTGGCAGAATGAATCAAGAAACAACATCCAACCATATGCTGTCTATAATAAACCCATCTAACCTAAAAGGAAATTCACAGACTGAAAATCAAAGGATTTTCAATACACCATGCAATAGGAACCCCCCAAAAAGCGGGGGTAGCTATTCTGTTTGCTGACAATGTGAACTTCAAACCAAGAATGATCCTAAGAGATAAACAAGGTCATTAAATACTGGTTAGGGGAAAACTTCAACAGGAAGAGATAACAATCTTAAATATATATGCCCTGAATTCCAGAGCACCCAGTTAAACAAAGCAAGTATTAACAGAAATGAAAATTCAAATAAACAATACCACAATTACAACAGGAGACCTTAACACACCATTAACACCAAGGAACAGATCAACCAGACAGAAAATCAGCAAAGAATTAACAGAACTGAAACACACTTGCGAACAAATGGACTTGATAGACATGTACAGAGTGTTCCCACCACCAACAACAGAATATACATTCTTCTCCGTGGTACATGGGACATTGTCTAAAATAGGCCACATACTAACCCACAGAACATATTTAAATAAATGCAAAAGAGTTGAAACTATCCCATGCATGTTATCAGATCATAGCATCATGAAACTAGAAATTAATGATAAAAGTAACTGGAAAACCTCACAAAAACATGGAAATTGAATAATACACCCTTGAGCATTCAGTGGATCACAGGGGAAATTAAAGAAGAAATTAAACAATACCTACAAGCAAATTAAAATACAAATACAATGTACTAGAATTTGTGGGATGCAATAGAAAGCAGTCCTCAGAGGAAAGTTTATTGCACTGAGTTCCCACATCAGGAAAATAGAATGAATACAAATAAACAATCTGATGCTGCACCTCAAACATCTAGAAAAAGAAGAGCAAGTCAAGCCCAAAGCCAAAAGGAGGGAGGAAATTATAAAAATCAGAGCAGAAATTAATGCAATAGAGACTAACAAAACAACACAAAGAATCAATGAATCAGTTAGTTGGTTCTTTGAAAGATTAAATAAAATTGATAAGCCCCTAGACAACCTAATTAAAAAATAAAGAAAAAGTTCAAATTCATACAATAAGGAATGAAAAAGGTGAAATGACTACAGACTCTGTGGAAATACAGAAGATCATCAACACCTATTTCAAAAACCTCTACTCTCATAGGTTCGATAACACAGAAGAAATGGACGGATTCCTAGGAACATATGAAGTATCAAAGCTGGGTCAAGAAGATGTAAAACTGCTGAATAGCCCAGTTTCTATTAATGAAATTGAAAATGTAATTTAATCTTTACCTACAAAGAAGAGCCCAGGTCCAGACGGATTCACTGCAGAATTGTATAAGAAATACAAATAAGACTTAATGCTGACATTCCTCAAACTCTTCAATGAAATTGAAAGGGAAGCAATTTTTCCAGGAAAGTCATTCCTGGAAGCAAATATTATTCTAGTACCAAAACCTGAGAAAGACCCAACTAAAAAAGAGAGCTAAAGGCCAATCTTCCTAATGAACCCAGATTAAAAAATCCTCCAAAAATATTGGCAAACAGGATGCAGCAAATCATCAAGAAGATTATGCACCACAACCAAGTGGGATTCATCGCAGGCACACAACGATAGTTCAAGATACATAAATGGATAAATGTAATCCACCATATCAATAAAGCCAAAAGTAAGAATCACATGATGATTTCTATACATGCAGAAAAAGCTTTTGATAAGGTCCAACACTCCTTCATGCTAAGAATGTTACAGAAAATTAAAATAGATGGTCTTTTCCTCAATATGACAAAGGCTATCTATGATAAACCTATGATAAAACCAAATGTGGCATCATATTAAATGGCCAAAAGCTGAAGGCCTTTACCTTAAAGTCAGGCACAAGACATGGATGTCCCTTATCACCACTCTTATTCAATATAGTACTAGAAATACTAGCCAGAGCAATTAGACAAGAGAGAGGAATAAAAGGGGAAAATATGGGGAAAGAGGAAGTTAATCATTATTTGCACATGCCATGTTACTCTATATAGAAGACTCCCAAAATTCCATTGAAAGTCTCCTAGATATAATAAATAAATTCAGAAATGTAGCTGGATACAAAAATCAATGCTCAAAAATCAATAGCATTTCTATACATTAACAACAAAATTACAGAGAGAGAAATAAAAGAAGCCCCATCCTTCACACTAGCATCTTAAAAAATGAAATACTTAGGAATTAATTTCACAAAGAGGTAAAAAATCTATACAGGGAAAACTATAATTCCCTGAAAAGGAAATTGAAGACAATCTCAGAAAATGGAAAGACACTCTTGTTCATGGATAGAGAATAAATATTGTGAAAATAGCCATTCTCCCAAAACTATTATACAGATTCAATGCAATCCCAATGAAAATACCAACATACCTCACAGACCAAGAGAAATCACTCCTAAAATTCATCTGGAAACAGAAGAGAACTAGAATAGCAAACGGAATTCTAGGCAGCAAAGGCAAGGTAGGAGGCATCACAATCCCTGACTTGAAATTATACTACAAAGCTACTGTAATAAAATCAACATGGTACTGGAATAAAAACAGATCTGAAGATCAATGGAATAGACTAGAAGATACAATCACAACTACTAATACACTCATCCACGTTATCTTTGATAAAGGGACCAAACATATTCACTCGAAAAAAACGACAGTCTCTTTTTAATAAACGGTGCTGGAAAAACTGGCTCTCCATATGACAAAAAATTAAAACTAGACACATGCCTATCACCATATACTAAACTAAAATCTAAATGGATCAAAAAAGATCTGGATATTAAAACAGAAACACTAAATCTGTTGGAAGACAAAGTAGGTAAACATCTTGAACAAACCACACAGAAAATACTTCCCAGAATCAATAACCAGGATCACCTCTTATTAAAGTATCTGCATGTCAAAAGAAATCTCCAGCATAGTGAAAAGAAAACCCACAAACTTGGAAAAAATCTTAGTGAGCTGTCCCTCAGATAAAGTTCTTCTGTCTAAAACATATAAAGAATTTTTAAAAATCAGATCCCCGAAATTCAAAGACCCAATTCAAATATGGGCACTTGAGTGGAATACACAATTCTCAGATGAAGAAATACAAATAGCAAAAAAATACATGAAAAAATGTTCATCATTGTTAGTCATTTGAGAAATGCAAATTAAAGCCACACTGAGATTCCATCTCACTCCTGAAAGAATGGCCAGGTTCAAGAAAACTACCAACAACAAATGCTGGAGAGACTGTAGGGAAAAAGGAACTCTCCTGCACTGTTGGTGGGAGTGTAGATTGGTGCACCCACTGTGGAGGTCAGTCTGCAGATTCCTCAAAAACCTGGGATTGGAGGTCCCATTGGACCCAGGTAATCCACTTCTTGGCATATTCCCAGAATAACTGAAAACATCACACCTCAGTGATATATGTGCACCCATATTTATAGCAGCACAATTTGTAATAGCCAGATTTTGGAAACAACCTAAGTGTCCATCAACTAAGGAATGGATAAAAAAGCTGTGGCATTTTTATACAACGGAGTACTACTCAGCTGTAAAAAATGATCACATTGAGATATTTACTAATAAATGGGCGCAACTTAAGACCATACTCATAAGTGAAATCAATCAAACTCATATGTATAAATACCATATAGTCTCACAAGTGTAAGAAATAGTAAAAGTTTATGGTAATCATGATTCCCAATTTACATTGTTTTGAAATCTTATAATGATCGCATTGGTTAGTTGTAATGGGTTTGCCCTTGTTTGTTTGATTTTATTAACTGTGATGGTATGAACAGATAATTTGAGGGAAACAAGTCATTATAACAGCCTGTACTGGTATAATATCATCTTACTCTGAAGTCCTACCATGCTTTGACTCTTCTGTTTCCATTGGCTCTATCATGTTGTACCTTATTGGATTGTATTACATGTTAAAATATAAACAAATTTTCTATGGAAAATGAGATAATATAATAGCCATTGTTTGCTTTCTGTTCTTTGGTTCTGAATGCCCTATAATACGCTGATTCTCCTGAATGTTTTTATACTAATTTGTTATGTTTGATACTATTGTATATGAAGTTATACTCAACTATTTCAAAGAAAAAGACATTGTGATAGTTACTGTTAATTACTGTTGTATTCTATTGAAATTCTGTGTTGCTTACATTGTTCTGTTCAGATCTGCTTTGTTATGTCTTGTTTTGCTTAATCTCTTTAAAATAAAAAACAAGAAAGATAACCTCAAAGTTCTTGTAGATAAATGGATGCAGCCTCAGATCATGCTCATAGATGAAAGGGTTCAGAGTCACATGGGTGAATATCGTGTTGTCTCCCTAGTATAAGAAACTAAAGGAGTTAGTGGGATCCAAAATGCACAATACATGTTGTGAAAGTGAAAGGGGAGGAAGTTTCTAAAAAGGGAAGATAGTGGTCATTGTGAATCTACAATTATGATTTAAAACCCATATTGTTTTCATTGTTCTATTTAGGTTGGTTTTATTCTGTTTCAGTTTGTCTAATTTTATTAGATTTGATGACATAGACAGCTGTTGCAAAAATAACAAAGTATATTATGGTATCCATTATTGATTTCCTGTTATCTTGTTTTGAAGCCCTATATTGCTTTCATTGTTTTGTTTTCATTTATTTTGTTCTATTTTGTTTTGCATGACTGTATCATGTCTGATCATGTAGGTGTCTACATTGAAGATAACAAGAGGCATTATAGTAGACACTATAGTTTTATTATTATCTTGTCTTGAAGTCCTGTATTGCTTCCATTGTTTTGTTCTTATTGATTTTATCCTGTACTATTTCATATGATTTTATTATACCTGATGGTATGGGCAGTTATTTTGAAAATAACAAGAGGCATTATGGTAGCCATTATTGATTTCCTTTTATCTTGCTTTCAAGTCATGTACCATGTTCATTGTTTTTGTTTTGATTGACTCTATTCTATTTTGATTTTACTCTCTTCAAAATAAAAAAAATTTGATTCCATACCAGATCCTAACAAACAAAATTCAAAATTAAGACTTTTCAGAGGAATTTCCTTATGCCACTATTATATACAATCATCTATGGTTTATCCCATAAAATCCAGGATCAACCTTTAGGCAAAGAACTTTATTATCACAAAATTTAGATGTTTCACATGCATGGGCTTGGTCAATACCAGTTTAACTAAAACTTGAACACCTTTCTTGCTTCTTCTAACTGTTCTTCAGTCATTAGAGGCTTCCTCTGGCTGCCAGGCTGCAGTCATTAGAGGCTTCCTCTGGCTGCCAGGCTGCAGAAACTTCTTCACATTTGGCAGGTTACTGATTCTGGTTTTTAGAGCCCACAAATTATAGTTTCAGCATTGGGTCTAAAGTACAAATCAACTGTTAGAAAATCTTTCTCCACCTTCCCAAAAAAAGACAAATTAAGTGGTTCTATTACACTAATGTGGTGCAGGAAATATGCACTCATACAGAATATAAGACAGAGAATACATAGCTCAATAGCATCTTGCTTGAACAGTTTTTAAAATTTTTATTAAGTCTTTCTTGCCTTCCTTGTTCAATTTTTGGTTTTAATTAGTACACGTTTGTAATGCAAACTGATCACAATCTTTGTGGAGAATTGGTACATGTACATGACAAACTTTAATTCTATCTTATCCCTTTCTCCTCTCTGCTCTCTCTTTTCCCTCCATCTCTTAGTTCTCTTCCAACTTGTAAAAGATCTATCATCCTATTTTCTATTATTTATCTTTTACTTTGCTATTCATTTATATTTTAGAATTATCATAAAAGAAACCACACAATATGAAAACTCTCTTTGATTTCACTTAAAATTATGCTATCAAGGTGCATCCATTTTCCTAAAAATGACTTGAGTTTATCCTTTTTTTTTTTTAATTTTTTTTTTTTGTCTTTTTCCTTTTTATCGGTACCAGGGATCGAACTCACAACTGCCTGCTTGCAAGGCAGGCACTTATGCCGCTGAGCTAAATCCCCAGCCCCGAGTTTATCCTTAATTATGACAGATTAGGACTTTATTGTGTATAAATACATTTTCCCTATCCATTCATCTGTTAATGAATTTATATTTTGCTTCTAAGACTTAGCTTTTATGAATTTTACTGTTGTAAACATAAGGTATGCATGTATCACTGTAATAGGGTGTCTTTAACTCTTTTTAAATTAAGCTTATTGGTACAATTTAGGTAAATATAACAATCACATTGTCACAGGGAATTTTGCCTGCACATGATATATCAGTTATTTTCCTCCCATATCTCTACCCCCTCCACAACAGGAGGATTGCTGTGAGTTCAAGGCCAGGCTGGGTTACACTGTGAGTACAGGCCAGCATGAACCACATAGCAAGATCCTGCCTCAAATAACAAAATCCTCTGGTGCCCTAGTTTAATATTATTTCCCTAGTCAGAGCCAGAATCTGTACTGAATAACCCCACCAAGTCTGCAGTAGGATTACTGCCGAGTGAGAGGCTGATCCTTGTACATGAGTTGTTCATCAGGTGAGAGCAGTGTCCTTGTCCTTTTGTCACCCAAGGCTGCTTGCCTGTTTGCACTACCGGTCACAAGGATGGGGCTTACCCTTGTCCTACCCCTAGCCAAGGCTCTTGCCTACTTGTGCCACTGTAACAAAGTGGGGGGTGCCCTTGCCCACATCAGGCCAAGGCTGCTTCTCTGCTTATGCTGCCAGTTGGAAAGGAAGGGGCTACTTCTAGTCCTTTGTAACGTGGGCTAAGTCTTGCATTTGACAGCAGCTCGAATGGTCTGAGTCTCAGCTCCTACCTCCCAATGAAGCTCTCAGTCTACTGTCCAGCTGCTGGCTGTCTGTTATGACTTAACGGTCCTTCCTTCATTCCACTCCTGGCTGCTGGCACTGAAGTAACCCAGGAGGTGTTCTGCTGCTGGTCTTCAAGCTTAAACCCTTTGATACAAAATGACAGTCCCACCAACCAGTTGCTGCTCCTCCACACAACTGTGCTCAGTGCAACACTCTGGTTCACTCACCAACTGACGACTCTAGGGTGGGCTCCGGAAAGTGTCTCATGTTTTCTGCTACCTCTGACTGCACATGTGTAGGCAGAGGCAGGTGTCAGTCTCCCAGTAAGAGCCTAAGTTGCTTTCACTGACTCCCTCCCTGCCAGGTCAGCACACAGCTTCTCTAGCCATACCACACTGTCTCAGGCCTGCAACAGTGAGCTGTTTCTTCTGTAGCAATGAATCCTATTTTCTTCTCCTTTTTTGGTTCTTTGTGGTTCCAGGGTGGCTTGGATATTCTTTGATTTCTCTCCAGGATGTTGTTTCCAAACTCTCAACACTTCATTCTAAGAAGCTGAGTAGCTGACACTCAGTACTCTGCCATTTTGGATTCCCCAAATGTCTTTAACTTTAAGAGGATATCCACAAGGGAATGGTTGGGTCAAGTGGAATTTCTAGTTTTAGTTTTTGAGGATTTACATACTAATTTTCATAGTGGTTGTACTCTTTTACATTCCCAACTTTGTAGAAAGGTTCTTTTTTCCTTGCAGCTTTACCAGCATTTGTTATGATTTGATTTTGGGAAGATAGTCATTTTTATTAGAATGAGCAAAATCTCAGTCCCCATCCTGTAATCCTGTCCGCCAACCACCAATATCCATAAATATCATTAGTGTAAAAGTTGGTTTTATCTGGACCCTGATTAATATTTTCTATCTTCCATCCCAACTCGATCTTTCCACATTTAGCTTTCTTTCCTTCACTACATCTCCCTGCCTGCATCTGGCAGACATTGTTGTTCTTCTGGTTACAAAAAACCCCAGAATGACAAGGGTGTATGTCTAAGAAGGTTGGCTAGAGGAGAATGTTTGGAATATGCAAAGAATTTAAAACCTTAGCCCCCATTTAAAGTCCCAATTAAAGCATGAGCAACTGAAATTGGCAGATCCTTTTGAGAATAAGTATAAATAGCCACTAAGTACATGAAAAAAATCCAACATCCCTGGCTATTAAAGAAGTGCAAATTAAACAAACTGAGATTTTGTCTCATTCTAGAAAAAATGACTATCTTCACAAAATCAAATCATAACAAATGCTGGTGAAGCTGCAAAAAAAAAAAACAAAAAAAAAAACAAAAAAAAAAAGAACCTTTCTACAAAGTTGGGAATGTAAAGTAGTACAACCATTGTGAAAACTTGTATGTCTAGATGGTCACTTTGGAGGCATGAGGGAAGGGACTGAAGACGTAGAGGAGCTGGAAGCCAGAACTGCACCCTGGGTCCAAACAAGAGATTCACTTTGGGAAATGTGGGGCCGCCTCTGTGAGGGCAGTGGAACAGTCACCTGCAGCAGGGTGAAGTTGGCCAAAAGACTGGCGTCAAACTCTTCAACCATGTACAAAAGTTCAGTCAGGAGAATGTCAGCCTTGCTCAGCTTGTTGCCAACAAGATAGCCTTGTCCATGGCCCTTTAACACCTGCAGAATTTGAGAAGTCAGACTGAACACAAGCAGCATCAGACTGGAACCCCGGCATCCCCCTGAGCCTCTCACCCCACACCACCCTGCTGCTGCTTCCCTGATGAGTGTGGAGCTCCAGCCTTTACCAGGGCCCTGACTCATGAGGAAGGGTGAGGATCAGGTGCTGCTACTCCTGTGCTACAGCCCAGGAACCCCCTTCATTCTCATGCCTGTGCTGCTCTCCTTCTCCACATTTTCCATGTGTACAGTGCTCAGCTCCTGCTGCACCACGTCTCCATCCTCCCACAGCCCGAGAGGAGCAGCCCTGAGTCCTTGGGATGCACGGCTGCCCTCTGCTCTCCGTGTGCCGTCTCCTATGGGCAGCAGCTCCAGCCTCACAGCAGCACCCTTCACAGGTGTGCAGACCACTTTAGTGCCTCGGTTTCCCCTTGTCTCTGTTCTCTGCATTTTCTAGTTGCCTCCCTGGGATCTGAGATAAACCTGAGCTAACTCAGTTCATTTCCTTTGCAAGATGGGCTCTGACTCCTTCCTTAGACTGGTATAATCTTCATGGAAGTTGCCTAGCGGTAAACAGTACTGATAGCTGTAACTCTGCAATGTATAAAAAGTTGTGTGTTTGACTAATGGTGAAAGAGGGAGAGACATGGACACATGATAGAGGCAACATATCTGGATGATGTATATGCATTCATTCAACATGTGTTTCCACTTTTGTGGCTGTATAAAATTTATGCAATAAACTTTTTGCAAGGCATATGATTATTTAAATACTCCAGCAACATGGAAATCAGATCAAATAAAAAGCAAAAATAAACATGATATCACCTTCTAATAAGAAATCCTCTTAAAAAGGTCAGTAAATACCTTCGGTGTAAAACAGAATGCAACATCAAAAGCCTTATTGTAATATATATAACTCATGTGTTTGCATGGAGTTCTTAGGTATAATAATGTACATGATTTAAATGCCTGAGAACTTTTCATCATGTTATATGTCCTAACCAATAAGATCCCCAGTGGCATGTTTGATTGTTCCTAAAATCATGATTTTTTTCACTGGGCTAAGCAGCAATTATTAAGTTTTACTGAAGTAATGAAAGTTTAATGCTTCATAAGATGAGTGTTGATGGATTAGTTCTCTTACTTATTTGTGTGATTCCATGTCCCTTATAATGTTTTGGGGGGACCTATATGTTTGTTTAGCTTAAGTCCAAGTGGTTTTTTCTTGAAATATTCTAGCTTAACCTTCACAAATAAGGTTAACGAAGGTAGACACTACATTTATAATGGTGACCTTTATTTGTTCAGTTTGGATGGCCCTCCTCCCAAGGCTGAGAGCCATATCCCCAAATCCCATAGGAGTCTTTCTTATCGTCTCTTTACATGTTCTCCTCCTCTCCATCTCTCTAACACCACCCTTCTTTAGAGTCTTTGCATTCCTCCCCAAAACCCTACAATATTCTCCAGCTGGCATTTGCTGCCATGTCTCTCTACACCGGGTCAGAATACCATGTGCCACACTGTTCTCATCAGGCACTCTGGGATGCAATGCAAGCCCAGGGCCTTCTGCAGAATCCACACAACTTGAAGAGCGGCTCAGTCTTCCACCCACCAATTTCTCCTTGTGAATATAACATCCCATCAAGGAGGAAATTCTAGGTTGAGGCATAAAAACTTCAACTTTGGCTCAAAAGTCCTACCTTTGGTATAATCATGTAATGCTTCCTCTCACTTTGTGTTTAGGTATCTCCCTGAGCCTCACTGTTTCCGTGCTGGTATTTTGAGGACTTCCTGGAAGGCAAAGGCTCTAGGAGAACCCAGCCATGGCATTTCTCCAAAACTTTGAACTTGGTGCTCACAAACGCTGAGCAGACTCACTTACTTTTTCAAAGGCAGGTAAGAAACGATTCTTTGCTTTGTCTCTAATCAAATTCATCTTGCTCTCTTTTTGATCTGGAGGAGTTATTATCAAATGTAAGAGCAATTCATATAAATCTGCCACGCCTTCTGTATACATATCAATCCTGAAAGACAAACACATCCAATCAAATATTTCCTTTCTTAGACTTTATGATTTAAAATCTAAGTAAATAAGAACACTAGGGCCTGGGAATTTAGCTCAGCGGTTCAAGTGCTTGCCTGATATGCATGAGGTCATGAGTTTAATTCCCAGGGACAAAAAAAACAAAAGCATTACATAGTTACAAAGTAATTTACCTACTGTGGATACGTTTTATATGTAGTCATTACACTGTGAGTTTTACTTATATATTAACATTTACTCCTTACAACAATCTGTAGGGATGTATATATAATTTTTGCTATATCCACGAAACAAATGTAGGTTCAAAGAGCATTGGTGGCCACTGCAGATTCACAGCGAGGAGCGATCTTTGTGGAATCACTCTATGTGGCCATCAGAGCTGCAAACAGCACTTGCAGCCTCTGTGTGGTTTGCTAGCACACAATCTTATCTTCTTCACATGTGCCTAGACACCAAGCAGGTGACAGTCTCCGGCACAGCTCCTCGGGCTCATCTCTGTTCTTTTCACTCCCATTACACAGAGGCTCACCGGCATGTTCATGTTAGAAATTCTGCCAATTATTTCCCATGAAACATATTTGCACAATCTTTTAAACATGTTTTCCAACGTTGGCCTTATTTCCAACTCTATTCTGCTTAAAATAACCTCTTCATTGATGTGTTTTTATATTCAGCCATCACCAGTTGCCATAAGAGACCTTTCTTTTTGCCATTTCAAGCTAGACTTTCGACAGTTATTTTGGAATTTATATGACAGCTTTACTGCCACATATTTACACACCTTAGCTGCCAGCCCTTGAAAGATATAATACTCATGTTTATATTGCATTCACAGAGTTTTATAAATATTAGAATTCACTAATGTTCAATGTTCATCAGAACACTATTATTAACCTACTCTCAAAAAATTTTGTTTCTTTGGCAACCAACTCTCCTTGATTACAGTCTAGGAACTCACTAATAGCTTCTCAGTCTCTATGAATTTTAATGTAATGAACATTTCATGGAAAATCATGGAACATGTGGCCTTCTGTGTCACCTTTCCTTTGTATGTGCAATATATTACCAGATTTTATTCCAGTTATATAATACACCACCACTTCATGTATTTTTATGACCATCGTATGTCTCCAGTACAGTTTTTCTCTACACACCCATTCTTGGATTTTGGGGTGTTTCTACTTTTGAAAAATTCAAGTAATGCTGATAAGTATATTTCTTTCTTTTTTTTTTTTTTTTGTCTTTTTCTTTTTTATTGGAACCGGGGATCGAACTGATGACTGCCTGCTTGCAAGGCAGGTGCTTATGCCGCTGAGCTAAATCCCTAGCCCCGATAAGTATATTTCTAAACAGTTTAAAAAATTTCATTTTCCTGTGGACATATATCTGGTAGAAGCATTGCTGGATAAGTTCATTTTTAACTTTTGGAGGAACTGCCAACAATTTCATGCAGGATTTCATTTTCAGTCAAGCAGTTCCATGCCAGGAAGGACAACCCCAGACCCCCAACCTTGGTTTTAAAGAGCTGCTCTGCTGGTTTTAACTCCATATGAAATGCATTAGTCAGCCCTGGTACCATGAGACTCACTAATATTCATCAGGCTGACATGTTTGGAGAATAAGCAGGTTTCTTAGGTCCAGGTCATCATTTTTATAATTTCTGAAATTGGAAAATTAAGTTCTTTGAATCCTGCCACTCAAAAACCCCTCTTTCTTGTCCTCAAAATCTGTGTCACTTGTCCAAAGCTGTTGACAAAGGTCCAAATTATAAATTTTTGTGCTCCTAGAGTCAACTATACTCTTATTTCCTAGGACTTTATTAGTGTGCCTCATTCATCATGTCTAGGCCCACCCAGCTGCTTGTTTGTTTGCATTTTTAGAGACAAGATATCTCTGTATAATTCAGGTGGGCCTTGAACCCACTGTGTAACCCTGGCCAGCCTTGAACTCAAAGTAATCCTCCTCCTAACTCAGCCTCCCAAATGCTGGAATTGCAGGTGTGCACCAACATGTCTGGCTCTCAAGCCCACCCTATGATTGCTCATGATCTTCCTGCCATGGTGCTGCTCAGTCAGTGTGGGACCTAAATGTCCCATGGAAAAGCCAAAATTCTACCGTACAGGAGTCTCTCCTTCGTGTCTTTCCCATAGAGGTTGTATTTGGTGGCGATGTAGTTGAGAATGGCTCTGGACTGCACCAGCTTCATCCCATCCATCTCCACCATGGGCACTTGCTGGAACATCAGAACTCCATCTATTGGAAAAAGGAAAGTAAAAAAAGGGTGAAATGTTTATGATTTCCAGTGTCTGCGGATGAGACTGCATTTGTACAAATGACTTAAATAAAACAAAGGGGAAATATTACACACTTATCTTCAGGTAAAGTAGCAGTTTGTTCCTACCTTCATGTAGTTCATTTTCTTATCAACCTTTCTTTTGCTTTTTAACCTATTCATTTGTCTTCCGTTTCCCATCTACATATCAAATACCTCTTGTTTTTCAGAATGTTTTATTCATCTTCATGAATACTATTATGACTTGCATCTAGATGTTCCTCCAAAGCCTCATGCAGTGTGCAATCATAGGTGGGGCTTTTACAGAGATGGCTGGATCTAGAGTGTGTGATGCTGAGATCAAGGGTGTGTGATTACTGAATGAATCCCCTGGCTGGGTTGGCATAGCTCCAAGCGTGGTAATGGACAGGCCCATCCTGGGTGTGAGTGCTGCCTGCTGAAAGAGTGTGTGGCCTGGATGGAATATAAGGAACAGAAAGCGGGTCGCTTGCAGCTTACTACTTCACTGCCCCTGCCTTCTCCCTCCCTGCTTTGCCACTTACTCCTCTGCGATGTTCCTCTGTCGTGCCACCTTGCCTCAGAGTCAGCTGACTACAAACTAAAACGTCTACAATCTGTGAGTCAAATAAACTTCTTCTTAACTTTGAGTTTCAGGCATTTTGTCTTAGGAATGATGCAAGTAACTAAGACAAAGACTTTCAGAATGTTTGAAGGTGAGCTGCAAAAGTAATATTCATGATGTCAAGAAATTTACAAAAGTTTTGAAGAAAAGTTTTTATATAGCGATGTCAATCTCAGTGTAGCTGGGATATCCACTCGCAACAAGCCATAAATGAAAAAGCTCACGATAACTGCCCCATACATTTCTCTGCTTGTTACCTAGTGATTATCCTTGTGTGTACATCAGTAGGTGAACAGTGTGGAATCGTGAACTGACTATAGCTCAAACAAGAGGAAGCAAGGAGAGATCATTTATAGGGTTGTGAGGATTGTTTAGTGACAAACACTCAAAGAGGTCTGGCCCTTTTTATTCCTGAGACGGAAGATCCCTCAAGAAGATACATTTCATATTTTACCACTTGCTATTACTCCATCATCCCCACTATCACCCCTATAATGTATGAGTGTTGCATGATATCTGTGAGTAAGAACGGTACAATGGCGAACCTAGGAAGTAAGAAATGCCAGGATCCTGAACCATCAGCTAAGAAAATCTGTGGGCTGTGAGTACAGCTGGCCCAAGAGAGAAGCCACGTAGGCTATGACTGACATGAGCACAGGAATGGGTCTCCCCAAGTCTTTTAGAACTTACATTTTACCATTGGGTTTCTCAGATGCCAGATATGGAGTCACTGGACTTTCTGTTCACCTTGTCGGGTTTCCATTTTGATGTGGTCCTGCTCTTTTCTATGCCCCTATTTCTCTTTCCTGGAATGAGAATGTTTACCTGCACCATTATAGGCTCAGGATTGTCTCACTAGTTTTTTTCTTTTTACAGAGATTCATAACAAAGAATTTGCCATGCATCTCAGAAGAGTTGGAGTTGGATTTCAGGAACTGCTGAGACTGTGGGGAATTGTGTTTCCAATTGTATGTGGAATAGCTATATTACATTAGTGTTGGAGGATGCCAAGCTGCAATCCTCTGAGAAATGAAGTCCCTTGCCTCTATCTTTACCTGACCTGTCCTCCAACCCCGTTTGCTGAGATATGCAGAGCTGACTGTATAGAAGCAGATATTCCCTTCATTGGCCAAAAGAATGTGACTGAGTTCAACCAAAGCATCAGTGTGTCTCAGGATGGCAAAGTGCTGTCCCTCGGGCAAGAATTGCTCCCCTGGTGACAGCTGGACTAGAGGTTTGAGCCTGTAAGATTTCAGGGCTAAGGCAAGACACAACATCTCAGCTGAGGCCATGGGACTCAGAAAACATGATGCCTTCTGACAGTAAAGGTGCCAGCTGTTCACACATCAGGTTATCTGTTGTGCTACTAATTGGAAGCCTCTGTCCATGGTGCAGAGTACTTTTTTCCTCCTCTGCACGCCATGTCTGCAAAGCTTTTTTTTCTCAAACATTCTATTGAGACCTCCACCTGCATCCCTGATTAGTATCAATTAGAGCATGGGCACTCTAACTCCTGGCCCTTTGTTCCACGGAGAATAATCAGTCATCACAGAGCCCCTTCACCTGCGGATCTCTCTCTGTCTTTTTTCATCCATGTGCCACATTGCCAGAGAGGAGACAGAACAATTCCATAGGGATTTCAGTACATTACTTTGAATTATGACCTTAGTATTTTCTTTATTGGAATATTAAATACAGAGGATTATTTGGTTGTGAAGTTGACAAAGTGTGGGTTGTGACCATGAATGAGAATATGTCAACTTCACTGAATTAAGAAATGCCTGGATAGAGCATGCTCCTGGGTGTGGCTGGGTGTGCTGTGGAGTTGTGGTTTGGGGTACCGTACGTGGCCTGCTCCCCCCATTCCTCTCTGGCACTGCTCCTCTAGTCTGTTCCCTGTCGTCATGAACTAAGCTCCTTTGCTCCACTGCACCCTTCTGCCATGATGTTTGTCTCTTGGAATCAGTCAGTCATGGGCTGAATTCTGAAAGCAAGAACCAAATTAAAGCTCCCTTCGCTCACATTGTGAGTGTCAGGTATTGTGCTTCAACAACAAGAAAGCTGGCTAATACAATATTCAAGCTTCATACTGAAAACCTTCATCAGAGCCATTTAGATACTTGATCTTACCCTTTCTTAACTTTTCCAAATCTTCCGGACATGTTATAAACTTCTCTTCAAACTGGAAGAAAATGTAAAAAATTCTTCTTAGTTAATTCCATAATATTATAGTCCTTTAAATGTGAATGACCCCTAAAATGATGTAATAGACATGAGGAAATTAAATATCTGAGTCTGGCAGTGTCTGATCTTGGGCACTTGGAAATTTATATTGGATCCATCATGAAAATGGCATAGATCACCATACAGGGCTGCTCATTTGTATTGTTCCCCTTTCTCTGATCCCAACAAGTCCATAGTTAGGCCTCAATTTGGGAGAGCTGTGACTGGAAGGCAGGGACTTGGAATTCTTTTAGTTATAAAATTGTATAATCTCAGCAGAACCACTGATGTCTAGTGAGATCCAAATAGAATCATTATGTTCCCATCTTAGTGTATGTGATAGGCCAACTTAAGATTTTTGTCATCATTGAGTCTCTACCACTGGATCTGTGGTGTGATTTACACCACTCCTTTCCTTTTCATAGTTTAACAGAAGTTTGTAATCATGAAAAGGTAGGTAAATCTCCTTCTCACTTGCTTGGGAAGTCAGCATTTGTCGTTGACTTCCAAAATCTGAGAGGGTGGGCGGCACAAATGCTGAAGAGTGTGTGCCACCAATTTGCATAGTATCCACAGAACCATTGGATGTTGTGGCTGTTCACCACAGGAGAACGTTCAAGGTGGAGCATGCACGATGAGGCTTATGGCCACGGATGAGCCTGTGATTACCAGTCTTTGGGCAGAGAGAGTGCAGAAGGTTTAAGCAAGGGTCTCTAGGCACCCTTGCCCACTGCCCTTCTCAGTCATGGGTTGGTGGAGAAGTAGAAGCCTTCCATGCTGAGGACACTGACTCTACTTCCTCTTCTTGTGCTGAACTTATTCTATCTGGAGGCTTGGGATGTATCTCAGTATCCCCATCTGGCATCTGGAGCATGCTGAAACCATGTCATTTATTTACAGGAAAAACAAAGTCTGGGTCGATATCATTTGCATTTTTGTGGACTTGTTTCTTGTGAAATTAAGAAAGGATCATGCCAAGGAGTCATAGATTTATGTAGGACTGAGAAATACTGTTTCCCTGGCTTAAGTAGACACATTGCTAAGAGCCTAGCAAGGACTTTAGAAGTTCCCTTTATAGGACATGACCTCACTGTTATGGCTTGTATCTAGGTATTTCCCTAAAGCCCAAAAGGCTCATGGATGGGCTTTTGGGAGGTGATTGGATCATGAATGTGTGATAACCACATTGTGTTAGCCCACTGATGAGTTTGTAGCTAAATGCGATGTTGGGAGGTGAAACCTGGTTGGATGAGGTAGATCAGTAGGGGTGTGGCCTGGAATGGTAGATGTCTCTCCTCTCTCCTCCTCCTCCTCCTCCTCTTCCTCCTCTTCTTCTTCCTCTTTCTCTCTCTCTCTCTCTCTCTCTCTCTCTCTCTCTCTCTCTCTCTCTCTCTCTCTCTCTCTCTTCTCTGTCTCTCTCTCTCTGCCTCCATACCATACCATACTACTTTTCCTCTGCAATGCCCCTCTGTTACTCCATCCTGTCTTGGAGACTGAAAACTATGGGGTGAAACCTCTGCAAATTGTGAACCAAACAAACCTTTCCCCCTTTAATTTGTGGATGTCAGTTATTGTGCCAGGGTGACAGGGAAGTAACTAAGATACTCACCCTTTAACCTTCCTTTACTGCTGTCACCTGAGCGACAACATCCATAGAATATCCATAATCTCCTCTCTAAGAAACCCTCACTCAGTTGCCAAGAGGGGTCTGTCCTCAGAAGCATTTTTATCAGTAATGCCTCTAAAGAGAAGGAGTCTCCATGTCCTAACAGCATCTCCCTTCCATTAAAAAGATACAGGAATGTCCTTAAAAGTACAATGCTCCCTTTCACACCCTTATTGAAATCTCCTGTTTACTTGTCTCTGCCCTAAGATTATCCAGTCTGCCAAATCTGGTCTCTTATTCAATTAAAATTCGGAGAAGCTTTCACAGAACCTGGCATTTAATAGATTTTCCCCAAATTACTTGTTGAACAAACGTATTCTATTTTTAGCAGGAGGTTTGTTACTGTCCACTCCCTCCATCCTTCCAGTTGCATTTTTTAAACTTAGCTCTTCTTGGTTTTGTATGTTTTTACATTATTATTGTATAAATTTCTAGAGCTATCTGTAAAATACAGATAATACACAAATCTTCCTGCTATCAGTCACCCAGGAACTCTAGTAGTTACCAAATGAAACTAATCTAGATTTATCTGTATTCCCACCTTCTCTCCTATCCTTGTCATAATGTTCAGCCAGTCCTAGGCATCATATGACTTCCTTAGAAACACTTTTGAATGTGTCTGTCTATAAAATATGACTTGTTTTGTTTTTGGTGCTAGGAGTTGAATCCAGAGCCTTCTACATGCAAGGCAAGAGCATTACCACATAGCCACATGCCCAGCCCCAAACATGATGGTTTTTATTTTATTTATTTATTTATTTTTTGTCTTTTCGAAACAGGGTTTTACTACACAGTTTAGGCTGGCTTTGAACCCTGACTGGCCTCAAACAAGCAGTAATCTTTTTGCTTCAGCCTCCTGAGTTCTGAGACTACAAGTAATAAAAATATCACATTTAAAAGCACTCTAAAAATTAACTGTATTTAATATCTCCTAATATTTAACCAACATCCAAGTTTCTAATTGTTACATAAATGACCTAAATTATATAATTCATTTAAATACAAATGAATTTTATACATTGTAAGTGTTTGAGCTTTCTTTTTAAAATATACTTACTTATGTGCTTTTTTGCTGGAAATATAATTTTATTTGGTCAAGTTGTTTGATTTTTTAATAAGTAGGGATATTTTTATTTATGACAAAATTCCTCATGGATTCTTTTTTTTAAATTTTAAAGGAGAAAAAGAAAAAAAACAGAAAAAGTGTACAAGTTATACAGAATTAAAAAAATAAACAGTAGGAAATCACTAGTTAATAGATTACATATTGTCATCTTAGAACTTGTTGTTCAAGTTACAAAATTAAAGCATATAAAGTGAACATTCAAACAGTGAGATTGCAAACACTTGTGTTCAATGGCCCAACAAAAACTCAGTAATATGGTTATCTATCTTATACACTGAAATATACATGCAATTATATCCTTTAGAGCACTTTCTTTCCCTCTCTTTTTTACAATGACAATTACACATTTTGGGTTTTATTACTTCCACAGTTATTATTTTTTTGAAGAGAATAAAACCAAATGTGACATAACAAAACAGAGTCAGTCAAATCAAAAGGATGGACATAGTACATAATGTAAAAACAGAATACCAGGTAATCAACAATGGTTACCATAAGGCTCTTGCTATCTTAAAAATTATTGCCTATATCATGTTATAATAAAATTGAACAAAACAGTAAAGAACAAAACCAATAAAACCAAAACATTGGAGACATTACAGGACTTGAAAAAAAATCAAACCAGAATGGGCATCATAGTGAATCTTATTGTCTTCAAAGTTGCCTATACCCTCAAACTTGGTACTATCAAGCAAAACAGAATAGAGTAAAATCAGTAAAAACAAAATGGTAACAGCAATACAGGGTTTCAAATCAAATTAATAGGAAATCAAAGTGGGTTACTATATCTTGCTATTTTTATTTATTTTTTCCTTAATTAAAAAGATAAAAATAAAAAATAATTTAAAAAAGGAGATTGAGATAAAAGAGGACATAACAACAAAACAGCACAGGTCAGAACATAACCTTTTAAGCAAAATAGTGTTTTACCATAAGATATCCTGACATAAAAGTAGTTACCATAGTGTCTCTTTCCTTGAAATCTTTGAGTATAACTTTGTATACTGTAGCATCAAACATATCAAGACAATGTAAAACCATTCAAGAGAATGACAGTATTACAGGGTATTTAGAACCAACTAACAGAAAATGAACAATGATTTCTGTATAATCTTCTTGTCTATAAAAGTTTTTTGTTTATATTATCACATATAATAAGATCCAATAAGATACAACCTGTTAAGACTGATGGAGAGAGAAGAACAAAAGCTTCATGGGATTTCAAAACAAGATGATACTAAATCAGCACTAGCTATTATGTCTTGTTTGCTCCAAAATAGCTGTTCATACCATCCAACCTTCTCTTCCTCATTTCTGTTGAGCTCTTTTTCTGTCATTAATTGTCAGTTTGTCTTTTCATTTCACTTTCTGCTCCATTCATTGTGGCCTCTATGCCATTGTTTCTGGAATCTTGGAATTTTTCTGTTTTAGAATATCCTGCAGTGTTCTCTGTAGAGTTGAATTGGTAGTTGCAAATTCTAGTTCCTCTTTATCCTGGAAGTACCTTGTTTCTCCATTAAATTTCTAGGGACAGTTGTGCAGGATATATCAATCTTGGCTGAATGTTATTGTCTTTCAAAGCTTGATTATTTTACCCCATGCTCTTCGTGATTTGATGGTTTGTGCTGAGAAGTCTGCTGTAATTCTGATGGGTGTTCCCTTGTAAGTGATCTGTTTCTTGTCTTTGACAGCTTTTAATATTCTGTTCTTATATTGGATTTCTGGAATTTTGATTATTATATGCCTGGGTGTAGTTCTGTGTGGGTTGTAGGTAGCTGGGGTCCTGTATGCCTCATTAGATCTGAGTATCTTTAACTTTTCCCATATTAGGGAAGTTTTCTTTGATTATTTCTGTGAATAGCCTTTGCAGTTCATTTGTTTGTATCCCTGCTTCATCCTTTACATTCTTAATTCTTAAGTTATAGATCCTCTTATCATCTTCTAGCCTTTGTATTGTTATTGCTTGTTTCCTTGTTATTTTTAAGTTTTTCCTTTCATGCTCCCATATTACAAATCTGTCCTCCAGTTCAGATAACCTATCCTTAGTTTCTTTCAAGCTGTTATGCCAGCTTTCAATAGAGTTTTTAGTTTCCTGGTAATCTCTTTGAACCTGCTTCATGTATTCTATGTTTTCTCTATTTTCTCCATCAAACAATTCTCCCCCTTTTTTCTGTTCTTCCATTCCACCATCTGTTTTTTCTTGGGAGGTGCTTAGCATTTTTTAACTATTTTACTTAGATCTTGCTTTACTTGATTAAATACTTTACTTTTGAACTCATCTATGAGATCCTGGAGATATCGCTTTACATCTATTGGTGCCGTGCCTGATATTGCATGTTTTCTGTCCTCATTCTCCTTTGCAGTTACCTTTCCTGGATCACAGTTACAGTTTGTTTGAGTTGCGCAGGCTAGGTTTTCCTGCCTACTGCAGTGTACTAGGGAGACACAGACTGGGGCAGCCTATGCTGGGCCCGCCCCTCCAGGTCAGTCAACCTGCTGAAGGCTTCACTGCATTAGGGTGCACTGCCAGGCACAGGGACCTGGTTTGGGTTAGCCTACTGGGTCTTAATCTGCAGCGTCACCCAGGTCAAGCACTCCCCACCAATCCTGCTTGAGAGGGGAGTATGTGACTGAAGTCACTGCAGCATCCTGTTTCATATAGTCTGCATGGTCCCAGAATGTCCTCTGTTGGAGCCTCCTAGTCTATAGAAGGGTCCCTGTTCCTCTCACTCACTGGAGGTTGATGCAGGGCCCCCCGCCAGCTCTGCTCTCAATTTTGTTTACCAATTTCTGCTCTCAGAGCTTTCGCATCTCTATCCCTGCAGTGCCAATTTAGATGCAGCAGTGGTGGCAGGAAATTCAAGCTGTGGTTTCAAGAGGCATGGGTTCCAGGTTTGGCACTGAGACTTTAATTGTTTCAGTCATAGTACTGGGATTGCATTTCCAGTTGGTTTCTCTCAGCTCAGTTCGTTCCTGGGTCAGCAGGGTATATCTCCCCCTGCTTAGGACTCCCCACACCATACCATTCCTAGAATCTAAGCTGGCTATCTCAAAGAGCCTCCATAGCTGTTGTTATCTATCCACCATGTTCTCCCTGAAAGGTTTATTTCTTACAGTTTTTGGAGGTTTCAGTCCATACTCAGTTGGCTCCAAGGCAGGGTGGCATGGCAGGGCCTCAGTTCAAGCCAACACCTGTCCTCGTGCTTGTGACTGTGGCCCTCAGACTATTTACCTCAGTGCTGCACATAGCTGGGCCATCAGTGAGGCGATTCAGCAGGGTGGGATGGAGTGGGGTGGGGGTGGGACGCCTCTTCACAGATTCTTATGGGAGAATTTTTCTGGCTTAGAAAACTGTTTTGATAAAGTGAATTTTAGGTCCAACATAAGAACTAAAAACCTACCTCTACCCCAGCTGCAGCCAGGAGCCATCGGATGGACTCCATCCTTCCCCGTCCATCGAAGTAGTGAAGTACTGGCTTCCCTGCCATATTAGCAGTCTTTGGTTTCACTAAAAGTGAATAAATGAATGAATTAATATACAGAACAAAATATACTCTAGGATTATGGTTGGCGATCCAACAATACAAAATAGGTTTCTCTATTCCTGGAAGGGTTAGAGAGAGAAGTCCCAGAAACTTCCTTGAACCAAACTGTCACTCTTCTGGGTGCACTGTCCTGAAATTGCACCACACGTGTCTCACATTGCCATTTCTTTATCCTGAGGACGTAAGCACACAGCACAGGCCTCATCCCATGGCAGGACCTGGTAGCCAGGATAGAGCCTTGAAGACCAGAGGACATCGCCAACAGGGAGGAGGTGACTGGACAGAGTCCCTCTCCAGTTCTTTGGTTCCATTTGTCCTTAAATATTCAGTGAGGCTCAATCCTCCCTGACTACAACCACAATGTGTAGTTTTCCCTCTGGAGAAGGCATATTTTTTTTCTACCAGAATTCTATTTTTCCACCACTGGTTTAAACTTTACTTTACACTCTAGAAAAGGGTGATTGCTACATTAACTTGTAAGGAAAGTAACGTGTTTTATAAGGATTGTAACAAGCCTGCTACATAACACGCAACTTCTCATTTTTTATCGGCTTTTAATCATAAAGATAGTTTGATATAGAACCAGGGCAAGATCCTTCTTAGCATAAGATCATCTCACCCATTTAAGTCATGCCAAGATTATACTTACCCATTGCATCATAGGCCTCTGAGTCTTCCACCAAATCTGAATCTTTTTCTAGCCCCATCTATCACTGGATACACCCATTAAAGAGTGGCTCTCTTGGCCCATTTGGAGACATCAACTTCCCAGTCACTCATCATGTATTACTAAGCTTATCTCATTTTATCTTCTTGCTGTACCTTTAATACAGGCAACTGTAGCTCTCGGCGAAGTCCCTGATATTTGGCCCCCAGTGTGATCAGAATGCATGACCTTCAAACCACAACAGCCACCATCAAGGTGCTGGCAATCCACCAGAACTTGCATGACCAGCTGAAAGGTAAGTGAAGCATTTTTCTAATGCTCAGACACATGTAGTAAATAGGAATCTGTTCTAGTAGTCTGTTCATCATGGGCAACATTCTCTATATGAAGAAGAGAAATAATTTAGTCTATTGATTGTGAAGCTGGCTGTTAAATAATATAGACATCAGAATGCCATGAAAGCAGGTTTTTGGATTACTCTAACTTCTTTACTTCTTTTCTCAAAGTGGATACACTCAATATGAGACTTTGGGATAAAATACATGGCAGATTTTTTTGTAGCTACAACCCCGCACCAAAAAATCCATCCAAAACAATAGCTGTGCATAAACTAGTGAAAGTGGCCCTCTCCTCCTTGCAACAGAGCTTAGCAAAAAAAAGCAGACCAATAAGGTACCATCACAATACACTCGAACTGTGCTGACCAAAAGATTACAAATGAGACAAAAAAAAAAAATGGAAAAGAGCCCTTATATAAGCATAATGAAAGAGATCATTATGACCCCCATGGGCTGCTGAAGAAAAATCAAACATAGTTTTTTTTTTTAAAAAGGGATAATCAAATGTATTCCTATTGCAAGATATTCATAATGAAATGCAAAACTTTTCCAATTTACTCACACACTCAGCTTTGTTCTCTACACCCCAATTGGAAAATACTGCTTCTTCCACTGTGCTTCCTATAGTTCACCCAAAATTAGATCAGAAACAATCTCCCTCCTCCTCCACCAAGGAAACTAAAGTACAGTGACATGACACTATATTCACGTGCAGTATGCAGAACTACCACACCTGGCTCATAAATGCAGTATGTACAAAACTTTTAATCTTTTACTCTTGAAAGAATTAAGGCAGGGCATGCTTGACAATGGAGTCCAGGGTCTTTATACTCTTGGTTGTTTGGATAACATAATTCAACGTTTTCAAAAGGTGCCAGGTGATGTAACCATCTTGCCCACACATGCCTATCATCAGTGCAATTCCCACATTTTGAATTACATTTAAAGGCAATGATTTCAGAAGAAACTCAGAATAAACAAGATAAGATGAAAACTTACAAGCTATTACTCAGGAAATGCTATCTGGCTCGGATGTGCTGATTTGAAGGTTCAGTCATGCACACAGTGCAAAGAACTGCTGCATCAAGCATGGATTTCTGTCCCAGAAAATAGTACATCCAATAAATCTTTTACCCATAAGACTTTACTCCAAAGTCTTACAGAAACTTACACCAAGATTGCAGCTAGACTGCAAGAAGCTGTAAATAGACAGATTTCTTCTTATGATAATGCAACTAAAATACTCTTTTGTCAATTAGCATATGAGAACATCAACAAGGATTGTAAATGAGCTTTAGCCTCAGTGCTTCATACTAAGGACTCATCTACTTCCTTACAAGCAGGCCAAAATGCTGAATCTACCAGTCACACTTCTGCACTCATGGCACAGGCTACATCCCAGTATCTTGCCCATAAGGCTGATATGGCCAAATGATCTAATTGTTCAAGGACACACTTGCTGGTCCTACAAAAGCACCAGCCCCCTAAACTAGGCAGGCTATTACTAAACCAGGCTCTCATTTACCACATATCCCATGTCTGTATTGCATGGAAGGTTTTCACTGGGTAAAAGGTTGTAAGACTACATTTCATAAGGAAGGCACATCCTTGCTTCAGGGAAATGGCAGATAAGCCCTTCCCTGGGGCCAGGCACGAACAAGGGGACAGTATTAAACAATGTCCCGCTACCTCATGCACAGTTAAGTCAGTTGCATCTAGTTCAAACCACACAAACATCAGTATCTCTACCAGGATGGGTACGAGGCAAGACACTAAGACCCTCCTTCAGGGACCACCCAGAGTGCAAGACTACATTTACTTGCAGCTTCACACATTCATTTACTGGAGGGAGGGAATTAGTTTTAATTCCCAGTGGAATCTATGGACCAGCACCAGAAGAGACCATGGGATTAGTTACTGGAAAATCAAGGTTAATTTCTAAAGGGCTTACTGTAATTTTTACTATAATAAGTGGTGAGTGTCACAAAGAAATATCAGTTGCACTGTATTCCAGCAACATTTGGGAACTGAACCTGATGGTCAGATTGCTCGAATTTTACTCTTTCCTTTAATCAATTCATCGGCTCTCTCCCTCTTGCATGAAGCTGACCATAAGCATCTGAGCAGAGAAATTTATTTTTCTCAGAGTATTTCTCTTTTATAGACCTCCTTGTACTATTAAATTAAATGGAAAATGCTTTACTGGACCGATGGATATAGGATCTGATGCCACTATAGTCAATAGCCAATCTTGGCCATCTGCTCAGCCAACTAGACCTGCCTCCACAGCTCTGATAGGCTTAGGTTCCCCTCAATCTGCCTCACAGAGTGCTCTACCATTTCTGTATATTGGCCTGGAAGGACCGGCAGGCATTACAACATCATTTATTGAACCCATTCCCATCAATGTATGAGGTAGAGCGGAGCACTGTCCTAGTTACTTCTGCCCCTCAGAAGAGGCATCACCGCTAACAAGATGATGACCCAGATGGGATATCAAGAAAACAAAGGTCAGGGTAAGAATGTAGAGGGCTGTCCACTTACATTTGAGCCTTTAATAAAACAAGGTAGATCCTGAATTGGATGTGAGGCAAATTTGTGGTGAAGACCAAGGGGAATTTTTCCACCTATTACTGCACTGCCAATTCAATGGAAAACTATAGAGCTTAAATGGATTTTTCAATGGCCTCTAACTCAGGAACAGTTAAAGATTCTATCGGCATTCGTAGAAGAGCAGCTATAATCAGGCTATCTGTTGGGCCGTGGAAGATCCCTGTGTTTGTAATTCCAAAAAGATCAGGCAAGGAGATTAATACAAATTTAAGAGCTGTGAATCCCTGCATACTGCCAACTGGCCGGCACCACAACCTGGCCTACCTGGTGTTTCTGCAGTCCCAGGACACCGGCCTGTGGTTGTTATTGATTTTATTTATCTCTCTGCTCAGGATGGACCCTTTGTTTTGCATTTTCAATACCGAGCATTAATTTTCATGATCCAGCAAAGTATTTTCAGTGTTCTGTTCTGAGCTGCTTGAGCAGGGAGCCAGGAAGAGCAGCTCATGTAGCAGGGTAACTAGTCAGGACCTGCAATGAGGTTGGGCAAGTTGGCTGAGGGTTGCACACCAAAGCACAGGCTTCAGTAAAAAGTGAAGATTCAATTACCTAATTACTTCCTTTTTATTTCTTTATATGCTTTTTATTTTTATTCATACATGTTTGCCATACATAATGATTACATACATCATGGACAGGTAGTACATGTATGTAACACCTCTCAACTCTTATTGCAAGAATTCAACTAACTAATTACTTCTTAACTAACAATTATTGAGCAATTTCCCTGTGTCAAGTGATAACCAGGGCTGGCAGGGAATGAGATACCAGCCTGACTTGGTCCCTGCCCTAAGGAGATGAAGCAAAGACTCATAAATACTGACAGAGCAAAAATGTATCTTGTAATTGCTAAACTTTATCAGTTTATGAGGATTCAAAGCGGATAACATTGTTCTCTAAGCAAGTCAGAGGCATGGGAGAAAGTTACAAAGTTGTGAATCAAGGACTTGTACTTTCTGCCCCATACAGCTCCTACATCACCCAGCCTCATCTGTTTGCATATTTTTCACGTGTCCTTTCTTATTGCTTATATTAGGGTTGCTCCCCAAGGATATATAAAGAAACTATTTGTAGCATATCATGCAGTGCATATTCTCCGTCACATGTCAGTATCTTTGCCGCCAGGTGGTATGGTTTTTCACAGGATCTCTTATATTATGAAGCTTTCCTGTATAATTGTGTTTTTTGCATGCTGACAATGATTCCTTGACACAGCTGACTCTAATTGGGTTACGTCCTACTTGATGACTTTGGTACCTTGCATACTTGTTCTGATATATCTGGTCATCCTTTCTGGACTTCCCAAGACATTAAATAAAAAGAGGACCTAAGAAATCATCTGGTTCTTCCTCCAAATTTTAGAGTGTTGTCATTGTCAGCTAACTCATACACAACAAAGGTGAGATTCAAACTCAGTTCTTCTGATATTTATTCTAGTGTCTTATTACTAATTTTTCACAGCCTACAAAAGTTACAGTTTTGTTGTTTGTTTAGGTTTTTGTTTTTTTGTTTTTGTCTTTGTTTTTATTTTGTTTTGTACCTCCCTATGGACACTCACTTGATTGTGAGCTCCAGAAAGCAGAGAAGTTGTCCTAGTTGCTATCATGGCATATTTCTCAGCATTCAATTCTCAGTCCGTGTACCTGACAGCATGGTAGCTCAAGTCACATAAGCTTTTTTTCATTTGCTTTATAGGACTTCATCATTTAAGAGTACAGTTAGTAGAGAGAAATTAAATCAAAAGCTAGGATTATGGTAATAAATTGATTTATTATGATGATAATTGTGATAATCCTGATAATTATTTATAGAACTCTAAAAGCAGTGAAAGTCATTTATATAAAAGGGACAAATTGCATAAAAATTGGTTAGGCAAATTGGCAGTGTAACCTAGGAGAATATTTAACTTGGCAAATCAAGAGAATTAGTTTATGTTCTGTTATACTGAGAACATAGTAATTCAAAAAGAACAGCATTGTCATTCTTAGGTTTTCCTGAAAGTTAAACTCAGTTCCACCTGACGTTCTCTTCTAAAGTCTTATCTATTTATGTTCACTTGCATTTTGAGATTTTGAACACTGCTCACCTTCTGGTCTCAGCAGCACTGAAAGAGGTGGAAAGGGAAGAAGAAGAGGGAGAAAGACAAAGAGAATGAGAGAGAGAAGCAAGAACAGGTGCAGTGGGAGCTGGAGAAAAGGAGCAGGAGGAAGAGGAGGAATGTCCTAGTACTTGGCAAATGACAAAGGCGCGCACATGCGCATTCACTTCTGTCATAGAATGCAAGTTTGGATTCGGATTGGCAGCTGCAGAGGATTGGTTTCCACACTGGTTATTTGGCCTCAAAGGTACAAGAGGCATACATCCATCCGGATCCATATTCACTGCTTAAGATGATTTCCCAGATATGTGACCTTCCCAAATAAAAACCCAGTATTTTTGTGTGGGCACCTGCAGGAATCACACTAGTGCCACATCTTCAGTGTCCAGTGCTTTAGTGCACACTGCTGTGCCCTCCAGGCTCTCTGTGGTTATATATTTAGATGGCTGAAAATGACAGCACTCTTACTTTTCTCATGTCATCAACGACTGTGGATTCATTTTCTAAATTACTGCATTTTTTTCCTTAAAGGACTAAGAAAAGATGCTTGAGTTATACCCTGAGCACACAAGGCAGAAGACCTGAAGTGTTCACACAAGGAACCACCTAGTGAAACAGACATGAGAACATTTATGAAGATTTAAAAGGCAGCACCAACCTGAGTGATGTCCTGCCGTTCTCTGTGTTCAGCAGTCCAAGGCTGACTGAGCAAGGGAGCAGAAGCTGCTTTAATATCCTGGCCACTCTTGCCTAGAAAATCGCTGAGCCCAATAGGGAGCAGCCACTCCCACAGCTGAAGCTTCCGGAGTCCACGCCAGATTAAACAGAAAATGAGTAATCATTGCTGCTGCCCTTCAGTGCTATCTGTGAGTGCACTAAGAGGGGTCTGAAGTTCCTTCAGCTGCCCCAGAAGGTCACGTGTATTCTGCTCCTGAAGGATTTTGTAAAATAGGCTGCCAAGTTTATGGCCTACGAAAAAATATGGTGACGGGAAGACAGGGCCTTAGGGATATGGTTTTGGGAAATGAGTCCTGATGGAGTAAATTGTGAAATCATCATCTACATATATTGAAAGTCGAAATTATGAATACAGCTGGACAATTGTATAAACACAGGGAATCTGGGTGTCTGGCCTCCACAATGAACTGTAATCCTTTTGAAGGCATCCTGGCCTACAGGTGTCAACAATATTTGAAGCAAATCCCAACAGCATTTTTAGTTCATCAAAAATAAATTAATTTCTCCTTTTAAACTTTCTTTGAAATTACTAAGGCTGCAAAAAAATTACAGAACTGAAGAACAGTTTGTACTTTCATTGTTTGATTGTTTGATAATTTTTTCCTGCCTAAATCTTGTAGCCTGAACAACTACTTCTAAGGTAACAATATGCTTTATATTAACTACTGTCAATTTCCTATTTTTTTCAAATTCTGTGTTGTTTCTGTCTTTCGTCCTTTGCTTTTTAAAATAAAAATTATAGAACTAATACAGTGTTCAAAATATCCTTTAATCCAGAATATATCTTATATAACCTAAGTACAGTGTCAAAATGAGGAATTTCACATTGATGATATTGTTAACTGAATACTAATCCTTGTTGAGAGGTCGCCAATTTTTCAACCAACATCCCTTTTCTAGTCCAAAATCTTCTCCACACTCAACACAGTACTTAGTTTCTGTGTCGGCTTGTTTTCCTCACTCTGTGGCTGGATCTCAGGTCCACTGGTGTTGCATTTCAATGTTATTTATGAAAGCTCTAAAAAGAGTTTGAAGTTCATCTAGTTCTGTTGTTCATTTGTCTTCTGTGATTTGACATTTTGGAAGGATAGTAGTTATTTTATGGAATGTGTCTCAACTTGAATTTGCCTGCGTTTTTCTCAGTATTTGCAGATGTTATACTTGATTTTTTTTGCAAAGTGTTTTACAAGTTAAGCTACCACCCTCTCAGTGCATGATTTCCAAACATAATATTACATTCCAGAGATAATGTGTTGCATTCATGGTAATGTTAGCCTTGATCCCTATTAAAATCATGTCTGCCAGGCTTGTCAAATGTTACTTTGTTCCCGCCTGGAATAAATAAGTATCTTGTGGGAGATACATTATGACCATGACAATATTCTGCTTCTGAATACATTTTTATCAATTTCTATCTATTAGTATCCATAATAGAACTTTCTTGGAGCAAATATCACTAAAGTGCTGATCAATTTCCCTCATTCCTTCCACTTTTAGTAACTGTAATTCTTCTCCAAAGCATCTTTCTTGTTTGATTAGTTGTTTGTCATCAATTTACTGACATTAAGACGGACTGATGGATATTTTAATCTAAGAATCCAAGCTAATACATCCAAGACATACTGTGTTACACAGATTGTCCCAGCTTTGGTCTGTGAGGGCTGCTGCATGGTGGCTTCTAGCTTATCTTTTATAGCAACACTCTCTGTTGCGAGCATTTCTGGATATTTTCTGTACTGAAGGTGTTGCCTGCTTATCAGCTATGTCTTCTGCCCCAGTCCTGCATTCAGACATTTCTCAAATGATTCTTGTTTTTGTTTTAAATTGGGAAATGTATTCAAAACTATATACTTCTGGATATGGTGGCACATGTCTGTAGCCCAAGCCCTTGGAGGGCTGAGCTGAGGTGGATAGTGACGATCTGAGACCAGCCTGGGCTACAAAGAGAGCTCAAGGCCAGCCTGAACTGCATAGTGAGACCCTGTCTCAAAAAGAAAAAAAAACAAACCCAGGCACTAGACTCTGCCTGGTCCTCACTTCTGAGGTTGGCATGGTCCTCAGTGCTTACCAATGGGAAACACATACACACGTATGTGTTAGCTCACCTATAGACTGAATACACTATATATTTCTGTATCTATATTCATGTGCATACTAACAAATCAAGTGTACCAGATATTTCAATTCAGTAGATTTGGTTAGCCTTTGAATGAACTTTCTCTGACAAATGAGAAACTTTACATATTTGCTTACTTGTAATGTGCATGATACCAGAACCAGCTAGTAGGTAGCTGCATCAGAAACGAAGTTACTAAAGAGAGCCAAATATGTTTTATCTTGCACATCTGCCTTCAGCCTTACACTACTTAGTCAAAATGAAATTTTCCAAAGATACCTGTTAGTTTCCCCCTCAGCATTTCAGTTTGGTTGACTTACCTAGTGAAATGCTGTTAGGCTGTTAGAGTTTGTATCCCAGCTTGGGTTGGCTTCACATTCATGTTTCTTCTAATTAATTATTTGGTCTCTTACAGGTATAACTTTCCCACGGTCCTAAGAGTCATGGTTAATCCTAGCAGTGCCCTCAGAGCGATGAGGCTCCCTGCTCATCAGTGCTGTCCATTCCCATGCCTTCTCTTTTCCATTTTTCTCCTCCTCCTCCTCCTCCTCCTCCTCCTCCTCCTCCTCCTCCTCCTCCTCCTCCTCCTCCTCCTCCTCCTCCTCCAGGGAACCAATGGCATTGGTTTGTGACTTACCCATTTGTTTTTATCTTGCTCAGCATATATTTTCATATAAGCTGTTCTTCCTCTCATGAAGGGTAACATACTACAGAGACTCTTTTTCTTCATGATTTGTTATTATTTCCATTTCACTATGTATCTGGGGATTTAGCTCAGTGGTTTAAGCACCTGCCTGGTAGGCATGAGGTATGAGTTTAATCCCCATTACCAAAAAAACCAATAACATTTCACTATGGATCACAGAAATTATCTCAAATTCAAAAAGAAACTTTTTTTTACAGCACATCTCTTCATTGTTTGGGCCTCCACTTGCCTATGTGCCAACATTTATATTTTTTCCAGTATTTTTGAATTACACACAATACTGTGATACCATTGTGCATATGTATTTGTGTATTGTGGGAAGTGTACCTCACTATGCTTCTTTAAAATGTAAACATGTAATAAGCAATTTCACTATACTACTAAAAATATATCATTTCTAATTTTTTTCAAATAGCCCATATGAATATCCTCAGCTGCATCAAAACGTATCTTATAGTTGGATTATTTACATCCGCAGTAAAGCAGGCCCACAGAAGACTCTGAGTGATCTGCACAAATACATTTTCTAGAGATGGATGAATGAACACAGGGTCAGGTCCTGAGAGCAGCACTCTGAGCCCAGGTGTCCTTGTTTGCCTGTACTTGTATGAGGAGGGAGTGTGCATGTCACTATTGTTTTGCGATGTGTGTGTGTTGTACTGGCTCACAACCCACTGCATGGGCTCACAAAACCACAGAGAAAACACTTGGACCTCCAGATCTTCTGAGAGGCCTCCTGGGACGCAGGGCACAGGGCCAAAAAAGAGCCATGCAAGATATTCAGGGGGCAGAGTCGAGTGATTTGTGTCCCCATTAGTGTCAGGGAAAAAGAACCAAAATGAGTGCCACCAACTGTCTGTCCCCTATGACGCAGTGCCTTACTCTCAGGCTGCAGTAGATTGATATTCTTTCTGTTTTCTGGAGCCACCCCTGAGATGCAAAGGAATTATCATCCTTTTTCTTTGCCACCTAGTGTCTCTCTGACCCAGTGTCTCACCAAGTCTCTCCAGGACAGGATTCCAGGAAAAGCTCCATGCTGGGCCTTTCTCTTGGCATCCGACTCCCTGGGTATCTGCCATCTGGACTTGTCCACCTGAGCCCCTCAAAGTGATCATGTGTCAAACTCAGCTCATTTCCAATCTCAAATATACTTGATCCCACACACCGTAGTAGACTGCACGGTTGTCCAGGTTGGACACCTCTTTCCCATACCCTTCCTTCAGTCTGTCCTCTCCCCTCAGTGTCCCTCAATGTGTCTCTGGACAGCAGCACAGAGAGCACCCGGGGTTTTGTGTAAATGCAGAGTGTCAGGCCCCTCCTGCTCTTACAGTATGGTAATCTGACTTAACCACATCCCCAAGTGACTTGCATGCCTGTTAATGTTTGCCGCACAGATTGTATTTTTATTCAACTTTCCAAACCTCATGGTCTGAGTACTCCTAGTACAGTGCTCTCCCCTCGGAGGGAGCAGGCAATGTTCTGTTACATTCCATCCCACACCTGCCGTCTTCACGTGGGAACTCTTCCCCATCTCCCCTGCTTGCAGAGAAACCCTCACTTTCTTCCAGGGCAGGTTGTTCTGTTAGTGTTCTCTAGCCCCAGGTCATGACTGGCTCCCTCCCACTATGTGAAGAAGTTGTGACATGGTGATAGTGATGTGGACTCTGGGCTCAGAAACACCTGGGATTTGGCTCTGTCTCCAGCTGGGTGACTAAGCAAGTCTTTATCTTTCTGAACTTTAGGTAGTAGATCTTTTATGTTGTATTGATTAGCCTGGCATAAATTCATCCACTTGCTTGATTTCCCTGTGTGGGCTTGGTTATCTCCTAATACCTGTGTCCTTGCAGATATGGTTGCACCCTCCTGGGAGGGCAAACTTCCCTCCTACACTTGTAAGAGTAGACTGGATGCACACGGTCTTTATGAGGCACGCAGTGCCTGTTTTAGATGGCATTTCCTGCTGATCTGCCATGAATCCAACTCTGAGTTTGCCAGCTCCTAAGTGACAAATGGAGGATGACACAGATGATTTATCCAGGTTGCTTTCTATAAACTGTAGTGATTATATGAATACTTCTGCAACTATAGCAGCCTTTTGTTTGGAGGACCAATAAACTACCACGAACTATCTTTTTTGTCTTATTTTATTTTATTTATACCCGGAATCTAACTCAGAACCTTGTGCTTGCCAGGCAGACACTGAGCCACTGAGCTATATCCCTGAACCTACCATGAACTACCAACAATTTTAATTACAGTTTTTAAGATACATTTTAAGTTAAAAACATGTTTAGTTGCTACAAATTCAATGTATTCCCCAAAAGGATATACTTTATTATTGCTTCTTCTTTTCTTTCTTTTTCTTTTCTTTGTCTGCTTTTCACCTATTTTTGACACCAGTAGTAATTATCAGAATGAAAAATATATATCCTACTCAAATTTGCCTGTTGGTTAATTCAGAAAAGAAGAAGTTAAATTTGTCTGTAGTAGTCTTTTTTTTCAAAAGGGGAAAAAACTGAAATTGATGTTTCTGTTTAAATTTAAGTTTTACTATGTATAGTATACAAATATATATTTTTGATAATTGGTGAACAGTCAAAATGTTACATGAGTGTCAGTTTTGACATGCATTTTCTCTGAGGTTTTGACTTTAAAATTGAATTAAGTGAGTCGTAGCACAAAATGCTAGCACCACATATGCAGTATAGAGATTGAATTCCAGTTAAGGAAATGATCTTTAAAAATAAAAAATAAAATTTTAAAATTACATCAACTTGTTTCATGAGGGTCTCACACCACAGCAGGCAGAGTTGGGGAGGGGACTCCATAGCAAAGACAGCTGATGGGAGATGGTAGTAACCGAAATTCACCCACCCGGAGAGGAGGTCGTTCTACTGGGAACACCCAGAGTGTGCATGTGTTTGGATAAATGAATGCCAACACTAGCTGTGTGGCACAGGTTAACAGATACAAGAGTCAACTGGGGATCTTGCTAAAATCCAGATTGTGAATCAGCAGTGCTGAGTGAGGTCTGAGACCGCATTTCCACAAAGTCCCAGGTGCACTGTGCTGCTGTTGAAGGCTACACTGGGCATTGTTAATATGAGCCACAAAAGTCAAATCTGGGTTGAGACCTGTTCACATACATTGCTGGTAAATTAGGTTCCTGAATGTTAGTTCTGAAATGGTTGGAACTTGAGAATCACATTCTTTCAATCTTTTCCTTTCTCAGCCTGCACAGCTTGAGTCACAAAACCTTGTATTGCTTATTCTGAGCTGTTGGATAGAGTCCAGGCTCTAACGCACTGAACCCCTGGGGTCAGGATTCCTCCATCCTGACTTCATGGTTCACCAGTGTTTGAAAGCTCTGTCGCTGCTGTGTATCTGAAGATATTATTCTATGCTGTAACCCCAACTTTAAATGCAGCCCAAGTTTACTCTCCCAGCACCTCCGTAGATTCTGCCGATGTGACCTCAGTGCATACAGTCTGGCCCACTCTGCTGGGGCCCATGATCTACCAGCTGTGGTCCTGCTCACTTAAGGTGGGATGTAAATCCTTCCTGTGTTCTATTGCAGTGTGAGCACGAAGCGCACAGGGCTCTCTCATTTCTGTCTTTCCGATGAGGTTGTATTTGATGGTGAGTGGTTGAGAATGGCTCTGGTCTGCATCACCTTCATCCTGATTATCTCCATCATGAACACTTGCCGGAATATCAAACTTTCATATTTTGGAAGAAAAAGAAAAAGTACAGTTCCACTCCTTCAGGATAAAAATTGTTGAAATATTTGTGATTTGGGGAAGATGGAGGGAAGGAAAAATGAGGGAGGGAGGCAGGGAATGAAAGGAGGGAGAGAAGACAAAGACAGACAGCTGTGAGGGAAACAGGCAAGTGAAACAAATCAGTGAAGGAACACTTGCCAGCATGCATGAGAACCTGTGCTAGACCCTCAATATCACACAAATGAAAGTAAACCAATTTTAATCATTACTTTGTAATGTTTGAATTGATGTATAATGTTCTTTTTAGACTCATGTACTCATCTAATTTCGATTATTTTTTAGTGATGCTTTAATTTCCATTAAGATTTATACTAGGTCCCTTGTATGTTTTGTTTTGAGTATTATCATGATAATTTTGTAAGGAAATTTCTAGGGATTGCAACAAGTCTGCTAGTTATGTGCCATTTCAAAAAGTTCCCCACGTAATTCTCATGGTGGCAAGAGCATTTAAGGTAGGTTCTAGGATGCATTCTTATGTGAAGGTTCTGTTGTGTGCTTTTTCAGGCTCACTCTATTGCTGGAATATTCACCTGTCATTTGTCTGAAAACAGTTAAAGGTCTCTGTGTTTCTTTGGAACGGAGAATGTCGTGGGACCCTGAGCTGCCTACAGCTCATTCTGGTGAAGAAAATGAGAAAACAAAGAAAGACTGCTCTGGTTTGTGTCTCCATGTCCCTCCAGAGCTTCATGTGGGGATTTTAGGAGGTGGCTGCGATTAAGGCTTTGGAACTGCCCTAATCCCAGCACCTGTACACAACACAAAGGATTGCAAAAGCCTTGTCTCCTCCCTTGCTCGTGTGCCTCCATGGTCTTCTGCTTGCAGGAACTGGATCTCCTCTGTAATGCCCCTCTGCAAAGCCACTCTGCCTCAGAGGCCCTTGATTATGCACTGAAGCCTCGATAAACTATAAGCTACATAAAATTTTCCACCGTTTACTTTGGATGTCTGATATTTTGTCTCTGCAGTGCAAAAAATAACTAAAAGACCATTAATGAGGCACTGGGAACGGTTCCTTAGCAAATAGCCAGAGCTGTCTGACCAGTTTTTCCCTGGAGGAGTTGTCTGATCTAGTCTAATAGCTGCACCCTTTATGTAAGACTCAAGGAATTGTCATCCCAACACTTTGGACACTGATCTGCTGATTACTTCAAACTACAGGGAACAACAGACACGTAATAGTGCTGTTTCTGGAACATTCTGTGTGTGATTCAAAGTGAAAACTCTGGCTAGAGTCCGCTGGAATTTCACTTTTAGCTACTATATAAGCTATCACCTATTCCTCTAAAGGCCCTCTGTCTTCCTCACATAGTTTGCCTACCTACCTACATGCACCTTCCCGTTTGCTATGCAGATGAAACTTTTATGTCACCTTGGTATTTCAGGTGTTTACTTTTCTTCAAGGGTGTTCCTCTATCTGGTAACACATTTTAATGTTCTTGTCTTCTGTGAATTTATCTGTAGTCCACTTTAGATCCTTAGTTATCAGTTCTGTCAAGGGAAGCATGGCTCCCTTCCCTGCTATACGGACCTCCCGTGTACTCTCTCCTCACGGTCTCTAATGCCTCCTGTACACATGGGAACTGCCTTGTGGTAACGTATCCACTGATCTTCAGGACAGCTGCCTCAGGCTCACCAAGTATTTTTCGTGACCATTTTTTAATTTTTCCATGTCCTCAGGTTTCTTTTTTTTTTATTTAAAGAGAAACAAAACAAAACAGTGAAAGGGTATAAGTAATACAGAATTTCAAGAAAAAAATATACAGAAGGAAATCACTAGTTAATAGATTACATATTGTCATCTTCGAAATAGTTGTTCAAATTACAAAATTAAAGCATACAAAGTGGACATTCAAACAGTGAGATTGCAAACAGTTCTGTTCAATGATCCAACAAAAACTTAGTAGTATGGTTTTCTATCTTATACACTTAAATATACATGCAGTTATAGCCTTTAGATCACTTTCCTTTCCTCTCTTTTTTACAATAACAATTACACATTTTGGGTTTTATTACTCCCACAGTTATTACTTTTTTTTTTGAAGAGAAAAAACCAAATGTGACAAAGGAAAATAGTCAGAACAGAAGGACTGACATAGTACATGATGTAAAAACAGAATGCCAGATGATCAACAATGGTTACCATTAAGCCTCTTGCTATCTTAAAAAGAGTTACCTATATCATCAGGTATAATACAATTGAACAAAATAGTACAGAACAAAACCAATAAAACCTAAACATTGGAGACCTTTACAGGACTTCAAAAGAAGATAATAGTCAAACCATAAGGGGCAGTATAGTAAATCTTATTGCCTTCAAAGTGGTTGCCTATACCCTCAAACTTAATACTATCAAACAAATAGAATAGAGTAAAATCAGTCAAAACAAGATGGGGAGAGCAATACATGGGTTCAAATCAGGTAAATAGGAAAACAAAAAAGTTACCATAATATATTCTGCTATTTTTATTTTTCCTTAATTAAAAAATAAGAAAAAATAAATTAACTTTTTTTTTTTAAAAAAAAGGGAGATTGAGAGAAAAGAGAACATAACAACACAGGTCAGAACAGAACAATTTAAGCATCATAGTGTTTCACTACCAGATAACCTGACATAATAGTGGTCACCATAGTGTTTCTTTCCTTGAAATATTTCATATACTATAGCATCAAACATATCAAGACATATCAAGACACTGTGAAACCATTCAAGAGAATGAAAGTATTACAGGGTACTTAGAGCCAGCTAACAGAAAATGAACAATGGTTTCTATATTATCTCTTTGCCTATAAAAAATTTTGTTTATACTATCCATATATTACAATATAATAAGATACAGCATGTTAAAACCAATGGAAACAGACGAACAACAGCTTGATGGGACTTCAAAACAAGATGATATTAAATCAGCACTAGCTATTATGATGTCTTGTTTTCTTCAAAATAGCTATAAATAAAATCAAACAACCCAGATTAAAACCATTCCAATTACTGAGTGAAAACATTATATGGCTTCAAACCAATATAATTGGGAATTATGATTACCACATACTTTTATGTATTCTTATCATTTCTTACACTAGGGAAACCGGTATTTATACACGTGAGTTTGATTTATTTCACTTATGAGTATGGTCTCAAGCTGGGTCCATTTATTTATAAATATCTTAATGTGATCATTCTTTATAGCTGAGTAGTACTCCATTGTATAAAAATACCACAACTTTTGTATCCATTCCTCAGTTCATGGACACTTGTGTTGTTTCCAAGATCTGGCTATTACAAATTGTGCTGCTGTAAACATAGGTACACATATAACACTGAGGTATGATGCTTTCAGTTCTTCTGGGAATATGCCTAGAAGTGGAATAGCTGGGTCAAATGGGATTTCCAATGCCAGCTTTGTGAGAAATCTCCAGACTGACCTTCACAATGGTTGCACCAGTCTACACTCCCATCAACAGTGCAGGAGAGTTCCTTTTTCCCCATAGCCTCTCCAGCATTTTTTGTTGGTGGTTTTCTTGATCTTGGTCATTCTCTCAGGAGTGAGATGAAATCTCAGTGTGGTTTTAATTTGCATTTCTCTAATGATTAAGGATGATGAACATTTTTTCATGTATTTATTTGCCGTTTGTATTTCTTCATCTGAGAATTGTGTATTTATCTCAGATGCCCATTTTTGGATTGGGTCTTTGAATTTTGGGAGTCTGATTTTTAAAAATTCTTTATATGTTTAAGACAGAAGTCATTTGTCTGAGGGCCAGTTCACTAAGATTTTTTTCCAGTTTGCGAGTTTTCTTTTCACTATGCTGGAGATTTCTTTTGACATGCAGAAACTTTTTTTTAAAGAGGTCATCCCAGTTATTGATTCTGGGAAGTATTTCCCGTGCAGTTTGAGTCCTGTTCATGAATTCTCTACCTACTCCTACGTCTTCAAGGTTTTTACTCAATTTATCTTCCAATAGATTTAGTGTTTTTGTTTTAAAATTCAGATCTTTGACCCATTTAGATTTTAATTTAGTACATGGTGATAGGCATGGGTTTAGCTTTAGTTTTTGGCATATGGAGAGCAAGTTTTTCCAGCACCATTTATTAAAGAGATTGTCGTTCTTCCAGTGAACATGGTTGGACCCTTTATCAAAGATAAGGTGGTTGAGTGTGTTTGTACTTGCGGTTGTATCTTCTAATCTATTCCACTGATCTTCAGCTCTGTTTTGATTCCAGTACCATGTTGATTTTGCTACAGTTGCCTTGTAGTATAACTTCAAGTCAGGGATTGTGATGTCTCCTGCCTTGTCTTTGCTGCTTAGAATTGTCTTTGCTATTCTAGGTCTCTTCTCACTCCAGATGAATTTTAGGAGTGATTTCTCGAGATCTATGAGTTATGCTGGTGGTATTTTTATCGGGATTGCATTGAATCTGTATAACAGCTTTGGGAGAATGGCCATTTTCACAATGTTTATTCTTCTTACCCATGAGCAGGTCTTCCTATTTTCTGAGATCATCTTAAATTTCATTTTTCAGGGTTTTCTAATTTTCCCTGTATAGGTCTTTCACTTCTTTCATGAGAGTAATTCCTAAATATTTCATTTTTTTGGTTGCTAGTGTGAAGGGTGTGGCTTCTCATTTCTCTCTTTGTGATTTTCTTGTTAGTGTAGAGGAACGCTATTGTTGATTTTTGAGTATGGATTTTGTATCCAGCCACAGTGATGAATTTATTTATTATATCTAGGAGTCTTTCAATGGAGTTTAGGGGGCCTTCTATGTAGAGTATAATGTCATCTGCAAATAATGATAATTTAACTTCTGTTTTTCCTATCTTTACCCCTTTTATTTCTCTCTCTTGTCCAATTGCTCTTGCTAGTATTTCCAGTACTATATTAAATAGGAGCAGTGATAAGTGACATCCTTGTCTTGTGCCTGATTTTAAAGTAAAAGCCTTCAGTTTTTGGCCAATTAGTATGATACTGGCTGTTGGTTTGTCATAGATGGCCTTTTTTATATTGAGGTAAAGACCATCTATTCTAATTTTCTGCAAGGTTCTTATCATAAATGAATGTTGGACCTTATCAAAAGCTTTTTCTACATCTATAGAAATGATCATGTGATTCTTACTTTTGGTTTTATTGATGTCTGGATTACATTTATTGGTTTATGTATGTTGAACTATCCCTGCATGCCTGGGATGAATCCCACTTGGTCATGGTGTATAATCTTGATGATATGCTGCATACTATTTGCCAATATTTTATTGAAGATTTTTGCATCTGTGTTCATTAGGGAGATTGGTCTCTAGTTCTCTTTTTCAGTTGGGTCCTTCTCAGGTTTTGGTACTAGAGTAACATTTGCTTCTAGAAACAACTTAGGAAGGATTGCTTCCCTTTCAATTTCATTGAAGAGTGTGATGAGTGTCGGCATTAGGTCTTCTTTGTATTTCTTGTAGAATTCCATAGTAAATCCATCTGGGCCTGGGGTCTTCGGTAAGGACTTAATTATGTTTTCAATTTCATTAATAGAAATTGGGTTATTCATCAGTTTTACATCTTCTTGACCTAGCTTTGGTACTTCATATGTTTCTAGGAATCTGTCTATTTCTTCTGTGTTATCAAATCTTTGAGAGCAGAGGTTCTCGAAATTGTTGTTGATGATCTTCTGTATTTCTATAGGATCTGTAGTGATTCCTTATTACACGAATTTGAGCTTTTTCTTCCCTTTTTTAAGTAAGGTTGGCTAGGGGCTTATCGATTTCATTTATTCTTTCAAACAACCATCTCTTTGATTCATTGATTGTTTGGATTGTTTTCTTAGTTTCTATTGCATTGATTTCTGCTCTGATTTTTATAATTTTCCCTCTTTTTTTGGCTTTGGGCTTGACTTGCTCTTCCTTTTCTAGATGTTTGAGGTGTAGCATCAGGTTATTTATTTGTATTCGTTCTATTTTCCTGATGTGGGGATTCAGTGCAATAAATTTTCCTCCGAGGACAGCTTTCATTGCATCCCACAGATTCCTGTAAGTTGTATTTGTGTTTTCATTTATTTGTAGGTATTGTTTAATTTCTTTTTTAATTTCCTCCATGACCCACTGATTACTCAAGAGTGTGTTATTCAGTTTTCATGTGTTTGTGGGATTTTTCCAGTATCTTTTACATTAATTTCTAATTTCATAATGCTATGATCTGATAACATGCAAGGGATAATTTTAACTCTTTTGCATTTATTTAAATATGTTCTGTGAGTTAATATATGGTCTATTTAGAGAATGGCCCATGTACTGCTGAGAAAAATGTGTATTCTGTTGTTGGTGGTGGAATACTCTGTATATGTCTATCAAGTCCATTTTTTCACAGGTGTGATTCAGTTCTTTTATTTCTCTGCTGATTTTCTGTCTGGTTGATCTGTCCATTAGTGTCAATGGTGTGTTAAGATCTCCTGATATAATTGTATCATTGCTAATTTGTTTTTTTATTTCTGTTAATAGTTATTTTATATAACTGGGTGTTGTGGAATTTGGTGCATATATATTTAAGATAGTTATCTCTTCCTGTTGAAGTTTTCCCCTAACCAGTATATAGTGACCTTCATTATTGGTTTGAATTTCACATTGTCTGCAAACAGAATAGCTACTCCCTCTTTTTTTTTTGGTTCTTGTTGCCTGAAGTATTGTCTTGCATCCTTTGACTTTCAGTCTGTGAGTATCCTTTTGGGTTAGATGGGTTTCTTGTACACAGCATATGGTTGGATGTTGTTATTCTGCCAGTCTGTTTCTTTTAATTGGTGCATTGAGAACTATTTATATTATTGGTTATAACTGTTATATGTTGGTTTATTGTTGACATGTTGTCTTTCTGCTGTTGCATCTTTATGTTCTGTTTAATTGTCTGCTTTGTTTAGTGGTTTTTTTCCTAAGTGTATCTAAACTGTCTTTCAGGATTGTTGCAGGGTTGGTTGATGATTATGAAGTTCTTCAACTGTTCTTTGTCATGGAAGTGTCTTATTTCTCCATTGATTTTGAAAGACAGTATTGCAGGGAACATAAGTCTAGGTTGGAAACCATTTTCCTTTAGGATCTGAAATGCTTCACTCCATTCTCTTCTTTTTTTTTTTTTTTTTTTTTTTTTTTTTTTTTTTTTTTTGTCTTTTTCGTTTTTATCGGTACCAGGGATCGAACTCACGACTGCCTACTTGCAATGCAGGCGCTTATGCCACTGAGCTAAATCCCAAGCCCCTCCATTCTCTTCTTTACTCTATTGTTTGTGCTGAGAAGTCTGCTGTGATTCTGATAGGTTTTCCTTTATAGGTGATCTGTCTTTTCTACCTGACAGCTTTTAATATTCTTTTCTTTTGTTCAGTTTCTGTGATGGTGATTATTTGTGGGTATAGTTTTATTTTGGTTATGGCTATTTGGAGTTTTATATGCTTCACTGATCTTTATATGAGTTTCCAATCTCATGTTTGGGAAATTTTCTGCTATTTCTTCTCTAAATATCCTCTTGACATCCTTTATGGTGTCCCCTTCTTTTTCATTTATCCCTATCAATCTTATGTTGTTTTTCTTTGTGTCATCTTGCAGGTGTTGAATTATTATTTCCTGATTTCTTGTTATTTTTAAAATATCTTTCCTTTCATGTTCACTGCCTGCAATCTTGTCTTTGAGGTCTGAAATTCTATCTTCACATTCATTGAGGCAGTTTTTACAACTTTCAATGGAATTTTTGATTTCCTGTATATCTCTTTGCATATGCTTTATATATTATGTTTGTTTCTTATATTGTTCATCCAGGGATTCTATCTTTTTGTTTAATTCCTCCAACTTTTTAACTGTGTCTTCTTTAGATATGTTCAGCATCTCCATTTCTTTTATCACTTCTTCTTTTACCTGAGAGATTATTTGTAGTTTGAATTCCTTTAAAGCTTCCCAGAGTTGCTTCTTTATTTCGGTTACTATTATTTCAGGCATTTCAGGCATATGGCATGTATTTTCTTCTATGTACATGGCTCTTTGGCCTTCTTGGGATTGGCTGGATGTTTGGGATTGCATTTTGGTCTTTTGTTTTGTCATTTTCCTATATTTCCGTGTTTTAAGTGTTGTTCCAAAGCTTCCCCTGAATGTGCTGGAAATAGTTTCCTATGTCCTGGGCTCCTGGGACTCCTCTGGTAGTGTCGCTCCTTCCTTGGGCAGCAAGGCTTGTCAGGCTACTCTCAGGTAGATCTAAAGCCTCCTCAAGCTGCACAGCTCCCCACTTTGGCAGCAAAGCTCCTTTTAGTGAAAGAAGGCCATCTGGTGTGGTCCAGGCAATTGGAAATCCTGCTAAGCCCAATCTAGTGTGGCTGCAAGACCAGCAAGCCCCCAACCCCCTAGAGCAAGGATCTCATACTCTCCCAGGGATTGGATGTTGTATAACCATCCAGCTCCTTAGATGGCAAACTCCCCAGGCTGATAGAGGGTCCCCCTATGGCCTAAGTAGGCCTCAAACCTCCTCAGCAGGGCTGCTCCCTCCACCAGGCAGTGACAGTAGTGCTGGTGCTCTCCAGGTCAAAAGAAGGTTGCAAGCATGCCAGAGGATGTTCCCGCAGCTTGGCCCAGTTCCCTCTTTCAGGTGGGGCAGCTGCCATGTCCTCTGGTTGAGAGAGGGCAGTCAGCAAGGCTGGAATGGAGTCCCAGCTCCCTCTTCCTGGCAGACAGCTGCAGTGTGCCCTCCGGGTGAGGGAGGGTGGTCAACAAGGCCAGAATGGGGTCCCGTAGCTCAGCCCAACTCACTCCTCCAGGCGGGCAGCTGCGGTTTGCACTCCCAGTGAGAGAGGGCGATCAACAAGGCCCCTCAAGTTTCCATTAACTGTTCTTTAAATTGGAAGCAGAACCAATGGATGAATTTCTGTTATTTCCATACTATTATCTGCCTTTGAAGTGGAATGGCTCCTGTCTAGTAGGTAACATGGAAAAAGATTTCTGAAGATTCTCAACAGGGCTATCTGGAAATTTACACTGAATCCAAAAAATAAAGGGCATGGGTTACAGCACATGTCCCTTAATTCTTATAGGTCCAACTCACCTCCAACCTGATCATACCAGTATACATGGGTAGGCTATGATTTTCATGAAGGACATTGCAAGAAGTTTGGGACTGGGAATTTTTTCTGGCTAATGAGTTGGACAACCCTAGAAAATCCTGTTCCTGGAAATGAGATCCAGCCAGAACTTGTATGTTCCCTGATATGGGGTACTCCATGGGTCAGTGACCATCTAAAAATATACTAGCAAGGGTTTCTGCTCTAATTTACATCAATTATTATCCAGAAATCTATGTTCTAGATGTTGCACAGCTTCAGTTCTGCAACTCAGGAAACCCCACCCCAAGGAAAGTTCTTAGAATGCACACTTCAACAAGGGAAACAGAATTAGGATCTCTCTCCACTTGGGGCTTGTGTTTTTGAAAACCAAAAAACTTGGATTTGATACAACTTCCAGGTGTGAGCCTCAGTTTTTTCAAGTATTGTATTCTTAACCTAAGACACACTACTGAAACTCTGTGTGTCTGTTTATTCATTTGAAGAATGTAAGTATGGTATGTATGCTGTGGGATCTATGTTATGCTTAGAGCAGAGGAAGTCATAGACAGCTCTTAGTACCTGCTGCACATTACAGTGAAAATTATTCCAATGTCATCAGAATTTTGACAGATGTGAAAATCCATTTTAAATCTTTTAAAATTTAGGCAATTCAACATTGGAAGACATCTAGGATCGTCTCAATCTAAATATAGTTATTAGCTGGGAGTGGTGGGGCATACCTGTAATCCCACCACTTGGGAAGCTGAGGCAGGAGGATTGTTGCAAGTTCAAGACCAGCCTGGGCTACAAAGTGAGCTCAAGGCCAGCCTGAATTGCATGGTGTGACCCTGTCTCAAAAAGACAAAAAATAAAGGCAGCTATTTAAACCTCTGTAAATTATACTGTATCCTGAAACTAGCTATTTTTAGCTTTTTTTATGTCCAGCAGCAGTAATACTGCCTCAACAAGGCTCTCTCTGAGACAGTTTATGAATTATTAATATAATGTGAAAATTTATTGCTACATAATCATGCAGTGGCCTAATAGGAAGAATCTGTCAGCTAAATTGTAGGAAGAGAGTCATCAAGATTTTGTACACATCAGTGTTGATATATTGCTGTTCTTGCATCCTTGTGTGTGATCTAGGGATAACTATTTAACCTTTGTAAAGCTTTTCTCATCTTTAAAATAGGGGCAGAGTATTTTTTTTCCAGAATAGTGCAGTGTTTTGAAAACAAAGAACAATCCACATAAATCAAGCAATAAATAGTACAGGTGTTTTCATTAATTAAGATATTTTAATTGCACTCTTTCTGATAAAATGTTACAAATTTTTAGTTTCTACCTCATTCTATGAAAGAGTGTTATGGATTTATCTGATCACATAGGGTCATTCTGGAGGCAGTAATGTGGGGTGTGTGTTCCATTTACAAGATTCAGTTCAGGAAACACATATGGGATGGTCATCATAGGAGAGAGGATGAGTGTCCTGGCCTGTGGGTAAGTCCACAGAGACCCTAGATGGAGAGTGGGGATGAAAGGGGTAAGAGACGTGAAGAATAGAGTCAAGTCAGAAATCTGATCAAGTCTCATTTATTCAAGGAAAAAGTAACAAATATATAGGGTATTGGGGGAGGAGGGAGCTGGTTCTGAGACGTCAGCAGGTAACTTAGCAACAGTGGCAAGACTGATTAAGGTTAATTCAAATTTTCAAATTACCGCGCATGGACTCATAAGCATAATCCCTGAATGGGCCAAACAAACTAGGCAGGGAGATGCTTAACTACCAAACTTAACTCCTAGAGGGGGTTAAAGTGGTGATGCCTGCAGATATAGGGTGGCAGCCAATTACAGGGCTTCCCACAGATGAGGAGGGACAGTTCTGGTGGGTGTGACACTGATGGTAAGGCTCCTGGCAGGGGGTGAAATCATAGTGATCAGACTTTGGGCACCAAGAGAATCCAGGTGGTCTGGGTGAGTCCACCATCCTGTGCAGTCATAAGGATGACGAAGAGCAAGTCTTGGTCTATGGGCACTCTTAGGGCTTTCTGGAACAATAGAGAAGCAAAAGGAAAGAAAAAGTGACCTTTATTGAGGACATGGAGAGGAGTGCACCAGTTGTAAGGCTGGGCGTTCTCCTCTGCCAGACACAAACATGCTTTTCCACAGTTGGTGGGCATATAGACTTGTACAATCACTATGGAAATGAATATGAAGATTCCTGGAAAAACTGGACTAGGGTCCTATTTCACCCAGCTCTTCCTCTTCTTGGCATCTTACTGCAAGAACTAAAAACATGATACCACAGTGATATATGCACACTCATTATGGTGGCACAGTGTGTTACAGCTAAATCTTGGAAACAGCCCAAATGCCCACAAACATATGAATGGATAAAGAAGATATATATATATATATATATATATATATATATATATGAATTGGAGTACTATTCTGCTATAAAGGAATAGCTGGAGTCAGTTGTAGGTAAATGGATACACCTTGAGACCATACTCTTAAGTGAAATAAATCAAACACACGTGTATAAATACCACATTGTCCCTCTGCTGTGAGGAACTGAAATTATAAATAAAAACAAAATGAATAAAAGATATTGTGAAATAAGAAGAATATGTACAATTGGGAAGAGAAATTAGGGACAGAGGAAGGGGAAATGAAGGAAAGGCAAATAACGGAAAGATTAGAAAAGAAGGAAAAATGGAAACAAACTTTTTGTAAATGAAGGGAGAGGGGTTGAAGTTAGATAAGGAAATGGGGGAAAAAGAATCAAGCTGTGCCATGTGCGGGTACAAATTCCCTGTGATGAATGTGATCGTTATGTGCACTTAAGACCCACCAATACATTTAATTAATTTTTAAAAAAGACACAACCCTGCTCTGGAACATTTCTTTTCTGATGGTACTTATGGGGTAAGAATTCCTGAGAGGGTCCCAACAGCCTTCCCCAGGGAACTGCTCACTTAGAGGCTGCATCCACCTGGAAGGAGGAATGTTTTTCTCAGTGGCGCCTTTAGAGGGCAGCACACTCAGTAATGTCCCCCAAAAGTGGCTCTTTCTGTTCCCGGGGTGAGAGGACTTTTCATTTGTTTGATTGTTTGTTTTTGTACCAGGGATCAAACTCACAACCTCATGCTCGGCAGGTAGGCAGCTGTACCACTAAGCTAAATTCCCAGCCTGAAAGTAGGTTTCTAATGTGATGAACGCAGGACTGATATAGATGTTTGCATTGTTATCACCTATTTATCTATCAGAATCGACACTAGCATGTAAGTGTCTTGGGAGTATGAATATGTCTGTTTTCTAATCCTTGCTTATCCGTGTGTGTGTGTGTGTGTGTGTGTGTGTGTGTGTGTGTGTGTGTGAGATAACCAACAAGTAAGGAAATCAAAAAACAAAATAGGCAGTATTACAAAGTTCAAGCTTAACCACATAAACCCAGGAAAGTTACTTCTAGCTATGGACGTTCCTCTTTAATCTGTTTTGTCTTTGGCCAAGGGATGTTTTGTAAGAATTTTCTCTGGCTGCTCCCAGGCCAGCACTGAACTGCTTGTAATCACGAGCTGCCTGATCTATGAACTGTTGAAAGATCACCAGATTCCCTTAAGTTTTAATGTCTCATTTTATATTTTAACAGAGGACTCTAGCACAGAATCTTGTGGGTATGCTATAAAATACATGCTGAACCAATGCCTTACATCTGTAATAAATAGTTTGATACAATCCAGTCTAGTGCCTCTTGCCTCTCACTCTTGGTTCGCATTTGAACTCGTTACATTTATTTTTCTTATCCTTATGCGATAGTTAAATTTCCTGCATGCAAAAAAATTAAACAAGAAAGCAAAAGTAAAATAATTCTTATCTATCACATACCTTCAATAATTTTCAGTTTAAGTTAGTGTAGTTTCACTTATATAACTACCCACGCTCTTCCTGTGGTAATTAGAAGCAAATCCCAGATATCACCACTCAGCATTTTAATTATATTGAAAACATAAGAAATTCATTAAAAAAAAACTGATCCACTGTCAAACTTAAAAATTTGTAATACAGTAATATCAAATATAAATGAATGATTTAATTTCTGTTGAGTAATTGGTATTAATTACTTTTTAAGTCTACTTAAATCAAAATCCAAATAAAACTGTCATTTTCTTCTTAAATTTCTTTTAATTTTCTGTCTGTTCTTGATATGACTATCACTGCCAGATTTTTTCATTACTTTCTTAATAACTGATATTTTTAAAGGTAAAACCATTGACAGATGATCTGATAAGAAAAATCTCCTGGCTCTTGTGATAAAGCTTTTTAAATTTGACGTAAGATGCCCCAACTTAGAATTTGCCTCCACTCCAGCTTTGTCTGTGACCCTCCAGATGAACCCCACTCTCTCTAGGTATGGAAGTAACAAAGCTTGGGTTCGTGCCTGAGTGTGTGCCTCAGTTTCCCTACACAGGAATGAATGGGACCACAGAGGTGAAATTGTGCTGCATGGTGCACATGGCACAGGGCCTGAAGTGTGCAGGTGGCCTTGCTCCCTTGTGCTTGGCTTGGGGGACCCAAGAAGGTCATTTTCACCCACACTTATATTCATCAGCAGCCGGCATCAGGAAATGACCCAAAGAAGTGCCCTCTTTCACTAACGGAAATGTAGCCAGTTTCCTACCCATATCCACATAGTCTAGCTCCAGTTTTCTAGAATCTATCTTTCATTTCACTTTAAATTACTTGACTTTAGAGAAAGAACAAGTCCATACCAGCAAGCAAGCGCAGTCTGGAAACCAGCACCATGTTTGCGCCACTGCCAGACTGGGAGCAGCCAGACCAGAGCACCTTCTTGTAAGTGGGATAGAAAATAAGCAATACTAGTCACCCTACCCCCTGGAAGAGACTGGCTTACCTGGAGAATCATAGGCTGTGATAATTTCTATCAAGGTGAAATGCACTTGGATGCCTGTGGTGCTTTGGTCTTACCCTAATATTGTAGGTCTAGGGCCAGTGGTCTGATCATAGATTCAGAGGAGAGCAGCACGCAATGTGGCATCCAGAGGATCTCCTTCCTGAGGGTTGCAGATCTTGTTTGGGAAGTCCTATATGGTTTCCATTGTTTTGTTGGGTTGGGTTTTATTCTATTTTGTTTTGTTTGATTAAATCTGATGGCAGGAGCAGCTATTTCAAAGATAGCAAGATATATTATGGTAGCAATTTTGGATTTCTTATTGGCTTGTTTTGAGGTCCTTTATTGCATTCATTGTTTTGTTTTTATTGTTTCTATTCTGTTCTGCTTGATTTTTACTGTGTCCAAGTTATCTGTAGCTATTTTGAAGACATCAAAAGACATTATGGTAACTATAGCTGATTTTATGTTCTGAAATCCTGTATCTCTTACTCTGGTTTGCTTTGATTCTGTTTTATCCTCTTTAAAAATTATTTGACCTTAAGTTATGAGTTTCTCACATGACAAAAAACCCAGCAATATTTAACTTTCTGTGTCTAATTTATTTCACTTTTCATTATGATCTCGAAGAAAGGCGAGGAGGGGAAGAGGAACTAAAAAGAATCAAGGTGTGATATGTATATGTAACAATTACCTAAGAAGGACGTTTCTAATACACATCCCAAACATACACTAATTTTTTAAAAAATTTTATTTAAAAGGACAAAGAGAAAAAACAAAACAGTGTAAGGGTACAAGTAATACAGAACTACAAAAAAAAAAAAAACAGTAAGAAATCACCAGTTAATAGATTACACATTATTATCTTAGAGATAGTTGCTCAAGTCACAGGATCAAAGCATACAAAGTGGACATTCAAACAGTGAGACTGCAAACAGTTGTGTTCAATGATCCAACCAAAAACATTAATATGGTCATTTATCTTAACACACCTAAACACACTTGCAGTTGTATCCTTTAGAGCACTTTTTTTCTTCTCTTTTTTATAGCAAATTTACACATTTTGAGTTTTATTACACATTTTGGGTTTTATTACTCCCATAGTTCTTGCTACTTTTTTTTGGAGAGAATAAAACCAAATATGACAAAACAAAGCTCTCAGTCAAAACCAAGGATAGACATAGCATATGACGTAAAAACAGAGTACTAGGTTATCAACAATGGTTACCATAATGCCTCTTGCTTGCTTAAAAAGAATTGCCTATATTATTAGATATTATAAAGTTGAACAAAACAGTACAGAACAACACCAATAAAACCTAAACATTGGAGACATTACAGGACTTCAAAAGAAGATAATAGTCAAATCAGAATAGGCATCATAGTGAATCTTATTGCCTTCAAAGTTGCCTGTACCCTCAAACTTGATACTATCAAACAGAATGGAACAGAATCTAATCAGTCAAAACAAGATAGAGGGAGTAATACAGGACTTCAAATCAAGTTAATAGGAAATAAAAAAAGTTTAAAAGGTGTTTGTGAGGGGAGTGACAAGTGACAGTTCCTGACATGCAAATAGGTGATAGTGTGATTTTTATTTTCGTTACATTTAATGACATAAACACCTATCCATGTGGGTGTTAGTGGCAAATCTAGTGACAATTCTCCAATCCTAGTCCCCCTGATGCACTGTGTATTTCACCCTTGTGACACTCCCAGTGAACTAGTTGTTACTCTTTCCAGTTCCCAGTGAATGAAGCTGAGCACTAGAGCGGTTAAATACAACGTTCACCACTCTGTTCAGGGATAGGCATAAAAATCCACGCACAAGTCACAGGCTGAAAGGAGGCTAGACCTAAACCCCACAGAAATGATGACTCTGGGGCCCCTTTGTGGCTGGCAGCAAGGACCAGGATGGAGCCCTGGCACGTTCCACTCCATGACTCAAGGACGCATGTGAGCCAAAGCAGAAATTGACCCTCCGATTGGCTCATCTGTAGCTCTTTAGTCCAAAATCTTTATCCAGATAGAGCATGCTAATTCCTTGATTTATTTAGAATTAGGTATTCTACCCCTACTGTTTGTATTTTATTTTATGATCAAGTGAAAAGAATATTGGGTGCTCATTACAGAATGTAGTGTAAGAGAACAACTATAAAAATATTGTTTTATTATCATTCTGTTATTCTGTTTTATCTTCTCTAAAATAAAATTTAAAATTTATTTGACTTTAAGTTATGGATTTCTCACATGAGAGAAACCCAACAATATTTAACATACAAAGGCACAGTTATAGAATAGCAAACTTATAGATATCAGATAGCAAGTTAAAAATCAGTGGTCTCTGTCTATGCTCCTGTTGCTAGTCACATAAGCATCCTGCTAAATTCAGTCAGCCTTACTGTCCAAGTCTAGATGCTCTTCTTCTGATAATGCACTGGGTCACTTTGAATGTCTAGCCCATGATTTCCTTAGTTCAAAGAATATGTATTTTTTCCAGTTTACCTCAAAGACTTTGTGTGGGACATAGTGGCCCAGTCAAGGACACTCTTAACTAGGTCCCCCTCCACTGGTCCCCAGGATGTTCCCACATTATGGTAGACAATTCCCTGTAAGTAAATCTGTTTAGAACTAACTTGCCTGACAATATGTGACTTAATGCAATTCATAAACTAATCATGTAGTAACCTACCATCTGCCTTGACTTACTGATTGCAAACTGTATTTAAACTGCATTCTAAACTGACTCCTGGCTGGTGATTTGGACTCTGTTGTAGTCCTTAAGCCTGTTTTCTTCTAGATTCCTCTGTGCAAAGAATCTTCCATTCAGTTTAATATTGGATTTTGAGCAACAGTTAAAGGGACCTGACCTTTGTTCACTTCCAGTCACCAACTGCACATTTTCCCAAATACATCTTCAGTTTATCTTTCAACAGTAGTTAAAGGCAAATTTCATCATTATTATTACTTTAAAGTTGAGGAAACTGCAGTCTCTAAAGTAGTTTGACCTAAGTAAGTGCTGGGCTTGTCATTCAAATTAATTTCTATTCAAAACAAAAGCTAACTTTATTTTCAATATTAATATACTTCAAAATATGCATGGAAGTCTTTCAGGGAATTGTGAGCTGTAATCTGTTGTTTTGGGGGGCAAGGTTGAGACAGGGTCTCACTATGTAGCCCAGGATGGCCTTGAACTCAAGGAAGTCCTCCTGCCTCAGCCTCCTGAGAGCTTGGATCAAGGACAAGGACCACCATGCCCAGCTATAATCAGTTTTTAACAGGAAAAGTCACTAAAATATCCAAATAATTGTTGTATAAAACTTTTTATAATGTTTGATATGTTTTTTATTTCAGTTATGTGCCTGTTGTGGGCCTGGATGTGAGCCCATGGTTCTGCTCATGTGGTCTCTATCAACAGGAGTCGATAGGGACACAATGAAAGCAGTTTTCAGAGGGAAATTTATTGCAGTGAATTTATCCCACATCAGAAAACAGAACGAACACAAATAAACAACCTGATGCTACACATCAAACATATAGAAAAAGAAGAGCAAGTCAAGCCCAAAGCCAAACAAAAGGAGGAAATTGTAAAGGTCAGAGCAGAAATCAACATGATAGAGACTAGAAAACAATACAAAGAATCAATTAATGAAAGAGTTGGTTTTTGAAGAATAAATAAAATTGATAAGCACCAAGCCCACCTTATTTTTAAAAAAGAAAGAAAAAACTCAAATTCATTCAAGAAAGAATAAAAGGGCAAAATCACTACAGACCCTGTGGAAATACAGAAGATCATCAGTACCTACCTTGAAAACCTCTACGCTTCTAGTTTTGAGAACACAGAAAAATCGACAGATTCCTAGAAACATATGAACTACCAAAGCTGAATCAAGAAGATATAAAACTGCTGAATAACCCAATGTCAGTTTGAAAATGTAATTAAAACCTGAGCAACAAAGAAAATCCCACGTCCTGATAGATTCTACAGCTGAATTCTACAAGAAATTCAAGAGAGACTTAATGTCAACACTACTCAAACTCTTCAATGAAATTGAAAGGGAAGCAATTCTCCCTAAATCATTCCTGGGAGCAAGTGTTAATCTAATACCAAACCAGAAAGAAACCCAAGCAAAAAGGAGAATCACAGGCCAATCTCCCTAATAAACACAGATGCATAATTTCTCAATAAAATTTTGGGAAACAGAATGCAACAAATCATCAAGAAGATTATACACCATGACCAAGTGGGATTTATCTCAGGAATTCAGGGATGGTTCAACATAAACAAATCAATAAATGTAATCCCCCAAATCAACAGAGCCAAAAACAAGAATGACATGATCATTTCTACAGATGAATAAAAAGCTTCTGATAAAGTCCAACGCTCATTCATGATAAGAATTCTATGGAAAATTGGAATAGATGCTCTGTGTCTTAATATGATATAAGTCACCATTAAAAAATCAACAGCCAGCATCACAAAAAGCTGCAAGCTTGCACACTAAAATCAGGAACAAGACAAGGCTCTCCAGTATCACCACTCCTATTCAATATAATGCTGGAAATACTAGCCAGAGCAATTAGACAAGAGAGATCAATAAAGGACTAAGGACAGGAAAAGAAGTTAAATTATCATTATTTGACATGATACTCTACATAGAAGACCTCCAAAACTCTATTGAAAGACTTCTGGGTGCAATAAACAAATTCAGTAATGTAGCTGGATACAAAGTCAACACTGAAAAATCCATAGCATTCCTATACACTAACAACAAACTTACTGAGAGAGAAATAAGAGAAACCACACCCTTCACAATAGTATCCAAAAAAGTGAAATACTTAGGAATTAATCTAGCAAAGGAAGAAAATGATCTATTCAGTGAAAATTATAATACCCTGAAAAAAGAAATTGAAAAAGATCTCATAAAATGGAAAGAAATTCCTTGTTCATGGATAGGAAGAACAAACTGTGAAAATGCCCATTCTCTCAAAATTATACAGATTTAATGCAATTCCAATCAAAATACCACTAGCATACCTCACAGACCTAGAGAAATCATTCCTAAAATTTATCTAGAACTAGAAAAGATCTAGAATAGCAAAGGCAATTCTGGGCAACAAAGGCAAGGCAGAAGACATCACAATCCCTGACTTGAAGTTATACAACAAAGTTACTGTGATAAAAATCAGCATGATAGTGGAATAAAAACACAAGATCAATGGAATAGATTAGAAGAGACAAACTACAAACATACTCAGCCACCTTATCTTTTAAATTTTTTTTATTTTAAAGAGATTAAGAAAAAAGAGGACATAACTAAGCAGATCAGAACAATTTAAACAACACAGTATTTAACCTCAAAACAACCTGATATAACAGTAGCTACCATAATGTCTCTTTCCTTGAAATAGTTGAGCATACCTTCATACACAATAGCATCAAACAAAATAGTATAAAGCCATTAAAGAGAATGAAACTATTACAGGGCATTCAGAATCAAATAACAGAAAAATGAACAATGGTTACTATAATTTCTCATTGTCCATAAAAAATCTGTTTATACTACCACACATAATAAAATTCAATATGGTACAACATGATAGAACCAATAGAAACAGAAGAACAAAAGTATGGTAGGACTTCAAAACAAGAAGATAATAAATCAGCGCTGGCTATTAAAATGTTCTGTTTTCTTCAAAATAGCTGTTCACACCATCACAGATAATAAAATCAAACATCCCAGGATAAAACCATTCCAGCTAATGAATGGAAACATTATAAGACTTCAAAGGAATGTAATAAGGAATCATAATTACCATAAAATTTATGTACTCTTATCAGTTCTTACACTAGGGAGACTATATGATATTTATATATGTGAGTTTGATTTATTTCACGTATGAGTATGTTCTCAAGTTGCATCCATTTATTTATAAATATCTCAATGTGATCATTCTTTATAGCTGAGAAGTACTCTAATGTATAAAAATATCATTTTTTTGCATTCCTCAGTTGATGGACACTTAGGTTGTTTCCAAGGTCTGGCTATTACAAATTGTGCTGCTATAAACAGGGATGCACATATATCACAGTGATATGATGTTTTCAGTTCTTCTGGGAATATGCCTTTAGTGGAATAGCTGGAACAAATGGGACTTCCAATCCCAGCTTTTTGATAAATCTCCAGACTGACCTCCACAAAGGTTGTATCAGTCTACACTCCCACCAACAGTGTAAGAGAGTTCTTTTTCCCCCACAGCCTCTCCAGCATTTGTTGTTGGTAGTTTTCTTGATATCCTGGCCATTCTTTCTGGAGTGAGATGGAATCTTGGTGTTGTCTTAATCAGCATTTCTCTAATGACCAATGGTGCTGAACATTTTTTCATGTATTTATTTGCCATTTGTATTTCTTAATCTGAGAACTGTATATTTATCTCAGATGCCCATTTTTGGATTGGATATTTGAATTTTGGTGGTCTGATTTTTTAATTCTTTATATGTTTTAGACAGAAGTCCTTTGTCTGAGGGCCAGTTCACTAAGATTTTTTTCCAGTTTGTGAGTTTTCTTTTCACTCTGCTGGAGATTTCTTTTGACATGCAGGAACTTTTTAATAAGACATGATCCCAGTTATTTATTCAGGGAAGTATTTCCAGTGCCGTTTGATTCTTGTTCATGAAACTTCTACCTAATCCTATGTCTTCAAGATTTTTACCCAATTTGTCTTCCAACATATTTAGTGTTTCTGTTTTAATATGCAGATATTTAATCCATTTAGATTTTAGTTTAGTACATGGTGATAAATATGAGTCTAGTTTTACTTTTTTGGCATATGGAGAGCCAGTGTATCCAGCACCCTTTATTAAAGAGACTGCCATTCTTCCAGTGAGCATGTTTGGCTCCTTTATCAAAGATAAGGTGGTTGAGTATGTTTCTAGTTGTGGTTGTATTTTCTAATCTATTCCACTGATTTTTAGATCTGTTTTATTCCAGTACCATGTTGATTTTATTACAGTTGCTTTGTATTGTAACTTCAAGTCAGGGATTGTGATGCTTCCTGCCTTGCCTTTGCTGCTTAGAATTGTCTTTGTTATTGTAGGCCTCTTTTGGTTCCAAATGAATTTTAGGTGTGATTTCTCTAGGTCTATATGGTATGCTGATGGTATTTTCATTGGGATTGAGTTGAATCTGTATACCAGTTTTGGGATAATGCTGTTTTCACAATGTTTATTCTTCTTATCCATGAACAAGGGCTGTCTTTCCCTTTCCTGAAATCCTCTTCAATTTGTTCTTCAGGGTACTATAATTTTCCCTGTATAGATCTTTTTCTTCTTTCATGAGATTAATTCCTAAATACTCCATTTTTTTGGATGCTAGTGTGAAGGGTGTGGCTTCTCATTTTTCTCTCAGTAATTTTGTTGTTAGTGTATAGGAATGCTATTGATTTTTGAATATTGATTTTCTATCCAGTTACATTGCTGAATTTATTATATCTAGGAGACTTTCAATGGGGTTTTGGGGATCTTCTATGTAGAGGATGTCATCTGCAAATACTGATAATTTAACTTCCTCTTTTCCTATCTTAACCCCTTTTATTTCTCTCTCTTGGCTAATTGCTCTGGCTAGTATTTCCAGTACTATGATGAATAGGAGTGGTGATAAGGGACATTCTTGTCTTGTGCCTGATTTTAAGGTAGAGGTATATAGCTTTTGGCCATTTAATATGATGCTGGCTGTTGGTTTGTCATATATGTGACCTTTATCATATTGAGGTAAAGACCATCTATTACAATTTTCTTTTTTGTGTGTGTGTGTATCTTTTTCGTTTATCAGTACCAGGGATCAAAATCATGAGTGCACACTTGCAAGTCAGGTGATTATGCCACTGAGCTAAATCCCCAGCCCCATCTATTCCAATTTTCCACAGGATTCTTATCATGAATGAGTGTTGGACCTTATCAAAAGCTTTTTCTGCATCTATAGAAATGATCATGTGATTCTTACTTTTGGCTTTATTGATATGGTGGATTACATTGATTGATTTATATGTGTTGGACCATTTCTTCATGCCTGGGATGTGTCTCACTTAGTCGTGGTGTATGATCGTCTTGATGATTTGCTGTGTCCTGTTTGCCAATATTTTATTGAGGATTTTTGCATTTGTGTTCATTAGGGAGTTTGGCCTGTAGTTCTCTTTTTTAGTTGGGTCTTCCTCTGGTTTTGGTATGAGAGTAATATTTGCTTCCAGGAACTTCCAGGACTTAGGAGGAATTGCTTCCCTTTTGATTTCACTGAAGAGTCTGAGGAGTGTTGGCATTTAGTCTTCTTTGTATTTCTTGTAGAATTCCACAGTGAATCCATCTGGGTCTGGGTTCTTTATAGGTAAGGACTTAATTACATTTTCAATTTCATTAATAGAAATTTGGTTATTCAGCAGTTTTACATCTTCTGACCCAGCTTTGATACTTCATGTGGTCCTAGGAATCTGGCCATTTCTTCTGTGTTATTGAACCTATGAGAGTAGAGGTTTTTGAAACAGGCATTGATGATCTTCTGTATTTCTACAGAGTCTGTAGTGATTTCACCTTTTTCATTCCTTATTCCATGAATTTGAGCTTTTTCTTTCCTTTATTTAATAAGGTTGGCTAGGTGCTTATCAATTTTATTTAGTCTTTCAAGGAACCTACTCTTTGATTGATTGATTCTTTGTACTGTTTTCTTAGTTTCTATTGTGTTGATTTCTGCTCTGATTTTTATACTTTCCTCCTTTTGTTTGGCTTTGGGCTTGACTCGGTCTTCTTTTTCTAGATGTTTCAGGTGTAATGTCAGGTTATTTATTTGTATTCGTTCTGTTTTCCTGATGTGGGAACTCAAGGCAATAAATTTTCCTCTGAGGACAGCTTTCATTGCATCCCACAGATTCCAATAAGTTGTATTTGTTTTTGTATTTGCATATAGGTATTGTTAATTTCTTCTTTAATTTCCCAAGTGATCCACTGATTGCTCAAGAGTGTATTATTCAATTTCTCTGTGTTAGTGGAGTTTTTTGAAACTTCTTTTATCATTAATTTCTAGTGTCATGGTGCTATGATCTGATAACATTCATGGGATAATTTAAATTCTTTTTCACTCATTTAAATATTTTCTATGAGCTAATATATGGTCTATTTTAGAGAATGTCCTTTGAACTGCTGAGAAGAATGTGTATGCTGATGTTGTTGGATGGAACACTGTATATGTCTAACAAGTCCATTTTTTTTCACAGATGTGGTTCATTTCTGTTATTTATTTGCTGACTTTTTTGTCTGATTGATCTGTCTCTTGGTGCAAGTGGTGTGTTAAGGTTTCCTGTTATAATTGTTGTCTTAGTTACTTTTTCCTCATTGCTGAGACAGAATACCTGAAGCCCAAGTTGGGAAAGGAAAGGTTTATTTCTTACAGTTTTTGGAGGTTTCAGTCCACACTCAGTTGGCTCCAAGGCAGACGGGCATGGCTGGGCCGCAGTTCATGGTGGCTGCAAACAGCAAGCTGGATCAGCAAAGAGCAAGACACACCTTCTTCCTGCTGTTACATCATATCCTGGCTCCACCCCTATGTGGGTGGAGCACTGACACCATCAATCCAAGCACTAGACAATGAACCAATCACAAATAGACAATGCAAACTCATGAGGCCTGAGGGACACAGACATAAACCATGATATTCCACCCTGGCCCCCAGGACTCATGTACATCCTTTATACAGAAGACATTTAGTCCACCTCCAAGAGTTGCCAAAGTCCTAACAGCTTCAGCATTGCTGAAAAGTCCAAGTCCCAAGTCTCCTCCAAGATCTATGGCAAACTCTTAACTGTAAGCTCTGTACAAACAAAACAAGGTTAAACATTTCTGAAATGCAAAGGCACAAGATAAACATTAACATTCCAAAAGTTGCAAACAGGGGAATATAAAGCATTGGAAAGAAAGCAAGTCCAACATCCAGCAGGACAAACATTAAGTCCTAGAGTTCCATGCTCAGCATCTGAACAATCTGGTGGCAAGCTCCAAAAGTCTTGGGTGATTTCACCCCCCTGGCACTTCTGGCAATTTCAATTCCTGCATCTTTTTTCTTAACCCCTCTCTGATCACTTTTTGCAGCTTTCCTTGGATCATCCACATTCCTGGCTTTTCCAAACTTCTGGGGTCTCCACTGCACCTTTGGCTTCACACTTACATCTTCACAAATTGCCCTCTCAGGGGCACACTGCTCGGCCAGCCAGGCCCTTTGCAATTGAGGTGGGAGCCATCTTACCCTCAGAATTTGTGCATTTTCCTTGCACCTAAAATCAGCACCTTGTGAATGCCGCCAAGGTTTGCTGCTAGCTGAAGCAGTAGCCAGGCTAGTCTCCTTCTTGGCTGTAGGGGTCAGTTGCCTGGATTGCAGGGCTCTGTTTTCCTGATTGTGATGAAAAGCTTCTCTGTGTTGCCACCATTCTGGAACCTCACTTGGCCTCTGTCGTCATTCTGGAGCATGGCACTCTGTAGCTTTTTTCTCTGAGCAAATTCTTTTACCTTTGCAGTGAGGCTGCACAGGGTGAGGACCTGCTTCCTGGGATGCCCCAGGGCCATCTTTCTTATCTCTCTGTTTCTCCTCAGGAATCAAAATCTCAACTCTGTCTTTACAATCCACAGCCTTCCTGGAATTTTCCTTCTGGCCAAACTCACAGCATTGTAAATTATCCTGCTGGGCTCTTTGCTCTTGATTTGAAACATAAAGCTTGCTAAAGACCACCAACAATAGCCATGCCACAGCCTCAACATTCAATTGCTTTTTAATTTATTTTTCAAGATTAATCAGTCCATTGCCATTTGTCTCAGTCTCAGACAGTCTCTGGGCAGGAGCAAAATGCAGACAAACTTTCTGCCAAGCCATAACACACATCATGTGGAGTCCAATGACCAGTGCAGTCCTTCATCTCAGCAGAAACCTCCCAAGACTGGTCTTTACCATGAGGCTTCCTATCATCAGCCTTCTGGTCTCCTGAGCTCTGACCAGAATTCCTCTACAGAACAGCCTAAGTTTCTCCAGCTCTATGCATCCAGACAACATGTCTGAACATTTCCAAATTCTGCCCACAAGCCTTTTCCAAAGCCTCTCGAAAAACATGGTCAGATATAGTCACAGCAAACGACCCTACTCCTCGGTACCAAATTTCTGTCTTAGTTACTTTTTCCTCATTGCTGAGACAAAATACCTGAAGCCCAAGTTGGGAAAGGAAAGGTTTATTTCTTACAGTTTTTGGAGGTTTCAGTCCACACTCAGTTGGCTCCAAGGCAGGTGGGCATGGCTGGGCCGCAGTTCACGGTGGCTGCAAACAGCAAGCCGGACCAGCAAAGAGCAAGACACACCTTCTTCCTGCCATTACATCACATCCTGGCTCCACACCATCAATCCAAGCACTAGACAATGAACCAATCACAAATACACAGTGCAAACTCATGAGGCCTGGGGGACACAGACATAAAGCATGATAATTATGTTACTGCTAATTTGATTTTTCATTTCTATTAATACTTGTGTTGTATAACTGGGTGCTCTGGAATTTGGTGCATATATATTAAAGATCGTTATCTCTTCCTCTTGAAGTTTTACCCTAACTAGTATGTAGTAACCTTTTTTATCTCTTAGGATCATTCTTGGTTTGAAATTCACATTGTCTGCAAACAGAATAGCTATCCCCGCTTTTTGGGGGGTTCCTGTTGCATGTAGTATTGTTTTCCATCCTTTGACTTTCAGTCTGTGAGTTTTCTTTTGGGTTAAATGGGTTTCTTATAGACAGCATGTGGTTGGATGTTGTTTCTTGATCCATTCTGCTAGTCTGTTTCTTTCAATTGGTTGGTTGAGTCCATTTATATTAATGGTTATTACTATTATATACATTTGCTTTATTGTTAACATGTTATCTTTCTGCTGTTGATTCTTTACTTTTCCATTATGTTTAATTGTCTGCCTTGTGTAGTGGTTTTTCCTATATGTATCTAAACTGTTTTTTCAATATTCTTTACAGTGTTGGTTTGGTGATCATGAAGCTCTTCACCTGTTCTTTGTCATGGAAGTATCTCATTTCTACATCCATCCATTTTGAAGGACAGTTTTTCAGGGTACATCAGTCTATGTTGGAAATCATTTTCTTTTAGGATATGAAATACTTCACTCCATGCTCTTCTTGACTTCATTGTTTGTGTTGAGAAGTGTGCTGTGATTCTGATAGGTTTTTACCTTTATAGGTAATCTCTATTTTCTCTCTGACAGCTTTTAGTATTCTATTCTTATATTCTATCCTTTTATTATTCTATTCTTATAAGAATAGTATTCTATTCTTATGTATGCTTTAGTATTATGTTCTTATGTTGGATTGGGGGATGGTGATTACTATATATCTGGGTATAATTTTATTTTGGTTATGGCTACTTGGAGTTCTATATGCTTTGCTAATCCCAATGTCAGTTTCCATTCTTATGTTTGGGAAATTTTCAGCTATTACTTCTGTAATTAGCCTCTTGATATCATTTGTGTTGTCCCCTTCTTTTTCATTTATCCCTATCAATCTTATGTTTTTTCTTTGCATCATCTTGCAGCTGTTGAAATGTTATTTCCTGATTCCTTGTTATTTTTTAAAAGATCTTTCCTTTCCTGTTCAGTAGCTGAAATCTTGTCTTCAAGCTCTGAAATTCTATCTTCACTTTCATTGAGGTGGTTTTGACAACTTTCAACAGAATTTTTGATTTCCTGGTTATCTCTTTGAATCTGCTTCATGTATTCTATTTGTTTCTTTTTTATTTAAAGAAAAAAAAGATAAAAAGTGTAGAATGAATACAGATTTTCAGAAAAATAAACAGTAAGAAATCATCAGTTGATAAGTTATATACCGTCATCTTAGAAATAGTTTCTCAAGTTACAAAATTAAAGCATACAAAGTGATATTCAAACAATGATACTGCACACAGTTCTGCTTAATGATCCAACAAGAACTTAGTAATATGGTTATCAGTCCTACACACTTGTTTTTTATCTTAAAGAGGGTAAGATTAAACAGAACAGAACAGTTTATAGGGAAACAATATAAAGAAACATGGATTTCAAAGCAAGTCCACTGGAGTTCTTCACTGTCTATCTTATTTTCTCTAGTTTTCTTCCAAATAGTTGTCTCCATCTTCACACACATTGAATATATACTGAACATTATAGAACTAGTCAGATCATTACAGGATGATGAATGCTTTTTAGGTCTTCAAGACCTGATTTTGGGGAAGTCAGTAATGTCTACCATAATGTTTCTCACTCTCTTCATAGTATCTGTCTGTATTTTTATGTATTTTTATGTATGCTGAAACTAAATGTAAGAGACTAGACTAATATCACTCTGAACAGTGAATGATAGTATTGCTAGATTTCATATCATAATGCTACACAATTAGCACTGGGTTTCTTAGTGTCTCTTCTTCAGAGCATCTGTTCATTGCATCATGTATTATATAATCTGTTCCCATAAATAGTTTAGAAATATTTCCCATGTGTGAATTTCTGCATGCATATCTATCCTTTTTGTAATATAGGGTAAAACAGATCAAAACAAGACAATAAAATAAATTCCTAGAAAAACATGAAATGAAACAGACATATAGGACCACAATATTAAGTGATCTACAGTAGTTACTGTGCTTTCTCTTGTTAGTTCACTAGAATTGTCCACATCATCAGGAATAATATAATTGAACATAGCATTGCATAGCTATTTTAATAAAAATACAACTTTGAAGATATTGTATGACTTGAAAGCAGTTAATAATAAAAACAGGAATGAATATCTTTTACATCTTGTAACCTTCAGAGTAGTTGTCTCCATTCCCAAACTTGATACTATCAAGCATACCAAATTCGAATGAAATCAGTCAAGGCTAAACAGCAGTCTAACAAACCAGCTTCAAATAAGTTCAGTCATAGTAAGACAATGTAAGTAATACAGGATTTCAGTGTAAGTTAATAGGAAATTAAGGATAGTTACCATGGTACAACCTGTTATTTTGGGGTTACCTGTCTGTGCCCTCAAATCTGATATAAGTAGACAGACCGGAACAAAATAAAATCAAAGTAAACAGAGCGATAAGACTACTGTGACTTTTAAATCCTGACACACTATTAAAAATGTCCTCTGCCTTCTTTTTTTAGACAATTCCTCCCTTTTCCCTTTCTCAGGGTGCTTTGTAATTTTTGGGTCCCACTAGCTCTTTTAGTTTTTAGATTAGGTGGCCAACCTATTATCTATATGAGTGTTGCTAAACCTTTTTACCCCTGAGCTTGATCTTGAGCTGTACTCCTCTACTTACTAAAGTCACAAGTTGTCCTTCCTTCTAGCTGTGTAGTTCTACATTGCCCAAAAGTGTCATAGCTTTCCAATCCATCTGTGGCTGCTGGATGACTTGTCCCTATTTCTCTCTGTTTTCCTGTCACATATAGCATTGTTTTCTCATCTTTGACTCTCAGTTTATTAATCGTCTTTCAGGTTGAGTATATCTCCTATTCAGAGCATCTCGATGGATCCTACCTCCTAATCTACTCTGCCTGTGTTTCTTTTTTGTTAGTATCTCAGGGCTTCTTATATTAAAGATTATAGCTTACAGTCTCTGCCTCATGTCTGCTATTCTGTTCTTCTGCCATTATTTGTCCACTTTACTCCTTCATTCCACTGTCTGCCCCATTCATTGAGGCCTCTCTGCCACTGTTGTTGGAATCCTGGTATCCCTTCCTCTCTCTCTCTCTCTCTCTCTCTCTCTCTCTCTCTCTCTCTCTTTCTCTCTCTCTCTCCCTCTGTCTCTCTCTGGAGTGTCCTTCAGGATTTTTTGTAGGGTTTGGTTGGTGGACATGAGCTCCCACAGTTCCTCTTTGTCTTGGAACTATCTTGTTTCTCCATTAATTTTGAGAGAGAGTTTTTTTGGGTACATCAGTCTTGGTTGGAGGTTATTTGCTATCAGGGCTTGGACTATTGCCCTCCAGGCTCATCTTGATTTGAGAGTTTTTGTTGATAAGTCTGTTGTTATTTTGATAATTTTCCCATTGTAGGTAAAGTGATTCTTTTCTCTGCTGATTTTAATATTCTTTTCTTGTGGTGGATTTTTGGAACATTGATTATTATATGTCTTACTTACATTGTCTTACTATGACTGATCTTATTTGAATCTGATTTGTTAGACTTGGCTTATTTTATTCGAATTTGGTATGTATCATAGTATCAAGAATAAAAGTAGTGGCAACTACTCTGAAGATGACAAGATGTAAAAGATAACCATACCGGTTTGATTATTAACCACTCTCAACCCTTTAATGTTTTCAAAGTTGTATTTTTATAAAAATGGCTATGTAATACTATACTTAACTATATTAAGCCTGATGGTGTGGACAAGTCTATTGAAAATAACAAGAGAAAGCATAGTAACTATGGTAGATCACCTAATATTGTGATCTTATGTGTCTTTTTCATTGCATGTTTTTCTAGGAATTTGTTTTGCTGTCTTGTTATGATTTGTTTTTCCCTACAATACAGAGAGAATAAATATACATGTAGAAATTCACACATGGGAAGAATTTTTAAAACTATTTATGGGTACAGATTATATAATGCACAATGTAATGAAAAGATACTCTGAAGAAGAATAGACACTAAGAAGCCCAGTGCTAATTCTGTAGCATTATGATATAAAATCTAGCAATACTATTATTTGTTGTTCAATGATATTAATCTAGTCACTTAAGTTCAATTTCAGCATATGTAAAGATAAGGACAGCTACTACAAAGAGAATGAGAGACACTATAGTAGTCATTATTGGCTTCCCCAATATCAGATCTTGAAGACCTAAAAAGCATTCATCATCCTGTAATGATTTGATTAGTTCTGTAATATGCAGTATGTATTCAATGTGTGTGAAGATGGGGACAACTATTTGGAAGAAAATTAGAGACAATAAGATAGACAGTGTAGATCTCCAGTGGAATTGCTTTGAAATCTGTATTTCTTTAAATTGTTTTTTTTAACTGTTTTATTCTGTTTTGATATGTTTAATCTTACCCTCTTTAAGATTAAAAAATAAGTGTGTAGGACTGATAACCATATTACTAAGTTTTTGTTGAATCATTGAGCAGAACTGTTGGCAGTGTCACTATTTGAATGTCACTATTGGAATATCACTTTACATACTTTAATTTTGTAACCTGAACAACTATTTCTAAGATGACAATATGTAACTTATCAACTGGTGATTTCTTACTGTTTATTTTTCTCTAATTCTGTATTATTTCTATCCTTTTTTTCTTCATTTTTTTTGTTACTTTCTCTTCAAATAAAAAAAGAATGATCACATCGACAATTTTATAGGTAAAGGGATACAACAATAGAGACCATACTCATAAGTGAAATATATCAATTTCACATGAGTAAATACTGTATTGTCTCCCTAGTGTAGGAAATGGTAAAAGCACATAAGTAACAAAATCCTAAATAAATATAGCGAAAAGATAAGAATCTGCTCAAAGAAAAAAAATAACTCAGGGAAAAGGAGAAAAAAAGAAAGGGAAAAGAAAAATATCTAATTTGTATAAACACACAAAATAGCTAAGATGATTGTTCTACTAATTCTATTATTTCTTGGAACAAAACAGTTAGCACTCATAGCATTGAATCAATTTTGCATGTTTATGTCTGGTAATCTGAGTAACTCTTGAAGATCACTATGTAAAATGACAACCTTAGTTATGTTCCTACCACCTTATTTTTTTTTTTTTTATTTAAGAGGAAAAAGAGAAAAACAAAAAACAAACCAAAGCGGTGTAAGGGTACACGTAATACAGAACTACAAAAAAACAAAACAAAACAAACAAACAAAAAAAAAACATAACAGTAAGAAATCACCTGTTAGTATATTACATATTATCATCTTGAAAATAGTTCCTCAAATCACAGTATCAAAGAATACAAGGCTACCACCTTATTTTGAAGGCCTATATTGTCATAGTTTTGGGCTCTATGCTATTATTATTTATTTTTATTTTTTTCTTGTTTTTCTAGTAATTTGTTTTGTTTTTTTCCCTCTAATGCTGAAAGGATAGATATACGTGTAGAGGTTTATATGCCTAGAACTTTTCCTGAAGATTTTATGAGAATTGATTTTATTTTGTGTGATGATAACAACAATTACTTTGAAGAAAAAGAGACATTATGGTATCCATTGTTGATTTCTTATCATTATGCTATGAAATCCAGTAGTGCTTTTATTCTTTGTTTACAGTGGCTTTAGTCTGTTTTGTATTATTTAATTTTAACATACACGAAGGTATAGACAGCGATTTTGAAGAGAACAAGAGACATTACAGTAGCCATTGTTGATTTTCCTATGGTCTGGTTTTGAAGGCCTGTAGTGCCTTCATTATCCTGTTTTGATCAGTTTTATGTTGTTTTGTTTTGTATGAATTCATTATGTGTGAAGATATAAACAATTACTTAAAAGAAAATGAGACATTATGATAGAGCCACTGTTGATCTTCCGTTATCTTGCATGGAAATCCTACGTCACTTACATTGTTTTCTTCTGATCTATTTTGTTTTACCCACTTTAAAATAAATAAATAAATTCTTGTTGAACTGAGAACATGATCATGTACAATAAGAGAATGATTTTTAATTTCATTGAAATCATACATCTAGGTCATTTTCCTATATAAATCCACTAGTTCTACAGGATTGCCCTTACCCGCAAGATTCTGACAGTTGCTTATGAAAAGTTCTGCCTAACATTACAGCACACTAGCATTAAAGAAACATAGAAAAGCCAATGGTATCACCACTTAGTAACAAAACACAAACCATCTGTTACTAACTACATATCACAAATATTATCCAGTTGCAAGATAGATTTTGGTTACTGGCCATGGGGGACACCTTTCTTGCAGAGGCTAGAGGTTTAAAGAAAAAACTGAAGGCATTAATCATGCCAATACATAGTTGGGAATTCCAAGCTTGTGATTCTGACAAATTTCTATCTACAGCAATTTTTTCACCACTTCTGTAAACAGCAATTTTAGCATGAACTCCTACATTCTCTCCTTTTATACTGGGCACAGGTTCAGAATATCTAACACACTAAATGTCTTTTTATCCCCTTATTATTAGGTATTCTCATGTCACTTAATCTCACACACTAGCTTTCTAATGCCTCCATTTTTATATCCCTGGAATGAGGTACCCAAAGATAGCATAACAAACAAACATGTAACTTACATATCATATCCTGATGCATTTTTTTCAACCCCTGTATCTAAGAAACTGTGAGGCTTTGATGGACTGAATAGAGGTCTATAGTAAATTATTTCTGCAGGAAAGCTTTGCTATGCTACATCGAGTAACAGGTATTTACTGTGTACATGTGACATTTTAAAATGCAAATTTTTAAACTAAGAAAACAAGAATTTTTAATTAAATATCTATTCCCTATAAAAGCACATTAGAGTCAGCTGTAGTGGCACACGCCTATGATCCCAGCACTCAGGAGGCTGAGGCAGAAGGATCACTGTGAGTTTGAGGCCACCCTGGGCTACAAAGTGAAAGCAAGCCTGGCCTGAACTGCAGAGTGAAACCCTGTCTCAAAAAACACCAAGAAAGAAAAAAAAAAAAAACAGGAAATTAGAAATTCAGTTACACATCCAAACCTAATTGAGAAAATAAATGTTAAGTCTTCTTAAAGAAATTCTGTTATTGCATTGTGATATACAATCTAGAAATGCCAGAGATCAATATTTACACAAAAATTTTATTGCCGTAAAATTTAGAAATTTGTTATGCATGGCTTGGTCAGTACCACCCATATTAAAACTTGAACCTCTTTCTCATTTCTTCAAACATTTCTTGAGTAGGAAATGGCTTCCTTTGGCTGCCAGGCTGCAGAAACTTCTTCACATTAGGCAGGTTACTGACTCTAGTTTTTAGAGCCTGCAACATACAAATCACAATCTCATGGCGGATCTTAATTTCCAAAACAACTATTAACAAAACCTGGGAACCCCCATCCCACCCCTACAAAGGCCCATCAGCTGCAGTATAGAGCTGGAAACACACAGTGAACAGAATTCAAGAAGCAGAAAGCATAGCTTAATACAACTTCCTGAAACACATCTTTTAATTTTTCATTTAGTGGTAGTTATCCCTGTCCTCTCAGACATAAACACTTGATTTTTATCCTTGCAACTCACAGAGAACAATATTTCTGCTAGATATAAACAAATAAATGTATCTAAGCAAGGAAATGTAGAGTTAGAAAAACTCAAGTTGAAAAAAAGATAGGAAATATTAATCAGGGGCTAGTCATAACCAACATTCGCACTAATGGTACTGGTAGGGCTTGCTTGTTAGTAGGGTGCTGTGTGGGCTGGGAAGCGATAGACCTATGGAGAGAAATACACAACCCCTGGTAGTGAAAGCCAGAGCAGAGGAAAGGACATCAGGTAAACAGGGCAATGGTGGAGCCGGAAGACACAGGGCTTTAAGCACTTGCCCTGTTAGACAGAAAATAATTTTGAAGTAGCATATACCTCACATTTCCTGACACAAAAAGATTAATTTCCTATCTCATATCCAAGGCCTAGTCACTCACATTGGAGGCACGGGGAAGGAAGTTGAAGGCCTGGGGAAGGCTGGAGGTGCAAACTACCTTATGGAACTAAATGAGATTCATGGGGGGAGATGCGGGCTGCCTCTGTGAGGGCAGTGGAATACTCACCTGCAGCAGGGTGAAGTTGGCCAAAAGACTGGCGTCAAACTCTTCAACCATGTACAAAAGTTCAGTCAGCAGAATATCAGCCTTGCTCAGCTTGTTGCCAACAAGATAGCCTTGTCCATGGCTCTTCAATACCTGGAGAATTTGAGGAGTCAAAATCATAAATATGTGCCGACTGGGTCCTAATTTCTCCCTGAGCCTCTCAGCCTGACTTTTTGCCTCTTCTGACTCCCTTAGTTTGCTTGGTGCTCCAGATCTTTCACCTGACCCGTGAGGGAGGCTAAGAAGTGGCCTCTGCTCACTCCTACATAAAACGCAGGTGCCACTCTCATTCTCATATCCACGCCCCAGTTGTGCCCAAGCCTGTGCCCACACCTTCCACATATATGAAGGCTTCAGCTTCTGTTGTACCGAGTTTCCATTTGCTGACAACCTGAAATCTCCACAGTTGCTTCTCCCCTCCTCTGTCCGCATCTCCCAGGAGCCCTGGCTCTAATGTCATGCTGGCTCCCTTCACCACTGCGGTCACCTGAGTACCGTCCTTTCTGCCTTCTCTGCTTTCCTCGTCTCCTGGCTCTCTCTGGGATATGAGCTAACCCGAGGGAACTTCAGCTCACTATCCCCTTTGCTCTGTCTCCTTCTTTACAGTAGAGTATAATCTCCATGAGGAGTTCTCAAGGAATAAACTGAGCCGATGTCTGCAACTTAAATTGTAATGCATGAGAAGTTAGCATTTCACTGCTGCAGGGAGACATGTAGAGTATTAGTTTTGTTATCTGGGCAGTGACTATGCATTCACTCAGTATTGCATTTATTTCAACTTTCACTGATGTTTAAATTTATGTACTAAGGCTTATGAAAGTATTCTTATTCTTTAAGTATTTTAGCACTAAGTGCTGTCATAGGGGATAAAAAGGAAAGCAGATGATAGCACCTTTTAAGTAGTAATTTCTCTGAAACATTTAACATGTTTTTGAATAGTTACTTCATATAAAAATAGAATACAATATCAAATGTCTTAGTATAATATACGCTGTCCATTTTCTGCACGGAGTGCTTTGATTGCATAGTACCTGATTTAATTTGCAGCTGAGAATCTGTCACCCTGTGATGTATCCTAAGCTGTCAGCACCACATACTCTACAGAGGTATATTTGAGGATTGGATCACTTTTAAGATTATCATTTCTTTCATTAGATAAAATCAGTAATAAATTGGCTCATTGAATAAAGAAAAAAATAATGCAATGTTTTATGAAATGAGTACTGATGGGTTAGTTCTCTAATACATTTGCAGGACTTTTGTGTCTCTTATAATCATATCTGGTTCTTTGTTTCTGTTCAGCTTAAATTCACATGATTGTCCTTTTGAAAAGTTCTTTTGTTACCTTCACAAAGCCTTAACTAAGGTAGGGACTATATCTGCAACGATGGACCTTTATTTCCTTAGTTTGCATGTCTTTCATCTCAGGTCTTGGAGCCATGTACCTCAGTCCTGTAGATGATCTTTTATAATCCCTTACTGTCCCCTCCTTTCCTTCCCTCTACCAATATACTTTGTAAAGACAAGTGTCTCCCTGTACTTGGCCAGAACACTTTGAGATCCACTGTTGATATCAGGTTGCTCTGGAATGGAAGTTCAGGCCATTCTTCAGGGCCACACAACCTGGAGGGTGACTCACAGACAATTGCTCTCCAAGTTCTCTTATGACCATGAAATCCTGTTGAGTGCTGAATTCTAAACCGTGTGTAACAGAGTGAACATTTACTCAAAAATTATACCTTGGTTATTACCCTACAATGTGGCTTTCCAGTCCACCCTTACGTAATTCCTTCACCTTCAGGCTCTGCTCTGGTTTTCCAAAGGTTCACTGAATGTAAAGGTGAAGGCTCTGGGAGCATCCAGCCCTGTTCCTCCTGACCTCCGAATTTGGCTTTCTAAAACTATAAGTAGATTCACTTACTTTTTCAAAGGCAGGCAAGAAACGATTCTTTGCTCTGTCTTTAATCAAAGATTTTGCAGCATCTTTCTCCTCTGGGGGAGCTAATATCACTTTAAAGAACAGTTCATATAAATCTGTCATTCCTTCTGTATACATATCGATCCTGAAAGACAGCACATCCAACAGTCAAATTTTCCTTAGGCTTTAGTGTTTAAAACCTAAATAAATAAGAACATCTGGTGCTTACAAAGTAGTTCTTCTGCAGTGGGTAGTTTTTATATTATTGTTTATTGCAGTATGAGTTTCACTTTTCTGTTATCATTTCTTAGAATAGTCTATGAGGTAGACAGAAAAGACATAAAATTTTTGCCATATCCATGACCAAGTACCAGTACAAAGAGCACTGATGGAGGGACCAGAGTCACAATGAGGGAAGATCTTGATGCCATCACTGCATATCATCACTGAGAGAATAAACAGGATTTGCGGCTGTGTGGTTTGTGTGCAAAACCTCTTGTGTGTCCTATGTGTCTCAAATGTAGACTCATGATAGAACACCTGGCACAAACTTTCAGGCACATGTCTTCTGTCTCATATCTTTTTTGCACAGCACAGGCTCATCGCCATGTCCAGTGTTACAAGTTTCCCAATTATTTCCCATGAAACAGGTTTCCACAATATTCTCCCATGTGTTCTTCCAACTCTGGCCTTGTTTCCATGGCACATGACTCTGCTTTGTCCAGCCCAGAGGTACCGAACTTAAGGCATATATGCTGCAGCAGGCTGTTTGTTATCACTGAGAGGTTGAAAAGTTTCACCATCACTAATCTAGACCCTTCCTCAGTGTGTTTTTTAAATTTAGTTGAACTAATGCATGCTATGGAAGCCAATTATTTCTGATTTTTCAAGCTGTACCTACAACCATTTTTAAAAATTTACTTGTTATTGTCACATATTTGCATACCTAAATTGTCCATGCTTAAAATATTAATATTTGGTATTCTTACATATTCATTGAACTCTGAAAATATTAGCATTCACTATTCAAAATATTTTGTTAACTCACCCGCAAAAGTGTTCTGTGCTATGGGCAGTCACTGCTCATCTCTCTGAAAGTGCAGAACTTTGCATCTCTATAGACTTTAATAGTGTGAACATTTCATGCAAAGTCACAGAACAAGTTACTTTTTTCAGTCTCATTTCCTTACTCTATATAAAACAATGCAATGTGTATCCTTGTTTATCATGCATCACCACTTCCTCTCTTTGCATTACCATTGTCTGCCTCTAGCATATTTTGTTCTTTTATTCTGCCTTCACTTATTGTTCCTGTATTATAGATATTTGGTATGCTTTTACTTTGGAAAATTATGAATAATGCTGCTAACAATATATCTAAACAAGTATACAGCACTTGGAAAGCTGAGGCAGAAGAAGGATCACTGTGGTTTGAGACAACCCTGGATTACAAAGTGAGCTCAAGGCCTTCCAGAACTGCAGAGGAAGACCCTGTCTCAAAAAAGATCAAAAGATGTACAAATGTTTATGCATTTTGTAAGGGTATATACCATTGTAGAGAAATTTCCGAATGACTCTGCACTTAATGTTTTGATGAACTGCCATCAATTCTATACAGTATATTATTTCAATTGAGTAGCTCCATCAAAACAGGAAGAGTACTTCCAAACCCCCTGGACTTGGTTTCTTGAGATTCACCCAGGCTGTTGTATTCTATGAAAAGTTTCAGGTGGCCCTTATAACATGGGTGCGAGCTGCCACTAACTCTTATCAAGTTGGTGTCAGGATTAGCTGGTAAATTAGGTGTCAATTCTTCATTATTATAATTTTTGGAACTTGGAAATTGCCTCCTTTGGCTCTCCAGACACCAAGACTTCTATTACTCACCCTCAAACACATGTTACTTGTCCCAAACTGTTAGCCAAAACCCCATTTATAATGCTCTGAGGACCTGATAGTATGAGTCTACCATCCTCTTGATTTCATGCTTCACCAGTGTTTGAAAACTCTTCTGTGTCTGGAGATAGCATGTTCTAATAGAACCAGTCATCCTAATCTACAACTTTACTCTTCTGTCATCTTATAGAACATAGTGATCTCATCTTGTATTCTTCCTCAATCATCTCACTATATCTATCCAGGACCACTTTGTTGCTAGTCATGATCCTCCTGCCACGGTCCTGATCACTGAAGATGTAACCTAAATACGCACTGTGCCATTTTTCCATGTAAGAACAGAAAATATACCATACAGGAGTCTCTCCTTCGTGTCTTTCCCATAGAGGTTGTATTTGGTGGCGATGTAGTTGAGAATGGCTCTTGACTGCACCATCTTCATCCCATCCATCTCCACCATGGGTACTTGCTGGAACATCAGAAGCCCATCTATTGGAAATAAGAAAGAAAAAAACAGTGAAGTACAATGGATACTACTATTTTAGGATGGAAAAATGATCTTGGAGGTGATTAATGGGGAAATAACTATTCCTTGGTCACCTTCAAGTAAAAGAGAATTTTGTTCTTAATTTCTGGTAGTCCATCAACTTCCTGTCTCTTTTACATATGCATTTTAACTCATTGATTTTATTCCCATGTTTTGGTGTTTTGAGACAGGGTCTTACTGTGTACTTCAGGCTGGCCTTGAACTCTAATGTAGTTCAGACCTGCCTCAAACTTGTGGTGCTCTTTCTGCCTCAGCCTCCTGAGTACTAGGATTATAGGCATGCACCACCCTGCCTATCTTCGCTTATTCATTTGTCTTTTACTTCCCATCCATGTACATGCAATATCTCTTGTGATTTTTTGTGTATTATTTATTTTCATGAATATTTTAGGAATGTGTGGAGAGATGAAACAAGACTGACACTTGGATGCCATTCGAAGTGGAAAATTTCCAAAGTAAGTCTTATAATGATCATGACATTTAAAGTAGGTTCTGTGGGAGGTGTCTACTTAGAGATCTCATCCTGTATTCTATCAAGCCTGTGATGGTGCTGAGATATTTACTTCTCATATGCAATAAATGAAAAAAGATAATGGCCCCATATATTTCTCCTCCTGTCATCTAATGAATGGCCCTATGTGTGCTTCAGTGGCAGGACAATGTGTGACCCTGAATTGACTGTAATCCCATCACTATAAAGAAAGAGAGAAGAGCATTTAGAGGGCCCTGGAGATAATGGTGTGTATCCCCAGAGAGGTCTAGTCTTTTTCATAACTGATCTCTCAGTTTTGAATTTTAAATTTGTAGAGCTCCTTCAGGATCTACATTCCTTACATTGTACTACTTTTTACCTCTGTACCATCTCTTCTACAAGCCTTCCAATATGCTGGCATTGCATGATATGTTGATTCACTGGTTTAAGGAATGTCTACAGTTTTAGTAGAGCAAGATCTTGGGTGTGTCAAGGTGAATCATGTTTATCTGTTCTTCAGTACTCTATATGGCTCTTTCATCTCTCACACTGTTACCCTTCTCTGCTTCCTTCTTCCCATAATCTAAGTATCTTTGCTCTTGCACACACTTCTGCCATGATATTTCTGCCTTGAAGTAATCTAGTCCTGAGCTGATTCCTTGATTACATGGACCAAATTAAACCTTTCTTCCTTTACATTGTGGGTGTCAAGTAATGTGTCTCAGTGATGAGAAAGCTAATGCAGAACAGTGGTACCAGAAAAGTGAGGTAGCTACTGAAACTGTACCATATATTTTAAAAGCTTTGGTTTGTGAGGTGAGTTTTAAAATATTTAAAATTCTGGGAAATAAATCTTAAAATACTATAAACAGATCTTGTTAATCAATTCTACGTAGAGCTCAGAAGACCAGAATGCAGATAGTAAAGGCCAGACTCAGAATTTTTCATGTGGGAACTAAAGCTCCATTGGTATTTGAATTAAAATCCATGTGTATCACACTCTGGTACAAAAACAGATATTGTTTACATTTGCCCATGTCCTGAGACTTTTCAGGACACTGCGATTAAGGTCAGTAATTAATGTAGTGGCAGAAATTTCAAGATAGTTCAACTTTGAGTTGGTACCATGAGTACATCTGACTGCTCTTAGACTGATTTGTCATAGGAATTAGAGGCAAAAAGTCAAGAAGAAATATTTTTGCATTTTAAAAAATGTTATTTGACTAATATCTGTGTGCCTTACTTATTTTTCTCATTACTTAGACACAGAATAGAGCTAAGGCAGAGGAGAAACAGTCCAAGGCAGGGCAGGCAGGAAGCAGTGAATCTTCCTCCTGCTTTCCATTTTATTTCATACAAGCTGCAAGCCTATAAATTGGATGCCCATTATCCCCCCACCAGAATGATGCAACCAGTGGACCAATACTTTTACTGTATACCCTTAACCCATATTCACATACTCTAGATTCAGGCACCTCCAAGAAGCCCAATCTATGAGCATGTGCGGCTTTGAGGGGGTATCTAGATACAAGTCATGAAAATGTGTATAGTACATAATGCTTTCCTTCTTTGTGGGAAATTGGTACATGTACATAATATATCTCAACTGCTTTGCTTTTGTTTTTGTTTTTGTTAAGACAGGGTCTTGACGTGTAGTTCAGGCTGGACTTTAACTTACTGCATAGCTAACGTTGGACTCAACCTCTTGGTGATCCTCCTGGCTCATCCTCAGAAGACCTGAGATTATAGATATGCACCACCACACTTGGCTTAATTCTGTTTGTCATCCCTTTTCCCTTCCTTCCCTCCCCATAGACCTATCTCTGGATTTCCTTCCTTTTTTTTTTTTTTTTTTTTTTTTCTTGTCGCTGCTGTTGCTTCTGTTTTTCATTTTGTTTGAGAGGATATTTTTGGGAAGTTTTTGTTTGTTTTGTTTACATTTCTTTTGTGGAGTTGCTACATGTTTGTAGTTCAGCACAATTCTTTTAAATGCAAAATTTTGGCCCAATAGGAACCATATATAAATTTAGAATCAAAGAGGAATGGCTGTTGAAGAGATTGGCCCCATGAAAAGGAACTAAGTAATTTAAATAGGAACAAGAATAACAATGACTTGACAGAATCTCAGAAATCAGAAAGACTCTACCTAGTACAGGCTCAAGCATACAAATCTGTAAATATTTGACTTCAGTAATGAGACACTAGAATTCCTGCTTCAGAAAGGTATACAAAGATATTGGTACCCTGGGAATCATTTTATTGTGCTCAGCCCTACTGGAATTCAAGGGCGGTAGCAACCATGGCCCAAGGATATGTAGAAGTTACTCTTCTAGGAGGCAGCCAATCTTGGCGTTGTCCTCATGGTGTTGTTTTTACCGGCATGCAGAATGCAAGAGTTGTAGATACAGGGAGGCTTCCACCCAGATTAAAAAAGAAGACCTAAGAAGCCAGGCAAAAGTTGCTGAGAAAGCAATGTCGTACACTATGAGAATGAAACCAAATGTGTAGTGGAGATACCAGAAAGTAAGAAGTACCAGAAACATGAAACATCAGCTGAGAAAAGTTTCAGACCATGAGTAGCCATTTGTGCTGCAACTGGCGAGGTCAAAGGGATGGAGCTGTCCAAGACCTTTGGAACTCACATTTTTTATTATGTACCCCAGATATCTGATATAGGATTATAGACTTCATGTTTGTTTTGCTAGGGTTCAGTCTTTGATCTGATTTTTCTTTCTTCCTATTCCTCCTTTTTAGGGTGGGATTATTTGCCCTGTATCAATTTACTTTTGAATTACATAACTTGTTTTTTACTGACACAGTTCAGAGTTTGCCCTGAGTGTCAAAAGACACTCACTTGGACTTTTGAAAAATACTGGAACCTCTGAAAATTTGAGAAGGGAATATTTCTTTTCAAGTTGTAGGTGTGACAGTTTTATTCTGTAAAATGGAATTATGAACTTGCTATTATCTTTATTTGGAAATTAAAATTTGGGTGTAAAGTTCTCAAGGAGAATTTATAAGCATTAATTCTGATATGCCTATGTCACTGGATTAAGAAATCCTTAGAAAATTAGCAGAATATGTCTGCACCTCGGCAATACATCTCTGGCACCATCCTGCTACTCTACTTCCTGGCCCAAATTAAGCATCTTTTCTCTGCCACACTCCTCTGCCTCAATGTTTTGGCCTTGAAGCAAGTCAACCTTGGCCTGAATCCCCAGAACTGTGAGTCTAATTAAACCTCTCCTCCTTTGAATTTGAGTGGTAGATATTATGTCTCAGTGACTAGAAACCTGAGTCATAAATGTTAAAAGCTTGAAATCCTCATCAGAAGCATTCAGATTCTCATTCTTACCATTTTTTAACTTGTCCAAATCTTCTTGACACATTATCAACTTCTCTTCAAACTGAAAGTAAAAAAAGTAAATAAAATGTTATTAGTTCATACCATAATGTTATAGTCTCTAAAACTTCAGTTATCCCTGAAATAATTGATATAAAGAAGTAAAGATTTCTAAGATTGACATGGAATGCAAATGTGTCTTTTTATGGCCAACTGAAAATTTATGCTAGATTCATGAGAAAATTTTGGGCCAGAAATTTAACTCAGTGGTATAGGTTCCTACCTGGCAAGCACAACATCAAGACTTCAATTCCCAGTACCAAAAGAAAGAAAGAAGAAAATCACATAGATCATCATACACAGCTGCTCATTTCTAGAGTTCATCTCTGCCCTGACAACATCCATGGTCAGGTCACAATTTGGGAGGGATGTCCCTTGAAGATAAAGGCTGGAAATTTCTTCTATTCAGGTGTGTTTAGTCTCTCAATAGAAATCGGTAATGTCCAGTGCCATCAGAATAGAACTTTTGTGCCCTCATCATGGTGTATATCATGACCAGTGACTAAGATTCTGTTCCCAGAGGACCCTTTATGGAAATGACATCACTCCTTTCCTTCCCATAGATTAAAAGAGTTTTTCATAATGAAACCATTGTGAAATTGGAAAATAGATTCCTAAATTGTTTAATAGTATAGACTTTATTGATTTCCCTGCTCTAAAACAGTTAATGCAGGCAATTAAAAGTATGTGCCACCAGCTTACACAGCATTAGGGATCATGTTTGGTCACCACAGGAGGATGACCAAGATGAGATAGTTAAGGATGGAGAGGCTGAAAGGTTTGGGCAATGAGAACCCAGAAGACGTGAGCAGTAGTCTCCAGGCAGCCCATGTCCACCACTCTCTTCAGGCATGGTGGGGAGAAAAAGAGGAAGCCTTCCATGCTGAGGACATTGCCCCTACTTTCCCCTCCTTTGCTGAACTCATGCTTCCCAGCAATTTGAAGTGTACGTCAGAACATCAACCTTCTGTCTGGATGATGGTGAAACTTGGTCACTCCTTTATAGAAGGAACAAACCTGGAGTAGTGCTAGCACACCATTTGGATTTGTTTGCACACTTAGTCAGTTAGTCAATAAACATATTGACTAATTGAGAAAGAATGAGGCTTCATACATTTATGAAGATTGAGTGCTCCCCAGGCTTAAATCAGCACATTGTTATTGGTATTAAAGTGGTCACATTAGAAGTCCCCTTCATAGATGTCACGTCACCATTTAACCTTCCATTTCTTTTGGCACCTGAGGGACAACACGTACCCAGTGTCTATGACCTCCTCTCTAACAGCTAGAAACCCCTCACTTAGGTCTGGTTCTCTTAAATCTGTGCCTAAAAGTGTTACCAGTGGTGCCTCTAGAGGGGAGCACTCACAGAGTAGCATTTCCTGTTCACAAACTACAAAATGTCCTTAAAAGCACAATACTTCTTCCATTAACCCATTGAAATCCTTTCTTTGTCTCTTCCCTCAGAGATATACCTGGCCTCTCACTCTTTTGTTTTCTTCCATTTTATTGCTTTGTTTTATTTCATGCTCTGTTTGATTGCTTTTATTCTGTTCTGTTTTGTTTGATTTTGTTATGTATGATGCTATGGTCAGCAAGTTTGTAAATAACAGGAGGCATTATGGTACCACATGGTTGATTTTTTATTTTTCTGTTTTGAAGTTCTGTATTACTTTCACTATTTGGTTTGATTGGCTTTATTCTACTTTGTTTGGTTTTATTCTACTTTATTCTCTTTAAAATAAAATTTAGATAAATGAAAGGGATCAAGTGATATATGGATGAGAGAAGGGAGAAAAGGAAATGGGGGTAAAAAAGAATTAAAATGTGTTATATCCATGTACCAACTTCCCATAAAGAATGAAAAATTATGCACTACAAACACACTAATAAAGAAAATGGTCTGCAAACTTTTAGACATGTCTGTGTATCTCTAAAACATATGGATCTTTTTTAAATATCAGAACAAATATCATATGATAAGCTAACAGTAATTCTTTAATCCTACCTTGTACTGAATTCACATTTCTTTAATTGCTGTATAAATATCCTAAATGATATTTTGAAGTTCATTTAAATCAAAATAAATTCTACACATTGTAATTATTTGACATCTCTTTTGATTCCTTCACAAATATATTTAATTGCTTATGTGCTTTTTGTTGGAAAGATAATTATAATTTTATTTGGTGAAACCATTTATTTCTTTATTAATAAGTTGGGATATATTTATTTATGGCAAAAGTTGTCACAATTTGTCTCAGAGGAAAAACTTTTGACTTAGAAAACTTTTTTGGTGGTCCGTTTCAGGCCCAACATACAAAGAACTGACAACTCACCTCTACTCCCGCTGCAGCCAAGAGCCATCGGATGGACTCCATCCTACCCTGCACATTGAAGTAGTGAAGCACTGGCTTCCCCGACATACTGATAGTCTCTTGGTTTCACTAAATGGAGAATGCATGAAGGAATGAGTACACAGAAGCAAAGTGTGCTTTAGGGTTATGGTTAGTGATCCAACAACACAGACGGAGGATTTCTGTTTCTAAGGAAGCATTGCACAAGTGTCAGAAACTTCTTTCTCCAAAATTCTTGCCCATCAGCGGCCACCATCTTGAAAGTGCACCAAACCTAGACAGGTGGTAATTAACCACATTTTGAACATGGAAACAGAACAGCCTGGGTCATATGCTTTCAAAAGCTTTGTAAGTCTGAAAAGATCCTTAAAAATTACAGAACATCTGTAACAGAGAGACAGTGGCGGGAGCAATACCCTCCTCAACTCTTGGGGTCCTGGACTGTATTTGTTCTTAGTCTTTCCTGACTGCTATCAAAATCTAAATTATTGTTATGGGTGAAGGTACTTATTTTTCTTCCTATAATTCTATGTTTCTCTGCTGTCTTATATTTATTTTATAATTTATAAAAGATGTAGTTGGTACATAACATAAGGAAAATAACAAATTTAATGCTTGTCACATAATAGGCAGTTTCTCATTTTTTAACTAAATCATAAAAATTGCTTGATAGAGAAATAGCTGGATATAGTGGTACATGACTGTAATCCCAGTACTTGGGAGACTGACGCAGGAGGATCACTGTGAGTTTGAGGCCAGAATGGGCTATATAGTGAGTTCAAGACCAGCCAGAACTACTTAGTGAGATTCTGTCTCAAAAGAGAAAAAAATAGAGAATCTTTATGGTACTAAGTTTTCAGGTAAAGATATTAATACCTATGCAGATTACATTATGTGGAAATCTGACATTCAAGTACACTCTTATTTGACAAAAAGGTCTTACAGCTTCTCTGCGACAGTGTTTTTACAACCTCTAGGTCAAGTCTTAGAGGAGGGGGGCAAAATCAACATCTTACATTCTTAATTTTGTTGAAGAAATATGTGTAACTCCACGTGTCTTATTAAACCAAAAGTCTCTTACATGTAAACTTGCTTGCAAATTTGAGACTCAATCCAACCACTCTTTGATTGATTTCACTACTATTGAAAAACGGAGGAGAAGAAACAAGAAGAAAAACAAAGAGAGGGAGGAATCAAAGGGAAAGGAGCAGTAGGCAACAGAGGGAAGGAGAAAGAAAAATACATGAAGAAAAGAATCAAAGAAAAGCAGGAAGAGAAATAACTTATTACTTGATGGCTGATGAAAAAGGAACTCAGGAACATTAGCAACTGAGGGTGAAATCAACTATACAAGTGTAAGTTTAGATCCAGATTGGCAGGAACACATGATGGATTTCCATGCCAAACGTTTAGCTTCAAGAGGCAAACACCCACCCATATCCTTTCTCTTTTTATTGATAAAACAGTTCTCCACACGTCACCCTGCCAAACACAAATCCAGTACTATAGTGTGCAGACTTGTGGGAATCCCTCTAACACCACCTGTTTAGCAGAGAACACAACTTTATCATCAGCTCCTGTTCACCCCCAGGTGCTGCTGTAGTTGTCGTATTAGTTTTCTCATGGCATCAGCTACTTTCTCTTCATTTTGTAAATTCTCTGCTGTGGATTTTCATAAATAACTAATGCTCCAGGCCTTAATTGTCCCCTGAACATCCAAAGAAGCAGAAGACCATGAAGTACTCTAAGTATCACAGCTAACAACATTTTCCTAGTGAAACAGATGTAAGAACATTTACGAACATTTGAACAACACCAACCTGAGCAAAGTCCTGACTGCTTTCTCCTGGGTACGTCAAAGAACTAGGATGAGTGTGGTGGCTGCTTTAATATGTCAGCATCTCTTGCCTTTAGAAGAGGCCTGGATCCAGCAGGCCCAGCCACTCCCACTGCTTTCAGGTTCCAGAGTGCAAGCCAGGTTAATCATTAACTAAATCATTAATGTTGCACCTCAAGATGATCTATGAATGCACTAAAATATATTTTAAGTTCATTTAGTGGTCCACAAAAGCCGTGAGGCTTCATATATCTTTGAACTATGCAAGATTTTTTTTTTTTTGTCTTTTTCAGACAGCGTCACACTATGAAGTTCAGGCTGGCCTTGAGCTCACTTTGTAGGACAAGTTGGTCTTGAATTTTGCAAGGATACTCCTGCCTCAGCCGCCTGAGTGCTGGGATTACAGGGTAGCACCACTAAGCCAGGCAAACTATGCAAAATTTATGACAAGTCTTGTGGCGAATGAAGACTGTGTTGTAGAATGGTGTTGGGAAACAGGTCTTGATAGAGAAAATCGTGAGATAGCAATCTACATTTGTGGAATGGGCTAAATTATCAACACAACTGTATAATTCTACAGGGAATAGGAATCTGCTGAAGGTGTCCAGACCTGAACCGGACTCGACAGCATTAGCTGGCAGATTTGCAACACTGCTCTTCTTGGCTGCCTTTCTCTCTTTAGCCTTTTTCTCTAGCTCGAGACTCATGGGAACGGCTTCTCCTGCTAAGACCCCTGCTTTCCTGTGCCAGCCATCCTCTGCCCCCCTTTTGTATTGCTCTTCACTGCTGGGTTTATGTCTCACTACTCTTTTGAACTGTGAGCCAGTACAGGGCATGTTTGCCAACAACTGTAAACAATATCTGAAGCAAATCCCAAAATTCATTTTGTTTTGTAATTAAGTGGCATAATGTCTTTTAAAGTTTTTGAATTTATTGGGGCTACAGAAAAATTACAGAACCAGTAGAACCCAGTAGAGTTCAAACTATCATTTTCCCAGCGTCCTTTACTGAAAATATTTTATGTAACCTAAGAATTGTGGTCAAATCAATGAGTTTCAAACTGATATGATATCATTAGTTAAATATCTCGTCCTGTTTGGATTTCAAGTTTGTCTACACAGAGCCACTTTAGAGTACACAATACCCTCCCTCTCAACACTGTGTTTTCCTGCCATGTCTGCCTGGTCTCTTCACTATGTGACAGGTGCTCATGACAGAATTCTACAACCTTGGCACTTTGGAAGAATACTGCTCAGTTACTTTATGGATCATTCCTCAGTGGAAGTCTGCCTGAAATTCTTGCATGATTGGATTGCAGCTATACATCCCAGAAAATATCCCAGAAGTTAGGTGGCCCCTTTCTCAGTTTGTGATATCCAAACATAATATTGCACTCTAGACATAATACATTTCATTACTGGTCATGTTAACCTTTCATTAAAGTTATGTCAGGCTTCTCAACTGTTTACTAGTTATCCCTCTGGAATTAATAAATGTCTTGTGAGACATCTTTCATAACTATGAAAACATTCTCCTGTGGGAGACAACTCCAATGATTCCCTTTGAATCCAAAACAATTACTATGACTTTGATTACTCGGAGACTCATTTCCTTATACTGATATGTAAAAGGCTGGCTAGGTTTTTTCCTTCTCTCTTCAGTTGGCTCTGAGCATTGCAAACAGGCTAGCTGAGGTGCTAATGTGCTCATATGCAACATCTACAGCCATCAGACAGTCCTGTTTCTCACATAGTGTTCTCCACAATACAAGATTGAGCATGAGAGATGTTAGAGCAAATAGCTCCAGGAATGTCAACAGGGTAGGAGCCTCAAGTAAGAGGCTGTGACTTCCCAGAGCACAAGAGTTTGCATATCAGAAACCAAAGGTATAGGCCCCAAAACAATTTCACTGCTACCTTAATTGGGTTATGTAAATTGATCTTCTTCATATCTTTGTCTCTGCAAATTACAGAGATGCCATTCTTGCACCTGGCCAGCCAGCCAGCTCATGTTAGTTACTCACTAATCACCGCACCTCGTCCCCTCTTTCTTCACAAGATAGTAAATGTTGAGAGAGACCTGGGATCCAGGACTTTGTCTGCACATCCTCACCAAGATTGGACTTAGGATCCCTTGGCTGCCCTTAACTTGGAACATGTCTTGGTGTCTTTACTCTGGCCCGTGGGTTGGATTCATGGTGGTAAATTGGAATTAACCTGCTAGGATTCCAATAACATCTCAATGAGATTACAAATATAACCTTTTGGATTGTGAGGAAAGCTAGAAAGAGGGTTACAATACTTGGATGACTGAACTCGATATTTGAGTTTGCAATACTCCTTTTGAATAAGCTTCTACTTACTGATTTTGCCATCTATAATAGATCTTGCCCAGGTCAAATATCACTATGCTGTTTATTTTTCTCAACTGTTTAATTATACTAGGATAGACTTACTTTAGTATTTTAAGTGTTGCAAGATACATTTTGATGGGCAAATTTTTCCTTTGAGAGCTCCTTCCTGGTGGCTTCTGTGTTCTTTTTTGGCAAGCCCTCTCCACATGAGCATTTCCAGATATTTTCTTTAGTGAAGATGTTGCATGAGCATCTTTATGTTTCTGCTCCAGCTCCACTTTCTTCCACTTTTCAAATGATCCTTGTTCCTGGTTTGTTTGTTTGTTTTTGTCTTGCAGGGTGAACTATTCAAGTCTAGGAAGTGGGCTCTGTGCCTTTTGCTGCTTCTGTGGTTCATATAAGCCCCTTAGTGGGAAATGGTTTTAACATAATCTTAGGCTACTTATCTAGCCTATCTGTCATGAGAAAGACCTAGGATTTGGCTGTGTCTCTAGGTAGGTGACTAAGCAAATATTTATACTTCTGATGGTCAAGGTTCTTACTGATAAAAGGCACACAGTAGCTATCTTCATATTGTACAGATAGAGCCTATCACGTAATTCATCATTTTGGTCAACTCTGCTAGCTGCACTTGGTTATATCTTGATAACTGGGTCCTCCAGAGAATCAGATGTGGATGGCCTTTATGCTGTAACTGAGTCTCAGGTGCCATTTCTGCTGATCTGACACGACTCAAGCTCTTTGTTTGCCAGTTCCTCAATGACAAGTCAGCATGATGTAGACAAATACTTTTCTCAGATTGTTTCCTGTGGTAATTTCTGGTTGGTTGTGAACTATCATACCTTTTTTTTACAGGCCAGAAGCCATTATGATCACCTCTCAATACTTTATAGTTGTATTAGTTTAAAATTCATTTTAATGAATACATACTTTGGTGCCATTAATTCTAAGAATTTCACAAGAGCATATATTTTCCCTGTTTTTCTACTTTTCCATCACTTTCTGTGCTAACTTTTAAAACTTGTGGTTCCACTAAACATTTACAGAATGAAGATGATATACTCTATTCATATGTTTACCTGTAGATAATTAAGTAGAAGAGGACAGTGAATATTTCTGTAGCATTTTTCGCACCAGAATGAAGGCAAGAATGCTATAATTGATTGATATATTTAACCTTCATTTTTACTAAGCATATTATACAAACAATATGCTATATTTGGTAATAGCTAAACAGCCATAAATCTAAAGAATTACCAGTTGTGAAGTGTATTTTTCTTTAATGTCCATTTGATATTATATTGAATTAGCAGTGAGTCTCTGCACTACACTATTACTGTAAAAGCTGTATAGGGGTGAGAATGCAAGGTAATAAGGAATGTTTCCAAAGAGTATTGAGAATCTTGTATTTCAAATCTTATATCTGCTAGATTTTCCTCAATCAATAAACCATCAACAAGTGGTAGCAAGTGAGGGTCTCACACCAAATCGGGTAAAGATGGGAAGAGGCTCCTTTGGTGATGATGGTAGGTGGGAATGTTAGGTAACAGAATATCCACCACCTAGTGAGGAGGACATGTTGGGAATACCCAGACCATGTGTGTGTTCTGAGAGTTGATGGGTATTAATACCAGCTTGTGTGTCAAGCTTCAGTGGACAAATGAATGTCCTGGGGATCATTCTGATTCTCTAGTGTTGTGTGGGACTGGAAACTGCATTTTCACAAGGCCACTGTTGGCATGCATACTGTATCCAAGACTGAACTCAGTGTAGTGAATTTGATTTACAGAAGCGAGTGCACTATTTGAGACTAGTCCCTATAGTTTGTGTTAGATTCCTGAACATACCCTTGAAATTGCTGGAACTTGACAATTAGTTGCTTGAGGTCTTTTCATTTCTATTCATCCCTCTTTGAACACACAATCACTGTGTCCTTTTTCCCAAGATGCTGGCTGAAATCAATTGTCACTCACGGGACACATGAGATCACTGCTCCCCTATCTTCCTGACTTCATGGTGTATCAGTGTTTGCAAGCTCTGCCTCTGTGCTGTGTCTGATGTTATCATCTCTGCTGTAATCCCATCTTTCTGAATCTACACTCCAATCCTAGTACTCTTCTTTCACTATATTGTATACACCCAGGTCCAGCATTCTGCTATTCATGGTCCCCATAGTGGGAAATGGTTTTAACGTATTCATAGGCTCCTTACCTACATACTTCTCTGTCCAGCTGCACATTTCTAATTACAAATCATGAGTTCATACTGCTACTAGTTATTTCAATTAAGTTAATTTCTTTAGTCCTTACTGAAAAAGTTTTGGCCCAGGCCAGACACTGTAGCTGGAAAAGCCTCAGCCGGAACCAAGGAGCTCTATCTCCCCCATGCCTAGGAATCTGCCGCTGGCGCTAAACTAGTGCCAATGGGCTACCTGTGTATCCCAATGCCTTCTCAGACACCACCCCTAACCTAAACTACATATAGGCTCCCTCTCCATGTGTTCCACAGAGAGATTGCCAACCCTGAGGGGAGATGCCATGCCCCCGGGGATCGGGTGTGTCTCTCTCTGCATTCTCAAAAGAATGGTCATTTATATTTCATACTTCTTATCTTTTCAACCACCACTGGTCCCCCACAGTTCTATCATATGTTTCCCTTACCACGATTGGCAGATGAGAGACTCCTGGGGCTTTCTGGTTTGAGTGCCCTGCCATTCAGGACAAGGACCAGACTGCATCCTGCATTAATTCCTCACTTCTACACTCGGGAGCTGTAAACTTGTCCCTGCTGGTTGGCAAACAACATCGACCCAATTTACCACAGGTGAGCAACCCCCCAGAGATTGCCATTGGGCCAGGCCCCACGTGGGTTATCTCCCCCTTTCTGTGGGTTCCCATGACTCTCTCAAATCCTTAGATAGCCCAAGGCAGGGTCTTTCTTGGCAACCTGTGTCCACACTCGGAGACTCTCACATCCTTTGGTTTCCAATAGCCCAAAGCAGATTTTTCTGGACCAGCCAACACTGAGAGACTCTCACAACCTTCAGAGCTTTTTAAGTTCTCACAGGCAGAATTGTTACTGAACTGATGTGGATTCCACTCATATTGGTGACGGCCAATTATTAGGAGTTTTGGAACCATATAATAACTGATCGGTCTGGAGTGGAAGGTGACGACTTTAAACTTGACAGACCACAGTCCATTGCCTCACCTGGTTGAAACTCTGTGGGCTTAGACCCCACATCAGATTTTATCATGGGGACCACTTCCTGTACCCCCACCCAAAAAACCCATACCTATCTATGGCTTATCACACTGAGGACAAGTTTGCAAAACTCTCTATCTTTAAGTCTTTGTTTTGGGAATGTGCGTCCTTTCCTGCTCTTCCAGGATCCTTCCCCCTCACCACACTTAAAGAGATAACAGTGTCTTTCCTTGCAGCCTTTCAGAGCTTTCTCAGCATCCATTTGTCTCCTCGATGCTTCCCCTCCCTCCACCGTGCCCATCATGCGAATTGACCCATTCCCTGCCAAGATGGTAAATGAGCCCAAACAGAGTTGAGAGATATGCGTGGGACTGCTTTAAGCTGCTTTGGGCTTTCATGCTGCCCCCAACTCTGCGCGCAGTATCTTGGCTCTCATGCCATGCTCCAGGTCCATCCATGGGTTCAGCTTTAATGCTGCGCCCTAATCCATGTGCCCTGCAAGCAGTTCCAGCTTTGCACAGTGCCCGGCAGCAGGGTCCCAGTATGTAAAGTCCCAGCTTCACGCTGTGTCCCAACTCTGCCTCCAGTGCTGCCGCTGCTGCTGCCCCACCGACACACCACTGCCGCCCTCCATATGCCATCCCAGCCCCTCCTACTGCTGCCCCTTCCACATGCACCATCCTAGGCCCTCCATCCCCCGTGCGCATTTCTGGTGGCAGTCACATCCCTGTGTGCTGCGTCCTGACACTCACCCCGCCCACTTTGAGTGTTCCACCTATGAGCTGCATGCCAGAGAGATCCCAGCCCCCACCCCCAAGCATGGGTACAGCTGTGTCTGCAGGTGTGGCTCTGGTGGCCAGCACACAGATAAACACAGCAAGTCACAACAGACAGTTCATCTTACTTATCTGATCCTGTATTTGCATTTTTAGATATAAAGTTCAGATTGTTTCTGCTGCCTTTTTTGGGTTCCAGCCATGACAAATGCCCCCACCCTGGGCACGTCCCATCCAGCCTCAGAGTTCCATTCTGCCTCACAAGTGCTGCTTTAAATACAGGCACAGATAGACATCATTTTGGTGGCTCCATCAGAGATGCTATTTTTTTTTTACAATTCTCAAACCATTTAATCAAGGTTAAATAAGCTGGCAATATATAAGACTTTGGCTGATAAACAGGCCACCTGGTAATTTTACCAACCTTGTTTATCATTCAAAGCCTTCGATAATCTCCTGTTTAACAACTAAAATTAAGAGGTGTTTCGTGGTATTTTTCAATTCCTTTTTGCTATAAACCACCAATAATGTTCTATGTTAAGCTTATTGCCTATATTATACTGTATTGTCATTTGTGAATTCCTTTTGCTGTGGACCACCAGTAATGTTCTATGTTGGGCTTGCTGCCTATACTGTACTGTGTTGTCATTGATCTCCTGTTTAACAACTAAGGTTAAGGATAATTATACATTCTTTTTGCTGGGAACAACTAGCTCTGTTCCAAGACAAGGATTTTGTTGAAAGTTTAAAAGCTCAACTTGAGGGTATATAGTAAGTTGCAGAAAGCTTGAGAGGATTTGAATTTTATGTGTCTTGGTTTATAGTACTGCAAATAACAGGTTGGAAAAGAAGTAAATGTGTTCAAAATTTGACAGTATTAGATCAGTTTTGATAGATTTATTCATAAGATTGATAAACCTTTATTGCAAAATGTTTCCATTAAATGAAATTATACCCAAAAGGGGGAGGGCAGACTAAAGACTTTTTTGTTAAGTATGTAATTTCAGTAAAACGATGGCCTGCCACGTGGCACCCTAGAAAAAAGTGGTGTGCCATCCAGATCAAGCCTGCTCTCTGATCTGGAATGCCAAAAACATGTTTAAATACCATAGCTGATCTCTCTCCTAAATAAAAAGGTAAAAAAAATTAATAAACAGGCCATCCTCTAAAAATCAGATGGCATTAGACATTTTAATACCATAAACAGATACTTATATACATGACATAAATAACATGTCAATTCCTAAAGTTCTCTGGACCTGTTCTCCATATGGGAAGTCATTACTAAAGTTACAAATACCCTGTTAAGTATATTTGACTCCTGCATACTTACTTAATTCTACAGATATCATCTACTGTAGTCCAGATCCCAAACAAAAAGGCAAAACCTGATCTTCAAACTCCACAGAGACCTTCTTAATATGGCTTTTCATATTTTCAACAACAGAAATAACACTGTGACACTTGGAGTTCTGAGACAGGTAAACCTACACAAGGTGGAGCTGCCTGCCCCCCCCCCCATGGACCATGCTCAAATGCAACAGAAGACATTGGACAAGAGAATGCCCTATCATGGTGTTCTTTGAGGCCTTACTCCAGGGCTACTGGACTGTCCTAGCCACCAGAGAATGGGTAAGCCATCCTAACTTCTAGCCCTCAAAGGAAATGTCAACACTGCTAGATTCATTGCCGACAGAAAAACTTGCTGCCCAAGACTGACAGGGCTCAGGGCCAACAACAGCCCCCTTTAAGGTGTCTGTCTCAGAGTCCACGTCCCACTAAAAGTCTCAGGTAAGACATTTTCTATATTTGTGGACATAGAGGCCAAAACTCTCCCTCAGTTTTCAGGATGCTATAATAAGTCCTCAATCTCTAGGAGACATTTAGGGTCAACCTATGCCATTTACAAACAGGGCCTATTTCGTGCAGGTCCTAGCCCTAAATCTTAAAATGCCTTTTATTCCTTTGTGTTTATATACGCTAACTTAGACACACTGAGACCTCAACATCTTCCACCTGTTATTGCTAATAAACCTCTCCTCAGTGATATAAGACCACCGCCTTCATTTCTTATTCACCAATTTCTCAGGCAACCCTGGTCAAGACTGACAGATACATTTTGTCTTCTCATTTTGTTTATACTTTTTCAGGATACAAGGAAGCCTTTCCCACAACCAGGGAAACTGCTCATACACTTGCTAAAGTTCTGTTACAGCAAATCATTCCAAGGACTACAACCAGGTTACAGCGACCCATACCTGATATTCTTGGCAACCTCAACAGTGATCAAAGTTGCTAGACTGCCATCCTGGTTTCACATCACTCAGGCTAAGTGGTGCCCTTCTGGTCCTAGATCTAACCACCCTGTTTCTACTCATCTCAGCCTTACCAAGGCCTCATAGCCATGACTCTCAGGCTGTCATGTTTGGTTGTCCAATTTGGTTTCTAATTTCTTATTTGTTTTACAGCAGGACTCTTAATAGTATTTCCTACAGACTCCAACATCATTCATACCAGAGACAAGCCTTACCTACCTACCATCTTAACTTTTACACTTTCAGATGGGGGAGTAATCACCTCTCATAACTTCACTCCTCCTAAGTCCACACTTATTTTTCAGAATTCTACCTCACTGTGACAATGATCCTACCTCAATGTGGTCCTGATATAATGACACATCTAAATCAAAAGCACATTTCCTTCTACCTCACCTGTGTCCTTAAATATGACAGTGCCATGCCTCTTCATAACATCTTGTCTCCTTGTTTTTCCAGTCTAACATACGTGCATTCACCATTGAAGTTGTGCTGGCTAAAACACCTGGCACAAGCTTCTATATGGGCATCAGCCATTATCCTGTCAACTCCCCTAGACCCTAGTACAGCCCCCTCTGCCAGCAGGAAGCAGTTGAAGAGAGAAATCTTTGCCCCTTTTCATAAGATGGGATATGAAAGAGTTTTGGCCCAGGCCAGATACTGTAGCTGGAAAAGCCTCAACCAGAACCAAAGAGCTCTATCTCTCCCATGCCTAGGAATCTACATCCGGTGCCAACTAGTGCCAATGGGCTACCTGTGCATCCCTAATGCCTCCTCAGGCACCACCCCTAACCTAAGCTACATATAGGCCCCCACTCCACGTGTTCCACGGAGAGATCGCTGGCCCCAGGGTGGAGATGCCACGCCCTTAGGGGGTTGGGGGGTGTCTCTCCCTGCATTCTCAAAATAAAGGTCATTTATGTTTCATACTTCTTATCTTTTCAGCCACTGCTGGCCCTCCACAATTCTATCACCTATAAACTTGTTTCTCTCATAAGTGCGAAACATGACTGTGATATCTAAAAAGGCCAGTATTTACATATTCCTTCAATCCTAGTACATAGGAAAGAATATTAAGACTGCTGATATGTACCACCATGAGAAACAATTTTATTAAAAGGCTTTTAGCACTTTTGTTCAATTCCTAAACATTTACATCTTGAGCCTTACACTAAGTCAAAATGCTGTTTATCTCATTGAGACATTTATCTCATTGAGTTTCTCCCCACCTTTCCATTTGTTGGTCATTCATTTGAAATATCATTGGGTTTTTGGTGTTTGTAGTATCCAGTAGTTTGGTTTTACCTCAAAACCTAGCTCCTTTTAATTAATTGTAATCCATGTGGAACCCAAATGTTACCAGGATCTAAGATTCAGTTATAGTAAAGCATTATCCTTAACTAATTGAGGTGCCATCCCTATTGTCCCATTTTTATCCCTTCCTCTTTCCACGTGCTCCTTTCTTACCCTTTGAGGGAGCCTATGGTATTAACTTCTAACTTGCCCTTTTTAAAAAAATCTTGCTCAGGTGAATTTTCTTAAAATATCTTCTCATATGAAGATGAGTATATTTCATGAACTTTTTGTCTTTTATATGGTGGTTATTTTCAGTGCTATTTCAATCAAAATAAACATCTCAACGTTCACAAAGAAGTTCCTATTTCCTTTAACAGCACCAAAGTTGTTCATTGTTTAGATGATAGTACATATCTTCCCTCATCTACATATCAGCATTGAGATTTTTCCCAATATTTTGGAATTACAAACAGTACTGTGATGAACATCACTGTACATGTGCCTTGTGTATCTCTGGAGGTATACTATTCACTATATTCCTTTAAAATGTAAGCATGGTTTTGCAGATATAGCCATACAATGCCACTCTAACACTAAAAACATATCATTTTCAAATTTCATCAAGTAGTTATAATACAAATTTCCTCACTTGCTCCATAGCAAAATACTTATAGCTGCCTTCTTTGCATCAGCATTCAAGCAGATCTACAAAATACATTTTGTGATCTGAATAAAAGCATCTTATAGAAATAATTGAAAAGAATAGAGTCATGCCAAGTGTCCAAACTTGAGAGGAGTGTTTAGAGTCCATAGCCTCCACCTCTGGTACTCCAGTGTGGTACCCTTTTGTAATGTGTTGAGACATGGCAGATCATAGCACACAGCATAACCTTTCTGAGGTTCCACTAGGGAGTTAAAAGAGGGACACATATTTCATGGTCAGCATCAGGACTGGGAGGGTCAGTGTGGCCAGGTGAAACTGACAGGGTCAGGCCAGCAATATACCTATGTTCATAGGCCAGAGGCCCCAAACGGACAGGGTCTGGGTTGATTTAGACATCAGAGAGAGAGAGAAGGTGAATAGAAAGCCTTCCACAGAACACACAGACCACTTAAGGATATCAGGAAAGATAGTGACATTCACATATATGACACAGGGAAACCATATGGCTATTAAGTGAAGAAGAGCTGAGCATAGTTGCAGCTGGAGAGAACTTTTGGGAAGACAAAGGGACACCCTCTAGCAGTGACATAGCATGTTGTGAGGACAGAGAGCTGTGAGGCTGTTGGGATGCACAGCTGACTTGGACTGTGTCCACTTCAGTGAATTGCAAGAAGACAAAGCCAAAATGAATGCTGGTTCTTAGTCTATCCTCCAAGACACAGATTCCTCTCCCTTATGTGTGTGTCCTTCCATTTCTAGGAGACAGTTCTTGGGATACAAACCATCCTTTTTCATCCCCATGCCTATCAGTCCAGGAGGAGCAGAAAAGGCTGGTTGACTCTAGCTGGACAGTTTTCTCAAGGGCCCTAAAAAGGGAGTGGACTGTTACAAAATCCATCAGGAGTCCAGGAAGAGGTCTCTGCTGGGCCTCTCCATGGGTATCTGAACCCATATACATCTACTTGAGCATATACCAAACTGATCTCAATTATCTAATTTCAAATCTAGGTGATTTCCATAGTTGAGGTATCAGTTGTCCAGGCTGGACACTGGCCATCCTCCTTACTCTCCTCCCTAAAATCTCTGCTCAACTCTCCTCTGTATGTCTGTGTGTCCTTGGACAACAGCAAGGGGATAGTTAGAACTTTGTGGGCAGTTTCAAGGCCCACTACAGCGCTACTGATTGGAGTCTGGATTTTAACAAAATCCTGAGGTTACTCCTGTTCCCATTAAAGGTTACTACCCCACAGGTATTATTAATCATCTTTCCAAATATACCCATTATATTCCCAGTAGAATGCCTCCTTTCAGGCGGCCAAATGTCCTGTTACCTTCTACTCTCTGTCTCACTTTTCACACTGAATCTCCCCCCACCCACCCATCTCTTCCTGCTTTGGTGTCAAACCCTCATTTGTTGCCAGGGTTAGTGATTTTGTTCATGTTCTCAATACTTAAATCGTAGTTGGATTTCTCCTTCCACTCTGGTAGGATTACTGTGGGCTTGAGATAAAGACCTGGGATTTGACTCTGTCTCCAGCTGTGTGACTAAGCAAATATTAAGTCTTCTGATGCCAAGGTTCTTACTCATAGGAGGCACATACTAGCTATCTTTATATGGTACAGATAGAGCCTTCCATGTACTTCATCAGCTTGGTCAACTTTCCTAGCTATACCTGGTTATATCTTTATATCTGGGTCCTCAAGGGAATCAGATGTGGATGACCTTTATGGTGTAACTGAGTTTTTTTTCAAGTGCCATTGCTGCTGAGCTGCCATGAATCCAGCTCTGAATTTGCCAGTTCCTCAATGACAAGTCAGCATTTTGTGGACAAATACTTTACTCAGGTTGTTTACTGTGGTGACTTTGTGGCTGGTTTTGCAACTACCTTTTGTTTATAGGCCACGAGCCATTATGATCACTTATCAATACTTTATAGTTGTGTTAGTTTAAAATGCATTTTAATGAATAGATATTTTGGTGCTATCAATTCTAACAATTTCACAAGAGCATATATTTTCCCTGTTTTTCTACATTTCCATCGCTTTCTTTGTTAATTTTTAATACTGGTGGTTCCACTAAAAAGTTACAGAATGAAAGTTATATATTCTATTCAAATGTTGTTTACTTGTAGATAACTAAGTACAAGAGGATAGTAAATTTTTATGCAGCATTATATTTCTCCAGAATGAAGGGAAGGAAGCTGTAATTGATTGATATATTTAACCTTTATTTTTACTAAGCATATTATACAAACAGTATGCTATATTTGATAATAGCTAAACAGCCAAAAAGTTAAAGCAGTACCAGTTGTGAAGTATATTTTTATTTAATGTCAATTTGATATTAAATTGAATTAGCAGTGAGTCTCAGCACTACACTACTACTGTACAAGCTGTATAGGGGTGAGAATGCAAGGTTTCCAAACAGTCACGAGAATCTTGTATTTAAAATCTTATGTCTGCTAGATTTTCCTCAATCAATAAACCATCAGCAAGTAGTAGCAACTGAGAGTCTCACACCAAATCAGGTAAAGATGGGAAGGGGCTCCTGTGGTGATGATGGCAGGTGGGGGTGTAACAGAATATCCACCCACATAGTGAAGAGGACATTTTGTTAAGAATACCCAGACCATGTGTATGTTTTGAGAGTTGGTGGGTAATAATAGCAGCTGTGTGGCAAACTTCAGTGGACAAATGAGTGAACTGGGGATCATTCTGATTCTGTAGGGTTGTGTGGGACTGGTGGTGAAGTTAATCTATAGAAGCCAGTTCACTATTTGAGACTAGTCCACGTACTTTGCATTACATTCCTGAGCATTAATTACCCTTGAAATTACTGGAACTTGACAATTAGTTCCTTGTGGTCTTTTCATTTCTATTCGTCCCTCTTTGAACACACAATCACTGTGTCCTTTGTCCCAAGATGCTGGCTGAAATCAATTGTCACTCACTGGACACCTGAGATCACTGCTCCCCTATCTTCCTGACGTCATGGTGTATCAGTGTTTGCAAGCTCTGCCTCTGTGCTGTGTCTGACATCATCATCTCTGCTATAATCCCATCTTCCTGAATCTACACTCCAATCCTAGGGCCCTTCTGCCACTATATTGTATACATCCAGGACCAGCATTCTGCTATTCATGGTCCCCATAGTGGGAAATGGTTTTAACATACTTATAGGCTTCTTATCTACATACTTCTCTGTCCAGCTGCACATTTCTAATTACAAATCATGAGTTCATACTGTTACTAGTTATTTCAATTAAATTCATTTGTTTAGACCCCACATAAACTTTTCTCTCATAAGTGTGGAACATCACTGTGGTATCTAAAAGGTCCAGTGTTTACATATTCCTTCAGTCCTAGCACACAGGAAAGAAGATTAGGACTGCTGATATGTATCATCATGAGAAACAATTTTATTAAAAAGTTTATAGCACTTTTGTTCATTTCCTAACCATTTACAACTTGAGCCTTACACTAAGTCAAAATGCTGTTTATCTCATTGAGACATTTATCTCATTGAGTTTCTCCCCACCTTTCCATTTGTTGGTCATTCATTTGAAATACCATTGGGTTTTTGGTGTTTGCAGTATCCGGTAGTTTGGTCTCAAAATCTAGTTCCTTTTAATTAATTGTATTCCATGTGGTACCCAAATGTTACCACGATCTAAGATTCCGTTATAGACTGTTACCCTTAACTAACTGAGGTGACACCCTTATTGTCCCGTTTTTTCCCTTCCTCTTTCCACGTGCTCCTCTCTTACCTTTGCAGAGAGCCTATGACATTAACTTCTAACTTGCCTTTTTTTTATTTTGCTCAGGTGAATTTTCTTATAATATCTTCTCATATGAACTTTAGCATATTTGATATACTGTTTGTCTTTTGTGTGATGGCTATTTTCACTGCCTTTTCAATGAAAATAAACATCTCAATGTTCATTAAGAAGTTCTTATTTCCTTTAATAGCTGCAAAGTTCTTCATTGTTTGGATCATAGTTCACACCTTCCCTCATCTACATATCAGCATTGAGATTTTTCCCAATATTTTGGAATTATAAACAGTACTGTGATGAACATCACTGTACATGTGCCTTGTGTATCTCTGGAGGTATACTTTACTATATTCTTTTAAAATGTATGCATGGTTTTGTAGATATAACCACACAATGCCACTCCAACACTAAAAACATAATTTCCAAATTTCATCAACTAGTTACAATACAAATTTCTTCAATTGCTTCATAGCAAAATGCTTATAGCTGACTTCTTTGCATCAGCATTCAAGCAGATCCACAAAATACATTTTGTGATCTGAATAAAGGCATCTTATAGAAATAATTGAAAAGAATAGAGGCAAGCCAAGTGTCCAAACCTGAGAGGAGTGCTCAGAGTTCATACCCTTCACCTCTGGTCCACCAATTTAATATTTTTTTGTTATATATCCTGAAACATGGCAGATCACAGCACACAGCATAGCCTTTCTGAGGTTCCACTAGGGAGTCAAAAGAGGGACACATGTTTCAATGGTAAGCACCAGGAATGGGAGAGTCACAGTGTGGCCATGTGAAACTGACAGGGACAGGCCAGCAATATACCTATGCTCACAGGCAAGAGGCCCCAAACAGGCAGGTCTGGAATGATTTAGACATTAGAGAGAGAGAAGGCAGGCAGAAAGCCTTCCACAGAACACACATACCACTAAAGGATTTCAGGAAAGGTAGTGACATTCACATAGGTGACTCAGGAAAATAATATGATTATTAAGTGACAAAGAGCTAAGGGTAGTTGCAGCTGGAGAGAACTTCTGGGAGGACAAAGGGATATCCTCAAGCAATGACATACCCTGTTGTGAGGACAGAGAGCTGTGAGGTCGTTGGGATGCACAGCTGACTTGGATTGTGTCCACTTCAGTGAATTGCAAGAAGACAAAGCCAAAATGAATGCTGGCTCCTAGGCTATTCTCCACAACACAGATTCCTATCCCTTATGTGTGTGTCCTTCCATTTCTATGAGCCAATCCCAGGGATACAAACCATCCTTTTTCATCCCCACGCATATCAGGCCAGGAGGAACAGAAAAGGCTGGTTGGCTCTCACTGGGCAGTTTCCTCAGAGGCCCTAAAAGGGGAGTGGACTATTACAAAATGAATCAGGAGTCCAGGAAGAGGTCTCTGCCAGGTCTCTCCATGGGTATCTGAACCCGTATACATCTGTTTGAGCAAATACCAAACTGAACTCAATTATCTAATCTCAAATCTAGGTGATTCCCATAGTTGAGGTACCAGTTGTCCAGGCCGGACACTGGCCATCCTCCTTACTCTCCTCCCTAAAATCTCTGCTCATCTCTCCTCTGTATGTCTGTGTGTCCTTGGACAACAGCAAGGGGATACATAGAAATTTGTGGGCAGTTTCAAGGCCCACTACAGTGCTACTGTTTGGAGTCTGGATTTTACCAAAATCCTGAGGTGACTCCTGTTCTCATTAAAGGTTACTACCCCACTGGTATTATTAATCATCTTTCCAAATATACCCATTATGTTCATAGTAGAATGCCTCCCCTCAGGTGGCCAAATGTCCTGTTACCTTCCACTCTCTCACTTTTTCACACTGAAACCCCCCCCCCCCACCATCTCTTCCTGCTTTGGTGTCAAACTCTCATTTGCTGCCAGGGTTAGTGATTTTGTTCATGTTTTCAATACTTAAATTTTAGTTGGATCTTTCCTTCCACTCTGGTATGATAACTGTGGGCTTTGGCATGATAAAGACCTGGGATTTGGCTCTGTCTCCAGCTGTGTGACTAAGCAAATATTAAGTCTTCTGATGGTCAAGGTTTTTACTTATAAAAAGGCACTTACTAGCTATCTTTATATTGTACAGGTAAAGTCTATCATATACTTCATCAGCTTGCTCAACTTTCCTAGATATTCCTGGTTACATCATGATACCTGGGTTCTCCAGAGAATGAGATGTGAATGACCTATATGCTGTAATGGAGTCCTTTTCAAGTGCCATTGCTGCTGTTCTGTCATGAATCCAGCTCTGAGTTTACCACTTTCTCAATGACAAGTCAGCATGATGTGAATAAATACTTTACTCGGGTTGTTTAATGTCATGACTTTGTGGCCAGTTTTACAACTATCATACCTTTTGTTTATAGGCCACAAGCCATTATGATCACCTATCAATACTTTATAGTTGTATTAGTTTAAAATACATTTTAATGAATACATATTTTGGTGTCATCAATTTTAAGAATTTCACAAGTGCATATATTTTCCCCATTTTTCTACATTTCCATCACTTTCTTTGCTAATTTTTAATACTTGTGGTTCCATTAAACATTTACAGAATGAAGATGATATGTTCTATTCAAAAGTTGTTTACTTGTAAATCATTAAGTACAAGAGGACAGTAAATTTTTATGCAGCATTCTTTTTCTCCAGAATGAAGGGAAGAAAGCTGTAATTAATTAATATAGTTAAACTTTTTTTACTAAGCAAATTATACAAACAATATGCTGTATTAGATTATAACTAAACAGTCATAAAGTTAAAGCAGTACCAGTTGTGAAGTGTATTTTTCTTTAGTGTCCATTTGATATTAAATTGAATTAACAGTGAGTCTCAGCACTACACTACTATTGTACAAGCTGTATAGGGGTGAGAATGCAAGGTAAGAAAGAAGGTTTCCAAGCAGTCACGAGAATCTTGTATTTAAAATCTTATGTCTACTAGATTTTCCTCAATCAATAAACCACCAGCAAGTAGAAGCAAGTGAGGGTCTCACACCAAATTGGGTAAAGATGGGAAGGGGCTCCTGTGGTGATGATGGTAGCTGGGGGTGATAGGTAGCAGAATATCCACCCACCTAGTGAGGAGGACATTTTGTTAGGAATACCCAGACCACGTGGTGTTTTGAGAGATGATGGGTAATAATACCAGCTGTGTGGCAAACTTCGGTGGACAAATGACTGACCTTGGGATCATTCTGATTCTGTAGGGTTGTGTAGGACTGGAAAGTGCATTTCCACAAGGCCCCTATTGCCATGCCCACTGCATCCAAGACTGAACTCAGTGAAGTTCATTTACAGAAGCCAATGCACTAGATATATTTTGCATTACAATCCTGAACATTATTTACTCTTGAAATTGCTGGAACTTGACAATTAGTTGCTTGTGGCCTTTTCCTTTATATTCATTCCTCTTTGAACACACAATCACTGTGTTCTTTGTCCCAGGATTCTGGCTGAAATCAATTCTCATTCACTGGATACAGCCCACCTCTTGGCTGGCTGTGAACACCTGGGATGCCCTGGCCTGACCTAGACACCTGGGACTCTGGCTGCTGGGCCTGCCCCTCCACGGAAACACGTGGACTGCCCCAGCAGGATTGGGTTTCCTCAGACTGCCAGGGCAAGCCTGTCCCTTGGGAAAACCACCCACCTCCTAGACCTAGTATTGCAGAATTTTAGAACCAACCCCTTCTCCCAGAGCCTTGGACAACAGTAAGTTTCAGTGCTGGCTGAAAGAGAGACTCAGGAACCCCTCACCCAAACAGAAGACCTCAGCAAGCCTCCAGTCAGTATGGTGAATATGCCCCTAGAGTAGAAGTCTGCAGTGGGTAAACAGGAGCAGAAGTGAAACCCCCTCCACCTATAAGACCTTGATGAACCTGGCAAGAGAGTGGGTAATACTCTCCTCCATACAGAGAACATTAGACAGATTGAGGAGTGTGCCAATAAGGCCTCCGGCAACTTGGAGAACATTAAAGGAGCTTATGAGATCCCCAGTGACACAGTAGGGCCTCAGCTGACACAAACACTATAGACAGGGAGAGCAGGTGACCCACAACATCCAGAAGACATAGCAACATCAGGGAACTAAGAGTTGACCTATATCAATATTTCTAGACTAGTTAACCCAGAAAGAATATAGGATTCACCGAACAGGCCCTGTAGGAGGAATTCAGGTAACTGGCTCTCCTCTACATTGTGGTACCCAGCAACTGGACAATCATCAATCACACAGTAGGATCCTAAAACTCACACTGTGAACAGGTGAGTCTTATGGGATTGAAAGACCAAATATTTTACCCAAAAGGTGAAAATGACAAAACAAAAAGGCCAAATGCAATCTTAAACATCTAGGCCATCAGGAGCAAGTATAGAAGACATTGAAATAGAGGACTATAAAAGTCATACATCAGAAATTTTTGAGAAGTTAGCAAATGGAGTAAAGAAACAAATCCATGAGGCTACAGAAGAAATCAAATTGGAAATAACATCTTATGTAAAGAGAGAAAAAACCTTAGTAAATAAGTTGCTCAACATAGCTAGAGAAGAAGTAAAAAAAATACAGGATCATAGGAAATTGACTGAAACTCTGAATGAACAATGCAGAAAACAAGCAGAATCCATAAAACAAATTCAAAGAGATGTCCAAGAAACAAAAATTCCACTGAAAGCTGGCAAAATCCTTTAAATGAAGCTGAGGATAGAATTTCAGACCATGAAGACAGGATCACAGATAGTGATCATTAAAGGATAGAATTTATAAAAACAACATAGAAGCATGAAATGACAATCCAACAGCTTCAAGATGATGCCAAGAGAAACAATATAAGATTAATAGGCATCAGTGAAGATGCAAGAGTCAATGCAAATGACATAACTAATCTATTCACAGAAGAGCAGAAAATTTCCCACACATAGGGAGAAAACCTGATATACAAATAAGTGAGGCTTACAGAATGCTGAACAGTCACAACCAATATAAATCTATACCCAGACATATAATAATTAAGATTTCAGACATACAGCATAGAAACAGAATACTAAAAGCTGTTAGAGAGAAAACACAGCTCACCTATCAAGCAAAGCCTATTAGAATCATGGCAGACTTTTCAGCACAGACCTTCAAGTTAAGACAAGCTTGGAGCGAGGTATTTCAAGCCCTGAAAGAAAACAACTTTCAACCCAGACTTATGTACCCAGAAAAACTATCTTTCAAATATAATGGAGAAACAAGATATTTTCATGACAAAGAACAAGTAAAGGAGTTCATGTCCCCCAAATCAACCCTAGAACAGAGTACTAAAAGACATGCTAGAGAGAGGTGAAAATGACAACGATCTGTAGAGCAACAGAAAGAAACCACAAGGATGGGCAAGAAAATAAACAAGAGAGAAAAGCCAGAAACCAGCAATAGAACACAACATGGCAAAGTCAGGCCAGTACACATCAGTGATATCCTTAAATGTAAATGGGCTCAATTCACCTATCAAAACAAACAGGTTGACAGAATGTACCAAGAAACAGGATCCCACAATATACTATAAACAAGAAACACATTTGATCCGAAAGGAAACTCATAGATTAAAAGTCAAAGGACAGAAAACCATATTCCATGCAACAGGAACCCAGAAAAAATCAGGAATAACTATTCTTTTTTAAATTTTTTTATTTAAAGAGAAAAAAGAAAGGACATAAAAAGAACAAAGCAGTAAAAATGTACAAGTAACACAGAATTTGAAGAAAAAAAATACACAGTAAGAAATCACTAGTTAATAGGTTACATATTGTCTTCCTAAAAACAGTTGTCCAAATTATAAAATTAAAGCATATAAAGTGGACATTCATACAGTGATATTGGAGACAGTTCCATTCAATGATCCAACAAAAGCTCAGTAATATGGTTTTCCATCCTACACACTGAAACATACTTGCAGTTATATCCCTTAGTCCACCTTCCTTTCTTCTCTTTTCTATTTGCAGACAATATGAACTCCAAACCTAAAATGATTAAAAGAGATAACAATGTCACTACACACTCATTATTGGAAAAATTCAAGAGGTAGAACTAACAATTACAAATATATATGTACCAAATACAGGAGCACTCAACTATATAAGACAGATACTAATGGACATGAAAAACCAAATACACAAGAACACAATTTTAACAGGGGATCCTAACACCCCATTGTCACAAAGAGATAGATCAACTAGGCAAAAAATTCACAAAGAAACAATAGAACTGGATCATACCTGTGAGCAATTGGACTTAATAGATGTATACAGAGTGTTCTACCCAACCACATCAGAATACACATTCTTCTCAGCTGCACATGGGACAACAGATCATATATTACCCCATAAAGCATTCTTAAGTAACTGTGAAGGTATTGAAATTATCTCATGCATAATATCTGACCATACCACACTGAAATTGGTAATTAATGGAAAAAGAAATTTCAAAACCTGCATAAATACATGAAAATTAAATAACAACCTTCTGAACAACCAGTAGGTTACAGATCAAATTAAAGAAGAAATAAAGAGGTACTTACAATTCAATGAAAGTGTGGAAACAACATACTGTAATCTGTGGGATGCAAGGAAAGCAGGTCTTCAGAGGGAAATGTATTGCAATAAATTGTCATATCAAGAAAACAGTATGAGCACAAATAACCTAATGTTTTATCTCAAGCTTCTAGAAAAAGAAGAGCAAGTTAAACCCAGAGCTCATAGAAGAGAGGAAATTGTAAAAATCAGTGCAGAAATCAATGCAATTGAAACTAAAAAAACAATACAAAGAATTAATGAATTAAAAAGCTGGTTTTTGAAAGAAAAAACAAAATTGACAAACGTTTCTCTAGCTAACCTTGTAAAGAAAAAGAAAGAAAAAGCCCAAATTCACACATAAGGCCTGAAAAGGGGAAATAACTACAGATACTATGGAAATTCAGAAGGTCATGAATACCTACTTTGAAAATCTCTACCCACATAGAATGGAAAACACAGAGGAAATGGACAGATTTCTAGAACATATGCATTACCAAGGCTCAATCAAGAAGATATAACCTAATATCAGCTATTGAAATTCAAAATGTAATTAAAAACCTACCAACAAAAAAAAGTCCAGGTCCTGATGCATTCATGGCTGAATTCTACAAGAAATTTAGAGAACATTTGATGCCAATATTCCTTATTCTCCTTGATGAAATTGAAAAGGAAGCAATCCTCCCTAAATGGTTCTTGGAGGCAAGTATTACTCTCATACCAAAACGAAAGAAAGACTCAACCGAAAAGGAGAACTATAGGCCAACCTCCCTAATGAACACTGATGATTCTCAATAAAATCCTGGCAAATAGAATACAGCAAATCATGAGGATTATTATACATCATGACCAAGTGAGATTCATCTCAGGAGTGCAGGGATGGTTTAACATGCAAATCAGTAAATGTAATACACCACATCAACAGAGCCAAAAACAAAAACCACATGGTTGTCTCAATAGATGCAGAAAAGCTTTTGATAAAGTCCAACACATGTTCAAGATAAAAAAACCCTTCACAAACTCAGAATACATGGTATCTACCTCAATCTTACAAAGGCTATCTATGACAAAACAACAGCCAACATTATACTAAATGGACAAAAACTGAAAGCTTTCACTTTAAAATCAGGAACAAGACAAGGATGTCCATTATTACCATTCCTATTCAATATAGTTCTGAAAGTACTAGCCAGAGCAATCAGACAAGAGAGAGAAATAATAGGGGTAAAGATAGGAAAATAAGAAGTTAAATTATCACTATTTGCAGATGACATGATACTCTATATGGAGACCCAAAACATTCCATTAAAAGACTACTAGAAGTAATAAACAAATTCACAAGTGTAGCTGGATACAAAGTCAATGCTCAAAAATCAATAGCATTCCTGTACACAAACAAAAACTCACTGAGAGGGAAATTATGGAAATATTGCCCTTCCCAATAGCATTTAAAAAATGAAATACTTAGGAATCAACCAAGAATGTAAAAGATCCACATGCTAAAAGGTATGCTATGCTAAAAAAGGAGCTTGAAGAAGATATTAGAAAATGGAAGGATATTCCTTGCTCTTGGCTAGGAAGAACCAACATGGTGAAAATGGCCATACTCCCAAAATTGTTATACAGATTTCATGCAACCCTAATCAAAATACCATTAACATAACTCACAGATCTGGAGAAAACATTCCTAAAATTCATTTAGAAACCAAAGAAACCTAGAATAGTAATGGCAATTCTGGGCAACAAAGACAAAGCAAGAGGCATCTCAATTCCTCTCAATTATTTCCTACAAAGCCACATTGAAAACATCAGCAAGGTACTGGTAAAGAAATAGACCTGAGGATCAATGGAACAGATTAGAACATGCAAACAAATAAAGTTGCACTCAGCCACCTGATATTTGACAAAGAAGCAAAACATATTCACTCGAAGAAGGATAGTCTCTCTCTCTCTCTCTCTTTTTTTTTTTTTTTTTTTTTTTTTTTTTTTTGTCTTTTTTGAGATGGGATCTCTCTATGCAGTTCTGGCTGGCCTTGAGTTCACTTTGTAGCCCAGGCTGGTCTCGAACTCCTGACAATCCTCCCACCTCAGCCTCCAGAGTGCTGGGATCACAGGCATGAGCCACCACGCCCAGCTCAGAAGGATAGTCTCTTTAATAAATGGTGTTGAAAAAATTGGCTCTCCACATGCTGAAGACTGAAACTAAATCCATGCCTATCACCAAGCACAAAAATAAGTCTAAATGTGTCAAGGACTTAAATATTAAAACAGAAACACTAAATCTACTGGAAGACAAGGTAGGTAGAAGTCATGGAAACAGAGGTAGGCAGAGAATTCATGAATGAAACATAAACTGCATGGGAAACACTTCAAAGAATCAAAAACTGGGATCTCACACTATTGAAAAGTTTCTGCACCTCGAAAGAAATCACCAACAGGGTGAAAAGAAACCTCAAAGAGTGGGAAAGAATTTTAGCCAGCACTCCCTCAGACAAAGGACTTATATCCAGAACATATAAAGAATTGAAAAACATCATGCCCCCCGAAATTCAAAGTTCCTCTCCAAAAATGGGCATCTGAGATGAACACACAGGTCTCAGATGAAGATACACAAAAGGCAAATAGAAACATGAAGAAATGTTTGCCATCACTAGTCATTCAAGAATTGCAAATAAAAACAGCATTGAGATTTCATCTCCCTCTAGAAAGAATAGCTGCCATCAAGAAATCAACTGATAGCAAATGTTGGTTACACCACAGGGAATCAGGAACGCTTTGCCATTGTTGATGGAAGTGTAGACTGGTGCAACCACAATGGAAATCAGTATGGAGAATTCTGAGAAGACTAGGACTGGAAGTTCTATTCAACCCAGCTATTCCCCTCCTGGGTATTTTCCCAGAAAAACTGAAAAGGTCATATCACAGTGATGTATGTGCACCCATGTTCATAGCAGCACAATTTGTAATAGCTAAATCTTGGAAACAACCAACATGCCCATCAATCATTGAAAGGATGAAAAAGTTGTATGTTTATTCAATGGAATATTATGCAGCTATAAAATGGTTGATTTTGAGGCCTTCATAGGCAAATGGAGACAACTTGAGGCTATCCTCATTAGTGAAATAAATAAGAATCATATTTATAAATATCACATTGTGTCTGTTGTGTAAAAAGTATTAAGAACTGTAGGAGTTATAAAACCCAAAATGTGTAATTGCTATTGTAAAATAGAGGGGAAAAGAAAGTGCTCTAAAATATATAACTGCATATATGTTTAAGTGTGTGTGATTGATAATCATATTACTAAGTTTTTGTTGGATGGTTGAACAGAGTTGTTTGCAGTCTTGCTATTTGAATATTCACTTTGTATGTTTTACTTTTGGAACTTGAACAACTATGTTTAAGAAGAAAATATGTAATTATCAACTAGTGATTTCTTACTGTTTATTTTTTGAAATTATGTATTATTGCTAAAAAATGATCACACACTTTGTGTTTACTACATAAATTTCATATATCCAAAGAGCTGAAATAGTTATTGAATGAATTCATATTTATCATCCAGATATATTGCTTCTATCATATCTATGTCTCTACCTCTCTCTCCATTAGTCAAACATACAACTTTTCATGCATTATAAAGTTGCAGACATCAGTATTATTCACTGCTAGGGAACTTCCATGAAGATTATACCAGTCTAAGGAAGGAGTCAGAGCCCATCTTGCCAAGGAAATGAATTGAGTTAGCCCAGGTTTATCTCAGATCTCAGGGAGGCAACTATAAAATGCAGAGAACAGAGACAAGGGGAAACCGAGGCACTAAAGTGGTCTGCACACCTGTGAAGGGTGCTGCTGTGGGGCTGGAGCTGCTGCCCATAGGAGATGGCACACGGAGACCAGAGGGCAGCCGTGCATCCCAAGGATTCAGGGCTGCTTCTCTCAGGTTGTGGGAGGATGGAGACATGGTGCAGCAGGAGCTGAGCCCTGGAACACATGGAACATGTGGAGAAGGAGAGCAGCACAGGTATGAGATTGAAGGGGGTACCTGGGGCTGTAGCACAGGAGTAGCAGCACCTGATCCTCACCCTTCCTCCTGAGTCAGGGCCCTGATAAAGGCCTGGAGCTTCACAGTCATCAGGGAAGCAACAGCAATGTAGAGTGGGGTGAGAGGCTCAGGGGGATGCTGGGATTCCAGCCTGGTCATGCCTGTATTTACAATCTAACTTTTTAAGTTCTGCAGGTGTTAAAGGCCCACAGAAAAGATTGTCTTGTTGGTAAAAAGGTAAACAGGGCTGAAATTCTCCTGGGTGAAATTCCCTACTAAGATGAAATCAGTCTTTTGGCCAACTTCTCCCTGCTGTGCTTAACTACTCTGCTGCCCTCGTAGAGACAGCCCCACATCTCCCAAAGTGAATCTCTTATTTGGACCCGTGGTGCGGTTCTGACCTCTAGGCCGCCTCCATGTTTTCAACCCCTTCCCCCATGCCTCCAAAGGGACCATCTAGACCTTGGATTTCCGGCATGGAAATAATCTTTTTGTGCAAGGAAATAATAAAAGCATGCTGCTCCAAGGATATTTACTTGTTGGAGTAAGACTCAGAGTCCAACAGGGTCTCAGGGTCTACCTAGTCCCCTGCCCACCGTGAGCCTCATTCCTGATCACTGTGGCATATTCTTTATTCCAAATGTCCTTGTCTTTGTACACTGTCTTTCTGACTGCCTTTTCTCAACTCTGGCTCCCACAGTCAGACCTTGTCTTTCATGTCTCCACAGATTCCCTAGCTTTCTATCCCATACAGCTCACCACCAACCACAAATCCTCATCAGACTTACAGATTGTCTCTTATTTTTTACTCATCAGTGAGATAAAATACTTGATGCCCAAAGTTGAGAAAGGAAAGGTCTATTTCTTACAGGTTTTAGAGGTTTCAGCCCATACTCATTTGGCTCCAAAGCAGGGTGGCATGGCAGGGCCACAGTTCATGGTAGCTGCATACAGCAAGGCAGAAAACCAGCAAGAGGGAGAGACACACCTAACCCTAACCCTAACCCTAACCCTAACCCTAACCCTAACCCTAACCCTAACCATGACATAAATTGAAAGTTGACTCTGTTGGACTGTTATGCTTTGTGTCTAGGTGGTCTCCCCAATTCTCACGCACTCTTGGAGGCAGCTGAATCTAGCATTTGTGATTGGTTTGTTGTCTAGTGCTGGAATTGGTGGTGTAAGTGCTGTACCCACCCAGGGGTGGAGCCGGCATACAATTTAAGGGAGGGAAGAAGATGTGTTTTTTTCTTTTGCCTTCTTTGCTATTTCTGTTTGTGGCTGCCATTAATGGTTTCCCTTCATCCATGCCACCCTGCCTTGGAGCCAGCTCAATATGGACTGAAACCTCCAAAGCTGTAAGATAAATAAACTTTCCTTTCTCTAATTTTGGGTGCCAGGTATTTTATCTCAGCAACCAGAAAAAAAGTAACCAAGACACTGACCCTTGATTAATACTATCTATCTTCATTTCAAAGTGTTTCTGTATCTATAATTTCTGTCTTTAAGTATATCTCTGTTTATATTGGACAGACACATTGTTCTTCATGGATCAAAGAGATTTAGATCTAAGAAAACAAGGAAGGTCATAAACTTAATAAAAATTTAGAAGAGGTGTTTAACTGAGCTATGTATTCTCCCTCTTATATCCCTTATAACTGATTATCTGTTTGAAGCTCTGTAGTAGGAGTGATAGAGCTGCTCAAGTGATCTTTTTCTGGGGTGGGGAGAGACTTTTAGGGTTTTCTAATAGTTGGGTTGAACTTTAAGATACCTGCTAATGCTATACCTTGTGTGTTGCAGGCCCTGAAAATCAGAATCCGTAAGCACCCAATGGGAAGACATTTCTTCAGCCTGGCAGCAAAGAAGCTCCTACTACTCAGAAAATGGTAGAAGAAGCAAGGAAAATTTTGAAATTTTAATAAAGTTGACATTAGCCAAGCCCATGCATACCAAACATCTAAATTTTGCAATAATGAAATTCTATGCCTAAATATTGATCTTTACTATTGTGGGATAATAAGCCATTCCAGATTATAGATGCTATTGCATACTAAAATACTTCTAAGAAGTCCTCATATACTTTTTGCTTTAGAATCTGATATGTAATTGGATTTTGAAGGTTCTTTTCTTACAAATAAATTTTTTATTTAAAAATATGGAATGTATGATTTGTCTTATGTTCCAAAAGCTGTCCTATATCTGTCATAAGGTCTACCAAAGCAAGAATTGACAAATTGGCATTTTTCAGTATTACTGAGAAAAGAAAATGGGTGCAATTCTGAGGTATACTATGACAAAGTTTTCCTCCAAGCCATGTGCTACATATGTACTCAAGTCCTCTAATGCTAGGTGCAGAAGGTGCTCCATTTGCTATTAACCTTAATTCACTTCATTAAAAACATTACATAAAGTTTCTTTAAAAAACAAGTTCACAATTATTTGCAAAGATGGTCAAATAAATTTAATTTATTTTTAATTCTTAATGGAGATGTATTTTTTTCTTGTCTATTTTGAATAATGTTGGTTTGGAATTTCTTTTTTTTTTTTAATTTTGAAAGTAGTAAAATACAACAGAACAAGACAGAATAAAGCCAACTGAGACTGTGTAGTGAATTTGGTATAGAATTTCAAAGAAGGTTACCAGGATAACAATAATAGGTATCACAGTATATTTCGTTATTTTTATAATAGGTGTTCTTTCAGTCACGTACATCAAAATAAAATCAAACACAGAACATTATAGAACTTATCAAAACAGAATATTGAATAGAGCAGTGCAATTAATTAGAATAAAACAAAACAGTAATAAAAATATTTGCCTTCAAAGAGATGGTAGAAGGAAATCCCCCTTATTTACTATGCTCAACCTCCCATGAGATGCTCAGATTTCTGGTTCCCATTTGCTAACAGGGGGACAAGAAAATGGGAGTAGGAGAGGTGGGATGTTTGACTCTAGGCCATGCACCAGGAGGCTCACTATTGCTTAGCAGAGAGGCAGGCTGATTGCTTGGTTTCCCAGCGTCCTAAGTTCCAACATGGTGTGGATCTCAGAAGACACTGGCAATTCTCCCCCTGGAAGGGCCGCAGTCTGCCACACCGCCACCACTTATCAGGGAGTCAAGCTGCTGACTTGGTTTCCCAGCATCCTAAGTTTCAACATGGCCCAGATCTCAGGAGATGCTGGTGGTTCTCCCCCTGGAAGGGCTGCAGTCATGATAGAGATGTCTTGAACAGGCAGATTTAAACCAGTTGATTTGTGGAAATATTCTTCCAATCCAGTATGGAAACTTGTGGTTCTGATTAGCTTCACTAACTGAACTCTGCCCTTTTCATTGGAAAGGAGTTTCTCAAATGAATAAATGGTACAACAATCCTGTGGGACATCATATTGAGCTGTGGAACCAATAAACCGAAATTCATTAACAAAGTCAATACTGACCTCTCATTCTTCTCTACTGAATCATCCATTCCCAGTCAGGTCACTAGAAAAAGGTCTTACCCCATATCCTAAACACAAGAAAAAGACTGTTTTATACTAAGTAAAGGGCTTGTTGCATATAGGTGATAATCTAAGGGTTATTCTTTGAGTTGCTTTGGGGTATGTCATTACAGACATGTAAAAATGAATTTAGAAAACAAGAGCTTTGAAATTCAATGATGTGAAAACTGAAAGGGTTGCTGGCCCACACTGGACACTTTAACCAGGAAGGGCCTCAGCCAAATTAGGGAGCTCCTGCCTCCCCCACCCCTTAGGAATTTACCTGTAACCCTATACCCCTGCACTTAGTAACCTACCTCTGGTGCCAAACGTGTGCCAATGGGCTACCTGTGCATCCCTAATGCCCCTTGGGGTCCACCCTAGACAGAGGCTACTTATGTGACTCCACGTGTTCGAGAAGAAGAGAGTGTGTGTTCCAGGGAGAGATCAATGGCCCTGGGGTGGAGATGCTGCGCCCCGGGGGGTGGGAGGGTCTCTCCCCACATTCCCGAAATAAAGGTTACTTATATTTTATACTTCTTGTCTTTGCAGCCACCCCCGGCCAATCCACTCCTTCCCCACTCCTTCCACTCCCTCCCCCTCTTCCTCCTCTTCTCAGATCTAACAGATGGTGCCGTGATGGTGCCCTCGCCCTGCCCCACGTGCGGGGTCCTGCGCGCAGCAGGCCGTGCCCCTGACCACGTCGCCGCCTGTGCCTGCCGCCGTGACCCCGGCCGTGGCGCCCCCGCCCGACGTGGCCCGTGAGCTTTCAGATCAGAGCCTGCTTGGCTTCACGCTGTGCATCTCCTGCCACCACAGCTCCACCCTTGCCCCGCCCTGCACGTGGGGCCCTGCGCGCAGCGGGCCATTCCCCTGACTGCGCTGCTGCGACCCCGGCTGTTGTGCCCTGCCCCGCCCGCGCCGTGTCCCCCCCCGCCCACACACTTGACCTGCAGCAGCCATCCATCCGTGACACCAGGCGTCACTTCTGGCCACTGCTATGGGCCTCCAAGCCCCACCCCCTTACGCGGTCACAGCTAAAATATGTCATTTTCCTCCGCCGCTTAGCCGTCATAGTAAGCGTCTGGGTGGGACCTCAGCCCACCCTGCCTACTGTGTCCCGCTGTTTGTCCTGCCCACTCTGCATGTTCCTTGCCAGCCCGCCCCTCCGAGGCACCGGGCACACAGGCTGCCACTGCTGCCCCACGGTGCCGGACACGCGCCAGCCATGTGCCACGGCAGTCATAGTTCCATGGTGCCAGGCGCCACCTCTGATCACCACTGCAGGCCTCCAAGCCCCACCCCCTTACACAGTCACAGTTTCCTGCACCCTCTTAGCGCATCACAGTAAGCGTCTGGGTGGGACCTCAGCCTGCCCCGCCTACCGTGTCCTGGTGTTCACCCTGCCCACTCTGCAGGTTCCATGTCAGGCTGCCCCTGCCTGCTGTGTGGTGGTGCTCATCCCACCCCAAGCACAACTCTACTCTCTTCCTACAGGTGCTATTTCAGCGTCTCAAGCTGCCTTAAACACTGCACGTTTCCAAAGTCTTGCAGCCCTGCCCAAACTTTTTTACAATTCAGTTCCACTCAAGAGAGGCTATTTTTTTTCTTACAATTTTTCTACTATTTATTCATTATTACTGGCCACCTGATAATTTTACCAGCCTGCCTGCCTTATAATCTTAAAGCCAATATTAAGCTCCTACATACTTAGTTAATTCTACAGATAATTTTTACTACAGTCCAGATCTCAAACAACAAGGCAAAACTTGACCTTCAAGCTCCACAGAGACCTTGCTATGGTTGTTCATATTTTGAATAACACTTACAATTCTGAGACAGACAAATCTACACAAGGCGAAACCACCTGCCCCCACGTAAGGCCTCACTCAAATTCATCAGAAGACATCAGACAAAATCCCCCATCCTGACATTCTTCGAGACATTACTCCAGGGCTATTTAGGCTATCCTGGCCACCAGAGAGTGGCCTGGCCACCCTAACTGGTAACCCACACAGGTCACAGGGGCCAACCGCCTTAGTGGATATCTGTCTCAGAATCCAAATCACATTAAAACTCTCAAGGTAAAACATTCTCTATATTCGTGGACATAAGAGACCACATATACAGAGTTCTTACTGAATTTTAGGCTAATAAATCCTCAATGTCTCATGGAGTATTGAAGGTCAACCTATGCCAGTTACAAACAGGGCCCATTTTTATACAGGTCCCAGTCCTAAATCTTAAAATGCTTTTATTCCCTTTTAAGCTGCCATCCTGGTTTCACATCACTCAGGCCCTAGATCTAACCATCCTTTTGATACTCATCTCTGCCTTACAACTCACAGGTTGTCATGTTTTATGTCCAGTATGATTCTTAATTTCTTTTTTTTTTATTTTATTTAAGAGGAAAAAGAGAAAAACACAAAACAAAACAAAGCGGTGTAAGGTTACACGTAATACAGAACTACAAAAAAAAAAAACATAACAGTAAGAAATCACCTGTTAATAGATTACATATTATCATCTTGGAAATAGTTGCTCAAATCACAGTATCAAAGAATACAAAATAGACATTCAAACAGAGAGACTGCAAACAGCTGTGTTCAATGATCCAAAAACATTAATATAGTCAGCTATTTAACACCCCTAAACGCACTTGCTGTTATATCCGTTAGAGCTCTTTTTGATTCTTAATTTCTTACATCCTATTAATGATCATTTCTATAGCAGGACTCTCTAACAAGATTGCCTACAGACTCCAATGTCATATATACCAGAGACAAGCCTTACCTACCTACCTTTTAACTTTTATGCTTTCATATAAGGGAGTAAGCACCTCTCATAACTTCACTCCTCCTAATCCCACGTTTAATTTTTCAGAATTCTGCCTTGCCACCTCAACGTCATCCTAATAGAATAACAGGTCTAAATCAAAGACACCTTTCCCTCTACCTCACTTGGGTCCATAAATATGACAGTGTCATGTCTCCTCATGACATCTTGTCTCTTTGTTTTTTTCAGTCTAACATACGTACATTCACCAGTGAAGTTGTCCTGGCTAAAACACCTAACATCAGCATCTACCTGGGCATCAACCTTCATCCCGTCGATCCCCTAGACCCCAATACAGCGACCTCAGCCAGCAGGAAGTAGTTACAGAGAGAAATCTTTGCCCCTTTTCCTAATAATCATAAGACGGGATATGAAAGGTTGCTGGCCCAGACGGACACTTTAACCAGGAAGGGCCTCAGCCAAATTAGGGAGCTCCTGTCTCCCCCGCCCCTTAGGAATTTACCTGTAACCTTATACCCCTACAGGTGAGATCTGTGCTTAGTAACCTACCTCTGGCGCCAAACGTGTGCCAATGGGCTACCTGTGCATCCCTAATGCCCCTTGGGGTCCACCCCAGACAGAGGCTACTTATGTGACTCCACGTGTTCCAGAAGAAGAGAGTGTGTGTTCCAGGGAGAGATTGCCGGCCCCGGGGTGGAGATGCTGCGCCCCGGGGGCCGGGGGCATCTCTCCCCACATTCCCGAAATAAAGGTTACTTATATTTTATACTTCTTATCTTTGCAGCCACTGCTGGCCAATCCACTCCTTCCCCATCTTCCTCCTCTTCTCAGACCTAACAAAAACAATTAATAGTATAGGAATAAAAAGATACAGCATGTGAGACATTCTGAGCCTGTGCCCAGTGCAAAGGGAGAAGGTAGGAGTTTATGATAAATTGTTCTGTCTATAGAAGTGGTGAAAAAATGATTGTGAATTGAAATTTGTCAGGAATACCTGATAGGAATCCCCAACTGACCTGTGATGTTGACCTCTATATGCCTGGTTTATGCCTTCAATCGTTTTTCAGCCTCTGCCTCCTCTGAGGAAGCAGTTACCAATGCCTACCACACAATCTAACTTACAGCTGGATGTTTTTGACCTACAGAAACTCTTCCCTTTGTATGATTTGTTAACAAACATTGTTTCCACTAGTTTTTCTTTGTTTCTTTAATGTCAGTATTCTCCACTGACAGGCAGATTTATTCATGAACAATTGTTAACATCTTTTAGGTGAATGTGAATCTGTAGAACTGTTGCAATTACATAGGAAAATGACCTGCTTATTTGATGCCAAGCAAATTAAAAAGAATAATTCTTTTTGTGAATTATCATATTCTCAGTCCAACAAGCATTTGTGAATCCTAGTCCTTTATCAAATTCAATATTTGCCTCAATCCTCTCCTCTTTATTAATTTCTATTTCTTATTTCTGTGTTTAAATAGTGGGAGAGATCCACTTCTTTATCAACCCATTGGAGACCGCAGAAAACTGTCTGAAAGTCAAGATTGATTGGCCCTGTGTTCCAGTTTTTTTTTTTTTCAGCACTAGGGATCGAATTCACAACTGCAAGGCAGGCGCTTATGCTGCTGAGCTAAACCCCCAGCCCCCACAGTTATTATTTAATATTTCTATATTAATTATTCTCATCAAGAAAGATCAAAGTAAGCAGTTGTAGAACCCGAGTGACTACTGAAATATCTTGCAGTGCAGTAGTGCTGGCATTGTATTATGACAAATAATGGGCCAACAAATACTACAGGTGAGATCTGCAAAATTAAGTAGGTATAGGAAGCAGTTAAAACCTACCTGTAACTTGGAATTGAGATAATCAGACAAAAGCAACTCAGAGAATGTTCAGAGAATGAGAAGAGGAGCCCTGGGAATCAAGAAAGAGATGACAGGAAATCTAAAAACCACAGAAAAACAGAAAGGCAGAAAATAAAGCAATTCTGACCCTAACTTCAGAGAGGTGGCCAGAAAAGGCCAGCGGCACAGGAAATAAACAACAGATCTGTGTGGCTAGCTACAGGAAAAAGGCAACATTATTGCAAGCTGTAAATCCTGCATGAGCTTTACTTTGAAAGTGACTTCTCTCTTATGACAAGCTAACGTTGAAGAAGAAATTCACTGCACAGCCCACTGAATCTTGCAGTGATGTGACTAGGAGCATTTTTGAGCAGAGGCTTAGTTTTTGAATCTGACCTCCATGAATCAGAAGTCGTGAAAGAGTCCTGAAGACATCCTGCCGTAGTGTCTGCGTAGAAGACAGCAATAAGACAGTCACAGAGAAGGGGATGACCAGTCATAGATTCCCTGAGAAGTTTAAGCAGAGAGGAGCTCAGGCTACAAAGGGCACTGTGGCTCACTGACTTGCCCTCAGGGGTGAGGACCTAGGCTTGTCCCAAGTGGTTTTCAGAGGTGGCTGAATCTTATAACACAGAATCTGAGCCTTGCTGCCTGCCGCACCACAAACTTCAGTAGGCTGTTTGTTTCTCCATTCACCGATGTGTTCAGGAATATGCCTGTGCTTGGATGTCTGAGATGTTCCTGTATGCATGGACATGGGGGCCATCGGAACATCTGGCACACCTTACCAGCTCACATGATGCAAAATTACTTGGGAATGGCAGTGGTTATTGCACCAAAGAGATACAAACCAACACAAAGCCTCTAGTGTACATATTACCCTGAGTCTGACAACATAACAATTGATTGGCCCTGCCCAATAGGAAAGTTTGGCTAAGGCCAGCATTTATACAGCAGCAATTGTTAAGGTGTGTACGGAAACAAGACACTGCAACAGCATTCCCTGGTGGGGTCTAGTATTGCAGATCCTGAAAAGAAACTATGGGCAAATCCACAGAAGACCAAATATGAACATTTTTTTTCAGCCAACTGCTTGGGATAAGCTATCCAGGGATTGTGTTTCTGAGAGGGAAGGCCTAGAAGGAAAAGATTAAAAGCAGCTGATTCTCAAGTTCAAGAGTAATACTGAGGAATCCAATGTACCGGTAAAGTGTGTGGACTGGTCTGACTCCAGATTTGGGTTTTGTGGCTCATATTAACAATGCCCAGTGCAGTCTTGAACAGCAGCACAGGGCACATGGGACTTTGTGGAAATGCGGTCTCAGACCTCACTCAGCACTGCTGATTCACAATCTGGATTTTAGCAAGATCCCCAGTTGACTCTTGTGTCTGTTAACCTGTGCCACACAGCTAGAATTGGTACTCATCTATCCAAACACATGCACACTCTGGGTGTTCCCAGTAGAACGCCCTCCTCTCTGGGTGGGTGAATTTCTGTTACCACCATCTTCCATCTCCTGCCCCTCCCCAACTCTGCCTGTGTTGGTGGGAGACCCTGGCTTTCACCCAGGGATGCTGGTTTGTTGACTGAGGAGAAGGAAGCCAATGTAATTTTTAATTTCAAGCTCTTCACCATACTACTTTGAAAGATCATTTCCCTAACAGGAACTCAGTACTTACACTGCATATACAGTGTTAGCATTTCATACTATGACTCAATTCAACTTTAAAATCATACCTCAGAGAAAATATACCTCAAAACTGATACTCCTATGACATTTATGACTATCCAGGAATTATAAAAAATATATAGCTTATATAAAGTACATAGTAAAAGCTAAGATTACATTCACATTTTTGAGAAAAAAATACTACAGACAAGCAGAACCCTGCCTTCCTGCGAAGCAGGCTCTGGATCAGTAAGAGACTCAGCAAGAAGACAAATCACACTTCTCCACAAGGCAGCCAGGACACAGGCTGGGAAACCAGAAGAGCATCCCTTGCCACCCCTCTGCACAGTCAGCAATCAGCTGATTAGGAGGACTCTGGATGCGATGATACCAACTAAAATGAAAGGAATAACTGGATGCTTGTGCTGTTTGGTTGATCTTGCAGATCTCGGGCTGATGATCTGGGTATCTACTTGGAGGATCACAGTGTGCATTTTGGCAACTGTGGGGAATTTCCTCTTGTCTTGTTCTTGAAATCCAATGTTTTATTTTGTTTTGTTATTCCTATGTCTAGTGGCTTGAGCAACTACTTTGAAGATAGCTATTTATTGTTAAATTCCTATCATCTTTTGAAAACCTTGAAAACTTATATATAGATTTTTTCATTGTTTTGACTTTTTTGGTTTTATTTTTAGGTTTGCTCCTTGATTTATTAGTTTTTTCTTTTTAAAATAAAATTAAATATCTCCAAAAAAAAGGACACTACAGACAAATTTAACTTTCTTTCTCTGGAATTATCAGTAGGAAAGAAATCATATTAATAGAATACATTTTCTTACTTATAATAATGTCTACTGATGTCAGAAATAGTGCAGAAAGGGGGCAAAGAAAATAAAGGAAAAGGTAAGAAGAAATAGTGACGAATGTCCTTGCTGGAAATGCATTGAATTCTTAGCCACTTAAACATGTTTAAATTTAATAAAATACATTATAATTCACTGTAACTAAAACTTGTTGATAGGTGATACCAATATTGTTTCCCTCAAACAAAAGGCTGCTATAGCTGCAAAACTCTCCATACAAACACCATACTTCACAGGAAGCAACTTGGGTAATGCATCTATGTCATCTTCTTTTTGTCATTTAGGACCTGACAAACCAGAGATGCATTCCTAGCAGAACAATAGAAAGCGAAAGGTGAAACAGTCTCTGTCTCATAAGAGCTATCCACATCTGATTCTCTGGAACGGATGACAGAGGAGGGTGTGCACTCAAGGTACAGTGGAGCCAAGTCAGCCGGCATCTGCAAAGGCCTAGCTATCAGGAGATAACTAGGTATCAGTAGGAAGTTTGAGCAAGTGGGTGAATTACGTAAAAAGATCTACTACCTTTATTTTACCGATCAGATCTCTGATGTTGACAAAGATAAAAGACTTGCTTAGTCATCTAGTTAGACACAGAGCCAGAGTCCAGGTCTTTCTGAGGCCAGAGTCCAATCCATTGTCAATGTGTTACAACATCTTCCCAGAGTGGGAGAGAGGAAGCCTACTATGACCAATGGCTTGAGAATGTGAACAAAACTACCAGGCCTGGAATACAGGACAGTCTCAGAGCAAAGTAGGCAGATATGAGAGGCTTCATGGTGAAGATAACAGCCAGGCATGGACGGTAACAGAACATTTGCTCACCTAGAAAGGAGAGGTAGGCATGGCCAGCTCATGAATGTGTTTAGAAAGATGAGTAAGGGTATCAGTCATGTTGCAAATGTAAATGGAGATCTTGTGAAAATCTTGATTCTGATCCAGTAGAGCTGGGTCCAAAGCCTGAGACTGTATTTCTACAAAGTCCCAGATTCCCTCTGTGCTGCTATCCAAGATCACACTGGGAATGATGAGTGTAAACTACAAAGAATGAGTGATCTTTGCAAATGAAACCTCCACCTCAGAGGGTGCACAGAGCACTTGGGACAGCAGCTAAGGTGTAATCAGCATCATTGCTTCAGATTCTGGTTCCATGCATACCTGCTGTGAGTACAGTGTAATGAGGCAGCTGTTGCAGGAGAGGAGGAGTATGGAATCAGTTTTATTTTGAGGGGACTCTAATTCTGTTGTAATTTTTTTCTTTTAAAGATAGTAAAATCAAGCAAAATAAAACATAATAAAGCCAATAAAAACAAAGCAGTGTAAGTGACATAGAACCTCAAAACAAGATAACAAGATAATAGGAAATCAATACTTGTATCATAATGCCTCTTGTTGTCTTCAAAATAGCCACCCATACCTTCAGACATAGAAAAAAAATCAAACAGAACAGAATAGAACCTATAAAAACAAAGGAATGAACTCAAACAGGACTTCAAAGCCAGATGATAGTAAATTCATAACGGTTACCATAATATATCTTGTTATCTTTGAAATAGCTACCCATGCCATTGGATATAATAAAATCAAATAAGACAAAACAGAATAAAAAGCAACCAAACAAAGCTATGAAAATGATACAGGACTTCAAAACAAGATAAGAGAGAATTAACAATGGCTGCCACCTCCAGAAGGAGATCCCCCATAGGTGTTACACTGCGTAGTCATCCTTTGAATAGTTGATTAGACTACCAGCTTTCGTCCTACAAAGTTAGTGAAACACTAAACACTACAAGCCTTAAATTGTGTTTTACCTCAATAGCTATCATTGCAACCTGTGTTTCTCCAGGTCAGCCATCACTTACAATGGGTGAGGGGACTTGGCTCTTCTTGTCTCCCAACCCCACCATGGAAGGGGCTGGCATCTGATTTTCTACCCAGCAGCCTGTGCATGGATGGCATTGACTTGCAGGAGTGCTTGGCTTCTTGTTGGTTTCTTGTTCTCCCCCACAGTCCACAAATGGCACTGACTCATGGGAAAGGGCTGGCCTCTCTCTAATTCTTTAGAAAATTTACAAGTGTGAATTAGTAAACAGGATCTTTAAAAATACTAAGAGGATGTAGGAAGAAGTGCCAATTTTTTGCTTCAAGAAGCAGGAGGGAGAAATTGATATTAAAGACCTGCAAGACCTTTTGCATAGATCTATGTTTGCAATGTCAAATGCTACTATGATGCATGTTAACCTGGAGATGGTAAGCACATGCCATCTCAAATGGTGTCAAATAAGTATCGTATTTCAAGGTAAGTCACTCAATGAAATGGAAGTCCAGAAAGACACTAAGACTAGCCAGGCATGGTTGCTCATTACCTGTAATCCCAGTACTCTGGGAGGCTGAGGCAGAAGAAAGCACAAATTCAAATTCAGCATGGGCAGCTTAACTACTTTTTGACACTCCAGCCTCAAATATGAACAACAAAATAATAAAAGGCTAGTATGCAGCTCAATATAAAGGCCTTGGATTCAACTGACTGTAAAAAGAAGACACTTGGTTTGTCTTTTCCTGTTTATTTATTTTTATCAGTGCATATTTGCACTCAATGATTACATTTGATGTGGGGAGTTGAAATACTTCACTCCAAGTGCTCCTTGACTTAAGAGTTTGTGTTGAGAAGTCTTGTATGATTCCCATGGGTTTCCTTTAAATATGAATTATTTCTTTTTCTCTATCAGCTGTGTATTGTGTTGTAGTGTTGAATTTCTGGAATGTTGACGATTACATGGCTTGATATAGTTTTTTTTTTAATTTTGACTATTTGAATTTCCATATACCTCACTTATCTGTATCTCAAATTTTCTCCATGCTTGGGAATTTTTCTGCTATTACTTCTATTAATAGCTTTTTAATGCTTTTTGTGCTAACTCCTTATTCTTCATTGATTCTGATTAATCTTATATTAGTCTTTCTTGCACCATCTGGCTGCTGTTGAATTAAATTTTCACTTTCTTTTGCTATTACTTATTGTTTTTTCTTTTTCCTTTCTTTTAAAAAAAATTTTATTTTAAAGAGGGTAAAATTAAACAGAACAAAACAGATCATAAAAAAAACAATGTAAGAGACACATATTTCAAAGCAAGACAATCAGAGATCTTCACTGTCTATCACATTGTCTCTTGTTTTCTTCCAAATAATTATCCATATCTTCACATACAATGAATTCATACAAAACAAAATAATATAAAACTAATCAGAACAGGATAATGAAGGCATTTTAGGTCTTCAAGACCAGACAGTAAGGAACTTAACAAGGCCGCCATAATGTCTCGTTCTCTTCAAAATAGCTGTTCATACCTTTTCCTATTTTGAAATTAAACAAAACAGAGCAGACTGAAATCACTCTGAGTAGAGATTGCTGGATTTCACATGATGCTACGGAATCAGCACTGGTTTTGTTAGTGTCTCTTTTTCTTCAAAGTAGCTGTTCATTTCATCGTGCATTATATAATCGATTCTCATAAAGTATTTATAAGTTCTACATATGCATGAATCTCTAAATGTATGCCTATTCTTTGTGTATTGGGGTAAAAACAAAACAAAACAAGACAAGAGAAAACAAAACAAATTCCTAGAAAACCACAAAACCAAAAAGATATATAAACAATAGGAAAAAGCCAGAACACTGACAATATAGGCCTTCAAAACAAAGTGGTATGAGCGTGACTAGGGTTGTTATTTTACATAATGATCTTCAACAGCTCCTCAAATCACTATGCAATAATATGCACAATTGTTCCAATGCTATGAATGTCAACTATTATGTTCCAAGAACTTATAGAATTTGTAGCACTATCATTTTAGCTATCCTAGGTGTTTTTATGTAATTTTAGATATTTTTTTTTTGTTTTCCCTTCCTTTTTTTTTTTTTTTTTTTTTTTTGTCTTTTTCATTTTTATCGGTACCAGGGATCAAACTCACGACTGTTTGCTTGTAAGGCAGGTGCTTTTGCCACTGAGCTAAATCCCCAGCCCCTGCCTTCCTTTTTATTTTTCCTCATTTTCCCTGAGATATTTTTTCCCCTTTAAGCAGATTCTTGTACTTTCAAGGTTTTTTTTCACCTTATGTACTCTTACCAATTCTTATACTAGGGAGATTATATTTATACATGTGAGCTTGATTTATTTCATTTATGAGTATGGTCTCAAGTTGCATCCATTTACTTATAAATATCTCAATCTGATCGTTCTTTATGGCTGAGTAGTAATCCATTGTATAAAAATACCACAACTTTTTTATCCATTCCTCAGTTGATGGACACTTAGGTTGTTTCCAAGATCTGGCTATTACAAATTATGCTGCTATAAACATGAGTGCACATATATCAGTGTGATATGATATTTTCAGTTCTTCTGGGAATATGCTCAGAAGTGAAATAGCTGGGTCAAATAGGACTTCCAAGCCCAGCTTTTTGAGGAACCTCCAGACTGATCTCCACAATGGTTGTACCTGCGTACACTCCCTCCACCAGTGCAAAAGAGTTCCATTTTCACAACAGTTTCTGCAGCATTTGTTGTTGGTAGCTTTCTTTATCCTGGCCATTCCTTCTGGAGTGAGATGGAAACTCAGTGCTGTTTTAATTTGCATTTCCCTAATGAGTAATGATGATGAACATTTTCTCATGTATTTATTTGCCATTTGTATTTCTTCCTCTAAGAATTGTGTATTCATCTCAGATGCCCATTTTTGGATTGGCTCTTTGAATATTGGGGGCTCTGATTTTTTAAAATTCTTTATATGTTTTAGACAGAAGTCCTTTGTCTAAGGGACAGCTCACTAAGATTTTCCCCCAATTTGTGGGATTTCTTTTCACTATGCTGGAGATTTCTTTTTCCATGCTAAAACTCTTTCGTAATATGTGATCCCAGTTATTGATTGTGTGAAGTATTTCACATATGATTTGATTCCTGTTCATGAATTCTCTACCTACCCCTATATCTTCAAGATTTCTACCTACTTTGTCTTCCAACAGATTTAGTGTTTCTGTTTTAAAATTTAGATCCACTTAGACTCTAGTAAATGGTGATAGGCATGGGTCTAGTTTTAGTTTCCAGCATATGGAGAGCCAGTTTTTCTAGCACCATTTATTAAAGAGACTGTCAGTTTTCCAGTGAACATGTTTGGTTCCTTTATGAAAAATAAGTTGACTGATTGTGTTTGTTGTTGTACCTTCTAATTTATTCCATTGATCTTCAGGTCTGTTTTTATTTCAGTACCATGGTCATTTTAGTACAGTTGCTTTGTAGTATAACTTCAAGTCAGGGATTGTGATGCCTCCTGCCTTGCCTTTGTTGCTTAGAATTGCCTTTGCTATTCTGGGTATCTTCTAGTTCCAGATGAATTTTAGGAGTCATTTCTCTAGATCTGTGAGGTATGCTAGTCGTGTTTTGATTGGGATTGCATTAAATCTGTATGTTTGTTCTTCCTTTCCATGAACAAGTGATGTCTTCCCATTTTCTGAGGTCCTCTTTGATTTCTTTTTTCAGATTATTATAATTTTCCCTGAATAGATCTTTTGCTTCTTTTGTTAGATTAATTACTAAGTATTTCATTTTCTTGGATGCTACTGTAAAGGGTATGGCTTCTCTTATTTCTCACTCAATGGTTTTGCGTATAGGAATGATGTTGATTTTTGAGTGTTGACTTTGTATCTAGCTACATTACTGAATTTGGTTATTATACCTAGGAGTCTTTCAGTGGAGTTTTAGGGGTCTTCTATGAAGAGTATCATTTTATCTGCAAGTAATGATAATTTAACTTCTTCTTTTCCTATCCTTACTCCTTTTATTTCTCTCTCTTTGGCTAATTGTTCTCGCTAGTATTTCCAGCACTATATTGAATAGGAGGGGTAATAATGCACATCCTTGTCTTGTTCTTGAATTTAGGGTAAAGGTTTTCAGTTTTTGGCCATTTAGTATGATGCTGGCTGTTGATTTGTCATAGATGGCTTTTTTCATATTGAGGTAAAGACCATCTACTTTAATTTTTTTGTAAGGTACTTTTTTATCCTGAGTAAGTGTTGGACCTTATCAAAAGCTTTTTCTGCATCAATAGAAATGGTTATATGGTGCTTATTTTTGGCTCTATTGATATGGTGGATTACATTTATTGATTGGCATATATTGAACCATTCCTGCATTCCTGGGATGAATCCCACTTGGTCATAGTGTATAATCTTCTTGGTTTGCTGCATTGTTTGCCAAAATTTTATTGATAATTTTTACATCTATGTTCATTACGGAGATTGGCCTGTAGTTGTCTTTTTTAATTGGGTCTTTCTCAGGTTTGGTATTACAGTAATGTTTCCTTCCAGGAATGGATAAAGGAGAATTGTTACCCTTTCAGTTTCACTGAAGAGTTGGAGGAGTGTTGGCATCTTCTTTGCATTTCTGGTAGAATTCTTCAGTAAATCCATCAGAACATGGGCTTTTCTTTGTTGGTAAAGATTTAATTATAGTTTCAATTTTATTAATTGAAATTGGGTTATTCAGCAGTTTTACATCTTCCTCACCCAGTACTGATAATTCATATGTTTCTAGGAATCTGTCCATCTCTTCTGTGTTATCAAGCCTATGAGAGTACAGGATTTCAAAACAGATATTGATGATCTTCTGTATTTCCACAAGGTCTGTAGTGATTTTGCCTTTTTCATTCCTTATTGCATGAATTTGAATTTTTTCTTTCCTTTTTTAAAAATAACATTGGCTAGAGGCCTGTCAATTTTATTTATTCTTTCAAAGAACCAACTCTTTGATTCATTGATTCTTTGTTTTCTTAGTCTCTTTTGCATTGATTTTGCTCTGACTTTTGTAATTTCCTCCTTTGCTTTGGCTTTGGGCTTGACTTGCTCTTATTTTTCTAGATGTTTTAGATGTAGCATCAGGTTGTTTATTTGTGTTCGCTCTGTTTTCCTGATGTGGGAGTCCATCGCAATAAATTTTCCTCTGAGGACTGCTTTCATTGCATCCCACAGGTTCTTGTAAGATATATTTGTATTTTAGTTTGGCTGTAAATATTATTTAATTTCTTCTTTAATTTCCTCTGTGGCCCACTGATTGCTCAGGAATGCATCATCCAATTTCCATGTGTTTATGTGTTTTTCACAGTTTCTTTTGTCATTAATTTCTAGTTTCATGGTGCTATGATCTGATAACATGCATAGGACAATTTAAACTCTTTTGCAGTTATGTAAGCATGTTCTGTGGGCTAGTATATGGTCTATTTTAGAGAACATTCCATGTGCTGCTGAGAAGAATGTATATTCTCATGTTGTTGGTTGGAACACTCTGTATATATCTGCTAAGTCCATTTGTTCGTAAGTGTGATTCAGTTCTGTTATTTCTTTGCTGATTTACTGTCTAGTTGCTACATCCCTTTGTGTCAATGGCATGTTAAGGTCTCCTGTTATAATTGTGTTATTATTGCTTATTTGATTTTTCATTTCTGTTAATATTTATTTTGTGGAGCTAGGTGCTCTCAAATTTGGTGCATCGATATTTAAAATTGTTAGCTCTTCCTCTTGAAGTTTTCCCCTAACTAGTACATAGTGGCCTTCTTCATTTCTCTGGATCATTCTTGGTTTGAAGTTCAGATTGTCTCCAAACAGAATAGCTACCCCTGCTTTTTTCTGGGATCCTCTTGCATGGAGTATTGTTTTCCATCCTTTGACTTATTATCTCTTTAATTATCTTTTTTTTGTCAAGAGAACTATTGATCTGTCTAGTTGTGTTCACTGCTACAAGGAAATTCAGTTGGTTTTGATTTCTTCTACATCAGTTCCTCCTTGATTTGTCATGGGTGAGTTGGTGGTTATGGATAGCATCTTGCTTCCATGTTTTCTAATTTTCTGTCTATTTTTGTTTACTGCATTGAGGTTTACAAATCGCATATAGTAGGTATTATTATCATTATCATTATTATTATTATTATTATTATTATTATTATTATTGAGATCTCCTTAGGAAATAACTATTTTTCAGTGATGTTTTTTGGGCATAACTGGCTTTAGGCTTTTGAGTCTGTCCCAGGATCCTGCCTGTTCATTTTATTAGGGATGAAAGACTGCTGCCTGTTCTTTGGTATTAGACTACAGTATTGTTTATGGCCTCCACACAAACTAGGTTTTGGCATACAAGGAGTTCAACTGATCACAAGAACTATAACACCTTGGCTAAAGTAGTACAATTAGTAATAATGATAGCATTATCGCAGACTGGAAAAGGAGAAATTCTGATAATTATTAATTTGCCACCTTTAACCATAGGTACAAGATTTACAGTTATATTACAAAAGATAAGACAAAAATCAGAAAATTATATATGGTAAATATCCACTCAAGAGTGATTTTATTCTTAAGGGAGAAAATTTAAAAGGGATAAGAGGAAAAATAGAGAAATAAAAGAAGATAAAGAGATTAAGACAAAAAATGATTATCCAAGCCCCTGGAAAGTGGTGAAGATGGCAAGAAGGAAAGAAGAAGAGGAAGAAGAAGAAGAAGAAGAAGAAGAAGAAGAAGAAGAAGAAGAAGAAGAAGAAGAAGGAGGAGGAGGAGGAGGAGGAGGAGGAGGAGGAGGAGGAGGAGGAGGAGGAGAAGGAGCAGGAGGAGGAGGAGAAGAAGAATGAGAAGAAGAAGAAGAAGAAGAAGAAGAAGAAGAAGAAGAAGAAGAAGAAGAAGAATAAGAAGAAGAAGAAGGAGGAGGAGGAGGAGGAGGAGGAGGAGGAGCTGGAGGAGGAGAAGGAGCAGGAGGAGGAGGAGAAGAAGAATGAGAAGAAGAAGAAGAAGAAGAAGAAGAAGAAGAAGAAGAAGAAGAAGAAGAAGAAGAGGAAGAGGAGGAGGAGAAGGTGGAGGAGGAGGAGGAGGAGGAGGAGGAGGAGGAAAATAACAAGAATGAAACAAAACAAAGCAAACACAATCCAGTGTTCATATTCATGAAAAAGTAAAAACAAACGATAACAAAAAAGAACAGATAAAGGAAGAAGAAATTTCTCCGTTATTTCAAGCCTGTGGTTATCTTCTGGGGTGTATACTTTTGTGGCAGTATCCAATTCAGGACGTGACTCTACCCTTGCTGATACAAAGGAGGTAGCCAAAGATATATATGGATAATCCCAGCAAACTTGTGGCAGGATTAGGACAGGGTGCTGGTTCTGATACTTTCAAATCTGTAGAAGTTTACACGGGGTCTGGGCTCTGCTTGTGGGTTTGGAACCAGAGTCATTTAGCTTATAAGTCTCTGGTGATTTTTTGCTGGCCTGAGCACAGCTCTGTGACCCTGAATGTCTCCTTGATTGCCTCTCACCAATCGCTATGGGAGTTCAACACTGGGAAACCTAAGATGAAGCCATCCCATGGCTGCTCTGAGTCCTAGAACCAGTTGGCCCTACCCTAAACTGGTGTCCAGCCAAGCACTGTCTTCAGGGGGCACTGGAGTCACTTACCAGCTGCTGTGTGCACAGTGTCCATTGCTCTGTCCGCTAGTGTGTTTCTCTCTGGAGGCCCTGGAGTCACCTGTTTTCACTGTGTTCCTGTTGGTTAGCCCTCCTTTCTCATACCATGAGCCAGGAGCTGGGGAGAAAGTACGGGTTACCCTTTCCTTTTTCTGCCTTGCACTCTGTCTCTTTCATTTTTCTGTGGGCTGCAATTTTCCCTTCAGATCTTTCTAGTCCTGGGGATCCACCTCCTGCCTTCTTTTCTTCCCCAAGTTGTTATTTTTGGGTGTCTGCATTCCAAACATGGAGAGGCTGATTTGTTGCTGCTTGCTGCTCTGCCGTCTCCTTGGCAGTCCTCTACATCTACCCCCTCAATATTTAGATCTTAGATCCATTTTGATTTGCATTTACTGAATGATGAGAGGCACAGGTCTAGATTTGATTTTCAGAATGTGGATGGCCAGTTTTCCCAGAACCATTTGTTAAAGAGTCTTACTTTCCTCCAGCAAAAGGATTTGGCCCCTTTGTCAAGGATAAGGTAAATGAAGTATCTGGAATTGTTTCTGTTTCCTATATTCTGATTCACTGATTCATAAGAGTATTTTTTGCCAATACCAGGCTGTGTTTAATCACTGTAGCTTTGTAGTATAACTAGAAGTCTAGGATTTTGATGTCCCCTGCTTTACCTTTGTTGCCCAGAACTGTTTTAGCTTGTATAGATCTCTTCTGCTTCCATATGAATTTTAGAATTGCTTTCTCTAGTTCTGTGAAGAATGCTATTGGTATTATGATTGGATTTGGTTTAAATCTGTATAACAGTTTTGGAAGTATGATAGTTTTGACTATATTTGCTCTGATTATCCAGGAACAAGGACTATCTTTACATTCTCTGTTATCCTCCTCAATCTTGTCTTTCAGAGTACTAGTTTTTAATTGTAGAGGCTCTTCACTTCTTCGGTTAGGTTAATTCCTAAGTATTTCTTTTTCCTTAATGCTATTGTAAAAAGTATTGTTTCCCTAATTTCTTTCTTGGTGAGTTTGGTTTTCATGTATACTAACACTATACCCTTTTTTAAAAATGATGCATAAAGTATATTTGAGGAGTAAAAGGGTTAGAATACTATTGATTTTTGAATGTTGACTTTGTACCTTGCTATGTTACTAAACTTTGTTATTAATTCTAGGAATCCTTTGGTGGAGCTTTTGGAGTATTCTGTGTGGGGTATTATGTCACTGAAAATAATGATAACTTAACTTCTTACTTTCCCATCCACATGCATTTCATTTTTTCCTCTTCTCTAATCACTATGGCAAGTGTTTCAAGAAATATATTGCAAAAGAGTGATGATAGTAAACGTCCTTGTCTTTTTCCTGATTTTAGAGAGAAAGCTTTCAATTTGTCTCCAGTTAGTATGTTGTTGGCCTTTGGTTTGCTATGTGTGGTTTCTGTCTGACTGAGTTAAAGACATATACTTATTTTCCTCAGGGCTGTCTTTTTTCATGAATGGATGTTGGGTTTGTTCAAGTACTTCTTCTGCATCTATTGAGATCATCATGTGATTCTTGTCCTGGCTTCTGTTTATTTGTGGATTGTATTTGTTGGTTTGCATATGTTGAAGCGTCCCTGTATTCCTGAAATGAATTCTACTTGGTTGTGGTGCATGACCTTTTTGTGATTTACTGCATTCTATTTGCTAGTATCTCAGGGTTTTTTGATGATTTTTATTTTAAAGAGAATAAAACCAAGCCAATGAAACAAAACAGTATAAATGATACAGGACTTCAAAACAAGAAAATAGGAAATTCACAATGGTTACTATAATGCCTCTGTTTGCCAGTATCTTATTAAACAGTTTTGCATTTGTGTTCATTAAGGAGATTCATCTGAGGTTTTTTGTTGTTGTTTGTTTTGGTTGGGTCATTTTCTGGTTTTGGAAACAAGGTAATGCCTACTTCCAGGAATGACTTTGGGAGTACTGTTTCCCTTTCAATTGTATTAAAGAGTTTGAAAAATATTGGTGTTAGAGCTTCTCTAAAGTTTTTGTAGATTTCTGTAGCAAATCTTTGAAATCTGGACTTTTGTCAGTTGATAGCAATTACTACTCCTACAATTTTACTGATGATATTGAATCATTCATAATTTTTATACCTTCTTGGTTCAGCCTTGGTTATACATGTTTCTAGGATTTTATCCATTTCTTCTGAATTTTCCACTTTATTAGAGTGTAGATTCTCAAAGTAGTTCCTGATGATCTTCTGAATTTTGGCAGAATCTATCATGATTTCAACTTTTGTAGTTCTAATTGTATAACTTTGGGTCTTTTTCTTCCTTATTTTGGCAAGATCATCTAAGGATTTGCCTATTTTGTTTAATGTTTCAAAGACTCAACTTTTTGATAATTTGATCTTTGTATTGCTTTTTAATATCATTTTCATTAATTTCTCCTCTGATCTTTATAAATTACTTTCTCATACTACCTTTTTTAAATTTTACTTGTTTTTCTAGGACATTTAGGTAGATATTTAAAGTATGTATTTGAACTCATTCTGTTTTTCTGATGTGGGAATTCACTGCTATTAAGTTCCTCTTAGGACTGTTTTAACTGAGTCTGATAGGTACTGGTATGTTGTACTGGCTTTATAGCTTGATTGTAGAAATTGTGTGATTTCTTATTTAATTTTATCTGTGACCAATTGATTCTTCAACAGGCTATTATTTAATTTCCATATGTTTGCATAATTTCTGCAGATTCTTTTTGTCACTGAGTTCTAGTTTTATTGCACAATGATTTGATAATAAGCATGAGAAAATTTTGATTCTTTTGCATTTACTTACACATATTGTATGGGTAATATGTGTTCCATTCTGGAGAAAGTCCCATGTGCTGCTGAGAAGAATTTGTGTTTTCTTTTTTTCAGGTGGAGCTCTCTCTAGCTATCTATTAAGTCCATTTGTTCAAAAGTTTGGTTCAGCTTGTATTTCTTCATTGAATTTTTGCCGTTGACCTGTCCATTTGTGATGGTGGAGTATTGAAGTCTCATTATAATTGTATTGGTGTTTATGTGATTTGTCATGCCCTTTCATGTTTCTTTTATGAAGTAGGATGTGGTGGTATTTGGTGTATAAAGTATATGTATATAATTGTTATCTCTTCCTGTTGAATTGTTCTCTTAACTAATAGGACATAGTGACTGACCTTTTTCTATTCTAATTAGTCTTTGTATGAAATTAGGACAGTTATTTCTGTTTTTTTTTCTGGTTTCTCATTGGATGAATTATTGTTTTCCATTTTTTTGGTTTTTATGTAAGTTTCTTTTTAAAATTAAATGTATTTCTTGTACATTGAGCATCATTGGGTTTTATTAATTGATCCATTCTACCAATCTGTGTCTTTGATTGGAGAATTGCCAACTTTCAAAATGAGAGTTATTACTGAGATGCCTTGATTTCTGTCATGGCATTATTTTCCTGTTTCTGATGGAAGTATATTTTTACTTGCTAGAAATGTTCTTAATAGCACTTTTCATAATTTTCAAGAAGTGGAAACTTTCAAAGATCCAAGAATCAATGAATAGTGGAGCAAAATATGCTAGCAGAGTACAACAGAGGAGCTTTTGGCAATGAAAAGATGAGGTGTGATGAGTGATAAATAATGAAAATATATTTTATTATATACACACCTACACAGATATATGTATATGTATATACATATATATCCTGTCAACATTTTATGAAATATACTTCATATACATGTATATATAACAATATCAAAATGTTATATTAAATGTTACCAAAATTTTTCCAGGGAGTTGTATTTTGATGGCAATGTCATGTGTTTTTTTATTTTAGTTTCCATGCACGTAGTATACCTAAATAAATATCATACATAGTAAAGACTTTATTATATGAATTTTGTATGTTCAGAAAAGTTCAAGTACTTATTGGATGAATGCATAGTCACCACTCAGAGATATTGGCTGCATCATGTGCACATGTCTCTACCCTTCTCTCTTCTCTGCTAGTCATACATTGATTTTTTTGGTTACAGATTAAGCTGAGAATTCCTCATGCAGATTGTACCATATCATAAGGAAAGCAGCAGAGTCATTTTTACAAAAGAGATGAAAAACTCAAGTTTAAAACCCAGTTTTCTTTCAATAACCAGAAAGTGAGGAAAGCAAAGAAGAAATAAAGTCACTGAAATATTCTACTCATGGGGAGCATATTCTGCCATGAAGGTGGAGCTGCTGCCCAGAGGAGATGGGAGACGAACACAAGAGTGCAAAAGCATATCCTGAAGTTTCAGGATTGCACCTCTCAGGTTGCAGGCAGATAGAAACGTGATGCAGCACGAGCTAAACACTTGACAGGTATGAAAGATTGAGGGAAGGGTAAGAGGTGTGGCTGCCACAGTGGTGTGGACATATGAATGAAAGAGGCACCTGGGCTGTAACACAGATGTGAGCAGTGCCCTCTTACCAGTGTACCTCATGGCTCAGAGCACTGGAGCAAGATCTAGAGCTCCATACACATCAACAAAGGCAATTTTTTGGTGTGTGTGTAGAAGACATCTGTGGGCAATCGGAAGAAGCTGGGACCCCAGTCAGACTATGCTTGTGTTTGTGAACTAGCTCATCAATTTCTACAGGTTTTAAAAAGCAAAAGGCAAGCCTAGCTGTTGGCAAAACTGAGCAAGGCTGATATTCATCCACATTATTGTGCTGAAGACCTCAACTTGTCTTTTATCAAAAATTCATGTCATACATACTTTCTTGAAACTGCTCCACTGGACAAATAGAAATAGTTCTGTCTATAGTCCACGACATCAAAAATTCTGAACAACTCCATGTTTTCTAAATAGAGTTTGAAATCTGAGGAGGTAATGTAACAGTATGTCATTGAGTTGTGGCACTGAGACTCCTCCTTTTTGGTTCAGAGCATTCCTAAAACTAGTTATGCACTTTTATGTCACTGTTGGGCTACATTCTGTGGTTCTTTTCTGTGACACACCTCACACACCACCTGGGACAGACCCAGTGAGTAGATCTCTTGCGATTTATAGTGATCTCATGAGCTGAACCATGTGTATTCACACATACCCACCAGACACACATATCTAAAAGGGAATTTTAAAAAATCAAATATTATGTATGCTTTACACATTAAATATATTGAGATATTTTCATGATATTTTCTTTGAAAATCTGATTACAATGCATAGTTCTCTGAAAGATTGCCACCTATTTTGAAATGCATTAACATTGAAAATAAAAATGATTTTACTTTAAAACAGAATTGAATTTGAATGAGAAGCCCCTCACTTATTTAAAAAACTCAGTCTCCTCAAGTGTAAAATTGGATAGTGACATAACTCATCTTTGTATTGTCATTGTTGTAAGAAAGACTGAAGAGAGGTTTGGGAGAATATCCTGCATGTGACTGACAGCGATAGAATGTAGGCTCCATTGCACATGCTGTAAGGTGAGTGCAGCAACATCCTTTAGGCTTGATCATAAAATACAAACAGTAAAAGGCAGAATGCTGAATTCTGAATAAAGCAAAACATTAGCATACTCTGTGTGCAAAAATTTTGGGCCTGTGAGCCATGGCTGAGCCAGCCTGAGGGTTAATTTTTGCATTGGTTCAACTTTGGCCTCATCACTAAAGAGCAAAAGAATGATTGCGCTGCCTTCTGGTTTTTGTCAGCAATGACCTCTGACTTCAAGGACTTCTTATAAGGCCCTTGGGACTTAACTTTTGTCGGTTCCAGCCATGTTTTTCTTTCAGTCTTGGAAGCTGTGTTTAAATTTTCATGTCCACCGCTGAATGGAGGGGATAGCAGAGCCGCATTTAACTTCATTAATACTCAGTTTTATTCATTTTGAAATGGATATAGTAACTCCTAGCTCACAAGAAGTGTCATGAGGATTTATAACAATTATGCAACAGAAATGGAACCATTCATTAATATTTAATGATATTAACAAGTTACTATTAATTTTAAATTTGACATATTCTAGTTACATTTTTATGAGTTTTTTTCCATATTTTAAAATCTTCAGCCATTTGGATAGTTTTTTTTTTCATCCTGAAGCAGCAGGTCTCATAGATTTTTCTCTGTCTTTTTTCTTTCCTATTTCTGAAGAACAGGAGTTTAATATGTGCAAAAGTGCTCATGGTGGGGAGAAGATGGAACCTGGAGCCTTTTCAAATCAGTAGCCACCAGATATGATCTTTATAGGAAAGAGATAAAGGAATGAGCTCTGAACAATACAAGTTCTCTTCTTAAGTCAATAGCTGATACATGAAAAAATTTGGATCCAATCTCAAATTAGAAGGACCATGGGAAGGGGACCATGAACAGCAGCATGATGGGCCTGGGTATATACAATATAGTGATAGGAGAGTCCTAGGATTGGGGTGCCCATTCAGGAAGATTGGATTAAAGCAGAGATGATGATGTCAGACACATCATAGAAGCAGAGCTTGCAAACACTGATACACCATGAAGCCAGGAAGATAGGGGAGCAGTGATCTCACGTGTCCAGTGAATGAGAATTGATTTCTGCCAGAATCTGGGACAAAAGACACAGTGATTGTGTCTTCAAATAGGAAGGAATAGAAAGGATAAGACCCCAAGGAACTAATTGTCAAGTTTCAGCAATTTCAAGAGTAATTAATGTTCAGGAATGTAACGCAAACTCTATGGACTAGTCTTAACTAGTGCATTGGCTTCTGTAAATGAACTTCACCACCCTGAGTTCAGACTTGGATACAGTATGCATGAGAACAGAGGCCTTGTGGAATGCAGTGTCCAAACTCACACAACCCTACAGAATTAGAATGATCCCCAGGTCAGTCATTTGTCCACCAAAGTGTGCCACACAGCTGGTATTATTACCCATCATCTCTCAAAACACACACATGGTATGGGTATTCTCAACAAAATGTCCTCCTCACTAGGTGGGTGGATATTCTGTTACCCATCACCCCCACCTACTATCATCACCCTTCCCATCTCTACCCGATTTGGTGTGAGACCCTCACTTGCTTCCACTTGCTGCTGGTTTATTGATTGAGGAAAATCTAGCAGATATAAGATTTGACATACACGATTCACATTACTGTTTTGAAACATTCCTTTTTACCTTGCATTCTCACCCCTATAAAGCTTGTACAGTAGTAGTGTAGTGCTGAGATTCACTGCTAATTCAATTTAACATCAAATAGACATTAAAGAAGAATACACTTCACAACTGGTACTGCTTTAAGGTTATGTCTGTTTAGCTATTATCAATTATAGCATATTGTTTGTATAACATGCTTAGTAAAAATAAAGGTTAAAGATATCAATCAATTACAGCATTCTGTAGGGAGCGGCTCAGAATGGCTGCTGCTGCCCTGCCCCTCCCACTTGAGGGTATTTTGTGTTTCAGCCTATATTTCCCATGATCCTCCCCTTGCCTACACTGTGCATGATGGAACAACTTCCCGCTTCACCCTACATCTCCCATAATCCTCTCCTGCTTATGTTATATATCCGGATGTGATGATGACCTATCAGATAACACTCCATGCCCTCTTCCTGCCCCATTGGCCCACCTCCACCCTATATAAGTTGTAGCCATTTTAAGAATAAATGAGACTTGAATGGAATCCCGCCAAGTCTTGGTCTCTCTTTTCTCTTGTCCAGCCCCCCATCTCTGTCCTCTTTCCAGATGAGGCCCATGGACCGATCCGCAGGACGGATTAAGTAACACCCATCATGGGGCAGACCTGGCACAAGGGATAATGATGCGGGACCGTTCACAGGGGTAAAGCACTGGCCGGCATGACTGTTTTGGGACTTCGTTCCTGTGATCTGTGCGGATGGCCACCTTACGTCTTGCCTGAATCATGGTAGGTGAACGGGATTTGCATGGGCAAGCACTTAGGGAGCACGAATTGTTTGCAAATGGCCTCAGGGAGGCACTCAAGATTAGAGGGATTAAGGTTAAGACAAAAGATTTGATACAGAAGTTTCAGTTTATACATTCAGTGTGTCCATGGTTCCCCCTAGAGGGCACCATTGATTCAAACAGGTGGAAGAGAGTAGGAGATGCTCTTAGAGACTATTATGAGGTTTTTGGCCCAAAAAAGATTCTGGTAACCACTTTTTCATGTTGGATTTTATTCTCTGAGCTGCTGGCATAACGTCACGCAGATCCCCAGGTCGCGGAGATGCTCGCCCAGTGTGAGCTACATTATCTGCCTCCCGCAATTGTACTCCACCACCACCAGACTTATCTAAGGCACCCAGCCCTCCCAGCTCTGTGGTCCTTGATATCCCGGAGCCTTTTCAAGATGGGGACATGCCACCACTTCCTTTTTCTGGAGGCCACAAGGGTACTCAAAATGGCATGCACTGCCCCGGTACTCAAAATGGCGTGCACCGCCCCAATACTCAAAATGGCGCCTCTTCCATATTGACTCTGGTGGTGAAAAAAAAATTGGGGTGGGAGGAGGTGATGTGAGGAGCAGTGGTGGGCGGGTGAGCTGAGGCCCCCTCAGTGCAGGGCGTAGGCAGGATCTGCACAGGAGGGATGGGGATTTAGCTCAGTGATATAAGTACCTGCCTTGCAAGCAAGTGGTCATGAGTTCGATCCCTGGTACCAATAAAAATACAAAAAAAAAAATAGGGGCTGGGGATTTAACTCAGAGGCATAAGTGCCTGCCTTGCAAGCAGGCAGTCATGTTTTCAATCCCTGGTACCGACAAAAAGGAAAAAGACCAAAAAAAAAAAAAAAAAGGCACTGCCACGCTTCCTCCTCTGTACTGCCCTATCTACCCTGGAAATGGGAGCTTATCCATTCTTACAAGTTGAGGTTAAAAAAAAAGAAAAGAAAAGAAATGGGAGCTTAGTCACTGGAAAGACCAAGAAGTGGTTTGGACTTGGGTAGGATCAGGAAGTCTATGGTTTGCACCCACACCCTGTTGGTTCTTTCTGGGGCTTCAGTGTCCCAGACAAAATCAATTCTACCTTTGTTCCACAGCAACAGGGGGCAGATCATATTGTAATTCCCCGGGAGAATATTTTTGTGCTCATTGGGGCTGTGAAACAGTTGCAACAGGATGGCAACCTGCCTTCCCTGATAAACACCTTAAACTGACATAGGAGCCACCGGGGTGCAGCCTAGATGACTACCCACTGGCCAGTCAAAGACCCTGTCAGGTTCTAAATGTCACTGTCACCACACCTGAAGACCCTGGCTGGCTGACAGGATGCACCTGGGGACTTTAAGTTTATGAGACAGGCAAAGACAGGGGAAATCTTATTCTCATAAAAAAGGTTCCCCTACAGATTTCATCCATGCCCATAGGCCCAAATCCTGCACTAAAGCCAAAATATAATCCAAATCAAAAATACAATCAGTCCAATACAGATCCTGTTACTGCTGTTCAAACAACCACAGTAAGTCACCCAACCATAAGCATTTCTCAAGCCCCCCCACACACACACCAGGTAGATCACATATCTGCCCCTCAATATTCACATTCTAACCTATTCAGTTTGATTAAAGGGGGCATACACGGCTTCAAATCATATCCAACCTGATCTCACCCAATCCGGTTGGTTATGCTTAGCTGCTCCTCCCCCATATTATGAAGGAAAGGCCCTCAATTTAACCTTTAACAGTTCTTTTAGCTCATCTGCCTGTGACTGGGGCAATCAACACAAGCTGACTCTCCCTGACGTCTCAGGTAGAGGGACTTGTCTTGGGGACTCCAGCCGTCCATCAGCACTGGCAGCATGACTCTGTGCCCAGCTTCATTCAGAGTTCAAGCCAAATAATTACCTCATTCCACCCCCAGGAACGTCTTGGACCTGCAATTTTGGCCTCTCACGCTGTGTAGCAACCACTGTTTTTAACAAATCTACAGATTTTTGTGTTCTTGTACAGGGTCTTCCTCACATAACCTTTCACCCAGGAGACTACTACCTCCAGGCATCGCAGACCAAGTATATATATAAGAGAGAACCTGCGACACTCACCTTAGCTGTATTATTAGGGTTAGGAGTCACAACAGGAATAGGAACAGAGACTACAGCTCTAGTGCTGGGAAATCAGCATCTAGCTCAATTACAGGCAGCAGTAGATCAAGATTTAAGAGAAATAGAAACATCTATAACGGCCCTACAAAAGTCCTTAACATCCTTGTCTGAAGTAGTTTTACGAAATAGAGGGCCAGACCTCCTATTTATGAAGGAGGGTGGCTTATGTGCTGCCCTCAAGAAAGAATGTTGTTTTTATGCTGACCACTCAGGAGTCATCAAAGAGTCAATGATAAACTAAGAGAGCGCCTCAAAGAGAGAGAGAAAGAGCACCTTGGAGAAATCACCTTCTGCTCCATGTGGGGGGGTCTCTTCCCTTACATTGCCCCCATCTTGGGGGACCTAGCCACCTTGCTGTTACTGCTCACTCTAGGGCCCTGGATTTTTCAGAGGATCATGATGCTCATTAATAATGTTAATAACAGGATTGACACATTTTTGGCAAAGCCCATTCAGGTACATTACCACCGGTTGGAAATAGCAGAACAACAAACTTATCAGGAAAGAACACCCACCGACAGCCCACATGATACTGTGGCCCAAATGCCCTGAGGCACTGGACAGGCAGCCAGAGACGGGCAACTAGGATACATATGTAGCGCCAATCGGCCACCTAAGACAGACCCAGGACCAACAGCTGTCCTGCAGGCCCACGACAGGTAAGGCTCAATTGCGTTCATATGAGGAGTCCTTGACCCAAGACAGGCGCTGTCCTCCCAGGGCCTGCCATATTCCTAAAAAATATATAACAATAAGGGAGGAGATATAGGGAGTGGCTCAGAATGGCTGCTGCTGCCCTGGCACCTCCTACCTGAGGGCATTTTGTGTGTCAGCCTACATTTCCCATGATCCTCCCCTTACCTACAATGCGCAGGATGTAAGCAACTTCCCACTTCAGCCTACATTTCCCATGACACTCATGTCTGCCTACATTACCCATAATCCTCTCCTGCTTACGTCATATATCTGGATGTGACGATGACCTATCAGATACCACTCCATGCCCTCTTCCTGCCCCATTGGTCCGCCTCCACCCTATATAAGTTGTAGCCATTTTAAAAATAAATGAGACTTGAATGGAATCCCGCCAAGTCTCCCTCTCTTTTCTCTTGCCCAGCCCTCCATCTCCATCCCCTGTCCAGGCGAGGCCCATGGACCAATCCGCAGGACAGATCAGCATTCTTTGCTTCATTTTGGAGAAAAAGAATGCTACAGAAAAATTTACTGGCCTTGTGTAGTTAATTATCTACAAATGAACAACATTTGAATAGAATACATCATCTTCATTCTGTAAATGTTTAGTAGAACCACCATATTAAAAATTAGCAAAGAAAGCAATGGAAATGTAAAAAAATGAGGAAAGTATATGCTCTTGTGAAATTCTTAGAATTGATGACACCAAAACATATATTTATTAAAATGCATTTTAAATTACAACAAATATAAAATATTGAGAGGTGATCATAATGGCTTCTGGCCTATGAAGAAAAAGTATGATAAGTGCAAAACCAGCCACAAAGTCACCACAGTAAACAACCTGAGTAAAGTATTTGTTTACATCATGCTGACTTGTCACTGAGGAACTGGCAAACTCAGAGCTGGATTCATGACAGATCAGTGGCAATGGCACTTGAAATGAACTCAGTTACAACATAAAGGTCATCCACATCTGATACTCTGCAGGACCCAGGTATCAAGATATAACCAGGTATAGCTAGGAAAGTTGACCAAGCTGATGAATTACATGGTACAATATAAAGATAGCTACTATATGCTTTTTATGAGTAAGAACCTTGACTATCAGAAGGATAAACATTTGCTTAGTTACCCAGCAGGAGACAGAGCCAAATACCAGGTCTTTATTATGCCAGATAGGCTAGATAAGTAGCCTATGAGTACGGTAAAACAATGTCCCACTATGGAGCTTAGTAGCACATGAACCACAGAAGCAGCAAATAGGTACAGAGCCCACTTCCTAAAATTAAATAATTTACCCCCAAACAAAAACAAACAAATAAACAAAACAGGAACAAGGATCATTTGAAAAGTGGAAGAAAGTGGAGCTGGAGCAGAAAATAAAGATGCCCATGCAACATCTTCACTAAAGAAAATATCTGGAAATGCTCATTTGGAGAGGGCTTTCCAGGAAGAACACAGAAGCCACCAGGAAGCAGCTCTCAAAGGAAATATTTGCCCATCAAAATGTATCTTGCAACACTTAAAATATTTGTCAGCCTATCTTAGTATAAGTAAGTAGTTGAGAAAAATAAACAGCATAGTGATATTTGACCTGGGCAAGATCTATTATAGGTGGTAAAATTAGTGAGTAGAAGCTTATTCAAAAGGAGTATTGTAAACCCAAATATTGAGTTCAGCCATCCAAGTATTCCCTCACAATCCAGAAGGTTATATTTGTAATCTCATTGAGATGTTATTGGAATCCTAGCAAGTTAATTCCAATCTACCAACATCAATCCATCCCACAGCAAGAGTAAAGACAGCAAGACATGTTCCAAGTTAAGGGCAGCCAAGGGATCCTAAATCAAAACCTGGTGAAGATGTGAGGACAAAGGCCCAGATCCTAGGACTCTCCAGCATTTATTACCTAGTGAAGAAAGGGGGTGGCTAGTGGATTAGTGAGAATGAGGATGTGGTGGGGGATTATTGAGTAACTAACATGAGTTGGCTGGCTGGCCAGGTGCAGGAATGGCATTTCTGTAATTTGCAGAGATAGAGATGTGCTGAAGGTTCAATTTACACAATCCAATTAAGGTAGAAGTGGGATTGTTTTGGGAGTCTATCTCTTTGGTTTCTGATATGCAAACCCTTGTGCCCTGGGATGTCAAACCCTCTTATCTTGAGGCTCCTACCCAGTTGACATTCCTATTTGCTCTAATATCTCATGTGTTCAATCCTGTATTGTGGAGAACACTATGTGAGGAAATAGGACTGTCTGATGGCTATACACATTGCATATTAGCAAATTAGCACCTCAGCTATCCTTATTTGCAATTCTCACAGCCAATTGAAGAGAGAAGAAAAAACTCTAGCCAGCCTTTTACATATCAGTATAAGGAAATGAGTCTCTAAGTAATCAAAGTCACAATAATTGTTTTGGATCAAAGGGAGTCACTGGAGTTGTCTCCCACAGGAGAATGTTTTCATGGTGATGAAGGATGTCTCACAAGACATTTATTAATTCTAGAGGGATAAATAGTAAACAGTTGAGAAGCCTGGAATAACTTTAACGAAAGGCTAAGATCACCAGTAATGAAGTGTATTATGTCTGGAATGTAATACTAGGTTAGGATATTCCAAACTGAGAAAGGGGCCACCTGACTTCTGGGACATTTCCTGGAGTGTAAAGCTAAAATCAAATCATGCAAGAATTTCAGGCAGATTACCACTGAGGAATGATCCATAAACTAACCGAGCAGTATTCTTCCAAAGTGCCAAGATTGTAGAGACAAGTCTATCATCAGTGCCTGCCACGGAGTAAAGAGACCAGGCAGACATGGCAGGAAAACACAGTGTTGAGAGGGATGGTATTCTGTACTATAAAGTGGCTCTGTGTAGAAAATACATGCCATATACCTGAAATACCTGAAACAACAGTAACCGAAATTAAGATGCAACTCCAGGAAGCTTTAAAGGAATTCAAACTAGAAATAATGTCTTAGGTAAAAGAAGAAATAATAAAAGAAATGAAGGAGATGCTAAACATATCTAAAGAAGACACAGTTAAAACATTGGAGGAACTAAACAAAAAGATAGAATCCCTGGATGAACAATATAAGAAACAAACAGAATACATAAAACAGATGCAAAGAGATATACAGGAAATCAAAAACTCCATTGAATGTTGTAAAAACTGCCTTAATGAATGCGAAGATAGAATTTCGGACCTCAAAGACAAGATTGCAGCCAGTGAATAAGAAAGGAAAGATGTTTTAAACATAACAAGAAATCAAGAAATAACAATTCAACACCTGAAAGATGATGCAAAGAGAAACAGCATAAGGTTGATAGGGATAAATGAAAAAGAAAGTGAAAATATATAAGATGTCAAGAGGATATTAAGAGAAGTAATTGCTGAAAATTTCCTAAACATGAAATTGGAAACTAATATCAGGATCAATGAAGCATATAGAACTCCAAATAACCATAACCAAAATAAAACTACACCCAGACATATAATAATGACCATCCCAGAAATCAAACAAAAGAATAGAATATTAAAAGCTGTCAGAGAGAAAAGACAGATGACCTGTAAAGGAAAACCTATCAGAATCACAGCAGACTTCTCAACACAAATAATAAAGGCAAGAAGAGCATGGAGTGAAGTACATCAGATCCTAAAGGAAAATGATTTTCAACTTAGACTGATGTACCCTGAAAAACTGTCCTTCAAAATTGATGGAGAAATAAGATACTTCCATGACAAAGAACAGCTGAAGAACTTCATGATCATCAAGCCAATCCTTCAAAGAATACTGAAAGACAGTTTAGATACACTTAGGAAAAAACCACTTAACAAAGCAATTAAATAGAACAGAAAGATAAAGATGCAACAGCAGAAATATAACATGTCCACAATAAACCAATGTATAACAGTTATAATCATTAACATAAATGGTCTCAATGCACTAATTAAAAGAAATAGATGGGCAGAATAGATCAAGAAACAAAATCCAACCATATGTTCTCTACAAGAAACCCATCTAACCCAAAAGGATACTCACAGACTGAAAGTCAAAGGACGGAAAACAATACTCCAAGCAACAGGAACTCAAAACAAAGTGGGGGTAGCTATTATGTTTGCAGATAATGTGAACTTCAAACAAATAATGATCAGAAGAGATAAAGAAGGTCACTACATAGTGGTTCTGGGAAAACTTCAAGAGAAAGAGATAACTATCTTAAATATATATGCACCAAATTCTAGAGCACTCAGTTATATAAAACAAGTAATATCAGAAATGAAAAACCAAATTCACATTAAACAATTATGACAGGAGATTTTAACACACCATTGACACCAAGGGACAGATCGAGAAGACAGAAAATGAGCAAAGAAATAACAGAACTGAATCACACCTGCAAACAAATGGATTTGATAGACATATACAGAGTATTCTGCCCAACAACAACAGAATAAACTTTCTTCTCAGCAGCATATGGATCATTCTCTAAAATAGAACATATATTAGCTCACAGAACATATTTAAACAAATGCAAAAGAGTTGAAATCATCCCTTACATGTTATCGGATGATAGCGCTCTGAAATTAGAAATTAATGATAAAACATACTGAAAAAATCCCACAAACACATGGAAACTGAATAACACACTCTTGAGTAATCAGTGGGTCACAGAAAAAATTAAACAATCCCTACAAGAAAATGAAAATGCAGATACAACTTACCAGAATCTGTGACATGCAATGAAAGCCATCCTCAGAGGAAAATTTAATGCACAGAGATCCCACATCAGGAAAACAGAATGAATACAAATAAATAACTTGATGCTACACCTCAAACAGCTAGAAAAAGAAGAGCAAGTCAAGCCCAAAGCCAAAAGAAGAGAGGAAATTATAAAAATCAGAGCAGAAATCAATTCAATTGAAACTAAGAAAACAATCCAAAGAATCAACGAATCAAAGAGTTGGTTCTTTGAAAGAATAAATAAAACCGTTAAGCCCCTAGCCAACCTTATTTTAAAAAGGGAAGAAAAAGCTCAAATTCATGCAATAAGAAATGAAAAAGGTGAAATCACTACAGAGTCTACAGAAATACAGAAGTTCATCAACACCTATTTCAAAAACCTCTACTCTCAAAGGTTTGATAACACAGAAGAAATAGATTCTTAGAAACATATGAAGTACCAAAGCTATATCCAGAGGATGTAAAAATGCTGATTAACCCAATCTCTGTTAATGAAATTGAAAATGTAATTAAGTCCTTACCTACAAAGAAGAGCCTAGGCCCAGATGGATTCACTACAGAATTCTACAAGAAATATAAAGAAGACCTAGTGCCGATATTCCTCAAACTATTCAAAGGAATTGAAAGGGAAGCAATCGTTCCTAAGTCATTCCTGGAAACAAATATTACTCTAGTACCAAAACCTGAGAAAGACCCAACTAAAACAGAGAACTATAGACCAATCTCCCTAATGAACACAGATGCAAAAATCCTCAATAAAATATTGGCAAATAGGATGCAGCAAATCATCAAAAAGATTACACACTATGACCAAGTGGGATTCATCCCAGGAATGCAAGGATGGTTCAACACATGTAAATCAATAAATGTAATCCACCATATCAATAAAGCCAAAAGTAAGAATCACATGATCAATTCTATAGATGCAGAAAAAGCATTCAATAAGGTCCAACATTTATTCATGATAAGAACTTTACAGAAAATTGGAATAGATGGTCTTTACCTCAATATAATAAAGGCCATTTATGACAAACCAACAGCCAGCATCATACTAAATGGCCAAAAATTGAAAGCCTTTACTTTAAAATAAGACACAAGACAAGGATGTCTTTGACACCACTCCTATTTAATATAATACTGGAAGGACTAGCCAGAGCAATTAAACAAGAGAGAGAAATAAAAGGGGTAAAGATAGGAAAAGAAGAATTTAAATTATCATTGTTTGCAGATGACATGATACTCTACATAGAAGACTCCCTAAACTCCATTGAAAGACTCTTAGATATCATAAATAAATTCAGTAATGTAGCTGGATACAAAATCAATACTCAGAAATCAATAGCATTCCTATACACTAACAACAAAATCACAGAGACAGAAATAAGAGAAACCACACTCTTCACAGTAGCAAGCAAAAAAATGAAATATTTAGGAATTACTCTTACAAAACAAGTGAAAGACCTATGCAGGGATAATTATAATACACTGAAAAAAGAAATTGAAGATGATCTCAGAAAACAGAAAGGCATCCCTTGCTCATGGATAGGAAGAACAAACATTGTGAAAATGGCCATTCTCCCAAAACAGTTATAGAGATTCAATGCAATCCCAATAAAATACCATCAACATACCTTATAAATCTAGAGAAATCACTCCTAAAATTGATCTGGAACCAGAAGAGACCTAGAATAGCAAAGGCAATTCTAAGGAGCAAAGGCAAGGCAAGAGGCATCACAATCCCTGACTTGAAGTTATACTACAAAGCAACAGTAGTAAAATCAACATGGTACTGAAATCAAAACAGAGCCGAAGATCAATGGAATAGATTAGAAGATACAACCACAACTACAAACACACTCAACCACCTTATCTTTGATAAAGGAGCCAAGAAGGTTCACTGGAAGAACGACAGTCTCTGTAATAAATGGTGCTGCAAAAACTGGCTCTCCATTTGCTGAAAACTAAAGCTAGACCCATGCCTATCATCATGTATTAAATTAAAACCTAAATGGGTCAAAGATCTGAATATTAAAACAGAAACACTAAATGTATTGGAAGACAAATTGGGTAGAAACCTTGAAGACATAGGGGTAGGTAGAGAATTCATGAACAGGACTCAAACCGCACGGGAAATACTTCCCAGAATCAATAACTGGGACCACTTCTTATTAAAAAGTTTCTGCATGTCAAAAGAAATCTCCAGCATAGTGAAAAGAAAACCCACAAACTGGGAAAAGATTTTAGTGAACTCTCTCTCAGACAAGGGACTCTTATCTAAAACATATAAAGAATTAAAAAAACTCAGACCCCCAAAATTCAAAGATCCAATCCAAAAATGGGCATCTGAGATGAATACACAATTCTCAGAGGAAGAAATACAAATGGCAAATAAATACATTAAAAAATGTTCATCATCATTGGTCATTAGCGAAATGCTAATTAAAACCGCACTGAGATACCATCTCACTCCTGAAATAAGGGCCAGGATCAAGAAAACCAGCAACAACAAATGCTGGAGAGGCTGTGGGGAAAAAGGAACTCTCCTGTGCTGTTGGTGGGAGTGTAGACTGGTACAGCCTTTGTGGAGATCTGTCTGGAGATTTCTCAAAAAGTTGGGATTGGAAATCCCATTTATTCCAGCTATTCCACTTCTAGGCATATTCCCAGAAGAACTGAAAGCATCATAGCACAGTGATATATGTGCACCTATGTTTATAGCAGCACAATTTGTAATCGCCAGATCTTGGAAACAACTCAAGTGTCCATCAACTGAGGAATGGATAAAAAAGTTGTGGTATTTCTATACAATGGAGTATTATTCAGCTATAAAGAAGGATCACATTGAGATATTTATCAATAAATGGGCGCAGCTTGAGACCATACTCATAAGTGAAATAAATCAATCTCGCATGTGTGAATACCGAATAGTTTCCCTAATGTAAGTAATGATTCAAATATATAAAAGTATGTGGTAATCATGATTCCCCATTATGTGGCCTTGAAGCCTTATAAAGTTTTCACTCATTAATTAGAAAGGCTTTATTCTGGGCTTCTTGATATGGAAATATTTGAAGGTATAGTATATGAAGTTTTATCCAAATATTTCAAGGAAAAAGACTGACACTATGGTAACTACTATTAAGTCGGGTTATATGGTGGTGAAGTACTAGGTTGCTGAAACAGTCATGCTTTGACCTCTATTGTTATATTGTTATGTCCTGTTTTATCTCAATCTCCCCCTTATTCTTTAAAAAATTAGTTATTTCTTATGTTTGTTTTAATTAAGGGGAAAAATTAAAAAAAATTAGCAGGAGGTATAATAGTAACTTTTTTTTTTTTTGATTTCCTATTAACTTGTTTTGAAGTCCTGTAATACTCCCACGATCTTGTTTTGACTGATTAGACTCTGTTCCATTCTGTATGATAGTATCAAGTTTGAGGGTATAGGCAATTACTTTGAAGGCAATAAGATTCACTAAGATGCCCATTCTGGTTTGACTATTGTCTCCTTTGGAAGTCCTGTAATGTTTACAATGCCTAAGTTTTATTGGTCTTGGTCTCTACTGTTTTGTCCAACTTTATAATATCTAATGAGATAGACAATTCTTTTTAAGGAAACAAGAGACAACATTGATAACCATTGTTGATAACCTTGTACTCTGTTCTACACCATGTGCTATGTCTATCCTTGGTTTTGACTGACAGCTTTGTTTTGCCATATTTGACTGTATTCTCTCTCCCCCCCAAAAGTAATAAGAACTAAGGAGTAATAAAATCCAAAATGTGTAAATTTTGTTGTAAAAAAGAGAGGGGGAAAAAAGAGCTCTAATGGATATAACAGCAAGTGTGTTTAGGGGTGTTAAATAGCTGACTATATCAATGTTTTTGGATCATTGAACACAGCTGTTTGCAGTCTCCCTGTTTGAATGTCCACTTTGTATTCTTTGATACTGTGATTTGAGCAACTATTTTCTAGATGATAATATGTAATCTATTAACAGGTGATTTCTTACTGTTATGTTTTTGGGTTTGTTTTTTTTTTATTTATTTATTTATTTATTTATTTTTTTGTAGTTCTGTATTATGTGTACCCTTACACCGCTTTGTTTTGTTTTGTGTTTTTCTCTTTTTCGTCTTAAGTTTAAAAAAAAAGTTCACATTGTCTGCAAACAGAATAGCTACCTGTACTTTTTTTTTTTTTTTTTTTGGATTCCTGTTGCATGTAGTATTGTTTTCCGTCCTTTGACTTTCAGTCTGTGAGTATCCTTTTGGATACTTAGATGGGTTTCTTGTAGACAGCATATGGTTGGGTGTTCTTTCTTGATCCATTCTGCTAGTCTGTTTCTTTTAATTGGTGCATTAAACCATTTACATTAATGCTTATTAACTGTATATGTTGGTTTATTGTTGACATGTTATCTTGTTGCTGTTGCATCTTTATCTTCCTGTTCTGTTTAATTGTCTGCTTTGCTTAGTGTTTTTTTTTTCCTAAGTGTATCTAAGCTGTCTTTCAATATTTTTTGCAGGGTTGGCTTGGTGATCATGAAGTTATTCAGCTGTTCTTTGTCATGGAAGTATCTTATTTCATCATCTATTTTGAAGGACAGTTTTGTGGGGTACCTCAGTCTAGGTTGGAAATCATCTTTCTTTAGGATCTGTAGTACTTCACTCCATGCTCTTCTTAACTTTATTGTTTGTGCTGATAATTGTGCTGTGATTTTGATAGGTTTTTCTTTATAAGTGATCTGTCTTTTCTCTCTGACAGCTTTTAATATTCTATTCTTATGTTGGATTTCTGGGATGGTGATTATTATATGTCTGTGTGTAGTTTTACTTTGGTTATGACTATTTGGAGCTCTATATGCTTCACTGATTCTGATGTCGGTTTCCGATCTAATGTTTGGGAATTTTTCAGCTATTACTTCTCCAAATATCCTCTTGACAGCCTTTATTTCATCCCCTTCTTTTTCATTAATCCCTATCAATCTTATGTTGTTTTTGTTTGTGTCATCTTGCAGTTGTTCAATTGTTATTTCCTGATTCTTTGTTATTTTTAAAAGATCTTTCCTTTCCTATTCACTAGCTGCAATGTTGTCTTCAAGGTCTGAAATTCTATCTTCACTTTCATTGAGGAGGTTTTTACAGTGTTCAGTGGTATTTTTGATTTCATATATATCTCTCTGCATCTGCTTTATGTATTCACTTTGTTTCTTATATTGCTCTTCTAGGGATTGTATCTTTTTGTTTAGTTCCTCCAATATTTTAACCACAGCAGCTTTAGATATATTCAACATCTCTTTCATTTCTTTTATCATTTCTTCTTTTAACTGGGAGATTATTTCTAGTTTGAATTCCTTAAAAGCTTCCCAGAGTTGTTTGTTCACTGCAGTTGCTATTATGTCCGATATTTGAGGTGTATGACAAATATTTTCATCTATGTACCTCACTCCTAGGGTTTCTTTGGATGGGCTGGAGGTTTGAGATTGTAATTTGGTCTTTTGTTTTGTCATTTTATTGTATTTCTGTGTTTCAAGTGTTTCGAGTGGTATTCTAAGGCTTCCTCAGGTTCTGTGGAAATCCTCTTCTATGCCCTCAGCTTCTATGACCTCAGCTCCTGGCACTCTGGCCCCCAGTTCCCTGGATTGATAGAGTGTCATTGGGGGTGGAGCAGGCCAGCTCAAGCCCAGCCTCTGGAACTGATGGCACTCACCTGCCTTCTTAGACTCCATAGTCCGCCAAGCACAGCTGGGAACAGGGAGGCTGATGCTGGTGCCCTGGACTCGCCAAGCTGCTCCAGTGCCAGTTTGAATTTATTTTATTCTGGTCTGTCCACTCATATCAGACTTGAGGCACAGACATCTAACCCCAAAATAGCAAGTTACACCATGGTAACTGTCCTTAATTTCCTACTAACTTAAACTGAAACCCTGTATTACTTACATTGTCTTACTATCACTGATCTTATTTGACTCTGATTTGTTAGACTGCGGTTTTGCCTTGGCTTATTTTATTTGAGGTATGTGGTATGCTTCATAGTATCAAGTATAAAAGTAGAGGCAACTACTCTGAAGATGACAAGATGTAAAAGATATCTATACCTGTTTTGATTATTAACCACTCTCAAGTCCTACATTGTTTTCAAAGTTGTGTTTTTATAAAAATAGCTTTGTAATTCTATGATTAACTATATTAAGCCTGATGATGTGGACAAGTCTATTGAAAATAACAAGAGAGGTGACTTCTGGGAGAACATGGCGGACAGATAACAGCAACTACTGGAGGCTCTCTGAAAGACTCGGCTCATAAGTCAGGAATGGTGCAGACTAAGGAGTCATAAGCAGGTGGAGATATGCTCCACTGACTCAGGAACGAACTGGGCTGAGAGAAACCAACTTGGAATGCAGTTCTGGTGCTAAAACAGGAACAGAAAAGCCTCGGTGTGGAGGCTGGACCCCGCGCCATTGGAAGCCGCGATTTGGGTTTCCTGCAGTGCGGCGGCTGGCTGCCTCTACAGCGGCTCGGCAAGGAGAGAGACACGCGGAAGCTCTGAGAATGGGAGTCTGTGAACGGAGTTGAAAACCGGACGGGCAGGGAGGCGTGCACTGACTTGTGGTGAGGTGAGTGAGAGAAACATACACTCTACCACAGTTTGACTCCAGTGGAGGACTTTCTGGGCCCGGGCAGTCCGGCAGGAGCAGGGCGCAGTGGCGACTCCAGCCACACATCCCCCTCTTGGGCGGGATTGGTGAAAAGTGCCTGGCCTGTGTGATGCTGCTGGCGGACCCAATAGGCTGGCCCAACCCAGATCCCAGAGCCTGATGGTGGCCGGGAGGGGTGACCCCCACGTAGGCTGCCTGACCTGCAACTTCCTGGTGTGCTGCAGTGGGCGGGAATACCTAACCAGTGCAATTTGATCAGGCTGTGGCTGACAAGGAGAGAAGCTGGGTCTCCTATATAAGCTTGCATATATAAGGAACAGAGAATATGGGAAGAGGCAGCAACAAGAAAGGCTCCTCGGCCCCTAATTCTGAGAAACAGGCAATAGCAGACACCGCACCAATAGACATAAAGCGCCATATAGAGAGCCATATAGAGAGCCTCATAGACCAATTCAGGAATGAAGTTATCAACGACCTGAAGCTAGAAGTATGCAGAATAGTTAGAGAAATGCTAAGCACCACCCAAGAAAAAACAGATGGTGGAATGGAAGAACAGAAAAAGAGGGGAGAATTGTTTGATGGAGAAAACAGAGAAAGCATAGAATACGTGAAGCAGGTTCAAAGGGACTACCAAGAAACTAAGAAGTCTATCGAAGACTGGCATAACAGCTTGAAAGAAACTAAGGACAGACTATCTGAACTGGAGGGCAGACTTGTAATATGGGAGAATGAAATGAAAAACTTCTTAAAAATAACAAAGAAACAAACAGCAATAATACAAAGACAAGAAGATGATAAGAGGAGCCATAAGTTAAGGATTAAGAACATAAAAGAAGAAGTAGGGACACAAACAAGTGAACTACAAAAGCTACTCACAGAAATAATCCAGGAGAATTTTCCTAATTTAGCAAAAGGTAAAGATACTCAGATGTATGAGGCATACAGGACCCTAGCTACCTACAACCCAAACAGAGCAACACCCAGGCATATAATAATAAAAATTCCAGAAATTCAATACAAGAACAGAATACTAAAAGCTGTCAGAGACAAGAAACAGACCACTTACAAGGGAACACCCATCAGAATTACAGCAGATTTCTCTGCACAAACCATCAAATCACGAAGAGCGTGGGGGGAAATAATTCAAGCTTTGAAAGATAATAATCTCCAGCCAAGATTGAGATATCCTGCACAACTGTCCCTGAAAATTGATGGAAAAACAAGGTGCTTCCAGGATAAAGAGGAACTGGGGGAATTTGCAACCACCAATTCAACTCTACAGAGAGTATTGCAGGATATTCTAAAAAAAGAAAAATACAAAGAATCCAGAAATAGTGGCAGGGAGGCCACAACGAATGGAGCAGAGAACAAAATGAAGAAGACAAACTGACAGCTACTGACAGAAAAAGAGCTCAACAGAAATGAGGCAGAGAAGATTGGATGATAGGAACAACTATTTTGGAGAAAATGACATCTTAATAGGTAATACTGATTTAGTATCATCTTGTTTTGAAGTCTCATCTAACTTCTGTTCTTCTGTCTCCAATGGTCTAAATAGGTTGTATCTTATTGGATTTTATTATGTACGATAGTATAAGCAAAAGCCTTTTAAAGACAAGGAGATTATACAGAAGCCATTGTTCATTTTCTGTTGGTCGATTCTAAATACTCTGTAATGCTGTCATTCTCTTAAATGGTTTTACATTGTTTTGATATACTTAATGCTACAGTATACGAAGTTGTACTCAAGGATTTCAAGGAAAGAGACAATATGGTAACTACTTTTGGGTCGGGATTATCTGGTGGTGAAACACTATTCTGCTTAAATGGTTATGTTTTGATCTGCGCTGTTTCACTGTTATGCCCTCTTTTATCTCAATCTCCACTCCATTATTTACTTTTTATTTTTATCCGTTTAATTAAAGGAAAAAAAATAGCAGGATATATTATAGTGACCTACTTTGACTTTCCGTTATCTCAATTTGAAGCCCTGTATTACTCTCACCATCTTGTTTTTGACTGATGTTCCCCTATTCTGTTTTGCTGGATAGTATTAGGTTCGAAAGTTTAGGCATCAGCTGTGAAGATAATGAGATTCATTATAACACCCATTCTCGTTGACTTTTATCTACTTTTGAAGACCTACAATGTCTCCAATGGTTTGGTTTTGTCAGTTTTGTTCTCTACTGTTTTGTTCAATTGTATTATAACTAATGATATAGGCAATTCTATTAGAGATAGTGGGAGGCATTATGGTAACCTTTGTTGATCACCTTGTATTATGTTTTTACATTATCTATTATGTCCACCCTTTTGACTTGACTGATTCTGTTCTGTTATGTCACATTTGGTTTTACTGTCTTCCAAAAAAGTAATAAGAACCGTGGGAGCAATGAAACCCAAAATGTGTAATAGTCATTGTACAAAAGAGAGGAAAAGAAAGTGCTCTAAACTATATAACTGCATGTATATTTAAGTGTATAAGATAGAAAATGATATCACAGAGTTTTATTGGATCATTGAACAGAACTGTTTGCAGTATCATTGTTGGAATGTCCACTTTACAAGCTTTAATTTTCTGACTTGAACAATTATTTCTAAGATGACAATATGTAATCCATTAACTAGTGATTTCCTACTGTTCATTTTTTTCTGTAAATCTGTATAACTTGTACCCTTTCTCTGCTTTTTTTTCTTTTCTCCTTAAATAAAATTTAAAAAAAATGAAAATAACAAGAGAAAGCATCGTAACTATGTTAGATCACCTAATATTGTGATCTTATGTATTTTTTTCATTGCATGTTTTTCTAAGAATTTGTTTTGTTGTCTTGTTATGATCTGTTTTTCCCTATAATACAGAGAGGGTAGATATACATGTAGAAATTCACACATGGGAAGAATTTTTAAAACTACTATGGGAACAGATTATATAATGCAAGATGTAATGAACAGATACTCTGAAGAAAAGACACTAAGAAACCCAATGCTAATTCTGTAGCATTATGATATAAAATCTAACAATACTATTATTCACTGATCAGAGTGCTCTTAGTCTAGTCTCTTAAGTTCAATTTCAGCATGTGTAAAGATAAGGATGGCTACTATGAAGAGAATGAGAGACACTATGGTAGTTATTATTGGCTTCCCCAATATCAGGTCTTGAAGACCTAAAAGCCTTCATCATCCTGTAATGATTGGATTAGTTCTATAATATGCAATACGTATTCAATGTGTGTGAAGATGGGTACAACTATTAGGAAGAAAATTAAAGACAATAAGATAGACAGTGAAGATCTCCAGTGGAATTGCTTTGAAATCTGTATTTCTTTAAATTGTTTCTTTGTGAACTGTTTTGTTCTGTTTTGATGTGTTTAATCTTACCCTCTTTAAGGTAAAAAAATAAGTGTGTAGGACTGATAACCATATTACTAAGTTTTTGTGGATCGTTGAACAGAACTGTTGGCAGGTGTCACTATTTGAATGTCACTTTATGAGTTTTAATTTTGTAACCTGAACAACTATTTCTAAGATGACAATATGTAACTTATCAACTGGTGATTTCTTACTGTTTATTTTTCTCTAATTCTGTATTATTTCTACCCTTTTTTTCTTCATGTTTTTTGTTACTTTCTCTTTAAATAAAAAAAAAGAATGATCACATTGACACTTTTATGGGTAAAGAGATACAACTATAGAGACCATACTCATAAGTGAAGTATATCAAACTCATGAATAAATACTGTATTATCTATCTAGTGTAGGAAATGGTAAGAGCACATAAGTAACAAAAGCCTAAATAAATATAGTGAAAAGATAAGAATCTGCTCAAAGAAAAAAAAAAAAAAAAAAAAAAAAAAAAAAAAAAAAAACCTCAGGGAAAAGAAGAAAAAAAAGAAGGGAAAAGAAAAAATATCTAATTTGTATAAACACACAAAATAGCCAAGATGATTGTGCTACTAATTCTATTATTTCTTGGAACAAAACAGTTAACACTCATATGATTGGATCAATTTTGCATGTTTATGTCTGGTAATGTGAGTAACTCTTGAAGATCACTATGTAAAATAACAACCTTAGTTATGTTCCTACCACCTTATTTTGAAGGCCTATATTGTCATAGTTTTGGGCTCTATGCTATTATTATTTATTTTTATTTTTTGTTTCTTGTTTTTCTAGTAATTTGTTTTGTTTTTTTCGCTCTAATGCTGAAAGGATAGATGTACATGTAGAGGCTTATACATACCTAGAATTTTTCCTAAATAGTTTTTGAGAATTGATTTTATTATGTGTGATGATACGAACAACTACTTTGAAGAAAAAGAGACATTATGGTATCCATTGTTGATTTCCTATCATCATGCTATGAAGTCCAGTAGTGCTTTTATTCTTTGTTTACAGTGGTTTTAGTCTGTTTTGTAATATTTAATTTCAACATACATGAAGGTATAGACAACAATTTTGAAGAGAACAAGAGACATTATAGTAGTCATTGTTGATTTTCCTATGATCTGGTTTTGAAGACCTGTAATGCCTTCATTATCCTGTTTTGATCAGTTTTATGTTGTTTTGTTTTGTATGAATTCATTGTGTGTGAAGATATAAACAATTACTTAAAAGAAAATGAGATGTTATGATAGAGCCACTGTTGACCTCCTGTTGTCTTGCATGGAAATCCTGTGTTACTTACATTGTTTTCTTCTGATCTGTTTTGTTATGTGTTGTTTTACCCTCTTTAAAATAAATAAATAAATTCTTGTTGAACTGAGAACATGATAATGTACAATAAGAGAATGATTTTTAATTTCATTGAAATCATACATCCAGGTCATTTTCCTATATAAATCCAATAGTTCTACAGGATTGCCCTTACCTGCAAGATTCTGACAGTTGCTTATGAAAAATTCTGCCTAACATTACAGCACACTAGCATTAAAGAAACATAGAAAAGCCAATGGTATCACCACTTAGTAGCAAAACACAAACCATCTGTTACAAACAGAAGACTAACTACATATCATAAATATTATCCAGTTGCAAGATAGATTTTGGTTACTGGCCATGGGGGACACCTTTCTTGCAAAGGCTAGAGGGTTAAAGAAAAAACTGAAGGCATTAATCATGCCAATACATAGTTGGGAATTCCAAGCTTGTGATTCTGACAAATTTCCATCTACAGCAATTTTTTCACCACTTCTGTAAACAGCAATTTTAGCATGAACTCCTACATTCTCTCCTTTTATACTGGGCACAGGTTCAGAATATCCAACACACTAAATGTCTTTTTATCCCCTTATTATTAGGTATTCTCATGTCACTTAATCTCACACACTAGCTTTCTAATGCCTCCATTTTTATATCCCTAGAATGAGGTACCCAAAGATAGCATAACAAACAACTCTTAAATTATCACCTATACCCTGAGAAAAAGTTTTGGTCTTCTAGCAAACAGTATTTTTCTAGGAACCTGAATGAGATGCTGTGACACATGGAGAAGAGCCAGGAATCAGTAAAGAGCTTTTTAAAGGCCATCTTCCTTTTGGTTCCACAGCTCACAAAACTTCCTCATGGATTTTTGTGCTATTTACTCCTTTCTCACTAAGCTGGTACAGTCCAGTTAGTGAGCAAACTGTCCTATAATTTCAGGGACCTCGTGTTTCCATATTGACTGGAAGAAGAATTAAATAGTTATACTGAAGCAGCTCCCCTCCCTGGTAAGTGGCTGTGGTGTGGCTGATCGCGGCCCCTCAAAGGGTAGAACCACCAGTGTCTCCTGATATCTGCCCCATGTTGGAACTTAGGACGCTGGGAAACCAAGAAAGCAGCTCGCCTTCCTGGTGAGCGGTGGCAGTGTGGCAGACTGTGGCCCTTCCGGGGGGAGAACCACCAGTGTTTCCTGAGATCCACACCATATTGGAACTTAGGATGCTGGGATACCAAGCAACCAGCCTGCCTCCCTGCTCTGCTAAGCAATAGTGAACCTAGTGATGCATGTCCTAGAGTCAAACATCCCACTTCCCCTACCACCCTTCTCCAGTCCCCGCCATTAGCAAAAGGGAACCCGAAATCTGAGCATCTCTTGAGAGGTTGACCATAGCACGTAAGGGGGATTTCCTTCTACTATCTCTTTGAAGGCAAATATTTTTATTACTGTTTTACTTTATTCTGATTAATAGTACTACTCTGTTCAATATTCTGTTTTGATAAATTTTATAATGTTCTGTGTTTCATTTTATTTTGATATATGTGATTGAAAGAACACCTATTGTAAAGATAACGAAATATACTGTGATACCTATTACTGTTATTCTGGTAACCTGCTGTGAAGTTCTGTACCAATTTCACTGCATGGTCTCAGTTGGCTTTTAAAAAATAAATAAATAAATGGTCATACTATTGCACAAAATAAATGGTTTAAATGTTCCTCTCTGAGGCACTCAATTAAAAGTTTTAGAAAAGATGCTCATTCAAATCTTTGCAAATCATTGTAAACTGATTTTAACTAATTAAATAATGTACAGTAATGCCTCAATTCACAAACAACTCTATTCAAAAACAAGTTTGCAAACAGAAGCATTCAGCAAAACTTTGCTTTCTTTTTGTGAACTTCACATCAGGTGATGAACGCAATCACAGCCATTCCACCCATGAATACCAACCCAGTCATCTTTCCCAGAATTCTGGAATGAGTTAAGTTCATGAACCAAAATACCACTATATTTATTTATTTATATGTTCTTAGTACATGTGTGTAGTACATAATGTTTACTTTCCTTGTGGGAAATTGTTACACGTACGTTACATATCATATCCTAATTCATTTTTCAACCCCTATATCTAAGAGACTGTGAGGATTTCATGAACTGAATAGAGGTCTATAGTAAATTATTTCTGCTGGAAAACTCGGCTATGCTACATCAAGTAACAAGCATTTTCTATGTACTTGTGACATTTTAAAATGCAAATTTGTAAACTCTCTTTGATAGACTGTGTGACAGATGTTTTTGGATAATTCTTGGAAACTAAGAAAATTAGAATTTTTAATTAAATTTTTACTCCCTATAAAAGGACATTAGAGCCAGGTGTAATAACACACACCTATAACCCGAGTACTCAGTGAAGCAGAAGGATCACTGTGAATTTGAGGCCACAAAGTGAATTTGAGCTACAAAGTGAGTTCAAGACCAGCCTGAAATGCATAGTGAAACCTGTCTCAAAAAGACCAGGAAAAAAAAGGAAATTAGAAATTCAGTTACACATCCAAACCTAATTGAGAAAATAAATGTTAAGTCTTCTTAAAGAAATTTTGTTATTGCATTGTGATATACAATCTAGAAATGACAGAGGTCTATATATACACAAAAATTTTATTGCTATATATTTAGAAGTTTAATATACATGACTTGATCATTACCACCTATATTAAAACTTGAACCTCTTTTTCATTTCTTAGTATATTTTTGTACTATAAGGCTTCCTCTGGCTTCCAGGCTGCAGAAACTTCTTCACATTAGGCAGGTTACTGACTCTGGTTTTTAGAGCCTGCAACATACAAATCAAAATCTCATGGCAGATCTTAATTTCAAAAACAACTATTAACAAAACCCTGGGAGCCCCCATCCCACCCCTACAAAAACCCATCAGCTGCAGTATAGAGCTGGAAACACACAGTGAACAGAATTCAAGAAGCAGAAAGCATAGCTCAATAGCACTTCCTGAAACACACCTTTTAATTTTTCATTTAGTGGTAATTATCCCTGTCCTCTCAGACATAAACACTTGATTTTTATCCTCGCAACTCACAGAGAACAATGTGTCTGCTAGATATAAACAAATAAATGTATCTAAGCAAGGAAATGTAGAGTTAGAAAAACTCAAGTTGAAAAAAAGATAGGAAATATTAATCAGGGGCTAGTCATAGCCAACATTCGCACTAATGGTACTGGTAGGGCTTGCTTGTTTGTAGGGTGCTGTGTGGGCTGGGAGGACAGACCTATGGAGAGAAATACACAACCCCTGGTAGTGAAAGCCAGAGCAGAGGAAAGGACATCAGGTAAACAGGGCAATGGTGGAGCCGGAAGACACAGGGCTTTAAGCACTTGCCCTGTTAGACAGAAAATAATTTTGAAGTAGCATACACCTTACATTTCCTTACACAAAAAGATTAATTTCCTATCTCATATCCAAGGCCTAGGCGCTCACATTGGAGGCACGGGGAAGGAAGTTGAAGGCCTGGAGAAGGCTGGAGGTGCAAACTTCACTATGGAACTAAATGAGATTCATAGTGGGAGATGTGGGCTGCCTCTGTGAGGGTAGTGGAATAGTCACCTGCAGCAGGGTGAAGCTGGTCAAAAGACTGGCATCAAACTCTTCAACCATGTACAAAAGTTCAGTCAGGAGAATATCGGCCTTGCTCAGCTTGTTGCCAACAAGATAGTCTTGTCCATGGCTCTTCAATACCTGGAGAATTTGAGGAGTCAAAATCATAAATATGTGCCGACTGGGTCCTAATTTCTCCCTGAGCCTCTCAGCCTGACTTTTTGCCTCTTCTGACTCCCTTAGTTTGCTTGGTGCTCCAGATCTTTCACCTGACCCATGAGGGAGGCTAAGAAGTGGCCTCTGCTCACTCCTACATCAAACCCAGGTGCCACTCTCATTCTCATATCCACGCCCCAGTTGTGCCCAAGCCTGTGCCCACACCTTCTGCATATACCAAGCCTTCAGCTTCTGCTGTACCATGTTTCCATTTGCTCACAACCTGAAATCTGCATATTTGCTTCTCCCCTCCTCTGTCCGCATCTCCCAGGAGCCCTGGCTCTAATGTCATGCTGGCTCCCTTCACCACTGCGGTCACCTGAGTACCGTCCTTTCTCCCTTCTCTGCTTTCCTCAACTCCTGGCTATCTCTCTGGGATATGAGCTAACCTGAGGGAACTCAAACTCATTATCCCCTTTGCTCCTTCTTTATAGTAGACTATAATCTCCATGAGGAGTTCTCAAGGAATAAACAGAGCCGATGCTGCAACTTAAATTGTAATGCATGAGAAGTTACGCATTTCACTGCTGGACGGAGACATGACGGATCTGCTGGGTATTAGTTTTGTTATCTGGGCAGTGACTATGCATTCATTCAGTATTGCATTTATTTCAACTTTCACTGATGTTTAAATTTATATACTAAGGCTTATGAAAGTATTCTTATTAAGTATTTTAGCACTAAGTGCTGTCATAGGGGATAAAAAGGAAAGCAGATGATAGCACCTTTTAAGTAGTAATTTCTCTGAAACATTTAACATGTTTTTGAATAGTTACTTCATATAAAAATAGAATACAATATCAAATGTCTTAGTATAATATACGCTGTCCATTTTCTGCACGGAGTGCTTTGATTGCATAGTACCTGATTTAATTTGCAGCTGAGAATCTGTCACCCTGTGATGTATCCTAAGCTGTCAGCACCACATACTCTACAGAGGTATATTGAGGATTGGATCGCTTTTAAGATTATCCTTTCTTTTATTAGATAAAATCAGGAATAGATTGGCTCATTGAATAAAGGAAAAATAATGCAATGTTTTATGAAATGAGTACTGATGGGTTAGTTCTCTAGTACATTTGCAGGACTTTTGTGTCTCTTATAATCATTTCTGGTTCTTTGTTTCTGTTCAGCTTAAATTCACATGATTGTCCTTTTGAAAAGTTCTTTTGTTACCTTCACAAAGCCTTAACTAAGGTAGGGACTATATCTGCAACGATGGACCTTTATTTCCTTAGTTTGCATGTCTTTCATCTCAGGTCTTGGAGCCATGTACCTCAGTCCTGTAGATGATCTTTTATAATCCCCTAGTGTCCCCTCTTTCCTTCCCTCTACCAATATACTTTGTAAAGACAAGTGTCTCCCTGTACTTGGGCCAGAACATTTTGAGATCCACTGTTGTCATCAAGTTGCTCTGGAATGAAAGTTCAGGCCATTCTTCAGGGGCCACACAACCTGGAGTGTGACTCACAGACTATTACTCTCCAAGTTGTCTTATGACCATGAAATCCTGTTGAGTGCTGAATTCTAAACCGTGTGTAACAAAGTGAACATTGACTCGAAAATTATACCTTGGTGATTACCCTACAATGTGGCTTTCCAGTCCACCCTTACATAATTCCTTCACCTTCAGGCTCTGCTCTGGTTTTCCAAAGGTTCACCAAATGTAAAGGTGAAGGCTCTGGGAGCACCCAGCCCTGTTCCTCCTGACCTCCGAATTTTAGAAAAACCCTAAGCAGACTCACTTACTTTTTCGAAGGCAGGGAAGAAACGATTCTTTGCTCTGTCTTTAATCAATGATTTTGCAGCATCTCTCTGCTCCGTGGGACTTGACATCAGTTTTATGAACAGTTCGAATAAATCTGCCATTCCTTCTGTATACATATCAATGCTGAAAGACAGCACATCCAACAGTCAAATTTTCCTTATTAGTCTTTACAGAAAATACATGAAATTTTTGCCATATTCATGACCAAGTACCAGTAACAAAGAGCATTTATGGAGGGACCAGAGTCACAATGAAGGAAGATCTTGATGTAATCACTGCATATCATCACTGAGAGTATAAACAGCATTTGCAGCTGTGTGCCTTGTGCGTGCAAAACCTCCTGTGTATCCTATGTGCTTCAAATGTAGACTCATGATAGTACACCTGGCACAACCTTTCAGGCACGTGTCTGCTGTCTCATATCGTTTTTACCCAGCACAGGCTCATCGCCATGTCCAATGTTACAAGTTTCCCAATTATTTCCCATGAAACAGGTTTCCACAATCTTCTCCACACACGTTCTTCCAACTCTGGCCTTGTTTCCATCGCACATGACTCTGCTTTGTCCAGCCCAGAGACATATATGCTGCGGCAGGCTGTTTGCTATCACTGAGAGGTCGAAAAGTTTCACCGTCACTAATCTAGCCCCTTCCTCAGTGTGTTTCTTAAATTTAGTTGAACTAATGCATGCCATGGAAGCCAGTTATTTCTGATTTTTCAAGCTGTACCTACAACCATTTTTAAAAATTTATTTGACAGTTTTATTGTCACACCTTCGCATAGCTAAATTGTCCATGCTTGAAATATTAATATTTGGTATTCTTACATATTCATAGAACTCTGAAAACATTAGCATTCACTATTCAAATATTTTGTTAACTCACCTGCAAAAGTGTTCTGTGCTATGGGCAGTCACTGCTCATCTCTCTGAAAGTGCAGCACTTTGCATCTCTATAGACTTTAACAGTGTGAACATTTCATGCAAAGTCACAGAACAAATTACTTTTTCAGTCTCATTTTCTTACTCTATATAAAACAATGCAATGTGTATCCTTGTTTATCATGCATCACCACTTCCTCTCTTTGCATTACCATTGTCTGCCTCTAGCATATTTTGTTCTTTTATTTATCCTTCACTTATTGTTCCTGTGTTATAGATCTTCAGTATGCTTTTACTTTGGAAAATTATGAATAATGCTGCTAACAATATATCTAAACAAGTATATAGCACCTGGAAGGCTGAGGCAGAAGGATCACTGTGAGTTTGAGACCACCTTGAGCTTACAAAGTGAGCTCAAGGCCATCCTGAACAGCAGAGCAAGACACTGTCTCAAAAAGATAAAAAATGTATCAATGTTTATGCATTTTGTAAGGGTATATACCACTGTAGAGAAATTTCTGAATAACTCTGCACTTAATGTTTTGAGGAACTGCCATCAATTCTGTACAGTATATTATTTCAATCAAGCAGCTCCATCAAAACAGGAAGAGTACTTCCAACCCCCCCCCCCGGACTTGGTTTCTTGAGATTCACCCAGGTTGTTGTATTCTATTGAAAGTTTCAGGTGGCCCATACAACATGGGCACTGGCTGCCACTAACTCTTATCAAGCTGACCTGTCCATAGGATTAGCTGGTAAGTTAGGTGCCAGTTTCTCAATATTATACTTTTTGGAACTCGGGCTCTTCAGACACCAAGACTTCTCATCATCCTCAAACACATGTTACTTGTCCCAAGCTATTGGCTAAAACCCATTTATAATGTCCTGAGGACCTGATATTATGAGTCTACCATCCTCTTGATTTCATGCTTCACCAGTGTTTGAAAACTCTTCTGTGTCTGAGGATTAGCATGTTCTGATAGAATCAGTCATACTAATCTACAAACTTTACTCTTCTGTAATCTTATAGAACATAGTGATCTCATCTTGTATTCTTCCCCAATCATCTCACTATATCTATCCAGGACCGCTTTGTTACTAGTCATGATCCTCCTGCCATGGTCTTGCTTGCTAAAGATGTAATCTAAATCACCCCTGTATCATTTTCCCATGTAAGAACCAAAAATATACCATACAGGAGTCTCTCCTTCATGTCTTTCCCATAGAGGTTGTATTTGGTGGCGATGTAGTTGAGAATGGCTCTAGACTGCACCATCTTCATCCCATCCATCTCCACCATGGGTACTTGCTGGAACATCAGAAGACCATCTATTGGAAATAAGAAAGAAAAAACAGTGAAGTACAATAGATACCACTATTTCAGGTGGAAAAAATGATCATGGAAGTGATTAATGGGGAAAAAACTATTCCTTGGTCACCTTCAAGTAAAACAGAATTTTGTTCTTAATTTCCAGTAGTCTATCATTTTCCTGTCTCTCTTACATATGCTTTTTAGTTCACTGATTTTTTTCCATGTTTTGGTGTTTTGAGACAGGGTCATACTGTGTACTTCAGGCTGGCCTTGTACTCTAATGTAGCTCAGACCTGCCTCAAACTTGTGTTGCTCTTTCTGCCTCAGCCTCCTGAGTACTAGGATTATAGGCATGCACCACCATGCCTATCTTTGCTTATTCATTTGTCTTTTACTTCCCATCCATGTACATGCTATATCTCTTGTGATTTTTTGTGTATTATTTATTTTCATGAATATTTTAGAAATGTGTAGAGCGATGAAACAAGACTGACACTTGGATGTCATTTGAAGTGGAAAATTTCCAAAATAAGTCTTATAATGATCATGACATTTAAAGTAGGTTCTGTGGGAGGTGTCTACTTAGAGATGTCACCACGTATTCTGTCAAGCCTGCGATGGTTCTGAGATACTTACTTCTCATATGCAATAAATGAAAAAAGACAATGGCCCCATATATTTCTCCTCCTGTCATCTAATGAATGGCCCTGTGTGTGCTTCACTAGCAGGACAAGGTGTGACCCTGACTTGACTGTAACCCCATCACAGTAAAGAAAGAGAGAAGAGCAGTTAGAGAGCCCTGGAGATAATGCTGTGTATCCTCAGAGAGGTCTAGTCTTTTTCATAACTGAGAGAGTTTGTAGAGCTCCTTCAGGAACTACATTCCTTACATGTTACTACTTTTTACCTCTGTACCATCTCTTCTACAAGCCTTCCAATGTGTTGGCATTGCATGATATGTTGACCTCACTGGTTTAAGGAATGTCTACAGTTTTAGTAGAGCAAGATCTTGGGTGTGTCAAGGTGAATCATGTTTATCTGTTCTTCAGTACTCTATATGGCTCCTTCATCTCTCACACTGTTACCCTTCTCTGCTTCCTTCTTCCCATAATCTAAGTATCTTTGCTCTTGCACACACTTCTGCCATGATATTTCTGCCTTGAAGTAATCCAGTCCTGAACTGATTCCTTGATTACATGGACCAAAACAAACCTTTCTTCCTTTAGATTGTGGGTGTCAAATTATGTGTCTCAGTGATGAGAAAGTTAATGCAAAACAGTGGTACCAGAAAAGTGAGATACCTACGGAAACTGTACCATATGATTTAGAAGTCTTGGTTTGTGAGAGGAGCTGAAAAATATTTAAAATTCTAAACCTTAAAATACTATAAACAGATCTTGTTGAACAATTCTACTTAAAGCTCAGAACACCAGAATGCAGATAGTAAAGGCGAGACTCAGGATTTTTTATGTGGGAACAAAAGCTCCATTGGTATTTGAATTAAAATCCATGTGTATTACACTGTGGTACAAAAACAGATACTGTTTACATTTGCCCATGTCCTGAGACTTTTCAGGACACTGCAATTAAGGTCAGTAATTAATGTAGTGGCAGAAATTTCAAGATAGTTCAACTTTGAGTTTCTACCATGAGTACTTCTGACTGCTCTTAGACTGATTTCTCATAAGAATTAGAGGCAAAAAGTCAAGAAAAAATAATTTTGAATTTTAAAAAATGTTATTTGACTAATATCTGTGTGCCTTAGTTTTTGTCTCATCACTTAGACACAGCATAGAGCTAATGCAGAGGAGAAACAGTCCAAGGCAGGGCAGGCAGGAGGCACTGAGTCTTCCTTCTGCTTTCCATTTTATTTCATACAGTCTACAAGCTTATAAACTGGATGCCCATTATTCCCACCCAGAATGATGCAACCAGTGGACCAATACATTTACTGTACACCCTTAACCCATACTCACATACTCTAGATTCAGGCACCTCCAAGAAGCCCAATCTATGAGCACGTGAGGCTTTGAGTGGGTATCTAGATACAAGGCATGAAAGTTTGTGTAGTACAAAACCCCTTCATTCTTTGTATGAATTTGGTACACATACCCAAAATATTTCAAATTCTTTGTTTTTGTTTTTGTTTTTATTTTTGTTAACACGGGGTCTTGACATGTATTTCAGGCTGGCCTTCAACTCACTACATAGCTAAGGTTGGACTCAACCTCTCAGTGATCCTCCTGGCTCATTTCAGCAGAGCTGAGATCATAGATATGCACCACCACACTTGCCTTAATGCTGTTTTTCATCCCTTTTCCCTTCTTTCCCTCCCCATAGACCTATCTCTGGATTTCCTTCCTTTCTTTTTGCTTTTGTTTTTTTCTTGTTGCTTCTGTTATTTCTGTTTTTTATTTTGTGTGATGGGATATTGTTGGGAAGATTTTTTGTATTGTTCACATTTCTTATGTGGAGTTGCTACATGTTAATAGTTCAGCACAATTCCTTTAAAAAGGCAAAATTTTGGCCCAATAGGAACCATATATAAATTTAGGATTAAAAGAGGTGTGGTTGTTGAAAAGATTGGTCCTGTGAAAAGGAACTAAGTAATTTAAATAGGAACAAGAAAAACAATGACTTGACAGAACCTCAGAAATCAGGAAGATTCTACCTACTACAGGCTCAAATAAACAAATCTGTAAATATTTCATTTCAGTAGTGAGCCACTGGAATTCCTGCTTCAGAAAGGTATACTAGGATATTGTCACCCTGGGAATAAGTTTACCCTGCACAGCCCTTCTGGAATTCAGGGACTACAGCAACCATGGTGCAAGGGTATGTAGAAGCTACCCTTCTAACTGGAAGCCAATCTTGGCATTGTCGTCATGGTGTTGTTTTTCTGGCATGCATAATGCAAGAGTTGTATGTACAGGGAGGCTTCCACCCAGATTAAAAAAGAAGACCTAAGAAGCCAGGCAAAAGTTGCTGAGAAAGCAGTGTGGTACACTATGAGAATGAAGCCAAATGTGTAGTAGAGATACCAGAAAGTAAGAAGTGCCAGAAACATGAAACATCAGCTGAGAAAAGTTTCAGGCCATGAGTAGCCATTTGTGCTACAACTGGCTAGGTCAAAGGGATGGACCTGTCCGAGACCTTTGGAACTCACATTTTGTTATTATGTACCCCAACTATCTGATATAGGATTATAGACTTCATGCTTGTTTTGGTAGGGTTCAATCTTTGATCTGATTTTTCTTTCTTCCTATTCCTCCTTTTTAGGATGAGATTATTTACCCTGTATCAATTTACTTTTGAATTACAGAACTTGTTTTTTACTAACACAGCTCAGAGTTTGCCATGAGTGTCAGAAGACACTCCTTTGGCTTTTGAAAATACTGGAACCTCTGAGACTTTGTGAAGAAAATATTTCCTTTCAAGTTGTAGGTGTGATAGTTGTGTTCTGTAAGATGGAATTATGAACTTGCTATTATTTTTATTTGGAAATTAAACTTTGGGTGTAAAGTTCTCAAGGGGAATTTATAAGCATTAGTTCTGATATGCCTATGTCACTGGATTAAGAAATCCCTAGAAGATTAGCAGAATATGTCTGCACCTCGGCAATACATCTCTGGCACCATTCTGCTAGCTCTACTTCCTGGCCAAATTAAGCATATTTTCTCTGCCACACTCCTTTACTTCAATGTTTTGGCCTTGGAGGAAGTCAACCTTGGCCTGAATCCTCAGAACTGTGAGTCTCAAATTAAACCTGTCCTCCTTTGAATTGTGAGTGGTAGATATTATGTCTCAGTGACTAGAAACCTGAGTCATAAATGTTAAAAGCTTATTCTTGAAATCCTCATCAGAAGCATTCAGATTCCCAATCTTACCATTTCTTAACTTTTCCAAATCTTCTTGACCCATTAGCAAATTCTCTTCAAACTGAAAGTAGAAAAAGTAAATAAAATGTTATTAGTTCATGCCATAATGTTATAGTCTTTAAGCTTGAGTTGTCCCTGAAATAGGGTTAACATAAAGAAGTAAAAATTTCTAAGATTGACGTGGAATGCAAATGTGTCTTTTTATGGCCAAGTGAAAATTTATGCTAGATTCTTGAGAAAATGATGGTCCAGAGATTTAATTCAGTGGAATAGGTTCCTACCTGAAAGCACAACATCAAGAGTTCAATCTCCAATACCAAAAGAAATGAAGAAGAAAATCACATAGATAATCATACACAGCTGCTCATGTCTAGAGTTCATCTCTGCCTTGACAACATCCATGGTCAGGTCACAATCTGGGAGGGATGTCCCTTGAAGGTAGAGTCTGGAAATTTTTTCTATTCACAAGTGTTTAGTCTCCCAGTAGAATTCGATAATGTCCAGTGCTATAAGAACAGAACTTTTGTGCCCTCATCATGGTGTATATCATGGACCAATGACTAAGATTCTGTTCCCAGAGGACCCTTTATGGAAATGATATCACTCTTTTCTTTCTCATAGTCTAAAAGAGGAATTTTTCATCATGAAACCATTGTGAAATTGGAAAATAGATTCCTAAATTGTTTAGTAGTATAGACGTTATTGATTTCCCTGCTCTAAAACAGTTAATGCAGGCAATCAAAAGTATGTGCCACCAGTTTACACAGCATTAGGGATCATGTTTGGTCACCACAGGAGGATGACCAAGATGAGATAGTTAAGGGTGGAGAGGCTGAAAGGTTTGGGCAATGAGAACCCAGAAGACCTGAGCAGTAGTCTCCAGGCAGCCCGTGTCCACCACTCTCTTCAGGCATGGTGGGAAGAAAAAGAGGAAGCCTTCCGTGCTGACGACATTGCCCCTACATCCCCCTCCTTTGCTGAACTCATCCTTCCCAGAAATTTGAAGTGTACATCAGAACATCAACCTTCTGTCTGGATGATGGTGAAACTTGATTACTCCTTTATAGAAGGAACAAACCTGGAAGAGTGCTAGCACACCACTTGGATTAGTTTGTGCACTTGTTTATTGACTAACTGAGAAAGAATGAGGATTCATACATTTATGAAGGATTGAGTGTTCCCCAGGCTTAAATCAGCATATTATTATTTGTGTTAAAGGGGTCACATTAGAAGTCCCCTTCATAGATGTCACATCACCATTCAACCTTCCATTTCTTTTGGCACCTGACAGACAACAGCTACGCAGTGTCCATGACCACCTCTCTAACAGCTAGCAACCCCTCACTTTTGTCTGGTTCTCTTAGGTCTGTGCCTAGAAGTGTTACCAGTGGTGCCTCTAGAGGGGAGCACTCACAGAGTAGCATTTCCTGTTCACAAACTACACAATGTCCTTAAAAGGACAATACCTCTTTCCCTGACCCATTGAAATCCTTTCTTTGTTTCTTGGCTCAGAGATATACCTGGCCTCTCACTCTTTTGTTTTCTTCCATTTTACTGCTTTGTTTTATTTCATGCTCTGTTTGATTGCTTTTATTCTGTTCTGTTTTGTTTGATTTTGTTATGTATGATGCTATGGTCAGCAAGTTTGTAAATAACAAGAGGAATTATGGTACCACATGGTTGATTTCTATTTTTCTGTTTTGAAGTTCTGTATTACTTTCACTATTTTGTTTTGATTGGCTTTATTCTATTTTGTTTGGTTTTATTCTCTTTAAAATAAAATTTAGATAAATGAAAGGGATCAAGTCATATATGGATGAGAGAAGGGGGAAAAGAGAATGAGAGTAAAAAAATAATTAACATGTGTTTTATACATGTACTAACCTCCCTTGAAGAATGAAACATTATGCACTACAAACTTACTAATAAATAAAGTGGTCTTCAAAACTTTTAGACACATCTGTGTATCTCTTAAACATATGGATCATTTTTAAACATAAGAACTAACATCATACTATAAGCTAACAGTAATTCTTGAATGTTACCTAATACTGAATTCACATTTCTTTAATTGCTGTATAAATATCCTAAATGATATTTTGAAGTTCATTTAAATCAAAATAAATTCTACACATTGTAATTATTTGACATCTCTTTTGATTCTTTCACAAATATATTTAATTGCATATGTGCTTTTTGTTGGAAAGATAATTATAATTTTATTTGGTCAAACCATTTATTTCTTTATTAATAAGTTGGAATATATTTATTTATGGCAAAACTTGTCACAATTTGTCTCAAAAGAAAAAGTTTTGACTTAGAAAACTGTTTTGGTGGTCAGTTTCAGGCCCAACATACAAAGAACTGACAACTCACCTCTACTCCCGCTGCAGCCAAGAGCCATCGGATGGACTCCATCCTACCCTGGATATTGAAATAGTGAAGCACTGGCTTCCCCGACATACTGATAGTCTCTTGGTTTCACTAAATGGAGAAAGCATGAAGTTATGAATACACAGAAGCAAACTGTACTTTAGGGTTATGGTTAGTGATCCAACAACACAGAAGGAGGATTTCTGCTTTTAAGGAAGCATTGCACAAGTGTCAGAAACTTCATTCTCCAAAATTCTTGCCCATCAGCAGCCACCATCTTGAAAGTGCACCAAACCTAGACAGGTGGTGATTAACCACATTTTGAACATGGAAACAGAACAGACTGGGTCACATGTTGTGAAAGGCTTTGTAAGTCTGAAAAGGTCCTTAAAATTTACAGAACATCTGTAACAGAGAGAAGGTGGCAGGAGGAAAGATCTTCCCCAACACTTGGGGTCCTGGACTGTATTTGTTCTTAGTCTTTTCTGACTGCTTATCAAAACCTAAATTATTGTTATGGGTGAAGGTACTTATTTTTCTTTCTATAATTCTATGTTTCCACTGCTGTTGTAAATTTATTTTATAATTTATAAAAGATGTAGTTGCTACATAACATAAGGAAAGTAACTAACAAATTTAATGCTTGTCACATAATAGGGAGTTTATCATTTTTATCACTAAATCATAAAAATTATTTGATTGGGAACTAGCTGCGTATGGTGATACATGACTGTAATCCCAGTACTTGAGAGACTGAGGCAGGAGGATCACTGTGAGTTTGAGGCCAGCCTGAGCTATATAGTGAGTTCAAGACCAACCAGAACTACTTAGTGAGATTTTGTCTCAAAACAGAAAAAAATAGAGAACCTTTATTGTACTAAGTTTTTGGGTAAAGATATTGGTATCTATGAAGATTACATTATGTGGAAATCTGACATTCAAGTACACTCTTATTTGACAAAAAGGTCTTACACTTCTCTGTGACACTGTTTTTACAACCTCTAGGTCAAGTCTTAGAGGAGGGGGGGCAAAATCAACACCTTACATTCTTAATTTTGTGGAAGAAATTTGTGTGTAACTCCATGTGCCTTATTAAACTAAAAGTCTCTTACATGTAAACTTGTTTGCAAATTTGAGACTAAATCCAACCACTCTTTGATTTCACTACTATTGAAAAAGGAGGAGGAGAAACAAGAAGAAAAACAAAGAGAGGGAGGAATCAAAGGGAAAGGAGCAGTAGGCAACAGAGGGAAGGAGAAAGAAAAGTAGATGAAGAAAAGAAGCAAAGAAAAGGAGGAAGACAAATAGCTTACTACTTGATGGCTGACGACAAGTAACGCAGGAATATTAACAACTGAGTGTGAAATCAACTACACAAGTGTAAGTTTAGATTCAGACTGGCAGGAACACATAATGGATTTCCATGCCAAACATTTAGCTTCAAGAGGCAAACACCCACCCATATCCTTTCTCTTTTTACTGAAAAACAGTTCTCCACACATGTCACCCTGCCAAACACAAATCCAGTACTATTGTGTGTAGACTCGTGGGAATCCCTCTAACACCACCTGTTTAGCAGAGAACACAACTTTATCGTCAGCTCCTGTTCACCCCCAGGTGCTGCTGTAGTTGTCGTATTACTTTTCTTATGGCATCAAATACTTTCCCTTCATTTTGTAAATTCTCTGCAGTGAGTTTTCATAAACAACCAATGGTTGAGGCATTAATTGTCCCCTGAATATCCAAAGAAGGCAGAAGACAATGAAGTACTCTAAGTATCACAGCTAACAACATTTTCCCAGTGAAACAGATGTAACAACATTTACGAAGATTTGAACAAGCAACACCAACCTGAGCAAAGTCCTGGCTGCTCTCTCCTGGGCACCTCAAAGAACTAGGATGAGTGTGGTGGCTGCTTTAATGTGGCAGCACCTCTTGCCTTTATAACAGGCCTGGATCCAGCAGGCACAGCCACTCCCACTGCTTTCAGGTTCCTCAGTGCAAGCCAGGTTAATCATTAACTAAATCATTAATGTTGCACCTCAAGATTATCTACGAATGCACTAAAATGTATTTCAAGTTCATTTAGTGCCCCCAAGAGCCATGAGGCTTCATATATCTTTGAACTATGCAAGATTTTTTTTTTTTTTTTGTCTTTTTCACACAGGATCACACTATGAAGTTCAGGCTGGCCTTGAGCTCACTTTGTAGCCAAAGCTGGTCTCAAATTTGCAAGGATACTCCTATCTCGGCCTCGTGAGTGCTGGGATTACAGGATAGCGCCTCTATGCTTGGCAAACTATGCAAGATTTATGACAACACAAAAGACTTGTGGAGAATGAAGACTTTGTTGTAGAATGGTGTTGGGAAACAGGTCTTGATAGAGAAAATCATCAGATAGCAATCTACATTTGTGGAATGGGCTAAATTATCAATACAACTGTATAATTCTACAGGGAATAGGAATCTGCTGAAGATGTCCAGCCCTGAAACGGACTCGACTGCATTAGCTGGCATATTTGCAAACCCTGCTCTTCTTGGCTGCCTTTCTCTCTTTAGCCTTTTTCTGTAGCTCGAGCCTCATGTGCACAGCTTCTCCTGCTAAGACCCCTGCTTTCTTGTGCCAGCCATCCTCTGCCCCCCTTTTGTATTGCTCTTCACTGCTGGGTTTATATCTCACTACTCTTTTGAACTGTGAGCCAGTACAGGGCATGTTTGCCAACAACTGTAAACAATATCTGAAGCAAATCCCAAACTTCATTTTGTTTAGTAAATAAGTGGTTTAATGTCTTTTAAACTTCTTGAATTTATTGGGGCTACAGAAAAATTACAGAACCAGTAGAACCCAGTAGATTTCAAACTATCATTTTCTCAGTGTCCTTTACTGAAAATATTTTATGTAACCTAAATCAATGATCAAATCAATGAGTTTCACACTGATATATAATTAGTTAAATATCTCAATTGTCTATACAGACCCACTTTGTAGTGCAGAAAAGCTTCCCACCCGACACTGTGCTTTCCTGCCGTGTCTGCCTGATCTCTTCACTATGTGGCAGGCGCTCATGACAGACTTGTCTTCTACAATCTTGGCACTTTGGAAGAATACTGCTTGGTTACTTTATGGATCATCCCTCAGTGGTAGTCTGCCTGAAATTCTTGCATGATTTGATTGCAGCTATACATCCCAGAAAATATCCCAGAAGTTAGGTGGCCCCTTTCTCAGTTTGTGATATCCAAACATAATATTACACCCTAGACATAATACATTTCATTACTGGTCATGTTAACCTTTCTTTAAAGTTATGTCAGGCTTCTCAATTGTTTACTATTTATCCCTCTGGAATTAATAAATGTCTTGTGAGACATCCTTCATAACCATGAAAACATTCTCCTGTGGGAGACAATTCCAATGATTCCCTTTGAATCCAAAACAATTACTGTGACTTTGATTACTTGGAGACTCATTTCCTTATACTGATATGTAAAAGGCTGGCTAGGTTTTTCCTTCTCTCTTCAGTTGGCCCTGTGCATTGCAAACAAGGCTAGCTGAGGTGCTAATGTCCTAATATGCAACATCTACAGCTATCAGACAGTCCTGTTTCCTCACATAGTGCTCTCCACAATACAGGATTGAGCATGACAGATGTTAGAGCAAATAGCTTCAGGAATGTCAACTGGATAGCAGCCCCAAGATAAAAGGCTATGACTTCCCTGGGCACTAGATTTTATATATAAAAAATCAAAGAGATAGCCCCCCCCAAAACAATTGCACCGCTACCTTAATTGGGTTATGTAAATTGATCTTCTGCATATCTTTGTCTCTGCAAATTACAGAGATGCCATTCTAGCACCTGGCCAGCCAGCTCAAATTAGTTACTCAGTAATCCCCCCACCACATCTTCATGGTCACTCAGGTCTTAGCCACTCCCCTTTCTTCACAAGATAGTAAATGCTGAGAGAGACCTAGGATCCAGGACTTTGTCTGCACACCCTCACCAGGATTGGACTTAGGATCCCTTGGCTGCCCTTAGCTTGGAACATGTCTTGGTGTCTTTACTCTTGCCTGTGGGTTGGATTAGTGGTGGTAGATTGGAATTAGCTTGCTACGATTCCAATAACATCTAAATGAGATTACAAATATAACCTTCTGGATTGTGAGGAAAACTAGAAAGAGGATTATAATACTTGGATGACTCAACTCAATATTTGGGTTTACAATACTCCTTTTGAGTAAGCTTGTACTCACTAGTTTTACCATCTATAATAGATCTTGCCCAGGTCAAATATCACTATGCTGTTTATTGTTCTCAACTATTTACTTATACTAGGATAGGCTTACAAGTATTTTAAGTGTTGCAAGATACATTTTGATCAGCAAATTTTCCTTTGAGAGCTCCTTCCTGGTGGCTTCTGTGTTCTTCCTGGCAAGCCCTCTCCACATGAGCATTTCCAGATACTTTCTTTAGTGAAAATGTTGCATGGGCATATTTATTTTTCTGCTCCAGCTCCACTTTCTTCCACTTTTCAAATGATCCTTGTTCCTGTTTTGTTTATTTGTTTGTTTTTGTTTGGGGGCAAATTATTTAATTTTAGGAAGTGGGCTCTGTACCTATTTGCTGCTTCTGTGGTTCATGTGCTGCTAAGCTCCATGGTGGGACATTGTTTTCCCATACTCATAGGCTACTTATCTAGCCTATCTGTCATGATAAAGACCTAGGATTTGGCTCTGTCTCCTGCTGGGTGACTCAGCAAATATTTATCCTTCTGATGGTCAAGGTTCTTACTCATAAAAAGCATATAGTAGCTATCTTTATATTGTACCATGTAATTCATCAGCTTGGTCAACTTTCCTAGCAATACCTGGTTATATCTTGATACCTGGGTCCTCCAGAGAATCAGATGTGGATGACCTTTATGCTGTAACTGAGTTCATTTCAAGTGCCATTGCTGCTGACCTGCCATGAATCCGGCTCTCAGTTTGCCAGTTCCTCAATGACAAGTCTGCATGATGTAGACAAATACTTTACTGAGGTTGTTTACTGTGGTGACTTTGTGGCTGGTTTTGGAATTATCATACCTTTTCTTTATAGGCCAGAAGCCATTATGATCACTTCTCAATATTTTATAGTTGTATTTGTTTAAAATGCATTTTAATAAATACATATTTTGGTGCCATCAATTCTAAGAATTTCACAAGAGCATATACTTTCCTCATTTTTCTACATTTCCATTGCTTTCTTTGCTAATTTTTAATACTGGTGCTTCCACTAAACATTTACAGAATTATGATGATATATTCTATACAAATATTGTTCATTTGTATATAATTAACTACAAGAGGCCAGTAAATTTTTCTGTAGCATTCTTTTTCTCCAAAATGAAGGGAAGAATGCTGTAATTGATTGATATCTTTAACCTTTATTTTTACTAAGCATATTATACAAACAATATGCTATATTTGATAATAGCTAAACAGTCATATAACCTTAAAGCAGTACCAGTTGTGAAGTGTATCCTTCTTTAATGTCCATTTGATGTTAAATTGAATTAGCAGTGTGTCTCAGCACTACACTACTACTGTACAAGCTGTATAGGGGTGAGAATGCAAGGTAAGAAGGAATGTTTCCAACCAGTAATGAGAATCCTGTATGTCAAATCTTATATCTGCTAGATTTTCTCAATCAATAAACCAGCAGCAACTGGAAGCAAGTGAGGGTCTCACACCAAATTGGGTAGAGATGGGAAGGATGATGAGGGTAGGTGGGAGTGATGGGTAACAGAATATCCAACCACCTAGCGAGGAGGACATTTTTTTAGGAATACCCAGATCATGTGTGTTTTGAGAGATGATACGTATTAACATCATCTGTGTGGCACACTGGTGGACAAATGACTGACCTGGGGATCATTATAATTCTGTAGGGTTGTGTGGGACTGGAAACTGCATTCCACAAGGCCTCTTTTCCCATGCATACTGTATCCAAGTCTGAACTCAAGGTGGTGAAGTTCATTTACAGAAGCCAATGCACTAGTTAAGACTAGTCCATATAGTTTGCGTTACATTCCTGAACATTAATTACTCTGGAAATTGCTGAAACTTGACAATTAGTTCCTTGTGGTCTTATCCTTTGTATTCATTCCTATTTGAACACACAATCATTGTGTCCTTTGTCCCAAGATTCTGGCTGAAATCAATTCTCATTCACTGGACACCTGAGATCACTGCTCCCCTATCTTTCTGACTTCATGGTGTATCAGTGTTTGCAAGCTCTGCTTCCATGATGTGTCTGACATCATCATCTCTGCTTTAATCCCATCTTCCTGAATGTGCACCCCAATCCTAGGACTCTCCTATCACTATATTGTATACACCCAGGCCCATCATGCTGCTGTTCATGGTCCCCTTCCCATGGTCCTTCTAATTTGAGATTGGATCCAAATTTTTTTGTGCACCACCTATTGATTTAAGAAGAGAACTTGTATTGTTCAGAGCTCATTCCTTTATCTCTTTCCTATAAAGATCATATCTGGTGGCTACTGATTTGAAAAGGCTCCAGGCTCCATCTTCTCCCCACCATGAGCACTTTTGCAAATATTAAACTCCTGTACTTCAGAAATAGGAAAGAAAAAGGACAGAGAAAAATCTATGGGACCCACTGCTTCAGGATGAAAAAAAAACTATCCAAATGGCTGAAGATTTTAAAATATGGAAAAAAAAAAAACTCTTAAAAATGTAACCAGAATATGTCAAACTTAAAATTAATAGTAACTTGTTAATATCATTTAATATTAATGAATGGTTCCATTTCTGTTGCATAATTGTTATAAATCCTCATGACACTTCTTGTGAGCTAGGAGTTACTATATCCATTTCAAAATGAATAAAACTGAGTATTAATGAAGATAAATGCGGCTCTGCTATCCCCTCCATTCAGCGGTGGACATGAAAATTTAAACACAGCTTCCAAGACTGAAAGAAAAACACGGCTGGAACCCACAAAAGTTAAGTCCCAAGGGCCTTATAAGAAGTCCTTGAAGTCAGAGGTCACTGCTGACAAGGACCAGAAGGCAGCACAATCATTCTTCTGCTCTTTAGCGATGAGGCCAAAGTTGAACCAATGCAAAAATTAACCCTCAGACTGGCTCAGCCATAGCTCACAGGTCCAAAATCTTTGCACACAGAGTATGCTAATGTGTTGCTTTATTTGGAATTCAGCGTATTTTATGATCAAGCCAAAAGGATGTTGCTGCACTCACCTTACAGCATGTGCAATGGAGCCTACATTCTATCGCTGTCAGTCACATGCAGGATATTCTCCCAAACCTCTCTTCAGTCTTTCTTACAACAATGACAATACAAAGATGAGTTATGTTACTATCCTAATTTTACACTTGAGGAGACTGAGTTTTTTAAATAAGTGAGGGGCTTCTCATTCAAATTCAATTCTGTTTTAAAGTAAAATCATTTTTATTTTCAATGTTAATGCATTTCAAAATAGGATGGCAATCTTTCAGAGAACTATGCATTGTAATCAGATTTTAAAAGAAAAAGATCATGAAAATATCTCAATACATTTAATGTGTAAAGCATACATAATATTTGATTTTTTAAAATTCCGTTTCAGATATGTGTGTCTGGTGGGTATGTGTATATACACATGGTTCAGCTCATTAGATCACTATAAATCACAAGAGATTTACTCACTGGGTCTGTCCCAGGTGGTGTGTGAGGTGTGTCACAGAAAAGAACCACAGAATGTAGCCCAACAGTGACATAAAAGGGCATAACTAGTTTTAGGTCTGGTGTGAAGCAAAAAGCAGGAGTTCCAGTGCCACAACTCAATGAGATATTGTTACATTACCTCCTCAGATCCCAAACTCTATTTAGAAAACATGGAGTTGTTCAGAATTTTTGATATCGTGGACTATAGACAGAACTATTTCTATTTGTCCAATGGAGCAATTTCTGAGAAAGTATGTATGACATGAATTTTTGACGAAAGACAAGTTGAGGTCTTCAGCACAGTACTGTAAATGAATATCGGACTTGCTCAGCTTTTGCCAACAGCTAGGCTTGCCTTTTGCTTTTTAAAACCTGTAGAAATTGATGAGCTAGATCACAAACACAAGCATAGTCTGACTGGGGTCCCAGCTTCTTCCTATTGCCCACAGATGTCTTCTACACACACACCAAAAAAAAAAAAAAAAAAAAAAGAAATTGCCTTTGTTGATGTATATGGAGCTCTAGATCTTGCTCCAGTGCTCTGAGCCATGAGGTACACTGCTCACATCTGGGTTACAGCCCAGGTGCCTCTTTCATTCATATGTCCACACCACTGTGGCAGCCACACCTCCTACCCTTCCCTCAATCTTTCATACCTGTCAAGGGCTTAGCTCGTGCTGCATCATGTTTCTATCCACCTGCAACCTGAGAGGTGCAATCCTGAAACTTCAGGATATGCTTTTGCACTCTTGTGTTCATCTCCCATCTCCTCTGGGCAGCAGCTCCACCTTCATGGCAGAATATTCCCATCATGAATAGAATATTTCAGTGACTTTATTTCTTCTTTGCTTTCCTCACTTTCTGGTTATTGAAAGAAAACTGGGTTTTAAACTAGAGTTTTTCATCTCTTTTGCAAAAATGACTCTGCTGCTTTCCTTATGATATTGTACAATCTGCATGAGGAATTCTCAACTTAATTTGTAACCAAAAAAATTAATGTTTGACTAGCAGAGAAGAGAGAAGGGTAGAGACATGTACACATGATGCAGCCAACATCTCTGAGTGGTGACTATGCATTCATCCAATAAGTACTTGAACTTTTCTGAACATATAAAATTTATATAATAAAGTCTTTGCTATGTATGATATTTATTTAGATATTCTATGTGCATGGAAACTAAAATAAAAAAACACATGACATTGCCATCAAAATATGAATCCCTGGAAAAATTTTGATAACATTTAATATAACATTTTGATATTGTTATATATACATGTATATGAAGTATATTTCATAAAATGTTGACAGGATATATATGTATATACATATAAATAGATCTGTGTGGGTGTGTATATAATAAAATATATTTTCATTATTTATCCTTACTGTATCACTCATCACACCTCATCTTTTCATTGCCAAAAGCTCTTCTATTGTACTCTGCTAGCATATTTTGCTCCACTATTCATTGATTCTTGGATCTTTGAAAGTTTCCACTTCTTGAAAATTATGAAAAGTGCTGTTAAGAACATTTCTAACAAGTAAAAATGTACTTCCACCAGAAGCAGAAAAATAATGCCATGACAGAAATCAAGGCATCTCAGTAATAACTCTCAGTGTGAAAGTTGGCAATTCTCCAATCAAAAGACACATATTGGTAGAATTGATCAAGGAAATAAAACCCAATAATACTCAATGTACAAGAAATACATTTAATTTTAAAAAGAAACTCACACTAAAAACCAAAAGATGGTTCACACTAAAAACCAAAAAACAGTTCATCCAATGAGAACCCAGAAAAACAAATAGGAATAACTGTCTAATTTCATACAAAGACTAATTAGAATAGAAAAAGGTCAGTCACTATGTCCTATTAGTTAAGGGAACAATTCAACAGGAAGAGATAACAATTATATACATATACTTTATACACCAAATACCACCACATCCTACTTCATAAAAGAAACATGAAAGGGCATGACAAATCACATAAACACCAATACAATTATAATGAGACTTCAATACTCCACCATCACAAATGGACAGGTCAACGGCAAAAATTCAATGAAGAAATACGAGTTGAACCAAACTTTTGAACAAATGGACTTAATAGATAGCTAGAGAGAGCTCCACCTGAAAAAAAGAAAACACAAATTCTTCTCAGCAGCACATGGGACTTTCTCCAGAATGGAACACATATTACCCATACAATGTGTGTAAGTAAATGCAAAAGAATCAAAATTCTCTCATGCTTATTATCAAATCATTGTGCAATAAAACTAGAACTCAGTGACAAAAAGAATCTGCAGAAACTATGCAAACATATGGAAATTAAATAATAGCCTGTTGAAGAATCAATTGGTCACAGATAAAATTAAATAAGAAATCACACAATTTCTACAATCAAGCTATAAAGCCAGTACAACATACCAGAACCTATCAGACTCAGTTAAAACAGTCCTAAGAGGAACTTAATAGCAGTGAATTCCCACATCAGAAAACCAGAATGAGTTCAAATACATAGTTTAAATATGCACCTAAATGTCCCAGAAAAGCAAGAAAAATCAAAAAACAAAGGTAGTATGAGAAAGTAATTTATAAAGATCAGAGGAGAAATTAATGAAAATGACATTAAAAGCAATACAAAAAAGCAAAGCATCAAAGAGTTGATTCTTTGAAAAATTAAACAAAATAGGCAATTCCTTAGATGATCTTGCCAAAATAAGGAAGAAAAAGACCCAAAGTTATACAATTAGAACTAAAAATGTTGAAATCATGATAGATTCTGCCAAAATTCATAAGATCATCAGAAACTACTTTGAGAATCTACACTCTAATAAAGTGGAAAATTCAGAAGAAATGGATAAAGTCCTAGAAACATGTATAACCAAGGCTGAACCAAGAAGATATAAAAATTATGAATGATTCAGTATCATCAGTAAAATTGAAGAAGTAGTAATTACTATCAACTGACAAAAGCCCAGGTTTCAAAGATTCGCTACAGAAGTCCACAAAAACTTTAGAGAAGCTCTAACACCAATATTTTTAAACTCTTTAATACAATTGAAAGGGAAACAGTACTCCCAATGTCATTCCTGGAAGTAGGCATCACCTTGTTTCCAAAACCAGAGAATGACCCAACCAAAAACAAACAACAAAAAACCTCAGATGAATCTCCTTAATGAACACAAATGCAAAACTGTTTAATAAGATACTGGCAAACAGAGGCATTATAGTAACCATTGTGAATTTCCTATTTTCTTGTTTTGAAGTCCTGCATCATTTACACTATTTTGTTTTATTGGCTTGGTTTTATTCTCTTTAAAATAAAAACTATCAAAAAAAACCCAGATACTAGTAAACAGAATGCAATAAATCACAAAAAGGTCATGCACGACAACCAAGTAGGATTCATTTCAGGAATACAGGGATGCTTCAACATATGCAAACCAACAAACACAATCCACAAATAAACAGAGGCCAGGACAAGAATCACATGATCATCTCAATAGATGCAGAAGAAGTACTTGAACAAACCCAACATCCATTGATGAAAAAAGACAGCCCTGAGGAAAATAAGTATATGTCAAAAAGTATAAAATAAGTATAACTCAATCAGACAGAAACCATACATAGCAAACCAAAGGCCAACAACATATTAACTGGAGACAAATTGAAAGCTTTCTCTCTAAAATCAGGAAAAAGACAAGGACGTTTACTATCATCACTCCTTTGCAATATATTTCTTGAAACACTCGCCATAGTGACTAGAGAAGAGGAAAAAATGAATTGCATATGGATGGGAAAGGAAGAAGTTAAGTTATCATTATTTTCAGTGACATAATACCCCACACAGAATACTCCAAAAGCTCCACCAAATGATTCCTAGAATTAATAACAAAGTTTAGTAACATAGCAAGGTACAAAGTCAACATTCAAAAATTAATAGTATTCTAACCATTTCACCCCTCAAATAGACTTTTGGCATCATTTTTTAAAAAGTGGATAGTGTTAGTATACCTGAAAACCAAACTCACCAAGAAAGAAATTAGGGAAACAATACTTTTTACAATAGCATTAAGAAAAAAAGAAATACTTAGGAATTAAGCTAACCAAAGAAGTGAAGAACCTCTACAATTAAAAACTAATACTCTGAAAAACAAGATTGAGGAGGATAACAGAAAATGTAAAGATAGTCCTTGTTCCTGGATAATCAGAAGCAATATAGTCAAAGCTATCATACTTCTAAAATGTTATACAGATTTAAACCAAACCCAGTCAGAATACCAATAGCATTCCTCGCAGAACTGGACAAAGCAATTCTAAAATTCATATGGAAGCAGAAGAGATCTATACAAGCAAAAACAGTTCTGGGCAACAAAGGTAAAGCAGGGGACATCAAAATCCTAGACTTCTAGTTATAGTACAAAGCTACAGTGTTTAAAAACAGCATGGTATTGGCAAAAAAATACTCTTATGAATCAGTGAATCAGAATATAGGAAACAGAAACAATTCCAGATACTTCATTTACCTTATCTTTGACAAAGGGGCCAAAGCCTTTTGTTGAAGGAAAGTAAGCCTCTTTAACAAATGGTTCTGGGAAAACAGGATATCCACATTCTGAAAACCAAACCTAGACCTATGCCTCTCATCATTCAGTAAATGCAAATCAAAATGGATCTAAGATCTAAATATTGAGGGGGTAGATGTAGAGGACTGCCAAGGAGACGGCAGAGCAACAAGCAGCGACAAATCAGCCTCTCCAAGTTTGGAATGCAGACACCCAAAAATCACAACTTGGGGAAGAAAAGAAGGCAGGAGGTGGATCCCCAGGACCCTAGAAAGATCCAAAGGGGAAATTGCAGCCCACAGAAAAATGAAAGAGACAGAGTGAAAGACAGAAAAAGGAAAGGGTAACCTGTACTTTCTACCCAGCTCCTGGCTCATGGTGTGAGAAAGGAGGGCTAAACAGCAGGAACACAGTGAAAACAGATGACTCCAGGGCCTCCAGAGAGAAACACACTAGCGGAACAGAGCAATGGACACTGTGCACACAGCAGCTGGTAAGTGACTCCAGTGCCCCCTGAAGACAGTGCTTGGCTGGACACCAGTTTAGGGTAGGGCCAACTGGTTCTAGGACTCAGAGCAGCCATGGGATGGCTTCATCTTAGGTTTCCCAGTGTTGAATTCCCATAGCCATTGGTGAGGGGCAATCAAGGAGACATTCAGGGTCACAGAGCTGTGCTCAGGCCAGCAAAAAATCACCAGAGAGTTATAAGCTAAATGACTCTGGTTCCAAACCCACAAGCAGAGCCCAGACTCCGTGTGAACTTCTACAGATTTGAAAGTATCAGAACCAGCACCCTGTCCTAATCCTGCCACAAGTTTGCTGGGATTATCCATATATATCTTTGGCCACCTCCTTTGTATCAGCAAGGGTAGAGTCATGTCCTGAATTGGATACTGCCACAAAAGTATACACCCCAGAAGATAACCACAGGCTTGAAATAACGGAGAAATAATTCTTCTTCTTCTTCTTCTTCTTCTTCTTCTTCTTCTTCTTCTTCTTCTTCTTCTTCTTCTTCTTCTTCTTCTTCTTCTTCTTCTTTCCCTCTTGCCTTCTTCACCAGTTTCCACAGGCTTGGATAATCATTTTTTGTCCTTCAGCCTTGCCCCTAATCTCTTTGTCTTCTTTTATTTCTCTATTTTTCCTCTTATCCCTTTTAAATTTTCTCCCTTAAGAATAAAATCACTCTTGAGTGGATATTTACCATATATAATTTTCTGATTTTTGTCTTACTTTTTGTAATATAACTATAAATCTTGTACCTATGGTTAAAGGTGGCAAATTAATAATTATCAGAATTTCTCCTTTTCCAGTCTGTGCTAATGCTATCATTATTATTAATTGTACTACTTTAGTCAAGGTGTTATAGTTCTTGTGATCAGTTGAACTCCTTGTATGCCAAAACCTAGTTTGTGTGGAGGCCATAAACAATACTGTAGTCCAGTACCAAAGAACAGGCAGCAGTCTTTCATCCCTAATAAAGTGAACAAGCAGGATCCTGGGACAGACTCAAAAGCCAAAAGCCAGTTATGCCTAAAAGACATCACTGAAAATTAGTCATTTCCTAAGGAGGTCTCAATAATAATAATAATAACTACTATATGCGATTTATAAACTTCAATGCAGTAAACAAAAAAAGAAAGAAAATTAGAAAACATGGAGGCAAGATGCTATCCATAACCACAAACTCACCCATGGCAAATCAAGGAGGACCTGATGTAGAAGAAATCAAAACCAACTGAATTTCCTGAATTGTAACAGTGAACACAACTAGACAGATCAATAGTTCTCTTGACCAAAAAAAAAGATAATTAAAGAGATAATAAGTCGAAGGATGGAAAACAATACTCCATGCAAGAGCATCCCAGAAAAAAGCAGGGGTAGCTATTCTGTTTGGAGACAATCTGAACTTCAAACCAAGAATGATCGATCCAGAGAGATAAAGAAGTCCACTGCGTACTAGTAAGGGGAAAACTTCAGGAGGAAGAGCTAACAATCTTAAATATCTATGCACCAAATTTGGGAGCACCACTACACAAAATAAATATTAACAAAAATGAAAAATCGAATAAGCAATAAAAACACAATTATAACAGGAGAACTGACCATGCCATTGACACAAAGGGACGTAGCAACTAGACAGTAAATCAGCAAAGAAATAACAACTGAATCACACTTACGAACAAATGGACTTAATAGAAATATACAGAGTGTTCCACCCAACAACATCAGAATATACATTCTTCTCAGCAGCACATGGAATGTTCTCTAAAATAGACCATATACTAGCCCACAGCTTACATAACTGCAAAAGAGTTTAAATTATCACATGCATGTTATCAGATCATAGCACCATGAAACTAGAAATGAATGACAAAAGAAACTGAGAAAAACACATAAACACATGGAAATTGGATGATGCATTCCTGAGCAATCAGTGAGCCACAGAGGAAATTAAAGAAAAAATTAATATTTACAGCCAAACAAAAATTCAAGTATATCTTACTGGAAACTGTGGGATGCAATGAAAGCAGTCCTCAGAGGACAATTTATTGCAATGAACTCCCACATCAGGAAAACAGAGAGAACACAAATAAACAACCTGATGCTACATCTAAAACATCTAGAAAAATAAGAGCAAGTCAAGCCCAAAGCCCGAGCAAGGAGGAAATTACAAAGGTCAGAGAAAAATCAATGCAATAGAGACTAAGAAAACAATTAAAGAATCAATGAATCAAAGAGTTGGTTCTTTGAAAGAATAAATAAAATTGGCAGGCCTCTAGCTAATGTTATTTTAAAAAAAGGAAAGAAAAAACTCAAATTCATGCAATAAGGAATGAAAAAGGAAAAATCACTACAGACCTTGTGGAAATACAGAAGATCATCAATACATATTTTGAAATCTTGTACTCTCATAGGCTTGATAACACAGAAGAGATGGACAGATTCCTAGAAACATATGAATTATCAGTACTGGGTGAGGAAGATGTAAAACTGCTGAATAACCCAATTTCAATTAATGAAATTGAAAATATAATTAAATCTTTACCAACAAAGAAAAGCCCGGGTCCTGATGGATTTACTGAAGAATTCTACCAGAAATTGAAAGAAGATGCCAACACTCCTCAAACTCATTAGTGAAATTGAAAGGGTAACAATTCTCCTTTATTCATTCCTGGAAGGAAACATTACTGTAATACCAAAACCTGAAAAAGACCCAACTAAAAAAGAGAACTACAGGCGAATCTCCCTAAGGAACATAGATGTAAAAATTATCAATAAAATTTTGGCAAACAATGCAGCAAACCAAGAAGATTATACATTATGACCAAGTGGGATTCATCCCAGGAATGCAGGAATGGTTCAATATATGCCAATCAATAAATGTAATCCATCATATCAATAGACCCAAAAATAAGAACCATATAATCATTTCTATCAATGCAGAAAAAGCTTTTGATAAGGTCCAACACTTACTCAGGATAAAAAAGTACCTTACAGAAAATTAGAGTACATGGTCTTTACCTCAATATGAAAAAAGCCATCTATGACAAACCAACAGCCACGATCATAATTAAATGGCCAAAAACTGAAAACGTTTACCCTAAAATCAAGAACAAGACAAGGATGTGCATTATTACCCCTCCTATTCAATATAGTGCTGGAAATACTAGCGAGAATAATTAGCCAAAGACAGAGAAATAAAAGGAGTAAGGATAGGAAAAGAAGAAGTTAAATTATCATTACTTGCAGATAAAATGATACTCTTCATAGAAGACCCCTAAAACTCCACTGAAAGACTCCTAGGTATAATAACCAAATTCAGTAATGTAGCTAGATACAAAGTCAACACTCAAAAATCAACATCATTCCTATACACAAAACCATTGAGAGAGAGATAAGACAAGCCATACCCTTTACAGTAGCATCCAAGAAAATGAAATACTTAGTAATTAATCTAACAAAAGAAGCAAAAGATCTATTCAGGAAAATTATAATAACCTGAAAAAAGAAATCAAAGAGGACCTCAGAAAATGGGAAGACCTCACTTGTTCATGGATAGGAAGAACAAACATACAGATCTAATGCAATCCCAATCAAAACATGACTAGCATACCTCTCAGATCTAGAGAAATCACTCCTAAAATTCATCTGGAACTAGAAGAGACCCAGAATAGCAAAGGCAATTCTAAGCAACAAAGGCAAGGCAGGAGGCATCACAATCCCTGACTTGAAGTTATATTACAAAGCAACTACTAAAATGACCATGGTAGAGAAATAAAAACAGACCTGAAGATCAATGGAATAAATAAGAAGGTACAACAACAAACACACTCAGCCAACTTCTTTTTGATAAAGGAACCAAACATGTTCACTGGAAAAATGACAGTCTCTTTAATAAATGGTGCTGGAAAAACTTACTGTCCATATGCTGAAAACTAAAACTAGACCCATGCTTATCACCATGTACTAAGTCTAAGTGGATCTAAATTTTAAAACAGAAACACTAAATCTGTTGGAAGACAAAGTAGGTAGAAATCTTGAAGACATAGGGGTAGGTAGAGAATCCATGAACAGGAATCAAATCATATGTGAAATACTTCACACAATCAATAACTGGGATCACATATTATGAAAGAGTTTTTGCATGGCAAAAGAAATCTCCAGCATAATGAAAAGAAAACCCACAAATTGGGGAAAAATCTTAGTGAGCTGTCCCTTAGACAAAGGACTTCTGTCTAAAACATATAAAGAATTTTAAAAAAATCAGACCCCCAAAATTCAAAGATCCAATCCAAAAATGGGCATCTGAGATGAATACACAATTCTCAGAGGAAGAAATACAAATGGCAAATAAATACATGAGAAAATGTTCATCATCATTACTCATTAGGGAAATGCAAATTAAAACAGCACTGAGTTTCCATCTCACTCCAGAAGTAATGGCCAGGATAAAGAAAGCTACCAACAACAAATGCTGCAGAAACTGTGGTGAAAATGGAACTCTTTTGCACTGTTGGAGGGAGTGTAGGCTGGTGCAACCATTGTGGAAGTCAGTCTGGAGGTTCCTCAAAAAGCTGGGCTTGGAAGTCCTATTTGACCCAGCTATTTCACTTCTGAGCATATTCCCAGAAGAACTGAAAATATCATATCACACTGATATATGTGCACTCATGTTTATAGCAGCATAATTTGTAATAGCCAAATCTTGGAAACAACCTAAGTGTCCATCAACTGAGGAATGGATAAAAAAGTTGTGGTATTTTTATACAATGGATTACTACTCAGCCATAAAGAATAATCATATTGAGATATTTATAAGTAAATGGATGCAACTTGAGACCATAGTCATAAATGAAATAAATCAAGCTCACATGTATAAATCTAATCTCCCTAGTATAAGAATTGGGAAAGGTACATAAGGTGAAAAAAAAAACTTGAAAGTACAAGAATCTGCTTAAAGGGGAAAAAATATCTCAGGGAAAATGAGGAAAAATAAAAAGGAAGGCAGCGGCTGGGGATTTAGCTCAGTGGCAAAAGCACCTGCCTTACAAGCAGACAATGGTGAGTTTGATCCCTGGTACCGATAAAAATGAAAAAGACAAAAAAAAAAAAAAAAAGGAAGGGAAAACAAAAAAAAATATCTAAAATTACATAGAAACACCTAGGATAGCTAAAATGATAATGCGACAAATTCTATAAGTTCTTGGAACATAATAGTTGACATTCATAGCATTGGAACAATTGTGCATATTATTGCATAGTGATCTGAGGAACTGTTGAAGATCATTATGTAAAATAACAACCCTAGTTATGCTCATACCACCTTGTTTTGAAGGCCTATATTGTCAGTGTTCTGGCTTTTTCCTATTGTTTATATATCTTTTTGGTTTTGTGGTTTTCTAGGAATTTGTTTTGTTTTCTCTTGTCTTGTTTTGTTTTGTTTTTACCCCAATACACAAAGAATAGGCATACATTTAGAGATTCATGCACATGTAGAACTTATAAATACTTTATGAGAATCGATTATATAATGCACGATGAAATGAACAGCTACTTTGAAGAAAAAGAGACACTAACAAAACCAGTGCTGATTCCGTAGCATCATGATGTGAAATTCAGAAATCTCTACTCAGAGTGATTTCAGTCTGCTCTGTTTTGTTTAATTTCAAAATAGGAAAAGGTATGAACAGCTATTTTGAAGAGAACGAGACATTATGGCGGCCTTGTTAAGTTCCTTACTGTCTGGTCTTGAAGACCTAAAATGCCTTCATTATCCTATTCTGATTAGTTTTATATTATTTTGTTTTGTATGAATTCATTGTATGTGAAGATATGGATAACTATTTGGAAGAAAACAAGAGACAATGTGATAGTGAAGATCTCTGATTGTCTTGCTTTGAAATATGTGTCTCTTACATTGTTTTTTTTAATAATCTGTTTTGTTCTGTTTAATTTTACCCTCTTTAAAATAAAATTTTTTTAAAAAGAAAGGAAAAAGAAAAAAACAATAAGTAATAGCAAAAGAAAGTGAAAATTTAATTCAACAGCAGCCAGATGGTGCAAGGAAGACTAATATAAGATTAATTGGAATCAATGAAGAATAAGGAGTTAGCACAAAAAGCATTAAAAAGCTATTAACAGAAGTAATAGCAGAAAAATTCCCAAGCATGGAGAAAATTTGAGATACAGGTAAGTGAGGTATATGGAAATCCAAATAGTCAAAATTAAAAAAAAAAACTATATCAAGCCATGTAATCATCAACATTCCAGAAATTCAACACTACAACACACTATTAAAAGCTGATAGAGAAAAAGAAATAAATCACATTTAAACGAAACCCATGGGAATCATACAAGACTTCTCAACACAAACTCTTAAGTCAAGGAGCACTTGGAGTGAAGTATTTCAACTCCCCACATCAAATGTAATCATTGAGTGCAAATATGCACTGATAAAAATAAATAAACAGGAAAAGACAAACCAAGTGTCTTCTTTTTACAGTCAGTTGAATCCAAGGCCTTTATATTGAGCTGCATACTAGCCTTTTATTATTTTGTTGTTCATATTTGAGGCTGGAGTATCAAAAAGTAATTAAGCTGCCCATGCTGAATTTGAATTTGTGCTTTATTCTGCCTCAGCCTCCCAGAGTACTGGGATTACAGGGAATGAGCAACCATGCCTGGCTTAGTGTCTTTCTGAACTTCCATTTCATTGAGTGACTACCTTGAAATACGATACTTATTTGACACCAGTTGAGATGGTATGTGCTTACCATCTCCAGGTTAGCATGCATCACAGAAGCATTTGACATTGCAAACATAGATCTATGCAAAAGGTCTTGCAGGTCTTTTATTATCAATTTCTCCCTCCTGCTTTTTGAAGCAAAAAATTGGCACTTCTTCCTAGATCCTCTTAGTATTTTTAAAGATCCTGTTTACTAATTCACACTTGTAAATTTTCTAAAGAATTAGAGAGAGGCCAGCCCTTTCCCATGAGTCAGTGCCATTTGTGGACTGTGGGGGAGAACAAGAAAACAACAAGAAGCCAAGCACTCCTGCAAGTCAATGCCATCCATGCACAGGCTGCTGGGTAGAAAATCAGATGCCAGCCCCTTCCATGGTGGGGTTGGAAGACAAGAAGAGCCAAAGTCCCCTCACCCATTGTAAGTGATGGCTGACCTGGAGAAACACAGGTTGCAATGATAGCTATTGAGGTAAAACACAATTTAAGGCTTGTAGTGTTTGGTGTTTCACTAACTTTGTAGGACGAAAGCTGGTAGTCTAATCAACTGTTCAAAGGATGACAATATGCAATGTAACACCTATGGGGGATCTCTTTCTGGAGGTGGCAGCCATTGTTAATTCTCTCTTATCTTGTTTTGAAGTCCTGTATCATTTTCATTGCATTGTTTGGTTGCTTTTTATTCTGTTTTGTCTTGTTTGATTTTATTATACCCAATGGTACAGGCAGCTATTTCAAAGATCAGAAGATATATTATGGTAACAATTTTGGATTTACTATCATCTTGCTTTGAAGTCCTGTATTAAGTTCATTCCTTTGTTTTTATTGGTTCTATTCTGTTCTGTTTTGTTTGACTTTTTCTATGTCTGAAGATACGGGTGGTTATTTTGAAGACAATGAGAGGCATTATGGTACAATTATTGATTTCCTAGTATCATGTTATATTGTTTTGAGGTTCTGTGTCATTCATACTGTCTTGTTCTGATTGGCTTTATTATGTTTTATTTTGCTTGATTTTACTCTGTTTAAAATAAAAAATTGCAAAAGAATTAGAGTCCCCACAAAACAAAACTGATTCCATACTCCTCCTTTCATGCAACACCTGCCTCATTACACTGTACTCACAGCAGGTATGCGTGGAACCAGAATCTGAAGCACTGATGCTGATTACACCTTAGCTGCTGTCCCAAGTGCTCTGTGCACCCTCTGAGGTGGAGGTTTCATTTGCAAAGATCACTCATTCTCTGTAGTTTACACTCATCATTCCCAGTGTGATCTTGGATAGCAGCACAGAGGGAATCTGGAACTTTGTAGAAATATAGTCTCAGGCTTTGGACCCAGCTCTACTGGATCAGAATCAAGATTTTCAAAAGAGACTTCTGGGAGAACATGGCGGACAGATAGCAGCAGCTATGGAGGCTCTCTGAAAGACTAGGCTTAGAATTCAGGAATGGTGCGGAATAAGGAGTCATAAGCAGGTGGATATATGTTCTGCTGAACCAGGAATGAACTGGGCTGAGAGAAACCAACTTGGAATGCAGTCCTGGTGCTAGAACAGGAACAGAGGGGCCTCAGTGTGGAGGTTGGAGCCTGCACCATCGGAAGCTGCGATTTGGGTTTCCCGCCACACGGCGGCTGCATCAGCTCAGCAGGGAGAGAGACGCGCGGAAGCTCTGAGAATGGGAATTGGCGAACGGAGTCGAAAACACGACGGGCGGGGAGCTGTGCATTGACTTGCGGTGAGGTGAGTGAGAGAAACTGACAGTCTTCCACAGCTTAATGAGACTGCAGCAGAAGACATTCTGGGACTGGGCAGACTTGCGGGAGCGGGGCGCTGCAGTGACTTCAGCCATGTATTCCCCTCTCAGGCGAGATTGGTGAGAAGTGCCTAGCCTACGTGATGCTGCTGGTGGAGACCCAGTAGGCTAACACAACCCAGATCCCAGAGCCTGAGGGTGGCCTGGAGGGGCGGGCCCCGCATAGGCTGCCTGGTCCGTAACTCCCTGGTGTGCTGCGGTGGGTGGGAACACCTAGCCGGCGCAATTCGATCAGGCTGTGGCTGACAGGGATGGAAGCTGGGCCTCCTATATAAGCTTGCATCTATAAGGAACAAAGAATATGGGAAGAGGCAGCAACAAGAAAGGCTCCTCGGCCCCCAATCCTGAGAAACAGGCAATAGTGGACACCGCACCAATAGACATAAAGCGCAATCTAGAGAGCCTCATAGATCAGTTCAGGAATGAAGTTATTAATGACCTGAAGCTAGAAATAAGCAGAATAGTTAGAGAAATGCTAAGCACCACCCAAGAAAAAACAGATGGTGGAATGGAAGAACAGAAAAAGAGGGGAGAATTGTTTGATGGAGAAAATAGAGAAAGCATAGAATACGTGAAGCAGGTTCAAAGAGACTACCAGGAAACTAAAAACTCTATCGAAAACTGGCATAACAGCTAGAAAGAAACTAAGGACAGACTATCTGAACTGGAGGGCAGATTTGTAATATGGGAGAATGAAATGAAAAACTTCTTAAAAGTAACAAAGAAACAAACAACAATATTACAAAGACTAGAAGATGATAAGAGGATCCATAACTCAAGAATTAAGAACATAAAAGAAGAAGTAGGGACACAAACAAATGAGCTACAAAAGCTACTCACAGAAATAATCCAGGAGAATTTTCCTAGTTTAGCAGAAGGTAAAAATACTCAGATGTATGAGGCATACAGGACCCCAGCCACCTACAACCCAAACAGAGCAACACCCAGGCATATAATAATAAAAATTCCAGAAATTCAACACATGAACAGAATATTAAAAGCTGTCAGAGACAGGAAACAGACCACTTACAAGGGAACACCCATCAGAATTACAGCAGATTTCTCTGCACAAACCATCAAATCACGAAGACAGTGGGGGGAAATAATTCAAGCTTTGAAAGATAATAATCTCCAGCCAAGATTGAGATATCCTGCACAACTATCCCTGGAAATTGATGGAAAAACAAGGTGCTTCCAGGATAAAGAGGAACTAGGGGAATTTGCAACCACCAATTCAATTCTACAGAGAATAGTGCAGGATATTCTAACAAAAGAAAAATACAAAGAATCAAGAAATAGTGGCAGAGAGGCCACAATGAATGGAGCAGAAAACAAAATGAAGAAGACAAACTGACAACTAATGACAGAAAAAGAGCTCAACAGAAAAGAGGCAGAGAAGATTGGATGATAGGAACAGCTATTTTGGAGAAAATGACATCTTAAGAGGTAATACTGATTTAGTATCATCTTGTTTTGAAGTCTCATCAAGCTTTTGTTCTTCTGTCTCCTTTGGTCTAAACAGATTGTATCTTATTGCATTTTATTATGTACGATAGTATAAGCAAAAACTTTTAAAGACAAGGAGATTATACAGAAACCATTGTTCATTTTCTGTTAGTTGATTCTCACTACCCTGTAATGCTGTCATTCTCTTAAATGGTTTTACATTGTTTTGATATATTTGATGCTACAGTATACGAAGTTATATTCAAAGATTTCAAGGAAAGAGACAATATGGTAACTACTTTCATGTCAGGATTATCTTTTGGCGAAACACTATTCTGCTTAAATGGTTATGTTTTGATCTGCGCTGTTTTGCTGTTATGCCCTCTTTTATCTCAATCTCCACTTCATTATTTACTTTTTAATTTTTATCCTTTTAATTAAAGGAAAAATAAATAAAAAATAGCAAGATATATTATAGTAACCCACTTTGACTTTCCATTATCTCGATTTAAAGTCCTGTATTACTCTCACCATCTTGTTTTTGACTGATGTCCCCCTATTCTGTTTTGCTTGATAGTACCAGGTTCAAAAGTTTAGGCAACAGCTATGAAGATAGTGAGATTCATTATGATGCCCATTCTCGATGACTTTTATCTACTTTTGAAGACCTATAATGTCTCCAATGTTTTGGCTTTGTCACTTTTGTTCTTTACTGTTTTGTTCAATTTTATTGTGACTGATGATATAGGCAATTCTATTAGAGATAGCAGGAGGCATTATGGTACCCATTATTGATCACCTTGTATTATGTTCTTACATTATCTATTATGTCCACCCTTTTGATTTGATTGACTCTGTTCTGTTAGGTCACATTTGGTTCTACTCCCTTCTAAAAAAGTAATAAGAACTGTGGGAGCAACAAAAACCAAAATGTGTAATTGTCATTGTACAAAAGAGAGGAAAAGAAAGTGCTCTAAATGATATAACTGCATGTATATTTAAGTGTATAAGATAGAAAATGATATCACTGAGTTTTATTGGATCATTGAACAGAACTGTTTGCAGTCTCACTGTTGGAATGTGCACTTTACAAGCTTTAATTTTGTGACTTGAACAATTATTTCTAGGATGACAATATGTAATCCATTAACTAGTGATTTCCTACTGTTTATTTTTTTCTGTAAATCTGTATAACTTGTACCCTTTCTCTGCTTTTTTTTTTCTCCTTAAATAAAATTAAAAAAAAAAAAGATTTTCAAAAGATCTCCAGGTGTCGTCTCACACACCTATTTACGTTTGCAACATGACTGATATCCTTACTCATCTTTCTTAAACATATTTATGAGTTGGCCATGCCTACCTCTCCTTGCTAGGTGAGCAAATGTTCTGTTACTGTCCATCCCTGGCTGTTATCTTCACCCTGAAGCCTCTCCCTTCTCTGCCTACTTTGCTCTGAGACTGTCCTGTATTCCAGGCCTGGTAGTTTTGTTCACATTCTCAAGCCATTGGTCTTAGTTGGCTTCCTCTCTCCCACTTTAGGAAGATGTTGTAACACATTGACAATGGCTTGGACTCTGGCCTCAGAAGGACCTGGACTCTGGCTCTGTGTCTAACTAGATGACTAAGCAAGTCTTTTATCTTTCTCAACATTAGAGATCTGATCTGTAAAGTAAAGGCAGTAGATCACTTTACGTAATTCACCCACTTACTCAAACTTCCTACTGACACCTAGTTATCTCCTGATAGCTAGGCCTTTGCAGATGCCGGCTGACATGGCTCCACTATACTTGAGTGCACACCCTCCTCTGTCATCGGTTCCAGAGAACCAGATGTGTATAGCTCTTATGAGAAGGAGACTGTTTCACATTTCACTTTCTATTGTTCTGCTATGAATCCGTCTCTGGTTTGTCAGGTCCTAAAGGACAAAAGAAAGATGACATAGATGCATTACCCAGGTTGCTTCCCGTGAAGTGTGGTGTTTATATGGAAAGTTTTGCAGCTATAGTAGTCTTTTGTTTGAGGGAAACAATATTGGCATCACATATGAACCAGTTTTAGTTACAGTGGATTATAATGTATTTTAAATTTAAACATGTTTAAGTGGATAAGAATTCAATGCATATCCAGCCAGGACATTCTTCACTATTTCTTCTTATCTTTTCCTTTGTTTTCTTTGCCCCCTTTCTGCACTATTTCTGACATCAGTAGACATCATTATAAGTAAGAAAATGTATTCTATTAATATGATTTCTTTCCTACTGATAATTCCAGAGAAAGAAAGTTAAACTTGTCTGTAGTGTACTTTTTTTGGAGATATTTAATTTTATTTTAAAAAGAAAAAACTAATAAATCAAGGAGCAAACCTAAAAAAAAAAAACCAAAAAGTCAAAACAATGAAAGAATCTATATATAAGTTTTCAAGGTTTTCAAAAGATGATAGGAATTTAACAATAAATAGCTATCTTCAAAGTAGTTGCTCAAGCCACTAGACATAGGAATAACAAAACAAAATAAAACATTGGATTTCAAGAACAAGACAAGAGGAAATTCCCCACAGTTGCCAAAATGCACACTGTGATCCTCCAAGTAGATACCCAGATCATCAGCCCGAGATCTGCAAGATCAACCAAACAGCACAAGCATCCAGTTATTCCTTTCATTTTAGTTGGTATCATCGCATCCAGAGTCCTCCTAATCAGCTGATTGCTGACTGTGCAGAGGGGTGGCAAGGGATGCTCTTCTGGTTTCCCAGCCTGTGTGCTGGCTGCCTTGTGGAGAAGTGTGATTTGTCTTCTTGCTGAGTCTCTTACTGATCCAGGGCAGAGCCTGCTACGCAGGAAGGCAGGGTTCTGCTTGTCTGTAGTATTTTTTTCTCAAAAATGTGAATGTAATCTTAGCTTTTACTATGTACTTTATATAAGCTATATATTTTTTAATAATTCTTGGATAGTCATAAATGTCATAGGAGTATCAGTTTTGAGGTGTATTTTCTCTGAGGTATGATTTTAAAGTTGAATTGGGTCATAGTATGAAATGCTAACACTGTATATGCAGTGTAAGTACTGAGTTCCTGTTAGGGAAATGATCTTTCAAAATAGTATGGTGAAGAGCTTGAAATTAAAAATCACATTGCCTTCCTTCTCATCAGTCAACAAACCAGCATCCCTGGGTGAAAGCCAGGGTCTCACACCAACACAGGCAGAGTTGGGGAGGGGCAGGAGATGGAAGATGGTGGTAACAGAAATTCACCCACCCAGAGAGGAGGGCGTTCTACTGGGAACACCCAGAGTGTGCATGTGTTTGGATAGATGAGTACCAATTCTAGCTGTGTGGCACAGGTTAACAGACACAAGAGTCAACTGGGGATCTTGCTAAAATCCAGATTGTGAATCAGCAGTGCTGAGTGAGGTCTGAGACCGCATTTCCACAAAGTCCCATGTGCCCTGTACTGCTGTTCAAGGCTGCCCTGGGCATTGTTAACATGAGCCACAAAACCCAAATCTGGAGTCAGACCAGTCCACACACTTTACCGGTACATTGGATTCCTCAATATTACTCTTGAACTTGAGAATCAGCTGCTTTTAATCTTTTCCTTCTCAGGCCTTCCCTCTCAGAAACACAATCCCTGGATCACTTATCCCAAGCAGTTGGCTGAAAAAAAAAATGTTCATATTTGGTCTTCTGTGGATTTGCCCATAGTTTCTTTTCAGGATCTGCAATACTAGAACCCACCAGAGAATGCTGTTGTGGTGTTTTGTTTCAATACACACCTTAACAATTACTGCTGTATAAATGCTGGCCTTAGCCAAACTTTCCTATTGGGCAGGGCCAATCAATTGTTATGTTGTCAGACTCAGGGTAATATTTACACTAGAGGCTTTGTGTTGGTTTGCGTCTTTTGGGTGCCCTAAACCACTGCCATGCCCAAGTAATTTTGCATCATGTGAGCTGGTAAGGTGTGCCAGATGCTCAGATGGCCCCCATGTCCATACATACAGGAACATCTCAAACATCCAAGCACAGGCATATTCCTGAACACATCGGTGGATGGAGAAACAAACAGCCTACTGAAGTTTGTGGTGCGGCAGGCAGCAAGGCTCAGATTCTGTGTTATAAGATTCAGCCACCTCTGAAAAGCAGTTAGGACAAGCTTAGTTCCTCACCCCTGAGGGCAAGTCAGTGAGCCACAGTGCCCTTTGTAGCCTGAACTCCTCTCTGCTTAAACTTCTCAGGGAATCTATGACTGGTCATCAACTTCTCTGTGCCTGTCTTATTGCTGTCTTCCGCAAAGACACTACGGCAGGATGTCTGCAGGACTCTTTCACGACTTCTGATTCATGGAGGTCAGATTCAAAAACTAAGCCTCTGCTCAAAAAATGGTCCTAGTCACATCACTGCAAGATTCAGTGGGCTGTGCAGTGAATTTCTTCTTCAACGTTAGCTTGTCATGTTAGGGCCGACGCCGCAGGGAAAGAGACCCCAAGGACTCAACTCTTGGTGAGGGAAAAAAGTTTATTTCCATGCGCATGGGGTCCCCCAGGCAAACAAGTGCGGAGGGGCCCCGAGGGGAATTTGTGTAGGGTTTTTAAGGGTGCAAGCGGGAGGCAAGCAAGTTTACAGAAGCAAATCACATTGGTTAATTTTGAGCAGCATAGGATTTGGCAGAAATTGATTGGAGGGGTTTGGGGTTGAGTAACCATGGAGACTGGGGGTCCTAGCCCAGTCACTATGTGCCCAGAACAGAACAGTTACTTGTCTTACTTATCTCGTTGAGACAGAACAACCTTGCAGGTGCATTCTTTCCTTTTTTTTTTCTCTGCTCTGATAGCTCTGGGGAGTTAGGCATTTCTTTCTGCTCTGCTCTGATAGCTCTGGGGAGTTAGGGAGTTAACCCTTTCATTCCCCGCTCTGGGGAGTTAGGGAGTGAAACATTCTTTGCTGCTTTTTATAACTTGGGGAGGGGGTTATAGCAGGGGGATCAACTCTCACATTCCCCCCCCTTTTTTTTGATGACTTTTAATCTTAAAGGTCCTGTATGGGTAAGGGATCATATTGTTGACGTAGCACCATAACTTTTACTTGAGAAATCTGGGCCCTCACAAACCGGGTTACTTGGTTAATGAGGCAAGGGGCTATAGTTATGACTATAATGAATCTGGCCAGGGGTCCCAATAAAGGGAGAATATAGGGCAGGATTGATTCCCGGAAAGAGAACATTTTGGCTTTACTTGAAGGGGGCTCTTGAGATCTGATTTTTTTTTTAACTTTTTTATTGCATCTTTTACAATCTCAGTATGATCAGTGTAAAAACAACATTTTTTTTTAAGTGTGGCGCAGAGACCCCCTTTTTTTTAAAAACAAAAGATCTTTAACAATTGGTTTTTTTTTTGCTTACAGGGGGACCAAAGCCGCCGTGTAAGGTCGGCATCAATGATATTAAAATCAAAACAAGCAAGCTAAAACAGTTTATAACCAGCATAATCTAACTATGTTTTAGTCAATTTTTAACTTTAAGGGTTACCAGTCTGTTGTGTAGTCCACTGAGTATGTCTCTCGTTGTCCGCTGTTTCCAGTGGCTTTACATGAGTGTAGTGAATCCGCGCAGTTTTTCCTGTTACCTTGATGGCAGTGGGGGTACTGAGCATCACGGTGAAAGGTCCTTCCCAGCAGGATTTGAGGGAGTCATGGTGGTGACATCAAACTAAGACTGGAGTCCCTGAGGCCTTGGTCTCTGAAGGCAGATCTAAGTGTTTTTGTCTAAACAGCTGGTGGATCCAGGCCAACACAGGTTGGAGTGTCTGTAGGGACTTAAGATCTCGATTAGTAATTTCAGCTAATTTGTCTTCTGACAATCTTGGAACCAATGGCGGGGGCCTCCCAAACATGGCTTTAAAGGGGGAAATTTTAGAAACATATGGGGTATATCTAGCTCTTAACAGTGCAAAGGGAAGAAGGCTCATCTAATTATCGCCAGTTTTTGAAAACAGCTTAGCTAAAATGTCCTTGAGACTTTGGTTTATATGTTTTACTTGTCCTGAGCTTTGTGGCTGATAGGCACAGTGGAGTTTTAATTAATCTTTAATGTCTGGGCTAACTTTTGGGTGACTCGGGCTATGAAAGCCAGGCCATTATCGGACCCCATTGATAGTGGGAGGCCAAATTAAGGTATGATCTCATGCGATAGCCTTTTACTACCACTAAGGCTGACTCAGACTTAGTAGGGAAAGCCTCTACCCAGCCAGTAAAAATGTTTATTAATACCAAGAGATAGCAGTGTCCCTGTAAATTAAGTTTTACCATGTCCATGAAGTCTATTTTTTAATGTTCTCCTGGAACAATTTTTTGATGTCGGGTGGTCTCCAACGTAGAGCTCTTGGCTGAGTTGACTAACAAGCACTGTGGGCATCTGGAGCTCGAAGAGGTGGTCAGTTTGTAGAGTTTTGGAATAAAATACTGAGTTCTGGACAAATCCACAAGTTTAGTTTTTTCTAAACGAGTAGTCTGGCGAGCCCGGTATAACAGCTCCTGCCCTAGTGTCTCCAGTAACCGTACTTGTATATCAGGTAACTGGTATTAGCCCCTTGGGGTGGGAGACTTTATTTTAAGTTGAAATGCCAACTGTAGGTCTTTTTTTATGTAGACTGGTTCTGACAAGGTCAGAGGACTAGTATCAGAGCAGTTATTTTCTTGGTTGACCCCTCTGATGTGGTTGCTATTTTTTAAGTGGCTTGATCTGTCAAACTGTTTCCTAAGGTGACAGTGTCATCTCTTGTCTGGTGAGCCTTGTAATGAATAGCAACCCATTGAGGCAGTCAGACAGCTGTCAGCAAGTCTAGAATCTGTGGAGCATTTTTAATCTTAGTCCCAACTGAGGTTAAGAAACCTCACTCTTGATAGACGGCTCCACGTATATGTACAGTAGCAAAGGCATATCTACAGTAAGAAAAATGTTTTACCCTCTTTTTTGTGGCTAGTTTTAGCCTCTTAGTTAAAGCAACAAGCTTCGCCTTTTGGGCAGAAGTGCCAGGCTCTACCCGCTTAACCCAGAGTACCTCCTTTTCGGTGGTCACTGCTGCCCCGGCCACTCGTTTGTCGTTTTGGATGAAGCTGTTTTCATCGAACAGTTGTCGGCATTTCTCAAAAGCTGGTCAGTAAGATCAGCCTGTAGGTTCTGCTGCAGTTCGAGGATGTCAGCGCACTCATGGAGAGAGGTGTCCTTTGTTCCTCCGGGTCATCATCAGGCATAAGGGTGGCTGGGTTTAAAGCTGAAGAAGTCTTGAATATCATTGACTCTGGGTCTAGAAGCAGGGCTTGACAGTAGAATTCTGGCATTTGAGAGCCTTTTTTTAGGAGGGGTTTTGATAAGAGTCTCTAAACTGTGAGAGGTTACCACAGAAATCACTTGTCTAAAGCGAGTTTCTTTGTCTCCTTAAGTAGCATTGTCACAGTAGCTAGTATTTTTAGGCAGGGGGGGCCATACTCCTGTTACTGAATCAAGTCTTTTGGAGAGGTAGGCTATAGGCCTCTTTCAAGGGCCAATGTCCTGAGTGAGGACTCTTTTGGCAATGTCCCTGAGTTTATCTATGAACAAGATGAAAGGCTTGGTAACGTCAGGGAGTCCCAGGGCTGGGGCCTCTGTCAAGGCCCGCTTGAGCTGTTGGAAGGCCTGTTTACATTTATCAATCCAGTTTAGCGAATTTTGAGTTTCTCCCTTATGGGAGTCATATAGAGGCAAGCTTTTCAGTAAAATTTAGCCTACAGTATCCAACTGCCTCCAGAAAGTCTCGTCTGTTTTTTTTTTTTAAGTTTTTTTTTTTTTTCATAACACCTTGGCTATCTTTTTGTAAATTTTTTAGTTTTTAAAGACCTTTTTGTGCTATCTCTATTAACTGGCTGAGGGGCATTTTTTTAAACCTCTCAAACCTTTGTAATTTTTGTCTAACATGTGGGGCCGACTGAGTTACAAAGAGAACAACTGGCGATACTGGGAAACCTCCTTACCTCTGGATGTCCAGTCAGGGTAGCACAAAAGGAGAACATGGTTTTGGCATTCCGGATCAGAGTGCCGGCTTTATCTGGATGGCACACTGCTTTTTGTCCAAGGGTGTCACATGGCAGGCCATCATTTTACTAAAATTATATTCTTAACAAAAAGGGCTTTTTCACAGGTAACAAAATTGTGCTGTATAATCTCCCAGATGTTCACAGCACATGTAAGAATTTGTATCTTATTTTTAGTATCACCTATAATCTCATTTTAATGAAAACATTTTGCAGCAAAGTACAATCTTATGTATACTTTTACCAAAACTGATCTAATACTGTCAAATTTTAAACACATTTACTTTTTGTCAAACCTGTTATTTGCAGTACTATAAATCAAGACAAATAAAATTTACATCCTCTTGAGCCTTTTACAACTTATAATAATACCTCTCAAACTAAGCTTTGATCTTTTTCCACATTCTGGCATAGCCAGACACCTTTACTTGAAGACCACTCTCTTTGTCCCTCTTTTTACTATTACCAGTCAATTACCTTTTTTTCTCACTTCTCAGACAACATCAAAACTCTCAACAAAACCCTTGAAGTCACCTTTTAGTAGTCTAAAACATACTTATTTTATGTCTTTTTACCACATAAAAATGTTGTATTTTAAAAACAAAACTGTAACCTTTTAACTGGCTCAAATATACTACCATCTGGTTTTTACTTGGTAAAGTTGATATGATTTTTAATAACCAGAGATATACATATATATGTGCACATGTTTACATTTTTACCAGAGAGGAAAAAATATTTCTTTTAAAAGGTATGCTGAGGTTGCAAGCAATCAATTGAAGTTTTACATATTAAACAAGGCGCCACAACATTAAAGACACAAACAAAGGGAGCTTCTTGCATAGTTTGGTCAACTAAAGGAAATAATTTTTCTTATCATGAACCTTGAATCTAATAAGCCATATGGATCCTGCAACAGAAATGGGCAACAAGCCCCTAAGTTAGTAACAAGTTTAAACAGGCAACCAAGGAGAGGGCGGAGGAAGGAAGGGTTTTACCCACGGTGGGGGCTCTTTCCTGAGGTCCTGTCATACCAAGATGTAGGCATGCTGGTCGGGGTGGCCCTCTTCGTCCGGGGCGGAAGATGATGTTTTTAACTGCTAAGATGAGGGGAAGGTGGAAAGTCCCCTCTGGTGGCCAACCCACGGAGAATGTGGGCCACTCAGACGAGCAGAAAGTCTGTCATTTACTTTTTTAACCTGTAAGGAGAGATTGTGAGCCCTCTCTCGAACCTCTGACCAATGGTCGAGGGTGAGGGACAATGGGGACGATGTCCTTTGTCCCATGGTGTTCTGAAGACAAAGAGTGGTTAGCGTACGCGCGACACAACAAATAACCGATCACAACAGTCACAACACACAGGACAAACAGGCCGGCCACCTCACTCTCACGCATTAGTTTCACATCAAACGAGTCACCTTAGGGTGTGCCTCCAGATTGGCCCGGATGGACCACAGATTGGGAATGAAATTCCCCAGATTGGCCCAGACGGACCACAGATTGGGAATGAAATTCCCCAGATTGGCCCAGACGGACCACAGATTGGGAATGAAATTCCCCAGATTGGCCCAGAAGGACCACAGATTGGGAATGAAATTCCCCAGATTGGCCCAGAAGGACCACAGATTGGGAATGAAATTCCCCAGATTGGCCCAGAAGGACCACAGATTGGGAATGAAATTCCCCAGATTGGCCCAGAAGGACCACAGATTGGGAATGAAATTCCCCAGATTGGCCTAGAAGGACCACAGATTGGGAATGAAATTCCCCAGACCGATAGGAAAATCCTATCACAGACGGTGAGTCACGGAAAACCGTGTGGGGCGTCCCCCGGTCACCAGAGAACAGAGAACAGATAACAAAAACAGGTAACAAAAATTGCCCGGTTGGCTCGGGGCGTAAAATACCGGTAGATTGATCCTCAGAGTAAAAATAAGAAGCGACCGGTCGTACTCACCCATCGCAGAGCCGTTGAGGTCACCTCCCGTGAGACGTGCTATCTCGCTGGGGCCTCCAAGATGTTAGGGCCGACGCCGCAGGGAAAGAGACCCCAAGGACTCAACTCTTGATGAGGGAAAAAAGTTTATTTCCATGCGCATGGGGTCCCCCAGGCAAACAAGTGCGGAGGGGCCCCGAGGGGAATTTGTGTAGGGTTTTTAAGGGTGCAAGCGGGAGGCAAGCAAGTTTACAGAAGCAAATCGCATTGGTTAATTTTGAGCAGCATAGGATTTGGCAGAAATTGATTGGAGGGGTTTGGGGTTGAGTAACCATGGAGACTGGGGGTCCTAGCCCAGTCACTATGTGCCCAGAACAGAACAGTTACTTGTCTTACTTATCTCGTTGAGACAGAACAACCTTGCAGGTGCATTCTTTCCTTTTTTTTTTCTCTGCTCTGATAGCTCTGGGGAGTTAGGCATTTCTTTCTGCTCTGCTCTGATAGCTCTGGGGAGTTAGGGAGTTAACCCTTTCATTCCCCGCTCTGGGGAGTTAGGGAGTTAACCCTTTCATTCCCCGCTCTGGGGAGTTAGGGAGTTAACCCTTTCATTCCCCGCTCTGGGGAGTTAGGGAGTGAAACATTCTTTGCTGCTTTTTATAACTCGGGGAGGGGGTTATAGCAGGGGGGTCAACTCTCACAGTCATAAGAGAGAAGTCACTTTCAAAGTAAAGCTCACACAGGATTTACAGCTTGCAATAGTCTTACCTTTTTCCTGTAGTAGCCACACAGATCTGTTGTTTATTTCCTGTGCCGCTGGCCTTTTCTGGCCACCTCTCTGAAGCTAGGGTCAGAATTGCTTTATTTTCTGCCTTTCTATTTTTCTGTGATTTTTAGATTTCCTGTCATCTCTTTCTTGATTTCCAGAGCTCCTCTTCTTGTTCTCCACTCTGAGTTGCTATTTTCTGATTAACTCAATTCCAAGTTACAGGTAGGTTTTAACTGCTTCCTACACCTACTTAATTTTGCAGATCTCACCTGTAGTATTTATTGGCCCATTATTTGTCATAATACAATGCCAGCACGACTGCACTGCAAGACATTTCAGTAGTCACTCGGGTTTTACAACTGCTTACTTTGATCTTTCTTGATGAGAATAATTAATATAGAAATATTAAATAATAACTGTGGGGGCTGGGGGTTTAGCTCAGCAGCATAAGCGCCTGCCTTGCAAGCAGGCAGTCGTGAGTTCAATCGCCGGTACCGAAAAAGAAAACAAACAAACAAAAAAAAAACTGGAACACAGGGCCAATCAATCTTGACTTTCAGAGAGTTTTCTGCAGTCTCAAATGGGTTGATAAAGAAGTGGGTGTCTCTCACTAATAAACACAGAAATAAGAAATAGAAATTAATAAAGAGGACAGGATTGGGGCAAATATTGAATCTGATAAAGGACTAGGATTCACAAATGCTTGTTGGACTGAGAATATGATAATTCACAAAAAAGAATTATTCTTTTTCATTTTCTTGAAATCAAATAAGCAGGTCATTTTCCTATGTAATTCCAACAGTTCTACAGATTCACATTCACCTAAAAGATGTTAACAATTGTTCATGAAGAAATCTGCCTGTCAGCGGGGAACACTGACATTGAAGAAACAATGAAAAACTAGTGGAAAAAATGTTTGTTAACAAATCATACAAAGGGAACAGTTTCTGTAGGTCAAAAACATCCAGCTGTAAATTAGATTGTGTGGTAGACATCGGTAACTGCTTCCTCATAGGAGGCAGAGGCTGAAAAACGATTGAAGGCATAAACCAGGCATATAGAGGTCAACATCACAGGTCAGTTGGGGATTCCAATCATGTAGTCCTGACAAATTGCAATTCACAATCATTTTGTCACCACTTCTATAGACAGAGCAATTTAGCATAAACTCCTACCTTCTCCCTTTGCACTGGGCACAGGCTCAGAATGTCTCACATTCTGTATCTTTTTATTCCTGTACTATTAATTGTTCTCACATCATTGAATATCCAAGCTCTTGTTTCTAAATTCATTTTTACATGTCTGTAATGACGTACCCCAAAGCAACTCAAAGAATAACACTTAGATTATCACCTATATGCAACAAGCTCTTGACTTAGTATAAAACAGTCTTTTTCTTGTGCTAAGGATATGGGGTAAGACATTTTTCTAGTGACCTGACTGGGAGTGGATGATTCAATAGAGAAGAATGAGAGGTTAGTATTGACCCTGTTAAAGAATTTCGCTTTATTGGTTCCATAGCTCAATATGATGTCCCACAGGATTTTTGTACCATTTACTCATTTGAGAAACTTCTTTCCAATGAAAAGGGCAGAGTTCAGTTAGTGAAGCTAATCAGGGACCACAGGTTTCCATACTGGATTGGAAGAATATTTCCACAAATCAACTGGTTTAAATCTCTTGTTCAAGACACCTCTATTATGACTGCAGCCCTTCCAGGGGGAGAACCACCAGCATCTCCTGAGATCTGGGCCATGTTGAAACTTAGGACCCTGGAAAACCAAGCCAGCAGCTTGACTCCCTGGTAAGTGGTGGTGGTGTGGCAGACTGCGGCACTTCCAGGGGGAGAACCACCAGTGTCTTCTGAGATCCACACCATGTTGGAACTTAGGACGCTGGGAAACCAAGCAATCAGCCTTCCTCCCTGCTAAGCAATAGTGAGCCTCCTGGTGCACGGCCTACGGACGAACATCCCACTTCTCCTACCCCCATTTTTCCCCCCAGTTAGCAAATGGGAACCAGAAATCTGATCTCATGGGAGGTTGATCATAGTAAATAAGGGGGATTTCCTTCTACCATGTCTTTGCAGGCAAATTTTTTTTTACTGTTTTGTTTTATCCTAATTAATTGCACTGCTCTATTCAATATTCTATTTTGATAAGTTCTATAATATTCTGTATTTGATTTTATTTTGATATATGTGATGGAAAGAACAACTACTATAAAAATAACAAAATATACTGTGATACCTATTACTGTTATCCTGGTAACCTGCTTTGAAGTTTTGTATCAATTTCACTACACAGTCTCAGTTGGCGTTATTCTGTCTTTTGTTCTGTTGTATTTACTACTTTCAAAATTTAAAAAAAAGGAATTTCAAACCAAAAGTATTCAAAATAGACAAAAAAAATACACCTCCATTAAGGGTTAAAAATAAATTAAATTTATTTGACCATTTTTGCAAATAACTGTGAACTTGTTTTTTAAAGAAACTTTCTGTAATGTTTTAAATGAAGTGAATTAAAACCTTCTGCACCCAGCATTAGAGAACTTGAGTACATATGTAGCACATGGCTTGGAAGAAAACTTTGTCATATTATACCTCAGAACTGCCCCCATTTTCTCTTCTCAATAATACTGAAAAATGCCAATTTGTCAATTCTTTCTTTGATAGACTGTGCGACAGATATAGGACAGCTTTTGGAACATAAGACAAACCATACATTCAACATTTTTAAGCAAAAAAATTTCTAAGAAAAGAACCTTCAAAATCCAATTACATATCAGACACTAAAGGAAAAAAGTATATGAGGACTTCTTAGAAGTATTTTTTTTTATGTAAGAGGAAAAAGAGAAAAACACAAAACAAACCAAAGCGGCGTAAGGGTACACGCAATACAGAACTACAAAACAAAACAAAACAAAACAAAACAAAAAAACATAACAGTAAGAAATCACCTGCTAGTAGATTACACACTATCTTCTTGAAAATAGTTCCTCAAATCACAGTATCAAAGAACACAAGGTGGACATTCAAACAGGGAGACTGCAAACAGCTGTGTTCAATGTTCCAAAAACATTGATAAAGTCAGCTATTTAACACCCCCAAACACACTTGCTGTTATATCCATTAGAGCTCTTTTTCTTTTTTTTTTTCCCTCTCTTTTTTACAACAAAATTTACACATCTTGGATTTTATTACTCCTTAGTGCTTATTACTTTCTTGGGGGGGGGGGAAGAATACAGTCAAATATGGCAAAACAAAGCTGTCAGTCAATACCAAGGATAGACATAGCACATGGTGTAGAACAGAGTACAAGTTTATCAACAATGGTTATCAACGTTGTCCCTTGTTTCCTTAAAAAGAATTGTCTATCTTATTAGATATTATAAAGTTGAACAAAACAGTAGAGAACAAGACCAATAAAACTTAGGCATTGTAAACATTACAGGACTTCCAAAGAAGACAATAGTCAAACCAGAATGGGTATCTTAGTGAATCTTATTGTCTTCAAAGTAGTTGCCTATGTCTTCAAACTTGATACTATCATATAGAATGCAACAGAGTCTAATCAGTCAAAACAAGATCGTGGGAGTACTACAGGACTTCAAAACAAGTTAATAGGAAATCGAAAAGAGTTACTATTTATATATCCTAATTTTTTTGAATTTTTTCTTTAATTAAGACAAACATAAGAAATGACTAAATAATTTTTTTTGAAACAATAAGGGGGAGATTGAGATAAAACAGGACATAACAATATAACAATAGAGGTCACAGCATGACTGTTTCAACAACCTAGTACTTCACCACCTTATAACCTGACTTAATAGTAGTTACCATAGTGTCTTTTTCCTTGAAATATTTGGATAAAACTTCATATACTCTAGCTTCAAATATTTTCATATCAAGAAGCCCAGAATAAAGCCTTTCTAATTAATGAGTGAAAACTTTATAAGGCTTCAAGGCCACCTAATGGGGAATCATGATTACCACATATTTTTATAGATTTGAATCATTATTTACATTAGGGAAACTATTCGGTATTCACACATGCGAGATTGATTTATTTCACTAATGAGTATGGTCTCAAGCTGCGCCCATTTATTGATAAATATCTCAATGTGATCCTTCTTTATAGCTGAATAATACTCCATTGTATAGAAATACCACAACTTTTTTATCCATTCCTCAGTTGATGGACACTTGGGTTGTTTCCAAGATCTGGCGATTACAAATTGTGCTGCTATAAACATAGGTGCACATATATCACTGTGGTATGATGCTTTCAGTTCTTCTGGGAATATGCCTAGAAGTGGAATAGCTGGAATAAATGGGATTTCCAGTCCCAACTTTTTGAGAAATCTTCAGACAGATCTCCACAAAGGCTGTACCAGTCTACACTCCCACCAGCAGTGCAAGAGAGTTCCTTTTTCCCCACAGCCTCTCCAGCATTTGTTGTCGGTTTTCTTGATCCTGGCCATTCTTTCAGGAGTGAGATGGTATCTCAGTGTGGTTTTAATTTGCATTTCTCTAATGACCAATGATGATGAGCATTTTTTCATGTATTTATTTGCCATTTGCATTTCTTCATCTGAGAATTGCATATTCATCTCAGATGCCCATTTTTGGATTGGATCTTTGAATTTCGGAGGTCTGAGTTTCTTTAATTCTTTATATGTTTTAGACAAGAGGCCCTTGTCTGAGAGAGAGTTCACTAAAATCTTTTCCCAGTTTGTGGGTTTTCTTTTCACTATGCTGGAGATTTCTTTTGACATGCAGAAACTTTTTAATAAGAAGTGGTCCCAGTTATTGATTCTGGGAAGTATTTCCCGTGCGGTTTGAGTCCTGTTCATGAATTCTTTACCTACTCCTATGTCTCCAAGGTTTCTACCTATTTTGTCTTCCAATAGATTTAGTATTTCTGTTTTAATATTCAGATCTTTGACCCATTTAGATTTTAATTTAGTACATGGTGATAGACATGGGTCTAGCTTTAGTTTTCGGCAAATGGAGAGCCAATTTTTCCAGCACCATTTATTAAAGAGATTGTCGTTCTTCCAGTGAACCTGCTTGGCTCCTTTATCAAAAATAAGGTGGTTGAGTGTGTTCGTAGTTGTGGTTGTATCTTCTAATCTATTCCACTGATCTTCAGCTCTGTTTTGATTCCAATTCCATGTTGATTTTACTACTGTTGCTTTGTAGTATAACTTCAAGTCAGGGATTGTGATGCCTCCTGCTTTGTCTTTGCTGCTTAGAATTGCCTTTGCGATTGATTCTAGGTCTCTTCTGGTTCCAGATGAAATTTAGGAGTGATTTCTCTAGATCTATAAGGTATGTTGATGGTATTTCTATTGGGATTGCATTGAATCTGTATAACAGTTTTGGGAGAATGGCCATTTTCACAATGTTTGTTCTTCCTATCCATGAGCAAGGGATGTCTTTCCATTTTCTGAGATCATCTTCAATTTCCTTTTTCAGTGTATTATAATTTTCACTGTATAAGTCTTTCACTCTTAGAAGTATTTTAGTATGTCATTAGCTTATATAATCTGGAATGGCTATTATCCCACAATAATAAAGATCAATATTGGCATACAATTTCATTATTGCAAAATTTAGATGTTTGGTATGCATGGGCTTGGCTAATGCCAACTTTATTAAAATTTCAAAATTTTTCTTGCTTCTTCTACCATTTGCTGAGTAGTAGGAGTTTCCTTTGCTGCCAGGCTGAAGAAATGTCTTCCCATTGGGCGCTTACGGATTCTGATTTTCAGGGCCTGCATCACACAAGGTATAGCCTTAGCAGGTATCTTGAAGTTCAACCCAACTATTAGAAAACCCTAAAAGTCTCTCCCCATCCCAGAAAAAGATCACTTGAGCAGCTCTATCACTCCTACTATGGAGCTTCAAACAGATAATCAGTTATAAGGGATATAAGAGGAAGAATACATAGCTCAGTTAAACACCTCTTCTAAATTTTTATTGTTATGACCTTCCTTGCTTTCTTAGATCTAAACCTTTTGATCCATGAAGAACAATGTGTCTGCCCAATATAAACAGAGATATACTTAAAGACAGAAATATTAATACAGAAACACTTAGAAATGAAGATAGATAATATTAATCAAGGGTCAGTGTCTTGGTTACTTTTTTCCTGGTTGCTGAGACAAAATACCTGGCACCCAAAATTAGAGAAAGCAAAGTTTATTTATCTTACAGCTTTGGAGGCTTCAGTCCATACTCAGATGGCTCCAAGGCAGGGTGACGTGGCTGAAAGGAAACCATTAATGGCAGCCACAAACAGAAATAGCAAAGAACGCAAAAGAAAAAACACATCTTCTTCCCTCCCTGAAATTGTATGCCGGCTCCACCCCTGGGTGGGTACAGCACTTACACCACCAATCCCAGCACTAGACAACAAACCAATCACAAATGCTAGATTCAGCTGCCTCCAAGAGTGCGTGAGAATTGGGGAGACCACCTAGACACAAAGCATAACAGTCAGACAGAGTCAACTTTCAATCTATGTCATGGTTTATGTCGGTGGCCCCCAAGCCTCACGCCTTTGCATTAGTATTTGTGATTGGTTCATTGTCTAATGCTTGGATTTGGGGTGTGAGTGCTACACCAGGCTAGGTGTGGAGACAGGATGCAATGCAATGGCAGAAAGAAGGTGTGTCTCTCCCTGTTGCTGATTTTCTGCCTTGCTGTATGCAGCTGCCATGAACTGTGGCCCTGCCATGCCACCCTGCTTTGGAGACAATTGAGTATGGGCTAAAACCTCCAAAAACTAAGAAATAGACCTTCTTTCCCAACTTTGGGCATCAGGTATTTTATCTCACTAATGAGTGAAAAATAAGACAATCTATAAGACTGATGAGGATTTGTGGCTGGTGGTGAGCTGTATGGGATAGAAAGCTAGGGAAGCCGTGGAGTAAGACAATATCTGACCGTGGGAGCCAGAGTTGAGAGAAGGCAATCAGATGGACAGTGTACAAAGATTAGGACATCTGGAATAAAGAATATGCTACAGTGATCAGGAAAGAGGCTCACGGGGGGGGGGGGCGCGGGAACTAGTGAAACCCTGAGACCCTGTTAGATTCTGAGTCTTAGTACAATAAGTAAATACTCTTGGAGCAGCATGCAGTTATTATTTCCTTGCACTAAAGGATTATTTTCATGCCTCAAATCCAAGATCTAGATAGTCCCTTTGGAGGCCTGGGGAAAGGGGTTGAAAACCTGGAGGTGGGCTAGAGGTCAGAACTGCACCATGGGTCCAAATAAGAGATTCACTTTGGGAGATGTGGGGCTGTCTCTGTGAGGCAGCAGAACAGTCAACCACAGCAGGAGAAAGTTGGCCAAAAGACTGATTTTAACTTATTAGAGAATTTCATCCAGGTGAATGCCAGCCATGTTCACCTTTTGCCAACAAGGCAATCTTTTCCATGGCCCTTTAACAGCTGCAGAGCTTGAAAAGCTAGATTGTGAACACAGGCATAATCAGACTGGAACCCCGGCATCCCCCTGAGCCTCTCACCCCACACTACTCAGCTGCTGCTTCCCCATGAGTGTGGAGCTACAGCCCCAGGCACCCCCTTCATTCTCATGCCTGTGCTGCTCTCCTTCTCCACATTTTCCATGTGTACAGGGCTCAGCTCCTGCTGCACCACGTCTCCATCCTCCCACAGCCCGAGAGGAGCAGCCCTGAATCCTTGGGATGCACAGCTCGCCTCTGCTCTCCATGTGCCGTCTCCTATGAGCAGCAGCTCCAGCCTCACAGCAGCACGCTTCACAGGTGTGCAGACCACTTTAGTGCCTCGGTTTCCCCTTGTCTCTGTTCTCTGCATTTTCTAGTTGCCTCCCTGGGATCTGAGATTCCTTGGCAAGGTGGGCTCTGTCTCCTTCCTTAGACTGTATAATCTTCTCGGATGTTCCCTAGCAGTGAATAATACTGATGTCTGCAACTTTATAATGCATGAAAAGTTGTATGTTTGACTAATGGAGAGAGAGATAGAGACATGGATATGATAGAAACAATATATCTGGATGATAAATATACATTCATTCAATATCTATTTCAGCTCTTTGGATATATGAAATTTATGTAGTAAACACAAAGTGTGTGATCATTTTTAGCGACAATACGTAATTTCAAAAAAAAACAGTGAGCAATACTAATTGATAATTACATATTGTCTACTTAAAAATAGCTGTTCAAGTTCCAAAAGTAAAACATACAAAGTGAACATTCAAATAGCAAGACTGTAAACAACTCTGTTCAACTATCCAACGAAAACTTAGTAATGAGGTTATCAATCATACACACTTAAACATACAGGCAGTTATATCTTTTAGAGCACTTTCTTTTCCTCTCTTTTTACAATAGCAATTACACATTTTGGGTTTTATAACTCCTACAGTTCTATTACTTTTTACACAACACACACAATGTGATATTTATAAATATGATTCTTATTTATTTCACTAAGGAGGATAGTCTCAAGTTGTCTCCATTTGCCTATGAAGGCCTCAAGATCATCCTTTTTATAGCTGAATAATATTCCATTGTATAAAAATACAACTTTTTTCATCCTCTCTGCAGTTGATGGGCATCTTGGTTGTTTCCAATATTTAGCTTTTACAAATTGTGCTGCTATGAACATGGGTGCACATTCATCACTGTGATATGACCTTTTCAGTTTTTCTGGGAAAATATCCAGAAGGGGAATAGCTGGGTTGAATAGAACTTCCAGTCCTAGTCTTCTCAGAATTCTCCATACTGATTTCCATAGTGGTTGCACCAGTTACACTTCCATCAACAATGGCAAAGGGTTCCTGATTCCCTGTGACCTAACCAACATTTGCTATCAGTTGATTTCTTGATGGCAGCTATTCTTTCCAGAGTGAGATGAAATCTCAAAGCTGTTTTAATTTGCACTTCTTGAATGACTAGTGATGGCAAACATTTCTTCATGTTTTTATTTGCCTTTTGTGTATATTCGTCTCAGGCCTGTGTGTTCATCTCAGATGCCCATTTTTGGAGAGGATCTTTGAATTTGGGGGGTTTGATGTTTTTCAGTCCTTTATATGTTCTGGATATAAGTTCTTTGTCTGAGGGATTGCTAGCTAAAATTCTTTCCCACTCTTTCATTTTCTTTTCACTCTGTTGGTGATTTCTTTTGAGGCGCAGACACATTTCAATAGTATGAGATCCCAGTTGTTGATTCTTTGAAGTGTTTCCCATGCAGTTTATATTTTGTTCATGAATTCTCTGCCTACCTCTATATCTCCAAGACTTCTACCTACCTTGTCTTCCAGTAGATTTAGTGTTTCTGTTTTAATATTTAGATCTTTGATACATTTAGACTTTAGTTTTATGCATTGTGATAGACATGGATGTAGTTTCAGTCTTCGGCAAGTGGAGAGCCAATTTTTTCAACACCATTTATTAAAGAGACTATCCTTCTGAGCCAGGTGTGGTGGCTCACACCTGTAATCCCAGCACTCTGGAGGCTGAGGTGGGAGGATTGTCAGGAGTTCAAGACCAGGCTGGGCTACAAAGTGAGCTCAAGGCCAGCCGGAACTGCATAGTGAAACCCTGCCTCCAAAAGACAAAAAAAAAAGAGAGAGAGAGAGACTATCATTCATCCAGTGATTATGTTTTGCCCCTTTGTCAAATATCAGGTGGCTGAGTTTCCTTGTATTTGTTTGCATCTTCTAATCTGTTCCATTGATGCTCAGGTCTATTTCTTTGCCAGTACCATGCTGATGTTTTCACTGTGGCTTTGTAATATAATTGAGAGGAATTGAGATGCCTCTTGCTTTGCCTTTGTTGCCGAGAATTGCCATTGCTATTCTAGGCTTCTTCTGTTTCCAAATGAATTTTAGGAATGTTTTCTCCAGATCTGTGAGTTATGTTAATGATATTTTGATTGGGATTGCACTAAATCTGTGTAACAGTTTTGGGAGTATGGCCATTTTAATCATGTTGGTTCTTCCTAGCCAAGAACAAGGAATATCCTTCCATTTTCTAATATCCTCTTCAAGCTACTTCTTTAGCATAGAATAATTTTAAGCATATAGATCATTTACATTCTTAGGTTGATTCCTAAGTATTTCATTTTTTAGGTGCTATTGTGAACGGTGAGAAAACTCTCAGTGAGTTTTTTGTTTGTATACAGAAATGCTATTGATTTTTGAGCGTTGACTTTGTATCCAGCTACACTCCATCATGTTATCTGCAAATAGTGATAATTTAAATTCTTCTTTTCCTATCTCTATTCCTTTATTTCTCTTTCTTGTCTGATTGCTCTGGCTAGTATTTCCAGAACTATATTGAATAGGAATGGTGATAGTGGACAGCCTTGTCTTTTTCCTGATTTTAAAGTGAAAGCTTTCAGCTTTTGTCCATTTAGTATAATGTTGGTTGTTGTTTTGTCATAGATAGCCTTTGTAAGATTGAGGTAGATACTGTGTATTCTGAGTTTCTGAAGGGTTTTTACCATAAACATGTGTTGGACTTTATCAAGCTTTTTCTGCATCTATTGAGACAACCATGTGGTTTTTGTTTTTGGCTCTGTTGATGTGGTGTATTACATTTATTGATTGGCATGTTAAACCATCCCTGCATTCCTGAGATGAATCCCACTTGGTCATGATGTATAATCATCCTCCTGATTTGCTGTATTCTATTTGCCAGTATTTTATTGAGAATCATCAGTGTTCAATAGGGAGACTGGCCTATAGTTCTCCTTTTTGGTTGAGTCTTTCTCTGGTTTTGGTATGGGAGTAATACTTGCCTCCAAGAATGACTTAGGGAGGATTGCTTCTTTTTCAGTTTCATTGAAGAGAATAAGGAATATTGGCATCACATGTTCTCTAAATTTCTTGTAGAATTCAGCCATGAATGTATCAGGATCTGGACTTTTCTTTGTTGATAAGTTTTTAATTATATTTTGAATTTCAATAGCTGATATTAGGTTATATCTTCTTGATTGAGCCTTGGTAATTCATATGTTTCTAGAAATCTGTCCATTTCCTCTGTGTTTTCCATTCTATGTGGGTAGAGATTTTCAAAGAATGTATTCATAATCTTCTGAATTTCCATAGTGTCTGTAGTTATTTCCCCTTTCTGGTCTTATGTGTGAATTTGGGCTTTTTCCTTTCTTTTTCTTCATAAAGTTAGCTAGAGGTTTGTTAATTTTGTTTTTTCTCTCAAAAACCAGCTTTTTAATTCATTAATACTTTGTATTTTTTTTAGTTTCAATTACATTGATTTCTGCACTAATCTTTACAACTTCCTCTCTTCTATGAACTCTGGGTTTAACTTGCTCTTCTTTTTCTAGAAGGTTGAGATGAAGCGTTAGGTTATTTGTGCTCATTCTGTTTTCTTGATATGACAATTCAATGCTATGTATTTCCCTCTTAAGACCTCCTTTCATTGCATCCCACAGATTACAGTATGTTGTTTCCACATGTTCATTGAATTGTAGGTATAACTTTATTTCTTCTTTAATTTCATCTGTCAGCCACTGGTTGTTCAGAAGGTTATTATTTAATTTCCATGTATTTACGCAGGTTTTGAAATTTCTTTTTCCATTAATTACCAGTTTCAGTGTGGTATGGTCAGATCTTATGCAAGAGATAATTTCAATACCTTTGCAGTTACTTAAGAATGTTTTATGAAATAATATATGGTCCATTTTGGAAAATATCCCATGTGCAGCTGAGACGAATGTGTATTCTGACATGGTTGGATAGAACACTCTGTATACATCTATTAAGTCCAATTGCTCACAGGTATGATCCAGTTCTTTTGTTTCTTTGTGAACTTTTTGCCTAGTTGATCTATCTCTTTATGACAATGGGGTGTTAAGATTCCCTGTTATAATTGTGTTCTTGTGTATTTCATGTCCATTAGTATCTGTCTTATATAGTTGGGTGCTCCTGTATTTGGTGCATATATATTTGTAATTGTTAGTTCCACCTCTTGAATTTTTCCAATAATGAGTGTGTAGTGAACTTGTTTATCTCTTTTAATTATTTTAGGTTTGAAGTGCACATTGTCTGCAAACAGAATATTTATTCATGCTTTTATCTGGGGTCCTGTTGCATGGAATACTGTTTTCAATCCTTTGACTTATAATCTATGAGTTTCCTTTTGGATCCAATGTGTTTGTTTATAGTATATTGTGGAATCATGTTTCTTGATACATTCTGTCAACCTGTTTGTTTTGATAGGTGAATTGAGCCCATTTACATTTAAGGATATCACTGATGTGTACTGGTTTGACTTTGGCATGTTGTTTTCTATTGCTGGTTTCTGGCTTTTCTCTCTTGTTTATTTTCTTGTCCAGCCTGGTGGTTTCTTTCTGTTGTTCTGCAGATTGTGGTCATTTTTACCTCTCTCTAGCATGTCTTTTAGTACTCTTTTCTAGGGTTGATTTGGGGGACATGAACTCCTTTACTTGTTCTTTGTCATGGAAATATTTTGTTTCTCCATTTTATTTGAAAGACAGTTTTTCTGGGTACATCAGTCTGGATTGAAAGTTGTTTTATTTTAGGGCTTGAAATGGCAAAGTCAAGCCAGTACATATCAGGTATTTTCAGCACAGACACAGCAATGTCTGTGCTGAAAATTCTGTCATTATTCTAATAGGCTTTCCTTGATAGATGAGCTGTGTCTTCTCCCTAATAGCTTTTAGTATTCTGTTTCTATGCTGTGTGTCTGAGATCTTAATTATTATATGTCTGAGTATAGATTTATGTTGGTTGTGACTCTTCAGCATTCTGTATGCCTCACGTATTTGTGTATCAGATTTTTTCCCTATGTGTGGGAAATTTTCTGCTATTCTATGAATAGTTTAGTTGTCATTTGCATTGACTCCTGCATCTTCCCTGATGCCTATTAATCTTATATTGTTTCTCTTGGCATCGTCTTGAAGCTGTTGGTTTGTCGTTTTATGCTGCTTTGTTGTTTTTATAAGTTCTGTCCTTTAATGATTGCTATCTGCAATCCTGTCTTCATGGTCTGAAAGTCTATCCTCAGCTTCATTTAAAGGGTTTTGCCAGCTTTCAGTGGAATTTTTTGTTTCTTGGACATCTCTTTGAATTTGTTTCATGGATTCTGCTTGTTTTCTGCATTGTTCATTCCAAGTCTCAGTCAATTTCCTATGCTGTGTATTTTTTTCTATTTCTTCTCTAGCTATGTTAAGCAACATATTTACTAAGGTTTTTATTTCTGTTTTTACATAAGACATTATTTCTAATTTGATTTCTTCTGTAGCCTCATGGATGTGTTTCTTTACTTCATTTGCTATCTTTTCAGAGATTTCTGATGTATGACTTTTATAGTCCTTTATTTCAGTGTGTTCTGTACTTGCTCCTTATGGACTTGTTGTTTAAGATTGCATTTGGCCTTTTTGTTTTTTGTCATTTTCACCTTTTGGGTAAATATTTGGTCTTCAATCCAAACAGTCTCACCTGTCCATAGTGTGAGTTTTAGGGTCCTACTGTGTGGTTGATGTTTGTCCAGTTGCTGGGTACCACAATGTAGAGAGAGCCAGTCACCTGAATTCCTCCTACAGGGCCTGTTGGGTGAGTCCTATATTTTTTCTGGGTTAAATAGTCTAGAAATATTGATTTAGGTCAACTTTTATTTCTTGCTGTTGCTATGTCTTCAGGATGTTGAGGGTCACCAGCTCTCCCTTTCTATAGTGTTTGTGTCAGCTGAGGCCCTACAGTGTCACTGGAGATCTCATAAGTTCTTTTAATGCTTTCCAATTGGCAGAGGCCTTACTGGCACACTCCTCAATCTGTCTGATGTTCTCTGTATGGAGGAGGGTATTACTCACTCTCTTGCCAGGTTCATCAAGGTTTTATAGTTGGAGGGAGTCTCACTTCCATTCCTACTGCAGACCTCTACTCTAGGGGCATACTCACCATGCTGACTGTAGCCTGCTGAGGTCTTCTATTTGGGTGAGGGGTTCCTGAGTCTCTCATCCAGCCAGCACTGAAATTCTTCTGAAGTCCAAGGCTCTGGGAGAAGGAGTTGGATCCAAAGATCTGTAATACTAGGTCTAGGAGGTGGTTGGGTTTCCCAAGGGACAGGTTCGCAGTGGCAGTCTGAGGCAACTCAAACCTGCCAGGGCAGTCCATGTGTTCCCATGGAGGGGCAGGCCCAGTGGCCACAGTACCAAGTGGCTATGTCAGGTCAGGGCATCCCAGGTGTTCACAGCCAGCCAAGGGGTGGGCCCTATCCAGTCAATGAGAATAGATTTCAGCCAGATTCTTGGGACAAGGGACACAGTGATTGTGTGTTCAAAGAGGAATGAATAGAAAGGAAAAGACCACAGCAACTAATTCAAGCGACAAGTTCCAGGAATTTCCAGAGTAAATCATGTTCAGGAATGTAATGCAAACTATGTGAACTAGTCTCATGTAGTGTATTGGCTTCTGTAAATGAACATCACCACCCTGAATTCAGTGTTGGATACAGTGTGCATGGCAACAGGGACCTTGTGGAAATGCAGTTTCCAGTTCCACACAACCCTACAGAATTAGAATGCTCCCAAGGTCAGTCATTTTTTCACCAAAGTTTGCCACAGAGCTGGTATGAGTTTGCCACAGAGCTGGTATGAGTAAGAATCTTGACCATCAGAAGAATAAATATTTGCTTAGAATAAATATTTGCTGAAGACAGAGCCAAATCCTAGGGCTTTATCATGCCAAAGCCCACAGTTATCCTATCAGAGTAGAAGGAGAAAAACAACTATGATTTAATTATTGAGAACATGAACAACATCACTAGCCATGGAAGCAAGTGAAGGTTTGACACCAACGCAGGAAAAGATGGGTGGGTGGGGGGAGATTCAGTGTGAAAAAGTGAGACAGAGAGTGGAAGGTAACAGGACATTTGGCCACCTGAGGGGAGGCATTCTACTATGAATATAATGGGTATATTTGGAAAGATGATTAATAATACCAGTGGGGTAGTAACCTTTAATGGGAACAGGAGTCACCTCAGGATTTTGTTAAAATCCATCATCTCTCAAAACACACACATGCTCTGGAAGACTGAACAAAATGTCCTCCTCACTATATGGGTGGATATTCTGTTACCCATAACCCTCACCTACCATCATCACCACAGGAGCCCCTTCCCATCTCTACCAGATGTTGTGAGACCCTCACTTGATTTCACTTGCTGATGGTTTATTGATTGAGGAAAATCTAGCAGATATAAGATTTGAAATACAAGATTCTCAATACTCTTTGGAAACATTCCTTCTCACTTTGCATTCTCACCCCTATAGAGCTTGTACAGTAGTAGTGTAGTGCTGAGACTCACTGCCAATTCAATTTAATATCAAATGGACATTAAAGAAAAATATGCTTCACAGCTGGTACTGCTTTAACTTTATGACTGTTTGGCTATTATCTAATATAGCATATTGTTTGTATAATATGCTTAGTAAAAATAAAGGTTAAATATATCAATCAATTACAGCTTTATTCCCTTCATTCTGGAGAAACACAATGCTGCATAACAATTTATGGTCCTCTTGTACTTAATTATCTACAAGTAAACAACATTTGAATTGAACATATCATCTTCATTCTGTAATGTTTAATTGAAGCACAAGTATTAAAAATTAGCAAAGAAAGCAATGGAAATGTAGAAAAATAGGAAAAATACATGCTCTTGTGAAGTTCTTAGAATTAATGACACCAAAATATGTATTCATTAAAATGCATTTTAAACTAATACAACTATAAAGTATTGAGAGGTGATCATAACAACTTGTGGCCTATAAGGAAAAGGTATGATAGTTGCAAAACCAGCCACAAAATAACCACAGTAAACAACCTGAGTAAAGTATTTATTCACATCATGCTGACTTGTCATTGAGGAAGTGGTAAACTTGGATTAGTATTCATGGCAGAACAGCAGCAATGGCACTTGAAAAAAACTCAGTTACAACATAAATGTCATTCACATCTGATTCTCTGGTGGACCCAAGTATCATGATATAACCAGGTAAAGCTAGGAAAGTTGATTAAGCTGATGAATTACATGGTAGGTTCTATGTGTACAATATAAAGATAGCTATTATGTGCCTTTTATGAGTAAGAATCTTGACCATCAGAAGAATAAATATTTGCTTAGAATAAATATTTGCTGAAGACAGAGCCAAATCCTAGGGCTTTATCATGCCAAAGCCCACAGTTATCCTATCAGAGTAGAAGGAGAAAACCAACTATGATTTAATTATTGAGAACATGAACAACATCACTAGCCATGGAAGCAAGTGAAGGTTTGACACCAAAGCAGAAAAAGATGGGTGGGTGGGGGGAGATTCAGTGTGAAAAAGTGAGACAGAGAGTGGAAGGTAACAGGACATTTGGCCACCTGAGGGGAGGCATTCTACTATGAATATAATGGGTATATTTGGAAAGATGATTAATAATACCAGTGGGGTAGTAACCTTTAATGGGAACAGGAGTCACCTCAGGATTTTGTTAAAATCCAGACTCCAATCAGTAGCGCTATAGTGGGCCTTGAAACTGCCCACAAAGTTCCAGGTATCCCCTTGCTGTTGTCCAAGGATACACAGACATGCAGAGGAGAGATGAGCAGAGATTTTAAGGAGGAGAGTAAGGAGGATGGCCAGTGTCCAGCCTGGACAACTGGTACCTCAACTATGGGAATTACCTAGATTTGAGTTTAGATAATTGAGTTCAGTTTGGTATATGCTCAAACAGATGTACATAGGTTCAGATACCCATGGAGAGGCCCGGCAGAGACCTCTTCCTGGACTCCTGATGGATTTTGTAATAGTCCACTCCCCTTTTAGGGCCTCTGAGGAAACTGTCCAGCTAGAGACAACCAGCCTTTTCTGCTCCTCCTGGACTGATATACATGGGGATGAAAAAGGATGGTTTGTATCCCTGGGATTGGCTCCTAGAAATGGAAGGACACACACATAAGGGATAGGAATCTGTGTCGTGGAGGATAGACTAACAGCCAGCATTCATTTTGGCTTTGTCTTCTTGCAATTCACTGAAGTGGACACAGTCCAAGTCAGCTGTGCATCCCAACGACCTCACAGCTCTCTGTCCTCACAACATGCTATGTCATTTCTTGAGGATATCCCTCTGTCCTCCCAGAAGTTCTCTCCAGCTGCAACTATGCTCAGTTCTTCTTCACTTAATAGCCATATTGTTTCACTGAGTCATATATGTGAATGTCACTATCTTTCCTGAAATCCTTTAGTGGTCTGTGTGTTTTGTGGAAGACTTTCTATTCACCTTCTCTCTCTCTGATGTCTAAATCAACCCAGACCCTGTCTGTTTGGGGCCTCTTACCTATAAGCATAGATATATTGCTGGCCTGACCCTGTCAGTTTCACCTAGCCACACGGTGACCTTCCCAGTCCTGATGCTGACCATGAAACACGTGTCCCTCTTTTGACTCCCTAGCAGAACCTCAGAAAGGCTATGCTGTATGCTATGATCTGCCATGTCTCAACACATTACAAAAGGGTACTAAACTGGAGGACCAGAGGTGGAGGCTATGGACTCTAAACACTCCTCTCAGGTTTGGACACTTGGCTTGACTGTATTCTTTTCAATTATTTCTATAAGATGCTTTTACTCAAATCACAAAATGTATTTTGTAGATATGCTTGAATGCTGATGCAAAGAAGTCAGCTCTAAGCATTTTGCTATGAAGCAATTGAAGAAATTTGTATTGTAGCTACTTGATGAAATTTGGAAATGATATGTTTTTAGTGTTAGAGTGGCATTGTGTGGTTATATGTACAAAACCATGCTTACATGTTTTGTAAAGTAGACCTCCAGAGATACACAAGGCACATGTACAGTGATATTCATCACAGTATTGTTTGTAATTCCAAAATATTGGGAAAAATCTCAATGCTGATATGTAGATGAAAGAAGGTGTGAACTATGATTCAAACAATGAAGAACGTTGTAGCTGTTAAAGGAATAAGAACATCTTAGTGAACGTTGAGATGTTTATTTTGCTTGAAAAGGCAGTGAAAATAACCAGCATATAAAAGACAAAAAGTATATGAAATATACTAATCTTCATATGAGAAGATATTTTAAGAAAATTCACCTGAGCAAGATTTTTTTTAAAAAAAGGCAAGTTAGAAGTTAATACCATAGGCTCCCTCAAAGGGTAAGAAAGGAGCATGTGGAAAGAGGAAGGGATAAAAATGGGACATAGGGATGGCACCTCAATTATTTAAGGATAATGCTTTACTATAACTGAATCTTAGCTCCTGGTAACATTTGGGTGCCACATGGATTACAATTAATTAAAAGGAACTAGGTTTTGAGGTAAAACCAAACTACTGGATGCTACAAACACCAAAAACCCAATGATATTTCAAATGAATGACCAACAAATGGAAAGGTGGGGAGAAACTCAATGAGATAAATGTCTCAATGAGATAAACAGCATTTTGACTTAGTGTAAGGCTCAAGACGTAAATGTTTAGGAAATGAACAAAAGTGCTAAAAGCCTTTTAATAAAATTGTTTCTCATGGTGGTACATATCAGCAGTCCTAATATTCTTTCCTATGTACTAGGATTGAAGGAATATGTAAATACTGGCCTTTTTAGATATCACAGTCATGTTTCGCACTTATGAGAGAAACAAGTTTATAGGTGATAGAATTGTGGAGGGCCAGCAGTGGCTGAAAAGATAAGAAGTATGAAACATAAATGACCTTTATTTTGAGAATGCAGGGAGAGACACCCCCCAACCCCCTAAGGGCGTGGCATCTCCACCCTGGGGCCAGCGATTTCTCCGTGGAACACGTGGAGTGGGGGCCTATATGTAGCTTAGGTTAGGGGTGGTGCCTGAGGAGGCATTAGGGATGCACAGGTAGCCCATCGGCACTAGGTGGCACCAGAGGTAGATTCCTAGGCATGGGGGAGGTAGAGCTCCTTGGTTCTGGTTGAGCTCTTGGTTCTTGGTTGAGGCTTTTCCAGCTACAGTGTCTGGTCTGGGCCAAAACTCTTTCATATCCCATCTTATGAAAAGGGGCAAAGATTTCTCTCTTCAACTGCTTCCTGCTGGCAGAGGGGGCTGTACTAGGGTCTAGGGGAGTTGACGGGATGATGGTTGATGCCCATGTAGAAGCTTGTGCCAGGTGTTTTAGCCAGCACAACTTCAATGGTGAATGCACGTATGTTAGACTGGAAAAACACAGAGACAAGATGTTATGAGGAGGCATGGCACTGTCATATTTAAGGACCCAGGTGAGGTAGAAGGAAATGTGCTTTTGATTTAGATGTGTCATTATATCAGGACCACATTGAGGTAGGATCATTGTCACAGTGAGGTAGAATTCTGAAAAATAAGTGTGGACTTAGGAGGAGTGAAGTTATGAGAGGTGATTACTCCCCATCTGAAAGTTTAAAAGTTAACATGGTAGGTAGGTAAGGCTTGTCTCTGGTATGAATGATGTTGGAGTCTGTAGGAAATACTATTAAGAGTCCTGCTGTAAAACAAATAAGAAATTAGAAACCAACTTGGATAACCAAACATGACAGCCTGAGAGTCATGGCTATGAGGCCTTGGTAAGGCAGAGATGAGTAGAAACAGGGTGGTTAGATCTAGGGCCGGAAGGGCACCACTTAGCCTGAGTGATGTGAAACCAGGATGGCAGTCTAGCAACTTTGATCACTGTTGAGGTTGCCAAGAATATCAGGTTATGGGTCACTGTAACCTGGTTATAGTCCTTGGAATGATTTGCTGTAACAGAACGTTAGCCAGTATATTAGCGGTTTCCCTGGTTGTGGGAAAGGCATCCTTGTATCCTGAAAAAAGTATAAACAAAATGAGAAGACAAAATGTATCTGTCAGTCTTGACCAGGGTTGCCTGAGAAATTGGTGAATAAGAAAGGAAGGAGGTGGTCTTATATCACTGAGGAGAGGTTTACTAGCAATAACAGGTGAAAGGTGTTGAGGTCTCAGTGTGTCTAAGTTAGCCTGTATAAACACAAAGGAATAAAAGGCATTTTAAGATTTAGGGCTAGGACCTGCATGAAATAGGCCCTGTTTGTAAATGGCATAGGTTGACCCTCAATGTATCCTAGAGATTGAGGACTTATTATAGCGTCCTGAAAACTCAGGAAGAGTTTTGGCCTCTATGTCCACAAATATAGAAAATGTCTTACCTGAGACTTTTAGTGGGACATGGACTCTGAGACAAACACCTTAAAGGGGGCTGTTGTTGGCCCTGAGCCCCGTCAGTCTTGGGCAGCAAGTTTAGCTGTCAGCAATGAATCTAGCAGTGTTGACATTTCCTTTGAGGGCTAGAAGTTAGGATGGCTTACCCATTCTCTGGTGGCTAGGACAGTCCAGTAGCCCTGGAGTAAGGTCTCAAAGAACGCCAGGATAGGGCATTCTCTTGTCCAATGTCTTCTGTTGCATTTGAGCATGGTCTATTGGGGGGAGAGGGGGCAGGCAGCTCCACCTTGTGTAGGTTTACCTGTCTCAGAACTCCAAGTGTCACAGTGTTATTTCTGTTGTTAAAAATATGAAAAGCCATATTAAGAAGGTCTCTGTGGAGTTTGAAGGTCAGGTTTTGCCTTTTTGTTTGGGATCTGGACTACAGTAGATGATATCTGTAGAATTAAGTAAGTATGCAGGAGTCAAATATATTTGACAAGGTATTTATAACTTTAGTAATGACTTTCCATAAGGAGGACAGGTCCAGAGAACTTTAGGAATTGACATGTTATTTATGTCATATATATAAGTATCTGTTTATGGTATTAAAATGTCTAATGCCATCTGATTTTTAGAGGATGGCCTGTTTATTAATTTTTTTTACCTTTTTATTTAGGAGAGAGATCAACTATGGTGTTATTTAAATATCGTTTTGGCATTCCAGATCAGAGAGCAGGCTTTATCTGGATGGCACACCACTTTTTCTAGGGTGCCGCGTGGCAGGCCATCGTTTTACTGAAATTAAATACTTAACAAAAAAGACTTCAGTCTGCCCTCCCCCTTTTGGAGTATAATTTCATTTAATGGAAACATTTTGCAGTAAAGGTTCATCAATCTTATGAATAAATCTATCAAAACTGATCTAATACTGTCAAATTTTGAACATATTTACTTCTTTTCAAACCTGTTATTTGCAGTACTATAAACCAAGACACATAAAATTCACATCCTTGCAAGCTTTCTACAACTTACTATATACCCTCAAGTTGAGCTTTTAAACTTACAACAAAACCCTTGTCTTGGAACAGAGCTAGTGGTTCCCAGCAAAAAGAATGTATAATTATCCTTAACCTTAGTTGTTAAACAGGAGATCAGCAACAACACAGTACAGGATAGGCAGCAAGCCCAACATAGAACATTACTGGTGGTCCACAGCAAAAGGAATTCACAAATGACAATACAGTATAATACAGGCAGGAAGCTTAACATAGAACATTATTGGTGGTTTATAGCAAAAAGGAATTGAAAAATACCACGGAACACCTCTTAATTTTAGTTGTTAAACAGGAGATTATCGAAGGCTTTGATTGATAAACGAGGCTGGTAAAATTACCAGGTGGCCTGTTTATCAGCCAAAGTCTTATATATTGCCAGCTTATTTAACCTTGATTAAATGGTTTGAGAATTATAAAAAAAAAAAATAGCATGACTGAGCGGAGCCACCGAGATGATGTCTATCTGTGCCTGTGTTTAAAGCGGCACTTGTAAAAGCCAAAAAAAAAAAAAAGGGGGGGGCTGGGGATTTAGCTCAGCGGCATAAGCACCTGCCTTGAAAGCAGGCAGTCGTGAGTTCGATCCCTGGTACCGATAAAAACGAAAAAAAGCCAAAAAAAAAAAAAATAAATAAATAAAGTGGCACTTGTGAGGCAGGATGGAACTCTGAGGCTGGGCAGAGCATGCCCAGGGTAGGGGCATTTGTCACGGCTGGAACACAAAAAAAGGCAGCAGAAACAATCTGAACTTTATATCTGAAAACGCAAATACAGCATCAGATCAGTAAGATGAACTGTCTGTTGTGACTTGCTGTGTTTGTCTGTGTGCTGGCTGCCAGAGCCACACCTGCAGACAGAGCTGTACCCAGCTTGGGGGTGGGGGCTGGGATCTCTCTGGCATGCAGCTCATAGGTGGAACACTCAAAGTGGGCAGGGTGAGCATCGGGGCGCAGCGGGCAGAGGTGGGATGGGACTGCCCCCAGAAATGTGCACAGGGGAGGGAGGGGCTGGGATGGTGCACGGAGAAGGAGCCGCAGTGGGAGGGTCTGGGATGGCACATGGAGGGTGGCAGTGGTGTCGGTGGGGCAGCAGCAGCGGCGGCACTGGAGGCAGAGTTGGGACATAGCTTGAAGCTGGGACCGTACATACTGGGACCCTGTCTGCCGGGCACCGTGCGAAGCTGGAACTGCTCGCAGGGCACATTGATTAGGGCGCAGTGTTAAAGCTGAACCCACACATGGACCTGGAGAGCTACTGCGCACAGAGTTGGGGGCAGCGTGAAAGCCCAAAGCAGCTTAAAGCAGTCCCACGCATATCTCTCAACACTGTTTGGGCTCATTTACCATCTTGGCAGGGAATGGGTCAATGCGCACTGCAGGAGTGGGGGAGGGAAAGCAGCCGGGAGACAAAGGGATGCTGAGAAAGCTCTGAAAGCCTGCAAGGCAAAATGCTGTTATCTCTTTAAGTGTGGGGAGGGGGAAGGATCCTGGAAGAGCAGGAAAGGACGCACATTCCCAAAACAAAGGCTTAAAGATAGAGAGTTTTGCAAACTTGTCCTCAGTGTGATAAGCCATAGATAGGTATGGTTTTTTTGGGTGGGGGGGACAGGAAGTGGTCCCCAAGATAAAATCTGGTGTGGGGTCTAAGCCCACAGAGTTACAGCCAGGTGAGGCAACAGACCGTGGTCTGTTAAAGTCGTCACCTTCCACTCCAGACCGATCAGTTATTATATGGTTCCAAAACTCCTAATAATTGGCCGTCACCAATATGAGTGGAATCCAGGTCAGTTCAGTAACAACTCTACCCGTGAGAACTTGAAAAGCTCTGAAGGTTGTGAGAATCTCTCAGTGTTGGCTGGTCCAGAAAAATCTGCTTTGGGCTATCCGAAACCAAAGGACATGAGAGTCTCCAAGTGTGGACACAGGTTGCCCAGAAAGACCCTGCCTTGGACTATCTAAGGATTTGAGAGTGTCATGGGAACCCACGTAAAGGGGGAGAAAACCCACCTGGGGCCTGGCCCAGTGGCAATCTCTGGGGGGTTGCTCACCTGTGGTAAATTGGGTCGGTGTTGTTTGCCAACCAGCATCCACAAGTTTACAGCTCCCGAGTGTAGAAGTGAGGAATTAGTGTAGGATGCAGTCTGGTCCTGGTCCTGAATGGCAGGGGACTCAAACTAGAAAGCCCCAGGAGTCTCTCCTCTGCCAGTCCCGGTCAGGGAAACATATAATAGAACTGTGGGGGACCAGCAGTGGCTGAAAAGATAAGAAGTATGAAATATGAATGACTTTTATTTTGAGAATGCAGGGAGAGACACCCCCGATCCTCTGGGGCACGGCATCTCCCCTCAGGGTCAGCGATCTCTCCGTGCAACACATGGAGAGGGGGCCTATATGTAGCTTACGTTAGGGGTGGTGCCTGATGGGGCATTAGGATATACAGGTAACCCATTGGCACTAGTTTAGCGCCAGAGGCAGATTCCTAAGTATGGGGAAGATAGAGCTCCCTGGTTCTGGCTGAGGCTTTTCCAGCTACAGTGTGTGGCCTGGGCCAAAACTTTTTCAGTAAGGACTAAAGAAATGAACTTAATTGAAATAACTAGTAGCAGTATGAACTCATGATTTGTAATTAGAAATGTGCAGCTGGACAGAGAAGTATGTAGGTAAGGAGCCTGTGAATATGTTAAAACCATTTCCCATTATGGGTACCATGAATAGCAGAATGCTGGACCTGGATGTATACAATATAGTGAAAGAACAGTACTAGGATTGGAGTGTAGATTCAGAAAGATGGGATTACAGCAGACATGATGGTGTTAGACAGCACAGAAGCAGAGCTTGCAAATACTGATACACCATGAAGTCAGGAAGATAGGGGAGCAGTGATCTCATGTGTCCCGTGAGTGACAATTGATTTCAGCCAGCATCTTGGGACGAAGGACACACTGATTGTGTGTTCAAAGAGGGATGAATAGAAATGAAAAGACCACAAGCAACTAATTATCAAGTTCCAGCAATTTCAAGGGTATGTTCAGGAATCTAACACAAACTATATGGACTAGTCTCAAATAGTGCACTGGCTTCTGTAAATGAACTTCACCACACTGAGTTCAGTCTTGGATACAGTATGCATGCCAACAGTGGCCTTGTGAAAATGCAGTTTCCAGTCCCACACAACACTAGAGAATCAGAATGATCCTCAGGACATTCATTTGTCCACTGAAGCTTGCCACACAAGCTGGTATTAATACCCATCATCTCTCAGAACACACACATGGTCTGGGTATTCCCAACATGTCCTCCTCACTAGGTGGGTGGATATTCTGTTACCTAACATCCCCACCTACCATCATCACCAAAGGAGCCTCTTCCCATCTTTACCCAATTTGATGTGAGACCCTCACTTGCTACCACTTGTTGATGGTTTATTGATTGAGGAAAATCTAGCAGATACAAGATTTGAAATACAAGATTCTCAATACTCTTTGGAAACATTCCTTCTTACCTTGCATTCTCACCCCTATACAGCTTTTACAGTAATAGTGTAGTGCTGAGACTCATTACTAATTCAATATAATATCAAATGGACATTAAAGAAAAATACACTTCGCAACTGGTACTGCTTTAAATTTATGGCTGTTTAGCTATGACCAAATATAGCATATTGTTTGTATAATATGCTTAGTAAAAATGAAGGTTCAATATGACAATCAATTATAGCTTTCTTCCCTTCATTCTGGTGGGAAAAAGTGGTACAGAAATATTTGCTGTCCTCTTCTACTTAACTATCTACAAGTAAACAACATTTGAATAGAGTATATCATCTTCATTCTGTAAATATTTAGTGGAACCACAAGGTTTAAAAGGCAGCAAAAAACTGATGGAAAGGTAGAAAAACAGGGAAAATGTATGCTTTTGTGAAATTGTTAGAATTGAATGCACCAAAGTATGTATTCATTAAAATGCATTTTAAACTAATACAACTATAAAGTATTGAGAGGTGATCATAATGGCTTCTGCCCTGTAAAGAAAAGGTATGATAGTTCACAACCAATCAGAAATTTACCACAGGAAACAACCTGAGAAAAGTATTTGTCTACATCATGCTGACTTGTCATTCAGGAACTGGCAAACAAAGAGCTTGAGTCATGCCAGATCAGCAGAAATGGCACCTGAGAGGAACTCAGTTACAGCATAAAGGTCATCCACATCTGATTCTCTGGAGGACCCAGGTATCAAGATATAACCAAGTGCAGCTAGGAAAGTTGACCAAGATGAGGAATTACATGGTAGGCTCTATCTGTACAAAATGAAGATAGCTACTGTGTGCCTGTTATCAGTAAGAACCTTGACCATCAGAAGTATAAATATTTGCTTAGTCACCTACCTAGAGACACAGCCAAATCCTAGGTCTTTCTCATGACAGATAGGCTAGAAAGTAGCCTAAGATTATCTTAAAACCATTTCCCACTAAGGGGCTTAGGAGCATATGAACCACAGAAGCAGCAAAAGGCACAGAGCCCACTTCCTAGACATGAATAGTTCACCCTGCAAGACAAAACAAACAAACCAACCAGGAACAAGGATCATTTGAAAAGTGGAAGAAAGTGGAGCTGGAGCAGAAACATAAAGATGCTCATGCAACATCTTCACTAAAGAAAATATCTGGAAATGCTCATGTGGAGAGGGCTTGCCAAAAAAGAACACAGAAGCCACCAGGAAGGAGCTCTCAAAGCAAAAATTTGCCCATCAAAATGTATCTTGCAACACTTAAAATACTAACGTAAATCTATCCTAGTATAAGTAAATAGTTGAGAAAAATAAACAGCATAGTGATATTTGACCTGGGCAAGATCTACTATAGATGGTAAAATTAGTGAGTAGAATCTTATTCAAAAGGAGTATTGTAAACCCAAATATCCAGTTCAGTCATCCAAGTATTGTAACCCTCTTTCTAGCTTTCCTCACAATCCAAAAGATATTTGTAATCTCGTTGAGATGTTATTGGAATCCTAGCAAGTTAAATCCAATCTACCACCACCAATCCAACCCACGGGCCAGAGTAAAGACACCAAGACATGTTCCAAGTTAAGGGCAGCCAAGGGATCTTAAGTCCAATCTTGGAGAGGATGTGCAGACAAAGTCCTGGGTCTCAGGTCTCTCTCAGCATTTACTATCTTGTGAAGAAAGAGGGGACGAGGTGCGGTGATTAGTGAGTAACTAACATGAGCTGGCTGGCTGACCAGGTGCAAGAATGGCATCTTTGTAATTTGCAGAGACAAAGATATGCAGAAGATCAATTTACATAACCCAATTAAGGTAGCAGTGAAATTGTTTTGGGGCCTATACCTTTGGTTTCTGATATGCAAACTCTTGTGCTCTGGGAAGTCACAGCCTCTTACTTGAGGCTCCTACCCTGTTGACATTCCTGGAGCTATTTGCTCTAACATCTCTCATGCTCAATCTTGTATTGTGGAGAACACTATGTGAGAAACAGGACTGCCTGATGGCTATAGATGTTGCATATGAGCACATTAGCACCTCAGCTAGCCTGTTTGCAATGCTCAGAGCCAACTGAAGAGAGAAGGAAAAACCCTAGCCAGCCTTTTACATATCAGTATAAGGAAATGAATCTCCAAGTAATCAAAGTCACAGTAATTGTTTTGGATTCAAAGGGAATCATTGGAATTGTCTCCCACAGGAGAATGTTTTCATGGTTATGAAGGATGTCTCACAAGAGTTTATTAATTCCAGAGGGATAAATAGTAAACAGTTGAGAAGCCTGACATAACTTTAATGAAAGGTTAACATGACTAGTAATGAAATGTATTATGTCTAGAGTGCAATATTATGTTTGGATATCACAAACTGAGAAAGGGGCCACCTAACTTCTGGGATATTTTCTGGGATGTATAGCTGCAATCAAATCATGCAAGAATTTCAGGCAGACTACCACTGAGGAATGATCCATAAAGTAACCAAGCAGTATTCTTCCAAAGTGCCAAGACTGTAGAAGACAAGTCTATCATGAGCACCTCCCACATAGTGAAGAGACCAGGCAGACATGGCAGGAAAACACAGTGTTCAGAGAGAGGGTATTGTGTACTATAAAGTGGCTCTGTGTAGAAAAACTTGAAATCGAAGCAGGACGAGATATTCAACTAATGATATCATATCCGTGTGAAACTCATTGATTTGACCACAAAACTTAGGTTAAATAAAATATTTTCAGTAAAGGACACTGGGAAAATGATAGTTTGAACTCTACTGGGTTCTACTGGTTCTGTAATTTTTCTGTAGCCTCAATAAATTCAAAAAGCTTAAAAGACATTAAACCACTTATTTACTAAACAAAATGAAGTTTGGGATTTGCTTCAGATATTGTTTACAGTTGTTGGCAAACATGCCCTGTACTGGCTCACAGTTCAAAAGAGTAGTGAGATATAAACCCAGCAGTGAAGAGCAATACAAAAGGGGGGCAGAGGATGGCTGGCACAGGAAAGCAGGGGTCTTAGCAGGAGAAGCCGTGCACATGAGGCTCGAGCTAGAGAAACAGGCTAAAGAGAGAAAGGCAGCCAAGAAGAGCAGGGTTTGCAAATCTGCCAGCTAATGCAGTCGAATCCTATTCAGGGCTGGGACACCTTCAGCAGATTCCTATTCCCTGTAGAATTATACAGTTGTATTGATAATTTAGCCCACATGAGCATTTCCAGATATTTTCTTTAGTGAAGATGTTGCATGAGCATCTTTATGTTTCTGCTCCGACTCCACTTTCTTCCACTTTTCAAATGATCCTTGTTCCTGGTTGGTTTGTTTGTTTTGTCTTGCAGGGTGAACTATTCAAGTCTAGGAAGTGGGCTCTGTGCCTTTTGCTGCTTCTGTGGTTCATATGCTCCTAAGCCCCTTAGTGGGAAATGGTTTTAAGATAATCTTAGGCTACTTTCTAGCCTATCTGTCATGAGAAAGACCTAGGATTTGGCTGTGTCTCTAGGTAGGTGACTAAGCAAATATTTATACTTCTGATGGTCAAGGTTCTTACTGATAACAGGCACACAGTAGCTATCTTCATTTTGTACAGATAGAGCCTACCATGTAATTCCTCATCTTGGTCAACTTTCCTAGCTGCACTTGGTTATATCTTGATACCTGGGTCCTCCAGAGAATCAGATGTGGATGACCTTTATGCTGTAACTGAGTTCCTCTCAGGTGCCATTTCTGCTGATCTGGCATGACTCAAGCTCTTTGTTTGCCAGTTCCTGAATGACAAGTCAGCATGATGTAGACAAATACTTTTCTCAGGTTGTTTCCTGTGGTAAACCCTAATCCTAACCCTAACCCTAACACCTAACCCCTAACCCTAACACTAACCCTAACCCTAAACCTAAACCTAACCCTAACCCTAACCCCAAACTCTAACCCTAACCCTAACCCTAACGATAAATCTAACACTAACCCTAAGAACAACCCTAACCTTGTCTAACCCTAACCCTAACCCTAACCCAATCCAGAACACTAACCCTCACCTTATACCTAATCCCTAACACTAACCCCAACACTAACACTAACCCTAACCCTATCCATTACCCATTTCACAAATGTAGATTGCTACCTCATGATTTTCTCTATCAAGACCTGTTTCCCTCCACCATTCTACAACAGTCTTCATTCTCCACAAGACTTTTGTGTTGTCATAAATCTTGCATAGTTTGCCAAGCATAGAGGCGCTAACCTGTAATCCCAGCACTCAGGGGGCTGAGGTAGGAGTATCCTTGCAAATTCAAGACCAGCTTGGGCTACAAAGTGAGCCCAAGGCCAGCCTGAACTTCATAGAGTGACCCTATCTCACAAAGACAAAAAAAAAAAAAAAAAAAAAAACTTGCATAGTTCAAAGATATATGAAGTCTCATGGCTTTTTGGAGCCACTAAATGAACTTGAAATATGTTGTAGTGTATTCATAGCTAATCTTGAGGTGCAACATTAATGATTTAGTTAATGATTCACCTGGCTTGCACTCCACTCCCGAACGTGAAAGCAGTGGGAGTGGCTGTGCCTGCTGGATCCAGGCCTCTCCTAAAGGCAAGAGGTGTTGCCATATTAAAGCAGCCACCACACTCATCCTAGTTCTTTGAGGTGCCCAGGAGAGAGCAGTCAGGACCTTGCTCAGGTGGGTGATGCTTGTTCAAATGTTCGTAAATGTTCTTGCATCTGTTTCACTGGGAAAATGTTGTTAGCTGTGATACTTAGAGTACTTCATGGTCCTCTGCCTTCTTTGGATGTTCAGGGGACAATTAAGGCCTGGAGCATTAGTTATTTATGAAAACCCACTGCAGAGAATTTACAAAATGAAGGGAAAGTAGCTGATGCCATGAGAAAACTAATACGACAACTACAGCAGCACCTGGGGGTGAACAGGAGCTGACAATAAAGTTGTGTTCTCTGCTAAACAGGTCGTGTTAGAGGGATTCCCACGAGTCTGCACACAATAGTACTGGATTTGTGTTTGGCACGGTGACATGTGTGGAGAACTGTTTTATCAATAAAAAGAGAAAGGATATGAGTGGGTGTTTGTCTTTTGAAGCTAAATGTTTGGCTTGGAAATCCGCCATGTGTTCCTGCCAGTCAGAATCTAAACTTACACTTGTATAGTTGATTTCACACACAGTTGCTAATATTCCTGAGTTACTTGTCTTCAGCCATCAAGTAGTAAGCTATTTGTCTTCCTCCTTTTCTTCATCTACTTTTCTTTCTCCTTCCCTCTGTTGCCTACTGCTCCTTTCCCTTTGATTCCTCCCTCTCTTTGTTTTTCTTATTTCTCCTCCTCCCTTTTTCAATAGTAGTGAAATCAAACAGTGGTTGGATTTAGTCTCAAATTTGCAAGTAAGTTTACATGAAAGAGACTTTTAGGTTAATAAGGCATGTAGAGATACACATATTTCTTCAACAAAATTAAGAATTGTAAGGTGTTAATTTTCCCCCCTCCTCTAGGAGTTGACCCAGAGGTTGTAAACAGGCTGTCACAGAGAAGCTGTAAGAACTTTTTGTCAAATAAGAGTGTACCTGAATGTCAGATTTCCACATAATGTAATCTGCATAGGTATCCATATCTTTATCAGAAAACTTAGTACAATAAAGGTTCTCTGTTTTTTTGTTTTGAGACAGAGTCTCACTAAGTAGTTCTGGTTGGTCTTGAACTCACTATATAGCCCAGGCTGGCCTCAAACTCACAGTGATCCTCCTGCCTCAGTCTCCCAAGTACTGGGATTACAGTAATGTATCACCATACACAGCTAGTTCTCCATGAAACAATTTTTATGATTTAGTGATAAAAATGAGAAACTGCTTAATATGTGATAAGCATTAAATTTGTTATTTTCCTTATGCTATGTAGCAACTACATCTTTAATAAATTATAAAATAAATTTACGACAGCAGTGGAAACAGAATTATAGGAAGAAAAATAAGTACCTTCACTCATAACAATAATTTAGGTTTTGCTAGCAGTCAGGAAAGACTAAGAACAATGCAGTTCAGTACCCCAAGAGTTGGGGAAGGTCTTTCCTACTGCCACCTTCTCTCTGTTACAGATGTTCTGTAATTTTTAAGGACCTTTTCAGACTTACACAGCCTTTCACAACATGTGACCCAGTCTGTTCTGTTTCCATGTTCAAAATGTGGTTAATCACCACCTGTCTAGGTTTGGTGCAGATTCCAGGTGGCCACTGATGGGCAAAAATTTTGGAGAAAGAAGTTTCTGACACTTGTGCAATGCTTCCTTAAAAACAGAAATCCTCCTTCTGTGTTGTTGGATCACTAACCATAACCCTAAAGTACAGTTTGCTTCTGTGTATTCATAACTTCATGCTTTCTCCATTTAGTGAAACCAAGAGACTACCAGTATGTCGGGGAAGCCAGTGCTTCACTATTTCAATATCCAGGGCAGGATGGAGTCCATCCGATGGCTCTTGGCTGCAGCAGGAGTAGAGGTGAGTTGTCAGTTCTTTGTATGCTGGGCCTGAAACTGACCACCGAAAGAGTTTTCTAAGTCAAAAGTTTTTCCTCTGAGACTAACTGTGCCAACTTTTGCCATAAATAAATATATCCCAACTTATTAATAAAGAAATAAATGGTTTGACCAAATAAAATTATAATTATCTTTCCAACAAAAAGCACATAAGCAATTAAATATATTTGTGAAACAACTGAGAGATGTTAAATAATTACAATGTGTAGAATTTATCTTGATTCAAATGAACTTCAAAATATCATTTAGGATATTTATACAGCAATTAAAGAAATGTGAATTCAGTACTAGGTAGCATTAAAGAATTGCTGTTAGCTTATCGTATGATGTTAATTCTGATGTTTAAAAGCGATCCTTAAGTTTTAGAGATACCAGACAAGTCTAAAAGTTTGCAGACCATTTTCTTTATTAGTATGTTTGTAGTGCATAATGTTTCATTCTTTATGGGAAGTTGGTACATGTATATAACACATCTTAATTCTTTTTTTACCCTCATTCCCTTTTCTCCCTTCTCTCATCCATATATTACTTGATCCCTTTCATTTACCTAAATTTTATCTTAAAGAGAATAAAACCAAACAAAATAGAATAAAGCCAATCAAAATAAAATAGTAAAAGTAATACAGAAATTCAAAGCAGAAAAATAGAAAATCAACCATGTGGTACCATAATTCCTCTTGTTATTTACAAACTTGCTGCCCTTAACATCATACATAACAAAATTAAACAAAACAGAACAAAATAAAAACAATCTAAACAGAGCATGAAATTTTTTAAAAAAGCAATAAAATGGAAGAAAACAAAAGAGAGAGAGACCAGGTATATCTCTGAGCCAAGAAACAAAGAAAGGATTTCAATGGGTCAGGGGAAGAGGTATTGTCCTTTTAAGGACATTGTGTAGTTTGTGAACAGGAAATGCTACTCTGTGACTGCTCCATCCTAGAGGCACCACTGGTAACACTTCTCTTAGGGCACAGAGCTAAGAGAACCAGACCTAAGTGAGGGGTTTCTAGCTGTTAGAAAGGAGGTCATGGACACTGCGTAGGTGGTGTCCCTCAGGTGCCAAAAGAAATGGAAGGTTAAATGGTGATGTGACATCCTATGAAGGGGACTTCTAATGTGACCCCTTTAACACCAATAACAATGTACTGATTTAAGCCTGGGGAACACTCAATCCTTCATAAATGTATGAAGCCTCATTCTTTCTTAATTTGTCAATAAACAGGTGCACACAAACAAATCCAAATTGTGTGCTAGCACTATTCCAGGTTTGTTCCTTCTATAAAGGAGTGATCAAGTTTCACCATCATCCAGACAGAAGGTTGGTGTTCTGAGATATATTTCAAATTTCTGGGAAGAATGAGTTCAGCAAAGGAGGGGAATATAGGGGCAATGTCCTCAGCACGGAAGGCTTCCTCTTTTTCTTCCCACCATGCCTGAAGAGAGTGGTGGACACGGGCTGCCTGGAGACTACTGCTCACGTCTTCTGGGTTCTCATTGCCCAAACCTTTCAGCCTCTCCACCCTTAACTATCTCATCTTGGTCATCCTCCTGTGGTGACCAAACATGATCCCTAATGCTGTGTAAGCTGGTGGCACATACTTTTGATGGCCTGCATTACCAGTTTTAGAGCAGGGAAACCAATAAAATGTATGCTACTAAAAAATTTAGGAATCTACTTTCCAATTTCACAATGGTTTCATGATGAAAAACTTCTCTTTTAATCTAGGAGAAGGAAAGGAGTGATGTCATTTCCATAAAGGGTCCTCTGGGAACAGAATCATAGTCCTTGGTCCATGATATACACCATGATGAGGGCACAAAAGTTCTGTTCTTATGGCACTGGACATTACCGAATTCTACTGGGAGACTAAACACTCCTGAATAGAAGAAATTTCCAGACTCTACCTTCAAGGGACATCCCTCCCAAATTGTGACTTGACCATGGATGTTGTCAGGGCAGAGATGAACTCTAGAAATGAGCAGCTGTGTATGATGAACTATGTCATTTTCTTCTTTCTTTCTTTTGGTACTGGAGAATGAACTCTTGATGTTGTGCTTGCCGGGTAGGAACCTATACCACTGAGTTAAATCTCTGGCCCACCATTTTCTTATGAATCTAGCATAAATTTTCAGTTGGCCGTAAAATGACGCATTTGCATTCCATGTCAATCTTAGAAATTTTTACTTCTTTATATTATCTGTATTTCAGGGACAACTCAAGTTTTAGAGACTATAACATTATGGCACGAACTAATAACATTTTATTTACTTTTTCTACTTTCAGTTTGAAGAGAAGTTGATAATGTGTCAAGAAGATTTGGACAAGTTAAAAAATGGTAAGACTGAGAATCTGAGTGCTTCTGATGAGGATTTCAAGTATAAGCTTTTAACATTTATGACTCAGGTTTCTAGTCACTGAGACATAATATCTACCACTCACAATTCAAAGGAGGAGAGGTTTAATTTGACTCACAGTTCTGGGGATTCAGGCCAAGGTTGACTTGCTTCAAGGCCAAAACATTCAGTCAGAGGAGTGTGGCAGAGAAGATATTCTTAATTTGGCCAGGAAGTAGAGTAGCAGGATGGTGCCAGAGATGTATTGCCGAGGTGCAGACATAGTCTGCTAATCTTCTAGGGATTTCTTACTCCAGTGACATAGGCATATCATAATTAATTCTTATAAGTTCCTCTTGAGAACTTTACACCCAAATTTTAATTTCCAAATAAAAATAATAGCAAGTTCATAATTCCATTTTACAGAATACAACTGTCACACCTACAACTTGAAAGGAAATATTCCCTTCTCAAAGTCTCAGAGGTTCCAGTGTTTTCAACAGTCCAAGTGAGTGTCTTCTGACACTCATGGCAAACTCTGAAGTAAAAACAAATTATGCAATTCAAAAGTAAATTGATACAGGGCAAATAATCCCATCTTAAAAAGGAGGAATAGGAAGAAAGAAAAATCAGATCAAAGATTGAACCTTACCAAAACAAACATGAAGTCTATAATCCTATATCAGATATCTGGGGTACATAATAACAAAATGTGAGTTCCAAAGGTCTTGGACAGCTCCATCCCTTTGACCTAGCCAGTTGTAGCACAAATGGCTACTCATGGCCTGAAACTTTTCTCAGCTGATGTTTCATGTTTCTGGTGCCTCTTACTTTCTGGTATCTCTACTACACATTTGGCTTCATTCTCATAGTATACCACACTGCTTTCTCAGCAACTTTTGCCTGGCTTCCTAGGTCTTCTTTTTTAATCTGGGTGGAAGCCTCCCTGTACTTACAACTCTTGCATTCTGTATGCCGGTAAAAACAACACCATGAGGACAATGCCAAGATTGGCTTCCAGTTAGAAGGGTAGCTTCTACATACCCGTGCACCATGGTTGCTGTAGTCCCTGAATTCCAGAAGGGCTGAGCAGGGTAAACTGATTTCTGAAGCAGGAATTCCAGTGGCTCACTACTGAAATGAAATATTTATAGATTTGTATACTTGAGCCTGTACTAGGTAGAGTCTTCCTGATTTCTGAGGTTCTGTCAAGTCATTGTTATTCTTGTTCCTATTTAAATTACTTAGTTCCTTTTCATGAGGCCAATCTCTTCAACAGCCACACCTCTTTTGATCCTAATTTATATATGGTTCCTATTGGGCCAAAATTTTGCCTTTTTAAAGGAATTGAGCTGAGCTATAAACATGTAGCAACTCCACATAAGAAATGTAAACAAAACAAACAAAAACTTCCCAACAATATCCCCTCAAACAAAATAAAAAACAGAAACAGCAGCAGCAACAAGTAAAAACAAAATAGGGGCTAGGGATTCAGCTCAGTGGCATAAGCGCCTGCCTTGCAAGCAGGTAGTCATAAGTTCGATCCCCAGTGCCGATAAAAAGGAAAAAGACAAAAAAAAAAAAAAAAGGAAGGAAATCCATAGATAGATCTATGGGGAGAGAAGGAAGGGAAAAGGAATGAGAAACAGAATTAAGCCAAGTGTGGTGGTGCATATCTGTAATCCCAGCTCTTCTGAGGATGAGCCAGGAGGATCACCAAGAGGTTGAGTCCCACCTTAGCTACATAGTGATTTCAAGCCCATCCTGAACAACATGTCAAGACCCTTTCTTAACAAACACAAAAAGAAAAGAAAAGCAGTTAGGATATATTATGTACATGTACCAACTTCCCAAAAAGAATGAAAGCGTTATGTACTATACACATTTTCATGACTTGTATCTAGATACCCCCTCAAAGCCTCACATACTCATAGATTGAGCTTCTTGGAGGTGCCTGAATCTAGAGTATGTGAGTATGGGTTAAGGGTGTACAGTAAATGTATTGGTCCATTGGTTGCATCATTCTGGGCGGGGATAATGGGCATCCAATTTATAGGCTTGCAGCCTGTATGAAATAAAATGGAAAGCAGGAGGAAGACTCAGTGCCTCCTGCCTGCCCTGCCTTGGACTGTATCTCCTCTACCTTAGCTCTATGCTATGCTGTCCTGCCTTGGAACCAGCTGACTATGGGTTGAAACCTCCACAAACTGAGAGCTAAAGTAAATCTTTCCTTCATTAACTTGAAGATATCAAGTGCTGTGTCTAAGTGATGAGAAAAATAACTAAGGCACACAGATGTTAGTCAAACAACATTTTTTAAAATTCAAAAATACTTCTTCTTGACTTTTTGCCTCTAATTCTTATGTCAAATCAGTCTAAGAGCAGTCAGAAGTACTCATGGTACCAACTCAAAGTTGAACTATCTTGAAATTTCTGCCACTATATTAATTATGCCACTGACCTTAATCACAGTGTCCTGAAAAGTCTGAGGACCTGGACAAATGTAAACAATATCTGTTTTTGTACCAGACTGTAATACAGATGGATTTGAATTCAAATGCCAATGGAGCTTTTGCTCCCACATGAAATATCCTGAGTCTGGCCTTTACTATCTGCATTCTGGTCTTCAGAGCTCTAAGCAGATTTCCTCATCAAGACCTGTTTATAGTATTTTAAGGTTTATGTAACCACAACTTTGAATATCTGTGAAGTCCTCCCACAAACTAAAGCTTCTAAATCATATGGTACAGTTTCAGTAGCTACCTCACTTTTCTGGTACCACTGTTCTGCATTAACTTTCTCATCACTGAGACACATTACTTGACATCCACAATGTAAAGGAAGAAAGGTTTGTTTTGGTCCATGTAATCAAGGAATCACTTCAGGACTGGATTACTTCAAGGCAGAAATATCATGGCAGAAGTGTGTGCAAGAGCAAAGATACTTAGATTATGGGAAGAAGGAAGCAGAGAAGGGTAACTGTGTGAGAGATGAAAGAGCCATATAGAGTACTGAAGAACAGATAACCATGATTCACCTTGACACACCCAAGATCTTGCTCTACTAAAACTGTAGACATTCCTTAAACCAGTGAAGTCAACATATCATGTAATGCCAGCATATTGGAAGGCTTGTCGAAGAGATGGTACAGAGGTAAAAAGTAGTACAATGTAAGGAATGTAGATCCTGAAGGAGCTCTACAAATTTAAAATTCATAACTGAGAGATCAGTTATGAAAAAGACTAAACCTCTCTGGGGATACACACCATTATCTCCAGGGCCCTCTAAACGCTCTTCTCTCTTTCTTTATAGTGATGGGATTACAGTCAATTCAGGGTCACACATTGTCCTGCTACTGAAGCACACATAGGGCCATTCATTAGATGACAGGAGGAGAAATATATGGGGCCATTGTCTTTTTTCATTTATTGCATATGAGAAGTAAGAGCTCAGCACCATCGCAGGCTTGGTAGAATACAGGATGAGATCTCTAAGTAGACACCTCCCACAGAACCTACTTTAAATGTCATGATCATTATAAGACTTACTTTGGAAACTTTCCACTTCAAATGACATCCAAGTGTCAATCTTGTTTCATCTCTCCATACATTCCTCAAATACTCATGAAAATAAATAATACAAAAAAATCACAAGAGATATTGCATGTACATGGATGGGAAATAAAAGACAAATGAATAAGTGAAGATAGGCATGGTGGTGCATGCTTATAATCCTAGTACTCAGGAGGCTGAGGCAGAAAGAGCACAAGTTTGAGGCAGGTCTGAGCTACATTAGAGTACAAGGCCAGCCTGAAGTACACAGTAAGACCCTGTCTCAAAACACCAAAATGTGGAAAAAAATCAAGGAGTTAAAAAGCATATGTAAGAGAGACAGGAAGATGATGGGCTACCGGAAATTAAGAACAAAATTCTGTTTTACTTGAAGGTGACCAAGGAATAGTTATTTCCCCATTAATCACTTCCAAGATCATTTTTTCCATCCTGAAATCTTAGTATCTATTGTACTTCACCGTTTTTTTTTCCTTTCTTATTTCCAATAGATGGGCTTCTGATGTTCCACCAAGTGCCCATGGTGGAGATGGATGGGATGAAGATGGTGCAGTCTAGAGCCATTCTCAACTACATCGCCACCAAATACAACCTCTATGGGAAAGACATGAAGGAGAGACTCCTGTACGGTAGATTTTCTGTTCTTACATGGGAAAATGACACAGGGAGAATTTAGGTTACATCTACAGCAAGCAAGACCATGGCAGTGGTCCTGGATAGGACAACAATGTGGGCCTGGATAGATATAGTGAGATGATTGGAGAAAAATACAAGATGAGATCACTATGTTCTTATAAGATGACAGAAGAGTAAAGTTGTAGATTAGGATGACTGGTTCTATCAGAACATGCTATCTTCAGACACCGAAGAGTTTTCAAACACTGGTGAAGCATGAAATCAAGAGGATGGTAGACTCATAATATCAGGTCCTCAGAGCATTATAAATGGGGCTTTAGTTAATGGCTTGGGACAAGTAACAGGTGTTTGAGGGTGAGGAAGAGAAATCTTGGTGTCTGAAGATCCAAAGGAGGCAATTCCAAAGTTCCAAAAATTATAATAATGAGGACCTGGAACCTAACTTACCAGCTAATCCTATGGACAGGTCAACTTGATAAGAGTTAGTGGCAGCCAGTGCCCATGTTGTATGGGCCACCTGAAACTTTCAATAGAATACAACAGCCTGGGTGAATCTCAAGAAACCAAGCCCAGGGGGTTGAGTGTACTCTTCCTATTTTGATGGAGCTGTTTAATTTAAATAATATACTGTATAGAATCAATGGCAGTTCCTCAAAACATTAAGTGCAGAGTCATTCAGAAATTTCTCTACAATGGTATATACCCTTACAAAATGCATAAACATTTATACATCTTTTGATCTTTTTTGAGACAGGGTCTTGCTCTGCAGTTCAGGATGGCCTTGAGCTCACATTGTAATCCAGGGTGGTTTTGAACCACAGTGATCCTTCTGCCTCAGCCTTCCAAGTGCTATATACTTATTTAGATATATTGTTAGCATTATTCATAATTTTCCAAAGTAAAAGCATACCAAATATCTATAATACAGGAACAATAAGTGAAGGCAGAACAAAAGAACAAAATATGCTAGAGGCAGACAATGGTAATGCAAAGAGAGGAAGTGGTGATGCATGATAAACAAGGATACACATTGCATTGTTTTATATAGAGTAAGGAAATGAGATTCAAAAAAGTAATTTGTTCTGTGACTTTGCATGAAATGTTCACACTGTTAAAGTCTATAGAGATGCAAAGTAATAGGCTTTGAGGGAGATGAGCAATGACTGCCCATAGCACAGAACGTTTTGGGGGTGGGTTAACAAAATATTTTGAATAGTGAATGCTAATGTTTTCAGAGTTCTATGAATATGTAAGAATACCAAATATTAATATATAAAGCATGGACAATATAGGTATGTGAATATGTGACAAAACTGTCAAATACATTTTTGAAAACGGTTGTAGATACAGCTTGAAAAATCAGAAATAACTGGCTTCCATGGCATGCATTAGTTCAACTAAATTTAAGAAACACACTGAGGAAGGGGCGAGATTAGTGACGGTGAAACTTTTTTGACCTCTCAGTGATAACAAACAGCCTGCTGCAGCATATATGCCTTAAGTTTGGTACCACTGGGCTGGACAAAGCAGAGTCATGTGCGATGGAAACAAGGCCAGACTCGGAGGAACACACGGGAGAAGGTTGTGGAAACCTGTTCAATGGGAAACTTATAACTTTGGACATGGCAATGAGCATGTGCTGTGTAAAAAAGATTTGAGACAGCAGACAGCAGACACAAGCCTGAAAGTTTGTGCCAGGTGTTGTATCATGAGTCTACATTTGAGGCACATAGGACAGACAGGAGGTTTTGCACACACAAACCACACAGCTGCAAATCCTGTTTATACTCTGAGTGGATATATGTAGTGATGGCATCAAGATCTTCCCTCATTGTGACTCTGATCCCTCCCTCAATGCTCTTTGTGCTGGTACTTGGTCATGGATATGGCAAAAATTTTATGTATTTTTTGTCTACCTCATAGACTATTCTAAGAATTGACAACAGAAAAGTGAAACTCATAGTGTAATAGACAATAATATATAAAAACTACCCACTGCAGATGAACTACTTTGTAAGCACCTGATGTTCTTATTTATTTAGGTTTTAAACAGTAAAAACTAAGATAACGAAAATTTGACTGTTGGATGTGCTGTCTTTCAGGATCGATATGTATACAGAAGGAATGGCAGATTTATTTGAACTGTCCTTTAAAGTGATATTAGGTCCCCCAGAGCAGAGAGATGCTACAAAATCGTTGATTAAAGACAGAGCAAAGAATCGTTTCTTCCCTGCCTTCGAAAAAGTAAGTGAAGCTGCTTAGAGTTTTAGAAAGCCAAATTCGGGGGTCAGGAGGAACAGGGCTGGATGCTCCCAGAGCCTTTACCTTTACATTTGGTGAACCTTTGGAAAAGCAGAGCAGAGCCTGCAGGCGAAGGAATTGTCAGGGTGGACTGGAAAGCCGCATTGGAGGGTAATCACCAAGGTATAATTTTTGAGTCAATGTTCACTTTGTTACACACGGTTTAGAATTCAGCACTCAACAGGATTTCATGGTCATAAGACAACTTGGAGAGTAATAGTCTGTGAGTCACCCTCCAGGTTGTGTGGCCCTGAAGAATGGCCTGAACTTCCATTCCAGAGCAACCTGATGAGAACAGTGGATCTCAAAATGTTCTGGTCCAAGTACAGGGAGACACTTGTCTTTACAAAGTATATTGGTAGAGGGAAGGAAAGGAGGGGACACTAGGGGATTATAAAAGATCATCTACAGGACTGAGGTACATGGCTCCAAGACCTGAGATGAAAGACATGCAAACTAAGGAAATAAAGGTCCATCGTTGCAGATATAGTCCCTACCTTAGTTAAGGCTTTGTGAAGGTAACAAAAGAACTTTTCAAAAGGACAATCATGTGAATTTAAGCTGAATAGAAACAAACAACCAGATATGATTATAAGACACACAAAAGACCTGCAAATGTATTAGAGAACTAACCCATCAGTACTCATTTCATAAAACATTGCATTATTTTTTCTTTTATTCAATGAGCCAATTTGTTACTGATTTTATCTAATGAAAGAAATGACTTCTCATGCATTACAGCTCATGCATGATGCATTATTAACTTCTCATGCATTACAATTTAAGTTGCAGCATCGGCTCTGTTTATTCCTTGAGAACTCCTCATGGAGATTATAGTCTACTGTAAGGAAGGAGCAAAGGGGATAATGAGTTCGAGTTCCCTCAGGTTAGCTCATATCCCAGAGAGATAGCCAGGAGACGAGGAAAGCAGAGAAGGGAGAAAGGACGGTACTCAGGTGACCGCAGTGGTGAAGGGAGCCAGCATGACATTAGAGCCAGGGCTCCTGGGAGATGCGGACAGAGGAGGGGAGAAGCAAGTATGCAGATTTCAGGCTATGAGCAAATGGAAACTCGGTACAGCAGAAGCTGAAGCCTTGGTATATGCAGAAGGTGTGGGCACAGGCTTGGGCACAACTGGGGCGTGGATATGAGAATGAGAGTGGCACCTGGGTTTTATGTAGGAGTGAGCAGAGGCCACTTCTTAGCCTCCCTCATGGGTCAGGTGAAAGATCTGGAGCACCAAGCAAACTAAGGGAGTCAGAAGAGGCAAAAAGTCAGGCTGAGAGGCTCAGGGAGAAATTAGGACCCAGTCGGCACATATTTATGATTTTGACTCCTCAAATTCTCCAGGTATTGAAGAGCCATGGACAAGGCTATCTTGTGGGCAACAAGCTGAGCAAGGCCGATATTCTCCTGACTGAACTTATGTACTGTGTTGAAGAGTTTGACGCCAGTCTTTTGACCAACTTCCCCCTGCTGCAGGTGACTGTTCCACTGCCCTCACAGAGGCAGCCCACATCTCCCACCATGAATCTCATTTAGTTCCATAGTGAAGTTTGCGCCCAGCCTTCCCCAGGCCTTCAAATTCCCCACCCGTGCCTCTAATGTGAGTGCCTACTCCTCGGATTTGAGATATGAAATTAATCTTTTTGTGCAAGGAAATGTAAGGTATATGCTACTTCAAAATTATTTTCTGTCTAACAGGGCAAGTGCTTAAAGCCCTGTGTCTTCCGGCTCCACCATTGCCCTGTTTACCTGATGTCCTTTCCTCTGCTCTGGCTTTCACTACCAGGGGTTGTGTATTTCTCTCCATAGGTCTATCGCTTCCCAGCCCACACAGCACCCTACTAACAAGCAAGCCTTACCAGTACCATTAGTGCGAATGTTGGTTATGACTAGCCCCTGATTAATATTTTGTATCTTTTTCTCAACTTGAGTTTTTCTAACTTTACATTTCCTTGCTTAGATACATTTATTTGTTTATACCTAGCAGACACATTGTTCTCTGTGAGTTGCAAGGATAAAAATCAAGTGTTTATGTCTGAGAGGACAGGGATAATTACCACTAAATGAAAAATTAAAAGGTGTGTTTCAGGAAGTGCTATTGAGCTATGCTTTCTGCTTCTTGAACTCTGTTCACTGTGTGTTTCCAGCTCTATACTGCAGCTAATAGGTTTTTTGTAGGGGTGGGATGGGGGCTCCCAGGGTTTTGTTAATAGTTGTTTTTGAAATTAAGATCTGCCATGAGATTGTGATTTGTATGTTGCAGGCTCTAAAAACCAGAGTCAGTAACCTGCCTAATGTGAAGAAGTTTCTGCAACCTGGAAGCCAGAGGAAGCCTTTTACTACTCCAGAAATGTTCGAAGAAATGAAAAAGAGCTTCAAGTTTTAATATGGGTGGTACTGACCAAACCATGCATATCAAACTTCTAAATTTTACAGCAATACATTTTTATGTAAATATTGATCTCTGGCATTTCTAGATTGTATATCACAGTGCAATAACAATATTTCTTTAAGAAGACAACATTTATTTTCTCAATTAGGCTTGGATGTGAAACTGAATTTCTAATTTCCTTTTTTTCCCCTGGTCTTTTCTGAGACAGGGTTTCACTATGTAGTTCAGGTGGGCCTTGATGTCATTTTTTAGCCCAGGTTGACCTCAAACTCACAGTGATCCTTCTACCTCAGCTTCCTGAGTGCTGAGATTATAGGCATGTGCTATTACACCTGACTCTAATGTCCTTTTTTAATTTTTTATTTAAAAGGAAAAAAAACCAAATCAAAATGGTATAAGGGTACAAGAAATAAAGAATTACAAAAAAAACAGTAAGAAATCACTAGTTAATAGATTACATATTGTCATCTTAGAAATAATTGTTCAAGTTACAGGATTAAAGCATACAAAGTGGACATTCAAACAGTGAGACTGCAAACAGTTGTGTTCAATGATCCAACAAAAATTCAGTAGTATGGTCATCTATCTTAACACACCTAAACACATTTGCAGTTGTATCCTTTAGAGCACTTTTTTTCCTCTCTTTTTTTACCACAAAATTTACACATTTTGGGTTTTATTACTCCCATAGCTCTTATTACATTTTTTGGAAGAGAATAAAACCAAATATGACAAAACAAAGCTGTCATTCAAAACCAAGGATAGACATAGCACATGATGTAAAAACAGAATACAAGGTTATCAACAACGGTTACCATAATGCTTCTTGCTTCCTTAAAAAGAATTGCCTATATCATTAGGTATAATAAAGTTGAACAAAACAGTACAGAACAATACCAATAAAACCTAAACTTGAGACATTACAGGACTTCAAAAGAAGATAGTAGTCAAACCAGAATGGGCATCATAGTGAATCTTATTGCCTTCAAAGTAGTTGCCTATACCCTCAAAACTTGATTCTATCAAACAGAATGGAACAGAGTCTAATCAGTTAAAAGAAGATAGTGGGAGTAAGACAGGACTTCAAATAGTTAATAAGAAATCAAAAAAGTTGCTATAATATATCCTGCTAATTTTTTTGATTTCCCCTTAATTAAAAACATAATAAAAGAATAAAAAATAAAGAAATTTTTAATGAATAAGGGGGAGATTGAGATAAAAGAGGACATAACAACATAACAATACAGGTCAAAGCATGACTGTTTCAGCAACTTAGTGTTCCACCACCAAATAACCCAACTTAATAGTAGTTACCATAGTGTCTTTTTCTTGAAATATTTGAATATAACATCATATACTATAGCATCAAACATATCAAGACAGTGTGACACCATTCGAGTGGATGAAAATATTACAGAGTATTTAGAATCAGCGAACAGAAAATGAGCAATGGTTTCTACATTATCTCTCTGCCTATAAAAATTTTTGTTTATACTATCACATATAATAAAATCCAGTAAGATAAAACATGATAAAACCAATGGAGAGAGAAGAGCAACAGTTTGGTGGGGCTTCAAAACAAGATGATATTAAATCAGCACTAGCTATTATGATGTCTTGTTTTCTGCAAAATAGCTGTTCATTTTATCCCAGGCAATAATATCAAGCAGCCCAGAATAAAACCATTCCAATTAGTGAGTGAAAACTTTATAAGTCTTGAAGGCCACATAATGGGGAATCATGATTACCACATACTTTTATATATTTGAATCATTTCTTACACTAGGGAAACTATTCATTTTCACACATGTGAGTTTATTTCACTTATGAGAATGGTCTCAAGCTGTGCCCATTTATTTATAAATATCTCAATGTGATCATTCTTTATAGCTGAATAGTACTCCACTGTACAAAAGTACCACAACTTTTTTATCCATTCCTCAGCTGATGGACACTTGGGTTGTTTCCAAGATCGGGCGATTGCAAATTGTGCTGCTATAAACATAGGTGCACATATATCACTGTGGTATGATGCTTTCAGTTCTTCTGAGAATATGCCGAGTAGTGGAATAGCTGGAACAAATGGGACTCCCAATCTCAGCTTTTTGAGAAATCTCCAGAGTGACTTTCACAAAGGCTGTACCAGTCTACACTCCCACCAGCAGTGCAGGAGAGTTCCTTTTCCCCCACAGCCTCTCCAGCATTTGTTGGTGGTTTTCTTGATCCTGGCCATTTTTTCAGGAGTGAGATGAAATCTCAGTGTGGTTTTAATTTGCATTTCTCTAAAGACTGATGATGATGGACATTTTTTCATGTATTTTTTTGCCATTTGTATTTCTTCATCTGAGAAGTGTGTATGCATCTCAGATGCCCATTTTTGGATTGAATTTTTGAATTTTGGGGGTCTGAGTTTTTTAATTCTTTGTATGTTTTAGACAAAAGTCGATTGTCTGAGGGGGAGTTCACTAAGATTTTTTCCCAGTTTGTGGGTTTTCTTTTCACTATGCTGGAGATTTCTTTTGACATGCAGAAACTTTTTAATAAGAGGTGGTCCGAGTTATTGATTCTGGGAAGTATTTCCCGTGGGGTTTGAGTCCTGATCATGAATTCTCTACCTACCCCTATGTCTTCAAAGTTTCTACCCAATTTGTCTTCCAATAGATTTAGTGTTTCTGTTTTAATACTCAGATCATTGATCCATTTAGATTTTAATTTAGTACATGGTGATAGACATGGGTCTAGTTTTAGTTTTTAGCAAATGGAAAGCCAGTTTTTCCAACACCACTTATTAAAGAGACTGTCGTTCTTCCAGTGAATCTGTTTGGACCCTTTATCAAAGATAAGGTGGTTGAGTGTGTTTGTAGTTATGGTTGTATCTTCTAATCTATTCCATTGATCTTCGGCTCTGTTTTGATTCCAAGTACCATGTTGATTTTACTATGGTTGTTTTGTATTACAACTTCAAGTGAGGGATTGTGATGCCTCCTGCCTTGCCTTTATTGCTTAGAACTGCCTTTGCTCTTCTAGATCTCTTCTCACTCCAGATGAATTTTAGGAGTGTTTTCTCTAGATTTATAAAGCATGTTGATGGTATTTTTATTGGGATTGCATTGAATCTGTATGACAGTTTTGGGAGAATGGCAATTTTCACAATGTTTATTCTTCCTATTGATGAGCAAGGGATGTCTTTCCATTTTCTGAGATCATATTCAATTTCTTTTTTCAGTGTATTATAATTTTCCCTGTATAGGTCTTTCACTTCTTTCGTAAGAGTAATTCCTAAATATTTCATTTTTTTGGTTGCTATTGTGAGGAGTGTGGATTCTCTTATTTCTCTCTCTGTGATTTTGTTGTTAGTGTATAGGAATGCTATTGATTTCTGAGTATTGATTTTGTATCCAGCTACATTACTGAGTTTATTTATTATATCCAAGAGTGGCAAATAAATACATGAAAAAATGTTCAGCATTATTGGTTATTAGAGAAATGTATTTTAAAGCCACACTGAGATTCCATCTCACTCCAGAAAAAAATCGCCAGGATCAAGAAAAATACCAACAACAAGTGCTGGAGAGGCTGTGGGGAAAAAGGAACTCTCCTCCCCTGTTGGTGGGAGTGTAGACTGCTGCAAGCATTGTGGAGGTCAGTCTGGAGATATCAAAAAGCTGGGATTGGAAGTTCCATTTGTTCCAGCTATTTCACTGCTAGGCATATTCTCAGAAGAACTGAAAGCATCATACCACAGTGATATATGTGCATCTATGTTTATAGCAGCACAGTTTGTAATAGTCAGATCTTGGAAACAACCTAAGAGTCCATCAACTGAGGAATGGGTAAAAAAGATATGGTATTTTTGTACAGTGGAGTACTTCTCAGCTATAAGGAATGATCACACTGAGAAATTTTAAAAAATGGATGCAACTTGAGACCATATTCATAAGTGAAATAAACTCTCATGTATATCTATCGTATAGTCTCCCTAGTGTAAAAAATGGTAAAAGTATATAAAAGTTTATGGTAATTATGATTCCCCATTACATTGCTTTGAAGCCTTATAATTTTTCCATTCATTATCCTGGGCTGTTTGATTTTATTATCTGTGATGGTATGAATAGGTATTTTGAAGAAAACAAGACATTTTAATAGCCAGTGTTTATTTAATATCATCTTGTTTTGAAATCCTACCATATTTTTGTTCTTCTTTTTCCATTGGTTCTATCATGTTGTACCTTATTGGATTTTATTATGTGTGGTAGTATAAACAGATTTTTTATGGACAATGAGAAAATATAGTAACCGTTGTTCATTTTCTGTTATTTGGTTCTGAATGCCCTGTAATAGTTTCATCCTCTTTAATGGCTTTACACTATTTTGTTTGATGCTATTGTGTATGAAGTTATGCTCAACTATTTCAAGGAAAGAGACATTATGGTAGCTACTGTTATATCAGGTTGTCTTGAGGTTAAATACTGTGTTGCTTAAATTGTTCTGTTCTGATCTGCTTAGTTATGTGCTCTTTTGTCTTAATCTCTTTAAAATAAAAAAATTAAAAAGATAAGGTGGCTGAGAATGTTTGTAGTTTGATTGTATCTTCTAATCTATTCCATTGATCTTCAGTTGTGTTTTTATTCCAGTATCAGGCTGATTTTTATCACAATAACTTTGTAGTATAACTTCAAGTCAGGGATTGTGATGCCTTCTGCCTTGCATTTATTGCCCAGAATTGCCTTTGCTATTGTAGGTCTTTTCTAGTTCCAGATAAATTTTAGGAATGATTTCTCTAGATCTGTGAGGTATGCTAGTGGTATTTTGATTGGAATTGCATTAAATCTATACAAGAATTTTGAGAGAATGGCCATTTCACAGTTTATTCTTCCAATTCATGAACAATGAATGCCTTTCCATTTTCTGAGATCTTCAATTTCTTTTTTCAGGATATTATAATTTTCACTGAATAGATCTTTTACTTCCTTTGCTGATTAATTCCTAAGTATTTCATTTGTTTGAATACTATTGTGAAGGGTGTGGTTTCTCTTGTTTCTCTCTCAGTAAGTTTGTTGTTATTGTATAGGAATGCTATTGATTTTTGAGTGTTGACTTTGTGTCCAGCTACATTACTGAATTTGGTTATTGCACCTAGAAGTCTTTCAATGGAGTTTTGGGGTCTTCTATGTAGAGTATCATGTCAAATAATGGTAATTTAACTTCTTCTTTTCCTATCCTTACTTCTTTTATTGCTCTCTCTTGTCTAATTGCTCTGGCTAGTATTTCCAGCATTATATTGAATAGAGTGGTGATACTGGAGAGCCTTGTCTTGTTCCTGATTTTAGTGTGCAAGCTTGCAGCTTTTGACCATTTAATGTGATGCTGGCTATTGATTTGTCATGGTGATTTATATCATATTAAGATAAAGAGCATCTATTCCAATATTCCATATGATTCTCATCATGAATTAGTATTGGACTTTATCAGAAGCTTTTTCTTCATCTATAGAAATGATCATGTGATTCTTGTTTTTTGCTCTATTGATTTGGAGGGTTGCATTTATTGATTTGTTTATTTTGAACCACCTCTGCATTCCTGTGATGAATACCACTTGGTCATGGTGTATAATCTTCTATGATTTGTTGCATTTTGTTTGCCAAAATTTTATTGAGAATTTTTGCATCTGTGTTCATTAGGGAGATTGGCCTATAGTTCTCCTTTTTGGTTAGGTCTGTTTCTGGTTTTGGTATTTGAGTAATACTTCCAGGAATGAGATAGGGAGAATTGCTTCCCTTTCAATTCCATTGAAGAATTTGAGTAGTGTTAACATTGTCTTCCTTGAATTTCTTGTAGAATTCAGCTGCGAATCCATCAGGACCTGGGATTTTCTTTGTTGCTCAGGTTTTAATTACATTTTCAATTTCATTAACTGACATTGGGTTATTCAGCAGTTTCATATCTTCTTGACTCAGTTTTGGTAGTTCATATGTTTCTAGGAATCTGTCGATTTTTTTGTGTGTGTGTGTTATCAAACCTATGAGAGTAGAGGTTTCCAAACTAGGTACTGATGATCTTCTATATTTTCACAGGTTCTGTAGTGATTTTTCCCTTTTCTTTGTTTATTGAATGAATTTGTGTTTTTTCTTTCCTTTTAAAAATAAAGTTGGCTGGTGCTTATCAATTTTATTTATTCTTTCAAAGAAACAACTCTTTGATTCATTGATTCTTTGTATTGTTTTCTAGTCTCTATCATGTTGATTTCTGCTCTGACCTTTACAATTTCGTCCTTTCTTTTGGCTTTGGGCTTGACTTGCTCTTCTTTCTCTAGATGTTTGAGGCGTAGCATCAGGTTGTTTGTGTTCATTCTGTTTTCCTGGGAGTTCACTGCAATAAATTTCCCTCTGAGAACTGCTTTCATTGTGTCCCTCTCTATTCCTATTGATAGTGACCACAAGAGCAGAACCATGGGCTCACATTCAGGGCCACAACATGCACATAACTGAAATAAAAAAACATCAAACACTATAAAAATTTTATATATCAATTATTTGGATATTTTAGTGACTTTTTCTGTTAAAAACTGATTGTAGCCAGGCATTATGGTCCATCTTGGTAATCCAAGCTCTCAGGAGGCTGAGGCAGGAGGACTTCCTTGAGTTGAAGGCCATCCTGGGCTACATAGTGAGACCTTGTCTCAGCCCTCCCCCCAGAAACAACTGATTACAGTTCACAGTCCCTGAAAGACTTCCATGCATATTTTGAAGTATATTATATTGAAAATAAAGTTAGCTTTTGTTTTGAATAGAAATTAATTTGAATGACAAGCCCAGCACGTACTTATGTCAAAGTACTTTAGAGACTGCAGTTTCCTCAACTTTAAAGTAATAATAATGATGAAATTTGCCTTTCACTACTGTTGAAGCATAAACTAAAGATGTATTTGGGAAAATGTGCAGTTGGTGACTAGAAGTGAACAAAGGTCAGGTCCCTTTAACTGTTGCTCAAAATCCAATATCAAACTGAATGGAAGACTCTTTGCACAGAGGAATCTAGAAGAAAACAGGCTTAAGGACAACAAAGTCCAAATCACCAGCCAGGAGTCAGTTTAGAATGCAGTTTAAATACAGTTTGCAATCAGTAAGTACAAGGCAGATGGTAGGTTACTACATGATTAGTTTATGAATTGCATTAAGTCACATATTGTCAGGCAAGTTAGTTCTAAACAGATTTACTTACAGGGAATTGTCTACCATAATGTGGGAACATCCTGGGGACCAGTGGAGGGGTCCAAGTGGAGCAACAAAGTTAAGAGTGTCCTTGACTGGGCCACTATGTCCCACACAAAGTCTTTGAGGTAAACTGGAAACAATACATATTCTTTGAACTAAGGAAATCATGGGCTGGACATAGTCAAAGTGACCCAGTGCATTATCAGAAGAGCATCTGGACTTGGACAGTAAGGCAGACTGAATTTAGCAGGATGCTTATGTGACAAGCAACAGGAACATAGACAGAGACCACTGATTTTTAATTGCTATCTGATGACTATAAGTTTGCTATTCTATAACTGTGCCTTTGTATGTTAAATATTGTTGGGTTTCTCTCATGTGAGAAATCCATAACTTAAAGTCAAATAAATTTTAAATTTTATTTTAGAGAGGATAAAACAGAATAACAGAATGATAATAAAACAATATTTTTATAGTTGTTCCCTTACACTACATTCTGTAACGAGCACCCCAATATTCTTTTCACTTGGCCATAAAATAAAATACAAACAGTAGGGGCAGAATACCTAATTCTAAATAAATCAAGGAATTAGCATGCTCTATCTGGATAAAGATTTTGGACTTAAGAGCTAAAGAAGAGCCAGTCTGAGGGTCAATTTCTGCTTTGGCTCACATGCGGCCTCGAATCATGCAGTGGAACGTGCCAGGGCTCCATCCTGGTCCTTGCTGCCAGCCACAAACTGCAGTCTCAGGGCCCCAGAGTCTTCATTTCTGTGGGGTTTAGGTCTAGCCTCCTTTCAGCCTGTGACTTGTGCGTGGATTTTTATGCCTATCCCTGAACAGAGTGGTGAACGTTGCATTTAACCTCTCTAGTGCTCAGCTTCATTCACTGGGAACTGGAAAGAGTAACAACTAGTTCACTGGGAGTGTCACAAGGGTGAAATACACAGGGCTTCAGGGGGACTAGGATTGGAGAATTGTCACTAGATTTGCCACTAACACCCACATGGATAGGTGTTTATGTCATTAAATGTAACGAAAATAAAAATCACACTATCACCTATTTGCATGTCAGGAACTGTCACTTGTCACTCCCCTCACAAACACCTTTTAAACTTTTTTTTATTTCCTATTAACTTGATTTGAAGTCCTGTATTACTCGCTCTATCTTGTTTTGACTGATTAGACTCTGTTCCATTCTGTTTGATAGTATCAAGTTTGAGGGTATAGGCAACTTTGAAGGCAATAAGATTCACTATGATGCCTATTCTGATTTGACTATTATCTTCTTTTGAAGTCCTGTAATGTCTCCAATGTTTGGGTTTTATTGGTGTTGTTCTGTACTGTTTTGTTCAACTTTATAATATCTAATGATATAGGCAATTCTTTTTAAGGAAGCAAGAGGCATTATGGTAACCATTGTTGATAACCTAGTACTCTGTTTTTACGTCATGTGCTATGTCTATCCTTGGTTTTGACTGAGAGCTTTGTTTTGTCATATTTGGTTTTATTCTCTCCAAAAAAAAGTAGCAAGAACTATGGGAGTAATAAAACCCAAAATGTGTAATAAAACTCAAAATGTGTAAATTTTGCTATAAAAAAGAGAAGAAAAAAAGTGCTCTAAAGGATACAACTGCAAGTGTGTTTAGGTGTATTAAGATAAATGACCATATTAATGTTTTTGGTTGGATCACTGAATACAACTGTTTGCAGTCTCATTGTTTGAATGTCCACTTTGTATGCTTTGATCCTGTGACTTGAGCAACTATCTCTAAGATAATAATGTGTAATCTATTAACTGGTGATTTCTTACTGTTTTTTTTTTTTGTAGTTCTGTATTACTTGTACCCTTACACTGTTTTGTTTTTTCTCTTTGTCCTTTTAAATAAAATTTTTTAAAAAAATTAGTGTATGTTTGGGATGTGTATTAGAAACGTCCTTCTTAGGTAATTGTTACATATACATATCACACCTTGATTCTTTTTAGTTCCTCTTCCCCTCCTCTCCTTTCTTCGAGATCATAATGAAAAGTGAAATAAATTAGACACAGAAAGTTAAATATTGCTGGGTTTTTTATTGCTGGGTTTTTTATGAGAAACTCATAACTTAAGGTCAAATAATTTTTAAAGAGGATAAAACAGAATCAAAGCAAACCAGAGTAAGAGATACAGGATTTCAGAACATAAAATCAACTATAGTTACCATAATGTCTTTTGATGTCTTCAAAATAGCTACAGATAACTTTGACACAGTAGAAATCAAACAGGACAGAATAGAAACAATAAAAACAAAACAATGAATGCAATAAAGGACCTCAAAACAAGCCAATAAGAAATTCAAAATTGCTACCATAATATGTCTTGCTATCTTTGAAATAGCTGTTCCTGCCATCAGATTTGTATCAAACAAAACAAAATAGAATAAAACCCAACCCAACAAAACAATGGAAACCATATAGGACTTCCCAAACAAGATCTCCAACCCTCAGGAAGGAGGTCCTCTGGATGGCACACTGCGTGCTGCTCTCCTCTGAATCTATGATCAGACCACTGGCCCTAGACCTACAATATTAGGGTAAGACCAAAGCACCACAGGCATCCAAGTGCATTTCACCTTGATAGAAATTATCACAGTCTATCATTCTCCAGGTAAGCCAGTCTCTTCCAGGGGGTAGAGTGACTAGTATTGCTTATTTTCTATCCCACTTACAAGAAGGTGCTCTGGTCTGGCTGCTCCCAGTCTGGCAGTGGCCCACACATGGTGCTGGTTTCCAGACTTGGCTTGCTTGCTGGTATGGACTTGTTCTTTCTCTAAAGTCAAGTAATTTAAAGTCAAATGAAAGATAGATTCTAGAAAACTGGAGCTAGACTATGTGGATATGGGTAGGAAACTGGCTACATTTCCGTTAGTGAAAGAGGGCACTTCTTTGGGTCATTTCCTGATGCCGGCTGCTGATGAATACAAGTGTGGGTGAAAATGACCTTCTTGGGTCCCCCAAGCCAAGCACAAGGGAGCAAGGCCACCTGCACACTTCAGGCCCTGTGCCATGTGCACCATGCAGCACAATTTCACCTCTGTGGTCCCATTCATTCCTGTGTAGGGAAACTGAGGCACACACTCAGGCACGAACCCAAGCTTTGTTACTTCCATACCTAGAGAGAGTGGGGTTCATCTGGAGGGTCACAGACAAAGCTGGAGTGGAGGCAAATTCTAAGTTGGGGCATCTTATGTCAAATTTAAAAAGCTTTATCACAAGAGCCAGGAGATTTTTCTTATCAGATCATCTGTCAATGGTGTTACCTTTAAAAATATCAGTTATTAAGAAAGTAATGAAAAAATCTGGCAGTGATAGTCATATCAAGAACAGACAGAAAATTAAAAGAAATTTAAGAAGAAAATAACAGTTTTATTTGGATTTTGATTTAAGTAGACTTAAAAAGTAATTAATACCAATTACTCAACAGAAATTAAATCATTCATTTATATTTGATATTACTGTATTACAAATTTTAAGTTTGACAGTGGATCAGTTTTTTTAATGAATTTCTTATGTTTTCAATATAATTAAAATGCTGAGTGGTGATATCTGGGATTTGCTTCTAATTACCACAGGAAGAGCGTGGGTAGTTATATAAGTGAAACTACACTAACTTAAACTGAAAATTATTGAAGGTATGTGATAAATAAGAATTATTTTACTTTTGCTTTCTTGTTTAATTTTTTTGCATGCAGGAAATTTAACTATTGCATAAGGATAAGAAAAATAAATGTAATGAGTTCAAATGCGAACCAAGAGTGAGAGGCAAGAGGCACTAGACTGGATTGTATCAAACTACTTATTACAGATGTAAGGCATTGGTTCAGCATGTATTTTGTAGCATACCCACAAGATTCTGTGCTGGAGTCCTCTGTTAAAATATAAAATCAGACATTAAAATTTAAAGGAATCTGGTGATCTTTCAACAGTTCATAGATCAGGCAGCTCGAGATTACAAGCAGTTCAGTGCTGGCCTGGGAGCAGCCAGAGAAAATTCTTACAAAATATCCCTGGGCCAAAGACAAAACAGATTAAAGAGGAACGTCCATAGCTAGAAGTAACTTTCCTGGGTTTATGTGGTTAAGCTTGAACTTTGTAATACTGCCTATTTTGTTTTCTGATTTCCTTACTTGTTGGTTATCACACACACACACACACACACACGCACACGCACACGCACACGCACACACACACACACACACACACACACACACACACACACACGGATAAGCAAGGATTAGAAAACAGACATATTCATACTCCCAAGACACTTACATGCTAGTGTCGATTCTGATAAATAGGTGATAACGATGCAAACATCACATTAAAAACCCACTTTCAGGCTGGGAATTTAGCTTAGTGGTACAGCTGCCTACCTGCCAAGCATGAGGTTGTGAGTTTGATCCCTGGTACAAAAACAAACAATCAAATGAAAAGTCCTCTCGCCCCGGGAACAGCAAGAGCCACTTTTGGGGGACATTACTGAGTGTGCTGCCCTCTAAAGGCGCCACTGAGAAAAACATTCCTCCTTCCAGGTGGATGCAGCCTCTGAGTGAGCAGTTCCCTCGGGAAGGCAGTTTGCACACTCTCAGGAATTCTTGTCCCGTAAGTACCAGCAGAAAAGAAATGTTCCAGGGCAGGGTTGTGTCTTTTTTAAACATTAATTAAATGTGTTGGTAGGTCTTAAGTGCACATAACGATCACATTCATCACAGGGAATTTGTACCCGCACGTGGCACAGCTTGATTCTTTTCCCCCCATTTCCTTACCTAACTTCAACCCCTCTCCCTTCATTTACAAAAAGTTTGTTTCCATTTTTCCTTCTTTTCTCATCTTTCCGTTATTTGCCTTTCCTTCATTTCCCCTTCCTCTGTCCCTAATTTCTCTTCCCAATTGTACATATTCTTCTTATTTCACAATATCTTTTATTCATTTTGTTTTTATTTATAATTTCAGTTCCTCACAGCAGAGGGACAAGGTGGTATTTATACACGTGTGTCTGATTTATTTCACTTAAGAGTATGGTCTCAAGGTGCATCCATTTACCTACAACTGACTCCAGCTAATCTTTCTTTATAGCAGAATAGTACTCCAATTCATATATTTTTTTTTCTTTATGCATTCATAGGTTTGTGGGCATTTGGGCTGTTTCCAAGATTTAGCTGTAACACACTGTGCCACCATAATGAGTGTGCATATATCACTGTGTTATGGTGTTTTTAGTTCTTGCAGTAAGATGCCAAGAAGAGGAAGAGCTGGGTCAAATAGAACCCTAGTCCAGTTTTTTCAGGAATCTTCATATTGGTTTCCATAGTGATTGTACAAGTCTATACACCCACCAACAGTGGAAAAGCATGTTTGTGTCTGGCAGAGGAGAACGCCCAGCCTTACAACTGGTGCACTCCTCTCCATGTGCTCACTGAAGGTCCATAGGACTTCCTCTTCCTCATCCTTATGACTGCACAGGATGGTGGACAAGGACTCCTGGGATGTACTCACCCAGACCTCCTGGATGCTCTTGGTGCCCAAAGTCTGATCACTATGATTTCACCCCCTGCCAGGAGCCTTACCATCAGTGTCACACCCACCACAACTGTCCCTCCTCATCTGTGGGAAGCCCTGTAATTGGCTGCCACCCTATATCTGCAGGCATCACCACTTTAACCCCTTCTAGGAGTTAAGTTTCGTAGTTAAGAAGCTCCTTGCCTAGCTTGTTTGGCCCATTCAGGGATTATGCTTATGAGCCCATGTGCAGTAATTTGAAAATTTGAATTAACCTATAATCCTCAGTCTTGCCACTATCGCTAAGTTACCTGCTGTTGTCTCAGAACCAGCTCCCTCCTCCCGCAATACCCTATATATCTGTTACTTTTTCATTGAATAAACAAGACTTGATTGGATTTCTGACTTGTCTGTTCTTCATGTCTCTTGTCCCCTTTCATCCCCACTGCCCCTCTAGGGTCTCTGTGGACTTACCCACAGGCCAAGACACTCATCCTCTCTCCTATGATGACCATCCCATATGTGTTTGCTGAACTGAATCTTGTAAATGGAACACACACCCCACATTACTGCCTCCAGAATGACCCTCTGTGATCAGATACATCCATAACACTCTTCCATAGAATGAGGTAGAAACTAAAAATTTGTAACATTTTGTCATAAAGAGTGCCGTTAAATGTCTTAACTAATGAAAACACCTGTACTATTTATTACGTGATTTATGTGGCTTGTTCTTTGTTTTGAAAACACTGCACTATTCTGGCAAAAAAATACTCTGCCCTTATTTTATTTTATTTTTTTAAATTTCATTTGAAAGAAAAAAGAGAAAAAACAAAACAAAACAAAGCGGTGCAAGGGTACAAGTAATACAGAACTACAAAAAAAAAAAGTAAGAAATCACCAGTTAATAGATTACACATTGTCGTCTTAGAGATAGTTGCTCAAGTCAGAGTATCAAAGCATACAAAGTGGACCTTCAAACAGAGAGACTGTAAACAGTTGTGTTCAATGATCCAACCAAAAACATTAATATGGTCAGCTATTTAACACTCCTAAACACACTTGCTGTTGTATCCTTTAGAGCACTCTTTTTCCCTCTCTTTTCTACAACAAAATTTACACATTTTGGGTTTTATTACTCTTTAGTTCTTATTACTTTTTTTTTTGGAAGAGAATAAAGTCAAATATGGCAAAACAAAGCTGACAGTCAAAACCAAGGATAGACATAGTACATGATGTAAAAACAGAGTATAAGGTTATCAACAATCGTTACCATAATGCCTCTTGCTTCCTCACAAATAATTGTCTACCTCATTAGGTATTATAAAGTTGAACAAAACATTTCAGAACAAGACCAATAAAACTTAAACATTGTAAACATTACAGGACTTCCAAAGGAGATAATAGTCAAACCAGAATGGGCATCTTAGTGAATCTTATTGCCTTCAAAGTAGTTGCCTATACCCTCAAACTTGATACTACCATACAGAATGGAACAGTGTCTAATCAGTCAAAACAAGAGAGTGGGAGTATTACAGGACTTCAAATCAAGTCAATAGGAAATCAAAAAAAGTTACTATAATATATCCTGCTAATTTTTTAATTTTCCCCTTAATTAAAAAAATCATAAAAAAATAACTAATTTTTGTAATGAATAAGGGAGAGATTGAGATAAAAGAGGACATAACAATATAACAATACAGGTCAAAGCATGACTGTTTCAGCAACCTAGTGCTTCACCATCAAATAACCTGACTTAATAGTAGTTACCAGAGTGTCTGTCCTTTTCCTTGAAATATTTGAATATAACTTCATATACTATAGCTTCAAATACTTCTGTATCAAGAAACCCAGAATAAAGCCTTTCCAATTAATTAGTGAAAACTTTATAAGGCTTCAAAGCCACATATTGGGGAATCATGATTACCACATACTTTTATATATTTGAATCATTACTTACATTAGGAAAACTATTTGGTATTCACACATGGGAGATTGATTTATTTCCCTTATGAGTATGGTCTCAAGCTGCGCCCATTTATTGATAAATATCTCAATGTGATCCTTCTTTATAGCTGAGTAATACTCCATATAGAAATACCACAACTTTTTTATCCATTATTCAGTTGATAGACACTTGGGTTGTTTCCAAGATCTTGCGATTACAAATTGTGCTGCTATAAACATAGTTGCACATATATCACTGTGGTTATGATGCTTTCAGTTCTTCTGGGAATATGCCTAGAAGTGGAATAGCTGGAATAAATGGGACTTCCAATCCCAGGTTTTGACAAATCTCCAGACTGACTTCCACAAAGGTTGTACACTCCCACCAGTCTACACCCCCACCAACAGTGTAGGAGAGTTCCTTTATCCCCACAGCCTCTCCAGCATTTGTTGTTGTTGGTTTTCTTGATCCTGGCCATCCTTTCAGGAGTGAGATGGAATCTCAGTGTTTTAATTTGCATTTCTCTAATGAGTATTGATGATGAACATTTTTTCATGTATTTATTTGCTGTTTGTATTTCTTCATCTGAGAAGTGTGTATGCATCTCAGATGCCCATTTTTTGATTGGATTTTTGAATTTTGGGGGTCTGAGTTTTTTTTAATTCTTTATATGTTTTAGACAAGAGTCCCTTGTCTGAGAGAGAGTTCACTAAAATCTTTTCCCAGTTTGTGGGTTTTCTTTTCACTATGCTGGAGATTTCTTTTGACATGCAGAAACTTTTTAATAAGAAATGGTCCCAGTTATTGATTCTGGGAAGTATTTCCCATGCGGTTAGAGTCCTGTTCATGAATTCTCTACCTATCCCTATGTCTTCAAGGTTTCTACCTAATTCGTCTTTCAATAGATTTAGTGTTTCTGTTTTAATATTCAGATCTTTGACCCATTTAGATGTTAAGTTAGTACATGGTGATAGGCATGGGTCTAGCTTTAGTTTTTGGCAAATGGAGAGCCAGTTTTTCCAGCACCATTTATTAAAGAGACTGTCGTTCTTCCAGTGAACCTGCTTGGCTCCTTTATCAAAGATAAGGTGCTTGAATGTGTTTGTAGTTGTGGTTGTATCTTCTAATCTATTCCATTGATCTTCGTCTCTGTTTTGATTCCAGTACCATGTTGATTTTACTATTGTTGTTTTGTAGTATAACTTCAAGTCAGGAATTGTGATGCCTCCTGCTTTGTCTTTGCTGCTTAGAATTGCCTTTGCTATTCTAGGTCTCTTCTGGTTCCAGATGAATTTTAGGAGTGATTTCTCTAGATTTATAAGGTATGTTGATGGTATTTTTATTGGGATTGCATTGAATCTGTATAACTGTTTTGAGAGAATGGCCATTTTCACAATGTTTATTCTTCCTATCCATGAGCAAGGGATATCTTTCCATTTTCTGGGATCATCTTCAATTTCTTTTTTTCAGTGTATTATAATTTTCCCTGTATAGGTCTTTCACTTCTTTCATAAGAGTAATTCCTAAACATTTCATTTTTTTTTTTTGCTTGCTAGTGTGAAGAGTGTGGTTTCTCTTATTTCCCTCTCTGTGATTTTGTTGTTAGTGAATAGGAATGCTATTGATTTCTGAGTATTGACTTTGTATCCAGCTATATTACTGAATTTTTTATTATATCTAAGAGTCTTTCAATGGAGTTTAGGGGGTCTTCTATGTAGAGTATCATGTCATCTGCAAACAATGATAATTTAACTTCTTCTTTTCCTATCTTTACCCCTTTTATTTTTCTCTCTTGTCCAATTGCTTTGGCTAGTACTTCCAGTACTATATTAAATAGGAGTGGTGATAAAGGACATCCTTGTCTTGTGCCTGATTTTAAAGTAAAGGCTTTCAATTTTTGGCCATTTAGTATGATGCTGGCTGATAGTTTGTCATAAATGGCCTTTATTATATTGAGGTAAAGATCATTTATTCCAATTTTCTGTAAACTTCTTATCATAAATGAATGTTGGACCTTATTGAAGGCTTTTTCTGCATCTATAGAAATGATCATGTGATTCTTACTTTTGGCTGTATTGATATGGTGGATTACTTTTATTGATTTACATATGTTGAACCATCCTTGCATTCCTGGGATGAATCCCACTTGGTCATGGTGTATAATCTTCTTGATGATTTGCTGCATCCTATTTGCTAATATTTTATTGAGGATTTTTGCATCTGTGTTCATTAGGGAGATCGGTCTATAGTTCTCTTTTTCAGTTGGGTATTTCTCAGGTTTTGGTACTAGAGTAATATTTGCTTCCAGGAATGACTTAGGAAGGATTGCTTCCCTTTCAATTTCTTTGAATAGTTTGAGGAGTGTCAGAGGAGTGAAAGACCTATACAGGGAAAATTATAATACCTTGAAAAATTAAATTGAAGATGAGCTCAGAAAATAGAAAGACATCCCTTGCTCATGGATAGGAAAAATAAATATTGTGAAAATGGCGATTCTTCCAAAACTATTATACAGATTCAATGCAATCCCGATAAAAATACCATCTACATACCTCATAGATCTAAAGAAACCACTCCTTAAATTCATCTGGAGCGAGAAGAGACCTAGAATAGCAAGGATAGTTATAAGCAACAAAGGCAAGACAGGAGACATCACAATCCCTGATTTAAAGTTATACTACAAAGCAACTGTAGTAAAATCAACATGGTACTGGAACCAAAATAGAGCCGAAGATCAGTGGAATAGATTAGAAGATAGAACCACAAGTACAAACACACTCACCACCTTATCTTTGATGAAGGAGCCAAACATGTTCACTGGGAGAACGACAGTCTCTTTAATAAATGGTGTTGGAAAAACTGGCTATCCATATGCTGAAAACTAAAACTATTATATTGAGGGTATAGCATAGGTTCTCATGCAGGCTGGCAAGTGTTCCTTCACTGATTTGTTTCACTTGCCTGTTTCCCTCACAGCTGTCTGTCTTTGTCTTCTCTCCCTCCTTTTATTCGCTGCCTCCCTCTCTCATCTTTCCTTCCCTCCATCTTCCCCCTCTCACAAATATTTCAACAATTTTTATCCTGAAGGAGTAGAACTGTACTTTTTCTTTTTCCTCCAAAATATGAAAGTTTGCTATTCCAGCAAGTGTTCATGATGGAGATAATCAGGATGAAGGTGGTGCAGACCAGAGCCATTCCAACCACTCACCATCAAATACAACCTCATCGGAAAGACAGAAATGAGAGAGACCTGTGCGCTTCGTGCTCACGCTGCAATAGAACACAGGAAGGATTTACATCTCGCCTTAAGTGAGCAGAACCACAGCTGGTAGATCATGGACCCCAGCAGAGTGGGCCAGACCGTATGCACTGAGGTCACATCGGCAGAATTACGGAGGTGCCGGGAGAGTAAACTTGGGCTGCTTTTAACATGTGGGGTTACAGCATAGAACAATATCTTCAGATACACCGCAGTGACAGAGCTTTCAACACTGGTGAACCATGAAGTCAGGATGGAGGAATCCTGACCCCAGGGGTTCAGTGCGTTAGAGCCTGGACTCCATCCAACACTCAGAATAAGCAATACAAGGTTTTGTGACTCAAGCTGTACAGGCTGAAAAAGGAAAATATTGAAAGAAGTTGATTCTCAAGCCCCAACCATTTCAGAATTAACATTCAGGAACTTAATTTACCAGCAACGTATGTGAACAGGTCTCAAGCCAGATTTGGCTTTTGTGGCTCATATTAACAATGCCCAGTGCAGCCTTGAACAGCAGCACAGTGCACCTGGGACTTTGTGGAAATGCGGTCTCAGACCTCACTCAGCACTGCTGATTCACAATCTGGATTTTAGCAAGATCCCCAGTTGACTCTTGTATCTGTTAACCTGTGCCACACAGCTAGTGTTGGCATTCATTTATCCAAACACATGCACACTCTGGGTGTTCCCAGTAGAACGACCTCCTCTCCGGGTGGGTGAATTTCGGTTACTACCATCTCCCATCAGCTGTCTTTGCTATGGAGTCCCCTCCCCAACTCTGCCTGCTGTGGTGTGAGACCCTCATGAAACAAGTTGATGTAATTTTAAAATTTTATTTTTTATTTTTAAAGATCATTTCCTTAACTGGAATTCAATCTCTATACTGCATATGTGGTGCTAGCATTTTGTGCTACGACTCAATTCAATTTTAAAGTCAAAACCTCAGAGAAAATGCATGTCAAAACTGACACTCATGTAACATTTTGACTGTTCACCAATTATCAAAAATATATATTTGTATACTATACACAGTAAAACTTAAATTTAAACAGAAACATCAATTTCAGTTTTTTCCCCTTTTGAAAAAAAAGACTACTACAGACAAATTTAACTTCTTCTTTTCTGAATTAACCAACAGGCAAATTTGAGTAGGATATATATTTTTCATTCTGATAATTACTACTGGTGTCAAAAATAGGTGAAAAGCAGACAAAGAAAAGAAAAAGAAAGAAAAGAAGAAGCAATAATAAAGTATATCCTTTTGGGGAATACATTGAATTTGTAGCAACTAAACATGTTTTTAACTTAAAATCTATCTTAAAAACTGTAATTAAAATTGTTGGTAGTTCATGGTAGGTTCAGGGATATAGCTCAGTGGCTCAGTGTCTGCCTGGCAAGCACAAGGTTCTGAGTTAGATTCTGGGTATAAATAAAATAAAATAAGACAAAAAAGATAGTTCGTGGTAGTTTATTGGTCCTCCAAACAAAAGGCTGCTATAGTTGCAAAAGTATTCATATAATCACTACAGTTTATAGAAAGCAACCTGGATAAATCATCTGTGTCATCCTCCATTTGTCACTTAGGAGCTGGCAAACTCAGAGTTGGATTCATGGCAGATCAGCAAGAAATGCCATCTAAAACAGGCACTGCGTGCCTCATAAAGACCGTGTGCATCCATTCTACTCTTACAAGTGTAGGAGGGAAGTTTGCCCTCCCAGGAGGGTGCAACCATATCTGCAAGGACACAGGTATTAGGAGATAACCAAGCCCACACAGGGAAATCAAGCAAGTGGATGAATTTATGCCAGGCTAATCAATACAACATAAAAGATCTACTACCTAAAGTTCAGAAAGATAAAGACTTGCTTAGTCACCCAGCTGGAGACAGGGCCAAATCCCAGGTGTTTCTGAGCCCAGAGTCCACATCACTATCACCATGTCACAACTTCTTCACATAGTGGGAGGGAGCCAGTCATGACCTGGGGCTAGAGAACACTAACAGAACAACCTGCCCTGGAAGAAAGTGAGGGTTTCTCTGCAAGCAGGGGAGATGGGGAAGAGTTCCCACGTGAAGACGGCAGGTGTGGGATGGAATGTAACAGAACATTGCCTGCTCCCTCCGAGGGGAGAGCACTGTACTAGGAGTATTCAGACCATGAGGTTTGGAAAGTTGAATAAAAATACAATCTGTGCGGCAAACATTAACAGGCATGCAAGTCACTTGGGGATGTGGTTAAGTCAGATTACCATACTGTAAGAGCAGGAGGGGCCTGACACTCTGCATTTACACAAAACCCCAGGTGCTCTCTGTGCTGCTGTCCAGAGACACACTGAGGGCCACTGAGGGGAGAGGACAGACTGAAGGAAGGGTATGGGAAAGAGGTGTCCAACCTGGACAACCGTGCAGTCTACTACGGTGTGTGGGATCAAGTGTATTTGAGATTGGAAATGAGCTGAGTTTGACACATGATCACTTTGAGGGACTCAGGTGGACAAGTCCAGATGGCAGATACGCAGGGGGTCGGATGCCAAGAGAAAGGCCCAGCATGGAGCTTTTCCTGGAATCCTGCCCTGGAGAGACTTGGTGAGACACTGGGTCAGAGAGACACTAGGTGGCAAAGAAAAAGGATGATAATTCCTTTGCATCTCAGTGGTGGCTCCAGAAAACGGAAAGAATATCAACCTACCTCAGCCTGAGAGTAAGGCACTGCGTAGTTGGGGACAGACAGTTGGTGGCACTCATTTTGGTTCTTTTTCCCTGACACTGACGGGGTCACAGGTCAGTCGACTCTGCCTCCTGAATATCTTGCTTGGCTCTCTTTTGGCCCTCTGCCCTGCGTCCCAGGAGGCCTCTCGGGAGACCTGGAGGTCCAGGTGTTTCTCGGTGGTCTTGTGAGTCCATGCTGTGGGTTGTGGCCCAGTACAACACACACACATCACAAAACAATAGTGATACACACACTCCCTCCAAACAAGTGCAGGCAAACAAGAACACCTGGGCTCAGTGTTGCTCTCAGGACCTGACTCTGTGTTCATTCATCCATCTCTAGAAAATGCATTTGTTCAGATCACTCAGAGACTTCTGTGGGCCTGCTTTACTGTGGATGTAAATAATCCAACTATAAGATATGTTTTGATGCAGCTGAGGATATTTATATGGGCTATTTGATGAAATTTAAAAATGATAAATTTTTAGTATTAGAGTGGAAATTGCTTATTACATGTTTACATTTTAAAGAAGCATAGTGAGGTACACGTCCCACAATACACAAATACACATGCACAATGGTATCACAGTATTGTGTATAATTCAAAAAATATAAATCGCCACACATAGGCAAATGGAGGCCCAAACTATGATCCAAACAATGGAGAAATATGCTGTAAAAAAAGTTTCTTTTTGAATTTGAGATAATTTCTGTGATCTGTAGTGAAATGTTATTGATTTTTTTTGGTGATGGGGATTGAACTCATGACCTCATGCCTACCAGGCATGTGCTTAAACCACTGAGCTAAATCCCCAGATACATAGTGAAATGGAAATAATAACAAATCATGAAGAAAAAGAGTCTCTGTAGTATGTTACCCTTCATGAGAGGAAGAATAGCTTATATGAAAATATATGCTGAGCAAGATAAAAACAAATGGGTAAGTCACAAACCAATGCCATTGGTTCCCTGGAGGAGGAGGAGGAGGAGGAGGAGGAGGAGGAGGAGGAGGAGGAGGAGGAGGAGGAGGAGAAAAATGGAAAAAAGAAGGCATGGGAATGGACAGCACTGATGAGCAGGGAGCCTCATCGCTCTGAGGGCACTGCTAGGATTAACCATGACTCTTAGGACCGTGGTAAAGTTATACCTGTTAGACAGCCAATAGTTAACTGGAAGAAACATGAATGTGAAGCCAACCCAAGCTGGGATACAAACTCTAACAGCCTAACAGCATTTCACTAGATAAGTCAACCAAATTGAAATGCTGAGGGGGAAACTAACAGGTATCTTTGGAAAACGTCATTTTGACTAAGTAGTGTAAGGCTGAAGGCAGATGTGCAAGATAAAAAATATTTGGCTCTCTTTAGCAAATTCGTTTCTGATGCAGCTACCTAGTAGCGGTTCTGGTATCATGCACACTACAAGTAAGCATACATGTAAGGTTTTTCACTTGTCAGAGAAAGTTCATTCAAAGGCTAACCAAATCTACTGAATTGAAATATCTGGTACTCATGATTCATTAGTATGCACATAAATATAGTTACAGAAATGTGTAGTGTATTAGGTCTATAGGTGAGCTAATACATATGTGTATGTGTGTTTCCCACTGGTAAGCATTTAGGACCATGCAAACCTCAGAAGTGAGGACCATGGAGAGTCTAGTGCCTAGGTTTTGTTTTGTTTTGTTTTGTTTTGTTTTGTTTTGTTTTGTTTTGTTTTGTTTTTGAGACAGGGTCTCACTATGCAGTTCAGGCTGGCCTTGAGCTCTCTTTGTAGCCCAGGCTGGTCTCGGATCGTCACTATCCACCTCAGCCTCAGCCTTCCAAGGGCTTGGGCTACAGACATGTGCCACCATATCGAGAAGTGTTCAGTTTTGAATACGTTCCTCAATTTAAAACAAAAACAAGAATCATTTCAGAAATGTCTGAATGCAGGACTGTGGCAGAAGACATAGAGGATAAGCAGGCAACACCTTCAGTGCAGAAAATATCCATAAATGCTTGCAACAGAGAGTGTTGCTATAAAAGATAAGCTAGAAGCCACCATGCAGCAGCCCTCACAGACCAAAGCTGGGACAATCTGTGTAACACAGTATGTCTTGGATGTATTAGCTTGGATTCTTAGATTAAAATATCCATAGGTCCATCTTAATGTCAGTAAATAATTGATGACAAACAAATAATCAAACAAGAAAGATGCTTTGGAGAAGAATTACAGTTACTAAAAGTGGAAGGAATGAGGGAAATTGATCAGCACTTTAGTGATATTTGCCCCAAGAAAGTTTTATTATGGATACTAATAGATAGAAATTGATAAAAATGTATTCAGAAGCAGAATATTGTCATGGTCATAATGTATCTCCCACAAGATATTTTTTTATTTCAGGGGGGAACATAGTAACATTTGACAAGCCTGGCAGACATGATTATAATAGGGATCAAGGCTAACATTACCATCAATGCAACACATTATCTCTGGAATGTAATATTATGTTTGGAAATCATGCACTGAGATGGAAGAAGGTTAACTTGTGAAACACTTTGCAAAAAAACTCAAGTATAAACTCAGCAAATACTGACAAAAACACAGGCAAATTCCAGTTGAGCCACATTCCATAAAATAACTAACTACTATCCTTCCAAAGTGTCAAGATCACAGAAGACAAATGAACCATAGAAGTAGATGAACTTCGAACTCTTTCTAGTGCTTTCATAAATAACATTGAAATGCAACACCAGTGGACCTGAGATCCAGCCACAGAGTGAGGAAAACAAGCCGACACAGAAACTAAGTACTGTGTTGAGTGTGGAGAAGATTTTGGACTAGAAAAGGGATGTTGGTTGAAAAATTGGTGACCTCTCAACAAGGATTAGTGTTCAGTACACAATATCATCAGTGTGAAATTCCTCAATTTGACATTTTACTTAGGTTATATAAGATATATACTGAATAAAGGATATTTTGAACACTGTATTAGTTCTACAATTTTTTATTTTAAAAAGCAAAACAGGAAAAAAGGTAGAAACAATACAGAATTTGAAAAAATAATAGGAAATTGACAGTAGTTAATGTGAAGCCTATTGTGACCTTAGAAGTAGTTGTTCAGGTTACAAGATTTAGGCAGGAAAAAAATTATCAAACAATCAAACAAAGAAAGCACAAACTGCTCTTTAGTTCTGTAATTTTTTGCAGCCTTAGTAATTTCAAAGAAAGTTTAAAAGGACAAATTAATTTATTTTTGATGAACTAAAAATACTGTTGGGATTTGCTTCAAATATTGTTGACACCTGTAGGCCAGGATGCCTTCAAAGGGCTTGCAGTTCAGGGTGGAAGCCAGACCCCAGATTCCCTGTGTTTATACAGTTATGCAGCTGTATTCATAATTTCGACTTTCAACATATGTAGATGATGATATCACAATTTACTCCATCAGGACTCATTTCCCAAAACCATATCCCTAAGGCCCTCTCTTCCTATCACCATATTTTTTCATAGGCCATAAACTTGGCAGCCTATTTTACAAAATCCTTCAGGAGCAGAATACACGTGACCTTCTGGGGCAGCTGAAGGAACTTCAGACCCCTTTTAGTGCACTCACAGATAGCACTGAAGGGCAGCAGCAATGATTACTCATTTTCTGTTTAATCTGGCGTGGACTCCGGAAGCTTCAGCTGTGGGAGTGGCTGCTCCCTATTGGGCTCAGTGATTTTCTAGGCAAGAGTCTCCAGGATATTAAAGCAGCTTCTGCTCCCTTGCTCAGTCAGCCTTGGACTGCTGAACACGGAGAACGGCAGGACATCACTCAGGTTGGTGCTGCCTTTTAAATCTTCATAAATGTTCTCATGTCTGTTTCACTAGGTGGTTCCTTGTGTGAACACTTCAGGTCTTCCGCCTTGTGTGCTCAGGGTATAACTCAAGCTTTGTTTCTTAGTCCTTCAAGGAAAAAAATGCAGTAATTTAGAAAATGAATCCACAGTGGTTGATGACATGAGAAAAGTAAGAGTGCTGTCATTTTCAGCCATCTAAATATATACCCACAGGAGAGCCTGGAGGGCACAGCAGTGTGCACTAAAGTACTGGACACTGAAGATGTGGCACTAGTGTGATTCCTGCAGGTGCCCACACAAAATAGTGGGTTTATATTTGCAAAGGTCACATACCTGGGAAATCATCTTAGCAGTGAATATGGATCCAGATGGACGTATGCCTCTCGTACCTCTGAGGCCAAATGACCAGCGTGGAAATGAATCCTCTGCACCTGCCAATCCGAATCCAAACTTACACTCTGGGGCTGGGGATTTAGCTCAGCGGCTTAAGCACCTGCCTTGCAAGCAAGCAGTCGTGAGTTCAATCCCCGGTACCAATAAAAAGGAAAAAAGACAAAAAAAAAAAAAAAAAAAAAAACTTACACTCTATGACAGATGTGAATGTGCATGTGCGCGCCTTTGTCATTTGCCAAGTACTAGGACATTTCTCCTCCTCCTCCTCCTCCTCTACCTCTTCCTCCTTCTCCACCTCCTCCTCCTCCTCCTCCTCCTGCTCCTCCTCCTCTTATCCAGCTCCCGCTGCACCTGTTCTTGCTTCTCTCTCTCATTCTCTTTGTCTTTCTCCCTCTTCTTCTTCCCTTTCCTCCTCTTTCAGGGCTGCTGAGACCAGAAAGTGAGCAGTGTTCAAAATCTCAAAATGCAAGTG